>NC_080747.1:78306999-83106999 GCF_020826845.1 Diceros bicornis minor
TAAACTTCCAGTTATAAAATGAATAAGTCATGGGGATGTAATGCACGACATAGGGAATATAGTCAATAATATTGTAATAACTTGTATAGTGACAGATGATAACTAGACTTATTGTGGTGATCGTTTCGTAATTTATATAAATATCGAATCACTATGATGTACAGCTGAAACTAATAGGATAGTGTATGTCAATTATACTTCAATTAAAAAAAAAACAACCTAGAATGATATGCTTATTTCATATCCACCATGTTGTTAAAAGTATAGAAGTCTGAAATATACCAAATATCGTGTGGATGTGAAGCAAAAGGAACTCTTCATACACCGTTAATGGGAATGTAAATTGGTACAACTGAATTGGTATATTGAAATTGAACATAAATATATTCTTTTGCTCAGCAATTCCACCTCTAGGAGAATATCCTATAGAAATTCTTGCTTGTTTGCCTCAGGAAATAGATACAAGATTTTTTGTTGTAGCCTTGTATATAACAGCAAAACACAAACGAATAAAAACATCTGGAAACAACCCAACAGAGAGCAGAATGGATAATTTGGAGAATATTTGTGTACAGTCGAATTAGCATAACAATGAAAATGAATGAACATGAATGAACTTCACCTACTCATGAACTTGCGTGAATCCTCAAAGCATAATGTTAAATGAAAGAAGCAAGTTACAAAAAACACATACAACATGATTCGAATTATACAGACTTTGATCAGAGGGGCAAAACTGAGTAATATATTTTTGTGGAATCATTATGTATGTGATCAAATCATAAAGAAAATCAAGGGAAAGATGAAAACAAAGTTAACGATACTGAGTCTCTAGTAGGAGCGAAGGAGTTGGGTTCAGGGAGGAGCCCAGAGAGCTTGGGTGATGTTTGAGTGATCATTAAAAATACTATTTAAAAGTATCATTATTAACAAGTATGTATATTATTATGATATATTATTATAAACAATGGATTTATAAGTAACATTGTTATCATAAATAATTATTAATATATAATTATGTAAAATTTACACGTATGAAATATTTCATACTACAGTAAAACAATTAGAAGAAAGGATTCTCCCCCACCTTCTTCTTCAAAAGACCTTTTAAGTTTCAAGCTAGTTTTTATCAGGGTATGCTACTTGTTTTTTATGTAGGTGCTTAAGTTTGAATTTTTCATAGTTTGTACCTAGTGATGACCCTTTTGCCCGCTGGCTCTCATGTCCAGGAACTTGCATCGTTTGCACTGATTTCTTAGTCTGTCGTGATTTGCTGCTTGTAAAATTGTTTCCCGTGGTGCCCATGCCTCACTAGCTTTTGGTCATTTGTGTGTTTATATTTAGCTCTTTAACTCCCATGTACTCAACAACAGGGCTTGGAATCGCCCTTTCGGGTTTCTTTCTTCCTGTAGCATTTCTGGGGATCCTCAGGGGTTTCCACATTTGCTCACACACAGACCAGGCTGTCTCTGTGAGCCAACGCTCTGGTCTTTTCCATGGCTGCTTTCCCTAACACCAGGCTGCCTTTCTGCAGCGCCATCGCCCTCTCTAGGGCCCTCCTGTTCCCAGCTGAGCCCTGCCCCTTCAGTTGGGAGGGGTTGCTACACTATATCATTGCTTTTTATCACTACGCTCTAGATGTTTTTGCCGCCACTGTTGATAATGGTGATCTGTCTTTGACCGCTGGTGTTTCTGCCTCTCCAGACTGATAGCTTGTTCTAGACTTTGGGATGTGGGGTCTTGTCCAGTACCCATCAGTCTTCTTTAATGTTTGGATCCTGATAGTGTACCCTCTGTGCAAACTGAGCAGAAGGATAGCTGCCTTCCTGCTGTTAATTGTTAATTGCTCTTGTTTTGAGGACCTACAGCATATTTGCTTAGGTCCTAAAGTGCTACAAGTTTTATGGAATCATGTTTTCCGATTTTACCTCGATTCTGTGGAGCACACATGCCACCACGGTGGGTGGATCAGTAAGGGTTATATTCACATTCATCGAGTTATCACAGAAGCTGCTGACTCTCCTCTGAATCTCTGGTCTTATTGCCAAGTCTAACTTACCACCTCCTTCCCTATGGATAAATGCTCTCTCAGGCGTCCTGGTTCCACCTTGAAAATTTGCTTTTAGAAATTTTGCAGTTCTGTTGTAGCTTCAGCCCTGAGATCGATCAGTCAGTCAGTCTCCTCCCTCTCTTTCTCCCCTCTCCTTCTTTCTCTTTCTTCTACACATATACCATACAACCCTGGATTCTCAGACCTTCAGATATGCTGACGTATGTCAGAACCTTATGGGTTTTGTGGATCAGGTTTGAATTATTTCTCAGGGGTTCCTCAGCCCCAGATAAATCTGGTGGTGCATTACAGAGCTGGAGGGCGTTGGTGGCCATAACATATGTGTAGCCACATGTATCAGCATCCAAACTCTGAACCCAGCCTGGATCCCACTACATAACAGTAGCAATAATAGCAGCAGAAGACAACAGCAAGGGTAAGTACATTTTATACAGTATTTCATTGAAATCTATGAAGTAGGTTTTATCATCCCCATTTTATGGTTGATGAAACCAAGACTCGGATTATATAAATAACTGAAATTTGGATAGATGGTAAAAAGTGGAGCTCTGCTACAGAATAGAGCTACCTGGTTTGAAAGCCTCTGTTCTTAACCACTAAATCAGATAGAATTTTCTTAAAACAAATTAATTTCAGTACATTCTTTAAAATGTGATTTCAGATACTCTTAGCAGCAGCTTATTCTGAATATATCACCAAAATAATAATGAATTTTTCTATAAGAATATAATAATTTGTTTGAAAATAATGGTTCAGTGGTACAATTTATTATTATGGGAAATGTTCAGTTTGATGCTACTCTGTTGAATTTGATGATACTTTGTTCTTGAGAATCCATCTTGTAAAAACTGGGTATCCTGTCTACTAAACTGGAATGCTCAGAGGCTACAGTATTTCCCTGACCAGTAAAATCTCTTTAGTCAACATTTGACTTCTTTGTCATTAAGGAGTGTTGAGCTTCCTTGAAATATTTTAATTAAGTGTAATATTTCAGTATCCTCTCCTTTTGAATTATAAGTGGTATATACTTCTGGGTAAGAAGTAGCTTCATTTTTTGAGCTTGGGTTATCTTGTAGAATGATTCAGGGAAGAATGAGAGTGATCAAAATTCTATGAGAAGAAACATGAATCTTTTTTGTCACATTGTAAGAGAAAAAAATGAAATCACCTAATTGTTCATTCACAGTAGAATAAATAACTGTATACATAAATAACTGTATAGTTATACAAGTAAATGAATGCAATTAAATGAATAAACTTGAGCTATGTTTATCAACATGGATTAATCGTTAAAACATTATATTGAACAAAATAAGTAAACTACTCAAGGGCACATGAATTTGTAATATCACTTATAGAAAATGTTTAAACTTTCCACAAAATAGTATATGTGGTTTATGGACACAGGTATACATGTATATGTATACATATACATACACACATACATACATTTGAATATGCCTGGGGGCCGGCCTGGTGGCGAGGTGCTTACGTTTGTGTGCTCCACTTCAGCGGCTTGGCATTCGCGGGTTTGGATCCTGGGTGCGGACCTACACACTGCTCGTCAAGCCATACTGTGGTGGCATCCCACATACAAAATAGAGCAAGAATAGCACAGATGTTAGCTCAGGACCCATCTTCCTCACCAAAAAAAAAAATATATATATATATATGCCTGATAACAAGAAACAGCAAAATCAGGTTAGTGAGATTACCTGTAAAAGGAGGAGGAGGGCATATGAGATTGAGATTGGCAGCACAGGAGTTGTATCTGTAATGTTTGCTTTCTTAATCTTGATGATATGTACATGGATATTCATTTTATGTTCTTCATCCTTTCGGCATTACTGAAATATTATGTAATAAAAAACCCAAGCAAACAAATTTTCAGCTTTGGGATGGCATGGAAAAATCAATGTACTCCTCAAAAAGGTACTGATAGGGCATTAATTTTTTAAAATAACCTTATTTTCTTGCTTTGTCAAAAAAATGTAATAAAGAGAAGCCAAGAAAAGGAGGAAGGAGAAAAGTAGACCACATGCTTTATTTCCCTCTCTCCATTATACTCCGTTATAGTGCTGCATAGTCCACAAATGGGTTTCTTGAATATCATATTTCCTCAGTTCCATGAAGCCAACTTCAATTTATTATTAGCTTTTTTGGGAAGAGAAATCTGCTGTATTAAATATACTTATATGCATTACAAGTATACATACATGCATTTTAAGATTCCAATATATGAAATATATTAATATTACATATGTGTTTGAGTATAAATTAAGAAAGAGTAAATGAGGATATTTTCCCAAACTTTTGCTGAACAATTGCTCCATACCCAATAAAACTTAATTTTGTAATGAACTTTCATGCCACAGTGAAACCAGGCTCATTTTGCTAATCTTTATTAAGTTAGGATGGATTTTTAAAAAATTACTTCTGTTTACTATTCTGTTATATTTAATTATTCTGTTCAGCTAGTATACTATTTGAAACCTCTAGCCTGCTGTTTTACCAAAATATGTATTTAGTTATGTGTAAGATTTTTCCTCTATGACTCAATGTGTACCTGAATACTCCCAAACAATCCAGCTTTCGTACAAGAACACATTGCTATACCTGCAGTGTTGTAGACATTGTTGTTAACTGCATTTTCTGTTATTCTAAGGGAAATGTTCTCTCATATATTACTCTTTATCTTATAATGCAATATATGTATGTTTAATGAGGTAGAGTTTCTTCTTCCCAAAAGAGAGCTCATAGTAGATTGAAGTTGACTTCATGGAATTGAGAAAATATGATATTTAAGAAACATTTATAGAGGGCCGGCCCCGTGGCTTAGCGGTTAAGCGCGCGCGCTCCGCTGCTGGCGGCCTGGGTTCAGATCCCCGGCGTGCACTGACGCACTGCTTCTCCGGCCATGCTGAGGCTGCGTCCCACATGCAGCAGCTACAAGGATGTGCAGCTGTGACATACAACTATTTACTGGGGCTTTGGGGGAATAAATAAATAAAATTAAAAAAAAAAAAAGAAACAAATTATTTATAGAGAATATGGGAGGTTCATGCATCAATTTTCAAGATAATTTCTTTCTCCACTTTGGTAATTTATCTGAGGAAGGCCTAATAGTTTGATAAGAGGTTGAATGGGAAGGCTCTGACATTGGAGGTCTAAGCTCTGAGCCTGTCTTTACTGCCAAGTAACCGTATGAACTTTAACAAATTAGTTAACATTCTGGGGCCTCAATTTCCTCATTTGTAACAAAGGATTTTTCACTTAAGAAGAGTGCCTCTCTCAGTGTGGAGAATGGGTGAACTGGAGATGGGAATCAAGTCAAAAGGCAGGCATAACTACCACAGATTGAGACCTAAGGAAGACAAACTTAAAACAGAGGCCGAGGGCTGAAGACAGGCGAAACTTTAAAGACTTTAAAAAAAAAAAAGTGTAAATCAAACAGATTTGAGGGGCAGAGAGAAGGAAGAATGACAGATATTTTTGTGTTGTCTGACCTGGCCAATTGGATGGATGCTGGTAACGTTTATCAAGATAGAAAATATAGGTGGGGCCTATTTTAGAGGAGGGATGATGGGTACTTCACATCTCCATGTGTAAGTATAGTTCTCTCAGACTTAGAAAATTCTGCTCGTCATCTTTCCTGCTGGTGATATTCTGTGCCTGCCACTCTGTGTCACTCCTGAAAACTGTTTACATACAGTTCAGTAGATGGTTGTTCATTGGTGTGTTTTCTACTCATACTGGAATAGGTCCTGGCTTGCCCTGAAGTGGTACCCTTTCTGTTTTGTGACTTTTGCTCTCAGAATCATTAAATCATTTTCAGTTCATTAAAAAAAAAAAAAAATTTCCAATACTATTGAATTTTCAAAGAGAATGGAGTTGGGAGTCTCAGCTCCTCGGAAGTTACTTGGTCACATGAAGGTTCATTTGGCTCCTCCTTTAGACCAGTTCTTCAACTTCGGGGAATTGGAATAATCTTCACTAGACCACCAAGAGCTCTATAACCCTTTAATCCAGAGCAATGCTGTATCTTTACCTAATGTCTTATTGAAAACCACTCAAATGTTCAGTAATTGCTAGGGAAGATTTGTTTCAGGGTGAGTTTTCGTGTCCACATAGATCAAAGATATGTTAGGCTTATAACTTATTATGTGATGGAAGTGCTAGGGTCACCCTCATCAAGTATCAGGACGTAGTATATATGCTTAATTTCTCATGCTCTGAATATATGCTTTCTATCATTTAGGAATTGCATTTGGATGCAAGTAATAGAAACTGGAAATAATGGCAGAAAAATAGAAGTGTATTTCTCTTTCATATAAAGAAGTCCAGAAGTAGACAATCCAGGGAGGGTGAGGCAGTTCCATTGACATCAGGGATCTAGTCTCTTTCTAGTTTTGTGCTCCACCAACCTAGTGTGTGGCTTCCATCTTCAAAGACACGTTGTGGTCCTTGGTGGCTGTTATCATTCCAGCTGTCATGTCTAATTTCTAGGCAGCAGGAAAGAGGTAGAGGCGAGGGACAGATCATATGGACAAACCTCCTAGTCAAGTACTTTCTTGTAAGCAGCAATTCAAGATGTCCCGCCTCTGGTTACAGTTCATGGCCAGCTGTTAATCGAATGACCATATCATGGTCTTTTAGCTGGATCCCTGAAAAACCAGGATTCTGTTGCCATGAAGAAGGGAAGAATAAAAATGGGTGATGACTAGCCTTCTTTGCCTCATGTATTCTACTTAAGACATTGATGGAAGTATTACATAGAGAAGTAGAAAAACGGACATTGCTCTTTAGTCATACATTTGATGTGCGGGCGCTCCATTCTGAAATGTCCTCATGGATACCTTTAAAGTTCATTAGCCATTTGAAAATGAAAAAAAAAATTTCCTGCTATTTTGTTCTTCTCACCACATTTAAGTTAAAATGTTTGGTTCCATGAAGATATTTTAATAGCTATTCCCATGAATATATTAGACATTTGAGAAACTGAGGGATCAACTAAAGAAGTTTGTGTCTGGATGTACAAATATGTCCAGAACTTTGGGTCTGTCAGAGGAAAGGTATATGTTTTAGGCAGAAGGAGTAAATGAGGCAGTAATTTGTCCAAGGTCACAGGTGAATACATTGTGAATTTTTTCAATAATTCACAGTGTTATTAATCTACAAGAAATTGATTCTTGATATATTGGATTCATTTCTAGTCTTAAGCATAAACACTTAACCTAGCCTTTAGATACTTTGATATGACTATACCTATGCTGCTTCTAATTAATATTGGTTTTGAATTTAATATTAGCATAGGATAGTTATTTTTGGTGTTTTTCCAGCTGTGTAAATACCTTTATTTCATAAACAGACTAAATGTAATCACAGAATTTAACTGTGCTAGCAGTATTTACAGCTTCATTGTGGACCCAATGTTTTAAACATCTGTCCTTCATTTATTCTATTTTAAATATAGACTTTTATAACACAGGGAGAATTATAAGTATTTACACAAAGACGCTGTAACACAGTCCTACTTGCAGGAAGGAACAAAATTTCTGAGAAAAGAGTTTCTTAATAATTAACACAGTTTGGGATAGTAATGCTGTCTTCCATAAATACAAATAGAAGCCTATCAGAAATAAGAAAGAAAGCATTTTTAAGAGAGCTCCTGGAAGACTAAACTTTATAATAGTATTGAAAATGTTGAAATCGTTTTTTTTAAAGGAGAGATTTCTGTTGTTTTTAAAAGTTTCTGTCTTGTGTTAAATAAATTATGCAACTTTTTCATTAAATCACTAGTTCTTCAACTGAAAACATATTATGTGATCTTCAAGGTGAATTAGGAAGATGTACAAAACAGAGAAACAAATTTAGTAAATATGACTTTCAAAAGTTATTTTTCCCACCAAACAATGACTCTTTATCTGTCTAATTTGATTATATAAATGTTGTAGTATTTTATTTTTATAGTTAACTTTTTAGTTTGAGCCCTGCAAGGCTAGTTCCTCATGTATTTCCTCCAACTGATTTTACTTTGGATAAAATTATTTTTATCTGATTTTCCTTTGAGAAGACATGGACATTTGCTTCCTTGGCTGACTTACAGGTACGCTTGAGTACTGAGGGACCCACATGAAGAGGCTCTGCAGGAGACAGCCCACCCCCTGCAGCGATGCCTCCTGGACTCGCTGTTTCTGCTCAGGCAAGGGCTGACTGGCTTGAGAAAACAGGTCCTGAGACTGCCCTGCTTCTCAGGACTTCCCTATTCTTTTTTTCTATGTACATGGGAGCAAACACTGTTTTTAAAGGCCATTAAAGGGAATTAGAAAATGTAAACTTCTGGAACAGTACTACTGATACCTGAGTATTGAAGAAAACAGTAAGGTGAAGAGGTGATGAATTAGAAAAAAGATATTGTTTGAAGTCATCAACCTACATTGAAATCTAGATGTCTGTTGTACTTGTTATTTTATATTGTAAAATTAGCGTTTTATTGGACTATTTATGTTATATATTTGCTTTATGTACGTATTATCTTCCCTAATTAGGATGTAGTTTTTCTGTGGAAACCACTCTATTTTACTTCTTTGGGATTTCCTATAGCATCTAGCATCATGTCAGATGTTTTATAAGCCTAAAATAAAGACATTTAACTGGATTGGGGGGGCAAATGTGATAGTGGTTCCTTCGTGCAGTGTTTTAAGGATTCTGAGGCTATGTCTGTGTCAGGAGAACAAAACATAGAGATAAATTAGGCCTGGGACTCTCTTTTATGTATTGCTATATATCTGGGGCTTAGAGTAGCGCCTGATAAGTTGTAAGTACTAAATAAATATTTGTTAAATGAGTGAATAAATGATTCTGCAGTAGTTGAGAGAGCCGGTAAGAACAGCAATATATTTGCCATTCTGTTACTAAATTACCTTAAAGTCTCTTCTAATACTAAATTCTATGATTAGTATAAATATTTGTTAATTCAGCAGATGTTATATCAGCATCCAAATTCAGAAGCTGGACTGTCTTATAATTGATAAAATCCATCCAAAAAATGTAGATTCAAGGCTATTAAGGATAATTAAGTTAACAAAGACAGTCTTTTCTGGGGTTCAACTACCATGATTTAAGAAACAATGATAAAAACCTTACCTATATTAACTTGAATCTATTTAAATTTTAATATCATGCTAAACTCCAACTAATATTCAATTAGTTAATTGATATTCTTCTTTAATTTGTATTGCAGTTTATACAGAGTGAGAGTTCATTAACCTGGCAGTGGAATAAAGTTTGGGGATGATTGAATTCTCTATTTTATATAGAGTAAGATCATACTGGCCCATTTATCTGATTTTATCATTATAACGTCGAAATTCCAAAAGGGACTTTATACATTTTTTACACATAAAATGGATTCCTGGAAATTAAGTAATTAGGATTGTAGATTTTTACTACCAGAGAGTTAATTAGTACTTAGATATCCTGATTTCTATACTGATACCTTTTTGAAATGTCAGTATTTCCCAATGATTTTTCCCCTAAATATTAGTGAAGAAAGATACTCTGCTAAGAACAAATGGTTCTGTACTACATGGAGAGTCATCCACAAGGGCTGTAGGTGGGGTGGGGGTGGGGGGATGTTCATTTGTCCAGTGGGCTCCTTGATGCGTGAGGAGAAGGGGCAGCTGGAATAGTGGCCCTCAAAGTATGGTCCTTGGACCCCTGGCAGGTCTCCAAGAACATTTTAGGGCATTTGTGAATTAATAGTAAAGCTATTTTAATGATAATACTAAAATGTTATTTGCCCTTTTCACTGTGCTGACATTTGCTCTGATGGTTCTGAAGCTCTGGTGGGGAAAACTCCACCTCAGCATTGGCTAAGGCAGTGGCCGCAGGCGCACGCGTCACTGGTGTTCTTCACTGCCACACCCTCGAAGAGAAAAAGAAAAATGAACATTCAACCTAAAAATGTCCTTGATAAAGTAGTAAAAATTATCACTTTATTAAATCTCAACCCTTGAGTCCATGCCTTTTTAATGTTCTGGGTGATGAAATGAAAGTATGCTTTGTGCTTCCGCTGCGTACTGAAGGTCAATGGTTTTACTCAAGGAATTGCTCCTGAACTGGTTCCTTTTTAATGGATGGTCATTTTTAATTGAAAGAATGACTGACAGGCAAACTATGACAATTTTGACTTGGCTATTTGGTGGACATTTTCTTGAAAATGGATGAAGTGAGCCTATCAAAGAAAAGAATTGATAGTATTTGTGCTGCTGATAAAATTTGAGCTTTCAGGTAAAAATTCAAATAAAAACTCAAATTTTGGAAAACTTGTAATTGCCGCCATGAGTTTGAGAGTATCCAAATATTTAAAATCTTTTTTGATGACGTTGGTGCTGATGTAAATTGATGTGATTTGTTTGTTATTGTATAAGGAAATATATTAACATTTGCAAGTTCTGCATGAGTCAGTGCACTGATATTTTCCAAATGATCAATGCATGGTGTTATAAAATTATGCATGGATAGAAGATCTATTCAAAGTGCAAGGTAATAGAATGGATGTAATGTAACAGAATACAAACATTTCATTGTTACGGTTCAGATTCTACATGGCACCTAATCTTTAAGAAACTACTACATGTTGAGTTTTGGTGTAGTATTAAGGAAGAGTATCCACAATATCTGAAAAGGCTATTAAAATATTTCCCTTTTTCTAATTCTCTTTCTCTGTGGGAAAGAGAATCGTCTTCATATACTTCAACCAAAACAACCTATCACAGCGTATGGAATGCAGAAGCAGAGTTGAGAATCTGTCTTCTGTTCAGCCAGATACTTCTCTCCAAATTATTTTTATTGTAGGAAACATGCTTATTTTTCATGAAAATATTTATGATAACATATAGTAGATTTATTATTGTCATTTTAAAATGAATTAATAAATACGTTATAAATGTCTCAGTTTTAATTTCTAATATTGTAAACACATCAAAAGCAAAAAAAAAACCCCATAAAAATAGACATAAACAAAAGTTCTTTTGGGTCTTTAATATTTTTTAAGAATGTAAAGGTATCCTGAGACCAAAAATTGGATGCCACTTCTCTAGCCTCTAGATTAGAGCAGGGGCCTCTGTGTCTGGGTCTAGAGTGATAACGCTTAACATATTAGTACTGTCTCAGTACAGTTGTTGCTATTTCATTCTTTTCATTTATTGATACATTCAACAGATAATTACTGTGTAGCTTCTGACCTTCAGATACCTTGTTAAGTGGTGTGAGTTATTTCAAGTAAAGATTCTGTCCCCTGCTTATTTTTAAGCTCCTCTAAAGCAAGGTCCATGTGTTATACTTCTTTTTATTTCCCTACTTATGGTAAAGTTGTTGAAGATTTGGTTTCTTCTTTCCTATTATCTTTAACTTCACGGATAAGGAGATGTAGCTTAGTATTTGTTTTCATGTTTTTGCCATTTGTTACTATGACAGAGATTGGCTAATATTTGAACAAGTCTATCATTTTTTTATTCTCCTTTCTTTCTGGTATGTTTGAAAGTGTGGAAGAGGTAGATATCTTTGCAGCATTTTCTATACATGCAATTATATTCGATTGTAGGGATAAGAGACAAGAAGGGCATGGGAAAGAGAGAGAAATGGAAGGCTTTAACAATGTGTTTGCAATGTGTTTTCCAGATATTCCCCTAACTTTTGTGGGGCCTGGGGCAAGGTACAAATGGAGAACTGCATACCATATGTCAAAATATTTAATAGTTATAAATTAAGCTAACACTGTTAAATAAAATGTTTATCCTCTTGCCCTGATGAATATACCATCTAGATACCCACAATTAGAAAAATATATGTAAAGCAACACTTTATGCCAAATAACTGTGGATAGCACAGATTCAAAAGGAGTCTTTCCACCGAGGACTATGATTTATTCTAGGCAGACCCAGCGGCACTGACCAGACAGGAGAAGGGTAGGGAAGAGAATTTATCCTCCTTTTTGTTCTTCCAGTCTTTTCTTCCAAACATTTGACAAATCCACAAAGAAAACACTCACTCTTTCTTCCTTTGTAACAGAGGAGGCTCTTTGATCGCCACCCAAGATCCAGCTGCTCATCTACCTTGTGCTCTTCCCTTTATCCCACTGTTCAGGACATCACAGAAGATGCCCAAGTGAGGAGTCTGCCGGGTTTCTCTTCAATCTTCAGCAGGCCATACAGGCAGCTCCCCTCCCTGGCGACATCGCCCTTTGAGTTCCTCAAATGAAACTGAAGTTGGAAGGCCAGGTTCCAATGTAGATTTCCCAGATCCTCTGAATTCTGTGCTGGGCTACTGCTGCGTTGGGAGAGATGATATGACTCTGGCCCATGGCCCACCACCCTTGTTCTTGCCCCCTGCCTTCTTACTGCGCCACAAGGGGCTTTTGCATATACGTGGACATCTCAGCCCTCTTATCTAAGTTCTGTCTCACATGGCCAGTTGCTCTGGCCATCCTTGGGGCCTAGGATTGTATACTCTGGTTCTTTGAGAAGAGAGTTCCAGGGTCCCAGGCATGCAGAGTATGATCGGAAAGAAGGGATGATAAGGTCCAGAGAGGTGTATCCCATTGATACCTTGGATTCCTTGTAGTTGGTGGGGCATGCAACTGAAAGAGGGTTGGAGCTGCTACCTCCAAAGTGCAGACCTCAAGACAGGGACCCCGTGTGTTCATATCAAAGGACGATACTGGTGTGGGCCATATATTACTTGTATTAGAATCACCAGATATGCTTCTTAAAAATGCAAATTCTTAGGCTCCATCCCAGACCTAATGAACAGAGCAGTGTGGCACAAATGTAGAAGTTAGGAATGTTGCCAGTCACCGGTAATGTTTGAGGTGTTTCCTGGGCAGATGAATGAGTTTTCACTTAGCATCAATATTTCATCGTGACCTTTAAAAAAATCTTTTTAAACATGTAATCTAATTTAATTCTCTCAGCAACTCTTCAAGGTTATTATTCTCATGTTTCTGAATGTATGTTATAATGCCATTGTTGAATTTGGGTCTTGAAATGGCCTTAGGATATATCTTTCTCTAATGCCAAGGTTCTACATTTTATTCCTCAGGATTTGCAAGTAGTATTGTTATAGAACATATGCTCTATAGTTATGGTGACTCTAGGATTAGATATACTTATATCAACTACAAAAAGAAAAATGCTATTGTGAAATGGGTAAACAAATATAGAAGGATTCTATGGGGGGAAAATCTTCTCTAAATTTTGAGGAAAATACTATCTTCAATAAAATCAATTCACATTAAGTAAAGCAAATTTTATTATGCAAGTTAAACAGGAATATTAGTGATGAAATATATAATAGTTATTAAAAAATGCATGTCAGTCCGTTATATATATATAATAATGTAATAAAATTTGCATTTTAATTTTGTTGATAATTTGCATTTACAGTGCTTTTTTTTTTTTAGAGAAATAGTTTTAGGTTTCCAGAATAATAATACTGTCTATAGAGAAGTTATGGATTGAGTTGGAAATTGTATGGAAATACCTGTATTGTTTTTGGAAAGTATATTTTAAAAAGCATGAATGGTCAAATTTAAAAGTAACTAATAATAGTTCCATAAAAGCAATAATGGAACCATTTACTCTACTCACTTTGAAAAAATTGTGGTCTCAGGCCCGTTAGGTGCCATTTAGTAGCTGGGGGTTCGGTGGGTGGGGTGAGTGGTGCTAGTTACTACTAACCATACAGTACTCTAGTTGTTTCCCAGAGTTAATATTAACTACCACAGATTTGTAATTTATAATGTGAAAGTATTTTAGTCACTGTGATTACCTGGATTATTTAGTATTTTGCATCTCTGTGAAGTACTGAATGGCCACTTGTTCGTGGAATTATATGAATTTTTTGGGCAGCTATTTGGGGAATTATAAAACTGAAATGTCTTCCCAATGATACTGTTTTTCTAAAAAAAAAAAAAAAAATAGCCTAGGATTCAATTTTGGCTTGCATAGACAAATCAACATAGTATGGTTAAGAAACGGGACCTGAACTGGAAGAGTTAATCTCCAAGTTCAACTGAGCTGTGTTTACTGATCCTTTTCTGCTTCTTGTTAATTGGCACCTCAGACTCTCTACTAATTAATGGGAGAGCAAGGGGCAGGTGGCGCCGTTTTATTTTGATAATCCTTGTCAGCAGTGTCTATGTAATCTTCTTGTTTAATTATAATGAATGTGTATTTGGGGTGCATGAACTTTCAACAGCTCTTTTCACTGGAGGGTCACTGGTCAAGGACAGAGTTGCCGATGTGGGACACTGCTACATATTGCATACAAAGGCAGTTGTTTTACCGCTTCAGTTCTTAATTCACACAGGTGGAAGTCACTAATGAAGGTACCATGTGCTTCCTTACAACTAGACAAGTATAACTCGATCCAGAGAATTGGAAGAAATCTGTGTTTCCTTTAATTGTGCCTTTTTTTTTTTTCCAGAGTAAGGGTAAGAAAATTTGTTTAAACAGGGACATTTAAGAGTACTTAATGGATAAAAATATTAGAGTAATGTTTTCTCTGGAAGAAAGAGTCTAGGCAGGAAGTCAAAATAAATGGAACTGATTTACTTAAGAATTTGCAAGTTTTAGCTGTGAAATGACTAGATAAATGATTCTGTTGGAAAGTGGGTACCTACTAGAAGATGCATATTTTGTTCATTTCCATTTTAAAGAGACTGTTATGCTTTCAAGTATAAAGGTGAGTTGAGGTAAAATAAATTTGTAATAGTTTTGAAGTTTGGGGACTAGTCTTAAAATTGTTTTCCAAGCAATGCATTATTTATTTGGGGGAAATGGGAGGAAAGAAGGGAGAAAGAAGTCAAAAAACACCTCCTTGGCTGTTAATACCTTGAAACGTAGTGGAAAGGAAATCACACCCAATTTATAAGAACTCCAAGGTAAACAAACAGGAGCTATGATAGGAAATAGCACTAGGGCCAATTTATAAGACTTGGTCCATGTTCATTTTTCAGATAAAATTTCCTGTTCTTACTCGTAGCCATTTTAGGCCAGACCAAAACCAAAATAAATCTTCCTCAAATGGTAAAAGGAAACATTTTAATTGGGTGATATTTTTGGAAAACTAGAAATAGTTACTTCCGCTATTGATACCTTGATAAAATTTAATGTGAGGGTTATTGAAGATAAAAGTGTAAATTTATATGAACTTGAATGTTAATTATATAATTACAGTTTAATGCATAATAATGAAGTTTGATTATAGTATTCTTTGTGCCTAATCAGAGAATTTTGACTTAATTTAAATTACAATTAAAATGAAAATCCAAATTTGTGTTTCTCAACCCAGGGCAGTTTTGCCTCCCCAGGAGACATTTGGCCATGTCTGGAGACGTTTTTGATTTTTACCACTGGGAGGAGGTGCCACTGGCATCTAGTGAGTAGAGATGATGGATGCTATACATCCTAAATGCACAGGACAGTCTCCCACAAAAAAGAATGATCTGGCCCAAAATGTTAATATTGCTGGGATTGAGAAACCTGCCCTACCTAAATGATGCCTTCTACTGATGAAATACTACTTATTTGTAATCAATGGATTGTGAAGATGCTGGAAATTTCCTGAAGAAATGCTATACATTTAAAGAAACAATCGTATGTGAGTATGCAAGTATTGGGTTGTATGGGATTAACTAATGAATAAACGTTCCTAATATTTATTTTTTTCTCTCTCTTTCAAATCATAAAGTGTCGTACTGCAGGAATAAAAAGTAACTCACTATGTGAGGTGGTGGATGTTAACTAAAATAATGGTAAGCTAATGGTTAACTAAAATGTGGTGATCATTCACAATATATACATGTATCAAATCATCATGTTGTATGCCTTAAACTAATACAATGTTATATGTCAGTTATGTCTAATAAAATTGGGGAAAAAGTGACTCCTGGGGGAAGTAGTCTAAAATATCGTAGAAGATATCAGTTACAAATTCTTTATAGGTTTTTTCCCTCCATTTTTACTATATTTATATTCAAAATGGAAGAAAGTACAGTACTTCCTTGGCCTGAAAAGAGTGCAGTGTGGCCAGCACAGGTGATGTGTGCCATACCGCATGCCATTGTGTTTATCAAGCCTGCATGATTTCCTTGGTGGGGAGTAGCTGTGTGTTAGAGATTTTCAAGAGGATTTTAACCCAGCAGCTGAATTCAGGCCTGCTTCATCTGATTTGAAAAATTGGTCCTCATTTCTTATTCATACGTGATTTTTTGTTAACCTGTAATCAGTAGATAAAATTTAAACCAGGTGTTTATTTACTATGAAAACAACAGCTTGATTCTAAATTAAACAGTTTAAATTTCATCTGCTCATTATTTTTCTTCATAACATTAATACAACCAAATATGTGCTGAGTAGTATGTATTAAATGCCCTGTTTTGGCCTTTTGGTATTCATTGCTGGTCTACCAAAAGTCGCTAAATCAGTTCTTACTGACTTCTTAATATAATAAGGCAGACATACTATGTAAAAATTTTTAAATTAGGTAATATTTTACACATACTATATATATAAGGTATATGTGAGTGATGGAGCCTAAAAATATTTCTGATCCCACCACTGTACCTAAGAAATTTAAAATTAACATTGTTAATGCTGTTTGAATGTTGGCTGAAATAGAGATGTTTGTTTGCTTTTTGAACTGGTCTGTTCTTAGGTGTTATTGGCAAAGCCTGTTATATTTAAAGAGCTCAGCAGAAAATTAATACGTGCAGAGTATGTGAGAAATGGGAAAGGTTTTTGTTAACGTATGTATTCCCAAAAAATAGCATTCTAAATAAATGAAAAGTAACTTGTTTGAAAAACAATTCAGTAGTTTTTTATGTCTTATTCCCCGGGAGAGAAGAAATAGGGCAGGAGCCTGTGGCCAGCGGTGCTGCAGAGCCCTTGTAAGATGGCAGGAGGCTTTGTCCGCAGGAACACGGAGGCCCATTCAGCTCGGTAACTGCAGTATATTTTGTAAGGAAACCTGTGTCTAAAAATGGATGCTGAATGAAACTTCTTTTAGTGCACAAGGCCATATGGTGGTTAAAGGGCCACTTTGTTTTATTAGAAAGAAAGTATGAAAACTCCCCGTTTGGAAGCAAGTCTTAGTAGTGGCTGTTATTAGAAAATACCTTTTGTGTGCTGTTACTAGGTAAGTGTTCCAAAACAGATGGGTTTTCTAACCACATGGATTAAGTAACTACCTTAATCAGCATTTCTCAAATTCTATTAGAGTGTGCTTCTTTTTGAGTGATAGTAAAAATCATAGATAATTGTTTGGCACAGTTCTTTCCTGTGAATTTTGGCACATGTTCAATATTTGAAACAGAATATGAAATTGAAGAAAGTTGTATTGAAGTTCTAGGTGACCTTTGGTCTTGATTCTTTAAAAAGTCACATGATATGCCCAGTCCATAGTTTTAATGTTATGTTCTAGGACAGGAAAATATTTTTATTTCTGTGATGTTTATAAGCTCGTGTACCCACAGAGTCCATTTCTGTGACATCAATGCAGTTTCTGGAATTTGAGTTTATAAAAAGACTATGGGAATTGAGTTCTAAATGTGACTTTATTAAAATGATAGTAAAATAGTATGTGCTATAAACTGCTGCTAGTTTAAATGAATTAGAAAGATTTAATATTTCCCTTGTGACAGAGGAACACAGAACAACTTGACGTGTCATTGCAGGAAGGACTGTGCTGTGGATTACCAACAGTGTCTTGGAGCTCAGGTTAGATGCAGTGAATGGGGACTACCCTGTTAGCAGGATCATACTCTAAAGTTATAATTGAGGAAAACTTCAGATGCTTTCTTTACCTCCATAAGCACTGTATATCTTCTTTATAGTAAAATAGTAAAAGTGCCATGAGCTTTATTTTCCTTAATGTGAGAGTATTTCCCATTTCCAATGAAAAGCCTGTAGGGATCAAAATAAATGAAACCTAACACGTTTCCAGTTTAAACACACACACACACCCAAAACTTTTCTCCATACCTGTCTTCCCTCTCCTCAGAGACCTCTGCCGTCTCCTATACAGCACATGCCCACCAACAAAACTTCTAGTATAGTAAAATGTTTAGAATTTATATGTTCTTTCCAACTCTTATGTCAGAGACCTTTGAACTTCAGATCTAGAAGCAATGATGGCAAGCCTTCAACACTCACTTGTTTTAAAATGTGTTTATATGCATATGTGTAATACATTTTGGGTTCCCTGGCTTTGAAGCATATGCCACAAATGAAACAGATCTCTCACACAAAATATATTTTAATATATGTATGTTTACACACATGAATGAGAAAGTATGTATTATAACAAGTTCTAATGTGAGGACTTACATTTTGTGCAATATCTTACAGGTTACAAGCTTTCACATATGATATGGCATTTGTTCTGTGTGACAATATTGAAGCATAAGGGAATTTCTGTTTTCTAGCAAGAACTGATGCTAAAAGGGAGTAATTACAGTAGAGCTAGGATCTGTGACCCTTAGTCTACAGCACTTTCCATTAGACCACACTAAAAGTTCTATTTTAAAACCAGCAAGATGACACTGTTTATTAATAGTACTGTTGAATTCAGAATTGCTGAATTTGTAATTTAGCCCATGAGGCCAACACTCTTAGCTACTTAAATAATGATGATTCTAGTAGCTAATATATTAATAGAGTCTATATTTGCACACTGTATATTCTTTTTGCAATAAAGGAAGAAGTAACATTAATTAATTTATATGATCTTGCTTTAAAAAACTCCCTTTTTCTCTCTGATGATGAGAGATGATTGATTTTGACAATTGAAGGTATTTCATGTGTTTCATATTAAAATTTTATCTGCCAGTTGAGTGTCTCAGCCTCTCAGGGTTTCCCCCACTCTCTAGGGTCAGTGGTAATGAAAGCTTAAGCAGCCTCATGGTATTAGGAGAGGGTTTCCAGCCCTGGTACCTTCCTCTGTAACTCACTGCATCTGCTGCTACTAGAGTTGCCTGCCTGGTTACTCAGTCTGTGGTCCAAGCCATTCCAGAACACAGTCAACAGGGTCTATTGTATCTGTAAATACAATATAAACACAGATAATCCAGCTTACTTTATTCATTCCATAAATGTCAATTGTGCCAATTGTGTGACAGGCACAGTTATAGATGCTTTTGACATTGTAGTGAACATGAGAAAGTTCCTGCCTCCAAAGTGTGATATTCAGAAGGAGACAGGCAATAAGTACGTAAACGAAGATTATCAAGCCGGATAGAGAAAACAGATCTGAAGGAAATAAAATGAGTTAGAAAAGTTGGTGGTTACTTTTTTAGGATGGTCATGGACTGAAATCTAAATAATGAGAATAAGATAGAGGAACAAGTGTAGGGACCATGAAACGAAATTAGTGTGGTGTGTCTGAGGGATAGACAGAAAACCAGCATTAGTGTAACATTTTGAACAAAGGGGAAAATGATATGAACTGAGGTCAAAGAAGCAGGCAGAGGCCAAATCACGTAGGCCACAATAGTAAGTGTGGCCTTGTTTGTAATTAGAGGTTTCAAGCAGGGAAGTAATATGTGATTTATACTTTGTGGATGTTACTTTAGTTGCTGAGTGGAGACCTTAAGTCTGTGGCAGGACCTAGTGGAATCACTACAGAGGAGGCTGTTATACAAGTTTCTGCAAGGTACCTCATGGTAGCTTGGTCTGGAGTTTCTGCAGTGGAAGTGGTGAGAGGTGATTCAATTTGGGATGTATTTTGGATATAGTACTACCAGATCTTGATATAATGGATTGAATATGAGAACCTGAGAGAAAGAGAGGAGTTAAGAAAGATGTAATGATTTGTGAACAGAAAGTACCTCTTCTAAGGAGTAAAAGTGGTAACCAGGCATCCGGCCCTGTGGCCTACTGGTTAAATTCACGCACTCTGCTTTGGTGGCCTGGTGTCCGCTGGTTTGGATCCCGGACACGGACCTATGCACCACTCATCAAGCCATGCTGTGGTGGCGTCCCACATACAAAATTGAGGAAGATGGGCAGAGATGTTAGCTCAGGGACAATCTTGCTCAAGGAAAAAGAGGAATATTGGCAACAGATGTTAGCTCAGAGCCAATCTTCCTCACCGAAAGAAAAAAAAAAGGTAACCACTTGGCTGGCGGGCTGGCTGGCTGGCTTTCATTCATTAATTAATTCATTTTTGTGGAAGTGTCAAGTGTCTTGATCGACTCAACATTTTGCACATGAATTATTTCCCAGAAGTTGCTGCTTCAGTAGGTTCAAATACACTTAGAAGGAGAGAAGGTGAATGGGATGAGTTTCAGAGTCAATTTCTAAATTTCAAAGTGACTTTCAGAAACATCATCTTCGTTAGGAATCATTTTTTGAATATCTGTTGTAGTACTGTGATCAAAGTCTCAGTTCTCTGGAATGGTTTTCTAATATCTGTTTACCCTAGTTTAGTTTCTCAAGAGAAAGTAAAGAATATTGCTCAATTTTGTGCTATGAATTTGAAAGGCTTGATATAATCTTAATAGCCTATTTTAAGATAGCAAATATAATTGTTAAACATTTGTTTAGGTTTTATAATAGCTAGCATAGATTTATGATGGTATTTTTATGTGTCACAAGTACACTTGACAGTACGTCAGGGCCCTTGTATAATCAACCTGTACAATACATCTTTGCTTATTTTATAGAACATAACTTTGTGTATTATATAGAGGTTGATATCTGAGTCTTTTAACTTATAACATTTTCATCATATACATGATATATTTGATTCTGTAATCTCAGTCAGGAATTCAACCCCAAATTACAATATTAGGAACAATCAATATTACAGAAAGCTGGAGACTTCAGAACACAGTTGTAAAGCTGTACCTTTGTAAGCTTACAAAATAACTTTCTGTCCATACCGACTTTATCCACTTTAAGCATGATTTCTCACCATTTCTTACTCCAGGTACTTTATATCCTATGTTTTCAATATTGTTGCTAGTATTTTTCATTTTTCTGAAAAAAATTTCCTTTATTGTTCATATAATTTTTAGATAACACTAAAGTTTTTCCCATAATGTCTATATTATTTTACATAAATATGGTAATTATCAGGATTATTCTGAATCCCATGTTTCTAAAATGTTTGGTGAAGTTTGCTACAGTTATATTTTTTTAGAGTCTGTGATTTTTAAAAATTAAAAGCATATTTTTTTAAACTAAATATTTAAAGTTATCCATAGTCCAGCTTACTGCTTTTTTCTCTATGACCAATTAAAAAAGGGGTAGTACTCTTTTAGGGTCAGATGATCAGCTAGTTTTGTTTGTAAAAAGTGATGAAAAGAAATATTTATTTCCAACCCTAGAAGAACCTGTTTCCCAATTAACTTTTCTTTTTTTCTTATGTTTTACTTTATTAAAAATAAAATTAGAATTAGAAATACTAATTGATTCACGGACTAATTTCTTGGAGTCTGAAATGTTAAACCAGTTATCTAATTAAAAACATGGAGGAGAGAAAACCAAAATTTCTCCATTTCTCATGACCAAATCCTACATGCCTTTTCCTCAGTATGTGATTCTGAGGGGGAACCCAGCTTGCTTTATTATTCGTCTTTCCTTTTGAACCTGGATGATAAATGCTGAGCCATCATGTCAAGCCTGTTCTGAAGATGTCCAGAGCAACAATAAACCCTTTGTGATGAAAACAGCACAGGGTAGCTATCTACCAAGTTAAGAAATCATGAACTTCCTTATTATCTATATTCCAGTGTACTTTGCATATCAGCTTATTGATTGGGAAAACTTAAGTTACAATAGATTACCTTAAATAGAATATAAATGTTTTCATTTTCAGTCTGTACTTTAATCTCCAGACCACTCAGATAATTAAATTGGTAGATGAGATGCCTGCTTTTATGCACATATACACATGTATTTTCTGATATGTTCTATACTTTTTATTAGGGGTGCCAATAATTAATGTTCTTTTATCTGTGTATTACTTGACGATACTTTTTACTGTGTCAGAGCTTGTCTTGCCGAGGTAAACTTTCCACAGTGGGAGAGCCACCGGAGTGAAGGAAAGCACACTGTTACTCAAATGAATTAACTTAATGAAGATCATTTCTTCAGGGCAGAGGCAACAGGAAGGCAGAGCCAGAAGCATTTTCCCCAGGAGGTTCTATATAGGATGATTGGAGACATTCCTAAAGACAATAAGGCACTGGCATTTGTTTAAGGGAGAGGCTATTTCACTGTGAGGGCTCATGCTGGAATTAACTGGTGTCATTTTGAAGGAGGGTTTTACTAATTGGCATTTCCCAATTGTATATAATGCCCACACCTTTTTCTATTAATTATTTCCCATAGCATAGCTGGGTAAAGCAAAACTCCCTGCAAACTTATAAAGATTTAAGAGGAACTGTTACAATTTAATTAGTTTCCAAAAGCCCGATGTGAACTGTAACGGTTGGTATTATTTGTATAATGTTTTGTTGTTTGACTTTGGAAGCATTGTGTTCCTGTATTGTGGTGATGGCCTGCTGAGTAATTGCAAGGTTCATTATACTACCAAGACTGTCAAGGGGCATTTATGGATATTCATGTGCAGTGAACCCTTGAACTTGAACTGGTCATTTTTGTCTCCCATGGCTGGAGTTGTGTTTACTCTAAATGGCGGGAGAAACTTTAATTATGAAACCAGAAAAGAGGCAAAATTACCTAAGTTTAAAATGGTAAATGGACTATTAAGAAATGTACCTGCAGTGTTTCACCTCTACTGTAAAAATGTTATCTGCACTCTCAAGGAAACCCATAATTCTAAGTTTAAAAATTTTTGAAAGATGCCTTGTTTGGTGGTAAATGTGTGCTTCCAAAATTATGTGTTTGTATGTAAAAAGATATTAGAAATCCATTATTTTTACTGTAGGGATTACATTTATAGACCAAACATTATTAAAGAATTGAAAATATTAATGTGAAGTTAAAAATAAGATCCAAGCATTGCACATCATTTTGAAAATATGGAAAAAATTTAAAAAGCAAAATTTAAGAAGTGTGTATATACATATTTAGCAACATGTAATTGTATGTCAATGCTAAAGTATATGTCACAATAGTTGGAATGATCTCTTTATGAGTGTCCCTCAACTAGACTTTTAAGTTCTTGAGAGTAGAAGCATTTTCTTAATTAATCTATGTATCGTATCTTATAGTGCTCAGTGTATAGTGCGTGTTCAGTGCAATTTTGTTCAGTTGAAGAGATCAGAGAGAATATGGTATATTTAGAGAGGACTGCAATTGGGAATAGAAAGTTATGACTGGAACAGGGAGTGTTCCAGTCCAGTATGACTGGAGCATGGAGCTCGGTGGCAGGAGAGGGAATTAGAGAATTAGGCAGGGCAGGTGCTTCTCTGTTCTCAGGTGCTTGGATCGTGTACGAAGGATGTTATGGAGCCTTTGCAGGATTTTAAGCAGCTCATCACCCTAACAGCAGTGTGGAGAATGGGAATGGAGCAGGAGTAGGAAACCAACTCTCTGATTCACCTAGGCTGGTATATGGAATCCCAGAATCCTGGGTTGAACAATGGGGTTAAAAAAAACCCCAATTCTTTAAAACAAATGAATTGTGATAAAGTACACATAACATAAAATTTACTATCTTAATCATTTCTAAGTGTTGCAGTTCAGTGGTGTTACGTACATTCACATCGTTGGGCAACCAATCTTGAGAACTCGTTGCATCTTTGCAAAAGTTGAAACTCTGTCCTAGTCAGCTCAGGCAGCTGTCATGTAATACAGTAGACTGGGTGGCTTAAACAACAGACGTTTATTTCTCAGTTCTGGAGGCCAGGAAGTCCAAGATCAAGGTGCCAGAAGATTCAGTTTCTGGTAAGGGCCCTCTTCCTGGTGAGAGACTGCTGCCTTCTTGCTGTGTCCTCACATGGCAGAGAGAGAGAACACAGGGAGCTAGCTCAGGTCTCTATTCCTCTTCTCATAAGGACACTAATCCCATCATGGGGGCCCCACCTTCATGACCTCATCTAAACCTAATTACCTCCCAAAGGCCCTACCTTGAAATACCATCACATTGGGGGTTATGGCTTCAACATGAATATCATAACAATACTTATCTTTTTGTGATTGGCTTATTTCCCTTAACATAATGTCTTTAAGGTTCATCCATGTTTTAGCACATGTCAGAATTTGATTCCTTTTTAAGGCTGAATAATATTTCATTGCACATATATACCACATTTTATTTATCCATTTATCTATTGAAGGACACTTGTGTTGCTTTCAACTTCTGGCTATTGTGAATAATGTTGCTACACACATGAGTGTATAAATATCTTTTCAGAATCTTGCTTTCAGTTCATTTGGGTATATACTCAGAAATAGAATTGCTGAATTATATGGTAATTGTATTTTTAATATTTCGAGGAGCTTTCATACTGTTTTCCATAGGAGCTGCACCATTTTACATTCCCGCCAACAGTGCACAAGGGTTTGTTTCTCCGCATCCTTGCCAATACTCATTGTTTTGTTTTTTTGATAGTAACCATCAAATTGGGTATGAGATAGTGTCTCATTGTGGTTTTGATTTGCATTTCTATAATGATTAGTGATGTTGAGCATCTTTCCATGTATTTATTGGCCATTTGTGTATCTTCTTTAGAGAAATATCTGTTCAAATCCTTTGCCCATTTTTTTTAATTCGGTTTTTTTCGTTGTTGTTGAGTTGTAGGTATTCTTTATATATTCTGGACAATAACTCCTTATTGGATATATGATTTGCATATTTTCTCATTCCCTAGGCTGCCTTTTTTTGTGTGTGTGTGTGTGTGTGTGTGAGGAAGATTGGCCCTGGGTTAACATCTGTGCCCATCTTCCTCTGCTTTATATGGGATGCTGCCAGATCATGGCTTGACAAGCGATGCATCTGTCCACACCCAGAATCCAAACCGGCAAACCCTGGGCTGCCAAACCGGAGAGTGCGAACTTAACCGCTATGCCACTGGCTAGTCCCTAGGCTGCCTTTTCATGCTGTTGATTGTATCCTCTGCACAGAAGTTTTAAATTTTGATGTGATCCAATTTATCTATTTTTTTAAACTCCCTGCACTTTTGGTGTCATATCCAAGAAATCATTGCCAAATGCAATGACATAACACTTTTCCCCTATGTTTTCTCTAAGAGTTTTATAGTTTTAGTTCTTACATTTAGGTCTTTGATCCATTTTGAGTTAATTTCTGTATATGGTGTGAAGTAAGGGTCCAGCTTCCTTTTTTGCTTGTGGATATCCAGTTTTCCCAACACCACTTATTGAAAAGACTGTCCTTTCTCCATTGAATGGTCTTGGCAGTATTGTTGATGCTTTGTATGTACTTCTGGAGCAAAGAAAAAAAAGGGCCTTTAGTGCATGGAAATGAGGGAATGACCTAAGAGACAGAATCTTGGGGAGACACTAGAGACTTTATAAATAGGTTGGTTATGGAGGTAATTCCAGGAATGAAAAGGTGAAACTTTGTCAGGTCAAGAGCACAGAAGGAGGAACTTAGAGCAGCTCCCTGAGCCAGAAAGAATATACATACAATGTTTTGTTTGTTTTTGAAGGATATTGAAATAGACAGGAGAGCATTGTTAAAAGCATGGACAAAGATGAATGACAGGCACCTCACCCTAAGGAAATGTGGAGTGTAGTGGGGAAGACAGCATGCATAAATAGTTGTAATACAGGGTAAAATAATAAGATACATGTCATGGAAGTGATCCTGATAAAATGCTGTGGAAGTTTAGAAGAGGAAACAATTACTTCTGCTGAGAGGACCAATTGGGTCTTCCTGGGTATATCCATCAAAATTTCTCAGTTGAAAGCAACAGAAACCAACCAACCATGATTAATTTACACAAAAAACAAAGTTATTAACAGGATATTGCTAGTTCATAGACTCTCCAGGAGGATATGAGAACCAGGTTTGGAAGAGATACAACCTAGGACAATACTTAAAATTCCATCCCAGAATTTATCCTGTAATAAGGACACCATTGTCACCGCAGCTTAGTGTAGACGCTCCTAATTACACTGCTCATATCATCAATGCCAGATCTGGATGCTGCCACTAGAACTGGCGATGCTGCCTTTGGAAGATGAATGTAATTGCTGCTGCTCCCACCACCACCAGTCAGAACGAATGCCCTGAGGTCCTTTCTTAGCTTCATGTAAAGTCTGGGACAGGTGCATCTGATTTGGAGGGTTTCAATCATGTACTCATGTCAAAACCTACAGGAGGAGTGAAGAAAGTACCTGACTTTTTTAACTTCTGTTTGGTAGAATTCTGCTTCAAACAAATGGAAAATGCCCATTAAAGCATTTTATGCCCTTAAAGCTAGGTGGCTGGAAAGTCTGGCAACATCCACAGAGCTGAGAGAGGTAGAATTTGAACTGCTGTAAGAGAAATAGTAATATTCAGACATACTGTGGCAGTTGAAAATACGAGGTGGCGGTTCAGAAAAAGATTTAGCCTGGTAGTTGAAGTGATATTAGCTAAAGTCTAGACATTACAAGGGAACGTGTTTGAGAGAAGAGATCATTGGGAAAGAATCATGATTACCTATATTTATATGAACACAGAGGAAGAAACTTGGGTGGATAGGCCCTCATCATGAAAACCAAAGGAAGAGCGTCTAGTAACAGCTTAGTAAATTGTATTTGTTTAATTCACTTTTAAGTGAATGAGGCTGTTAAGAAGGGAAGTAGTTTCCGTTCCCAGTGTTGCTTGGGATGAAAAGGGTGAAGACTAAGAGAAGTTCACTGGATTTGTTGACCTTTGAAAGAATTTCATTAGAATGTTAGGGGTAGAATCCAGAGGGCAAATAAAGCTTTAAATGGAAAGAGTAATTGGGATGAGAGTCATTGCCTGCATCAAGGGTCAGGTACTTGAGGAAGAGAGAGAGGACTTGTCAGAGGAATTACTTTCGAAAAAACATTTATTGAACACCTACTACATAGTCACTGTTTCAAGTGCCTGGGGGATGTAAGTGAACAAAATGGTCAAAGGTCAGTGCTGTTGGGGTCCTTACATTCTAGAGGAGTGAGGGGAGACAGACAGTTAACAATAAATATAGTAAATAAGTATATTATATAGTGGTTAGAAGGTGATAAGTGCTATGGAAAAAAAAGTAAAGCAGTCTTAGAAAAATTTATTGGATTTGTTGACTTTGAAAGAAGAATTTTATTAAAATGGTGGAAATAGAGGTCCAGTGGGGTCAAGTAGGGATTTGGGGATGGCGGTGGTTGTAGTGGTAAACAGAGCAGTAGGATAGGCTTCATTGAGGTGAGATTTGAGTCAAGACTTGAAGGAGATGATAAAGGAAGCTAAGTACATACCTAAGGGATTAGTGTTTTAGGCAGAGGAACAGGAGATACAAAGCTCTGAGCTGGAGCCTGCATGGCGTGTTTGAGGGGTGGGATGAGGAAGAGGAGGAAGAGTAGGAGAGGAGCCCAATAAGGTGACCGGATGCCAGCTCTTACAGGAACTTGAAAGCCACCACAGGGACTTTGTAAGGACGTTATAAGCATCTACTGTAGGATTGACAGCAGTTGGATATTTTCTGTAGCCCAGTGTGTGAGTAATCTGAAGCTTCTTACAACACTTCAGAAAAACTTCAAGCTTACTTTCCTTAGGCTGTTTCTATTGGTAACACCTTCCAGAAAGAGATAATGTAGAAACCAACAATACAAAGAGATAATGTTATATACCCAATGCAAAGTGAGGCTGGATTCTTTATTGAAGAGGTAGGAGGTAAAACTATGATGAATCATTTATAGTTATTTTCCCTAAATTCATAAAGTGAAGTAAACATTTTATTGTTCAGTTGTTAATTTCTGATTATATACATGTTTTAACAAAAAATTGAAAATCTTTTTGGAACAAGTGTTTCTAAAAGAGCAGCTGCTTCTTTTGAACTTTCTCTCTTTTTTTTTTACACATCCTTTGGTGGAGGTGCTAATAAGATGTATTGAGGACTTTGAAGTGCTTCCACTGTAAACTTTTAGGAGACAGAGTGGAAATTATGGTGACTATTTAAATCAGATTGGTCATGTTAATAGGCCTTAAATCATCTGGATAAATGCAACTTTTACTCATTTTGGTTAAGGTTGAATATGAGTGTTTCATTTGGCATAATCCTTACGGTAACTCACTGCTTGACTAAGTTTCTGACGTTTCAGCTGGGTGTTTGGTAGTTGGAGATATAACCACACAGAGTGCTGACTGACTGTAATAAGCAATGTAGAGCAAGGTGATCAGATAAAGGAATGCCTTTGTAACTAAGGCTTTTTATTAGACAAGAGTAGTATAATGATTTCATGTTTCCATTTGACCAGTAGAGAATTGTTTTTGTATCTAAATACGTCGCTGGTTTTAGCTGATAGCGTGATCACTAAAGCTCATCCTCTTTACCTCCATAATTGAAGCATCTTACTTGTGTCATCTCATGCACGTTTAGCAGCTCTGATTTTGCTGTAATACTCTAGATAGAGCACAGAAAGAAAGGGTTTCACTAAAACTAAAGTCTGATTTCGCTGTCCTGTGACATTCTCTGATTGAAGAAGGTTTGTACGTGGGGTTTCACTTTATTTATTTATTTATTGCTTACAAACTAGTTGTTTAAACATTCAAACCAACCCTCAATCTTGTGAAAATTCTCCATGTATGGAGTCTGTTAGAAAGGCTTTAATGAGTTATCAAAAACTGTTACTTCTCATAAAAAAAATTCAAAACACTAAGCAGCTGTGCTTTATATCTGGTGACAGGTGAAGATAAAGGAATTATATATATATATTATATATATATAAATAAAAGAGATACAGTATGTTTCAGGCATCCTTTGGTATCTACCACCTGTCATTGGGAAAATATTTCAATATACACAGTTGACTTTTGGCGGGTAGAAGAGATGAAAAGATTTAGCATGTCGTGAATCTGAACTAAAAATCAGGGCATTATTACTTCTTTTCTTTTATTTGAAAATACTTTTACACGCACATAGATTTTAAATGTCACTTTAAATAAAAAATTAGCTTTCTGTAATCTTTGTATTTCTTCTAGTATTAATTTTTAAAAGACTGCTAAGAGCTAAGTTGACTAAGAAATGTCTAAATCGTATACTGGCAGCACTGTTGTTGAGGCTTACTATGGAAAAGCTAGTATATACTAAATAAAAACAAAACTTTTCTCTGTTATGAATATCTTCTCTTTTACTTTAAAAAACTTTCTCATGTAATTCCTTACATACATATTCAGATATTTTCCAAAGAGTGGAAGATAGATTTTCTAGGAGCTGCCTTCATACGGTGTTTGAACACAAGCATAGACTCTTCAAGTATTTAAAGAAGAGCTGTACTTTAACTGCTTTTATATTTCTTTTATGTGTATACTAACGTGCACCTTCCTTATTTCTAAAGTATATTCAGAGAGAGTTACAAGGAAACATGCAAGATAAAATAAAATTTTATTGATATTATCATTTCTATTTAAATTTTCATTTTCAATTTACTTATTTAATGTCAGTTCCAGTTGGGTTTGCATGAATTTAATGCACAATTAATTTTAGGATGAAATAGGAGTGATAGTAATCCTCTTTAAGAAATTGATTTTGATATGAAACTATGTTCAGATTTTTATAAAGGCTAACATAGGATGCAAACAGGTCCTAGAGATTTTTTTTTTTTTTTTGTGAGGAAGATCAGCCCTGAGCTAACATCCGTGCTAATCCTCCTCTTTTTTTGCTGAGGAAGACCGGCTCTGAGCTAACATCCATTGCCAATCCTCCTCCTCCCCCCCGCCCCAAAGCCCCAGTAGATAGTTGTATGTCATAGTTGCACATCCTTGTAGTTGCTGTATGTGGGACGGGGCCTCAGCATGGCCGGAGAAGCGGTGCATCGGTGTGTGCTCGGGATCCGAACCCGGGCCGCCAGTAGCGGAGTGCGCGCACTTAACTGCTAAGCCACCAGGCCAGCCCGGTCCTAGAGATTTTGATTTTCTGCTCAGGGATGCTGTAGCACTAATTTGATAAAGAAGATAAGATCCTCTGAATACTTTTGGAGTAGAGATTAGGAACGTCAAGTTAGTAGTTCCCATGGTTCATGATTTTCACGGTGTGTAACTTAATTCTAAGGAGTCTGGGGCCAAAGGTTAACAATTATGATACTAGGACATGTCTGTTGTTTTTTTAAACAGACAACAAAACCCCTTTCTCATGTAGTTCCTTACAAGTGGGTCAACGTACTTTTCTAGAACTGCCTTCTAATGGTGTGACGAAAACAGCCTCTTCTGTTAAAACAGACTCAAACTCATCTGGTGAGGGGAGGACTACATTACATAGCTCTGGTGACTTCATTCATCTGCTTTTTCTTTCTCCTAAGTCTTCTAATACACTTTAGAAGGTGTTGCCTCATTACGCCTTCTGATGCACAGGGTTATTCAAGGGGAAAACAAGCCTCTTTCCTCAGTTCCAAGGCAACTCACTCACCTTGGTTGCTTCACTTGTGAAATGTGGTTGATACCTGCATTCAAGGGCTGCTGGGAAAGTTAAAAAGAATGCATACAAGACACTGCTTTAAAGTAATGATAATGTATCAATTTTAATTGTTATCATCATGATTTTTATAAACAAGAAATATACATGCTCTGGAGGAGAGTTCCATCTCTCATTGGATCTGAAACCGCTGACCTCTGAATGCACTGTTGGGACTTCTGGAGTGTCTGGTGTCGCCCACTCTGAATCGACAGGTTTGGGATTCAGAGTATCTGACCCCTCTTGCTCCAGCCCTCAGAATTTCTGGCAGTCATGTTCCCTGAATGAATCTCACCCTCCCCAGGAGTCTCTGAATCCTCTGTCTACCGAATGGACTATTTCTGCCCCAGTTATTTCTTACAGAGCAAGAATATATGGGTCCCTAGCCAGTGAAGAAATGGTGTCTAATCCTATCGACGCTTAACCAGTTCCAGGCCTTGTTAGCTCAGGCACATACTCAGTGTTCTCATCTATAAATGGGAACGATATTACCTACTGCACAGGGAGGCAGTAAGGATTAAATGAGGTATATGTATTAGGTACATAGCATAGTGCCTAAAAAATAGTAAAACTCAGTATGTGTCATCATCATCATCGTTGTCCTATATTCTATCTAGAAATAACCATATTTGTCTTCCCTGGGTTCCTTGCTTCCTAGCTCCTGCCAAGACATCTTCCTCCCATTTAGTTTTAGTTTCTAAGATAAGCTCTAAGATAATCATTGACCAGGCGACAGATTACTCTATAGTGATTAACATAAAGAATAATCTCACATTTTGTGTATCACCTGGTTCTCTATTACTAGGGTACAAGTTTGACCTTAGTAGCCTTCAGTTGGATAACACTGAAACCAGGTAATAAATTGAACAGAATTATGCCTATCTGGGGCTTAGAGGTCCTGGGGTGGTCTGGAGGTGTGTTTTGTTTTTGTTTTTGTTTTAACTGTAGAGCTTGTCTTAGCAAGTGCGCTGAGTTAATTTTCATTGGTTATTTAATCATGTAAGTTGCCTTTAACTTTCTTCCTACTCTTTAACCTTAATTGCCTTTTGTGTCTAATCTTCTTATCTTGTATGCAGGCTGTGCATATCCTTGTTAGATTCATGGTCTGACATGAGCTTTTAAAAAGAACTCTGCGATCTCCGTAAATGATGTTGTCATAGATTTAAGATACCATTCTATTATAAAATTCGATGAAGCATCTTTCTCTGGTGAGTTTGGTTGTGCTGATGATCAAATTATGCCCTGTGAGTACACACTGTTACAGTGTTTTAGGAGAATATAGTTCGGGGCTTGTTCTTTATCAAAAGCTTTCTCAAATCCCTTTAATGAGTATGAGGAGTAGCCATGTTAAAAGACCAACATTGAAAGCCTATGTCAGAAGATATTGTCATGTCTGTCCCATAATATTGGGGCTCTAGCCTTGGTTAATAATGATATTTGTGTTAGGTGAAAAATGGTTTATGCTGTTGATTGGTGTTTAATTTATATTAAGATATGTTCAGAGTATTTCATAACAAATGTGTTTCTTTTACTTCCTTTATAAATGCCTCAAAAAAGATACTTTTAGTGTATGGTTGTTATAAAAAAATTTATATATTTAGTGTTTGAAGTATATCCTTAAAGAATAGTTATTTCAGGGAAAAAAAAAAAGCAATCTGCTAAAGCCACTGAGACCTGGTTTATAGGAAAAGTTTTGAAATTTTAAAGCTAGAGTGAAATCTAGTTGTCCCTTTATATATAGTATGTGAAGTTTTTGTTGCTAGTGGTAACTATAGAGAATTTTTTTCAAATAGCACCCTTTTAATAACAATGGTCTCCCCAAATATACTGTGGCATAGCTTTAAACTTGATTAAGTCTGTCTTCGACTCCCCCTTCCTCTCCCTGAGTAAAGCGAAGAAAAGTTTGGCAGGCTCCATGCTGTGCTCTTGATTGATGTCCAGAACATCTGAAGGACTTTTGTGTCCTGCCTGCTCTCCATGAGTGCATAATGTGTGAATGCTTAAGGAAGGTCAGCCCTTATCACATGTAATCTAGGCCTGAAAGCAGATCAGCAGTGACAGTCATATCCCGAAAGTAAGAACACAAATCATCCTCTACATGCTTTAGACAAGTTGTGGGATATTTTTTCTCTCTTTTTACCCCTTCTCACTCATGGAAGACCTTGGCAGAGTAAAGAAAGCACAGAGAAGACGTGCTCAGAATAATGTGTCGCTCTTTGGAGGGAGGAAGGGATTGTTTATTTGTAGCGATGTGATGGTCTTGCACTGTGCAGCTGAAGGGAGCTTTGGCTTGTTAATGACTAGTGATGTGGAATGCTGCCAATTAGAACGGGGTGGGGAGGTGGGAGGCAGCCTGGAAGCCGGCTCAAGTTGTGGTGTTTATAAATGCCAAAGTCAGGAAAAAGTTTTTGTACACTTGAGGTCTATTGTTTATTTTTTCCCCTATAATGGAGTAACTTTTTATATCATTATGTAAGAGTATAGCTAAACATCAGAATAATAAAACGAGTTAGCCAATACAATTCTGAGTGCACTTCTCTATTTTTGACACAACTGGTATGAAAATTGGAAAAATATTTTAGTGCAAAACTCTTATATCTAATGGTAGGGACTGAAAATGCTCTCTCTTCCAATAGGAAGAAAGATAGAACTGTTGTTTTTATGTGCCTGTGTGTTTTAACAGAAGTTCAATTAAAAAGTAATTGTTGTTCCAAACAGTATTAGCAGGGATGTTCAACTAATAAAGAAAATAACACTCACCTTATTGTTCTCATTAAGAATAAAAAGAATACTGTTATATTTTCTTAGAGAAAAAGGAAAATATTCTTCATCTTATCTCAAGAACTTTACTAGTTTCTTTTGAAATATAATCAACTGCAAGAGGTAGTTGTAGTCAGTTCACACAAGGGAAGATGAACTGTGCAAATACCTCCTCCAGAAATGAAGGCATTGCTTTCCTGAGTGTGTAGAAGATCACAATCAAATTATGAGATATAAAGCCCTCCCAACTTCTGCCAGTCTACTTTTCCAGCCTAATTTCGCTGCTCTCTGGGCATATGCAGTTGCTCATGTTCTCTGCAAACACTGCTCTTTTTCTCACTCATAAATGTCTGTACTATCTGTTCTCTTTGCTTAGGATTCCCTTGCCCTCCCTTAACCCAGTGAATTCCTACTTATCTTGGAAGACCTAGTTCAAATGCCTCTCCCCCGCCAGTCCAATCCCCACGCCCAGTCAGAGTTAATCTTTGTTCATCCGCTGTCCCGTCCCCATTCGTTCAGTACAGCAGGCAGCGCTGCCCGGCGTTGTCGTGATTTGGTTGTGTGTTTGTCTTCACCCATTACACGGTCAGTTTTGTCCTGAGGCAGGTACTGTCTCTTCAGTGTTCTCATATCCCATTCACAGTCCCCCAAATGCAGTTTAAAAACTGTATGTATACATAAAGTCAGGAGATATTTGGGATTTCTGTGTGAAAATAGATCAGAAGTTAAAATTGTTAAAAAGGTAGTCTCATGATTTAAAACTATTTTGTATACTTCTGCTTCAGTTACAAGAATATTTAATGAATTAAGTAAAAATAAATTGATTAAATATTTACATTTGCAGGTATAAGTTGAATTTTTAAAACCTTGATTTAACTGAAGACATGTATTGTGTGTCCTTGTTTTAGTGTTTACATTATTTGTGATGGGAACAATTTTGCACATGTTACTTTAAAGAACATTATTGTTAACAAGGATTTTTTTTTTGTCAGGAGGTAGGAGAGTGATTAGTGAGAGTTGTCAGGAAATTGCTGACCGTTTTCTGATGTCCTCCTAAGTTCTGGACACTGTGTACAGAAGTTCATATTCATTTACTTGTCTAATCCATGTAACAGTTAGGTAATAGCAAACTCAGAGAGTTTAAATAATTGGCCCAAGGTTCCACAGGTAGCACAGATAGGCTCTCTCTATTTTCAAACTGAGACCTTTCTTTTAATATTCTCTCAGAACTTTCTTTGAAGCCTCATTCAGTGTGTACTTTAAGGTGAGTGGGCTAGCTCATGATGCAAATCGGGATTGTTTTGCTAAGCCAGATTTCTGATCTACATTATAAGAGTTTTATTAGGTCTTTTGAGCCTAGTTGTCTGGAACCTAATTATGCATTTTATAGAATACCTCCTTCAGTGTTGGCACCCAGCATGTGTTAAACAAGAAAGGCAAAGTGGAGGGAATTAATAGGGATACATCTGAATTTCTTAGTATTATAAGTGCAAGAAAGAAATCTGTATTACCAAAAAGTTTGACTAAGTGGAAATCTCTCCTCACACTTCTAATCCGATCTTCACTTCTCCTCACATAGTTGGAAGTTTCCTATATGCCGAAATCCTAATCCTTTTCTTTTAATTCATCAAGCCAGTCAGTTGCTCAAAGGCCTCTAGTTATTTACGTAATATATAGTCTAAACGCTGTAAACTGCATTCAGAGTCCTGCGCAATCTGGTTCCACTCTGTCCAGCTTTCTCTCCAACCATTTACTAATAGGAGCTGTCTGCTCCAGTAAGATTCTTCTTCTCATGCCATTGCACAAATGAAATATTCAATCCTACCTTTAATCCTTGCTCTTATAATTTCTTTCCATCTATTGCTGTATAAGTTCAATTCATATTTCAGCCTCCAGCTCTCCCTTCAATTTTTGGCCCAGTCTAATCCATTCCTGACTCTGGTTTTCCATCTTTATTGCATTTGAGGACACTTCATCTTAAAATATCTTACATTTTTTACTTAGTTCTCTGTTATATATATTACTTTCTCTGTGGTATTATAAACTTCTTGAGTGCATTTACTTCAGCTAGGCATAGTACAAAATCAGAAATGGTTGCTGTTATGAGTTGTTTTGAACTGAAGTAGGATTCTAGGGAGAGAGCAATGATTCTCTCTTTATGCTTTGAACCATTTATGGATGCCCATATTGGGCGAAATTGAGCAGTGGGAGCTGTCCCACATTTCAGGCATTCATTCCTCGTCCCAAAGCTCGAGGCTGGGTTCCAAACTGGCAGTGGAACCATGTTGTGATGTGGCTCCGAGCCAGATGTAGAAAGTTTGAACAAGAGTTTCTATTGCTTGATTTTTGTCTACTTTTCCCACATATTACCTCTCTCCTCCTGATCACTCTTACTCATTTTAGTATGTCTCAATCTCCCTTCTTAGCTAAAAGAGATGTGAATAAATGATACTGAAAGACTATTTCATTAACCACTCCCAACTTATGTTTTCTTGACAAGTAAGTGGCATGGCTTCCATGAAATGCAAAATGTTTAGTTTCTTAAGCTTACGATATTCCAAGATTTCCTATATGGTTAAAAATACCGTATTTCTATTAAATTTCATCTTATGAAAGTGTGAATTGAGGGTGAAGGACTGATAATAGTATTTACAAAAATCATAAAAAGCAATTGTTGGGCTACCCTAGGCTAGAGAATAGATTTGAATGGCTTCTAGCAGGGTGGTGCTGGGAGGTGCTGGTGTGTGTGTGGTGGGCTAGGGATGTCTCTCAAAAATGAGATGATGACAGAGATTGTTTTCCAGGAAAATAATTCTTAAAATATCCAGTAAACACATTCTGATATCTTAGATACAACCATTGAAATATGTCTCTGCTCTCATACTCAAGTCCTTTATCATGCAAACTGGTGAGGTTTAATAACTACTTCTGTTTGTATCTTTGTTGACATTGCAGTTTCTACACTTACTGACAACTCATTTAGATTTCTTGCTGTTCTTTTATTATTGACAGTTTCCAGAGTAAAAGAAAACAAATAGACTTTTAAAAAGTTCTCTAGTGTTGAACAAGGTCACTCAGAATATCATGGAAGGTGAAATTTTACAAAATGTTCATAGTTTACATTGAGGCACAAATACAGTTAAAATCTAAAAAATTGAATAACTTACAGTGGTTTTATTTACATAATAAGATTGGTTAGGTTTGCAGTACTCCTTTTTATTACATAGGAAACTTCAAACTATAGTCAGTTAAAATTAATTAATGAGTAGCTTAACTGAAATATTTTAACTTGAAATATTCATTAAAGATGTCTTTTACATGTGACCCTTTTTCATATCGGTGCACTTGAATCAAAGGCGTTTGCTTCATTATTTAAATGTTGATGTAGTGTGAGAAAACTACCATGACATGACACTTTGATGTGTTGCAATATTTCTATCATTTCATCAGAGAAAAGATTTGATATCTCCTTGTCTTGCTACAATTCTGAGCAGTTACAATTCTTAGCAGAGAAAAAACCTTGGCAAAAGAAGTAAGCTATTTCGTGACAGCAAAGTATAGGTGTGTATTGCTTTGAAATCCCTTCATAGCTACCCGAGAGATTTGGGGACTTCGACATGGCCAGTGCAGAGCGAAGCCCCCGCATGTGCAGGCCCTTGTGTGGGCAGCGGAGTCAGGCTCCTTTCTTAAGAAAACAATCCGGCCCGGGGTCCTCACCGCCCTTTGTTGTCCTCCCCACGAGGTGATCAGTTGAAGTCTCGCTGGTGACAGAACCAGTTTGTAACAGGCTTGTCTTTCACGGTCCTGTCTCAGGCTTGCTGGCAGGCTCGCTGGAAGCTCTGACAAGAGTGGCAGCAGAGGAGTCCCAGTGAAAGAAGGAAAGGCGAGAAACGGGAGGCTTAAACAGGCGGGTCACATTTACTGCTCGCCTGCTGCAATGGGTTGGCTGGGAGAACTAAACTGGCAGCTTCACTTTTCCGTGCTCATTCTTCTGTCTGTGCACACGAGGGGTAAGATCAGTGCCTGGCAGTACAGCGCTGACAAGGGGTGCCGTTCATGTCTGGTTTCGTGGCTTTTATCACAGAAGGGAAAGTTCAGGGCAGAAGTTCAGTGGCTAAACATTTCCAACCCCCATCCTCCAACTGCTCTCTCTATTAGGGCAAAGCTTTCTAGATAGTGTATATCAGAATAATTTTAAAAGGATTCAAAGTTTCTGTTTTCTCTAGCAATTAGGAATTACATGCAATCCAGTTTGGAACTTTAAGTATGAAGTTGATTGTCAATATACTGTGACAGTTTATATGTGAATAATTTAAGAAAATAATAATTCTAATAAACTTTGTTTTGATCATTTTAATTTGAATACTGTTAGATTTTTATAAGTTAGATAATTAACTTTGAAGTTCATTACAATTTTTACATGAATGCATTGAGTAAATCTCTAGTTTTATAATGGCAATAATTATAATTTGTGAATATGTCACATGTTTATCCACATTTAAGAACAGGGGCTTGCTTCATGATTATTTGGTCCAGAAGAATTATTCCTGTATAAAGTTGACTAAAGGATAGCAATTTTTAAAAATTATTTGAAAATTTTAAATAAAAGAGTAATTATAAAAGTAGGTGAGCTGTTTTCAAGTTAGGAGAAAGAGAACTTAATGAATATGAAATAACTGTCTGTGATAGTGATTTGCAACAAGGGGGTCGTGAGGTTGGAAATAAGGAGATAGTGGCTTTATAAAATTAAGCCAGGTGACAAAGAGAATGTATCTGAGATCAAAACACATTTATAGTTCTACCTCATGTACTTGTGAATGCATTTTATAGAACCAGTTTGGCAATACTGTTTATTTGAGAAGTATATACTATCAGTTGGCGTGAACTTTGATTGGCACTTATAAGATTAATGTTTTCATAATCTCAAAGTATTCCATGACACTATTAAAATATTACATTTTGTGACTTGGCTTCATGAAAAAATGCTTTTAATTTCTGGTATAGATAAATATAACTCCAAGGAGTTTTGTGTATTGATATGAAGGAACAATAGGTAGTTCATTTACCTGGGCTGCTAGTTTATTTTCCAAAAATTCTTGTAATCTGGTGCCTCCTAGAAGAGAATAGGAAGGCCTCAGGGAAACTGTTTCTTAAGAATGTTCCAGGAAGCTCAAAGCATGATATATGTGAGGTGAAATTCTTATTCCTCTATTCATGCTACTACTATTTGTTGATTGCCTGAAGGTAATTTTTCGTTCTTTGTAGCATTTTCCTTGAAACATATGAATACCTGAATTCAGTGTTGAGTTACGTCAATAAAAAGCAAAGAGGCCATATGCTACAGACTGAATCTTTGACTCATAAATGCTAGGCTTAGAATACACCTTAAAATAATATTGTATAGCAGGAGGAGGTTGAAGCCCAGAGACATTCCTTGCCTTCCTCTAAGTAATATAACCTTTTTAACTCTCTGTCCGGAGTTTGTGTGTGTTTGTGTGTGTGTGTGTGGTGTGTGTTTCTGCTAATTTATTGTATGGTGTAGTGATTAAGAGTATGACCTCTGGACCCAGAATGCCTGGGTTTGAATTTTAGCTTTACCACTTACTTGATGTGTAAACTCAAATTAGGTATCTTATTGGTGCTCAATTTTCTCAACTGTAAAATAGGGGTAATAGTAATACTTACCTTAGGGTTGATTTGGTTACTAAATAAGTAAATACACATAAAGCACTTAGACTAGTGTCTGCTGCGTAGTATTATACGAAGGTTGCTATTATTAGTATCATTATTAATAATATTAATTTATGCAGGAATAGGAAACAACCAAGCTGGAAAAGTAAATGGAGACAAGATTTTGAAAGAATCTGATAGCTCATCTTAGTGTGATTAACATACTGAATCCCAATTTATATTCCCAGGACTGTCACCAGTGAACTTTTAACTTTTTTTTTTTTAAGGAATTTCTCTACCTGTAATCTTTTATAAAAAATAAGCTTCATGGTTTTTACGATTTTGCCCTGATGAAGACCGAATGTGCTATATACAGGGACTATGAGTTTAACCAAGACTAAGGAACTTTGACTATCAAAGTTAAATATTCATTGACTACTTGTAACATATTATGATCATTAATTCTGCGTGTACTTCGGTGAGAATGATGATCACAAAAATAGGTAAACATGAAGCATAGACAAATGAAGAGGTCATGACTCTTTAGTGAATGACAAAGCCAAGATTAATGTTCTGAGACCTTAAATCCTTATTTAAATAAAGTAAATGTGTTTCAAAATGACAGCTTGAGACATTTAGAAAGTGTGAGCTTCAGACTAATAAAAATATTTTGTTAGTTAGGTGGAAACCTAGAAGTTCTATGTGGAAGGAACATATACGATGTTCCAATTCTGCCTGAAATGGTATAAAGCTCTGAGAGTCGCAGGAAGTGGAAGGAAGGGCTTCTCATGTTTGGAGCAGAGTGGCTAGGGTGGCCTGTGTGTAGGGACGTTCATCCGCCTACATCTTAGCACTGCTTAAATCTCACCTTAAACGTTTTACTTGAGGAGACCCAGGCTTAGAAAAAAGGAAGCAAGGGTACATCTTGGTAGAAGGTTTGAACTTTGTGTTTTTTATATGGGCACATTGTGATTGCTTCAGAAATGCAGTTTTTTAAAGCTAGGGATCATGAAATGTGGAATTGCCTTCTTCTAAAAGGGAAAATATGACCTGTAACAGTGAAAATCTGTAGTGTTCATTTCTACTTGAAATGTGTTATTTTAAGGATTGAGCTATTTATACTACCAATCCTTTATTTTCAAAACACGGTAGAGAATCACAGGCAATCCTAATGACTATTATGCAATGTATAAACAGTATCAAAGCATCATTTTGGTCACTACCATTCTTAAGTTCTGCCAAAGGAATTTAGTGAGGTTATAAAGGTGATAGATTGACAGACCTGAAAACCAAAGGACTCGCTGTTTGTTGTTCTAACACGTAGGTGGCAACAATGTGCCCTTCCTGACATGGATGGGCCTCATGTTCTGGCATTTAAAAAGGTGAGATTTTTATTTAGCTTCTTATTAAATGTATATGTGAAAATTTCTACAGTTTTTTCCCCCCATAAAAGTCACAGATTATTATAGCAATCAAATTGAAATAAAAATTGGCAGCCAACTTTTTGTCTTTAGGAGTAATTCTATGTCAATAAAGAGTTACAGGAAAAAATGGTGAGATAGGAAGTAGGAATCAGCTCTTTTTGAATATAGGAAAATCCCCAAACTCGATGACCAAAAATAGGTCCCAGTCTCCTTGGCCCCTGCAGTTTTATATAACCCAGATTTTACATCCTGCCTCTTCATTGCCAGGTCATATTCCATAGGTTTCCTATGGGAATATTCATGTTTGACCTGGTTGACACTAATTTAAAATTTAAAAAAATCTGTGTTATTAAATACTTTCAGTAGAATTAAGGCAAATAGAGAATGCGGAAACAGAATAACAAACATGACTGTGAAGGTGTAGTTTCAAAATTAGGGTGGTAATGTTAGCAATAGGGCGTCAATTTTTGGTAATATTTTTAAGTGAAAAATGATCCTTGTTACCATATGGCAAAATATAGTGAAAATCTGAACTGTTAGACCAACACAGCTGTTAAATGCATAAATGTGGTTCTGTGTTTAAAATGTTTTCTCCTACAGCTATTATGTGGCACTTCCAACAATTAATCTCAGGCTATTAATGGGCAGTAACTGTAAGTTGTGGTGAGCATCACAGATGTAATAAATTTGATCTTGGTGGTAATTTACCTGGGAGGAGAGTGGCTGAACTCTAGTTCTCCACTTAAATTCTGCAGAGTAGATTAATAATAGACATTCACATAACTATCGAGTACAAGCTCAAATTATTTGGTTTTACCTTTTTTATGAGAAGTTATGTTCTTTAAATAGTAGTGACAACCATATATGTAAGTCACATCTGTCTATCTATCCAAATATCTTTGCATACATAATTTTAATCTTTAAATTACAACTACATGAAGGCTTCTGGAAGAATAATGGTATTAGAAAGATCAGAGTAATTCAAATTAGCGGTTTTTTTTGCCTTTGTAAGCCAATTGAATCTGAAATAAGATTTACAAATCTTTTTTTGACTTAGAACTGCCAGGAACGAATTTATGAATATTTTTTTCCCTTAACTTTTCAAATACATAACTATTTTTAGAATTCATACAGGACATTGGGCAAATCTTTAAATAACATGAAGTATTGACATTTAGTTATAGGAAAATTATCTTAATCAGCTAAATTATCTATCAAGCTTTCTTATGGTACATTTTAGGTCTAGATGGACTTTTTTGTCTTGATTATTATATCCATCTGTAAAATAGTTACTTTGTCTATCGTAATGGATTTTTTTGTGTGGAAATGTTAATATTAAAACATCTAAAGATGATTTCATGACTGCGTGCTCAGAATAACCTAATTCTTCTTTCTGGGCCTCACCATTTTCCTTTTACCACTAGAGAAGCTGTGGCTTTTGGATTAACTGATTTCTCTGCTTGGTATCATCTCTACCACACTCCTTTGATAATTAGTTAACTATTCATATAAAATCACATTATTAGTATTGATATTTTGGTCATAAAGAACATTCCCCTCTTCTTTCCTCTGTGATCTCTTCCCTTTTTTCTGTTTAAAATTCTGTAATTGACACTACTTGCATTTAGGGTAAAATCCAGATTTTTATATGGCCTACAAGGCGTGGTATCAGAGAAACCCTGAGGGCCTTTGCAGCTCATCTCACTACTCAGGGATCATCAGCCACATTGGCCTTTTACTGTCCCAAATGACCCAAACCTTTTCTCACCTCAGGTATTTCATATACGCTGTTTCCACAGCTTGGAAAGTTCTTTGCCTATCTACTCTGCTTATCCATTTACTTAAATGTCACTAAGTTTTCCTTAACAGTCCAAATTAAATGAGATCCTCTTGATATAATCCCTCATTGTTTTACTTTTCCTTTGTAGTACGTATCATGATTTATCATTATACGTGTCACTTCCTGCTGGAAGCTCAGCTTCCTAGAGGAAAAAGCTCCGTCCGTTTTATTTATTGTTGTATCCCCAGTGCATAGCGCAATGCTTGGCATATAGAGGAGTCTATATCCCTGGACATAACTCATTATTTTGCACATGACCTAAAATAGTGTCTGCATTCCCTGATATTCCAAGACCTTTTTTGTGTTGCTCTCAAGAGTTAACTGGTAAATGTTTTACTGTCTCTTACTTTTAAATTTTTGGAGAGAGAATTTGGTTGGCTGCTGACCCTTATAATAATCAAATGTAACCCACTGGGATGTGAGTCACCCAATACCAAGATGGCCGCCAGACAGTAAAAGACACTCTGGGCAGGGAAAGTTTTTCTAGAAGAGGTTTTGAATTAGGTTGACAATCAAAGACATCTGATACAGATGTTACTGTCGTGTATAGTAGCAATAGGAACACTTCCAGTACTCCTTTGCTATAATGAACTCCTGTTGGCCACTAAGTGACTTATTTATTATGTATATGTTTAGAAAAATTATGAAAAATACTTTAACATTTTTTCCATGAACTTTGGTATCCAGAAATGTTACCACCAAAAGTAATGGTAATGTATTTATGTAGTTTCTACAGAATTATTTTAACAGTAAATGAAGAGGTATGAGATTATTTTTTGCTTTTTAAAATAAAAGATGCTATAGAAATTCAAGATATCAAGGTGGTGGCAAAATAATACATGAAACAAGTAGTGTAATCCCTTGGCAGACTTTAGTTCTGTCAGATTGTTACATATAATTTTCATTCCTTTATTAAAATATTAGTTGTCAACTTTATGTCTCATAAAGAACATCTCATAAATTTTGCATTATGATCCCTAAAAGGGCCACAAGTTTGAGGCTAGCTATATTCATATTTCATTTGATCAGATTCTGGGAATTTAGTGTCTGAAATTATGCTTTTGATTCCTTCTGGAGTCCAGAGGAAAATTCATGTACATATCTGATTCACTTTTTCAAAACCTCATGAGTACATGCAGAAAACTGGCTTTGGTTCATGGTTTTTTACTGCCTGACAGTATCCTGTGGTTCATAACGTCCCAGTATTCATCTTGGTATCTTCACAATTTTAATGGAAGTTTTACATCTAAAGAAATAGTGACTTACATCACTTTTGCATCAATTGTGGAACTTAGTGATGTGGGAACTGCACCGATGTGGTATCAGCCAAGTGTGAGACAATTTAATATAACAAGGCATCTTAAAATTTTTTCTGGCCATTTCTCTTTTTCTTCAGATATAAGCTGTGCCACGGCCAATAGCATGTATCAGAAAATCAGAGACCAGGTTTGTTTTGCAAACTCTGCATGAAATTATCTTTTTGTTATGTTTGTAGAAATATTCATGATCAAACTATGTCTTTGCTGAAGTGCTTAGCTTTATTTTGGTTTCTCTCTAAAAGAAAACTAAGACAATATTTTTTTCAAATCTGAAAAAAAAATAACTTGCCAGTTGTAATTGTGTATAATTTTAATGATTATGTACTTTTTTATGGGGCTAAATCTCCACTGAATGTTTGTCTTGGTTAGAGTTAATATGCTCAGTGGAGTAATTGTTTTCAAATTCCATTACAAATTCTTTTTATGTTCCTATATTAAAAAAAAAAAGGTTAATGTTGTAAGAGTAATATGCTGTATTTACCCATAAACTCTTAGCTCATTTGAGTGAGGGAATGTGCTGCAGCTCACTGGAAGAATATTTGAGTGGCTCTCTGAGTTTAACTTAGGCTCCGAAATCAGCTGAAGCTATTGAGAACTGTGCAGTGACCTGGAAAACAGCAACAAAAAAGAGTTCTGTCCTGACATGGTAACAGAAGAAGGGTAGATGCCACTTAATTGAGGCTGCTAAACAAATTGCCTTTTTACTTCCACGCTTTCTTGCACATAGCCACACACATATGTTTCTTATATTTGTGTTTTGATAGAATTATTATAGTTTATTGAAATCAGAAACTATCACTAAATATTTCCTACTTAATTTCCTATGCCCTGAATGAAAACCTCTTCAAATTGGGGGATGGGTCTAAAGGAAACGGACCCTCATGCTAAATCATGTGATTTCATGGACATATGACAGTCTTTGAATGGACATTTCTGCAGATTGTTTTTGGCCTGGATTTTATGAATATACACTAAACAGTTTATGCATAATATGTATTTTAGTAGTTATTATGAATATTATTAATCTAGCCTACTTAACCTCTTACAGTGAAAAATATAGTTTTCTGTCTTTTTTTGTTAAACAGACGTAATGACAAACATCTTGCAAATTAGATTTTCATATATTTCATCTCTTTCTTATGCTCAATTTAATCTATCAAAGCCACACATTGTAGAAGACATCTGGTATTGAGCTTAAACAGCTGGGTTTCATTTGTAAAGGTTTTGAGCAAATTTCTCTGCTCGCCAACAATAATAGAGCAGTTGGCCAATGTGTTTTCTTTGTGGCAGCTTGGTGCAGTGTGGCAGAGGAGACTTGAATTGAGGATCAGGTGATTTTCCGCCTCTTTCTGGCTTGGTTGGTGGGACCTGAGGGTTTTATGCAGACGTTGCAGTGAGCACTGGCTGAGGCCTTGCTGCAATGGCTGTTGACTAGGAATCTACTGGTAAGCAGTGTGCTATCAGCATTCATCCATCTGCACTTCTCCTCACAGCATGGTTCAGTCTATTACCTACATCAGAATCACTGTAGGTCATCTTTAAGATGCAGTTCCCTGTACTCCATCCCAAATCTTCTAAACCAAGTATTTGGGAGCTGAGCCCAGAAAGCTGCAATTGATTAAGCTACCCCAAGGGATTTGGTACACACTGGATTAGAGTTAATAAATTTCAGTGTTCTTTACCTACAGACAGAATCTCTAACCCCCCTTTTCTGACCAAGCCAAGAACCTATTTTATTAATGTGTATTTAAAAGGAATTGTCAGAATTTGTTTCAAAAGTAACTTACCCACATATCCAGTTTACATGTTCTTTCATAAAATATTACATTAGTATGATCTATTGTTTAATAAAACAATTGTGCTAGGACTATTAAAATATTGCCTCTAAAGATGAAGAAGCGATAGTAAGTCTTAATTTGCTTGGAACAATCCAAGTATGAACTGAAGGATTTCTGGAAGAGTGAAATAGATATGAGACTCCCAAATTTCCTATAGGCTCGACGCTGTGAACCCCCCTCAGAGAGCACTGCATTGTTTTTGGGTTGCTCCTGCGCCCACCTCCATCTCCAGTTATGTTTTGCATGTTGTTCCCAATGAAAGTAGTCTGTCTCTGTGGCGATATAGGTCCTTTTGGGTACTGCTCTGGAAATAAGCCAAGTCATAACTCTCTTGTTTGCTTCTGCTGGAAAAGTTCTCTGCCAGACTTCTTAGTCCCCTCATTTAGTATTCTTGTTTTGCTGGTTTTGAGTCCAGAATTGAGTTTTCCAGACAAACACTTGGGAGTTCCAGGGCAGTGTGGAGACATACCCAGGGACTATGTGGTTGATGGGAGGGTTGCCTCTTTGGAAGTTAATAGGTGGTGACTGTCTGTTGTTAAAATGTCATTAACTGGAAATGTACTTTTTACCTTATCTTGCTTTGGAAATTAGCACTCAAGATAGTCACTTTAGAGAGCTCCTGCATTACCTCAGGGGCCTGATTTAAAATAAACACACACATGCACACACACATACACACACACCACTTAATGTAGGCAGGTGACACCCCAGAAAATATAACATTAAAAGAGGATAAGGGAAGGGGCAATCTAAATGCTTGGAATTGTCTCATTCCGTGATCCACATCATGCCTAGGCTACATCTGCAGCTTTTTAAAGTTTCTGGAGGAAGCTCAGCAATGCAGCTGTCTCTAATGTACTGTGAACCTTGAAAAGGAATTTCCTTTCAAGTAAGAACGGAAGTAGTTTGTGTGTGGGATGATGGAGCTGAAGGTTTCCTTTAACAGAAAATAAAGTGCCATTATATAAACAAACGTTTACACGGCCTAAAGTAAACCCAGGAGAAATATACGCTACAGGCACCTACACTCCTATGTGAAAAAGACCTAGTTAATTTTAATGATCTGCTTGTGTTTTCTCATTTTTACTAGTGAGGAAAATGAGGCACACAGTTGTTAGGTGACTTATCTAAAGTCTCACTCTTACTTCTAGAGCCAGAACCAGAACTTGGGATGTCAGAGTTTTAGTTCTTATTCTTTTAGGAATGACATTTAAATCTGACTTTAGGATTGCCATTTAGGCTGAATGTTTAGGAAGTCCAAACAAAGTCTTTGCCACATGAACATTTTATTTAAGAGAGAGATTACAAAGACATATACCACCATCACCATGAATAAATATTCCACTGTATGAATAAAGCTCAGAGTTGATAACTTCTGCTTTGATTTTCCTATATATTATAATGCATAGTAGTTTGTAAAAAGTGCCCTACATTCAACCACATTTAGGCTGTTGTAATTTAGTGCTCATGACAATGAAGCTTTACACGGTTTGTTGTGAGCCGCAATACCTCACCATCTGAGGTGAGAAGAAGACAAAGTCAGGAGCACATTTGAGTTATTTTCTAGGAAAAAAACTTGCATCTTGCAGTGAAGAATGGAGCATCCTTCCCTTTTTTTTCTTCCTGAGATTTCCTGCAAATGTTAAGCTAAAGAGGTTACTTGTAAAGTATCCTGAGTAGTTCTGACTGCACACAGGACATGTGACCTGCAGCTTTACACCGAGTGTGTGCTGACACCTCTCCAGGTTTGTTTCCTGATGCTGACATTACACGGTCATTGTTCCTGTCCATTGTAGGGATCACTCCTACTGGGATCCTTTAGATTTACATATTGGATTTTATGGTTTGGGGCAGTTGCTGTAGAATGTTTTAGAATAACTGATGAACTGTCTTTAGCAGGTAAAATGTCTGTAGTGTTTATCCTAATTTTTCTACCTCTCCATCAACTATTTCTTTAGTGACTGTGAATCCAGACCATGGTTTTGCGAACTGAATGAGAATACGTGGTCTTTTGTTCTGTGGCTTTGTTTTGATTCTTATATTTGCCACTTAAGGGGTTTGAAAAATCTTTTGAGGATTTCATATCACCTGTTTTTGCTTACAAGATACTTGAGCAAAGTTAACCCCTAGAAGTTCTATAATGTTTTACTTCTTAGTCTAGATTCTTTGTTTATTATTCCCGTGGCTTTCATTACCTTATTATCTATAAAATAAAATAAAAAGGGTCTGGGGTAAAAAAGAAAGCAGCATTCTTATAGTTACATTAAATACTAATCATCTAATAGGTAACTATGTATAATGTATTTCATTTGTGATTTTATAATTCACAAATCCAAGGATATAGATGTCAGCTTTGTTATTTTTTAATTTGTGAATGTCTGCATTTGTAGATGTTAAGCACAGAGCAACATAGGGATACTTGCTCTTCTAGATATAAAAACTTACTCTGGTTTTACAGTTTAGTAGCTATAGTAATTAAAATAATGTGTTACAGCCATGGGCAGACATAGACTGATGGAACATAATAGAGAGTCCTATACGTGAGAAAAAAATATATGTCAGAGGGGATACTGTCTATCAGTGGAGAAAGGTGCACCATATGAAAACCTCATCTCATACCATGTATAAAAATCAGCTCTAAGTACATTAGAAAGCTAAATGTAAAATGCACAAATTGGAAATGTTTTGAAGAAAATAATAAGAGCTAATGTTCTAAGTATTCTTCTAAACACTTCACATATATTAACTCATTTGAGTTCCACAGAACATGAGATAGGACTTTTTGTTATCCTCATCCTGTAAATGAGGAAATAGATTCTGAGAGGTTAAATAATTTGTTTCAGATTAGAAAGTTAATACATGCTAGAGTCTAGATTCAAATCAAGACAGCCTGGTTCTTGTGTCCATTCCGTTAGCAGCTATACAATACAATGTCTCTTAGAGGAGACTATTTATATAACTTGAAGTTAAAAAAAGATGCAAAAACACAAAAGATAAAATATATTAGAATTTCTTAACAGTAAAATTAATAATAGTTCAACAAAGCAAATCATAAGCAAAAGGACGGCTTACACACTTGGAAAGGATGTTGCAAGACGTAACTCAGAAATATTATCGTTTGTAAAGAATGTCTTCAAAAATGAGAAAAATACAAAAAATTAAAAGTGGCAGGCCATTCACAGAGAAGAAAATGGAAATATAGGAAAAGAAGCTAAATAAATAGAGAAATGCAAGTTAAAATAATATGAGCTACCAAGTTGTAGTTAACAGATTGGCAAAATAATTAACAGTCTGAGATTATCAAGGTTTGGCAAGGATGTGGACAAATGGGAACCCTTAACCGATGTTGGCTGAAACAACATAAGTTGTTTACTTCAACCTATTGAAGAGTGTTACATCATTTATAGATTTAGATAGTAATTATGTAAAAGTATTCAGAAGGTTAAGCAGTAGTTTCTTAGATATGACACCAAAAGCACAAGCAATGATAAAAAATAAATAATAAAGTTGATTTTATCAATTAAGAAAAAAAACTTTTGTACTTCAAAGTACATCATCAAGAAAGAGAAAAAAGAGCCCACGGAATGGGAGAATACATTTGCAAATCATATATCTCATAATGCACCTGAATCCAGATCATATAAAGAACTCTTATAAAGCAATAATAAAAAGGTAACCCCATTTTAAAAATAGGTAAGGATCTGGACAGACATTTCTCCAAAGAATATATGCAGATGGCCAATAATCACATGAAAAGATACTCAACATCATTAGCTATCAGTGAAATTCAAGTCAAAACCACAATGAGATACTACTTCACCTACTAAGATGGCTGTAATCAAAAAGATAATAACAAGGGTTAGTGAGCATGTGGAGAAATTGGAACCCTCATGCACTACTTGTGGGAATGTAAAATGGTGCAAACACTTTAGAAAACAGTCTGGCAGTTCCCCAAAATGTTAAACGTTTAGTTACCATATGAGCCAGAAATTTCACTCCTAGGTATATACCCAAGAGATATGAGAACCTAATGTCCACAAAAAACTTGTATACAAATGTTTATAGTAGCATCATTCATTATAGCCAAAAAGTGAAAACAACCCAAATATCCATCACTTGATGATTGGATAAACAAAATGTATACTTATATAATAGAATATTATTTGGGAATAAAAAGGAATGAAATACTGATACATGCTGTAACATGAATAAACTTTGAAAACGTTATGCTAACTGAATGAAGGTAGATGCAAAGACCACATATTGTATTATTCAGTTTACATGAAAAGTTCAGAATAGATAAAACTATACAGACAGAAAGCAGATTAGTAGCTGGGGTGGGGGCCGGGGGCAAGAATGGGGAGTGACTGCTGATGGGTATGGTGCTTGTTTCGGGAGTGATGAAAATGTTCTAAAATTAGATTGTGATATGGTTACACAACTCTGTGCATGCACAAAAAAGCATTGCATTGAACATGTTAAATGGGTGAATATCATGGGATTTGAATTATATTTCTGTAAAGATCCTACAAATATTCATAGGAGTGGTAAATAGTAAATTTAGGATAGTGGAGAACAAGGGAAGAGGTGGGGCTGGTACTCATTTGGCTTTATTCTATAATATTTTATTCCTTAATGATAAAAAAATCTGTTAAGATGTTACAAAAATGAGTTATGACAACCCAATATTCTCTAACTTTTTTTGGTATATTTGTAGAGTTTTTTTAATAAAAGAGATAACCAGAAACAAAATTAAGTACATACCCACCCACCTCTTTCAGCTAGAAAGCATTAGGGGTTTGCCTTTTCCCCTAATAATTGGAGACTTTGATTCCAGAAAAGATTCTCTCTAAATGAAATATTGAATTAGGGCTCCTACGTTGACTGTTGTTTGCTTTTTCTGATATCAATTATAATATTTTATCTCTGAAATCAGAGTTTTAGTGAGCCAGTTTTATCATTTTATTTGTTGGTTTTTGACAAAAATTCTTTGTGATTAAAAGTTACCATTAAGTTCTGGTTAAAATCAGATAATTTTGCCTTTGCTAAAAACTTAGCAAAGTAGCTCACCTGCAACTCTGCTTGCTCAATTAAGGGTAAAAGAGCTCTTTGGACAGCTGCTGTTCCTAATTCTGAGTCTGGGTCTAGTGGGAATCCGTTAATTTGCATGTGAACCTTTATCATGAACTCTCCCTACACCGATTAAAAGATTCTCTTGGGGACAGAGAGTGTACCTGTAGGCCAGGAGGCTCATTCCTGAATCCAACGTGCCCATTGCTTTTCTCTTTGTTCAAGTAGCAGAAATGCCTTTCCTGTCTTGGGGTAGAATGTTGAGAAATTGCCCGTACTGACAAGCCCTTCTCAGATAGGAGGAGCTCATAGTCATAACAAAAACATTTTTTTCCCAGAATATTGTTTCATGTTTCTCCCACTCAGGGCCATGGCTGTCATTAGGGCGGGAAAATGACCTCAGGGCCTTGAGATTTGTACATCAGAGTGTTGATAACAAGTGATGCTGAAGCTGATTTGGGGTGAGTTGCACTATAGTTGTGGCAGCATTCAAATACAGTTGAAATACAGTTGCCCTGTAGAGTTCAGGTTAAATAAAAGTTCTTTCTTTTAACTCTGGAGCCTATAAACATAAGAGCGATTGGAATAGTTTAAACAAAATCAAAGGATGAGAAAATGTGCGGAGCCAGAAGTTTGTGTGGGGGAGTAGAAATTGGCGCACAAAGGCTGGATTGTGACTAGATGTTGGTTTTCAAATTGTGGTCCCTGCATCAGCATTACATGGGAACTTGCTGGAAATAGAAATTCTTGGGTCCCAACCCAGATATACTGAATCAAAACCTCAGGGAATGGGTCCAGATATCTGTGTTTTAACAAGCCCTCCAGGTGGTACTGATCTGTGGCTAAAGTTTGAGAACCGCTGGACTAAATTATGTTGCCTTTTCAATGCCAGGTGAGTAAGCTTGAACTTTCTCTCACAGGCAATGGAAATTTGTGGAAGATTTGTGAGCAGAGTTATGGAATGTTTGGTGTTTTAGTTAGATAGTGGAGCCTTCTCCCTTATTTTTCTAGCAAAGGACTTTTAGTTTTGGGAACTATAAAAATGCCACACTATCTAGCAATCTGATTTGATCCATACATTTCAGAAGGGTATATTAGTTTGTAGTTTCTTATAATTAAATGTGAGAGTTGTTTAACGATGTAATAGAACTTTTGAAGTTTCAAGCTTGTGATTTTTATTCACTATAAATTATAGAATGATGCTTTCTTTTGTATGCCATTTTATTCCCCAAACTTAAAACATTTGCAGATTTAATAGGCCCTAGGTGTACTCTTAAATCCTGAAGATATTATCCAAATAATTTTAGAAAATGGCTGAGTTCATTTTCTAGGTCACTTTTCTGTGTAATGTTTTCCCAAGTATGTTTTGTATTTTAAATGTTTTCATTTTTTTCTCTTAATCTTGTAATGTATCAGTAACACGTGATGTGTTGGCATCTTCTGGAATAACACATTTGTTCCAAGTGAAAAGGACTAGGTTCAGAAAATGTAGTCAGCCAAGAAGTTTACCAACAGAAACCTATATTGAATCTAAAACTAATGTGCGCACATTTTCCATCAGAATTAAAATGGAATGAAGCCAAGAACACACTATGAGAAGGTTGCTGGTCTCTGCCCTGCATGAATGCATCAACTAAATATGTCATTTAGTCCTGTAGATAATAGACAACATGTTGAAAAGATCTTTGAAACCTGTAAGTCTGAGATGGGACTGACTGCACAAAATCTGATTATATTACCCCCTCCTTAAGAAGAATCATTTAAGATTTAAGAATCGCTAGAATGATTTTATGTTACTTCCCGATGGTCTTATTTTTAAGTTTAAACAGAAAGTTGGTATTAAAATGCAATAGGCATTTTTACTCTTTAACGACCTAATCCTATAAAATATCCTAGAGCATATTAGACTTAGATCTTGTCCAAGAGTTAACTAACTGTTTGGGAAAAGGCAGCAGCCTTTTCTGATGGGAATCAGAAGAACTGAATTTCAATTGTTGTCCTGCTACTAAATACTTATGTGACTTGGGATGTAACCTTTAATGTCTCAGAGGATGAAGCGATATATTAAAATATTGAAATAGTTCATATGGAAAGTTGGTTTGGGACATACACATTGTATCTTTAAAATAAACATATAATGACTTGGAGAAACCATTCATTAATTCCTTCATTTATCATATTTTTATTATACACCTAATATCGTCCAATGTTGTAGTATGGATGGGAGGCAGACAAATATAAAGAATACTTTGGGAACGGATAGGTATGTATCTGACTTAAAAGGAGGTATCAACTGAGTTGGCAACTAAAGGCTGATAAGGAGTTATCTGGGCAAAGAAAGGAAGTAAACGAGTTCCGGATAGAGGGGCCAACGTAAGCAAAATCCCAGAGAGATCTGAGAGAGTGTGGTACAGTCAGAGGACTGCAGAGTTGGAGGTGAGGGGTAGTGAGTGGCTAATTTGAGGTTGTAAGCAGGGGACAGAAAATGAAGGTGTGTGTGGACCCAGGCTAGGAAGCACATACTTTTTCCAATGAGTTGCATAGATCCATGACTGGCTTTTAAGGAGGAAGTAACGTAATCATATTTCCCACTGCCTTCCCTTTCAGTTAATGGCAGTTCCATCCTTGTAGTTAGTTAGAACAAAACCCTCGGTATTATCCTTAGCTCTTCTTTATCACTCACGTAGTACATATAGTCCATTAGAAAATTATTTCAGCACTATCTATATTGGGCACCCATGTGCACCACTGCAGAATCCTCTTGGAACTACTCCTCACTGCTATCACAGCTGCAGCAACCAGTTCCATGAAGACATTGTGCTGCTTTGTGAAGATGGAATTGGATACTTTCTTACCTTTCAGCCTCCTGCCCTGCAACCTCCTTGATGTAGCACTTGGGACTGTGGCAGGAACTATTCTGTACTCATGCACAGCTTGCAAGGAAGAGGCAGATGACTGCCCTTACTTCTGTCTGGAACACTCTTCTACTTCATAGCTCACTCTCTTTACCTTTCCTTTCTCAAATATGACTTCTACAGTGAGAAAATTCTGACTATCCTCTTTAAAATAACAACCACTCCCATCCCCCTTCCCTGTTTTATTTCTCTCAATAGCGCTTAGCATAATTAATATGCTTTCGTGTTGATTTTCATTGCTATCTCTTTTCCTCCAGTAACTGTAAGCTTTGTCAGGTCAGGGAATTGTGTCTCTCTTTTTCCACTGCTACATCCTGGGTCTAGAACAGAGCCTGGTACCTGGTAGGTGCCCAATAAATAATTGTTGAGTTAAGCAAGTGAAGGAATGCTTATTTTAGAACATGTAATTCTGGGTGTAGTGTAAAGATGGTTAAAGGGAAGTAGGGCCAGAAGGCAGAGATTAGGAGCCTGTTGTAGGCAACCAGGTAAGAAGTAATGGGGACCACATTTAGCACCTTTTAACAGCATCAGTGGAGAATTGAGGAAGGATTACAGAAAAATTTAGAAGACTGAAGTGATTGTGTTGTTGATGGTTTGGGTATAATGGATATGAGGAGGCAGACATCGAGGAATGCTCTCAGGTTTCTGGCTTTGGCAGCTGGGTGGATGATGATTATGCCCTTCAGAGAGACTGAAGAAGGAGCAGAATTAGAAAGGAAAGGGATAGGGTGGAGCGGCTTCGCGAAGAAGGAAGGAGAACTTCAGATTTAAATATGTTGAGCTTGATGTATTAGCAAGACCTCTTAGCATGAAATGAAAGAGCCCCAGTAGTTGGTTGAATGTACAGGACTAGAGCTCCGGAAGGGGCACCCGGGGGCTGACTTAGTGCCTAGTAACGGAGTTGCGCCTTGAGGTAGGCTGATGACCTTACAAAAATCAAACGAGGTAAACCATATATTACTCTGTGTTCCTATACGAGCATAGGAGTTCTTAACTGTTGTCAGCATTTGTTTCCTAGACTATTAAAAAAAAAAAGAAATAGAAACCTTGACAAAGAGAAAAGAAAAAAAAAACTATCTCCTTGATTAATTTTCGTTGGTACATTTTGAAAGAGTGAAAAAGGCATTTATCTTAGGATGAAGTGTCTAAGTACCTCTAGAGTACAAAGAATTTACCTTTAGCTTGTTCTGGCTAGCCTCAAACTCTATATTTTACTTCCACAGCCATCTTCTTTTATTGAAAACATGTTGAAGTACTTTCTTTTTCCTTTAGTCACCGGAAACGAGTAAGTTCTTTAGTAAAACATCCCCAGAATGCATGTAATGAAAAATGTCTAAATGTTTCAAGTAAGATTTCTGATATATATATATATATATATATATATCTGTTCAGTAGTATAAATTTTAAGTGGTTGTGTTATTCACTAACATATTTTTCATGTATGTTGAAGCTTAGATTTTTGCCGATAGCTTTCATACCTCTGGTGATTTTTGTTACCTTATTTAGTAGAGAAGAGTTGAGCATCTTGAACTGGTCTTCAACTTAGAAATTTATTAAACAATTTGATTTCTCAAGGGGGCAACGCTGTTGGAAAAGATTGCTATTTACAGATCTGTGCCAAATAGAGGATAGAGGTGGGAAAGATATTACCTAAGGAAATTTATAGAAATGAAAACAAAATCACTCTGTCTGAGCTGTGATCATCTCACAGTTGGTGATGCACTTTAGCATTGGGTGAAATCTTTGACTTGTTATTTGAATTTAATCCTTGCTGTTTAATCTCATGGTGACACTTTGCATTACACTAATAAGATGTTAGTGATCTCATACTCTTAGCTTGTGTTGGATACTCAATAGGGCACAGAAGCACTGGGGGCTACACTGCCTGAATTGGTATCTATAGAGCATGAATCCTGAATACATACACAGTATTTAAGCTATGTTGTTGACAGTAAACTATAATTCTTTATTAGATGGAAGAAATTCTGATAACCACAATTCAAGGGCCCATGATAGTTGAGATTTAATTAAAAGAACCTTTTATATTTACTTAAAAGAAGGCTGGATATTTAAGGAAACTTTGAAAACTAAGAATAACTGTAGTACAGCTCTCCATAGAAACAGAACCAGTAGGATATATTTATATTATATGTATATTATTATAATATATATAAACATATAATCATTACAAGGAACTGGCTCACGTGATAATGGAGGCTGACAAGTCCCAAGATCTGCAGTCTCCAAGCTGAAGACCCAGTGGAGCGAACGGTGTAGTTCCAGCCTGAAAGCAGGGGGCTTGAGACCCAGGAAGACCTGATGTTTCAGTTTGAGTCCAAAGTCAGGAAAAAACCCAATGTTCCAGCTTGAAGGCTGTCAGGCAGGAGGAATTACTCTTATTTGGGTGAGAGTCAGCCTTTTTGTCCTAGTCAGGCCTTGAACCGATTGGATGAGGCCGCTCACCTTAGGGAGGTCAATCTGCTTTACTCAGACTATCAATTTAAATGTTAAACTCATCCAAAAACACCCTCATAGAAACACCAGAATGTTTCATGAAATATCTGGGTACCTGAGACCCAGTCAGTCAAGTGGGCATATAAAATTAACCATCACAATAACCTCTTTTAAATCTGTTCAGATTCATTCAATCAATAAACATTTTACGCATAGCTCTGGGTTCAACAGAGGGTCAGACAGTTTGAGTATTCTAAAGTAGAAGAAGTAGAAGACAGGTGTCAGATAACCTTTAATAAAGATCAAAATCAAGTTTTATAAAATAAAGAAAAAATATAGGTTTTTCGTGGTTGCATTCTTCATTCACCAATACGTTCTTCATGTATGTTGAAGGTAACTACATGGGGCTAAAATTGAGTTTCTTACTTTGAACGTCAAATTATTAAATGGACATTAAGAAAACCATATACTTTCTTTTTCTCTTTTCTTCCTTTTTTTTGTTTATATCACAATACATATTCACCTGGAAGGTGGTAGCATTATCATGAAGTAATGAATCAATAAAAACTTAGTCTGTTTAAAAAAAAATCATTACTGGGGCCGGCCCGGTGGCGCAAGCGGTTAAGTGCGCGCGCTCCGCTGCGGCGGCCAGGGGTTCGCTGGTTCGGATCCCGGGCGCGCACCGACGCACTGCTTGGTAAGCCATGCTGTGGTGGCGTCCCATATAAAGTGGAGGAGGATGGGCACGGATGTTAGCCCAGGGCCGTCTTCCTCAGCAAAAAAAAAAGAGGAAGATTGGCGGATGTTAGCTCAGGGCTGATCTCCTCACAAAAAAAAAAAAAAAAAAAAAAAAAAAATCGTTACTATATCTAGTGGATACCACAAAAATAATTTCTTCAGCATTTTGTGCCCTGAGTTGCATTATTCTATTCTTGCATCACATTTGTGGCCCACTATTTTATGACATGTGTTTCTGAATTCAGGTGGTGTAAAATGTCTCTGTGTTTACTGGACATGGTAGGTAAACAAAGTTTTGATTTTATTTTTTACTTGAAAAAGCATGAACGTCCTTATAAACATAACATAATTATTTAGCCACAAGGCATAGCTTATTAAATAGTCATTACAGACGTGCCCCCTCTCTCTGTCCCACCCCTACCCAGTCCCATCCAGACTTTAGCAAGTGAGAAATACAAAGCAATTAAGGAAATGACTTTAAGACTTTGATAAGTGTATTTGGATTATTCAGACATTTTAGAGCCAAATAAAAAACAAAAATTATCTGATTAATCATTTTTTTAATTTAAAAATTTAAAAAGATTTCAGTGATTTAAGAGTTCTGAATTTGACTCGTATTGGAAATTATAGAAGTAGGGACTCCATTAAATAAATATACTCATTTTTTCAATTTAATATGTCTCTTATTTTCTTCAAATTTGACTGATATATCTCTTATTTCTATTTGCATGATAATAACAAGGTAGCTACTTTCACAATTTAGAGACTTTATGGAGGTACCTTTATAGATACCTGTATTTTTATCTCTCTTGACTGGGGAAAACAAAAGTGCTAAGAGCAAAGGGGGAAAAATCATTTCTGTACATCTGGAAATAGCAAATGTTTTTTTTTTTTTTACTTTTTGGTCTCACTTTTTGTTTTTTTAAAAAATTTTTTGTTTATTGCAGTAACATTGGTTTATAACATTGTATAAATTTCAGGTGTACATCATTATACTTCTATTTCTGCATAGATTACATCGTGTTCACCACCCAAATACTAATTACAACCCATCACCACACACATGTGCCAAATTATCCCTTTCGCCCTCCTACCTCCCCCCTTCCCCTCTGGTAACCACCAATCCAATCTCTGTCTCTGTGTGTTTGTTTGTTGTTGTTATTATCTACTACTTAATGAAGGAAATCATACGGTATTTGACCTTCTCCCTCTGACTTATTTCACTTTGCATAGTACCCTCAATGTCCATCCATGTTGTCACAAATGGCTGGATTTCATCGTTTCTTATGGCTGAGTAGTATTCCATTGTGTGTATATACCACATCTTCTTTATCCATTCGTCCCTTGATGGGCACTTAGGTTGCTTCCAAGTCTTGGCTATTGTGAATAACGCTGCAATGAACACAGGGGTGCATGTACCTTTACAAATTGGTGTTTTCAAGTTCTTTGGATAAATACCCAGCAGTGGAATAGCTGGATCGTATGGTAGTTCTATCCTTGATTTTTTGAGGAATCTCCATACTGTTTTCCATAGTGGCTGCACCAGTTTGCACTCCCACCAGCAGTGTATGAGAGTTCCCTTCTCTCCACATCCTCTCCAACATATGTTTCCTGTCTTGTTAATTATAGCCATTCTGATGGGCGTGAGGTGATATCTCGTTGTAGTTTTGATTTGCATTTCCCTGATAGTTAATGATTTTGAACATCTTTTCATGTGTTAGCAAAGGTATTTTTATCTCTTTTACAGGTGACTGTTTCAGCCTGGTTCAGTAAATCAGCTGTGGTGGGCTTTGGAGAGATTTGTTCTCAGTGAGTTAATACTTGACTTGCTGGGCCGTTTGCATTTGCTAGGCTGACCTTGGAACATCGGCATTGCTATGATATCTGGTGGGCATCTCCCCGCTTTGGGCAACTAGGAAACATTGGCGGCTGTAGCTTCTTTAGGAGAAGTCTGTCTGTGTGATAACATTTCCTGACTGCTGTGGAGGATTGACGTGAAATGCAACACTTTGGTAATTGCTACCTTTGAAGACTCAAATCCATTGTGAAAACCTTTTTTTTTATGAACAAGGCTTGTGGCACTTTTGTAACAGCTGGGCCTGCCCTGTTGATGTAGATCAAAATCATTCCTCCCAGCATCATAACCATTGTACTGTTCACTGGTGCAGAAGGCATGGCAAAGAGTGGGTGGCATGTTTTGGATCATTCAGAATTGGATGAGTGATAGAAATGAAAATATCACCAACAGAGGTGATACTGTGAGAACTTATGAAGGCAGAAATAGAAGTATTTTCACACTAAGAATTTTCTTAAATGTTCTAATGATATGAACCATTTGGATAACATCTAATACAAAACTGAATGTTTACAATTCCGCTTAGTCTTTCTTCATGCCTACTCCACTTTGAGTCTTAACTGTTTTTCTCTTTTAGCTTTTAGGGAGAGGAAACACAACTTCTCTTAATGTTTAATGAATATTTATGAAGTTCTTTGACAATTAAGGACTCATTAAAATTCACTTGCAAAGAAAAGAGATAAACATACTTTTAAGACCAAAGCAGAATATGGTGGCAAGTAGAAACTCACACCTTTTACCTTGTTGTGAATTGTCAAGTCAGAAACACTCTGCAAATGAACTAAGATTCTTTTGAAAATGATTATATGTGATAGTTTGAATATTGTAGACATATCTGATTATTAAATGGTGACCTTGACTTTGCATTGATTATTGTCTTGATAAGTGTTTTTTTCCTGAAGATACTTGGAAATCCTGCCTCTTTATGGCATATCGTTATGGGTAGGAGATCTGGCTTTGGAGTCAGACTTTCTGTATTTAAATTTCAGGTTCAACTCTTGGTAGCTTTGTGACCTTGAGCAAATTCTCAGTGTCTTGGTTTGTGTATTGTATATGGGGGACTCATAAGCTTTTTGGAAGAAGCAACTGAGTTAATACACAAAAAACACTCAGACTAGTGCCTGACACACTGGTTTTCTCTGCCTTGAGAAATATTTCTTTCAAGTTACACTTGTTTGGCTCTTGTTAGGGCCCTTTGGAAAGGTCTTTCTTTTCCCCTGGCTGAGGTGGTGCAAAGGAATAGTAGTGAATCCTTACTTCTGATGGGTAATGTTTTAGCTTCCTTTTTTATTTCAATTTTTCTCCATTCTTTCTTCCCAGGACCCCAAGGCTCTCTGTTCTGCCACTTCCAGCTCTCTTGCACTGCAGCGCTTCTCTTGGTCCAGATATGACATACAGAATATAGGAATGCCTAAATAGATATTCAGTCACTTTCAAAAGCACAGTCTTTTGTGAATGAGAAATGGCTAAAGTTGACAAGGTATTTTGAGGCTAGAGCAGTTATATCATTTTTGCCATTGCTCCATGTAAATCGTTATTTGGTGATGGAAATGAAATACGTGGACATGAAATCAGATAATAGCCGAGAAAGTTACATGCCTGCTTACCATTCTTTTAAATATGAAATAGAAGTATGTGTTGGGATGAGCAGAGAAGTAGTAAAGCATCCATCCACATATTTCTTTTTCTGTGGGGCTTAGCATTTGCAGAAGTAAGCACTGACCTGGAAACCAAAAATTTGTAGTTCTATTGATAAATGTATTCCTCTAAAGAACATCTCACTTAAGTAATTTACCATCCTGCTTTACACTCTGTAGGTCATAAGATTAAATTTGCCTTTGTAAAGTGCTGAGTTGCTGTTATTTAACTCAAAGCTTATCTTTAAGACAAGCTTCATAAATTTAATAATAATTAGTCATAGTTTCCACTGGAATTTGTACTGCTTTCACCATCTGCTCTTAGTCTATGCACGAGGTGTTGGATCTATTTCACAGTAGCTGAATTAACTTTCACTTCTAGTAATTATTTTCTATTGGAAAAGTGATTGCTGTAGTTATGATTTTTGAGAAGATGATAGTGAATCTGCTGCAATTTATTCTTCAGTTTTTTAGGTGCATAGTAGGAAGACTTTCTTTTCACTTGTTGTGGGTGCATGTTATAGTGTTAGTAATGACCCTGATGTTAGAACATAATTCGTTTTACCATTTAATGGCTATTGTGAACTTGGGTGTTTACTCCCAGTTTTGATTGTTGTTAAATTTGCCTTTATAGTTCTTAGCCATCTAGTCTTCATTTTGAAGTGAAACTCTTTAGAGAATACAGCTAATTATTCCTACCTTTGCCGAGCAGGCACTCAGTACATTAATACTAAGCAGTTGGCTTCTTGTTGTATGCTATAATCAGGCTTCTGTCTCCCAGCTCAGTGTGGTCCATAGCTTTTCTCTCACATCCAGCCACTATCACAACTCTGACATCCATTTCCTTTCTAGCTGTAGAAGCCAAGAGCTGAAGAATCAAGGTTGTTAAGTTGTCTAACGCTAAGAGAGAAAGAGAAGGAGACCCATAAGTTGAGCTGTGAATGTCTTGTAACTGTAGAACAGATTTAATTTTTTGTATGTAAATGGTGATGTTCAGAAAACATGCAAAAAGAGTTCCTAAATTGTGTGCAGAAATGGAAATGTTCAGTGAATAAACTTCTCTCTTCCCAAGGGTCCTACCTCAATTTACAACCCTTATTTAAAATTTCAGGATGAGCTGATGGAAGGATCAGCTTATTTGTGCTCTGCAGGAATCCATTCTGACTTTGTTAGTATTACACTCTAGAAGTGTCTTCTACTATAGTTAGCTTGTCTTTTAGTCCATTATGATAATGGGTATATTTGTCATATAAAACTACTTTGAAAAGTTATGAAGTAATCTAGTTTTTTTTAAGAAAATAGATTTTTTATACTTAAAAACTTAAATGCCTTTCCTTCAAAAATTTGCAAAGGCTAAAATCATTAAGTTTAGGCATAGGTGAGCCAGTTAACATCAAACAGGGAAGTTCTTGGTAACAAATTTCAGCTAATAATCATATACAAATTGTGTACCCTTATATGGGGCAAGCTGTTAAGTACTGTTCTAAGCATTTTATGTATGTGAATGAATAAATACTGTTATTATCCTCATTTTACAGACGAGGAGATGACGGTTCATGGAGGTTAAGTAAATTATCTGAGGTCACATAGCTAATTATTCAAATTATTAATCAATTGGGTGACTCATGTAAGTAAACTATACTACTGCAACAAGAGGGTGATAGTTGGTAGGCCAGAATGTATGGGTGCAGCTATTATTCAAGGTAGAGTAAAATATATAACATAGTAAAATTCCATGGAAACATCAAAAAAGATGCATATATTTCTGACTGGGAAATGTAATATAGATGGTGAAGGAGATGGAGGCTGTTATAGACTGAAAGAATATTATGAGCAATGGCATGGGAGTATAAGAAACACAGTGCATATAGTAAGAATAAGATATGGACAGAGAGCGGACCATGGTAGGAGATGAAGCTGCAAAGGTAGGTTGGGTCAATTCATGAAGAACCTTGAATGCCTTCCTAAGAACTTTGGAACAATTAGTGCTTTTGGTTTATTTTACTTTAGCTTTTTGGTTTTGCAAGTTCATGCGTGTGTGTTGTTATTTTTAGAAGGCAGCAGTGCAAATAATGGATTATAGAAGTGGGAGGGAGATCAGAGAATACTACAGTAGTACTGATAGGGACAGGGATAAAGGGGATAGACAGGAGGGGTTGCAGCCAATAGGCTGTATTTTGCCACAAGGGAACACGGCAGACTCAGGAAAACCTATCCTCGATATTGGGGGGAAAGACATCAAAGCTACACACATCTGCTGATGGTGACATCATGTTGTTGTTATTATTATTATTGAGTGATTTGGTTAAAGCAGGTATGTGGAGTAGTGAAGATCTCAGCACAGCCTTAAGACTTTATATCTGAGCCTGAGTCATTTATAAAAATGAGAATAATTGTACCTACTTTGCTGGGCTGTGGTAAGAGTTATATGAAAACGTGTCTAAGCTCTTACAACAGTGTTTCACATGTGGTAAGTACGCAGGAAATAGTAGTTTTCTTCCTTTCATGTGTGTGTCATTTCAGCAGTTGTTATTCACTTGCCTAAAGCATACAAAGCACATTGTGATAGCCTTTGTATACAGGCAAGGGTTAATCAGCAAGCCACATACAAATTTCTACATACAAATTTTAAATTGTCTTCATACATTTTAAAATGAGTGTCCAAGGCCGGCCCCGTGGCTTAGCGGTTAAGTGTGCGCGCTCCGCTGCTGGCGGCTGGGGTTCAGATCCCAGGCGCGCACCGACGCACTGCTTCTCCAGCCATGCTGAGGCCGCGTCCCACATACAGCAACTAGAAGGATGTGCACCTATGACATACAACTATCTACTGGGGCTTTGGGGGAAAAATAAATAAATAAAGTTATAAAAAAAAAAATGTGTGTCCATACTATCTGTATATTCTCTTAATTCTCCTCCTATTAAAAAATAGGAAATTAGAGTCCAGTGAAGTTATATAACTGGCTTTTCATAATTATATATCAATGGAAGAGCTGAGATAAATGATTAAATGTAGGCCAGTTTTAAAACTTCATTAACACTTTATATGGATGTTATAGAATGTATGCATGTATGATTTCTGAATCTATTTAACACACACATGTATGGTCATGTAAATATCTTGTAAAGTGTAAGATGCTATGAAGATATAAAATATTTTAAAGAATAGTGGCTAATATTACCTAGCTGTTGGTAATAACTTGTGAAGTGAATTGAATACGGCATACAAGGCAGAGCATGCTATTTTTTTGTGTGTGAGGAAGATCAGCCCTGAGCTAACATCCAATGCCAATCCTCCTCTTTTTGCTGAGGAAGATTGGCCCTGGGCTAACATCTGTGCCCATCTTCCTCCACTTTATATGGGACACCGCCACAGCATGGCTTGACAAGAGGTGCGTTGGTCTGCGCCCGGGATCTGAACCCCCGAACCTGGGCCCGCCGAAGCAGAGTGTGTACACTTAACCGCTGCGCCACCAGACCGGCCCCCAGAGCATGCTATTTTTGAGAGACATTTATGTAAGGTGCTCTGAAGGCAAAGTTGACATGACACACTAAACAACCCTGATTATGAGTAAGTAATAGTGGTACATGCCTAATGTCTGTAGTGTTGTTCCCTTGAACAGTGCTACGTTTATTTATCAGTACTAGCAGGAGCCATGACAGTGAAATTTCCACATGTCTTTTCTTCCAGATAGTGAAATAATTTTATTAAACAAATTAGAAAGTGGCAAAAATTGACTGAAAAATTGGGAATATGAATTAGTGCCAGTAGGTGTTACCAGTGATAAATACCAGCAGGTCATTTATCAGACTTTAGAAAATAGACTTGTGTGTGTGTGTTTTTAAACTGATACATATCTTTAAATTGATTCTGGATTCTTACAGTGGCTTTATACCTTATGTAGTTGGAGTGAAAGGTGTATGCTTTTCTGTGTTACAAACCTCACAATCTTTACTGTCTAGTTTTAAGCCACGGATTTCTGAAAAATGAAGGGAACTAATATTTATTAGGCATTTACTCTATCTCAGTCATTGAGCCCTGTGCTAAGTACTTTATACAGTATTTCGTTTAATCTGAGCAACAACCATATCAGAAGTAGACATTATTATTCTTGTTTCTAAGATGGAGAAATAGAGGTCTAGAGAAACTAATGAATTAGCCCAAAGGCATACAGCTAATCAGTGGATCTGGGCGTGATCTGCACCCATGTGTTCTCTTCTGTAAGGTGCTGTGCACGTTAACACTGGAGTTAGACACGATGTCCAGGATCTTCCTCTTCCACACTCATGTTTCAGTGTGCCACTCCTTGTTAACCTAAAATATAATTTAATTGAATTGCCTCTGTCAAAGCCTATATTTCTTGAGTTTGAAAATTATATGGCTAGGGGGCAGAAGGAATGTCAGAAAAATTCAGCTGCATTTTTGTGTTTTGTTTTCAATTTTAAAATTGGAGATTTTACCAAATAGCAATTACAATAGAACATACACATCCCCCCTGACATAACATCGTAATTATAAATATATGTGAGATAATAGTATTTGTACATTCTCTCATGTTAGATAATCCTTGAAACCTTCATAATAGGGAAGTTGTTCTATTTATTGCATGCCCGCTGGTGCCTGACAGTATTCTAGAAGCAGAAGGTGTCGTGGTTAACCACAGAGGTAGAACTCTTGCTCTCATGCAGTTCATATTCTAAATATTTTACCTGAGTGTGAAATAATTGCACATTTAAGACCTCGTGTGAGAAAGATACTTTCAGAGTTTCTCCATATAATATTTTTAGGTAAGAAAAAAAGGTCTGCTAACTGTAACCCTTCTTTAAGACCTTTATATGATATAAATCTGACTTTTCTTAATTCAGAATTGGCTGTTTTCTGCAGCATGAAGGAAAAACTGATCTGTGTTAGGAAATCAAGACTTAAACTAAGTTCAAATCACGACATAAACATAAAGTTAAAGAAAAGCTTGTCGCAATATAGTCAACCTTTCAGTGTTCAGATATGAAAAAGAAAAAAAATCACACAGAAGAAACAGAATATACTACCTATGATAGCTCACAACCAGAATTCAAAGCAAAGCAAACAAACAAAAAGCAACCAGGATTGATTAGTGCAACATATGGCAAACTCTTTTTCTTTTTTCAATTACTTTTCTGAGCATGTGACCTTTCTGTATCTGTTTTACTGTCATATTAATGAATCATTTCTTCTTTTTTCAAGTGTTTGTCAACATTTCGTAACTTGCAGCATCTAGTGGTACTAGATTAATTAGATTCTGTACCTTAATTGTGCATTTAAAGACCAATTAAAAGTATTAATGCATAAATTTACATTAATAATTGCTTTCACATATATTGGGCACCCAGTACTTTTGTGAGCAATATAGTATTTCTAAGTGAAAATCCCACTTTAGATCTCCAAAAGGCTCAATAATTATATATATTTTCTTCATTTTTTCTTTCTTTTTAAAATCATGTCTTATACTCACCCCTTCTCTTCTCTCATAGTTAAAATTTCTTATCTTAAAATGTATATAAATTTTAAATCTTTAATTCTAATGACCAGTAGTCAGTCATCTAGAGTGGTGGATCTCCAAGTATGATTCACGGCGTAATAATATTAAGATGTATTATTAGGGCCGGCCCCGTGGCTTAGTGGTTAAGTGCGTGCGCTCCGCTGCTGGTGGCCCGGGTTCCGATCCCGGGCACGCACTGACATACTGCTTCTCCGGCCATGCTGAGGCCGCGTCCCACATACAGCAACTAGAAGGATGTGCAGCTATGACATACAACTATCTACTGGGGCTTTGGGGGGAAAAATTAAAATAAATAAAATCTTAAAAAAAAACAAAAAAGATGTATTATTAACATTTGCACTGATGGTACAAAGGAGATAGTGGGTAGAACTACTGGTAGAACCTTAGCATAGATCAGGGCTGAGCACCAAATTGTATGAGCATTTTTCACTGACATGTACTCAAAGTAAAAACAAACCAGGCAACCAACCAAACACCAAACCAGCCAACCAACCAAACACCAAACCAGCCAACTATACCAAAAAAGCTAGTTTCATTTAATAATATCCTGAATGAAGCGGTAAAAATTAATAATTTTATTAAATTCCAGCCTCTCAGTAAATGTCTTTTTAGTATTCTCTATGACCAAATGTGAAGTGTACATAATGAAATTCTTCAGCATACTGAAGATTAATGATTGCCTTGAGACTTTTTTCATCAAATGCATTTTATTGCTAGAAAGAATGACTGACAAACTATGGCTATTCCGACTTTGGTATTTACAGACATGTTCTCAAGAATGAACAAAGTGAGCCTGTCACTTCAAGGAAAACAACTGACAGTATTTTTTGCTGATGATAAAACTCAAACTTTCAAGCAAAAATTAGGATTTTTGGAAAGCTTGAAATCCACAGAACTGATCTGCATAGCTGAGTGAAACAAAATTTTTTCTCCAGATGATCGGTATCCATTGTTTTATATTCATGCATGTGTAAAAAATCCATTCAAAGTACATGATAGCCAGTAGATTTTAATTTATCAGAATATGAAAATTTCATTGATAGAGTTTCAGATTCCCCATTGTAACTAACTTTTAAGAGACTCCTGCTTGTCCAGTTTTTGTGTAGTATCAAAGAATAACCATTATTATGTGAAAAGGCTATTAAAATATTCCTCCTTTTCCAACTACATATCTGTGCCATATATTCTTTTACATGTCAACCACAACAACATATTGTAATTGTTGCTGCATTGCAAAAGCAGATGTCTGGATTCTTCTATAGTCATGCATTGCTTAATGGTGGGGATTTTGTTGTTGTGCAACATCAGAGTGTACTTACACAAGCCTAGATGGTATAGCCTACTACCCGACTAGACTATATGGTACTAATCTTACAGGACCACTGTCGTCCGTGCAGTCCATTGTTGACTTTCTACAGTGTGTGACTGAAGTGTATTAAGTTAGACATTAAGCAGTTTGCAAAAGTGTAAAACAGTGCCACTCTTCTTACTATTATTTTTTTGCAAATATATTATGTTAAAGTAAAATGGATACATAATTATTTTTAAATGAATTATACATATTTAAAAACTGTTCAGTTTTAAATTCTAACATGGTAAATATTGATAAATATAATCCACACAAACAAAAATTTGATGTCCTCAATAATTTTTAATAATGTGAAAGGGTCCTGAGAACAAAACGCTGGAGAACTGCTGTCGGGGGGACTCATTGCTCTTAAAGGTCACAGAGACCAGAGCTTGAATCCCACCTTTGTCTGCTGCTCACTTGTTTGTTCTCAGGCAAATAACCATCTCTCCCAGCCCTCCTCCCATCATCTGTAAAACAAGTATTTTCAGGATTATAATATATGAAATTTATAAACACCTACTAGGGCATAGATAAAGGATTATATCTCATTTAATCCTCACAAAAACTCCTTGAAGTGTAAGTACTCTGAAGTGTTTGAGCTTAAAGGACATTGAGAACTTGCCTCAGGTCACATAACTAATGAATGGCAGAACTGAGATTCTTATATTTTATTAATATAGCATTCAATACCCTCTTTTCATGCTACAGATATAAAAAAAGAATGTGTATCAGCAAGTGTAAGTTATGTAGAGCCATGATGTGTTTGAAGTGGAAGGAAGGTTAGAGTACATATCTTTCTACATCTCATTTTACTGATAAGATAACTCAGGGTACACAAATATACCTGTTGTGACCCCTAAGTTTCTTTGAACCTGGCAGCATTTTTAACATATTGTTCCCATCCTCTCTTAGCCTCCTTCTATTCTTCTTTGCTTGGCCAGACTTAAAGAACTCAAGTGTCTTTGGCAAGAACTATACTTACCCATCCCACACAGATGCCAATGGAAATAAAAACAAATGAGAAAGAAGACAGAAAAGTTATGGTAGATAGCTATAACTTTCTATGACTACTGGCTGATTTTCATTACTTCTATTGGTAATGAAATTACCAATAGATTTTTTTTTTTCAGGCCTTAGGAACTCAGTACTTGTTAGAAATTTAGCTGAAGTGATTCAAAAAGGGGGTGTGTAGGGAGACTTAATACTGTAATTAAAAAGCAAAAGGAACTGGAATTGTTTGGAACAACAAAAGTGCATATGACAGTCAGGGTCAGATAACCCATCTCCTCAGAGCAGGTTAATAAGATTTCAGGATAACACTATTTTTTGGTGGTTTCTAGAGGGGAGAGCATAGTACTGTGCTATGCATGCTGATGCCTCTTCTGTTCAGCCACAGCCCAAAGATACCTTGTGGAGGATGAAATGAAGGTTTTGGTACCACCTGTCTAATATGATTATTCTTTATATGTTTCTTCATAATTTGTTCTTATTTTACTATTACTAAGTAGAATTAAAAACATAAATTTAATGGATTGAGTTCTGTGCTGTATCAGAGTAAAATTCCCCACCTTTATTTAAATATAGTTGTGTAAATAATGAGCTCAAGGGAAATGAAAATTATTTCCAGACTACTCTAATATGTTAGTTTAATTTTGGAAATTCACAACTGCTGTTCATTGTTGGCCATTTGTCTGGTCATTTTTCTCCTGTTTTCTAATATAATATAGTCTCCTTTCAGTCTATTCCAATCCCTTTCTCAGTAAACTCATTAATGCAACTCACTAGCATAAATAGTTTTATATGTATGCAATAGTCTCTAAATATGTAAATGTAGATGTCAGCCTTAAAATCTGCCTGAAATTAGGTGGTGAAGTAAGGGATATCCACACACACATCCATATCTAATATATAAAGATGTATGTACTTAGTTGTGAATGATTTCCTGTGTTTGTAGTCAGGCAGGCATGGATTTATTTTTATTCCTCCTCTCCATGACTAGTTATGATCTTAGGCAATGGGAGGTTAGATGTCCTTTTCCAAAATTCTTTATTAGGTAAGTGTAGAGTTGGAAGTAGTTAGGGGTATAACATGTTACAATGTTTTGGAATATTTTGGTTACCAGAGCAGCCAGTACTTCTGTCTGCACACAATTCCTTTCTTTAGAAACCCCCATTATCGCCCTCCTTGTTACCCATCCAGGGAATGTGGTCATGGGAAGAGCGGTCCTATGTGGCACTGCTGTATTATGGTATTGACTCAGGGTCATTTCCTTCACACTAAATTTCTAATCTAGACAGGTATGTTTGGTTGAGTCTTTTCTAGTGATCTACTTCATTCATTGGCTTTCCCTCCACAAACATATCCTGAGAACCTGTGTTTACTGCCTAAGCCTTATTTGGTAAATCATCACTGTGCTGATTTTCCAAACAAAACATTCTGGACATTCTGAAGATTTCCGAGTCAGTAGCTTAGCTAGGGCTAGAAACCATGATTCTTGCACCTGTTTGGAGTGTAGTTATCCTGTTACATGTGTGACTTGGCCTATTGTAAGAGTTGGTGCTTGGTTATATGTTTTGTATATAAGTTACTACATTTTGATATAAAGGCACAAGCATAAGCATCTTAGGTTTTCGTTTCAAGGTTCCTTTGCCCTTTCTTCCCAATACACTCATTTTCTCTTTGTCCTAAAACCCTTCTTCAGCTGGGCTGATTTAGGCTGGGAAAACTACTTTTTGTTCATAACCCCGGAAAGAAAAAATGAAGGCAAACCACCTCTTGTGAGAGAGGCGGTGGTCCTGGCTGTGCATCTGGTGTGTGAGAAGAGATGGGATTCAGCAGAGCAGTGGGGCAGCTCCCCTGAGATGACAAGCAAGGGTGAAAGTTCACAGTTGGGAGGTGTGTGTTGAGTGGAGGGGGGCAGAGGGGGACATTTCACACCTGGTGTTTCCTATCTTCTCAGTGGGAGTGGGAGGGAAGAAAGGAGACATCTGGGCCTTCAAGAATACTGAAGTTTTTGAAAAGCCATTGGGGGTTGGGAGACAAGATATGAGAAAGGAAGGCAGAAAAGGTCTCAGATCAAAAAGGCACATTCTGCACGTATACTAGAGAGAGCTTCTACCCTATTTTCCCCATGACTTGTGGAATATGACTAGTGAAGGCCTCTGGGTTTGCTGCTACTGAGAAGAAAAGTAAAGCTGAAAGACTTGGCATGCGTCAATATGCAATATATAAGCAAATTTATCAGCCACTACCAGAAGTTTAGAGTGCCAAGGGTGCATTGCTCTGAGCATTAGCTCTTGTTCAGGGCATGAGCATTCAGGCACTGGATGATGGACTGAGAAGAAGAAAAAGGAAAAAATGTTTTAAAAGTTTCAGTTTTTTTGTTTTTTGTGTTTTTGATGAGGAGGATTGGCCCTGAACTAATGTCTGTTGCCAATCTTCCTCTTTTTTGCTGAGGAAGATTGGCTCTGAGCTAACCTCTGTGCCCATCTTCCTCTATTTTGTATATGGGGTGTTGCCATAGCACGGCTTAATGAGTGGTGTGTCAATCCACGCCCAGGATTCAAACCTGCGAACCCCAGGCTGCTGAAGCGGAGCATGTGAACTTAACCACTATGCCACCAGTCCGGCCCCAAAAAGTTTCCGTTTTTTGATCTTTAGCTCGGGGGTTTGTTCAGTAGTGAGACATTTTTGAGATCTGGAAAATACTAGGAACATTTGTCAGAAAGAGAAAGGTTTTGTGGGAATAATTTGTTGCTTGTGGATCCTCACTGTGGACATATCTGTGGGATGTGTGTAGGTGAAAAGAAAGGTTGTATAAATACTGAATTTTCTGAATGAATGTTAATACGAGTGATAATGAATTTTTTAAGTCTAAATTGATGTGATGATTTTGCATCATTAATAAACATACTCGTACATCTATGACTATTAGGTCATTTAACTGGTAGGCAGAATTTTTCTAATCTTGATTGGAAACCCAGTCATTTAATGGCGAGAATTTCCTTTCAGTCACTGTTTTTTTAAAATTAGGAACATGTTACGTTTAAGTTGCCGTTTCTGTTCAATAGAGATTTTGAATGGCTAAGTTCACAGTTTTCTAGCATAAGCACTGGTGATTTCAGATTTGAAATGCTACTGCCATCTTTCTGTCCCAGCCTCGTCACACCAGCAGTCAAAATATGTAAGGGTTTCCCCAAGAGCAGGTGGCCATTAATGTGAACGGGGTATTCTTAAGCATTTGTTGCTGATATCCTAACATTTAATTTTTTTGTGGGTTATCATAATCTTCATAATGTGACAAAAACTTATGTGTTGATGTTGAGTATTTTATTGTTGTTCAACCTGTTGTATTGTCAGTGAAGTAGAACAGAAGAGGTGATACTGGAGAAAACATTAAAGGTTTACTAAGGTGCCAGTGAGTTTGATGTTACTAGCAGAGATGCTTTTGAACAATACTGCTAAGGAATAGAGCTAATGAGATTTGGGGTGTTTTTTAAAATTAGTCAGCATTAGTGTAATGTTCCTTCAGGGAGCGTTTGTAATACCCACAAGAATGTGTTGGTGGAGGGATCAGATTCCAGGCTAACCTTCAGTTGCTTTCAGTAGTTGACATAACACACACCTGTGTGTTCTCTTCTCTGACCTCAAAATTGTTTTGAAAAGCTTCTGACATCTGGAAGTGTGAAAAAGAGCAGATTTTGATTTGTTTTCTGACAAGTGGGAAAAATAAGTTCTAAATGTCGTGTTTTACCTGTATATGGTTCCTTCAGTAAGGACCTTGGTTTATCTCATATCCTTCTAATCAAGTGTGGAATAAACCTCCAACCTTCCATGATAGGTGAGGGATTTTCTTGAAACATTTTAACGTGCTTGAGATAGAAATATACATATATATATATATATTTCTATATATATATTTACATAATAAATGTAAATAAATAGCATTCATGTGTTTCTTTTTCTTGGGAGGAGTCATTTGGAAATTCTTTCTCAAAATAGTTAAATTGTTTGTGAGTAGGAATAGTGCTGACAGAGAAAACTGGCCTAATTTAACTTTACTTTTTACACAGTAACAGGTAAAGCTTTCCTAGATAACGTACATTTGCTCAGCATCAGTATTGCCATAAATGTTGTCACGTAAGAGAAAATATCTGTCAAGTAGCAGTAAATTTACTTTGAACTTAAATTACTCTGCAATAACCTCGATAACTGAATCAGTTGGACTCTTAAAATATATTTTGTATATTTGTATTATAAAATTAAATGTTTAGTTTCTTGTATTTCAGCATCCCTAGGAACCTAGATTGATTTTTGTTAAATTCACAGATTTTTCTTTTCAAAATTAAGCTTCCATTGGTTTGGCATCAGCACCGTATTCCTTGCAATCTATTTAATTGAGTAGCTTCTGCTGTTTATCCTAAAATGCAGATAAATGGCTTTCAGCACATTGTTTATAGTTTAATAGTTCCTGAAGTGAGTCAACATTATCTGCTAGCCTCTCCGTGTCATAACTAATGATCTCTCTGCTTATACTTTCTTGCTAGAGAGGAGACACTGAACTCTACAAGGCAAGAGCCTGGCACAGTGGGGGTGGGTGGATTGTTCGGAATGGCGCCTATTGGACAAGGCTTTTTTTTCCCCCTTATTGTTATGAAACGGGAAGAGAAATATGTCCTTCACCACGATTTTAGCGTGCACAAAAACTGTCACAAAGTGCCGTGTTCTAAGGGCTGGGGTGAAAAAGTTTTAGGAGGTAGCTATTAGAGGGATTTGTTTTATTCCAGATTAGCTGTCTAATTAATAAGTAGCACAAGTTTAATACTTTCCTGGTCAAGCTGTTTGACTTAATGATAGAGAATGGGAGCCACCAGGAAGTGTTCAGATTACTACCAAATAGCTACTATGGTTTTAAGGATGAAAGCAAATATTTTTTCTCTGCCAGGAGAGATGGAAAGAAAATGAATAACTTTAATTGTTAACTAATCATTTGTCATAAATGGGGTCTATTCATTCTGAAAAATCATCATGCTCTTTCCTTAGGGAAGAACCTAAACAAAACAAGAACCACTGTGTGACTTGGTTCCTGTGAGGGTCAGCATGCCTGAGGACCATCAGAGTTAAAGCTGACAAGTTTTACCAATCTCTAATTCATCAAGTGATAAGAATGCCTGCTCCCCATACTGAATTATCTTCTGGGTTTTTAGGTAGAGAATAGGGCATTTTGTAGGTCAACATAGTGGTTTCTTAATAGCTGAAGTATCGGCTCCTAACATTTCGGTAAAATATTTTGTTTGATCTCATCTGTTCTTTGTGAATGTGGAAAACTTTCTAACTGAAGTGGCCATTTAGGATGGACATTGTCCTTTGCTCCCATATTAGTATTATTATTTTGGGGAGCACTATGGTCATTTAGATGGAACGTGACTAAGTATATATTTCTTACCTTCTTACTTAAATATAAGGTTATATATCCAACTTAGTATTTCAGGGTGAAAAAATACAGCACACACAGATACATCTGCCTTATTTTGGTGTGGCTTAAAATACAGAAACATCTGAAGAAAGGGTTTATGAGAGAGAATTATTTTTCATGTGGCATTTTAGATTCAGTTTTTTTGTTGTTCTTTTTTCATTGGTAGTGTATCGTGAGATCCCATACTGATAATTATTTAAAAGAGGAGGAGGGAAACATTTTGACCTTAGAATATAATGTGTGGGTGGGTACATTATTGGCATAAATGAGGAGATATGAATTGGATAAAGAAGGAAAATTTAAAGGTAAGATCAGTAGGGCTTTTCAAAGCCTTGGCAACTGAGTCTACTAGGCTTTATACAATTAAAAAACAAAGAAAATAAGATCACTTTTGGAGGATGTTTTGAAAACTGAAGCTATTTGTTTATTGAAAGAGGGACAGCTTGGGCAGCATCAGGCCAAAATGTTCCACTGTGTGCCATACCCAGATGTAAGAACACCATCATTATAATAACATAGTCTCAATTCAGATCTTTCCTTGATGTTTCTGCCCCAAAGTCAACACGATTGCTCTTTGGCAATCTTATTCCTGTAAATCAAAGCAAAGTGGATGGTGGTTCAGAATCTTAGCACTATTTTAATGGCCAATTAAGTATAATTTCAGAAAAAAATATTTTTTTTGTCTTAAAATAACAAGAGTCTGTATATTGCTAGTCATATACATATCCAGGACCCAGCTCAACCATCTTATTTTACTTTGGATGCACAACCCAGATTATAGGAATAGTTAGGAGACTATGAATATAACATTGTGTGGCATACCGTCTAAATCTTGGTCCTCCTTCAGTTGGCCTCAGGGAGTTACATGGAACTTGAAATGTAGTATTATCTCTAACACTTATGTCTGAATAGGAGGGAAAGATGTAAGACTTGCCAAATTCTGATGAGAGAGAATGTTTTTATGAACAGGAATTTCTTTTGACCCTATTGCTCCTAATAGATATCATATGGAATTTTTCTAATAACATTTTTTATGTACTGCTTGGCTTAGTAGGTAATTAGTATCTAATCAATGAAAACAAAAAATAAATTATTAAACATTTTATTTAATATATACATTTAAATTATATTTACATTTTGAAGTTTATATGTTTTCTTCATTTCAGCTCTTTTTATGTATATAAATAAATTTTTTTTGTTTTTGAACCATCTGCTATTAGGAAAGGGTATCTGTTTTTTGAATAAGGTTTTAGATTATTTATTGAAAATGTCATGGATACTAGCCTGGGGGACAGATGGTTTTGTGTTTATATAGAGTGTAAAAGGAAACAGAGTGAAAATTTTGGTCTGAGTGAATGGTGAGCAGTACTTTTATGACAAAAGAACAACAACAAAAAAGGTAACTTGTATTCCACTTTCTCCAATTAGATTTTAAGGTTTGTGATTGTAGTGGCCATTTCTTCTTCATTTCTGTGAAACCAAAGTGCTTTGTAGACAGGCTCGAGTATGATAAATATTTCTTAAATCAATTTGGACTTGCTAGCAGTTTTATGCTGGTTACAATAAATATTTTATGCTGATTTAACCATACATGATGAATAGGATAGATGTGTCTCAAATATAAATTTTATATAAAAAATTTTAATGAGTCAAGTCAAATGATATGGTGGACTTAATAAAAAGATAAAATTAATGGTAATCATTTGGTTTAGTTTTCCCAACATTTTCAAAGGTTCTGAATTATAAAAGGAGTTTGATATTTAGTATAGGTAAATCTCTTTAAAGAAAGTTTTTCACATGTTTATGTAGCTGATCAACTTGTGATGTTGTGCTTTATTTTAAAATAAACTTAAGAATTACATGCTGAAGTACCATTCTGAATGTCAAAGTGTAATATCAGAAAATAGATTTCTAGATATTTTAATGTTGTACATTTTTCTGCCTTGCATATAAATCAGAGGCCGCTTTTAACCATCTGGAAATGTTACATAATACACTGTGGTCAGTGACTTTTTTTTCTTTTTCTTTCTTATTATTTAGTTTTTTGATTCTAAGCTTTCCTTTCTCTTACCTTTCCACTGTCATCTGCCATGTATCCTGAACAGCTCAATGCCTGACCAGAATAATCTCCCTTGCCAGCTTATAATCAAAGGGAGTACTGAGAAAAACAGCTGAGTTGTATTAGGCAACCACAGTCTGGCCTGCATTTCTTAACTGCTGAATAACACATCACAGGTGCAGGATTAGTGCTGCCCACGGTGCTGGTCTTTTTAGTGGAAGCCCCTAGCGATTCTGTGCCTCCTCCTCATGTCTCATCCCAGGGAACCTGGCAACGATCTATCAAGCGTACAGAAATCAAAAGTGAGTAGTGGGAGAAGCTTTATATCTTAACAGAAGCTGTTTTCCCCCTCCAAAAAATGTGGGCAAGATCAGTTAAGCCAATTCTGGGACACACAAAAAAAGATGAGAGAACTTAGTCTTTCTTGGCATTGAGGGTGGAATAGAACAATTCAGAGGGTTGGAAATTTTGTGCACAAGAATCACATGGCAAGAAAATGCAGTTTAGCTTAGCTGTCCCGGCAGTAGATAATTTAGGTTACTTTTAAACTACTAAAACTTTTACGTATATTATTTTAACTTTTATGTTATGTCTGTGTTGGCGTGGGTGTGTGTTTTTGCCCCTACACATTTTCCCACACTGTCATGGTTAAAATCGAGTGTGGTGGCTGTGTGAAATCCTGTGGTATAATTTAATTGTGTGTAGTTCTTGACTTTGTGAATTCCTCTGCTATCTATGACATACAGCTCTAGATTCATAGATCATGAAAGTCAACATTGCTTTCTTGCAAATATGGTTTTTAAAAAATGCAAAAATATAAAGTACAAATTAATGATTTAAATATTGGAACAAATGAATGTTTTGAAAATATAGTTACTAAGTCAGTTACTTTTGATCAAGAAGGTTATAAATTGTCTTAGCAAGGTAAAGTATAGGTATACTCAAGAAACAAAGGCAAGTATATTCTAGTAATTCAGGTCATTTTTGGCATCTGTCATAGAAAACTTTCTATGAAGCATAACACATAAATGTAAGCAAAGCCATGTAGATAACACTGCAGATTTTGAACAGTTTTTCTTTAGTTTATAGTTTTTCTCTGGAAACTATAATGGCTCTCTAATATTCATATTTTGTTTTAATTCATTTTGTTGCGATTGTCATTATTCCATATTGTGTCACCAGAGATAAATCTTTAAACTCATTAGTGATAATCGTAGTTGATAACAGTGTAGTCTAAGTAAAGTTTTTAAAAATATGTATATATATTCTATATATTTTATGCTTCAAGTATTTAAACATTTGAATTAGCAATACGTTTGTATTTTTAGGTCAATATGCAGCTTCACTAAGGTATCATTTAACAGTTATCCCATCAGAGGATACAGAAAGGATTAGAAACAGAGAGATGGTAAATGCTTTCCAGGTTTTTTCTTTGGGGAAAAAGAATAGCGTGAACGTGGTGGTTTGGTTTCTCATCTGTCTGGCTTCATTGTCACTTCTCTTCTTTACATAGATGAGTCTGTTCAAAGTAGTTGTACACATCACGCTGTCTGAGGAGTGCTTCGCAAAGCTGCAGAGTGAGTTTTGGTGTGGTGGCAAGTCAAACATCGACTTTGATTAGCTTCGGAACTCTGAAGCAGAGCACCGATAGACTCATCACTAAATCAAACCATAGCTCCAGCTTGGCAATCTGCCAAGTCCTAGAGGATTCTTTGACATTCTTGTCTGAGACTGTGGTTCAGTTTCTTCTCCAACAATGTGGATTTGAACAGACATGTTAAATATTTTAGAATACAGAAATATTTTTAATTTTTTAATCATCCTATCAGCTGTGATTATGCTATTTTATGGATATAGATTCAGTTTGATGTTAAATTATCTTTAAACATCATGGTTACTTGCTTGTCAAGTTCCTTATTTCTTATATTGATGCTTTTATTAAAATACTTATAATCATGTTGTGTTGTAGAGTATTTTCAAAGATTTTTAGTTGATATGAACGTTTTGGTTGAGTTTCTCCGAATTCAAAAGCATATTAAAGCCTGAGGGAAAAGCTAGCTGCTGATTTACCTTTAAAGAGTATAAATGTGGTGTCCAATGAACTATAATTGCCATCATAATCAATTATTATGCTTACTCAGGCTCATAATTCTGTATCAGTTACCTACAAAACAAATAAGTATGTGTGTATGTTGTCTGTTCACATTTATTTAATATTTAATCTTTTCATGATTTGCTCAAGTCATAATCTAGCATCCCATAAACAAAACACTTGAATGATTGAAGCTTTCACTTTTTATCCAGATGTTTTGGGGCCTCTTGGCAGGGCTTTTATGATGTAAAATGTTGAAAACCTGGGTGATTTGGTAATGTGGATGTGTGAGTGTGGTGAAAAGAGAAACAATTGCCAGTAAATGGAAACATGTAGAAATATTTTCTGATAAAAGCCCTAGTTTCTGTAGAAAGCCAGCACATCTGTAACATTTTAAAACTGATATATTTTTCTTAATCTACTCAATAGTGACAACCGTGAACCAATGAAATGAGAAGCTGTCAGTATCCCTGGTTTTGGTGCTTATTGTTTTCTATAAAAGATATTGGTTGCTTACTGCCACCCAGAGTAATCTTCCCTGCTATGCACTCCTACCCACGACTTGCTCATATATGACAGTTATATGTGGCATTATGACATCTATTTCATGGTTCTCATATACTGTGTTTTGATTTTCCATGTGTGCTTGATTTGTCTCACCACGTTCCATGTGCAGTTGATTTGTCTCACCAGCAAGAGTGTCATTTTATTGAAGGAGCTTCAAGTGCTCTGGGCCATTGTGTTATGTAGATGGAATGGGTTTAATGATTATTTGCTAAATAAATGAATATACCACAGGAAAAAGAAAATTAATAACAATATATTAGTAGGCCTTGAACAAACTTTCCATATATTTCTTAAACCAAAAAGCTCTCTACTTTTATAGACTGTGATGAATCTGGAAAGAAAGGGAAAGTAAAAGGAAGTAAAATGAAGCAAAAGAAAGGGGAATTGAAGAGAAGAGAGAATCAGGACAACAGAGGATGGGGAGAGAAGAAAAGGAAGAGAGGTAGAAACATGTAGGAGATGAGAGAGTAGGGAAAGGAAAAAAAAATGAAGTAGGAAAAGAGAGAAATCTGAAGAATGAAAACAAAACATTTGAACAGTAAGCTTCAGCAACACAGAAAACAACACGGGTTTACTGTTACTCGCACCGTCTGCCAGGACCGTGGAGGTGCGCTACCTGGAACACCTAGTTGGTTCTCACAGCAAAGCAGTGAGTGCGGCCGCTCTCCGTGTCCCTGAAGGAGGGTGAAGTGACTTGCTGGGGCCACAGAGCAAGGAAGGAGCTGAGCTGGGGTTTGACCTCTGTTCTCTGTTTTACTCTGTATCCTGGTCAAGTCTGGGTCCACTGCTTGGTGACCACACCTGAAACCAGTTTCTCACCTGGCATTTTGTCACCTCCACAGCATGCCAGGAACTTACTACCAGCGTATTCCCTTGTCCCTGTCTCCTCTGACTTCTGAGACTCTTGAAGCAGAAACATTCCTGTGCAAGTGACATCACAGTTCATAATATAAAATCTACTCTTCCCTTATAATTCATGTGATTTTGCTTTGGTATTTTTGAATCGAAATTGTATTTATATTTTGTTACTTTTCAAAAGAGTTTAGGCACCCATCCCAACTTTTTATTAATGGTTGGGTTTCATGTTGTTCATATATATTTTTTTCTAAGTTTTTGTTACAAAAAACATATAAAATTTATTTGAAAATGTGTTAATAATGAAAGAGGATTAGGCAAGGAAAATCAAGGTCAGGCTTTTTGAATTGAATCAAGTTATTAAACAATAAGTTAAATCATTAAACTGAGTTAAATGATTCAAGGTTTAAATGATAAAAATAAAAATTAGTTATCATTTAAACCTGCTATTTGAGATCACTAAAAGTTATTTAAAAAATTAATATGGTTTTTAAGCTCTGAGTCAAGTTTTATTCCTGTGTATTGTAAACTTTTGTTTTTAACCAGTATTTAAACCAGCTTGGCTAATATAGGAAATGGGCATTGATTCACGTTGTTTATTATCGTAACAATACGGATGGGGTAGAATAGATCATTCTCAAAGCATCGCTGGCCAGTTCAGTACTTTCACATTTGTCTTCCACTAATCTTTTTACCCAAGAGACTTAAAGTGCAAACTTGTGTGATATGAATTTCAATTTCTCTTCTGGCTCCTGCCTGCCCTCTGGTGAAGATGGGGTAGAACAGTGGAGACACTCAAAATTTTGTTAATTTTCAAGATATTCAGAAAGTTAAATGAAAAAAGTAAAAAAAAAAAATGAAGAAGGGAATAGACTACTAGTAGATTCTGTGGCGCAAAATAATCATATGTCATCTTTCAATAAATTTGAAGACTCAAATCCATCTAAGTGCATTGTGTGTTGAGGTTTAATTTCCCTTGAATTATCTATATTATTCATAAAGACTATTCTCTATGTGTTTTGATGTGACAGTGGATTCTGATATTCTCTTCACTGTGACATATAAAACAACTTTTTATGTCACAAACTTAAAATGTTTTTCTTACAGTATATAAGAATGTTACTGAGAAGAAATAATTAAAACTAAATATAGCTAAAACATACTTGAGGAAGTAATGGATGAATATGGAAGTTAAAATTTATTTGTTGCAGAGCCGTAGTATTGTAAATTTTTTTTGTTTTGCTTTTGTTCTGTGTTTTCTGCTGCTTCTGTAAAAATCTTGTTTCACATTTTTCTGTAAAAATCATATGGAAGAGTACATAATAATATAAAATAATATAGAAATATTTTAAAAAGAAAGAACTTATTTATTAAGTATATACATCAAAAAGTTAGTTATTTTGTGGTGTTTATACCAGACTTCCAGCTAATAATTGTCCACTGATTCCAAATAAGTACTTTAAAGAAACTCTTTATAACTCTGCTTATTTCTTAACTTACATAAGAAGAGATGCCATAGAAAACTTGTATATAACTATATACAAATATACAAAATAGCATATGTAACTGTAACATATATCCAAGGAAATATATTCAAGAAAGAATGGAAATCACACTATTGTATGCTGATCATTAGGTTATTTCATGAAGTTTGATTAATTTGCATGAAAATCTGTAAATCTCGTATATGAAAATCATTAGGAATATAATTTAGTTGTGATTTGTTAAGAACACACACATACACATGTACACATGTCTGGAAGTGACCTTGTGGTTCGTTTGCTCCCTAAAAATCTAGTGGTCCTCTGAAAAAATGAGAACCAATTTTAAATTGATTTCTACATGCCCTACTTTTTATTCTCTTGGTAATTTGGATAGTTAACTACCTGGGTTAACTATAATGTAACTAGCTAAGCTAACCAGTCAGTATATGAAATGTCTGGATTCTCACTGTTAAGCTAAAGATTGGTTTTAGAGGGAGAGATGAAGAGACAGTGGGTGGGAGAGGGTAGGAGGGAAAAAAGAAACTGAAAAATGGAATGAGTTCTTAAAGAGTGATTCAGTTAGTGTAGTAGTTATTCCTAAGAAATTTCTAGATAGTCTGTCTTTTCTCAGTTTTTTTCTCTTACATTTTTCTATCAGGTTTATTCATAATTCTCTTACTAAGTATAAAAGAAGCCATAATTGCCTGGAAAGCTATTGGGAAGAAATAATCAATTTTGTTAAATTCTGTTCTATTTAAGTGGAAACCGTTCACTAGTTAGCTTTCCTTGGTATAAAAAAATGTTTTAAAGATTTAAGTTGTTGATTTAGTAAGTACATTGTACTAAATTATACTTAGTTTCTCTAATGGTTAGTCATCTTCCAGTTGTTTTCAGTGATTATCTTTTTTTATATAAAATTTAACACAAAATCAAGTAAAATAGGTATCTAATGAATAAAGATCTTACATTATTTGAATTAGCTAAATCAAATTTTATTATCTCTTAAAGTCTGCCTTTCCCTTGTTTCAAATGGAGGGATACTAAAAATATAATAAAATGTGAAAAATTCATTTTGATAACTGTCTTTTGATAAATGTCTTAATCAGATACCTGATATTTGGGATATATCTTCATTATTGCTACTCCATTGGTTGTCTGGATGTTCACATTTATCATAAATACATATGATATTTCCTTCTAGCTCTTATTTTAGCATTATTATTACCTGACTAAATTTGTGTTTCTATAAAATGATTATTTTTTTGTATGTGCAGGTAATTGCATTTTTTATGCCTTAGCTGATGTGTTCTGTCTTGTTTTTGATCCAAAATTCCTGGCTTGTGTCTGTGAGACTGACTGGATTTTGCACAAATTCAGTATGAATTTATATGAAAGTGATCCTTTTATAAATACTTTTTCTTAATTATAACAGTAGGTAAAACAGTCCAGTTTCTCATTGTCCCTTTTCTCAAATATGGACTAGGTATTAAGAAGATCTTAAAAAGATTGAATTAGTAATTAAAAATTTCCCAACAAACAAAAGTCCAGGACTAGACAGCCTCACTGGTGATTTCTACCAAACATTCAAAGAAGAATTTATGCCAATCCTTTTCAAACTCTTCCAAAAAATAAAAAAGGAAGGAACACTTTCAAACTCATTTTATGAGGCCAGCAGTACCCTGATACCAAAACCAGACAAGGACACGACGGAAAGAAAATTACAGGCCAACATTCCTGATGAACATAGATGCAAAAATCCTCAGCAAAATATGAGCAAACTGAATTCAACAAAACATTGAAAGGATCATACACCATGATCAAGTGGGATTTATTCTGGGGATGCAAGGACATTCACAAATAAATCAGTCTGATATACCACATTAACAAAATGAAAGATAAAAATAATATCATCTCAATACATGCAGAAAAAGCATTTGACAAAATTTAACTTCCATTGATGATAAAAACTCTTAACGAAAGTAAACTTTTACTTGCTCAGGTTACGTTGTCTGAAGACAACCTTGCATGCTCGTTCAGGATGTTAGCTGTTAACTCAGTTTACGGAAATAGTGTCTCTATTAGGAGCTAGAAATACTTTTCTTCTTGGTCTTGTGAATGTGTTTCTGGTAAAATAGCATATATTCTGACTGCATGTTAAAGTGTTAAGTAGTTTTAGAAAGATAATGCAGCAATATTTCATCTTCACAATCTTTGTAGAAAGGCTGGTTCTTACCTGATTTGTCCAGTGTTGGAGAGCCAGGATTTGACTCTAAAGGTTCCTTGGAGCTGCCAGACTTAGGTATTTTTCCTTAATAATAACTGAGGTAGTTAACTTAGAATGTTCTACAAAATACCATAAAATAGATTGTTGATAACTTGCAATATAGAATGAGTTATGTAGAATGGGTTATGTGTATGTATTACAGATTGAAGCACACATGCATGCAAACCCATAAAATATTGTAAACCATAAGTGGAGTTAGTGTTACTACCACGCCAATGTTCGTTGGTCCCATGGTGAATCCCATAATTAAGATTGGCTAGGGAAGTTCCTCCTTCTTTGCAGGATTTTCTTTTTTGATTTCCTGGTTCTTCTTTGTTCTCTGATGTTCTTCATTCCACATCAGGATACAAGACTGATTACTTCCCTATTTTGAACTGAGAAGCAATTTGCAAATGCATTTAAATAGTCCAGCTATTATCTGTTGCTACTTCATAGATCCATGCTGATGTAGAAACAGGAATTATGGCCCTTTTGAATGCAAACTATGAAAAATTTCATGATGCAAGATATGAAAGTTTTATGATGCAAAATTCAGTATTCCTAGAGAGAATTAAATTTTCCACAGGAAGTAGGATCTTCATATATTTCATCGGTATCCATGTAGATATGACTCCTCCTATATGTTATCACACACATATGCAGGCTACATTGCGCTTGTCATATGAGATATATTATTTCAAAACCTGCTATTTTTCCTTTTAGCATAGTTTAAAGAGGCTTTTTTTTCTTTTTTTAAAAAGCTTCCTCCCAACTTCTCCCTCTCCACTATTGACTATACCTATGCCTTTTTACATTCGTTCTTTTGATATTTTCCTCCATATCTCTAAACAAATAATTGTACTGCTACCTCTAAACTATTCAATTTTAGGCATTTCTTTTGACTTTCCACTATCAGAGCTTTTGCTACCCTCAACCCTGCTACATACACACAAATTTCTGTCCCCTATCCTATGTATGTAAGGAGTTAAAATGTTTGTTTCCTAGGTACCCATCACAAATTCACTTCTTTTTTTTTTTTTGTATAATTTTATTTATTTATTTCTTTTTCCTCAAAGCCCCAGTAGATAGTTGTATGTCGTAGTTGCACATCCTTCTAGCTGCCGTATGTGGGACGCGGCCCCAGCATGGCCGGAGAAGCGGCGTGTCGGTGCGCGCCCGGGATCCGAACCCTGGCCGCCAGCAGCGGAGCACGCGCACTTAACCGCCAAGCCACGGGGCCGGCCCACAAATTCACTTCTGAACCCTGAGTTTAAATTTCAAATACTTGAGTTATTCTGTTACTTTACAACTTGTTGAAGATCCTTCTCCCAGAGTCTTTTGATCTGCCTTCGGTCAGGCCTGGTTGTTCCTTAGGTTCAATGCAGAGTTCTTATCTTATTATTCACCTTTACCATTATCTTGAGAGTATGCTTCACCTTTCTCTTGGGTTGGATCTCCCATTAGCAGGAACGCAGTTCTTCTCTTTTCTTGTTTACACCATCATTTGGGTGGAGTGTCTCCTCCAATAACTTTCTAAGAAAGGTGCCTGAGAGGTAAATTTTTTTTTTATCAATGTCATAATAGTTTATAACATTGTGAGATTCCAGTTGTACATTATTATTTGTCAGTCACCATAGAAATAGGCCCCTTCACCCTTTGTGCCCACCCCCCAACTCCCTTCCCTCTGGTAACCACCAAACTGTTCTCTGTGTCCGTGTTTTAGTTTATATTCCACATATGAGAGAGGTCATGCAGTGTTTGTCTTTCTCTGTCTGGTTTATTTCACTTAACATAATACCCTCCAGGTCCATTCATGGTGTTTCAAATGGAATGATTTTATCTTTTTTTTTTACAGCTGAGTAGTATTCCATTGGATATATATACCACATCTTCTTGATCCAATCATCAGTCGAAGGACACTTGGGTTGCTTCCATGTCTTGGCTATAGTGGATAATGCTGCAATGAACATAGGGGTGCACAAGCCTCTTTAGATTGTTGATTTCATGTTCTTTGGATAAATACCCAGAAGTGGGGTAGCTGGATCATAAGGTATTTCTATTTTTAATTTTTTGAGGAATCTCCATACTGTTTTCCATAGAGGCTACACCAGTTTGCATTCCCACCAGCTGTGAATGAGGGTTCCCTTTTCTCCACCTCCTCTCCAACATTTGTTGTTTTTTTGTCTTGGTGATTATAGCCATTCTAACGGGTGTAAGGTGATACGTTAGTGTAGTTTTGATTTGCATTTCCCTGATGATTAGTGATGTTGAACATCTTTTCATGTGCTTATTGGCCATCTGTATATCTTCCTTGGAAAAATATCTGTTCATATTCTCTGCTCATTTTTTGATCAGGTTATTTGTTTTTTTGTTGTTCAGATGTGTGAGTTCTTTGTATATTATGGAGATTAACCCCTTGTCGGATATACGGTTTGCAAATATTTTCTCCTAGCTGGTGGGTTGTCTTTTAATTTTGATCCTGGTTTCCTTTGTCTGCAGAAGCTCTTTAGTCTGATGAAGTCCCACTTGTTTATTTTTATTTTGTTTCCCTTATCCGAGTAGACATGGAATTTGAAAAGATCCCTCTAAGACCAATGTCAAAGAGTGTTCTGCTGATATTTTCTTCTAGGAGTTTTATAGTTTCAGGTCTTACCTTCAAGTCTTTGATCTATTTTGAGTTAATTTTTGTGTATGGCGAACGATAATGGTCTACTTTCATTCTTTTGCATGTGACTGTCCAGTTTTCCCAGCACCATTTATTGAAGAGACTTTCCTTTCTCCATCCTGTGTTCTTAGCTCTTTAGTCAAAGATTAGCTGTCCATAGATGTGTGGTTTTATTTCTGCACTTTCAATTCTGTTCCATTGATCTGTATGTCTGTTTTTGGACCAGTACCATGCTGTTTTGGTTATTATAGCTTTGTAGTATATTTTGAAGTCAGGGATTGTGATGCCTTCAGCTTTGTTCTTTTTTTTCAGGATTGCTTTAGCTATTCAGGGTATTTTGTTGCCCCTTGTGAATTTTAGGATTCTTTGTTCTGTTTCTGTGAAGAATATCATTGAGATTCTGATTGGGATTGCATTGAATGTGTAGATTGCTTTAGGTAGTATGGACATTTTAACTATGTTTATTCTTCCAATCCATGTGCGTAGAATATCTTTCCATTTCTTTATGTCATCATCGATTTCGTTCAATAATGTCTTATAGTTGTCACTGTATAGGTCTTTCACCTCCTTGGTTAAATTTATTCCTAGTTATTTTATTCTTTTTGTTGTGATTGTAAATGGGATTGTATTCTTGAGTTCTCTTTCTGTTAGTTTGTTATTAGAGTATAGAAATGCAACTGATTTTTGTAACTTGATTTTGTACCCTGCAACTTTGCTGTAGTTGTTGATTATTTCTAATAATTTTCCGATGGATTCTTTAGGGTTTTCTATATATAAAATCATGTCGTCTACAAACAGCGAGAGTTTCACTTCTTCATTGCCTATTTGGATTCCTTTTTCTTGCCTAATTGCTCTGGCCAGAACCTCCAGTGCTATGTTGAGGAAGAGTGGCAAGAGTGGGCACTCATGTCTTCTTCTCAGAGGAATGGCTTTCAGTTTTTCCCCATTGAGTATGATGTTGATGTGGGTTTGTCATGTATGGGCTTTATTATGTTGAGATACTTTACTTCTATACCCATTTTGTTGAGAGTTTTTATCATCAATGGATATTGGGTCTTGTCACATGCTTTTTCTGCATCTATTGAGGTGATCATGTGGTTTTTATTCCTCATTTTGTTAATGTGGTGTATCACATTGATTGATTTGCAGATGTTGAACCATCCTTGTGTCCCTGGTATAAATCCCACTAGATCATGGTGTATGATCTTTCTAATGTATTGCTGTATTCAGTTTTCCAATATTTTGTTGAGGACTTTTGCATCTGTATTCATCAGCAATATTAGCCTGTAATTTTCCTTCTTTGTATTGTCCTTGTCTGGCTTTGGTATCAGGGTGATGTTGGCCTTACAGAGTGTGTTAGGAAGTGTTCCATCTTCCTCTATTTTTTGGAATGGTTTGAGAAGGATAGGTTTTAAATCTTCTTTGAATGTTTGGTAGAATTCTCCAGAGAAGCCATCTGGTCCTGGACTTTTGTTTTTTGGGAGGTTTTTGATTGCTGTTTCAATCTCTGTACTTTTGATTAGTCTATTCAGATTCTTTATTTCTTCTTGATTCTGTTTTGGGAGGTTGTATGAGTCTAAGAACTTATCCATTTCTTCTAGATTGTCCAGTTTGTTGGCATATAGTTTTTCATAGTATTCTCTTATAATCCTTTGTATTTCTGTGGTATCTGTTATGATTTCTCCTCTTTCATTTCTAATTTTATTTCTTTGAGCCTTCTCTCTCTTTTACTTTTTTCTGTGAGGAAAATCAGCCCTGAGCTAACATCCGATGCCAATCCTACTCTTTTTTTGCTGAGGAACGTTGGTCCTGAGCTAATACCCGTGCCTATCTTCCTCCACTTTGTATGGGACACCGCCACATCATGGCTTTGACAAGTGGTATGTCGGTGCGTGCCTGAAATCTGAACCTGCGAACCCCGTGCCGCCGAACTGGACTGTGTGCACTTAACTGCTTGTACCACCAGGCTGGCCCCTTCTCTCTCTTTTTCTTGGTGAGTCTAGCAAAGGGTTTGTCAGTTTTGTTTATCTTCTCAAAGAACCAGCTTTTTGTTTCATTGATCCTTTCTGCTGTTTTTTTTTGTTTCAATTTCATTGATTTCTGCTCTAATTTTTATTATTTCCCACCTTCTGCTGACTTTGGGCTTTATTTGTTCTTTTTCTAATTCTGTTAGGTGTAGTTTAAGATTGCTTATTTGGGATTTTTCTTATTTGTTAAGCTGGGCCTGTATTGCTATGAATTTCCCTCTCAGGACCGCATTTGCTGCATCCCATATGAGTTGGTATGGTATATTTTCATTTTCATTTGTCGCCAGATACTTTTTGATTTCTCTTTTAATTTCTTTGATGATCCATTGATTGTTCAGTAGCATGTTGTTTAGTCTCCACATCTTTGTCGCTTTCCCAGCTTTTTTCTTGTAGTGGATTTCTAGTTTCATGGCATTATGATTGGAAAAGATGCTTGTTATGATTTCAGTCTTCTTCAATTTATAGAGGATTGCCTTGTTTCCCAACATGTTGTCTATCCTTGAGAATGTTCCATGTGCGCTTGAGAAGAATGTGTAATCTGCTGTTTTTGGATGGCGTGCTCTCTCCATATCTATTAAGTCTACCTGGTCTAGATTTTTATTTAAGTCCGCTATTTCCTTATTGACTTTCTGTCTGCATGACCTATCCATTGATGTAAGTGGGGTGTTAAGGTCCCCTACTATTATTGTGTTGTTGCTGATATCTCCTCTTAGGTTTGTTAATAGTTGCTTTATGTACTTTCGTGCTCCTGTGTTGGGTGCATATATATTTATAAACTATATGTCCTCTTGATGGAGTGTCCCTTTTATCATTATATATTGTCCCTCTTTGTCTCTCATTACCTTTTTTATCTTGAAGTCTACTTTGTCTGATATAAGTATGGCAACACTTGCGTTCTTTTGTTTGCCATTAGCTTGGATTATCATCTTCCATCCCTTCACTCTAAGCTGGTGTTTGTCTTTAGAGCTGAGATGTGTTTCCTGGAGGCAGCAAATTGTGGGGTCTTGTCTTTTAATCAATCCTGCCACTCTGTGTCTTTTGATTGGGAAATTCAATCTGTTTACATTTAGAGTAATTATTGATATATGAGGGCTTAATGCTGCCATGTTATTGCCTGTTTTTCAGTTGTTATATATTTCCCTTGCTTCTCATCCTGTGTATTTTGGACTGCTCCTTCAGTTTGGTGGCTCTCTATCATGGTTTTCTCTTAATTTATCATTTGTGTCTTTGTTCTGATTTTTTGTTTAGTGGTTACCAAGTGGTTTGTATAAAAGATCTCGTAGATGAGATAGTCCATTTCTTGATAGCCTCCTGGTCCGTTAGTCTAAGCAGGTTTCATCCCATTCCTCTTCCCCTTCTAAGTTGTTGTCACAACTTATTCCATTATGTGTTGTGAATTTGTGGTTAAAATGAAGTGATCATATTTGTTTTTGATGTTTTCCCTCCCTTTATCTTTAGAGTTATAATTAATTGTTTAACAATCTGTTCTGATAGAGAGTGGAAATTTTCTGATTTTGTCTGCCTGTTTATCCCCTTGCTCAAAGCTTTGTAAACCCTTTCTTTTATTTTCAGATATGGGGGCCTTCTTGATCAAATTTTGTAGGGGGGCTCTTGTGGCAATGAACTCCTACAGCTTTTGTTTATCTGGGAAAGTTTTTATTTCTCCATCATATCTGAAGGATATTTTTGCAGGATATAGTATTCTTAGCTGAAAGTTTTTGTCTTCCAGAATTTTGAATATATCATTTCACTCTCTCCTAGCCTGTAAGGTTTCTGCGGAAAGCCTGATAGGGCTTCCTTTGTAGGTTATTCTCTTCTGCCTTGCTGCCTTTAATATTTTTTCTTTGTCATTGACTTTTGCCAGCTTTGTTAATATATGCCTTGGAGAAGGTCTTTTTACATTGCTATAATTAGGAGTTCTGTTGGCTTCTTTTACATGTAATTCCAGCTGCTTCTCCAGGTTTGGGAAGTTCTCAGTTATTATTTCTTGGAACAAGTTCTCTGCTCCTTTTTTGCTTTCTTCTCCCTGTGGAATACCTATAATCCTTATGTTGCATTTTCTAATCGAGTAGGATATTTCTCAGCGAATTTCTTCATCTGTTTTTAGTCTAAGTTCTCTCTTCCTCTATCTGAAGCAGTTCTGTGTTCCTATCCTCCAGATAGCTAATTCTGCCCTCCATATTGTCAGCTCTGTTGTTTAAGGCTTTCAAATTTTTATTTATCTCATCCATTGTGTTTTTCATCTCTAACAATTCTGTTTGGTTTTTCTTTATAGTTTCGATGTCTTTTGTGAAGAATTCCCTCTGTTCAGTAATTTGGTTCCTGATTTCATTGAACTGTCTTTCAGAATTCTCTTGTAGCTCATTGAGTTTTCTGATGATGGCTGTCTTGAATTCTTTGTTGTTTGTATTGTAGATTTCCGTGCCTTCAGTATTGGTTTCTGGGTGTTTGTCTTTTTCCTTCTGGTCTTGAGTATTAATATATTTCTTTATACCATTTGATGGAGTGTATTTGTGCCGGTGCATAGTGATAGTTTCTGGACTCAGGTTCCACCTGCTGACACTTGGTGGGGGGGGGGTGGGGGGTGGCAGGAGCTGTGTAATCTGAGCCCGCTGCCGCGATACCTGTCAGCTGTGACTGTCTCAGCCTGGGTCACTTCTTGGGATCACAGTGGCCCTGTGGAGTCTCCCACGGAGTGGCAAAGTAGTCACGCGGGGGACTCAGGGCTGCTGCTGCTTGCTCCCACAGTTCTGTGTCGTTGTGCTCCCCACTTTGGGGCCACAGCGGTACTATGGGCATTCCCAGCAGCCGGGGGCTCATTCTGTTTCTGTTGCCCTCTACTCCTAGGTTGCACCAGCTGTTGTGCTTGGTGGGCGGGACCTCCCCTCTGGGACAGAGCCAAAGCCACTCCCTGGGATGGTGGTGGGATTGTGGTTTCTCACACCAGATGAGAGAGTGATCACACGGGGGCTCAGTGCTACTGCTGCCTGTTCCCACAGTCCCACTGAGACTCACTTCCTCTCTTCGGGGCTGCAGCAGGGCTGTGGGCATTCGCAGCAGCTGGGAGCTTGTTTGCCCGAGTGGCAGCTCAGTCACCCTCTGCTCCTTGGTCACACCAGCCTTTGTGCTTGGTGTGCGGGGCATCCCCACTGGGTCCAAGCCTGCGCTGCTCTCTGTGGGCCACGTGGACCTGTGGGCTCTCCCACTAACCTGGGAAGCCATCACACGGGGGCTCAGGGCTGCCATCACCTGTTTCCACAGTCGCGCTGAGGCACGCTCCCACCCTTGGGACTGCAGCGGTGCTATGGTCGCTCCAGCTGGTTGCTCCAGCTACGCGTGCGCTGGGCTGCCTGGGGTTCAGAGGGGGCTCATCTATCTCCACTACCTCCTCAGGGGGTAGTCCATCCATCTTCAGATATACAGCTGCTCAGGTCTCTCAGGCGTCCTGATGTGCTGTGTGGGTGTCCTCTGCTGATCAATGAGTATCCTTTTAGTTGTAGTTCAAAGGGGAAGAGACACAGGGAACAGCTCACTCTGCCATGTTGCTGACGTCCCTGACACTGAGAGGTAAATTTTTGAGACCTTGAAAATCTTAACATGCTTTTTTCTGACCCTCATATTTGATTTACCATTTTCCCAGTTATTGATTGCTTTATTTGAAATACTTTTCCTTCAGAATTTTGAAGACGTCACTCTGTTTCATTCTGCTTTCCACTGTTGCTGTAGGAAGTTCAATACCATACTTATTTTTAGTCTCTTTTATCTTTATATATATGTATGGATGTGTGTGTGTATAGATGTATATCTATATGTATATATACAAATGTATGTGTGTGTGTATATATATACATACACAAATAAATTTAGGATCTCCCTTTGTCTCCAGTGTTATAAAATTGTACAACATACCAACATACCTTGGTGTGGGTCTGTTTGTGTACTCTATGGGTCATTTCAAACTAGAAAATTAAGATTTTCAGGTATGAGGATCTTGCATGATTTAATTATTTGGTGGTTTTCTCTCATTCTAGAAATACTATTATTCAGATGTTGAATTTCCTGGATTGATGCTCTAATTTACTTAACTTTTCTGTTTCTGTGTTTTGCCCTACATTATGGGAGATTTTCTAATTTTTATCTCAACTCACCTTCTAAGATTTTTATTTGTGTCATCATACTTTTAGAGTTCCTTATTTTTTATTCCCTTTTTTGTAGCAACATGTTCCTGTTTCATTGATGTAATGTATTTTTTTATAGAGTTGATAGTATTAATAATAGGTTTTTTGTTTTTTATTTCCTTCCACACTATATTTCTTCCAAGTGACTTTTCTCTCTGTATTTGTTTTGTTATCAGTCTTTGATGTTTGAGGATTTCTTCATATATCTTGTGACCCTGAATTAGTGGTTTATGTATAAGAGAATGGAGCACTATAAAAGCTGATGGAAGCTCTGTACGTATGGGTAGATCTTTTCACTGGTGAGCCTCACTATAGGATAATATTGCAGGGCTGTTTCACTGAGAAGTTTCTGGTATCCCTATCTTGAGGTATTTTATTTGTTCTTGAGCTGGTCAGATTCCTGAGTAAGTAAGGCATAAGCCAGGCTGCATTGAGTTCTGGAAGCCACGTAGGAGAGGACAGGAGGAATCAACATCCAGTGTTGACTGAATGGTTTGCCGTAACCATCAGTTACTTCACTTCACTGAAGGTTTGCAGTAAAGTGGTACCCCTGCCCTCCTCTGTGCTTGCTTTCTGACAGTCCTTCACCTTGACAGTAAAAAAGGAAAATAAAGAAGGCATCCCAGTGACATGTGTATTAGATTTACTCTTCCAGTCTTCTGTAGGGGTTGGGGAGAAATGTTACCAGCCTGTAGGGAATGGAATAGGGCAGCTGAAGCTCTAACTACTTCTACAATAGATTTTAAGTCTCCTTCTGTTTTCAATACTCCCTTCCCTTCTAGAAGTACCTTGTGGTACCACTCTGGAGCATTTTGGGGGTCAAATGGTAAAGTTGTTAGCATCTTGGCTTCTCCCCACCTTTGGCTTAGGAATCAGCATTCTTGGCTATGCTGAATCAGTTACTGCTTGTCCTTCTGCTTACCAGGTTTTCATCACTAGTGTCTGTTCTTGATCTCTTTTATATTGTAGGTTCATTTTTTTAGCGCCTTTTCCTATTACTTTAGTGAGATTTCATGATTAAAATACCCTGTAATCTACTCTTTTCAACAAAAATTATATTTTAACATTCTTTCGTGTCGGTAAATATACTTTCACATCAACATTTTAATGCCTGCATAGGAATCTCTTTTTTAGATATCAACTTATCCCGTATTATTATAAACATGGGTTTTTATAAGCAATATTGCAAAGAACCTACTTCTAACTAAATTTTATATCATTCTTTAGATAAATTTAAAATGTGGGAAAATCATGAATTATTTCTTAAAATATTTATTACAAAATGGCATCTTATTTCCAACAGCATGAGGACAATTCCTTTTCTAACGTAGACCATTCAGTGTAAACATTCCATTCAACAACTTTTCCCACCAGATGGTAAATTCTGTGTATGTTTAGTTCATCCTACTTACCCAGGCTGTGCCCAGAACAGGGTAGGCACCCAATACGTATTTGCCAAGTAGACGACATATACATAGTAAATGAATTTTTATTATTTTGTTTTAAAACTTCAAAGAGAAAGGGGTCTGGTATGGAAGGAAGCAGGATGTAATTAAGTGTTAAATATCTTATTTTCCTCACTTTGAGTTACTTTGAGGTAACTCAGGTCATGAAGTTAGTACGATGGAGAACCAGATTTAAAAAGAAGGAAACCAGCATGGCAGGATGCTATGTAGACCTACCTACACCCACTGCACCTGCAGAATTTTTGCAGGCAGACGTGTAACAAAGGGCTTTAAATACAAGATACTAACATGAACTATGTTTCACTTCGCTTTATTTTGGAATTTAAGGATGAGCATTCTATCGTACAGAGATAATATATACTTATTGGGATTAATTACATGGTTAGATTAAATAAATATTATTTGCTTAATCTAGTCCCAGCTTTTTCAAAGTGAAGTCTGCACATAACCTGACTCAGATTCACATGGGATCTTGTTGAATATGCAACTTTCTCTGGCTCCCCTGAGACCTATGGAATCAGAATCACTGTGGGTGGCCTGGTATTCTGCATATAACGAACTCCTCATATGCACATTACAGTTGACATGTGTTCTCTAGACCAAAATACATGACTGTTTCAGAAAGTTAGGTGCATATCTTACATAAATTTGAAAAATCTAATGAAATATTAGAATTAATGATTAGCAGAAAATTCTCAAAAACTGATTTAACATATTTTATTGCTTTTTCCTTCAATTATTACTAAGAATTCAACTAATTAGGTTAACATACAGAAAGTCAGGAAAAATCATCACAGATCTTTTTTTTCTGAACTTCTCATTCTCTGATGTAACCAATAGCTAGGCACATTAATTTGTAGTTTAAAAAAATAACATGCACACTGTATACATCTATTGTGTATATTGCACTTTTTACCTAGAATTTCAATTTTTTAACCCAACATCTTTTAGATAATATTTTTGTTGAAATTTGATTTAATTATAGGCAAGCTGGATGTGTTGTGAGAGAGATTTTAAACGTTGCTCAGAGTGACAGTTTATGCAGTGACATAGCATGTATGAGAGCTCTTACCATGTGCCTGACACATAATAGGTTACAATTAATGCATGCCCCCTTCTCAGTAATTACTTTCCAGAAGTGGTGGTAAAGAAGGAAAATACAAAAACTATCTCAGGATATGTCACCCTGTGTTAATGAAACATTGTTTTACTATTTAAAAGGTAAAAAATTAGATTATTCCAATAATATTAGCTAACATTTATCAAGTGTTACTATGTAACATACACACGCTAAGCTCTTGATGTGAGGTAGGTGCTTATAATTATCTCCATTTTAATGATAAGAAAATGAGGCACAATGAGATTATTTTAAAGTTATCCAAGGTCAACTAACAGGTAAATAATAAAACCTAATTTTGAACCCAGAAAATCTGTCTCTAGAGATCACAGCTACTATTGTGTCTTCCATGGAAGATGTAGAACCATTGCTACTGTAATAGGTAGGCACATCTGCATGTAAAAGCTGATGGGGAAGATGTATCTTTTGAAATGTATTTTAATGATAACCAAGTTTTCATCTTCATCTTCCTTGCCAATTTTGTAGATTAAATATTTCTAATAATTTCTTTAAAATATACATGATATACCAGAAGTAAAGAGAGCCCTAAGGTAAAGAGACTGGTAGAAAGACAGTTTTAGGGCCCAAACACTCTGGGTTTAAATGCTGGCTTCATGATTTATTAGCTGTGTACAGCTCACTTGCGCTTCAAGTCTTAATTTTCTCATCTGAAAGTGAGAATGATAATATTTACCCTCAGTATTACCATACAGAGTAAAGATAATCTATATAATAGTGTCTCATTGAGCTCCTTGCTTTCAACCAAATACAACTATTATAATTTAATGTATAAAATACTATCCTGAAAGGATTGTGAGAATTTCTGTATTCTGTATGAGACATATTATATAGAAAGTTTAATTTTTAGTATCAACAGTACCAAAATACCTGTTTTCCATTTAAATCTTTAAGTATCATGAATACCTAATATTTTGTTTAATCTCGTTATTCTTTGGACAGAAGACTTTGGCTGGGCTATCCCACAAATACTTAATCTCTTCCTTTTTCTTCTTTTCAGCAAACTTCCTTGATAACATGCTTTTGCGAAGTTCAGGAAAATTAAATGTGGGCACCAAGAAAGAGGATGGTGAGAGTACAGCCCCCACCCCTCGTCCAAAGATCTTGCGTTGTAAATGCCACCACCATTGTCCAGAAGACTCCGTCAACAATATTTGCAGGTTGGTCATATAAATTGTTTAAATCTAGTTTTAACAGAAAGTCATACTTTTTCGACTATAGAATTATAGGACAGTGTTTCTAAGAACACGTTTTGGGGAGTAGTGCCTAATCCCATTAACTCCCAGAGCTGTGCCTGTGTTTAGAGAAATACTGAACTGCATTTTGCCCTGAAATGGTATTCTGAGATTCCTTTTCCTTCCTCCAAACATCGCACATCCACATAACCATACGGCACAGTCCCAGGCTTCTTGTCAAGGAGCAAAAACCAACTATTTTCTTTCAAAAGACCTCTTCCCCAAAATAAATTTAACAGTAGGGGGGGTCAAATGTGTGGGTTTTTTTGTTTGTTTTAACCATTCATCATGCTGATGGTGTTAGTATTTTGGAAAGACCACCTAAGCTGTTAGGAATATTCATAAACTGACTCTGGGAAGCAGTATAGTGTTGGAGGTTGTATGAGTCCACAAGACTTTGGGAAAGATGTTGTCCAAGTGCAAGAGAATCAACTCCTTAGTAGATAATCATGTTTGTATAAATACTTTCTAACATTTGAAACTGGACTATTCCCTTCTTTCTTCCTTACACATCTTTTTGCAGCCACATCCGTTTTGCTGGTCACTATAGTTGCATTTACTCCCCAGGGTGAGGACAAGTGGGTAAAGAGGCATAGCCTAAGGAGATCCAAGTGTGCTGAGGGAGAAGTGACTGAGTTAACCAGACAAGCATAGATCTTAGGAATTAAAATGTCAGAGAAGTACAGTCTCCCTCAAGAAGGGTAATGGACCCAAGAGGGAGATGGGCTGCTAGGTTTGAAGTCCAGGCAGGATACCTGGGCAACCATTTGGGGCCTCATTACCCAGGAAGGAGCGTGAAGCTGAGTTGAATGCTTTTTTTTCCTTCCTGAGACCTTTTTTTTTTTAAGTTTCCTATGAAGTGTGATCTAATGTAAGCTTGCCAGTGTATCCTGAAATATATAGCTCAAGGAGTATATATTAACTGAATGACACAGAGAGGAAAGTTGGATATATTCATAAATATATATGTCATTTATTCAGCAAAACAACTTAGCATGGTAGGGAATGCTTATTTCTTACCATTACATATAAGGAATTCAGGACCCAGAGAGGTCTAGTAATTTGGCTCTTGTATGATAGAACAAAGTTGGGATCACTGAGCCTTGTGCCAAGGTGAAAAAACTCCAAAGCTCAGACAGCATTTCCTGGGAAACACTACCTCTTTGTAGTAAACAGAAAAAGTATCAGGAAAATTACAGTTTTCTGAAGAAAGGAAAATTAGCAGGAGGAAGAATATTAGGGAGATATTTTACTATTTTGTCGGAGTCTGTAGTAATTAAGAATAAGTCTGTCTGTGTCATTGGAGCTATAGGTCTCATGATCTTATGTTCAGGCTTTCCAAAATTATCCTAATTTCAAATATTTTGTCCTGTTTTCCTTATAGGCCACTGAAGTGTCCTAAGTTGATTTGGGAGAAAGTATTCAGGCAGGGTTGACTGCAAGGCAGATTCTCTGTGGTGGGAAGGAGAAGCGTGCTTGTTCCAAGAAGACTGGTTTTCCTAGAATGCAGGGAGTGGAAGGAGATGTGGAAGGAGTTGAGCCTAGAGACGGGGGAAAAATGACCGCTGGCCTGGTAGGCTGTATTAAGAGTGCTGGTCTTATTCCTGAGAGTATTGGGAAGCCACTGAAGGGAACGTTCAAGCAGAAGTAGCAGTGAGATTGATGTAATTTGATTTGCTTTTTTGAAAAATTTTCTTTGCTGCAGAGTATTGAATGTATTAGACAGAGACAAAGGTGAATTCAAGAAGAACAACAGTTACGTGAGAGAAATTGAAAAGTGGATTCAGGGCCGGCCCCGTGGCTTAGCGGTTAAGTGCGTGCGCTCCGATGCAGGCTGCCCGGGTTCGGATCCCGGGCGCGCAGAGACGCACTGCTTCTCCGGCCATGCTGAGGCCGCGTCCCACATGCAGCAACTAGAAGAATGTGCAACTATGACATACAACTATCGCCTGGGGCTTTAGGGGAAAAATAAATAAATAAAATTTAAAAAAAAAAAAAAAAAGAAAGAAAAGTGGATTCAGGAAGAACAGTTCATGTGAGAGAAAATGATCTTAAGCTAGGGTAGTATTGGTGCAGGAGAGAGTTGGATGTGTTGGAGAAATATTTAGAAGAAAAGTTTTATGTTGATGAATTGGATATGGGAGGGGGACAAGAGGGGCTCCACAAGTTTCTGGATGTACATTTAGATGCATATTGTAGCCTTTTAATGAAAGTGGACAGAGGAAAATAATCATGCTCCAATCTGACATGCTAAGTTCGAGGTTTTTGACACATCCAAGTGGAGATATCAGGGAGTAGGGAGTAGGATATAGATTTGGAGCTCAGATAAGATGTGGAGGAGAGAGTATAGAGTGAGTAGAACCTGTTAGTCGGTTTTTGTTTTGAAACAAACAACCTCAAAATCACAATGACTTACAACTAAAGACATTTATTTTTTCCTTCATGGGTCTACAAGTGGGCCGCAGCTGTGCTGGGCTCTTCTGGATTGGGTGGGCTTGGCTTCAGGCTGCTGCTTGAGTTTAGGCCTGCTCCACACATTTCTGCATTCTTCTTGTACCAGCAGCTACTCAGGACATATTCTTTCTCACATGAGGTAAGGGAACAACTTCTTAAAGCTTCTGCTGGTATCATGTCCCCTAACATTCCATTTACCAAATCAAGGGACATAGTCAAGCTCAAAGTCAAGGGAAGCCATGACTTGGGTGGGGTATTGAGAACGCTAAAAGAATAATCCAGTCTACTAGGGAAGGACTGAGCCTTGAGATGTTTAATGCTTAAATGAAGGAGGCTCCCCCCAGGAGACTCAGAATTAGCAGTAAAGCAGTGAGTATGGTGTCACTGAAGCCAAGTTTATAGAGGGGGGAAGTAAGGTCATCTGTGTTGGATCTTGTTAGAGGTCAAGTAGGATAAGAACTGAAACGCAGCAATCAGATTTATTGACCTTGATAACTACAGTTTAGAAATATTTAATGTGGAAATAAAAATGGAAGCTAGATTAGAATGGGTTGTGAATTATACGGTTTCCAACCTTTGATTTATGATAGCAAAGAAAAAGAAAACAAAAATACAACAAGAACAAAAACAGCAACAAAACAATGGAACCCATCAAAAAAACATGAGTATACCATGACAGTCAACATGAATTGGTTAACTTACAGAAGTCAACAGAAAACTAATATTTATTGAGCTTTTTATATATACTAGCATATTTACTTTCACCTATCTTTAATCATCACAGCATTTCTATAAAGAATGTAGCATTGTCTATATTTTCCAAGTGAGAAATCTGAGGCTCTGAGAGGTTAAGTAATTTTCACTAGGTCACTGTTAATTGTGGCCGAGAGTCCTCAGTCCCGAATTCTTGACCAACAGCCAAGTCCTGACACTGGTTCTCAAAGGAGCTAATAGTCACTCTTGAGTAAAATGCACATCTATTTTGTTAATGAAGTGTTGACTCCAGTTGAGTCTCCTATGAGCTGAGATTAATCATGTGTGATTCACAGGGGCTACTTTTGTTCCTGTGCCCTAAGACCTAGAATAAATGCAGGCCTTTCTGCCTCCATTCCTGTAAGCACACATTCTACTCTTTGACCTCCAAATCAGTACTTCTCAAGCTATCTCTGGTGAAAGATAGCCCCCTCCCCCTTGCTCCAATAAGTTTGCACTGATACTTTTCTAAAGTACAGTAAAAATGAATTAAAAGAAAACATAAATTTTAAAATACTTACAAATTCACGCTCCATTTTTTCTATTTTCTATTATTCAAATTCAACAGATCTAAACTTATTGCTACACAAGTTGTAATTCTGTGTTAACCTCCTCACAGACCAGTAACAAGCAGTTTGCTGACCTGCAGGGGAACACACTTTGAGTAATAGTGCACTAAATCTTGCCCCGCTAAATCTAAGGACAAGGGTGTGCTTGCTTGAGGCCCAGATAAGGGCTGGTCTAAGCTGTCTGGCCTGAGGCCTTGTACCAGGCAGATCTTAGCCAAGCTGGGTGTCCTAGGTGGGTCTCATGCTCCCACCTTCCTAGAAAGAAGAATCCAAAAAGTGGCCCAAATCAAGAGTACATCATACTTAAAAGAGATTCTGAAATCCCACATGATAATTCAGAAAACATGTGCAAAGTTTAGAGGGTTTTTAAATTCTTCATGAATACCATCAATCACTTTACCAGCCAACACCAAGGCCAAAGTCTTTCTTGGCCTTGATTCCTATCAGGTGCAGATGTGTCTGCTTCCAAGATCCATGCCGTTTCCCTTGCCTAATGGCATGCATGTTAGAGGATGTCGTGCAAATATATCATGCTGAATACAGTATTAGAACCTTTTTTCATATCCATAATTCAAAGTAAGGGGTGAAGCCATTGTCCTATCTCCCTCCCTCAAGATAATATTTATCTTCTAAATATCTTTCCAGGTGTTACTCTGCATTGTTAATCCTTCCCATTCCGTTTCCAGATTCTGTTCCTAGGACCCTAGAATACCACTGCATGCCTTGAACATGGCAAAGTCTGCTTGAATAACTCTTTTTTACATGACTTTCACTGTGCCAATGTTCTTTTCCTGTCCTAGCAGATATAGTCTCAGCCTGTTATTTATTTATTTTCTCTGTGTAATCTGGTACCCACATTACCTAGCCTTCTGTGTTTTACTTAACTGGGTCTGTGATAGTCGTTTTTGTCCCTGTGTCATCAGTTTTCTCAGGTTCTTCCACTCCCTCACACAAGTCTATCAATTTCTAAAAATTATTTTTTTACTCTGTTTCAGAGATAATTTTAAATATTTCCTCATTTATCTTACTGGGTTCTGAACAAAAATTCTCCTGCCTGGACAGTTTTCGGAGTCAATCACATCAGATGTCTGCACGAGGATGTGCAAATGACACCGGGCTGCCTAAGTGAGGAATTAGCGAAGTCTCCGTCTGTACCTTGAGGAGTCCTGGGGGTAGAGGGGAAAGCTCAGAGGCTGGGGCTTTTTTACAAAGTTGTATTAACCCAGGGCTTCTACACTTCTTGCCGAATGTGACGGTGGGAGTTTTCAGACAGGTGCTCCTGAGCCAGGATCTCAGAGAATTTAAGGTGCGTCTTGTTCTCGTTTGTTTATATATCTTCCGTTGCGTCCAGCTTGTTCGACTGTTGCCCCAGCCATCTGAACATTGAGCTTTATGATGTTTTATTTTCCCAGTAGAAGATGTTGAGTTCACACCATTGCATTTATGAGAATGAGAATTATGAGTTCATTAGAACTTGTAATTTAGTTGGAAGACGCTCTGATTTCAAATTCACTTATGAAGTCTTTTATGAGGAATAACTCTCCTTTTTTCCCTCTCATTAGTCATAAATGAGAGTGTTAAATGAGCCCTTTTGTTGTTGGACTTAATGGAAAGTGAATAGTGTAGGGCTTTTTAAAATTTATGTAATAGAAAACCATTGGAGGGAGGGGCGGCCCTCGGCGGGAAACTGTAGCTCTTCGGGCTCTCTCAGCCAGTGGGAAACTCCCGCACAGAGGGCTCAGAGGAGCCACAGGGCTACCATCAACATCTGAGCAACCCAGAGAGCGGATAAAGAGGGGCAAACGAGAAGCCTCCCACGTCAGGGACCCAGAGGGCAAAAGAGAGAGCTCCCCCCTCCCCGCAACCCGGAGTCTGCAGCTCGACCAGATCTAGCGGTCCGAGGCAGACCTGAATAAACTGGACTGGACCCGTGGATCGCAGTGGGGAAAAAAAACAAAACAAAACAAAACAAAACTGCGGATCGCAGCAGAAAAACTGGGGCAGAGCGCAGGGGGCTTAGACTACACAGCCCTTTACCACCAGACAGTGGCGGCAGGTGGAAATTGCAACCAGAGACTTCCAGGATGAGGAAAATCAAAACCAACACAGGAACCACAATGCAAAAATATATGAAATCACCAGACCAGAAACAAAATGACAAGCACCCAGAAATCAACCCCGAAGACACAGAAATCCATAAACTAAATGACAGAGATTTCAAAATAGCTATCATAAAAACACTCAACGAAATACGAGACAACACAGACAAACAATTCAATGAGATTAGGAGTTTCTTCACAAAAGAGATTGAAATCATAAAGAAAAACCTATCAGTGCTGATGGAGATGAAGAACACAATGGAGGAGATAAAGGAGAATCTGGAATCTTTAAAGAACAGAGCTGACAATATGGAGGAAAGAATTAGTACTTTAGAGGATAGGAATACAGATATACTCCAGATGGAAGAAGAGAGAGAACTAAGACTAAAAAGAAATGAAGAAAGACTCCGAGAAATATCGGACTCTATTAGAAAATGTAACATAAGAATTATAGGTATTCCTGAGGGAGAGGAGAGGGAAAGAGGAACAGAGAGCCTATTCAAGGAAATAATAGCTGAAAATTTCCCAAATCTGGGGAAGGAGCAGGAAATACCAGTAAGCGAAGCCAACAGGACGCCTATATATATTAACAGACAAAGGCCTTCACCACGACACCTAGTGGTAAGGCTAGCCAGGGTCAACGACAAAGAAACAATATTAAGGGCAGCTAGACAAAAACAAAAAATAACGTACAAAGGAACTCCCATCAGGCTCTCAGCGGATTTCTCAACAGAAACTTTTCAGGCTAGAAGAGACTGGAATGATATATTCAAAATACTAAAAGACAAAAACTTTCAGCCAAGAATACTCTATCCAGCAAAAATATCCTTCAAATATGATGGAGAAATAGTAACTCTCCCAGATAAACAAAAGCTAAGGGAGTTCATGGCCACGAGACCGCCACTACAAGAAATACTCAAGAAGGCCCTCAGGCCTGAAAACAAGAAGAGAAAGGGAACACAAAGCTTGGAGTAAGGAGAAAAGTAGGTAGACAAAATCAGAGAAATAGTAGATCTTTACCGGAATAGGTTAGCAACCACTTAAATACTAAACTCAAAGATCAAAGGAAGAAATTCACCAAAAATAAATTTAACCTCATCACTGTAAACACACAGCCACAACACAAGATAGAATAAGGTATAACAAGAGCAACTTAGAAGGGGAAGAGGAAAGTGACTGAATTGACTTAGTATAAGGAAATAGGAGGCTATCAGATAATGGACTATCTCATACAGAAGATTTTTCGCCCAAACCTCAAGGTAACCACTAAACAAATAATCAAATTAAAACCACATATGATAAACAAAGAGAAAACTAGAAGAATCATAAGACAGAACAACCAAACTGAATTGGCAGTCCAAAACAAATGGGACAAGAAACAAAGGAAATGCAAAAGAACCAGAAAATAAGTGACAAAACAGCAACATTCAACCCTCATATTTCAATAATTACCCTAAATGTAAATAGATTGAACTCTCCAATCAAAAGATACAGAGTGGCAGGATGGATTAAAAAGCAAGACCCAACAATATGCTGCCTTCAGGAAACACATCTCAGCACTAAAGACAAGCACAGGCTCAGAGTGAAAGGATGGAAGACAATACTCCAAGCTAATGGCAAACAAAAGAAAGCAGGTGTTGCCATACTCATATCAGACAAAGTAGACTTCAAGATAAAACAGGTTAAGAAAGACAAAGAAGGGAAATATATAATGATAAAAGGGACACTCCATCAAGAAGACATATCACTTATAAATATATATGCACCCAACATAGGAGCACCAATGTACATAAAACAACTATTAACAAACCTAAAAGGAGAAATCAACAACAACACAATAATAGTAGGGAATCTTAACACCCCACTTACAGCAATGGATAGATCATCCAGACAAAAAGTTAATAAAGAAATATTAGACTTAAATGAAAAACTGGACGAGATGGACCTAGTAGACATATACAGAGCACTCCATCCAAAAACAGCTGACTACGCATTCTTCTCAAGCGCGCATGGAACATTCTCTAGGATAGACCATATGTTGGGAAACAAAGCAAGCCTCAATAAATTTAAGAAGATTGAAATCATAACAAGCATCTTTTCAGACCATAAGGCTATGAAACTGGAAATGAACCAGGAAAAAAAAACTGGGAAAGTGACAAAAATGTGGAGATTAAACAACATGCTACTGAACAACCAATGGATCATTGATGAAATTAAAGGAGAAATCAAAAACTATCTGGAAACAAACGAAAATGATAACATGCCATATCAAACCATATGGGACGCAGCAAAAGCGGTCCTGAGAGGGAAACTCATAGCGATACAAGCCCACCTTAACAAACAAGAAAAAGCCCTAATAGGCAACCTTAAATTACACCTAACAGAACTAGAAAAAGAAGAACAAACAAAGCCCAAAGCCAGCAGAAGGAGAGAAATAATAAAAATCAGAGCAGAAATAAATGATATTGAGACCAAAAAAACAGTAGAAAGGATTAATGAAACAAAGAGTTGGTTCTTCGAGAAGATAAACAAAATAGACAAACCCTTAGCCAGGCTAACTAAGAAAAAAAGAGAAAAGGCTCAAGTAAATAAAATTAGAAATGAAAGAGGAGAAATTACAACAGATACCATGGAAATACAGAGGATTATAAGAGAATACTATGAGAAATTATATGCCAACAAATTGGACAATCTAGAAGAAATGGATAAATTCTTAGACTTATACAACCTCCCAAAATTGAACCAAGAAGAAATGGAGAATCTGAATAGACCAATCACAAGTAAAGAGATTGAAATAGTAATCAAAAACCTCCCAAAAAATAAAAGTCCAGGACCAGATGGCTTCTCCAGTGAATTTTACCAAACATTCAAAGAAGATTTAATACCCATCCTCCTCAAACTATTCCAAAAAATAGAGGAAGATGGAACACTTCCTGAATCATTCTATGAGGCCAACATCACCCTGATACCAAAACCAGACAAAGACAATACAAAGAAAGAAAATTACAGGCCAATATCGCTGATGAACATTGATGCAAAAATCCTCAACAAAATATTGGCAAACCGAATACAACAATATATTAAAAAGATCATACACCATGATCAAGTGGGATTTATACCAGAGACGCAGGGATGGTTCAACATCCGCAAATCAATCAACGTGATACATCACATGAACGAAACAAAGAATAAAAACCACATGATCGTCTCAATAGACGCAGAGAAGGCATTTGACAAGATACAACATCCATTTATGATAAAAACTCTCAATAAAATGGGAATAGAAGGAAAGTACCTCAACATAATAAAGGCCATATATGACAAACCCACAGCTAACATCATACTCGACGGGGAAAGACTGAAAGCCATTCCTCTGAGAACAGGAACGAGGCAGGGCTGCCCACTCTCACCACTCCTGTTCAACATAGTACTGGAGGTTTTGGCCAGAGCAATTAGGCAAGAAAAAGGAATAAAAAGAATCCAAATAGGTAACGAAGAAGTGAAACTCTCACTATTTGCAGATGACATGATTGTATATATAGAAAACCCTAAAGAATCTGTTGGAAAACTGTTAGAAACAATCAACAACTACAGCAAAGTTGCAGGGTACAAAATCAATCTACAAAAATCAGTTGCATTTCTATATGCTAATAATGAACTAACAGAAAGAGAGCTCAAAAAGATAATACCATTTACAATTGCATCAAAAAGTATAAAATACCTAGGAATAAATCTTACCAAGGAGGTGAAGGACCTATACAATGAGAACTACAAGACATTATTGAGGGAAATCTACGATGACATAAAGAAATGGAAAGATATCCCATGCACGTGGATTGGAAGAATAAACATAGTTAAAATGTCTATATTACCTAAAGCAATCTACAGATTCAATGCAATCCCAATCAGAATCCCAATGACATTCTTCACAGAAATAGAAAAAAGAATACTAAAATTTATATGGGGCAACAAAAGACCCCGAATAGCTAAAGAAATCCTAAAGAAAAAGAACAAAGCAGGAGGCATCACAATTCCTGACTTCAAAACATACTGCAAAGCAATAGTAATCTAAACAGCATGGTACTGGTACAAAAACAGACACACAGATCAATGGAACAGAATTGAAAGCCCAGAAATAAAACCACACATATACGGACAGCTAATTTTCGACAAAGGTGCTAAGGACATGCAATGGAGAAAGGAAAGTCTCTTCAATAAATGGTGTTGGGAAAACTGGACAGCCACATGCAAAAGAATGAAAGTGGACCATGTGCTATCGCCATTCACAAAAATTAACTCAAAATGGATCAAAGACCTGAAGGTGAGACCTGAAACTATAAAACTCATAGAAGAAAATATAGGCAACACACTATTTGACATTGGGTTTAAAGGAATCTTTTCGGATGACATGCCTACCCAGACTAGGGAAACTAAAGAAAAAATAAACAAGTGGGACTTTATCAGACTAAAGAGCTTTTATAAGACAAATGAAACCAGAATCAAGATGAACAAACAACCAACCAGCTGGGAGAGAATATTTGCAAAACATACATCTGACAAGGGGTTGATCTCCATAATATATAAAGAACTCACACAATTGAACAACAAAAAAACAAACAACCCGATCAAAAAATGGGCAGAGGAAATGAACAGACACTTCTCCAAGGAAGATATACAGATGGCCAATAGGCACATGAAAAGATGCTCAACATCACTAATCGTCAGGGAAATGCAAATCAAAACAACACTAAGATACCACCTCACGCCCGTTAGAATGGCTATAATCACCAAGACAAAAAACAACAAATGTTGGAGAGGATGTGGAGAAACAGGAACCCTCATACACAGCTGGTGGGAATGCAAATTGGTGCAGCCTCTATGGAAAACGGTATGGAGATTCCTCAAAGAATTAAAAATAGAGATGCCCTATGATCCAGCCATCCCACTACTGGGAATCTATCCAACGCACCTGAAATCAACAATCCAAAGAGGCTTATGCACCCCTATGTTCATTGCAGCATTATTCACCATAGCCAAGAAGTGGAAGCAACCTAAGTGTCCCTCGACTGACGATTGGATTAAGAAAATGTGGTATATATATACAATGGAATACTACTCAGCCATAAAAAAAGACAAAATCGTCCCATTTGCAACAACATGGATGGGCCTGGAGCATATTATGTTAAGTGAAATAAGCCAGAAAGAGAAAGACAAACACTGTATGATCTCACTCATATGTGGAATATAAACCAACACATGGACAGAGAAAACTGGACTGTGGTTACCCGGGAAGTGGGGGTGGGGGGTGGGCACAAGGGGTGAAGGGAGTCATATATGGGGTGATGGACAAACAAAAATGTACAACCCAAAATTTCACAATGTTAGAAACCATTAAAATATCAATAAAAAAAAAAAAAAAAAACCATTGGAGATTTTTGAGCAGAGAAGGAAAATGTCAGATTTATCAGGCAGTGCTGGACAGATGGGTTCGAGTCCAGAGAGGGGAGAGATGCTGCTAGAAGGCTCTCCCAGCAGTCTGTTGAGAGGGGGTGAGGGTCTGCACACGGTGGTGATGGTGAGGATATACGAATGCTTGACTGATATAAAAATTGAGACAAGTTCAAAAAATCTTGTACCTCATTGAAAAAAATGAACAAAATGCTGGATCAGTTGGTATGGCTGCCAGAGAAGGATGTATGATAGCTACACATTCTTGAGGATAAAGTAAGAAGGCATCTCTCACATTGGAACTTCATCATTAATGTTGTAACTTCACCTTCCTCCAGGACTATGAGCCCCCAGAGGAAAAGCCAGGGAGGGGGAGCGGTAGTAACTGTATGTATTTTACCCTCTCTCCCTCCACAATTATGGGAATCCCACCCACCTAAGATGATGAGGAAGGAAAAACAACAACACAAACCTTAGGATTCTATTACTGTAGTAATTACTACTGCTCAGCATCCTTCTTCGCTTTTTTTCCCCCATCAGTAGAAAACACTTGACGAGCTTATGATTTCTCTCCCTGCTGCTTGAACTTGAAGGTGAATGGTGTCCCTTGGGATCGGTGGCTTTCATAGACAAGGAGCTCCTCAAAAGCCAAGCTGCGTCTTCCTCACTCTAGCCTTCTCAGCATCTAACTCTGCCTGAATCACAGTATACTCAGTACATGTTTGTAAAATGAACTTTTAACAAAGCCCTCAGCAGCTTTCAGCTGTTTTAGTTAACTAACTAAAATCTATATGATTTAAATAGGAACTCTAAAAGTTATACATATCTTTGAGTTTACCTGTGACAGAAAACTTTGAAAACTTTCTTTATTCCCTTGAATATTTTAGAAGATAGAGTGTTCTCAAGGACCTTTTTACAAATGACCTAAAATCAAGCAACCTTTTCAAATTGATTCTGACTGAAACTTAAAAGAAATTTGAAAGAAATGTAGGAATTCTAGACTTTCTCACATACTGAAAAAAAATTGGAATAGATATTGATCAAAGAGCTATTAATCCTTGAGGGCCGATGCACTTGAGAAGGTATCCATCATATCCCTCAATGATTATTTTTCGTTGAGAGCAAAAATTTAAACCATTTAATAATTAAATAGTACTTTTTAAGTTATTTAATAATTTTTAAGTTATTTTAATGCTTTAAAATTTCCTATTACTCTGAGCAGAGCAGATAAACTCTTTAACTAATACTTTAAAAAATTACTTTATAGTTAAATTAATCTTTAAAAAGATCTAAACGAGTTAGAAGAAAAATTCTGCAATAATTCCTTCTCAACTGTGGTGGTGATGTTTCTGAACAACCCTGGGGTTTCGATAGAGAAACATACAATCTTAGCAGGAGAATAGAGTTAAAGGGACCAAGACTTGGGGAAACCTTCTAAACACTGTACTTACTAAAATAAAATAATTAATAGAGTACTTCATTATATAAAGATGCTGTCAATGCAGTTTTACACATATTATGAAATTTGTTTCTAACCATTCTGCAAGAACTAATGATCGAGTTGAGGTCCAAAATGCTCTTTATAAATCCATTTGATCATGAATGAGGAGAGTCAAAGCTTGCAGGCTCTGGCTGCACATCTACCTGAAAAGAGTATCAGTTGGTCCCTCAGAGCTTTAAACCAGGTGCACCCCTTTCTCACTTGCTAGTAAATGTTCACTGCGCATTGACAGTGCACACTGAAATGCCCACTGAAATGCAGCCTGCAAGTCTCTTGAGGCAGTCAATCCCCTGATGATCTCTAGATATTCCAGACATCATTGCTTTTGGAATATTGGGCAGATTCAAGGAGCCTTGAACCTTTGGCCCCGTTCAAGTGTTGTAACAAAGTTTTATTATCGCTGCTTTGATGACATTTGACTTTTAAATTCTCAAATGCTTTGCTTTTTCATGAATTAACAGTATAAGAGGCACTCAGAGCTGATGACTGATCATCTTGGTATGCAACTGTTGTTCTATTTTGTCAATTACTTTTCTTTGCCTGTGACACAGGGACAGCATTTTTGAAATGTTGCATGTATTGTCTTTTTTTAAAATTCATAATGATCACTGTAGTAACATGATTGATCCTACATTCCTGTATACATCTCACTGCTTTCGATGTTGTTTAAAATTATTTCAACTTTTGTTTCCTTCATGATTTTTCATCTCTTCTTGTTACCACTTTCAACACTCTGGGAATGATGGGGTAATAAACTATATAAAACATATAAAAGCTTAAACATGGCAACCAGGCAGCAGAAGGTTCAAATAAGCCAATGGTAAGAGTTAATTGCTTTGTGACATTCAGCAGCCTTCTCTTGGTGGTGGGTGGAGTTGCTCAGCTCAGACCCTGGGGCGTAGCTTTGTTTACCTTTGCTCTTGCTGGAGAGTTGCAAGTTCTCAAGTAATTCTTCAGGTTCTGTAATTGTACTGCTAGTTTCCAGTTGATTTTCTTACTGACTGGCAATTTCAGTGAGCAGCTTAGGAATTGTCTCTGCTTTGTTGCGGATCATATGCACTTGAAATGGTTCTCTCACCACTTTGCTTGTGCCCCAGCTAAGTATTTGATTCCTGTCCCGATTTATGATGCATGGGACGGGGTCTCTGTTCCTCTTTATCTCGTCTTTGTATGTTAGCTCCACCCTCTTGGAAGACAGAGGAGTGCATTTTTAAGGCTTGAATTGACTCTCCCTTAACGTTTGTTTATATTTCCTGGGATGTCTAACAGTAATTTGCCAACAGCTTTGCCAGCTTTTTCTCTTCTCTTTTTTGATTCTTATAGGGTGCCTAAAAGTACATTTCCATAGACTCAGATTTTGAGCAAAGGGAACTCATGATTAAGGAGAAATTAGTCTTTTTGGATTTAACATATTATATCAACTTTTCTAGCTGCTCTGAATTTCTCATGTCAGAAAATTAAGATGACTTTATTTCTGATAATTCCTGGATTTTACTTTTGATGAGAAATATAAGTTACACATATAGGAATGTGTAGGAAAGGAATAAAACAATCACATGGGTATTTTTGGTTATATTGGTTAAGGTAAATTTCTAAGGGACAGCTCTGTTATTTACTGCCTTCAGTGTTTACATGCTTTAGATTTTCATAGCAATTTCAGTAAATTGGCTAAAAAGCCCCAAAGAATTCAGAGCATAGGCTGTTCGGAGGCAGTCTTTCTCCACGGCAATATTCATGCATTTGACCTTATTCTAACAAAGACATTTATCATTGGCTCTTCCCAGCCATTCATTAGTATGTGTGAACTTTGCTATGCTAGTTCTGATAAACTGAGGGATTTTGGATTACTTGAGGCTTACAGACCAAGTAAACAGTTCTATGGGTGTTGATGATAACTGAAGGGCTAGTATATGGCAGAATGCTGCTACCACTAATGCAGAATAGACGAGCACACAAATGATGGCTGATGCCATTCTCAGAGCTCCTTCCCCTGATCTTTCAGGATGACGTTGTCATATCTGTCTGGATGCTGAGCATGCATATGTATGAGAATAGTTTGGAGATAAGAGTTTAGTGCTTTATTTCTTAGCACATGCAGCAGTGGTTTCTGACTTACAGTGGGAGTCTGCTGGCGTTCATCACCCAAACTTGTGAAGACAGTAGTGTCTGTTTATAAGTAGTTCTATATATAATAGTTCTAGTTTTTCATTTTTAGTCCTGGGAGAGGATAGTAGAAAATGTGTGGGGATGAAGTGAAAGGTCCTTGATTCAAGGCCTGATTCTGTAACTGTTTGTTTTGCGACCCTGTACAAATTTATTATTCTCTCACAACTTTAATTTCCTCATCTGTAAAATAGAAATAATATTACTTTCTTCCCATTGTTGTTGAGAAGATTAAATGAGATAGAATAATTGAAAATTCTTTTTAATCTAGAAAACTGTACAGAAATTAAAAATATTGTTTCTTTACCTTCCATGGTCTTGTTAAAACCCCCTTCTTTCTGTGTCCATCTGAATCTTAGTCACCTCAGCCATGCTGTGCTGATCCCAGCTCCCGCTCCTCAGTTTGTGTGCCATAGGGAAAGGTAAGTTTATCTCACCACCTCAGAGCGAGTAGCACCAGCATGGACGTTCACTGGCACGGGTTCAACCCCTCTGGGCCTCTCACCAGCTGTATGGCCTTTGAGAAATTACTCAAGCTCTCTGAGCCTCAGTTTCCTCATAGAGAAGGTGAGGGTAGTACTACCTTCCTCACAGAGATTTTTCTGGAAGGTGATACCTATGAAGTACCAAAATAAGTGGTTAATAATTGGTATGTATGGTTGTTAATGGTATAGGTTATATGGAAATTTTGGATCCTTCTTTCTCGTAAGTTTCTGGACCGAGGAGATATTACCAAATGTTTTATAGTAATTAGAGCAACTTTCATAACAGGAAGTTTGGGGATTCTCTTAACAGATTTTAACCTGTAATGATCATTGACTTTCTCCTTGTTTGTAAGGAGACAAATGATAAACATCTTCATTCTCTTTTCCCCTAGACACCCACACCCACACCCACACACACACCCACACACACACACCCACACACACGTGTACGCGCGCATAGACACACTGACTCTGCCTGTCTGGTCTTCAGCACAGATGGATATTGTTTCACGATGATAGAGGAAGATGATTCTGGGATGCCTGTGGTCACTTCTGGATGTCTAGGACTAGAAGGCTCAGATTTTCAATGTCGGGTAAGGAAGATAACTTAATTCTACTTTGTAAGCTTTCATCAGCTAGATTTCAAACAGTCAGATTTCAAGCATGATAAAACAATTGTTTTTTTTTTGGGCTATCCTGTTATTAGTGATTTGGAAAATAATTTGAAAATTCTCATTGGGCCAATTCTTTATTCCTTTCAAAATCGAATATTCTTTTTATTTTTGCTGTTAACTTCTGGCTTAGTGACCCCATTAGATCATCTTGTTGAAATTCCAATTTAGTGAATTGCAATAAGCCAAGCCTTCTTTCTAGTTTATACTATGCACACTGGTTATTATAAATGTAGTAGTAATTTTGTTGAAATGCAAAAGTTGCAGTAAGATAATACATGATAATTTGAAAGAAATTACCTAATAGAAAACATTTTCAACGTGTTTGAATAAAATTATCAGAATTTTGAGTTCTCTAAATAATGTTAATTTCTTAAGTTTTAGATTATGTGACTGAAATTTAGGGGAAACCCATTAACAGCTGTTTGAGTTCGATTTTAGGACACTCCCATTCCTCATCAAAGAAGATCAATTGAATGCTGCACAGAACGGAATGAATGTAATAAAGATCTGCATCCCACGCTGCCACCACTGAAAAACAGAGGTAAGGAGAGGGCAGCTCCTGGGCTGGAAGAGCTTTAGGCTTAGAGAAAGTAAAGCTTGAATTACCCCCTCTTTTCTAATGAATCTGCCTGTACTGGTTTCCACTGCTGGGGCAGAGGACTGAGGCAAGATGACGCAATGAAAGTGTCATTCAAAGGTGTGTGCAAGTCGTTCTTTGGAAAATAGTCATGCATAGCTTCACTCTTATGAATCTCATTTCCTTTTTTTGGGTGAGGAAGATTCGCCCTGAGCTAACATCCGTGGCCAATCTTCCTCTTTTTTTGCTTGGGAAAGATTGTCCCTGAGCTAACACCGGTGCCAGTCTTCCTCTATTTTTTTTTTTTTTTTTTTTTTTGTGAGGAGATCAGCCCTGAGCTAACATCTGCCAATCCTCCTCTTTTTTTTTTTTTTTTTTTTTGCTGAGGAAGACGGCCCTGGGCTAACATCGGTGCCTATCTTCCTCCACTTTATATGGGACGCCGCCACAGCATGGCTTACCAAGCAGTACTTCGGTGCGCGCCCGGGATCCGAACCAGCGAACCCCGGGCCGCCGCAGCGGAGCGCGCGCACCCAACCGCTTGCGCCACCGGGCCGGCCCCCAGTCTTCCTCTATTTTGTATGTGGGATGCCACCACAGCATGGCTGACAAGTGGAGTAGGTCCATGCCCAGGATCTGAACCCACAAACCTGGGCCACTGAAGCGGAGCACATGGAACTTTCACCACTTGGCCACAGGGCCGGCCCCTGAATCTTATTTCTTTAACCTCTCCCCACTTCCTTCAGAAAACTACAGTTTTTAGAGCTGGTGATGTGTTTCAGGAGGGTAGAGGAGGGGGACATTGTTTTCTGCTTGGCCTTAAATGTTACTCAGAAGTTGTACTTCACTCAAAAACTGCCGTTTGGCTACATTCATTTTAAAACGAAGGGCCTTATAAAGGACTAAATCAGATTATTTGCTGGATGGCATTTCCTTTTATCTGTGCTAGAGTAACTACTTTTTAGTCAGGTCACATACATATCATATATTGATAAAATGGAGAAAATATCTAGAAAATTTAATTTCATCTTATACATTTAAGTGTTGCTCATTAAAAAAGATAAATAGGGGCTGGCCCGGTGGCGCAAGCGGTTGGGTACATGCACTCCGCTGCGGTGGCCCGGGGTTCGCCAGTTCGGATCCTGGGCGCGCACCGACGCACCGCTTGTCAAGCCATGCTGTGGCGGCGTCCCATGTAAAGAGGGGGAAGATGGGCACGGACATTAGCCCAGGGCCAGTCTTCCTCAGGAAAAAAAGAGGAGGATTGGCAGATGTTAGCACAGGGCTGATCTTCTTCACACACACACACAAAAAGATAAATATTGCATTGCAAAAGACTTGTTGTTAAACAGTGCCCATGTTTCCTTTCTCCTCTTTGTTCTCCCCACAAGACAAATGATTTGTAATTGTCATATAGAGTCCCGTGTCCAGGGCCGGCCCCGTGGCTTAGCGGTTAAGTGCACGTGCTCCGCTGCTGGCGGCCTGGGTTCGGATCCCAGGCACGCACCGTCGCACCGCTTCTCCGGTCATGCTGAGGCCGCGTCCCACATACAGCAACTAGAAGGTTGTGCAACTATGACATACAACTATCTACTGGGGCTTTGGGGGAAAAATAAATAAATAAATAATTATATAGAGTCCCGTGTCCTAAGTCTTATATAAGTAGTTTAAAATGATTCTTCATGATTGATTTTATTTCTTGAGAAGAGATAATCTTTCCAACAAAATATAATGACATTTATGGTTTTGATGATTACATATAACACTTGTTCCTACTATAACCTAGAAAACTCTATAAGATTGATTCATAATAATTCACACCAAAAATTCACAGACAGTTCTTATAATTTTGCTAGTCAACATGCCAGTTGTTAGGGATACAAAAATGGATGAAGAAAATTCTTGCTCTCAAGATGGGCACATGAGGATGTGAGAGAGAAAGATGTAAATTATTAAATTATGTTTGGTCCAGAGTATCTCAGCGGTCGAGTTAGATTATAAAGTGTATTAAGGACACAAAGGAGTGAGTGGAGGATGTCAAAATAGCTTCATAGAAGTGATACTTGAAGGTGACTTTAAGAATGAACAGCAGTTTGCTAAGTGGATAAGTCAGGAATAAAAATTAAAAAAATTAAAATGGCCAACATAAGCCAAGCATTATACTAAGTATTAGGTTAATTAACCCATTTGAGCCTCACAAAAATCCTGTGAGGTACTTAGAATTATTATGCGCCATTTAAAGATGAGGAATTGCAGCACAGAGAGATTAATTAACTTTCCCAAGGTTACACAGCCTGTGAGTAGCAGTGACTCTAAACAAAGGCAACAGTAAGTGCAGAGGTTTGGTTTGTAATATTTGAGAAACATTTGCAAAATATAGGCATATGAAACAGCATGACTGGTTGGAGAAAATCCCCTAAAGTAAGTTGTCTGAAGCGTCACTATTCAAAGTGGGCCTGTGGATCAGCAGCGTCAATATCACTTGGAGCTCATTAGAAATAGAGTCTCTGGCCCCACCCCGGACTACTAAACTTCATGTTTTTTCTTTCTTTCTTTTTTTTTGCTGAGGAAGATTGGCCCTGAGCTAACATCTGTGCCCATCTTCCTCTATTTTGTATGTGGGTTGCTGCCACACCGTGGCTGATGAGTGGTGTAGGTCTGTGCTGAGTGGTGTAGGATCCGAACTTGCGAACGCTGACCGCCAAAGTGGAGTGTGTCAAATTTAGCCACTACACCACTGGGCCGGCCCCCTAAACTGCATTTTAACAAGATTCTCCAAGTGATTTACATGCACGTTAAAGTTTGGGCAACACTTTTGGTAGAAAAAGATGGACCTATACGTGGATATGGCGGGTGCCACTGGTGCCTCACCATAGGAGTTCAACAACACCCTGTTCAGGAGAAGTCCACTGATGTCAAATTGCTGTAGAGTTCTAAATGTTTACTTTCAATTTTTGTAATTATTTCCTTGTGAACCAGTTGCGAAAGGTAGGCGGTCTGTGGACAACATTTTGTTTTTTTGTTTTTTTTTTTAAAGATTTTATTTATTTATTTATTTTCCCCCCAAAGCCCCAGTAGATAGTTGTATGTCATAGCTGCACATCCTTCTAGTTGCTGTATGTGGGACGTGGCCTCAGCATGGCCAGAGAAGTGGTGCGTCGGTGCGCACTCAGGATCCGAACCCGGGCCGCCAGCATAGGAGTGCACGCACTTAACCACCAAGCCACTGGGCCGGCCCCTGTGGACAACATTTTGAATTGCACTGGTGTAGGAGCTTATGTGTTGGGACTTGGGGTTGGGGGGAGGGGATGAGGAGTGCCCCAGAATGAAGGGTGAAGTGCTAGGTTTTAGAATCTCTTCCCTCAAGGGGAAAAGATTTTTCCCAAGTAAGGGAAGTGATGTGTCCTGGAAGTAGCAATAGGGTTTGGGAAACGGCTGACTCCTCAGATGCTGCAAGGGCTGCAGTGCACGTGCTGTCCTCTAGATGGAGCCAGACTCTGGTTAGGACCAGTCAGGTGAGGGGGTCTTCTCCCAGGAGGTGGAGAATGCAGAGACTTGTAAAAGCAGCAGAATAAGTCTCTAGAGAACTGAGTGAAAAGGCTTTGTAAAGAAGGGAAGCAGCACTGGGAAGACAAGTCTTTGGTCCAGGGCAGTATGGGAAGGAGATGCCGGAGTGGCTGGTGGGCTATACTGAGGATTTAAAGGTGATAGGCTTGGTGGAGTTTAGTGGCCTTAGGGTTTATTGCTTTGAACTCGGAGGATCCCAGGTGTGCCTAGGTGAGTCTCTGCAGATTCACCTCCCCCTTTGCTGCAGTCATTTTGGGGTCCAGTAGAAGTCACTGTGGGCCAGCCCAGGTGGTCTAGTGGTTCAGATTCTGTGCCCTCACCGCCTTGGCCCGGGTTCGTTTCCCAGTCAGGGAACCACACCACCCCTCTGTCGGTTGTGCTAGTGTGGCAGCTGCGTGTTGCTGTGATGCTGAAAGCTCTGCCATGGCGGACAGGTTTCAGCGGAGCTTCCAGACTCAGACAGACTAGGAAGAAGGACCGGGCCACCTGCTTCTGAAGAAATTGGCCACGAAAACCCTGTGAAGAGCAGTAGCGCATTGAGTGACACAGCGCCGGAAGGGGGGAGGATGGCGCGGAAAGACCGGGGTTGGATCCGCTCTTCGTCAACTCGACAGCACTAACAACAACAACAAAAGTCACTGCCGACTGTGCTCTGAGAGCCGTGGCAGTTTTTACGTAGCTATACCATAGAGCTGCTGTTTGTTTGTTTGTTTTGTCTCCACTGTATACACATGTGCAGCATTTTTATTAGACGTTTACTATACATATGTTTACTGCATATCAGTAATGCGTTGGTCAGAAAGGTTTGAGTTGCAGACATTTTGGATATATGTCTATATATATTCATATTGCAGATATGTGTGTATATGTTTTGGTATAAAACCCAAAATAAAGAACAGCATGATGTCAAAGAGACATGGAACCATCTTCTTTTGATATTTTTAATTTTAGCTGTGTTTTTAATACTCAGGACCAGCCCTAGCTTTTGTGAGGCTGGGGCAGCAGTATAAATGGAGGTTCACATACCATTGACCTAAGTATTCAAAACTCATAAACCAATACAGAAGACTGATAAATACAATACGTTCTATTAGCCTAATTTAACAAATATATTTTCACAGTGGTGGGGAACAGCAGCTTAGTATTCAGGATGCGTGACCTGCTTAGACTGACTCACTGCTGCAGGGGGCTGGGAGTGAGGGGAGAGCCCAGCCTCGCTGTCAGTGGCTCTGCAAGGGGCCTCTCATGCCTGCCTGCGTAAGGACACATGTTTTGTGTGGTCTGAGCCTGTTGATAGTCATGCTATGTGCTGGAATGCCTGAAGCATTTCCCTGGGCCTGTACTACTTGTGGGAGCCCCACAGACATTTCCTGGCCAGAGCTGATTCTGTGGCTGGACCAACCCTTGTGGTTCTTATTATGATTGTAAGACTCACCTTGGAACAACCATCAGGGAACTTTTAAAAAAAAGATTTGTTACTCACAGGTCCTGGAAGGTAGGCGGCATGCCCAGGGCCACACAGCAAGGTCAGGTATGGACCCTGGAGAGACCCTAGAGAGAACATGAGTGAGTGGACGTGGGGCTCTGCCTTTATTGGGGTTGAGGGTGGGGGCCTAGGGTTTGGCAGGTTCACTCAGCAAATTTAAAACATCAGAGCGGGAATTCGGGCGTGGGAAGGCAAAAGTGGGGTCACTCAAGTAGTCAGTTAACTAGGTTATCCAGGGCTTTCTAAAAGAACTTCATGGGTGGGGTGGCTTGGTCTCTTATCTAGTTGCTTTACTAGTAGCTGTGTCGTACAGCTGGCAAGATGATTATTTGAGATGGATGTCTTTGAAATGGATTCTTCACAATCAAAGCTTAACGTCAGACACTTACACTGCAACACCTCAGCCTTCTGGTTTATACTCCACCCACACGTCCTGCCCCAGCCACCCCTTGGCCGCCCTGCAGGCCTTGGGGTACATATGCCAGCTCCTTGGTCCATCCTCAGGAGGACAGGGGTGGAGAGAGGGCCTCACAGTTCCCAGACACAGGCATGGGCCATTTAGGCAAGGAATTCCAGACTTCTGGGCAATGGCGGGTGGATTGAATGGAGAGTGCAAAGGGACAAGTTCTGGGTGGACTCATCCGTTGGGTCCTGCAGACCCATTGCTCAATAGGAAGGGAGCTTGAGCCATACCCTCTACAGCTTGGAGCCTAGGTCAATTTTCTAGCCTAAGGGCAATGGAAATCATCATCATAATTGTGATATTTGCTGATGTGAATGGAGTGCTTACTTACTATGGCTCTTTTCTAAGTACTTTACATATACTAACTCATTTAATCCTCATAACAACCCAAAGAGGAAGGCACTATTATTACTATTACCCTCATTTCACAGACAGGGACCTGAGGAATGGTGAGGTTAAGTACTGGGCGAAGGTTACCCAGCTAGAGTAGTGGAGATAGGAAAGGGGCCAATCACCTCATCTCACTGACTCTTCCATAGGGAGCTCTGCGTGACATTCTCAAAAAATGCTTTCATCTATTCAAGAGTCAGAAAACTCTAAGTAAATAGTGGTTAGCCATTTCACATAGGAATCAATAAACAATTAATATGATTACTTCAAAGCCTTCTGTTTATCACGTTTGCCTTGCACAATTAACATTTTCTCTGTTCTTAGGAGATGACGTTAGAGGGTTGCTCCTTTGCGTGTCTGTGTATGCCCTCTCTCTCTCTTTCCCCTCCCTTCTCTTTCCTCTTCTTCCCTTTAATTTAACACTTATTAAGTCCCAGGTATGTACTAGGCTAGTGGTTTTTCAACTTTAGGTGCATCAGAGTCACCTGTAGGGCTTGTTAAAATACAGATGACTGGCCCCACCTGGAGTTTCTGATTCATTAGATCTGAGTGGGCCCCAATAATGTACATTTCTAAGGGTTCCCAGGTGATGCTGATGCTGTTGGTCCAGAGACCGTGCTTTGAAAATCCCTGCACTAGGCATTGCCAAGTAGATTATTATGTATTATTATAGTAGATTTATTATAAATCTATATGTCAAATTACTATAAAGCAGACACTGTGTTATTAGAAGAATAGAGAGCTGAAAATTCCAGCTCACCATTTTTTGTTGTTGTTCTTGTTCATTAATAATTGCTCATCCAAAAAAGTTAAATGATGAGCCTTATCACAAAACATCTGTATTACTAGGTGCTAAATAGTTACAGGCTTAGCTGAAGTTCTGTTATTAGAGATCAGAGAAGCACTAAGTGTAGGGATAAATACCTACAAATAAATTGTCCTAAAAATAAGTAAATGAGAAGACCTTTTCTACCAATCCAGTTTTCTTAGACTTTTTTTTTTAAACTGAGGTGCATTTAGCAGAAAATTAGAGATACACTATAACATTCAACAAATATTTATCAATGTATATTTATGTCCTTGAAATTTTATTTGTCATTTTCTGTTTCAAAAAAGAAGATTGAAGGGCAGCCAGAATGCAGCTTAAATTCTTTTATGAATGTTAGTTTTCCTTTTGCTTTGCTTATTCTATTTCAGCACCAGCAAAGCAGAATACTCTAGGATAACATTCTTTTTCCTGAAGGAGGAAATATGAAAAGTAATTAGATCAAATGCAGCACCTTCATCATAAACAATAAAATATGATCTTGGAGGCCAGCAACACTGCAGCTGGTGCTAAAAGGAGGAAGAGATGTCTGTTTTGATGGAGAGGCTTATGGGGAGAAGTCGTGGTGCCCTGGTGTCTGGCTCCCTGCCCGCAGACTTAGTGGTGAAGGGGCGCTGGAGGCTGGGAGGAGTGATGTATGCCCAGACTCTCAGCATCAGATGGTTTGACCAAGATATTGTGAGTCAACTGTTCTCTTGAAATGGCGTGTGGACAAGAGAATTTCCTGCAGTTTTTTCCCCTCCCCCGAAATTACTTATTATAGTCACTTCTTTTGTTTATTTTTTTTTTAAATAAACACTTAAAGAGTGAAAATCTGGTGCTAAAATGAACTGAACAGAAGCCCTTGCTTTATTAAATGGGATCCTCTACTTTGGCTTTTACAAAATCAAAGAAAGTTCATGTGATTTTTTGAAATAGGTATAAGTTTATGTGTTTAAATATGGGAATTAGTCATATATACTACATGTATACTTCATAGAAAATGTGTCAGAAATAACATTCTGTTTTGAAATACGGTAATTTCAATGTAATTTAAGTCAAATTATAATATAGGATTTCCAAAGTTAAAATTTGTCTTATTTCTTACTCAATTAAAAAATATCCTGAGCAGTTTACAGATTTATTTTAAAATGCTATTGCTTATCTTAGATAGTGCCAATTACAAAGTAAACTCTGTAGGTAACAGGTATTTACCAGTGAAACATCTCCCTTACTCTCCACCGCACAGATAGACTGAATATATAATAGTCCAGAATGCAAAGATGAGTGCCAGAATTTTCCTTCTGATACCTATGTTATATCCGTGGCAAGATAAACCAATACATGGGTCTGAGCTAAATTCCTTGCCAGGGATTTCTTGAAATGTTCTAACATTTCTTGAAATGTTCAGCTCCTAACTATTTTGGAATTTCTGGTTAACTTTGATTTGGGACAGATGAAAGGAATTGAGAAATAGTCTTTTTCTTTCTCATTGAGCACAATAATCTGGATATAAAAATTCTGTCTTAACCTCCTTTGTTACCAGGAAATACAATCCTGAATATTTTTATGCAGGAAAATAATTGGAATATTTTGTCCGTTTTTATAGTGAATTTATTTCTAAGTGTTACTATAAGAGAGAATCCCAATAGATGGTAAAAGTAAATTACTAGTACAATATTATTCATTGACTAAAGTCCTCTGACAAGAATATGCTCTTCAGGCACTTTGTACTCTATTAATAGAAAGATGTATCCAATTTATTGGTGATTCTAACACTAAGAGCACATATAGAGATGTCTTTGGGCAATCTTATTTCTAAGATTCTTTCTAGCTATATGGTTTTTTCTTCCATTTCTCATTTCAATTGTGAACTATCTTCTAGCCTTATAAAAATAGTCCTGGCATTTTAAGCAGTTACAAACCACTCAATTATCAGAGAGGAGACAAGTAGTGACAGAATGCTATTTTGTTAGGAACACTGGTGCTTCTTACTTGCCTCTCAGAGTGAACCAGACTCCCTCGAGAGTTCTCCATTCTGCCTCCAGAACTGCTGCTAACTCCGAGCAGTTGGAGTGACAGCGCAGGTAGAAATGTGCTGCCCTAGAGAGACTGCGGGTCTGTTCTTTTCGCTTTCCACGACTCCGGTGGTGACTTGAATGTTTACATTGTTAATGCTCTGAGCACAGGTAATGGCAGATTAAAACATGACCAGTGTGACCAACAGAAACAAAAGGTTTATTGATAAGGATCACCTACCTGTTCATGACAGAAGACAAGGAGGCAGTAGATGGGGCTGCAGGGAATAGGGTTATTGGAGCAAAGAAAAGGAAAATGGGAAGGTAATGCTAGCCTTAAAAAAAAGTGCTTGATGGTAAGGAAAGAACCCCTCAGATCCTTTCTGGTCTCATTGCTGTCATAAATCAGAAATCTAATAAGATGAGTCATAAATATAGTGTTCTTACAGTTCAGAGTGTATTCTGCATTTACATGGAAAAGTAAAAGGCAGCGAGGCTGAGAGTTTTAGTAAAATTATATCACTTTAATGAAAAAGTATTCTGTATTCATGTGCTGATAATATGTTGTGCTTATGGAGTTAGTTCCTCTAGTTTTAATTGAATATCCAGTGTTCTCTTGGGTTTTCTGCAAAATCAAGCTTTTTACTTTTGTTACCCTTAAAATTGGAAATACATTTTAAGCTAAGTTTCCAGTGACAGTATTTGCATGTGTATGTGCTGTGGTCTTTGTAGGCCTGCATCTGTATGGACATTGTGAATTGCCTTCTCGCTGGTGGAGGTATAGTGCTCATCTTCGGTTTACTTGTTAACTTTGCCTATAACCTGAGAGAGGGAGGGAGGGAGGGAAAATTTACTAGGACAATTCATCATATAAAATCCTAGCCTGCTTAATTTTAAGAGCCTACAAATTATTTTCAAATTTCCTAAGCAACACTTTTCAGACAATGCGTATGCCAGTTATATGTGATTCCTGTTGGTGTGATAGCCAGAATAGCTTTTTGGGCATGTACTGTAGTGGGGCACGTTCCTGAACTCCTTTTTTCAGGACAATTGGCAATGTTTCTGAATTTGTTAACATAAAAGCACTTTTTTTTAATGGTCTCTCATTTAGTCTTTTTAGATGCAGATTACTTCTATTAATATTTTGCAAGTGGTGTAGATCATAAATAGTTGTTAAACATATATTTCAGACTGATAAGTAAATTATAACATTGGTAACCATCACAAGATTTGGACAAGAAATTAGTATAAAGATCTGTGGATTTTAGTGTATAATAAATAGTCTAAACTTGCTCTGAAATGTTTCAGAGATTTATTTTCAATTTATACGTTCATGTTAATTTCCTGGTTTTGATAATTACGTTATTGTTTGGTAAGACAATGTCCTTGTTCTTAGGAAGTGCACTCTGAAGTGTTTATGGGTAGGGACATTATGTCTGTAACTTCAAATGATCCACAAATGGTACATACATACAAATAAAGAAACATAAACATGAATACAAATATATATATACATATTTTTATATATGGAGAGAGAGGTAGACACACAGATATTCTGAGAGAGAAAGAGAATTATAAAGCAAATATGGTAAAATTTTAAAAATGGGAAATCTCTGTGAAGGGCATATTGGAATTCTTTATCCTTACAGGTTTTCTGTAAGACTGAAATTATTTCAAAATAATTAAAATATATGTTCACATTGATAGTGAAGTAGAAATTGTTGCGATCTTTTTTTTTTTTTTTGTGAGGAGGATTAGCCCTGAGCTAACATCCGATGCCAATCCTCCTCATTTTTGCTGAGGAAGATTGGCCCTGGGCTAACATCCATGCCCATCTTCCTCTATATGGGATGCCACCACAGCATGGCTTGATAAGCGGTGCGTTGGTGCACACCTGGGATCTGAACCTGCGAACCCCGGGCCTCCAAAGCAGAGCTTGCCCACTTAACCACTGTGCCACTGGGCTGGCCCCCATCTTAACCACTTTTAAGTGTTCAATTCAGTGGTATTGTATGTTCATAATGGGCAAACATCACCGCCATCCATCTCCATAGCTCTTTTCATCTTGTAAAATGGAAACTCTGTACCCATTAAACATTAACTTCCCCATTCCCCCTCCTCCCAGCTCTTGGCAACTACCATTTACTTTTTGTCTTCATGATTTTGACTACTCTAAGTAGCTCATACAGGTAGAATCATACAGTATTTGTCGTTTTATGACTGGCTTATTTCACTTCACATAATGTCCTCAAGATTCATCCATGTTGTAGCATATGTCAGAATTTCCTTCCTTTTTAAGGCTCAGTGATATTCCATGTATGTATATAATACCACATTTTGCCTATCCCTTCATCTCTCAGTGGACACTTGGGATTTTAGCTATGAAAAATGCTGCTGTGGACATGGGTGTATATAATACCTTTTTGTGAAGTATTTTGCTCATGAACTTTTTTTCTTTTTTTTGGTTGGGGGCGAGATTCACCGTAAGCTAACATCTGTTGCCAGTCTTCCTCCTTTTTTTCTACTCCTCCCCACCGAAGCCCTAGTACATAGTTGTGTATAGTTGTAAGTTCTTCTGGTTATTTGATGTGAGCCGCCGCCACAGTGTGGCTACTGACAGACGAGTGGTGTGGTTCTACACCCAGGAACTGAACCCAGGTTGCTAAAGCAGAGTGCCCCAAACTTCAACTGCTAGGCTATTAGGGTTGGCTCTCATGAACTTTTTTATTTGTTGAAATGATACTGCATAGGCATACACTAAAATGTTAGTAGTAATTTTCCTAGATAGTGAGGTGGTGGCAATTTTATTTTATTTTAGTTAATTGGTGCTTTTCAGTTTTCTTCATGGAATATATAATACTTTTGATTGAATAAAAAAGTTATATTTTTTGGGATAGGGTCCATGCAGTTAAAAGTATATGGCACAGTTGGAAAACCTCTTGTCCATAGTAATCAAAGTCAAAAATTACAATAATACCTTTTAAAATTAAATAATGGTAATTACTCTCTCAAGGGTGTATGGTGCCCTTAATAAGAATGATGCTAATTCTGTTATTATGTAAGTACACCTGGTTTTAGGTCAGTATTCTCAAAATATGTTCCAGAGACTACCTGCATGTACCTCACTTGGGATGACTGTAAAAAATAAAATGCTTTGAATAAAAAATCTCTGGGGTTGAAGTCAGTGAATATGCATTTGTGTAAGGCTCTCCAAGTCCTTCTTATTTAAGTGAAGTTTGAGAAATCATGCTGTAAGTAAATCTGATTTGTCAAGACCTGGAGTTAAAACAACATGAATAATATTTAATAATTTGGTCTCTAAAAGTATCACACAATAATTCTTTGAGTAGAACATACTCATTCTTTTAAAATATGATGCCCTTTATGAAAAATTTAGCTGTGTATTTTTGAAGGGCATCTTTGTTTAAAGTGATGCACATCCATATATTCCATATTTGGCAATATTTGAGGAATCCTGTTCCTTTGTATCCATCATAAGATGACTTTGTGTTTATGTACAATGGATATAGATTAGTTTTTTATCCAACTTCATGATATACCAGAAACCACATGAGAAAAGCCTGTAAAGCCATCAGCTGGATCTGAAATAAAGATGAACTATCTACTTATGTTTTAGGGGCACTGATGCATTTACATTCGTTCATATTCTGTACGTGTGTCCCGTGTCAAGCCTCTTCCTTCCAGAGAGGAGGAAATGCGTGCTCGTGAAATGAGTGCCTAGATGAACAATGGTTCATGCTAGTTGGCCTTATTTAATTTTGAGTATATATATATATTTTTTCTCATCAATTAGCAGATTAAAAGGACCTCTCACATCCTGCTTATGGAGCTTAGCAAGCACTTTTAGGAAAGTGTTTCTTCCTCATTTTTAAGTGAAAATATTCTCTGTCTTATGGCTCTCTTTCTTTTTAATTTTAGATTTTGTTGATGGACCTATACACCACAAGGCCTTACTTATATCCGTGACTGTCTGTAGTTTGCTCTTGGTCCTTATCATTTTATTCTGTTACTTCAGGTAAGTTTCCAATATGTAGATGTAGGATTTTGAGTTTATAATATCTTCCTCATCCTACTATTCCACCTGTCGATGTTTTCACTACAGCTTTCTTTGACCTAATTAGATCTTAGATTTCACTGATAATATCAGTTAACTATTGATAAACATTTGTCCCAATGAAGCTATTAATAGATACCTATTTCAGTTCTGCTTCAGACATCAAAACTCTCCAGATGCATTTCACCCCTGCGGAAATTAGGGTAGTTAGGGAATTCAGGAACTAGTTGTTATGAGGTTTGATTCTAAGCAGAGAAATGGCCATGTTGAACTTAGACTTGCTCTAGTAATTCCTTATTTCTTGAGCTAACAGTTTCCCCTTAGTATTGAAAGATTTTAAAGATAATTTATTGATTAATTATTAAAATAAAATCAGTGACTATATTAAAGTATGCAGTTACAAATTATTTTTTGTCGCCTAAGAACTTATTTTCTAGTTTGTGAAATATCAAACACCTTTAAATTCATCGCATTTGCCTTTTGTAATACTCATTTATGATACTATTTTGCAAATGGGAGTTGATTGAAATAAATCCATTTCTAATTGGAGACATTATAATTATTGACAAAAAGTCTTTAAAGTTTTGATTTATTTCATTTATCTATATTATTGCTTTATACGTTACCTTAGATGAATTAGCTGTAAAGTCTTTTGTAAAGCAAAAATTTTCATCTTTATTTGATTAGGGACCTTAAAGAGAAACGTTTCAGGGAATGAATATTGGAGCTATAAAGAAACGTGAAGGAATGTAACCTGCTTGGAAGTAGGGAATTGAAAGGAATAGAGAAGAAAAATTGTACATGATTGAGACTGAGTAAAAACAGCTAATTTACTTTAAAAAACAGGTTAGCAAAATAATTATGATTTGTATTTTGGAAATCATAACTAAGGGTAATAATTACTGAGCATTTAATCTTGTATTTATGTGCTAAAATAAAACCTGCTGTGATTATTGTTTTTTCTGCAGTGTTTTGCCCCCATCATTGCAGTCCGGTGTCTAAAATTATCTTCTTCTATGCATCTTTAGGTATAAAAGACAAGAAACGAGACCTCGGTACAGCATTGGGTTAGAACAGGACGAAACTTACATTCCTCCTGGAGAGTCCCTGAGAGACTTAATTGAGCAGTCTCAGAGCTCAGGAAGTGGATCAGGCCTCCCTCTGCTGGTATGAGAAGAACATATCTTGAATGTAAAGCAAATGTCTTCTAAGAGGAAATGTCTATAATGGCAGGGTTTCGTTTTACTGAAACAGATAGGACAGTGGACAAAGAGAAAGCACTATGCAGTCAGTTAGACATCAGATCTCAGATGCAAGGCTTCCTGGTAACATTTTGACATATTGGGGATACGGTGATTGTTTTTTAATGTCAGTGTATGGTTGCAATCCAGACCCACAGACGTGCTGATGAAGAGCAGGTTAGAAAACATTCCACATGGGGCCATCTTCCTGCTGTTTTCAGTACGGATAGCATTACTGCACTTTGGCCTGGCTTTTGAAGGCAAAGTATTACAACCAACTGGGATCTGAGTCCTTCTACAAGGGAAGGAGGCTGCATTTCAGCTGGAGGGTTTATGTTTCAGGGTGAAGTGCTGGCTTTTCCATTCAGGAGAGGTTTAATTTTCTGGTCAGTACTGCCAACCGTGGAGAAAATATATACTGAATCCAAGGCACTTGCTTTAATGAGAAAAACATTTAGTCCCTTTGTGGACCATGCAAAAAGATTGTTGGGACTTGGGATGGAAATAACAATTTTAATGAGAAATAGTTTCCTTAATAAACTCGTAAGATAGATTTTTCTAAACTTTATTGTCTAGTTCTGACTGGATATCTTGTTTATTTGATTCTTTTGACTACCTTTTATTTAGTACTGAAAGTAACTTTAACTTTTTTAAGTAATTTAACTTTTTAAAAAAATCTCAAGCCAAGAATTTATTTTATGTCTTTTTTTATTGACATACCAAAAGCTGTATATATTTAATGTATACAACTTGATGAGTTTGCAGATGAGTATACATCCATGAAGCCATCACCACAATCTAGGCCATAAACATATCCATCACCTCCAAAAGTTTCCTCCTGCCCTCTTTGTTTATTATTGTTATTATTATTATTATTATTTTATGATAAGAATTCTTAAAATATGATCTACTCTCTTAGCAAATTTTTAAGAATACAATACACTGTTTTAACTGTAGGCACTGTGCTGTACAGTAGATCTCTAGGACTTCTTCGTCTTGCATAACTGAAACTCCACTCTGACTAACACCTCCCCGGGAGGTAGTAGACCAGACAGAAAACCACTTGTGAGGGAGTCATGACCAAACTGATGCCACTTGGGATGTAAATTTTTTAAAGTAAAAGTTTTTATTATCAAATTGCTTGATATTTTATTCTTAGAATTTAATTAATATATACAAATATAGTTCTTGTATTTAAAAATGTGTGTTGTTATACTTTTTTAAAAAAAGTACAAATAGTAAAACCCCTTTGATATTAATGAATCAGATACTTATGCTCTTGGAATTGAAAACTATTTGTTTTCCTTCTTCTAACCCACCTTTCTTATTACTGTGGAGTTACCTCTCTAAAATTTTTTGCCTTACTCTATTATGTCCCTGGATAAAATATTCCAATATCTGATAGTGTTGTGGGTCTTCTTTCTTAGCGTGCTGTGTAAGGCATCCTTCTCCTCCCGCCCCTCCCCAACCTGCTTCCTGAGCTCTAGCATCAGCCTTGAGCAATTCTTGCACAGATACAAGGTGTGTTATTAACGTCCACGTCTTTGCAAATGTAATATCTTTCTGGAGAGTTCCTCAGACTTGTGGCTCAAGGCTACCTCACATTTTATCTTTATGACAACTTACCCTAGACTGACCCAGTCTATTTATCTTCTGTCATAATGTTTTTTTATGGCACCAGTACAGCAGTTTAAAACAATGCTATAACTGGTGTTAGTGCATCTGCATCTTTGGGTGAACTCGCACCTTCTTAGGGTGGAGACTGCATTGTGTTCACCTTGTATCCTCAGTAGAGGACCTGTGTGATTAAAGGGGCTGCTCAATAATTTGTTTTAAAAAGCTTTCAACTCCAACTTTTAATATCTGTGAAAATACTATTTTATTTCTATAATCTAGATACGAAAAAATAGCATTTGGCTATTAACCATATAATGGTTAAGAGCAGCCAGATTGCCAGGGTTCCTGTCCTGGCCAGACACCAGCCTTCACAACTATGATCTCATTTACTCCCCGTGGCAGCCCTGTGAGGTAGCACTAGCGGTGCATCCCTGTGTCACACATCAGGTCACAGGCCCAGATGTCAACTGCTAAAACGTGGAGAAGCCAGGATTCAAACCCAGATGATCTGCCTCTAGAATCTGTGCTCTTAATGTTTGTGAGATGTGAACCACGTTAGTTAAATAAAACAAAGAAGTGCATTTGATGGAGGCAGGATGGGAAGGAAGATCCTATAAAACCTAGTTTAGTGAAGAAAAAGTCTCAGTAGTAGAGATTTAAGATCCTGGTTTAAGATTTGGTTTTTAAGATAAACAATGCAGAAGAGTGCGATAGTCTCTCCGTATATTATTATGTGAGTATCTCACCTTAATACTGACTTGTTATTTCATTCATTAACATAGGGGAAAATTCATGCCTTGTATATAAACATATACTTGGACCTAGTGTTTGCCAAGCGACTTTATATATAAATCCTTTAAGGAAGGAATGTATCATAGGGTGGTTGTAAGAATTAAGATAGTGTGTGTTTCCCTGCTATGTATATATATTTTTTTCTGGTGTATTTAATACATGGTATGTATTTAATAAATAGTAACATATTATTTATTTATTTATACCCTATTTATCTGACCTTGTAAAGGAACAAAAAGTGAAGTAAATTCTCTAACTGAATACTAAGCCTCTTAAGTGACGAATCTTTTGTGAAAAATCTTTCCGGTGTGTGTTATTGACACAACCTTATTAAGCTAAGTATTTTAAACGGTATATTTGTGTGTAGGGGTGTGTATGTGTGTTGCTAATTCAGGGACGTAGTAGAGTACAGAGCATTACTTACAGCTTCACGTTATCTAGTTTCCATACATGTACCTAGACTTAAACATTAGACATTGTCAGATATCTGATCCCTAGATAAGGTGACATTTCAGAGATCGTGATAACTCCTTATACATCTGGTTGTACCTGTTTTACATGAAACAACTCTCTTTTTCGAATCCCAATGTATAGTGATTATATTTTATAGGCATTTTATTTATACAACCAAAGTTTCTAAATAGATATCTAAGAATGTAATATAGAATGAAAGGTTAGGTGCAGAAAGACCAGAAACATTAGCTAAATCAAATAAAAACTCAAATCACATAGTTTAAAAAATTTTCAAGTTATATCTTCAGGTCTTTAGATGTTATAATAAATCTCAAAATACAAGTATATTTTTAATTTCTGAATATAATTTAGTGAGACCTCTTCTCTTTAAGTTGTTCCTGTTCTTTTGAGCATTGCCAATTTTGTCAGTAGTTTCATTAAATTATAAGAAGATATGTTATCATTAGAGAAGAAGAGGATACAAAACTGTTTACGTTAGGAAATGTTCCATAGATTTACAGAAACAATGCTTTCTAACATCTGTGAATTAAATATAATATTTCTTTAATAAATGGAGGAAGTCTGTGATTTAACTGCTTGTGGATTTGGCTCTCAGCTGCTCAGGGCTTGTGGTGCCTCTGTCCCCTCACTTGGGAATAGAAATCTACTGACACTTAGCTCACATAGCATGTTGGCTCCTAAAGGGAGGAGGGCTGCTCTACACATATGCTTGGTTCCTTATTTCCTTCAGGCTGAGTGGCTTAATGGCATTTCAGCAATGCTTTTTTTTTCCCATCTTTCTAGAAAATAAAACAAAAGATTTTATCTTTTCCAAAAAGCTATCAATCTGATATTAGTGCCATTAATGGTTCTGGCAATGGATAGCATTACCTCTTGAATTGATCAAATCATCCGTTATGCAAAAACAGAACGCATCCTAGTTGGTAGACGCCTGTGGTAGGCAGATACTGTCCCCCCAAAATGTCCAGGTCCTAATCTCTAGAATCTGTTATTTTGCGTGGCAAAGGGGGAATTAAGATCACTAATCAGCTGACCTTGAGATGAGATTAATCTGGATTATCTGGGTGGACTCATTGTAATTATGTGGTCCTTAAAAGTGCAAAAACAAAAACAAACATTTTAAGTTTACTTGATGCGAGGCATATCTCTGGGAAAAGTACGTTCCAGTTTTCTGATCAGATCTTATAAGAGCTCTGTGCTAGGTTCTTGGTCTCACAAATATGTAAAAATGTCTCACAAATTATGTAGAGAGTCACCAATATTTAGCCCTTTTAGTCATGGAGTTCTTAAAATATTTTATTGTTAAGTGCAGATGGGGTGAAGATCATGTATGAAGAGACATTTAACCTCTGTGCCACTTAACTCACATATTTTTTTCTTTTTGTGTCTACTGCACTTTCTATAATTCTTCAGAGCTCTCTCTATAGTTTAACTTTCTCTCCAGCTCTAACCTGCTGGTTTACCTGTCCCTTTTACATTTTGATTGTGGCAATTAACTGTTCCACTTCAAAGTAGAATTTTTAATAATTCTTGCTATTTGCTTATTTTTCATTCCGTCTTCTATTTCTTTACATGTTTCATGTAGCGTTCCTTGGCATTCCATGTCTGAAAATTCCACTGTCTGTAATCTGAAGATTTAACATCTATTTGGCTTGTTTCTCTTGACTCATTTGTACTGGCTGTTTCCTTTTGTTGGAAGAAATTTATTCTGTGGGATCTTCCTTTCCTCTTTCCCTTTCTTCTCTCGCTCTTTTTTCTTTCTCTCCCCCTCCGCCCTGGGGGAGTTCCTTTGTGAGCCCAACAATGGATTACAGTTTTTTATTTCTTATATTTTACCCATGATCAAGTTGTATGGTGGCAAGAGTTTCTTAAAAGTATGTAGTATCTCACCATAGTGTAGAAGGAAAAATTTTCTGCAAATGATTTCCTCAGGAGAGGATTTGTATTTATTTTTGCTGGGAGCCATAGGGGGCAAGTTTAGTACCATTCACTGGTCCCAGCTTCATGCTGAGGCCCTAGGTTCAGTTTCTCTAATTTTAAAGGGGCTAAAGTTTATATTCTGTGTCCCAATGTTGGTGTTATTCTTTGCCCAGACAGCAAAGCAACCTGGCCTTTGTATATATGCTTAATGCTTGTCTTTCCTGCTCTGGTCTCAACTCTTAGCTCCCTCTTGCCCTCCCTCCCTGCCTTCCCACTCTCCATCCCTCCCTGCTTGGAGATTTCCCTTATTTCTCTGTGTGCCTAACAATGCAGTACAATTTTGTTTTCTTGTGTTTTATCCAAGTGTATAAGTCCTTATCCAAGGCATGAGTCCCTTCAGAGTATCTAGTATCCCACTGTAGTGGTGGAAGTGAAAGTATTCTATTCTGCCAATTACTGTGAACCCATTCAGGTTTTTTTTCCTCTATGAAAATGATAATAGGTAGGATTAAATATTTAATAATTTGGAAACAATATTTCAAACATTCAGAATCCACAATCCATCTCAAATACATTTAAAAGAGGGCAGCATAAATTAATAAATACAAATAACTTGTCTATATAAAGAAAAACTGACTAAATGTACTTCACATGCAGTAATTGTTTCTTTTCTGGAATAAAAAAGATTAAACAAATCTGGAGTGCTGTGAATACACTAACAGAGTGTTTTGGGATTTAACAGGTCCAAAGGACTATAGCTAAGCAGATTCAGATGGTGAAACAGATTGGAAAAGGCCGCTATGGGGAAGTTTGGATGGGGAAGTGGCGTGGTGAAAAGGTAGCCGTGAAAGTATTCTTCACCACCGAGGAAGCCAGCTGGTTCCGAGAGACAGAAATATATCAGACAGTGTTGATGAGGCATGAAAACATTTTGGGTGAGTAAAAGTCCGTATAGCAATGTTCAGGGTTTCCTAGCTTTCCTCTGTTTTTCTGTTAACATCTGCATATTTACTCAACTGTCTAGACCTGACATGAACTATGTAGACGTTTTCTTCTTGGCATGAGCCCAAGAACATCATAAGCTTCTAATGGGAGACCTCACAGGAGGAGTGACTAAGACACTTCTACCACTGAATGGTGGGCTGGAAACAGAATGTACTCAAGTATTTTTTTCTTCAGGGACGGGAAATGCAAATATAGTACCAGAATTTCTTAGGGTTTCTTAGGGATTTGAAGGAGCACAGTTTTGTTTAAATGTTTTGAAAACTTATAGGAATTTTATCTGCTGGATTTATATCCAGAATTGATTTCCCTTTTATTTTCTCAAGTTAGAAATGATCTAGCTGGAGCATTCCAGGGGGAAGAGGATGAGCTAATCATGGAGCGTCTGCCTGGACTCAAGACCCTGTTTTGTAAACAGTGTTGTATGTGTTACTATAATATCATGAGCTATTTACTGTTAACTGAAAATAGTTTAAATATCAACTACTGATTAGAAAGGGATCCCGTTTTCAGATACACACTGTTAATGTTTCTCTACCCCTACTGTTTTGATTGCTCTGATTGGTATTAGTAATTTAATACTGTCATAGGTATAATCACAAAACTGAGTGAAATGCTAAGTAAAAGACATCTATGGCAAAGAATGATAGTTGAGAATATAAATTATTCCTGATAATATTCAGAAAACACTTTGCTCCAAACCTTTTTGGTTTTTTCCCTTTTAGGGTTCATTGCTGCAGATATCAAAGGGACAGGGTCCTGGACCCAGCTGTACCTGATCACAGACTATCACGAAAATGGTTCCCTCTATGATTATCTGAAGTCCACTACGCTGGACACTAAGTCCATGCTGAAGTTAGCCTATTCTTCTGTCAGTGGCTTATGTCATTTGCACACCGAAATCTTTAGTACTCAAGGCAAACCAGCAATTGCCCATCGAGATCTGAAAAGTAAGAACATCCTGGTGAAGAAAAATGGAACTTGCTGTATAGCTGACCTGGGTCTGGCTGTTAAATTTATTAGGTTAGTATCATGGTGAACACATACACTTTTATGTACCTTTTCTATCACTTTTTATAGATTATACATTTTGTAGTTCAGTGCTTCTAGGATATTTAGTACAGGAGGAATTTTATTAGTTTTGACTTTTCTTTGGAGGGAAAAAGAAGAAACATATTGTTTGCAGCACAAAGTGTTTGGGTCAGTCCTGTTGTTTCTGATTTCATCAGTGACCTGGCTTCGAGACAGTGTTCACATTAGGTTCCCAGCTGTCATGAAGCTATTCAGGAAAGAGGTAGCTAATGTCTGGGATTATGTGGTCAGAACTCTGTATAACATTTGTAAGTAGGAAAAGGTTTCAGGAAAGATCTACAGATTATGAGGTGATAAAGACAATGGTTTTTTAAATATGATATAAGAAAGATAACTGGCGTAGGTGTTCTGTGAGAAGTGTTAGGAACTAATAAGCAAAACACAGTATTCAGCACTATTGTGCTGTCACTTAAGTAGTGACTATAACACTGGACACATAAACCAGCACACGTTAGGAACAGTGGTTTTCAGACCTCTGGGGGCTCCTTGGAGTGACGTCAGTAGCTTCTGCAGAATAGGGAGAAGGGACGCCCAGTAGCTGGGGCTCTATTCTGCTTATCCTCCCTCTAATCCAAGCAGCTCTTTATATCTTGCAGATGATTTAATTAGAAGAAATGGTTTCTCTGCTTTGAAAACAAAACAAACAAAATGAGTTTGCAAACCACTGGTACAGAGGGATCATCTTATAGCTATCCTTTTAAAAACTCAGTTTAGGCTTAGCCTTTGCTAAATTGTTGGGCCCTCATGTGGATTTTTTTACAACGAGGACTCTGTAGAATATGGAGGAGGGAACAAAGGAAAAGCCATCGAGATGGATAAAACTCCCGAGAAAGGACTGTTGGATTGGTATTTTTACCCAGAAGTGAAGACTGAGGTGTGATTTAATAGGCGCCAGACATAAGAAGGTCTTCAACATTTAGAGGATGGCAAATTGAAGTTCTCAATCTTTAAAAACAAAGCAGGAGGAAATGATTTGTACTATCGATTTAAGTTAGAAATATGAACCTCCTGCCAATAAAGATTAGTGAATACTCTCTCTCTTCTGGATTCTTTTTTCTGACCTGCAACCTTTTGCAAGTGTCCTCTACCAAAAAAAATTTTCCACGGTGCTTCTCTAATTACCAGCCTCTCTCCATTTCTCCCGTTAAATTTCTCCAGTTCCAAAGAGTAACTGCTTTCCCGATCCAGTAACTCGCAATGTCTTATAATTTGGCCTCTGCTTCATCCTCCCTGAAGCTCCTTTGTTGAGGGACACCGCTGATCTTTGTCACCGGAAGCCTTTCTTATCGTCACCCCACTCTTCACAGTGCCAAGCCCGCCTTCCTCGTGTTATTCCAGGGGCACCTCCTTTCTCTCTGTGGGTTCTGCCCTCTGTCTACCTCTTAACTGTTTTCTCCCTACTAGGTTTCCTGCTGTATCTGCTTTTTCTTCCTAGTTCCCAGTTTGGGTTGATCCATGCTAAAATGTGAAATGCCTGACATTTCCTTCATTCCCTAAGGAATGAAGGAATTCGTTCAGTTTGCTCAATTGAACGAATTCTGTCTCTGTGGTATTCCCACTTGAACTGGGCACGTTTGGGTCCTCTCTACCATTTTTCTAGATTCTGGAGTAACGCATTTTATAGTTACTTCCTCTTTGTCTGTCCTTTTTCCATTTTTTGTCTACATGCTGCTGCCAGATGTATTTTCTTGAAGCATGATTTTGGACGTCATAATAACTTCATAGTTTCCTGGGGCTTTGGGTTAAAATGTAGTTTCTATTTTGAACACTTTATACTTTCTCACACCTTCAGGTGTTTTTAACGTGTTTTTATCTTTACCTGAATACCCAGCATCCCCTTCTCTATTTAGATAACTGTCACTTATCTTCCTTTGGGTCGTCTGTTTTTATTCCCTTCCAAGTCTGACTTTTAGTTAGTCTTCTTATATCCTCCCCTGTGACCCTGTGCATACCATCGTGACATTTCTCACACTGTTGGACAATCATCATTGACCGCTTCTCCGTCGTTCCCAATGGAGACTAAGCTCCATGAAGGTAGATACCATGTTTTTCTCAAAATTGCATCCCTAGTGCCTTTCCTTGGTGCCCATTACTTAGGTGTTGCTTCAAAATTTTGTATAATGGATAAATGAATGATTCCATATGGACTACAGGATGAAGAAGAAAAGCACCTTTTTTTAGCTCCAGAGATCCTACACACATGGTATTAAATCCATCTTTCTAGTTTTATATCCCATAGACTCTCCAATGTGTGTGCTTTCTTTTGTAAGACTGAACCTCTTGGTTTTTCTCCATATGTACTCATGTTTGCTCCTGCCTTGCTTTTGATTCACAGTCTCCAGCTTGGAGTACACTTGCTTCTCCAAGTACCTTAATTCAATATCAGAGTTGCCTTTAATTCACTTTACTCATCCCCCAGCAAGGAATAATGACATCATCTTCTCTACTCCTGTAGTGATTTCCTGCCCCTTGTCTGCCTGATATTGTAATTACTTTAGTACATGCCTCATCTTTCCTGCTAGTCATTGGGCATCTTGAGAGCAGCATCCATGCCAAATTCTAGGTATTCCAACACTGTTTTGAATCAATAAATGTTGGTGGTATCAAAGTAATTGAGAACTCATTTTCTTTATAGACCTTAAATCAAACAAGGAAAGTGCACATCTATTATATATCTGGAATTTAGTTCTGTTTAATGTCAAGGGAATGAATTGAATGACCTCTCAAATTTCATGCAAACCTTGATTCTAGGAAGTGGAGGGGAATACTTTAAAGGCTAATTCAGAGGTTTATTTGGCATATATTGACTAGTGCATCAAGAGAGGGAAGATGTGAGGATGCTGGCTAAGATGTGCAGCTATGCTGGCTGCTGGTTGCACGTCTTTATATGGTAAAGAGGAGCTGTGGGACCGTTTACCATTCAGGGCCTCAGTTTCCTCTTCCATTAAATGGAGGTTGCATTTGATAATTTCCTAGGTCCTTTTCACAATTTGTTTTTCTTGGTTTCAAAGGAACTTTGCCATTCTCAATTTTTGAGTCTCACTTTTAAACCTTGCTTTATGTGTTTCTTTGATTTCCACTCTTTTCCTGTTTTGGAAGTGTGTGTGGGTGCGTGTGGGCACACACAGATATTTTGAGCATGTTATTACAAGTGGGGTCAAAGCTAACCCAGTGTTGAGTTCTCAGACTTCATATGTGAACTTCCTGTGAGAACTTAATCTTTGCCTTGGTCTCTACATGGTAAGTGTTCTCTCAGGCTTTTAAGTCATTTCTGGGAGGTTCCCAGAAGTTGAGAGCCACAGAGAGAGCGGACTGTGCTTTAGAGATTTCCTGCTCATATAATTTTTTTTTATAGTTTATTGGTTTCTTTATGCACTCTCTTGAAAATGATGTAAGTGCTGATACAATTCCTGCCTGACAGAGATTTAATCCAGGTGATGCCGTGGCAGACATTACTGTTACCCCAAACCTCTCTTGGAAGGAGAAAACAATGACACATGAAGTCCCTTGAAGGAACTTACAAAGCTTTTCACTTTTCAATCTGGATGGTCAAGCAACCCCTCTGGTACTTCAGTGTCAGAATAATATATTTTCTTGGGGGGAAACTAAATCCTGGCTTAGGGCTTCTCAGGTATTAAATTTTAAACAGAAAACCTACAGTTAAGACTGGGCTGTAACACGGATCTCCCAATTGATGACTGTCAGATTGTCCAAGTGAGGGCAGATGGAGTGGCCCAGCCCAGAGGGTGCCGCACGTCCTTGGAGTCTTTCTAATGTCGTTGTTTCTAGCACTGCTTCTGATTTGTATACTTAGTGGTTTTTTAAAAAAAAGTGACATGGCCAAATGACCTGCTAAAGTCATAGACCAACCTAATTAGTGGCAGAGTCGGCCTTCCCAGGCAAGGTTTCTGTGGCCATACCCACCTTCTCTTGAATTTTTAGTTCTACCATCCTGTTCCTAAGAAACCCTGAGATTTCTCAGGATTTAATCATAGAAGCAATAAATCCCATTGGGAAGTGCTGCAGAAGACTCTCCTCCTTGATTAACGTCTGACTGGGCAGAGGTCCGTGCAGCAGATCAGTCCCACGGCTATTTACAAGACACCCTGAGAAACACAAAGGGATATGCACCCCTTTTCCTGAAGGCTCATGGGGATCTTTCATGCTTTCAGAGGTCATTGTAGCCTTTCCAAGAGGTGATTCAGTATTCTGTGGTATGTGTCACGTGTGGTTAATTTCAAACATCAGTTGTCAGCCACAAGGAAACCAATGGCCTCCCTAACATGTCTTCTGCCCTCCTCCCTTCTTTCACTGTTCTTTAAAGTTCAGTTCTTATTTTTAAAAAAGCTTTTTAGATTATTAAAGGTGTACAGTGTTTGCTTCTCCTCTTTCTCGATTACCTTTTTATCCCCTTCTCCCTCTCTCCCCCTTTCCTCTCTCTGTTTTAGGCATCAGCAACATCCAGCAGAAGACCACCCTCACATGCCCAAGGCTCATTGAGGTGGAGCCGCCTTGTTGGAGCTAACACCTCGATTCCCGAGCCAGCCTTTCATGGCCACAGTGGGCTCTGCATGTGACTTTCATGACACTGTCCCTTCAGTTGATGGTACAGTGGGAATGTGCGCTGTGCTGAACCAAGCAGTGGCGTTTTCCTTTACATAACACTTCTGGAAAGAATTCCTGCTATGGATTTATAATTAGGAAGCTTAATTAATATGAAAAATATGTAACAAAACAAAGTCAAGACAGATACTGTATTTTTAAAGATCCCCTTTATTCCCTGCCAGCAAAAGGAAAATCTTTTGCCTGTCCTTCATCCGGTGCATGGTGCCAAGAGTGTAAGGCCTGCCCTGTTCCACCGAGTCCTGTGGGGAGCTCGGGTTCCGTCTCCAGTCCACTTAGGATCCTAGCTGGAGGCTCTGCTTTCAGCCTCTCTGCACCCACAGGAGCTCTGATTCCCTGCCTCAGTGACGCCCCTGCAGTGCACACACGCCACTCTAGGCACAGTGCCAGACCAAGGGGGACACTGCAGGCAGCCCGCCTGGGGACAGGCAGTAAGGGGGTGCACTGTCTGTAGATAGTAAAACCGGTTGAAATTAGCACCATGTGCCGAAGTGCTAAACGAGGTTGGTGATCCGTCTCCCAGCAGAGTGCATTGCTTCCACCATCCTCTCCTTAGTAAGCCCCCCTGGCACCTTCAGAAGAGGGAGCAAAAATATCTTTTCATTTCCTTTCTCTCTCCTCTTCTCTTTTCTTCTCCCTCTCTTTGTCTCTCACTGTCTGACAGTCTCAAAGTCTTTTTTGCTCCCTGAAGGAGTTGCCTGGGGAAGTCTCACTACTTTGTGTCTCCCTTGGATGAGAAGAGCCACTCAAAGTGTGCGTACACTAGCAGGCTGTTTGGTCACCAGGGTAGACCTCGTACTACACCGTGCTGGCATTTTCTTTATCATGACACTGACATCCAAGTGCTTTTGGTCAGAAATATGACTTTGTTTTCATGCCTTTTTAAGTAATCCTAGCTGAGGGCACCTTGCATTCTGAGATTCAAATAAAATTACACTTCCTCATCCCTAGTCCTCCCTGGGGAACTCAGCGTCATTCGCACCATATCTGGGGATCCCGAGGAGCTTTTCCTCTTTGCCATACCAGCCTCGTCCCTCCGGTATAGCTTGTACCTTAGCCCCGTGATGTAGCTGCTGTCTCTTCTCTTCCCGAAACACCATCAGCTCAAGGTTGAAGAGACCTTTACTGGGATGTATTGTAGGGTATTGAATTTCGTCATCAAATTCATGCTATCAGAACATTTTTCCTGATTTTTTTTTTCTACCAGAGCTTAACATCTTGTCATGATCCTAGGCCACAGGGGAGAACCCCTCTTCTCCCTCACTTACTTGCTCCTTACCCCCAACCTCCCAAGTTACTGTTCATTTCTTCCTCAGAAAATTTTAGGTATTCTTATTTTATCCTGTCCTAGCCCTGCTCTCCCTAAAGTTCATAGAGAAAAATACCCATTAAAGTATGATTTTAAAACAAAGTTTTTTCCTGGGAGGGAATTTACCCAACATCCCTTAATTTAGTTTATTTTGTTCAAATTATATTTTTATTTTTTTTTCCAATTCTACTTAAGTCTGTATCACAGTGGTACTCACATTGATAGGAACAAAAGCCATGTTGGATCTAGTGGAAGTACTAATTATAAATGGGTAAAAATACCTACCCCTGTAATTCTCTAAAACCAATTCTTCAATCATGACTCCTTTGTGCAAATATTTCCCACCTTCTGCATGGAAGGGAGAGAGAGGTCGTGTTTCCTCCACAGTGAATGCAGCACCCCCATTTTTGATAGAACATTTCCAGTTCTCTTTGGTAGAAGCACATCTTCTTTGTAATTTGACCAGTTTATTTAGATGACTTTTGATCTTCAGACCCTCATGCCTCTAACCAATGCCTTAATCCTTGAAATGAAAGTTTTCTAGTTCCTGATCCTGCTGAGTTTTAAAATTTATAATATATTTAATTATAGTATATTTTAAACATATAGAAAAGTATAAAAAATAATGAGGCACTCATGTAATAATTTAACATTAACAAATGTTAACAATTTGCCTTATTTTTGTCTGGTCTTTCTTTTTAAAGCAAATCCAGCGTTGAAGATAGACGTGTTGCATTCTCCTCCTTATTTCATTCTCCTTTTTCCCTCCCAGAGGGAACCGACGTCCTGAAGTTGGTATTTCTCTTTCCTGTGTGACTTTATAATTTGACTGGGGGGTGTGTCGCCGCTGCAGTCCACGGGACTGCGTGTGGGTTTGGGCTGCTTTTCTCCGACTCTGCCCCCTTGCGCAGTATCCATCTCTCCTTGACAACCTTGCTTCTCACGCCCCGGCCCCTCAGTGGCCAAGGAAGCCAGGGAAAGCTGGAGGCGCGCTCACCTTTTCTGCTTCCTTCTTTCTCCTTCACTCACTCTATGCCCTGTTCCCATATGCTCTGCACTGTCTGACTACTTCCTGTCTCTTTTTCTTCCTTTATTTTTGCTGCCCCAGTGTTAAATCACTTTAATTTCTATTTTTGGCCTTGAAGATTAATAGAAGCTCAGTTTAGTTTTTCTCTGCCCTTATTTGGGAACAGGTAAGAGGATGTTTCTGAAAACCTGAGAGAGAAGTGCAATTTAGTTACTTTCTGTATAGAAACACTCCTCAGGGAAGAAGGGAGAGAGTTGTATGTCTTGGAGGATCTGATACTTTAGAATATCAGATATGAATTACTTATAATTAGCATGTTTGTTTCTTTAAATGTAGTGTTAAAGGCATTTGCCACTAGGTTAATAGTATTCTTTTATAAGATTAGTTTGCTTAACAAAATTCTTTTTATGTAATGTCTCATTTTATGGTCTATATGTAATAGAGATTTTTACATTTCTCTTTAAATTAGTCATAGTGAAGTTTATTGTAAGAAGACCTTTCCCTTCTTTCATTTAAAGTATATTCTTTACCTACTGTGTGCAAGGCATGCTATGAATGGAGATGGATTGGGGCTATACTCTTTAGGGACTTACCAAATGATTATGATAGACAAGTTTACAATCTTAGGTTGGAAGATGGATTTTTATTTAAATACTACAAGGGAGGATATTTATTCAAGTACTCTGAGGTAAGATATTTATTCCGATACTATTAGGGAAACACCTAGGGTGGGGAGAGGAAGGTAGAGGAGGGACAGTAGTGAGGAGCATGCTTAGCCTGTGTAAGGAACTGGTTTTGGGGATTTGATGGACAAGCAAAATCCTTGATTGTATGCTTTTTTTTTCAGTGTTGGAGGGAGTGAGAGATTAGAGATGACTATATAATAGTTCAGCCATCACAAATCTTAATTCATTATCAGATAACAGTTACCTTTCAATTTTCCAATACGTGTCTCCATGTCACAAATTTCCTTAGCCCTTCCTAACCTCCCAAATCCAAATAAAACATCAAGGAGGTAAGAGTAAGAATGGGAAGGAATTGCCTAAAATCTTGATCATCTGTGGTCAGAGTATATCTTTGGCCTAAATGCACTCCTGTGAGGCCCGTGCTAAGACTGTTCTTGGTTTCCTTTCTCGGTATGTGTTCTGGAATTAATTTAGGCCCTGTACCATCTTCTTCCGCCTGCAAACCCTCATGTTTGTTTCTCTTCATAGAACCCAGACTTCTCTACCCGGGCCCACAGCTGTCTGCCTCTAATGGTTCAAAATGATAAATTGTAACATACATATGCAACACACTAATAACATACCTACCGTGTGCTCACGTGAGAGGTGTCAGTGGGGTAGCAAAGGAGGAAAGAAATTACTTTATAATTAAAGGTGGAGCTTTTGCAGCATCTTTTAAATCTGATATTTTTCCAGTTTATCATGACGCCTCTTCTTGGCTCCCTTTCTTCCCTTATCATTTACTATTTAGATACACAAATGACGTTCTTCTATTACATCATGCTGGCAAATGCTAAGAATTCACATTTAAATCTCTTTTTGTAGTCTTACAAAAGAGCTGAGAACACTAAGACCAACGTTTACAGATGGTAAGGAATACCAGCTGTTTAGTTTTTTTCATTTTTTAACATTTGCACTTTAACTTTTATTTTAGGAGAACAGGCTCCTTCAGAGTTGTTCCTCCTAGAAGATCATGAGGGGCCTAATGAGTATACTGGTGACATGTCTGTTGAAATAGCTTCAGATTAAGGATTTTAGCTGGAAATGAATTTTAAAAGGTTTGAAGAATGAAGCTTTGTAAGTTTTAGTAAATGTAAACAGTTCTGAGATATACAGAGGGACATCTGCCAGCCTTTAAATTTTCCCAAATGACACTAGATATTTTATGTTTAAGAAGATAGAGATTAAAGCAATAAGATCAAACCCAGGGGTTTTTCCCCAAAAGCCACTAGTGTTTTGGTAAGTTTGGTACTGTCTGTGACACAGCATGATAAATGTGAATTTGATATACGTAACCATTTTCCATGTTGAGGAGAAACAATATATAAATGCTCTAGAGTCAGTCGAGAGTGATAGAAAAAAAAAAAACAACACTTCTTGGGAATCAGAGATAGGAAGTTTTATTCAAGATTTTTCAGAAACTTCAGGTTAATAGTGAGTTTTTGCACCTTTTCTGTTTTATAGTTTCTTCATCCTTCAAAACTGGGGTTTATTGCTTTTCTTCTTAGTTCCACTAGTCCTACTGAGGTAGTGCTTGTTAAACTTCGCATCCATGCTTAGCACTGTGCTGGCAGCGATTTTACACATCTCGTCTCATGTCATCATCAACATATCAAGCAATAGTAGTTCAACAGCTTCAAAACATGGATTCAGAATCCAGCTCCAGCTCCCTGCACCAAGGCAGTGCTTCTCAAGTGCCAGTGTGCACATGGCTGTCCATCCATCCCAAATTTTCTCCCCGTCTACAGGAAGTAATAATAAATGGGTCACGTAAAATTTTCATAAAGCTAAAAATATTGTATTCAATTATTCCTTTCCTCCTTTTATTAAAAATACACGTTATTTAGTTTATGAAATGCTAGTGATCATAGAAAGCTTTTTCATAGGTACCTGCTTATCAAAATAAACATTGGCAAGTCTTTGTTGGTCCTCTCCTTCCCCCCTTTGCATACCTGTTTGTAGATTTAAAAGTCTCACAACACTTGGCTTAAAGAAATACTGTCCCAAACCAAATTGGCATGTGTACGTGCCAATTTTAAGAGCAAAGCCATTAAAATATGAAGGGATGAAGGTATATTTTTAGACATTTAGTAGATATTTAGCAATTATTTAGAGTTTATATTTTATCTAGAGGTAATGCAGTCTTATATGTTGCAAATTCATTCTGATTGTCATCTTCATTGGGTTTTTACCTGTGAATATTTAATATTAACTTTTGGCAAGAAATATTTTTCAAGGAAATGTTATTCCCTGGAAGGATGTCCTTTCCCACATTTCACTAGGCCGTGGTTCAGGAATCACCTTGATTTGTTATTTATTGGTCCTCTTCAGGGATGATAGTACTTTGCTTTACTTTCTCCTTAGTGATACAAATGAAGTTGACATCCCACCCAACACTCGTGTTGGCACCAAACGCTACATGCCTCCAGAAGTATTGGATGAGAGCTTGAATAGGAATCACTTTCAGTCTTACATCATGGCTGACATGTACAGTTTTGGACTCATCCTTTGGGAGGTTGCTAGGAGATGTGTATCAGGAGGTAAGTCACAGTGGAGCTACTACAAATCCTCTCTTTCTCATCAGAAATCAAAGTTATCCTGTTGTCCACAAAATCAGATTTTCTTTTATTTCCCCCTTTTGTTTCTGTTGATGCAGTCACAATCCTCCCAGGAAATGATATTTAACATCTTAGAATTATCTTTGACTGCTTCGTTCCCTCTACCTACTCCTGATGAATGTCTTGTAGGCACACTGTCAGCCTCCTCTTGCCTTTTCAAAGATCACCCCCTTCTGCTATATGTATTGTCTCCTTTCTCTCTTGAGCTCTTCCTCCAGCAGTTGCTCCATCAAGTCAACTCTCTTCCCTACCCCTTCCAGCTTCTTACCAACCTGCTGGGCCCCATCTCCAACTCCAATGCCCCATTCCCTGTGGCTTCCTCTGTGCAGATGAAGATGGAGACATAAATGTGGGTGGGACACCAATTCTTTAATCCTCTACCTCTTGGCTTTTTATAATACTTTCTCATAAAGCAGTTTGAAGATATCAGTTTTTATTCAGAGGAAATTAAAGCATGAGAATATTATTATTGTTCATGATAATTTTTCTACAAACATAAGGATTCCTTAGTAAGACTAAGTAAGAAGACATCCTTAAATATTCAGAGGTACTGTTATTGCTTGTAGTATTTTGCTTACTGCTGCATAATCCGCCTTTGAGTAGATTCCCACACCTTTTAGGTGAGGAGATGAGTCGTGGGCTCTTCAGTGTCAAGTACCCTGTTTATGGTTCTGTCATGGTTGTGCTCGTTAACCAGCCTTGATGCTGCTGCTGTTCTCATGATGGTGAGTTTAAACTCACTTTCGTGAAAACTTGAGTTGGCCAAGATTCTCTGAAAGTGCACTGTATACTTAAGTAGCACTGGGATTTGTTTTTGGACCTGCCATTTATTATCTGTGAACCTTTGACAAGTTACTAAACTTTTCTTTGTTTTAATTTTCTCACCTTAAGAAGGAGGTAAATTGTATCTATCTCAGCAGTTGTGAGGTTTCAATGATTGTAAAAAGAATTAAAACTGCCTGGCACATAAATAGCACTCAGTACGTGTTAGCTATTAATTAAAATTTTCATTTTGGTTGGTAGAGCCTTAGCTTATTTTTATTTATTTATTTTTTTCCCCCAAAGCCCCAGTAGATAGCCGCATGCCATAGTTGCACATCCCTCCAGCTGCTGCACGTGGGACACGGCCCCAGCATGGCCGGAGAAGCGGCGCGCCAGTGCGCGCCCGGGATCCGAACCCGGGCCGCCAGCAGCGGAGCGCCCGCACCCAACCGCCGAGCCACGGGGCCGGCCCGTCTTAGCTTATTTTAGATTCATATTTAAATATAAAGGAGAAACAGTTAATCAATAGCATTCAGTCTTTTGGAGAAAGATCATCTTCAGTGGTGTAGTGCTTTCTAATCGCTCTGAGCCTCCTATAAGCAATTTAAAATAGAACACATTCCCTCTAAAGTGAGAGAACTCTTTTGTCCAAAAGGAAAGTTAATATAGGAAATTTTTCCTAACCAGATATTGAATAAATCTCTCATCATAATTATGAAGAAGTAACCAAGTAAATTAATGAATTGCCTGTGTGTTGATTTCATGCTTTATAAAGAGTAGGTGAGCCTATTTTTTAATAATCTACTTACTCTTGTGTAATTAAGGTGGGTTTACAGAAGTTGAAGGAGTAGTAGACTACAAGATTACTTTTCTAATTGTGTTTTCCTGAACATGTAAAGCAAATAGGGCCACAGGAAGCCTATATTTGAAAGCCTGTGGGCCAGAATACAGGCGAAGATTCTCAGCTTAAAAAATGAGCTAGCCTTATGTGAACAGCAGGATGCTAATTGATTCACCAGGGCTGTCTGCCTGTGGAGATCTGAGAGGTACTGAAATGTGCCCTTATCTCTGTATGAGATTGACATGTATTTGTCAGCGATGTTGGAGTCCAGGCTCTACTCCATACCAACTGTATGGCCTTGGGCAAGTTACTTAATCCCTCAAAACCAAGTTTCCTTATTTGTATAGTGTGGATAATAATGCTATCTCATGACATGTTTGTGAGAATTTAATAAGATATATAGCACGCCTACGTCCATGCCTGGTATGTAGTAGGCTGTCAACAGATGAGTTTCTTTTCTCTTTACAAAAAGGCAAAGCACAAAATTCTATTCTCCAGCACTTTCCTTTATGAGATATTGGAAGTTTGGGGGCTTGTCTTTCTAGTTCAGATACTTTTGGGTGATGTAGGCCTTTCAAACTTTGGAAGGAAAAGAGAAAATGATGAGGTTTCAGAAACAATTGAATGGCAGCTAATATGGAAAATTTTGATGACTTAATTGCATGATAAGGAGAAAGGACCAAGGCCCATAGTTCAAAGACAGACTTGCCACCATCCAGGCATCAATCCAGCCAGGTAATGGTACCAACATTAGGTACTAAGGAAAATCTGAGATGAATTGGGTAGATACCGTCCTTGCCCTCAAGACGTTTCCAGAGCTGTTGTCTTGAGAATTACAAAGGAAGGAAGAACTGAAATGAAGTGACATCTCATGTGTGTTAGACCCTGTGCCTTTATTATCTCATATAAAGGTGAAACACAATGGAAGGAAATACTAACATAGATAGTACATATAATTATGCTCTGCAGGCTCAGCAAGGGGCAGAATAAATGGTAAGTTGGAATGGTCTGAGAAAACTTTTGAATCCTCTGGTCCTTTATGATTATATATGGGTTTAAGTTTATGAGAAAGAGCATAATTCAGACTCCAGATTTTGTCATCAGAGTAAACCCCCAGTGAATTTAATGATGCAGTAGACACTCTGCCTACCTGGTGGTATCATCTTGTTCAGATAAAAAGCAATAACATTTCTATAAAAGATGATTTAGGATAGGGAGTAAGGTTGCTCTGGAAAGACTGTTCAGAGCAGCATCCCGTGAAGACAGAGGCTGCCTATAATTATTGTGAGGAGTTCATCAGATAGGGTTGAAAAGAAGCCACAAGTAACCTGCTTTTTTAAGGGACAAAAGGAAAAAGGTAAAAATTAGATACTAGGAAAACTGAAATGAGATAGAATTTAGCATGATAAGTGCTATTTCCTTAAAGATGACATAGATTTGTATTTCTTAACCCTTCTCTCAACAATACTTATTTTTTTTCTAATAGTAAAGTATTCCTTCTATAAAATTTGGATAAATACAGAAAATTTAAAGAAGAAAATAAAAATCAGACAGTCCTTGCACCTAAAAACCCATGGTTAATATTTTTAGATGTGTATAATTTTACAAATTTTAAATATGCAAAAATGCATTCTTATGATGAAGCAGAAAAAAATGTAAATCTGACATTTTGTTAAAGTAGGATACAATGCCAAATTTATTATGAGATTCATAATCTCATACTTCAGTAATAGAAACAGTCACATATTATACAGCATGAGTTTTGGATATGTCTGCCAAATTTGCATTGAGATTTAATAATAGATTTTTTTTTTAATTTGGTATGTAAGAGGCTTTATAAAGTTGAAATTAATTTGAGATGCTTGTTTTACTTAGCTTTTGGAAATTAGAAAAAAAGCTTGAAGACCTATAATATATTTTATTAGGCTTTCTGTTCATTTTTTTTAATTAGATTGTCATTTGGGCACATTTTTTTCAATATTTATTTTGTTGTTTTTCAGACCGAACTTGTCTTTAGTGCTGAATGAACTTTTCTTTGAGAACAGTTTGTATACTAGACTTTTATTTCCGCTTCACAGAAAATAACAACAATAATAAACCGTATTTTCAGGTATAGTGGAGGAATACCAGCTTCCCTATCATGACCTCGTGCCCAGTGATCCCTCCTATGAGGACATGAGAGAGGTTGTGTGCATCAAGAAGCTCCGGCCCTCCTTCCCCAACCGGTGGACCAGTGATGAGGTGAGGCCTCCGGTCACCATGTGGCTGTGTCCAACTTCTAAACAGGCTTTTCTCTGTTTGCCAAAATCCCAAATATTCATTACAGGAATTCTTCTTCTTCTTTGTTTTGATGGTGACGGTAATGGTGCCTCATTGCAATAATTTATATGGAGCTAAGTGTGGTGTTTTAAATTATCTGTTCCTCTTTTCTGTTTGATTTTTCTACTTCCAGAATATGTTGAGTGGGTCACCATTTAGCCTGCGTAAGTGATAACATTATTTCATTTATTTGTGATGTCCTGACATTTGCATCAAGGCTGTTATTTCTCTCTGTGTGTGTTTTTAAAGCATCATGAATTTTCTCCATGAGAAACCCACATGCAGCTTTGTCTCATTTTGACGAGAGAAAAGAGAGGCATCTGAAGAACTCAGTTTTCTCTGCACAGAAGCGGTACAAGTTGACCTGGCTGAGATGGCTGACTGTGCTGTGGATCTGTGTTAGTAGGGATGATGAGGTGCAGTCTGAACAGATCACATTCAGCTGGGCTCTGAGGATGTAGTAGTGAAACCTGAACAAGTCTAGAAAGGAGCTGCTCAGAGGGAGGGAATGAGTCGGGGGGCCTTGCTTTCCTGACTCACCTGCTCGTGCTCCAGATCGTCTCTGTCCACCCTCTCAGCCTGTAAACTCACTCACAGCCTGGAGTGCTCTAGCAGGCTGGGACGGTCAGAGATGAGTTTGAAGCATCCCCAGAGAAAAAGAAAAAAGACTCTTATCAAACATGTAGCAAAGCCAATGCAGACAAGTGGACAGAACACTGTTTATAAACTAATTCTCCAGTGTTAAATGCATTAAAAATAACCTGTAGTTCATTGGTTTTGTGTCCAGGTACTGAAATGCTAAATAATACATATGTTTTCCAATGAGCTGCATAGGAAGCTTTATGAGATGCTGGAGTTCTATTATTTTGAAGGTGGCTACGGGCATTGGTGTTACTCGAAATTCCTTCACTGAGGCTATCTAATGAAGTGAAATTGTGCTTTTCAACAGGAAGACCCATAATTGATGTACCACAGGAGAACACAGGAGAAAGTTTTAGTGAGGCTGTGCACAGGTCATTAATCTTGTTAAATGGTACAGTGTGAGGCTGTATTGTGGCAGACAGCTGTGATTTAGGAATAACCATGTTTGTTTGAATAGTATGGAATTAGATAAAAGATTTAAGCTTATCAAGTGTTATAAACAATCTGAGAGTGTGGAGTGGAATACAGACTCCCTGGGTATTTTTGTATTTGTTTAATCTGACTTCAAAGACACCCTTCTACAATCAGCAAAACCACCTGCTTGTTCCTATCACAAGGAAGACGTGAAAATCTGTTGTAGTCATTCAAAATTTGCATGAAAAACAAATTTTCATGGTATTATATGTCTATGTGGTTTTAAGAGTATCTTTTAAAAATATATTCAAACTTCAGAAACTCAAAACTAAAAGCCAGTTTCAGGTACCAGCCTTGCACATAATCCATTTCTCTAGTGTTACCCTTTTCTCTTCCCACAGTGTCTAAGGCAGATGGGGAAACTCATGACGGAATGCTGGGCTCACAACCCTGCCTCAAGACTGACGGCCCTGCGTGTTAAGAAAACACTTGCCAAGATGTCAGAGTCCCAGGACATTAAACTCTGATTTGAGGGGAAAAATAAGCATCTCTGGAGAAAGCCAGTCGATATCCTTCTGTTTGTGGGCAGAGCAAAAAATATTCCAGAAGCATCCACAGTACAAGCCTTGAACATGGTCCTGCTTCCCAGTGGGTTCAGTCTCACCTCTCAGGGCACAGCCCGGACAAAGAGAAGCTCCCGGAAACACGGAGTCACCGTGTCTGTCTGTAGGAGGGGGAAGCCGCTTGGGTAACCTGTTCAAGATATGATGCATGTTGCTTTCTAAGAAAGCCCTGTATTTTGGGATTGCCTTTTTTTCCCCCAAAAAGATGCTTTAATTTTGCCAAAATAAAACAAATAACATAGATGTTTTAAGGTTTATAGTTTAAATAGTAGCAACAAAAATTCTTCCCAGAAACTCTGCTGGAAGGTAAATTAAAATATGTGTTTTTCCATTGGTAAAATTTTGTTGCACTCTACAAACCAAAAGCCAGTCTATGAAATTGGAGAACATAGAATGGAACTCATCCTAAAAGCCCCCCACCCTTGCTGCCTCAGACCTGACCACTTGGCCAGCCCTGCCTTGGAGGCTCACACAGTGTGAATGCACCTGAGTACAGATGCCACCTGTCTGTGCCCACATTTTGGGATTCCTGCAGGTGACCCTTTGCAGCTTTAGAAGATATGGAACAAATGAAGATTTTATGTGACTGCATTGGAAGTAAGTGTTGAAGCTATTCTTCAAAACCACTTTGTGTTTCTGATTCTGTTAGGCATTTCTTTCATGGTAAAATCCCTTCCTTTTCATTAAGCACAAACAAAGCTTTTTTATGTGCAGAGAATTGACCCATGCATGTTTTTGATTTCTCAAATGAAAGGATCAATATTAAATAAAATTTCCATCAGTTGTGTTGAAGACAAGGCGCTTTAAAATAGAGATAATTTGCTCTTGTGTTGTAAGAAGATCGTGTCAACAAGGTAGGGGATGAGGGTGGGGTGCACATGGCCTGTTTCTTGTGTATGCAGAAGAGCCCATCTCAGAAGCACAGGGAAAAAGGATGCACACTTTATCTTATACAGATAAAGACGGTTTCTTTTTGTTATTGTCTGTCTTTTTGTGTGTCAGCGTTAAGGGAAGGAGAAGAAGGATATGTCAGGTTAATTTAACTAAATTTTAATTTAAAAATAGATAAATATAGCCTCCAAATGGGACAGCAGAGGCGAGCTAGTGGAGGCCACCATTATGGCTGCTGTGATTTATTATTCCATGATAGATGTGGATCAAATATGTACATCTTAAGTGATAAGTTCACATCCTAGGAATGCTGACTCAGTTTATTTTATCTTCATGGTGTTCAATTCACTTTTTAATTTATTATTTTTTCTTCTCTGTGGCACTTATGCAAAACATCTCTTCACTCAGTTCTATGGGGTTTTAACTTTTGAGCAACATGAGTCAAATCATTGACAGGGCCAATATTACTTAGCAACAGGAACATAAAGTTTAAAATTGTACACATCCCTCTCAACTTTATTCATTTACATTTTGTTGCTGTGGTTTTCTTTGGCTTCTTAAAAATTCTGTAGAATTGGGAAGTAGTTCTCCTTGGCCTTTTTAAAAAAGACGTTCCTTCCAGAATACTCCAGGGGGCAGTGTTTTATAACACATTTTCACCACTTGGTGACAGGGATGGAGGGTTTTTGAACATTTGACAGCTGCATGAAAAACGAGAGGATATTTTTCTCACGTCTGAAGTAGGCTTGCAGCTGGTGGCTTGTGTGTCCAGAGACCATCCCAGAGCAGAGAGCAGTTGTGAGCTGTGCCCACAGTTTGGGAGAATCATGAGGCGAAACACTGTTCTGTACTCAGCATTCACTTCTCAGCGTTTCATAGCCACATTTTGTTTGTAACAAAGAAAGAAGATTTTCTTAATCGTTGAATATAAAAAAATTTCTGTTTTTTCAAAGATTAAAAATGGTTCCAAATATAATTGTAATCAGAATTCTGCTTTTACTGATATTAAAATAACCTGGAAGGTTATTTTAGGAAAAGGTTCCTTTTCCTTTTCCGAGTTGCATTCTTTGTGATAGCTTAGAAGGAAGATGTGGCTAGAGCTAAATGTGATAATCATCTGAGCCTTGGAGAGAAACTTCAGTGCCTCGAATCAGATCATCTACAAACAAATAAGTAAACATTTATGCCAGTTAAATGGGGACATGTTTGTGTTTCTTGATTTTCCCTAAATTGAAGCGAGGCTGGGCTTACCTCTTAGATAAACACGCGTTTTCTTTTTGGTACGCTCTTATATGTGAATAACTTCAAGTCAGAATATTTTGTGGGTAAGTGATGATTTGAAAGTAAACTAAATTTCTAGGGAGGCATTGGTTCGGATGAAGAATGGGAGGAAATTAAAATACTACCCAAATTTCTTCTATATTATTTGTTTAGTTCCTTTGGAGGAATCAATAGCTTACTTTCTAATCCTCAGTCTGATTCACTATGAACATTTAAAAGTTATTCCTGAGATACTTAAAAAGACTCATTTAGCTAGTCTTTCAATGAGACAAGAATTTATTTATGAACAGATTTTTCTCTGTATCTTACCAAAATCCACCTTAGGAAAAACTAAATTGTTCTTAACCAGACTACCTACTCACTTCCAAATAATCCGTTTCAATTTTTAAATTTCTAGTAGCTCAGAAGTGAATTTTACTATTTTGTTTTGTCTTTCCATAGGATAAGTGGGAACCTGGAAATTAATAATGTAGTTGATTGCTTATTTTCAGCACTATTTCAAAGACTAAGATTTTCTTCTAATCGCTCCCCCCTCAAAGGAATCCTAAAATGTTAGTTGTTAGCTAATATAAGTTTTGTATGCTAAGATATTCAGGTTTATAGTTTGTGTGTGTATATATTATATAAATATATATGTATATATTAATATTATGTTCAGTTTGGAGTCTGACACAACTCCATATGTGGATTAGAGAGTAAAATATTATGGATGATAAAGTACTAAATGAAACATAATATTTATTTATGAAAGTGTGTAGATTGTTAATTCACAAGTGGCGGTGCTATGAACATTGTGTGTGAGGAGACAGGCCTTTGACCTCCTGGAAAGCACCGCTCAGAAGTCACGAGTGACGCTTCTTTCTACTCCCAAAACATAAAGCTTCTTAGAAAACATGCTGAGATTTTATTTACAAGGAATTCTTTGACGCATTTCAATTGTTTTGTAGTCAGGTAATAGCAAGTAGTGAATAATGACGGAGTTTCATGTTCTGGAGTCATGCATATTCATTAGAAGTTACAGTGTTTTATGTTGTGAGTCTGTTCTGGTTCTTTGTGGGTGGAAAGGCACTGAGAGAAGTACAGTTTTTTAAACTTGAATCGTTCTGTAGTTATCTTCTTAGAAAACGCAGTCACATAGCAATGGAAGTGAAAGCATGGCACTAGAAGGGATTTAGTTTAGCAATTATGATTCCTCTTGTAAAACGAAACAAAAAAACAATGCCATATTTTTTGGAGAGAAGGTGGCAATATATAAGGGGTTTTGTTGTCTGTCTGTCTGAAGAGAAGACTCATTTGTGTTCTTTTGGGGAACCAGTGCCTTATTGAATTTGTATATAGTGTAATTATTCAGGACTAGGGAACAAACAATCGTATTGTATTTGTTACAAATTGTATATGGCTTTGTTTTAACATTCCCCCAAATAAAATGGTTTCATTCTCCCCTTGGAAAGAACATGTCTGTTATCTTGTAGTTATGCCTTTTTTCTGTCTTTGAAAATATCCCATTGTAACAGGTGGGAAGACAGCCATCAAGGAGAGTGATGCAGGTAAGTTTGTACGTTTGGTGGCAGGAGAGCAAGAAAAATGGTCTGATGGCTTCTATTTTCTCTGTAATTAGGAGGCACAGTCATCTGTGGGAGGGAGAGGAAAGGCAGGGAAGTCAGTGGTTTGAGAGAAGTGAGAAGGTTCGAAATTGCGCTGTAGAAAATTACAGCCAGATGGCTGTGGGCAACGCCCAGGGCTGGTTAAGATTGATGGTCCTGACTGTGTGGCTGGGGCGGAGAGTGTGGCCTCTGGACTGCCAGACAGACTGTGTGTGAATCCAGGCTCGCTCGTTCCCTCAGCTGTGTGACAGTAGGCATGTTCTGACCTCACCAAGACTCAGTTTCTTCCCCTTGAAGACGGGAATAATAGTAATATCTACTGCATGGAGTGGTTCTGAAGATGAAATAATCCATGCACCAAACATGAGGTAAACCATTACTAAATATTAGCTATTATTACAAATTCGCAGTGCCATTTTTCTATGTAGTTTTATGATTTTATTTTTCTATCAGCAACCCAAATGTAGGCATGGAGACTGCAACAATTAGATCCATTCATGGTTGGGGTTTATGAGGCGTATGCAGCAATAGGTCATGCAAAATAGGAATTATCATCAAGGGGATGGTTGAGGTGGACCAGAGTGGGGAGGGGATTAAAAGTGAAGGCAGCTAAGAGGCCAAAGGAAATGAGGTCAAAGGACAGGGAACCGTGATGGGGTTGAGGGGGGTATTAGCAGTCACTGGCAGAGGGGCTGCAGTCAGGATCAAGGTTTCAAAGGAGGAGTAGCAAGACTCAGGACAGCTAAGGGTGTGATCACAGGAGTGGGCAGATTCAGTTAGCAGACAAGATTATTGGTGATGAAAGAGGAACCCAAAAGCCGGGCCTTTGGATCTGTCTTTGTGGATTTGGAAGCTCCCCAGAATGGTGGCAGTCTTATGAGAGGGAGACTGTGAGGCAAAATCCTCAAGGGCTGTAGGAGAGCAGGTGGGCAGTGAGTGAGGAGCAGAGTGGAGACAGAGGCTGGGAGAGCCCGATGGCCTGAAGTATGAAGGAGCGGGCTTTTTATGCAGAGGCAGTGATCTGGAAGCAGCAGAACAGTATGAGAAAGACCCCGTCCTTCCTTCCAGCTGTGAGGTACTGGGGTGTGGAAGAATGAGGCCACTGCTGTTGTCTCTGAGACAGTGTCCCCTGGAGAGGAGAGAACCCTCTGCAAAGGGAGAGGGAAAGTGTTAGGTTATTTGTTCCTGGATGGTGAGTCCTGAAGGGCAGGGTGGACAGGATGGTTTGGAGGAGATCCACTGGAGGCGGGGTCAGGGGAGCGGAAACCCAGAATTGTTTGGGCATGAGAGTACAGGAGGACTTGCATCTTAGTCACCAGGGACTCACAAGTGTCTGCATGATTGGCTGTATTTAGCCAGCTGCACTTGTGCCAAAAAAATTCATCCCAGTGTTGGGTGGGATTCAGACAGACTTAGCTCACATCCCATAGTTTTCCCTCTCTCAATTCTGTGGAGGTACATAATCTGAGCCCCAATCTTCTCCCCTGTAAATTGGGATAAAAATACCCACCTCACAGGGCTCTTACAGGAACAAATGAGACGAATATGTGAAATATATGGTGGCCCTATGCCAGGCACATGGCAGGTACTCATAAATACTGCTTTTCCTTACTGACATAGTTTTACAGAATAGAAAGCCAGCAACACTTAAAACAGCCTGGGTTTGCCGGGGTACACCTCTCCCACCCTCTCTGCACCCACTTCTCTATGCTGGGGGCCTTTCATAGGACTGGAAGGCAGATGCACAGTAAATCCCAGCTGAGGAGAGCAGGCTCTTCTCTTGGCATTGGTCGTTTTATAAGTTGCAGGCTTGGTAGGTCCTTCTGGTCATGGGAGCAAAGTACAGATGACCCCACTCTCAGAAAGACTTCTGTTTCTGTTTCTGCCAGGTAACTCTTACCCTCGGTTTAGTACTACCCCAGCTGTAGGGAGCTCTGGGACTGCCGGAGGGGCTCTGCCTGGTGCCTGCGTGCTGGCCCCAGGGGACAGAGACAGAGTGGGGCCAATCCACAGAACTCTGACCCCACTCAGATGGGGTCTCAGGGCCCTCGCTGACTTAACTTTGAAGACGTTTGCAGGCTCTCCTAGGTTCGGCCTTCCTGAAGGGAAGCCAGCTCTCAGAGCTCCAAATTAGGGGTCAGTGGGTGGTGTCCCGCTGGGTCTGTGCCGCCACGTGCTTTCTGTGTAAAACACCGTTTTGCTCTTCAAATGAACTTTCTTTCTTTTAGATGGAGTTGAATTCTCTGATTAAGCCACAGGACCCACTTCTCCCTTTTGTTTTACCTGGGTTCCAATTTCCATACTGTCCCTGCTTCCTTAGTCCTCACAAACACTGAGTCTGCGGCCCCCGCGTGGAGTCAGTGAACTCCCTGTCCTCCAGCCCTCGGGAGGGACAGTTGCTCACAGGCTCGCTCTGGCTGAGAGAGGGGGCGGCAGCAGGCTGCGGGCCATCTAAGGACACTCTCAAGTGGCTCTCCCACTGAGGAGAGGGCTGCCTTTGCCTCCACGCTGATTCGCAGCCGCTTTCCACTGCACCCTCCGAGCCTTTCTCCCTGCTCAGAGGGGGCGACCGGTGTCCCGCATGAGCTGAACCTGTCTGTCGCATCTGCGACAGCTTGCGGCGTCCCGCGTGGCGGGCTCACCTTTCCCTTCCTCCCCAGAGTGCCCTTTGCAAACTTCTCTTAAACTCGGGCCTCGGAGGGTGGGGCTCCTGCTCCGGGTCCCCAGCTCCCGGGCTTCCGCCGCAGCTCTTCTGGGACACGGGTTCTCCCCCTTGACTATCACCTGGGAGCTTTAAAAACCCTCGGCGCCCAGGCTGCACCCAGACCCAGGCAATCAATCTCTGGGGTGGGATCCAGGCGCCCCGTGTTAAAGCCCCTCCGGTGATTCCGATGTGCAGACAGCCTGGAGAAGGCCATTCTAGAACTCACCCTGTCCCTGAGGGAGGTGGTGTTACCATCGCTGCAGAACCAAGCGCTTTTCGTCCTACTGAAGGAGCCCAGGGAGGCTCCGCGCAGAGGAGGGCTCTTGTGAGGAAGACACGAGGGAGGCAGCACACTGTTGCTTATAAATATAATTTATTACCTGTTTAAAAATTCTTTCTTACATTTTATACATGTTGGCTGACAGAATAAATGCAGGCAATTTACAAACTAAGGGACTGCAGGAAAAATGGGGCGAGGGAGCGAGGGAGCGAAGAGCCACCCCCGCCCCCCGGAGCGGGGGGTCCCTCCCTCCACCGCACACCCGTGAGCCGTGCCCAGAGCACGCCTCCGCCAGGGCTTCTCTAAAGGAATTGCATAGAAGATGCAGCCAGAAGGAACTCCACAACAACAAAAGAAGTGCTCCATATCTGAAAAGCCAAGGTTGTGTCGTCGTGTTTAAAAAAAGGAAAATGACAAAGCGCAAAACCTCAATCCGACATTTCTGCAGTTGAACTGTTCAAAGGGAACAGCGGGTGGATGACACAGGCTCTTCAGCACAGACCCCGGGCCTCTCTCTCTGACAAACATTGCTTGTTTTTAGAAAGAGCAAAGAGGAGTGTCACCAATTTGCTACAGGTCAACATTAAACTCAGTGAACACACACAACACAGTGACATCTAACACACACACGGGTGCTGATACTCCCTGCGACGGGCTCAGTGTGTTCTGTCTGGAGGGCGAGGCCTCCACCAGGAGCAGGTCGAGGGGAGGGAAGGGGAGAAGCCAATCGCGCAATCAGCTTGGTCTGATTGCTCCTCTCTTTCCGAGGCCTGGAGGAGTACATCATTTATCCCCCTGCACTCACAGGTGTCACAGGAGACTTTAAGATTATACAAGGGCAAAGGCATTTTCCATCAGCTGCAGACTTGCTCTCTTATGCTGTTCTAAAACAGGTTTGTTTTATCATGGAGAACATAGCTCAGGCCATGATTGTATGACGATGCCTCGCTGAAGTGCTGAGGCTCAGAGATCAAGGGCTCATCCATCTTAGGCTGCCGATCAGCCAAACCTGCCAGTTTGTTTTGTTGTTCACGTTCTGAACCCCAGGACTGAGGGTTATTCCGCCCAGGTCAGAGCCGTCAGGTTCAGCAGCAGCCCTGATGTGGCAATTCCAGGAGACCTTTGGGATTTAAGCATATTCATAAGGGACCCTGAAGTGTTATGGCCTTCAGCAGTTTACAGTTTTGCTGAGGCACAAATCTGAAATGGCATGTTAAGAGGGGTACGTGGGAACAGATACTTTGGCTGGGGGGCAGCTGACTGTATCTCAGGGCGCCTGCCTGGTTTTCTACTCAACAACCGGTGGGCCTCGCCTCTCCTGACATCCTGCAGGGATTCCTGACTGGGGTTCTGGAAGCTCTCTGGACAGATCTCTTCAATACACAAGAGTCTAAGGATACAGCGGACTGGGAAACAGCCTCCCAGGAGCGCATGGTTTTGTGTGCTGTGCGTCTGAGGCCTTCCTGTCGGCTCGTTCTGGGGACGCCTCCCTTGACTGTGCCAACGTAGGTCTGGGGCAAACATTACATTCAGTTGAATGCGCCCATTAATATCCCACCACAGATCAACACAGGGAGGTGACAGAGCCGCTGGAAAACCTGGGAGCCATGAACTCTGCTGAAGACAGATTTTTAAAGTAGGATTTCCAAAAATGGGGGCAACCACAGGCTGGTAAGACTAAAGGATCAGGAAGTTCATTGTTAGACTTAGTCTGTAGAAAAAACCCACCCAGTGACATACAAAGCTGGCTCCCTACTTTTCAAAAATAGCAGGTTTTCAGGCATGAATTCTGGAAATATGTACGACTCCATTTGGCTTACTTGACCTGTATGGACACAGGCTTAAATTAACATTGGTTACAATGTTTTTACTCCCCTTATGTCTTATTCCATTAAAAAAAATCATTCCAGATGCAAGGGAAATCTTTCAAAGTGATTATTACAGCCCGAGATTATACAAATAGATTTCTTAGGGTATAGCACTTCATTGCGGAGGCAAAGTTCTAAGGATTTCAGTCAACATTAGCTCAGTAAAGTTTTAACAAAAAAAGAATACAAAAAAAAACCCCCAAAAGTAAAGTGTAATAGTTAGTCCTATGAGGCACTCAAAAGGTAAAAGAAGGTTTTATTACCTTGAGATCATCAATAATAAAAATATTTTTCCTTATAAAATCTAATGCTCATTGACCATCATCATCTTTACAAATAATTGGCTTTGAGCAGTGACATTCTGATTCGCAAAAGCTCCTCTGTTCTCAAAGAAGGTGGATAAAACCCAATTTCATTTCAGCTGTTCCCATCGTCATCCTTTCCCTCATCGGCCTTGGACTTGGCCTGAGTCTCTCTGTGAAACTGGTAACTTGTTCAGAGCAACTGCTCAGCAAAAGCTGAAACGTTCAGCTTGAAGACTGAGAATGCCACATGTAAACTTTGTCTACTTCCTTTACACTCTCTTGCAGGTCCTTACGTGGTTTTTATTTGCTTGACGGCGTGGGGACAGACCTGACAGTGGCAGAGGCTTGTGAGTTCTAGGGAGACAGTGGGCACCCTCCTGGCTCCCTCCTCCTGCATCGCTGACGGGGGAGGGAGTGGGCGGAGAAGACCGCAGCCAGGTCCCTGCCAGAGCCCTCTGTGAGAAGAAACAAGTCTCCATCCCACCATCTGAATGCTTACTTTGAAGACATCTTACTTATAAGAGAATTACTTTTAAAAAACTATTACTGGGCTGGCCTGGTGGCTTAGCGGTTAAGTGCGCGCACTCCGCTGCTGGCGGCCCGGGTTCAGATCCCGGGTGCGCACCGACTCACCGCTTCTCCAGCCATGCTGAGGCCGCGTCCCACATACAGCAACTAGAAGGATGTGCAACTATGACATACAACTATCTACTGGGGCTTTGGGGAAAAAAAGGAGGAGGATTGGCAGTGGATGTTAGCTCAGAGCCCGTCTGCCTCAGCAAAAAGAGGAGGATTAGCACGGATGTTAGCTCAGGGCTGATCTTCCTCTCACACACACACAAAAAGCTATTACTGAATGTGTAGTTTCCAGAGTGTCCTGTACTCACTCCGAAGGAATCGTTCTACTATTTGAAAGTTGTGAGATTAAAATCTACAAAATAATAATATATATGAAAATGGCTAAGGGTTATGCAGTTTAACATCGGACACCTTACCTACAATATTGCCCAGCCTCGGAAGCCCTCACATTGCTCACGTGGGGATGCAGAGTTTTCTGTGTAACTGAGGAGCGTATTCACGCTGTCTGTGAAAAGGCTGTGAGCTGGGAGCACCTTGGTGTTACACGTTTGGTATCACCTTGTGCCCAGTTATCAATTCTGAATCCAATTTTCTCTCCCTTAGACATAGTATTCTCATTTGCATATATAAAACATTTCTTTCTAAGGAGATGCTTCTTACATTTCCAAAAATAAATAGTAGACAACTAAAAGTAAGGACATTTAAAACAGATAAAGCCCAATGAAAAATATAAATGCTAAAAATGACAACTCTTCACAAACTCTTTTATACAGATTTTTGTGTATTTCTATTTCTATTACTAAAAACCAACTTGAGATATGTCAAGTATGAATGAGTTGATGACGTACTAGGCTCATCATGACATGTAATTTTTGATATGGGGAATTTAAGTGAAAAAAATGTGAGACTAAGAAAACTATATTTGAAGTGAAAATTTCCCCATGTCTATTTGTCATAAAGGTCCTGTTGACTGTACAGGTATTCATTCATTCCCTTTGTCAAACCGCTTGTAGTGAGTTTTTATATCAAACTCAGGGTAGACTGTGTTATGCACCACTAGGTGGCACCATGCACAAGTGATAGATATTTTTCCCCATCCAAATGAAGCACGCCCGTGTTTCCTCACACGCTCCATAGAAGCCCTAGGAGTGAAGGGCAAGACATGGCACATAGAATGGGATGACTGCAGCACCCTGTGAAATGAACTCTCGAGTCTGGACCTTCTGAGTTTGAGAGCAATCTAACAGCTATTACTTTACCACAAAGGAGAAGGAAATCAGAATTTGTAGTGAAAATTATTTGACATAAATGGTGTGTTGTATGTATGGCAGTTGCCGTACACTTGCTAGGGGACGTGACAGGGTTCTACGACAGATGAGTACCTTGCTTACTTATAAGGAATCAACCACGCTTCCCTTTTTTGGTCCTGGGATGTTGAACCAAAAAACAAGCATCTGAAGTGAACCCCAAAGCCCCCCAATAATGGCTTCAATAATACAGTTCCTGCTTTGTTCAATATTTCTGTGTCGATAACTTTTTGATGACTTTTTTTAGTAATAAAAGTTTTGGAATTGATTTATCTGGATAGCTACATATTTGCTCCTCTCTACTTTTCACTAGGCGTGGACGTTTCTTTGAGCATTCTTCAGATTTCTAATTCTTGATTTCCATAGATGACAGCCCCCCAAAACAATAATGATGAGCAATCTTGAGAAGTTATTTCAAGATGCAGCACTGGATAAGAGTTCTCTTCCCTCCTCCTCCTTTTTGAAAAACAGCTATTAAAATTATTTTAATGTAGAATACAATTTTACTATCTTTTGGTCAAATATGCATCAGTACAAACATTATCCACTGAACTTGTTAAGGCAATCTCTCCCTTTCACAGTAAGGGTAACATATTTTTACATATGGTAGAGGGGGTGACCAGAGAGAGACAGATTATAGAATATATGACTAAAACAGATGATAAGAAATAAAAGGCTCCATACCAAGGTATCAATAGTTCCTCAAAGATGAGGATGGAGGAGCCTGGGAATATCAAGAAGTCAGTCACCAAAATAGTCAGGAGAGGAAATATATGTGGAAAGAAGAGAGAAAATGTCTAAAATTATTTCTAATTCAAATCCAGTCAGCAACCTGGATACCTCCAGCCCAAAAGTAAACCACAGCCACGTTTTGGAGGTTCTGATTCATACACATACACATGGGTGCTTATTTTTCGATCTTGGTTTGGCCACTGGGCTGTTGACTCGCTAGTCCCCACCTGCGGAATGAACCGAGTCCCTGTTAAAACCAAGAGCCTGTGATGGTCCTAAGGAAATATCATAGTTTACACAAAGTAGTCTGTTGACTATTTTTCAGTTAAAATTTTTTTTAATTTAAAAAATTGTGACCACGACAATACTAGAACATAATTTGTAACTAGTCAGAAAGGCAAGTGGTCCCAAGAGAGGAAAGAAAAAGATAATAAAGGGATGCCATCTCTCGGTGAACAGCAGAATGTGGTGACACAAAGACATGACTTGAAAGCATAACAAATACGTTACAGGTTAGAACAGTTATCTTCCAGGTGGGAACTATTTGAAAGGCATAATGTAGCCTGGGCAAAAGACTTGCTGCCTCTTTAAATGGTCCAGGTCAGAGTCCACTGTGGTCTTCAGACTGATGAATGAGACTGGAGGCCTCATAGGGGAAGCCCAGCATTTTAGAACCTTGAAATGATCTAATCCCACCCCTTCACTTTACATGTGCGGAAACCGAGGTCTGGTGAGGTTAGGCGACTTTCCCAAGGTAGCACAGCTAGGCCATGAGAAACCCAGATGAAGACTGGTTTCCTGACCTCCTCCAAGCACACTGCCTGTAAGGTCAACAGAGGAGTCAGTGTGGGGTCACGTGACCCCAATGTTAAGTGAATTTAGTAGAGAACACTTCTCATGACAAGACTCAGAGGAGAAAGACCCTGCCTGAGCAAGCAGGAAGAAGAGACTGACAAAGCCAGTAAGCATTTACTGCCTTTCTGGGGCAGAATGATGGGAGAAAGACAAAAGGTCAAGGAAGCAGTGCCTGTTGAATTCAACTGGTGACCACACCCACCGTGTTCTGTGAGAAGGTGAGCAGGTCTCGTCAATACCTAAGGACTACCGGTACTGCTAACCAAAACAGGAGTTAAAAGAAAATCCTTTTACTAGAATACTTGTACATACTCATCGATAATAATAATGATAATAATGATACCTTTTTTAAAAAAGCCACTTCAAATTGCATATTACGAACACAGATGTTGTGAAGAAATGCTTGTTTGTGTGGCTGGACATGGATCACGTCTTCCCTGCAATGCTGCAGCTCCATTCCCAGAGGGCGCCAGGTGGGCCGCCAGGAATAAGGAGTCTGAGTTATTTCTCCTTCACACTTAGATTCTCCACTTCCCTGATACAAAGAGTAACACTGGTTCTACAAGTTCTGGAAACAGAACACCGATGGGAGGATTATCTGAGACACTTGATGCACACAATTTGCAGCAAAAGTCTATGATTTCTCTGTAAATTACTAATCTGAAATAGACACAACAAACTGTCCACAGCTTCAACTTCAAACGATTTAAACAAAAATAGAACGAGCTGTGGACAGTGTCTGTGTCCCTGTCCAATTTGATGTAAACAACTTTTGTAGAAACTGGGTTTGTTAAGAAAGTTTATCCACATATCTGGATAGCAATAAAAAGCGTTTCCTAGGAAACTGTAAGATCCTGTACCACACAGCATACAGCCCAACTAAGAGGAAAATTAGGTGGATTTCTAAATTCAAGGTACAAATTTACACAATTGTTCTTCACTCCCATGACGCTGTCCGAGTGAAGTGGGCGTGTGTATCGGTAGTTGTATCTATTGTTCTTCTCTCTCCCGAGGCTGAGTTGCCTGTGAAGTGCATTGGTCTGGTCTGCATTTCGTTCTCAGCTGTGAACCCCTGGATGGACACAGATTCCCTGTGCATTCTCGTCCTTCATTTTCAATCCCAGCATGGGTCAATACTGCCCTTCTGCTGCTAAAGACACTACCGTTTCATGTCTTCCCATTTCTTCCAAGACAGCTGCCAGCATGCTCAGGTTTCCATCTGGGAAGTTCTGTGCTTCCCAAAGATCCAGGATTACACCAGTTGGGCTCGATTTGGTGGCAAAGTAATTCAAGTACCTATAATCGGGAATGGGAAAATGTGCTGAATGGCGTGATTTATGGATCTATTTTCTCTTCAGTTTTTACTGAACCTTTCTGTGTCTCCATTTGTCTTTGTAAGTATCCTAGTCTCACTTGAGAAACTGTGGTTTACAGTGAGCCGTCCTAAACAACTAGCCCATATTTAATTAGATCAGCCCCAGACAGGAGACGTGATGTTTAACTTTGTTAACCTCAACTCTGAGTAAGATAATTTAAGAGACAAGATGTGCATGGGTCATGTCCTAAACAGGAACTCAGGAGACTTATGTTTTCTTTCCAGCCCAGCTCTGATTATCTCTGACAGGTCACGCCCTGTGTTTTGCTTGGTAGTGATGGCAACACTCTACTAAGAGGCTCCTGAGGTCTCTCTATAACTGAATATCAGTGCTGTGTGTAGCACATTAGTTACCCATTAAACATTAGGTCCTGCTCAACAGGAGATGAGAAACAATGATTACTTTAGTGAATGGATATGTTAGGTTAGGGGGATAGCAGCTTTGCAAAGTGGATCACAAAACTTGATACTTACAAATGTCAGATAAGCCCAGAATGTCTCTCAACAGTGTGTTTACAAGCCCATGGTGCAAGATACAAAGAAGAAGCTTAATACATGTTTGCAGAATGAAAAATAAATTGATGCATGGAAGGAAGAAAATGAATGCTGTCCCAAGTCGAACAGTTATCAGTCCTGGAACCCTATGTTTTCCAGAAACTAGTCCTGAAGCCTGGCATACCCACCTGTCAAGGTTTAGCTTATGGGCCAGCATCCTCCAGTCATGACCTCTCGTCTGTGGGGCATCCAGGCTGCTACAAAGCTTCTGCCGGATGGGGGGAGGGATGCTGAAAGCACTGGGCCCCGTCATGGTGGTGATAGTGCTCGCTGGATCCAGCAGAGGCAAGTCGATGCCAGTAGGTTCCTGTAGTTCAGGCACAGGAACAACACAGCATTATTTCTGAAGACAAAAGCAATCCCTGTGGAACCAATGAATGTAATGCCTTGCTTTGAGCGATAAGAAGAGAATGAGTGCTATTACTCTGCTTAGTAAGAATGGCTTCTTCATGGCTGAAAGGTGTGATTCGCTCGAGGTAACCTGGCTGAGAGGAAGAGCTACATTTTAAGCTGACTTTGCATAGCCTGGGATTTATGGGGCTTCCGTCAGGATTGGGCTCCGTGGAAAGCTCTGGTGTGATTCAATAACAGCTTTTCTGATGGGATGCTCCGGGATGAGAGAGGAGAGAGGGTACATCAATACTCCCAAAGGTTTGGATTTCAGGAAGGGGGAAATGTTCAAAAGGGCAGTTCTTTGAGAATGAACAGATCTGAGATTAGAAGGCTGAAAGTTCAGAGCTTCTGGAAACTGTCTGACCCTGAGGGGAATGCCCTGGGCAAAGGCCGAGGGATGTGCTCTAACCTCTGCAGAAGATGGCTCGGTTCTGTTTTTGTTGAATGAAATGGAACACAACTCTCCTCTAAATGATATCAAATTAAGACTAATTTTTTCAAGAAAATGGTGAACACAGTATATTGCCTTAGGGCAAGTTGCTAACAGCATCCGCCAATGGTTCTACACCCTCATTTTTTTAAAATCTAATTTTAGTAGAGAAAAACATAAATTGGCTCTGAAAATAGTTTCAGCTCATAAAACAGCACAAATGTAAAATCTGAATTTCATCTGCAGGAGAAACTCAAATCATTTTCCGATCACTTCTACTAGTTAGAAAAGCAAAAGCAAATGTTGCCTGGAAACTATTAAAGCAATAAAGAAAATCTACTTAATCTACTTTAAATGTTCTCTCTCTCTTTTTTTAAAGCGGGTAACTCCTTGGTGTACACAATTAGTTGCTGGAGGATAAACTGGCCACACACAGCTTTGGCCATCATGAAGTCTCTGGTGTCTTACAGAGCGCTCAGCTCAGGGGGTCAGTGCCACCACTGCCCAGAGCCCCCCAAAGCTTGCTGCTCCTGCACTGAGGGGTCCCTGCAGTCTGTGAGCCACTGTTGACTGACAGCGTGTTCCGTATTCCCAGATCAGCAGCCAGCGCTCACTGCTAGGCTCGTGTAAGGGGCCTGCACAGGGCACACTGCACAGGGGCCATCTGGGGCTTGGAGGGCACAGTAGAGCAAAAGAACTGTTTGCCATAATACACACAGTGGTGTTGGCTGCAATCACAGTATTTGGCCTCAAAACCCAAAGCTTGGCAAACTGAGACTCCAAGGATTCCATTCGCTCCTTTGTGTTAACTCCAGCACATACCAGGATTTAAAAGACTGGTATGAAACCCAGAAGCAACCAACGTGAGTTGGTGGCCCTGAATGAGGCCACAGCCCGCAATCTCTCCCCGCATCCGGCACAGAGCTCTTTTCACCGGACCGTGAGCAGAGAGGGCTCCTGACCTCAAGGACATCGGGCTTATACAAAGGGGACCAGAAGAGTGATCTGAGGGCACGTGTCACTGTTTATCAACGGATACATGTCGGGGAGGTCTGAACCCAAGTGCCCAACACTTATATTAGGATCAAACGGGTAGGTACGGATTGAGGAGGTGGAGGTGAAGAGAAATCACACGGCATTCCCACAACTGAGTACCATCGCCCACGTGGAGGTCCTGCTGGCTTCCGGTCTGGACAGTAACAACAGGGCCTAGAAGGAAACCCACCAAACCCCCAAATACAACCCCGCCCTGACCGTCCCTGGCTGGGGTGGGGGTTAAGTCTGCACAGGTAGGGGTCTGCTTTTTGTAGTGCTGACTGGTGTCCCCAGAGATTCCTTGTGCTGTTGGCCACAGTAAGTCCTTATGGCTTTCCTGTCATCTGTCCCTGTCTGCCAGACTAATCATCTAACATGCCTTGCTGATATTTCTCCTTTTCTCTCTCTCTCGTTAAGGAGCGTTAAATGCCCATCCTACCAGAGGAGGCCCAACACTTAGTCAGGTGGTGAGTCACTCGCGCCCCCGACCTTGTCGCCGGTGTGGCGCCCCAGAGGTGCTGCCTGGAAAGCGCAGAGCTGGGCCTGACATGGCGTAGGGGCCCCATACGCATGTGCTCCCGCCACTTGACAGTCCGACCCTGCGTCTCTCAGGTTGCCTTGACATGACTAAAACTCTGCTCAGACTGGACCACTCACTGTTCCTCGTGCGTTTTTTAATTAATTTTTTTTTTTGAGGAAGATTGGCCCTGAGCTAACATCAGTTGCCAATCTTCCTCTTTTTTTTTCTCTTTTTCTCCCCAAAGCCCCAGTACATAGTTGCATATCCTAGTTGTAGGCCCTTCTAGTTCTTCTGTGTGGGACGCCACCTCAGCATGGCTTGATGAGTGGTGAGTAGGTCTGCCCTCGGGATCTGAACCAGCAAACCCTGGGCCACCAATGCAGAGCACTCGAACTTAACTGCTATGCCACAGGACCAGCCCCTAGCACCTTTTTAAGGATAGTTCTTCTGCCCTTTTCCTTAATCTCTGTGGAACAAACCCCTCAAAGTCTGGACCAAAGGGCGTGTCCCTGAGTCTCCCCTGAACAAATCCACCCAGGGGTGTCACGGGACCCTGGAGGCCTCCGGCAGCACTTCTCACCACTCTTCTCCGTCCTCTTAGTCTGCCCTATGCATGTTGGTTGTACTGATGTGTTACTTCCATTGATTTCTCAAATTGCTTGGAAAGGAGAGTATTTTTGTCATCCTCAGAACCACTTTGATACTTAGCACAGTGACCTGCACATGGAAGCTACTCAATTCCTATTTGTCGAAATGAGAGAACATATTTCTCCTGATACAGAAAGAGGATGCAGCCAGTTCCTGGTAGAAGCCCACCCCACCGAGTAGTGTGCTGAGCTTCCTTCCAATTAAATGTGGAGACGGGTGTGGCTCTTCCCTCTGTTAAATGCTGAGGGGAAAGGCAGATGAAGGTGGGCATGTCTCTCAGGGAGGTCTGCTCGCAGGTTCCTGCTGTCATCCTTTCCTGGTGAATAAAGGAGCATCATCATTTCACATGAGCCTTCAAGTCCTGAGCCTCCAGCCCTGGCCACTGTGCCTATTTATTTCTGTGTGGATGAAACAAGCTCAGGAGGGCATAATTTCTTGTCTCTCTCATCAGAGGGCTGACAACGGCCTTGGAGGTAAAAGAAACATACACATAAACATTTACATTTAAAATTTCATCTAGTAATTTCAGTTGCTATTAGTTCTGCCTTTACTTCCAGGTAAAAGTAGAGTTTACTCTCACAGAATGCTTATGATGATCACTGTTTATGATATTGGTACCAGCTGTCTTTCACGTGACGATTCCCTTAGTCAAACATACGACTTTTCGACATTAAACAAACAGCTGCTCTGGGGGCTGCACACATTTTCAGCTCGCCACAGTGGAAACAACCTTCTACTCCCATGGTCTGACTCTGCCCAAAGTCACTTAGAAAAACTAGATTTCCCAACAGTCATTTTGAACAGGTTATAGAAAACGGAAGAGATGCACAGATGTAGCAGAGTGATGTTACTTTGTACGTTTTTAATATTACTCTTTGTGTACAAAAAAGTGCTGTGTGTCTGTAGTCAACAGGGGTTATCTATCAGGTATCTGACAGGTCTTTCTCCATCGCTAAAACCGACCAGAATGCCTGAAGAGACTGTAAGTCCCTCTCTCTCGTCTACACCCTTTTTTCTCTTGGTGGTGACGGGTAGCTGCCCCTTTAATACTGCCCCATCCCTCTAAAAAAAAAAAAGAAAGAAAAAACCTTCTATCATCTTGACATTCATTCATAGTAATACTTTTACTCTTCCAGACATTTTCATTCTTAAACTTCATCTCTGTGAGACTAAAAGCTTTTTCTCTAGTTAAGGCGTCTCTGGCCAAAGTGCCCAGAGAGGAACGTCACAGGGTCTGTGGGACTGGGTCAAGCACAGCCTGGCCTGCGGGGGGCGACAGGTCCTTCTCCTGACTGGAGAGGCCAGGGCGGCAGGGCGGCGTGTTACAAATGACTGCTGCTGAGCCCCTTGAGTGGTGGGCCCCGGGGGTGGGGGTAGGAGGGAGCACGTTCCTGGCAAGTCAGCTCATTCTTGGGAGACAGGACATTGGAACTGCAACCCCAGCCTACCCGCCGGCTTGCCATGTGACCCTAGGCGGGGCCTTGTGCAGAAGAAAGACACCACAAATGGAGACTTTCCTCTGGTTATGATTTGTCAGTCACACTGGACCCCTTCTCGGAGCTTTGGGTGAGGATCCGCATCTCAGGGTTTTGCAGAGGCAACTGTTCACCAGCGCAGGGCCGTGCTCCCCAACGTCAGTTCCCAGCTCCACACTTCCCCCGCTGGGGGCCGCATGCACTGAATGCCAATGCTCACCACAATGGTGGGACTCAGTGACCCAGAAATAAAAGCAGCAGAGTGCCCCTTAATCCTCAAAGTCATCTGACTCAGGTCATTTCTGCCCCTCCCTCTGTTAAATGTGTGTGTCTGTCACACACGGGCAAAGGCCTCTGACAAGACTGAAGGGTTGGCCTCTCTGAGCTGAGTGCCGCCAAGTTGCAAAAGCAATCATCTTTCCTCTCTGTGGGCACAAGAAAGAAAGTCCTCAAGTTGTGATCACACCATGCGAAAGTGCCTTTTCTCGGTGAGGGGGTGGCGGCCCTGGCAGGGGAGGGCCCTGAACAGCTCCCTTTCATTGGTGGCTGCAATGATCCACCTTTTCACCCCACAGCAAACGTGCACGCTGAACAGAGAGCGAGCATCAAAGCCGCAGGCCTCCCGCCCCCTCCAAAATTCCCTAGCCTTTGTTGTCCCTGGAGCTGGGTGGTTATTGAACTTTGTAGACCTGCTGGGCCTGGAAAGTGAAAACACCCTCCGGAGCCAGCAGGGGTGGTGCTGTGCGCCAGGGAGATAGGGCCTGCGCATCAGAAGGCCTGGCAGTTGCCATGGCACCCTGACACCGAGATCATTCCTTATGAATGTCACCGAGATCTGTGACTAAAGTTGTTTATGAGTCAAAAGTCGCATGAAACTACAGGAGGAGATGATGACCGTGCCTCGGCAGGCTGTGGGAAAGAAGGATGGAGCCTCGTAGAGGCTGCCATGCTCCCCCGCCTCTGTTTGCTAAGGAAGACAGTCTTTAAATACAACATGTGGAGCAAGACACGCTGAACATAGTGACATTTCATTCGTCACTGAGCAGGAGACAGCAAGGGGGACGTAGTCTTTTAAATCATACCCTGTCCCGCTGTAGTTTTAAAATACGATAATCCTGTGCTTTGTGGCTCAGCGAGCAGCATGGGGCATAGCTCCACGAGGCCCAGAAGCTGCTGCCTTCTGATCACTCTGAAGGCTTAGTCTTTTCCCTTTGTTCCTCCAGCATGAAGGGTTTCACTGTGCAAATACAGCCTTGGGGTCCCAGGTAACAGATAAGGTCACAAACACCTATGCTCCCTGTACAGAGAAGTTTTAAATAGTGGTGCTCATTGCTATTTCTGCAATGTGGACACATGAGATGCCCAACTGAAGGGAGTGGAATCACAGCAAAGAAAGGAAAAGTGATGGCCACCAGGGGAAAATACGTAGATTTTACTCCTATTTTTGAAACATTTCTCCCACTCTGGGGAAAGGGGTATCTCTTCTTCTTTTTAAATTTTATTTATTTTTTTATTATTTTTTATTAAGGTATAATTGACATACAACAGTATATTGATTTCGGTATACAACATAATGATTCAATATTTGTATATACTGCAAAATGGTCACTATAGTAAGTAGAGCTAACATCTGTCCTCATACATAGTTACAGAATTGTTTTTTCTTGTGATGAGGACTTTTAAGATTTACTCTCTCAGCAATTTTCAAATATGCAGTACAGTATTATTAACTATAGTCACCATGCTGTACATTACATCCCAGGACTTATTTATTTTATAATGGGAAGTTTCTACCGTGTGACTCCCTTCACCCATTTCGCCCACCTCCTACCCCCTGCCTCTGGCACCTCTTCTTATATTTGGAGAATGACGTACGAGAGAGAAAGGAGACCAAGAGATTTCTCCTTTCAACATGGAAAAAAAAAGGAGGGAAGAGAAAAGGTGGGGGCAGAGGCCCATCTCTCTTCCTCCATCCCACTCGGCAGCACACAATTTAGGCAAAGGGAGGCGAGTTCCCCGAGGAAAGAAGCAGAAAGGGAGGAGAGACAGATGGAGGATGCGGGGAAGGTGGTGCATCAAGGGATGCCTGGGAAAGGTACTCCATGTGCACAGTACTTAAACCTTAAACTTGAAATTCAGATCGCTTGTAAAAAGTTAGAACGTGAATTTTAAATTCATGTCATAAAAAATAAAAAACTTGTTTTAAAAAGAATTCCCTATTATATTCTGTTATGTATCTAGTTCCTTGTATTCATTAAAGATAGTATTCATTAACAAATAGGACCTAGAGAGAGCTTCTGAGGACTTCCCGAACAACCCGTGTTGAGAGACACCTTTAAACTCCACACTGTCCCCTCCCCAAGGTCATTCTCTCCTTTGGTTTCTAAGACACACGAGAGCGCCTTACCTCTGACACGGTGCAGTTTAGCTGGAAGATCTGCCCTTCTCCTTCCACCTGTCGCACACAGAGTTTGCAAACCAGCTCCACTGTGTTCAGGCTAAATCTTTCCAGAGTGAACGTGCAGTGGAGGTTTCTTTGAGACCCACTCCAGATATGGTAAAAAGGAATTTCCTAAAGGACATAAAAGTGTCAATCACAAATGAGGGACCAACACTAAAAGGAACCTCAGACACTGCACTGCCGAGTACTCTTCTCAGTATCACACGAGTTACCTCATTTCATCCTCACCACAGGCCTCTGCATGAGCACTTCCGGACCCCTTTTCAGATGGAAAAACTGAGGCCCAGAGATGTTAAACAACTCAGCCCAAGTCCCACAGCTAGTAAGTGGCAGAGTTGAGATTTGAACCCAGAGAGTCAGCCTCCAGAATCCATATACCTAACCAGTTTGCCACTTGTCTGTCATTTACCTAAAAAGCTGTTGTAAATGATTTTTTTTAAGTTTAAAAAATTCTCAAAATAAAACCTAGACACTCCAGTCATTGCTCATTAAAAGGAATCCCTGCGTGGTACTCTGGAGAAAAGCAAAGAAAGTCCACAGGATAACGCACAGATCCAGCTCCTTTCAGGCCTCTCCTCCCTCCACACGGGGCGGGTGGGGACGCTGAAGCCCCCTCGAGCTGGAAGCCGCAGACTGGGCTGCCTGCCACAGAAAAGCCCTTGGCCTGACAAGCACCAAGCTGCTAACACACATAAATTTTCTAAAGGTCTAGACCACCTTACAGAGTCTATCCTAGAATCTTTTCTCAATAAAGCAAAGATTGATATATAAAAATGGGAGAACGTGTGGTTAAGAGTAGAGAATTCAGCACCAATGAGAACACTTCCCCTCACTTACTGGGTGATGGGGGGGCAAGTTACTTGACCTTTCTATGCCTCTGTCCCCTCTGAAAGAGCACCCGAGTCCTAGGCCTGCCGGGGTTAACGGAGAGAAACCAGAGTGCATGAGCCTCTGGCAGATGACAAGAAGTCAGCCAGGCTTAGCCTGAATTTAGATTATCATTATTATAAAAGTACTATTTTCCATTACGATTGTACAAAGGAAACTGTTCACAAAAAGGGAAGATCTGTGGGCTTTTAAGGCAGGTGTAAAACAGGGAAAAGAAGAAAGCAAAGGAAGAGATGTAATAAGAAAGTCAAAAGGCCCCACCTCTCCCTCGAGGGCTGAGTAAGAGAAGAGTCGGCCTGCAACCCCAGCAAAGCTCAGGACAGTTAGGAAACTATTAGGTCTGTTTCTCACAGTTTATGTGTGAGTAACAGACAAACAACAGTAAGAATGGAGGTGCAAGATCTTCCCTTCACTCCTTCTAGCATGTTCATTGACTTATATCAGGAGATTGCAACCAGTTCAGCTGCAATGCTGGGGTGTGGGATTGGATTTGCATCCTACAGACAAGGACTCACAGCTTCTCTCAGTGTGTCTGCATCTCCTGACGCAGAAGCACCCACCACATGGTCTCCTGAGAGCGCAGGCTGACGGATGGAGGAGGCGGTGGGAAGCCCTGGAGAGGCCCACGCTGTCCCCACAGGTACATACAACGAATGCTGTTACTTAATGAAATCCTGACCAGGTTTTATTTCTACATGCTATTTCAGTTTCCAAACTGGGCTTCCTTTTAAGTTTTCAATGTAAAGGTACTCTCCTAGCAAGGCTGGAGCCTAATTTGCGTCACGTGGGATAATAACATTCTTCTGTTTTTCCTACAAAAGCATTTTGAGGCTGTTTTTATCAATTCAACATAAACATTTACTCTGAAAATGAAATGAGGGACTTGGAAGTCTTAGATGCTAAAAATAAAACAAATGATAGTACAATTAATTGAAGAAGAATTAAGAAAAAAGTATTCCTTCAAATACGTCTAGAGTATTTTTCAAAAACCTAAATTACCCCCAACTATCTTGGAGAAACAAGTACTGATGTAGGATTAATTTCAGAAGGGAATATTTATGTGCAAATAATTTTAGTGCCCTTTCTTGGAGCTGTCTCCAAGCCATCAGTTCAGCTTGGGAACCTTACCTGATATTTAGCCAGCAATTTGCTCTTCCAGAGGGAATGGGTGATATCGTGAATCGACAGGCGCAGGTTGTGGGTGCTGCCTTTAAAATGAAGAGCCTTGGGTTCTTCTAGGAGCTGGCCTCCCATCTGCCTCTCAAGCTGCAAAACTTCCTACAATGACATGCCCAAACCAAAAGCAGGTTACTGAATCCTATCACTTCCATCTGCTCTCTCATCAAATGAGGAGGTTTCCCCACTGTGCCTTCCCCACACCACACCTAACTTGTGCAACATGTGACTCCGTCTGCAGCCTGAGCCCCTCTAGCTGAAGCCTCTGCCGGTTTGTATGCACGGCACTCTACTGACGACCCTCTGTGTTGCAGCAGTCTACGTCACACCGCTGTGGGGCAAAGTCAGTACAGTCTGCACTTCCCGACAGACAAGTGGAATATTTAATCAAATACAGGAAAATAACAATCAAAACCCCAAATGGGAAGAACCTCAAGCAAAAGAAAAAAATAGATAGAAATATACATAACCAGATAAGTAAGTAGATTTTCGATGAACTTTTAGGGAAAGGGGCAAATAACTAGAAAACAAACCCATGTCTTAGACATGGTAAAACCAGCTACCAAACAAAAATTTGCAATGTGTTTTGGGCATTTTTCCAGTCCTTAAAGTTTCTTTACCTCCAGAAATAAAATAAAATTTTTGCTTAAAATTATCTGTGTCATGATTTCCAATTATCAAAAAAATTAAAATATGCTCATTACATGTCCTATTAGAGGAAAATAAACTGATACAGATTAGGAAGGTTTTTCAACACCAAATACTGACCTAAACAGTTACTCAGATTAAATTTTGAAAAGAACTCCCCATTTCTCAAGAACTGTGGCTGATCCAAAAATTCACTATGTAACTTTACTTATGCTATAAAGATGTAAAATGAAGACAAATTCTGTATATACTTCCATTCCTCAAGCTAGTTAATGGGAGGTGATGAAGCATTTCCAACTACAGCTGTAGCTATCCAAACAGCATCTAACCACAGGTTATCAATGAAGAAACATCCCGAGTCCCCTCTGCTGTCTGAGTCATCCCCACACACACTTTGCTCCTCTTATGCCTTAAAAGTTTTAGTGATACAAATATGTAGGCAGTATCTGTGACTTTTTCTTAAAATCGGGGTTCAGGAAAATAATGGATTCTATAAAAATATAAAAGCAAAATACAATTTTCTTCTTTGGTGAGATTTCAATTGAAAGCATGAGGTTCAACTACACAGGAGATCATTCAGGTCATTCCACATGCAAGTACTGGTACCTACCAGGGTACCAAGCACAGAGGGGTCACAGTGGAGAACTGTGAGTATGGGAACCAGACTGTAGTCCAGTAAGCGCAGAGCTTACCAACATCATTGATTAGATGTAAACAGCTCATTTCAAACTGCTGCTTTAGTGGTTCTTAGCATCCATCATCTTTGAGTCAGGCCACTATTCTGAATGATGCAAGCTGCGGAAAGGTCCTATAAGGTGTAGGAAATACTAGGATAATGTGGAATGTTGTCTCAGACAGGGAGGCCTCTAATTAGTGTCTAATGGAAGAGATGATAGTAGCACAGTGACGAGAGAGGGCCGGGTCCAGCTGCTGGAGAATATTGATGCAGACAGTCTTCGGCATTGCTGGCTGACGAGTAGCTATTACTTGTGACAGGAGCCTGAGCAGTCAGCCAGCCCCCAACCAGTCAGCCACATACGTTGTGTCATAGTGCCCCGGCTCTGCTGGGCCTGGGGCTCAGCAGGCTCTGAGGGTGCCCAGTAGGCCATCCAGATCCACCCAACCCAGAGTCACACATGCTCCTCATGGAACGCCCTCCCACAACACTTCCCACTCCACTCCTCAACAAGAACCCAGCCATGTGGAAACAAAGACGAACAAGAAAAGTGAGGGTTAATTGCAGTTTCTTCTGCTTCAGCAGGAAGGCATAATGAGCTTATGTTGATCATGTTCCGTGTCTAGTTAGCATAATAGAGAAAGCTGATGTTCCCAGTGAACCTGGCACCTGACAAATTTTAAAGCTAAAATGATGTTTGTTTATAAGCCATTAGAAGAAAAGAAACATAATTAGAAATCTTTGAGATTACAGTCATGCCAATCAATCAGTTCTAGCTTCTTTCCAGTACACCCTAATTACCTCATCAAGACGTCTAAAGAGCAATCGATAGTAATTATCTGATTACTATAGATCTTCATTATGTCCAAATTATCTCCCTGGGATGTCTCAAAGAAGATGCATTGTATTCGGGAGGTAATTGTACCCAACACTGTATAATCCACACCCCATTCCTACAATCAACGTAGATTGCCAGAGGATATGGAGAGCATTATCAGTTTTCTTGGCAGGGAGCACCATTGAAAAAAACCTAAACTGCCTATTGGCCATGACCTTGAAGTCAAGAAATCTAATACCACATTCTGAGTGCAAGGTCTGGGTTGGAGTCAGCCCAAGAATACGGCTCAGTCCTTAGCTTCTTGGGCATGACCTCAAAAGTCATGGTAAAGAGTTCTCCCTAGTGGGGAAAGAGACTGGGCTGGCTTGAGCCCTCTTTTGAGAGAAAAGACCAACCAAAGTTGCATTTTAAAGACAATGGGGCCAGAGAACACACTGTCTCCACTCTTAAGCTCTCCATCTCTCCACCAACCAGGAATGACACAAAGCTGCTACACAGAGCTGGGAGGAACCTGACTTTTTCTCCCCTTTGATTGGACATGAACCCTGGTGAAAGAGAAAGTGCTCATCAGGATGCATCCATGCTCAGAGCAGAGGTCCCTGAACACATCTGATTGCATACGCCCACCAGTCCAAAAATTGAGCATGCGTTTTGTTTATGTTTCTTTATATATTATATATCTATATTAATACAACAGTATGTTAATATATTACATTATAAAGTATACATAAGGTTAAAAGCTAAGATGAATAAACACAGAAGTACTAATATTGCCTTTTTTGCCCCAAAGCTTCGTTGGCCTGGTGTGTGAGCTCCGTTTTGGAGACTGCCGGCTCGGGCAGCTGTCCCTTCACACGTACTCCTGCAAATCAGCCCAGGCGTGAACGACTCAGCAAGAAGCATCCTTACCAAACTTACATTTAATGCTTTTTCCTGAAAAGCAGCAACTGTATCATCACCCTCAGGATGTAAAACTTCAAGGAAACATAACAAAGTAAAAGAGAAGACAACAACCAAAGCGCTAACTTAAAATATTAAAGTGTGAATTAAAGATATTACAATCAATCAATAAAACAACTCCTTGCAAACTCATGTCACCCAAAGCCACACGGGGGTGGGAGATGAGTTGCCGCATGGAGTGATCCTGTAGACAAACCCTGTGTCAGAAGACAGAGCAGCAGCCCACTCGATAGGCTACTCAGCCTGCTGTTCCATACTGTTATGGTTTAAGCAGTATAATTTCAGATACTTTATAGCTGATCTCACTTAAAAATACTGCAACTTGTATTTCCAAAAGCTTGATTTTCTGAATTCTTTCTGTATGAAATAATTTTGGTTATTATACATATGATACAGATACGTAAGAGAACATAAAAATAACAGATGTGTGAATCCATAAAGATACAGCCTTACAGTTAAACTCTTTCCTCTCCTTAATCTTCCTGGAAGCCTTCATTCAACATCAGGAACACACATGCTTTGCCAGGAACCATGTCAGGCTCTGGGCACACAAACAAGTAGGTCCCCGTTTCTGCCTCAGACCACTCCCGGTCCATGGCGGGAGACCAACATATACACACATAAGAGCAACATAGTGTGCTTAGCTCCAAGACAGCTTCCAGACAGGCTGTTCTTGGATCGCAATGGTTAGGATATATCACACACCTTAAAAGAGAATAGGAACAAAATATATTTAAGGTCAAAAGATTTAGGAAGTCTTAAGAAAAATATTGTGACCTTGAAATGAAATGCCATAATAGGAATTAGGATCATTTAGGCTCTTTGTTCTCAGAAATATAAATGTCACCCTCCTTTGCAAAGGTTGTCCTCCCTCCTGGCACCCCCCCCCCCCGCCCCCTTGTTTTGGCTCTGGGTGAATCTACCTGTTGCTTGGATGAGCTTGCTCTGCCTCTGTGAGAAGGGTCACTTTCTGACGTCCTTGGTCCATTGTATCTCCAGCCCTCCAACTTAACTTTGAAAAGACTCTTGGGGGCTGGTTATCCACAGAGGTGTGTCTAGCCCATCCCTCCACCAGAACACACATGAACCCCAGTCTAATGTCACCAGAAGCAGGCCCCTGTGCATCAGAGCCCGGTGCCCGCCGGGATCTGGGCAATCCTGTAGGATGGCTGTTTCCCCAGAGTGGTGGCCGCCCCAACGCAGGCTCCTCAGTGGCTCTGAGGGCAGTATTGATTCAGAGAGCCTGTGAGGGATTGCTCGAAAGGCAGGGACAAGGGATCCCACATTAGAAACAAGCAGCTTCCACAACAACCAATTAAACCGAGACATTATCCATGCCAAGCCATTAGCCTGGGCCTCTGAAGAGCCACCATAAATCCAAGCTGTTTTAAAGACCTGTGGTACAAAGGGAGCCCCTCTGGCCTGTACTCAGAACTCTCCAGGCTCTGAGACACAGGACCTGCCCTCGCTAAAGCCTGACGGAGCGAGGCTGGAGGGACGAGCCGTCCCCCTCCCCAGCGGCGGGGTCCTGGCCCAGAACTCTCCGGCCCGCGTTACTGCCGGGCTGGACTGCACCTGCCCGCTGCCGCTCTTCCTCCTCCGCCGGGTCCTTCCCAGCCTGGGCAAAGTCCCCCTAAGGGGGGGTCTCACAGCCAGTGCGAGCCCACGAGAGCCCCCAGGCGACACAGCCGCACACACTGAGGTGCTCGGAGTGCGCGCCGAACAATGTGACAAGTCTCTGCCCGAGTGCGGAGCAGGGACTTGGCGCCGGGAACCGTGCGAGGTTCTCCACGCTCTACACCTCGTCCTCGGATCACCCTCATCCTGCGCCGGAGCTCGCCTCCTCTCCCCCCCGCCGCCCTCCTCGGGGCGCCTGTCTTGGCTTCTCGTCCCTCCGGAGGTGACCCCCCCTCATCTGTGCGTCATTACCCTTCAGCTTCTCCCGCTCTCTCTCGTTTGCCTCCACTTACTCTCCTATCACTCCTTTCCTTGTCTTATTAGAACTCTTATCAGCTAGAGAAAGGAGGAAACTAACGGAAAGCTCCTATAACGCATTAAAATCTGGTCGGGAAGAGCAGGCTGCAGGGGGTCAGGCGAGGCTGGGTTTTGTTTGCTCTCGCTTGTTTCTCGGTGTGGTCTGGTTGTGACGTGTCCGCGCACTCTATCGTTGATGGAGACACAGGCCTTGAGCCGGCTCTATTTACTGCGCCAAGGACCTGGGGCGGCGCCAGGAACCGGAGCAGGTGGAGGCGGCGCTGCGGCGCAACAGCTAAGCTCAGCGCCCGGAGGGGAGGGCAGACAGGCAGTGAGCCCGGCAGCAGCCAGCCTGGCACTCCGGGGTGGTGGGTTGTGCGACGAGCGGCTGCACGGCTCCGTGGAGAGGGACCCACCTCCACGCTTCGTCCTGGCGCTGGACCAAGCACCACAGGCCAAGGGGTGCCTTCATCAGGCTTCTGCGTAGGGACACGAGGCTCTCAAAGGCACAAAGAACAAATCCGCAACCGGTCAGTGTGCCATGCGTTAACCCTCAAAAGACCAACCCTCAAGGACTGTGCTAGCTGGAGTTTAAAAACATCACATCTCCCATCAGATTTTATGGAACCTGTCTCACTCCTATTCATTCTGTAATCCTGTGTTGAAACCCGCCCTTGTCATTTGGGGATGAAAAATTTCTCTCTTTGCTACTGTGGCTGTCACCGCTGTCGCTGTCACAGCCCTGGGCCTGTACTCGTCCAAAGCAGAGGCCAAAGAGAGCAGCCAGGCTTCTCTCCTGTTCCCTGCCAGCTTTCCAGCCGCGCTGCTCTCAGCTCTTTGAGTGCTGACTCCTCCTCTGGCCTCAGGCCTCAGGCTGCAGAGCCGGCTGTGGGGACATCTGACTGTCAGCCTGCCTCTCCCACCTGGTCCGGTCAGCTCAGCGCTGTGGGCGCTGGCCGTGCTGCGCTCCTTTCTCTTCCTGTGCTCACGCCAGGGTGCTGCGCTCTCCCCCTGAGTCTGTCTGCAGTACTTCATCCCCATAATAACAAGGTTGGACTCCGGTGACCATGTGCAAACACTTCCCGTCAAGTCACTTCGTTTCTAGGGCTCTGCCTTCTGCTCCTGCAGCTGCTGCAGCCACGGATGCTTGGTCTGAGCTGCCACTTCCAGCCTGCCCAGTCAGGGCGGTCTGTGACTCTTCTAAAGCAAAATGCCACAGGGTGACACTCAGAGAAGTGGCCATGTCACTGGTCCACTTCTGGGCACACTTCTAAGGAAAAGATGATCTCTCACATCTACATACTAGGAATAGGACTTTTTAGGTTGTTCTAGAACTTCTGAAGTCATCTTGTATTTATTTTCACCCTTGAGCATGTTTTTTTTAACCTTCTTGCTAGTTTTCTCTTTCTGCAGTATAAACTTAGTGACTTTAAACCACACAAATTTATTACATTACCTGTAGGTCCGATTCTGACACAGGTCCCCCTGAGCTAGAATCAAGGTGTTAGTAGGGCTGCCTTCCTTTCCGGAGACTCTAGGGAAGAATGTGCTTTTTTGTCTTCTCCACCCTCCAGAGGTTCCCCCATTCTTTGGCTCATGGTCCCCTTCCTCCATCTTCAAAGTCAGGAATGGCACATCTCTCTGATCCTTCTTGCATGGCCATATCTCCCTTTCACCAGAGCTGGGAAAGGTCCTCCACTTTTTTGTTGTTGTTGGTTTTTTTTTTTTTTTTTTTGCTGAGGAAGATTCGCCCTGAGCTATCATCCACTGCCAATCTTCCTCTTTTTGTATGTGAGCTGCCACCACAGCACGGCCACTGACAGACGAGTGGTGTAGGTCTGTGCCCAGGAACCCAACCCGGGCCACTGAAGTGAAGTGCACCAAACTTAGGGTCTCCACTTTTAAGCACCAAGTAATTAGACCAGACCCACCCTGATAATCCAGGATAATCTCTCTATCTCAAAGTATGTAATCTTAATCATATCTGCAAAGTCCCTTTTGCCATGTAAGGTAATATATTCAGAGGTTCTGAACATTGTGTGTGAATATTGTTGGGGGGCCATTATTCTGGCTGCCATAACTTCTATTTTCTCTTCTCTCTTTCCTCTCTCTTTCTCAAAAAAACATTCAACATGGCAGGTCATTTCCAAAATATATGATAGGGGCAAGGCCAAGTCTCATGAGAAGACGATAAAGATGCGGTAAATGTAGAGGCATCAAAAAGATCCCTGTCCCTACACAGATGACCAACTAGCCTGCCACCAAACTGAACTCACACTACAATTAGATCACAATTAGAGTTAATATCTTCACCAAGCCATTATATTCAAAATACTGTTATAATGTAAATGCCCACCTAGGGATAATTAACATTATTGAGTGCCATTTTGTGCCAGGAAATTTAACAACTTCGATCCCCTTGAATCTTCTAATGGTCCTTGATGTAGACCAAATGAGGGTCCACAGAGGGCAAGTTCAATGACCAGGGCCACAGAGCTGATGAGCGGCAGAACCAACGGAGTCAGCCAGCCTAACTCAAGCTTTGCTTCCACACCACACTTCCCTCCATATACTTAGCAGGGAAAACACATTTGTAACTTTTAACATACTTTTCTTGTTATTGTTAGCTAACATGTGTGACATGTATGAATATATTAATTTAATTCCAGAGACCAGGATCCTGAAAGCACGAAACACAGGTCAGGCTACTTTTGAGGTTTTTTGTGGAAATGAAAGAAAAGATACGGTTAATGGGGCCAATTCAATGGAGGGCCATCTTTCGTAGGCAGAGAAGAGGCAGGCCTAAGGTGTTCTGGGTGCAGGAAGGTCGCGGCTTGCCATGCAGGGTGCATTGAAAGGACACTGGGGAGGAAGGCATCGGGTGGAGGATGAAAATAAAACCTTTTACAGGCTCCTACGACTGCAGCCTGAGAAACCAAGTCTCACACAGTTCTCAACTAGACTTCCTACTTCTTCGCGTTCCTCCTGTCTTTTCATGTAATATGATCTTTCACGGGGTGACTGCACTCTGCTACAGCCTGGATGAGGGTGTGTGAAACTGAAGACGTCCAAAGAAAATCCTTCTTCATGCCAAATGACCACATCAAGACAGCCAATTTAGGTGAATACACATCATTTGGTTTGTGTCACATACAGAGTTGTCAGAAATTCTATAAACATCACCCACTGCCCATATCGTATGAAAATAACTCCTCCTCTAGGTTCTGAATCTCAGAGCTTAGTGTAAACCCCTTTATTACGAAAGGAGCATCTCATAAGTTGTACCCTTAGGATAGCGGGGCAGAAATTACTTATGTCAACGTACATGTGTGTTTCTCCCTGAGTGTTTTAAAACTTACCCCAAATATAACCTTGTTCTCTATTAATTTCTGGTCTACTTCTATTAGGATTTAAGTCTTTGCAAATAATGGAAACACCAATATTATTAGTTTAATCAACTGAAGAGGAGGAAGAGAGGAAAAGCTGTGACACACCCGGCTCAATCTTTTCAGTAGCTGTGACCTCTGTATTTGAGAATAGAATTGCTTCTAAACTCTTCTCACATTCTAAGCATCTTTATCTCTTCACACGCCACTGGTCCTTCTAGCACATGCACAGGAAAAAAACCCACCTGGAAGGTGTATAAAAGAATTCCCCTGTCTCCCAGCAGCCTTGACTTTTACTCCAGCAGTCACTGTCAGCATTCTAATTCTACATCAATGCTTCCACATTGCTAAATGCAGCTTTTAACTTGCAGGTGACCATTTTTGCCCCCAGGCATAACAAAACTCAGAGACATTGTTACAAAAGCTGCCAAACTCAAAAAGGTGGGTGGGAAGATGAAAGAATGCATCAGGGTTGCTTGAGACTGATGTGGTGGTCTCCTGCCCATCCCCCCCCTCCACCTCCATATGGACAATATAAGCACATATGATAAAAAGTGGGAATTAATAGTCTTGATGTGTTCAGCCCCAGATACCAGGCCACAGTCTTTTTCTAATAGCTCTCCGGACTGTGGAGTTCTGACGCCTGAGAATGAGTGCTCCACCGGGCTTCCCTTGCTGCCCTGGTCCAACATTCTGTGAGGCTTTCTACGATTCAGAAAGCGTCCCCAGTACACAGCAGTAACTATAAGAAAATATCCAGTCCAGGGAGACCCACCTTCGGGCATCATTTGCCATGCTGCAGATGGAGGTGGTAGGGCAGCTGGATTAAAGCATAAACAGAGAAGCAGAGCTCCTTTTCATCAGAGCCGGCCTAGATGGGGGAGGCTGAAATGAAAGGTTTGAAGGGTAAAGGACAGCAGCTGAGAGAGTGTCCCCGGAGCGGTACAACAGGCGCCAGGTCACTGCAAAGCACGACGGGGCTGTGATGCAGTCAGGGACTGAGCGAGAGCGGGAGAGACTTGGAAGGAGTGCCGTGTGAAATCTGATGAGTCAAGAAGAGAGAAATAAAAGGACTGTGGAGAAGCCGGAGAGGCACGGCTTAGGGCAGATACCTTCAGAGTATAAGAGACTCCATCAGAAATTTATGGTTTTTAAAAGCAACTCAACAGCCTGGATGTATAAGTAGAGGGCTTGTTCAGTGGAGGTCATCTTTAGCCATGGAAATTAGAAAAACCTGCAGCAGTTCCAGAGGGCAAGAGATTTCAGAGAGGAAGTGGGTTCCCGGTAGACATGGGTAAGAGCAGATGAGGGTTTGTGGACCAGGAGACCAGGCGGCGAGAGGGAGGTCTTCCTTCAGAACAGAGGGCAGCTCGGTGGTGGAGAGATGGAAGGTCAATGGCTGTGGTCAGAAAGGCGGAGACTCACAGGGGGAGATCCTGGTGCAGTTGCTAATGAGGATGAAATCTAGAGCGTGTCTACACTGGCAGATAGATAACGTGGGATGATGTGAAGGCTACTAGAATAAATTGGGGCACAGGAACTGTGATTAAGTGGTGACCTTGAGTTTGAGAGGATGATGGGAATAATGAGTGGGAAGAAAGGCCATGAGGCAGGTACTGCTAAGGTAGGGATAGTACCAGAGGGATTCTGTGCTGAGGAACGGAAATGGGTGATGAATAACGGAATAACAGAATAAAGAACAGCAGAAGAAAGTGCTAGCCCTTGAAGTCGAGCAATGCTGTAGAAGTGGTCGTGGGGTATGAGAAGTACTGGAACTTTTCCCCTTGGCCTCGTGATTACAGGGAGTGGACCCACCACGGGGACTGGGAGGGACGCCATGTGACTTGGAAGATCCAGTTGCAGTTAATGTGAGCGGGTGAAGGACTGGGGAGAGAATGATTTGAGAATGTAGGAAAGTTTGTCCTTAATAGGATTACAGTTCCCAAAAGATCTGTGCAAGTGTTTCGGTTAACAGCTCTTAACCTTGGCTGCACAGCAGAATACCCCAGGGAGTGCTAACAAAATCCTCAATAACCAAACCAATTAGATCAGAACTTTTGGGTTGGGATGCTGGAGCGAGTCTTTTTTGAAGCTCCCCAGCTGATCCCTCTGTGTGCGGGATAGAGAACTCCCCACTTAGGAAGAGCTTGAGTGAGGGAGGGGTGGGCCTGAAGAAGGAGGAGGTATTTGGAAGGAGCGATGGAAAAGCTGGTATTATGGGTAAGAGCGATTAGGAAGCAGGGAGTTGGGAGAGAGACTGGTCGGGAACATTAGCAGGCAGTGTGCCAAGACTGCAGAATTTAGGTAACGAAGGTCCTGTCTGAGTTATCAGCCCCAAACTTCCAATTCAAGTGTGGGTGTGAGGCAGCGTTCGTGGGACTGAACTAATCATCTCTTCAGTATGTTGGATAGACCGTTTACCTATAACTAGGATTTTGGTTTCTGCATTATTAAAAGGCCACGAGGTGCAAGAAGGCCTTATCCATTATTCATGTTTGTTTCAGGCTAAGTGCTGGGTCCCCAGATGCTGAGAATTTACAAATGTCTATTTGGAAAGCACTGACCAGGATACAAACGGCTCTTGGGTTGCTTTCACTGCTTAAACCTATTTGTCAGTCTTTCTCCGTGTTGACTAATTGGAATAATCAAAATTATTTAATGAAGTATTACTATTTTTTGCATGGATTTGTGTGTGTCTGTTGGGAAGAAAGGTCAAGAGTGCCCGAGTGTAAAAACTGTGTGTGTGAATATAAAATAGGTGTATCAAACATTTCAAATATGATGGAGGTCTTCTATGATATGCTTTTTGCAATGATTTTTCTTGGAATTGTTAAAAAAATTTGCTTTAATCAGACCCCATGGCTCCCCTACAAACACAGTTTTCCCTAAGAAGAATTTAAGCCCAGGATGATTTCTATCCTGACAGTGTCTCAGAAGTATCACATTTGCAAGGAATATAAAAGAAATAACCTTAAGCTTTACACTAGAGCTGTGTGTTCACATCATTTATTCAACTTCAGAAACTCCTATGGGCTCGACCATCAAAAATATATCCAGCGACTGATTACCTCTCATCCCCTCCATGGACCCAATGTGCAACACCCAGTTTTCATGACCCAGAAATACTAACTGGGTGGAAACCCCAGAAGGAAATGCCCTGATTTTCAGACACAATTTCTTCTCTTGCCTTCCTTGACATATTTTTCTTCCACTTCTCTTCCTCCTCTGGGTGCTCACCCTTCTGTAACTCCTTTGCTGGCTGCCCTTCCCCCTCCCTTGCAATGGCAGTGCTCCCCTTGGCCCCTATGCTGTAGGGTACGGCTCTTTGAGCAATCCACTTTAGGTGTGGAGAGTCCAGACTGCAGCCAGCTGCCTGGGCGAGAAGCCTGCTTTCCCCACTCAATAGCTGTGTGACCTAGAGCAACTTACTTAACCTTCCTGTGCCTTGGATTGCGCATCTATAAAATGAGGACAATGGTATCTTACCAGGGTTGTTGTAAAGATCAAATGAGTTAATAAAAAATATTTAGAATCTTGCCAGGCACATAGGAAGTTCTCAGTAATATTTATTGTTTTCATTATTATTTTCTCCCTCTACTCTCCCTTGATATTCTCCCTGATCACCACGGATGACAAATATCAATATTATAGAGTTGGTTCCTGCGTCCCTCTCTCAGGATCTGCTCTCAGTTCGGAGAGCTACACTCATATTTCTAACTCTCCCTTGGGCATCTTTGTCCTGATGTCTAATTCATACCTCTAACTCAATATTCCAAAAGCAAAAGCACCATATCCACACCCCAAAGCTCCCTGCCCCTTGAGTTTGCTACTGTTACTTAGAGGCAGACTTGACCTTCTGCTCCCCCAGTCAGTGTTAGTTACAGGTCCTGCAAGAGTTACTTGAACAGGATCTTTCACACCTATTCCCTTCTTCCCACTCTTCTGTCATCACCTCAGCTCTACTGTGCTTTACTTCTTAACTTGACTCTATCTTTTCACTGACGTCAGACTAATATTTCTAATGTATTTCCAATCATGTCTTTCTTCTGTTTAAATCTCTCCATTAACTCAAGAAACTGAATCTCCACTCCCCCCTCTGGCAGTCAAGGTCCATCCCAACAAAACTGCCATCTATCATTCTAGGATTACTGGAAATAATATGCCCATGTAGAGTCTGTATTTATTGTTCCGTCTGTGTTTCTTCATGCTGTTCCCTTCACCTGGAGATCTTGTATTTTTTTCCCATTACTGCTGGTCAAACCCTACCTTTCATTAGGGCCAATGTTAAATGTTAGCTCCTATCCAGATTTCCTCCAGATAACATGATGCCTCCGTCTCCTGAACTCCCGTAGAATGTTGCGTTCATCTACGGCATTTATCACACTCCAACCTGTCTCCAAGTCTTTGGCATACTTCTTTTATTCCTCCTTCTAGATCATAACTTCTTCAAAGGCACTTACTATATCCTTTAAAGCTTCAAGTGGGATAACATAAACGGCAATAACAGCACCAGGAATTAAGCTCATTTATTCTGCAAAGCAGCAGCTTGTTGTCAACTGCTAACCCTCCTCCTCACAGTGCTCATAAAAAGAAGGGGGAAGCATATCAATGAAGCAGCACACCAGAGGAACACACAGTGTGAGCAATTATGCCAATTCCTTTTATGGGAAGAACACAGCTGAAATAAACATGGAAGCAGATTATTTACCATCCACGGGTCTCGTTGCCAAATTCTTCCACTTCTAAATTTTTCATTAAAAGAAATCAAGGAAGGTAAACAAAAGTAGCCCTTGGGAGGAATGAGCATAATGGAAACAACTCATTTATCAGCATGGCCTCAGAGAAATGTCTAATTTTTTTTAACTGTGTTTTTTGGGGGCCAAACACTTGTGTTCCTGCACTTGGGTGCACGCACACATACACATCTTTTCTAGGTGTGCGCAGACACCAAACCTTGGTTTTGGTGTGAGGGTGAGGAGGGTGGGTCAGGCCGGAGCCACTTACCTTCAGGGCGTCCTGGGTGTCATCCAGGCAGTAGACTCGGACGCTGTACTCCAGAGAGGAGCAGCAGAGTGGCCCGAAGATGGCCAGCTTGAGGCGCTTCGCGGCCGCCTTGGTGGTGGACTGGCCGACCAGGGCGTAGGTGCCGAGGCTCTCGGTGAGGAGGTGGCAGGCCTCTGCGTCCAGCTGAATGTAGCAGGGCGTGGTGAAGTTTTCCTCTCCCACCACCACCACGTCCTGCGGGACAGGAGGGAGGGTCCTTGGCTGAGCCACTGAGGATCCTGCTGGCCACTGTGATGGTGGCCAATGGCACCTCTTCCCCTGAGTTTTGACTATTGTTTTTCCTGCTCTTTTTTCTTTCTCGGGCTTTATTATACCTCTATCTCCATTCTTAATCCTTCTCTCTCTTGCTTCCCTTGCCCTTACACTGATAATATTCTCTATGTAGATGCCCCCTACTTAACATTTTATGATCTTCCAAGAATCCACATTACTGGAATCTACATAAAATTCCAAAAGAAATTCACAAATTATCCTTTTAAGTTTTTAGTGTACCTGAGTTTATTATCTGTTTCTGAGAACTTAATGTTTTAATCTCTAAATTTCTTATTTAATCCAAAAGTACTTTTTTATTTCAATGTCATTAAAGCATCATCATTTTTTCCCTAAAAATTTAGAGCCTTGAAAAGAATTAGAGAAAGTAAGGAATTATGCAATATCATTCTACTGTATTCTTCCAAAACCCATGTGACAACAATTTTCCAAAGCAATACATTGCTTTTCCTCAATAATCCGAGCTGCTAGACTCTACAGAAGGCTTATGGAATGGAATATGGCAAATTCCATGCCTTTAAAACATTTTTCTCTGTTATTTTTCAAGTAAGACTTTAAACAGTCTACCCTTTTAGACTTTGGCAATATGTAGCAAAATATAAAAATACCTTGGAAGTGATGAGTTTTGTAAAAATAGTTACTAACTCAAACAGGTTTTAATTTATCCAAATGGCTTGGGCTGCAGAATCAATCATCTGTAAGACCAACCGTAGGATCCATGACTAAGGGTCGCAATTCCACATGCCTCCTGGGGCAACCAGGTAATAGGAACGTGTGAAGCAGGCAGGGAAGAAGACAATAAGGCGAGGTGGAGACTGTGGGGAAGCAGAGCCCAGAGCAGGAGCCTGACTAAAGAGCTCAGTCTCCACCTGGCCTCAGCTCATTGCGGCTCTGCAGGAATGCAGGCCCAGGGAGGACAGAGCCTTTAATTTTTCAATAGAAGCTGGAAGTTCATAATTTTATGCAAAATCTTCCACCTTTTAATTAATTCAAATTTAAAAGAATATTTCGTGTGGGAGAAATAAACATGTGGGCACGATTCAGCCTCTCCATTAGGCTACTTTATCTCCACAGAGGCAGGAACTGTATGTACTTTGCTTCCCTCTGTATCTCAGTAGGCCTGGCGCATGGTAAGCAAACGGTTATTTGTCAAAAAAAAGGAATGAATGTTTCATTGTAAATTGAGTCCCTAGGGCTGGTAAAAGACATGAAAGAAGTAGCTACCCCAGGTGGCTGTTTATTAGTGAGGCCTTGCATCATCATCAGAGCTGTAGAAAGAGCTGTGTTTCGAGAGTATCCATGAAATCATTTCTGCATCTGAACCTGTACCCAAAGATGAAGCTCAAACTGAACCAGAAAAGAGAGAAGGAAGCTCAGCACCTCCAGGTTTACTCTAGCCCCAGAAGGACACCTGGAAAGAAGCGGCTTTCTCCAGGAAGGCCGGGGCAAGCCTCAAGCATCATCTAATGAGGGCACGTTATAGACAGCCTGCTAGAAGATGTGGTCGGGAACAAAGATGCTCCATGTCGCTGCCACAACTACAAGAGTGTTTTCATAAGGACTGACCTCTTCTACTCATCTCTTTCTTTTATTTTATTATTATTATTGTTGTTACTGTTATTATTAGTCAATTTCAGAAATAGACATGTTTTAGGGTATTAGGCAGAGAATCATGCAAACAATTTAGGATCACTTGAGATTAAGACTTTGGGATGTTTTTGAGATAAATCACTTACAGCTTAAATGGAACTGAAGTTAGATCTGGTTAAGTCTGGTCTTAACTCAACATAAAGTACATCCCTAGACTTTAATCCTAGACTTCAGGTTCTATGGCAAGAAGTGACCCCTCATATGGCCAAGAGGAGAACATGTTCACAGAAAGGAAATTCTAGGTAATCCCAGGGATGCCCTGGGACTCTTCTAACTCTAACAGTACTTTTTCTTAAAATATTAGGGGCTTGAATCTTCATGTATATTGTCTCTAAAAATTTCTTTCCTAACAGAAAAATATCAAAAGTAAGCACAAAATATATAACATATAGATTGGATACTTCTCTTTGTAATGATTACACAAAAATACAGGGGTAGCTTTTAAAACTATTTGATATCTTTTGATAGACATATTCCTGAAATATGCTTTCCTGAGAATAATCTAAAATGTAATTTTTACCTGTCTAGTTTCCACTTAAACAATTTGTTGTTAGTGCCATGGAGTCTATTCCTACTCCTGGTGACCACAACTCCTAGTGACCCTGACTCCTAGTGACCCTGTGGACAGCAGAGCGGGACCCTGCCCCGTCTTTTTGCGCCATCCTCTCACCTTCCAGTGCTGTATCAGACAATGCTCTGCTGCTATTCACAAGGTTTTTGTGGCCTGATTTTTTGGAAGTAGGTAGCCAGGTCCTTCCTCCTAGTCTGTCTTAGTCTGGAAGCTCCGCTGAAACCTGTCCACCCCGGGTGACCTTGCTGGTATTTGAAATACCAGTGGCACAACTTTCAGCATCACAGCAACATACAGCCACCACAGTATGACAACTGACAGATGGGTGATGTGGTTCCCAGACTGGGAAACGAACCCAGACCACGGAGGTGAGAGCGCTGAATCTTAACCACTAGACCACCAGGGCTGGCTATTTAAAGGGATAATAATGAAAATATACAAGCTTTTTTTTTAAAGGTATTAGGTATAAAATCTTCATGGTAAATATAACAAATCCTTTCGCTCTTAACTTTAGGTGCTAACTGAAGGGCTCTGATGGAAAGAACAGGGTCGGTTCCAGGCACAGTCCTTAAGCAGTTACGATGGCGGCAGCCACAGAGAGTCAGGACGCTGCAGATGTGCTTCATTCTAGTGGAGCTGAGGACACACCCTTGCTGTTTTCCCAGGTTAAGTTCAGAAGAACTATATTCCTGGTACTTGTCTTCAGGTAAGTGCCTAACATTTTCTGACCCAGGTGCAATGTTTTTCTACCTGCGCATTTAATAAATAAATATATATTTCCCTTCCCAAGATAGAGTATGTATCCTCCAAAAGGGGCTTGTGGGAGACTAAGTGCACTTGCCCTGTGAGCTAGCTAACACCTGACCATCATTTTCTCTCTGCCTATCAGTCAGTGGATAAAGCATTCCGGAACCAGTCTGTTTCTCCGTCTCTCTCTCTCCCGACTCCTGCCTCCCTCCCACTCTCTCCCCTTTCTTTGTCTCTCTCTCTCTCTTTCATTTTGAGTGTAAGCTAAAATTCCATCCATGTTTTGCTTTAAAAATAAAAGCCGTCCCATAATTGCTCCTACTTATCTGCACGCATTGCTCCTGCGTTCCGTCTTCATCCCAACAGAAGCTCACCTCCCACTGTCCCTGTGCTGCCTGGTGCTTGAGCTGTATCTTCCAATCCTCGGAAGTGGGATCTGCGCAGTGATGCATAGTGAGGATGACGGGGCGGGTCAGCAGGGCTCCCGGAGGCCCACAGCTCACTACGGGGGTCAAGAGTGTTTGGGTGTCTTCCATGGGTGGCCTAGGAGGAGAGCAGAGAACGGCATCAGTGACGTAGTATTTCCATAGAATTTATGTACTATGTACTCATTGAGATTTTAGATCTAAAGTTGTACAAATAGTTTCTTCTTGGAGTTTCTTTTGTGGGGGGAGTGAGGCAGAATTAAAGGGAAAGACATGCTCTTTAAACCAAGACTTTAATACTGCAGGACTGGAGGTCTTTGTGATAACAGTGAACCTGCCAGCATCTCTTTGATCCCCTTCCTGCAGACACAGGTACTTTCAGGATGGAATGAGAAGGAGCCAAGTCTTTATGAGGTTACATAACCGTCTTTTGTGATAATACTTGCCACTGGTCTCACAGGGTTTTAAATACTTTTGTGTTTTTAGGACCAAACTTGAAAAATATTTTAAAAAAATAACTTCAGAATTAGGACACCCTAGAGCTAAACTTCTTCTAAATGACTTTCAGGAGGAATTCAGGCTAATATAGCAGCTTCCTTCTTTCAAATATGACCAGAAAGAACATAGAACTGTATTTCTGTAGCAATTTAAAATGAAATCTCTTTATTTTTATACTTCATTCTCTGAGAGTCTGGGCGGAAAGAACCTTACAGCTCCAAAATCTTTATTTCGTATATTTTTTTAATTCCCTTAAATCCTTTCCCTAATAAGATTGTAATCAACAAGAAAATGGATAAATTTACTCAAGCTATCCGTGAGGAAGTCGTCCCAAGGTGCTGAGTGGATTGCCTAAATTCTCACAACTAACAAGAGCTAGTCCTGGGACTCAAACCAATGCCTCTCAACAACAATACCCACAACTGCTCTGTCAGAATAGCGTGGCTTAAGCAATCATGGACTCACAATTTTAGAGGAAGAAGGACCCTCGGGGTCAACACGCACCACCTTCCATCCAAGGCAGGAGCCTCTCTACAATACACATCCTCAATTTTTTTTTCAATTTCGGCTAGAAAAGCATGGTTTCTACATATCTTCCTATATTTCTATCTTCATTTTCATATAGATGTCTGTCAGTGTTTCAATGTCTTCACTAAAGCGGGGCATCTTGAAATGAATGTTAACACTCAAGTAGACAGTCTGGGGGACTACTATTTTATTTGATTTGGAATATGTAGTTATATAGTGCCTCACAATTGTTGCTTTAGATTATTCTCAATCAATTATTTATAAATATTATTTTGCAGGCTTCAGTTAGATGGGAAGATAGAGACAATATGGTTAAGCATCTCCTTTATAAAATGAGGCAATGAAGCCCTAAGAAGGTTAAGTAACTTGTTAAAGCTAACCACTCTATATATTCCTAACATGAAAGGCTCTTAGGCTAAGTCTATAGTTCTGTGGTTGCGATGATGGCTTTTGAACCTATGTACGGAAATTCATATTTAGGTGTTTAATTTCACCTTAATAGTTTCAGGGAAAATTTCAGGTCATCTATTTCTTAATGCTATGTCTTTCTTCCAAATATTGGCTATCTCTTCCAGTCTTTTATCTTCCATAAATCTGATATGTCTGCCATTTCTGTTCTCATTCCAATCATTGATAATATTGTAATATAAGAATAGGGCAAAGACAGAGACCTTTTCAATGACACCACTTGAAACTTCGCTCCCGTCTGATATCAATACTTTGAGTTATTTAGTTCAGCCAAATATAAGCCCATTTAAATATACATTGTCCAGTTCACATCTTTCCATTTCATTCACATGGATATTACAAGGGACGTATCAGATTGCTTTATAACTGCAATGGCCACTTGAAATGGAATTTTCTCTAGTCTTTATCTATGGTTTATATATTAAATATTACATAATCTAGAAGTTAGCTTATATCTGTGGGCTCATTTAACACTCAGTGAATGATAGAAACTGTTATTATTTTTTGAATATTGTTGGAAAACAATTCTCCATGGATCTCTCACGTTTTTGCACTTTCTCGACTGTCTTTTCAAAGCCATTGTATAGCAATCACCTTGGAAGACAGAGATAGTGCTTACCCCTAAAGCAAATGGCAGACAAGTCTACTTCCCAATATAAAAGACTCAGGTTCCCTAAGCTCAGGGTCCTTTCCTGGAATGCAACCACTGAGTGTGTAGATATCACCTGACCCTCTTGGCATCACTCTTTTGGAAGTGGGGCTCAGGAAACTGGCACTAAAATGATGATACTCTGGATAGGGCTATTGCTATGAGTAATAAACTGCCCTTTGTCTCTGATTCAGGAGTCTTGTGTCATCTACCAGTATCCACAAAACTGTGGCAGCCAATTTGGTAGCTCACAAGCAAGATTAAATCTTAGAGATTCCTCAGTTCTTGACAATTATTATCATAAGTTCTAAGAACTCAATTAAAATTGGGCATATTTTCCCCTTAATAAAACTTGGCTAGCACTGTTTCCTCTCATTCTAAAATTTCAATAGGATCTCATCAACCTATGGCTTTTCTTTCCTTCCATTTAGAAAATGAAAACAATTTTTATCTCCTTTTAGCTTTTTAATACTGCCTCCATTCTCACTGAATAACAATGCAGTTTTATTAAATCTAAAGTTATTGAATTACTTGAAAATGTACTTATAGTTGGAATCATAGGTTATTGGCAGCTTGAGAACTCATTACTATCCCCTTTGCCCCATCATTTTCATTTCCTCTTAACCCAGTTTTTCCTCCTTTCTTCCAGTCTGAAATTCATTCTCTTAGAACATGAGTAAAGTTTTGCTTTCATTGTTTCATAGTTGATATTATACCATCTGCCCTAAGCAGTAACCTTATTCTTGCTTATTTCCACTTTTCTTACCAGGGCAAAAAAAAAGCAATGATTGCATTTTCCTGAGCACTACTCTTACCTTTTAGTTACAAGTGTACCTTGAGAAGTGAGCATTAGACTTTTAAGGAAAGAGACTAAAGTGGAATCCATTTCAAGTGGCCCCTGCAATACAGCTGGGGATTGGAAACATCTGTCTCTCAGGCCGCTGTTAGCAGCCGGTGCTGGAGGCAGAAGGAGGAGGGGTTCCTCTCATCACTGAGTTGGAACAGAAGGAGAAGACTCCCTGCTGGGCTGGGGAGCTGTCAGACCTGTACTCTCCAAGCACACCCCTGGCATGTAATATTGATGGGCACCATTCTTGGAGGAGGGACAGCAACGGAGGGAAGGGGCAGTAGGTGTCAAAAGAATTTATTAACCCAGTGAGGTGCAAAAATGTAATGAATAGGGAAGTGGCAAAGTGGGATTCATAACAGGGAATGAAAAACAAAGAAGAAATAATGATAAAAATCTTTTTTATGTTTTCAAGAGAAAGAACTGGTGTAGAAATTGGAAACATTTCCAAGCATTTATGGAAGGAGTGACTTAGGGAAGGTTAAGATTTAACTGTGTGAAACCAAAGGTCAGAGTGTTTAAATCCACATTTCCTTTATTTACATAAAGCAAGAATATCAAAATACATAAAACAAAAACAGTAGAAAGTAAATATAAATAAGTCTGATTCGTGTTTTTGCAGAGAGGGGCTTCACTCCATTATGTCTCATGTGTTATCTAAGATATTTAAGCAAACATTTTGTAAATATTAATTGCAGATGATATGGAAATGAACACAAAGCAAAAAATAGCTGCACAAGTAGCAATTAAGTAGAAATTCAGTAATGAACAATGACTAAAGTTTTAAAGGCTTTTCAAAGTCTAACAAGGATAATACAGTAAATGCTGGCTGGGTTCTGAGGCCTCTAGGACAAAGGCCCTGGAGAGGAGTTTTAGTTTCCTGTCAGAGAGATCGTCTCATCCTTTGCATGATGTTATTAGTGAAGAGAACTTCTACACAGAAGTGCATAATTTACAAAACTTTCATACTAGCAATTGCATTTGCTGCTCACAGCACACCTCTAAGGTAGTTAAGTGTTTCTATTACCTCTTTTTCCAGAGGAGGAAACTGAAATCTAGAGATATTAACACACTTGCCTAAGGCTGCTAAGCTAGTCATAAGCAAAGCGAGAATTCAAACACATGTCATTTGTTTTCTTTCATACAGCGGTGTATTTTGGGTTGCTTATCTGGGTTTAGGACCTTGAGAAATGTTTTATGTTTGCTAGAGCAGGCTCAAAACTGCTTCTCGAAAAGAATTTGTCTCCACCCACCTCTGTGTGGAGATGCAATGCCTTCTATTAACACACGTCTTTTTTCAGGTCCCACAGGATGACAATCCCACCCTAGGCTCAGCTGCCTTTAAAGCACACAGTTTCATGTATAACTGGCAACTTGAAATATTTGCATTCTAGGTATTTGACAGGGAATATCTAACTCACTTGCTATCAAAAGCGCAATTGAGCAAAAAAAAATACTTACGGAAGCCACTCTGAAGGGCGTGCCAGTATTTCCCTAGGCAGCCAAAATCTATCCCTGGATTAAGCCAGAACAGCTAAGTATTGTGCCCTGGACTGAACTGCTGAATCCCTGTGGAATTATTTTGCTGAATTTATAGTTGGGCCTTATACCATCTACTTACACTGAGGGACAGGAACAGAAGTAGCCTCAGGAAACTCATTGCTGTTTTTACTTCAAGGGTGTTGTTCACTGTATTAACAAAATGTCTTCTTTATGAGGAACCAAAGGAGAAATAATTGAGCTTCATCCAGACATGTTTTTTCCTCATGGACACATGGATCTTGCAATTTACCACATTCCCCTCTTGAAAGCTTTGAAATAATAAATTCATGACCTGTTGCCAGGAAATACGCTGGGAATTACACCAAATATTTTATATTCTAACCGCTCACCTGACTTTATCTTTTCTAATCTTATTTTCCCATTTTCTCATTTTTTTATCCACTTATTTAAATATTTTTCCTTCCATTGAAATGAGTGTATTTTCATAAATCACCTTGAATCATTTCTTTCTAGTAGGATTTCAATAAATAAACACTGTGGAGCAAAGTGAGAGAATAAGATTTAAATACACCTGAACTCCACTCCCTTCCCCCTATGTCTTTAGTCTTTTTATAGTGGTCCTTCAAATAAGGAATTTAGGACTCCACCTAAAAGTAGAATATTACTGAGTTTCACTGAGAAATGATAATGTCAACTACTATTTTACAAAGTTCCAAACAACATGTTAAAATACAGGAAAACTTTCTGCTATATGATTACCGGCATAAGAGAATTCTGGCCTGCTATCCTAACACATTTCTTTATTACTTATGGTCAGTAAATATATATGATAGTTTTAATTGCCTCACCACTAACACATACCTTAAACCCTTCCTACTGGGATTCCCTCCTTAAAAAAATCCTAAAGGCCACCAATGTCCTATAGCTGATAAATCCAATAATTTTTTTTATTATTCTCTCTCTTTTTTTCCTTTGGTGAGGTAGATTGGCCCAGAGCTAACATCTGTTGCCAATCTTCCTCTATTCGCATCTGGGACGCCACCACAGCGTTGCTTGATGAGCGGTGTGTATGTCTGCGCCCAGGATTCAAACCCACGAACCCTGGGGCTGCTGAAGCAGAGCAGAGCTGGTGAACCTAACCACTATGCCACCGGGCTGGCCCCATATTATTCCCCTTTTGTAATTTTAATTTTAATAATACCTCTGTCAACCACTTCCTCCATCTTCAAACTCTCTCTACCTTTGATTTTTTTCCTGCTATACTTAGAATCATTCATTCTTTCATTCAAAAATATTCACTGAGGAGCCACCGTATGTTAAGCAGGGTGCTAGTTGCAAACTCTTTATTTATCCTTACATGTTCTATTTAGTTTTGCTCATCACACCCAAACCTTAAATAGGAATATTTCCCAAAGTTCTTTCCCCAGTTCTCTTTTCTGCCTCTGCACTTTTTCCCTTGGAGGCTCCATCACTTGTGACTTCCCGTCTGCAATTCCAGGGAGAATCCCGTACCCGCCTCGTGCACACCGTGCACATCTGAAGCAGAATTCGCCCTCTCCCGCCTTGAACCACTTGCTGCTTCTGACCTCCTCCACTGCTCCCACAGTCCTCCCAGTGCCCCCCGAGGTGTGAGTCCTAAGTGCATTCTTTGTGTTCTGCCACTCTTCTGCAATACTTCTAACCGGCTGTGAGATACTTTTTCTTCTGAAATGTATTCCACTTTCCGTTCTCCAACCTTGGGCCTGGCTCCTTCCCCTCTCCCCTCACACCTAGATTATTGCCAGAGCCCACCCAGACACCCAGCCTCCGGGGAGTCTTTCTGTGCCCTCCACCAGTTCGGTCCGCACATCATCACCAGATCAACCTTTAAAAAGCACTGTTCCTCCTGTATCACTTGGCTGCTCAGAGACACCCTACAGTTTCCAAAAAAGTTCTATTTACCTTTATATTTGAAATGTCTCAATCGATTTTTTGGCCTTTTGAGAAAACTGCCAGGCAAGTACAGAATACAGAGATAGGGAAAATTAACGTTCATATCTTCAATTCAAATTGTTTTTCAATAAGAAATGACAAAGGGTAAAATTTCAGTCTCAGTCAGACTCGTTTTTTTAAACTGCTGTTGGAAACAAGCAAAAAAGGCCCATGTTAGAGCCATTAATCGTGGAAATGGTATCCACAGGGGAACAGAGGCTTTGCAGCCTCTCCAGAGATCTGTAAAGCAGGTAGAAACCTAGAGCACAGCCTGGCAGCTCTGCTCCCTGTTGGTTAGAGACAGCTTGTCCCAGCTCTGCAGCGCATTTAGGCTGCTCATCCGCCATCCAGGGCTTTCTCTTGGAGCATATTCGGTAACGATAAGGCCCCTCTTGTCACATTCACCATGCCACATGTAATTAAGTTCACTCCTCCCTTTAGACAGTTCACATCGGCAGATGACCAGTTGGATACCATCCAGCTGGAAAAACACCCAGTTTTGAATGCAATAAAGGGAATCAGAGAGAAGGAAAATGGAGAAAAATGATCAGAATTTTCCTATAAATGCCTTGAAGTAACATTCATATCTCCTGATGTCCTCACAGTGTCTTCTCTGAAAGAAGTTCTATCTCAGATCATGTGAGGATAGAAACGGTCTTGAGTGAGCAATAAACAGAAACTGTTCAAAAATGCACTATAATAGGAAGGCAGAGGCTGGGTTTGTGTCCGTCCCAGTGCTATGGAGGAGAGAGGGCGGGTTAGAGAGTGGAAGAGTGTGGCTGGGGTAACCTGGATGTGAATTCTTCCTCCTCTCAGTTGTTAACTGGGACACCTTGGCTGTGTGACTGAATTTCCCTGAGCCCTAGTGTTTTCATCTTTAAAGTGGAGCTCATTATAACTTGTAGAATTGTAGTGAGGAATAAATGAAATTAAAATCATGGTGGTAAGTGGTAGCCCTGCTTTGTATTATTACTATATCCTAAAACACCTTCTCGTTATTGTGGTTTTACAAGAAAAATGCATCTAGTTCATACAACAGAAAATTATCAAGAGAGGACTTTCTCATTTATTTGAGACAGTTATTTTCTTATGTCTGTTCCTTGTTTCATGGTCTCTTGTGCGCATTTTCTTTTGATATCGTGAGGTTTCTCCAGTTTCGTTTTTATAAAGCGCATTTCTTTGATGCACACCAAATTCAACAGAGCAGCTCCCTCTGCACCTAACTTCAGGGGGAGGCAGAGCAAGGAGTGAGTTTTAGTTTCCTTTTCTTTAGAGTCAAAGGCAGGGGAACCTAAAAGCAGAAGTGTCTAGCTTTATCAATTTTCTGTTTTCTCTTTCCTTCATCCAAAATGTACGATTATCCTGGTCAGGGGCCGACTAAACTGAGGGAAGGAAGACCATCCGCGGCCCGTGAGCGCGCACACCTTTCAGCCTCTGTGCCCCTGCAGCGGGCTGAAGGCTGGATCTTCAGCTCAAGACAATGGCGATCAGACGGAAACAAGAGAGCGGGAACACCTCGCTGCTTCTCAGCATAAAGCACAAGCCAATACTCTTTCTGTTGCAATAAAACGTCCATGTTGGCAAAGGCCGTGAGGGATGGATATACTTAGTGCTAACCTTGACTCTGGACAATACAAAGAATTAAAAAATCTAAATGGATCTCGGAGTTGGCTAATCTTCGTTCTTCCTGCTGCAAAAGAAGGGCGCTCTGAGGGTCTGGGAATGTTACTTTGCATTGAGAATGAAAAAATGAATATTTGATGTGAGTAAATACAAGGCTTTTAGTGATTTTCTGTTACTCAAATTTAAGGCATGAATAATGCTCAGGAAGTTTTATTATTTTCTTTGACAGGCTATTATTTGTGTAGGTGAAAGTACACCCCTCGAGGATGAAAATGTTGTGGGTCCTACAGATTATAAATACCAGTATCTCCACCTGAGAGCATGCTAGAAGAGCTTTTCGGCTACTGCAAAACAAGACTAAAAATGGATGTTTTCCCGAGGACGAGAGAGGGGAAGAGAAAAGGTGTAACACATTGTAACAATAACCTCGTTCTGCATTTGTCACTCGTGCGTTGTATTCAGAACTCAAGGTTGAGGAGCTGATGCCTTTCCTCCTGGGAAAAGCAATGATAATTACATGGAAGGATCTTCATTTCAACAACATCTTTTATTTTAAGATCTCAGGGTACTTCAGAAGCATTAATCAGTCAGGCCTTTAAAGCACGATTTCACACACGCACTTTCTGTGGGAACTAATCAAGAAAGACCATATATGATTTGTTAGTGGCCAGATTGAAAATTGAATTTAGGAATTCTAAACTCCTCTTGTTATTTTTACTTAAAATAATGTCATCTTTATGATAATGACACATTCAAAACAGAGCCTTTGATTCAATCTAGTTTTAATCAATCCTAGATCCATTTAGAAAGGCCCAATATGGAATTTATAAGGGCTAAACGTAAGAAAGAGGTTGATAACACTTAAGCTAGAGAGAGTCACAAAAAGGAGAATCTGGAGGTGAGAATAAAGTGCTAGGCTGAGGTGGGGATGGCAGGTCAAGGGTTAAGGGATTGTCTAATTCTTCGTGACCTTTAACCCTATAATGGGAACAGGCTGGATTCCTGAGCCAGGCCACAGGATGCAGACGTCTCTGTGTCTACCCATGTATCTCTCTGGACAATCTATGGATCACATTTCTGGCCATTTTTTTCAGCTAATATGGCCACATGTTCACTTGGGAAAAGATCTCTGGCCTTCCATCCATGTTCAGGATCCGCAAAAGTGTCTGGAGCTTTAAAGGTAAAGGGAAGTAAAAGTTGACCTTTCATAGGTCTAGGGAAAAAAGAGCAAGCCAGAAGCAGGACACTCAAGACAAAAATATATTGGGTTTATTCTTTCTATTGTACAATTCTCCTCCAAGTCAGACATTGATAAAGTCAAGTGCACCATAAAAAGCATATTTACCTCATATTTTCTTTCCTGTGTACAGTCACATACATTTCGTAGACTCTCCCTTGGGGAATGGCCCCAGCGGGAATCAGCAAGCTTACCCCTGAATAGCAAAAGAGAAAAGCAGTCACATAAGACCTATGACTCAAAAGGAAACTTCACAGAATGCCTTTGAAGCATGTGAAAGGGACGGAGGAGATTTTGCGGCCATGTAGCCATACGCCTGCTTTTTCTCTAAAGACATATAAATACTCACAGCTGCCCTGCTCTCCTTCCTTATCGGCCATATTTGTTACCACCGCTCCCTCTGATCTGTTATGGAATTACTTAAAGGAATGATGTAATTCTTTAAACTCTTGTCTTATTTAAGGGACAGACAGATGGTTCCACTGTTGTTTTCCTTGAAAAGTGAGGGGAAAACCAACAACTGCTCTTAAAATTTCAAACAGCTGTAATGATGCATCATTTCTAATTAAAAAAAAATCCCCACAAGATTCAGAGTCAGGGAAATGCTAATCTCAACAATATAAAACACAGTTATTTCTGAAATATCTGGTTAGCGTCAGTGTTTTTCCATAACAGAATAATACTTGGTAAAGAATGTCTTTCATCATACGTAAATCTAGAAAGTGGACAGTAACTGCTGGTTTTAGTCACGGCAGGTCAAGCAGGTTTTTACTTAGTTGCTAACTGGTGCCATTCTGTAGGACCATTGGACTGAGCTCTGTTCTAAGTTAACTGTGCCTATAGCAGGGGTTTGCAACTTGAGCTTGCATCAGAATCACCTGGAGGACTTGCTACAACATAGATTACTGGATCCTACCTCCAGAGTTTCTGATCCAGAAGGTCTAGGGAATTCGTAGTTCCAACAAGTTAGCAGGTGATGCCGATGATGGTGGTCTGCAGACCACACTGTAAGAGCCACCACCGGCCTGCACCATGGTAGCATCATCACAAAGGGTAATTCAGGGTGGGCAGCGACCTGAAGGTACTGGGCTCCATGATTTTATTCCAATAAATGCAGTTTATTTCTACTCAATAAAAATTTATGGAGCATCATCATGAGTACAGTGTTTGACACTGTTGTGAATGCCAAGAAGTAAAAGATAGCGTTCTTGTCTTTGAGTAGCTTATAATTTAATTAGCAAGGAAATCGAATAGACCAAATGAACACAGGGCAATAAAAACTTGCCTGACCAGGATGAAAAGGCTGAAGAATCAAGAATGGAGAGTTAAGGAGGCATAGTTATTCAAAGGCCTTTGTGTAACTGATTGAAAATGTTGAGTCACCACCTTCTTGAGAAGGAAAGTCTTGTGACAGCTGTGCTGCTGTGGGAAGTGAAATGTCACCGAGGGTACAGAATGGTCTGCTGAAGCACAGAGTGCCTCACATGCGGCTGCCAAGCCTCAGTGGTTATTTTCATTTTTTCCAATAGGAACAATAAAATGTACCTTTATGTTTATTATGGGGATGAAATAAAATTATGATGTAAAGTAAAAAGAATAAGGCCTGACTCATCTTAGGTAACTATTGTTACTCTGTTAAATAAAGTGATGTACGTAAATCACCATTGCCTAGTTCATTGAAAGTATTTAGTACACGCTAGCTCCCTTCTCTCCACTTAAGAAGCCTTTATAATAATTCATATATGAAAAAGTGACAGGTGTAGAAGTGGGAAGGAAAGGTAGAATCCAGTGAATATTATGAAAAAACTGTCTTGGGAATAATATAACGTTTAAACAATAGAGTATATCTTGATCTATTCATTTGATAGACTATTAAAAATATATTTAAAATCATGATTTAATGAGCAAACAATAGCATGAGAATTAATGAGAAAAAGGTGAAAAAAGCATTTTATATAATGTATGATCTAAGCTACGTAAATGTATAGAAAAATGGAAAATTGATATTGTATTATGTATTTCAATTTATTAAAATATATGTTTAAAGGCATGGGGTGAAAAATTACCAAGGCATTGAAATGGCGGACTGAATAAGAGGAAGAATTGGACAAGTTCATATTCAAACCTGAAGACTGGTTGGTTCTGTACATCATTTGGCTGTATGACTGTGTACACATTATATTCCTTTCTTACGTTACACGAAGACTTTACGTCAATCAAATTGTTTCTTCTTGCTGTATTTGCAAAATGTTCAGCCTTGTGCAAAAGAGCTAAGGTAGATTCACAGAGGAATCCATTAACCCTCTTATGATCAATAGTTCCAAGCCCATTACTACTATTGATTAATGAATACCAAACTTTAATCAAACGTTATCAGTCAGTAACTTAAATTCACCCTTTAAGATCTTTATGAAGCTTATTCTCTTGAAGTAGATAACTAGATAATAAACTGAAAACTGAATAATACTACAAAAGTGCACATGAAGAAGCTGTGATTCTAGAGAGATATCAGAAGTAGGAGTGAGTACCTTGTAAATACCTTGGGGTTGAAGAGTTAAGTTAATACGAGAAGATTTGATGTCTTTTACGATGTCCTCTGATCACCTAACAGTTAGTATTCTAACGCATTGCTTCCTGTAGTAAACTGGAATTGAACCACTGATATGTTTTCTAATTAATTTGTCCTTTTAAAGTGTGATGACAACAGTGAGGGCTTCTGGCTTGACGTTGCCTTCTGATTTCTATTAAAAGAAGGTCAGTGACTGTCTAAGTTACACCTCGGCAGAAAGTCATCAGGATAATATTTCTAGAGGAAGTGTTTTCAGAGTTGGTTTGAGGAAGATAAATGGTTTGCTGATTTTATCTGAAGTAACGGTGGTTTACATTGAAAGTAGATTTGGGTTAGATGGGCTACATTAAACTCTTCAGGCCTAATGGAAACAAATAAAAGACTTTGGTACAAAAATAAGTTTTCAAGATCTATCTTTGCAATTTAAACCTTTAGGAATTACCTGAATTGGGAACAATAAGGTGGCCCCCAAGGGAGTTGAAGGTCCCAAAGGCAGTACAGGATGGATCAGTCTGCCTTGCTAGACTCTGATTCTTCAGGCTGAGGGCCTCACTCTCCAACAAGGATTGGGTCATCTGAGGGGACAGCTTTGAGGCACACTCAGAGAGGTCATCCTGGGGGGTGATAGCACCTGAGGTGTTGTACACTTTGATTTTCAGGTTGGGCAGTGGATCCAGAATTGGAGAGTTAGTCATTGGGATCTTGTCCGAGACATCATGCAAGGCATAGACGGGGCCTCTGTACATGGCTGCAGCTGATGTGAGGTCTGGGGGTACTGCCAGGAGATCTGAGTCGGAAAGAGAAAGGAAGTCCATTTGCATTCTCCATTCAGGCAACTTACATTAGTCAAACTCACTCTGACACTTTGTGAGCCAAAAGCAAAGCAACTCAGTGAATATTCGCGATGTATAGACTCTAAGCTTCTGCTGAAAATAGGGCAATTAGATGACTAGGATGCATTTTATTATTGGCTACAAATAAATAGACAAGTTCATTTTATATTTTGCCTTCATGTCTACTCATTGCTCCTAGGTATTTTGCTATTTCAATAGATTGGATTCATAGACAGTGATCCCCACTAGGTGACTGCTGGGTAATAGTTTCCCTTGTCTACACTGGATTTGGGGCATCTGTAAACCACCGTATTCAGAGGAATACAAGGTGTCTTGTCAAAAGGAAATAAAAAAAGGGACTCAAGAAATCAGTCAACGGATCTGTGTACTCTTTTCAAATAAAAGTTAAAAAGTATGACAGAGAAACCTGTTAAGGAAGGAAAAAAAAAATGATGATTTGTGCACCTTGTCACCTCCAATCCATTATGTGAATGAAGTTAATACAGCAATGAACAAAACAGACCCAAATCCCTGTCTTGATGGAGCTTATGTTCTAGCTGAACCGCATGACCTGAATTTCACTGATTCTGACGCCCCACAGGAGACTGTTCACATGCATAGGTCACGGGTGTGAAGTGCAATGTTCACTGACCTTGTCTCGCTGCCTTGATGTTCACAGGCTGAAAGCCTCCATTGAGCGCCGAAGAGTCAATAATATCAGACTCAAAGTCACGGTGATTCTTCTGATACACAAACAGGGCCACGACTACAGAAATGGCCAGGCACACGATCACTGCAATCACAATGCCAACATACAGAGCAACGTCATCTGAATCAGGAGCGGCTGGAGGGAGGAGGAAACACCGCACCAACCAGTTAGAGACACTTCCCACCGGACAGAGACCTGTTGCTATAATTTTTCAGACATGTATTGCCTTTTTTATAGGTTAATTTCAAATCTATTTCGAAAGCTATACAAAATGACTGTGGCCTTTCAGTGGAAAATTAGCTCTGATTTCTTTTCCTTTCTGACTCTGCATCTATCCACCCACTAATCTATCTTATATTGGGCAGCGTAACAGACCATTTATTATGAGGCATAAAAAGAAACTAGAGCTAAAACTATCCCACCCCACAGGAAAAAAAGTTTACTACTAATTTCAGGTGGAAAAGTTTGGAAAGGGAGGCTTTGAATTCGTTGATAGTTCTTTCAAAACATAAACATAAACACTCTATTAGAAATATCTGGCATGTCCTGAATCTGTATATTTATTGAACCAGAATATTTTTCTAAGTATAATTCCCAGCCATGAGATTACTTTCCATAGCTCTCCTCTCATTTCCCCTGAATCGGTGAAGAGGTGGGTGGGAAGGGTTGAACTAAGCAAAGCAAATATTAGGAGCAAACATGTTGGATGTGAAAGGCGTGCTTTCAGAAGACCCGGATCCGGGGGGCAGAGGTTAATGCCGATAACTCCAGGCTTTTGACACAGATTCTGTATTAATTCTGAGAACACTGAGCTTCTCATGGTCTCTTCTCAGAGATTCACATTTGAGTTACTCATTACTGGAATAAAATATAGCTCCATGGTGCGCTGAGTAAGATAAAGGCCTGGTACAGCGATCAGAAAGGTCAGACTACCCCAGAAGGCAATTAAGCATTTGACCAACACAGTGTGTGGTCATTTGGGAGATGTTTCTGGGTAAAGCAAGAAGAAAATTCCTGTAAATGTTGCATGTTGCCTTGGTGGCATAGAATATGCTCTGATCCAACTGCAAAAGGTGATAAGAGCTGATAATTAAAATAAAACAAACAAAATTAAACCTTTCCTGAATCCCACTGACATCTTGAAGTCTCTGTTTTTAGCTTTCTGTGACCTGCAAAAATTTTCAGCAAAGTTAAATGAAGCTCCTCCACTCACCGTAAAAGAGGTGTTCCAACTGGTCTTTCAGGTGGTCAGGAACAGCTTTTTTATGCTCAATTTTATATCCATGGACATTTTGGGAGGACAGAATATTCAGGTTTGTAGGTCCCACAACCTCCCAAAAGTTGAGGGACTACCACTCTTTGCTAAGACTCCCAGCCACCTGGTTTTTCTGGGGAGATGACTGGTCATGTAGATTGCCAGTGGCCCACGGGATCACCCACACCCTCCTGTCGTGGTGTCTGACTCACTGGCAGGATAAAGGAATTCCCTATTGGAAGGCCCTCCATCTCTTTTAGCATTTTGTGTTTAAATGTGAAAGGATTTTTTTTTTTGTTTTTAAACTACTATATTTCCCAATGTTTCCAGAATATCTGCTTTCCTATCAATCGAGTCAGTATTGACAGGTCTTCTCAGAACACCAGTGACATCCCCAACACTCTTGGCCACCTGTGCACTGCTTCAAAGTGCTGACTTCACTTCTGCTGGGTTTTATCTGAGGCCCTGCAGCAGCAGCATTCTGGACTCTGGTCGGAATATTACATCCAAATCCTTAACGTTTTACTTTACCAGGCTGTAATCGCTTGTTCAACATTTATGATTTCTACCTCATAGATCTGCATTTTCTCAACCCTTTACTTTTTTAGCATTTGAATCCTGCCCTTTGTTTGTACCAGCACGTTTCCTGATATGTTTGTCAGCCACTGGGACTGAAGATTTGAATGGTAGACTGATAGATTGTAAAGCTGGCAGAGACTTCAAATGACCCTTTCTTCTCTTCAGCGGCGACAATCTAATTTGTTTTTCATGTTAGAATGTATTAGGCACCTATTTCCTGTGCGCACATCTGTGATCCAAAGAGAGGTAAACTTGAACTGGGGGCGATAACGTTAAATGGTTATTCAGCAACATAAAAACCAAACGTTAAACTTACAAGAAAATCCATATTCATTCTGGGTTCTCTGTTCAGTTGAAATAGGATAAATGAAACCTTGAAAAAAAACAAAAAATGAAACAAAAATGGGAACAAAATCAAATTAATGAGGGAAACAAAATGAGAAGTATGAAACATGGTTTAATTAAAAGAAAAGGAAAAGAAACCCGTGGTCCTTTAAAATTCTGGTTCAGTACAGAATTATGATTTTGCATCTCCTGTCTGCTCTGGAGCCTCACTAAGAATTAATAAGTAGGCAGATTGAATTTCAGAGCAAAAACTGGTCTCGAGTCACTAACTTTGGAGTGCTTAAAGTCTTTCTTTTATTGAGCATAAACTCTAATGGATCTAATTTATTTCAGACATCAAGGGTCATTAGCATAAGGAAAATCTTTTTTCCTTATCCCCGCCATATGCTTTAATTCCCAGGACATATTCAGAAAGGTTCTAAACAGTGTTTTTCTTTTTTATTTAATCATAACAGCTTGCTTTTGGTCTAATAGAACTAAAGAAGACCTGTCGTCCTTGGTCAAAGGTTAAAGACCCATTTACTGACTGAGCCCAGACCACCTCTCCCCTCCATCTCAAATCCACTTTTTGGATTTTCTGTTGTTTCGTGCCCCCCTCTCCCCCATCCATTTAATAGGAATCCAATAGATTTCACCCAGGGGCTGGGCAGTTTGTCAATGCAATGGAAACTGGATGCTTTTTATTTGAAATGATTCAAAAATCAATAGGGCTTAGAGGTTATAAGGTTACTTATTTTAGGGCTTCAGAGGAATGGTGTAAACTGGGAAAAATAAAAACCTCATCTCAACAGTAAGTGCAGAAATCACAGTAGCAGTTTTATTTTTCTGTCTTTTTAGTGTATTCCAAGGTAGGAAACATGATGATGATGATGATGATAATTAATGATAACAACAATAATGCGAAGTAGAAGATTGGGAAGAAACATTTTAAAAATGTGGCACATAAACTTTTTGAAGTGAAAAATCTATGGAAATTTTTAAAGTCTAACTTATAACTGGTACCCACAGTTTCAGAATATTTAATATTCTGCAACATATGAATTAATCAAATGATACAGCACCATTTGGATTAATCAAATCAAGATGAATAAGAAGCATGTGAATTAAACTTTCCTAGTAATACTCAAGGGCAAAAAATGTAGAGAAACTGCAAGAATCACAATTAACTGGTTCAAAACTAAAGGTCTGTAATGCTTTAATACTAAAGGTAACTCTAAATCGTGCCTCAGGTAGATCTTTTGTAGTTTGCAGAACACTCGGTTCTTACAAGCTATTTACCTATTTTGAGGAGCTAATTCTGGAGGAACATGCAGTGCTGCCTTAATGAAAGCGAGGTTTGCTGTAGCACAGACAGGTTTGCTCTGAATTAATTTTTAATGCTTTATTTTAGAGCAATGATTGCAACCTCCTACTCAGTTTTATAAATATTATATTCCTTATTTCAGTTGTCTGAGTCCATGTATTAGGTTTGATTTTCATTTTTAAACACTTCTGTCTGGTAATAACCTTTTTCTATTTGCATTCTGTGAACTCAATAAAAGGACATCTGGGACATATACAGGCCCTAGAGAAAAGGTTATTTATTTTTGAAACTCAAAGACTTAAGACAAAGCAAATTCACTGCTAGTGGAGGAGACCAGGTAATGGATGCCATCATGTTGGTAGGGATGATGTTAAGTAGAGGGATGTCAAAAGATTTATTTTTTTGCAGGTGAGAAGGCCTGGGAATGAGATAAAATAGGATATGTGGGGATGGTCTGATGTTCACTCTGAAAATTTTGATAAAAATCTGCTTGAGCCTGCTGGAGTAAGCACGAAAACTGTATCTTACCAAAAGAGAAGCATCTCTCCAGAGAGATGTAACATGGTCTGAAATTTCTCCCCGTGAAGCGGTTCTGGGTTCTCCTTGGCTTATATCCCTACTTCTCAACAGAATCCCTGTTCTTGACAGGCAGACCAAAGAATAACAAAACAGAACTTGATAATTTTGATTTTAATCTCAACTTTCCCATATTTATGCAGATCTGGACCACTCAATAAATATTTTTGTGGCTTATGGAATTTATCTGAGAAATGTAATGAAAGTTACATTTCATTCCAGGCATGGAAGTGGAATACATTCATTCATTCATTTAACAAATACTCTTGAACCCTGTTATACGCTGGGCTCTACTCTAGGCATAGAGGTACAAAGACAAACGAGATAGGAAAGTCCATGCTTCTAGTTCATCAGAAAATAAGCGCAAGTAAACAAAATAATAATAAAGACCATTTTGAATGCTGAAAAAGTTCTTTTAAAAAAACAAAACAAAAGAATGTAATGTGGTTGGAGACATAAGGATGACCAACTCAGGGAATCAGGGAAGAATTTTTTGTTGAAATGAAATTTGAGCTTAAGTTGGAATGCTGAGAAAGAATCAGTCAAGCAAAGATCAGGAGAGCACTATGTTCCATGGAGAAGGACAGTAAATGCAAAACATAAAAATGGAGTGTTTGGAGGGTAATGAGTGAGAGGAAGAAGGGAGGAGGTAGACTCAGAGGGTGAGCACCAGCCAGATCATGTAGGCCTGCTGGTCCATGATGAGGCATTTCGATTTTTCTCTAAATGAAATGCAAATCCTGTGATCGAATGTAATTTTGAAAAGATCACTTTGATTTCTCCACAGATGATGGAGAGCAAAGTGACAGGATTTTATGGATGGTGTCTATACACATGGCTTGGGAGACGTGAATCAACAGATACATCAATATATTTGATGAAGTGTTTGCTTTCGAGGTTGTTCTAAAATAAAATAAAAATAAAAAAATAAAAATCTCACAATAGTTATTTCTCATTGCCAATTAGGACCAATCTAGCTAAACTGTTATTTTCCTACATGGAAAAATTTAAAAGAGATGAGTATTAAGTATACTCACCAATGGTTCAACACCTCAATTTACTCTGTTACGGAAACACTGATAAAAAGTTTTGCAGGCAACGCTGTAAAACTTTTTCCATCCTTTCAAAACACTTCTGCAACTATACAACTAAAACATCACTTAGGAGGCTGGGTATCAGAGAAGAAGGGGATTACTGTTCCATTCCCTAAACAAGGGGAACACAGAATCACTTTCTTGAGTGTGTTTTTACGCTTCTCCATCTGATCCATCTCTCACAGAACAACGGGACATTTTCTTCAGCTAATGAGATGACCCTGCTGAGAGCAGTCTTAGCAATAACGGGAAATACCATCTCTGGCAGAATGCAGTGCAAAATAATTGTTTTTAGTGTCACTATCAACAGCTTGGTTAATAAGTTAGGGATTTCAGTTAACTTTCCCACTACTTGAAAGTAAGGCTGACTGAAAATGCACCGCAGCTGTTGGCTGAGACGGTGGAACTGAGTTTTGCAGTTTCCTGGACTTCAGCCTGACTCCCAGCTCTGCCACTGCCTTAGCTATGAGAGCTTGCTCCAACTACTTCACTTCGCTAAGCTTCAGTTTTCTCATCTGTGTAAGGGGATACAATACTCACTTTCATATAGTCATGGAAAGGATAAATGAGATTTGTAAAGTGCTGGTACATTGCAAGCAATCAACGGTCAACAGCTATATCAATATCATTATGATGCCCATTATAAGTACACTAAGATGCTGGGTTCTTAAGGGATCTTGTTTGCAATTGACACAGCCTATTACTTAGTAAGAGACCTTTGGAAATTTGCTTAAATTTCAGGTTCTCTAGTTAATTATAGAGACAAGGAGCCCAGATTTTCTGAGAAACCATGAGCAATGCACTCTTTTAAGTACTGTACACTCTTTCACCCTCTCCTTTTCAAGAGGTTTATTCCTGGCCTTTGTGGCTTCTGGCAAAGATATCATGGCATGTTTCAGAAGCAAATTTCCAGGGCCAGAGTGCAACTTGATGCTAAAATGGTTTCTCAACCAGGAGTGGCACCCCTTCTAAAGAGGGTGTTTGGAAACGGGGCAGGGGAGGTGCTTTTGGTTGTCGTAGTGATTAAGGGGATTATTTGTGGCATTTAGTGAGTGAGGGCCAAGGATACTGAACCTCCTGCAGCGGGAAGGGCAGTCTTGCCTGGGAAGAACCGGAACAAAACGCACCTCCATAGATAACAAAATCACCTCTGGTGGACTGACTGCATGAGCACAGGATGGGGCTCGGGAGTGGGCGCAGGACTTGTCCCCACCGGCTGCGGTGGCCTCGCCGCCTGCAACCCGGGGGAGCCAAGCCTAGAGCAGTGCTTCTGCTCTGGGAAATGCTCAGGCCCCATACATCTGCGCTTTTTTTTTGGTTTGGTTTGGTTTTTGTTACTTTTAAAGAACATTTATTTTTCAAAGGAGAAATTTTCCTGACCTGCGAGGATAGGGCTTGGAGGAAGTTTGATTGTGAGAGAAACTTTAAGGAAGTGAAGGCATAAACAATCTGAAAACCAGAGCAGAGTAGGCTGTCTTAAATAGTGAAATACTCCTTATGCTAGAGAGCCATCTCCTAGTTGCTTAAAACATCATTTTAAAAGATGATCTAGTCCAACCTTTTTCAGGTGAGGAAAATGAGTCCCAAAGATGAGGAGTTTTTTTTTTTTTTCCATGAGGAAGATCGGCCCTGAGCTAACATCCATGCCAATCCTCCTCTCTTTGCTGAGGAAGACTGGCCCTGGGCTAACATCCGTGCCCATCTTCCTCCACTTTATATGGGACGCCGCCATAGCATGGCCTGACAAGTGGTGCCTGGGTGCGCGCCCAGTATCCAAACCCCGGGCTGCCAGCAGCGGAGCTCGCGCAATTAACCGCTATGCTGCAGGGCCGCCCCGATAAGTGATATTTTCAAGTTACCAAAAGTGTTGAGACTAAAGTTTGGTTTCCACCCTCCTGTCAGTAAAGCTGATGATGCATGTTTTGCTTTGTCCAACTCTGGGTGGCCCCAGGCACCTCTATGTTGACTGTAGATTTGGTCTGTTAATATAACAATTTTCCAGCCAATGGCAGTAAAGTGACTTAAGGAAGGAGTGACTTTTTCTAATTTTTACAAGGTCATCCTTTAAAGAGAGATGAGGTTGCCATCTTTTTCAGCTGACATCTGTTATAAAAGATGAGAGCCCACGCCGAAGTCTCCTAAAAAGGAGAGCGAGCTTCCCTTGGTTACACACAGCAGTGAGTCACATCAAGTTATCCTGAAGTCCATGGCTCCTAATTGTGCAATAATATGCCTGAACATAGCCTATTTGGTCAGTTTATATTTGGGAAATCTTAGGAACAATGCCGGAAACTATATGTAAATCTTCATTTCCCCAGTGAACAGCAACTGCTTTGATTTTTCTAGTCTTTAAAAAAATTTTTTTTCATGCAATATGGATAATAGACGATAGCCAAAATGATCATGATTTTATGATTAATTTTTAAAAAAAGATAATATTCTGTTTTTATGCCATAAGTAGAATTTTAATAGAAAAAATTAACAAACAAATATGCTGATGTGAGAAATGTCAGAACCTCTGAGCAACCACTGGGCAGGTTTAAATTCCTCAAAATCAAATCTATGCCCTTAGTAACTCTCAAACCCCCGGGAGTTAAAATAGATCATTGATTAGAATTTTCTGTTTTAACCCCTTTCTACCTGCAGGCTAAGGAGCCTGACCATAGAGTGGTGGAGGGACTTGCCTCACAGTATAAAGCTGGCGACACAGGGCTGCCCCGTGGCTTAGCGGTTAAGTGCGCGCGCTCCGCTGCTGGCGGCCCAGGTTCAGATCCCGGGTGCGCACCAATGCACCGCTTCTCCGGCCACGCTGAGCCGCGTCCCACATACAGCAACTAGAAGGATGTGCAGCTATGACATACAACTATCTACTCGGGCTTTGGGGGAAAAAAAAGGAGGGGGATTGGCAACAGATGTTGGCTCAGAGCCGATCTTCCTCAGCAAAAAGAGGAGGATTAGCACAGATATTAGCTCAGGGCTGATCTTCCTCTCAAAAAAAAAAAAAAAATGCTGGCGACACAGCAAAGCCAGGGTCAGATCCCCGCTCTCAGTGACAGCCCAACAGGCTTTGTAAGGATTGTCTGGGCATTAATTAGTCGATTTAAATGAGGAGAGATGAGGAAATAATAGAAAAGGGCTTGATAGGTTCATGGCTTAATTTGCAATTCATTTATTGAATGAGGTAATGCTAATCATTTAGACTACAAAATATCTCTCCATTTGAAATATTATCATTGATATTCATGAAAAAGCTAAAATAACAAAGAGATTTTTATCCTTAAATGAAACAACTTCCAAACAGTGTCTTTTGTTTCAGTTGTGGGGCAAGTGAAGAGGTGCACCAGGGAGGCATTCCTACGCTAACGTAACTGGGAGCCATGCTAGAATGATGGCCTGGTTCATGCACGATAATCACATTGTTTTTGGCATAAAACCCTACAATAAGTAAATATTTAGAGAAACATTGTTTCTCTCAAAAACGATGCCAACAGGAAAAAAGAATAAACATCAATAGTTGGAGAGACACTAAGCATCAGAAGAAAATCACATTTTAAAGCAATAAAAGCTGACAACCACTTGCTCCCAGCATCCAAGAGCCCACATGCAAAAAGGTTTATTTCAAAATGAGACAGTTTGATTTCATATGCTGGCTCTTGCACTAACTCGTCTTGGGCGCTGGGTGGGCTGTTTCAATTTTACACCTCAGTTTCTTCCTTTGCAAGATCCAGCTATTACTAGGGGATCATCAAAAGTTCTGTTTGTCAGGTTATTTTTTGTGCTTCTTGAGTTTGATTAAATTGAACTCAGGTCAATTTTGTTTCAGCTCGGCCATGTCTAACACAGTAGATTAGAGTCAGAAGCAACTTATGTCAGGGCCTAACTCAGTGCATTTGGTGGAAAGTGAATAAAATTAAAATTACATCTATAATTCCTTTAAATTCCTAAAATATATATGATACAGTAATTTTTCTGTCCTCCAAAGTTTAAGAACCACTGAGCCAGATTTAGGAAACACCTAAAAGGAAAGTCTTTATGTAGATGTCTGGGAATTAAAACTCTCTGTCTGTAGATTATCAAATTCCTAGCAAAAAGGGAGGTGGGAGGGAGGTGGGCGGCGTTTTATAAGGTGCTCCTGCTTGCCTTCAAGGCTTAGTCATTATATTTCAATATGGAGCTGCTTCTATGACCTAATACAGCTAAATAGATTTTACGATATTGTGAGGATTATGGGGGGTAGTATGTAAGTTATGAATACGACATGACAATTTTAGTTTATAAAAGCATTAGGTGTGTTCTGTAAAAGTACCTGTTTCAAACCACCCAGTTTTGGGTTAGTTTTAGCATATGTATCTACCTGAAGTACACTAGACCCCCTCATAAGATCTGTGCTTATTTGTATGATCCTAGCATTAGAAGACTCTGTTCCCGAGGGATTTTCCCCTCTCCTCGACCTGGCTGCTTGGTCTTTTTTTTTTGGCCAGTGATTTTACATTAAGCCAAAATATGTGATTTTTTTCTCACCCCAATTACATTTCTTTTGATGCAAATGTTCTTATTAAAAACCTCAAGGGCCATTCAAAATAAACATGTCCAGATTTTGTTTTTTTCCTTTTAGGTTGGTTCTAGGAAGCCCATCAGGACTGCACTAATGATGTCAAAGGTCAGGTCTGTCAGACACTCACGGTCATTTATTATAATTTACCACTCTTCTGAGGGATTATTTATTGACAGGAGCTTAAGGAACTCCAAATAAATGAATACATAAATTCTAGGACATGACAACAAAAACTGAAGAGAACATTTGCTTATCACTGATGTCAGTTATCTAAACTGCTGTGGTAACTCCTGCCCCAGCCTTCACAGGACAGTGGGTAGACCACACCTCACTAAAACTGATCCACAGCCCCGTTCCCACCAGTTCCCACCACGCCCCTCTGAACATGTGGAGCAGGGAATTAACATCCCAGATGCAAAAGTCTTAGCTTGTAACTCATAGTAGGTGAAGAATAAATGTCCTAAATTGAACTCAACAGTGAGGTAAAATCAAACCCATAGATCAGCTGCCCAAGTGGTTTTTTTTTTTTTTTTTGGTGAGCAAGATTAGCCCCGAGCTAGCATGTGACGCCAATCCTCTTTTTGCCAAGGAAGGCTGGCCCTGAGGTAACATCTGATGCCAATCCTCCTCTTTTTGCTGAGGAAGATTGTCCCTGAGCTAACATCTGTGCCCATCTTCCTCTATTTTGTATGTGGGATGCCACCACAGCATGGCTTGATGAGTGGTGTGTAGATCTGTGCCCGGGATCCGAAACTGCAGACCCTGGGCTGCCGAAGCAGAGCACACGAACTTAACCACTACGCCACCGGGCCGGCCCCCTCAAGTGTTTTTAATGCAGTAGATTCTATCCCCATCAATGCTCCTTAAGAAAAATAACAAACTATTAAATCCAACGGCAATGATATTATAATCCATGGTAGCAAAGACATCTGACAGAAATAAAGTGATGAAGACTCAGAAGTAAAGAGGCTGGTTTCTAGCATATGTATCACTCTATCTGCTGGATTTTTAGGCAAAAAGAAAACTTCAGCGAAAGCCTGGCCCTGCACTTATGTGATCCTGAAGGAGTCCACGCTTTGCCGTGGTTGTGAAAGGCGGTACCTTTCTTGATCCCCTCGGAGTTTCTTTCCATCCTAGGAGCTGAAGACCTTGCATTTGTCCTCTCACACTAATCTGTTTGGGGGCTCCATAGGTGTTCAGCAGGTTTCTGTGGGCTAAAGCTTCTAACCACATCCCTGCTTTCAAAAGCAGGAAAATGTTTTACCAGAAAGGAAAAAAGCTAAAGCAAACCGCACTTATTATACCGGAGATAGCAGAGCACTGTGTCGGGCAGCCAGTCCAAGTACAGAATATTTATTTGCCAGCTGGGACACTACGCATATCAAGGACTAGACAAACACAGCTATGACATCAACTTCTTCCAGACTACAGGTAAAAGCACTCACTGTCTGATACTCACAGTTATGCTTTCCTATCAAACTGCTGTGTTGACAAGAATTTGACTGGAAACTGACTAGCACCTTCTCAAATGCTTACCACAGTGATTATAAACACATCATTCTACAGTCAAGAAAAGACTATTTGTAAGGTAAAGTATTTCCCCACATTAAATGCACCTGGGATTCCGGGGGCCCTGGTATGCAGTGTGTCCACACCACAATTTGCACACAGAGTTCTGCCACTTCCTCTGTACATGAGATTTAATGAAAGAGCTGTGTGACATGTAAATGTTTTAATGAGTAGAAAGCGCTAAATTTGCAGACTGCATAACATTTAATTTCCCAAAGTCAGGAGGTTCACTGATGCAGACACAATTCCAGGCAGTACTTGTTTGTAAATTGAAATTTTTAATTTGTCTACTATGGCATAAACCTTCTTCAGCAAGAAGGAGGAATTCTGAATTCAGATCTGAACTGTTACATATCCCTACGTGGGACTCCAATCTTTAAATGAGATTAAAAACTAAAGTCTATACGAATAGCTGCAGTATGTGATAATCTAATTGAGTGTATTCATAAGTACATACAGAGCGCCATATCTAGACCAAGCCACATCTATAGTCTTTGGATTGCTGTTTTCAAAAGGAAGAAGTAAGCATGGATTAAACCATTACACGCCAACCATCACAAAGTAGATCTTACTACAGATTCATTATAAAGATTATAAAGGTTAAAAGTTATCAGGTCTTGATAATAAAATTGTATTTCAAAATAAAAGGTAGATACGCTTATTGGCTTAGCATTTTTGGAGATTGTCTTGAGTGCTTTTTTCTTCTTCTGTATCTCTTGTTCTGTGTCTAGTGTTGTCTCTCTCTCTCCAGAACAATTTTATGTAAATCCTATTTCAAGACTATATGGCAGGGGCTGGCTCCATGGTGTAGTGGTTAAGTTTGGTGCGCTCCACTTTGGTGGCCCAGGTTCGTGGGTTCAGATCCCAGGCATGGACCTACACCACTCATCAGCCGTGCTGTGGTGGCAACCCACGTACAAAATAGAGGAAGATTGGCACAGATGTTAGCTCAGGGCAAATCTTCCCCAGCACACAAAAAAAAACAAAAACAAAAACAAAAAGACTATATGGCAAAACCAGGGGCTATTTTCATATAATTTTAGGGATGATATAAAGAAATCTAAATGGGTACACAGCACAATGGACCTTCCATTACAGCCTTTTGAATAAGACACACTATTCTGTAGTATCATTAAATAAAGAGTCTATTCTGTTATTAACATTATTAATGATGTCAGACACATCAGACATCCATGTTGCTTTCAATAGTGAAAAATATTCCATCATTTCCCTTTCTTGTTCGATGTAATCTATACCTTTAAGCATACCTAAAAATTCTAGTTTTTAATTTCTTTTTCAATTAACAATATGCTTATAAACCAAAAATGTCCAACTTTTTTCTGGGACATTACGTGACTTTGATGGTTTTTAATTATCCTTTAATAAGACATTCTACTGAAATAACACCAACTCTGGAAGTTCTTAATTTAAAGGTGGTGTCTCCAGTGTAGAAACTACTTTTTCAGGCCAATGAGGATCTATCCAGTGTAATATATACATGATATAGATTACTTCAATATCAACTAATGTGTATGGATGGCCTAAAAAATGTAGTGGAGCTTCTAAAATTGCTTAAAGACCATGACCTTGTTTCACAAATGAAATTACCTAGCATCACATAATGAATCCAATTTATCAAACAGTTTAAGGATAAGTATGGTTGTGAGGACAGAGTGATATGTACATGATAGGCAACTGGGAAATAATGTAACACCATAACTCAGGTCCAAATCCCCGTGTCTTCAAAATCCTTTTACATGTGCACTTGATTTACTGGCTATAAGTAACTCTTGCCACCTAGGCTTTTATACAACTAGGTTTTATGCAAATACTTTTTTGGTAATCTAATTTGAATCTAATCCAATTTGAATCAATGTGACCAAATTCCCAGGACGAGTCAGTGATATTGCTACATCTCAAATCCCGAGACCCCTGCTTCCAAGATCTTTCACTTGTTCTAGCCAATCCTCAACATCTCTTTTTTAAAAAGTCATTTACAATTATAAACATAATGAAATACTAAGAATAAAGAATATGGAGAATAGAAAGTATATTGAAGAAGAAAAAAATTACTTGTAATCTCACTAGTGTAAATTTCATTTATCTTTTTCCTAAGCTTGCTTTTATATAGTTATGATTAAGTGTATATATAAACCCATATTTTGCTTTTCCATGTTAAACTATCATCAATATTTTAGTGGCATATGATATTCCATATGAAAGTAGCATCTATTACTTAACCATTGCTCTAATATTAAACTTTTGGATTTTGAATATTTTACAATAAAATACAAAGAATATGAACATATTTGGCATAGATCTTTTTAGGTATTCATATTAATTACTTAAAATTTATTCATTGAAGTAGGATTACTGGGTTAAATGGTATGAATAATTTTAAAGCTCTTAACTCATATTGTCAAATTGCTTCCAGAAATAATTGTGAAAATTTGTATTACCATTAGCAAAAATAAAAGATTCTACTTTACTGTACATTTGCTAACATTTAGCATTATCATATCTTTAAAATATTGAATAATTTTGTAAGTAACCCTCAAAAACTTTTGATTAAAAATTTAAATTGGCATTGAGGAAATACCTAGATTTCTAAGATTTCTTACACAGACAACTAATAGCCTGGTAAACAATTTAGAAAACTTTTGATTAATTCTTCAGTGAAAAAGGAAACATTCTAAAAACTATAAAGTCTAAGAATAACAAAAATCTAAGTTAAGACTATAAGCAAAAAAATCTCTAATATGTGTTACTTAGGCATAATAGGAAATGGAATTGAATTAAGGACGGCCGAATCAGATAGTCAAAGCCATTAACTGGGCATTGTTAAATAAAGATTGAACTATATTGTAAGTTCCACCTCTTAACTTTCAACCTTTCTCTATAATTATGATTTAAGTATGTCTCATAAACAGTACAAAATTAGATTTCTGCCTACAATTTTGAATTTCCTTTAACAGGTGAATTTAATTCATTTACATTATTATCCCTGATATATGATGATCCTTGACATATATCACCTTATTTATCGTTTTCATTTACCACATTTTTCTTCTTTCTTTTTTGCTCCTTTCCTGCTCTTAAAAATCTTATTTTGAATTTATGCACTTAACTTTTATGTGTGTAGTCAGTCTTAACACATTAACTGGACCACTTGAATCAGTAAAGTCTTATGCAAATAGTATTACTGTTCTTTCCCTGAACAATATATGCAAATTAGAAAATTTTAACTTAGATCACATCTTCCCATATTCTGTGTTAATATTATCTAGAATTTAGTTCCATCTTATTTTCAACTTCCCCTTAATTAGTCTCTCTTTTTTTAAAAGAATCATTTTTATTTTTAGTAGTTTACTCAGTGAGAGTTTGTGTGTAGTAAGTCCTCTCTATCTTGATTTTCTGACAATATTTTTAATTTTTGTCTCTTGAGTAATAAATGTGGATTTTCTCATTCCATCCTCCACATTCTAACTTCCCTTTATAAATTCACTCACTTCCTTTCTTGTATTCGGAGAAGTCTCAAGAGACCTACATTCCAGTTTACTAATTTTCTCTTCAGCTTTATCTAAAGTTGTCTCTGATCTGATCTGATTTTTAACGTTCCATTGAGTTTTAACTTTCAATCATCATATCTACAATTCTAGACATTCCATTAAATTTTTCCCCAAATCTATCTGTCCTTTTTACAGTATTCTATTCTTTCATTTGTGCTTATATTCCTTTTAACAATACAGTTGCTCTCTTTATGTATTTTTTTATTTTTTTATTTTTTGTGAGGAAGATCAGCCCTGAGCTAACATCTGTCGCCAATCCTCCTCTTTTTTCTGAGGAAGATTGGCCCTGGGCTAACATCTGTGCCCATCTTCCTCTACGTTATGTGGGATGCCTGCCACAGCATGGCTTGATAAGTGGTGTGTAGGTTCGCACCCAGGATCTGAAACTGTGAACCCCCGGCCGCGAGAAGTGGAGCGTGCAAACATAACCACTATGCCACTGGGCGGGCCCCTGGTCTCTTTATTTTTATTTATTTTATAGTCTCATTCAGATTGCTCTATGAATCCATATTATGAGGGTACTAACTCATCTATTTATTAATTTGCTGACTCTTCCTTACAGCAGACTGTTCCCTTGGGTGGTATGAAAATTTGTACTGTAAACTCATTTTCAGAAGTGGGCTATTTTTATCATAGAGCAATGCACTTGAGTTGTGGAAAGAACTCTAGAGAATGTCTTGCTGTTTGCTTCTGCTGGTACCCCAGAGGTTTCACCAATTATGTAAATTATGCATCTTTTGTTTTTTGCTCCTTATACTGTATTTGAGACTCCATACCAGAGCTGGGTGTAGGATTGTGGTTTTATTATAGGTTTTATTTAAGTGAGGACTTCATTTTTCTTTTCTCTACCATTAATTTTCCTTGGCTTCTCTGGGCTGGTGGGTAAAAATTTTTAGTTTTTTTTCATGGTGGGGGAAGCCATTTATGAGACCCAGCTTTATTCAGGGTTCTGGTTTTCAACTCTCAGCCTCAGGCTTTCTCACATCCATGGCTTCTGCCTCTGTGCCAAAAATGAAACCCTAACTCCCAATCCCTAGGACCTACATGCATGTCCAGTGCCCCTCTTGGTTATTCTGGTGTCCACTCATAAGTTACCTTTCTAGATTTGAGTTTCTACTTCATTTCTGGCACTTGAGGATTTCTCTATCTTTCTTTTGAACTTGATTCTCTCTCTCTCCCCTTCTCTCTCTCACACACACACAAACATTCCACATGTGTGTGTGTCTTTTAATATTTTTTTCCAATATTTCTACATATTTTGAGTCAAAGGTATTTATAATGAGAGAGGTGGTTAACGAAGAAATGTGTCTGAATATGATTGTTTTGAACAAATTAGTGAATAGACATCGACAGTAGTATATTCTATATATTTCACATTGTATTGCTCTTAAGTACCAATTTGGCTTTTAAAATATACTACACCATATTATCTTGGTAACTCTGAATTCTATTGACATCCATTATGAACTCTGAATCTCTCCTACCTAGCAGTATATCTGCATTTATATCAGAATCATTTGTACATAATTTTGAGTAGATTCAGAGGCTGTATTGCATACCTGGTTCAATGGTAAGTAGGCTAGCTTTATTTTGAGATAATATTGCAATACTGATGAACAACTATTTATTAATATATTGAAGACACTAGCTTTCCTAAAGTAAATAAACATTAAATGATAATTCCTAATTGTCAAGTGCAACTTTCTGGCTGTCTTTTCTACTTCCATTATTTTTCTTAATATAGACCTTGTCACTCTTGCAAGCTTGGTACTTTCACTATTAGTAAGCCTTTTGTTTTCCAAAATAAGGGCCAAGAGCAATACTATTTCTTTGCAAGACTTTGTCAGCAATGCTATGCCAGAAACACCCAGCTTACTGGTAAACAGAAACTACAGCTTTCATTGTAAAATACTATAATTACACAGTGCAGCAATATCTCTGTGGTTTTCATCACTGAGGAAATCAATAGTAGTACAGACTACAATTGTCTGTTGCACTAGATTAGATATAGGAGGGCAGATGAAAGAGTTTATTGACTTAGTAGCGGCTGTTACTGTAGCAAATCAGAATTGTAGAAGGAGATAGCTTTTTAACTGACTGATTTTAACCCAAACACCCAAATGTTTCAGTCTAACAAGAGACTTGATAAAAACAAACAAACAAACAAAAACAAACAACAGAAAACCCCTCTTATAGCCTCATTCTCCTTTCTTATTTACACACAGACTTCATGCCATCATTATCGGTAAATATCCAATCATAAGAAAAAATTCTGTTAATGCTGTAAGAAATAAGCCAAATGCTAAGGGGATGCTATGGCATGAAAGTCTTAACTTGAATATTTCATGTTTGTATTTTACAATTGTCATAATCTAGAATGTGTCATTTTGTGTAACTAATAAAAGACTTAGTGTTCCATCTTGCAGCATTGTATTCCTTGTTAAATACGTCCCTTTGGGAATTTTTAAATATGCACAATAGAAGCAGTAGGCATTAAATCACCCACAGTTGAAATATACTGAGAAAGGGAGAAAGAGAGAGAAAGAAACTTCAAATATTGTTATTTTTCAATCATACGAAGCAATTTGTTCCACATTAAAGGACGACTACCAAATTATAAAAATGTTAAAAAGAACAGCTTGTGTGTGGAATGTTTTTATTTTAATCCTCAACTCAAACTCACGCCTAGAGGAACAAACCCTGCATTGCTAGATAAATGGTTAGTAAGACAGCTGTATTCTTCTTCTTGCGTTTCTGGAACAAACTTAGTGAGATGCACAGTGGCAGTCCCCAAGTCACATCCAGAAGCTATGCTTTACACGCAGCAGCAGCCCTTCTCAAAGACTGCAATGTCCTTGGACAGAAAAATAAGAAGCCTATTAGATTTTTATTCTGTGTCAACAACATAACGACTCATTTGTATTTTAAGTAAGGTTTCTTTTTAAAGGTCTCTGTGTGTATAGACTTTGGAAGGTAAATAGAACTTCATAAATATGGTGAAAATAAAAAAGAAAAATGTCATTTATTCTTAAATGATAAATACAAATACTTCTACACAAATACACTTGGTTGCTTGTATTCCGCAAGCAATTTGTAACGTTATAAGATGTCAACATTCAGCCACCATTAGTTAAGATCCAAAGACAGGACGTTGTTTGATCCATTCATCTGCATAGGTGTGATGTCAGAGCAATTCTTAGTACCTTAACTCTTGGTCATGAAAGATATGGTAAATTGTGCAGACCTAAGGGCTCCTCAATAAAGGGGTAACAGTTCGCAAGCATGGAAATCAAACTACCAACTCAGTAAGTAAGAAAATCTAGGGAACAAAGCCATGAAAAATGGGGAATATGTAGCTTATAGCACCCATTATATTCCTGAGCCAATCTTCTACCATCATTTTTAAAATTTATTTTTGTTAACATTATTTCATTTAAATAAACATAATTTCTGACACAAACCCAGCATTTTCAAGGAGTTGTAAAGATGTTCCCACTAAACACTTGTAAATTGGTACATCTACCTGCAGAAATGTTTCCTGTCCTTGTATACATTTTATGTTCCATGGGCACTGGTTTGGTAATGGCCATGAATTAGGAATAAATAGCTTATTTTTTGGAAGTCACATGACTCTATTAGGAGTGTAGGGTGCTCTTTTGTGCTCTAATAAAACTGAGTACTGGATCCCTGGTCTGGGAAGAATGACAGCTCCCCCAAGGAAAGGACTAAATCACTCTTTGCTCATGGGAAAGCAATACTGTCTGTGTCATTTGTTAACTAGACACAGTTATTATTCATTTTGGTTCCTGGAAGATTAGCTTTTTCAATTTTGAGAGAGAGCTAGGATATTGGTATATTATTGCATTTTTTTGTTGTTCAAAGAATTTTTAATTTCTAATATTTCCTTCAAAGAAATCCAAGCGGTTAAATCTCAGGCCGCCCAGTGTCTGTCATTTGCTCAAATAGACTTACTCTGCATGCAAAGCCCATCCGTGCAGTTCTTGGATTGCAAGACAAGGCCGTCGCAGTCCTTGCCTCCGTTCTTGGGGGCGGGCGCTGTGCACTCCCTCCTGCGCCAGTGTGTGCACTCGGTCCCGCAAGTAGACCACTTGCTCCATGAGGTCCACCTGCCATCCACTGCCACAAAAAAAACCAGCATCCTGTCAAAGGGAGAAGGAGCTTCTTGAGGGCAGAGGGGAGCAGAGCTCAAGTACATATAAAACAAAACAAAAAACTGAAGAAAATGCCCCACTGAGGAATACTCCATTCATTTCAACTGCTGGAACTAGAGCATGCTCTGCATACATTGTCTGGGATCTGTGAACTTTCCTCAGGAGGTGTGTACCTGTTTCCTCACTGACCAAGCAAAGGAAGCTTAATGAGACACACAGAAACCAAAGTTGTCACGAGGAGCTACATAAAAGTAAATCATGATGATGCCCCTTTTCCTACTAAAGGGGAAACTTCTGGATTTTGTATTGAAAATTAAGGTGCCTAATTTTGGATCCAAGATTCCTTCATGCATAGTGTCATATGGGCAGTGCAAGTAAACCTGTGTCGAGGTAAGGAGCAGAGCTTGGTAGAGTGAGGAAGTAATCTGTCTATGCACTCACTCATCCACCCATCCATCCATTCATCCATCCATCCATTTATCTATCTATCTATCATCCATATATGTCCTATATATTCTTTTTATTTTATTTTTTCATCCAGGCTGCTTGATTCTTCTAAGACCTGCAATGCCTTCTTGAAAAGACTATATTATTTTCTATTATTATTTTTATAATGGAAATTATATATTTTAGCATATATATTATATTATATATACTATTATATACTAAATAATATTCTATTATTTTTTATATTAGAAATTATATACTTTATAATATATATTATATTTTACTATATTATTTTTGTTATTTGATGATTCCATTCCATTATTTGATGATGTATACATTGCTATTTTTATTTTAAAAATAATATTTAGGCACATTTCTAATTTTTTGCTGTGATTGAGTCATTTAGAATTGACTCATTTTCTTCCTAATTTTGGTGGCTGGCTTGTCAGTGATTTCAATGATAATGAGCTGAGATATCTTATTTTAAAAACACACAACTTAAATCCTAAGTTGAAAAAAATATATATCAAATTTCACTAAGGTCATACTTTAAAATGCATTCTTTAAAGGTTCTTACATAAATAGGATAAAAATATTGAAATAAGAGTTAAATTTTTAAAAATTCTCCCTGAAATATGTAAATAAATATGGTTATCTAGAATTCAATGTAAAACAATGTCAAACATCATGTATTGAACATCTAATATACATAAAATCTTATATCTGCATATCGATAGAAATTATATCAGTTTTAATAGTCTACATAGTTTGGAAAATCTATATGATTTCATATTCAAATTATTGTGTAAATATATTACGTATAATATGTATAGAGATATAAACATGCCCACATGAAAAAGAGGTGAAAGCATTAATATTTCAATCATACAGAGTTGGCTATATAGGCAACTCTCAGCTATTTGGAGGAAAGACATTTGCTTTGACCTAGACCATCCCAAAGTACATACACATACACACACTCAACTCAAAATGTTCAGTGCATTTTTAATTATGGGAGTCAACATCTAGATAAAATATAGGAGAGTATGAGACAAAATACTGAAATTCTAAGCCTAGTCAAAATTTATTCCATAAATAAAAGCTCTCAAAGGGTTCAGTGTGGGAGACTGTTTTGATATTTGGAAATCAACACAGGAATATAAAATACAGATTATATCTTTCTCTCTAGTTCATTTCTGCAACCTATCTCTGAGAAAGGTTCTATTAAATGATGAACTGGACAAAAGTTAGGCAAAATAGAGGGAAGTAAGAAGACTGTATATCTAAATAATGAACGTGACGATATAACAGCTACTCCAGTGGAGTGCACTAAATTCACGTATTATTTCAAAATAATTTTAGCTTAACTTTTCAGTATATTATATAATTAGGTGTTTTAGTTTTGGTTTTGGCAAATGCTAACCTCAGTTTACCTAGGGATAAGAGCTGGTGACAACAGCACAGAAAGATGCTCAGAGGCAGAGGGATGCAATCTTGCTGTAGGTACCACTGCAAATAACTCACAAAATAGGTGACCAACATGTAGAGATAATAAAGAGCTGACTGCATTGTATTTTCAAAATCCATTAGCTCATGTGTCACAAAGCTTAGACATCCTTTTAATTCATTCCAAATGTTTTATTTGCCCTTGCCCAGAAACTGACACTAAATATTAAATATTTCAGTCTAAAACATTTTCTAAATTTCAGCTCCAATTAATTTCCACAGCTTTCTGAAGATCAAGGGTTGTTATTCCTAAAATGTGTGGCTTTCAATGCCGCTCAAATCTCTTGAATTATAGAATATGCAATCTTGGCTCTAGCAGTTTCGTTGAGCAATAGAGAGGGATTATATTCATAAGTGCTTAATCTCCTGTTTTATACTATTCTGCATGTTTGGATAATAAAGTTAAGTACTCTTCGGGAGGAAAACACTTGATTTCCCAGCAATGTAAGCATTGAATGGTATGATGGATTTAAATAATGTTTATCACACATTTGGATCAAGATTAAGGCTTTGTATATATCCCCTAAAGCATATTTCTAGAATGGGTGGAGACATCTGGAAGGAGAGCACTGGCTTATTTACCTGGGCACAACGTGGTACAGGCTATTTTCTGCACACTCTGCCCTTCACAGAAGGCACCCCCATTGAGTGGTGCTGGGTTGGTGCAGGTCCTCGTGCGTTTCTGATACCCTCGTCCACAGCGGCTATTACACACAGACCACTCTGTCCAGGTGGACCAGCCACCGTTTACTGGAAGGAGGTAAATAATAAAATGTGGATTAAACATATGTGCACACAGACACACAAACCACACACAACACGTAAACAAGAAGTCATCTCCCAAGTGACCATAAAAAAATCTAAAAGTTCAAAGCTAGAAAAGACCTTGGACATCATTTCATTCAAAGCTTTATTGCAGAGCTGAAGAATCTAAGCACAGAGACAAATAAAATGAATTACCAATATTGACTCACCTACTCAGCAAAGTAAATAAGACTGTTGCCTTTTCCTTGGCCAGTGTTCTTTTAAAAAAAATACATCCCCCTACCTAGTCAAGCTCCAAAAATTACTTTTGACAGCTTATCTCAAATAATAAATGTTTACATTCTATACCAAGGCTGCAAGTGGGTCTGAAGCATGGGAAATGGATAAAATCATTTAGCCTTTTCTTAATAACAGATGATTGATTATTTTTCTTTAGCATATGTAAACTTTACAACCTTTTAAAGATTTTTAGTCAGTTTCATTAACTAACCAGTGAATCTGGTTAAAAAATAAAGTGCTATATTGCTGGATTTTTAACTAATTGAGTAGCTATTGAATCAAATTGGTGATGAGTTGATGTAATTGACATGGACTTCTATTTTGTGTATAGAGGCTAATTATGGTGTCTGAAGGAGCTGTTGGTGTAGGTGTGATTATAAAACCTACACTTTAATGCAATGTTCACTATTCACCTCTGGAGATCTTGCTCTAGAAAATACTCTGATATATTTTAATACTTCAATAATGTGAGTCTATGAAATTATTGTAATTTAGCAATTTCTAACAAAAATTATTTGCTGGTAATTAAAACGTGACATAATTAGTATGTGCATCTGCCTCCTGAGAGTAAAGAAGAGTGTTAGCCATTCAGATAACACAAATCTTGTATGTGCACATCGTATGCCCAACATCTCCTTTTCCAGAAACCTAGGCAATAGGGAATAATCATGAATGTGTTATACAGACACAGACAAGAATATTTTTCACAGCAGAGTTATTTTTTATAGAAAGATAAATTGAAAACAATTGTAATGTTCAACAACAGGAAAATGGTAAAGTAAACCATGTATGTTCATGTGATTGACTCCCAGGCGGCCATTAAAAATGATGCTGTGGAGGTCTATGTAATAATACGTGAATATTTCAACATTATGTTTTAAATGAAAATATGTATCTATATCCCTTATTTTAAAATCCTATTTATGCATAGAAAACACCAGGAGTATACGTATCAATCTTTTTTAAAGCTGCCTCTGGATGACAAGATGACAGCATTATAGGTATTTTCTTCTTTGACCTTCTCTGTGTTTCCCAAATTTTCTATAATAGATATACATTTGCAATCTAAAAATGATACTAACAAAGATAAATATATGCAACAGACTCAACAATGAAATACTGGTTATACGCATACGTTTTTCTGTGGACTTCTGGCGACTCCAAACTATGAGCCTTGGACAACTTACTTTGCGGGGCCATGAAAAGGACAAGCAGAGGGTTGAGGGTAGAATCTCAGTTAGTGTTTCAAAAAGCAACTTAACCTGCTCAACTTGACAAAACTCCAAATGTCAGGGAATTGTCAGTATACATTGCTTCCTAGCATCCTGGTGAGCTGACATTTGGGGGTGATAGTATACCTGAACTGATCTGCTAAGATTTTAATGAGAAATGAATAAGCATAAACTTTTAGAGAAAGAAAGGTCTTTGAAGACCCTAGGCTTATTCCCTCATTTTGCAGAGAAAGAGACAAGGGTTCCGAGGACGCTGGTTAAGTGACCAACTGAAGGTCAGTTAGTGGTAGAACTGGTCCTAGAACACAAGACTCCTGACGCCTAGTCCGATGCTAATTTCTGAACTGAAAATGCTGAAGTTATTTGTGTTTGATCCATCCTAAAGACAATGTTTGGCTTGTATTTATGGAAATTGAAACATACATAGGAAAAGAGATTTGCATGCATATTAAACATCTATATAATACATCTATATAGACTCTGCCTTCATTAGTTATTTATTATTGCATGTGCTGTAATGTCCTCATTTCTCTTCTGCATTTCCAATGCTGTTAAGTCATTCAGACAGTTTAGAAAAAGACAAAAAGTAGGAAACATTTCATTGTGACTTTGGAAAGGCAATTGCTTACAATTCAACATAGCCATTATCTTGACTAGGAAATTAAACCTCAGAGTATTCAGAGGATTAAAAAAAAAAGTAAGCATCTGTCTTGTAATGAAAATGACAATTTTAAAGCCTCACTACATTCAGCCTTTGGAACATGACAGTAGTTTCTGTTCTCCTCACTCCCTACAGCGTGAGGACACATCCATCCGGATGATACTATCTGCAGTAAGTAAGCACTACAAGCCAGATCCTTGCCAGTGGCTGTCCCTCCTTCACAGTCATCCAGACACTAAGGCCCCTGGAGAGTTGTTTAACACTGAAGCAGCCATGAAAAGCTTCCTTACAGTCTAAGTGGTAGCCATATCATTCAGGAGGTGGCACAACCTCAAAATACTACCCAGCGTTGTTCAGTTTCCTCTGAGACAATAACCCATCAAGAAATGAAGACCTACTATGTGTCTAACACTGTGAAAAAGACATAAATATACAGAGCTGTCTCTTAGTCTACAAAGGAGCTTAAAGCTTAGCTGGGGAGATGTAACTACCTGTGAAATGATTGGAAAACCACTGAGTGCTAAACCGTGCGGGGAGATAAAAGCATCACGTGCCGCAGTAAAACTGGGTGTGAAATTGTTTAGTACTTCTGAAGAAATGATAGGCTTAGAGATGAGAGGGATGAGAAAGGGCCAGAGAACGGGAGGGAAACTTCCTGAAAAAGTCATTATGTTGAATCTTGTCACACTGGTTAGGATTAGGGCCACCAGGTGATCGCAGCGCTCGTCTTCCCTCTGAATGCCCCTGGCGGAGCGTGTAAAGTGAGCTCTAGGAAGGTAAAGTTGCCCTGACGTGTTGGGGCACATGTCAGCTCCAGTTCACCTAGGGCTGTGCAACCACCGGGCTGAGCCATGGCCCCCAGAAAGAGCGGCGGGCGGCTTTAAGCATCTTCATCTCTGAACTCACCCTGTCACTTAGTGGTCCAGGGTCTGGGGAGAGGAGGGCTTAGGGAAGCAGGAATGTCTGCTGGCACTTACAGATTTCCTTCACTTTCCTATAAACTGACTGACAAAGGGCTAGGAATTTCCAAGTCTAGTCTCTCTGTAAGTGTCAGGGAGGCATTTACACCTCACTGTCCACGTGAAAAGCTGAAGAGAGCAGCAATGGGGATTGAGGGGGCCTCTCTCTTGATATTTTACAATTAAAATGAGAAATCCAGCTTGACATGAACTAGATTGAGACCCAAAGGTCACTCACCATAGACGATGACAGTTGCAGTGGTGCTTTTCCTCTTGGCAACAATGTTTTTGGCGACACAAGTGTAGTTTGCGGTATCTGAGAGGCGCGCCTGCTTGATGATGAGGTTGTGATCGATAGTAATATAAAAATTCCGATCTTCAACAGGATCAATTATGTCTTCATTTTTCAACCATTCCACCTAAAGATGCACCAGAGAAATAGATAAATCCCAGGTATGGATCTCTTGATGGCTGCCTGTCTTAACTCATGTTTTGCAACATGTATAACATTGCTTATGTTACAAACTTCTGCAAACTGGGAGGAAGTAACTTTCTGAGGTCATGTTAATATCACTCACCTGCCAAACATGATGATTCTGTCTGTACTACATTATTCTCAAATGTCAATGAACCAATTGGGAAATACAGTGTTCAAATTGTTTTCACTTTGCCCCGCAGGCAGGAACAGGGAATGTGCACTGCCAAGTTCAGAACCCAATCAAAAATAATAGGCTAAGCATTTCAAACTGAACGCAAACCTTTTGCTATTTGATTTGTTTACTCTTGGCAACTTACCTGCTGCTTTTAAGAAAAGAACGTAAGTACTATTAAAAAAGCTCAAAAGGCATCTTAGACATCATGTAGCTCTAATAAAACAACGTTTGGATGATTTACGTGTAGCTCTGCTGAAACATATGGATTAAATTTCCCTGAAAATGCACTTACTTTAAAATGTAGCAAACACATATTTGGAGACGCATCTAAGCCAAAATACTTGGGAGGAAAAAGTTTTCTACCAACTCTCAATATAATCCAAACAGCATATAAATCATACTTAAACCTCTCCTTTTGTATGTCACTAACATCAAATTTTTGGCTCATGATTTACTTCTGGGGAACTTGACTTCAGACGTGACTGTGCAAAATTATTGAACTTTTTTTCCTACACAAATAATATCAATTTAGCAACAGCAATGTTATTGTTACAGAATGAAAGGAAGGAGATATATCTATATATGCTGTCCTTATGAAAGACAAACTATTTCTTGTCTGTAAATTGCTTCTTTTTTTCCTTCTATGCACAGATTTTTCCATAAAGCAAAACAACACTGATATTTACCACACTAAAACTTTCCTTTCGCATTAGTGTGCATATGGATGCAAGTAACCTTTAGTGGTAGGGAGTCAATAGTGTTGCCATATTCCAAATCTTAAGGAGTTTCTCCAGCACCGCAAGAGGTCTGGAAATTAATCTCTAAATCTGTCAGTGGGCTGGATCTTGCACAGCTGTAAATTATATCTAAGGCAAGGACTCTAAAATAATGCTCCTCTAATCCTTAGAAGAGAGGCCACAACTTAAAAGGAATAACAAAAAGCAACAACCATCTCGAAATAAACATACAAGGATGTAGATAACAGCAACTATTTGTAACGATGTAAATTTTGAAATAGCTAAACATTCTTGGTATTTACACTAATGGAAGTGAGAAAGAGAATGGAATCCATGTAAAATAGTGGAGTTTTAAAACAAGCATTTTGTTTTCAAATAAAGACAGCACATTCAGTCAGGGCCATGCTTGGACCAATTGATCAATCATACTCACTTGACCTCGATTTTCTCAAAATTTGGCCCTATGTGTGTGGTAATATGATCTTGCTAGAAGTTCAAGGGAGAAGGTAGCAAAATTCATACTGTTAGAAATCTACTTGATGATAATTGCACGCCGATATTAACATTTTTTAATCTAATCTTTACCTAGGTTAGCTTTGCCATTCTAAAGGAAGCTTTCCACTTGCTCCCTCGGGGTTGGTCTTGGATCCCTTGTACTTGTGTGTGTGCGCGCGTGCGTGCGCGCTGAGCTTGCTCTACTTTCAAGGACCCACACTTGCTACTACTCTTTGAAGGATGGCCCTCAGGATCCTGGATTTCATGCCTGGAAGTGCCTAGGGGTTCACAGCTCCCCCCAACTTCCTCCTTCGCCATTGCTCACAGGTGCCGGAGCCTTGGGTCCGATTGGGTTTGAATCTGAGTTGTTACTCTCCAGAGTTCCCCTCCAGGGATCAGGCTGAAGATCCCACATTGAGACGTTGCCTGAATTTACACTCTTTCCGGGCTTCTCCTTTTTTCTCCCGCTTGTTCCACCCACTTAAGGGGTTCTCCTGGGAGCGCGACCACAAAAACCACTTGCGTTCACACCTTTGCTTCATGGTTTGCTTCCGGAGAACCCGACCTAAGTCATGACTGTTCAAAACTACCGTTTCTTCTATGTACGTAATATCAGTTAACAACAGTGATGTTATCCTGATCGTAAATGAATAAAGAGATCCCAAGGGATATTGCAAACCACTTGCTTATTTAAAGAGTTTATTACACAGAAGAAAGAGAGCAATCTGCCTCATTGACAAAGGATTTCAAAAGACTTACATGATTATTGGATATATGGTCTTTACTTTCTTATACGTGACTCCTCATTTTCCTTGGGTGTCTCTCGCCAACATTGGAGCAGTAATTATGACCTGATCTTCGAGGACCCCTGAGGAGCCCCAGAAGTGCTGGAGTAGCACCCCTGTCCTCCTTCCCTAACTCTGGCTTTACCCAGGGAAGCTCTGCTTTGATCTGTTTTCCACACTGGTCTTGCCTATCTGCTTTGTTTGAAGAAGCAAAGGGTTCTCCTGCTAGAGAACAGCTGTAGGAATGAAGGAGGGAGCCAAGGAGTCTGGCTTTTGGCAAGATCCCCCAGTTCCCTAAGCCCTGGTACTCCCAGCTGTGCCACAATACTCCACCTTGAGACCTCATCTCCACGAGGGGCTCATGTCCAGCCCGAAGGTCATTGCTCACCTCCTACACAAGAATCCTCATCCTGCTCTGCACATCCCCATCTCCCACCCTCCAAAAGTTTGGAAACCCTGCCATGCTGCCTTGGAATACAGCAGCAAAATCCTCGAAAATTTCAATCTCTTTTTAGATTGTTTTTTAACTAAGATTTCTTTAACTAAAACCTAGCTCTTCATGCTGCTGCTGTTTCTTCTGGAGTTCTCTCAAGTCGGGGAATGTTTGATTTCTCAAACCCAACATGTCACCGGGCCTAGGGGTCCGGGCAGTGTCCTCTTTGTACTGCATTGTCTATTCCAGAGCCTCCTCTCCAAACACCTTTGCTTTAAATCTCATGCCATCTGATTATGTCACCCAATTCCTATATATGTTTTAGTCATTGACAGTCCTCTGGACTCACAGTCATTTTATCCAGCACATGTTCTGTCATAATTTCTGATGATTTTGATAACCAAAAGATGACACTCTCAATATCTTGGCCCCTCAGTTCCATGACCCTCCCTCCTGCAATGATCTCGGCCTCTAAGTCACGCACACTCATAGTCACACATTCTAAGGCCAGAGGTTTTCAATCCTGGCTTCACTGTAGAATAACTTGGAGAACAATTATAATATATCAGTTCTAAATCCAACCCAGAAAAACTCTGATTCACTAGTCAAGACTGCTCTAGCATTGGTATTTTTTAAACTCCCCAAGGGGCTGTGATTTACTGCTAGGGTTGAGAAATACCACTCTAGACCCCTGCCTTTCCAATGAGATCTCTGGACCAACAGTGTCTATGTCACCTGGGAGCTTGATAGGATGCAGAATCTCAGGCTCTGCTCACCTAGTCTTACTGACTCAAAATGCGTATCACGACCAGAACTTCAAGGCAGTTACATAAACGTTCTAGTTTGAGAAGCACTGATCTAGCTCTTGTCTTTACCAAAATTACAACCCCTCCATAACCTCACTTTCAATCAGCCTCTCTCTTCACCATTTTCTATCTTTCCAGCTCATGCTCTCTAGGACCCCTATTCCAGCAAACCTTCACCAGGACCTACGATCTATTGAACTTACCAACTTTACCTGTCAAAATATCATATCATATTTTCATCTTCTGTTCACTGTCCCACATCCTAGAGAGCTATTTCACACTTTCTCCTCTCTCCTTAAACACCACATCCCTCTCTCTCCTCACTTTCAGCTGATGACTGAGATGTCTACATCACTGAGAAAACTGACAATCACGAGACATCTTCCAAAGCTCCCAGTCAGCCTACGCACCCCAATTCTGCACCTTCTCTCTCTAGCTCCTGGGTCAGCTCTCTGTGCTCTGTCACCTCTCACGTGTACTCTGCATCCCACTCTCTCTCTCTTATTCAAGGGCAAGCCCCAGAAACTCTCCTCTCTCTCTCAAGTCATTAATTTTCCCTCAACACTGAATCATTTCCATCAGCATGCAGACATGCCGTTGTTTTTCACAACTTAAAACAAAATCCCTCCCCCCTTATTTCTGTCTCTAGTCACCTCCGCATTTCTCTGCTCATCTTACAAATCCCCTTCCAATAGTTGTTTATGTTCACTCTCTCCAATTCCTGTCCTTCTCATCTCTACTGAGTCTATTCTAATCGGCAGTCACCTTCACCACTTCACCAGAACTGCTCTTTTCAAAGTCCCCAATTACCCTCACTTCGTGGGATGTCCTGGTGAGGTTTTGGGGCGCTCCTTACTTGACTCAGCAGCAGAGCCTGACCCAGTTGGTCCCCCCGCCTCGTCCTCACTTGCTTTCTCTGGAGATGGCACTTTCCTGCTTCGTGTGCTACCTCACACCACCCCCTACAGCTTCCTAGGGCTAAGGTCTGTTCTCCCCGTCCTGGCTCTCTCCTTGGACCTCTTCTTTTTTCTATTTTCTATCCATATTCGCTTCTTTGGTGAGCTCATTCAGTCTCATGCAGATGACTCTCAAATTTATCTCCAGTCCAAACCCTACCCCCGAACTCCAGACTCACATATCCAACTGCCTTCTTGCAGGTCCACTCGCTTGTCTAATCATGACCTGCTGAACTGTCCTTCCAAGCCAGCTCCTCACACAGCCTTACCCATCTCAGTTAGTGCCAACTCCATCCTTCAAAACCCTCAGACTTGGCCTTGACTCCTCTTTCTCTCCCTTTGGCCATTCAGTGTCAGAGCAGCATATTGGAATCGGACCACTTCTCATCCCCTCACTACTACTCCCTTCCCGGTTCAAGTCACCATCATTTCTCTCCTGGATTATTGCAACAACTTCCTGTCTTATCGTCTGCTTTTCCCCTTGGCCCTCAACAGTCTATTCTCAACACAGTAGTTGGAGTGATCCTTGAACCCTGAGTCAGATCATGCTACACTCATCTCCAACCCTCCAACGGCTCCCTATCTGGCTCAGTGTCAAAGCCAAAGTCCTTATGAGTTCCCACAAGGCACTGCATCACCAGGACCCTCTGAGATCACCTCTTTTACTCTCTCCCTTCCTCTCGTCTCTTTTGCTGGTCCTTATGCACATCAGGGCTGCTCCTGCCTTGGGGATTTTGAATCTGCTGGTGCGCCTGCCTGGAATAATCTTTCCCCAGGTATCTGCGTGGTTTGCTCCTTTCCCTCCTTCAGGTCGTTACTCAGATGTTGCCTTCTCAGTGGGTCATTTCCTGACCAACCTCTAAAACTGCACCATCTCCCTCTGCCTGTGCCCCCAATCTCTCACCCTCTTTTCCTTTTTTTTTCTCCATAGCACTTCTCACCATCTCATATAGTCTCTATTATACGTATTATGTTTTTAGTTATTAATTGTCTCCTCCATCAGAATGTAAGCTCCACGGATTTTGGTGTTTTTTTTGATCATTGCTATACTCCTGTAGCCTGGAACTGGCATACAGTAGGTGCTTAATTAGTATTTTCTGAATGTATGAACAACAAGACATGCAGTGGGATCAGGTCTGTTATGCACACACATTTTTAGATTTCTATAAGTTGGTGCTTTAACTGTCAAAATTACTATTAAATATATTTAGTGAGGGCCATTTTAAACATCCCTTCTAAGTTCTGTTGGAGATTAAGAACAAAATTCTTCACTGCCTAAGGTGAAATCCTAAGAGCTGGCCTGGCCTCCAAGTGGACTCATTGGAGAAATCATGAGATAGAAGAGGGCCTCTAGAACTATGCTGGGAGACCCCCAATATCTCACTCCATTTATAACATGAGTCTAAAGGGTGCTGTGGCCAGTGTGTTTTAGCTGAGGCATCTGTGAAAGTGGCACACCCTCCTACCCCACATTATAGCTATCTCTGCTGGAGAATTGAAAAAAGGTGTCTGAGTAATTATTACAGGCTTTCATCCAGTTACACAGAGTCTAGGTAATCGTAGTACACTTGAGCCTACAATACAGCTTCCCAAGAACTTTAATTTTCATAAACAAGAGAGTTAGGCATCTTGTGATTTCAATTCCATCCCATAAACACTGAGTACCTACTATGTGCCAGGTCTTGTGTCAAGTGCTAGGGGATAAAGGGACAAACCAGATAAGTGCTTGCCTGCAGAGCTCTCTGGATAAGAAGACAAACCTATAAACAAATAATCACAGTGTGATAGAGAAACAATAGACATATGTGCAAGGACGGAGGTAAATTGAGGTTCACATCGTGTAGGGAGAGGACATTTGAGGAGGAAATGTCTGAACTAGTTTCTGAAGGGTGGAATCAATCTTGTTGAGAAGGCAAAGAAGGGAAGTGGAGGATGAGGAGAAGATTTGAGGAAGAGGAAGCAACAGGTGCTCGGGCACAGGCTTGAAGCCTCTTGGGAATCTGAGCTCTGGACAGAGGTACTAACTGGGCAGTCAGGGGGCGTGGAGCAAGGATGGAAAGTTGCTTTCCGGAAATCACCCAGGGACTCCAAGGCTGTGCTAAGACAGCTGGCCTTTACCTGCAGTTGCTGCAATCCAGAGAAGGGTTTAAAGTGAAGAGGCATAATGACACTTCGCTTTAAGAATGATGGTTTTAGGGGGCAGTGTGGATTAGAAGGGAGGCACAGGGGAAGCTGGAGACCAGTCAGAAGGCTATTGCCATAGTCCTGGTGAGAGACCATGAAGAGAGAACTAGGGAAGCAGCAAGAGGGCTGGAGAGAAAAGAACAGATTCAGAAAGTAACGTGAAGGGATGAGGGACAGGGCAGAAGAGCTGATTGCATGTGGACAGGAGGGTGCAAGAGGGACCTTCTCCAGCTTCCAGGTTGGGGACCTGTGTGTGGATCAGGGATAAAGGAGGCAGAAAAGATTTGAGGGCTGAAAGGATAATGCTGAGTTCAGATTTCACTGATCTGACAAGGAATCCAGGTAGCACAACATGATTTCAATAACAGACTGCTCAATATTCCTATTATTTCCATGAACAGAGTGATTTTTTTCTCTTAAAGTTTTTTTTTTTAATTTAATTAATTAATTTATTTTTTCCCCCAAAGCCCCAGTAGATAGTTGTATGTCATAGCTGCACATCCTTCTAGTTGCTGTATGTGGGACGCGGCCTCAGCATGGCCGGAGAAGCGGTGCATTGGTGCGCGCCGGGATCCGAACCCGGGCCGCCAGCAGCGGAGCACGCGCACTCAACCGCTAAGCCACTGGGCCGGCCCTTAAAGTTCTGAAATATTACAACAATGACACTCTGATGACTTCTGCTTCTCTTAGATCGGCTCTATCTTAGCACTGGGAACTGAACACGGATATTGATAAAAAGGCTAAAACAACATTTATTCCCATTTTGGCTTACACAAAAATGATAAAATGTTCATTGAAAACTTAGGTGAGGATATATGGAAGAGAAAATGTGTGAGAATAATTCTGTTTACCATGTAAGGAGTTGTCTGAATCAGCAAGAGAAATCCATGTAAGAGCCTTATAAATACATCCTTTTATTTAAAAAATATATTCTTTTCATTCATTGTCTACAGAACCCAACACCACCAGATAAAGAGACACTCTTCCATTTGAAGGAATTTCACAGCGAGTCTCCCTATATAAACTATGTAAAATTCCAAGAAACAATACAGTATCTTTTGTTGTGCTAGAATTTTATTGTATTGAATAGTTAAGTAATTAATTATATCGTTGCAATGCTGTTTATTTGTAAGCTAATCTTGGTTAATCAGGGGTCTGTGCTCTGGTCTGGCCTCTGAATTCTGTTCCTATTTTGGCCATTTCAATTCTTCTCGTTGATTTCACCCTGAGACTTAGCTTCCTCCCACCCCTCCCCCTTAGCAAACCCTCTGATTTATACACTCGGGAAGTCTCTCAGAGTTAGAAGTTATTTTTAGCTATGTATAAAACATTCAAGAAGAGAGAAAAATAGGTTGAAGTTCAGAAAACAATAAAAGGCTTCGCCCATAAACCATAACTTGTCGTCAGGGCTGCAGTGAGGCAAAGTCCTGTTTCTGTCCTTGTGACTCAGTAACTGCAGTCTTTTTAGTAATTTGGGGCATATTTGAAGTAATTGACTCAAGTGTTTATAAAGACATGGAATTTTATTAATAGGTAATAAAAATAGTTACAAGGAAATGTTAGGATGTCCTATTTTTGAATTCCATTGTTAACGTCTGGTGTTGATTAATTCCATTGTGTGCAACTGAGAATCTTTCTTTAAGAAGCAGTTCCTAAAGAACCAGTTAAGAGGGCTGCTCTCAGGCCAGACTGTCTGGGTTCAAAGCCAAACTCTGTCACTTCTGTGCCTCTCTTGGGGTAAGTTTCTTATCTTCTATGTGCCTCGAGGTTCTCACTTATAAAATGAGGATAATTCTCAAACAAATTCCATAAGATTTAAAGATCAAATGAGTTAATACACAAATTATTTAGTGCCTGGCATACAGTAAATATTCTTAAATTATTATTAATATTAGATGATTAAAGACATACTAAAGGAGATGGGATAAAACCCAAACCACTCTAAAAAATAACAGGGGAATGGTGTTAATCTAAAAATAAAACGGAACATATCTTAGTGTTTGAATTCCTTTAGCCTTTACTGACATTTCTATTGGGACAAGGTCAACTCACCATTAGATCACAACTCTTTAAGATTGTACTAGGAATATATAAATGATTAAGTATTAAATTGACCAATCTAGTTTGTATGCTAAACCTCAATACATATTTCCACTTCAACTCTAGGAATCCACAATTCTAGAGCTGTCATTAGCATGCATTTACTTTAGAGATATTACAACATGACATTTTAATCAGTCTGTATAAATAATATTTTCTAATTATTTTAGGTTATAAGCAAATCATCATACTACGTTAATTTTTTAAAGATATAAGTAGAATAGATTTTTAATAAAAGACATTTCAAGATTAATTTGAGAAATATTCATTATTGTACTTGGTAATAAGGCATAAATGATAGGCAATTTATATATCACTGTTACTTTTACCTAGACCTAGACCATCCATATTTTTATAGTTTTTATTTTACCTTTGTGAGTTTTCTAGTTCTTTTCTCCTACTACTTCAAGCTGGTGGGCATTACTTGTTTTTTTAATGACATTTATCTCTACGCCACCCCCACTCCCATACAATGGCACACACATCATCAGATTTAACACCTTTATCCAAGTCCCCAAGAGATGGAATTGCCTTCTAGTCACCTCTGCTCTCCCCATCGACCCCAAGTTCAGGACTGAGTGTTCTGACTGACTGAATCCACTGGAAGGATACTGGGGCAGACGAACTGGTCTAATGGGCAAGAGGTAGGAATTATGGGACACACCCTGTGGTTATGGAATATTACCATCCTTTGGGGCAGGGAAGCGGAGGATGTGACCTGGAGGGGGAGAGGTTACCTTATAGTCCCTAATGTGAGTCATGACATGGTTTAAGAGAGAGTTCAAAAGCAGAACATTTTCCCTGCGCTGAAATTGAGAGGACAGAGAAGAGGGTGAGTGTGTTGGAGAAGAGTGAGAAATGAGGAAAACAGGGAGCTTGTATGGAGCATCTCAGGTACTTAGCTAGGTACTTCATGTACATAATCTCTATTCCTCACAATAGTTCTGTGAGGGAGGTCTTTATGTACCCATTTTTCAGATGAGAAGAATGACGCTCATAGAGAAGAACTAGCACAGGCTTACAAAGCTTGTGAAGGAGCGTAGATCTGAATTCAGGACTGCCTGAGCTCTGGACTCTTTGTCTAAGCAAAGAACAGGGAGGAGGCAACTACAGTGCTACAGACTTGGGCACTGGCAGGATGAGCTCCAGATCATGTGATGGTGGCTGGAAGAAGCTGGGACACCAAGAAACACCTTAGTTACTCCAGGCATGGGCTTGGGCTGGCCTCTGGCTGGTGCTCTCCGCGGAAGCACTGTGATCCATAGGAAAGAGACAGGGACTCACCCTCTGTTGTCACCACTACCCTGCTCACTCTTACAAGATCAACACAGGCTTGCTTTCAGAGCTAACACTGGGACTTGGGTGCACTTTGATTTCAGGGGCATCAGGTAAGCCTCCTTGCTCTCCAAAATTGCTCCCCAAATTTTTGGCAGTGACTTGAAATGTCTTTAAGAGGGGCCAGATTTTAATTCCACCATTAGAAGGTTTTCTTCACATGCACACAACCTAGCGAAATAACATCTTAAACTAAACCATGTAAAGTGTTATAAAACATGACGTATAAATGACTAAGGGAAACCATTTTCAGTTTAGACAAAGAGGACTATGGAGGCATGAGGATTTCAAATCAGGATTCAAGTATCCAGCACTATGCAAAATTTTCTAAAGGGTACACAAGCAAAAATATATTTAAAGGAATCAGTATTTGTATCTTTAGCTTCCATATGCACTTCATATTAAAACTAATTCCCTGAGAACTTGCCCTCTACTTTGTAAAATGAAGGTATTTCTTGCCTCCCAATCTTACCAGGGTACATTGCATGAGGGTGTAAAAACCTTCAGGGTGCCAAACGAGCAAATGATTGAGAATATTGGCGTGGTAGTTGAGAGAGTAAGGGACTGTAATGACAGGAGAACAAATCCTTTTGCAAATTAGGTAGTTTACAGTCCTTTGAAGGAGGGCCTAGTATGCCAGCTGATGGGTCACTGAATATAAAATTTGATGACAGAATACCATGTGATTTTTGGCATATAATTCTGAAGATATGCCAAGAGTTGAGGGACATTGTTACAATATAACTCCATGCATTCCTATTTACTTATTTATGGATGAGAAGAACCTCAGTATTTGAGTCAACTATAAATGATACATAGAAATAAAATTGATTTTATCCTGTCTTATTTCAGCAGTAAGTAGTATTCAAACATGGCTAATTGTGGGGGATGACAACCCCATTTCTCCTATTCAAAGACACATTTCCAGGGGCTCGCCCCATGGCATAGTGGTTAAGTTCAGCATGTTGTGTTTTGGTGGTCCAGGTTTGCGGGTTCAGATCCCAGGCTCAGACCTATGAGATGCCATGGCTCAGCGATGCTGTGGCAGCAACCCACATATAAAGTGGAGGAAGATTGGCACAGATGTTAGTTCAGGGCTAATCTTCCTCAAAGAAAAAAAAAAGACACATTTCCAATAAAAATTCAGTCTTTATGCTAAATAATTATTTATCAAAATTTGCAGTATATTTGGATTCTTTAGACAAATCATACACTAATCATAATGAATGTACTGATACCTTAAAGCAAAAGAAATTTAACACTTAGATCTCTATGGTTATAAGAAATAAAATTTATATGCATATTTTTATCACAGAGAATTATGGACTGATCAATAAAAACTTGCATGCATAAACTGTATTATATTAGGGTAAAAATCTATGCAGGAAGTGGTGTAGAAATACAAGTTAAAACAGAAAAAGGAGGGACTGGCCCCGTGGTGTAGTGATTAAACTTGGCACACTCCGCTTAGACAGCCTGGAGTTTGCAGGTTCGGATCCTGGGCGCGGACCTATACCACTCGTCAGCCATGCTGTGGCGGTGACCCGCATATAAAATGGAGGAAGACTGGCACAGATGTTAGCTCGGGGCAAATCTTCCTCACCAAAAAATAAATAAATAAATAATAGAAAAAGGAACACTGTAAATGTTCCTTCTACTAAAGAAAAAATTGTTATATTTTATCAATGGATGATGTTGGGTAAGAAATCATTATGGTGTTTGTATTTTATTGGATCATCCGACTGTTTTATTTAAAGACGCCAAATATTTATAATATATCCAGACACAATGCCTTTTCCCACTATTTAATTTTATGATGAAAATTTTAGATACCCACTTCAAAATGTGCAAGAAGATATATATATATATATAAGCCTTATATATATATATATATATTTAAGCCTTATTACATATATATATTATACATTATATATATTATTGTTATATACATAGTTAAGTCTTTTAGGGATATGCTAGCAAAAATTTGAGATCACTGCATAAGGGCATGGGAGGATGGTGATTCCATCATCAAGAATGGAACTCTACCCACAGGAGAATGAGAGAGGCTGAGAAGTAGGAAGACCAAAGAACAGGATAAAAAGAGTGGGAGTTGGAGACCAGTGAATGGGACACTCCACTTATTTCTCCTGGGTGCTTCTGCAGTTATGATTATTGCTTCATATTTACATAAGGCCAATGAGGTCTTCCCAAAAGACACTTGAGTTGCAAATACGAAGGCCTAGAGTTAAGACCCAGCTGCCCCATCCACTAATTCTTTGACTTTAGGCAAGTCACTTACCTTAAACAATTTTCTATCTCTAGAATAAGAATACTAATATTTGTTCTGACTCCCTCATAAGGTTCCAGTGAGATATGAAAAACATATGAAAGCACTTTTGATCACTGATCATACAACTTTAAGCTGGTGTTTTATTATAATTATTCCTCCACAGAGTAAATAATTTATTCTAGGACTTTAAGTTAGTGTCTTTACTAGTTTAAATGAATTTTATAAATTAATATATAAGTTTTATAAACAGGAAAGAATAGTGCAAAATGAAAGACATTTAAAAATATTTTTAATGGGCACATATTTTTACTTCACAGCAGCATTCTATCAAATTCCATCCCAAAGACACCTTCTATTTGCACCTATCCAGATGCTATGATTCAGTCTTGTTAAATCTAACTGAACACTGTGCTTTGTTATTTTCTGAGGCAACACGCTTTGTGACAAGGATGCTGAGCAACGTGATATAGTTCTGGAAAGAGCAACCTTCACATTGTGAGACCTTGTTCAACATTCAATCAAGGAAAAACAAACAAAAATAAGGTCATCCTACTCTAGCTGGAAAATGTTAGCAAACAGGAAAAAGAGAAAGTTTATCCAGAAGACACAAACTTGAAGGTATGAGCCACTCTCAAGACCATTCTCAACTCTGCCTTGTTGAATCCCGTACTCAGGAATTACACCCACTTGTCACTTCTTTCACTTCTCAGGCTTTTTGAGACTCTAGACATCAAGAAATTACTCAATATTCTTGTGATTTTCTTTAGTCTCAGCAGATGATATATGTCTTTTTTTTTTTTTTTTTAACAGACCAAATAGGCCAAAGGATATAAACGCCTTTCAAAGTGCTTCTTTTTTTTCTGAGTGTCAAGTCACCCACAAACATGAAGGTGTCTCCTCCGTCCTAACAACAAACCAACAACAAAGTTACCCTATGACGTGCTCCCCCTTCTCAGCTATGCTTCCACAGATGTCTTCCCCTAGTGCCTGACCTGCGTGAGGGAGCAGAATATTCAGTCTCCCTCTGTTCACCTGCACGTTCACTCTTCAATTTACTCCTGTCGGGATTCATGCTCACTACCCGAACTTCACTTTCAGAGGTGACCAGCGGCCTCCTAATTGCCCAATACTATGGCATTTTCTCTCCCTCTGCTGTTTCTTGCCACCTGATTATCCGTTCTTTCTCAATCCTCTTTCATTGGTCCCTTTATTTCATCCACCATTGTCACATCATCTTCCTCAGGGATCTCTCTTTCGTTTTGTCCCCTTCTAGTTGTATAGCAGTGGTTCTCAACTTTGTGCATCAGAATCACCTGGGGAGCTTTTAAGACCTGCTCATGCCTGGGCCCCACATGCAGAGGTTCTGATTTAATTGGGTTGACAAAGGGCTCAGGCATCAGCGTTTTTAAAGCCCCTCAGGTGATGCTAATGTGCAGGCAGGTTTGTGAACAACCAGCCTATACACATTGGCTGGGTGATCTCATTCACTTTCGTGACTATTAACTCAAAAATCATTAACTTCAGTCCTAATTTTGGTTAAGCTCCATTCATATTTCCAATTATTTTCTAGATAATTCCACCTGAATGCTCAACAAATGTGAAAAGCATAACAGGTGCTGAACTGATCTCAGTATCTCCTCACACTGGTCCTCTACAGACCTGGTGTTCCTGGTCTTCCTCTTAATTAATGGAGTCATTATCCTCTCATTTCTAAACTCAAAGCTTATAGTAAGTCTCAGACCTCTCTTCAAAATCATTCCATTAAGTTATAGATTCTACCTCAAATGTTTCTGGAACCTGGGCCCTCTTCTCCAGACCCACTCTTCTTAAATATTGTGATAATATTTTAATTATGACAATTCTCACTAAAAAGTAAATCTTAGAAAAAAAGTATCACAAAAAAAGTTCCCCACTGTGTCATTGTCTCCAGGTTAAAATCCAAACTTCATAACATTCCATGTGAAAGCTTTTGCAAGCTGTCCCCAATTATTACTCCTCATCTTGAAAACTTAATTCTATTCTCTAGGCATAATGAACTTCCTGAAGCTTCCTCAGCACATGACCATCATTAACATGGCCACCCATATCTTTGTATTTTCTGTGTACTCTATCCAGAATGCCCTTCTCCTTCTTTTCTGTTGACAGAATTCCACTCATTTTCGGTTTTCACCTCAGAAGACACTTTCTTTCTGAAGCCTTTTTTGTCTCTCCTAAGCAGAGTCAGTGTTCTCCCTTTCATGTGCAGCTCTAGCCTTCCTTTCAAACTATTTGTCATATTGTAATGTAATAATTTACGTAAAGTTTGCGGACTCCTGTCCTGGGAGTTCTTGAGAACATGATTTTATATACATATATATATCTATCTATAGGTATCTATCTACATTTATTCATTTTTTTATTGTGGTCACATTGGTTTATAACATTAATTAAATTTTAAGTGTACATCATTATGTTTCAATTTCCGTATAGACTACATCATGTTCACCACGCAAAGACTAACTACAATCCATCACCACACACATGTGCATAATCACCTTTTCACCCTCCTCTCTCCCCACTTCCCCTCTGGTAACCACCAATCCAATCTCTGTCTCTATATGATTGTTTGTTGTTTTTATCTTCTACCTATGAGTGAGATCATATGGTACTTGACTTTCTCCCGCTGACTTATTTCACTTAGCATAATATACTCTCAAGGTCCATCCATGTTGTCACAAATGACCAGATGTCATCGTTTTTTATGGCATAGTAGTATTCCATTGTGTATATACACCACATCATCTTTATCCATTCGTCCCTTGGTGGGCACCTAGCTTGCTTCCAAGTCTTGGCTATTGCAAATAATGCTGCAATGAACACAGGGGTACATGTATCTTTACACATTGGTGTTTTCATGTTCTTTGGATAAATACCCAGCACTGGAATAGCTGGATCGTATGGTAGTTCTATTCTTAATTTTTTAGGTATCTCCATACTGTTTTCCATAGTGGCTGCCCCAGTTTGCAATCCCACCAGCAGTGTATGAGAGTTCCCTTCTCTCTACATCCTCTCCAACACTTGTTTCCTGTCTTGTTAATTATAGCCATTCTGATGGGAGTGAGGTGAGATCTCATTGTAGTTTTGATGCACATTTCCCTGATCATTAATGATGTTGAACATCTTTTCATGTGCCTGTTGGCCATCTGTATATCTTCTTTGGAGAAATGTCTGTTCAGATCTTTGGCCCATTTTTTAATGGGTTTGTTTTTTTTGTTGTTGAGATGTATGAGTTCTTTATATATTTTCGATATTAACCCCTTATCAGATATATGGTTTGCAAATATCTTCCCCAATTGTTACGTTGTCTTTTCATTTTGTTGATGGTTTCCTTCGCTATGCAGAAGTCTTTTAGCTTGATGTAGTCCCATTTGTTTATTTTTTCTATTGTTTCCCTTGCCCAGTCACACATGGTACTTGAAAATATGCTGCTAAGACTGAGGTCAAAGAGCGTACTGCCTATGTTTTCTGCTAGAAGCTTCAGGTCTTACATTCAAGTTTTCAATCCATTTGAGTTAATTTTTGTCTATGGTGTAAAATAATGGTCTATATTCATTCTTTTGCATGTGGCTGTCCAGTTTTCCCAACACCATTTATTGAGGAGACTTTCCTTTCTCCATTGTATGTTCTTGGCTCCCTTGTCAAAAATTAGCTGTCCACAGATGTGTAGGTTTATTTCTGGGCTCTCAATTCTGTTCCATTGATGTGTGTGTCTGTTTTTGTGCCAGTACCATGCTGTTTTGGTTAGCATAGCTTTGTAGTATATTTTAAAATCAGGGAGTGTGATGCCTCCAGCTTTGTTTTTTTTCCTCAGGATTCCTTAGGCTGTCCTGGGTCTTTTGTTGTTCCATATAAATTTTAGGATTCTTTGTTCTATTTCTGTGAAAAATGTTGTTGGAACTTTGACAGGGATTGCATCGAATCTGTAGATTGCTTTAGGAAGTATGGACATTTTAACTATGTTAATTCTTTCAATCCAAGAGCATGGAATATTTTTCCATTTAATTGTGTCTTCTATTTCTTTCAACAATGTTTTATAGTTTTCAGTGTACAGATCTTACAGCTCTTTGGTTAAGTTTATTCCTAGGTATTTTATTCTTTCTGTTGCAATTGTAAATGGGATTATATTCTTATCTTTTTCTGCTACTTTGTTGTTAGTGTATAGCAATGCAGCTGATTTTTGTATGTTGATTTTGCATCCTGCAACTTTACCATATTCATTTATTGTTTCTAGAAGTTTTTTGGTGGATTCTTTATGGTTTTTCTATATATAAAATCATGTCATCAGCAAATAGTGACACTTTCACTTCTTCCTTTCCAATTTGGATCCCTTTTATTTCTTTTTCTTGCTTGATTGCTCTGGCTAGGACTTCCAGTACTATGTTAAATAAGAGTGGTGACAGTGGGCATCCTTGTCTAGTTCCTGCTCTTAGAGGGATAGCTTTCAGTTTTTCTCCATTGAGAATGACATTAGCTGTGGGTTTGTCATATATTGCCTTTATTGTGTTGAGGTAGTTTCCTTCTATACCCATTTTATTCAGAGTTTTTATCATAAATTGATGCTGTATCTTGTCAAATGCTTTCTCTGCATCTATTGAGATGATCATGGGATTTTTATTCTTCATTTTGTTAATGTGGTATATCACATTGATTGATTTGTGGATGTTGAACCATCCCTGCAACCCTGGAGTAAATCCCACTTGATCATGGTGTGTGATCTTTTTAATGTATTGTATTCTATTTGCTAGTATTTTGTTGAGGAATTTTGCCTCAATGTTCATCAGTGATATTGGCTTGTAATTTTCTGCTTTTTTGTTGTGCTTGTCTGGTTTTGGTATCAGGGTAATGTTGGCTTCATAGAATGAGCTAGGAAGCTTCTCCTCCTCTTCAAATTTTTGGAAGAGTTTGAGAAGGATAGGTATTAAGTCTCCTTTGAATGTTTGGTAGAATTCACCAGGGAAGCCATCTGGTTCTGGACTTTTATATTTTGGGAGATTTTTGATAACTGTTTTGATCTCCTTACTGGTAATTGGTCTATTCAAATTCTCTATTTCTTCTTGATTCATTTTTGGAAGGTTGTATGATTCTAATAATTTATCTATTTCTTCTAGATTATCCAATTTGTTGGCATATAGCTTTTCATAGTATTCTCTTATAATCTTTTGTATTTCTCAGGTGTCCATTGTAATTTCTCCTCTTTCATTTCTGATTCAATTTATTTGCCTTCCCTATTTTTTCCTGGTAAGTCTACCTAAAGATTTGTCAATTTTGTTTATCTTTTTAAAGAACCAGCTCTTAGTTTCATTGATTTTTTTCTATTGTTTTTTCAGTCTCTATTTTATTTATTTCTGCTCTGATTTCTATTAGTTCCTTCCTTCTACTGATTTTGGGCTTTGTTTGTTTTTCTTTTTCCAGTTCTTTTAGGTGCACTGTTAGATTTTTTTTTTGATTTTTCTTGTTTGTTGAGGTAGACCTGTCTGTTTCCTTCCTTAGGTTAGGAAAGTTTTCAGCTATTATTTCTTCAAATATGTTCTCTGCCCCTTTGTCTCTCCCCTCTCCTTCTGGGACACCTATGACACGGATGTTAGTGTGCTTGATGTTGTCCTAGAGGTCCCTTAGACTGTCCTCGTTCTTTTTAATTCTTTTTTCTTTTAGCCATTCAGCTTGGGTGATTTCCTCTAGTCTTTCATCCAGCTTGCTGATCCGTTCTTTTGGTTTTAAGTCTCTCTAGTGAATTTTTCATTTCCAGTATTGTATTCTTTGTTTCTGATTGGTTCTTTTTTATATTTTCTGATTTTTTGTTGAAGTTTTCACTGAGTTCATCCATTCTTCTCCAAAGGGTGGTGAGCATCCTTATGACTTTTTGTTTGAATTCTTTGTCAGGTAGATTGCTCATTTCTGCTTCACTTAGTTCTTTTTCTGGGGTTTTGTCCTGTTCCCTTACTTGGAATGTATTCCACTGTCTCCTCATTTTTCCTCTTTCTCTGTGTTTGTATCTATGTATTAGGTAGGTCAGCTATGTCTTCTGATCTTGGAGAGGTGGCCTTATGTAAGAGATGCCTTATGAGGCCCAGCAGTGTGCTTCCCTCTCATCACCAGTTCCAAATGTTCCAGGAGTGACCCCTGTGTGTGCTACATGTGTCCTTCTGTTGTGGCAGAGTTGCTTTTGTTGCAGGTGCCCAGGGAGGCTAAGTTGTCCCCCTGTCCAGCTGGTTGTAATGCTTAGCTGTGTGTGGCTGCTATGGACCCTTCAGTCACTTTATTGGGCGTGGGGAGCCCCAGCACAGTTGGCTGAAAGGTCTAATAGCACATTCCTGTTGCAGCTTTTCTATTAGCTGCAGCGTGGCTGGTTGTTAGGCTCAGGGGCTTACAATTGCTGTAGGCCTCTGGTCTGTAAGGGTGCTGTCAGCTCTCTCAGGATTGTAGCTGAGTGGTGCTCGCCCCAGTCATGGGAGCACCCAATTGTTTCAGGCTTTGGAAGGTGGGGCTGATCCCCTATGTTGCTGTTTGAGAGGCACAAGTCTTCTGCAGCTGACAAGCCTCACTGCCCATAGGGCCACACACACAGTCAACACAGTCTCACCCCATGTGCATGCCCTGATCCCCTGAAGTGGACCCAGTCGCCCCACTGCTGAGGCCCTGGACACTCCACCAATGCCCCACACACTCCACCTGCTCCTCATGCACGCCCTGCCCCACAGAGGTGGATCCACTCACCCGGCCACGGCCACAGAGGAACAGGCACTGTGCCTACGCAGGCCCACAAGTTGCCCGAGGGCTTGCTGTTGGGTCAGACCAGTCTGTAGGGTGGGCTGCCTGCCTTGGCTGAGCTGGATTAAATCAGTGCTCTAGTGGGTGGGGCAGACCCTGAACTAAGAGGCCAGGGGAAGAACTCCAATGGCATCTGCCAGCGTCTGTGTCAGCATGTCTTTAGTAGGTCACAATAATGGCTGCTGCCAATGTCTCAGTCCCTGGAGAGGTCTCACTTCTCACCAAGATGCATCCAGAGCCTATCAGGTGAGTCTCTTCACCAAAGGACTCTGCACATTTCTTTGTGGTGATTTTAGGTTGCTTTCTGAAATGGGTGAATTCGTGCGTGGGCCCTATAAGAGCAGGCTTTTTTTCCTTTATCTCCGATAGGTTTTCTGGGGGTATTCCCCATTGTTGCTGGTAGCCAACAAAGCCAGATGTTATGACATTCTTCAAGGTTGTGCTGAGTCCAAAAGCTGCTTACAGCAGTAAAGCTCCGCTGCTCAGATCCCCCACCCCTTCAGGGAAGCCTGCATACCTTTGGATTGCTCCCAGCCAGCCAGGAAGCACAGCAGCTTGTGAAGGTGGCTTTTTTCTCTCCAGAAAGGAATTTCTGCCTCTTCCACCTCAGTCAGCACCGTCCCTTGTTGTGGGGTTTCTTTTTATCCAGTTTTGAGTTCTCTCTCAGGGCTAATTGTTCCAAGATTGGCTGTAAATTTGTTGTGTCCATGGGAGGAGGTGATTTCAGAGTCCACCTGTGCCACCACCTTGACACCCGTTCCAGCTCTATCTATATTTATATCTACCTATCTATCATGATTTTATATATAGATAGATATAATATATACAATATGACACATTTTGAACAATACATTTTTTGTTGACCGTATCTAGCACAGTGCCCTAGCAGAGATGTTCAAAATGTATTGATAGTTTATCCAGTGAATATTTGTTGCACATCTACTATGTGGCTTCACTATTCTCGGTACCTGGGATGCGTCAATAAGTCAAACAAAGTCTGTTCTCCAAGTGATTCTCAAGAGAGAAGAAGGACAATGTATAAACAAATAAACAATGTATAAGCAAATAAACATACTGGATAATTTCGGTGGTCCTAAAGGCTAGAAAAAAATAAATCAGTCTTATACAGTGCTTTAGATCAGGAGTCAGAAAACTTTTTCTGTAAAGGACAATATGGTAAATATTTTAGGCTTTGTGGGCCATACTGTCTCTAAACAGCAGCCATAGACAATATGTAAATTAACGAGCATGGTTGTGTTCCAATAAATTTTTTTTTTTTTTTGAGGAAGATCAGCCCTGAGCTAACATCCATGCTAATCCTCCTCTTTTTGCTGAGGAAGACCAGCTCTGAGCTAACATCTATCGCCAATCCTCCTCCTTTTTTTCCCCAAAGCCCCAGTAGATAGTTGTACATCATAGTTGCACATCCTTTTAGTTGCTGTATGTGGGACGCGGCCTCAGCATGGCCGGAGAAGCGGTACATCGGTGCGCGCCCGGGATCCGGACCCGAGCCGCCAGTAGCGGAGAGCGCACACTTAACCGCTAAGCCACGGGGCCAGCCCTCCCAATAAAATTTTATTTACAAAAACAGGTGGTGGGCCATATTTGGCCTGCAGGCTATAGTTTGTTGACCCTTGCTTTAGATGATAGGGAAGGTCTCTCTGAAGAGGTGACTATACGCTAGGACGTGGATACCTAGAAAGAGCCAATCATACCGAGCCAGAGTGTTCCAGATACAGGGAAGAATTGCACAAGTCATTGTTTGAGAAGCAAAAATAAAGTCTTCATGACAGAAGTGTGGTGAAAGAATGAATGAATGAATATATGAACAGAGGCATGAATGAGTGATGTTTACCCATATAGAAAATGAAAACTATTACCATTAAGTGATAAGTTTTTGAAAAGAAGCACTCTCTCAACTGAGATGTACTGTAGCCACATTCAGAGAGCAGAAACAAAGACATGACTGTACAGAAAGATAAAAGTCAGCAGGATCTACTTGAAATTCCTTCACTCAATGAATATCTATTGAACAGCTACTATGCAACAAGCACTATTGCAGGTGCTAGAAATTAGACAAAATATTTAATAATTATGACATCTAAAGTTACAGACAATCACAATGTTGGATTCCATTGATTCTTAGCGATGTATATATTTTCATTTCTAGAGGCTGAAAGAGTCAGATGACTTCTAAGTACTAATAAGTACTGTTTATCATAAAACTAAGAGAAGTACTGTGATAAACCAAAAAAATGTGACCTGGGAACACATAGAACATACCAATTGATTTCATTTTAGAAAAATATTTTGGAAAAAATTCTTGGATATCTCCAAACGAAATATGTTTAGAAATCATTGAGATATTATAAAACAATGGAGCTGAAGTTGAGTTTAATTTCTCTGGTACATTCTAAAATTCTAAAATTTTCATTATTTCATGAAGTGTGTGTAGACAATAACAACACACAACACAAATAAACGTGCTTACTCTACTTTTGGAAAATTGATGATATGATGTAGCACTTTTTAAATAAATGACTTTTCCCAAAAGATATCTGTCTGGATATTATCTCATTAGCTCATGAAAATCAACCAAATAAGGTTACACACAATTTGTGTCATTTTAATAAACTAAATTTAAAAAACATACAGTCAATAAAATTTTTTTTGTCATAGGGAAAACACAGGCTTTGGACTTGGCCAGACTTCGCCCTGTATCCCAGCCCTCCCACTTGCTAGGTTTGCAGGCTTATGTAGGCTGGAAGCTCCCAGAAGTATTATTCTCCCCTGTACAAAGGGAAGGACCAGCCCTCCCGGGGTTGTAGGAGGATTTAATCAGCTATAGAAGGGAAAGCACCTGGAATTAGGAGGCAGTCAATAAATTCAATTGCCTTTTCTCTAAGACTAAGTTTACCCCCAACACAGCTATATCTGCATAAATGTATTTTAGATGTTGATGATTCAGTGTTCCTTAGTGTGTCCATTAAGAAGTACATATCTTCCTATTCATAATACCAATCAGAGAAAAAAAAAAAACTGGGAGAAATCTGTCAATCAGTTTTCCACTGCATAGGACTATTAGTGTTGGTTGACTAATCTTCATTCATAAAACTCTCCCACTGAGGAAAGTTTCCCCTTATTTACAGCCTCAATCCTTTCTAGTGTACGTACCAGAAGAGATGTAATATTTCTAGCCTTCCTCTATGAGGACTGGTTCCCAGCTCTGACAGTAGGAGGATAAAATGGTTAGAAATCTCTCCAACAGTTAGGCCTTTCAGTTCTATTGATGCCTTCAGTCTGGCACAAGAGTTCTCAAAGCACTAACCTGATTTTATTAATGAGGATGAGCGATTCCCAACTTGATTATAAGTTTTAGGACTGGAGCATATTGACCCCAGAGTGTGTGTTCCCAGAAAAGATGTATAAAACTGCCATCCCTTCCTGTGCGCAGGGTGATTTAGGGACCCACATTTTTTATGGCTCCTAAATGCATGGTTTTACAGTTTTACTGTTACTGATATTTTATAAAATTCAGAACTATTGGGTATATAAGTGCTGTCAGGGAAAACGAAGCTCTGTTGCAAAACACAGAGATAATTTTTCAGTGGCTCAAGCTTCCATAACCTCTTCTGAGCAGCTACTCCAGCACTCAACAACCCTCATGTTTCAAAAATTCTCTATTATGTCTACCCTAAATACTTTATTCTTCAGTTTAAATTTAATTTTTATTTACATCATCAGCAAAGACCGAGAAAAGTAGATTAACATTCCCAATGTATTATCCATTTATAGCTCATAATTAAATAGGGATAAATTATAATCCCCACTTTAATCTGGACTTCCCATACTCATTTTATCACCTTTATTCACTCCCCTTCTTCTTTTTTTTTTTTTTTTTGTGAGGAGATCAGCCCTGTGCTAACATCTGCCAATCCTCCTCTTTTTTTGCTGAGGAAGACTGGCCCTGGGTTGACATCAAGGCCCATCTTCCTCCACTTTATATGGGATGCCGCCACAGCATGGCTTGCCAAGCAGTGCGTCGGTGCGCGCCTCGGATCCGAACCGGCGAACTCTGGCCCGACGCTGTGGAGCGCGAGCGAGCACTAAACCTCTTGCATCACCGGCCGGCCCCCTTCTCTTTCTAATTAAACACCATAAAAGCTAGACTCCAAAACTTCCAATGTTAAAAGTATATAAAGTCAGGGACCCATTTACACAAGACAATTATTTTCCAAATATTATTTATCTCCACTATTTTTTCATGATTTATTACTAAAATTGTCTAAAACATAACGATGTTCATGATTTTCTATTAAAAAATAAAAGACAAGTATTTTGGGGAGAATGACATAATAAAAATAAATCAATAACCATGTCCTCCTCCTTGTTGCCTCATTCCTCCCAACCCCCTGGCAGAAGGAACACATCCCACAATGATTCATATATTAGGAGCTTTCTAGGAATGCCTGGCACGAGTATTACCAATTATAACATTTCCAAATATGTTAAATGTCTGCCCTCAGTCGTTCCTTTGTTTTGTTTAAGCAAATCAGTGTCACAGTAAGAAAAAAGAGTTTATAAATTGAAATTTCCTTCTTATTTTCTGACCGTTTATAAAAGAACAATAGTGACAATATATTTGAAACCACAATAGTATAGACATTATAACAACAGTGATGATGTTTTACCTTTAGATGACAAAAGTACGTAGTTGAATTATTATTAAACATTAGCCATATATACTAGAGTGTATATATTTTAAATTCTAAACTAAACAAACAGGTTTACCTAAAATGTGCTTAGGATACTCTTTGCCTACCTTCAGCAAGACTAATGTGTTGGCTTCACAAGTCTCTTCTCCATACTGCCAGAATCAACACAAGGGTAGAGGCATCACTTGTATCATGAAATAATCTGGCTACAACTCCATCTCTCTAAACCCCTGCCAAGTGTGGACCACAAATGGCAATAAAACAACAATAGGAGCAAAACCAATTCTTCCATTAATCAGAAAGTTCCAAAGTTGAGATACATGGAGATATATAAACAGAAATTGTAACAAATTATAAATCTGATGATGATTTACTTATGTTTACAACACCTTCAATGTAATCATATAGGCTGAATTTTGTGATCTTTTCAGTGTGACCTTTTCTATCAATAAAGATGAATTCTTTTTGAGAGTTTTAAATACTGAGGAACTTGTTTCTTTCTGTAGTTCAGGGTAAATGACATACCTGCATTTTACCGAGAGGGCAATGTAAATTTTTTTTTTTAAACTAAAATTCTTGGCAGAGATCCTTTAGAGATTGTTGGACTTCGGTCAGGACATTGCTAACAATAAAAGGTGCTCAGCCCCCCAAGTAGCTATTGGCACCCTTTGCCCTTTGATACATGAACTTGTTAACTATGTGATTGGTTAAGGGATCGTCTAATCGTAGATGCCAATAATAAAGAGCAAGCACCTTGCAGTTTCCTTTCCTATTCTATTCCCCTGTGAAAGACAGATGTGTTGTGTCTAATTATTCACTGATTGGTATCGGGAGAAACATTAACATAATTGGCACATTTGTTGTAATTAACAGAGGGAAACTGCCACATGCCACCCAACATGAAAAGTGAGTCCAGCAACCATTAGCTAGAAAAACCCACATCTATCAGAAGGGTTACTCTGTTAAACTGAAAACTGGGGCCCCTCAAGTCGGAACACTGAGGTTGAAAACGACACAACAGAGTTGAGACGAGTATGTACCCCTAAGAGAATGGAGACTCAGCCTAGAATCGTTGTATGCAGGTACATTAATCAAACAAATGGGAAAAGCAATTATGGGACAATTATCAAATGCACACTCAGCCAAGCCAAGCTTCTAAAAGGAGCATTAGCTAGAAGCTGGGAGTCTGCCAAGCTTTACTGACCGGTTTAGAAGTGTCAAATTTGAAGCTTTTCCTGTATTTGTTTGTTTGTTTTAACCTTGCTCTTGAGACCAGTGGTTCTCAAACTTTGTTGCATTTTAGAACCACCGGTGGAGCTATTAAAATTCTTGATAGTCAGGCTGCAAAGCATACCTATTATATCAGTATCTTTAGGGTGAGATATAAGCATCAGTATTTTTCAAGAATTCCCCAGTGATCCCAACGTGCATCTTAGTTTGAGAACCAGTACTGCAGACTGGTTCTGATGAGCTTGCTAAAATGCAGATTCCTAGAGTGGGCCTAGTGGGCCTTGAGATTCTTTCTAAGAAGCTCCCAGGTCATGTCAATACAGGTAATCTATGCATCACACTTTGAATAGTAAGGCCTTGAAAATTCTAAAAGGTATCTATAGCTAATAAACCTTCTGCATACTTTCACCAGATAGAGTTTGGCTCCAATTGCTCCAAAGTTCGAAATCCCAGAATTATTTTCTTCTTCTCACACCGGCAACAGGTGTTCATCCCTTGTAGGTGCTTCACATGACCAAGAAAATCTTCAATATAGAATGCAAATGAATGTTCTTTACCCAAAAAAGTTGTGGATAAAAAGTGTTTTAAAATACAAGAAGCAAAAGGCTATTTAAATAAAAAAGAGTGCAAAGAAAAAAAACGCCGCCACTCCCACCTGGAGCTATTGAGGAGACATTGTTTTAGATTTTCTCTCTTGTCAAGAATTGAAAGCTACTTTGTTTATGCAGCTATTTGCTTCTCAGATTTGCAATACAATAAGACATGCATCCACTTCTGGGTTGACCACTGTCCAATATACTTTGTACCTTTCTGTAGGTTTGTGAAAGTACGTGTATTTTTATGCTTTAAAAAGTGTTGATCTTCAAGCAAGTTGAAATTATATCTTTAGACAATTATAAAAAAAACAGCCAAAGGATAAAAAATGCAAGTGGAAACTGTAGTGACATTTTGCTCAGTCGTAACTTCTGCAAAGGGAAGGAATTTGCTGAGAAAGGGATTTTGTTTTCCTGCTGGGGAAATACTGCCTCAATTGCACATATGTCTGGCTCACTGCTTTTGAGAGCTGACTGTACACAGACCATATTGCAGAGGCAAACTGGTCTTGAAATCTGAAAACTTCCTTTTCTAAAACCTAGGTTCAACTAGGAGGAGATAAAAGCATGTTTATAAGTGAACTAACAGTGGCAACCACCAAAAGACCAAAGTAGAATGATTATATCTCATACTATCTTCCAAGGGAGCAAAAAGGCACTAAAATGTCCTTAAAATGCTAAATTTTCCAGGGCAAAAGGACTATAAATTGATTAGTCTGTGGATAGTTCCTATCTTTACTATAAACTTGCCTTTCAGGATAAGTAACTCACAGCATTTCTTCTTATTTACCAATTAAAAGTGTTGGGAACTGTTGTTAAGTCTGCCACCTTCAGAAAGTATCTTCCTTTTGGCTCTCTGTTTCTGCCATTTTTCACTCACAATGAGTTTACAATAAATAGTGCCTGTAGGCATATGGAGAATCATTGAAAGAAATTCCAAAGCAGGAAAACTTATCGAAGAAACAGATAAACTTTTTTTCAAGAAAGAAGGGCTGTGGAAATGAAAGCCCCTCCTGCCCTGTGATTATGGACACAGGCTAGGTCACTGCTCGTTGCTGAAGTGCCACTGAGGGAGGGATGGTATATGACAGCAGCTGAGGTCTACTGACCACTGATTTTAGATCATCTGCTGAACTTGAGCATGGAAGATTTCACTTTCTTCTGAAAGACCAAATATTTTCTGGATTTTATTCATATAATAAAATCAAATTTAAAAATCAGGTTCAGAATTTGTTATTCCCACAGGAATGAAAATATATGCTTTATTTCTCCATGTTTCTCCATCTCTTCTATTTTCACCCTAAGCAACCATCTTCTCTTGCTTGAGTTAAGATCTCCTAAATGGTGTCCTTGCTTCCGTTCTTACACTTCTAAAATCTATTCCCCATGAAGCAGCAAGAATGATCCTTGAAAGACACATATCAAGGCATGACAATTTCTTACTTAAAATCCCCAATGACTTTTCACACATTCAGAGACGATTCTGAATCGCTCACTGTGTGGTTAAGTCCCCGAGCTTGTCCTCCCCCGTCTGACTGAAGGCCTTCCTGCCCTCCTCGAGGCTCACTGTATCTCACAGACATCGGCCTCCTTTTTAATCCATAACCACACCAGCTCCTCCTGGGGGTCTCTGCTCTCCTTGCCTGGAGCTTCCTGACCCAGATCTTTTCAAGTCTGGCTCTTTCCTGTCATTCAGATCTCAGCTCAAATATTAGATTCTCCTTGGACTTTAAAGCGACTCCCAATCCCCAACAACCATCACTCTCTCAGATATGACCTTGTCTTATTTCCTTTAACTTGCAATAATCTGACAACGTCTTGCTCATTTATTTCTATTCTTGTTCAGTGTTTTGTTTTGTTACCCTTTAGGAACTTGCACTGACTTGTATCTCCCGTAACTAGAAGAGTATCTGGCACACAGTGAGTGGACAATAAATATTTCTTGGATAATGAATTAATGATTAAAAAATAAAAACTGCATTTTGTACTATAGGCTCAGAGAAACCACTATGTGCGTGCAGAAGTTAAGCCAAAAATCTGTTATAAGTCAGGGAAGGTTTATTATTTCTTACTGTATTTTAAAAATTGATATTGATATTGTCTAACTTTATTATTATTTTTAATTTGGTTTACACAGTTATCTGGGCTTGTGGTGATCTCTGTGTTTAGCTATTAGAGGTTGATATTGGCAGAAAAACATATGGGATGACCGTAATAAAGAGGTAATGTTGGCAAATGTTGATTGGACCACTGCAAAGCTTGCAAGCTGACTACTAGTCAGGGAACCTAATACTTATGCAAACCTCTTGGCAAAGCTGATAATCATCCCATAATCAAAACCCCTTCTTGTTGCTAAACACATGCTAGGAGAAAATTCCAACAGATATTACTGGGCACTGAAAGCAATGTCTCCCTCCAAATTAGTATTCAAACTCTTCTCTCTAAACCTCTTTTGCCTGCAAAGAATATAAAGCATAGCTTGGGAAACAATGCACCTGCATGGAAATGCACAGACACGAAGTTCCAATTATGAGGGAATGGCAGCAAAACATGCACGCCTCTCATGAAACAAAGTGTCCAGTGGCCATATTAATAATCAATTAGATGGAGAGCCACCTGATGCTGCACATGGTGGAGCCTCCAGCTGCCAGCAGCTTTGTGCCCTGGCAGCATCAGCTTAAAAAAATCTGTTCTCTGTTTATCAAGACTAAACTCAGCAAAATAATCTATTCTTTTGCAAGTCACTCCATATTTTCCCCCTTGCTAATTAGAGATGCAAATATTGATAAATAAGATAATGGTTTTTAAGCACAACTGGGTCAATAAGTTGAACATTGTAGCCTGTTCCTCCAATTAAACTCTTATGAGAAATAGCTCAATTATAATTAGAGGAGCAATTATCCCCTTGTTAAAGGTAAAACAAATCACAGCTTTTGGGGAAAAATTCAGTTTTTTCCTTCTGCCATGCCAATAAATCTTGTATCCACTGATATTTTGATCCCAGTAGTCTCTAAAAGAGATAATCTGATGAAATAAAGCATCTCTGAGTATATTTCTGGCTCACCATGTGACAGCAACATTTTCTAGGCATAAACTAAAATGAGCAAAGAGGGATTCATTTCACAGAGTGCTGCTATTATGCCACGGGAGGAACCCAGCACTCAACACGGGCATATTAATTTTCTGGCTTCTTTAGGGAGATGGGGAGGTTTCTGCTGAAAGGCAGGCACATGCCTCCCCAGAAATGGAAGAAAAGCATTATATTTTTGGCTTTATCCTAGCAAAAGAGTTATTAAAAATACTGAGAAATACCATTTTAGAGTATTTCTGGAATTTATTTTTCTTTCTTTCACCTAGTCTACTTTCAATTTTAATACGCTTATTATTAACCTGCCCTACAGTCCTTGAACCAAAGTAACTCCCAAGTCCTTCTATTCCCTGTCCTAGTGGGTTAGAACTCTTCCAATTGATAGATTCCCTCACCCTACACTGAGTTCTCTCAATAGGGCTGCATCTTCAGAGGTGACAAACATCTTTTTTCTGGAAAATTCCATTTCCTGAGGTGCAGCCTCTGTGCCACATCCAACAGAGACTGTTTATTTCACTTAGTTAAATATGCTTAGAGAATCTACCAAGTAACCTGCAGTCTGCTGGTGTTAGAGATAAACATGAACAAAAACCCCTTTCTGTTCCTTATTTCATCACAATCTAGTCAGGCAGGCAGAAGAGTAAACAGAGACATTTCAACACAAGTGGTAGCTGGAGCTATGATTTTATATAGCTATATAGGGGCTGACGGTCGGCCAGCCATGCTGGTTTGCCCACACCAGGTGTCAAATACCGAAATAGTGCCGTATCCGTATCCGCAGCTAATACCCGAGCTGCCCTCCCCCCGCACCGTGTGCTGGCTGGCTCCATGGAATGCCCGGGCCACCCAGGGACTCAGCAGCCAAAGGGTTTACACCCGAAGCAGCACAAGGCCTTGGACTCTGCTCTATTCTAAGGAAGCCACGGTTGTTAAAGAGTTTTAAATAAATAGATATAAAGAAAGGGTTGGCAAGGAGACCAGAGGAGGGAACAGCCAAGCCCAGAGCTCTGAAACCCTTGTGCTTCGTCCCTGGGGTGCCCACAACATAGTTTTTCTTAACCAATGAGTATTGAGAGGAGTTCTTAGTCAAAACTGTTGCCACCTGGAGAGATGGAGTGTAAGGAATCCTTGGTTGGCCTCTTCCTCCCCTGAGACTTTCTTTGTCACTCTCTTTCCTTCAGCTCTGAAAAGGAGAGCTACCAACAGTGGCCTCAGCTCAAATTTCCTCTTTGGGAGATAATATGAGGGCCGGTTCAATGTCCTGGGACCATGATAACTAAATGGACAATAGCGACTTTAAAAGTCAGAGTAAGGAGAGCAGCACATTCTGAATGATTTCTGTAGATATTTACATTAACAAGTCTTTTGTAAAGTAGATATTTACATAAATAAGTGCGATTCCTTGTTTTAAAGCTCACAGTGTTATCTGCATTTGTAGCATCTATGGACTCTAACCAAAGCAATTGGCTAGAGAATACAGGAGGGCGTCTTGGGGATTCTTCACAGGACAGAAGCTTCATCTCTGCATACCCCACAGTGCCCAGCAGCGATGCAACGTGCTCACTGACTATTTTGAATTCAAGAGTTTGAATTCAGTCTTCTCTAAATCAATAAGTGATAATATAATAATAGTACTATTAATGGCTGATGTTTCTTGAGTGCTTTCTACATGTCCTAAGTGATTTGTATATATCATCTCATTTAAACTTCACAACTGTGTTCTGGATAGTTACAGTCATGCATTGCTTAACAACGGGGATATGTTCTGAGAAACGCGACGTTAGGTCATTGTGCGAACATCATAGAGTGTACTTACACAAACCTAGATGGGATAGCCTGCTACAAACCTAGGGTATATGGTCCTAATCTTTTGGGATCACTGTCGCATGTGTGGTCTCTTGTTGACCGAAACGTCATTATACAGTGCATGACTCTACTATTATTATCTCCATTTTGTAATGGAGGAAACTTAGGTACAGAGAATTGAAATACCTTGCCCAAAGTCAAAGAGTTAAACATGGTGACACTTGAGTTTAAACCTAGAGTTTTGTAAGGAAATTATTTTAACATTCTGTAGTGGAAACTAAAGCCAAAATAGGGGAGAAGATTAAATGTTATTTATTACCGCAGACATGCCTATGCCATTATTTGCACCAAAGGTAATGCCATTGTGACTTAAGATTAGTAGAGTTTTTAGAAACTTACTGACTTGTATGGGAAGAAAGAAAATTATTGCCTCCTAATATTCTGCAAAGAATGTACCTGACTCCTTCTACACTGGAGCTAGACATATAAAACAAAGATCAATTGAATCAATCAGCCATGTTTCACTGAGCATTTACTATCCAAGTTTTTCAGAATCATTTGCCTTGGATAGAAAAGAAGCACAAATCCTTGCCAGTGTGACTGGATATCTTAGGCACTGATTTTATTTATGTTAAAACACAAGAGATTTACCTGCTGGTGTCCCTTTAAGATCAATATTTCATTCTATGCTCTTTTTATGCTTTTAGATTCCTCAAACAAACAAATGAAATATTAAATAATTAATGCATTTCTCATTAAATTAAAATAATCTTATATTCCTTTAACTCATCACATTATATTTCATCCTTTTCTTTTTTAATTTATCTGCCTCTCTGGAGCAAATGACAGTTGTAATGTGTCATGTTAAGGTATTCATTAGCTTTCTGATCTTGGTGATTCTAAGGGTGTTGAAAAGAATCTACATAGGAGTTTATTAGCCTGCTCTGGAACATGTGTATTTGATCTCTCTCCTGACTTCAAAAAGAAAAAAATATGCATAAATATAGTTCTTTGAACGTCAAATGGGTATATGATTTTTGAGCTCGCCGAGTGTTAATTGGTCTCTTCCCAGTGATGATATAAATAAAATTCACAGCCAATTAGTTTGCAGTCATGAATCTTTACTCCTAAAGACTAAAACAATGAAGAAATTACTAGGATCTCCCCATTGCAAGTCTTTGCAGGGATCAGCTATCTTTAAGAAACATCAAGTAAAAATGAGGCTATAGATACCCAGGTTACTCAGGATACGTTTTGGTCCTTAAGGTAGTTTAATGGAGGAGGTTGGCATTAGGGTTTTAGAAATACAATTAAGGAGACTGACGCACTATTGTAATAAGTGAAATGAAATATTGAACAGAGAAGAGTTGCCTCCTTTCTAATCACAATAAATCATACTGTGTGTCAGTGTTGGAAGATAAGGTTTTGTGTGGTAGGATAAAACAGCTATAATCATGCAAAGTCTCTGATAAAATGCTAGAAAGTGCCATGGGATGCCAGTCACGAAACAAAAAATACCTCTCTTCTTTCAAAGTAAAAAAGGAAATTTCATTAAGAGTGCCACTTTGAGTCTTTGCATTAACACATGGAAATATGAACAGCTGTGACAGAAAAATAAAGTCATTGTGTAAGGGCCCTGCCTAAATTTCTAATTAACCTATTATTACTATTAATTTGGAAAGACCAACCAGATGTTTAATTTTGTTATCACAGGACCAGCTAACTGAGCTGGCTCCCACTTTTGCTTGAAGCTTCAAAAGACTGAAAAACTATGGAAATCTAATTGTAAGTGCATTGTTAACTATTAAACATTTTTTTGGATAACATTGTAAGTCTCAGTAATATTATTTTGCAATTTCACAAATAGAGAAAATTCAGGGCTTACTTTTACAAAAAAATCAGGCGACCCACATTCAGGCCCAAGTTGTAACAATTAAAAAAAATGCTTCTTTCCATATATGCAATAAAGAGTAAAAATTCCAAAGGACTCGATGCAGTTTGGAGGCTAACAAGGACCACCAACAAATTGGCAGCTGTGTTACTTGTTAAATTAGAGATTTTCTGGGTTCATAGGATACTGGATCAGCTAGATCAATAACGTTTGATGCATATTAGGATGTCTCCCAATAATTATAAAAGGGTAACATTTTTCAGAGTTTGGAACTATTTGTCAACAAATGGAAGACACAGTATTAGATGATTTTCCTCAACAGTATTCTCTAAGATGATGGTGAGTGTCTAAGGAGAGCATGGCCCTCTCTTGTGGTCTTGTAGGTCTATCCCCCACAGACATGCATTTTTAAAGGCACTGTATTGTTTGGTGCTAATGAAAAGTCATGGTATGTATCTGATTCATAATACTTCATTAGCAGCCAATAGGTTTGTTTTAGCAAAAACAGAAAATGAAAATGAAGAGCTTGATGGAAAGCTTATAGGAAGAAACTAATTGACACTTGTTATCCCTCAAACATGTTTTTATTCATGATGTGTGGATATGGCTTTTAGGCATGTCCATGATTACATCATGGAACAGGAAATACATATGTGGAATGCACCGGATCACAGACACACACAGACACATACACAGAGACCCTTCTTGCATTTTTTGCATATCATCAATAACAATAAGAAAACTGATGGTACATTATTAAGTCATACCATCTCTTTCTATGATAAGTGCCAGATAAAACAAAGCAGTGTTTCTAATTTCTTGAAAGAGAATGACAAAATTAAACCAAGCTGCCTGTGGCTTTGTCCAGTGGGGCATTCTAATTGACTCCCAAGTCATTAATCAGTTCCCAATCAATCTATTTTGCCAGCAGCAGGCAGTTAGGACTCCATTACCAACCATTCATCATGCCATGCCCTAATTCACTGTACCATTAGCCATGGATCAGGCCTCTGTTAGAATAACTAAGTGCCAGTTGCTAAATGCAAAGAATTTTTGTTACTCACCTCAGCCACGGGGATCCCTTCAGGTGGTCGACACTGGAGCAAGACTTCCTGTTCCAAGGATACTTCCTTTCCTAGAGGTTCCTGCTCAAATGTCTTCCGTAGATCTGAAAAGCACAGGTAATAAAATACATGACAAAACTAATTAATATTTAATTATTTAAAGAAAGTGCAATCAAAATTTTCAGTTTAGTATTTTGTGTGTCTTTGTATGTTTTTAAACATGTTGTTAGTACTGTACCATAATCTGGGTGATTATATTCTGTGTTGTGGAAATTATGAAATTCAGAGGCTATTAACTGTTCCTGTTTTAATCTTCATTGGAATGTTTTGGAAATCCTCATTTTAACAACTAATGATATTCATTCATTGCATTTCCTTAGTATTTCTTCATAATCAACTATGATGATCACATTTTTAATCAAAAGAATCCCATTGTCATGATTTTTATACACACATAGTCCCTTATGTACATAAATATTTTCCTCTTTCTTACAATAGATAGTATTAAAGTTGTAATAACTCTGAGATCTTTTGATCAATAACTCAAAAGCAAGTTTCTGTTTCAGAGTAGAAAACAGAATGCTGGAGTCCTGAAAGAATGAATATCACTTCTTGAGATGTCTCAAAAACAAGGCACGGAAAAGAGTAACTATTGGGACCAGTCCAGAAATCTCTCAATATGTAATTACGTGGCCATTCTTCAGTTAGAAGATTAAATAGTCATTTCTGCCCAAATATACCAAGTACCTAATTATGTATTTATATAGTTATAACTGCTATAGCAATATGCAGTAGACTTTTAAAAATTGTTATAGTTGGACACAAAAATGTTAGAAACCAGCTTGTCATTTTAAATACCAAAGTTAAAAAAATGAATGATTCAGCCAAAGAGCTTTGAAGGAGCATCAAAAAAATAAAAAACAAAACAAAGAAGGAAAAAAACACCAGGGGCCATCGTGGTGGCACAGTGGCTAAGTTTGTGTGCTCCGCTTCAGCGGCCCGGGCATGCACCAATGCACCGCTTGTCAAGCCATGCTGTGGCGGCATCCCATATAAAGTAGAGGAAGATGGGCATGGATGTTAGCCCAGGGCCAATCTTCCTCAGCAAAAAGAGGAGAATTGGCAACAGATGTTAGCTCAGGGCTAATCCTCCTTCCACATACAAAAAACCCCACAAAAAACCTCCAAAAATTTATTTCATACTTGTACTGTTCAGCTTTTTCCAAGAAAAAATTATTAGAATTTTATCCAGTTGATTCTAATAAAAAATTAATGCCTCTGTCCTTTCACCCCATGTCCTTGATAAAAACTTAAGAACCTAAAAAGCACGCTTTCAGCCTACTGAACTAATGAGTGGAAACCTGAAGACTCTGGAGGTATATCCCTAATGTCTTTCTGGGAGATATCATAAAGCACCACTTAGAAAAATGCACTGAGAGAAAAATACATTGTTACAAACTTGCCATTTTGTTCACTTTCTTGGCAAAAACAAAAACAAAAACAAACAAAAAAACTTCAAAAACTTAGAGGTTGTGAGAAAATTATGGATTTACGTAGGTCTGAGGTAAAACAAGAGACTCTCCAAATGGTGACACAATTTCTGTCAGTAAAGCACTTCTAATTTGATTATTAGGAAATTGAGTATATTGTAGAAATGAACATTTAAAATCTAGAGAGTTGGAGAGTGACGTCAGCATCATGGCGGAGTGAGCTTCCCCCGTTGAACTCTCCCCCACAAGACACAACAACAAGGACATTCATATTCCAACAGAAGCTATTCACACAACACCGGGGATTTCTGAGGCACCCAGGAAGCCGTATACCAGAGGACTGAGGTGCTGGAACTCCAGAGTAAGCGGAAGGAGCTAAGAGGTGCTCCCTTCCTTCCCCAAGGACTGTGACCCAGAGACTGAGACGGCATGGTTCTCACAGGAGGGGGAGGGGAGGCTCCGCGTGAAAAACGACACTTTCCAAGACTCTTCACAGCCCAAGGAATCCCCCTATGGAGGGAGTGGAACTGTTGCCAGGGTAGTTTCAACAAGCTAGCCCCTCAGGAGAACAGAGAGTGACGGTGAGGCAAGAAACCTCTGAGATCGGGGAGGCGAAAGTAAGCACCCCTCCCCCACCGGGCCTGCCTGACAGGTGCCTCAGCACAGCGGCACTTCAGCTGAGCCCCATCCCCAGAGGCAATGGCCCCCAGGCGCCCGGCCCGACCAGCAGTGGGGCGAGCCTGCACCCCCGCACCAGAGGCAGTGGCAGCTTAGTCCCCACCACGTGACAGCCCCAGCTGCTCCAGCTGGACTAAGTCACAGACCCAGCTTCCCCAGCTCCACCGTGCCACAGCCCCAGATCTTTTGGCTGGAACGTGCCCTGCACCCAGCTCCTTCAGCTTGACCGCCCCCCAGCCGCAGGCTCTAGCTGCCTCAGCTTGGCCTGTGTGCAGGCTCCAGCTGACTTGGCGCCAGCAACTTTGGCCCACCGCACTCCAGTTCCAGCTTCTTTGGACCAGTGGTGCTCCAGTTCCTCCTTCTTCCGCCCAGCACACTCCAGTTCCAGCTTCTTTGGCCCAGTGGCCCTCCAGCTCCTACTTCAGCCCAGCGCACTCCAGTTCCAGCTTCTTTGGCCCAGCGGTGCTCAAGCTCTCCCTTTGTTGGCCCAGCGCACGCCAGTTCCAGCTTCTTCAGCCCAGCGGTGCTCCAGCTCCTCCTCCTTCAGCTCAGTGCACTCCAGTTCCAGCTTCTTTGGCCCAGTGGCCCTCCAGCTCCTCCTTCAGCCCAGCGCACTCCAGTTCCAGCTTCTTTGGCCCAGCGGCGCTCAAGCTCTCCCTTTGTTGGCCCAGTGCACGCCAGTTCCAGCTTCTTCAGCCCAGCGGTGCTCCAGCTCCTCCTCCTTCAGCCCAGCGCACTCCAGTTGCAGCTTCTTTGGCCCAGCGGCGCTCAAGCTCTCCCTTTGTTGGCCCAGCGCACGCCAGTTCCAGCTTCTTCAGCCCAGCGGTGCTCCAGCTCCTCCTCCTTCAGCCCAGTGCACTCCAGTTCCAGCTTCTTTGGCCCAGTGGCCCTCCAGCTCCTCCTTCAGCCCAGCGCACTCCAGTTCCAGCTTCTTTGGCCCAGCAGCGCTCAAGCTCTCCTTTTGTTGGCCCAACGCACGCCAGTTCCAGCTTCTTTGGCCCAGTGGCACTTCAGCTGCAGCTGCTTCAACCCACCCGCACCCGAGCCCCAGCTGCTTCGGCCTAGCTGCGCTCCAGCTCCAGCTATTTCCACGCTTCCCCCCAAGCAGCCTCCCCTCAGTCACACCGCAGATCAGTCAGGGGCTGACAAAGAGTGCCCACGGACTGAGGCAGGCCAGAATACACAGCCCTTGGCCCCCCAGCAGCAGCAGCAAGAGGAAGCTGTGACCACGTATTTTCACTATGAGGAAAGGTAAGCCAACACCAGAAGGCACCATGCAAAAATATATTAAATCTCCAGACCAAAAGGAAAATGACAAGCACCCAGAAGTCAACCCAGAAAGCACAGAAATGTATAACCTTAATGACAGAGAATTCAAAATAGCCATCATAAAAAAGCTTAATGAAATACAAGAAAACACAGACAGACAATTCAGTGAAATCAGGAGTTTCTTCACAAAAGAAATTGAAACTATAAAAACAAAAAACAATCAGAAATCTTAGAGATGAAAAACACAATAGAGGAGATGAAGACAAATCTGGAAGCCTTAAGTACCGGAGCTGACAATATGGAGGAAAGAATTAGCAATATTGAGGACAGCAATGCAGAAGTTCTCCAGATGGAGGAGGAAAGAGAACTAAGACTAAAAAGAAACGAAGAAACTCTCCGAGAAATATCCAACTCAAGTAGGAAATCCAACATAAGGATTATAGGTATTCCACAGGGAGAAGAGATGGAAAAAGGAGCGTAGAACTTGTTCAATGAAATAATATCTGAGAATTTCCCAAACCTGGGGAAGGAGCTGGAAATACCAGTGAATGAAATAAATAGATCTCCTAAATATATCAATACGAAAAGACCCTCTCCAAGGCATATAGTAGTAAAGCTGGCAAAAGTCAATGACAAAGAAAAAATATCAAGGGCAGCTAGACAAAAAAAAAATAACATACAAAGGATTTCCTATCAGGCTCTCAGTCGATTTCTTGACAGAAACTTTACAGGCTAGGAGAGAGTGGAATTATATATTCAAAATTCTAAAGGACAAAAACTTTCAGCCAAGAATACTCTATCCAGCAAAAATATCCTTCAGATATGATGGAGAAATAATAACTATCCCAGATAAACAAAAGCTAAGGGAGTTCATTGCCACAAGACCCCCACTACAAGAAGTGCTCAAGAAGGCCCTCATCCCTGAGGAAAAAAAGGGAAAGAGGATTCAAAGTTTTGAATGAGGAGGAAAATAGGTCAACAAAACCAGAAATATTGCAATCCTCTATCAAAATAGATTAGCAAACACTTAATTATAAATCCAAAGATCAAAGGAAGCTAAGCACCAAGCATAAATATAACCTCATCATGTTAAACACAAACTAACAACACAAGAAGGAATAAGATGTGGCAATAATAACATAGAAGGGGAAGAGGAAAGGGATCGAATCGACTTAGTCTAAGGGAATAAGAGGCCATCAAAAAATGGACTATCACATCCACGAGATTTTTTTATACAAACCTCATGGTAACCACTAACTAAATAATCAGAACAGAATCACACATGATAAAGAAAGAGGAAACTAAGAGAACCCCCACACAGAACTAACAAACTGCATTGGTAGTCTGAAACACATGGGACGAGGAAACAAAAGAAATGCAAAAGAACTGGAAAAAGAGCAATAAAATAACAACAAGCCCCCATATATCAATAATTACCCTAAATGTAAATGGACTGAACTCTCCAATCAAAAGACACAGAGTGGTGGGATGGATTAAAAAACAAGACCCAACAATATGCTGCCTCCAGGAAACACATCTCAGCTCTAAAGACAAACACAGGCTCAGAGTGAAAGGATGGAAGACAATACTCCAAGCTAATGGCAAACAAAAGAAAGCAGGTGTTGCCATACTTATATCAGACAAAGTTGACTTCAAGATAAAGCAGGTAATGAGGGACAAAGGGGGGCATTACATAATGATAAAAAGGACACTCCACCAAGAAGAAATATCACTTTTAAATATATATGCACCCAATACAGGAGCACCAAGGTACATAAAGCAACTATTAACAAACCTAAAAGGAGATATTAACAACAACACAATAACAGTAGGAGATTTTAACACTCCATTCTCATCAATGGAAAGATCATCCAGACAGAAAATAAATAAGGAAATAATGGAGCTAAATGAAAAACGAGATGAGATGGACTTAACAGACATATACAGAGTACTCCATCCAAACACAGCAGATTACACATTCTTCTCAAGTGTGCATGGAACATTCTCAAGAATAGACCATATGTTGGGAAACAAGGCATGCTTATATAAATTTAGGAAGATTTAAATCATAACAAGCATCTTTTCAGACCATAATGCCATGAAGTTAGAAATCAACTACAAGGAAAAAACCAGGAAAGTGACAAAGCTGTGGAGATTCAACAACATGCTACTAAACCACCAATTGATCATTGATGAAATTAAAGGAGAAATCAAAGCATATCTGGAGACAAATGAAAATGAAAATACACCATACCAACTCATATGGGATGCAGCAAAAGTGGTCCTGAGAGGAAAACTCATAGCAATACAGGCCCACCTTAACAAACAAGAAAAAGCCCAAATAAGCAACCTCAAACTACGCATAACATACTTAGAAAAAGTGGAACAAACAAAGCCTAAAGTCAGCAGAAGGAGGGAAATAATAAAAATCAGAGCAGAAATAAATGAAATTGAAATTAAAAAAACAGTAGAAAGGATCAATGAAACAAAGAGCTGGTTCTTTGAGAAGATAAACACAATTGACAGACCCTTAGCCAGACTCACCAAGAAAAAAAGACAGAAGGCTCAAATAAATAAAATTAGAAATGTAGAAGGGAAAATTACAACAGATACCACAGAAATACAAAAGATTATAAGAGAATACTATGAAAAACTATATTCCAACAAATTGGACAATCTAGAAGAAATGGATAAATTCCTAGACTCATACAACCTCCCAAAGTGAATCAGGAAGAAACAGAGAACCTAAATAGACCAATCACAAGTAAAGAGATTGAAACAGTAATCAAAAACCTCCCAAAAAATAAAAGTGCAAGACCAGATGGCTTCTCTGGAGAATTTTACCAAACATTCAAAGAAGACTTAATACCTATCCTTCTCAAACTATTCCAAAAAATAGGGGAAGATGGAACACTTCTCAACACATTCTACGAGGCCAACATCACCCTGATACCAAAGCCAGGCAAAGACAATACTAAGAAGGAAAACTACAGACCAATATCCCTGATGAATATAGATACAAAAATCCTCAACAAAATATTGGCAAACCGAATACAGCAATACATTAAAAAGATCATACACCACAATCAAGTGGGATTTATACCAGAGACACAGGCATGGTTCAACATCCACAAATCAATCAATGTGATACACCACATTAACAAAATGAAGAATAAAAACTATATGATCATCTCAATAGATGCAGAGAAGGCTTTTGACAAGATCCAATATCTATTTATGATAAAAACTCTCAACAAAATGGGTATAGAAGGAAAGTACTTTAACATAATAAAGGCCATATATGACAAACCCACAGCCAACATCATACTCAATGGGGAAAAACTGAAAGCCATCCCTCTGAAAACAGGGACAAGACAAGTGTGCCCACTCTCACCACTGTTATTCAACACAGTACTGGAGGTTCTGGCCAGAGCAATTAGGCAAGAAAAAGGAATAAAAGGAATCCAAATAGGCAATGAAGAAGTGAAACTCGCGGTGTTTGCAGATGACATGATCTTATATATAGAAAACCCTAAAGAATCCATTGGAAAACTATTAGAAATAATTAACAACTAGAGCCCAGTGGCAGGGTACAAAATCAACTTACAGAAATCAGTTGCACGTCTATATACCAACAACGAACTAACAGAAAGAGAACTCAAGGAGACAATCCCATTTACAATTGCACCAAAAAGAATAAAATATCTTGGAGTAAATTTATCCAAGGAAGCAAAAGCCCTATACAATGAAAACTATAAGACATTATTGAGCGAAATCAATGATGACATAAAGAAATGGAAAAATATTCCATGCACTTGGATTGGAAGAACAAACATAGTTAAAATGTCCATACTACCTAAAGCAATCTATAGATTCAATGCAATCCAAATCAGAATCTCAAGGATATTCTTCACAGAAATAGAACAAAGAATACGAATATTCATATGGGGCAACAAAAGACCCCATATAGCCAGAGCAATCCTGAAAAAGAAGAACAAGGCTGGAGGCATCACAATCCCTGACTTCAAAACATACTTCAAAGTGATAGTAATTAAAACAGCATGGTACTGGTACAAAAACAGACACACAGATCAATGGAACAGAATTGAAAGTCCGGAAGTAAAACCTCATATCTATGGGCAGCTAATCTTTGGCAAAGGAGCTAAGGACATACAGTGGAGAAAGGAAATGGTGCTGGGAAAACTGGACAGCCACTTGCAAAGGAATGAAAGTAGACCACCTTCTTCCACCATACACAAAAATTAACTCAAAATGGATCAAAGACCTGAAGGTGAGACCTGAAATATAAAACCCCTGGAGGAAAATATAGGTAGTACACTACTCACAATCAGCCATAAAGGGATCTTCTTGAATTCCATGTCTACTCAGACAAGGGAAACAAAAGAAAAAATAAACAAGTGGGACTTCATCAGATTAAAGAGCTTCTACAAGGCAAATGAAACCAGGATCAAAATGAATAGGGAACCCACCAGCTGGGAAAAAATATTTGCAAACCGTATATCTGACAAGGGATTAATCTCCATAATACATAAAGAACTCACACAACTGAATAACAAAAAAACAAACAACCCAATCAAAAAATGGGCAGAGGAAATGAACAGACACTTCTCCAAAGAAGATATACAGATGGCCAATAGACACATGAAAAGATGTTCAACATCACTAGTCATCAGGGAAATGCAAATCAAAACCACACTAAGATATCACCTTACACCAGTTAGAATGGCTATAATCACCAAGACAAAAAGCAACAAATGCTGGAGAGGCTGTGGAGAAATGGGAACCTTAATCCACTGCTGGTGGGAATGCAAACTGGTGCAGCCTCTATGGAAAACAGTATGGAGATTCCTCAAAAAATTAAAAATAGAAATACCTTATGATCCAGCTATCCCACTACTGGGTATCTACCCAACGAACCTGAAATCAACAATCCAAAGAGGCTTATGCACCCCTATGTTCATCGCAGCATTATTCACTATAGCAAAGACATGGAAGCTACCCAAGTGTGCCTCCACTGAGGAATGGATAAAGAAGATGTTGTATATATATACCACGGAATACTACTCAGCCATAAAGAAAGACAAAATAGTTCCATTTGCAACAACATGGATGGACCTGCAGGGTATTATGTTAAGTGAAATAAGCCAGAAAGAGAAAGACAAACAGGGTATGATTTCACTCATATGTGGAAGATAAACCAACACACGCACAGATAGAACTGTTTGGTGGTTACCAGGGGCTAGGGGGGTGGGGGGTGAGCACAAGGGGTGGAGGGGTGCACTTATATGGTGACTGATAAAGAATAATGTACAACAAAAATGTCACAATAAAAACAAACAAACAAAAATCTAGAGAGTTATTAGAACTTGCAAGTTATCTAAACCACATCCTTATTTTACATATAAGGAACACGTTTATCAAATTACTCAAATCCTTACAGCAAAATAATTGATGCTATGTTAGAAGCTGCTCACCCTTGATTTGATACATATTTTGCCATCTCACACATCCCTTTAACATCTCTTTTGGTTACTCTGTGTCCTTGCAACAGAAACATTAAAAATTTTTCTATTCTTTTTCTTCTGATGTTGTAGTTTCTCTTTGTTTTTGATCTGCGTCAAGATAAAAATTTTGGCAAAACACTAAATACTAATAAAAAATAAGAGCAGCAATTAATAACTTTTTTAGGATAAAATGTTCTTGACAAGTTATATCTCATTTGTGAAAATGATTCTGAAAAACTCCTATCTGATGTGGGGTAGGGAGGAGACATAATGACAGGAAGGAGTTCTCAAGTCAAGTAACATACTGACTCACTCTCTGTTATTTATTAATCAGCATATCACAAAATGAAGGCTGAGAATAAGAAAGAGTGAGGCATATACATAACCAAATAGTCAGAATAAATTCCTTTAATATTTATTATCTCCTTATGGTAGACACTTTATTAGGCACTTAGGATGAAGATGTGTAAGATACAGAATCAAGACTAGAAAAGTAAGCGAAGATCTATTTATGAAAGCCTTTCTGCCATGCTAAGGAATGGCAAACCCTCAAAGGCTTCTAAGCAAGGGAGAGAGATGAGATATCATATTGTCCTCAGTGTGACAGATGGATTGAGGTGGTGGTTAAGAGACAGAAGGTAGTTAGGGATCCATTTGAATAGACCAGTAAGGATGATGGAGTCCTGAGCTTAGCTGGTGACAGTGGAGAGGCAGAGGAAAAAGCAGATTCTAGAAATAAGTAGATGATACATTTAGGATGATCTAGGTATTTGGAGACTACTAGAAGGCAGAGATAATGCTATATTCTTAGCTACTGCAATTGTTAAGTTGGCACCATCTTTAAATGAAATAGTACTGAATTGGGCAGGAAAGTGGGAAGAAAGATAACAAGTTTATTTTGGTACATGTTCAGTTTGGTGTGTCTGTAGGATATTCAAAGGGAAAAGTCCAGTAGGTCCAGATCATCATTTCTCAATCTCAGCACTACTGACATTTGGGACTGGATAATTCTCTGTTGTGGGATTATCCTGTGAATAACAGATGCTTAACAGCATCCCTGGACTCTACCCATTAGATGCCAGTAGCACCCCTCCCAGCCATGACAAAATAAATGCCTCTAGACAAAGCCAAATGTCCCCTAGGGGAAAAAATCACCCTAAATTGAGAACCACTGGTCTAGAGCTTGGTAAAGAAGTCCTGGTAGAAGATTTGTGCCTCGTCTAGGAGACAGTTGAAGCACTGGAAATATACAACATCACCAGGGGAAAGACTGCAGCATGGAACAAAGAGGACAGCAACATTCAAGAGGAAAAGCTGCCAGCAAAAACGACATGGAGAGAACACAGAGGCAGGAGAAAAACTAAAGACAAGTGTCAGAGGAGCCAAGAGGAGAACAAAGTTTTCAGAAGTTCGGAGGCCAACAGGACAAATTCAGCGAAGGCCCCAAAGGGAAGAAAAAGTCATTGGTTTGGGAAATTTAGGAGTGAAGGGGGAGTAGAAGCCAACCTGTGTTGAGAGGTGTACAGGAATTGGGAAAATAGCTAAACTCTTGTGCAAAACTTTATGGTGACAGAAGTCAGGAGCACTATTAAGGGGTGACGGGTTTGAATGCAGCATGCTATAATTCTTCTTAGATCTGGTGTCGTTTTGGGCACAGTTTTCAAATTACTGCCATATGAAGGCACATCTTATGAGGATCTTTGTTTCCTAATTGAGTATCGTGACTGCACATCAGAGGCATGGACTTTAAGAGACAGGTTTAACTGAACCATCATTGAATACCATACAATTATTTTGTTTTAATGGTTTGGCTTTAAACTCTATATAAATTTTATCTAATTTACAAAATGATCTCACATTTAACCCCCCAGGAGGCAATACTTTTTTCTGAAAATTCCCTTTAATTCCTTCCATAAAACTTCTTTTCTAGCTTTCAGGTTGTGTAATGAGCATAGACTATATTGGGGCTGTCTAACACAGCAGCTGCTCATTTCAGTATGCCTCCACATTACTCTGCAAGCGGAGGGTGGGTAACATTTTAAGCATATCCTTTATCATTTGGAGAGATGTGATAGAAGGCAGGCTGGATGCCTTGCAGGCAGAGAGAACACAAGGGTGACAAATGAATAAGCATGAAAAACAGATACTTGTCAGCTAGGAATTAGATGTGAAACAGAATGGTTCAGAAAAATATGGGCATTCCCGTCAGGAAAAAGATGAATTTCTGCCCTTGGAAGACCTTTAGGATTCTACATTTCTGTTTTCTTTCCATTAGTTCTAAGGAGGCTACTGAAATAGGTATAAAGTCCTTTCATTATAACCCAGATTACTTTTGCAAAGTCAACTTGGCCTACCTCTGATATAGCTATTGATTCCACCAATTAAAAGAAAAATCAGCTTTGTCATATGCATGCATTCAGAGAGATGTTTACTTAAGACCATGAATATTGGCTTACTAAATCCATACAGTGAAATCCAATTAGCAGACGTAGAATCAGACTGGAAACTATATGGATTTCGATTTACCATTTGCACAGTAATCAAAGAAAGCCCTTCAGAACATACACGTGTGAGAGCACACGATGTCTCATTTTTATTGCAGAATTTTCATACTTTCAATGAATTCTTTTTGCACAATAATAATACTGTGGTTACAAATTATTTATGATGTGGAATCCACTAATTCATGGCAGTCTACAAACATGAACTGTGCTTTATGACAATGTGGTAAACAGAAAAGAAGGCTAACTGGGAGTTTGAAGACTTTGTGGCCTTCACCTTCCTCATTTAGAAAATGAAAGAAAATGACAGGATGTTTTTGAAGGTCTCTTTTGCTATACACAAGGGCCAATGACTAAATAGACTAACACTTGAAATACATATTTTAGGGGAAAAAAGCTTATACTTTGTCGAATAAGATACTTCTTGGTTGTGACGGATCTTTAAGGAGATATCAATTATGAGAAATGATAAATGAAATTAGTTTCTACTAACCTAGGAGTTAATGCATCTTTAAAGAGAACAGCTTATAATTTTCCCCCCAGGACAATTTTCATGGAACTTTTGGACACCTGGATATACAGGTATGGGTAGGAGTTAGAAAATGGGGAGAAGGGTGGGCTCCAAAGATTAGTTTTAAAAATATCAGAAAATTCTTCATACAAATCCAAGAGAGCAATATAAGATACATTACAAGGGAAGATGAGAATTAAATGCATGATTGTAAATGATGATTGTAAATACATTGAGAATTACTTTGACAAAACTAATTTTCTCTCTCCATGGAGAGATGGGGAGAGAAATGCCCACCCAAAATAGCAAGCAAGAAAGCCCATCATGTCAATGTGCACATTCGTGAAAGGGGCCCCAAATCATGTCTCTTTCCCAGTGACATCCCTGAGCAACTGTGCCTGACACCATCTGAAAAGGGTGAGTGTGGCCTACAACAGGCAAGTCGAGTGGACAGGCCACAGCTTTGAGGATAAGGGGTCACACTGCCATCCAAGCACCTGTGAGCCCTGCTGATTGGGAAGGAAACTAGGAGAAAATAGCAAAAGATTTCCTTATGAGCAGGCAGATGATAGTTGCTGACACTATCATCTTTGAAAAAGAAAATAAACATGTTCTTACTCCAAGCTTTTAAAAAATTATTTACATTTATTAAAAACTTTTATCCCTCAGCAATGCTACTTAATTATGCAGAAAGATTTATTAGAATAAGATGTTTTTTCAAAGACAAAATCTTGGCGATGTGATAGACTGACACCATGAAGTCAAGAATTCTCTGATGGGTATACTTCAATCGACTATTCTGGTGGAAATTAAAGTCCTTAAATTCCACAGGATAATAACATATAAATGAAATATTATAGTATTAATGTTGGCTGTTTTTTGTTTTTAGACCTGATAGGGTTTCATGAATCTTAAAAGAGACATTGAATCTGAAAAGGTTTTGGAAGATATAAAGCACAAAACACGTGTAATAAATCATTACAACTATTTCTGTTATTCCTCAGAGAGTTCTGGAAAGAAAGATGATTACTCATATGAGTAAATTTTGACATGTCATTCTCATATACTTTGGGCATATGGTCTATAAACTACAGCATCTAATATTCCTTATTATTTGTATGGAATTTAAGGTTTATTGCTGTGTTTTTCAAACTGTGTCATGACCCCTTACAGGGATATGAAATCAAGGTAGTGGATTAAAAACCAGCACTAATAATTATGAATTTGAATAACAGAGAATATCAAAATGTATCATACATAGTATTACGTATATATGTGTGTATACATACACACACATATCTATGTGTATTTTTACATAGGAGGAGATGAGTATATGCTTAGTGGATCATGATATAAACACATTTTTTATTGTAGGTCACTGAGACAAAGATCTGAAAGCAACTGGGAAGCAAGATAACACTGTGGTTAAGAATAGAGTCTTCGGCAGGGACAAACTTGGGTTCAGGTCCTTTCTCTCCCACTTGACTAGCTGTGTGACCTTGAGCACATTTCTTAATCTCTCTTTGCCTTAGTTTCTTCAGCTGAAAAGTGGGTATGAAAATAGTAACTATTTCACAGGGTTATATAGGAAGAAATACCTATAAAATTCTAGCTTCATGCCTGGTATAAATATGTACCCAGAAGATAGTAATCCCCCACCCCGTCTTTTCCCTACCATATTAGTGAATTTTATTATGCTATACAAACATTAAGCATTATCATTATTAGTCAAAATTAACATAACCAAGTAGGACAAAACAATTACAAGTGTGAGAGGACTAATGATTGAAGGTTACGTGTCACAAAGAGAAATCCAGGGACTACCATTTATATGCTTGGTTAAAAATGCAGATTTCACACCTGGGCCCTGGGAATTTATAGATTTAACTGGTCCTACAGGTGTGTTTTATGCACAGTACTTAAATCTGAGACCCAGTGATTGATTGATTGATTATTTAAGGAACACCCACAATAGGGAGGCACTGTGCTAGGCCCTGCAGGCACTGGGAGGGAGGGCTTGGGAGGCTGTGGGAACCAAGCCAACCTGCTTCTGCACTGTGGCTCTTACCAGCTGGTTTGTAATGAGTCCCTGTTGGTGCTTCCACGGCATCAGGAGAGCCCACTTCTGTCCAGGCTGATGGTTGCCATTGTCTAGCACAGGAATTGAAATTTCATGTGTCTAGGGGCCATGCAGGTAACATAAATGGGAGAAAGCTAGGCACGAGAATTTTTTTCTTGAAACATGGCAACTACATGGGCTGTCTTTTATTTTCTAATTTTTAATAGAGACAGAGGTACAAAACCAATCCACTTAACTTTTCACTTTTGTTACTCGGCTGTAGCTCATGTTGCCACATAGGAATGCAGGCTCTGTGGGCCGCACACCCATATTTGATTGCTAACAGAAGCTAATAATGTGGATTATTATGAGAATTTTTAAAAAATTGTGTATGTTGTCAACTGCTTAAAACTTTATCAAAATATCTGTATGGGCCAACATTTTGAAGGCCAAATCAAAAAGCTGGTGGGTCACCTTGGGCCTGTGGACTGCCACTTTGAGACACTGGTCTAGCAAATTCAGTGGTGAGAGTGTCAAAGTTATCTTAATATTTCTTTCTGTTTTTTTTTTTTTTTTTTTTGTGAGGAAGATCAGCCCTGAGCTAACATCCATGCTAATCCTCCTCTTTTTGCTGAGGAAGACCGGTTCTGAGCTAACATCTATTGCCAATCCTCCTCTTTTTTGTTTTTCCCCCAAAGCTCCAATAGATAGTTGTATGTCATAGTTGCACATCCTTCTAGTTGCTGTATGTGGGACACGGCCTCAGCATGGCCAGACAAGCGGTGCGTCAGTGCACGCCCGGGATCCGAACCCGGGCCGCCAGCAGCAGCGGAGCGCGCACACTTAACCGCTAAGCCACGGGGCCGGCCCTATCTTAATATTTCTTATGGCCTCTCTCCCACCTCAGAGACAATCCCCTAAACTTCTCCCCACAGCTCCTCCCTCTTCTGACCTTCAGACACTGAACCAAGAAAGCTGACCAAGAGATCTTGGTGGACAAAGCTGTTTCTATTAGTAGGATTGCATACATAACATTTTCTGAATTAGTATTTTATAATTATTAGTTTATGTTCCCTTGTCTACTTTCAGAAAGAATGTTAAGCAGTAAATGTTAGGACTTCAGAAGTTTAAGCAACATTTTAAATAAATGGAAATTATTAGCACCTGGATCAGGAGAATCAAAGTTTCTTGATGGCTGAAAAGACACTTTGTCATCATTTCTGTAACTCCTGATGACTACAGAGGATAAAAATGTCCTCACATTCTTTTCTGGACCAATGTCTTCATTGCTACAGTTGCTATGTACAAAAACCTGAAGCTCTTTCATGTACAGAAGGAAACTGTCAAGAGTGGTTATGATCTGTGCTCAACTCTTGTTCTTTGGAGTAGGACTGTCAAATAGTCGGTGCCACTGCCTTCCTTCCAGCGCATGTGTCCATAACTAATCAACTATGATCACAATATTCTTTTCTGTGGAGTCTGGATTTAGCCTTATGATCCTCCCCAGCACAGGAGCCTGGGCGGCCACAACTAAACAGGAGCTGGCATTCAAGATGTACTGCATCTGCATCCCCCGCCTAGAGTTCACTGATAGAACTTCCTAGATGGGGTATGTCTGCACAGTTATGGCCATTTTTCTATCAGATATTATATCACTGCTAAGTTTCACTTCAAAAAAAGTAATCCTAGCCAATTGAATGCTAAAGTCATAAATTAAAAAAATTCCTTAAGGTCAAATATATCTTGGTGTTCGGTGCTTAGTACATAGTAGATCCTTAATGACTGCCGCATTGAGTTCAATTTCCCAAACAATCTGGCCATTCCCTTTACTGAAGGTCTGGGAACAATTTCTCTCATGGTCGATAACTACAAAAGCCCTTAAAAATTGTGCAGTCCAGCCCCCGTACTTTACAGATAATACAACTAGGACTTGGGAGGTTAACTCACTTGTTCAGCTACCACATGACGTGGCTCTGTTGAAGGAGGAGTATTGCATTGTGGTTGTATTTGTTTTCTACAGAAATTACCACAAACTTAATGGCTTTGGACGACAGAAATTTATTTTCTCTTAGTCTGGAGGCCAGCAATCTGAAGTCAACTTCACTGGGCCATAATCAAGGGGTTGGCATGGCTGCACTCACTACAGAGATTCTCAGGGAGGATCCGTAGCTCGCTTCTTCCAGTCTGGTGGCTGCCAGCATTCCTTGGCTTGTGGCTGCATCCCTCCAACCCCTGCCTCTGTAGTCACACTGCCTCCTCTTCCATGTGTATCCAGTCCCCTTCTTCTGTCTTTCTCTTACAAAAGTACGTGTGATGGCATTTAGGCCCACCTGGATAATTCAGAATAATCTCCTCATCTCAAGATTCTTAATGTAAGCACATCTGCAAAGATCCTTTTTCCATATAAGGTAAGATTTACAGGTTCCAGGGACGAGGACCACGATCCAGTTCACCACAGGCTTACAAGCACAGAGCCTGGATCTACCTGCCTAACTTTAATGCTGGTTCTGTACTTAAGGAAGTTTATGTGCTTTGTTTCTTCACCCCTAAAATGAGGATAATTACAGTATTTATCTCATAGGGTTATTGTGAAGATTAAATAAGGTAATACACATAAAAACACTTGGGACAGTGCTATTACATAAAAGTCTTCTATAATCCATCCAGCCCCAATCAGGGTAGCTGTCAAACTCCCAGAGTTCACGGCTGTACTGATATTTAATTAAATAAATTAATTACTGTATTTATTTATTTATTTCTACCAATAGGCCACACTCCAAGTATGAGAACGAAGCTTCTTGCCTCCCAAGTTGAGCTGGTCTTGACGCAACAGCTATAGACCTGGGGAAATTCTGTTCTTAGAAGAGGTTCATGCTGTGGTTACCTGCTGTTGGCCATCTTCTGTCCTTCCTGCCACAGGCCTGACCTTGCATTAAGCAAATACACCTGCTTTACTATGATTCACACTTTCATACTTTCAAATTACCTGTCAACTAACTATTTTCCATACTCAATGAACAGACATGCTAAACACAATTTTAACTTTTTAAAATTTTGTTTTAATGTGCTTTCAAAGTGTTCCTCTAGCAAATAAAATAATTCCATGGTCACATATAGTAATAATACTTAGGTTCTTAAAGGGGAAAAAATGTACCTTACTCCCAATAATGATAAAAGGGGCTAATTATGTTGTCATATAAAATATAACTCTTGCTTAAATCACCAAATCTAGCTGTTAATGAGAAACAACTGCTGTGAACCGACCAGCACAGCCGATTTTGGGAAAACTAGATTAGTCTTCTGAGCTTTGGGCAGTTCTTAAAAGGGAAAATCTCCTGACAATGCCATAGAATCTTAGAAAGTTTGCCATGGTTTTCTTTTCCAGGAAAAGAGTGTTTTATTCTTGCTGGAATTTTTAAAAAATCATGAAAAAAATATTTATATTCAGCAACTCATTGTGGTTTTTAAATGTAAGGGACAAAGTATATAAAAAATGTTGGGTGGAGTTTTCTTTTTTTACTTGCTTCTTCTTAAATATTGTAAAAGACAAAACAAAACAAACAAAAACCAACCAACCAACCAGCAAAAATAAACCACATGAAGTTTCCTCAATGGCTAGATTGAAAAGTCAAGAATTGTCACATTTCTGCAAATATGTACGAGTTGGACCGCAAAGAGAAAAGTTTGTTTAAAACTCGGATTTACCGTTTCCTAAACAAGTGACTTGTGCAAGTTACCTAATGTTTCCATGCTTCTGTTTTGTTATTTGCAAAAGAAGGATAATCATAGAACCTACCTCGTAGGATTATTGGGGGCACCGCAACAGTGAACATGTACAAGGGGCTTACAACAGAGTTGGGTGCACACCAGAAACATTGGCTACTGGGACACAGAGTTTTTTCAAGACAAAATAATGAAGATGAAAGATTTTGATTTTATTCCTGTTATAACAGATTATATATTTCGTAACCTCTTTTTTACTTTTTAAATAACTAATGTTTTAGACCACTCTTAGGAATTTACCTCGAACACTTTCATAACATCATATAAGTCATATCCAGGGACAGAGGTTAGAATGACCTTTAAGCAACGTCTTCAGTTTTGCCAGGGCATGGCTGTCCCTTACTGCACTGAGGTCATTTAAGCAGAGAAATCCCGAGGGAACAAAGTCTTTGCAGAAGGGAAGTACAATTTCAGTCATTCTTCTTTACTGCTTGGCTTTGGGGCATTTACAGAACAAACATATTTATATTCAGATAGTTTTGCTAAAGGGTTTTTTAAAAAATAAATATTTTAGAGCTAGAACTCCAAATGACATCCATTACAGAGAAGAGGAAGGGAAAAAAAACCCATATAAGCCGCTCTTATATTCACACTGCATCTTTAGTTTCAGAAAAAAATGATTACATGTCATCACAATATTTTTTAAGGTATGTCTTAAGGATAAATAATAAGAAACATGCCAACTATATGGATGAGGAACCTGACATATCAGAAAGTTAAGGCTCTTTTCTCAGAGTACAAAAACATTGCAATGACTGCAGACAAACTTTTTTTGCAAATAAGCATTTTAGCCATAAACTTCCCTTTTCATATGGCATAAAACATTACTTTAATGATACATTTTAGTCCAGTGGGTTACTAGCCCTGCCTATAACACATAGATGATTTCCCCCAAAATAGAACTTATGAATCAGTGTTCTATCAGTTGGATGTCTACCTCTCAGAATAAATACGGGCTATAAATGTCTATAGATTTGTGGGAGTTCCACGAATCTTGGGAACTTCTGTCCAAATACAAAAGCAAATATGTTTGGAAAAATAGGAACTGATGCAATCAGGTATGTGTTATAATTTTTACTCTTGACAGAGGAACCACATGATAAACTATTTAACAGTTGAGATATATATATCAAACAAGGAGAAATTAATAATTATTATTATTAAATAATAATAAGACTTTTGTCTTATTATCTAAAAAAGTCTAAATTGTGCAATTAATCTCATCTATTTCAAAATTTGGCCTCTATAACTTATAATGGGCTTATTGGTGCTTAACTTATTGCACAAGGGATCAAACCACAGCTCAGAAATGCACGTTCATAAATAGGCCATTTATTCTGGTGTGCCGGCAAGCCTGCCAAGCCAGATACTGCCATGGTATAACCTAAATCTTTCAGAACACCTGGTCAAAGAAATGTATTATTTGGCTAAATCATATAATTAATTTGTTTTATGCCAAGTGGAGTAGACAGCTAGGATATGGAAAAGTAACACATAAGGCCACGAGTAACGACTCCTGTATATATAAACCAACACAATAATCCACAAGATTACATATATATTTAATTGGAGATACTACTATCCCTATTATGGAAATATTAATTCATTCATTCTTTTAAGGTCCTTATCGAGTTCCTACACTGTGCCAGGATCATTGTAGGCATTTGGAATTCATCAGTGAACAAGCCAAACAAAAACCTTGCCCATTTGGATCTTACTTCCTAAGGGGGTAGGGACATAGAGCACAAACCATGAACATAATAAATACGTCAATATATAAGTGCTATGGAGAAAATAAATAAGTACAAAAGTATAGGGGTTTAGAGTGGGGGGAGCACAGAGGCAATCACTTCAGTCTATCTGATGTCCTTGAATTCCTTGGGCGATAAAACATTTTTACTGAAAGAACAAATCATTAGCATTGAAGAACATCATCACTTTGCCTCATCACATGCTTTCAATTTAATTCAATTTCATTCCATTTATTTACATCTTCAGTTACTTAGAACCAGCCACGTGGAAGGCACTATTTTTAGGCAATTGGGATATAATGATGAAGAAAATAAAGTGCCTGCTCTTGTAAAGCTTATATTCCAGTGGTGGGACAGTCAACATAAAAGAAAACAAATAATGATGAAGAGAAATTCTCTTAAGAAAAATAAAGCGGGCTTGGGGTTAGGAGAGTGACAGGGATGGAGTAGGTGGGTTTTAGGTAAAGTGGTCAGGATTGACCCCTCTGAAGAGGTGACATCTCAGCAGAAATCAGAATGAAAGAAGGAGTGTGTCATACTAGAGTTGGGGAAGAATGTTCCAGGTGGGAAGGAACATTTATTGCAAACAGTCTATACCTGGGATGAGTGTATTGCATTCTGGAAACAAGAAAATTGCTGTGGTTGGAGCAGACCAAGGAATGAGGAGAGAGGCAGGAACCCAAGGCTTCCTTACGCTTCTGTATCATAAATAATAGTGAGCCTATACCATCACGCACGTGGAAAATGAGATATTTTTGTGAACTGCCACCTGACATAACGTTGCCGCCTCCTCTCTTGTTTGTATCCCGTGTGTTGGCTTAAGGCGTGGAGTCCACTGCTGGACTGGTCATCTTCTCCACGTACCAGCTGCGTGAACTCAGCTAGGACTTTACATCTCCCTTTGTTCTCAACTTCCTGATCTGTAAAATGAGGACAGTGAAACCCACCAAGGAGAGCTGTTGCAAGGATTGAATGACCTAATCCATGTAAATGTTGGTCAAAGGCTACAAACTTTCAGTTACAGGATGAATAAGTTTTGGGGGTGTAATTTACAGCATGGTGACTATAGTTAATAACACTGTATTGTATACTTGAAATTTGCTAAGAGAATAAATCTTAAGTGTTCTCAGCACAAAAGAAAAAGGTAAATATGTGAGGCAAAAAAATAAAGAAAATTATCAGAACAGTGCCTCCATTACTGTCATTATTCTAGAGCCCATGTGTCCAATACTAGCCACGTGTGGCTACGGAACAATTGATGTCTGGCTAGTCTGAATTGAGAAGCACTGTAAGAGTAAACACACCAGATCTCAAATGTTAGTATGAGAAAAAGAATGTAAAAAGTATTTCATTAACACTTGTTTATACTGGTTTTGTTGAAATGATAGTTTAAATATATTGGACTAAATAAAATGTATTATTAAAATTAATTGTGCCTGTGTCTTTTTACTTTTTTAAGCGTGGCTACTAGAAAACTTTAAAAGACATATGTAGCTGGCATCATATTTCTTAGGACACTGCTGCTCTGGACAGTGTGCTAGGCACCACAGACTACAAATATGAACAAGGCTTGGTCCAAACCCACAGGTAGCTTGCAAGGTGGTTCTGATCCCAGGGAGAAGATGAGTGAGCTGTGCGAGGCGGGCAGAGAGGGACTGGTCCTCCTTAATCCTTCCAGGAACTGTCTTATCCCTCGCTGTAGCCAGTGGCCTTGGCGACAACGGATGGCTGTGGTTTATTGGTTTGCACACATGATAAAGAAAAAAATCCTTAAGAACTATCCTGCCATTTCCAGGAAGATGGATTCTCTGTGCACTTAAATCTACTATATCTCCTGAATTCCAGGAGAAGGGTGAGCACAGGGAGCGCTCCTCCATCCTCAGGCATGGGGGAAAAAATCAGTCTAATTATATGTGAATTAGCAGAGAATTTCAACCTCCAGGACTGACAGTCTAGGCTTGGGACATGAAGTGGTAAAAGAAAGAGAGACTTTTTAGCTTATAAAGTTAACTTAGTATCGATAAGTTTCAAAATGCACAAGTAAAGTTGTTCAAATAGTTACATCTGTTGTTATAAACACCTATTATCATTCACTGAACCATTTGCTTTGTATCTGGCACTATGCCATATGCTGTACAGGTTTATCTAGTTTAATCTTAAAAATGACCATATCATTTTCATTTCATGTTTGATGAAACTAAGGCTCAGAAGGGTTAAGTCACTTGACCAAGGTCACACTAGTAAGTGATGGAACTAGGATTTGAACATAAGTCAACCTGGCCCCAAATGTGTGCTCTAACCATTCCACTGTGCTACTCTTTTCACATTAAATCCCTCCTCCCACCAACAGCAGCCATGACACCATCAACAATCACAACCTCAACAACAGCAGCCATAGCGAAAGCAAGACATTTCCTGAAGAAGGACGGTGTTTGGTAGCATTTTGCCTGAATTACATTTTCCTACCTTAACACTCGGGACTCTCCTATTGGTCTACAACAGGGGACACTGGAAGAAACAACTCCATGAAACTGGTAGCTGTATTACCATGAGAGTTCTACTTCGGACGGTCATTACAGTGTCCACTGGAGTTTTCTCAGAAGAAACCTCTCTCTCTGCAATGGAAGCTACAGCCCCCACCCAGGGCATTCGGCACTGCCCTCTAGTAAACGTGCAGGATTCTAGAGCAGGCATATTATGTCTCAGCTCATGCTTGGCGGAATCCTAACTTTCACACTTTCTTTTTTCCCTCTTCCCTGATTGTCTCACAAACTGATTTTTATATTTTATATAGTTTGTATGAAATATTACAAGCAAACAAATAAATAAATGAATAGCCAATATGCATTTCTGCTTTATAAACTTCCAAAAATAGAGCTTTTTCATGAAAGAACTATGGACCCCTCCATAGTACACATGATGAGCATACATCTAACTAGGTGAGAGGTAATTGCACTTATCTACCCTTAGCATCATAGTTATCTTCACCTGAGACAAAGTGAAACTGTAATTGCAGTTTACATGATGGCCATCTGTCGAATATTACTGGGTAAATCACCACAGCTCACTTGAAATAAGGCAAACTAGAAAATCTGCAAGCTTCCTGCAACATTAGCCAGGACTCGGTAGAGATCAGTCTTGACAGGCAGAATTTGAGATTTAACCTTTTTTTCCATCATGATGTAAATCTATCTAAGTTAATCTTTACACGTTGGATGGTGTTTCTCGGCCACACACAGATGAGTTCAGTTAATTAACAAAGTACAAGCAACTGCTCTTCAGTCTTATTACATGAAGATGAAAAGGGCTGTGGGCAAGTTAATCTATTACTAGAAGAGTTTGTTTTCTTATTATTTGAAAATGTCTAACTATGTTAAAAGCTATGAAGTAAATAGCAAAGTTTATGTAACATGTTGCAAAGAAAGATGAGGTTCTTATACATATTTAACTTTTATGTGGAGAATAGGGATATGTAGAGAGAATATTATATATATACTATGATATATTACGGATATATTTATCTATATATATGAAATTGGCACAACGAGATTCATCATTTGGAAGTATGCAGTCTTTAAACTTCAGCTTGTAGGCAAGCCAATTTAGTATGGAGTGTAGATTGGCAATTTAGTATGGAGTGTAGATTGGCAATGTTAAATATTTATTATATTTGATGTTAATGAACACACAGCAATGAAAGATGAAGATAGAGTTTTACAACATTGTGCCTCTTTGGATTATAATTAGAACCTAACTTTGAACTCATTTAAATATCTGACCAAAATAATTAGTTTTTTGTTTCTTTTTAAAATGTCTGAAAGTATCTTTTTTTCTTCGTAATTAATAAACTAAATTCTCCATGATTTGTGGTAGATAACTGTCGTGGATGCTGTGGTGTGCCAGTGTGGTCCCTCTTCCCATCCCATCTGCTGGGACAGCAGGTGCTGAAGGCTCTCAGCCTCTCTCCTGGAACTGCCCTCAGTTGAGGAGAGCTGACTTGACCAGGTCACACAAGCTGGTGGGGGTGGGGGGTAAAAGAGGAGCCCACATCCATTGACTAGGGTATGTGGGGAAACAAAGGCCCATTTAGCCTCTTTGCCTCAAGGTGGGACGATTCTGAAGGACCATCGAGCTCCAGAGCTCCCTATGTGGTCGCCATTTGTTGTACCTGCACTGCAGCTCAATTTCTCCCTCTGCCCAAACCTACTGCCTTCACTTCTCCAAGACGCTGTTCCCAAGAGCACTCTTCAATAGATGGCCTGCGTGCGTCTCTATCTCAGTCTGTTTCATGGAGAATCCACTTAAGACAGAGAAAAGCTCTTTAGATATGCTCAGAGAAGAAAGATTAATATACAGCATTCTAATAAACTTCACCAGAAATTCTTTATAATGGTTTTAATTCAAACAAATTTATTAAACATCTATGATGTTCTAGGCATTGTGCTAAGCACTAAAGAGATAAACAAAATAGAATTCTTGATCTCAAAGAACTCGCCGTCATGAAGCACAGACATTACAAGTGAATATAATTCAATTGAGACAAGCCCTATATTAAGCACAGGGATAAACTGCTCTGAAAGAATTGAGAAAGGAATGCCCATCACTCCAGAGAGCCATGAGGCAGGAATGACTTCACTAGGGACATTTGAAAGACATCCTTCAAAAGGCTCAGGTCTTTTGAATCACTCTTTTCCTTCTTTCTCTCACATCTCACATCCAATCTCTTAATAAAAGCTATTACCTCTGTCTTTAAATACATCTAGAGGCCAGGTCTCACCACTACCACTGCTTCCAATCTGTTAACATCTCTCCTAGCCGCAACCTCGTGACTGGTCTTCCTGTTTCTACCCTTGCCTATCATGGTCTATTGTCAACACAGCAGTCAGGTGATTCTGCTAAAATGAAAGTCAGATCATGGATTCCTCAGCTTGAAAAAATTCTAAAGTTCCCACCCCATACTAAGAACCAAAGATGTTACACCTACAGGGTCCTAGGCCATCTCTACACTGCCCTTCCCCTTCTTACCTCCAGGCCTTTCCTTTCTCAGCTCACCTAGGAGTCTCCTCTCACTGTGGTCCTGCCACTTGGCCAATCTGGTCTTCTTGGAACCTGCCAGCACACTCCTGCCCCAGGGTATCTGTACTTGCGCCACGTGCTCTTCCCTCTGCCTGACTCCCTCCCTCCCCTCCTTCAGCTTTCTTCAACTGTCAACTTCTTCGAGAGGCATTCCCTGACTACCCTCCCCCAGCACAACATAGCCCCCTTTCCTGCTTTACTTTTCTTCATAGCGCCTACCATCTGGTCTGTTCCTGATTATTCTTTATTTTATTTAGAGTTTGCTCTTCCTCACCAGAACATAAGCTCCATGAGGGCAGGATCACTCAGAACATCAAAACATGGATCATGTTTTGTTTCTGGCTCCATACTCAATACCTACAATTGTCCCAAGAACAGAGTAAATTCTTACTAAATATTGTTGAGTAAATGAATTTTTACAAATAATGAAGGGAAGCAAAAGAAGAGTGAAGCCCTTCAGTATGAACAATAGTTGGAAAGCACAGAAATCAAAGTATTTCTAATCTAGTGTGACTAGAATGGAGAAATTCTCTGTGGTCAGAGCTGGAAACATAGGTTGCATATGCAAACCATGAAAATGTGGTTGTTGTGGGCTGAATTGTGTCCCCCAAGTATTCACATGTTGAAGTCCTAACCCCCAGTACCTCAGAATGTGAATTTATTTGGAGATAGGGCCTTAAAGAGGTGATTAACTTAAAATGAAACCATTAGGGTGGCCTTAATCCAATCTGACTGGTGTCCTTATAAGAAGAGAAATTTGGACCTGGACAGTTACAGAGAAAAGACCAAGTGAAGACAGAGAGAAGGTGACCATCTTCAACCAAGCAGAGAGGCTTCAGAAGAAGTCAGTACTGCTGGTTCTTTGATCTCAGCCTTCTAGCTTCCCGAACTGTGAGAAAATAAATTTCTCTTGTAAGTCACCCAATCTGTGGTACTTTGTTATGGCAGCCCTAGCAAACTAATACAATGATATATGCCATGGTAAGAAATTTTGCCTTTATCTCACAAGTCACTGTGAAATTTTAAGCAGGGATGGAGAGGAGCTGAGGTGACGAAGATTCCTTTTGCGGTAATGGGAAAGAAGGAGTGGAGCAGGGAAAAGACTTGTGCCATGGACGCTAACGGATAGGTGTTTGCAACGGTTGGGACCTAGATCAAGGAGAAAGGAAGGAAGAGGAGAGAACGGAAGTGGGAGAAGCATCAGAGCCAGGATTGTGGGGACTTAGTGACACATCAGAGGTAAGTGATATCGACATCCACACAAAACGGCGCTTACAAAATGCAGGCATGCAAAGAGGGTCAGATAATAAAACTTACATGAATTTCAGGGGTCTCATACTTGAGAAAATTTTTCAATATGGAACTTAAGACAGATCATAGCAGCATTCATGCTGCTAAAGGTATAAATAATACTCATTTAGAAAAGGGGTCTGCAAAGAGAGCTGCAGGCTACATCTCCTTCTTGGGGATAATATGCACATTAGCATATTAAAGAATCTGAGAAGAAAACTCTTGAACTTTGTCCAAAAAAAGTATTTCCTACATTGATTTCATTATGGAACCCTTTTTTGTGAGGCACCTTTAACCTCTCCCCAAACGTGAATACTCTAGAAATTAATGCACTTTGGAAAATAGTGGTGTTTCTTGAAGCACTAGAATGGTTCCAAAATAAATCGAGAAGCTTTGTCTGGGTAATCTCTATTTCCAACAGCAAAACTAGTCAACATTGTCTTAACAAATTAGCAGAATAAACTCATTAAAGGAATATACTTGGTTTTTCTATAACCTAATTACTACCAGATTAAAAAAAAATTCAGAATCTTTTGAAAGTAGCACTAATTCTTTCACATCCCTAAAGGAAAACTACTCAGCATCTTGAAACAAAAGATAAAACATTCTAGGACTTAAGGGAAAAGTGTAGTTCAAATGCAGAAATCTGGGAGTAGTTTTTGACCAGGTTTCTTTGATGCTAGAGCAGCCATGCTCTAAATTTTCCCATATTCCAGCAGTTTCCGAAACCCACGGTGCCCGGGCGCAGTGACTCACACGCGATGCGCACGTAGGCCTTCCGGCTCTTCGTGGTGCCCGCTGAGCTCCAGGCCACGCACTGGCACCAGTAATCTTCAGGCCCAAAGAGTTCTTCCACTTGCTGGCGCGAAATCTCAATGCTCACTTCCCGGACGATGAGACCTGATCAGAGAAAGGAAGATTTAAGTCAGGAGAAGATTCTACTAAAGAAATACAAAACTTTATACCATAATTTTTCCCCCATTGATCCTTCTTGATGCCTTAGGTCAACATCCAGATGTTGTCTTTCATCTCCTCTGATTCTCCTCTGGCTCCAGCTAGTTGACACAACTTTGTCATTCTCTGATTTGCTATTTCAAATCTTCTGGATTCATCAGAAGATGAAAGTGGAGTAGGTCTATCACTCCACAAAATTACACCTTTCCCCATATTTTCACCCTCCACCAAGTTATCTCCTTCTGTCTGTTCAGACGTGAACTTGAATTTCACATCTTCTGAGGTTTCTACCCTCAACCGTATAGGTTGTGGGTAAGATATCCATGTGTTGTACAGCGCTTGACAAATCTAAATCTTCTTAGGAAGACTTAGTTCACATGAAATGAGAGAGAATCATCTAAAATTATAATCATAAGTACATATATCATAAATATATATACATACATACTAGGTTTCATTGTAATATCATCTAGTAATTTACAAATATGTGGTGATTATTTAACAACTAAATTACCTTAACAGTTGGGTTTCAGTTATTAAGGCACATTGCTTTTCTTGAAAGAAATACTAGCCTTCATTAACAAACCTCTGCTATTCTCTCCAAAGAACGTATGACTTCAAGGTTTTTATGCATGATATTTTGAAAGCCCAAATGTTTCTGTATAATTGTAATGTACCAAAATCCTGTTATAGTGGCCTCCAGTTAAAATGCTCAAATAATTGGAATTTATTTCACAGAATTATGTAATCCTAAATAACAAAAATTGAGCTAATAATCTGGGATTATCATTTTAGGGGTATTTATCTTGAGATATCAAAGCCTGTTTCAGAGATTCGTTCTGCAATGTACCTTTTTGCACTGAGCAAGAAGGATTATCTGAACAATATATGTGGACAACTGCCAGTTCTCCACACACACTTCCAGAATGAGAGATGTAGGAAGGGCACCCTTAAAGAGTAGGAGAATTTGCTCTGGGTCAAGTATGAGCTCAGCAAGAAAGATTCAATGTATTGCTTTGTACTATTTATTCATTCACGCATTCATTTATTTATTGAACAAACATTTATTAAATATCAATTACATAAAAGATATTGCAATAGGCACTTGTGAATCTCTGATGAGTAAAATAGTCATTGTCCTCAATGAACTTATATTATTGTGGGGAGGGGACATATTAACTACAGATTACACGACTTATTATTTAATTACAACTGTGTTCAATGCTACAAAGGAGGAGTAGAGAGACAATGAGAGCGAATAACAAGGGGACCTGGCTTAGAATGAAGGATCCAACATGAGTTAGGTTGGGGAGAGGGACAGGACATATGAGAAGAAGGAGGAAAGAGCATGAGGAGATTGAGAATCCAGGAGAAGACAACTAAGCACTGGACACAAAGAATAGCGGCATGAGATGAAGCTAGAGACAAGAAAGGGACCAGTTCACATACAGTAGACCAGTGGTTCTCAAAGTGTGGACCCCAGAACAGTTTCATCAGCATCACCTGGGAACTTGTTGGAAATGCAAATTCTTGGGCCCCACTCCAGGTTCACTGAATAGAAACCTTTGAGAGTCAGGCCAGCAATCTGTGTTTTTTAACAAGCCCTCCAAGAATTCTGATGCACGCTACAGTCTCAGAACCACTGTTGTACACCATGTTTAGGATTTGGGATTTCTTTCTGAGAAAAGTGTTTTAAGCAAGTGGATGACATAATCTGATGAGAATTTAATATTTGATTAAATATATGATAATATCTATCTTGATATGTACAAGATAGAGAGTTTAACTAGTTCTTTAGAGTTTAGTTCCTAAAAGTTACAATTTCTTAAAATGTTTGATCTTGACTTCTTGGTACAGGTGACATGAAAGAGGTGTCATCTGGATATCCTAAAAAGTATTCCAGAACTTATCCTAAAACCTAGCACATGCTCAAGTGGGTAAAAGCACTCATGGAAATTAACACCCACCGGACAGTAGTAGGTGCTGTCCCACTGGGGGGATAAACAGTATTTCCTATCAGGAGCTGATGGGACTGAGTCATAGAAACGACTACGCCCTTAGGTCTACTCAGGAGTTCCTGAACTGGAAGGAAGCCCAGGAAAGTGAGTTTTACAAGCCCAAGGCAGGGCAAGATCCTGAAGGGATCAAAAAGTTTATTAAGTATGTTTAAAACTATGTTATAAAGTTTTGAAAATTAGCAATCCTTTTATGTTTACATAGTGATCAGTTTAAGAAGAATTTTCAAGTAACTGGAACATCCCAATCCCTCACCCCTCTAAGAAAAGATTAGTATATTATTGTAGCCAATGTCCAGCTAATAAAACAATCTCCACAGCAAAAAATCCCAACTTATTAACATTACTTTCCTGGTCCCTGCTGAGGCCTCTCATTTGCCTCTTGTAAGTATTCTCATTGTCCTGATATCTGGAAATCCATGCAAAGACGGAGCACAGCTCTCCCTCCTCTTCCCCCATCTTTCTTTTTAAACCACTTTCTGGTGTTTAATACTTTTGCCTATTTTACTTGTTTACACCTTCTCTCTTCATGTAGCAATTCAGTTACTGGAAACAACACTCTTCCTTTAAAGGTTGTTGCTGTAAATGTACAGTCACCAAAGGGCTGGTAAACCTGCAGAGCGTATTTCCTCAGCACTATAATGGCTCTTTCCCAAATGCAGAGCAGCAGCAAACGGGCTCAGGATATTAAAACCACATACAAATATTTTGTGTCCCAAGGTGATAACTTCAGGTTTCAAACCCTGCCCCCCTTTTACTTAAAGCAATTACAGGAAACCTAATTAGATGCCAGGGGAACTGCACTAGGGCCACTGTATCCTTTAGTCCAAATAAGCTCATGGATGTTTCTACTGCCCACAAACCTGAAGCCGTTTAAGAAGCCACAGACCAACCCTCCTGCTGCAGGGATTATTCATAGTATGAATGTTCTGAATTGTGCGGCCCAGGCTCCCTGTGGGCACAGGAGTCAAGCACACACCGATTTTTGTCTTCAGCTGCACAGACGCCCCTTTCAGGAGGAGAGGGATTAATTACAGTTGTGTACAGTTGTACTGCCACATGCCCAAAGTTTACATGCCAACTTTTGGTCAATGACTCAAGAACAAGAAAGAACTGAAGCATAAAGTACCTACAGTTACACTTACAGCTTAGAATTCCCTAGAATTAGCTGCATTACTCAGATTATGAGTTACTTGGTTGCATACCATCTTTCCATTGCCATAGGTAAGTTCATTACCTACGACATTCTGTTCATCAAGCCAGAGGCTAGTGGTTTGGGTAAAAGTAGGTAATATCCTTTCTCTTTGTAAGTGCAATTTCAAATCTGCTTGAAGTCTTGAGACAGAAAAAGCAAGCTGCCTTGAAATTTGAAATGCCATCAGTATTACTTCCAAGCCAGGTTGCTTTGAAGAGCAGCTGGGAAGTTGAAATTGGTTTCAGGTTATTTAAGAGGGGGGGGGGAAATGCTTCGGTCTACAGGATTTACTCAAATACAAATGCGTATTTTCCATCACGTCTGATAACATCAAAGATTTCCCATCACTCTTCTTCCTTTAATAGCGGCATCTCAAGGATGGGTGCTGTTTGAAGTTTGCAGTGATTTGCTTTTATAATAGGATTCATTGTGGTTTGGGAGCCAGAGTGCAGGAAAGTAATTAGCATGCTATACCAAAAAGTCTTTAATGAGTACGAATATGCATTTGTTAACAGGGAGTTTCAAAAGATTTTAGAAATCCAGATGCAAATGCAACCCTCTGATTGGATCTTTGTGAGGCTATACATGAATATGACAATAAAATCTGGCAAATGACATTTATTACTTATCTTTTACATAATTTTAATTGCATAATAGTGTTTTTCATCACAAATAGTGTTTTTCTAGGAGATTACTAGAAAGTGATCACAAATACATGATAAAAACTGTTACATAATTGTTTAAAACAATATCCACATTCCCCCAGAAATGTAATCAGTAGTGCTATCAACAAATATTAAAAGTCCACTAACGTCAGGGCCGGCCCCGTGGCTTGGTGGTTAAGTGCCTGCGCTCCGATGCTGGTGGCCCGGGTTCGGATCCCGGGCGCGCACCGAGGCACCACTTCTCCGTCCATCCTGAGGCCGAGTCCCACATACAGCAACTAGAAGGATGTGCAGCTATGACATACAACTATCTACTGGGCCTTTGGGGGGAAAAAATAAAATATAAATAAAAAATCTTTAAAAAAAAAAAAAAGTCCACTAACGTCAAAAATTACGTTCCAGAAATGTATAGATGGATCAAACAGCACCTCCAGCTTTGTGCTGTTTATTTACCTTGTTTATTAGATATCCTCAAAAATCATGCATCATCTTAAAAGATTTTTAAAATGTGGTCATCAGATCTGCACCTTCTGATACCCTGCGTACGTTTCACTAAAAGCATCCTAATTGCACGTTAGACTTAGGTGTCATGTGTGCCTGAGTTGTATTTCTCATTCGTCCCAATTACTTCATCTTTCCTATAGCAGAGCGGAGTTTTGAGACATCATGTTGTGCAGACCTGGCAATTCTACTTCTTCCAGCACTTCCCTGTTGGGAGGAGAGCTGCAGAGGCCACCTTACCAAATCTCAGCACAGTACATTCACAGTTAGGACATGAGTTGGTGGGAAAGGCACAAAGCTGCAGGTAAGGATGTTCTGGAATATATTACAACATTTTATTGAATTAGTGTGGTCTCTTTTTCATGCTTTTATCCAGAGCTTAATCCTATTAGTTTTCACTAACATGATCTAAATATGAAACATATCAGTTCTAGATGTCTTAACATGAATTAAATCATACAAAATACCATCATTATTTAAAAGGATATCATACCATAAAAAACTGATAATTATTTTAGCAACTTATAACTCTCACTAAAATGATCAAGATATGATCACTTGAAAGGCAGAACTTAACAATCAAGACATTGTTTTATGTTACATAAAGTCATTTGACAATCTTGAAACTACATCAGGAAAAGAAGACACTATAAACACACAATTTAGTAACTTTCCTCTGAAATGTTTTCCTTGAATTTTTAATATAATACTTAATATATAAATAGGCCATTTAATTAACTAAAATTATTTTGTGTAATTGAGAATTACAACTTACTGATGTATTAGATTTATTATGAGTATAATCCTGTTAAAATTACATTTAATATCTTGGTGATCAAGATGAATTTACCCCAAAAGTTAGAGAATAACATAGTTGGGACTGAATGGTTCAAGAGATTTGCTTGGAAGCATTTCATACCTAGGTCATTGACTTGATTCCTTTTTATGTGATAGTTTCTGGTCCCTCGGTTTTGTTTGGCATCCTGTTTCCAGTGAGGATCTGTGTTTTGTTTTGTTATATTTTTGTTTTGTCTAGAACTGAGAAGGAAATATTCATTGGATTGTGTATCTGGAGTGGGGAGACTTCTAGTGCTTCTAGAAAGCTATATAACAACTGTAGATAAATGCAATTTTCCCCTTTGAAACTTGAAATTTTAATTGCAAGATGATACTAAAATAGAGCAACAAATGCTACTTACTCTGACAATGTTAACACTGTATTCCCCTTTCCTTTGCAAGAGTGTCAGGTTTTTGATGTTACAGGAGAACCAGTCCTCCTATTTTTGATTTGACTTTCCAACCACCAGCAAACTTAGAGCTGCAAGTATGAAGGATAATTGGAGTGGTAGGCATGCAAAATATTCTCTCTTACATATAGAGTTGTAATGAGTTGATAGAAATTAATCCTATCAGCTTTGGCCCATCATTTAATTCCTATTCTTAACTATCATGATGCAAATCTTTTTGAATCTCTGTTCCAAGAAGCCTTTCTGAGACCAAAAGGGGAACTAAAATGCTTTCTGCAATTAACCTCTGCCTTGTGTGTCAATGTTCTTTAGAATGTAAAGAAGCAATTTTATAAGAACATGATGGCAATTTGTCTAATTTGGAAGGGCACAAAGCACATTCCACTGAGACAGCAAATGCATTACTCATCTAAATATTTTTCCTAAAACATCAAACTTATTATACATGTGTTTGAATGCATATTCCAACACCTTTCTTTGAAAGTATGTCTTAATAATTATCTAAATCTAACTACATGTGTTCCTTTCTGTCCTTATTTCATGCAATTCATTAGTAATTTCAATAGAAATTAATTTTAACAAAATTTTTTAAAAAGTTTCCCATCAGTAAGGGTGGGGAATAATAATGTGTTCTTGGAGATCTAGTTAACTGTGTACTTGTGAAGTATAGACTTACTATTACTTTTGTCCAGTCATTCATTCAATAGGTATTTATTGAGACTCTACACTGTGCCAGGCACTCTTCTATGTGCTAGGGATACAGTGGTAAAGAAGGTAGATAGGGTCTCTGTCCTCCTGTGGGTTACAGTCCATCATAGAGATAGTTCTTGAGCACCTACTGCATGCACGGTAGTTTCCAAGGGAGCCATAGAGATGAAATGCTTATGGATCCTTCCTTCTGAAGTTTACTGTCTAATATTAGAGATAAAAATAGGGGTTTAGTGAGTTAAGGGACTCTGTCATATGCCTTGTGTATCCATCAATACATTAACGGGCACAAATACTGTCCAGTTAATGTATGTTAAATGAATGAGTTGTACATATATAGCTATAATACAAAGTAGTGTTAAGCCCCAGATATAGGTAAATTTAGTTGTAACTCAGAAGAGTAAAGGCCACTAGTATTTTTTGATCATCTACCATGTGTCTCAGTTAATCCGCATAATAATCTTTGGGGATTAGTATTGTTGTACCTATAATATAAGTAAGAAGTAGAGGTCAGAATTTGAAGAATTGTTCACACAGCCAATAATTACCAAAATCAGGATTTAGATTCACATTTGTCTGAATCCAAAGTTCCTATTCTTTTCACTACACCAGGGTTCCTCAAACTGTGTCTCAAAAAAGTGTTCTTTGGTCGAATAAGTTTGGGGATTTCTATTTAATACATCTTCCTCTCAGAAACTCAGAATGCACATGACTATATCGAAACATTGGTCAAAAATTCTGCCATAAAGAAGTCCGTTTAATTTGAACTGCCACCATTTCCCCTAAATTTATTAAACCATAGAACCCTACAGTCAACATAAACACAGAATCTCATCTCTTTATGGTTTTCAATGTGGTATTGTTTAGTATTCTCCAGATGTTGATCTACTGAATAAAAGTAATCCATTACTTGGAAAATGCTGAAAACCTCGTGAAGAAAGCTATAGTGAAATAGCTTCAGATGGAGAGATCAGGGGAAACATGGGGAAGTGGAGTATTTTAGTTTGATGCTGAAGCATAGTTTGGGTTTAAAGACTTAGAGAGGAATCAGAGACACTTCAGGAGGAGAGAGTAGCACAAAGCCAAAAGGCAGAGATGAAAAAAGCATGGAGGACTACAGAGGACAGCAGTTTACATGAATTGAGTAAAGACCATGGAATTACAGTCATGCACCGCATAATGATGTTTCGATCAATGACGGACCACATGTATGATGGTGGTCCCATGAGATTTGTACCACATAGCCTAGGTGCGTAGTAGGCTATCCCATCTACGTTTGTGTAAGTACACTCTTATGATGTTTGCACAATGATGAACTCGCCTAACGATGCATTTCTCAGAATGCATCCCCCTCCTTAAGCAACATATGACTGTGTATAGAAGAGAGATTCATGGTGAGCCTTGAATGGCAGCTAGAAAAGTATGTTCTCTGGAGTGGGAGCTTGTGATAATTGTAAGTTGGTGAAATGACATTTTTTTAAATGACATACACTTTAGGAAGATTAACCCGTCTCAACTAGTAAACAAGGCTAATCTGATTTACTTTAATGGAATTTCAATAATTTTAATTATTATTACAAAATTTGTTTTCAGATCTATGATTGTACATCAAGTTATTAATTATAAGTGTTAAGAGCAATATTCTTGAAGACCCTCTGAAAACACTGACAATGGAAACCAGGCACATATAGCCAAAATAATCATTCCTCATATTGTTGGGCTTTCATTTTGTACTGATCCCGAATGATTTAGAAACAAGCCTTAAGAGCAATCACTTCTGGATTGACTGCCACTTAGAATATTGCTCACACACAGTTTATTGGGGACAGCTATTTGTTTATCTTGAAAGCAATACATTTCATATTCTTAAGGACACTTTTAAACTAAACTGTAAAACTTTTTTGAAAGTTCAACTCATCCAGGACAATTATTATTACAACTGGGGGACTAGACAAATATTCATCTAACACATAACAACCTAGCGATCTATTTAGATAAGAAAATTAATTCCGGTTCTGTGTTTACTCTCTGACTTTTGGAAAATCTTAAATTCTTCAAACCTTGGTTTCCCAACTTGTAAAATGAGGCTAAAAATTTGTTTGTCTTGGGTTGTGAGAAAAAAACTAGAATATCAGCTACAAAAGTACTTGAAATCTATAAAATTCCTTTTAATTTTACCGTATAATAATAACAATTATTTTGAGAATAAAACTATATTCTATTCACAAAATTACCATTGGAGGTACTAACATAGACTTAGGAGAGGGGAGAGGCACCCTGATTGGAAATTATTTTAGGCACATACCCAGATGAGAAAGACCTGGCTGGTTTTGGAAATTTTCAGTCGAGTTGGGAGAGTTAGGTCTGGGTGGGAGGTCAATTGTCCAGGGCAATGCAGGTATGGCTACGATACTTAGAAATGGGGTTTGAACAGCAGGAATGAGTTCTAGTCATTTGCCTTTAAGTTTCTTGTCCTTCAGCCAAGTCACCTAGGATTTTACTAATCCCCTAGGATCCCCACTATATTAAAGTGTAGAGAGAGAGAGAGGAGGCACCCTCATATGATGAGTGGAAGAGTCTATTTATTTTGGCAACCAAAATGCTTGCACAGCTCATCCACTTCCTATGCCTATTCCGTTACACAGGTGAGGCAGGGACATTAAGCAACTGAATGAAAATTACTAAGTAGGCTAGTTCTGACTAATTTGGGGCAGAATAAGCAAACTTCCACAGTTTAATGAAGATTTAAAATTGATGAGCACAATCACTTCTTGTAGGGTCTTTCTTTACATTCCGACTAGAATGTGAGCTCCGTCAGGGTGGAGATGTTTGTTTGTTACATGCAGTCGCTGTGGTATAGAACATACCTGGCACACACTGTAAGCATACAATAAATATTTGTTGAATCAGTGAAAGAATATTTTCCTCAGGACACTATTACATACTTATTTAAAGGGTATGTGATTATGTCCGAAAATATGTTAAAGGAAAAGAACTTTCAGTCATGATGGCAGTTGTACCTCCTACCCTAGCCAGAACGACATCATCAAACACAACTTTGAATTAATCTTTGAACATGCTTGGCATTCACACTAAGAGTGGGGGAAAAAAGTAGAGTTATAATACTTTTTAGAGCCTCCAAAATTGTTTATAATTCCTGAGTAAACACAGATCAAGTACCAATGAAAAGACTCTTTTTTCTTTTCCTTTTTTAAAAAGAACTCTAATATGCAAGAACAACTCTAATTTATAAGAAGAAGGAAAAATTAACTTGTGAAATTTCATGTAGAGATGAAAAATATTACCATTTCACATTTTCAAGCCAGGAGTATGTATTTTCAACTCCTGCTGAAACACCAATTTTCAATTTTAACTTTATATAGGGACTGAGAAATAACTATGTGTTCTGATATTTCCAAAATATTTCTATATATTCTGAGATCCTTGCCTCAAATCATTCTTTTATCATTCCAAAGGAGTGATGATTCAATAAAAACAATACAACCAAGTTTAATGCATTTAAATTTTTCTTTCTTTCTTTTTTTATACAGAGAATGTCTCTTTGCACTTTTGCTGATTCTAAGCTATGTATACTTAGTTTTTGATAAACAATAATCCAAATTATAATATAATGCAATAGGAAAAACAAGGAATTGAATTTTTAAGAAATCACAATGACACCGAAATACTAATAACTATCAAGTCAAATGAAATTTGGATTAATGAAATCTGGATTATTGTTTTTTTGCGGTATGGAAGTCTTTACTGAGTGAGAGAGCTAAATGTAGGAAAAAACAGAATATTAGACTAAAAGAAAGAAAACCAGATTTTTGGTCCTGGCTTGGCCACCATCATCAGTAACTTTAGGCAGGGCATTAAATTTCTCATTTTCTTAAACTTTAAATCAATAAATAGATATAAAGTGCTTTCCCAGCGTATTTCACAGGGCCGTTATGGGATCAAAAGACATCTTGAAGACAAAGTACCTTTAGAGACAGACTGCATGGGAAAGACTTCCAGCATCGTAGCTCTTCTAGGAACAAGACCACATTTTCTAGCTTCCTTTGTTTTAGAAGTAGCCACAAAAGCAATTCTAGTCAACAGAATGTGAGTGGAAGGAACATGTACCTTTTCTTAGCCAAGTTGTTGAAGAAGCTGCTGAGTGTCCTCTCTGCTATTTTTCCTTTTCTGCTAGCTGGATGCAGAAGAGGATGAGGCTTGAGAGGACGGCAGAGCCACAAGATGGAAGGAGTCTGGGTCCATGCCTGACCAAAGGGAACAGAGCTGCCCTACAACTAAGGGTGCCTTCCTGGGACTGTGATATAAACAGATGCACCATTCTATCACATTTGAGCCATTCTATCTTTGGGGAGGTCTAATTGCTACTGCAGCTTAGTATAATACAGATTTCAATGATATAGAGTATATATAGTATGCTTGGCACAGAGTAGGTATTCATAAATGACTATTAGAAAAATAGATGAAGAAAATACTTATTAATCCCTTAACACTTTGGTCTTTTTTACCATGATTCAATGTTTAGCTCCAAATTACTAAAAAAAAAATTTTATTTGGTAACATCTTGTTAAATACACAGAAGAATTTCTATTACTTCTGAGAGTTTTCAAATATCTGAATGTGTGATTTTAATATTTATGCTCAAAATGCTATATAACAGAGGAATCTGCTTATTATGTAACAAAAATATTAATTTAAAAATGTTATGCTTGCAATATTTTTCAAAATAGCATTTCCAACATAAATGTTGAACAAATTGATGCAAAACACTAGGTTATAATGTTTTATTACCAGTATCATTTCCTTTACAATCTATCTTATTTTGACGTTTTCACATTAGATAGCAAAACATAAACTTGAACAACAGAAGAGTGACACCTGATTCTGAATGCTGTGTGTAACTTGTAAGGTCTTCATGTCCATTCTGCACTGGCATCACAGAGAAAAAGAAGGAGAGGACTGTCTCCCACCACGAGCTCCAATTCCCTGAGATATTTATGTAACTGTGAAATCCTGCCAACTGAGCAAACAGCTTCAATCATGTGTCTGCTCATCTCTCCAGGAAAAGTTTTCTTCCCCTTCCTTTCTTTTACAGTGTATCACCCTCAAAGCATACATGCCTAGTGGATAAACAATCTCCACAGGAGAACAGGAGAGCCATTACATACTTGCAGTTCAGTGTCATGAGGTGTGGAATCACAGTAAGTAATATTTTGTGATGATACTAACAGTAATATAGATGATGACATTTTCATGACTTAGCCATGTTACTATTTTTTTTTTTTTTGTGAGGAAGATCAGCCCTGAGCTAACATCCATGCCAATCCTCCTCTTTTTGCTGAGGAAGACCAGCTCTGAGTTAACATATATTGCCAGTCCTCCTCCTTTTTCTCCCCAAAGCCCCAGTAGATAGTTGTATGTCATAGTTGCACATCCTTCTAGTTGCTGTATGTGGGACGGGGCCTCAGCATGGCCGGAGAAGCGGTGCGCCGGCGCGCGCCCGGGGTCTGAACCCGGGCCGCCAGTAGCGGAGCGCGCACATTTAACCGCTAAGCCACCGGGCCGGCCCTAGCCACGTTTTTAGTAAAGGGAAATTAGTGGATAGGGCTGTCCAGTCTGAAGGATACATACTACATGCTGACAAATAAACTGGGTTTCAGCATCAAGTGGACATGTTATATAGAAGTATACACGTGCACCTAACATCACCGTGTATATTTATATGCATATCATTCATCTCATATTTTCTTTTACCTACCGGTTGGAATGCATTTACTTCATAGCCTATTATAAGCCCATTTAGTCACATTTTTGTCAGATCCCACTCGTATATGCAGTGTCGAATAAAACGGTGGTTAACAAATGTCCTTGGAAATATGTTTAGAGATAAATAATGAACTGTGATATCTAATCTTAAATGTACATTTTTACTCTCAGAATCCTAAAAGAAAGATAGCCTGACCTATTACATACATATATGAAAAAAGAGAAATAATTATTGAGCAATCATGTAAAAGCTGCCTGGTTTATTACTCTTGAATGAATATACTATAGACAAAAAAATAAAATGTTATCGTGACTGTTCAAGAAATCCTACTGCAAAGAAAATATGAAAGGATGGAGAGTCACCTTTTCCATCATAAGTGCTCTTTGTCACAACTCCATGGGCTTGGGGTGTGGGCCCAGCCCCACAGCACACAGAGCTGTAGGATGCTCAGAAGGCCAGCCCTATCGGCCGGCCCTCCCGCAGGCACTGCTCCAGCTGACCAAGGCTCGCTTCTAATTTACGGCAAGACAGTCTGACAAGCAGACTGAGAGGAGAGCAGAGATGAAAATGCAGATCAAGGACAGATAAAAATATGTGCACCTTGAAAAATACAAACAAGACTTTTAGGTAATAATGTACAGGGACATATCTATTGAAAAATGAGAAGGACACAATTGCTTCTTTCTCGTCATAACTTTCACAATCCCCTTTAGCTTGTCTACCCTAACCTCTCTCCATAATCCAATGTCTGTACACTTCCTACATCTATACTTACTTAAATAATACAGATTTATGTCCCCTGCACATATCTCATAAATGTCAACCCATCCCTCTCCCCAAAGCTTCTTGCTACTCAGCAGGTTTCAGGTTTGTTTTAAAAACCTATCATGTGGGGCCGGCCTGGTGGCGCAGCGGTTAAGTGAGTGTACTCTGCATGGGCCGCCAGAGGGTCGCAGATTTAGATCCCGGGTGCACACCGACGCACCACGTGTCAAGCCATGCTGTGGCAGCGTCCCATATAAAGTGGAGGAAGATTGGCACAGATGCTAGCCCAGGGCCAGTCTTCCTCAGCAAAAAAAAAAAAAAAAAAAAAACTATCATGCGAGTGATCCCTTAGCAATACTTTGAAGTTCCATCCCTATTAAAAGTGAAGGGGGGCCGGCCCTGTGGTGTAGCAGTTAAGTGCTTGCGCTCCGCTGCTGGTGGCCTGGGTTCGGATCCAGGGTGTGCACCAGTGCACCGCTTGTCAGGCCATGCTGTGGCGGCCTCTCATATAAAGTGGAGGAAGATGGGCACAGATGTTAGCCCAGGGCCAGTCTTCCTCAGAAAAAAGAGGAGGATTGGCATGGATGTTGGCTCAGGGCTGATCTTCTTCACCAAAAAAAAAGAAAAAAAATGAAGAGCGATCTGGTGTCCTAAGAAGAAAAATAATGATAGCTCATGGCTATTATTTCATACGTTCCTGACTATGAAATAAATGTCACTGCTTTAAAAGAAAATTAGGACACATATGCCAAAGTAAAAAAAAAGGCAAAAATAAAATTTAGCAGGTAAAAGGGACTGCATACAACCTTGCCAAAGGTTCATGTTTTACATAAAGCTGCAGCTGGGACTTCACAAAGGAAATCTCTGCACTTTTTATTTCTGGTTCAGAGGATTTACATGCTCTTTCTAATGATCGGGGCCTTCAGCACTGGGTAATGTCTCCCTGGCCCCAGCTTAGCGCTCATGCAAAATTGAAGCACTTTGGAGGCGGCTTAGAAGCTGCAGATGAATCTCAATGTGTAGGAAAAGGCATAATGGCTGTTTAGCACTTGCTAGGAGAAGCTGAGGAAATCAGGGAGAAAAATCTATTGAACTCAAGCCATCTGGGAAGCCAACTGACAGCGACTGCATTAACAACATGTTTACATTCCCATTGTGTTGCCAGGCCAAGAAAAGTGTGTGTGTGTGTATGTGTGTGAGTGTGTGTGTGTGGAGAGGAAGTTATCAACTGCAGCTCTTTTGATTGTATTGGCTATTTTGGTTTGGTTTTGGCAATTATGTGGGGAAAGACTTTTCATGAGAAACGTGGCTATGAGAATTTTTGGGTCTCTGTGAGGCAGCATGAACTGTTAAGAGTGCGAGGTTGGCAAGGATGCCATGGGCATGAGGAAAATGAGCAATATGCAGAAACCTGGCTGAGCACCTCTTTCCTGTATCTGGCCCACAGCTCAGCGCGACACATTGGGGGAGGCTCCAGAAAGCTGGTAAAGAACACTAGCGAATGCTTCAATCCCTGTTACATTTATAGTTAACTTAAAAATACTGACCAAATCAGGGAAAATAGCCAGGTAAATGCCTTCATTTTCGGCCCCCATCACCCCTACTCACGGCCTCCATTATCATGGCCCATTTTTTCATGGTATTTAATAGACTATTTTTTAGAGCAGTTTTAGATTCCCAGCAAAATTGAGAAGAAGGTACAGAGACTTCCCGTAGACCTCCCATACCCACACATGCATAGCCTCCCCTATTGTCAACATCTCCCATCAGGGTGGCACATTTGTTACAATTGATGAGCCTACATTGACACACCGAAAGTCCATAGTTTACATTAGGGTTCACTCTTGGTGTTGTACATTCTATGGATTTGGATAAATGTAATGACATGTAACCACCATTATAGTATCATACAGAGTATTTTCACTGCCCTAAATATTCTCTGTGCTCTGCCAATTCATCGCTCCCTCCCCTTGCAACCCTGGCAACCACTAATCTTTTTACTATCTCCATAGTTTTGCCTTTTCCAGAATGTCACAGAGTGAGAATTATACAGTGTGCAGCCTTTTCAGATTGGCTTCTTTTACTTAGTAACATCCATTTATGTTTCCTCCATATCTTTTTATGACTTGACAGCTCATTTCTTTTTAGTGCTAAATAATATTCCATTGTCTGGATGTACTACAGTTTATTCCTTCTCCTACTGAAGGACATCTTGGTTGCTTCCAAGTTTGGGCAATTATGAATAAAGTTGCTGTAAACATCCATGTTTTTGTGTGGACGTAAGTTTTCCACTCCTTTGGGTAAATACCAAGGAGTGCAATGGCTGTATCATATGGTAAGAGTATGCTCAGTTTTGTGCCAAACTGTCCTCCAAATGGCTATTACCATTTTGCTTTCCCAGCAGCAATGAATAAGAGTTCCTGTTGTTCCACATCCTCACTAGCATTTGTTGTGTCAGTGTTCTGGATTTTGGCTATTCTAAGAGGTGTGTAGTGGTATCTCGTTGTTTCAATTTGCGTTTCCCCTGATGACACATAATATGGAGCATCTTTTCATATGCCTACTTGCCATCTGTATATCTTCTTGGTGAGGTGTCTGTTAAGGTTCACTGCCCTTTTCAATTGTCACATTAAGTGACTTTTTCTTGACAGATGTTTGGTGACTCTAGTGGGCTGAAAGCTGGCTCCTAAAAAGATGCACCCATATATGAATCCCCAGAGTGGGTGAATGTTACCTTATTTGGCAAAAGGGTCTTTGTGGATGTAATTAAATTAAGGATCTTGAGATGCTGAATTATCCAGGTGGGCCCTAAATCTGGTGATAAGTGTCCTTATCAGAGCCACACAGAGAAGACAGACACAGAAGAGAAGGTGGTGTGAAGACGGAGGCAGAGATTGGCGTGATGAGGCCACAAGCCCAGGAATGCCTGGGCAGCCACTGGAAGCTGGAAGAGACAAGGAACAGATTGTCCTCTAGAGTCTCCAGAGAGAGTGTGGCTCTGCTGGATTTCAGACTTCTGGCCTCCAGAACTGTGAGACAGTAAGTTTCTGTTGTTTTAAGCCACAAATTTCATGGTAATTTATTGTGGCAGCCCTAGGGAACTAATACAGTGACTAAGGGCAGTTACTCTCTGTTTTTACATTCAAAGAGTAGACTGAAGAATCTGACAGAGCAAAAAGGTGAGGAAAAGCTGCCTGCCACTCGGTGTTTTTCTGGTTTCACAAATGCCCACGGAACGGGTGTGGAGAGGTAGCCTCTTAGTCACTAACGTCCTTTCATACAGAGGGCATCATTGTCTAGGATCATCAAGGCTGTAGCTATAAAAAGGCCTGTCATCTATTCCCTGCCATTCCTGGAACTGCCTTGTACAGAACATTCCCCTGGGTTTTTCCAGCTAAATTTTAATTCACTTAAGTCCTAGAGGTCCCCCCTCTTCCCTCAGGAGGCTGCTATCCCTCAGTCTGAGAAGTTTAATAGGCACAGACAGGCGAAAGGATATTGAAGAAAGCAGGGGCTCTCTACCACGTAACTCTATACCGCAGAACTATCAAGGGGTTGCACGAATTTATTCTCATGAGGAGAGGAGAACCAGAGCAAATGGTAAAGCATACTTGCTCTCTTTCTCTTTTCCCTCCTCTCTTTTGCCCCCTCTAGACTGATCTCCTTAAGTGCATCAGGTCTTAGCTGTGTCTCTACTTACAGCAGCAAGTAAAGCATCTGGGTCACGGTCTTGGAATAGAACGTACTTCCTCTGTGCTGGGCTTCCACAACAGTGTCTCCTCACGTCCTGGCTTTCAAGCCTGGTTTACATTAGCATTACCAGAGAGCCTCCAACAAGCAAAGAGACAGATGAAGCAAAAGCTGTGCTCTGTCCCCAATTAAATCATCCTCTCTGGGGGAGGGGCCAGGACAGGTGTTTTCAAGAACCGCCCCTAGCGATTGTCGACTTCGCCAGGGCTCTCAGCTAACTCCCTCATGGTTCCTTGTTGCTCTTGCCTTCATGTTCTCAGAGATTTCTTCCAAAACAGATTTTTAAAATCGGGTTAAGCCCTCGATGGGATTAGGAATGAGTTCAAGACTTCCCCATTTGAGCTGGTTTCACTGCTGGATTTTAGACTGCCTACATGCTGTGCTTGCTTTTCTGCCAGACCCTGATATTTTGCTAACTGTAGCTCTCACTTATACAAGCTGGTTTTGTGTCTCCAAATAGTGCTTTCAGGAGGAATTGGCAAGAGTGGATATTTTAACAGGCATCCCCAAGATGGCGCTGAGAATCCCTTGCGAAGGGAGGACTCCGGATTAATGGGATTTGGCGGGGAAGACTAAAGGGTCCAGAGCGAGAGCACAGGCCTCTTTCTTCAAGTTTTAGCATTAGATTATTCATTAATTGTGGCATTTTTTAACTAAAAAATTCTCTGTTGTGTCTTTAAAATGCCAAAAATATGTTGGAGTGAGGAAAGAGAAAACAGCATTAGAATTTTGAGCCAATTATTGAGAGAATATTGGATAGTAACATTCAGTGATACAGAGACTCAAATAGAATGGATAACAATCTGTGACACCACAGAATAAAAAGGACAACAACCTGGGTCATTATCTCATAATTATCAACCAGGTTTATTTATATTTAGCACAATAAGTATAGACACTAAAAAAGAGCATTCACATTTGAAAGCCATGCTCTTTAGGAGGCTAACCCTCTCTTTTAAGCTGAAACTCTTTCTTAAACTTCCTTAAGCAAGATAATTAATCCATTTCATATTACAATCCAGAACTCTGTTAAGTATGTTCCTTCCTATGAAAATAAAGAACAAGAGCTCTCGTTAAAACTTTCACATATTTTAGCCAAAGGTTAGATTAAAAATACATTACGGTTTTTAACACTTGCACTGTCCTCACTTTGAAGTGGGCATATTAAAACTCTAAGCCACAGCATATGCATGCTTGCTGGGAACATGGCAAAATTGCCATAGCCACACAATCACTACGTTTGCTCCTGAAATGCCCTGTGTGAGTAGAAAGTAATTTAGATGAAGAGTGGTCCTTGGACTATTGCTTCTTATTGTAGCCTCTGTGTGGGCCTGGGGGTGGGTAACACTTGATTGTCTCTTTTCTAAATTTGGGAAAACATACACACACACAAACACATTCACACTCATGTACATATGTATGCACTTACATACATGCTTGTGTGCATATTCTCGATTAAACTGTATTAATCAACGCTTTCGTCTTAGCTGTGGGAAGAAAGAGGAGTGATGTATTACCAGTAACCTTGCCCTAAGTGTTAATTGGCAGGGCAGAATTCCTTTGTGTTCATTACATTAAACTCTCACTGTGCATAATCTTAGAAAATTTCTGTTTTCCTCTAGTGAAACACAGTTCGCTAAAGCTGCATTGAAAGGTGTAATGTTTTCTTGCATCTACTTTGCAATCATGTTCTGGGCTGTATCCTGTTTAATAAATACATTTGATTAAAATTTTCCATACAATATGAATTCAAACATTAAAAATCTTCCCCATGTATTATGTATTTAGTTATGCAAATATGGTGTAGTCAGGGTGTTTTGGAGTACGTGCAGAGTCTATAATATTGATATTTGCAAATATTGGAGTCTATAATATTGATATTTGCAAATATTGGAATTACCCAAAATGAACAAAAAGCAACAATAAAAACTTCAAGAAAACAAAAGGAATCCGAATGTGTAGCCTAAAATTTTTCAAGTACTCACTTTTATTTGTAAGTTAGGAAAAGAATGGAAAAAAAACCCAGGTTTATACACAGTGAAAGAGCCCAAATCGCTCAGCCAGCTGAGACTATCTCATGCTAGAAGAGAATGAAAGCAACAACTAAAATCTGTTTTGGAACTCCCACCCTACCATGTTTCTGTAGTTGCAGCTGAGATTATGTTGGCCACGTTAACCCAAGGGTTTAAAGACTTAAAGTCCATATGAAATAAGGATGAATCAATTGTGAGCGCTAACAAATGAAGAATAAGAAAAAGTATATATTTCAGGATAATTGATATTCTGTTATCACTAACTGGTAACTACTGTCTTGCTAAGTTATCAGGTTGACTCAATGAAAAGCCTTCATGTATCACATGGATCCTTGCCAATTTTCTATGTTTATTTTGGGGCCAGGCTCAAACTGAAAAGAAAAATTGTTAGGTTCTGGTATTGAAATAAGTACCTCTGAGAAGGGAATCATATAAATAATTGATTTATATTCCAGAATCATTTATCTTCATTGGCAGAAAAATAAAATACTACAAATATATGGCTCTATTCTTGCAAAGGCAATACTCTCATTGACTTAAGTAAAAAATTATGGAATAAAGTTCAAATAGAGCTTCCAAATTTTATGCATCATTTCCTAAAATTTAAACAAAGCTCACCTAACTTCCCTTTGAATATGTTCATTCCATTAATAAGAACTGAGTTTAAAGTAATTCTTTTACATGGAGAATAATGATTGGTCTGATGTGTATATTTAATATATCAAATAACTCTTCTTATAAAAGATCATGCTATCTTTCTGTATTCCCCAAATTATCCATTCATGAACTATTCCAAATGAAAACTTCATGAGTATGTCTCACTAAATTTCAGTTACCCAAATTTAGTAGGATAAGTGGCTATAATTCCACAAAACAAACTTTTATTGATCCTCTCCTGTGCTTAGTGCTTTGTGTTATAAATTTTAGAAAAGACAAAGCTTTACAAAACATAGATCACACACACCATACCATTCCAATCTACTTGAAGAGACAGAGATTTTATATGTTTATATATATGAATATAATTCTTCCATAAATAATATGATATTGAGTTACAAGAAATTGCCCTTTTTGTACCTCAAAAATAGTTGCATGTTGATAATTTCATAATGGTTTAACCTAATACACATATACTATGCACACTTATGAGTATAATGAAAATGGAAGTACAAATAAGAGAAATGTGGACATGTTTATGTATGACTTGGGGTTTTATGGAAATATTCATCCATGACATTGCATTTGAGATACTTCTTTAAGAATGAGTAGGAGGAGGGTGAAAGGGTTAATTCGGTACATGTGTGTGGTGATGGGTTGTAATTAATATTTGGGTGGTGAACATGATGTAATCTATGCAGAAATAGAAGTATAATGATGTACACCTGAAATTTTTACAATGTTATAAACCAATGTTACTGCAATAAACAAAAAATTAAAAAAAAAAAAAAGAATGAGTAGGATTTTAACAGAGGCGGGATGGTGGAAAGTACGGTATAAAGGATAATAAGTCACACAACACATATTTATTGAGCACCTACTAAGTACCCAACACCAAGTTAAGCATGGGACTAGAATAGTGAAAAAGATGGACATAATCCCTGATTTCCTGGAGCTGACTGCAGCTCATAACGTTTAGACTGAAGAGGAGAGAGAACTTGGGAAAGGAGACGTGGTAACTGTCCCTAACAAGTATCTAAGATTAGCAAGAGGCCAGGGGGTGACCAGAACTGTTTCCTAAAGTTCCAAATGACATAAGTAGGCCCACTAAGTCAAGATAACCAAAAATCGATTCCGCTCAATTTAAAGGAGAGCATGCCAATAATTCATTGAATTTAAATGACTGCCATAGTCTCACAACTTCAAGTTGCTATGATTCTAAGACAGAGAAGTGTTGAGTGTTTGCGTTCATTTAATAAAATTTAAACAAATCCCACTGAACTTCCCTTTGAAAATGTAGGAGCAGCATTTCCTAAATCATGTCCTCGTGTGCCATTAAGGTCTCATGATATTTTAATAGTGGTTCTATGAAAAAGAGTTCAGTTACCAGATTATATGAGGTTAAAAAAAGTTTTTCCATTGCAAAGCTTTCCTGGGACCTTTATGTGCAAATATACTTTATACTTTTCTCCAAAAGGGGGATATAATTGTTGCAGTGTTTCCTAAATTATTTGACCACCAAGCTTTTTGTTTGTTTGCTTTTTGTCTTTTCCCAAACAGCACTTATATGACACTGGTGGTTCATTGAACACAGTTTAAGAGGAAGAACCAAAGTGGCCTAGTTTATAGGGCTTGTGGTGGGGGAGATACTATGAGAACAAAGCTGGAAAGTTTGATTAGGAACAGAGTGTACTGAAGCTTTTGAATATATGACCAAGGAGGATGTGCTTTATTCCATGCAAAAAGGAAAGCTGTTAAATATTTTAAGAAATGGAATGATGTAATCACTTCAACCTGTGCTTTAGGCCTATAACTACCTGGAGAATGGATTGCTGAGGAGAAAGGCGAAGAAGGTGTAGAAGGCTACTTAAATAATCTAAGAGGTAGATAATAAAGGCCTAGGCTAGGTGAGTTGCAGCAAGAAGTAAAAACAGAAGGATGTTTTGCGGGAGAATTCTGAGAGGGAACTGGTGGTATTTGATGATCACTTTGGCTGTGGGAGTAAGGGATGAAGCAGAGACTTCCATTTTGGTGACAAGATGGAGAGAAGAGGTATTCAAAATAGGAATACAAGAGGAGAAAGAATTTCAGCTGTGACACTCTTGTAGCAAATAGGGACATGAATGAGCACAGTATATTTGTGAAAGCTCTGTTTTGAGTACAGTCAATTCACTTAAATTTGTGCCCAGTTATAGCTTCTCTTCATCAATTTCTTTTTTTTGGTTAAGACTCATCTCTTGCTATTTGGCCAAATGTTAAATACCTTCAAGAATAAAAAGAATCAAATCTTAAGCGCTATCTTAAGTTAGTACATTAAAGAATCAGAAAGGGACACATATGGAAAACCTGTCACAGGCAGGAAGGCAGACAAAAGTGTGAAAGATAAATGTTTAGCTGACATTCTGAACCAGATTTTTTTCCTGAGGAAAGGGATTACATAGATCTTTTTCAGTCTAACTGTTCTGTGTTCAGTAGTTATGGCAGAATTTAGGGGGACCCTGGATACAGGGCCAAGATCAGTTTCCTCATTTACAGAAGGAGAATCCCAAAATTATCTCATGAGGTTGTTGTGATGACTAAATGACATGATACACATAAGGCGTTCAGTCCAAGCCTTGCATCTCTTCTTATTGTTGTGGTCTGGGTCCTACTGATAATATTCTGCTAATGTGAGAATAATTAAAGACAGAAAAGGAAAAATCTCGAGCATTATTAAAGTTTCAAACCAACTGAGGTTTTCTAGACTCCCTTGCTTCTTCATAGAGGGAAATATTTGCTTTTCAATGGTGAATCTTAGGTACCATGGAAACAAGGGTTGAAAAGACTTCAAGTAAATAAAAAGCAAGCAGTCAAGCCTGAATTTTTCTTAAAAATGTAACCATAAAATTTTGAGCAGATCAAGATTTCTATGGAATTCTGAAGGAACATAGGTACTTATTACTATATTACCAAATCAAGAGCTTCTGAATATTGAAAATTTCTAAACCATCTCAAATATACTGCTTTCCACTTTTCTCTTTCTTATATTACATATTTGCAAGAAATGCAAATGTATTTTAAATGATGGAAAGGCAAACAGTAACAAAAATGAATCATCTTAAATCAGCACATTTTATGATCAATGGTATAGTTTTCTCAGTGAGTACAAATAATCATTTGCTTCATACTTCAGAGCAAGAGAGTCTTTTAACGTCTTCATAATTTAAAAGGAAGAATTTTGGGAGTTGGAGAAGAACTTTTGTTCTTTTTTTCAGTTTTATCGTTTTGTAGTTTTCCAGTGTGAAGGTACTTTTGATGGAGATTTAATTGAATGTGGTTGATTTTTCTTAGATGCAAGGCAATGCATCTGATTGTTACTAACCATGCTTCCAAATATCATGATTCTAAGGCAGAGGTATCTAAAGAAACGAGCTTGTTTGCAATGACTTCTCTCTCTCCTATCCTCTGAGAACCAATTTGATTTTCAAAATGCCAAGAAAATTTCTCTGATTTGTAATATATTTCAAGACTTAATGTATTTTAACATTCCTTGCTATTAAGAACAACAAGTCCCCAACAAGACTATAGTCGGATTGCATTAAGTGGAGACTTGAGGACCAAAGTTGCAGGTGAATCCAGCTTCAGAGGAAAAAAAGCCAAAACCCAAGAAGTTCAATTTCAATTCCCCTCCTAATGTTTCTGATCTCACAGGAAAGCAAAGAGCTGTAATATAAGAGGCCTACAAATTTATCTCCAACATGAAAATAACACATTCACAGGATTGAAAATAATCAAACAATAAAAGAAATCTCCTATCACCCCAGATTCTGAGCTGTCAACTGCTTGTATATTTCTCCAGAAGATCCCAATGCATAGACAAATATATGTGCATCCTCTTTCTTTACAGAATGAGGACCTATTCCATGCAGTGTTCTGTACTTCGGTTTTCCCCTTAAATTTTATCTGAGAGATTTCTCTACACCTTCACATGTGGAGAAATCTCATTGTTTCAAAAAGCATCACAGTGTTCCATCCTGGGAATGAATAGTCCTCGATATGCTACTGCAACAAGGGTACAGTGGACAACCTTGCACGAGAGTCTTTGTGCTCATTTGGAATTGTATTTTTAGGTAGTTCCTAAATTTGTAATTACTGAATGAAAGGGTATATACATTTAAATTTTTTGACAGATATTTTCAAATTGGCCTTCAAAAAGACTGTACCAATGTGCGACCTCATCAACCAAGTACAAGATATTCCCTAACCCACTCCTTTATCAGCACTGTACCAACAACTGCTTTTATCTTGACAACATCTTCTTAGATGCTTATTTACCATTTGCATTTCTTTTGCTATATCTCCATGTTCAAACTCTGCCCAATTTTCTATTGGGTTGCTGATCTTTTCCTTAAATATATTTTAAGAGCTATATATATATATATATCTCTGTCCACAGACATAATCAGTTTTGGGGCTTTTTTTGGTCTGTCCCTTGGGTTTGTGGTTTTCTTGCTTTGGATATTCCTTTAATGATGCTTTCTTGTAAGGCTTCTTGATTTTGTCATCATTAAAAAGGCTTTGCCCATCACTGAAACCAACCAACCAACCAACAAATTTCCAAAATTTTTTCCAAGTGATGATGGTGATGATGATGATGATGATAATGATGATGACATTAAGTCCTAACATATAGAATTTGTTTTATTCTGAAGAATGGGATAGAATCCAAGATTTATTTATTTGTTTATTTTTTACTTTTCCAACTGCCTACCTTGTGGGTTAAAAACCAACTTTGTCACATTATAAAATGCCTTAGGTGTTTGAGTATTTCCTGGTCTCTGTTTGAATCCATTAACCTGTGTGTCTTATCCTCTTTTAACTTCTTTAGCTTTGTAATATATTTGTAAGAGCTGGAGTTCTCTCGTTACATACAGTACTATTTCAGAATTCTTCCGATTACTCTCACAAATCATTTCCATACAATGCTGTTGACCTTATGGTTCATTCATAATTAACAAATGTTTAAAAAATACTGTCTTTCTATCCAAGAACAAGATTTGTCTTTCTACTTATTCAAGTAGAAAATAATTTTTTGTCTCTAAGTAGAATTTAAATTTTTTTCTTTCTAAAATTCTGTAAATTTCTTACCTCTCTAATTACATTTTTTTCTTTTACATTGTTATTATGAAAGATATATGTTATTCCATTCCATAATTTGAATTGGCTACCTATACTTAGAAAAGTTGATGGGTTATATACATTTTTTATCAGCTATATTTCTGTATTCTCTTGATGTTTTTTTCAGTTTTTTTCCTTCGAAACTGTATGTTTTCCAGATATACAAAATCATACTATTTGTCAAAAATTATCATTTTTCCACTCTCTTTACAATTTTTATATTTTTCTTGTCAATTATTTGTCTTGTCTAATTGCACTGGACAGTACATTAAGAACAATACCAAATAATACTGGTATCTATGGGCATCTTTGTCTTTTTCCTAACTTGAAAGGTAATACATTCATCTGGATGCTAGCTTTCTTGTAAAGTTTTGAGTGAAAATGAAAGACAACAGAAAGGTATATTTCTTTCCACTCAATCCATGAATCTTAGGAGAACTGTGCAAGTATTGGGGTTGCCAAATCTTCCCTTAGCTCTCATCTATCCCATCCTGAATTTCAATGAAAACATGCCATATATTTTCATTTATAGTTGCTTTAAAATGTGTTTTGAATCATTAGCATATGCAATATTAATTAATTTTATGTAGAAATAAAAAAATATAATGTTTTACAGAAAGAAAAGGTCTTTTAAAAAAATACGCACACACACGCACACACACATATATATATAACCAACAGAGCTGGCAGAGGTGCTCAATATCAAAGCAGTTTTGTTTTTATTTCTAATCTTCCTATATAGGAGTTTTCATTAATTTAGTAAAGATGAGCCTAAATATGTTTGTGACTTTCATTTTAGCTTTTGTGATTTATTCCTTTATTCTTTTACCATTAAAACTTGTGTTTGAAATCCTTACAAATAAATGAGCTGAAACAAATAAAACTCAATTCACTTGAGATTTTGGAGACATCTGGTGGAATTATTTTCTGAGTAATTAGACCAAGAGGTGGGGCAATTCCCTGAAGTAAGCTACTGTACAGTTGAATACCCAGTTCTTTCTACAGTCCTCAGCTTGCATGCAGTGAGTATATTGATTCACAAATTGACAAACAATTATACGGAGCTGCCACCTGGTTTTTTTGTGTCATTATAAGTATATGCCTCATATGCTTTATACAAAGATGCCTCTTCCCAGCCTCTCTCAGTCTGTTCTATTTTTTATGTCCCATCACCTCAATATGCTCTTTATGTTGTCAGAGACAGTGAATGCAGATCCCCCTCAAGTGCTGGTCTCTGCTTGCTCCTGGTTAATCCATTATTTGGATACAAATAGGAATTAATTACAATTTGGATTTTGAAAATGTGTATCCATTTTAGTATGTATAGATAGTTATGAAAGAAATTGAAGATATTTAAATGTTCCCACTTATGTCATATTTGTCACTATTTAGCTTGGAAATATTGATCAATGAAGTGAATATTTAAAACATGTGTTTTAATATCATAAAATCATAAATCTGGAAGGGATCTGAAAGTTCAAATTGTTATTCTTCCTGCTGGAGAGCAAAAACACATAAACCACTGTAGAAAGATATATATCTTTCCAATTTTAAATAACTCTAGGAGATTCTACAACTATCTTAAGTTACCCATCATGGAGTAAAAAATTGGTCTCAAGAAAGTTTCCTTTATAGCCAATCTAAATCCCACAGGTTATTAAAATCTACTTCATCATCTCTATGCCTTTAGCATTTTACTGTTAAGGATGATATTTACAGAACAATACAGTTAGGAATTTTAACCATGCCAGAAGCAAAGATACTCTAATGAAGACCCACCCAGACTGTGGCTACACTCAACACTTCTCTTCCTAGATCTCACACTATCACTATTCTCAATCACTCTCGATTTAACTTTAGCTAAAAATTAGGTAATTAAGATTCATTTTTAGATGTAAGTTACGGATAGAGGATATTTTGAATATACAATATTTACAAATGGTTTAAAAAATATAAGGGAGAATTATGCATGTGAATTATCATTTGACTGTCATGTAAACAAGTGCAATTTTTCCTTAGTTGAACATGTTCCCCAATCTCAGGATATTTAGACCTGACACCAGACTTGACACACAAGTGAAATTCAAAGGCATCTTTTATGGTGCATTTACCATTAATTCAGTCTATTCATTCTCATTATTTATCTCTTAAGCATGAACCATGTTTTAATTGCATGTAGTCCAACGGGAATCAAGTCAAGATTTATTCATCACATTTTACTTTGCAATGCATAGAACGAGATACCCAAATCTTAACCAAACTGATTCAAAATTTTTTGCCAAAGGATAATAACTCCATTTTCAGTTTCACTAATTGAAAGAACAGTATGACAACACGCTAAAGTAGTGAGTAAATGAATACTCAACAGCAGCCCAAATGCAACGGAAAACTCACCAGAGGTTTCGTCTACCCTCTCATCTACTATGTGGTCCTTCTGATGAACCCATTCGCTATTGCACTTGAAGTAGATCTGGGTGGCAGGGCTGGCTTTACAATACAGGTTCACAGGCTTATTCTTCACAATATAAGCTTCTTCAGGCTCAATAAGGAAATGTGGCAGAGGCTCAGGTGGATCAGATGGAAAGGTTTCTGGGAGTTCGTGAAAAAAGTCGTCGTCTGGCAAAACAAGAAATGGAAAATGATCAAAACTTTGTAGCCACTTGCCTTTTACTTGCTACTCATTCAAAAATAATGACTCATAAATGATCTAATTAAGTAATTTGAGTGCCTGCTATGCACTAGACAGTATGTTAGGTCTATTGACTAGTTGCTCCATTAAGGACTTAGATTCTTATTCTTATTTTTATGCATGGTAAAACTCAACATCAGGAAGGATAGATATCTTGCCCTGAGCACACAGGTAGTAAATAGCAGAACTGGGGTCAGAATCTAGGTTTGTCTCACTCAAAAACTGTGATCTCCCCAATATAGTACTATACCTCCCACTACACAGGTCTACCCTTGAAAGCTGACAAAAGCAAAAGCGACTTCATTAGAAACATTTGTTTGAAAAGTATAAGGCTCATAGGTAAACCTGAAATCCTTTCCAAGGAACTGAGAAGAAATACCAGAAACATGAATTAAGGATCTTTAAGTTCAGATTCAAATCTATCATTATTTTCAAAAGATGCCACTGCATGACATATTCATTCATCAAAAATATTTCTTGAGCTCAGAATTATTCTCAGCACTGGAAATATAGATGATAACATCAAGTCAGCCAATAGTGGATCCACAGTAGAGCCTAGAGTCTAGCAATACTGTTTGGTCTTATTTGGAAACTATATCTCAAATATCATATGTGTTGGATGAGCAGTCAAACATTCTCATTAGAATATTACTGAGTTTTGTCATGAGGAATAATAGTGTCATTTTAAATTACACTGAAAATTATCAAATATATTGCTCCCACCCTGCTGTTCCAACACCACTGAAAAAACAAAACCCAAAAACCACTTCAGATATTTGCACACTTTGAGGTATATTTTTCTTTAACTTGGGCTCTGCATGCTTACAAATAAAAAATAGAAAAAAATAAAAGTACCTTTAAAAACCCCATTATCATATTTCATAAAATTCAAGGTAAAAAGAGTCTTTCCAATACACTACAAATAAATTAGGCCTAATAATTCTTCCTATGAGGGATAGTGGAGAACAAAACTATTATTAATTCCATAAGTTGATTAAGCACCGTAGGCTAATATGTAAGGTTAAAACTCTGAGGTTAAAATTAAAAGTTCTGACAAGTTCTTTAAAAGTACAAATATTGAGTAGCAAATACAGGATATGGTGTTGTTAGTTGAAGACTGGTTGCTCAGATGTTAACTTGAAACTCATTTCATCACTCATTCAGTTGTTGCCCTGTTTTAGGAGATGGCCGTTGGTAAAGTGGACATTTGTCCACTAAGAAACTTGTTCTGGGACTTTTTTTTATCTAGGTCATGGGATAGCCATCAAATAGTAATGATGTCTGGTCTCTGCCAATCTGTTTTGCAGTAAAAATTGGCTTCGCTTCCATCACAGACAAAACTAGCTTTCAAAGCTGCTCCACAATTAAAAATTCCTGTCACTGGAATGTAAACAATGATTTTCTGTAGCTAGCTTTCTTTCTCACTTTACTTCCTTAATTTGCTTTCTTCTGGCAGGGCATCATTTCTGGTTTTTCCATTGAACATCAAGGACTCAAACTGTCAGCTTACTAAAGAATAACCTTGTTTCCATCAATTTCAGCTTCCTTAGTCAATATGCAAGAACACTCAAGACTGCTTAAATAAACCTAGTTCAGAAAGGCAAAGGAACGGGGAACTGAGGTATTGACAGAGCATCAGCACAAAGCTGAAGTCTTGAAGGCCTTATTCAATTTTTTCTTCCAAAGCACTTACTTTTTATGTAATGATGGACAGTGCTCATAATCAATAAAGCACCACAAAATATCAGACTGAACTCTGTAAAATGTTAGCTGTTATTTTTAATTATTATTACTCATAAAGGCAGAGGATCAACTTTATTTTTTTTTACTATTGGTGTATATTTATACAGACGAAACCATGCGTATGTATTTCATAACAATATATTTATTCAGGTATGCAAAATATAAAAAGCTTTGCTTTCAGTCATTGTTTTAGAAGGTGAGATTTGTTCCTTTAAGAGGAATGATGATTGCAAGTTATCAGATGATTGGATACTACCTTACCTTATTCAACAATGTAACAAAAATACTTATACATTCACATCCTACGGAAAGATAGAGAGGCACTAAAAATTGATTACTCTTGCTTGCAAAAGCACATACCTATTTCTTCTGATTATTTTATTGTAAACTCCTAGGAAGACTAATGGAAGTTGAGAAAGTCACGCATATGTTTTCAGGTCAAAAGGGGTCCTGTTAAATGCTGGAAAAAACAGTGATGATTTAATGATGTATTTAGAAAATGTACGGACAGACTAATTTTGCATTTCCTTAATTTTGAGTTTTAAGATAAGAGGATCATTACAAGAGAAATAATTCTATGTCTGGGTTTAAGGCTTCATAAAGTGTTGATTTTTCAAGGTGTTTATTAAATAACACTTAATATGCAACTTATTAAGGAATGATTTCTATCATTTGAAAAGTTTTCATCATGTGGTAAATCCAGTGTTTCTTTTACATATCATTCCAGTTTCTGTATGAACCTCAACTCTTAAATTTGATCTAGAGAGATGCTTTAATCAACCACAGCATATTAGTTTATTAATATTTCCTATAATACATGTATAGTCTATTTAAGTCTATGCCCTAGATGAATTCACATCAGGCAATATGGCACATCACTTCTAGCACTCAGTTTAGGTGTTGGGAACGACACTTATAGAGATAATTTTCAAGACCTTGAGTCGGTAAGATATGTATAGTGGGATAGAGATGACAAAATGTAAATAGGCTGATTATCAGTGGGCTCATGGGCTGTTGTGAAATTCTTACCTTCTTCATTTGCAACAAATGGCCTGGGTACCATGCCCAACGAGGGAAACTGGCCCAGGTAACAACTTCCCCACCATCAGGTTAAGCATGCTAAGAGAACACTTTCCTTGCTCTAGACAAAAACGCTAAGTGTCAGCATTAATTTCCATATATGGTGGTATTTTAGAAATTGTCTTTTTATGAAATTTCATCTTAAATTTTTTTCTAGAATAAGTTTTAAAATCAAATAAGCAAGCCAATTCTCTTCAATCAAAAGTATAAAGGAAAACTTCTGAGTATTTAAAATCCAGCATGGTTACATCTATATGTATTTAACAAGGAAAAAAGGATCATCTCCAAATACCATGTGTGTATTGAACAAGGAAAAAATGATCATCTGCAAATGATCATCTACAAATACCTCTTCATGAACATTTAGCTCCTTCACACTACGCATTTGCCTCACACACATATAGAGGAAAAGACTTTTCGGATTTGACAATCAGTTGTATGCAACTATCTCCAATTTTCAAAAGCCAGAAATATATATAACAAATGCTTAACACTAGAATAAAAGCTCTTTGAAGGCAGAGACCTTTGTCGTTTCCATTTTTATTTTCCGTTAAGTCTAGCATGGTGCCAGGCACATTATAGAAGTTCAATAAAAATCTTACAAAAGCAGAAATATTATACTAATGGCAACCTTGATCATCCCTAAAAGATTCACAAGGCATTTTAGAGTTTATAGTGCCTCAAATTTCATTTACAAACATAAGGTGTCATAACAGTAGTAAGGGCTACAAACCGGACTGACTATAAAATTTGTGTGGCTCAGCAGAATGAAAATGTGGGGATCCTTGTTAAAAATGTATTAAGAATTCTGAGATGGTGACAGAAGAGCATTAAACCAAGTGTGGGTCCTGTGTGACAGCACAGGTCACATACCCATGAAGTTGGCCCTGTCTACAAACGTCAGTTAACTGAGCGTTCCACTTCATGGAAAGTCTGAGAATTGAAATTACATCTTTATTAGTGGCTATTGGTTTTAGAACTTACTTGGTATTTCTCGGCTTCTTACAGTGATTAGATGTTTTCTAGAAGATACTGCTTTTCAGACTGAGAAGCTCAGGCTCCAATCAATTCTTGAAGCAAGTGTGTTTGCAATAGTGTGCAAGGGAAGTGTGTGATTTCATCTGTTCCTGGCTTTCCCTTTGGATATACTCCAGGCCCATCCATGGGCCTGATCCAAAACAAGTAAAATCCCTGCCACGCTGAGTTTAACTCTTTCAGGGCACTAGAGGACTGTTTGACACATGGGGATAACAACATTTGAGAGTCTACCTTGAGCGGTAGACTGTTTACTGAGATCTGTTCCTAGCATGCAATTCATTTTCCTATACAAATAAACCAGCTTTCCAATACTATTAAGGTCATGCTGCAAAACTTGAAGCTATAAACGAACGATGTGATTTTTCAGCAGGGAGATCAGGGAGTGCGTCCTCTTACCACTTTATTCCTTAACATCAATATCCAAAGAGTCTCCCGAAGTTTTCAGGGAGATAATAGGAACTCAATTTGTGAACAGCAACTTCAGACAGTGAACTTATTTCTGGCAACACGCCACAATCATCCTAAATGCGTATACGTTGTATAAAGGCACACCCCAGATGCTAACACTGACTGTGTTCGCTATTTGGGCAAAATGACTTGATTAATTAAACTGCTAAACAAGTTTTCTACATGTAGTTAATTCAAATTAACAAAGAAAAATTTCCAAAGTTGGTTTTGTTCTGTACATTGAATTCAGTACTAAGTTAAAGCTATGACTGCCTTTTTGATTCAGATGTAACACTACTCATTTGACTCTCCTCTAACACTTGACCTAATTTTCCACTTTGTACCATTACTCAATAATGATATTGCCATTTTTATCTTGACATCAGGTAAATCTCAGTATTTCCTTTTCTGTTATCTCATTTAGCTTTTTGTTTTTTCCATTTATGCACAAAAAGAGAAAGCTTTGCACCATGTATTATTTTTATAGACTTTCATTCCACCTAATTCTTGACAAAAAAATATTATGCTATGAACATCAATCTAGAAAGCTTTAGGTTGCTGGTTTTATTGCTATATATCAAGCCTTAATTTTCATCAACTTAATACATAAGTTTCTACATTTCTGAATCATAAGACTTAAACTATTATTGCTTATATCATAAAATATAGGACTATTATCTCTTTGTCTGAGACCTGAAGCGTATTCTTCTGAAATGGAATTTACTTCCAAGTGATTCAAGAGCAATTTAAAATGAATGACTGCAAAGCTAATTTTATCTGCATTTGGCTGCCCATCCATCAGAGAGATAATTCATGATATATTATAACAAAAGGAAGCTGGAGTTAACTATTTGAACAAGACTCCAGCTTATTTTTAATATTTTTATTAAAATATCTTTTAGAAGACAAAGACTGTAGTCTATATTTCAAGCAACATATTAATGGACTCATCATTTTAATTTAAGTAGCTGAATATATAATGCCTTAAATGTATTGCACAGTTTGGGAGTACTGCATGATTTCTAACGCCAAAAGAATTTTTTTTCTGCTTTTAAATAAATATTTTCCAAATCATGCCCAAATGTTATTAATAGTGACATGAAGTCAACATGCTTTTTACCTGTGAAACAGAGGCACCTCCTTCTGCCCCAGTTTAGCGTTTATGATCTCTGACTTTTGCTAATATAAAATCCTCCTTAGTGTTTTCCAGCCTACAATCTTTACCTCTGCCATGTAGTCTATATGGTGCTCTTAGAAACATTTTTCAAAAATACATTTACTCCCTTCTTCAAATAACTTAATAAATACAATGTAAAGCAAGATGATAAGTTTCTTTTTGCTTACTAGATTAGTTAAAAAATATTGATAGGTGGTTAAAGAAATGTGCATTTGCCTATACTGGCTGTAGTGTAAATGAGTATCATAGCAGAAAAAACTTGACAATACAAATAAAAATTAAATCTCTCCAAAGAGGTTATCTCACTTCTCGGAATACATGTTACAAGACATAATGGCATCAAAATGTAAATATATATATACACACACAAAGATGTTCGCTGCAGCATTGTTTATTTAAAAAATAAATGATATATTACAACAAAAGACAGCTGGAATTAACTATTTGAATGAGGCTGAGGACAACTAACAATCAATTGAGGAATGATTAGATAATTGTTTATGATAATTATTTATGTCCTTCCAAGAGAACACTGTTTTGCCAATAAAATTAGGGAGGCAGATTTGTATGTATAAAACTAGAAAAGGGCATCCATTATTCACTAAGCAAATAAAGCAAGTTTTTGGCCAATCTGTGTAGAATGATGCCATTTTTTGTTAAGAAATAAAGAAGGAAGGAAGGAGGAAGGAAGGAAGGAGGGAGGGAGGGAGGGAAGGAGGGAGGGAGGAAGGAGGGAGGGAGGGAGGGAAGGAGGGAGGGGAGGAAGGAGGGAAGGAGAGAAAGAAGTACGGCTGCATCAATAAATCACAGGAAGTGTAAGGTAAAGCCTAGACGCCAATGCACAAAAGAATTAACAGTAAGTACCTCTGGGGAGAAGAACTGGAGAGCTTCAGGGGGAATTTTTACCTTCTATTTGAAGTTGGTTTTTCAAATGTTAGATTATGGATGATTTCTATTTTTTATGTTTTTTTTTATTTTTATTAAAATTAAGAGATAGAGAAATTAAATAATCCTATGTGCAACCTACTGCTTCAGACTAGGATAACCACTACAGGTTTCTTCACTAAATTAAACTTTCTGAAATCAATGATACGACTCCATAAGCCTTACATGATGTCGCCATTAAATCTTGGGTTTACAGACCATGCTACTTGCAGCTACATAGATTTATTTCATTCTGCCTGGTTTAAGCTCATTTTTCTCTTATTTTCCATTGCCCTAATTTCCTCATCTCTATGACCTCTGACTTTGAACTAAGATAGTTTACTATCTTTCTCATATTTTGTTCAAAAATAAATATTTGCTGATCTATCTGCTAGGACTGTCCTAGCTGTTGTAGCTGAAGCTGCACTTTATCTCCCAATGAAGTCTCTTTTTTTAAACTGCCATTTTAATCTTTTTTTTAATTTTGAGGAAGATTGGCCCTGCACTAACATCTGTTGCCAATCTTCCTCTTTTTCTTTTTTCTCCCCAAAGCCCCAGTACACAGTTGTATATCATAGTTGTAGAGTTATAGCTATTCTATGTGGGATGCTGCTTCAGCATGGCTTGGTGAGCAGTGAGTAGGTCCGCGTCCAGGATCCGAACCAGCGAACCCCAGGCCGCCGAAACAGAGCACGTGAACTTAACTGGGCTGGCCCTGATGTGTTTTTACTTATAAAAAGAAATAATGAAATAAAAGATATTAAATTTATGATAATATGAATTTATAACAAAAATTAGTCTATTAGTCTGGTTATGTAGCTAACATATTTATAATTCATTAGTACTTGACTTTCACTTTAAAGTGCTTAATTTTAGTATGTCAGAAAGGTTTGCTAACATGTGTAGAGACTTACATAGTGAATTAAGGAAAAGTTCTATTTTCTTACTCTCCATTAACAGTTAGGCTTACAGATCCTGTACTATTGTTATGAACTTCAGGAATCTGAAGAATAATACAAGATCACTCAGAAGAATATTACAGAAATTAAACAATAATTGATAAATAAGACAACATAAATTTAGGGCCAACCCTTATTAGTTAACTAAAAGAATGATTTATAGTTTAAATGAATCTAATAAAGATTTGCAGATTCAATATTATAATATATTCACATGACACATGCTGATCTCTGTCCTGGAAAACTCTCTGTGATGGCCAGTTTTGTGTGTCAACTTGGCCAGGAATACACTCCCCAGTTATTTAGTCAAACACTAATCTAGGTGTTTCTGGGAAGGTATTTTGATGATGTGATAAAGTCCAAAATTACTTACTTTAAGTAAGAGAGATTCTTCTAGATATTCTGGGTGTACCTGATTCCTTAAATTGAAAGGCCATATAAGCAGAGCTGATGCTTCTCTGAGTAACACCTAGATTAGTGTTTGAATAACCAGGGACTGTAGCCTGGCCAAGTTGGCACACAAACTGGCCATCACACTTCCCACAACGTCATCGCCACCCTGTTCTGTAACTCTTCCTCATTCTTTAGACAGCAAACACCCCTTCCTCTGAAGCCCTCTCCCCTCAGAGTCCTGGACACAAGCCCCTGATACCATCTCTCTACTCTTCTTCTTGTTCAGATTTCTTCCCCACTAGAATGCAAGTTCAGAGCGTTAGGAACAACGCTTATCTTATTCGTTTCTGCATAACTGATATCTAGTCCAGTGCCTGGCATGGACTTCAGGGTTTTTTTTTTTTCCTTTCCATTTGAATTGTTGTGCCTAAAGAAGTTCTATAGGATAGAATAGAAGTCTATAGGAATTACTCTATCAACAGAAATCACGAGAAGAAATCCTTGCACAAAATACAATAGAAATATACATATTTAAAAAGGGGTCCTTTAGTATTTATAAGTACAGATCCAGTTCCCACATAAAAACAAAATTATATCTATCTTCTGTGCAAGTGTTAATGCCACATATCATGAGGTGTACACTGCCTTAGACTAAATATATCTCCCTGCTAAATAATCAAAGTTGAATCCAAAACATTTTGTGAGTGGGAGATAATACAATAAATCTGATTACAGTGCCTCTTCAAACTCTTGCCCTCATTTGACACCTGACTTCACTGCACCACTCCCTCCTTTTTGAAACTTCCTCCTCTCTTGGGGACTGTGCATTAGCACTAGATTGCTTCCCGCCCTACCTCTTTGACCTTTCTCTTTCTTCTTTGCTGCTTGAATACAGTCAGATACTTACCAAGGATCTCTCCTTTAGTCTCTCCCTTGGGCATGTCATCCACGACACTGACTTCAATTATCAGATCATGTCACACACACACAACCTTCCATTCTACCTCGCTGCTTTTTACAACCCTTCCATGCCTTTGCGTTGACCGAGAATGAAATCAGACTCTTTACCAAGGCCAACAAGGACCGACCTAATGTGATTGCTGCTGGCCTCTGTGTCTCACTTCCTACCCTCCTGTCCTTTCCTCACCATTCTCAAGACAGACTGGCCAGTATTTGTATCTTGGAACACACCAAGCTCAGTCCTACCCTAGGCCACTTGTCCTTGCTCTTCATTCTTCTAGGAAACATCTTTCCTCTCCTTCTGGCCCTTTAGGTTGCAGCTCAAGATGTCTCCTGGACAAAGAGAGATTCTTGACCACCCACTCTCATTCTCTTAATGTCTCTCTTCAAGAACACATCATTCTATTTGATTTCTTCTTATCATCTATCACTATCTCAAATCAGCTTGTTTACTAAGTTAGTTTCCTATTTTCTTTTCCCCTCCCACAAAACTCCAAGCTTTATGGGATCAGAAACTTTATTTTGTTCAAAACTGTAGCTTCAGCATCAACATCAGATGAACTTATCTTCCCTCTAAATCTAGCTGCCCCTGGAGGCTGCCCGGTGGCGCAAGCGATTAAGTGCGTGCGTTCCGCTGCTGGCGGCCCGGGGTTCGCTGGTTCGGGTCCCAGGCGTGCACCGACGCACAGCTCGTCAAGCCGTGCTGTGGTGGCAACCCATATAAAGTGGAGGAAGTTGGGCACGAATGTTAGCCCAGGGCCAGTCTTCCTCAGCAAAAAGAGGAGGATTGGCAGATGTTAGCACAGGGATGATCTTCCTCACAAAAACAAATAAATAAATAAAACTAGCTGCCCCTTTTGACACAAATCCTTATTTGTGACTATAATATCACTCTCACAGTCAGAAACGTGGAGTCTCATCTCCCCATCAGCTCCAATCCATCTATCTGTACAGTGCCTATCCACTCTATATTGTCTCCCTCGCCATCAATTCCTATTCTCCTTTTCATCGCCACTACCCAGAGACTGAGGTCCTTACCATTTTCATTTGGATTATTACCAAAGCCTCGTTCCTGATTTGCCTTGCTCCTGACCTTCCTCTCTCAATTACATCTATACCACATCACTACATCAGCATTTCTAAACGAAAAGTGGAATCATAACAGCTTTTGCTGGAAACTTTCAGTGTTCAACAGAACATGGCCCAAAGCTTATTTCATTTCCAGCTTATTTACCACCACTCCAACAAAGCCAAATTTGGTGATTCCATATTCCATAAATGTAGCTTTTTGAATTTTTTCTCACTTCCACATATTTGCTCCCCACATAATGCCTCATTCCCTATTGACTCTTCAATGCCTATCTCGATACCACTAAAAAATTTATTCTTAATCCTCCCAGAGAAAACCATTCCTTGCTGTTCAATTGTAAAAATCCTTTAATGCAATTTGAGAGTTCCAAACAATTTTGTATTCCTTACTGCAGCCCAGCTCTACCATATCTAGTAGGCTCTATAACTTTTACTCAATGGAAGTGAATACATCTAAAATTGATTGCTTGTTTCAAGAACTATGGAAAAAAATTAATGTCTTCTCCATAGATAATGTATTATGATAATTGAAATTATCTGAATATAACCTATCTATCTATATCTATATGTATGTATTTATCAAAAACCTGTATATATTTTTAACTATGACAGAAATTTTTAAATATATGCAAAATGATACAACAAAGAACCTCAGTTACATACAATCCAGCTTCAGGGAATTTCAACAGTGTGCTAATTTTGTTTTACACACAAAACAAACTTTTTTATTCAACCAGAATTCACAAGTAAGGGAAACCAAACATATCAGAGTACTAGGCTCAGACAGTAAAGGAGACAAATATCATGAAATTAAGAATAAGAATTAAATTTATATACTGGAAACTATGAAAATAAAATCTGTGGAAATATGTTGAAAATAAGAATACTTGGTTTATGAGTAGATCGTTCATCCATAAAATTAAGACCTAAAATTAATAATGATCAATAATAAGACCACATGGTTTATATCTTAAAAACACAACCATTAAACTCTAATCTGAGATTTCCCACATAAATTAGAAACTCTATTTAGTGATTTTGGAGTGAAGAAATTATCCCTTAAATTTAGTGAAATAATTAATTAATAAATACACCTAAAAAATATAATAGTCCATAAATCCATAATAAAGTTCATGAGTACAGGAAAATTCACAATTCTGAAATTTCAGTCTTTCCTAGGATTCTCCCAAGCTAGAAATCTAAGAATTGTCCTTGACTCTTTCCTCTCTCTCACGATCAACATAAAAACAATCAGCAAGTCCTACAAATTTTATAAGCTACATGCTTTTTCTCTGTTTCTGATTCCATTGCTATCACCATTTCTTGCCAGAACATTTTCAAAGCCTCATATTTGGTATCCTTTGCCTCTTGTCTAAAAGCAACATCTGACTAAGTCAGTCCTCTGTTTAAAATTCTAAAGCTCCTCATTTCCTGTAAGATAAATCCAAGCTCACCACCATGGTACACGAGCTCCTCATGATCTGAAGCGTGCCTTCCCTTTCACCTGCCTCTCACCACTCCCTGCCTTGTCCTCCACATGCCAACAATATGGACCATCTACCATCCTCTGGACACAACATGCAGTTTCCACACCTGTCTTCAATGACCTCCCTCTCCTATTTCACCCACTCTTTCTCACGCTCTAAGCCCAGCTCAGGCATCATTCCTCCAGGGAGTTTTATTTGACTTTCCTCACCTCTGCCAGCTTAGAACCTACCTCTACCTTCAATTATGTTAAGGGCTGATGTATATTTCTAACAATGCATTTTACAATTAATTTTGGAGCTAACAGGCTCTTATTCGTCTTTGTATACTTGGGGCTTATTATAGTCTTTGAAACTGAATATATATATATATATATATATTTTTTTTTTTTGTGAGGAGATCAGCCCTGAGCTAACATCCGCCAATCCTCCTCGTTTTTAGCTGAGGAAGACGGCCCTGGGCTAACATCGGTGCCTATCTTCCTCCACTTTATATGGGACGCCGCCACAGCATGGCTTACCAAGCAGTGCGTCGGTGCACGCCCGGGATCCGAACCAGCGAACCCCGGGCCGCCGCAGCGGAGCGCGCGCACTTAACTGCTTGCGCCACCGGGCCGGCCCCTGAATATATATTTTTTGAATAAATGTTTGCAGGGCTTTCTGTGTCTAGGGAAGAACACATAGACTTTGGGTTCTCAGAGGCTATGAATTGTGTAATTGCTATAAAAATAGGTGTTGGGACCCCACAGACTTGGGTTTGAATCTCAGCACTACTGTTTACTATCTATGTGACTTTTGGCATGTCACCTAATCTCAGTTTCTGTGGCTGTAAAATGGGTAGGTATAGCAATGTGGTGACAGCGTGTAGGTTACAGGAAATAAGGTAATAGGAATGATTTAACATAGAGCTGACCACAAATAAGATCTTCATATATGTTAACTATTTGTATTATTTTCTCGTTGTATTCTTATTGTGAATACTAAGCTTCTCTCATTTTCCTAAACACACTTGACCACTAGTACTTCTTTAATCCATCTTCCTGAGTGTCCTTTCTCTCCTGTGCTTAGTAAACTCCAACTCTTCTTTCCAAGTTCACCTTAAGCTTTATCTCCTGCAAGAATTCATGCTACACTCTTCCAGCATGGGTTTGTTGCCCTCTCTCTCTGCTAACACTGCAAAATATGCTTTGCTATATTATGGCACTTATCACACGGTAATATGTCATATTGACCTTCTGTGCCCCCACTACACAGAGAGCTTATTTGCACAAGATTATGTATATTTCATTTATGATTCTGTACTACCCAGCCATGTTTGGTACATAGCAGGACCAGAAGATAAATCAATAAAAGACAATGTTTGTTGAATGAATTGATGAAGAGGTATAGAAATTCCTAAAACAATCTTTCCCATTTTTTTTAATGTAAAAGTCAGTACTCTTCATTTTTCTACTTTGTAATAAATTAAACTTTAGATTTTGTGTTAGCATCTTCTTAAGAGTCCTCATTCTTTCTTGTGGGTATATAAAATTATTGTATTTCACCTTAATTTTCTCTCTTTTTAAATTTTGGACATATTTTATAAGTAAAATTTCAGAATTTGCTTCCTCATTAATAATTTCCATATATAAAAGCTCCAGTTACTACATCACTTCCCAAAATGTGTTTATTTTCAGGTACTGCTTTCGAGGAGCCAGCAGGAGGTGGTGAAAGGATCCGTGAGTTGGGAGCCAGGTGCTGGTCCTTGTCACTTTCCCTATGATTTATTGCTTTTCGTAAGTGTGGTTAGGTAGGTAGTTGATAGGTAGGTAGGTTTGTATAGCGTGAGCGTGAATCCAAGTTGTGAGTACACCGTGCACGTAAACAGCAGAGCTTCGAGAAAGTGAGAGTATCTAGAAGTCCTCTAGCTCAGCAGTCTGTGCTTCCATCATCACTGTGGATCAGGACTATGGGCAGGAGGCCAGGGTTACAAAGATGGGAAAAGGATGCTCAGAAAATTGTCTCATTTCTTTGTGCCCTGTCTCACTGGCTGGGTAGCCATCACAGAACTGAGGGTGGGGAAAGCATGGGTGAGTATTGCTTGTGGCTGCAGAGAAGTGATATGTTGCATAATTAAACATCCACATAGGATTTCAGAGTTGGTACAACAGTCTCATTTTATAGAAAAGGAAGCTGAAGCCCCGATCCTCTGCGGGACTTGGCTGAGATTACACGGCTATTAAATGGCAGGAGCAGACCTCTCAGGTCAATATGGAAATTTCTTTGGCTCTGGTATATATTTTCTGATTATGTAAGCTCTGCGGTACCGCCTCAATACTTCCTTTTAGTTCAGCTAATAGTTTATTTTGTCGTCTTCTTTTTATTTTTTATTTTTTTCGTGAGGAGATCAGCCCTGTGCTAGCATCTGCCAATCCTCCTCTTTGTTTTTGCTGAGGAAGACTGGCCCTGGGCTAACATCTGTGCCCATCGTCCTCCACTTTATATGGGACGCCGCCACAGCATGGCCTGACAAGGGGTCCATTGGTGCGCGCCGGGGATCCGAACCGGCGAACCCCGGGCTGCTGCAGCGGAGGTGTGCACTTAACCACTTGCGTCACTGGGCTGGCCCCTGTCTTCTCATTTTTGAGCTAACCCAAAGACTATTGCTTTTTTTAATGCTATTATTTATTCTTTATTAAAAAATTACAACACTGACATATTTTAGTTGGTAAAATTCTACAATAAAGAAACAACTAACAAAAATGTAAAGCCACTCCTTAAGCTCCATCCCACTCCCCAAATCCACCTACTGTTGACACTAGTGTGTTTTGTTCCAGACCTTTCTCCCTGCAGTTACATAGGCAGGTCTGTGTGTAAATGTGTGTGGATACACATACAGCATTAAAAACAACACAAACGAGATCATGCTGTACATGCTTTGTGTTGCCTATTGCTTTTTCTAGTCAATTCTCCACCTCACTTGCTCCATCACTTGTCAAGCTTGGCGCTATCATATGCCCACTATGTTCCAATCACTGTCCTACAATGTCTAGTATAAGCTGACATCCAATGTTAAAAAAACAAAACAAAACAAACCGCTGCACATTTATGGCTTTGGTAATGTTTGCATGACACCAAAATTTCTGCAGATGTTTTATAACAAAAACAAACAGCGCCACAATCTTTCTTAATGTCATTGTCATCTTTAGCTCTGATAGTTGAATTCTGGATCCATGGTATCTTTTTAAAAATCATAGTTTCCATATAGCATGTGATATAAATGCATATTTCATGACTTTGCCAGCAAAAGGTTAATTCTGCTTGTTAAGTGAGGGTACTGACTATGAACCAATATCCCCACTTTTTATCCTTTTTGATGGAGCAAATGACATTCTCCCTAAATTTACTGTTTTGAAAGACAATATACCTAGTATAGTGCAGAAGATGATAGGGTGTGAATCACCTCCAGCAAGGTACAGGGTTGGTTAATGTTTCACATTTTCACCTCTGCTGACACTGGAAATCACAGCACTTGACACTGGGTCACAAAATTATTAAACCTTAAAGCAGCAGCACTTCCTTCTCCACATGAGACCACACTTCTCCTTGACACTTTACTCCTGAAATCCCTTCAGGCTCCTGGCCTTGTCTCCCAGCCTTTAACCCCACTAACTGATTAAATCTGGACAAGTCTTTGGTGAAAATAGTTTTCCTTCAAAGTTATTCATTCCAAGTTCCCCTTAAGGCATCCTTTGTCACTTTAGCCTAGCCTGCCATCTTTACATGAAGTTGAAAGAGGTGAGCTATTTTTATAAGATAAAAAGTCTTTCAAGACCTAAATCCACCTTGATGTTTCAGATAAAGACTAGATTTTGAAGTATGACAAGTGCTTCAGCATTTCTAGAAGTTTACAAGTAAACAAAAAGTTTCAAAGACTCTGGTGTCACTTAAAGACAGTTAAACTTTTTAAAATGTATTATTATATTTGGAAGTAGTTTTATTTGAGATCTATAATTACATTCTTCAACAAAAGCAAAAAAGGATTAACCAACCAGTATAGCTGAAGTCATTCCCAATAAGTTAGTGCTGGGAATCATATCGTACCTCAGAATTAAGCAGCACTTTTAATACTGTTATCTGTTTAGAAGAAGACAGAGTGAAGATCAAAGGACATAAGGAACCAAGACTGGGAATATGGCACTGCTGAAGGATTTTCTCTGCTGAGATAAAATTAAAACTTGCCAAGTTGCCAATTACTTTAAACCTACTTCCACATTTTGCAAATAAACAGAAAATATTACTTTTATTTTGTTTAAAAAGGTAAAGATCAGGCATGTACTGTTTGTTGTTGATCCAGGGTGCTCAGCTCTTGGGCAAAAGATGGAATGAGATTTAATGATGGGCTCCACCATCACTTGCTTAAAGCCAGAGACTGTTTCTAAGAAGATGTGAAGGAAGTTTTCTTTATGAAACTATTTTTTTTCCTACATTATTTAATATTACATTGCCATCTTACTTTTTAGCTACCCTGTGGGATGCAACTTTTTATAATAAGCTCCCTACGTTTTTCCTAGATGAAAACTCGGGTTTTGAAAGTTTGAGTGTGTTTCCCGAGACTATCCATCCGTTTAACGGAAGAGCTAGGAAAGGAATCCAGGTCCTTCTGGCTTTGTAAGCCTGAGTGCTCTGTAAGTGACGCCGCCTCCCACAGCGTGGAAACTTATGACTCAGCAAATCATTGTCCACAATTCTCTTACAGTACTATTGTTAACAAGAACATGGACACAACCATAAAAAATAACAAATAGCTATAAAGCACTTACAAAATGCCAGGTACCCCACTAAGTACTTTTAGATTTATTCCCTCATTTAATTCTCACAATAGCACCATGGGTAATATCATTATCTCCATTACAAAGATGCAAAAACAGAGGCACAGAGAAGCAAATTAACTTGCCACGGTCCACACAACTAATTAGTAGCAGAAATTTCCTTTGACTAACAAGCAACACAGACTTAGAGAATCACCTGATGAATAATCAGTTCTGTGGAGTTTCTCAAGAGGGTGCCAAAATCTATTAGTTATAGGTCAAAACGAAAAATATACAGATGCTACTTTTTCAGTACATAATTTTATATATACTGTATCTGCTAGTCTCTTCAGAGATCACAAGGATATGTTCTTATTGCTCTGTTATTTGGTTTACTTTCTAATTTATTCAATCAACATAACTGTTTTAAATTATAAAAGCTATTCTCTAAGTTAAAGAAAAAAGACTTACCAAATCATTGTCCACAGTATGGAGGGAAACGATAAAACACAACGAATAAAATATGTGTAAGCAATCTGAAAATTGTTAAGTGTTCCACAGAGTAAGGTATTAGCACTGTTAAATTATTGTCAAATTAAGTAATAACAAGCTAAGATAATTTACAGAAAGAATACAAGGAAAATGTTCTAAGACATGTAATGCAACTCAACTGCAAAATTTAACAACTTTTAGCTGTTATTCTTGAGCCAGAAATCTTAACTTGCATTTTATCCACCTATAAAGTGCTTCTTCAGAATATCTATAATATAAATAATGATTATGAACTAATGTAAACTGGGGCAAAGACGGGTGATTTGTGGAAAGACAGTGGTGCCGAGGATATAGCTCTGGCCTCTTCTGTTACAGGAGGTGGATCTCTTTGAATGGTATCCATTTTCCTTTCACCAAGGCCTCTGTTTTTTCAAACCTCCAAAAAAGAAATAGGAGTTGACAGCCTCTACAAATATAAAGGAGCCAAACGATTTGTGGAAAGGAAGGATAACAAGGTTTCCTCATGTTAAGGAGGTGTTTTATCAGAAACGCACTCATGCTTAGAAAATCTAGGTCTTGAGCACATGTGGTTATTTTCAGGAAAGCGTACACTTTCTGTCTTCCACTTCAGTAATCTCAGGGAGTGAAAACCGTTCTGTGGACGCAGCGAGTGCACTGACATTAGCAGCATATCATTTTCCCAAAGTTTGAGAGAGCAATGGATTGATTTCAGGGTTCACAGTGGGGCAGGGCAAGACAGCACGGCTCACATGGCTCTTGGAAACAATATAAATTCATAGAGCTATTTCAAGGTTTCATGAAGATGTGATAAATTCCTGGATTGGGTTACATGTTTCCTCCTGCAGGGACTATTTTACCCACTCCTCTCAGATGAGTCAGGCTGATTTGTTGTTTTCATGCTCTGTTTTTCTTCAAATCTACTTAAATAAGCAGGTTGATTTCAGGGCAGACCCCCTAACTCCCTCTTCCTCTGAATGGGTTCAACTCAAGTTCTTGTGAAATCATTATCCTTTTCATACCTTCCAGACTGACTGCTGACTGCTGTAAAAAGTGAATCAAAAAGTAAACAAAACTAAACTAAAATAAAATATGGTCATCAAGGATATGCTGCTGTGTGCAAATGTGGATGCAGAATCATGCAGTATTTATGAAAATATCTCCTCTGCAGTGTGGGCTGCAGGCAGATGGAATGCCTGTGACCCTGTAAAACACACACAAGTCCCTCAGGCCAGAGTGCCCCTTCACTCTCCTCAAAACCGGAACCACATCCAAATCAAAGCAAACAAAATCCTTCCAACAGTCAGGAGAGCAGAGAAACAAGAAAGCTATCCGAACTTGATTGTTTCTCCTGAAACCACCGCCAGTACTTCAGGGAAAGCTTCCACTTGTATGATCTGTCAGGAAAATCAAGCTGCCTTTTTTCATAAATTGGGAAATCAAGATGAATCCTATTAAAACAAAGACTCAAAAACGATTCTCATGACTCTTATTATCAATTTACCCATTCACTGTTTCTAGGTTTTCAGTATTCTCAGCGTACCAGGCTACAGGTCTAAAAAACGTCCTTGCTGTTAATTACCTACAAACTTCATACTTCACAGGACTGACTGAGTAGATGAGAGATAATGTGCAAAACATACTGGACTCAGGATCAGAAGACCTACATTGTCAAGATATATATCCTCTCTGAGCCTTAGTTTCATCACCTGTTAAATGGAGGATAATGTAGTAGAAACATGCTCTTTGCCCATCATCTATTTCCTCTTGTTTTGTGACAGAAATGTCAACTACACTCTCAGGCCAGGTGGTTCGGTTTCCCATTCACTTCCCCTCCATCCCATCAGAACATTCCAATCTTGTGACCACAATTACTGGTTCAAGGTGAGCACATGACCCACAGCAGTGTCGTCAAAATGAAATCTGAGATTTTGTTGTAATGGAAAGAAAATGATTGCTGAAAGGACTGGCTGTTAGTATGGTGCTGTTCGTGGCCATCTTGATGTGGAACAGAAAAAGCAAGCTTCAATGAAGCCAACACAGAGAAAGGCAGAGCCGAGAGATGTAGCGAGAATGTGCTGAGGTCATCATTCGGGTCAAGGGATCTGGCCGCGACTGAAATCAGATGGATCTAAGTCTTGGATTTTCTGTTACATGAACCACTAAATTCATTTTTTTTTCTTTTGATTTAAACATGTTTGATTTGGTCTTCTTACACTTGGATCCTGAAGATTCCTAACTAGTGTGGAGACTGAGCTGACATACCAATACGAATAATATTTTTGGAAAATTCTTATTTGTTTAAACATGAAAGCTAAAATCCTTGGCTTTACGAAACATATTTGCACTTTCATTCAATTAAATGAATAAGCTTAAAAAAAAGTTTTCTATTCCGTAGGCACTCTGCCAGGGATTGGCAATATGAAAAATAAGAAAATAGAACTAGTTCTGAAGGAGTTTATAGGCAAGTAAGGACATAACCATGTGTTAAATAATAATAGGATACTATAGAAAAGGTAAAAACTGTGGACTATATAAAAGGCAGAGCCACCATATTACACAACTCTAGGGGGCGCCTTTCATACCATAGCATATGTAAGTGTTATCCCCTGAAATCATACACAGAAATCCTAGCTCAACTACACCTCTGTCAGCTGGTAGATGGGCCTAGCCAAACACTTGGACTAGCAAGTATTTTCAATCTCCATAATAGTTCTTGGCTGTTGCATTTTTTAATGAACTGATTACTGCCCACTGCATTTGAGTTTTTAAAGAGAGTTTCTGGCAGACAGCTGGCACCACAGGTTTACAATTACACAAACCAGATGCAAATCTCACTGGTCTTCCTTGGCTGTGCTATCATTTGTTAGTGATCAGCTGGCAGAGACACCACTAAATCAAGCATCTGCAAACATAAAATGTCGCATCTCAGGATCACAGAGGTCTTTGGGCAGTGGGAGATTCATTGAATATCAGATTAATTATTTGGCAAAACAAGTGGTGCTTTTATGACTCAAAGGTCGTTTACAACAACGTACTTTCACACTATTGCCTCAGAGATAATACTTCAATTTAAGTGGCAAAATCAAACTATAAGTAAATTAGTATCCAAATTAATCCAACAGCTGTGTGTGTTGATAGTGATTAATATGCACAGTATAAAAGAGGTTTTGTTTCTCTCTTGTTCTCAGTCACAAAAGAGAGAGAGAGAAAAAAATGTTCTTTGATATAATGCCCCTTTTGAAGCAATGCCAAGGTAATTCATTGCTTAGTTACAAAAAAATGCTCTGAGACCTTCAGAGACATGCTGCTTTTCTTTTCTGGTGGAATAACAGTCACAGCGCCCCTTGCCACCCTAGGTGAGCTCATCTGATGCCTCACTCCTAAAGTCAAACTCAAACTAGGCCACCTCTCCTTTGCAGGACAAGACAGCTTCAGCATCCGGGCTTAGTTTGATTGCTTTATCTTACTTAGATGTTGATTCTCACTCTCCTGAGGAAGCAATTGTAACTCAGCATTTGAACCATGCCTTCCAAACTCTTTGGATAAAGTATCAGGATGACAAATCCATAAACAGGAGTCCCCCTTTATCCATGGTTTTGCTTCCTGAGGTTTCAGCTATCCGCGGTCAATCATGGTCCACAAATATTAAATGGAAAATTCCAGAAATAAATAATTTATAAGTTTTAATTCCATGCCGTTCTGAGTAGCATGATGAAATCTTGCGCCAGCCTACCCAGGAAGTGATTCATCCCTTTGTCCAGCATATTCACACTGTATTCATCACCCACCTGTCAGTCAGTAGCCCTTTGGTTTATCAGATCAACTGTTGTGGTACCGAAGTAATTGTGTTCAAGTAACCCTTATTTTACTTAATAATGCCCCCAAATCATAAGAGTAGTGATGCTGGCAATTTGGATATACCAAAAAGAAGCTGTAAAGTGCTTACTTTAAGCGAAAATGTCAAAGTTTTCCAGTTAATAAAGAAAGAAAAAAATTGTATGCTGAGGTTGCTAAGATCTACCATAAGAGTGAATCTTCTATCTGTGAAATTGTGAAGAAAGAAAAAGAAATTTGTGCTAGTTTTGCTGTCACACCTAAAATATGTATGTATAGGAAAAACCTTAGCATATATAGGCTTTGGTACTATTTGCAGTTTCAGGTATCCACTGGGGGTCTCGGAACATATCCTCTTTGAATAAGGGCGGACTACTGTAAATTCACATCCATATTTATCAGCATATTAAGATTTGCCACTAGCTTGGCTACATATCCAAAATTACCGTTTCCATCATTCCCAGTCCAACCTTCTGCTGCTAGCCTTTCCCATCATGTGAAACTTTCTGAAGCACCCACTGGCCTGCATGTCAAAAAATACCAAAGGTCTGGAGGCTGAAAGGTTTCGCTCTAAGCCGAGCTGGCAAAATACAACTGTGCTCGCCTGGCTTGCACTAATATGCTGATGTTCAGAGCTGTGGATACTTTCAAGGCCTATATCCCCTTACGGGATATGGGAGCATAATTTGACTTTTCGTATGAATCAATATATGGTGCAGTGAGGCAGTTTCAAATACGTCTATAAAGTATTCCATTTTTTAATTCCCCAGGATGGTTGTTATTTTTACCTACTGATACTATGATTGTGTTTTCAGCTTTGGTTTAGATGCTAAAAGTCTTAGAACCAAATCTGTGGTACCCGGTAAAGATTACATAATTCCCCATGCTGGTTTTAGAGAAGGCAGCGGAGCTCAGGGATCCGGAGCCCAGGCTCCAAGGCCAGGTGGCAGATTTCAAACATCGGTTCTGTCTCTTTAATTCTGTGACCTGCGACCTGTATCTTAATGTTTTTGTAAGATGTTCCTACTACCTAAGGTTACTGTGAGGATTAAATGAGTTTCTATGTGAAAAGTGTTTATAAGAGTGCCTGGCATTGAGTACACATTGAATAAACACACCATCATCGTCATAAATTCACTATCATTATCACCTTGATTATCTTCCTGCCCCATCAACTTCCTCAATGATTTATCTTATTCATTGTGGTTTAAGTATTTTTTTAAGCATCACCAAATTCTTTATCAAGCACAGTACAGCATAAACAAAAGAACATAAATAATTTATTCTTTTAATTTTCTAACAGAAATAGTGCCCAACTTTGCTTTTACAAGCACATCCTCATTGAAAATTTTATTTCACAATGCTGTTTGAAGATTTTATTTCATGATGCTACTACTTTTTTTTTTTGAGGAAGATTATCGCTGAGCTAACATCTGTTGCCAATTCTCTTCCGTTTTTTTTGCTGAGAAAGATTGGCCCTGGGCTAACATCTGTGCCCATCTTCCCCTACTTTATATGGGATGCTGCCACATGGCTTGATAAGCGGTATATAGGTCTGTGCCCGGGATCTGAACCTGCGAACTCCAGGCCGCCGAAGCAGAACGCGTGAACTTAACCACTACGCCACCAGGATGGCTCCTAATGCTACTTCTAATGACTCAGACCATATTTGAAAGTGTTCTTCTCAACACTCAAATATGTGCTGAAACGTCAAACACAGATCGATTTCTGATATACATGGAGTTAAAACTACACATGCCCCAAATATCAACACATAGGAAAAGTTATTGAGAATAAACAACACAAAAGGTAAGTGCAATGACAATGCCCTGGCTGTGTGGGATGGCTGGCCATGTCTAGCGATCTGAGCCCTGGCTCTCACCTACAGGGCAAATCTTCCTTGTTATTCAGGACTTGACTGTCACGTACCGAGTAACTTATTCCCCCAGGATTTCTCCACTCTAAAGAATTTCCTGAGAAGCAATTTTTTCATATCCAAATTATAAGTGATCATATATGTTTTTTTCCTTCCATTTGGAAAGAAATTAAACTTGCTTTTGTGGACTATCATGGAGCAAAGTGCTGGAAACCGACTATCTGGTCCTGTCACAAAAAGGGCCTGGAACTACCTGCTTTTCAAAAGAGAAAGGTACAAGTTTACAATTTCTAAGAAATGAAGTCAAGGTAAGCATTATTTTATATTAACAAAATATATGCGATATTGAAAACACGAATCAACTTACAAATTATATTTCACCCAAAATTTATTATAAGGGATGAGTTGTTACATCCTTTTATCTTAAACTTCTGGAGGAATCTAAACTGCCTGTAGCATCCAACAATCACAAAGGCAACACAGTTAAAATCTCAGGCTTTTTCCTGGATTCTTCTAAGTTTTGAGAAATTGTTTCATAGTCTGAAATCTCCCATTTAAATAAAAAATCAACTACTAAACTAGTCATGCAGTTCATTGTAAAATCTAACAAGAAGCTATTACTGGTAGGACCTTTGTTAACAAATATCCTAGCTGGAAACCTAATTGTAAAATAATATGCAAAGTAGTTCCATATTAAAACCCTCTGTGATCTTCTGAATAAGTCCAGTCAAACTTAACTTTGTATTTTTTAATTGTTCAACTTATTTTTGTCACATTAAAAAGCAGAACTGAGCACTGAGTTTATTTTAAAAGAACAATAACTTTTCTTTATGAGGCAGTTTATGCCAAAACATTTCTGTGTGCCCAAGTATAATTTGCAATAATATCAGGTCTACAAACAGCTAAAGAAAATTATCACAAACCTATCTTGTTTATCATCACTAAGACCCTGTAGACCAGGAAGGGAAGGGCTCATTAATCCCCATTTTACATATAATGACACTGAGGCTCAGAAAGCTTAATAACATATCCCCAGATCATCCCTCTGGTCAATGGTGGGTCAGAACCAGAATCCGGGTCTTCTCACTTCTCCAGTCCTCACACTATGCCTTGTGCCACTTTATGTGAATTTAGGTGTTAGATATTCTAAATATTATTTTACATATTAAATATCTATACTTAGCCTCTAAAATTTTGATCTCTTCTCCTCAAAAACCTTATTGGTTATTCCTAGAAAACTGGAATATACTAAGATTAATTACGTTTTTCTATTTTATCTAGACTTTGGAACATTATTATTTATGATGCTAATTAACATTATCTTTCCTTGTTCTAATGTTTACACTTTTCCTGTGGGTTAATTTGGATGATTCATGTAGATTCCAGTTATTTCAAGGAAATGAATTAGGCTACCATACTTAGCCCATAGTGAATGCTTAAGAAATTCTTTTGAGTGGACCAGCTTCAATCAAAGAAGAAGTTTGTAGATTGTGTTCGCAATGGAATACAAATAGTATATTCAGAAAATTATTTCACATTGTCTTCCCTAGAAATGGCTGACAAATCCATTCTGATGAAAGACAGATACGGTGCAGTGAATAGATGCTTTCAGAGAAGCATTAGAGCTCATGAAAATAACCCAGACACAGTCTAAATTAGCCTCTGGTGTGCTGACAGCCTGCTCAGCATAGTGTATGAATACCTCTTTCATGATTTAAAAACATTTTGACGTCTAAAATAACATTAAATATCGTTATCTGTGATGTATGAAATTATAATATGTCATAACTGAGTAGTCCAATTGAACACTGAGGTATTTGGAAAAGCAAATTCAATAAGATAATAGGTCTATGTTTATTCCCCTCTACCCATGAATCTAAGTAAAACAACTTGTGTTTTTATAATATCTTTTTTTTAACTGTCAATTTCAAAACACTTTACAAATTATAGACTTATGTCTACATCTTAGGTCACTTTATGGCATTGGTAAGAATTATTAATTGACTTTAAAAGTATAAATACATGAAAAAAAAACAAAACCCAGAAACAAAAGAGGCAAAAACATTTCACAGAGCAATATGTTGAAAGGTAGGCCAGCTCTGATGACTGCTAATGTTTATTTATGAAGCACTTCATTAAACCCTTGACTTTTTCAAGGGGCCACGTGTAAACCAGTTATGATTTATAGATTTTAGGAATGTGTACTACTTTCAGCCATTACTCTCCAAACCAAAGTGTTTGAGACATTCCCAAAGCCCAAGTAAGTATAAGGACCTAAGCCAGAACTACCTAATACAAAAATAATGCAAAGCACACAGGCAATTTAAAATATTCCAGTAGTCACATTATAAACAGTAAAAAGAAACAAATGAAATTAATTTTAATAACATTTTATTAACATATATTCAACATAAAAATTATTGATATTTTACATTCTTTTTCTTGTACTAAGCCTATGAATTCCAGTGTGTATTTTATGTATAATTTTAGCAATCTCAGTTTGAGAGCTAAATTTTCACTAGAATTATTTGACTTGAATTTAGTTTTCATAAAATTTATAGTTCAGTAACTGTAGTAGATTCACATACCCCAAATGTCCCACACGTACTTAAATGTTTTCTAATAACTGAGTCCAGTTACAGTTTTAAATTTAAATGAATGGAAATTAAATAAAATGAAGAATTCAATTTCTCATCCCTAATCATTCAGTGTAGGTAGGGTTATATACTGGACAGTACAAATCAAAACAAATTAAATAAAACAAAAGTTTCAACAGAGCAGTAGGTAAAATCAGAGGAAATGAGAAAGATGGCATTTCAGAGGAAGGAAACAAGTAGGAATGGTAAGTATGGAGAAGGCTGCCTTTTGTAAACTTAACCTTTAAAAAATTATTTCCAAGGGGCTGGCCAGGTTAAGTTTGCGTACTCTGCTTCAGCGGCCTGGGGTTCATGGGTTCAGATCCTGGGTGTGGACATACGAACTGCTCATCAAGCCATGCTGAGGCAGCCCTCCCACATATAAAGTAGAGGAAGATGGGCACGGACTGGCTCAGGGCCAATCTTCCTCAGCAAAAAAATGAAGAGGTTTGGCAACAGATGTTAGCTCAGGGCTAATCTTCCTCACCAAAAAAAAAAAAAAATTTTGTTTCCAAGATTATTTTATCGTTTTGTGGCTTCCAGAATAATTTTGCCATCTGTTTATTTGCTGTCAACAGAGAATAGAGGACACGGTTTTAAGGTTAGAATGAAACCAATGAGTATTCATTTCACATCCTTTTAATCAATAAGAAAAGTTCAGTTTACAGGTGAACTGTCCCATACTCTGGCCACTAGCCACCTGTGGTTGCTGAGCACTTGAGACGTGGCTAGTCCAAACTGAGGAGTGGTGTAGCATACAATACACAGTGAATTTCAAAGACAGCACAAAAAACGCAAAGTGTCTCACTAATAATGTTTTAAGACTGAATATATGTTAAAATGATCATATTTTAGATTTATTAGATTATGTAATTATATTATTAAAGTTAATTTTACTTGTTTCTTTTTGTTTTTTAATGCAGCTACTAGAAATTTAAAATTTCATGTGGGGTTGTATTATATTTTTATCGGACAGCACTGTCTAGAGAGAGCTTGCGTTTCCTTGCATCACAGAGTCACCCCTGAGGCTGCATTGCCTGGTTTCTGGTTGACTCTGGGCATGTGATTTCTGATGTTCACAGAAATCTCTTCACCAATATGGTGTCAAGAAATCTTGGCCGCACTGGGGCCTGATGCCCCGGTTTCCTGTCGCTGGCTTTGCAAGCAGAGTTAGGTGGACTCCAGAGCCTACATGCAAAGGACGGTTTATCTGTTCTCCTTTTCAGCTAATCGCTGTTTTGTTCTGTTAACCTGCTTTTGCTCATTTACGTTTGGCCGCTTTATTTGTGCTTTTCGTTCTTCAGGAGTTGCAAAAGCAGCAAACCACACCACCCATTGTGGGTGACTCCATGCAATTACTGCATGCAGTTTTGCATTTTTATCACAGTAGGACAAAGGCACCATGAGAAAAGCACTATACAAATGATTACATGACTAAAATAATCGCCTAGTTGGTCAAAAGAATATGTAATTCAAAAGAACATGCAGTTCAGAGTGGTCACTCATGTTCTTAACAGGCAGGCAGTCTGTAGAAGGAAAGCTGTAGTTTTATTTAAGCCTCAGTCTCTACATTGTCTATTTGGCGATCAGTATATAGGGGAGTCCTGAGATTGTCAGAGAAGTTGAAGGGCTACTGGACTTCTGCTGCTGCCTGCTCTGCCACACACTCATTGGGCAGGAAGGAGGAAAACTTGTTATACCACAGTGTTAGACCAAGAGATGCTAAGTGATTGCTTGGATCTGTGTTGCTTAGGTTGTTTGTACACACACCGAAATGGCATTTGGAAACTTCAGTTTGGAGAACCTGTAGAGTGCATTTTCATAGCAGGTGTTTCGGGACCTTCTTTGCATTAGGGACTCAACCACATCTGCTTCAGCACTCTGTCTCAGCACATGGCACTGTCACCAATTCCTCAATGCAAAGGGACACAGAAGGTGCTTGCTCATTTTGCTGAAGTGCCAAGACCACATCTGCCCACCGTCCTTCGTGAAGTTTCCTGGCACTTATCACAGACGTAGAAAGTTTGCTTCCACACCACAAACTCTCTGTGTTTGGCCCTTGAAAGGAATTTTGCCTGTAGCTCTGGGGCTCTAATACAACACACTCTTGCGTGGCCCAGAAAATGAGGAGCAGATTTCTACTGGGCCTTGTAACACTGTGGTAATGTGCCTCGAAGGATGCCATGAAGGGAGCCCTTAGAATACAACATAGTCAAATCTCATTAAAAACACACTATTTAATAGCACCATTTACAAGCACAGACTTTCAACAGGAAATACCAAAAGAATAGAGTTATACAGAATGATTGCCTACTGGAGGTCCATCAACTTCAGTACTTCCTTTTAAAGGGTTGATAATTGTATGACTGAAACAGAAAAACAGCTAATATAATTCACCTTTTTAAAGGTTAGTCTTTATGGAAGACAAGAAGTTGAACAGCAGTTTATGTAAACACTGACTTGAGCACCCCATGCAGGTATCTATGTATATTTCAAATGCATATAAACAACACAATCTCTGGTTTTAAGAAATAATTGTTTTTCTAATTACTAATTCCAGTGAATTTCTAGAAGAATCAATCAAATTAGTTACATAATATCTTTCCTTTGCTCTCAGAATTATTTATCTGAAATCTCAATTATAAATAGAAGAGGTATATCCTTGGGAATCGAATGTCAAAGGCATGGGATTTTGATACAATTATTTTTCTAAAAAAAATTTAACAAGTGTTGGTAGAGATGGACAGGAAAAGAAGAAATACACTCAGGGGACTATGCTTAACATTTGTCAATTAATTTACTGCTTGAATAATATAGAGCTGACAGCATTAAATATTTTGATATTTTTTGTTGTTGTTATGGCCAATATGCATCATCTTTCATTCATTTATTGGCACTCCTTTGTCAGAAAGAATTTCTAAGACTTTGAATTAAATAATACATTTGTTGAGAGCTTACTGTGTACAGGTACAGTACTTGGCACTTAGGCACATGGCCGTCTTAATCCTTACAACAATCAGCTCAAGTAGGAGCTTCATGTAGAGAAGAGGAAACCAAGCGCAAGTGAGGGCAGTTTCCCCAAGGTCACGTGGCTTGTACGTGGCTCTACAGAAAACTGAATGCTGTTCTGCCTGACTACAGAGCCCGAGGCTTTCCACTAGCTACATTGCTACCATGAAAGGAGGTATGCAATAATGAATACGACATGTTAGAGATATGTTACTACTCGCTACCAGTGGACAGAGTATTAACCTAGGAATTCCACTTGCAGAAGCCCTCAGGCAATTGTTTCCTGGTCAAAGAAAATGCTATCAAATTTCCCTGTTGATAGACAAAGGTATATTTCTCAGAATTTACAAGATGAAGAATCCCAGATATGACTCCTAGACTGATCTAAGCTTTTAATGTCCTTACTCCTACCACTAAACTTAAAGTTACTAATTTCTACTACTGATTTCTACTGAGCTGACAGGCTATCTTTCTGTTGACAAAGATGCACCAGAGACTAAGCTGGGTGACTGTCACCAATCAGCATTACTGTAGCGATTATTCATAAGTGAGTGTTGAGGTTGGTTTTTCAAGCTTGGTGATATGAATTTTTTTTTTTTTATTGCTTGAAATAGCATGTTGATTAAACTTAGGATTGATTTTAGTGAGGTAAAATTTTTAGATTGAATAATGTTTACTGTAACTGTTTACCAATAAACAACTAGAAATCTCTGATCTCTAAGTCCTTGGCATTACCCTTTGCTTAAATAATGTTCTAAATATAGATAGATAAGAAATGAACCAATAAAGAAACTACCACGTGTTTTTAGTCATGTAGAGCACAATAGGTCTATATTTTAGTGACATTTAACAAAGCCACAAAATTCTTACTCATAACTCACCCTCCAACTGTTAATAGTAATTTTAAGCAATTCACAAATAAGTTACCCTAATTATGCAACAGAACGATCTTTAAATCAGTCAGGCAAGAAATGGCACATTGCTGACATTAACCTTGTGATCCCTTCAGTCTTTTGTCTGATAACAAATTGAAAGACTGTTCAGTGACTTGCCTTCTATCTAAATGTTGAATTGTCCAAGTCTGTGGCTCTCTAAAGGAAATGTCATAACTCTTCTAGTAATTCATAATTCTTTATTTATATATCTCTATGTATATATACATTTCTCTATTATACTCTTCAGGTAACACGAGAGGGCATTAAAGGAAAAAAAAGTTTTATTTAAGATTATTAAGTTAAAATAAGGTAAAAAGTGAACTCGTGGTTTTTCTCTCTCACTCAAGTGTTAATTGAACAGATCATGAATGAGCTGGAAAAAAAGAAATAAAAAAATGTTTCATAATGAAAGAATGTTAAATGTTCAGAATTGTGAGAAGAATACTAGGTGGATAATTTATGATTTCATACATATTTGGTAGCATAGTATAGACTGTATATTATAGAGTTACCAAAAAAAAAATTGTTGAAAAGGTTGGAAGGAAAATGCTATTTTTTTAATCAACTGAGAGAACTGAAATTTGAATTCACATTTTAAATCTTGTGATTATTTGACTGAAGACAATTTACCTTAAGTTTTACTTCTTTTCTCTCTCTTTCTCTGCATAGTCTTATTCTCTTTCCTGACTTTAGTTTAGTTTATAACTCACATAAACTTTAGTTTATAACTCAAAATCTGTATCTCTAGACCTCTACGGGTCAAGTGTAAGTTGCCACCTTGTTGGATACTGTCGCATAAACATGCAACTTGAATTTCCAAATTCAACCTGTCCATGGTGGAAAGAAGGGAGGGTGTAAAAGAAAACTGATATTTGTATGCACCTACCATGAGCAAGGTAATTTATATTCACAGAAGCTTTATCTGATGACCACCAGTCTGATTTTCTTCCTGTGTTTCTTAGCTCAAATATAGGAAATTAAACATAACTTTTCTAAGTCAACAAAGTTAGAAACCAAGGAATCAAGTTTAATTCTTCCGTGCACCTTACTTCTCACAACCACTCCATTTTCAAATCATGTCAGTTGTACCTCTGACATATTTCTAGATCCCATCCCCTGTTTTCCTTTCTCACCAGCCTTTTTAGTTGGATCCTCACCATCTTCACCCAGGACCACCTCTCTGTTCTTCTTTCTAGGAATGAAACACCACACTGCTTGTGGTTTTTTGTTTATTTGTTTTTCTAAAATGCAACCTAATCATATTACTAACTTTCTCCAAAATCCTTTCGTGTTTGCCCTTTATCTCTGGTGTTCAAGTCAATCATCCTGTATCTGTATTCAAAGTCCTTTATAACATGGCTCTGGTCCACTTTTCCAGCCTCATCTGACATCTCCCCACCCTACTCCGATCATATACGACTTTTATTCTTGGCCTTAATTCTTGGCCTCTTATTCTTATCTTTAATCTTCACTTAACTTATTGTAATTGCAACCCTTCCCTCCCCCATCCAGCACTCCCAATTCTTCTTACTCTGATCCACATTTTCTCCCTTACAACATCTGTCACCTTCTAACCTACCAACAATTTGCTTATTTCTCTATTATTTACCATTAATTTTTATCTCACTAGACTTCAGGCCCCACCAGAGCAAGGATTTTTGTCTGTTTTGCTCATCTATGTATTTACCATTGCAAATGACTAGAACAGTTACTAAAACCTGATAAGTGTTCAATCAATGTCTGTTGAATGAATGAATAAATTCCCTGAATGACGTTGTTCCTTGGATCTTCTGTTTCCAAGGCATCCTTATCCCTTGACTAATTACCCATCCTTTAGCTGAAAAAATCTCACTTACCCATAAACTCATAGATCTAGTATTGCCTTCTTTTTGGGGGTTTTCTTGATTCCTTAGGTGTAATTAGTCAATTTCACGCCTCCACAGCCCTTACCCTAGTCTACCTTGGGTTATCAATTGTTATCTCCATTATCAAACTGAGAGCAATGTATCTTCTCATCCATCAGCTTTGCACACAGTAGGAGCTTAATACATGTTCAATAGATTGATTGTTTAAACAGAGTTGTGGATGGGACATAAACTGAGAAAAAAAGATGTGGGTTTATGAAATGGAATCACTACTATTTTAGTTGGAAAACATCAAGGACAAAGGGAGACAAGGTGTAATTTCCTAAACCTGCATTACCTCTTCAGGCAGGAAGAACTAGGAAAGATGGAATCACCTGTATCAAGCCAGTAACGGGAACTTTGGAGACTTGTTATCATCTAATACTTTTAGAACAACAGACAATTTTGGATACACTTAAAAGGACAAATGCCATCTACGGTAGCAAGACTTCTAGAGATTAAAATAGTCCTTAGTGTTTTTGCAACTCCCTTGTCTAACACAGCTTAGCTTAAGAGATCCAACAAAATCACAGCAGCGGAATTTGCTTCAGGCCGCTAGTGAATTCTGTGTGCTCTAAGACATTACAAGGTATGTCAGATGTTAATTAGACAATGAAATAAACCAGAGTTGGCATTAGAAAATAGGCAAGCATTGATTTTCTTTTCACTTTTTATTTATTAAAATGCTATAGAGGAAACAGATAAACTTTCTTGGCTCAATATTTATGACCAATTTCCTTGTTTTAACTGGGAAACATGAGTACCTTCAAAGGCAAATTGCAAGCCTGTCTGTTTTCAGTAATGCTTCAGTTAAGCAGCTGTGTCCCAGCTACGATTGGCTCCTCACCATAGCGCCATTTGGTAAATTTTGTACATAGCTTATATCTTGACAGAAATAGTGCCATAAAATAACTAAGAAACGTAAAAGATGGGAAAATCCAGACTATTTTTAAAAATGATGTAGGGCCGGCCCCGTGGCTTAGCGGTTAAGTGCGCGCGCTCCACTACTGGCGGCTCGGGTTCGGATCCCGGGCGCGCACCCACGCACCGCTTCTCTGGCCATGCTGAGGCTGCGTCCCACATACAGCAACTAGAAGAATGTACAACTATGACATACGACTATCTACTGGGGCTTTGGGGGAAAAAAAGGAGGAGGACTGGCAATAGATGTTAGCTCAGAGCCAGTCTTCCTCAGCAAAAAGAGGAGGATGAGCACGGATGTTAGCTCAAGGCTGATCTTCCTCACACACACACAAAAAATAAAAATAAAATAAAATAAAATAAAAATGATGCAAACACTTTGCATAAGGCAGACGTCATTGTGCTTCAACATTTGCTGAAACTATAGCCATGATAAGAAAGAAAGAAAAACAACTAAAAATTTTTTTGGTGAAATCAAATGAGATTGAGATTAAAATTGGAAAAGACAAAGCCCTTCAGTTACTATAAAGAATAAAGAAGATGCAGCACAATCTGTCACTTTAGAGCCAAGACTCTGCATCTACATTGCCTGAGTTCACTATTTAATGCCTGTGTGAATTTGGGCGAGTTACTTAACTTCTCTCTTCCTCTGTGTTTTCATTTGAGAAATGGAGATAATTTTATTACCAAATTCAAAGCATTGTTATGTAGGTTAAGTGAGTTAATATGTACAAAGCACTGGGAACACTGAGGCTATATGAGAGTTTGTTAAATAAACAGCTTTTCACAGAAGAAAGCAAGCTCAAAATCTCATAGCATATAGCATACAGACACGTGAGAAGCAATAAATCAAAAGGGTATTTAATTCAAATTTTCACCCAGTATAACATCTGTTCTCTTCCAAATAAAACATTAAAATGCAATAACCCTTACTAACCTTTGGCAGTTTATTTATAAAGATCATGATCTGCATTTCTCAGTAAGGATTTTCAAAGTACGTGTCTTTCTGGTTTCTAGATTACAGTGCAACTAGCACTAGAGCCTGGACAATTACACTGTTTCCTATCAATTACCTCTTCAATGCAATGCCTCCTGAAACCATTTCCTAAAACATGTAACAGTTCTATCGCATAATTGTGTAAAACCCAAGATACCCATGCCTGTTGCTTAACGCTAATTTCCTTGAGCTTCCTAGGAGGAATTGCTATTGACTACTTTCATTAGGAAACTACTGACCCTTCTCCACTGGAGCATCCTCAGAAGAAATTCACTAAATATGCCCATATTTCATCTTTTGAATATCAAGGTGCAATAGGCATGCTGAAGGATATGGTTTATTTAATCCAAAATTAAAATTTTATAAGCTACATTACCTAAAGTAAATTGCTGGGCCGGCCCTGTGGCTTAGCGGTTAAGTGCGCGTGCTCCGCTGCTGGCGGCCCGGGTTCGGATCCCGGGTGCGCACCGACGCACCGCTTCTCTGGCCGTGCTGAGGCCGCGTCCCACATACAGCAACTAGAAGGATGTGCAGCTATAACATACAACTATCTACTGGGGCTTTGGGGGGAAAAATAAATAAATAAAAAACAAACACAAAAAAAAACTTTAAAAAAAAATAAAGTAAATTGCTTAATACATTTAGAAGAACAGCTGCTTTCTAAGTATCGGGCATCCACGTATTTGAGACCTAAATTAGGTGAACCCATTGACACAAGTGCAGGTATAACGTCTCCATGAGATTTCAGATGTTGTATCTAGTCCTCCCTCCCCAGCCACATACACAGAAACAATTTTCCAAGAGGAAGGATTTGCTCTATCAGGCACCATTGATTCCAAAGAGATTTCTTAATCCTTCCTCTCACTTTCTTGGTCTACAAAACTGGGAAATAGTCAAAAACATTTTACAAAATTAAACATCCTGACTTTCAATTTCTTTAGCCTTGTTTGGGTAATACTACATTTTTATTAAAAATCAGTATTCATTTCACATTCAAAAATAGATCTGAGGCATCTTACAATAAAAATAGATATAAAACATAGCACTTAAAAATAAAGCTGGAGCTAATGTGCAGTTGTGGTTTGCGAACACAGGGGAGATTTTGTTGCCCTGCTTCTAAGCAAAGTACCCCCAAATCATTCTATAGTGTTCAGAAAATGCAACTATAACAAAAAAGTAAGATGTAGATTTCTGTACTGTTGAGTGTAAGAGACACTCTAGGCCCTTAGGAAGCTATACTAGCACACTAGAGGACAGCAAAAAACAAAAACAAACAAACAAAATGGGTAGAAGGATTCTGCCAGCACTACTTGCAGCTAGGAGTAAGTAACAGCTGATTTCTGCAAAACCAGATATAACCCCAATTCAACTATTTCCTATAGTGTCCTCTGCTATCAACAGAGTGTGAGCCACCATGATCTTCTGTCTTGTACACCATAATAGCCTCCTTGCAGCTCTCCCTAGTTTGACTTGAAACTCCTAAACACAACTATCCCCCAACACCAGAGTACATGCTACCATACTACTTAAAACCTGCTGATGGCTTCACTTTACCGTGGCTTAGAATGCCCTATATCTACACAAGCTGACACTAGCTTCCCATCCTTACTTCCTACCACTCTCTCCCTCCTCAACTCAGCCACTCAGGTTTTTTGGTGTTCCTCTAACACCTGCCAAATAATCTCCTGTCTCAGGATCATCTGTGGTTCTGTCAGCTCGGGCATTTCGCCTCCCACTCTGCTCTCTCAACAACTCATCCAGGACCTCTCTCTATTGTCACTTACCCCAGAAGCCTTCCCTGACCATTCTGTCTCCTTATTTACTACTTCATTCTTCTTTGTGGCCTTTATCTTCACCCAATATTATGGCATATGTTGATTGGTTAATATGATCTTTATCTAATTCTGCCTTTTAAATGTCCTAAAAGTGTTTGTTCACTGCTGTAGCCTCAGCTCTAGCATGGTGACTAGAACAAAGTAGGTCCTCAGCAAATAACTGAGCAGACCTCCAGTTTATAGCAAATGAAAGGCTTGGCTGTTAGACTATGCAGTAGAGAATGAAAGACTAACTCTTTTTACAAATGTGGGAGGAGGGTGGAATGCTTCCATGAACTCCCCTTTGGCTGTTGAACTATGTTAGGCTTCAAAATAAGAAGGCAAGAGTAAACGCATTGTTTCATCGTGGTTTGTGAAGCAATTCTAAATATAATGGTGTTGTTTTGATGACAATCTTTAATCGAATCACCATAGCTGAGATCTGATCTCTAGTCTAGTCAGCCTCCAACTGTCATCTTTCGGTAAATCTGAAGAACGGGTTTGAATTAGTCCTTCAATTGTACCAGAAGCAGGTCTATATCTCAACACAAACTCAGGGACTATACACTCTGACGTTAAGAGGAAGGGAAGTCAAAGCAGCATCCCTCAAGGACTGAGCTCAATGAATTAGGAAAATAATCCAAGAAAACAAAGGAAAATAATATTTCAACACAGAACTGCCCCCAGTAATTCCAGGGATCAGGACAAGAGTGCAAATGAAGGCACATACCACATGTCTAAATAGTTCACGGTTATAAATCAAGCTGACAAACTATTAAATAAAATATTTGTTATCCTCTGATCTTGGCAAATATAACTTCCAGGGATTTATTATATGGCTAAATTCTAAGTTACCATTCTTTAAGTGCTCTGAGTTCCATGCCGAGGTCCACAGGGGCCTGGAAAGAGCTGATGCCTTCTCTTAGTTGCTGTGAGCGGCCTTGCAGGCACCTACATGGCCATCCCCGTCCACCTACGGAAGCTCCGTCCACATCCCTTATCAACAGTTGCCCCTTGGCCACCCCTTAGACCTAGGATTTACACACTGACAGCAAGGTTTGCTCTCGGGAGGAGAAACACAGGGAAATGGTATATGCAGGCCCCGGAACAAAGCAAGAGTCATTTGAGCAGAGAATTCTGCAGTCTTGGGTACCCACAGCATAATCTAGAAGAGGAGGTAGGTGAGGAGGGGCATAGCTGGAAGAGAGCCAGAATGGGGACCCCCTAGAGTGTGAGGCCCAGGGCAGCAGGCCCTCTCACCCAGGCCTATGGGTGGTATGGTCCAGGGCCAGTCAGAATCTTTCTATAAAATAGGAAAAGAAGGAAGCAGAAAAGTACAGAAATCAAACACAGTATATAGGTCATACAAAGTAAATACAGAGTTTAAAAAAAAAAATCACATTATTAATTCTCAGTAAGTTAAAAATGTCATGGGAGCTAAATAACAATAATACAATAGGTTGACTTCAACCTACCGAGTGTTATTTGAACATTTAATTTTACTACATGGCTAAATTCTAAGTTATCATTCTTTAAGTGCTCTGAGTTCCATATTGAACTTTGCACATTTAAATCAGCACTTCAAGCATTAGGTAGTAGAAGTCACAGGGAAACCACATAGATTGGAGAAACATATACTGAAAATACTTAACAGAGACTGAGAAGTGACCATTTTATCCTATTTGTCTTTCCTTTATCCACGTTGCCTGGGGGCTTGTCACAGAGTTGACTCTCAATTAACATTTGGGTGAGAAGTGGATGAACAAATATAAAGTTAAATTAAGAAGAAAGTGAGAGAAGATGACAGAGAGAGTAAATAAGCAGGATTCTGAATCAACATAAAAATGAATTAGAATTGGTTATTAAGGACATAATTGTAGAAAATATTTTAAAACAATTAAAATTAACAAGAAGAAAACATTATCAAAGCACCTTCTCTTAAGTTTCCTTAATTTCATACGAAAACAAATTTTCCACACTCCCAAACAGGATGAAAAAACAACCATGGGTTATTTTAAATGAAACCATTATCAAGAAATGTGTAGATATTCTTTCTGCAATAAAGAAGAAACAGAAAAATAAAAATGCAAAGATGAGTGATATAAAAAAATATGTTAATACAACACACTAATCTGAACAACCAAAACATTATATAATTAACTCAAGCCAAAAAGGTATTTGACAACTTTCAACACTTATTCTTTGTGTGTGTGTGTGTGTGTGTGAGGAAAATCAGCCCTGAGCTAACATCCGATGCCAATCCTCCTCTTTTTTCTGAGGAAGAGTGGCCTTGGGCTAACATCCGTGCCCATCTTCCTCTACTTTACATGGGACACCGCCACAGCATGGCTTGACAAGCAGTGCCTCGGTGTGCACCTGGGATCCAAACCCCACGAATCTCGGGGCCGCCGCACTGGAGCGCGTGCACTTAACCGCTTGCGCCACCAGGCTGGCCCCTCAACACTTATTCTTAATAAAACCATTGAAAATAAGACTAGAAGGGCAATTTTCTAATAGCAAAGTACCTATTTTAAAATAAAAAGCAATGTTCTCACTGGCAAAATTTCTAAGAAAGTCCCTTTAAATCCAGGAACAAATTAAGAGTGCTCACTATTTAATATAATTTTATATTACATTATTTATAATATATTATTTAATATTTCTTATACACAATGTTTTTTAAATAAAGGGAATAAACATAAGACATATTAAATTCATTAATTCATTTTCTATTAATGCCCTTGAAAGAGAGAGATATGTATATCTATATCCTTTTTAAATTTTACCCTTTAGATACAAATACATCTCATATATGTTTGCACACACACACACACACACATACTTTTTCAGTGAAATATGTTTGCTCTACAGCTGGTATTATTGAGCTATAAAGTGATTCATAGGTTCTCCTCTAAGAATCAGGTTATCTGATATTAGTGGCTAGAAGGAAATAGATTATTTTTAAATATTAAAATTGTTCCTACGTTCTAAAGAAAAAGTAGATATGCTGGTATATCAATATTTATGTTGGTTTAAAACAGGGTCAGCTTGAGAACCAGCAATCGATTTATGCCTTTAGAAGTTTCTTTTTTTTTTTAAATAAAGTAAGGTTTTTATATTTTTTATTATGATATCTAAGTTATAAGTATACCATTCTGAATCAAATTAGTCTTTTCACATTAAATTTAACATGAAATAAACATAGCCTGCAGTTACATAGAGTTTTCCTTGATTAAATATTTTCAAATCACTTTTAAGACAAAATAATGAAATTGTCCATAATACACCATACATCCATCTATCACATTATTGTTAAAAATTCAAATTTGATAATTTAAGATGTAAATATTTTTCTTGAAAATATAGTTTCCTCGTACAAGTTGAGGGGAGAGTCACATAGCCCAAGGGTGTCACCAGTGCCCTAGACAACAGTTTTGGTTGCCTGCCTTTTCTCTGGTGTTTTAGGCTGAACCCAGTGACGTGCTGATATCAATCTCTACTTGTAGGCCTCAGCTTGCGGAATTATTTAACGTTAGACACAATTTGTGTAAGCAAATCACAGTGTAGTGCTATTCAGGGAACAGAATCAGTTGCTTGATTGTGCTTTGGAATGCAGTCACACTGAGGGAAAAGGAAATCAGACAGCTGTGACAAAAAGAGCAGGGAAGAAGGCTTTATTGTGGGGGAAGTTTGTATTTAATATTCTTATTTTAAAATCACACTTTTCAATTTTCTGCTTTATAATGAACTACAGCCAATTACTTCCCATCAACACTGATAAAAAGAGCTGTCCAACAGTTCAACATTTGCTCTACTAATTGAATGATCAATTATTCAAATAAATGATTCTCCCTATCAGGCTCCGGGAGAGTCTTAGTCGTTGTTTCAGCCCCAGTGTGGAGCAACGAAGAGACCAAATCCAGACAGAATTCTAAATTGTGAAGAGAAAATCTCTCTCATTGTGCTACGATTTATGGCAACTGGAAACTGCTTTGGCATCTCACGGATTCTGATCTTTTCTGAGACTGCTAATCTCACCTTCTCATAGTCTATTTTGCTGATTAATTCATTGGCAAGTATCTCTGTGTTCCTTAAGAACATGCACTTTGTTAGGTAATGGGTTTTAATGATTAGTCTAAATGCACTCCTTCCTTGCCAGCAAAGACAGACCTCTCCCTAAGTTATCTTAGCCCCAAGAGGACTCTGTGGGGAGTGGGGTCGGGCAGTAGCAGGGGAATTCTCAGCTGACAGATGGCAGATGTGTTCTGCGTTCGCACCCTACATTTAGATGGATTAATAGTAGCTGAAGGTCATTCTGTGGATTTGCTCTTTTAAATACAAAATAACTTTTAAAAGACTCAGACTGCATGTGTAAGCAGATACTATCCATAGTGTTCACAGCATTCAGAAGAATTCCTTCTCAATAAGTGACAAGCTTTAAATACATACTCACGAATCCAAGCAAGAACTCGCACCCGTGGGAACAGACTTTCCCCCCATGATTATTTTCACACACAGAGTCTGGACAGAAGTGTTCTGAACGATTTTCATTCAGGTCTTACCTTACACAGAAACTTAGATTCTTTTCTTTCACTACTTTCGCCTATGTCTAAATCCACTGAGTTCACAGAAACCCAAGATTCAGAAGTTTGTATACAGAGTGGCAGGTCTCATCTTCCCCAAATTAAGAATATGCTGATGGGAATGAAAACTGAAGTTTTTTTCCTTTCATTTTTATTAAGCTATAATTGACATTCAGCTCTATATAAGTTTAAGGTGCACAGCATAATGACTTGAGAGGAATTATTGTTTTTAGAATAAGGATTTGTTTGCAACTGAATTGTCTATATCAAAAGTATTTAGTAAATGCAAAGTATAATCCACTTTCAGAACAGGGACTAAAAATCAGATTTTTAGAGATCTAATCTATTAATGGGAGGAATATATACTAAACTGGTCAGAATTTTATTTCAAATCAGGCTAGATTAGAGTACTGTTAAAAGCCTATGTAATTGTAACTATTTTTATGATATCCTGAGGCTATTATGGCTGATGATCATTTCAGGAGCTAAAAAAAGTCAAACTTTTTGCATGTAGAAACAAGCATGGCTTATATGAATTCCAGTTAGTAACAGCTTCCTGTAGAGAGCTTATGAGGGATCACCAGAATAGGAGCTTTATAGAGTCAGGGACTTTGTCCCAGTACCTGTCAGTGACTGGTACATCATAGGTCTTGGACAGATATTTGTTGAATGAATGAATGAATGAATGATTCCAGATAGCTATGACTATTTCAAACTGCATTTAATTGTTCTTTCACAGTAAATTTGAGAGCAAGCATGTGATTTTAAAATCTTAATTAAATTAGATTAAAAACCACAATTTCTAAAATTTTATTTTAGTGACTTCCTGTAGATACTAAACACAATAAGTTAGGGTTGTTTAAGGTTACTTAGAAGTAGGTGACTTACTGACTCTGTGTTATGTTTCTAGAGAAAACACTAAATTTTCTTTGTAGAACTTAAAAACTTCATCTAATATTTTACTAGTATTTTGTTTAAAGACTTAACCCGATTGGCCACATGATTATGTTCTTGGTTTGATAACTTTAAAATTATTACTTATTTTGAAAGCAGGAACTAAATATTCATACTGAGGATAATTTATTGGTTCTGATATACATCATTTAAAAACTGTTGATGACCAGGGGAAGGAGAACTGGGGCAAGGAGTAGAGAGACCATAAAGAAAGAGTCTGATCAATAATAAATGGGATACTAAGAAACACCCAGGAGACTCCATACCTCCAAGTTCACTTAAGTCTTAACGTACTTTACATTTCAAATCATATCTCACAGAACAAGTGATAGGATTACACTGCTAAATCCATAAGCATTGATTTTTGTCTCAGTCACAGATGCATGCTGTGCACTATTGGAAAATTTGCTAAAATAGGTTTATGCCACACAGTGACTACCACGTAGCAAGCACTATTTCTATAAACTTGCTGAAGTCTTTAATAAGCAATTATCTAAGCTTTAGAAAACATAAACAACATTAAATTATGCAAAAACCTCTCTGAACATGCTCATGGATCTTTCCTCTTCCTACCATTTTTCATCGTGGCCTAGGCCTTCCTATTCCCCAAGCGGAGTATCCTGCTTTCTAAAAATCACAGCACACATGTGTGAGCTTTCAAAGTGTTTTTAGGAAATATCCCCAGTGGACTGTGGAGAGCTTGCCTTCCGGTCAGAGAAAGAAGTGGTGCTCAAATGGGCTATTATTTTCACTGATAGGTTGGCCCCATTCCTTGTGGAATTTTGGATTTAGTTTCACACGACTTAGTTTCACATGGTGGTGGATCAGGGTTCAGCAGCCACCAGAATAACGACGACTTGGCACTTATTACGCACGATAAGGAATCTTTGGGAGCACAAGCATATGATAAGGAGGTGACAAGATGGCAGCGCTGCCTCCTGACTTTGTTAGGTCTGTCAGCTACTCCTAGAGAAGGGTCGTTAGATGGGCCAGTCGATGTATAAGAGCCAGGAAGAGTGGCTGAAAGACCTGTGGCTGGATGACATAAACATGATATGTATTAAGGCAGCATTTCCTGCCTTTATCACTGTGCCCCTTCGCCATTAGGAAGCTTTCTGAAACATCCTCTTCAAAGTTTCTGTTTTGAAAATTCTTTGTTCCTTACTTTATTCTCATGCCCTCTATGTTGACTTAACTCACTTTGATGGAAAGCAATCCTATTTTGTCCCATTTTCTCATGCTCCAATTTTTGTTTTAGCTATATTCTCATATCTAGTTTCTTTCCATGTACTTTAAATGTATCTTGAAAATTAGTTTGATTTTGATGTTTAAAATAATATAGAACATCTAAATCTATTTAAAAATAAAACCAAGGTTTGCATTTTATGTCTCATTAACATGGTCAAATTTTGATGGACTATAAATAATACATGATAAAGAATACTTAAGTTCACTAATGTAATTATTACAAATTACTGTTTTTCCTTGTATCTAAGACCTTTCTATTCCTATGTGACCATCTTTAACATAACTTCTTAAAATTAGTCATTTACAAAAAAAACAAGCAAATAAACCCTGCAAAGTAAATCCCAAGATTTGCTGTGATGCTATTTTTCTCACATTTCTTTCTGTGTGTGACAAACAACTCTCTTTTGTGAATATCCTGGAGTAAAACCGCACTATTTATTCAGAATTCATTAAATGATCATCTCTAATTTCTATGATTAAGCATTTAGCTTCAGATTTTGTATGTAGCTAATAGCACTGAGCCCACCTTAATTAATTTAACCTCATTAAAGAAAGAATCTCTCTCCCGGGGAACACATGACTAGGGAAATGTGACAGTTCATATTTTGTTCAATTTTACCATACCAATTTAAAACCTTCATTGTAATGAATATTTGTTGTGTATGTAATTTTTACTAGAGAGGATTTTACTCAGTACACAGGAAAAGGATATAATACTTGGGATTTAAATATTTTTAAATTATAATACCTAATATCATTACTGTTTATCAATGTATTCTTAATGAGCTTTTTATTTTAGAATCACGTTTTTTAAAAATTTTACTGCCTTATCATCAAACAACAAGAAACAACTTGAATTTCTTATAGGCACAGAATGAGATGTATGCTTTGCTTCTGAGTATGAAGTCATCATTATTGAACATCACAGTGCTTTTCTAAGAGAGCTACTTTGAAGAACTACATCATGGAGTTGGATGTGTTGATTGTATATTTCTGTGAAATTATTCATGAAGGTGCTGAATGACTTGAAATTCACAGCAGATCTGCTGTGAAAGGAAAATATGTGTATGTGTGTGCGTTCCATGTTGCTAGAAGAAAACGGAAGTGGAAGGCACGACTATTCCTATTCTTACATCTTCTTATTTTATCGTTTCAAATAAACATGCCTTTTCTAGCTTTTCCAGAAAGAAAAACACCACCACCACCACCAGCACCACCACCACCATATACCCCCGTCTGAGTGACAGTCACCTTGAGCAGTATTAACTTAACAAAAAATAATGAAATTTGGAAGAATATATCTAAAGCTCAGGTATTACAATGTCACATTAAAATGTACAACTTAATTATTTGATATTTTACTTCTAAATTTTGAGTGTTTTACTGTCAATAATGGGCACGTGGAAATATTGCATAAAATATTTCATATACATTTACCAACTACCTAAATGGCAACATAAGTGCCTAGATTAAAAAAAAAAAAACAAAATCTGCTAAAACATTAAGTGAAAACCATGCATTTACAAGGCTATTAAGATATTCAGACAATGGGGTCTTCTCATGCTGATATGAGGTCAGTTTAATAGTGATTGGCTGTTGACCTCACCCTGGAACGTAGGTAAGGGTGGATGTGTGCGTGAGGGGCAGCTGGTAGGAAACAGAGTGTTACTAGAAGGAAGGAGGAAAGCCCAGACTCTAGGATCACTAAAGCATCTGCCTGCAAGCTTAGGAGCCTCAGACGAAGCTGAGTGAAAATCTGGTTTCCAGGTCTCCCAGCCAATCTGCAACTGACACCAAGAGAGTTCAGGTCAAGAGTGGCCTATTTCAAAGTCTAGTGTTACCACTTGGCGTTATGTAAAGTCCTTTTTTTTGTTTTGTTGTGAGGAAGATCAGCCCTGAGCTAACATCTGCCAATCTCCTCTTTTTGCTGAGGAAGATTGGCCCTGGGCTAACATCCGTGCCCATCTTCCTCTACTTTATATGGGACGCTGCCACAGCATGGCTTAATAAATGGTGCGTCAGTGCAGTCCGGGATCCAAACCTGTGAACCCCGGGCCACTGCACTGGAGCACGAGAACTTAACCGCTGAACCACCAGGCCAGCCCGTGTAAAGTCTTTTTACCAGTGGCATCCTCTCTGACGTGCAGGAGTATGTCCAGGTTATGTGGGACCTGAGCTTAAAGAACTTAAAGAATTTGGGAGACCTCATTAAGAATAATACAAAATCATGTATGTAAATTAAGATACAAATTATATATTTTATTTAGAATGAGAAAGGAAATTATAACAAGCTAAAAATCTGAAAAAATGACAAATACTACAAACTTCAGAAAACTAACAGCTTTTCTTCTTACCTAACTGTTTGTCACACTTTTATAGTAATACTTGTTTTTCTCGCAATTGTTTTGTTGTGTACTCAATGGTCTTTCCATGTGACAAAGGTTTTGCATTTAGTGTGTATTAATTTGACTTGTCTCACTTCCCCGGTCATAATAACATCCTATAATTTCAAGCTTCCAGTTCATTGTCATGTTGGTCTTTGAAACATTTTCCAATGCTTCTTCCCTTTAGCTTCTAACTCCTAAGCATAGGTGCTTGGCTCTACTTTGATGGCGCATGGGCACTCTCTGGTTGGTACACCCATTACAGGAAGTCACTCTTCTCAGTTACAGTGTATAGCAGATACAACGGTGGGTTTGGTTTCACAGCCACCAGTGGCTTATCCCTGTCACAGCTTTCCTTTCTCTCCTGACTCCAGTATGATGGCATCTCTGGCCTTTCCTTACAGCAAATTAGGATATGGTGTGGGAATCTTGAACCTGAAATCTTTTTTTAAGCAGAAAAGAATAGGTTATAACTGTTGGGCATGTGAAATAACTCTGTGTATTTTGCTTAATATGAAAAAACATAAAAAGCTCACATTCAAAGAAGTGCTCTCCCAATTTGGGAATTGGAAGCATCTTTATTCCCTTTAAATCCTTTAACACTTTCTGGCCCACTACATGAGATAAACTTTCACACAGAAACATAATGTACATATTCTCCAAAGATCTTTTTTTCTTTGAAGTCATGAACATCATCTTGCAGATTTGATTACTTCTAGTACCCTGCATGAGAGACAAGTTAGAACTATCCTGTGTCATTTTGGATAAATCAATCTTTTGGGAACAGATAATAGCTTGGCTTTTAATCATGTTTATTAATGTATGAGCAAACTGGCACTCAAAAGGAATTCATAAGGCATAGGTGATCCATCGCCTAACTTGGGTAAGTATGTAGCATAGAGTCCCCAGGCGGAGTAATCTACTATCTGCCTGTGTCCCCTTTTGGCAATGGGATAAATAGCCTTGCCATCATTTGATTCTAAATTGATTCTCCTACTTAGCCACTGCTTTATCAACGCCTGGCTGAATGTACAGCTGGAAGCGAGCAACTTCCTCAGGGTGCACTGCTTTTGATGGGTTAGTTGTCAAACGCCCCACTGTCCAAATTACACTGCTACTGTAGATTTCCTGCTAAGAAACAATTTACTGTAGCATTGGGCTATTAGTTTTGTTGGCTGTGTCAGTTTTGGGGCATCAAAATCTGATAAACTTACTGCAGATACACAGCAGTTCCTACTGTTGTTTTCCCAAAATTTCCATTTACTGTATTGTTATCAGGGTATGATAACAGAGGCTCCATACAGGAAGCATCATTGCAGTAAACAGTAAGCTGCCCAAATGCTGTCCAAGCTGGATGCAACATCAAAGTTGAAGATAAGTGTGGAAATAACAAATAAAAAAAGAGAAGAGGATGAAGAAAAAGAGGTTAAATCGTCAACACTCTCTCATATTTTTCTTCTTCCAACAAAGGACACATAAATTATCTGAGAGATAAATATATATTTACTTTTAGCCAGACATCTTTTCCAAACTGATAAGCAGTTATAAAGGGATAAGCACTTCAAAACACATGTGCATGGATTTTCCTTATTGTTGTTAAATGCATAAAAATAGTGGGATGTTACAAACAAATCTCTTTTGGTGATTTAATGTTTTCTCCTTTTTAAAAACTATTCCCATAATAGTCATTCTCAAGATTTCTGTTTTGCTATGTTAAGACTCAATTATCCTTTACTGATTCAATACAACAACTTAATGATGAGTCTGTTTACCTTTTTATAACTGCTTATTTATATAGATACCAAACAACAGCATACCAAGGAGATTTCTGTGATAATGAAAATGCCAGGCTGTTTACTCCTTATTCAATATGAGGGAGCTGAGGACTAGACTTAATTTAATCATTACATTCAAGGCAGGGCCAAACATCAGCTCTAATACTGCATGTGGGATAATACTGACGTCCATATTTGCTAACTTAATTGAAGCATGACAACTAGCTTTAACATAAACTTCCCAATTTTTAATAAGCTGAGACATGGACATTCTCATTACACTGGCAAATAAGCATACACGTAACATTTTCATCTTAATTCTCAATAAGATCCACTGGTTCCCTCTTCACATCAGGATGCTCAAATTTGTCTCTTTCATTTTTCATTTAAGAAAGAGGACTAGATTCTTTCAAAACGTTATTTTACTTTAGTACACTAAACACTTTTGTAACTAGAATCAACTAATTTGCTTCATAAAGTGTGATTTATTAAATTAGTAGAATGTTAAATAAATGATTTACTCTAAAAGAAAGTAATAACTAGAACAGTATGGTTCAAACCCACATATTTTATTATATATAAATATAACTTTATATATATATAATTTATATATATAAATATAATATAAATATGAATAATCATATACATTCTGAATATATATTTAACATATATATGTACATGTATATATATACACACACACAAATATAATTTCAACAGGCTTTATATGAAAGCTTGTCAATTGTATGATTAATAAGAGAACTGAATATTGTCCCAACATTAAGCCCATCTCTGCCTACTTTCTTAAATCAACTTTATGTGGTTTATTTATTGAGGAACTATTATGTACTAGGTTCTGTGCTTGGTCTTGAAAATACAACATGCTTATGGACAGTCTCTATCCTTAAAGAGTTCACAGCATAATGGAGAGACTTAAAAATAATTACAAATACAGGAATAATAGACAGAGGTATAAAGCAAAGGGAACAAATTTTGCCTGCAAGGGAAGAGGTCAGAGGAGATTATGTTTTAGCATAATCTTGAAAGACGACCTCCTTAAGTGGGCAAGTGGGTAAACGGCACTCTATACACTTGCCATGTTGCTGAAGGAAGACCAAACAGAGCATGAAGAAGCGCAGACAGTGTGGCAGAGCTGGCACACAGGCCTCATGAGCTCGAGGGTGGATCAAGGCTGGAGAGTGGACAAGCGCCTGGCAGGTGGAATCAAGAAACTTCAATGACATCCTGACAAGAGGCCATTAAAGAAGCTTTTAGGGGAGAGTAACAGGTCCAGATTTCCATTTAAAAATAGTTACTCTGGTGGGTCTGTGGAGGAGGGATTGGAAGGGGTAGAAGACAGAAAAGGGGATGAGTAGGCAGAAGGATTTTGCAAATCTGGTGAGAGATTATGGAGGTCTGCACCCAGACAGTGGCTTTGGAGAAAATGAGCAGGAAAATTTAAAAGATCCTTTAAGGCTGAATTGAGAAGTTTAGATCTTTGCTTGGATATGGGCACTGGAGGACAGAGATGAAGTGTCTGGCTTGGCCAACTGCTGCTACCAATAATTAGATAGAGAATGTAAGAAAAGGACAGAGTTTACAAAGGGGAGAAGGGAGATGAGTTCCCTCACACTGCATCTGTGCCCAGAGGGAGGTGTGCAGCCCATCTGGAAGTGGCAGTGGGAAATTTCCCCAGGCAAAGGGAGGTATCTTCAAACACTGGAACAACTACGGTCCCTGTTTATATCATCCGTCCACTCAGGGCTTTGTAGATTCTCAATTAAAGAAAGAAAAACTCTTCATGCTCATACAAGACTTCATTTTATTTCAAACATGCTCTGAAAACACAACTGTGCTGTTCATGATTTTTTCCCTATTATGTAGATATGCTAGATTGCTCAGACCTATAAAAAGTTATAGATTACAATTTGCAGAAAGATAGAAGAACATATAATGTTGTACTGCTCAATTTCATTTTGTTCTTGTAAAAAATTTATATTTTCATTAAAATTCATTTTTATCATCGCTAAACAAGTAAGAACTAAAGCCAAAGATTTTCACTGATACTTCATAGAACTACAAAACATAGAAACAGGAAATTTTAATAGCACAGTGAATTATTCTTGGGTTTTGCAATTAAAAGTGTCAGAAGTTCCCATTGCTATCAGGTAGACAGTTTTTACAGCAGAAAGAGGAAACAAAAAAGTGCTTATAAACTCACAAGTCTTCATATTTTTACAAAAAAATTATTTTTCCTGATGGCCATCCAAACTTTATCTCCAGTGCTGGCCAGTGGCTGAAGGCCCAGTCCCACGATGACAACTTTCAGCAGACAACCTACCTGAGTGTCCTCCTGGGACCTCAAATTACACATGTTTAAGAAATGCACCTCCCGGTCTTGTTTCTTATTTAATATCTTTTTGAGCTCTGGTATGTCCAGAATTCTTTTTTTGACCATATGTTAGTAATGACCTGAGGAAAATCAGGCTCTATTAGGTTGACAATCGTTGCATAAACCCAAAACTAAAAGATGCTCGGGCGGTGAATCAGGTTTATACAAAGCCGAAACATCAAAAAGCCTCCCTCCTCTCCACACGACATCTAACATTCTGTCTACACAGAGAGTCTGTTGACGGTGGCACCGTGACTACTGGTACGCATTCTGAAACTCATTGTGACTCAGTTCTAAACACCCATCATAACTTGCAGTGTCTCTCCCTGTAATTTTTCTAATGTTTCTCCCATCCGTTTCTTCACTCTCCCCTAGCTCACTCTTGTATTATTATAACCAATTTCCAACTGGTCTCTCTGACACTACGTTCGCCCAGATATACTTTCTGCATATACTCCTGGCTGAACTTTTATGTCTCCACATTTTTTCAGTCTTATCTCCTTCTTTACTACAACACTGATCTTTTGATGCACTCAAATATTTCTTCCTTTTGAGCACGCTTAGCACAGCTGCATAGTTTGGACATGAATGCCTTTGATGATTCCACGGTCTCCATCTGAAGCCCTCTGTTCTTCTCTATCTACTGCCTGTTTATCCTTTGAGATGCAGATGATCTCAGTCTCCCTGATGGTGATGTGCTCCCTAACAAACACAAACAAACTTCTGCAGGGCTGTGACTTGCTAGTTTCTCTTGGGGACAAGAATATGGATAGCAGGAGACATTATGGCCATTCCTCTCCTTGTTGGGAAGAGCTGTTTTTACTTCCCACCAAATAGGGTCTGTATCTTGTGCTCCTCTAAAGTATTATTTTTCTCCATGAGGATCTTCTCGTGGATCTTAATGGACTTTCATATGGGTTATAATCCAAGATTAGAAACCTATACAAGATGTCAACAAAATACAAGGTATATTATCAAGGCTTGGACATTTATGGCAATGTTTAAACTAAACTAAACTCTGGTCTTCCAGATACACTTCTCTTTCACTCCTCACATAAATAAAATGTGAGATTTAAAGAATATTAATTCAAATCCAGAAAAAAAAAATATATATTTTAACTCATAAAGAAAGAATATTTTAAAAACACATTCATGTTTTATGTGACACAGTCCCCTATTTGTTTGAATTCAGTATCTTTAAGGATAAATAGCCATACTTCAAATTAAATATCCTGACATTTTTAATTTTGTGCCACTTTCTGACCTAGTTTCACTCTTAAAATGTAAAAAAAAAGTGCACTGAAATTCCATCCACATGCAAAGCTAATATCTCAATATAAATGGTTTTAAAAATAATGCCAAATACATTCTAAAACCCTGTTTTTCTGTCATGGCTGACCTCACCATGAAATTTTGTAACCCATTCTATCAAAGAGCAAAGTAAGATATTATTTTTTCCCTGTGATAATGCATCTTGAACATGAGTTCAGTGTAGGTTTTCACTTTAGCTGACAGAGACCCCCTTCCTAAAATATTTTCACTTGTAATAACCTGATTATCTCAAGGAGTTTGCTGTTCAGTGGAACCTGACTAAATGATTGACTGCTCCCCAAAAGTATGAGAATGATTTCCAAGCTATGTTTTCAAGGCAGTTAGGTAGATAAGGAAAGCCCATAAGAATTCTGTTCAAGAGATGGATGGTTCTACATTTGTTTCAGAAGGATATTTTTCATATTCAATGAATAAGCACATTTGCTGTAACACTGAAAACTACCTACCAGAGATGATCTATTTTTAAGCAAACACTATAAACATTACACATGCCACATTAATAATAATATATAGAAAAGGAGTCTGAGAAATAGGAACCCAGGAAAATGAAAGATAATGTAAATTAAAAAACAACCAACCACAACAATAATAGCACAGCAAAAAAGTACAGTAATTTATCAATCTGGCACTACATAAAACTAGCAAATGTACTTCATGATGTTTATCTTTGCTATAATTTTCAGAACATAAAACCATACCTTGATTAAAAGTCTGATCTATTATTCATAGAATCACTTTAGAGAATTTGTTTATAAAGTCTTGTTTCAAAACAGATGCAAACTAGTCATTTTGGAACAGGTAAGAAAAGCAAAATTCTCACAGTGAAACTGATGAGCAATTCCTTTTGCTTCTTGAGAGAAAGACCTTGCACACTAATTTAAAAAAAAAAGAAACTAGACACTCCATTTTGACTCTCCACTCTTCTGGGTTTATACACTTCGACTTTACTTCACCATGGCCATGGACAGCATTCACTCTTTCTCTTCTTAACCTTTGGAGATGTTAAACTAGTAGTCTTGTATAGTAGTAAGTCATATTCTGAGCACTTACTCTGTGCCAGGCACAGGGCTGAGGATATATTCTCATTTAATTCTCCAACAATCCTGTTAAGTAGATCTTATTCTTATCTCCATTCTAGAATGAGGAAACTAAGGCTTGGAAAGGTGAAGTAACTTTGCACAAATTCACATAATTTATAAGTGGCCAAATCATGATACAAACGTAGCCAGTCTGGGGCTGGCCCCGTGGCTTAGCGGTTAAGTGCGCACGCTCCGCTACTGGCAGCCCGGGTTCGGATCCCAGGCTCGCACCGACGCACCGCTTGTCTGGCCATGCTGAGGCCGAGTCCCACATACAGCAACTAGAAGGATGTGCAACTATGACGTACAACTATCTACTGGGGCTTTGGGGAAAAAAAAAGGAGGAGGATGGCAATAGATGTTAGCTCAGAGCTGGTCTTCCTCAGCAAAAAAAAGAGGAGAATTAGCATGGATGTTAGTTCAGGGCTGATCTTCCTCACACACGCAAAAAAAAAATTTCAAAAAAAAAAACATAGCCAGTCTGACTCCAGATCCTTTGTTTTACTGTCTTTCTGTATGGTCCTAGAACACTAACTTTTTAAAAAGTAATGATGATTAATAAGCCTATATGTTATATAAAGAAGTATTTTCTAGAATCTGCCAGTTAAGAACTCAGTTGCATAAAAATGTGCAATTGAACATTTTTTCTAAAATTTTTTGCCAGGTATAGGAAATGCTGGAAAAAGGCACCCTAAGCATATTCCATGGATCTCCCAGTTGGCAATTTGATAGGCCTGTTATTATTCAAAAACACTTGTCCTTACCCATACCAGAGGAATCAAGTGAAACAAAGAAGGTTACGTTAAAAGTACTTATAAAGCAGGGCACACGGTTGTACAAACCCACAAAACATTCAAAGCTGCTGGAAAAGAAATCTGGTCAGTTCAAGTACTAACAATCAGGGTTAAGGTAATTTCCCAACATTTACCTTCCCATCAGTTCTTATAATGGATATTTTACTGTTCAGTATGAAAAAATCTAAGTACTTTCTATAGAAGGTTATGTGGAAGATGTTTGCATAACAAAATAAAATATTAGTCAATGAAAGAAGATAAAATAGATGGATAGATGGATTTTTGTCTCTTTTTCTCCCAGGGAAATAGGAATATGCTCATATGAGAGCACTGCACAGTCTTCTAGAACTATGCTAGTCTATATGGTAGCCACCAGCTACATGTGGCTATTGAGCACTTGAAATCTGGCTAATATAACCGACAAACTGAATTTTTAATTTTAATTTATATTAATTGAAAATTAAAATTGACTGATAATTCAGTTTTTAGAAAAATTTTAAGTATCTTTGGAACAGCTGGCATATGTAAAGTTACTTTTTCAAATGCAAATTTCATGGAATCAAATACAGATCACATATTTCCAATGAAAATTTAGCATCTGAATTGAGATGTGCTATGAGTACAAAACACACATTATATTTCAAAGACATTAAAAACAGACTGTAAAATATCTCATTAATAGTTTTAAAATATTGATTACATATTGAAATGATATTTTAGATATATTGAGTTAAAAATAATGTTAAGATTAATTTTACCTACTTCTTTTTACTTTTTTAGTGTGACTACAAGAAAATTTAAATTGTATATGCAGTTCACGTTATAGTTCTATTGGATAGCGCTGTTCTAGAAGTTGTAAGTTCATTGTTTGTCTTGAAAATAGTTTAAAAGGGTGCCCAAAACTTATGAAAATGACAATATTATTTCTCAATCATAATCTCCATTCCATTTGTTGGACAGTAAGAAGTATCATTGTGATTCTTTATTAAGTAGAATCAGTAAGAGATAAATGACCTCAAATAAAAGGGAAGCTGGGAAACTCTCTGGAGTGTCTAACTCAGCCATTGCTCCAGACACCACTGGGGGGTTAAAGCCAGGAATTGGTAAGATGCTTACCTGGAAACTAGCCAGGCAACTTATGCAAGGTACATTTCTAGCACGGTCAAAAACAGGCACACTCCCTAGAACTTCTAAACATGGGAGCTTGAAACTCAAAAGATCTCTGCAGTGTTGTCTTTCTTAGCTTCTACATTTTCAAAAGTGATAAAGTTACAACCCTACACTTCTTAATGATCCTAATGGTGTTCTATATTCTAAAGGTATATATAACCGAACCAAACAAATAAAAACACAAGCAAACAAATGAGATGGCTCAGTGTGTCAAGTGGTCTGAACTGAGGTCCAAGTCCTGTGTGACATGGAGCAAAGATCACTACCTCCCTGGGCCTGTTCCCTTATTTCCCAAAGGAGATAGGGAGGTTCATTACCACCAGAGACTTCTTCTAGCTTTAAAAGTTGGCGATTCTAAATGGCTTCTAAGAAGCTAACTTTTACAGACTGCTTTGCACTTTTCATAGCACCTTATATTTTTAATTTACAACAGCTTCTTAATCCCCTTTTACCAAGGAGAAATCTGAGACACAAAGAGGCTAAATGTCATCCAAATTGACACATTTTTAGAAAGTGGAGAGCCTGGGACTACATATAATCTAAATCATTTTCCAGTGTATTATACTGATTGTCATTTTCTGACAATCACAGAAATCATGCTGAATGATTTTCATACATTAAATAATTTACAAGAGATGGGCTAGACAGCCAGATAACTGTCATTTCTTCCTCTCTAAGACATCTTTCACTCTTTCCTTTTCTTTCACTGTCAACACTACTTATTTTACATGTAAACCTTTAGACCTCAGTGAGAATATCTATTAAATACAGATAAAAACTATTTAGTTGACAGTGTCATAACTATTTTAATGATGACAAATCTCTTAACTTTTTTCAATTGCCATGTTGTACAGACTATGAAGTGAGCCATGTTCTTTTCATGCGGAAAAAAGTACTTTTTAATAGGTATTCATAATATTTTTTAATGTAGGTTGAAAAATAAATTAAGATACCTTACAGTAATATATCTTTGAGGCCTATAAGAAATAAATAGCTTAAAAATGTACCCAGTTTTCAACTAAGGATCCCCTTCCCCCAGAAACCTGGTTCATCATTGAGTAACATTATATAGTTATTTCCAACATTTTCTGTGAGTCAGTAGAAAATAATTATATAACTGACAACATTTTTAGGCTAAGAGAAAGCATTCCAGTTAAAACGATTAGTGACTAATTAGTCTAAAAGTGGTATAAATTTTTGGCATAATTTACACAATTGGTGGAGCAATTTTTAAGGGAGTTTGAATTATGTAAACGCTTTTCCAAAAGACTGTTCTACTATAGAAATCCTATCACTGCTCATTAATAATGTTAGAAGATAGAAAATAAGAAAATTTTAATTTATCAGATGTCTTTTTTATAAACCACTTCAGCTATACATATATTACTGGTTTGGAAGGACTGAGGCCATATTGATTTAACTGTGACTATCTAAAAGTAGAAATCTCCCAGGAGCCTAAATATAAGCCTATAAATAACATATATACATCTCACACTCCCTGAGGGAAATTCCTTCAGATCAGCATGCACGGTATCAGACGTCCACAAATGCACCCTTTAACCTGGAAACAAAAGAGAAAAGAAACAGAAGGGATTTCTACCCTTGGGGAAACATAGTAAGTCATTGGCTTAGATTTATTGTAGTGCTCTTCTATTACGTGTCACTTCACGATAAAATGGAAGGTGGCAGTAGGACAGATGGAGGAGTTAAGACGGTTCAGACGGAACCTAAAAGTCATGCCTGTTGACTGCAATGTTACCTCCCCTGCCAGTACATTAGGAGTTATTATTTTAAAAAGGCCAAAGGATAAAACATAAAATGTTGAGTGAATGTAAGTAATTTGAATTTTCCAAGATGGAACTTTTGTGACCCTGACTATAGAGTGCTGTTGGAGGAATCAAGAGGGAAACTGAAAAAGGAGGTAAAAGATTCTTCCTTTCAAATGCTTATAGCACACACACCATGTGGGCTGGAGTGTTAACCCACAGGACACTTACTGAACCTTAAGGTTCTCCTGGAGTAGTTTCTAAATCAGAGTTATTCCAACTGGCACTCTGGACTTGATTAGGAAGTTCCACTGAGCATCATTAACATTTCCAAATATTTAATTTTTTGTTGCTTCTAAATATTGAATGAGGATATTATTTCTGGGGTCTAATTAGTTACCCCCTACCCCTGAAATATGGACATGAGCATAATTTTACCAGGTTTATGTGAAGAATATTTAGCATGCTGATACTTTCTTCCTGTGATCATTTATTCATTTGAAATTAAAAACCTAAAATGGACATTTTCTGATGTTTTATTACAGCCAGCTATTCCATAAATTACAGAGTTGCTTTTTAAAAAAATAGAATTCAAAAAGCAATTCCTATATAATCTGCCTTTTTAAAGGTAGCTTACTATATGTCTTTCCTCTAGACATCAACCCTGGAGGACAGTTTTGAATGTAAATAAGATTAAAGTTATGATAATGGCACTCAGTCTTGAAAACCTATTCTCTGATAGTTTTATTAAGAAATAGAAAAACAAATGAAGATACATGGCTAGGTAACTAAGGACGTCTTATCTGCAAACCTGTCCTGAGTTCTGTTAATGCACCGTCCTTAGTGGTGCTTTTGACGTACTGAAGCTCATGCTGACGCTGTGAAATAAATCTACTATTTTCTGCAGTATCGCTACTCCACTTGTTTTAAGAGTTAGCTAAGCTTGACTTCTGTACCCTGCTGCTTTCTAACTATCGAATTGAGACTTCTGCCCACTCCTGAAGCTTTATGAATAATTTGTGAAAGCACCTTCAACCCAACTAAAGCAATTTTTGAAAGGTGGTAATGAAATCTCACACACTTCGGGGAGCTAACCGTGTAGTTAGTCCCTCCTTATACAGCCATGAATAAAATGGCTCTAAATTGGAAAACTCCTCTTGGTAGAACAAGGATTGATCTTTACCTATCCTGACTGCCAAAGGATGAAAACTGGAGTAAATAAACAGAGTTCACTTTAACAGCAAAAATTATAAAGTAATATTTTCCCTTGATTTCCAGAGATAGGCTATGAGTTGGGCTGGAGAAGTTCAATGCTGGGACAAGTATCTCCCAACAGATTTCTTTACATAAATCAGAAGGGATGAAAAAAATATACAGTCATAATTCTGAAAAGGTATTTGCTATGTATTTTTTTCTCATCTGTCATTATCTGGGATTTTTTTTATCCTTTGTTAGTGTTATCCTGCTGTTTGCTAGAAAGTAGGCTCTGCGGCAAGACGCTGGTTCAAAGCAATTCAGCAGCACAAGCAGCACTAGAAGAACTGATGAAAAAAATGGAATATGAAACAAAAAAAATAACTTCACTCTCTTCTATTGCTGACATCTAAAACAACAGGCTGTGAAAACGGTTTCATTAAAAAATAACAAGCCCATGCTCACCAGGGGATAGATCAGGGTGAACTGAATCAAAAATTCCTCAATCATTGCTCAAGTAGGTCAACTAGAATTAATTCAAAGGGCAAAGATTCACAGTTAGCCCCCCATTTCCCACCAGTCTGCTTCTTTAGCCCTCCTCTCTGCCCAGGAGGTAAATAGTTTGGAGGAGCCCTCCGTAGTGGGCAGGGCATTTGGCCAAGCCTCTTCTTTACATCGGTGTAAAACTGGCCCATTGCTCTGTCAAGGACTAGTTTGAGCTCTGCGAGGGTCTACACTGAAATGCTAACAGACTGCCAACTGGATCCAAAGTCATTTGCCTCTTGGCAATGTACTTCGGTGATTTTTTACATTACTATGTTGTTTTTCCAATAGAGCCATTAATTCAGTTCGATGGTTAAAATGCTGATCATCATCACGGTAAGGCTATTTTTCTTTTGCACAGGTTCTGATAAAGCACGATTAGCTTTATTCTTATATATAAAACTATATTCTTTATTTTTAAAAATCAGCAGAAAATCCTCTTAAATAGAGCTCAAAAGTTTAGACCTATAGAGTTCCAAGTCTTAGTGTCCTCCACGACCTGTCTAAGGGCACAGCTATCACAGAACAGGTCTTGTCTCTTTCACTGGCCTATCAAAGCTAAAGAACCTTTTTCTCAAATAACATGCAGCATGCTGGCTAATGAAAATATAGTTCTCATCTACAGCACTAATTGGGAGGTTTTACAGTCCTGAGTTTTACTATTAAAAGCATCTCAGTTCCTTCCATGCAAAGCAGAGCTAAAGTTTCCTGAGTGCCCAGGGATTTACCACAAAGGTCCACTACTTCTATGCAGGACTGGTCACATAATTTGTGAAGCCGAGAGATCATGAAAATGTGGGACTCCTTGCTCAGAAAATATTAGGAATTTCAATATACAACAGCAGACTGTTAAACTAAGCACGGAGCCCTTGTAAGGGCCAAGACCCTTTAGGACGCATACCCATGAAGCTGGCCTTGTCTCTGAGCCTCACTGAGCTGGAATTCATCACGAAGCAACTTCTGTATTTTTCTGAATCAGGCTTTGTGGTAAGAGCCGTAGGAAATAACCTGCAGACTATTATAAACAGATAGCTGATAACTAGGGCAAGAGGTTTCAGCTTAGGACAAACCCACAGGATATTACTCTGACGGTTTGTGTCTTTAGGACCTCGGGAAGCTACAGGGAAAGGGCAAGGTTCTGTTGTGCAGAAGACGTGCTGACCCCACAGTTATCAGAACACTTGGATTCAGGATCTGGTGTTCATTAACTAGCTATATGATCTTGTGTAAGATATCCCAACTCGCTGAATCTCCTTTTTTCTACTTATAAGGTAAAGGTGTTGGATATGTGATTCCAAGGGTCCTTGGAAGATTTACTAAGTCTATGAGATGAGAAAAAAGCGAGATGACCTGTATTTTCTTTTCTCAAAGAGGCAAAGAGCTCCACTCTTAATGGGCATTTAGTTTTATAGAGGGGTGATGATGATGATGATACTATGTGTCAAAATCTGTTTAAGTGCTTTACATGTTACATGTAACTAATTTAGTTTACATTTAGCTCATCTAACCTTCATAAATACTTTCTGAGGTAGGTATTATCATTATGCCTATTTTACAGGTTAGGGAATTAAGGCCCAAAGAGCTTAAGGACACTGACATTTACTAAACTCCTACCATGTACTAGGATCTGTGGCAGAGCCCATGGGTTCAGTGCATTCAGACCAGGGAAGCCAGGAAAGTGAGAGCCGCAGAAGGGATGGGAGAGAGAGGAAAGGCGCCAAATCTTGGTGTGTGTCACCTGGGTGCCCTGAGGAGGAGTGGGATACAGAAGGGAAAAGTAAGACTTTGACAAGTGGGAAGTAAAAGAATTTTCTTTAAGAACATAAAATAGGTTCCACTCATGGTTCTGAGAAATACAGGTACTTTACACAAAGTCAGAAAATCCAACAAATTCCAAGGTTAATTAATTGATGCATTTAAATCTTTGCCAATCTATTTGCAACTAAATAAGTATGAATATAAAAACTCACATTTGAATGGGTCTTTCTGTTAATCCCATTCCACCAGTGATTTTTAAATATTAACATGAGAGACAAGTTAGTAAGATAACACTTGGGTACCTAAAGGATTTAGTTAATTATGCCATAGACAAAGAATTTGTTTTCTTTATATCCTTCCTAATTTTTCATTAGATATTACACTAACAGTTCTCAAAATAAACACCAAATATGTTTTTCCAAAACAGAAAAAAGTGCATTGGACAGGATACACTACAAATAGAAATTTACATTGCTCTTTTGATGTATTTTATCTATTCGTGTCATTAGACGCCTAGGACAAGAATGTACACAATGAGGCCAGTAGTACTTTAAAATTCAGTTCTTTGGACAAATGTCCATACACTGAAGAAATAATATATGAGTTTTTACTGCCTTCAAATTTTTAGACACAGACTTCAAGGAATAAAAGCATGTTAAAATTAGCTGTGTAAAGCAGAGAGTAGAGATCATCTTATCCTACAACACCTAGTCAACTATCAAAAACATTTCTTTAAAACTCTCATCTGTATTTTAGAGCAGTAATATTATTAATTGTCAGCATTCTGCTCCATCTTCATAATTCAACGTGTCCAGTTCTACATCTGTTCATAAAATTGGCATCTTTATTGCACCCTTGGGACACAACTTCCCAATAAAAACTAGCCAAATGTAGCTTTTTTCTGCTTCCTATGAAAAATGGTACAGTGGATAACATACATCCTTGCTCCCAAAGGGCAGAAAGAAAATTTATATCACTAACCATATGCAAATTGAAACAAAAGATTCCATGCTTATAATCAAAATCATTTACCTGGGTCATCAAAATGACTTGGGTAATCAGAAGAAATTAACTCCCAGAATTTTAATGAAAGGTATCCTCTACTGCTGAATAATTGAATCTATCCTGCATTTTACCAAAGTTGCAACCAAGAAACCATCATCCCCGATTGTGACACCAGTCCTGCCCAATTCTGATGGCCAGATTCTGAAACTGTCTTCCAAATTAGTGAGAATAATAGCCGCAATTCAGAAGTCTAACTTTATTCAATCACTCATTATTCATTTATTCAACAATTATTTGAGTGTCAGCTACGCAGAAGGCAAGAAGTAATGTTCTACCATAGCAGAGAATTCTCCCTACTGAGTGTCCAAATCACTGACTTGCTAAAATTGTCCATCTGAAAATAAAACTTGCATTTTAATTACTAGTTTAGACAAAGCAATGAATATATACCTCCTGTTTCTTGTTTCTGTTGCAAATGATGAATTTCTAGAAGACAATAGGGCATTGATTTTCAACCATGAGTAAACAAGGCATCTGGACTTTGTCTTAATGAGACAAAGTTTAGTCTGTGCTTTCTCAGTGGGATGGTTTTTGCCATTTAATTGGTAGCAAAAAACTTCAGAACTGTGTCGTTTTTCTGCCAACAGTGAATTCTATGTGGGAATGAGGCTGCTGCAGAAGGCTTTTAGATATAAATGCAGTTTTAGAACTAATTAGATAAAAATCACAGGAAAAATATTGTTTATTACTTGAGAAGAAACGGAAAACATTATTTTACTCCATGAGTCCCCTGAATAATACAGGAAAAATATAGAACTTGGATTCTGTATATCTCCACTGAAATATTCCAAAGCAAGGTTGATTTACTTTAAACATGCTATTTATATCACAGCTCTTTCTCTTAGACAAAATTAGGATAACAGATATGAACAGAAGTATGTCACTTGCAATGTTGTGTTCGTAAAATAAAAATGCAATCACTATAAAATAAGAAAACAAAACAAAACACGACACTGGAATTATCATGCAAAAACCAGTATTCTAAAAATGTTAACTGAGACATGATTAAGTACCAATTAATTGGATTTAAGCAGGGCCTTCTTTAGAAGGCAAACCTTGTCAACAACTTCAGAAAAAAGCATTGTACTGCATACAACAGGCAAGAACCCTTTTAAGTTATTGAGGATGAAAAAAAAACATGTAAAATATTTATTCTCCATTAATGTTTTCAAGTTGGATCATGTCCCTTCCCTGCTGAAAACCCTTCAATGGATTCCCACTGCACTTGGGAATTATCATGGCCTACAGCTCCTTCCTCCCTCCCCATCCTCCTCTATCCACATTGCATCTTCTCCAGGTACACTGGTCTTCCAGTCTCTCAAATGAACTTGGTCTTTCCTGGCTCAGGACCTTTGAATTTACGTTCTCCCTACCCAAAGTTCCCTTTCCTTCCTCTTGAGTAACTTCTAGGCATTCTTTAGATGGTGAACTGACATTTCTTTAGGGAAGCATGCCATCAACACCAAATCCAGAGTGCTTTTTTCTTATTATCTTCTCTAACACCAAAGTGAGTTTCCCTCATTAACCTTTTTCTTAGAACCCTGCTCCTTCTCAGTACTTATTAGAAACTGTAATTCTGTATGAGAGTAGGATTTTTATTTGTTTGTCTCTAATATTACTCTTCCCCATTAGAATATATGTTCCTCAACTATAGAGACTGTGTCTCCATTGTTTATCTCTGACCTAGCACAATGCCTGCATATATTCACATATATATTTCCTGAAATAATGGTTAACTTATCAATCAGTGGACTTGGTTCCTAACATTGCTATAGATAAAGGTAACCAATCTTTTATATACAGAGAGAAAGACTGAAGTGGACAAACCTGCTGTAGTGGACATAACCTAAGCTGATCCCAATGAGTTACATCCTTGTGTAATCCCCTTTCCCTGAGTGCAGGAGAACCCTGTGACTTGCTCTGACTAACAGAATATGGTGAAGGTGACGGAATGTCCTTGCCTGATTAGGTTACATTATATAAGGCTCTGTCTTAGCAGACAGAGACTCCCCATCTCGGCCTTGGTAAAGTAGGCTGCCACGGTCTGAGAGGAGCATGTGGCCAGGAGCTGTCAGCAGACCGTAGGAGCTGAGAGCAGACCTCACCAACAGCCAGCAAGAAAATGTGGCCCTGAGTCCTACAGCCATAAGGAGATGAATTATTCCAACAACCTGAGGGAGCCAAGAAGTGGCTCTTCCCCCTCACTACATCAAGCCTCTGATGAGAACATAGCCCCGGTCAACACCTGCGCTGTAGCCCAGCGAGACCCAGAGCAGAGAACCCAGGTAAGCCGCTCCTGGACTCCTCACCCACAGAAACTGTGAGATGATTAATGGGCGAGATCTTAAGCTGCTAATTTTCTGGTCATTTGTTATGCAGCAACAGGAAACTAATACAACCGCCAAAATGGATCACGTCCAAAGCCAAATTGCCATCAAACACCTTCTTTCTTCTTTTTGGTTCGGACTTTATCAACTGTGTTGGATGGTAGGGTGTTTTCCTTTTTTTTTTCCCTTTTTTTTTGTGTGAGGAAGATTAGCCCTGAGCTAACATCTGTTGCCAATCCTCCTCTTTTTGTTGAGGAAGATTGGCCCTGGTCTAACATCCGTGCCCATCTTCCTCTACTTTATATGGGACGCCACCACAGCATGGCTTGACAAGCGGTGCGTCAGTGCCCACCTGGGATCTGAACCTGCGAACCCTGGGCCGCCGCAGCGGAGCGTGAGCACTTAACTGCTACGCCACCAGGCCCGCCTCTTCCTTTTTTTTTTTGAGATGATTTTATCACTCAAAAAATTTTTTTTCCTTGAGATATAATCTTAGAGGTATTTTTCTTTTCGATTTATTTTCTGATTTGGGGACTTTAATTTGTTTATAACTGAGTACCTACTATGTGCACTATGGGATGCCTAAGTTAGGGCATACTTTTCTTTGGGGATGTTGAAGCTGTTGGAGAGAACATATAGTCCAATAATACAAAAGAGAGTGGATTGTAATACAAACAACTCAATACATACGTTCAGTGCCTCTTTATGATATTTTTATTCTAATCCTCACCCCTGAGAGGCCGGGGTGGAGCCCCTGCTGGTGTTTGGGGCAGAATAAGTGCCCAAGGGCCTGAGAGAGGTGAGGCTGATGGGATCTGAACATGTAGACTTGTCTGAAACACTTACCTCTCATATCAGGCCAGGAACAATATTTTTTCACCTGTATATTCCCTAGATGCATAGTTGACGTTTGAGAAATATTGATTTTCAATTGAAAGTCCAAGAGATATCAGAGTATGACAGAGCATTTCAAGGATAGCTTCCTGAAAGTGGTATCTTAACATCGGTTCTTGAAGATGTGGACAGCAGTTATTAGTACAGAGACTAGAGAAATAGCTTTTCTCTTGTCTTTATGCAATTTCAGGTTCTAATTACCTAGTTTTTTCCTAAAAGCTGTTTCTAAAAATGTATCATTTGTAGTTTTATTCATTTTGTGAAATGTAATGTTACTAATGCAACATCGTCACTTAATTCCACTTCTGCCTACTTGTAGTTTTTTTCAGCATGCTTTCTAATCAATGCTATTATGCAACATAAAGATATCATCCACGTTTCACTCCGCTGGGTATAGTTTATAAATGGCTCCTACCCCCTGTATAGCATCCATCAAACGTGCATTTCCAGGTTTCTCTCTTCTGCCTAAGACTGCTGTGCTGGCACTCCGGAGGCCGTGAGGTGGAAGAAAGAGTTCTGGCCGTGGACAAAGAAGACCTGTGTTTAAGTCTGGGCTCTGTGCTCAAGCATACTTCTCTCAGGGACTTGTTTTGTGTAATAGGCATAATCATTCTCCATTTGTTTATTTTGTGAAGAACTGCTTAGCCTTGAGGGGAATAAAAGTGCATGCAAATGGTTCCCCCTGTTTCTGATCACACAAGACCAACAGCAGAGAGGAATAAACAGATAGTCCCAGATGGCCTTAAAGGGTTATAGCACCTAAGTGTTACAGAGTGGTTTTGAGGACAAAGATAATATATACAGAAACAATTTACAAGCTATAAAAACCCTCTATCACTATACTAATATACCATGACACATGTTCACTATCTGTTTCATGATTGTACCCATGTTTTCCTCCCCTCCACTTCAGTCAGGCTACATATCTAAATTATTATCTCCATTTAGCTAAATCTTTCTAAACTTATTTGAAATCCTGGTTCCTTGGCAGCAATTTCTCTAGAGTCTCTTAGTATAAAGAGATTGTTCCTTTTTTTCCTAAAGTTAGAAACTAATCTAAAGTCTCTTTGGGACATTTCTTCTGTGGTCCTAACAGTGATTTAAATTTTGGATTATTTACTTTTTCATGTATGAGATATCAATTCTTTAAAATACATTGTAAGGTATTTAAGATATCTTTTCAACTTGATGAGTATAAATTACTTCTATGCTCAGGAGGATGTGTTGGAGGCAGAGAGAGAGAGAACTAGACAAGTGCACCAATAATTAATGAGCGAAATGCTGGAGTAAACATGTTAGGTATTAAAAATAGAAAAGGAGCAAAAGATTACATCTGATTGAGAGAATCAGGTAAGGCTCTTAGAGGAAGGTCTTGAAATAAGCCTGTCAGTATTAATGAAATTTCCAAAGCCAGAGACTGGGAGTCAGATGGGAAGAGAGTATTTGAGGAAATAGCCTGAGTAAAAAGATGTCGGTAGAGCAATCAAGAGCATGTTCTTGAACAAGTCAGCTTAGCTGGAACACAGCCCCTGTGCAGAGTCTGGGACTCACGCTCGGGAAGAAACTCAGTGTGGCGGAGAAGAGAAGGCATTTAATTTGACAGACAGTGGGAAGCCCTGAAAGCTTCTACACAGGGAAGTCAATAGTGCTTAATAAACATTTACCAATATTTTTGTTTTATTTCTACTACCTTTCAAAGCCTTGTTGCCCTTCAGGAGCCATTGTAAATATTTTAAACATAATACTTTTATTGTGGAAACAAAATAAATATATACTTTGCATATTCATAGTCAGCTGCAGATTGATCACTATTTCACAAGTTCCTTTCTTCTGGCCCAAATCCATCTCCTTTCATTTTCCTCAATCTCTGTGTCACCACACTGTTCTTCACTGCTCCATGGATCTTTACAATCCCTTGTTTCAAGGATTTGCTTCAGGTCACAATTAAAGAAGGAAACATTGGTATGTTTCCTCAGTACTATTTCTTGAGTCATCATTTAAAGTTCTTGTAGAGTAATCAATAGGAGGATATTTCCAAAGAAGCCAGCACGACTCACAGATGGATCGCTTTCCAGCAATAGAAAGCTACCTTGGGGGAAGAAAACTACTTAGCCTCCTGTGTGGCAAGTACATTAGACATATATAACACAATAATTAAATTGATGAAGAGTCAATAGACTCTAAAGGACTGGGAGGAAAACAAAAAAGCACATAAACATTCCCCTCCTCCATTTTTCTTTAAGAATAACTTTTATTTTATGTCACCAACTAGAACAACAAATTAATAATGCAACTGTTTACAATTCTGAAGTAATTTACAGTGCTTGCTGATCTTCATAATGTTCTCCAGGAAGGGGTTTGATTACACCCCATATTTAAGTTAGATCTAACCACTAAAGGGAAATATAATATTTTTGGACAAAACTACCCAAAGTATATCACAAAAAAATTAGTAGTTTTGAGTTCTTTTTATTAGCTGCTGGTACTGATGAAGCTAATCACATAGTTGTTCAAGTGACCACTTGGCTGAGCTTTATTTTATTTCTGACTGTGTTGGATGTAAAAAATTTCAGCATCCAAGCGTGACTGTCACTTCTTACAAGCATAAAAAGTTGGAGAAAATCATATTCCAAGACCATAACGATATTGTATGAAGAGGATCAAAGTGGACCCAGGGTTCTAGGCCAAGGTCCAAGGATCCAAGTAGTTCTTTCCCTCACACTACTCAGCTGTATGATAATGAGCCTCATAAATTTTCTGGGATACTTTAGTTTTCTCATTTGATTAAATGAGTGTTGGCAGAGGGAGTTAGTCTTTATGTTCGCTAAGGGTGCTACCAGCTTTAAAATTCTATGAAACTAAGTAAATCTGTTCTATAATTCCTCTGTTCCTTAGTGGGATGCTGTGGATGGTTATTATCAGCTGCATCATGATTTTTCACTCTTCCCAAGTTGCATCAAACCAAAACCAACCTGTATATATATATAGTGCCAAAAAAAAAAGAGAAATCCTTGGGGCTGCCGTGGTGTAGCGGTTAAATGTGTGCGCTCCGCTGCTGGTGGCCTGGGCCCGGATCCTGGTTGCGCACTGATGCATTGCTTGTCAGGCCATGCTGTGGCGGCGTCCCATATAAAGTGGAGGAAGATGGGCATGGATTTTAGCCCAGGGCCAGTCTTCCTCAGCAAAAAAAGAGGAGGATTGGCATGGATGTTAGCTCAGGGCTGATCTTCCTCACAAAAAAAAAAAAAAGAAATCCTTGAAATCACAAAATTTAAGAAATATGAGAGGTTTATTAAGACATCTGGTCCTACTCCTTATTTTAGATGGAGAAGTTAGAGGACCTGCCCACGTCACACATTTGCTACGGACAGAACCAAAGTCTAGTCCTCCTGTCTTCTCATCCTGTGCCAGCGTCTCCTAAACCTCAGTTGTGTGTAAATTTCTGATATATTTGCTCACTACTTGAACTATTATTTGTGAATTTTTTCCTGAAACATGAAATCAATTCATGTTCTTACTTAAGTACATTTATTACTAGAGGAATCTGCATATCATCACAGTAAATTGAAACCGATATCACCTGCCATCAATAGAAGGTTACCACAATATGTAAAATGAGCACAAAATAATGCTTCATCACGTAATTAGATATTTTTGTTTGCCATAGGCCTGGAGCCTAAGGCAAACTCTCTGTTAAAAACGGAGATTAGCAAATGTTAGGAGATGTCAGCCATAACTAGCAAAAAACAGAGACTCTTGTTTCAATTTAATGAGGACTGAAAAACAGAAACACCTCTACTTTCATGCTAGATCAAGGTATGATTCCAAGATTACTTGCCTTCCCAATATCTTGACTTCTAACTCCACCCCCACATGAACAATTTACTAGTTCTATTTCCCATTTCCCTGCTTTCTAGTGCTCTGCTGCCCATCTGTAGGAATGCTTCATCTCTATCAGTATTAGGTTGAGGGAGAAGCTGCCTGCTCTCCAGTTAATATGCCGCATTACATGGCATGAGCTTCTTTGAGGCAATGCCATGATCCACAGGTACCGTGGCAGGCTCTTCCAAGACCTTGAAATCATCTGAAAAGGTATTGTTTAATTCCATTAGGGCCAGTCCTGATTTCATTTCTCTAAAATGAAACCTGACAACTTGAGTTTAGCCATGGCTTATATGTGATGCAACTAGGGCAGACTTGATTCACAGTCCAAATTTATCAGAATGTGGCAAGAAAAAATAGGATATATAACAAAAAATAGGTCATAACCCCTGACTTCTTTTCCCATAAGCCACGTTACTTCATTAACCAAGTTTATTCATTCCTTATTTTAATGTTTAAATTTCTGAGTATAATTTATAAAGCAACTCAAACACTGAGAAATAAAGTGCATGATATGCTCCTGGAGAATTAAAGCAAAATTCAAATCTTAATCCCTAAAAATGTTAAGTAAAAGCAATTTATATATTTTTCAAAAGCTAGTTCATTCCAAACTATATTTTTAGTGATTTAATTATTTAAAAAATATGCCCATTCAAAAATGCAACATTTGTTTTTAAAATCAAAATAATTTGGGGCCGGCCTGGTGGCGCAAGCAGTTAAGTGTGTGTGCTCCGCTGCGGCGGCCCGGGGTTCACCGGTTCGGATCCTGGGTGCGCACCGACGCACTGCTTGTCAAGCCATGCTGTGGCGGTGTCCCATATAAAGTAGTGGAAGATGGGCACGGATGTTAGCTCAGGACCAGTCTTCCTCAGAAAAAAGAGGAGGAGTGGCATCAGATGTTAGCTCAGGGCTGATCTTCCTCACACACACACAAAATAAATAAATAAATTAAATAAAATAAAAATAATTTAATGGTTATAGATGGCAAATTTAACAAATATGATGTTAAGTGGGCATGTTTTAGGGTTTTATGAAGGAAATATAACTTATTGGTTATACATAAATGATTGCACATAGCTCTTGAAATTCCTAATTCCAGAGAAGAAGCAGAAAAGCCACAAAAACTCCAGAACAAAGAGAAGGAGAGAGCAGACAATAGCAAATGAAGGCTGTCAAAAAATGAAATATGGAAATAAAAGGATGAATTATTAAAAGCTAAAGTTTTAGATAATAAAGTTCTTATCTAGAATTCTACATGCAGTATAGTATCATTTGATGATATGAAGAGAATAAAGATGTTTTCAGATATACAGAATACTACTAAAATGTTATCTTTCACACTTACCTATTCCTAGAAAGATACTGAAGGGCGTGTTTCACCAACACCAGGGAGTAAACCACACAAGACAATGTGAGGTATTTTAAGAGGCAGAGTGTTCAGCAAAAGTGAGAGGCAGAGGGCCATAGGCAAGGAAATCTTAGGTGGACAGCTGTGCAGGGAGCCTGGAGGGCTACCAAGAAAGTTCGAGCTGGGACAGAGGGCAGGGAGCTCCAAAAAGATTGGATCCAAGGGACAATACATAGATTACATGATGTGTTTGACTTTACTGAGAGGGGTTTTAGAATTTGGTGTAAGTATTTGGGGATACATTAATGTTAGTACTTAAGAAATCTAAGGAGAGAGGGGGACAAAAAAAGACAGAGAGAGTCAATGAGACAGAGAGAGAGAGAGAAAAAGAGGTCTAGAGAGGCAATTATTAACGTCAATATAAACAAGTTGTACAAGAAAATAAATAAATCCATATGATGCTATTTACAGTTATGAGGCTGAAACAATACCAATTTAACTAAAATTGTGTTGTATTACTACATTGGGAGACAGGGGAAGAAAGCATGTAAGGTGGAAAAGAAATTATAATAGAACTAAATTACAATTTGCAATGTTTGAAAGTCAATCATAGATAACTAAAAATGTTAAGAAATAATAGAATAAACTGTGTATTTAGGAATAAAGATGTAAAAATCAGAAGAAACAATTAAAAGAGTTGAAAATGATTGGCTCAGGGGTTCGAGAGGAATGGGTAAGGAATTATGTGACTTTAAAAAATTTCACATATTTTGCTATTTGATAAAAATGTATTACACATTTAATTAATCTATAAATTAAAATGAATGCCCCTACATTGTTAAAGGTATTGTTAGATACATTTATTGTTGAATAAATTGTTAATTTCTGTAAATATCTCAGGCAGATTTTTTATACCATTGAATGTAAAAATGTAGCAGGAATATTTCATTGTCATAGAATACTCATATTCTTCTCTAACATGCATATTCTTCTAATCTAATATGTGTTTTAAGGTGTTTTTGAGACTTCTGAAGAATAAAAATGCTTCCTGTTGTCTGGCTAATATTCTCTGTCTGCAAGATACCAAGGATTTTTACCTGCAATCTCCCTTCTCTGTTCTTTATTGTATAAATGTATTCTGTTTTCATTCATGTTTTTGCCTTTGGAGTAACTCACGCTGAACTGAAAATATTAAAGATGTGAGGAACTATAGATTCTTTTCTGAACTGCTGATTTTCTTTAAGATTTGTACAGGAAATCTTGCCTCTCTATATAGTAAAGTGTTTGTTACTAAATATAAAAAGCAGCAAAATCAATATTATTGAAATATACTAATTTAACACTGAACTGTTTAATAAGAAGGGGAATCAGGGTTGGCTACTTAACACAGTGAAACATTAGTGCTTAGAACACTGAGATATTTCTGATAAAAAAAAGTTGTCCAGAAATGTCTCTCTGAGATTACATGATACATAAGGGAACAGGGAATATATATATATAGGTATACATGAGAAATAAAGCAAAAAAGAGAAAGGGACATTCCCAGCTACTTCAACTATGAGGAAAGGGCTATCTTCTGTAGCGTTTAAGTGGCCTACATGGTATAACCTCCCCAAAGATTAGAAGGTTGAGAATAATAATCCCTTTTCCCTTTTGAGCCCATCGTTTGACCCACCTTCACATCACCTAGAGCAATGGACACATGTGAGAGCAACTGATGCCAGTAGAGTTTCTCGGGACCCTAATCCAGGAAAAGGCAGGTGAAGTGAGTAATTTGACAAATTAGTTTTTTTAAACAATTGAATTATATTCTGGATTATTAGAATTCCTTATTTCAAGACAATGCTAATACTTGTATTTTTACATAGCTCAGAATGCTTTACAAGAACTTTCCTTTCTGTCAGATCAGTTCAACCTCAAATAATCATTAGAAGGTTAAATGACAAATGTTATTACCCTCATTTCAATAATGACGAAACAGACTCAAAAAGTTAAGTGGCTTCTTTGCTGTTTGTTTAGTTTTTGAAAAAAGAGAAAATGGGTCTTCTTTCTTCTCCATCCAGTTCTTTCTGCATTCTGTCAGTGATTCCCAACCTGCTGGCCTCGAACAACTCAGGGGACTCAGAATCATATTAAAGTACAAATCCTCAGGTCCAAATGCAAACCTGGCATTATCTTCAGAAGAATCAGGAACACGCCCTACGCATATGTATATACTTCTATTTTTCAAATATGCATCAATGTTGCTCTGATGAATAAAATATACATTTGTGTAAAAGCTTTTTACTGAATTCACACTACCCTTTATCTTTGTGTATTCTCAGATCAACGAAAATTAAAAGTACAACTACTTGTTCCATGGATGTCTTCAAAATTTTTTGATGCTGAAAAGGGATCCTACATGAATAAAGTTGGGGAATCCGATGCTCTCAGAGATGCCCTCCTTGACCAGCCAAACTAAATTAAGCATCGAGTCCACCCGCTGTTCTCTATCTCAGCCCCTTTTCTCTTCATGGCACTCGTCATGCTCACAAGCATTCCCTTTATCTTTTGACTTGTTCTGGAGTCCTCTTGGATCCATCCCTCACCCACCACAAGAGGGTGTGGTCCACGAGGGCAGAGGCAGAGTTGCTCTCATTCACTGTAGTGTGCACCTCGGACTGGCCTGGAGCAAAGAAGTGGCTGCATCAGGCTCTGCAGACTTCAGATGGAAGGAACACTGTCACACCCATTCTCCAGCTGGTTCACGGCTCCACCCTCTTAAAGAGCAGATGATCACAGTATAAGCAGAAAAACAACTATGCCAATGAAAATGGTGACAGCTAATGATGGTTTTGGGGTGCTTAGCACATCATGTTAGTACCTTACATATGCACTGTATTTGCTTCCTGGTCTATGGGGGGGTATTATTGCCTCTACTTTGCAGATGACATAACTGATTGTCAGAGGAGTTAGGCACAGTACCCTGGGCCACCCCAGGAAGAGGTGCTGATGTACCTCTTAACTACATCTGCATGTTCCTAAAAACTGTCCTAATCCACTGGGTCATATTGTCCCTGGCACCACAGCAAATGCATGACAGCCCATACTAGGTCATAGCCTCGTTAATAAAAAAGAGACCAATAGGTTCCATCCAAGGAGCTACCTGTCCTCCCTTACTTTCGTACATTTAACCTCTACTCCTTCTTTAGGATTCAACAGATGTTTCAGCGTTAACTAAAATCCTCCATTATTTTTTCAACTCCTGGAGGAGGGGAGAGAAGAGGGAGGAGAGGCGAGATGTTCACAAAGGGAAGTCTGTGATGCTGAATCAGCCTCTGAGCTGAAGCGCAGGCGGAGGATGCTGCTACCACCCAGAGCAAGTGAAAGAGCCACTTTGTTAGTAATGGGGGAGAGTGTTAGGGGATGCAAGCTTTAGCTAGAAGAAAGTCAAGCCTCAGGCAGAAATCAGGGCAATTATTGAACAAATCGGGGGCATTGCATTCACTCTGAACACTAAAGAGATGATGGCCTTCTGCTCAGAGGCAAATGACAGCATTCAAATGAGTGTCCCACCCGAAATCAGCCCCCGCCCCCTTTACCCAGTGTAAAGAATCAGAGAGTTCTTGGTTCAGACTGGCTCTGCCTCGGGGTTGACAAATGTGAGCTCAGCCCCTCCTCATCACCACCTGGTTCCCTCTGGACCTTCTAATGGTTCAGAGGGCAGAGGAATAATGCAATTTGTCAGGAATGGGACAAATGCTGCAATAACAATGCCCACGTCAACTGAGCAAATGCTTGGTTCAATTGTCTTTACAAGTCAACCTCGCCGGAGTTCAGCTGGGAAAGCTGATGATACAAAAGAAATTATTTTCTTATCTTTTATTGAAAATTTCAAGGAAAGCACATGCCACAGCCCCTGGGGACAGACCAGAGAATCGCTGGGACAGGGAAGATGGATGTCTTCCAATGTCTTGACACATCTAACTTCAAGATATTGAGGATACTATCATAACTTTCTGCCTTAAATGTCTTTATTAGAGAAATAAGATTTATGTTTTTGGTCTAGGGGGCAAAAGAAACTTGGATGTCCATAAAGGGTCCTGTGTCAGTCACTCAGCCTATCTGATTAGTGGAAGATAGGACAGAATTTTAAAGAGAAAGTTATCTTCCTTTTGGTGGCCCGGTTTCTCTCTTCTCTGCAATTTACTTTTATATGTTCCCTTGAGCTTTCGGGCATATTATATTCCTTTTTTGTTTCTGTTAAAAGTTCCTGCAGGAAATAGTAACTCTCTAGTTTCCTGATTTTCAAAAATGAATGTACACACATGTTTAACATCAGGCTCCCTCGTATCCACCCATAAATCTGCACATTAGACAAAAAGGACATATATTTTAAATAATTCACATATCGTGATTTGATCTTGTACTACACTGAAGGAAATTAGGCTAACAGACACAATTAAATCGGATCTCAATCTCTTCTCTTTATTCGTAAGTTTTAAATCCTCCTAGTTGGCTAAGCAATGTCTGGGAGAATACAGCTGCTTATTAAGTTGGAGCTTTCCTGATGGCTTTCAGCGGGGGCAGTCACAGACTCCAGACAAGTCATTATTTTCCCTCCAGCTGGTCCCCTCCTGCCTGGATCCACTGCTCCTGTCTTCATTAAGGACCTTACCACCTCTTGCCTAACCACTGCACAAGCCTCCTAAGTGGCCCCCTGGCCTCTCATCCTCACTCCCTCCCTTCAGATCTCCATAACGCTGTGGAATGGTTTTCTCTAAAACACAACTCTAATCATGTCATGTCTGTTGCTTCATTGCCTTCAGGACGCAGACGCCAACTTCATAGGCCAGCATAGCGTCCCACACGAGCTTCTTCAGTCTCATCTCTTGTCCTTCTCTCTCCCAATGTTCAAGGCCAAATGATTTGCAATTCTTCAAAAGTAGTGTGCTGTTTTAAGCCTCTTTATGATCATATATACTGCTCCCTCTTCTCAAAACTGCTCTTCTCAATCCTCTTCACCAGATTAACATCACTTTACACATAATTCAACTCAGATATCTTTTCCATGAAAGGCTTCCCTGAACCCATTCCGCGTGGTACACCTGTCCCATCAAGCGTTCCCACTGGATCTGCTTCTCTTTTCTCACACTCTACTGTAATCTTATGTTAGCTTTCCCCCCACTTTTCCGGACTGTAAGCTCCTTGAAGGAACTGACCTTTATCTTGTAGTTGTTTTTCAAGTACCAGGAGTTGTGTCCGGCATACATTAGCAGACACTCGACAAATGTTGGATAAAAGAAGATATTAAGAGTACACTGAGTAAAAAGTCACCGTATTGGGTATGATATGAGAAACAGTGGGAAGTCAAATGTCTCCAAAAAAAAAAGTACTGATGCCTGAAAATCTACCATTCATGATTTATTCTGTAAATGATGTATTGTCTTATTCCTGGGAGACTATTAGAATGTAAATACTCTCACGAGAGTGAGCACAATGAGTCACCAACTCCTGACCTTGAATAGGTTTTTAGGTTCCCACTGTCACCAGGGAGAACTGAGGACGTAGACTGCAAGATAGAGGTGGTAAGAGAAAGGGCAGATAGCAAAAGCGTGAGGCCAGACTGTGTAGGGAGCAGAGGGGAAGAATAAAATTACATTTATCAGCTTCATAATTTTCCCTGGCACCAGCTCTTGCTTTCCACCAACACAGCCAGGATTCTCCCTGTTAATTTCACTTATGGGAATGGGAATTGAACAAAAGTGAACAGGCAATTTTTCTTCCATAGGTACAACAAATCTTGGTAAACAAAGAATGGAAGAATCCCATATGACTCTGATAAACCCACCTTCTTTTTTCACTACACTCAATTTCCCAAACTTATATCCCTATGCCATCACCACTCCAGTCTCCTGGTCTTACACTTCCTTGACTTTCTGGAGTTATTACTTACTTTAATAAACCTGAGGCATATCCTGTTCGGTGTTTTGTATGATCTCTCCTCTGCTTCCAAAATCTCTCATAACACCACTAGTGCAACCAAAAGGGGCTTTTTCTTGAGCTCTCTAGAGGTGCCAATGAGAGCACTGACCTATATTTCCCTGCATACCTCTTCAGCCCTGCTTTCCCAAGGGCCACCCATGGTGGAGCCCGGCCTCCAACATTTTCCCACAGAGGGCTACACTCCTTTCCAGAATTGCCGTTCATCCACCTCATCATTCAGATCTGATCTAACATCTAATTATTCTGATTATACCACATTTGTGTGGAGGGTCTTATTACCTTTGCACTTTATTGAAGACGATACAATTTAGAATAATCAACTGAATTCATTCTCCCAATGGTGGGAACAAAGGTTTTAAAGCTACAAAGACCAGAGAAAATGTTTTCTACCAGTGTCGTATGCCTCATTTTTGTTCTTATAATAATAATAATCTTTGCATTAAAGGAAAGTTTCTTCCAAAGAGTTGAAAACTTTTCCTCATAGCCTATTTGTGAGTATGCAACAGCCAAGGAGGAAGACTGTAAATGTCCCGTTCCTGAGTCATTAGGCTACAGAGCTCCTCACCACAACCCCTGCAAATGTGCAGGTGTTCAGATAACTGCAGCACGGCTCCCTCCTGGTCCTTTTAATACGAGAGCTGCAACCTGCAAATGGGAAGGATGAGTCCTCACCTTCAGAAAAAAGCTGTTTCCTAATGTGCACTCAGACCCAAATGAAGGGTCAAATTTCTCCCTCCCATATTAAATAGTGGAGGCACATTAGAAAAAGACCAATTTTGTATGATCAGAGCTAAGCATCACCTCAAATAGCACACCAAATTAATTTATTGAACTGTCATACGGTTTGTATTATTCTGAAATTAAGGAGAGGTTCTTTGAGCAGTTTTTTAGAATCCCCTTAAATTTCCTGTGTTTCAATTTCCATCTCTTTTTTTCCAGAATAAAGGCCTTTTTGGAGAGCAAAAGTTACCAAAAGAGAAAAAAAAAGGACAGATGAGATGAAAAAGTAAAGGGTCATCCTAACAAAGAAAGTTTGTTCTCTGTTCCCAACACCTCCATGATTGCTTATGAGTTTTCAAAGACACAAGCTGAGTGTGGAACTCAGTTGGCTTTGCTATGAAGACTGTCAGCAATGATTTGAATTCTGTTAGGCAATGGGAGGTCTTACCTGAATTTACTGGCATATGATGGCAAAAAGAAGAGTATAAAGAAAATACCTAGTAACTAAGGTGCTGAGACACAACTGTTTTTGCATTTAACACGAATGTAGAGCTTATTACTGTGTGACTATGTTATTATGAACACTTTTGTGATCTCAGTTTTTTCTAACCTTTAGTCTACGATCTATTCTAATAAAATATACATGTACATGTAAAAGGCAATTTAAGGTAAATAACCCTCTGCACAAGAATATGAATGCCTATAACCTTATCCACATGTAAATGGGCAGGCAAAAATTCATAACATAATATTTTAAGGTAATTTCTTGAGATTCAGTAAAATGCCTTTGAACTTAAATACATTTTCTTCAAGGAGGTTATAGAGTGCAGTGAAGGAGAAAAAATGATCTAGATAATTATGCTGGAAATATAAAGAAAAGAATTTTGTAGATTATTGTGACCTTTCTTTTACAAGTGGGAAATAAAATAAAGCCCAAATCTTCAGCAGAATAATATTTACTCAACATATTAAATTCATACAACCTTAAGCCTCTCCCCTGATTATAAATCCATCTGAGACCTGGCCACCACAGCTAAGGATTTCTTTCTTTTCTTATCTTTTTGCTACTTTAGCCTGAGCTGTCACAGACCCCTTTAACTCCTAAAGGAAATGCCAGAAGCACGAATGTAAAAGAACCCAGCAAACAATTTTTTAAAATAAGCATGCAAAAGTTTTTATTAGCCATTAATATTTGTCTCAGCCTAGCCTATCTTTACTTACACTTTACTTCTCTCTTCCCATCACAACCTTTTACTTCAAGTTCCCAAATACATTAGTACAACGATCCTCAAATTACTTGGCAAGAGGAATCACAGAAATTGTTTCAGTGATTATAACTTCCTAGCCCTGACACGACTTTCTGAAACCAAATCTCAGATGGGGCTGGGAATACAGATGATTCATAGCAAACACTTAGAGTTTCCCCCCAAAACACAGATTTCTAAGAACAACAAACAAAAAAGCCAGTCTATGAAAACTAGAATGAATATGTAAAACTAATTATTCGTTGACTAACTTGATATTTATTAAGGGTCTTTTATGTGACAGTCACTTTTCTAGTCCCTGGGCACTATTTACACACTATTCATAAGGTCATTTGTCAGGTTTCAATAAGTTCAACGCCTCATTTTCATTGAAGCAGTGCTGATTTTTAAAATAAGGCTGATTACATGTATCAGAACTTATTTCCAAAACAACCTTGATGATTAACAACCTTGACGGTTGTCCACGGTGAGTAATTAGAAAGCTTGAGATAAACAGGGTGGATTTATCGACACAGTTCAGGAAGGGCAGGGGTCAAGACCCTATCATTCTGAAAAGAGACACTTTCTTTGAGGCCACTTTTCAAGTGCTTTGAAAATCACTTTTTAAAATTGTTGCTTTTTCACTCTGGCAATAACTGAAAGGTAATAATGTCCTTTTTTCCCCCAACTCCAACTTCAAACTTCATCACATTATGTAAAAACATTGATGGAACTGGGCATGTTAAGATTAAAATATAAGAGAATGAGTGACAGAAGGGGGCCTTTGGAATAAATTTATTTGTGAATGTCCAGATGGCAGAAATAGAATGGAAGTTAGAAAAAGAATGGTGAATGGAAGTTAGAAAAGACTTTAGTCAATGTAAGGAAGAACCTTTAAACACTTACTTTATGGAATGGCCTGGCTCGTCAGCAGAGAGGAGGGAACTATCTGTCAGGGTTTCTGTGGGCTCTCGGACTAAGGGTTTTGCAAGATGACAGGCTACACACAAGCTTTTAGAGCGAGGAAGCACCTGAAATGATGGGGTGCACTCTAGCTTCCCTAAAGAATTAGAAAGCTTAATTTAAGGAAAGCTCACTCTTCAGTACATTCTTGAACTGTGTTTGCCTTTCAGAACCAAGTGGAACACAAAATAAGTAGAGAGTATCTTGGGGACAGTGTTTCAAACAAAAAAATGAGGGGAGAAGGTATGGATATGATGCAAAATCTTTGCTGTCAGGTCTACGCGCTGCCTCAATTCCCTGGTTCTAGGGGATAGAAAGGAAATTAATGTGCAAAAGTTGAAAAGAGATATAATTTGATTCAAGATAAAGGGGATTTTTTTGGCAATTAGAACAGTTAGGTCCAGTTTGCTTAAATATGCTTTTATCAGCACTACAGAAATATGCTTTCACTTTCAAAACTTCTCTGACATCATTCTCAAAATGTCTACATGCCATGTTCAAGTCACAGGGTAACCCAACAAAATATCTGACATAATTAAATAGCTGTGCTTCTTGGAAAAACAAGCAGTTAATAGTGTGTGCAATGTAAAGAAAGCCGTTTGAAAGGACCCAGCACCTAGCAGAGTGCCTACCCTGCCACAAGGTAAACATTCCATAAATGTGTGTGGAATGCAGATGCTAGAACTAGACCAATGCTTGGGACAGCTCAAATTTCTGTTCCAGGAATTTAGAAAGTGTTAAATCTGTTGTCTCATTTATTTATTTAAGTAGCCCTATGAGGTAGATTCTATGACACTTCCCCTACTGGTGAGAAACTGAGGCCAAGAAACTAGCCCAAGGTAAGTACTGGAAGCAAGAATCAAACCCTAGTCTGTTCAAGGCCCCAAACCACACACTTACCCACTGTTAGGTCTCAGCTGAGTGATCTCCATACACTCCTCTTGCTCTGGCTTATTTTTCTTTATATATTTCAGAATGAGCTCCCTCAGAGCCTCTGTATTATGAAGAAACTATAGCTCTAATGGCAGACAGAAAAATGAATTGTATATGGAAATGATTTTGCCAGGTGGAGATTTAATACATCTTTTTACATAAATTAGCACTGTAAGTCCTGAATGTGCATTAAGTTTAATCATTTCTTTTAAATGTGTCTCCCCTCACACACAGCTCTTTGACCTATATTCTGTTATTTTCATTATTAATAAACTCCCAATGTTTGACATCATGCACTTGTTGCATAGTGATTTTCACATTTACTGAGGAGGAAAAATCATCCTCTTGATGACCATTTTGTAATTCTCCTTCAAAATGTTTCCTTGGGATGTTGTTCAGATTGATTAAAACTAATTTAGAGGAAAAAGGAGGCAAGCATCTTCAGTTCCTAAGTTAATTAGCATCATATAAAGTCTCTGTAATTGACATAACATTTTGTAGTTGGATGTCATCATTCATACCCAGATTATTCATGAAGTAGAGCCAAGGCAGGAAGGAAACGAGAGCAGCACGAAGGGAATGAGTAGGTGAATGTACACGCATGAGACTGAGGACATGCCTCGGGCATTATGTCCCGTCCAAATAAAAATGTGGTGGTTATCTGCTGTTTTGTCAGAGCCACACCAGTTATTTCCTCCTCCCTAACCTGTTATCAAGCTCAATTAAAACAACTATACATGAACACAGGAAATACAAAGCACATGAGAGACACAGTCCTTAAAAATCCAGGCATGCTCCATCAATTTTATGCAAAGAATACAATGGGTGCTTTGGGATAAGCGGTACCTGTTTTCTCTCCCATAACATCAACTGCAAAGGATTAGAGATATACACCCAAACACTCCCTAAATAAATAATGATGATTTTTCCATGAAGTTAGCTAAATGCTTTATGAGCCTATTTACATTTTTAGCTTTATCTCCTGAAGACAGGATAATCTTCTGTTTAACCTAGTATTTCACATTATTTGAATTAAATGCATCTCCTCCAAACTTCTTAGAATGTTTCCAAATTCTGGAATTTCATAAAATGGACTTAACTTGCTTGCTAGGGGGTCAGTTCTTACAGAAAGTTAGAAAAACTGAAATTTGTCCTCCTGTGCTTCCCCTTCTGCACCTGCACTCCTCCTCACGGGCCACCTTCCTCCAGGCTCCAAGTGGTCTCGGGCTGCTGCTCCTCCCAGGGAAAACGGCTTACTGATGAGTTAAGATATTTAACAATCACATGAAGAGGTTAGAAACTTTATCATCACTTCTTCTTTAGTATGGAAAGTGGCAGTTTAGGAATGAGCCAAACGTCAGTGGGGAACTGCCTTCCGAATGGGCCACACCCTCCAAACTCATCTGACCACCAATCCCTCCACTTAGGTGAAGGAGCAGTGAGGCCCCAACCCACTCGCCCACGACTGCAGACTCGGACAGCTTGACAGCCTTCGTCTTGCTACAGTGAAGGACTGACATGTTTCTAAAACAACTGCGTCCTCCTCAGTCTGGGGTTATTGTCGCTTTCACAATTCAATTCTGAAACTACACAAGTTTAATTAGAAATGCCATTGACCAGGGGTTTTCACTTTGATTTGTTGACAGTTTTTAGAAACACTGAAGAGTTATCCTTTGAGCAATTTTTAGAATACATTTGGTTAGGAATTTTAAGAAACACAAAATTAAGAAAGAAATGATGAAAAGAAAATGCATTACAAGTGACAATGCTGTGATCTAAAACGCACATCTGAATAGAGACACCAGGCTGGTGGACTGGCAATGTGTGTAGTAACCCAAGGACCGTCTCCTCCTACAACAAGATGAGCATCGTTTACTGAACAAGCACCAGCTGCCCAGCGCTCTGCCTCCTGAGCATTTATCAAGAGAGAAGGTGGGACCAAACACCGCCAGCCGTTACGGAGAAAAAGGAAAGCTTTCAGTGCTAACAAGAGAAAATCGAACTTTGTTCAGAAAGATGAGAAACGATTACAGGACAGTCCTTGTTCTTGACTGCAATCAGAGGCTAATACCAGCTGAATGTCCCAGACTAACTCCCTTCCTCACCGAACTGCCAGCCTCTCCCCTACTCCTGCCTCCCAAGACTTGAGAATGTTTTCTGCTGCTCACTTTCTGTGTCACTGCGTTTGGTTTGTTTGGGGAGTATCCATCTCATTAGGTGAAACAATAATCTTTGATATTTTTGACTTCTCTTAATTTTTTTTCTCATAGAGAGATATTTGGGATTGAGACAATATGAACAAAAATATAGACTTCCTTAGATTAAAGACAATATTCTGACAGTTGAACCATTAAGATTTCAAATTTGTGATAAATGATTGATGGAGATGGAGTAACTACATCTAGGTGATTTTTTGGTTGGTTTCTAAATATTTCCTCTAGCTCACCCACTTTTGTATCAGGGAAATTCAGATGACAAAGTAAACTTGCTATCATATAAACATATAAAGAGAAAGTAATTCTTAATTTCTTAAGATGAGAAAAACTACTAAGAACTCAATTACCTGAAAACCTAGTATTTTACTCCATTTGCCTCTTTGCCCATAGATTCTTTTTCTTTTTATAATTTTATTTATTTATTTTTTTCCCCCAAAGCCTCCAGTAGATAGTTGTATGTTGTAGTTGCACATCCTTCCAGTTGATGCACGTGGGACGCGGCCCCAGCATGGCCGGACAAGCGGTGTGTCGGTGCGCGCCCGGGATCCGAACCCGGGCCACCAGCAGCGGAGTGCGCGCACCCAACTGCTAAGCCACGGGGCCGGCCCTGCCCATAGATTCTTTATGAAAATATGAAATTTGTTTCTGTTGAACCATTTTACTAGTGATCATAATGAAATCATAACTGATCTTACAGCTGGAGTCTCCCCTTTGAGCAAAAGTGGACTCTAAAAAGAGGTTGTGTCCCCTCCAGTTCCAGGGAGAATATGCTGTGGTTCTCAGCAGCTTAATGCAGCTGGCTGCCAGCAAAGGATTTCTGGTAAATGCTGTTTATACCCAGTGAATTAAAGTAAATATTTATTTATTTATATTGAGGTTACATTGGTTTATAACAGTATATAAATTTCAGCTGTACATCATTATATTTCAACTTCTGTATACTCTAAATTGTGTTCACAATCAAAAGTCTAGTTTCCATCCATTACCATAAAGTGTCCCCCTTTATCCCTTTCACCTTCCCCTCACCCCCTTCCCTTCTGGTAACCATCAGTCTGTTCTCTATATCTATGTATTTGTTTGTTGTTATTTTATCTTCCACACATGAGTGAAATCATATGGTATTTGCTTTCTCCACCTAACTTACTTTGCTTAGAATAATACCCTCAAGGTCCAACCACATTGTTGCAAAAGGCAATATTTCATCTTTTTCATGGCTGAGTAGTATTCCATTGTGTATATATACCATATCTTCTTTATCCATCCATCCATTGACGGGCACTTCGGTCGTTTCCAAGTCTTGGCTATTGTGAATAATGCTGCAATGGGTGCATTTATCTTTTTTTTGGGGGGGGGTGAGGAAGATTAGCCCTGAGCTAACGTCTGTGCCAATCTTCCTCTATTTTGTATGTGAGATGCCTCCACAGCATGGCTGATGAGTGGAGTAGGTCCACGCTGGAGATCTGAACCTGCGAACCTGGGTCGCCGAAGCAGAGTGCGGAACTTTAACCACTTGGCTACGGGGCCAGCTCCCCATATATCTTTTCAAATGAGCATTTTCTTGTTCTTTGGATAAATACCCAGAAATGGAATAGTTAGATCATATGGTAGTTCTATTTTTAATTTTTAAGAAATCTCCATATTTTTTTCCATAGTGATTGCACCAATTTACATTCCCACCAGCAATATATGAGGTTTGCCTTTTCTCCACATCTTCTCCAACATTTATTTCTTGTTTTTTTTAATAATAGCCATTCTGACAGGTGTGAGGTGATATCTCATTGTGGTTTTGATTTACATTTCCCTAATAATTAGTGATGTTGAACATCTTTTCATGTGCCTACTGGCCATCTATATATCTTCTTTGGAAAAATGTCTATTCATATCCCCTGCCCATTTTTTAATCCAGTTATTTGTTTTTTTTGTTGTTGAGTTGTATGAGTTCTTTATATAATTTGGAAACTAACGTCTTACCAGATGTATGATTTCCCACTATCTTCTCCCAATCCATAGATTGTCTTTCTATTTTGTTGAAGGTTTCCTTTGCTGTGCTGAAGCTTTTTAGTTTGATGCAGTCTATTTGCTTATTTTTTCTTTTATTTCCCTTGCCTGAGGAGACATATCTAATAGATATTTCTACGACCAACATCAAAGAGTGTACTGCCTTATCTTTTTTCCTAGAAGTTTTATGGTTTCAGGTGTTACACTCAAGGCTTTCATCCATTTTGAGTTAATTTTTGTGTATGGTGTGAGATAACAGTCTATTTTCACTCTTTTGCGTGTGGCTGTCCAGTTTTCCTAACACCATTTATTGCAGAGACTTTCCTTTCTTCATTTTATGTTCTTGGCTCCCTTGTCAAAGATTAGCTGTCCATAGATGTGTGGCTTTACTTCTGGCCTCTCAATTCTCTTCCATTGATCTGTGTGTCTGTTTTTCTGCCAGTACTGTGTTGTTTTGCTTATTATAGCTTTGTGGTATACTTTGAAATCAGGGAGTGTGATACCTCCAGCTTTGTTTTTTTTTCTCAGGATTGTTTTGGCTATTCAAGGTCTTTTGTTATTCCATATAAATTTTAGGATTCTTTGTTTTTTTTTCTGTGAAAAATATTGTTAGGACTTTGATAGGGATTGTGTTGAATCTGTAGATTGCTTTAGGTAATATGGGCATTTTAACTACATTAATTCTTCCAATCTATGAGCAAAAAATATCTTTCCATTTCTTTGTGTCTTCTTCAATTTCTTTCAACAATGTCTTACAGTTCTCAGTGTATAGGTCTTTCACTTTCTCAGTTAAATTTATTCCTAGGTATTTTATTCTTTTTGTTGTGATTGTAAACAGGATTGTATTCTTGATTTTGCTTTTTGCTAGTTCGTTGTTAGTGCATAGGAACACAACTGATTTTTATATGTTAATTTTGTATCCTGCAACTTTTCTGTATTTGTTAATTATTTCTAGTAGTTTTTTGGTAGATTCTTTTGAATTTTTTATATATAAAATCATGTCACTGGCAAATAGTGACAGTTTTACTTCTTCCTTTCCAATTTGGATCCCTGTTATTTCTTTTTCTTCTTAATTGCTCTGGCTAGGACTTCCAATACTATGTTGAATATCAAGTGGTGAGAATGGACATCCTTGTCTTACTCCTGTTCTTAGAGGGATAGCTTTCAGGTTTTCACCATTGAGTGTGATGTTAGCTGTGGGTTTGTCACATATGGCCTTTTTTATATTGAGGTACTTTCTTTCTATACCCATTTTATTGAGAGGTTTTTTTTTTTTTAATCATTAATGGATACGGAATCCTGTCAAATGCTTTCTTTGCGTCTATTGAGATGATCATGTGATTGTGATTCTTCATTTTTGTTAATGTGGTGTATCACATTGATTGATTTACGGATGTTGTACCATCTTTGTATCCCTGGAATAAATCCCACTTGATTGTGGTGCATATAATCCTTTTAATGCATTGTTGTATTCGATTTGCTAATATTTTGTTGAGGATTTTTGCGTCTTTGTTCACCAGTGATACTGGCGTGTCATTTTTTTGTGTGTGTGTTGTTCTTGTCTGGTTTTGGCCTCAGGGTAATGTTAACCTGATAGAATGAGTTAGGAAGTAACCCTTTCTCTTCAATTTTCTGAAAGAGTTTGAGAACATTCTTTGAATATTTGGTAGAATTCTCCAGAGAAGCCATCTGTTCCTGGACTTTCGTTTTTGGGAAGTTTTTGATTATTGATTCAATCTCCTTACTAGTGAGATTCTCTATTTCTTCTTGATTCAGTTTTGGAAGGTTATTTGATTCTAAAAATCTATCCATTTCTTCTAGGTTATCCAATTTGTTGAAGTATAGTTTTCATGGTATTCTCTTATAATCCTTTGTATTTCTGTGGTATCTGTTGTAATTTATCTTCTTTTGTTTCTGATTTTTTTATCTGGGCCTTCGCTCTTTTTTTCTTAGTGAGTCTAGCTAAAGATTTCTCAATTTTGTTTATCTTTTCAAAGAACTAGCTCTTAGTTTCATTGATCTTTTCTATTGTCTTTATAGTCTCTATTTCATTTATTTCTGCTTGGATTTTCATTATTTCCTGCCTTCTACTGACTTTGGGCTTCACTTGTTCTTTTTCTAATTCCTTCAGGTGTAATGTTAGGTTGTTTGAGATTTTTCTTGTTTATTGAGGTAGGCCTATATGGCTATAAACTTCCCTAATAGTACTGCTTTCCTGCATCTCATAGATTTTGGTACATTGTGTTTTCATTTTCATTTGTCTCCAGGTATTTTTTGATTTCTCCTTTGATTTCTTCATTAATCTAATAGTTGTTCAGTAGCATGTTGTTTAGTCTCCACATATTTGTGACTTTTTCAGCTTTCTTCTTGTAGTTGATTTCTAGTTTCATATCATTGTGGTTGAAAAAGCTAGTTGATATGATTTCAATCTTCTTACATTTATTGAGACTTGTTTTGTTTCCCAACATATGGTCTATCATTGAGAACATTCCATGTGCACTTGAGAAGAATGTGTATTCTGATGCTCTTGGATGGGATCTTCTATACATAGCTAGCAAGTCCATCTGGTCGAATGTTTCCTTTAAGGCCAATGTTTCCTTGTTGACTTTCTGTCTGGATGATCTACCCATCGAAGTTAGTGTGGTTTTAAACTCCCTTACTATTATTGTGTTGCTGTCAATTTCTCCCTTTAGGTCTGTTAATAATTGTTTTATATATTTTGGTGCTCCTATGTTAGGTGCATACATATTAATAAATGTTATGTCTTCTTGATAGATTTTCCCCTTTATCATTATGTAATGTCCATCTCTGTCGCTTGTTATCTTTGTTTGGCTTGAAGTCTATTTTGTCTGATATAAGTATGGCTATGCTCACTTTCTTTTGTTTGCCATTTGCTTGGAGTATCATCTTCCATCCCTTCTCTTTGATCTTATGTTTATCTTTAGACCTGAGATGGGTCTCCTAGAGTCAGCATCATTGTTTGGTCTTGTTTTTTAATCCATCTAGCTATTCTGTCTTGTTTGGTGAATTCAATCCATTTACATTTAGGATGATTATTAATGTATGAAGACTTAATATTGACATTTTATCTTTTGTTTTCTGGTTGCCCTATAATTCCATTCTTTCTTTTTTCCTTGTGTTTCTGTCTGCTGTTTCAGTTTGGTGGTTTTCTGTAATGTGTTTCTCAATTTCCTCTTTCTTTATGTTTTGTGCCTCTGCTCTGAATTTTTGTTTTGTGGTTACCTTGAAATTTGCATAAAAGGTCTCATGGATGAGATAGTCCTTTTTCTGCTGATAGCATCTTATCTTCATTTGCCTATGCAGCCTCCATCCTTTTCCTCTTCCCCTTCTATGTGTTTGTTGTCACAAATTATTTCTTTTGGTACTGTGAGTTCATTATCAAACTGAAGTGGCTATAGTTATTTTTAATGCTTCCTTCCCCTTTAACTTTTATGTTATAATCAAGTGCTTAATAACCTACTTTGATATCGAATTTTTCTGTCTATTTATCACGTTGCTCAAAGCTTTGTGTAAGTTTGCCTGTTAGTTTCAGGTAGGAGAGAGCTCCTTTCAACATTTCTTGTAAGGCAAGCCTAGTGGCAATGAACTCCCTCAGCTTTTGTTTTTCTGAGAAAGCCTTTATTTCTCCTTCATATCTAAAAGATAACTTTGCTCGACAGACTATTAGTGGCTGACAGTTTTTATCTTTCAATATTTTTAATATATCATTCCACTCTCTCCTGGCCTGTGGAGTTTCTGCTGAGAAATCTGCTGCTGGCCTAATGCGGGTTCCCTTGTAGGTTATTGTTTTTTTATCTCTTGCCTGCATTTAATATTCATTCTCTGGCATTGACTTCTGACAGTTTTATTAACATGTTTCTCTGAGAAGATCTTTTTGCATTGAGATAATTGAGTGTTTTGTTAGCTTCATGGATTTGTATATCCAGTTCCTTTCCCAGGTTTGGAAAATCCTCAGCTATTAATTTTTTAAATAAGCTCTCTGCTCCCTTCTCTCTCTCTTCTCATTCTGGGATACCTGTTATCCTTATGTTGCCCTTTCTAATGGAGCTGGATAATTCTTGTAGAATTTCTACAGTTTTAAAATTCTTAGTTCTCTCTCCTCTTCTACCTGCATCATTTCTAGGTTTCTATCTTTGAGCTTGCTAATTCTCTCTTCCTTCTGGTCTGCTGATTTCCAATGCTTTCTAATGCATTCTTCATCTTATTTATTGAATTCTTCAGCTCCAGAATTTCTGTTTGGTTCTTTTTTAGAGTTTCAATCTCTTTAGTGATGTCTTCCTTCTGCTCATTGATTTTATTCCTGAGCTTATTGAACTGCTTTTCTTGTAGCTCGTTGAGTTTCTTCATGACAGCTATTTTGAATTCTTTATCAGTTAGATCACAATCTTCTATAACTTTATGTTTGGTTTATAAGAGAATGGTTATTTTCTTTTTGTGATGTCATGTTATCATGAGTTTCCGTGGTGCTTGCTGAGTTATTTCTCCGCTGGTGTATTTGTTGTAGAAAACATTTTTCTTATTTAGCTATAGCTTTGTTTGTTTTGATTCAAACTTTTCAACCAATTGGAAATTACAGGCCTTTATTTTGTTTTTCAATAGGTGAGGCTACAGTGTTAGTTTTTGGTTTCTCTTACCTGAACTGATTCTAGCTATATTCCACCCTCTACCACCTCTATTCGGGAAGTTCCACTGCTGTGGCCGGGGTAGGAAGAGGGAGGGGAGGGAGCCGGGTTCATGGGGCATCACCTCTGCTGTTGCTTGTTACCCTGTGGCCGCAGGAACTACTGCAATTGGAATGTCAGAGGTCTGTGTGCGCCTCTGCAACTGCTACCAGGCTCTGTGCCGTGACCAGGGGCCTGGGATCACAGGGCTCCACCTCCACTACTGCTCTGTTCCCATGTCTGCAAGTGCTGCTGTAGTGGGCTGGCCCGAGTCACACATGTGCCTCCCTTGCTACCCACTGGGTTCTCTGGGGCTGAGAGTGACTGACTCAGCTGCCACAGCCAGGGGTCCAGAGTCCTGGGCACTGCCTCTGCTGTTCCCTCATCTCACCTCCTTTCTGTGCTCCAATTCACTGACCTTTGTCTGTACCAATGTGTGGATCTCTCTGGCTTCCTGGTGTGTTGGGCAATGTAGCCTTTATTGGGTTATGGCTGTTTTACTAGCTGTAGATTTAAGGGGAAAGACAAAGAGATCCTCTCACACCTCCATGATGATGAAATCTCTAAAGTAAATGGATATTTATTGAGCACCACCAAACATAAGACAGTGTTGCAGTAATGTGGTAATGCAGTCACCACCTCGTTACCCTACAGACTCTCAAATTTTTCTTCTTTCAGAGCTCCACACCCAGAGAATTCATTCCTAGAGTGGTGCTTTCCTGGTATACATTGAACATTTATAAAATACTAACTATTCTTGATGCTATATTGGATATACTGAATAATATAAAATACCCAAAACAAAGGATTCTTGCCCTCTAGAGCTTAACTTTTTTGTGTGTGTGTGTGAGGAAGATCAGCCCTGAGCTAACATCCATGCTAATCCTCCTCTTTTGCTGAGGAAGACCGGCTCTGAGCTAACATCTATTGCCAATCCTCCTCCTTTTTTTTTCCCCCCAAAGCCCCAGTAGATAGTTGTAAGTCATAGTTGCACATCCTTCTAGTTGCTGTATGTGGGATGCGGCCTCAGCATGGCCGGAGAAGTCGGTGCGCGCCCGGGATCCGAACCTGGGCCGCCAGTAGCGGAGCATGTGCACTTAACCGCTAAGCCACGGGGCCGGCCCTAGAGCTTAACTTCTAAAATGTAAGATCACAATAGTTCTTATTGAAATGGGTAGCACGGATACAAGAATATGGCACATGTTTACAAGAGCTTATAAATAACAAGTACTTGATATGTGACACAATATTTCCATAATTTCTGATGGCTTTTTTATGAAGAAATGGCATTTTCAACATTTCTGTTTGAGAGGTCCTGAGAATAAATACAAATAATCAAATGTGAAAACAAAGCATTAGGAAGCATTTAGAATTTGTTAATTTATTCTACTCTTACTGTGTGTCTGAAAAAAAGATGGAAAAGGTTAAATAATGAGTCTTATTTGAAAATGTTACGAATCTATACTCTCTAAAATATGATGAAAACTCACCAAACAAGTACCAAGACAGTATTTTTAGGCTCCAATTCCAGTTATTCTTTGTTGTTACATTAATTGGTGATGTCTGGTGTAAAATCGAGGCAGATTTAGTCTATTTTGTGATCAATTTCATTGAGAATGTCAGATATATTTGTGTCAAAGGGAACACATAAAAAAAATCAATATTTCCATAAGTCTAGAGATTCAACAAATTTAATTTGTTCTAGCTACCTGCACTTGCATACTTTTTCTAAAAAGGGGATTGATAAATATTTCTCAATAAAACTTTCTGCAACTATGTTTTATTGATGCATATGCTAAAATATATATAAAATATTTTTTAGAGTTTTAAGTTGATTTAAACTCATTTATTTGTTCATTTTGTTTTCCTTTCTTTTAAATGGGAGTCTCTTTTAGGTTTTATTACAATGAGCTATAATAATAAAAAATTTCAACAAAAGATTGGCTTCAACACAAAGGTCCTGTAAACACAGTAGGAAACATTCTCTTATCTTTCATGGGGACGTCTGTGCAGTCATTGTGAGTGACATGGAAAAGATACCTGAGACTCAAAGCAGGACCAGAAAAGGGAAATGTAAATAATCTAGGTTACATTTTTAAAAGAGCTTAAATGAAGAAAATTCTCTGGTAAAGAACAAAAGCTACTTTGATCAAATTCTTTAAAATCATATGATTAGCACTTGAGATTAGCAAGCCAAAACCATCCTGGGTTTTAATTCCAGATCAATCGCCTATGAGATATTGAGATTTGGGGCCAGTTCTCTGAAAGATCTAACTATCCTCAATCTCTATAATGTTCTACCTCCGTCTTTTCACTCCATCTAGGCAAATACAAGCAATGCTTTTCCCACTCTCAATAATCAGAGAAGTATTTCCCAATCATTTCTGCTTAACAAATTATTCCGCATCCTCAAAACTTCCACGTGATCTTTTTGAAGCAGACTCTTTTGACTCCACTTACCCTAAAAGTCTCTTTACTACTGAATGCCACTTTATAACTGTAGTGTATTCTTCACAAAGGTAAAGGAAGATCTAATAAACTGTGAAGGATAATATTCAAATCAATGGCTCTGCTGACAGACAGAATGAGAGAGAATAGCAGAGACCTCCACAAGCCCACCTTTCTCTGTCACTCACCTCCATTTTCCATTTCTGGAATTTATCTATTTCTCAACAAGGTTAGGAAAGTAAAAATAAATTCAACATATTTATTTAACATCTATTTGAATGTTTAGTATTATTTCAAGTAATATGGTAGATTAAGAAAAAGATGTTCTTTTGGTTTCTGCTCTTAAGTTGTATATCTATTATTTGCTATTTAATCCAAAACAAGAATCAGAAAGTTAAAACCAAATTATTTCACAGTCACTTCTACTACATACTCTTCTTTTCTCATATACACACACACACAATGTTAATTGTTAACACAATAGTTTTCATCAGAATATGAAATATAATGGTGTTTGGCAAACAAATGTTTATGAATAATTTAAGGTAACTATTTCAGGCCCCCAAAGTAACACTCTTTTTATTGTGTTTTCCAAAGCTCTCAGTAAGGTAATTATGCTGCATGGAAAAGTCCGTATCATATTCTCTATTATGGATTTTATGGGTTTTTTTACTGAAGTACTTCTTCCCTTCTGTATTATGTAGGACTTGGCTGCTTTTTTCCTTGGATACTTTACTACCAAGACAGGAAATCAAGTTGATAATGTCCTATGGATCATAAGAAGTTCATCTATTTGCACCAGGAGAAGATCTGTGGTAACAGCAAGGGCCAGCCGAGCACAACATGTCAGATGTGCTGACTGCTCCCAAGACAGCAGGCAACATGCAGCAAAAAGAGAAGTTCAAGACCTCACTGAAGACAGCAAGCTGCAGCAACAGCCTCCCAGCTGAGTGACACGAAGCCCATAATGCAAACATTACTCGTTTAGGTAGGCACACATGAAATATTAATTTCCTGGATTGTCTGCATTCGCATAGTAATAATAAGTTCATATTCTTGGTTTGTTCTGGCCTCAATTAGCAATTCTATTGTCATACTTGAGATTTGGGGAAGGAAGGAAAAGAGAAGGCTGTAGAAAATGTCCCTTTGGAAACAGCAACAGTAATGGAGCTTATCACTACCATCATTAATTTAATCAAAAACCTTGAGGCGGAGGGTTAGTGCAATCTGTTAAGAAAACATTTTCTAAAATGAGAGTGCTTCCCATTTCAATTAGGGTCTTGCTCTTTTTTTCTCTGAGACATTCTTTTTCTCTGTTCTCTCCCCCACCCCATCTCCCACTTCTGCCACTGATTAGATCTGCAACTGGGGGGTGTATTTTTACTAAAGAACGTCTTCTTGCAAATTGACAATTTTGCAACATCTCTCTCTTCTAACCTTCTTAACTGACTTTTTTTTTTTATGACATCTCAATTACTTCAGACTCACTGTGCCAAAGATAAAGTCCTTGTATCTCAATGAGAGAATACCCCAGAGAGAATGGAGTTTGCTTCATGGCGTGCATGTTAATATGCTATTCTCTTTAATTAGTCTTACAGGTAATAGCTGACAGTGGATAAATCTGCTGTACTTGTATGTGTGTTTGTACACACATGTATGGTTAGGTGTGTCTCCTCTTTCAGATACAAAAACAACAAAAAAGCTATGAGGGAGGTCACTAAGAATAGAATTCTTGAAAATGAAATCCCAAGGATGACTATAGGCATCCTGCATATAATACAAAAATACCAATCCACAATTTCAGAATTTTAAATTTGTTGATTTTTAAACCTCAGGTACATCATTATTAAATAAACATAAAGTGCTGGTGGTCTTGGTTCAACACTGAGACTTCTCACTCCTACTTCCAGAGAGTAGCTTTACGAATGCAGACAAACCCTTTCACGAGCCCCATTGAAATGACAACACTTTCTATATGAAAGGATTATATCTTCTGCTAGAGAGAATTTCCTGAGCTGAAAATCATGTGAGTATCTCAACAGGAATATCTCTCTGAGAGCTGGAAGAAACAAAACTGCATTTTGGATTTCTGTGACATTAGAGACAATAGTGATTTGGCCATGCACACAGAAGACATGGGTACCATCTCCACCTGTCTTCACTGGCAGCTTATCCAGTGGTGCTTCTATACAGCAGGAAGAGGGAAGGTGCTGGCTCTCAGCTCACCCTTCCCAGTGAAGCTATACTTAAAAATTTTAAATACCTCTAAGTAACACCATGGAATTATGAGGTCAGGAAATTGCATGTAAGTGATTCTATCTATAGACCACTATGAGATCTGAAAAAGCCTTAATAATAAAATATGTTCGCAAGACAGAAAAGAATACTTTTATATTCTTCTTTTCCATTCAAACAAATACATTTTGAGTTTTTGTTGTCTTAGCTTTCAATATTTAAAATTTATTTGGAAATTGGGGAATAAAATATCACAAATAAAAATATTTTACAAAGCATTTAGGGAAAAATGTTCTTTAAAATAGAAAGCAGGCGTCCAAAAAGACAGGTAATCTCAGCCATTTTCTTTAAAAAGTGCAGACTCTGTGCCTATTCCCAAATGCCAGAGAGAAGTACTGTACAGGGGAGCATCTGTGTGGCTGATGAAGAGGCAGCACTAGTAACTTTAACATAATCGTTCTCTAACACCTCTATAATCTTCTGAAGCTGAAGACACAAATAACAGTGTAACAAGCATTTCATTATCGTTATTACTGTTTCTAGAATGAATAGAAATATGCTCACGGTCTAAGTTAGGTCTTCACATGGATAACTATACAACAAAATTATCCAGTTTCCACAACCATTAAATACTAAATAAAAAGGCCAGCATTAATGCACACATACAAAGCTGTCATCTTTTACATGAGACAAAAATTATAAAGGGCTCCATTTTTTCTCTGTTTCATGAAATTCTTAGTAAATCATATTAAGGGATGAAATACCTGGCAAGTGACTTCTGAAGGTACTAGGATACCATTAAGGTAAATTAACTGAAGGGGCCGTCCCCGTGGCGTAGCGGTTAAGTGCGCGTGCTCCGCTGCTGACGGCCCAGGTTCGGATGGCAGGCGCGCACTGTCGCACTGCTTGTCAGGCCATGCTGTGACGGCGTCCCACATAAAGTGGAGGAAGATCCATGTGGATGTTAGCTCAGGGCCAGTCTTCCTCAGCAAAAAACAAGGAGGATTGGCATAGATGTTAGCTCAGGGTTGATCTTCCTCACAAAAAAATAAAAAATAAATTAATTAATTAACTGGAATAGCCCTTGACATCCCTCTCTCCCCACCCACCCCATGTATACATGCTTATCCATGGAAATCAGAATTTAATTACCCAAATTATCATATATAGATATATATTTTTTAAGGTATGAAGAATAGGTAATACCGATTTCTCACGTGTCAGGAACTCTGCTGAGTGCTTTATATGTATTAAGTGCTCAATCCTCAGCGACCTTACAAGTGTAATAACCATTTTACATTGATAGATGAGGAAACTGAGGCACAGAGAAGTACAGAAACTAGAAGTGACGAGAGTGGGGAGTGGGATCAAAACCCATGCACTTTTAACCATCGAACTATTCTGTCTCTACAGGAGGGGAAGGAATGGAAGAGGGTTCAGGACATTTGAATCAGCTGTGTCCTGTTCCTGCCCATTAAATGACTCTCCGGACCTCCATTTTCTCATTTCAAAAATGCCTAAATAACTTGAGGTTGTGGATTTCTGTCACTTTTCAGCTTCAATCTGCATAATCTTCCAAATTATAAATTGTCTCCCTCTCCCCATCCCCCAGAAGCTTCAAGTTGAAAGGGCATCTGAAATCACCAAATCCAGGCTCCCTTCCTCCACCAAGAAAATCGATAAGCATATCTGATTTACAGTGATTTTTTTACATTAATTCTTCCTTCAAATGAAGGGAACAGCCCATAGGTCATGAGACATTGTTAAAAGTTTAACTGTTAGAAATATCTTCTTTTTGTTAACTTTATCTTCCCATAGGTCTAAATATGACTCACTTATTTGTTTTTTATACCCTTTGCTTTTTATACATATAACTTTCTACAAACATAAAAAATAGGATTATTATGTAAAGTTTTGAAAAGTACAGGACTACTACAAATAAATAAAAAAACTATATAATTCAACCACCCAAAGAAATCTATTAAAAAGAATTTCTTAGCAATTATTTTAATATACATAGTTCAACTTTAATAACTAAACTGTGATCTTTTACTCAATATTATAATGTGAACATTTATCCATGCTATTAACTGTTGTTGGTGAATATGATTTTTATAAATTCTGCAGCTTCTTTACATTTTTAATTTTTTATTATAACTTTTAAGAATTTTTGAATAAGTCAGATATACATACTCATAACTATCAACATTTCCGTTATAGTTTCTTCATTTGGTATCATCCCTTTCAACTCCAAAAGAAGTTAAACATTTGTTTCTATTTTCTTGTGTAATTTTTATGGTTTCTTAATATTTTCCATGTTAGCTCTTTAATCCATCTATCATTTTTTCTGGCATATATTTATATGGTTTGAGGAATTATAAATTTTGTGAAACCTCAGAAATGATTTTCTTCTAGATAACAGGCCTTCAGACATTTGAAATATGTGATCATGCTTATCATTTCCCTTCCATCCAAATCACAAGTCTTCTATGTTAAATACAATCAATTCCTTCTTTTTTCAAAGTAGTTTGAAAAGTAGTTTCCTCTGTATGTTCTCACATTTGCCAATTTTATTCAGAAGTGTGATGTTCAAAACAAGACACAATTTTTTAAAAAAAATGTTATCTTTTTAATTTTTTTTTGTTTATTGCAGTAACATTGGTTTACGACATTGTAAAAATTTCAGGTGTACATCATTGTACTTCTATTTCTGCATAGATTACATCATGGACACAATTTTTAAAATGTGCAATCAGTGTCCATGCATCTGAGGGCAGGAAATTATAATTCCATAAATGCAACTAAGATTAAATAGGGTTGTTGGCTACCACATCATAACCTTGGCACGTATTCAACTGGTACTTAACTAAAATCTCCCAGATCTTTTTCACATGAACCACTACTGTCAAGCCCTATTTTCTGAAAATGCTGGCAATTAATCTGCAAGCCTCTCATCTACATAGCAGTATATATGCATTTGCTATATATTGTGCTTTTAAATAGTGATTGTGTTTCTGATTTAAATGAGATTGTGCAATTACCCAGGAACATAGAAGGGAACTCAACGAATGCCTCTGATAGGAGTGATAATGTGGAGTGTACAGATGCTGGAGACCCTATTCAGTAATCCTTCCTCGTAAACATACTCCATCTCACTGCTGCATAGAAAACATGATGGCCATATAGTGAGCAATGCCTTCATTTAAAACACATACCTATAGTATGGTAATAGGGATTTCAAGAAATCCCTTTAAGGATACCGAGAAACAAATTTAAAACTTCCCAGAATAAAAGGGCAGTTTCAGGCACCAAAAGAACTGAGCAGACCACGTTTTTGCAAAGCCCTCTGTGATCTTCTTAAGCCCATCTATTCAGAGTAAAGGTCAAGTGGGCAAACTCAGCAATTCTATTTTCCCACAAAGCTGCTACACTTTTCTGTCTCCTGACAGCCCCTTCACTAGGAGTCTATTATCTTCCACTCTGTTTCCAGCACCACCCAGATCCTTAACTGGAAACCCACTAAACAGCTCCTTTCTTTCATGGGTTGACTTTCAGCTTCTTGTAATGGCTTCATGTTATACATCTAAAAGCTTTCTTCCCTTGCTTTGTTTGTATAAGGGGGGCAATTTGAGAAAGCAGAACCCATGCTAAACAAGCCTTTCACTACTCAGTAGACCAAAGGCAAGTAAATTTGCTAATGAAGGCCTCTTCTAGTTCATTAGGTGGCACTTTAAAAACAGCATTTAGATGACACGTCTGAAACTGTCTTTAAAGACTGTCTTAAGAATTTAATTTCTACTTGAAGGAGTATTTTACACTTTCCTTTAAATAATAGTTAGTGATTCTTTCAAAAAAAAAAACCAAATTAGAGTTTACTGTCTAATCATATAGACTGCAGGTTGTGTTTGCATTCTATCAGGAACTCATGGAGTAGAAGCTTTTTCCTATCCCAATACTTGTTTAGATTGGTAGCTGTTTTCTGTTTAAGTCTTAATCCAGATCAAGAAATCAAATGTGAGAAAATAAAATCTAGTTGCTCTGAGCTGACAGCTACTTGGCAGATCAAAAAATCAAATTCCTCCACTTTCAAAGTTAAATGGAGAAAAAGGAGAGGAAAAACAGTTGCTTCCTGCCAGGCTCTAAGCTTTCCATTTAAAGATGTTTGTACACTGACATGATCAGAGTGGGCCAAAGAAGTCGCGTTCACAGCAGCAGAGTCAACACATCAAGTTTGAGCTCAAGTTAGCTGTTTTCCTACATTTCTTACATTTTAGTGCATATTTTCTTGCCATTGCTTGATGGGCAATGCTTGACATGTAAGCACACATTTAAACACATACATATTCTTAAGGAGAAAAAGAAGACAAACTAATGGCCAAAAAACATGAACACGGGATTTCTTCAGTCTAAAGGTTAATGTGTATCTCAACGTTAATTTGTGCAGCAGGATGGTGATATTTACCTATTTATTTAAATTTCATGATAAAATGTATTCAAAATAAATGATAATAAAAATGACTGGTTTACCTTCAGTTACCAAGTAGAAGAGAAATGCACTTAAAAATACAGGCCACAGGACCCAAAGGGCAGAATTTTAGACCAGTTTTTTCCTTTTATCCTTGTCATGTAACATTGTTTTACCACATTGCCATTGTTCTCTTCCTAACATTTAGGAGACAAAGTCAATGAAGAGAGCAGTTTGAATTATCAGGTAGCAGTTATCATCAAATAAACTATATTCAAAAAGCCATTCCTCTCGCATGTTACATCATGACCTGTTATTTCTGTAGGGTTTCCACTTCTGGAAGTTGCAGTGGAAATGATAATTGCATTGAAAGCAGCTTCCTTCTTAAGATGATGACAGACCCAAGATTACATGGAGCCCAAGAACATGAAACAGCGCAGGAATGCAGCCAAGGGCACTCAGCTCACTGGAGTTCTAGTGCTGGCTCGCAGGATGTTGCCCTCAATCCTTGACTTGGCTGTAAGGACTCCATAACCTGATCTCAATTCTCTTCTCCAACCTCTTCTTTACATCTACATGTCTGAAAGCTACAATTCTCTGGATGATTTTCTTCTTTTTCTAATCTAGAAAAATGAAATCATGCCCTATACATGTCAATTCCATTCCTCCCTGCAAGACATAGAATAATGACTCCTTTAAAAAGGACTGGAGCAAAAATGTGTGTGTGTGCATGTATTCAAGAGAAGTACTTTTAAAAGAGACATTTTAATTAACCCCAATTTAGCAGACAATGCTGAAACACAGGGGACTTAAGACACTCCTGACCTATTGCTTTTTAGTGATAATGATGGTGATAAATGAGGCTACATTCTCCTGTCTAGAAATACTTGCCACAGGCATGACTTCTGAACAACTTGCTTCCCTCACTTCTCACTGCCCCGTATCAAGTAATAACGATGTCAAGCACAAGAACAGAAAACCCAGGGAACCAAATGAAAGAGATGTAAAAGGAAAGGAATATAAATGAGGTTATGCAGCACTGGAGAGACTTTTTAAAACTCCAATTCCAATGAAGATAGTTTAGAAATTGGAATGACCCTCAAGGTTGGTTCTGCAATGAGTATTCATGTTTCCTGAACAATTTTGGTGCTGTTTCTCAGGTTTTAATTAGCAATGGTGCCACCCTAAAAGGATTCTCAGCATTTTCTCGTAGACTCCAGGCCATTCGCTCTTATTATGCAAGTCGGCTTTCATCATTCCTGCATTATCATTGATCTTAGCACAGTTGCCAATGCCAACAATCACCTAATTATTTTCATGGAGAATAAAAATAAGTTCCTCTGTAAAAACCCACGACATATTTTATTTTTAAAATGTCTGATGGCTTTTCAGAAAAAGGGAAATAACTATTCAGTTTTCCAAATGCTAAACTATTTCTTTATGTGAGTCAAAAACGTTGATTTTGGCATTTTGCCTACATCAAGAAAATCAGGGCTTTGAAGGCAATGAGCGACTGACTACTTACACAGAGCCTGTTATGATCTCTCACCCCCTACCTTCTTGGAAAAGCAGAATTCACAGTAGTTGGTCAGAACCCTGTTTGGGGTTGGAATAGGCCAAGACCATTCAGGAGTTTCTCGAGCCAATTAAATAGCCCTGATTTACTGATTTAATAAAGAAATTCTGTCTTCTGACCTCAAAGGGCCAATAAGAACAAACATCAATAAAAGGGAAATGTTTTCATTGAAAATATAGGGAGATCAAGCATGAGGTTTCTAATGTGATTCTGTGATGCACTAATTTATCAGTGAAATGCTTATGGTGGGCAACAATTCATCAAGGAAAAGAGCAGTCTGTGTTCACAGCCTGCAGACTACTACGTTAGGTAAATTTTTACAGACGGATTAGAAGCCAAACTACTGACTTTACCAAGACTCTTGGGCCCATGTAGCTAACTTTCAAAGAAACAATAGTTCTTTTTTTCTATGTCATTTAAGTCAACCACAAACTTCACAAAAAAAATTTAAAGTAGAATCTTCTGCTGATAGCTGAAGTGTGATCATTAATGGACTCAAGTCTGTTCATTTCCTTTCTGCTTCACCGATAGGTACTGGTGGACAGTTGAGGATTGATGAGTTCTCTTCTAACAGACATCTTTTTACTTACTCAAAGAAATACCTCATCAAAAGATTTGATGGTTTAAGTGATGTAAAATCATGCAAATAATTGGAAATGTTTTTTCAAGCTATGGGATGTGCTTATCATCATAATAGCATGTATCAATTCTGTAAAAATAAATATTCATAGAAAAAGAATCAAATAATAAGCTAGAATAATTCTTCCTCTTGGTTATGGGATTGTGCATGATTATTATATCTTTCCTTATTATTATTTTTGAGCATTTATTCATTTTTTCCAACATTTTATTATAAATGTTTTCAAATATACAGCAAAGTTGAATGAATTTTACAGTGAACATCTATATATCTACCACCTAGATTTTACCAGTAACTTTACTTGTTTTATCACATTTCTATACATCTATCCATTCCTCTATTTATCAACCAATCTTATTTTTTGGATGCATTTCAAAGTAAATTACAGACTCTTGTAAACTTTCCCCTAAATATTTAAGGATGCACACCATTAACCAAAGTTCAATATTTGTTTAGTTTTTTTTATGTAATATCTACACAAAACAGAATTCACAAATATTAAGTCCAAATTCACTGAGTTTTAACAGATGTATGCAGCCTAATCCTGATAAAATCCAAACCCTCTATTGAGCACGATCTGGCTCCAGCCTGTTTCTCTAACCACAACTCCAGTCCATTACGCCTAGCTGCTCATCTCCAGTTACACCAGCCTTCTTTCTTTTTCTCACACAAGCTGAGGTCCTGTTGCCTTCACAGCCAGTGCACAGGTTAATCTTTCTTCTTCTACCCCTCCTCATTCTTCAACTGTCACTTTTAAATATCACCTCCTTAAAAATGCCTTCACCGCCTGTCCATGTAGATTATGTTTTCCCAGTTATGCTCGGTAATCGTTCTTGTCAAAACTTGAATTATATATTTGTTTATGTTTTCTTTATTTAATATCTGTGTACTTTACTAGACTATAAGCTTTGTGATTGAAGGGACTATACATTTCTAATTCACTATATCATCCAACAAAGTGAAACATATAGACACACGGCAGATAACTGTTGACTGAATGAATGATACTCTCTTTGATCTCTTCTTTCGTAGACACTACTTATTCATTCTATAATAATGAGCCATATTATTTCTTAGCCAATTTGTATGTTTATCTTTTATCTCTTCCTGTAGACAGTAAGTTTTTGGGTTCCAATGCTTATTCATTTATATATGTTTATTAAGCACCTACTCTGCACCAGACAATTAACTAAACACTGGGGGATTTAAGAGGGAATGAGACAGAAATGTTTCTGTCCCCATCCCACAACAGGAAACAGGAAACAGAGAAATATAATACAGCCTGAAAAGTGCCTTGGGAATGCAAGAAGGGACACCCAACTTGGATCAGAAGGGTAAGAAAGATTTGCATTGAAAGTGGCCTCCAAGCTGAGGCTTGGAGTATATCTTAGCTTCACTATATTTCTTTTACACACTAAATTCAAGACCACCTTCTCTCTTATGTGTGAACTCCCTCTCACTTCTATCAACATGGACTGTGGAGCACTTTTCCCTACATGGAGAAAGAGTGAGTAATAATCAGGTGTCAGAGTGACTCTCACTTGGTTTCTAGCAAGTAAAATCCAGGAGAAGTTCAAAGCTATGACTATATTATCTTTCTCCCCATTGGTCTCCTTCTTGAGTATCCCACAGTGACTATGAAGTTTCAGCTCAAAGAACTTATTATTTTTCTACTCTGTGCACTGGAGTTCAGCTCCAGAATATGAAAGCACATCGCAAGGGCCACAGAGTACTGAAGGCTGTCAAAGTCTGTTCCCTTCCAATATTTGTTAACTTCTCTCAGAGTTCAGGAACACATCGCAGGAGATTTTTGCTCTTGTAGAAAAACATACAACAGGAAATAGGGTAGGTTGAATAAATTTTGCATGTCCCACACTTTCACTTACTCGTTTAAGTCCATTCATTCATTAAATGAATAGAGAATCCCATGTTTGCTTGTACTGACTAGTTTAGTAAGCACAAATTCCAGAGGTAGAGTACAAGAAAGCAGACAAATGAAAGATTTTTAAATATTACATGAATACTCAGTGATCTTCCCAATTCTGATGTCCCTTCCAGGTAAGATGTTATTTCTCAATGCAAAACAAATTCAAATGAATAAATCAAGTTGGAGAGAGAGGCTGAAGTTCAGTTTTGCATAACCGCAGATGAATAAATCAAAATGTTGCACAATAATTGTACTGATATTAGTGACACTACTGAACAGTCACCTCTTTTCACCATGAGGCTCATTATCTTCAACTGAAAAGTTAGTTTCCCCGTCTTTCAAATGTACAGTCAGTTCCACTATAACTCTTGCTTTGAAAATGCAAATTCCGGACAAGGAATAATTTGAGTATGACACAAATTTCCCACTTGGTTATGTATTATTTTGCATGTGAGGAACAATATATGGACACAGAAAACTGTACCCAACCAAACTGAGAGCTACATAGGAATACACAAAACGCACACATACACCCCTCCCCCCAACACCCCCTCAAACATCTACCAGCTACTTCGGTTTGCCACACGTGTTAGGAACCACGCTCATGCACAGCTGGTGTTACAGCTTCCTGTAAGATTTAAGATAACCTTCCTTCCACCACTTCACAATAACTCTCAAGCTGCAACTCTGCCATAAGCAAACTTCAGGTCTCTTTCAAGGTAGACTCCATCTTTATTGCCCACATTTTATTAGGTTTCTATCTTTGTATGTGTGTGTATCTAGTTCAAATTTTGAGTGTTATGCCCCAACCCCATTTTTCCCATAAATGCTTGTGACTTTTATTTCATAATTTTGTGTAGTGAGGTGAATTTTAAGAACATATATGTTGTGCTGTAGCAGGGTCACTTGTACAATTTCCCATTACTATCTGCGTGATTTTTATGAAATCCCTCTCCTACAATATTAAATGCAAATTTAATTTTTATTTATATTTTATTTATTTTTATTCATAAGTAATTAATTAATTTATATATTTATTTATATTTAGCTATATTAATTTAACTTTTATTCTAATAATTTCCTGTGATTATCCATTTGCAGAATTGATAATAACTAAGGATATAAGATATTATAATTTCTTTGATGGAAAAAAAATCCAACAAGCAAACTAATTGGAGCAATCATTAACTGGTGAATTAAAAATAATAACCCATAGCTTATTTCTTTGAAATTCAGAAAATGTCCCTTTATTACATAACAGTATCTTCAGAAAGTCTATGAATTATTTTCTTGGAGGTGGACTCTGAAACTTTTTGAAGCTAGAAAAGATTCCTCAGTATAAGAGGGTAGGAAAAAACACAATTATGAAATTAAAAGCAAATTGTAACCACAGTGATTGTTCAAACATTACACCGAGTAGTGCAAAGATATACAACTAACTACAGAAACTGCTATGGATGAATGGTTTAACTCTTGCTTTGGCATTTTGGAGGCAGTCATCTTGCTAAAAATGTGAAGACTGGTCACTCATAACAAAAGATCCTAGGTTGCTTCTGTTAATTAAATCTAGGAATAACTCAGAGTTAAATGAACACTTTCAAGCTACTAGGATAACAGAACGTTTTACCAATATATACCAGAATAGTGCTACTTGGTCTATAACCTATAGAAATAGAGAGAGAGTTGCAAACCAGTTAAGGAAGGGTGTGGGGTGGTGTCCCATGACATGCTCTATTTTTCTAAAACATAGTCAATATTATGATCTTAGAAATAATGATCTTTAACACAATTTGGTGGTTTATGTATTTTCTAGAGTCTATTTTCTATGAAAGATATATCATGGGATCTTCATAATGCTTCAATGAAGGCAGGAAACATTTTCCGAAGTGCTCATAAATGCTGAATAAACTGCTTTTAATCGGACTTAGATTTTAGCTTGCCTTTTTCTTTCTTGTAAAAAAAAAAAAGAGAGAGAATGTAAAACAGCAGGTCTGCAATTTTCTCACTAAGGAAATAAGGAGAAAGAAACCTGACAGAGCAAATCCATACCAATTAAGCAGAACAGAAATCATTTTAAAGGGAATAAAAGCATAGCTGAACATCAAATATAGGTCTAATATTGATTTGAATAAATTATGCAGCTCTAATTGTGAAATTTACATAAGTGTATCGTGTCAATTCTAACATATATTTTATTAAAAACATTATGAAAAACTCATATTTAGATAGCTCTGAATACTTGAACTAGTGGTGTTATATGAACAGAGTTCTTTTTGTACAATCTAAAATTCTCAAGGATTCAAAAAATGCAAAAGATTTTAAATTATTATGGTCAATATTTTTATTTATTGAAAATTCACAAATCATAATATTATATAGATGAGAAAATAAAAGCCTGTCCTTATCCTGTGGCATATTGTATTAGGAACCTGTAGCACTAGGGAAAAAAGAATCTAGAATTTTATAAGAAGTGCTAAATAATCTTTAATAAATGAAGGAGATAGTCCTTCTCTCATACATAGATAGGATAAAAGAATAAACTATAAAATAAATTATTGAAAATATTTGGTAAGCATAGATCATATTTTGTAGCATGTAGAGTAGATAAATAAGGACTGGTCCAGTGTAGAACTATAATTAGCTTTCCTGCAACACTGCAGTTTAGCAAAGAAGTTGAATAACTGGCTCTGATCACTAGAACGATACAGCTTCAATGATAACGTCTCATGTGATGCCATATGATTCTGTAATAAAAGCAAAGGCCCAACTAAGAAAACTTTGCTACATTGTTTTGCAGCATCAAAAGAAATAAAATAGAGTGGCAGGATCCTTATCAGAGCCCAGGACTTCAGTGTGATTAATTCCACGATTTAGCTATAGTTTATTTGGGTATAGAGATAAAGGCAGGGCCGCAGGTAAACTTTGCACATTCATGCTTCTAAATTCATTAATAATCATATGAATTTTCTTTTTCACCACTCTAACAAAACCCATGGTAAAAGAAACTTTGCTGCAGAAGAATTCACTTACAGACCTTGGCACTATTCTGCTACATCATACATCCGAGTTTTGGGGAAGCCTATCAACATAACTAAAAAATCAAATTTGTTCTGCTGGGGATCACTCTATTTTTAACAAGACATTTCTCATAAAGATAGCTCTAGACCTCCACTTGGAGATTCCATGACCACTTCAAAGTAATACGAATGAAAATCAAAACCATAACTCTTCTTACTCTACTAAAACAAAGCTGCCATATTAGCAGGTATCACTGTTTAGCAGTGCAGATTAGAAGAATGAATTCCAGTGGCTGTGGAGTCAAGATGACTGTCTGGGAACAGGTATCCTCTTAATAATTCAACCATGTAAAAATCTTTTAAAAATATCTGTAAGTGAAATGATCATAAAAAATATGTTTAAAAGTATAGTATAAAGCAAAAATATATTACTCAAAATAGAAAATATAATTTGTGAAAAATTCTTTTAACTCTCACTGATAAATAATGAGAGCAAAAATACAGTTACCACTCACACATCTTTAAGAGAGAGGTATGTTTTCATTACCTGCATTTTGCATCTGAGGGATCTAAGTACACATTATTTGAGATGTGCTGGAATAGAAAATGCTTACTATATGCATAGCTTCCTAAACAGCTGCTTTTCTTGATTAAATTAATTTAAAAATTTGCAAATAGTACCTCTAGTCTCTGAAGATATTTAGTTTTCCAGAAATGAGCTACAGATACCTTATACTTTTCATGTTGTCCATAAACAGTGAGGAAACTCAGCAATAGACTGAGGGCTACCACGTAGTACTACGTCATCCCTAAATGCTAAGTCTCTTTCCTTCTCCCCAAGTGAGGACGATACATAGTAGCTTTGTTTTTAATCCCTAAGTTCTCAAAAACTCTAGCAGTGATTTGTCTCCTTCTGTCCTGTCATGTAGCAAGAAAAATTACACCTCTGGTGCATATCCAAGTTCACAAACCAAGTTTAGTTTGTTTTTCTTTTTGAGGCCCTTGCAATAAGCAGTCCATTATAAACAATCTTCTTCATTAAGGCTGGTCCCAACAAATACAGATAAATAATGAAACATCCTAAGCTTCTAGAATGTAAAAGATTTATAAGCATGGCTGGCATGGATGGCATGAAGAAGAATTCAGAGGCCATTTGAACCATAAACTCAAGAGGAAAAATCTGAATCATTTAGCAAAAAGAAGAGTATAATGTGAGTTTTTGTTTTCTTTCTTTCCTCTTTTCCTTTTTATGTTTTAAGGCAAAGTTTATTTAACACGACACACAAGCATCCCCTTAGTTATCTGATATGGTTAGGGTCATAGATAAGCCTTGATAGATGAAAGAGAAGCACTTCTAGAAAAAAGCAATTTTTATTTCAACTCTTTTTGAAGGAAACTTTCCAAAAACATATCACATACGTCCTTGTTAATGTGGTATGTTGAAAATGTACCTTTTAAAAAAAAGCCTTTTTTTTATTATTTAAAGCATTATTCCCCAAAGTGCATTCCACAGAAACTAGTTCTAGAAATGGGATGTTAATGGTTTTCCAGGAAAAAAAAGTGTTGTGAGGTCAAATAAATTTAGGAGATGCTGATGTCAACTTGGATTTTCTTAAAACAATGAATACTCCCATTTTGACTGGCTAATTGGATGGGAAACATAAACCCATATGTCAGAGTGTGTAGTGACCCCACAAGTGCTGCAATGGAATGTCAACCTTTCTCTTGTCATCTCATGGCACTGCTCCTTCACCAACTCCTTACAGGGGTTGACATGTTAGAAGGGGAGAGAAAATGAGAGACAGATTGTAGGAAGACAGGACAAACCAAGAGCTTACACACCATAATACTGATTGTTGGTTTTCCCTTATTCACATTTCTCTCCTGTCTCCCAGCTCTCCGTGGCCACAAATTCGGCCAGCTGTTGCTGCTTCTGTTTTCTATTGGCGGTTCTGCCACTTCTCTTCTCTGTTTGGCAATGCAGCTATCCTCAGGTACTTTTGCTGGTATTACCGTATAGAAATTTCAAATCACAGATAGGCTCACTGTTGTTGTACATGGACAGAGATGCCAGAAATATATGTAATGGATAAAGGGAGACATCAGATTGTTTTCCGGGGAGGTGACTTTTATCTGCGTTTGTTGGCTTTTTTCCCTCAGCACTAGTATTAGAGAAGGGAATGGAAATGAAAAAAGAGATAGCCTAGATGGATTTAGTCACATCTAAAAAAAGTATTTTGCTCTCTAAATACAAGAAATTCAAATAAAACAGACCACTTTTTCACACCTTTCATTAATAGTGAGTTAGTAGTGATAATTCATATCATTTACCATCAAGGGAGGATGTTAGATTCTCTCCAATTATTTAATACTCTCACAACTATTTCAAATATTGTTATGACTTTTAATTAATAAACAATTTTTAATTAATAAAATATGAATAGAAGATTCTACTTATCTCTTTACAGTAAAAAGACAAGAGTACATATACAGCTAATCTCATTTGCTTACAATTTTAAGGTGTTATATACAGATTTTTAGGTAGTAGTAAGGGTGATGGTTAAAAAGAGAAAATTAGAATTCCCATGACCTGACAATAAAGAAAACAAAACTGAAAAAACAAAAAAGGAAGAGAAAGATTCCTGGGATGCTTGAATAACATTTCACTATGCCTCAGTGAACTTCTGAAAGGAGTTCAATGAAATGAAATTTAGAGAGTACTCATAGCAAACATAGTTCTAACATGGTTTTCTTTAGTAAATAAAACCTATACTTGGCGCTTACATCACAGTTTTCATCTTCAAGGTACTTTACAGACATTAAGTAATTTTTATAACACTCCTGAGTATTAATAATGATATTTTGCATTTATATAGAGTCACTTATTTGAAGAATCTAAAAGGACTTCACAAATATTAAATTTAAGCCATATTCAACTGATTTGAAAAGGAGGGGAACAAAAACACTAAGAAAAACTGGTTGTGCCATTGGAAATCTAATGATATAATATTAGAATTTAGAATTCCTGATATCTAAATTCGGTTTTTGACAACTCAGAAGCATTCCTTCATGGAGGTTGCTTAAATTCAAGAGTGTTTGAGAAACTGGTTCAAAAACGGATACAAAAGGGCTAATTTCAGTTCAAAACCACCAGACTTCCACTTCTGCGTCTCAGTTCTATCCACTTCCTGAACAGTCAAATATGGCTGCCTCCTCATTATCCGGTTTAATGAAAGGAAGCAATAGCACTGCTAATGTGGGGTGTAATATAAAAATCATTCATAATGGACTTTGAATGCATTTATTACTCTCTTTGCAGTGAATTTAACTTTTAAAATTGTATGTTTCAAAAGATAATATTGAAATTGTTTTACATTTAATTAATAGTGAAGGAGGACTCCTTGGTTAGTGGTGAGAAATCTGTCCAGAGTGTTTTTTTCTTAAATCGATATTTAACTAATCAAGAAATTTCTAAATTACTTATTTTGGCCAGGTGTTATTGTTTTATGTTAGTACTCAACTTTTGTTTATCCTAAATAACTCTACAAACCAGTGTTTGAAAGATTTTGTAAAAATAGGTATAATTACTGTTTTATATATATATATAAATTATTCTATTTAATTCTCACAGAAAAGAATAAGTACTGTTATCACTGTTTTACGAATGAATTAACTGAGGCACAGTGACATATTTTACCTAACTAAGATGATATATCTACTGAATGGTGTTGTCAGGATTCAAACTAGACAGTCTGTTTCAGGAGCCTGGCCTATTCGTTTCGGAATAAGTAGCTTACATGAAACCAAATAGTATAGGAAGCCACTAAGACCAACAGATGCCAGGCAGGAAGATCAATGGATAATCCAGCACAGAGGAAGGAAAGGCAGGCTGGGCAAGTGGAAAGGATGTTCAAGTTCCATTCAGAAGCCCGGTTTGGAGAATGGCTTGCATAGTCTACTAGACATGTGACCCTGTGCACTATGTCACCTTTTTGGGTCTGATTTACCTTAACTGTACAACACAGGTGAAGAGAAAGAGGCTGAATTACAAAGTCTTGAGGGTCCCTACTGTTTTTAACAATGCATATTCTCTGCCTCTATCATTCACACTTGGAAAAATTTTGGTGATGTAAAACAATGGCTATCTTACAAAGAATAATTAGTGAGAATTCTAAATAGTTACTATGCTTAATAAGTAGTAATATATGCAGATATGTCCTTTATTTTTCTCTTAGAAGCCGCATGCATGAACGTGTGCACACACACGCACACATAAGTATAATCATAAAAAGATATACCATGTGTAGCTTCTTCCTGTACCATTTATCATTCTAGTAACTCAGGCAGGTGTTTCCTAGGTTTAGGGGACGTACTGATGAACAAGACAGTCCTTGCCCTAATGCTATCTGCTAGCCTAAATATACTTAGATTTTATATGAACAGTCAAAGCAATTAGCCAGTCATCTTTCCTCAACCAGGCCTCAGTGGAATCTAGAAACTTTGAGAATTTAATAAATAATTCCTCCTTTTGGAACTCACTGAAAATCTGATATTTAACAATATTTTCCTTTTGTTATTTTACTCCTTTATTTTAAGTTTATACTTTTTTAGAGATACAACATGAAAATTGATGTTTCTTCATAGAATTTTACCAATTTTAAGGACTATAGCAAAGTTTATTTTGAGGTATATACTTGTTGTCTCTTTTTAATATTGTTCTTTATTGGGTTTCTGTGAGATTATTGAATTTTAAGTCTCGGTGCTGGTAGGATTTGACCTGTTCCTTCTTGTATGACACAACTACTCTATTTTTCACTAAAGATTAAATCAAGCTAAGTTTACAAAAATTTTTAATTAAATCGTGAATGTTTTATTTTATATATATAATCGTATATTAATCCATTAAGACTCCGTCACCTTTTTTAAATATTGACGGAATGAATTCCTTAGTCTTCTATCATGGAGATGGCTATGAAAAGAGTATGTTTCCATATATACTGATGGTCAACTGCAAGTGTGAGAGCAAAAAGCTTTCTCTATGTAGTATATTGGAAATGGACAGACGAACAAGAGCATCGGGGTTACCCTTGTTAGTATGGGGTTCTACAGTGAAAACAGCACTGGTTAGATGGAAACTTGCTTCCCATTAACGTCATCTTCCTTTACTCATTATGGGATCTTGGGAAATTCACTGGCGGCCTCAGCAATCCTATTTATAAAATGAGGATACTGTTTGTCTGACAGTGGGCAAGAGGAATGGATTGCCTTGTGAAGTCCTTTTGGAACCTGTAGGATTAGCCAACGGGACATTAAATGTAGCACAGGTTTAAGGGGAATGGTCCTCAGAACTGAAGCTGTGGAGTAACATTCTTTCCTCCATTGACTACTGGAACTCAGAGCCTCTGATCTAGCTCTGATATTCATGTGTCTTATGGGGATTATTGCCACTCTGCAAATTCAAGATTTTGCTTCCATTAAAAAATTAACTGAAATATTATATTAAAACAGTCTTCAATTATATTTAGAAATGTACAGAGAAGCATACAAATAGCTACTCTTGGTAGATGTATTCTAATGGAACCTTCACTGCGGGGTTTAATAATGTTGGAGGTAACTTAACTGACAGCTGCGGAGGCAAAGCCTTGAGTGCGTCATTCCAGAAGGGAAGAAGAGAGCGAATCCAATTAAAAAAACGACAAAGCTGTCACCACACTCAACTTATTTTCATTATTAGTTGACTTTTGCTTTTGCATTTTTGCAAGGGAGAGAGTTTGGAGACAATCATATATTAAATATATACCAAATTTCAGGGGATGCTTTGCAAACTAAATTGCCAAGGTTTATTTTTTCCCTCCTTACTTGTAAGTATGTATCATTTTCATTCTTACTTTTTTCTGCTTAATTTCATCTGTTTGCCCCGCCCTTCTTTTCTTAGATACATTAATTACAGGGATGAATCCTTTTTGTTTTTTTCTTTTAGGTGAGTAACAGTGAAAAAAAGGAGGGAGGTACAGCTGAATGCAGTTTAGGTTTCTGTTCCACTTCATCTGAATCAGATAAGGCTTCTCTCTACCACCCTGTGATAGCAACAGACAGAATGCAGGGTTAGTTTCTCTTTTGTACTCTGTGACAGACTCAGAACATCAAGCACACAAATTCAGTAAGTTGATGCTCTTAGTAATGTTGCTTTATGCCATCTCATCAAGTAATCAATCCATAAATATTTTTTGGTTTGCAATAATACATCTAATACAGATGGAAGCACTTCAGAGATGAAGGTGCAAGTTCTTGACAATTCTGTTCTAAGATAAGCCTAAAATTATTATAAAACAAAGAATATATAATAAAGCCATAAATGAGTTTTCTGAGCAATCTGAGTTAGAGAAATCAAGATGAATGGAGTCATCTAGATCCATTCGTGAAAAGGGAGGAGGTAAGTCTTAAGTTACTGCAGGATTGGCGTTTGCTGCAGTGGAGGCGAGGTCATGATTCCTATGTGAACCCATGTTATTGCTAAGATAGTACCACCAGAAGTTACCTATTAAGAATAGCAAGTTTCTGGAGGATAACAAAGAACCTGTAAAGAAGGGGTTTGTTTTTACAAAAGTAGATTTGAAAAGTATCTAGAATGAAGTAGCTAGGATGAAGGAGACATTTCTTCTCAAGACAGTGCCTACGAGAGACAGGCCCTCATTCAGAGCCTATTTGTTCTGAAGTAACCAACAATTTACAAAGTTCTTTAGTCTAACTTACTATGATACAATAGATAGAATATGGTAAATAAGAAGGGCAGAGAATAGCAAGAAGTAGCCAGAGGGAAAACTGAAAGTAAGTTGTAAAGACAGAAGGAAAAAAAATCTATAAAAAATAGAAGATGAGAATCCAAAAAGAGTTGTCTGAATCCATTCAGGGAAATTAGCACCCCATATGGTAATCCACTCTGAGGGACCACATAGTATAATACTACAAATTCTTACATACAGTAATTACTCAGTAATCTATGCTGAAAATAATGACTAGTTAAGAAAATCTTACATGATGCTTAATATTTTGTCAGATTAAAGCTAGAATTATTCAATTAAAATCAGTATGACGTCTATCATTATATTTTTTTAAAAAACACTCTAAGAAATAATTCAAAACACATACCATATGACCCAGCAATCCATTCAGAGATATTTACGAAAGAGAAATAAAAACTTAACGTTCACACAAAAACCTATACACAAATGCTCCATGTTTTTATTTATAATTACTGAAAACTGTAGGCAACCTTCAACTGGATATATAAACCATGATATATCCATACAATGGAATACTACTTAGAAATAAAAGGAATTAACTATTGACACGTACGAAAACATGGATGAATCTCAAATAATTACGTTAAATGAAAAAAACTAGAGAAAGATGCTACATACTATATGATTATATATATATATATTTTTGTGTGTGTGTGTGAGGAAGATCAGCCCTGAGCTAACATCTGCCAATCCTCCTCTTTTTGCTGAGGGAGACTGGCCCTAGGCTAACATCCATGCCCATCTTCCTCCACTTTATATGGGACACCGCCACAGCATGGCTTGACAAGCAGTGCGTTGGTGCACGCCTGGGATCCGAATCCCGGGCCGCCGCAGCAGGGTGCGTGCACTTAACCACTACGCCACCGGCTGGCCCCCCTATATGATTATATTTATATGACATCCTGAAAAAGCAAAACTATAGGGACAGGAAACAGCTAAGTGTTGCCAGAAACTGCGAGTAGGGAAAGAGACTGACAAAAAGTGGAAAGAAGAGATATTTTGGATGTAAGGAAAACGTTCAATGACACGCAGCCTGAAAGTGACAGCTCCAGGATTTAAATTTAGGCCTGCCTAATTCCAGATTCACTGAAAATGATACATGTTCTATATCTTAATTGTGTTGGCTACACAACTGTGGTGGTTACATAACTGAATGTGTTTGTGAAACCTCATAGAACTGTAAACTAAAAAAGGGTGACTTTGACTCTATGTAAATTATACCACAATTTTTAAAAAATCAGTTCATTTTCTGATTTGTAAATGATGAAAGATTAAATATGTCTATTGACTGAGTATGACTAGGGTACCACTGTTCTATCTTGGCTATCCATTCACTAGGTGGTCCTCTCTGCATTTCTCTATCATTCCCTGTGCATAGTTCAGTAGACTCAGAGAAGCTTACCATTATCTGTGCCTATTTCTTTCTCTGTTTGACCCAATCAAGAATTGACTCTATATAAAAATTATTTCTTAAATATATTCATAGCATCTTGAACCATGGAATCAAGATAAAATAGTTCCTCTCTAGCATGTTAAAAATGTTGTATTTTATCTAGAAACATTTGCTTAGACCTGATTCTAGTTTGTCGAGTAATAGCTGAATAGTTGGAGATGACAGATAGATAGATAGATAGATAGATAGATAGGTAGATAGATAGATAGACAGACAGACAGATAGATATTCTTATAAAATTCAACATCCGGGGGGCCGGCCCCGGGCCCATGGCTTAGCGGTTAAGTACGCGCGCTCCACTGCTGGCGGCCCAGGTTCAGATCCAGGTTCGGATCCAGGCGCGCACCGACGCACCGCTTCTCCGGCCATGCTGAGGCCGCGTCCCACATACAGCAACTAGAAGGATGTGCAACTATGACATACAACTATCTACTGGAGCTTTGGGGAAACAAAAGGAGGAGGATTGGCAATAGATGTTAGCTCCAGAGCCAGTCTTCCTCAGCAAAAGGAGGAGGATTGGCATGGATGTTAGCTCAGAGCTGATCTTCCTCACAAAAAAAAAAAAAAATTCAATATCCGACTACTATGCTAGATACATAGAATGATAAATATCTGAATTAAATTCTAGGGAGATACAAAGGCCAAAAATAATAATAGCCACTATTAATGGAGCACTTGCTATGTGTCACACATTTTGCAAAGCTATTTACATGTTTTAAGCTTGAAAACTCCCCAATGAGATGAGGTAGGTGACCTAATTACATACTAGACCATTAGCAACTTGCCCAATGACACATAGCTCGTTAAAGTGGCAAGTCTGAGATTAAAATTCAGGCCTAATTCTAGATTCTTGAAACACAAGGAGAGAAAATTAAAAAGTCTACCACAAGGCACACTGTGGAGAATATTTTAATAGAGCAAAAGGAATTTGAAAGAAAAATGATGTTCTTCCAGGAAGAAGGGGCTTGGAGCTGGCCCCATAGGATGGATACAACTTTGATAAATAAGGTGAGAAGAAAGACTTTTCTGGTAGAGAAAACAACCACTTCTATGCTAACACTTTTCTAGCTAATGTCCAGTTGAGAGTGTGATTTCTCCTATGATCAGGGTTTTCTCTTACTCAAAAATACACCTAGGCCTGATTTCTGGACACTGTATCATAACTTCTGTTGGAAGAGCACTGAGCTAGGCTTGTAGCCCCACATGCAACACTTGAAAATCCCATCACCAGGGGGAACCATACAACCCACCTGGGCCTTAGTTCCCTCAGCTGTGAAAGAAATTCAATAACGATATGATTTGTCCTGTCTAAAGTTTGGGATTGTTGTTAGGATCAAATTAAATTATATACATATGAAATAAATGTCAAATTCTAATGATGGCACATAATGGAGCAATTTAAGGAAAGACTATTAAAAATGTCTCCATATCCTGCTTTCCCGGCCTGGCTTTACCAGATGTACAGTGTGAAGGGCAGCTCTGACTCAGTGTAGAGCTGAGAGAAAATGGTAGCAATGGATGCAGACATGTTACAAGTGTTCATAATGTTCAGTACAGACGGTCCCTGACTTAATGGTTGTTCGACTTAAGATTTTTTGACTTTACGATGGTGTGAAAGCAATGCGCATTCAGTAGAAACCATACTTCGAATTTGGAATTGTGATCTTTTCCCAGGCTAGTGATGTGCGGTACGATCCCCTCTCTTGATGCTGGGCAGCGCAGCTCCCAGTCACCACGTGATCATGAGGGTAAACAACTGATACACTTACAACCCTTCTGTACCCAGACAACCATTCTGTTTTTCACTTTCAGTACAGTGTTCAATAAATTACATGAGACATTCAACACTTTATTATAAAATAGGCTTTTTGTTAGATGATTTGGCCCAAATGTAGGTTAAAGTGAGTGTTCTGAGCACGTTTAAGGTAGGTGAGGCTAAGCTATGATGTTCGTTTGGTTTGGTGTATTAAATGCATTTTCAACTTACGATATTTTCAATTTACGATGGATTTATCAAGATGTAATCCCATTATAAGTTGAGGAAGATCTGTAGCATGAGAAAGTGTGAAGCAATGGAATTTTCTACATATTTTCCTTTAATAAATTACATTACAACTGCCAACAATGCCTGCAGATTTTTAACACAAAAGTATGGTAATGTAATAACACCTGGAAAAAACATTTTTACATAGAAAAGCTGTCAGCAACAGATACACCCTTTTGAGATGAACATTTTATCATTTTATGATGCACATTATTTAAAAAGAAGAAAAAGACACTTTATTCTAGACTCGGCAAGACCCAGAGGGAGCAACTATACCTGGTAACAAAAGGAAAGACCACACCTGGCCCACCTGTAAAGAGTAAACCAATTAAATCCCCACCTTGATGAAGTTTTATCTCTGAAATTCTATTTATTTACATTCTAGGTCCCCATAAGCAAAGAGAGGATCATTGCATGTCACTAACACGAGAATTCCAGGCCTTTTATGAAACCATCCCTTAAAATGTTTATGTAGCTATCCTAGCTATCACGTCTAGAATAAAGTAATGCCTTTTTCATTCAACAAATATTTATTGAGTTCCTATTAATTTCCAGGACCTGTATTAGGTCTGTGGCTAACAGTGACCAAGGAAACCATCTTTTCCCTCATAAACTTGGAAGTCACAAAAGACTAATGCAGTACAGAGGATATATGTAAAAGTGCCTAAAATTTTGCTTGACACACAATACTCAATAAATTTGTAGTGATGAAACAATAATATTAACTAATATTAACTAATTAACTAATACACTATAAAGACAATATTTGCATCACAAAAATATGAAAAATTTATAATCCAAATAGTTGAGCATCACTGACAGGGTGTTTGTACCACTTAGAGTTCCTCTTAAGTCTCAATATGGAAGTCCTGTTACTTTGATCCTGTCAGTGGCAACTGCATCAAATGACACATCTAAATAAATGGATCTACAGAGACCTTATTCAAAATGGCAGGCGTTGCTGATTTAAATAAGACTTGAAATCCACCACAGCAACTTGAAACTTTTCCTACTCACAGTTGACTAAAGTGATGTTCATGTCCAGAAAAGAAACATTGACAGAAATATATAAGAGAAAGTAGGCTGTCATTTCTGAAAAGCAACTGAAAAAAATCCCCACCAGGTCTATCTCATCATCTCCAAATACTTCAAAACGTAAAATCTAGACATATTAATGAGCAGGCAATAGCGATATAGTAATGTCACTAATGTACATATTATTGATAAAGTAGACAAATTAGAAATTCTTGATATCACAAATATACATTAAGGAAATACAGACAGAATTTAACACCTGCTAAATTTCAATAATATTTAGTCTTTTATTATTAAGAAAATATATTATCTTACTACTTTTGTTTGTTTGAAATAAGATGGACAAGTAATAAAATACTTATTAAAAGGGAACTGTATTATTTCTCATCTTAGTGAAGCCAGAAAGTAACTACATCTTTCAAGAAAATTCTTTCAGTAAGCATCTCTTTAGTGCTATTATAAGCAGCGTATTATACTGAGATAAATGTTGTTATTAATATAGCTATTTCAGAAGCTGTATTTATTTTCCATCTTATATGTCTTAAAGGTTTTATTTATTTACTTTTTTCCCCCAAAGCCCCAGTAGATAGTTGTATGTCATAGCTGCACATCCCTTCAGTTCCTGTATTGGGACTCGGCCTCGGGATGGACGGAGAAGTGGTGCCTCAGTGCGCGCCCGGGATCCGAACCCCGGCCACCAGCATTGGAGCGCGCACACTTAACCACCAAGCCACGGGGCCGGCCCCCATCTTATATGTCTTAAACACTTAAAAATTTTGACAGAGAACTTCTGTTTTCAAAATCAATGTGACAATGATAGCTCTTGAAACATTATTCTAAGTTGTTAGAAAAAAATATACTGGGAAGAATTAAAGAAAACAACCAAAAATTTGAAGATAATCTTTTTAGGCAAATATTTTTGATTCCTTAGGCATAGCACATCGGTTAAAGCAAAGTGGTAATGTATATAGTGACTTGTTTTAGAATTGTCAGTTTGAAAACTTTGCTTCAATGCTGGATATACTTTGTTTCCTTATTTTAATTTTTCATGCTGAAGTATTTTTTCCCTAAAAACCTCTAATGAGAAGAATTGGTTAACACAAAATGAATGTGTTGCAATACTTTCTTTGAAACCCTTCAGTCAACCCTTTGCACGTAACTTTCTAATAGACGAAAAAAAAATCCCACATACTTCATTTTCCCTAAAGAGCAGCATGAGATTTCCAATCCTTTGCTTGAACACATAAAATATTAAGAGCCAATTTTCAGCTGCACCTCTGTCACTTCCATTATCATTCTACACGTCCAGAGGTGATAATGGACTCTGTAAATTGCGGTCTTTCTCCATCCCAGACCACTGCGGGTTTCACCAGGGGACAGCTCCACACAAAGGGTGGCCCAGATGTGTGTTAATGGCACTGAGCAGCAAGCGGCAGACACCCCCATACAAGATAATGTGATGTGCTACCCAGAGGGAACACAAAATGAGCAGAAAACAATTTCCTTAGGAATTCAGTAAAACCAACAACAACCTATTCTTGCCCACGAATCAAATGTGTAACACCATCTTCACAGAACCTTGGAAACGAAGATTAAAATATCCTTCTCACACCCCACCTGTGAAGGAATTGTCTGTCTAAACCAATACAGAATGAGGGCTCATGGACACTGACGTTTAAAGAATTATGGAAAAGGCTGTTATTTCCCACTGACTTTTTTCAGACATAACACATGGATCTGCCAGCATTAGCAGAATTATCTTTGAACACGAAGTGAAAGAAAGGGTAAGGTAAGGGAAAATGCTTATCTTATCCACTGCTGAAATGATACCCACCCCTCTCTATGGTGTGCAATTTCTCTATTAGGAGCAGCTGTCTTGTAGGAAACTGAATGGGGTTGACCCTGGGTTTTTAAATGATCCTCTTTCCCACTATCCCACGCAAAATAAAAATCATATTTTAGGGAAAATATACAGGAGGAAGAGATTCGGATGTAATTTTTCTCCTTTCTCCATAGGCACTACTCTATTTGTCTCACTCTAGTACTGGGTGAGTGTTCATTGATTGAACCCACCTGACTGAGTACTGATGCTTTCCGCAAGAGCGGGGAGGAGTGGGGTTGGAAGACAAGAGTTGTGCAAAGAGGAAAGAACGCCTAAAGAAAGAAAAGAGACAGAACAAAATCAGGTTGCATTGCCCAGATAATTAAATGTAGCTCTTTTACATATTAGACAATAATACATATGATACATAATCACTGTTTACGTGCTAATAAAGCTAAATGTTGGATAAATCAAGTTAAGGTCAACTTTAGTTCTATAAATACATTTTGGGGCCAGTTCTGTATTCTTCAAAGTAACTTCAGGAAAGCCAGACTACAAAAACAAAATAACACACACACACACACACACACACACACACACAACCACTAAAGGGAAAGAAAGAAGAAAAGAAAAAAAAAAGAGAAGGAATCCAGTGTAATCACTTCTCTATTAATTTAGGGTCAATATACTATCAATGAACTTTACCTCTTCTCTTGTCCCCTCCCATTCCCTTCAGCAAACAGCGAGCACTCAAATGTATACGGGTGTGTGCTAAGCAGGGCTAAAGTGAAAAAAGCCCCCAGTGATGATAGTCTTCAAGGGAAGACAGACAAGTAAGCAGATCATCACAATACAGTGTTGTACTCGCTATGGGAAAGGTATCTGAAGGCTGCATCTGATGACACTTCACCATCCTGTCAGAGTTTTCAGAACTTATTCTTAGGATTTTACATTCTTCTCCTCCATATCTCTTTCCTCTAGAAAAATGAGGTATAAAATCAATGCATAAATAGAATTTTAAATTTACACATACACATTTACAACTAAAACCACTGAAATCCAGAATCCGCAAATCCACAGAGACTGGAAGCATATTAGTGGTTGCCAGGGGAAAAGAGGAGAGAGGAATGATTACTTTAAGGGTGCAAGGTGTTCTTTTGGGTTATGAAAAAGTTTTGAAACTAGAGAGACACATTGCACGAATGCTAGTGAACTATACAGTTTCAATGGTTAATTGTATGCTATGTGACCTTCACCTCAACTAAAAAAACAATTGAAATACTTCATTTAAAATTTTGTGGCACTGTTTAAAATAGTCATTGTGAAGAACCACAAAAATTTACAGGATTAATCAGTCTCTTCTCTCTGTTTTTCTCTTTGTTACTCTCCATATGCAGAAAATTATGTGATTCTCTTTGGAAAAGAAACCAGAAACTTTTTATATAATTGGGTAATTAGAGCAAAGTTAATGTCTTTGATATATTTTTTAAAGTTCAAAAGATTGTAACAGTACAGTAGCATAACAGGAGGTACTATGATTACACGTCAGTCTTCTCAAAAACTTTCTTTTCTATGAATTTTTAATGATGCAAGTAATTTTTCAGGGTCATTGAGAGAGCAAGCAGTTATTCAGACATTAAATTTGTTCACAGTTTCTTGGCAGCTTTGCCAGAAAACAAGCAAGTGGGATTTGTGGAGGAGGGGAAATGGTGTGCTAAAGAAGACGTGCATTAGAGGTACTATATAATTAGCTGCAGGTATAGATGATTCACTCTTTAACCCGGCAGAAATATCTAGGTGTTCTTGAACATAGCATAGGACTTAGAATTGATCATTTTTTTTGGTTGCAATTGTGCTTAACAACATAGACATATATTTCTGAAGTGTCTACATCTGTATAACTCATTTTCTAATGATTTGAACATATTAGTATCCAAATATCTGCAGAACATTTGTAATTTTACAATTAAGTCTATGGGAAGAACATTAAGACATATATACTTGTCAATATTTGCAGCCCAGAATGAGATAGTCCTCAAAAACTTGAAAATAACAAGAAATTGTATTGCCCTCTTAATGTTAAACCATGAAATGGAAACATAGTGGAAAAGGAGAGGGTATGCAAAATGTATATATGTATTAAAAATAGTGTCTCAATCCCTGGAGAAGGCAGAAGACCATTAATCATCCACGGATCATATTAAAAGGGAGTCATGGAGGTCGATATTCAAACTATCTTTCAAACATTCTTCAGGAGAGTATGAACTTTGGCAATAAACTTCAAGAATTTCTTCCCATTGGCAAAGTCACGTCTCAGCTAGAGGTAGATGCAGGGCTTGAATTGTTCCCTTTCCATTTTCAAAACCTTCTCTATTGCACTTGGTGTCCATCTGTAATGGCCCAAAGCCATATGATTTATCTAATTCTCCTTGCCCTGATTCCAAGCAACCTTTATTCTTATTTTTCCATGCATATTTGCCTACAGAGAGAAAATGCTTTTGTCATACAGACCTTGATATTCTTGTCCTTGAGATATTAGTTCTTATTGTACATGAATAATTTGGCATTCTATATGATTTGACTTCGCATATATCTAGACTATGGGGAGAGAATGCACCACCATGGTCTGCGGGAGCATTCCACTCCATGTAATGGTTATGCTCTTCATTTTAAACTAGAATTTTGATCCAATACTTCAGTATATCCATGAGCGAGGACTGAATCCATTGGTGTCTGAAACTACAAGTGTGAGAGCCAGGCCCTCGATGCTAGTTTACTTGCTAAGACAATGACTGCTGCCCCACGAGGCTTGTGGGCAACAGTTGAGGGCTTTGTCTCTGGTGAACAACATACAGCCTCCTACATTGCTGAATGACTGCATGTAGAGGTACCCATTACCCCCAGTTTTAATTGCTGTGTGTATGATGGTAATGATTATAATAAGGCAATAAAACATTAATTCAAATTAAAATACTAACAAATGGAGCAGACCACCAACTATCTCAACTATCTAAGAGAGATTAAAATCACAAAATTAAGAAGAGAAAGTCTGCTCAAGTAAAATAAAATTACAGGGTAAGTTAATTTCACATTTAAATCCTCTAGGGATAAGGAAGGTGTACAAGTAAGATAACAGGACTGCAGGAAAGTCAGTTTGTAGGGGCAGAGAGCTCATTTAGTTGAAGGACCTTAACCACAGTGATGGCAGAAACAGATTAACTTGCTTTGGTAAACTCAACTGTCATAAATCTGCGCATTGTCACTGACTGTGTCCTTAGAACTTTCTTAATTTTTGGATGCAAGAGATTAATTTGGTTCTGATGTTCAATATAAATCCTGAAAATGAAGTAAATGACTTTTTTTAGATTTGCGTTTCAGATAACAGATATTGCCTGATTAAAAAAAAAAAAAATTCTTGCAGACAAGATATATTAAAGAAATTACAAATACTCAAGGACTTATCCAAAATTTGGACACTGGAAATTTCAGGTAAGTTGAAGAAGGTGAAGTTATGTACTTACGTATAAAGAGGAAAGTTTTCTTTTTAAAAATATAATTACATATTCTGTCATGTTTAATGGGCATAACACATACATTGATAAGAGATTTAAAAATATACTATTAAAAGATTCTGTTTTCTATGCAAATATGAAACAGAGATTTATTTGTTTAGAAAATCAAAACCAAATGAGAGTATTTTCTAAGTCCACAAGTACTTAAAACCAAAGAAATTTAATGAGTAACATGACCAATAAAATATTATATTCATCTCTAAATTCAATGTTCTCAGAAAATTCTATGCATTTTTAGATACTTAATAGACCCTCTGAATGAATTATAAATCAACTGACATAATTTAAAAATACCTTTACCTACATGTTTATGAACACATTAAAAAAATTTGTCATACTTTTCAATACTGTTTTTTAAGCTCATTCAACTTGAAATCAGAAGCATTAGGAATAACATTCCTTTTGTCTTATTTCCTTTTTTTCAGACTTATGTACACTGATTTCAAACAAATATTTTTTTAAAAGAAGAGAAGGAAACCATTTTCCAGATAGAGCACAGATTTGTCCAGGGTATGATACACTCTTTTAAAAAATGTGTTTCTTGAAACAAATAAACAAACATGAACATGAACACCTTCCCTTGTCCTCTTTATCCATCTGCCAAATTTTGCTGTCAAAGAATTGTGGTGGCTACATCAAATACTCTTACCACCTTAGTCACTTTTCATTTGTCTGGGAAAAGCACAAGAGATAATACTCTAAGGAGCCAAGAAGACAAGAGCACACAGCTTAAAGGCTTGTGGTCTACACTCGCCTTTCCTATTTGCCCACATTTAATGCTGTTAATATTTCAGCAGCTGTGGTACTAGGGTTAAACTGAACTTTCTATCTATCTAATTCTGAATCCTTACTCACAGACTTTGCAGCACAAGAGAGAAATTGAGATAAAGATTCAGAGAAGGAGACACATTTGCTTTTTAAGAACCAACAGCCAGTAAGAAAATGGGGACATCAGTCCTACAACCACAGGAACCAAGTTCTGCCAACAACCAAAGACCTTGGCCGAGGACTTGAGCCTCAAATGGGATTGCAGCACACGCTGAACACCTTGATTTCAGCCTGAGGAGAGTGAGCCAACTCATCCCTGGAGTTCTGTCCAACAGGACTCAGAATCTGAGCAACCTTCTTTGTGGTACTAAAGTAGAAGAATCTATCCTTAGAAGTGAGTCCAAAATCCCCAGTGTAAGATTAGTTTGTTTGCTTCATAAGGAATAGGAGAAAAAAGTGAATAGCATATCATATATGATATAGCATCTGGTGCCTAAAAATATTTACTGGGGTCGGGCCTGGTGGCGCAAGCGGTTAGGTGCGCTTGCTCCACTGCGGTGGCCCGGGGTTCGCCGGTTCGGATCCCCAGTGCGCACCGACACACTGCTTGTCAAGCCATGCTGTGGTGGCGTCCCATATAAAGTGGAGGAAGATGGGCACGGATATTAGCTCAGGGCCAGTCTTCCTCAGCAAAAAGAGGAGGATTGGCAGATGTTAGCTCAGGGCTGATCTTCCTCACAATAAATAAATAAATAAATAATAAAAATATTTACTTATTATGGTGCTATCTTCCTGTTGTTATATACATGTCCTTTGTTTCCATTTCTGCTTGAACATATGGGGTGTACGTGTACATTTTATCCCCTCCTTTATAATTTTATTACATTGTTTCAAGGCAGCTTATAAGAAAATGAGGTTCCAAACTGACTACTATTAATCTAGGGCCAGAAATTTTTTTTAGGAGTTTAAGAGTTTTAAATTAACAAAGATGTAATCTAGGGTAGGAATGAACAGGGCTGCCCCATAAAATTACATTTTTAAATATTATAATAATATTTAAAAATTACAATAATATTTATTACATTAAATATTACATTTTTACCTCTGTATTGACCATGAAATAGGGGTAACTGAGATAAAAAGATAGTTTAGAGGATGTCTATATCACGTCTATCTACCAATAGAATTTTTGCTGAATATGATTCTTCTGTCAGGTGAAAAATAAACATGAGAATAGAATTTTCTGTCGTTTTCCTTACATATCTGTTTATATTTTCACAGAAGCTGACTAACATATAATTTTAGTTTGCCTTTTCCATTTCTTCCTTTTTCTGTCTAAAATTATAAAATTTGTCTGTCATTTTTTCCCTCTCAACCTCAAAGTAGATAGCCCCTTATCAGAGCTAACTGCAGAAACAAAAGGACTTCAGTGAGAAGAAGAGTCTAAGGCCTTTCAAAATTATAACTCTCATGTTTTCTTGGTAGGTTGATTATAAAAATATATCTTCTATGTCAGACAAGTAATTGATACTCACAAAATTATGGCTTCAATGAATAAATAAATAATGATTAAATTTTATTGAGTACTTACTATAGCTTTACACATGTTAACTCCTTTAATCCTCATAATGATTCAATGAACAAGTGCTATTATTACTATTCTTTAATAAAACACTGCAGTTCACAGTGGCCCCCAAATTTGAATGGTATGGCAGGAATTTATAACTATCAGTTTAACTTTTATCCACTAATAAATAAATGAATGAATGAATTCCAAAATTACATTTTTCTTTTGCTAGCTCTAAAAGGATTTCTGACTTCTCTGATCTTGCGATTCCAGAAAAGTTTTATGGACATTCCTAGCACGTTTTCATTTACACCCCAGCTAACTGCCTAGGAATTTTCCTGGGTTATTTACTCACTACATCTATTTCAAGAAAAAACATTTAACTAAAAGGAACCCTGTGTCCCATTTGAAAGTTTTCTTTGATTAGAGGCAAAAGTTCAGTGCTTTCCCTTCCCCTTCCAACTCTTGGATTTCCCTTCAAACCCCTGGTCCCTTCCTATATTTAATATAGTAAAATACACCTGAAATTCAAGTCCTTTCATGTGGCATTGTAATTGTTACCTTATGTTCTTTCCTCTAAGAACTGGCTTTGGTTTGTAGCTGAAGATTAAAAAAAAAAAATCAAAATGTACAAAGTCATTCAGTAGCCTGACGCTCTATCCTTCCAGTAATCACTGCATTAAAAGTCCCTGAAGGCCTATTAAGGTATCAGACTCTACTGGCTCCAGACCTGCCATTGTCTATTTTGGTCCAATAATGATTATGCACATGTAATTGACTGAGAATATATCAGACCCATAAGTCACATTGTAAATGGACAAATTCAATAAATGTATACAAATAGCCTATAATTACAACCCAGTTCAATACAATGGATTTGATAAACTTCTCTAGAAGTTATAAATATTCTAACAATCTTGCGGATGACTCTGCCCACAGTTTTATCAAGGGTAATAGAATTAGAGGCAGAGCAGTTAGTGTTGCTCCAACTTCTTCAGAAGTAAACGAGGGACTTGACTATGGCATTAACTCATATCACCTTGCAATGATGGCGGGCCATGTGACATCCTAAGGTGGCCCAAAAGAATTCCCCTAAAGGACTCTCATAGATTGGCAATTATTTATTGTGATAATATTTATTGCAATACACTGTGGTGAACACATCCATTCCTTGAAATAACACTGTTCTCACCTGTGTGTGCAACTACTTTTACAAATATCTTTCTAAGTATTTTTCAATAATTTTCTACATATGTAACATATTTATCACTTACTCATGGATTAGGAATTTGTATGAACTAAAATTCATATAACATTAAGCACTTTACCAATTATTTTAAACAGCAACTGAAGTTATTTTTCATAACAGTCAATGAGTCAAAATATACTAAGACAGGTACTAAACTCTGATTCCATTTGTTTCTTGTGAAAATGAATTGTTCTTTGAATCAAATATAAGAAAACTGCATTTTTAAAAAGGGGTAAGGGTAATAAACCACCAGCGAGTCCCCATCAGGACTGTCTGTGAGTAACTACAACTTACAAGCCCGCTTCTGAAACTATGTGGATGGTATCAAATTCAAACTTTTTTTGTGTGAAGTATAAAGAGTGTTTTTCATATTTCCTTGTGATAAACTTGTTTTTTCAAAAGTTCTATCTATTTATACATATGGATACATAAATACTAAATTTAAAATAATTATAATTATTTTATAGATTATAATATACATTTATATATAATATATAAAATATATTTATAAACATAATATATAAATATATTTTATATAAATATATTTTATATATTAATATTTAATAACATAATAATAATAGCTTTTCTCTGTAGAGTAACTTCAACAGTTAGCAATGTGCTTGTTTCTCTTTGAGCTAACTTAATGTCAACTATTTATGGATCATAATTATAGCTACAAAATCCCTTTTGCCAAAGGGTGTAATGTAATGACAGAAGTGATATCCCATCATATTCATAGGTCCAGCCAAACTCGATGGGAGAGGATTCTACAGGGTGTGTACACCAGGGGGAAGTAAACTGTGGGCCATCTTAGAATTCCATCTACCACACACGTAGTCAAAAGATGCTTATTATTTACAAAAATTGTAAACAGCATAATATTTTCTACACAGGCACAATGGCTTGTTTAAAATATTTCAGATATTTTCTGATACTTTGGCATATCACATTCTGGAAAGCCACATTTTATTATTATAGAAAATATTCATAAATCTTAATTTTAAATTATTAATAGTGACAACACTTCCTCTTAGTTAAGTACTCTAATGATATAAACAGGTCCTTTGTTTATTCTTTCAGAAAGATTTGAAGGGAAGACTTCTTAGTGCAAAATATCTCTTCCTCCAAGGATAGTGTACGGCATGAAATTTATAATAACTCACATACTGTTAGACTGATTCTTCCCGTAAAGTTAAGATGTGATACAGTCATTTTCCGTTATGGAGCAGCAGGCAGGAATGAGTTGAATAGATGTCACAAGAGAGAAATCAGAGAAAGAAGCTGTTGTTCTCTTTGTGATTAACATACTGTATTATGAACACATTATAATCAAATGTAGGTATAAAAATATTCTCCTAAGTAAAATGATAAATTATTGTTGGCTCATCCAAAATACAATTAAAATCCAAAAGAGAGAATAGAGTATTCACATTAATCTAAATACTATTTCAGTTTTACCTTAGAAACATTATCTCAAGGTGATACATGGGATTAACAATAGCGTTAACAATAATACATTCTCATTATTTTCTGGTCAGTTAAGTTGTTTTCTTTCATATTATCCTTAGTCTTTTTCTACAAAAAAACACAAAGACAACAACTGTGGATGGCAAGTCCACCTTTCAGCATGCTGTTGCACTGCTCAAACCCAGTGTTATTCTGATTCCTTGTCTAACCCAGTGCCTGCCACAAAGGAGGAAGTCAATCAGAGTTGACATCAGGGTGACTATCACGATGATGATATGGACGATGCTTATAAGGCTGCTAGTAAAATCAGACTCCTTTCCCAGCTAACCCAAGATATCCTTTCATATGCATAAATTTAGCCAAATAAGAGAAAACATTTCTTTGCTTCTTTTGATTTTCTCATTTTTATCTTGTGGTTTATATGATCAGTAATTGGAACTATTTATTAACTTTTTATTTGTTTACTGATTCCCACAATCCTTTCCTCAATCAACTCGATAGAGCCTTGGGGTTTTTTAGATGAGGGAATAGGGAGAAAATGATATGCTATAATACCGTAAAACATAACCACATGCAAAAATAGCTATTGCTGCTTTTTAACTGTTATTGAATGGGCAAAATGTTTCCTCAATAGTTGCTTGCTTTCCCTCCTCTTTACAGTCATGTGTCACTTAATGATGGGGATATGTTCTGAGAAATGCAACATTAGGCGATTTCATCATTGTGTGAACACCATAGAGTATACTTACAAAAACCTAGAGGGTATAGCCTACTACACACCCAGGCTATATGGCACTAATTTTGTGGGACCATCTTCTTATATGCAGTCCATGGTTGACGAGAAACATTGCTATGTGACACATGACTATATAAATACCTCCTGTTTGACATATGTATGTGTATATAGATTATACCTAAGTGATACACAGTAAATAATTATAAATTTAGACAACGGAAAATGGAACATTCAAACCAGTCACAGGATAATGGCACAATGAACACTATGGATTTATTTATAAATTCAAGAAATATTTATTGAATGATAAATATGTTCCAGGTACTATATTAGGTATTGGGGATAAAATCATAAACAAGACCCATTCCCTGCCCTTTAAGGCCTTTATCAGACTAAAAGCACTCTGGTGGAGAATACAGTCACATTAACCTTGAACGTAAAAAAAAAGAAATTCTCAGGAGTAATTCCTAGTTCAAGGGTAAGTTCTTGTATTATGGAAACACATAGGAGGTAATTCTGTCTTAAGGGAAAGTCAGAGAAAGCTTTCTGGATGAAATGAGTAAGAGTTAACCTCTGTAATGTTTTAGACCTTTCCAGAAAAAAAAAAAAATACCATTATCATTGGCATGTATCCTGGGGGTTTATGTGGCAAATTTAAAAACAATTTATACAAATGATTTTCTTTCAATGTATTCAAATAATTAATGAACAGCCCTCCTCTTGTTGACAGGTATATTCGAGAAACTTAAGTGTACATTTAAGTGTACTCTTTGATTCTCCAGATGACTTGATTGAGGTAGATAGTCAAATCACACACTGTGAAGAAGTCAACACACATTCAGGCACTTGAAAATAAAAAACACACAGTTGGTGAACAGTTAGGGGTCACGAAGGGTGAAGGCCTTGAGGCTGCTCTGCTAGTCTTCAAATCTTGGAGGGTGGCAGTGGCTTTGATCTGTCTGCCTTTTAAACAGGGAAAGCTGGAACCATCTCAGATGCTCATTTGATCTGCTTCTAGTGGGGCAGGTAGTCTTCCAGCTGCCACCCTCAAACATGTTGCGTTCGCCCCACAGGCTAAACTCTGGGCTTTTATGTTGGAGAAAAACCAGGCTTCCAGGCACATAGAGGCCTAAAGAAAGGGCTGATCCATAAGGTCAGTGACTAGAGTGCAGCCAGGCTGCAGGATCTGAGGCGACCTCTGCACGGGACAAGCGGCCACGGGGACTGCAGAAGCATCAGTACCAAAGGAGAACAAGAGGCTTTTGCTGCTAAGCAGAAGGGCGCTCAGGAAGAAGTCGGGGCAGGAGAGGTCTCAGCTTAGGAAGACACCAGGCTCTCCTGATTTAAAGGGCAAGAAGCCCAACTGTGCAATGAGTGGTGAACATGGAATAAGGCATAAGTGTAGGCTGAAGCTCAGGAGACAAACCACGAGGAAGAAGGACGCAGGAACCCACTGTAGTGGAAAGCAGGAAAGTGGAGCATGGAGCAGAGGGGAGAGCTGGAGGCCTAGGGAGTCTCAGTACTGGAAAATCTTCCAAGGAAAATTATAAGTAACTGCAGTATGTACATGACTTGTGAGACAGAGAAGGTAATGGGGCTTTTGAAAAAGCAGGATATTGTAACTCGCAGGTTGCTGTAGATGCGAATCTCAGCATACGCCTTGCAGCGACATTTACATCTGTTTACCCATTCCCTCATTTACTCAACAGACCCATGGTGACTCCTTAATTTCAAAGCACAGTGTTGGGTACTCCGTATACAAAGATGAATACGAAGCAGATCCCGCCCTCTGCGGACAGTCTAGCGATGGAAAAAGATATGCGAACAAAAGAGAGGTTTCTCTCCTAGGTATTTTTAAACTCTTCAACTATATCATTAACATTATTAATATTCAGTTAAATAATGGAGCATTTTAATAAAATAAGTGCTGATCCTTACAGTAAAGAAGCTTTCTCAAGAAGGGCAAAATGAAGTATATCAATGTAAGTACTTCTATATAAGCTGAAAATATGAGTTTACATAGAGAACAATACGCCTTACTATTCACAAGGCACCCATTTTTATCACATCACAGGAAAGTGTTGGATACATGGATGAAGAGAAACATCTCATTTGATTGACTCAATAAAATCTGTTTGGAAACTATTGATACTGAATCACACCATAAGGTTTATCTAAAAAGCTCTGTCTTGGTTGACTTTTAAGGAAAAATATTTGGTGAGGGCTAAGGTGGCCTGCTGGGAGAAGTCCACATCATTGGCGGGTTGCATGATAATTAATTGGTTCCTATGGAGATGAAATTGTTATTGTTCGTTTTTGTCATTTACCATTGATTCATGTGCTGCATCTGGCATTTTAATCTTAGCATTTGAGAGCCATTCCATCTTTCTTTAAGACATGAGAATTAGTCAAAGACAGTTAAAGATGACAAGTAGCGAGCACAGTATCATCAGGAAGAGTCTGATTAGAGAAGTTTCTTTCCAAGCCTGAGGAATTATTATTTGGCAGTATCCTATGCGGTATGTGAAAGGCTTTTTTGGGCTAGAAAAGTAAGAGCATCTAAAATAGGGACATTTTAAATTCTTTAACTTATGAACATAATCGCATGTGCTCATGTATTATCCACAGAAAGTGTAATTAGAAGGTAAAATATAAGGTAAAAACTCACTAATAATACTTACAAATGTCATAGATGCATTTCTTAATTATAAGTAAATTCACATCATTTTTTAATTGAAATGATTTATGGGAATTATTTGTTTTAATTTCTCTCATGTATCACTGTCTTATTTTCTTATCATGAGCATGAAAATACTCCAAACAGGCTTTCGTTTCAACCTGAATCCATTGAGGGTGTCTTCCCACCTATCCTTCCTGCAAGTTGTGAAACTAAACAAAATTTTTTTAAATAAGTAAATATAAGAATCATTTTTAGAACTTAGAACATTTACTAGTTTTCTGCGAGGGGTTAAGTGCTACATTTCAACTTTGGGTAAAGTAAGTGAACATGAAGAGTTCTAATGTTCAAATAAGGTAATTGGGTGTTAAATAATGAAGAAGAAATTCTTTGGGAGCTCTTCATAGAGAGATGATTCGGGCGAATGTGCATCCCCAGCGATGGTGAGAACCACGTGACTGCCTGACATCTTCCTACCAAGGCGCAAAGTTCTAAATGAAAGCTGCACGGGTCACCTGCAGGCTATGTTAAGTAAACAATAAAAAATTTAAAATGAACAGCCTCAAAGACTTAGGAACACTCATGAGGGGAAGTGGATGAGTCATTTTGAAGAGATTCTTCATGTCATCCATCCCTGTCAAGGGACAGCTTCTCAAGCCATATTGCAGCCAGTAACTTCCACCTCCAGAAAAATGAAGGAATGAAGAGGATTAACTGTGAAAACTGTCATATCGACACATTTTGAAACGGATACTTATCCAAATTCTCTAATGTAATAAAAAGAGATTAGAATATGTCGTCTCTAAAGTCCCTTGAACTCTAAAATTATAGAAATCATTGAGGTACCCTACAATATTGTGTGGGGTTCACAACAAGTCCTAGCTGCTTCATATGCATTATCTTTCCTTCCATGTAGGAAGGAGGTCAAATAGTCCTTCTCTCATTCCCATCCTTTCTGAACAGAGTTGGTAGTTCTTTAAGGTAGATCTGTACCATCATTTTGGGTAACATGTGGGATGGGTAAAAATGAATAGACAATATTCAGTAGTTTATTTTAGGATCTATAGCAACTTATATCCTAATTAGAAAATCTAATGATGACAAATATATATAAATGGATCCAAAGCACCCAAGTTTTTTTTTTTAAGCAACAGTTGGATTTGCACATTTTATTTCATTTCTAATTTCAGGGCCAGGACTACAAATAAGTGATTTCCTCCTCTTTGTACCTCTGTGCAGACCCTGGAACATGTATTCTATATTCGCAGTATTCAGGGCTTCTCTTTATCATACTTTGTAAAACTTGACTGCCCCATATCTCATCATACACTTTCGCAAGTACCAACAAGCTAATCAAGTAAACTTGATTCCGATGGGCTTGTATCTGGGCAACAGCAATAAGTGTGTGTTTCAACAATAGATGTTTACATGTAAACTCTTTTAACACTGAAAACTTCAACCTAGAGAGGAGAGATATTTTGAAGATCTCCAAATAAGTATAAAAATGTCTGAACTAATTCCTTGCAAATGACAAGTCAAGGTTCTTACATCCTTAGCTTAGCGAAAATTTTAATTAACTCATTTAATAAACATTCATATAGTGCCTACACTACGGCGAACAACGTCTGAGTGCTAAGGATACTGCCTTGAACAAAACAGGCAAAAATCTTGGCTTTTATGGAGCTTAAAATCTAGTAAAATATAAGAGACAATGAATAAGATTCACCATAAAATACACTACATATAAACTACATATATGTTGGATGGTAATTAGGAGATAAATTGCGACACTTGTAACTTTTACAACTAATCCTTAAAATTAAAAGGAATAAACTCATTTAATTCCATTTTTCCCTATGTAACCTTATTGGAAGGAGAGCAAGAAGGACAAAATGTTGGCAGTAAAACTTTAGATGTTTAGGAAACAGATCCCAGCCTTTGGAGACATTAACTAATTCCATAGTTATTCGGTACCTACTACCATCTACCAGGTTCTATGCCTGAGTTGAGTTATGGATGGAAGGGTGAATAAGATAAAAAAGTTCCAACCCTCAAAGAAAATTCACACTATTATACTGTTATACTTTTAAATGCCATTAATAAATCTCATAATAGTGTTATTTAAGTGACTAGAGATATTTTCTTTCTTAATAAACATGGTGGTTTTAAGATATGTCCACAAGTTCCTTGATGCTACTCCCATCAAGAGGTGGAGCTTAACCCCATTCCAACCGGGTGTGGACTAGATCTATTGACTCACTTCTAATGAACAGAATAAGATGAATGTGATGGTGTACAACTCTTGAGAGTGAGTCATAAGACCCATTGTAGCTTCCTGCTTGCCCTGTTGCTCTTAGTGAGATCACTTGCTCTCTGGAAGCCAGCTATCATGTTGTAAGGACACTCAAGCCATGATGAGAAACTGAGGCTTCCTGCCAACGGGCACATGAGTGAGCCAATTTGGAAACAGACCTTCCAGCCCTCAGCCCTTGTCAAGCTTTCAGATGACTCCAGCCCCTGCTGATAGTTTGACTGCTACCTCATGAGACATTCTGAGTCAGAACTAACTAACTAAGCTCCTCTGAGATACCTGATCTTCAGAACCTGTGTAAACATAATAAATGTTTTTAAGCTGTTAAATTTGTGGGTAGGGCCGGCCCAGTGGCTTAGCGGTTAAGTGCGCGCGCTCTGCTGCTGGTGGCCTGGGTTCGGATCCCGGGCGCGCACTGACGCACTGCTTCTCCGGCCATGCTGAGGCCACGTCCCACATACAGCAACTAGAAGGATGTGCAGCTATGACATACAACTGTCTACTGGGGCTTTGGGGGGAAAATAAATAAATAAAATATTAAAATTTGTGGGTAATTTGTTATGCAGCAATAAATAACTAATGCAATCACCATTTTGAAGGGTAGAGATGGCACAGGATAATAGGAAATGAAATCACCGTGAGTGTGTGTGTGTGTGTGTGTGTGTGTGTGTGTGTGTAGAGAGAGAGTCACATAAAGACCCACCATTAACAGAGAGAGAGGAAAAGCAGGTAGAGTCTTTGCAACAGGCGTTTATTTTTCTTTTCAGATTGTCCTTGGAATTTACAATCATTATTCTGTAGCAACATATCCCATAGTTGGCCAAAATTGCTACATAAAGATAAGTTTTGAAGAACCACAAAATTATGTGAGAGTTAAATGAAGCCCTGTCTTCATATTCATTGCATAAAGTATTGTTTCTAGGAGGGCCTCTGAGGAAGGGTCAATATTTTAAAGGGAAGGATGAGTGAGCAAATTAACATGGATGCATTGATCATTTTAACTTGAACTACCTGGTCGGCAGAGGACGGACCATACCACAAGTACATCACAACACCTGGGAAGGAGATGGGGACTGCACCTTTGGATGACATACTACTGCCCTAGAAGGGTAGCCCCCTTGAGTAGCTCTAGTGTTGGGCATGAGAGGAGGGTGGTAGATAACAAAGGGCAACGAGAAGGGCCAGGATAAAAAAATTGCAGCAATGTGTGATGGCAATAAATTACAAGAGTGAACAAAGTGAGTACTCAAAACAAAGTAAGGCTATTTCATAATAGGTTTTGAGATGGGTCAGATACTTATCAAATTTTATGCTTAACAAATATTTATAACTAGAGCAAGAAAATAAGCAACATTCTGGTTTGATAAATATTTTAAGAATGTGATAAAGAAAACCCATTTCCAGCAAGTCCAAATTATCTTTATGGTCTATTTGCTTAGCTAAGCAGAAATTACTAATTATTCCTTTTAACCTGCAAGGACCTGCCTTGTTAAAAAAAGAGAGAAATATGAAATATTTAATCTCTCAACAAGATAGATTAATGGTGCTGTAAAAGTTCTAGTTATCTATAGTGAATGTTGAGTAACACTTAAAATTTTTTTTTATCTTTAGGAAAGATACAAAGATGGAAACCAATAACCAAAATGAAGCCAAATTAGGAAATTCAGAAATATTCTTCATACAACTTCCTAAATTTAAATATAGGAAGAATGGCTGAAACTTAAAACTCTTTATTTCTGAGGGCCAAAAGTAGGGGAGGGACACACTGTCAGCTGGTGGTGAGGAATTAAAAGCAGAAAAGAAAGATTTTCCTTAGGAATGTTGATCTTGGTTTGAAATTAGATGGATAAAAACAATATAAATATACTATATTATAATATAAATAAATAAATAAATGAGAGCCTCAAGCATCTCTGTTAAATCTAAAAAAAAATATATATATATATAAGACAGAGCATATTTTGCACACTTTCTGTTTATTTCCTTAAGAATAAGGGCACAATCCGTTACTTACAAATCTGTTAAAAATTTCCAAAGCCCTCGGAGTCGAAAAGCATAGATGTGCTTTAAAATATCTGCTGAAGGAATATCAAATAACACTTATAAAAAAGACCAAAATGGAAAATATTTTGTAGCTTCCATTTGATGGCTTTGCTGTAAAACAGTCTGTCATAGATGTGTTATTTAAAGAAAAAAATATTTTCCATTCTAAAGTATTTTAATTAATCCGCAAAGTAAATTCCTGTGATGAAGGAGTGAGATGCCTTTCATTTCACATTTCCATCACGAGTTCCACTTTTCTAATTAACGTTTCAAAAATATTCTTACATGAAATCAGTTCCAAAGTATTTAATTTATCGCCTTTTTGCCAAGCTCCCTCAGAAACGGGGAGCATGAGGGATAGATGACTACTGACTTTTCAACTATATAACTTTTAAGCCATTGATGCAATGCAAAGTTGTGTTTTTTAGGTAACAGTTTTGTCTCATTATTCTCCATATATTTAAATACATATGTCTCTGAAGTGAGCATATGAAGACTAAAGAATGGAAATCCAAAATGAATGGTTCATTTTATCCTTTGCAGCATCATTTCTCTGCAGCTTGTCCCCTGCTCTGAGCCCCATGGTAGACATATAAATTCACCTTTCAATCATTGGTGTGGGTTAATGACACTGAGTGACAAACAGCACATTAGCCAAGTGCCATTCCAGACACCAGCCAGGCATGCCAAACAGATAATCTGACAATCGTTTCAGATTCATTTTCCACGAACAGAAACACTGTTCAGGCTTATTAACTGGCAAATCTGCATAAGGCAGAGCACAAAGAACAGAGCCTCCATTAAAAGTAGCAATCTAGCTCATTAATGTAATTTACATGGATATTTGGCCCACTATATTATTGTGAAATCTGGAAAAAAAGTGTTCCTGTTCAACAGAGCTGTCGTTTATTTGTAGCAAATTTTATCATGTCCCTTATGTTTCACTGAAATAAAAGGATCATAAATTTGTTAATAACAAAACTGTTACTCAACATCTTATATTTTGCTGCCAACAGTACAGAGCATTTAGAATTTAACTCCTAACATGTTCCTCAAAATAGAATCTGATGATAGACTCCCCCGATGGTAATTAATGCTGAATCCTCATCTTTTGTGTTTTGACTTTCTACTCACAAGTTGCCATAAAACTTTCGGCTGGAACATGTGATCAGGGACCCGTTACACTGCAAATACCTGCAACCTGATTTTAATAAAGATATACTTGCCTAAGATTTCTGCCCTATCTCCATCCATGGCAACCTGGGGTCCTATTTTATTTTAACATTTATGAATGCGAAGTTCATCTGTGAATATTGAGATTCTCACTCTAGAGCTGAACAATACCTTCCCTTTATTTCTCTTAAGAGCTTGCTTCTTCTTTGTGCTTTATGAACAATGTGTTGTATCCTTTTCTCTTTTTGCTGTGAAATTTCCCTGCATGTATCTTCAGATTTCATGATAAGAGCAAATTCCGTTTAGAATTCATCTGTCTTTAACAATAGTGAAATTTTCTTTCATGTTCTCCTCATACAGGTATAACTTTATGTTAAATTGAGGTGACATGTTCTTAAGTATTCATTTTCAAGAAGCTATCAAAAGATGAAGTCTTATTAGAGATGGTCACTTACAGGAAGATTTTCAAAGGCAGTGACCTATGCTGCAATTACTCAAGAAATATTAAGATCTCCAGTCCTCTGTGGCATATTCCAAGTCTAATAACACTTGCATTGAAAAGTTCTACTTGGGGGACACAAAAGCCATAAATGACTTAATTTGAGAGAGTGAGATCAGCACAGAGTCTCAGAATGGCAGAATTCTGGAAGGAAAATGTTTGTTGGGATAATAGTTCCCACCTGACAGTCTGTTTCTTTTCAAGGTCCAACATCCTGACAGAGATCACAGGGTTTTTCAACCCTGGTAGGCTATAATTACAAAATACATTTTTCCTCAGCCTTCAATTTTCTCTACGTTGATAAAGACAGTGATATTTCATATAATCAAATTCCTTGCTTACATCACCTAAACCTTCAATGATAAATTCTTCCTTCAATGGTTCTGTACTGGATATTTTCCTTTTATTCAGAAACCATTATTGTTACTATTTTTCCCACTTTGTTTATATTGCACAAAAATGTGCCTGCATTCCTCAGAATTGATTTGCCTTCTATGACTGGCCTTCTGCCACAAAGTTGAGATGTAATCAAACTAGGCTTGAAATGTATATATATATTTAATTGTCATGCATATAGTTAAAAAAAGATATGGAATAACTGGATAGAAACCAATACCTTAAGGACCAGGAAATGTAGAAACAGAAATATATAATCAGATACAAAGTATAAAATAAAAATAATGGATAATAAAAAACACTTAGAAAAATACATGGATTATAATGTAGAGCTCAATACAGTTCACAAACTGAACCCATTTGCCCATCCAGCTCCAGATCAAGAACGAGGACTTTATCAGAATCCCAGAAGCCCCCCTTATGCTCTCTTCCAGTCACTACTCACCAGCCCAAAACATAACCACTATTCTGACTTCTGTTTTTGAACTGTTTATGTTTGCTTTACAATGCCTTGGTAGTTAATAAACATGGGTTTACCTGTATCATCAAGCACATTCCTGATGAAGGTGTCCACCCCTCCTTGTCTCTGCCACAGCCTGCTCTGCACTCTAACCAGCAGCTCCCTCGGCGTATGATCTCGGGGCTCTACCTCCTGCTCTGTTCACTTGTAGCTTTAAGACAAACGTCTCCGCTTTCCTAAGATGAGGGCATCACTAATTCTAAATTAAGAGGTATCTTTATGCTCTCTCCTCTGAAAATTGACGTAAGGCTGATGAGAAACTCCAGGGGCCCCATGAAGGACCTATGATGAAGGGATCATGTGAGAACATGGGATCTGAATCAGAGACCCATTTTGTGTCTTGCTTTAGTCTTGCCCTCATCTTTGCCTCAGTCTCCCAGTTTATAAAGGGGAGATAATAAGGACACCCGAGTTGAAGGGCTGCTGAGAGAACCAAACGGTGGCATATATTACAAATATGCTGATCAATCTTTCGTGGCCAGACCCTCCTGCTTCACTTCTGTTCTGTGACAATCAGAATATTAAAAAAAAAAAAAAAAAATACAGCACATCTTGCTCCTAGGAAACCTCTTGGTAAGTATTAATTTTTCATATAATTAAGTTTTCTTTTTAATTGTTTTAATTCTCTGTCTCATTTTGTTTTGCTTGCCTTTTCATTTTAGTTGATATCAAAGTATTTCAAAAAATATAGTCAGAAGATACTCAGAATAAAAGACATTCTGCTTGATCAAGGCCTTAAGTTCACTGTCCCTTTAAACCTACAAAAGGATTTTAAAAATCAGTTCTCTCATACTAAAACAAACAGCTACCCACCTGGGAGACTTCACAACTCACTGTTATCCATCGTGTGTCAGCTTCTCATATTTTTTAGAAAAATAAATTTTTAAAAAATTTCTCCTTCTTGCTTAACTCTGAATCAAAACTATTACCAGCTCCTTCATTCCCTGAACAGGCAGCAAGATCTCTAATGATAACAAGAATGTCCCCACTACATTTCTCAGAGGAATAAAGCATTTTTAAAAGTTCTAAGTATGCCAGGCACATATTATGTTTCCCTGCATAACTATACACTATCAAGTACTGGCCAATATTCCTAGTCAGAGAAGAAAATACTTCTGAATGAAGACCATAGGATGCGTTGTAAAACCTTAGCGAGGCCCATTCCCTTTCATTAATATTCAGTAACTTAAGTCAGTTTGTAGAACTCTTTACTTCAAATATATCATTCCAACTAACTCCATTTCTTGGTCTTTCCTTTTAAATACATCCTTTCTGGAACTAGAAAACTTCCCTCCGTGCTCATTGCAGATTGCTGCAGTAATGAGCCCCATTTTCAGCTGTTAGTCATGCTCTCTTTCTTCAGATCTCTGATACATGGATTAGCTTCCCAGTAAATATTTCTGTTTGAAAGCAGTTGGTCTCCAGTCTTTGTCAAGTCTTAAAAGGCCTGGCATCTACGATCTCCACAGGGTACTCTGCAGTTGTAAAGGGATGCCACAGTTTGGGGATGACAGGCAGTGAGCTAGTTTCCTTGCTCCAGAAGGTGATGATAGAGCACAGGTAAAACATTACACAAATTACATAAAATATCGCATAACCAAGTGAAATATAATATAACTTTTTAGAACTGGAGTATCTATTAGTTTTGTCAGAGAACATTTCCTTTATCTCTACTACCTTTTCTAAATTTAAAAACTCCCAGAATTCATATTTTGCTATAGTTTCTAAAATGCTATAATTTCTTCATATGCTGCTAAGAACTGTACATCTCACATTAACCAAAATACTAAAAATCAACCAAAAAATCCTAGGTGAAATAAAAATTGCACAGGCTGAAAAGCAGCTGATATAATGGAGGCCCTGGGCTTTAGAGCCAGGCCCGCGTTCTGAGTCCACGGCCCTTCCTGGCTGTGGAGACTTGGGCAAGTTTCTCACATTCTCTGAGAGTTGGTTTTCTCATTCATAAAATAAGAACGATGCAACAGGAACTGCAATTTGTCGTTAAGATTTACTAATGGCTTATTTATCCTTTGTTTTACATGTATTAACTTGAGTCTCATGACAAAAATTAATTGCCCAATGAAAGTAAACTATCATTTGCTACTAAATGGGAACTTAAAACTCTCAAATTGGTGTGTGTGTATGAAAAAGTATCCCAAATACATACTGGTCTGGGATGACATTTTGTTTAGATCAGATCAAGCTGATGTGATCATGTACATAGTAGTACTGTTCTGGCAGAGCTCCAAATTTTTTTTGGAAAAACGGTGTTGCTTTGAAGAGAAGAAAGGCACACAACTACTTCTACTAATATTCTACTAATAAAAATGTATAGTTTAATATTAAATAATGCATATTATTGCAGTAAGAATTTTCTATACTTTTTTTCATTTAATCTTCTTAACTCTCTTGAGGTGTATATATTCTTATTCCTCGTTTATAGATAAGAAAACAGAAGCTAATCGACATTAAGTAACTCTTCAGGGTCACCCTGACTTTCCACCAGGGGCGCCTGCCTCCACAGCCTGTGCTCTTCCCCTCAGTCTTGTGTGGGGAAAAGTAACCTCACACCCAATTCATTCATTTGGATATATCTAGAATCTGAGTTATGACAGTTTGTGACCACGTGTATGTGTGTGCATAGGTATAGTATGAGAGAGAGACAGCAGGGAAAATAGAAAGTTAATTTTAACTTGAATAAAAATATATAAAGCTAACCATTAAGTGATGAAGTTAGAGAGCTTATACATTTTGGGGAGAAGCAGATATGTGTATAAGGATGCAGGGAGCTGTCTTTCTAAGACATTGGAGAGCAATTTTGCTTATTGACTGTGACAGAGATTGGGTACCCTCTGAGTAGTATTTAGCCCAAGGGCTTTGTTGATTCTTTTTATGTTTTATACTGTACACAGGCAGGCTACTAATTTGGAAATAAAATTGCACTGTGAGAGTTAAAATATGAAATCAATACAAAACAGACCACAGGAAAAACTGCAACAGTACTTTAAGGAGATTCCTGATTCCCAGGCCAAAGACCTAAGTGATGATATTAACATCACCAAGAAAAAATATGTCAGCCTAAGGGGGAATTTATGTGGACTGGAGAAAGCGAGAGAGTCTGAGAAATTGAAGCAGGTGGAGCCCTGCTAAGCACTGCCCAGGGGAGAGGGCTTGGCGGTCTGCCAGACAGGTACATCCCCACATGAGATGGAGACCCCAAGCTGCCCGAGCTCGACACCTTCAGAACCAGAATTCCTTTGGATGCTCTTGCTCTGGTCCACAGTCACCAAGCAGCCTTCCGAAAGGATCACTTGGTAGAAAACACACCAGCCTTTCTTCATCAAGTACGTGTTGCCTTTCCTAAATTTAGAATAGTACTGTCTTTGTAAAAAGCATGATTTTTGTGAACAGCCATCTAGACACAATTGCCTTTGGTTGTTGTTGTACTTAAGAGCACATACTTAGGTATGAGAAGCACATACTTATACTCGAGAGCACAGGCTTTGGAGCTGGATTACCTGGGTTAGAATCGTGTTTCTAGTCATGTGACTCCGAGCAAATTATATAGCCTGTCTCTGGGACCAATAACAGTACCTACTCTATAGACTGATATGCAAATTTAAAAAGTTAACATGTGTAAAGTGCTTAGAACCACGCATGGCACACATTGCTCAATAAATTTTAACTACTATTATGGTTGTTGATGTTATTGTTATTACTACTAGATTTTTTAGCTCAGTTCTATGACTCCCCAATCCCAATACCTAGCGCCAATCCTTCATTCGGTCCTTATACCATGCCCTCTCTATGTGACAACCTCCCCTACATTTTGACTTTTGCTCCCCAAGCTCCTTCCACCACCTCATTCATTCTGGATACCCTCACTTCCTTCCTCTAGTGACCCTTGCCAGTGAAGTCTGGACCTTCTATGTGTCTCTATCACCAAGCTTCCTGACTCACAGGACAAGGATAAGCAATGGTGATTGTTCTTGTTCCTCACTACCATTTTCCCCAAGATCCCTCACCCATCACTCCTCTTTTTATATCTGTGCTACCTGACATTTCCTTTCCATGATCAGCTAATGACATCCTGGACACTGTCCCACCTATTTCAACAGTTCTGGACTGCTTTGTATTCACCATATATCCCTCCTGTCATCTTTAGGGATGACAGTGTTGACACTAATGACCCTTCCAATATCTGGATGGTTGTTTCTGTTCCACACCCTTGTTGTAAATTAAACTGATGTGTATCTTTCTCCACAAGCAGTTCAGTTAGCCTAAATTAGAACAAGTGCTTCTTCTTTATTTGATCTGTATTTATTATTTCATTATTTAACTCTGTCAATAATAAACACAATGGTGAATTATGGCCAGAATCCAGGGTTATATTTGATTTGAACATCTTTGGAACTGTGGTACGGATACCTGCTTGCTATGGTCTGGAATGTTTGTGTCCCCCCAAAACTCATATGCTGAAATCCTAACGCCCTAGGTGGTGGTATTAGGGGTATTTGGGAGATGCTTAAGTCAGGAGAGTTCAATCTCACGGATGGATTTAGTGCCTTATAAAGGAGACTCCAGAGAGATCCCTAGCCACTTCCATCATGTAAGGACACAGCTGGAAGGTGCCAGCTATGAACCAGGAAGAGGGCCCTCACTCAACCATGCTGGTACCTTGATCTTGGACTTTCTAGCCTCCAGAGTTGTGAGAAATACATTTCTCTTATTTATAAGCTATCCAGTCTATGGTATTTTGTTATAGCAGCCCGAATGGACTAAGAGACTGCTTTATTCTTATGTCTATTTGTATGCAGACTTACATGATTTTGATTTTCCTGGTCATTGTTGATTTTAAATATTTTCTCCTATTATCTTTATATGGGCATTCCTTCTTGTTATGTGTCTCTATTTCTGGTTAAAAAACTGTGATCACTGCCCCTTTGTTGGCTTAAATGATATGGAATTTTGGACCATGGATAGATCCCTGAGTGTGTGATTAAAGATCACACCAGAACCAAGAGATATGTTTTGTACTCTGAAATATGGGAAAGACAGTCAGTCATCCTTAAGATAAATGACTGCTAAGCCCTGTAATAGAGGCATAGGACACAGAAATTCAGGGTTTACAGAGGTGCTCCTCAGGCTGGTTTCCCTACTGCAATTCCATGGGGTTTGAACAAGCTCCTTAAAGTAACTGTTCTCTGCTTCCTGAAATTGTCATGAAATACTAGAGATTGAATCATCTTTCAGCAGAGAACAGAATACAAGCATAATTTGAACTCAGAGGTGCTAAATTTAGATCTTCCCTGAGTTGTCCAACCACCACAGCCTGGGGAGTGTTTAGGAAACAGTCAATCACTGACACTTTGTGAAACAATGACAGAGGTGGGAAACTTTAGAAGTACTTACCAACATACCCTACAGGAGCACCTGAGAGACCTAGGAATTGACCTCACTTACCTAAATGGATATTTGGAACAATATGGAGGTTCTGAACCTAAAAACTACTACTCCGTGGAAGGTCCAAAATGCCAAATGAACTGTTTTTAACAGAGATAACAGTCGTCATATTCATAAGGAATAGCTTAGTTTATAAGAGAACCACGAATGTGAATATACTCTTCCCCCAGACCCCCCTCCTCCCAAAAAAGGAATTTACTTTTCATGGGTATGATGGTTTATTTTATGTGTCACCTTGACTGGGCCAAGGAGCACCCAGATATTTGGTTAAACGTTATTCTGGGTGTGTCTGTGAGGACGCTTCTGGATGATGAATCAGTAGACAGAGTAAAGCAGATTGCCTTCCCCACGGTCAGTGGGCCTTACCCAGTCCACTGAAGGCCTGAACAGAACCAAAGGGCTGAGTAAGGGAGAATTCTCTCTCTCTGCTCACCTTCCAGCTGAGACAGCAGTCTTCTCCTGCCTTTACACTCAGACTTGACGGGAACGAACTTACACCGTTGACTCTCCTGTTTCTCAAGCCTTCAGACTCAGACTGGAACTTTAGTATTAGTTCTCTCGGTCTCCAGTTTGCTGACTGCAGATCTTGGGACTTCTCAGCCTCCGTAATGATGTGAGCCAATTCCTTATAGTAAATCTCTTTTTGTATATATATATATGTTTATAGGTTCTGTTTCTCTGGAGAACTCCGACATACAACTGGGCTGCAGTTTATTACTTCTGAAATACTACTTTGGGAAATGGTTGCCTAAAAATACTAGTTGCTATGTACTCAAAAATTAGCAATAAATGCTATCATTTGCATGTATATGATGGAATCTGGCTGAGAATTTTCTCAAAGACCACCCCCTGTCATTTTTTCTGCCCCCTGTCATTTTTCTGCCATTGCACACAGCCTGCTTGTTAAGCATCAGATGGTAAAAAAAACAAACAAAAAAGAGCATGTAAAGATGCCCACAATGGAATTCACTGGAACAGCAGCAGGGAGTTTCAGCAGTTCCCACAAGCCAGCCCTTTATAAGCACCAGCCCATCACAACCTTGTTTTCAAGACCTCCTGCTAATAGCAAATGCCTGGGTTTTGGTTCTGGTGCATTAGACTGTCCACTGGCAAAGAACTCGAGTTCCATTCAGGCGTAATAAATCAGTCTCACACTAGCAAATAATGCACCCCGACTCCCTTTTGTCTTCCCTTTGACAGTTCATCTCCTGTCAAGTGAACTAAACAGGGTATTAACGTTTTTCATTTTGCAACTATTAAAGTCCAATCATCACTTTTCATATCATCTTTAACTCTTTTTCTTTATTTTATAAATATCCACTCCTTAACTCTACCAATATAAAGGTGCAAAGTACAAGAATGTGTGTTTTTCTCTGCTCATCATATTAATAAGGGACTACCCACTAGAAATCTTAAATATAATTATAATTTTAAGTTGGTAGAACATGACTTTAGTATAAAAACTGGTAGCCTGATAAGCTTTTCTCACTTCAATAATCAGATACAGTCCCATTCTAAGAATGAATAAAATAAAGCCAAGAAATAGATCCATTTATAGTTCTACTTTCTACTCTCATTAATTCAGTTTGCCTCAGAAGCCACCCTAACAATCACCCAGGTCAGGCCTCTGCTGACCTGCAGGGTTCCCCTGCCTTGGTACAATCTCTCCATAGAGTAACTGCACCCCAAGTTTGGCTGCCATCTCCCATTTTTACTGTTTTCAACCTGGATCCCATTAAGCTTAGGGCAATCCTTAAATGACTCATTTTAGTGACACACTCAGAAACAAAGAAAAAAATAAAACACAGCTCTTAAAGAATAGTCTATGACAAATAAATTAAGTATACAGAGGAAATGAGATTCTCAACATAGTTCTTAGGGCATCCAATTCATTCATTCATTCATTTATTCATATTCTAATATGTCAGGCACTATTCTAGGCACTGGGGTTAAAATGGTGAACTAAACAGAGTCTTTGCCTTTTTGTAGCTTACATTCTAGTAGGAAGAGACAAACAATAAATAGACAAAACAAATAACTATGTATATTTATGAGTACATCAAAGAGTGGTAAGTGTGATGGAGAAAAATAAAACAGGGTGATGAAGAAGGGCCTCTCTAATGAGACCTAAAGGAGGGAGGGAGGGAGCCAGGAGGGCGGGTATCTATGTTCGGCTTTGTGGTTCCCAGCAAGGACATTGGTTTTTCCTCTGAGTGAAATAGGGAGCCATTCAATGACTTTGAGCAGAGGAGTGACAGGATCTGACACATTAAAATGATCATTTTTGCTGATCTGTTGAGACTGTCTTGTAGCAAAGTGGGGTTTGAAGCTTCCAAACGAATGCAAGAGACACTATTTGCGCTCAGCAGTTTCTGCTTCCCTTTTTCTGCCTGGGCGTACAAGAGGGTACATTTCCCAGCCACTGTGCAGTTAGGTGGGGCCCCAGGACTGGTGCTGGACAATGAAATGTGAGCAGTAGTGACATGTGCCACTTCTGTGCTGAGACTTCAGGACTCTCCAGTCTCTCTCTTCCTCTCCTGCTTCAGCTGGCGACATTGTGAAGTCACAGCCTCTGTCAGCCTGGATCCTGAGTGACTATAAGAAGCTTCCCAGCTCCCCTAAACTTGCCAACTTAAAGTAGACATTGGTGAACAAGATATTTGATTTATTTGGTGCTAAGCCACTGAAGTTTGGAGAGTTGAGAATTATTGCTGCAAAAGCCTAGCCTGTTCTGACGAAATCAACTAGTTAGGAGGCTATTACATAACTCAGACCAACGATGACAGTAGTTTGGACCAAGATGAAACGAGTGGAGGTGAGATTCTGGATAAATTTTAGAGGTAAAACCAAACCATTTGACAAATTCTTGTTATCTTCATAAGAAATTATTTTTAGCCTTAAAGCATTTTCTAAACTTTTGTTCTTAGTTATAAAATGTTTAACAAATGACAAATATAATCCATCCAAGCATATATAATCTCTCTGGGCTGATGTAACATAATTACTATAAGTGGTCTCAAAATAAACACAGTGGTGAATATCTTACCTTTATATTCTGTCTTCCTTGCTTTAGAATGATCATATATTTAGAAAAAAATATAAATTGCCATTTAATGGAACATGGTATCTTATTAATTACATGTTCTGGAAACGATTTCCAATAAAAAGACATATAACTAAAAAAAACCTCACTGCATTACACTGCACTGGGAATTTGACAATGTCTACTCTTACAGTGACACTAAATGAGTTGTGCTTAAAATAGTGCCTAAAGTTAAATACCATAAGCTATTTATTTAGCAAACATGTAGTAAGGAAACAGTGATGTATGAGAACCTGTGTTAGGCACTTGAGTCATGATCAAATAAAGAAATTATTGACCTTTCTAAGATCAATGACTACTGCCCTAAGTAATTCACTTTACAGTGTTTTTAAAACCATGATGTATAAGGACCTTCATGTGGTCCCAAGCCAAATTAACAGTCATAATATTATATAATACCACCTCCCTCCTCACAAATTAGTGAAATACTTCATATTTGCCCTGTGCAAATTTCACAGCTTTATAAGTACTTGAAAATTGAATGATTATCATATTGATGATTATATTGTGGTCCTAAATTAATACAGGCCAGATATGCAACATACCTTGATTTTTAGTTATTTTTAAATGGGAAAGGAAAAGGAGATGTTGTTTTGATCAAGCTTGTCATTTTCTCCCACAGTTTATTTTGTCATTACATCTCAGCTATGGTTTTAAAAGGGTCAAGGTTATCAGGTAGGGTTCTGTGAACTACGTTTCTGCTCAAGCCAGATGGTCACTTTTACGAGTAATACTAGTAACAGAATAACCATGGGTTCAACCATGCATTTAATTATACAATCTTCCAGTATCTTTTCCATTAAGAATATTGTGATAGTTAAGAAAATGTTAGATGACATAAAATGATTTCATAAATTATGTTGGAAATAAACTCTAAAAATATTTTTCTTAAAAATATCAGGTTACCTAAGGGGCAACCTTTGGCTGAAATATTTTTATCTGATTTAATCAGCTTTGATTTTTGTTTTTAAAAAGAACATTATCAGGTTTACCTTTTTAGTGTCTGATTTGTTCAAATTCAAAATGTCAAATATACATAAATGAAAATATAGTGTACAATTTCAGAATTTATAACCATTATAGAAGTTTCTATTATTTCAACCTTAGAATACAAAATGTTTCTGAAAATACTGCATTCTCACCACTGACAATATGAAAGTCTTAATATCCCCTTCGTCTAAGTTTTAGACAAATGTAAGCATCATTTCTAGGCTATGATTTCCTAATCAATAAAATATAGGCATTCACCATCGACAGTCCCTTTCCTCTCTAACATTCTTTGACTCCAAATCATTGCCATGTCAATACTCTTTAGCATCCCTTCTTGAGATTCCTACTGCCATTGCCTCAGTTCAGGCTCTCATCATCCTATACTTGACTAACACAGTGGTCTCCCAAGTATATGGTGCTCTCATCTCCAGTCTGGACTCATCTCCACCAGCTTCCACATTGCTGTTAGAGTTATCATTCCCAAATGCAGATCCTGGAAGAATCCTGGATCCCACCATCTGATTTGGATGCTCCTCCCCCATGACCCCAGCCCCCAAAGCATTTCTCTTTTACAGAATTTATCACAATGTACTAAGATGATTTATTTAGTCACATCTTTCCCTCTAGCCTCATTAAGAGTAAGTAAAACCTTTATTTTGGGATCCTTTGTGTTTAGTATATTACCTCGTACCTAATAGTGAATAGTATGTGCTTACTGGATAAACAAAGGAGTGAATGAATAGCCATCTCTAATACCTGAATGCAGGTTTTATTAAAGGACTGAGGTAGCATATTCTCTAAGACTCTATAAATATTTATTCCCATTTGAAAATATGCCCATAAATCTCTAGCACATATTTTGCCACAAGAGATACGAAAGGAAAATGCTATATAAACACTAAACTCTGTGGTATACTTTTTAAGAGTCATACATAAAATCACTCAAAGCAAAACACTGCTTTTTGCCTAATTTATTCTATTTAGACAAAGAAACCAGACTTGTTAGATTTATGAGATGGTTAAACGTGCTGTGTATTGATTTACACTATAATAAATACTTACACGTCACCAGAAAGTTCTTTGTTTTAAGAAAGAAACTACGAATGTTAAGTGATATATTAGAGAACTCCTTCCTACCACATCCTAGTTATTTTAAATGGAATCTAAATTTGGGGTCTAAATTAAGAAAATACATGTAAGTTCCATGCAACATAATTCAGAACAGGAAGTTTCCCTGGTAACCATATATAGGTTGGCAAGCAGCAAGAGAAACTGTAGCCTTAGGTTCTTGCAAAGAAATAGGAAGTATACTTTATGACCTTGAATTCGTTACTGGTTAACTCCTTCCTCCTGGGTATGGCATTATAATTTCAGGTTTGTCTTTTTCATTTAAGTCAACTGTTGACAAGTAGGTTGAAGAAAATTTTAGTAAGTCCCATCCTATTTTCTTCAAAATTTTTCAGATGCTTTGTATTAGGACTAACAATGGTGACAGCCTCTACTCTTTCTTTGGTTGATACACTGGTCCAATCAATAAAGCAATCTTTAGTCTCCTTCAGTCAAACTACAGTGAGCCCAAATGACTTTTTAAACCCTCTATCCTGGAAATGTTCTAGAAATAACTACTAAGTCAATAGCAGGAATACTGATGTTAAATTTATTTCTGTACTGTAATTTCTGTGAACATAAATAAAGAACTTTGAAAAATAATGTACAATTGAAAGCAATATATTACCACTATTATTCATAATATTATTATATTATTTAAAGTAACAAACAGTAATATAATGTTCTAAAGAGAACTTATTAATTTACTCCATATAAAGACAAGAAAAGAAAAAGATTGATGAATTACACTTTATACACTCCCTAACAACAATAATCTAGCTCTTCCTAACTTTGCTTTAGCAGATTTTAAAATAAATTTTTTTTAAGATCAAACAGTGCAATACTTCCATAGCTTCGGAACGCTAGTTCTTTATTAAGAGGCATACACCTAACATGTTTTTAAGTACCTTAATGTCAGTTCTTTGGAATCTGTGATTTTTCACAACCAATATTCTAATTATTATATATGATTTAGAGAGAAAAATGTTCATAAAGGCAAATTCTACCATTAACAACAGGAATATATAACACAAATTAATGGTAGCACATGCCCCTTAGTGGTTAATATAACATTTACAAAAGCTTTTTGTTAAATGTAGCAATATGCTGAAACTTCAGGACCATCTGGAAATAATTCTATTCACAGTCTCAGGAGGAAGCAAGAGTTGTTAGCACAGAATATTTCAAATATTTAGATAACTTTAGATAATGATAACGTTAGATAAAGGAGCAGCTCACTCTCACATGGCCGTGCATGTGCTCCAGCTCTCAGGAGTACCCTCAGAAGAGAAAAGACCAGGTAGAAAAATGAGACATTGACTAAACCATGTGATTTGGCACATATTTATTTATTCTCTGCTATGTTATATTGTGTTATGCACAAAGGGGATGAAGGTATAACAATGTACTAAAAATGGGAGAATTCAGGGAAGAAAGGAAGGAAGGAAAGAAGGAAGGAAGAAGGGAAATAAATAAGAAATTTACTTTTTAAGATCTAAGAAATTATGATAGAGGGAGGTAACAGAGATGCCTGTTAAGAAAGCATAGGTCCTTCAATTTCTGGTGACAGGGCATTGCAATCAAAAACAAATCCTAAGGTGGAAAGTACGTTAACACTTTTAAGGAACAGAATGAAGGCAAGTGGAGCTCAGTGAGAGATAGTGAAGTACACAGTAAGAAAATGAGGAATGGGGATGGCATGCAGAAGAGGAGTTTCGGGGTAAAGGAAGAAGTGGGAGAAATCAAGACTTCTGTTATGGTCAGTCTATTCCAGGCGGAGGTGTCAAATACGCAGTTGAGTCTATGCTTCTGGATTTCAGGGGGAAGATCAGGGCTGGAATTTTGAATTTAGGAATCAGCAGCATATAGATGAAATTTCAATCCCTGGAACTAGATGAGATGACCTAAAAGATCATCAGAGACACGGCACATAACTTAAACAAACCTACGCAGAAGCCCTAATACGGAGAGAGGGAAGAGAAAGGGAGCCAGGATGGAACCCTGAGAGCTTAACACTTAATGGTTGTGGAGAAAAAGAAGAGTCAGAAAAAGACACTAAGAAGGACAGACCGGAGAGGGAGAGCAAGGGAAGGAAAGAGGAAGGAGAATATGAGTTCATGGCAGTCAAAGGGACTTCAGGAAGATGAAAGGGGTTGCGTTGGTCAAATTCAAAAATAGCAAGTTACCAAAAGTCCTTACAGAGGTAACTAAAAGGAAAAAAGGCATAAAAAATGTGACAATGCTAAACACTTTGAACATTTCAAGATATTTCTGCCATTAAACCTCCTAAAATTCATAGTAAAATAAGCATTTGATCACATTTTACTGCTTATCTGAATTGCTGATCCCATGGTGAACTTTTTTTTTTTTTGTGAGGAAGATCAGCCCTGAGCTAACATCCATGCTAATCCTCCTCTTTTTTTTTGCTGAGGAAGACCGGCTCTGTGCTAACATCTATTGCCAATCCTCCTCCTTTTTCTCCCCCAAAGCCCCAGTAGATAGTTGTATGTCATAGTTGCACGTCCTTCTAGTTGCTGTATGTGGGACGCGGCCTCAGCATGGCCAGAGAAGCAGTGCCTCGGTGCACACCCGGGATCCGAACCCAGGCCGCCAGTAGCGGAGCATGCGCACTTAACTGCTAAGCCACAGGGCCGGCCCCCATGGTGAACTTTTAATTAATATATAAAAGGAGCCCCTACATTAATTTATTCTAATCATTATAAAATAATTAACATCTTGACTATGACTCAGATTCTGCATGTCTATATCTATGAAATAAAAATATAGTTAACACCTGTATTAGATTCATCATCCGCATCTTAGTGAGTCATCTTATCGCTTTAATAAAACCTTACTGAAATGTCAGCACAACCACAAATATAAATGGAAAAGAAAATTACCACTCAGTAGTTCTCTCTCAATAATCTTTCCACTAAGGGGCAAAATTTTTTTCTGAATACATTTATCCATTTAGTCATATTAATTAAGAGAACATCTAAGAGATAGTCCATTAAGTCTCTGAAGTTTTTAATTTGTGCTAAAGGATAAATAACAAAATACTTTAAAAGGTAAAATATTCTGTAAATACAGAATGCTTTAAATTGAGCAAGTATTGAGTTACTATATACCAGGCAGGTCTCATTTCACTGTACTGATCAAGAATAGAACATAATTTATTTCTGTAATTTTTATACATTTCCTGTTTTTCCTGCTAGCTGAAAGGATCCTCATGGCAGGCACTGTGTTTATCTAATTTCTCAATGTCTAGCTTGTGACATAGAGTAAGAACTTAATACAAAATCTGGTGAATGAACAAATGAATGGGCAGGTGGTAGTACAAAAGTAGGACAAGAATACACAAAATTGCCTCCTTTCTAAATGTCTAATTTTGTCAAACAAAACATTTTTCAATGACTAGCCAAAAAAGCAGATATATATCTGCTTCATCCAGTCTGCTCATCACTGAGAGCTGGGATGAAATGTGTATACATGGAATATATAAATATATATATATAAGGAATTTGCATGAAACAAGGAAGGAAATGTGAACATAGGAAATTATTTAACTAGAGACGGATAAAATAATCACAGGCACAAATGGCAAATGTCCCCAGTATAGTACTACATTGTCATTTTAAAGATGAAAAAGGGACAGTATTTTGTAGAAGTGATCGTATTCACTCATTGATAGAAAAAAATAATGCAGAATTTAGGATAAGAAATATTCAGAATTAGGCAAAGAAGACAAATACATGTTATTTTAATGAACGTTTTAAAGACCTATATGTGGAAAAACTGCCTATCTATAAATGGACAAGTCAGCAAAATAGTCATTCTGTTTTCTAGGACAATTCGTTCTGTTAACTGTGAAGATGTGATAGATAGACCTCTAGACAGTCAGAAAGAATGTGGACCCAAATCCTGATTCATTCACTCTTTAGTGAACCTATTTAGTAAGCTGTAGGGTTAGAAATGATAATAATTACCATGCAAGAGTTCCAGAGATCAAATCAGATAATGTACTTGAAAACACTCTATAAATTATAAATATCGAAATGTGTCAGCGTTGTGTGCCAAATAAAATGATTTTATTTCTGCATTTTGTTTGGTTCTATTTTTTTTACTAAGACATTCTTGAGACATTTACTCATTTGTTCTACTTTCAAACAGAAACTGCGACTTGAATATCAATATGTGTCCACACACTAAAATGTCACTGTCACTGGCAGTGGTGAGCTAACATCAAGATTAGCCAGAAAATTCTGCCTCATATCAAAATGTACATATAAGATAAAGGAAACATACTGAAACTCTTGAAATTACTACACTAGTTATCTAGTTACTATTTATTGTGCAAAATTTTATAGGAATGTTTGCTTGCGTCTGTGTGCATGAGGGAGAGTGTGTAGTTGTGAGAAAAAGAAAGGAAATGGATGATAGAAATAAATTTCTAATGTAAAATGGGATATATTTCCTATGCTGTTTAAATAGGAATGTATAGGTTTTTTTGGATGAATTAGACTTTTATTTTAAGCTTAGCCACAAAATTTTAATAAAGTACTTTTTTCTTGACTATCCGAGTAGCCAAGATTATGATAGTTCAAGACTCTTTACGTGTGTTTGTTTCTATCATGCTTCTACCATTTATTGCCGATTTTTAAAAAAATTAGACTAACAGCTTGCAGCACTTTGTTTTATAATTTAAAAAGTGTTTCTGCTTCCTGTTAAAATTAATATGTAATCAACTTAGCAGAAACCATCCACAATTATAAGCCATCCTCTTCCAGCATTAGAAACCTGAATTATCTGCTCTTTTTTTATGATAATCACTCTCAAAATATATACCAGATAGTTTAAAGGTTTTGTCTTTATGTTACCTTGTGCATTAAACACTTGTAACCCTGTTTAAGATTCAAAAGAATATTTTATTCAAAGTAGAAAAAAATAAATTTAATCATTCATCCATGTTATCACACACAAAAAATCTCAAACCCACCTTTAATGGAGAGTAGGTTACCAGTGGAGAGGCCTGTGGTGAAGTTTACTATTGTTCTAAGATAAATTCATCACCTAATGAGGTCAGCAGAGTAAATATTTACAAATGCAATGTTTAACTCAACAGAACAAACTTTTCAACTAATTTAGATCAGATGTTTAGGTTTATTTTACCTCATTCTCATCTATGTATTAAAGCAGTTGTCTAAGGACACTTATTTGGTAATATTTGGATAGCTAAGCATATATTTAGTAGTAAATAATTATATTTCTTTTAAATTAATAAATAATTCTGATTTTGACACATTCAGACCACTGTTTTCAACCAGAGAATAACTCAAGAGTATTTACTAAGCCTCCATTACATGTTGAGATATATGTTGGAGAAAACTCAAAGTATACACGACATACTTGGGGGGGCAGCTTTAGAGGTAACAATGTTATTATAAGGTAATATAAGCTTAATCCCAAATTAGAATGAAGATAATAATTTCAATATAAGTTCAGGTAAATGTGAAATGCCCAGGGGCTGGGTTATGGACATGAGATGTTCCTGGAGCTAGACTCCGAGACCATAATGGAGTAGAAAGAACATGTCGGGAATGGCAAACCAAGAGTAAGGATACAGCTTTGAAGGAAGAATTCACATGACCTCTTTGGAAACTGTGAGCACAACAATCCACTTACTAATTCACGGTTGGAGAAAATACAAGTTAGGAAATATAAGCAGGAAATGTAAGTTAGACACAGACTGTTAAACCTGAAATTTCAAACTAAGATTTGACTGTGTATGTACACTCTTTTTAAAGAGGGTTTTCTAAATGTCTTTATCCAACAATGCACTTTTTAGTCAGTGGATGGAAACAATAGATGGTGAGTTTACTAAATTTTAACAATTTTTTTAATCTGTGAAAAAAATCAATAGTACTACAAAATGTGAAAAATATACACACTACATGTTTTGCGATAAATCTTTCTGTTAAATTTTTAAATTGTGCTTTGATATTCATTTCCAACTGTGTACTATAGGGCAAAAGTTGTCTATGTTTTTAAGGCATCCAATAACTTGGTCAGGAATTTAAAAAACATTGACAAAAGTTTGCTGAATATTCCTGCTTGCTTCAGAGAGCTTTGCAAATCATTAATTTAATTCAAAGTTAAAGATGGTTGGCTGATCACAATACTCCGACCCAAAGGCCAATCCTGTTTTTAATAAACAATCTGAAGGCAAATGATAGATATGAAATCTCCACTACTATTCCCAGTTAATATTCTATTTCAATTACAATGCCATTGTTTTAGTTTTAAAAAATTGAATCTGGCAAAGATGCCAAATATATGGTACATTTTATGATTAAATCAAACTATGATATCAAAATTCAATAAGGAGATATTAAAACTGCAGGAGTCAGTTATCTTGACTCACTCTAGGGCTCTTAAAAAATGTTCCCCAGATTGAAAAGGGCAAGAAAGAAAAGTCACTGATGAACACTAGTACAAAAAAAAGTGGTGACGGGCTGAATATAGCTTAAATCAGTGGACAGGCTTAAAGAGTGGTACTATTTGGTGAATGTAAAAGCACAAATCAAATGATATTTAAATCCATGTACATTTTATAAAAGAGCAAACCATTTATAATTTAATGACAGTGTCAAGGGTGGTCTGTATGTTCAAACATTCAAGTGGCATAATAATAATGGCGACTTGTGATTCATTCAAAGATTTCAGAAACTTGAAAAGCATTACTACTGATGAGATATTTTAGCTGTTAAAAATTAGACCACAGAAGTCCCATAATTTGCCTAGGGCACTGCAGATCTTTTCCAGATCTTCTTGGCCCCTACTATCTCCCACCCCATAGTGTATAGTTAACAGAATTCAATGCTTTTATCAAGGAAGGTGCATGGAATGCCCCTGAAAGATGTAGCTCTGTTTAGGATGCTTTCCCACATTAAATGGAATTCTCAAAACTGGAGATGTAAAATTTAGATGGGAGAGAGCAAATTTGGTGGAGGAAGGAGGGGTGTCTTCTGTTTCCAAGAGGCAATGCTAAAATTAAAACTTATTAAACTAAATCTTAGCTAAAATTAAAACATTTTAAAATCCAATTTACAATGAGGCTGTTCGTATAATGTATTCATACGCTCTCAAAGTGTAGAACTGATACACTTTTTTAAGTCAGTGCCTATTGCGAATGTCTTCATTAACATTAGTACCCAGAAGTAACTCACTATTACCTTTCTTAAAATTTGACTAAAAATTAATTGGGGGGGCCGGCCCCATGGCTTAGCAGTTAAGCACGCAGGCTCTGCTACTGGCGGCCCGGATTCAGATCCCGGGCGCACACCAATGCACCACTTCTCCGGCCATGCTGAGGCCGCGTCCCACATACAGCAACTAGAAGGATGTGCAACTATGACATACAACTATCTACTGGGGCTTTGGGGAGAAAAAGGGAACAAAAGGAGGAGGATTGGCAACAGATGTTAGCTCAGGGCCGGTCTTCCTCAGCAAAAAGAGGAGGATTGGCATGGATGTTAACTCAGGGCTGATCTTCTTCACAAAAAAAAAAAAAAAAAGAAAGAAAATTAATTGGGGAAAAGCTGATTTCACTATAAATTAGACTATTTTATTTTAATATATATAGCCACCATATATATAGAGATATTTTGAAATTGAATTTATATAGGATGTTTCTCCAAATAGAACAGAAGTGACTCAGTTATGTACACTTGTGCATGGCATTTATACAGGTATTTCTAATTATTTTTAATGGAAGTCAGCCAGTCATTAAGCTGGGAAGAGTTTTTCTGTTTTCCCCCAATGTCCCATATCCATTTTCGTTTTCCTTATTTCAGAGGGAAAATTATTGCTCTCTATTTTTCTCTTTCTACATAATACCTTCTTTTCTAAGCCTAACTGAAGGGAACATTATAACACATTTCTCATTCCCCTCTCTTGGCAATGTTCTTAACAATAAGCTATTCCTTTTATCATCCGTAACTTTTGTCAGTTCTAAGACAGACAAATTGAACCAGTATACAGGTCAGGTTCTGTTGGTCTAGAGAGGCTGCCCTGAATTGACAAAGCCATTGTCTACAACACCAGAAGAGGTGGGTTTGTCTATTTCAAGATCAAATTAAGGACTGATCTCTTTTTGACATTGATAGAACTTAAAGGGTGGATGTTATATGGAGTTGAGATCCACATATTTACAACAAAAAAATAATTGATACGTACTTATCATAAAGATCACATCAGCTTTACATATACTCTCTCTCTGGATCTTCCCAACAATCGCAGTGAGTAAATTAAGACATGGGTTATAATCCATATTTTATAGACAGGGAGTTGAGGCTCCAGCAGATTAAATGGCTGCCCAAGTTTAAACAGCTATTAAATGGCACATCTAGGATTTACAATCCAGACTTCTGACTCTAAAGCTTATATTCTTTTAGTGGCCAACTCAGCCATCTTCATTTTTAAATTACGAATTCAGTGGAGATCTCTCTTGGTCAACCAGAGCACCAACAACAACATAAAGGGTCAAAAAAGGAAGAGAAGCTTTAATCTAAAGAATTACCAAATTTCAAATGCATGACAAAGGATCCAGATTCCAGGCAATACATTTCACATGGAAAAATTAGAAATTTTTCAGGGACATAATATTAATAGCAATACTTTTCATTTGTATAGGACTTTACACTTTTCAAGGTGTTTTACATACATTATCCCATTTATATTGCACCTAGGAGTAATTCAACATATGCAGTTAGATAATTTTTCTTTTTTAATGGAAAACCACTACAAGTAGAAAACTGAAAATCCGAGGACTAGGAGATTATACTATTCTGGAGAAAAACAGTATTGGCCATTCCAGACATAAATTATTTTGCGTAAATCCTTACTTGTCAACTTAGCAGAGTGGCATCCCCTGTTGACAATGTACGCACACTCTACTTACATATTTTAGCTCTTGCCTGATTTTCAAAGGAGACATTTAGTGAGCCTCAGAAATTAGGATTTAACCAAAAGTGCCCTATGGTATTTTCCTTTTTTTTTTTCAAACTAGTGAATAACCCAGATTGGCCAAGAAGAGGTATATTAGTAACTGACAAGAAATTAAAAAGTATTGATTAAAGTTCAAGCAGTACCTTATCTGAATATAATGGTGAGTGAAGTATTTGAAGAATGCAGAACAGTAAATAATTACCGGTTGTTCTTATCTTAATTAGGACATTATGAACTGCCCATCCTCACTCCATTTGTAAGCTTTAACCTGAAATATTTTAAAGTATGCTACTAACAAAAAATCACTTTTACCCCATCCTAGGTTTAAAATAAAGACATTATTCATATCCAGAAGAACCCTAATTTGATCATGTGACATAAATATTGGGCACTAAATGACGATAGCACTGAGAACAAATACAACAATAAATATATATTTACACTTATTGCAAAATATAAATCCATGTTGATATATGTCATGTAAGGCATTTATATTCATTAATTCTATGCTCATTCCACAAACTCTGTATTATTAATGAGCTTTAAGAAAGACCCTTGTTTATTTAACAATCAATCTCCCAGGGTTTATTTAGTGAACACTATGGGCCAATCACTATGCTGGATCCTTGAGGCCATACTCATGTGGAATTCACCAATGGTTTCCTAGGGGTATAAAAAAATTGTAAGACTGAATGTAATAAGTATACACTCATGGTGCACAAGGCACACAGGTGACACAAATAATAATTAATATTCTCCACATACTTATCACTAAACCATTTGATTCATTTATTATTTAAAAATAGGTATTTATGAGCAATATAATTATAATGGTATTAAGGAAAGTTTAGAAAGTACAGCAAAGAAAAAAACATAATACAAAAACTATTTTTATCTTAACATGTTTTTCCCCAGTCTTTTTAAATATACACACTTTATTGTGAACTACATTTTCATTATACTCCCTCATAAGCATTTTCATACAATCCCACATATTTTTATGATAAGCTTTTAAATAGCCATTCAGTGAGCAAGTTTATCATAATCAAGGCATAATGCAAAGACCACAATCTTTCAAATCTCATAGACCTGAGTTGAGATTTAGATAATTGCTCCACCATTTCACTAGTCTGTTTTCTTGTCTGTAAAATGGGAAGGATAATATATACCTTTCAGGCTTTTCAAACATCAGAGACTATTAATTTATGAAGCACCTATCACAGATGCTGAAACTCAGAAGAGAACTAAGACATGGCAGCTACTGCTTATTACTCCCTGAATGTTGCTGAATTAGATTAAAATATTTTGAATAATTATTCCTTTTGGATTGTTTTATTCAGGTCCACCTACAACTTTGCCTACCATTTATAATGATCTCTGAATTTCGTATTTTCTAACCTCAAATCAGAAATACATTGTAATAGTTATTTTGGCAGAAGGAAAAATCATTCAGGAGTCATAGGCGAAGAAAGGCAAGAGTAGCTATATTTATTAAACATTTCCCCCTGACTAGTTGACAAGCATTACATAAGAAGAAAAGCATTCTATTTTCTCAAAAAATATCAAATGAGATACTATTTGTCAGGGCAAAAGACCTGAACAGACATTTCTCCAAAGAAGATATACAGATGACCAACAGGCACATGAAAAGATGTTCAACATCATTAACTATCAGGGAAATGCAAATCAAAACTACAATGAGATATCACCTCACGCCCATCAGAATGGCTATAATTAACAAGACAGGAAACAACATGTGTTGGAGAGGATGTGGAGAGAAGGGAACTCTCATACACTGCTGGTGGGAGTGCAAACTGGTGCAGCCACTATGGAAAACAGTATGGAGATTCCTCAAAAAATTAAGGATACAACTACCATACGATCCAGCTATTCCACTGCTGGGTATTTATCCAAAGAACTTGAAAACACCAATGCGTAAAGATACATGCACCCCTGTGTTCATTGCAGCGTTATTCACAATAGCCGAGACTTGGAAGCAACCTAAGTGCCCATCAAGGGACGAATGGATAAAGAAGATGTGGTATATGCACACAATGGACTACTACTCAGCCATAAGAAATGATGAAATCCAGCCATTTGTGACAACATGGATGGACATTGAGGGTATTATGCAAAGTGAAATAAGTCAGAGGGAGAAGGTAACATATCATATGATCTCCCTCATTAAGTAGTAGATAATAACAACAAACACATAGAGACAGAGATTGGATCGGTGGTTACCAGAGGGGAAGGGGGGAGGGAGGAGGGCGAAAGGGATGATTAGACACATGTGTGTGGTGATGGGTTGTAATCAGTATTTGGGTGGTGAACATGATGTAATCTATGCAAAAATAGAAGTATAATGATGTACACCTGAAATTTATACAATGTTATAAACCAATGTTACTGCAATAAACAAAAAATTTAAAAAGAAAAGAGATACTATTTGTCAAAATGTGCTAAAAATTTAAATGTGTACACAAATGTTAGCTAATACTATCATTGAATTATAGGATGTTTTTCCTCACTGATTGGTTGTAGCTCAAACTTTGAGCCAATCTTTACATATTTGGAAAAAAAGAAAACAGTGGACAATCCGTTCTGTTATATCATTTTATTCCTTCCAAAATATTTTCAGATTGGGAAATACAACCTTTTCTGGGGGTCATGTATCACTATAACTGAGTTTGGATTTTACCTTTAAATATTTTATTTTGGAGTTGATTTATATAAAACGACCCGTAACATTTCATGAAGACTCTAAGGTGGGGCAAGACACACAGAACGGCTACGTCAACTCCTGATAATTTTGCTGCAGTAAATCTATTGTCCTATTCAAATAAAAGTGCACTTCTCTATGCTTCGAGAAGAAAAAACCTGCAAGTTTACAGCATTCTCTATTGGTAGAGTGTTCTGCTAATGAAACCTCTTCCCCTCACGGAAATCGAGGAAAAGGAAAGTTTATCAAGGACTGGGTGAAATGCACTCGGGTGAGGAAAATGTTTTCAGGCATATAGTTGTAAATGTATTTCTTATTTTAGGTCAGATCCCATTCATTATCTTATTTCCAACTTGAAAAAAACCCAATTCCAGTGATCCTCAGAGTTCCAGGTGGGAGGAATATTCTGGATATAATAGGTAGAGCTTGATACCCTTAAGCAACTGAGGACTTGGTCACTGTCCCCTTCAGGAATATTTTGAAGGCCAACAACCACTCAACCGCTGCCCTCTCTTTATAAACAATTCCCAGAGGCTTTGGAGGAAGGCTGGATGTGGCTTTCAGCTTCATGATGGTTACTGGAGGGCATTCTCAGGTGCTGCTTCTGCACAAGTAGCCTATGCCTCTGTGGGAACCCTAGTGATCTCTGGGAGTGGTGGCAAGGGCAGGCGACAGAATGGTTCTCTTCCCTGGAAACCTCACTCTCGTGGACTTTTTATGCAATCAGTCATGAAGGAAAGGTCAACAGACAGCTTTCAAATAACTGATTCAGTTAACTACTGACATTGATCTGGGCCAGAGAAGTGAAGTTGTGGGGAGATAAAGGGAGGAGCTGAGCGGTCAATCGCGGGAAACCTAAGCTCCTTTAAGTCTTGTAAAGACACTAAACACACTCCATGAACTCCCTCCCTCGGTCACAGACATCCACCAAAGCCATCAAGGTGCATGTACACTGATGTCCAGATAGAAGTCGGTGGTATGTGTGTGCACATATGGGAGGTCGAGGCACTGGGGAGGAAGGCACAGGAGTGAAAGGAGAGTCGTTCACTGTGGTTAACAAGACAAGACAGGGCTGGGCCGTGATTCATAAAGGTTAACCAGCTACATCCTAGGCCTTTAAGTGCAGACCGGGATTTCAGAAAACAGAAGGCACATGAGGCTGTATTCCTCCATCCTTAGAACACTGAGTACACCTTGCACACTTAGCACACCTTAGTGTCTCACTCATCAGTAACTGAAGCGCTCTGGAGGTAGTCTATATAGCCAGTTGACATACAGACTTAACATAAATGATACAAACTTGGGAGGTTTATTTCACTTTTGGAGCAGGCATCCTTTCACACCTAGTTCACAGAAGGGCTGCAGTATTTTCTTTTTAATAGAAAATAAATTTAATTCCTATTTTGGTTTCATTCTTAGCACCTTGTCACGCCACAAATACCAGTGAGAGGCTCTCCAGTTTCAAAGGAGTTAAGAGCTCCCACAAGCACCATCCTACCCGTTTAGTTCCACCCAGACAATAAATTCCATGAGGACAGGGACCGTAAGAGTTTTACTCACCACGAAAGCCCTAGTGCTTACAGCACAACAACTGGCCCATATTGAGTCCTAAGTAAGCTGGTTAGTAAAGCGATGGTTCCCAAGCAGCTATGCCTATCACAGCCACATTAATGTTTTTTCCTAAACTCTCTATACTTATTTCATTGGTGATGTTTCTATAAGTCACTTATGATTTGGCATAGAAATAATAAAATGAGTACCCTTGATCCAAGGTTCCTCAGCTGGATAAACAACAACTTGCTCTTATTTTGATTAAGGAGAGCCATTACATGTTTTTCCTCAAGCTATTAGTCTTCTAGGAACATGTTGTAATTTATAAGCCCTATCAAAACTTTCCCTTTAATGAAATGAATAGGAAATTAATGCAGTCAGGCAGAAAGCTCTTTTAGCTAATAGTTTTTAACACTTTCTTCTTTGAAATACTAGAGAGCAATTTTCATTTACTGGTTATTTAAGGAGGGAAAATTCAGTCCCATTGATATCACCTTGATTGGGTTTATGTATAAGTATGGTATATTCTTTCCCTTGGGCAAACCATGTGCTATAACATGGAAAAATACATGTTCCAGCTTACTAACATTAACAGCTACTGTAAATAGTACTACATGACCATTAGCAAATAAACTTCTAGAACAATACTACTTCCTATGTGTTAACAAATATCTATAGACTTCAGAAACTTCGAGTTAAAACACCGTACTCATAGGCATTAAAAGAGATGTGATTCTAATTCTGCCTTGAAACAGAGGTACAAATTAATGCTCTTATTTTAGTTCTTGGAAAGTGCTTTGTGTCTGAAATACTGAAATAGATGATAGTACAATTAGATTTTACTTTTTAAAGAGATATATCCAGCTAGGCCTCTGTTCTGTTTGGGCCTATGCTCTTTAAAAGAAGGAGTAGCTGGGGGCATTTTTCATAGCTCAGAACTCTGAGAACCAGACCATTATTTAGGGCTTTTATTGTCAGCAACTAGGATCAATCATTCTATAAATATGATATTTACATATAATTTTACTATTTAATTAAGAAAAGTTGAAAGGAATCTGCTTTCTAAGAAGGCTAATCATCCCCCTTTGCAGTGTACTAATTAGCTTAATGAACACTTTCATGACCAAAATAACTGCAAGGTCATTTCCAGCCTGTCAAATATTAGTATTATTACACTCTACAGAGTGTAGACATCTCAATCACTGTTGTTAAAGTAATAAATCCTTTGACTCTTGTTAATACACATATAGCTGAAATAAAATAATTTTGAAGTGAAATGGTTTTAAAAATAAACTATAACTTGTACAAATATTAAAAAGGCAAATTAGAATCCTAGGAGTACGCATAGGACCAAGGATTCTTTTGTCTATTATAGTTCCTTTTTCAAGATTCAACTTTGAGGCAGTTTTGAATTTCACATGTGATACCACCTTTGAAAATATTCTCATAGTGATGAATGACCTCTTCCATGTAAAACAGTTTGAATGTGTATATTTACCAAAGCTTCTTTCCTCTAATCAAGAAATAATTATTTCTTGATTAGAAGCCTATGGTGATGCAGCCACAGATAACTGCTACTGTAAAAAGAGAGAAGAGATTTATTTTCCTTCAATTTACAGAAAATGTCAAGTAAATATTACAAAGGAATCCTACTCTTATGTTGACAAATCAGGCTTCTAAGAAGTGGCTCTTTTTTTAATTCAAAAAACGTGGTTCATTAGTTTGAAGCATTCTTACATTTTCAAATTCTTACCATGGTGGTGTATTCATACTTCATCAGTAGTTTTGACACAAGTTAATGAGCATTTACACTTGATCTTTTACTGACAAACACATTACTTTTCCTAGTTTGGTTGGTTGTTTTATTACACTGGATTTGACTCAGCCTTGATAACCTTGTGAAAATTTTGGATCAGAAACTTTGTTAGAAATGTAACAAAAATAATTCTCATATAAACATTTTTTTGACTTATATGTAATTACAAACAGTTACATGACATAATTACAGAACAGTTACATGACAACGCCTAATGTTCAGGACAGGCTGGACAAGCTGTGGATGGCACTCAGCATGTGTGGATCCCCATTTTTACCATTATTAACAATGGAAATATACATTTTCATTGTATGAAATGCTTAATAAAACAGTTCCCCATAAATTCCTTTTAGGGAAAAGCATAGATTTTAGTCCAGGTTATTCTGAATACTATAGTAATGTAAAATATTACCAGAATCTTTAAAATTTCTGCCCTGCCAAGACTCCCACACATCTCCTATCCCAGATTCTTCAAAGGTTGTTATCCTGGATTCTGACTAGCTTTACATTCCCTCTTTCTTAACAAAAAAATTCTTTTGGGGCTGGCCTGGTGGCGTAGTGGTTGAGTTCACGCGCTCCGCTTTGGAGGCTCGGGGTTTGCAGGTTTGGATCCCGGGTGCAGACTTACCCACTGCTTATCAAGCCATGCTGTGGCAGCATCCTACATATAAAGTAGAGGAAGATGGGCACAGATGTTAGCCCAGGGCCAATCTTCCTCAGCAAAAAGAGGAAGATTGGCAACAGATATTAGGTCCGGGCTAGTCTTCCTCACCAAAAAAAAAAAATAATAATTCTTTTGACTTTTATTAATAGTCCCAAAATGTATTCCATATCTTAACTTCCTATTGAGGAAAAAAGTTTAATTCATGTCTTCCATTATCTTCAAATTTATAATTATTGGACAATATATCTAAGTTTTCTCTTCCTTAACACTAATAGGCTGAAATTCATTTTGATTCTTATTGTAATTTATTGTTTATTAGAGTCATTTGACATAATTCATCTCCTAATGCAATAAATTCAGTTTCTTTTCTCTAACATTGTTTGGCTGCCATCAGGACACAAACCTTCTGAAAGTTATTGAAGAAGAGAAGTCAAATGAAATAAAAACTTCAGTGAATTTATTGAGGCACTAAAATAATAGACTAGTAGTCATATAGGTACTTTTTATTTTATTTCTGCTATTTTTACTTGCAGAATATGCAAAACCATCTAACCAACTCTCTAAAAAAGCACAAAATAGCATGGCCCCCCTCGCTACTCCTCTAAATTCTTTACTGTTGTCAGACATTTAACACTGCTTCTATCCTCTCTCATTTCATTTTGCTTATACTCAGTGGAAATTTTTCACTAGAATCCTCAAAGTAACAAAGCAACTTCAGTTTCAGAGACCTATGGCATTTTCTTCTCTTTCACCTCAGTCCCTAGTTATCACTTCATGTCAACCTAAGAGGAACTTCAAACTAATGTCATTACTCCATCACCACCATCTAATATCATTAAGAATCTGGAAAATCTATTTCCAACAGTTTTCAAAATATATGCTTTTGTCTTAACGCCGTTCACATTATACAGTAAAGCAAGACTTCTGTTCTTGAAGTCCCACTGACATTTTCTATGAAATAATGAACATTCAATAGATGGTAATATAAGATGGCTCTTCCTGATTCTCAGATCCTGCAAAAGGTTCACCATTTTTCTCTGCCTTTGTACACTAGGATTTCTTTCCCTTTCTTAATGCAAACAGCATTCCCCTCTGAGCAAATTTACCCACCACTCAGTTCTAAAAATAGCACAAAATAAACTGAAAACTTTTAACATTTCTTTAACCTCCTGTGTACAAATCCCCAGTTGTCCATTTGGGGCACCTATCATTTCCTCTTGACCCAAGTCTATTACAAATATATATAAAAAGAACATAGACATTCGTTATATGAATCAATCTTTGTGAACCTAACTTCTTAACAGTACTCTTGGAAAAACTAGCATGAATTACAATCACGGCCATCGTACTGAATAATTCAGGGAGTATTTCATTACTGCTTTCATCTGTTATTTAAAGGTAAGTGAAAAATTTTTTAAATGGGAGAAAAACACACATCACTTCAAGTCTACAAACATAGTAACAAAACTGAACTGCGGTTTTAAATAAGATGCTAACACACTAGAATAGGGGGTGAAAAATTAACCTTGTGCCAAAATCAAATTAACAGCTCTTTAAAAAGTGTTTTTTGCAAAGATATTATATATGCATACATGTATGCAATACCCTCACTTATATGAATCACTGACTAATGTCTTTGCCTTTCTAGTTTAAATTTGGGGGTGGTCTGTTTTATAATCTTTTCTTATGATACTGTTTAATTTTAATTATTTTTATAATTACTCTCAATAAAGAATTTCTATATTTTTTGAATTATCCAAATTCAACCAGTCTAAAACTCAGAGGCTTAGCTTATTTAAATCCAAATATTCCTGATATTCTCTTAAAAAATAAAAAGGACAATGCTAAATATGGCAGAGAATCAAAGAGAAAAATCAACAAATATTTATTTCATAATTTCAGAATTGTGCCTCCTGCTTCATTTGATCCATTATCAGAATTTTATTTTAATTATTCATTAATAGAGAACAATTTACCGATTAAGAACAGTAGCAAATGAACAACTTAAGGCCCCCAAAGTGTTACCACCCTGGTACAGGTCAATAGAACTAGGCAAACAAGAGCCCAATTCAAGAGTTCCTGCCCAATTTCCTTCCACAGCCAGGTCTTTATGAGCAAGCAGTCATGGAAAAGATCCTAGCAAAATAAACTGTGGAAACATTTCAGCAACTTAATTGAGATTTTGCAAGGCTCTCAAAGCCTGCATTGTTATAGTCTACTCTCATCAAAGACCATGATTCAGCTTTAGAAATGGTGCTATTGAAATCCTGCCCTATTAGCCATATATCTTGGGAATTTACTTCCTAATTATGCAGTATGCCTTATAAACACTTTTTTTGTTCTGTCATTGGGTGACATAATATTTTAAGCAAGTAAAGCAAATTGGTTTGATCATTATTATGAAAAGTTCTTCCTCAACACATGTCAGGTTTAGGTTATAGGAGCATAGTCCATTTTTGTTCTAGAAATTTTAATGATCTTCAAATGAATTTATCACTTGCTATGCTACTGGGGAACATACGTGTCCATAGAGCCTTATATCTAATAGTGAAACTGCTGCCCCTCAATTGGAAATACAGGAGACGTTGAGAAAGCAATACCATAGTCTATTCTGCAAGAAATGAGAAACTATGTCTTCTGGAAAGAGGAGGCATTAGGGTCACAACTTTGATTTTATCTCTGTCTCTGAGGAGGTCCAAGAGCAGATTCAAAGAAGACCAGACTGAACTCATTTCAAGGTGAAGAGGGACTCTAAAGTGCTTTTCTCTTGGAAGTGCTACCAGAACTAGGATATGTGCTAACTTGTATCCTCTTTCCCAATATCTGGCAAAAAGAAAGGGATGAGAAACATGTTTCATTTATTTACTTTGTTCATCTAATTTTTATTTTCGTTATAAGTTCATCTTAATCTTAACAAGTGGCTAATTTATTTTTATGACCTTCCCAGGAAATGTAGATAAAGTAAATAAGATTGTTGTATGAAAATAATCAAAAATAATTTGGAAGTAAAATCACTAGGTGGTTGCAGGATACTCAATTCTGGGGCACTAAGTTCAGAGCAATAGCACTATGCGAGTATTTGTATTTAGGATGTTGTTTTTATCTGCCTCAGATGAGCAATTATCATAAATTACTACATTTGACTGATGCCCAATAGTACAGCACATTCCAGTCAAAATATGTCACCAAACCACCAACATTGCATGATGGTTTTTGCCCCTAGGTGATAGTGATGTTAAGCATAATACTCAGTAGTAATTTACCTTTCACTCACACATTTTAAAGCTGCTATTTTGAATGGTCTTTGATGTAATAATATATTATGTGTTACTTTACATTTTTTAAAAAACCCAGCATGTTGAGGAAGGGCTAATTGCTACAGAGGGAAAGAAGACCTAGCAAAATGACCTATATAGTTGGCCTAAACAGAAGGTAAATCCGGGAAACATTAATCAGAAACCATGTCATCAATCTGGCTATTTTTAAATAGCTGCACTGTATTAATAAGAAGAATGAAATAGAAAAAAATGCTGGCTTATTTATATGGCAATGATAATATCCAAGATACATCTGATTTTCTTCCACAATTATTGTCTTCTAATGCCTTCCCTCTTTGATTTGGAGGGCAAATACATTAATGAATATAATACAAGTAAAGTATAATATGAGTGACATAAACAATAAATGGTGTATGTATACACATTTATACACAAAAGACACATATCCACTAGGTGATTAGAAATTGCACTCTAAACCACCTGAAAATCATTTTAATTTTATTTTGAGGTACAGGGTAGGAAGTCAATAAATATTTGAGGAGTAAATGAATGTGTAAAATTCCCGAATATAATATCATACTGACAAAGTTGACAGATACAAGGGAAAGTGATTATCTATTTAAACTGACTAAAGAAAATGAGCTAATGATACAGTATTAGATAATTAGGATAGATGAATGATAGCTGGTAACTGCAATGACTGACTTCTTTCTCATGACAGCCCAACAGAGGAATCCAATGAAATGCCTTAACTCTTCCTCCTTCATTCTAGTTCTGTTTTTTTTTCCCCTTTAACAATGTTGGATGTCATCACTTTAAATATCTTTTACTATGTAGCCTCTGCACCTTCACTTTTTCCTTTTTCTAAAAGTTCTTAGTTTCCTTCTCTCATTTTTCTTCCTCCACAGACCTGTAACAGTGAGCAGATCCTAAGACCCTTTCTCTGTCTTCAGCTCTTCTTATCTAATCCTTGGCCTTAAAAAAACTCATTCCTTCCCCTGATCTCAACCATCACGCTGGTGCTGATGACTCCAATTTTCTATGTATAGCCATTTCTCCCTCTCAGTGTACAGTCACATAGTTCTAGTGTGCAGACACCATTTCCAACTAAAGATCTTTAAAATTCAGACTCATCAATTTCCCCTATGACTGTTTCTTCTGTATGAGTTCCTCCGTTTTGTCAGTGGTATCATAGTCTTTCCTATAGTCTTGTTCAAAATGCCACAATCAGCTATAACTGATACAGGGAGCTCCTTCACTTCCCCAGATCAATGTGAAGCAATCAATTAAGTAAAAAAGTTTAGCATTAATGTTTCCTTCTTTGAATCTCTAAACTTCATCTCTTCCTTTCCATTCCCACTACCATCACATTAGTTAAAGACTTGAGGATGTCATACTTGGTTTACTGCAAGAACCCCCTGACCAACCAATTTTTCTTCCGGTCTGCTTCCACTTGGATCCATCCTTCATATTTCAGATTAATCTCGCTATACCACCCTGTCTTTATGCCATAGAATAGAGTTTAAGGGCAAAGGCTCTGGAATCACACTACTTGGAAACACATGCATGCCAGCTCCAACTTTCACTAAGTTACTAGTCTTGTAAAAGTTACTGGACATTTTGTTGTCTTATTTCCTATCTACAACATAGATTTGTTGAGAGAAATAAATGGGTTAATACGAGTAAAGCACTTAGAAAAGTTCCTATGACAAGTGCTCAATAAATCACGGCCACTGTTATTATTACCATTATCATTTCCCTCATTAAAAACTTTTATCAGCTTCTTGTTGTATTATGTGATAAAGCCCAAACCCTTAACCTGGTAATTAGGCTCCGTACAGTCGGCCTCATATTAATGGCCCAGATTCAATGAATAGTATCTGCCAATATGAATGTTCTGGTCCAGTCAGGGTGAACTATAAAACATACTTTGAAATAATGTTTTCATTCTTGCTGTGACTCATGATGTTCCTAAATTCCCTTGATGTGTTTCCTTTTCACTCCGCCTTTACCATGCTGCTCATTCTTCAGTGCCCTACTCAAGTCTTGTTTGCTCGCAAAGAGGGGGGACCAGATTAGCGTTTATTGTGGCCCAAAGTTTCTAGAAAAAAGGTTCCTTAAATAAACTTGGACAGAGCTCTATGTTATAACCCATCTTGGAGATTAATAATGCACATTAATATGTAATGTACTCTGAGAAGTCTTACAGTAAACAACTTTTTTTAAAACACAGTGTCCCAAATATATTTGAACATGAAACACTTTTTTCCTTCTAGAAACTGTTAGAAGTCTGGACATGATTATTCCAGAGTCAAGAAAAGAACCAAAAATCTTTTAATTTTTAAACTGTTATAGTCACAATTTCTCGCTATAATTCTAAATTTCAAAAGTGAGTTCAAGTAAATCCTAGAGAACTGAGAATGTGGAAAACTTAATTTTCTATCAAGTAAAAAGCTCAACATATGATACCACAGGAATAACAACATGAAAAAAGGTTTCATGACATCTAACTAAGTTTACTCGACTTATGTCACTACATCAATTAAAAACATTGACATCTCAGAGAAAGATTTTTTAAAAGCTTTTTTTAGCAACCATAAAAATATCTACCCACATTTTTCAGTGTAATTATTATGTTGTATCTGATGGCACTTAGTCAAAGAAATATAATCAAATGTTGATTAAAGTTTTATTTTAAGCTTCCTTATCCATGGATTGATTTCTTATAGACTCTTAGTCTAAAATTCCATGCTCTTTTGCAAACATTTCAGCCTTTAACTCCTTATTTCTAGCCCCTGCCTTGTAGCTAGAAAAATTCCATCTTTATTTCTATTATAGAAACTATAAAGTGAAGCAAAGGAGATGCTGAAACATTAGAACAAAGAAGAGGAGATTTAATAAAAATTTGAAGATTGACATGCAGTCTTTAAAATAATTAATTCAACTACCACTGCTTACTAAAAATGTATGTACTCTGTTATTAATTCGATTAAAAAATAATTGCAATCATGTAGACTAAAGATAATTATTAGACAATTAGTGAGTTGAAAGAAAAACACATTCCTCAAAATGTAAGTTTTTATGAATGTTCATTTAATTTTATTCTCATTAAATTACTATACTTGATGTTGGAATGGTAGGCCATTTTAATCCAAATAATTGTTTGCATAATAGTAACCAAACATGAACAATAGAAATAATCTGTAAAAAAACTAAGTAAATATTAATCAGCCACACTACTGTCTAAATTGTCAGTAGTTTTCTAAGTAGTCATAACCAGAATATTCCAAAAGAACTGTGTGTTTGCATTTGAGGTCTATATTACGATACTGTTACACAGGTTTTGTTTTTCACCTGTGAAATACTTGATTCTTGCAAGACAAGAAAGAATTTGAACTCTATCTATATTTTATTTAAGGCGCAACAAATTGGAAGGAGACCTAAAATATAATAATATCAGTTTTAAGACACCACTGTTACACACAGAATATCTGCATTTTTGTAACGGGAAAAGTCCTTTTATTTTTGGTTTTCCAAATTTTCCCTGACATGTTTCACTATAAAAGTTTTAACATGGATAAAAGAAAACTTTATTAGACATATATTTATCAAAAATGAAAATGCCTCTACTGTCCATTTATAAATACTTTATGTTATCAAGTAAATGTTCATCTTTAAAAGCCAGGTTCAAATTTTATTTTCCTATTTTATTAAAGCAGACCACTAGAGGGCAAGCAACATTCTGATCTCAGTTATAAATAAACTGATGGATATACCTCCTTAAAATAACTAGTTATACCTAACACTCATTTTTTCTTTCCTTCCTTCCTTTATTCTTTCATTAAACAACTATTTTTTTCTGTGCTTACTGTGTGCCAGACACTGAAAATCCAGAATTAGAGGAATCAAATGTGGCTTTCTTTATCCTTGGGTCTCTCCTTCTCTATACATACACATATGCATATATATATTTGAAAAATGGTTTTAATACATTCCTTCAGTGTTTTTTATTCCTTCATGATTTCTTATCTTCAAAAATTTTATCATCAATACAGTGTGCTATAGTAAAATCAGATACCCAGACTTTCTCAGACAAGTTTAGTAGAGTAACTAGGACATCTCCTAGTTACTAGGACATCTCAATACTGAAAATCAAAGAGCAGCTTTTGGTATCAAGTATATTAATAAATAAAATCTATAGCCCATAGAATATTCTACAACCCTGTCCAAAATTTGCCTCAGCATTTTCCTAACTCAGTTGTCCTTCTTTGATTAGGTGGTCCAGCATCAATATACAAAGAGAAAAGTGGCTGAGCTGTTGTCAGAGACAATTAAAGTCTTCTTCAGGTCCCCGCTAGCCAGTGTCCTGAGAAACGGGTGGAAAGATTCCATAATTTCTGTTGAATGTAAAAGGACATTGATATTCTGGGGATATTGATTCAGAAAGCCAGAAAGAATGGCTGAGAAGCTCTTTCAGCGATAGAGAAGTTAATGATTTTGTGATTCGCCCAAGAGAAACTCCTTACAACCTTGATAATTCAAGGCAGGTAGTGCACTGCTGACCTTGTCAAATTAGCAGCGACCAAGGGGTCCACAGTAGAAGCCAAACCCAAATACCACGAAGGAGACTCTGGCAATACCCACGTACTTTTAACTACATTTGTATGTGTAGGTTTTCTCTAACAAGAGATTGCTTTGAATCCTTGTTAATCTCAGGTTCAAAGTGTTTTCTAACCTTCACACTTTCATGGCACGCTAGGTACATCGAACATGCTCTGCCAAATGACTAAGGAAAATGGAAGCTGCCTCTCTTCCACATGTGAAAATTAAGGCACACAAAACCAGTCTTATAAGTGTTAAATGTTCAACTTAATCAAATAGATCCAATGCAATCCCTATCAAAGTTCCAACAACATTTTTCACAGAAATAAAACAAAGAATCCTAAAATTTATATGGAACAACAAAAGACCCCAAATAGCTAAAGGAATCATGAGAAAAAAGAACAAAACTGGAAGGATCACACTCCCTGACCACAAAATATACTATAAAGCTATAGTAACCAAAACAGCATGGTACTGGCAAAAAAACAGACACACAGATCAATGGAACAGAATCGAGAGCCCAGAAATAAACCCACACATCTATGGACAGCTAATTTTGGACAAAGGAGCCAAGAACATACAATGGAGAATGGAAAGTCTCTTCAACAAATGGTGTTGCGAAAACTGGACAGCCACATGCAAAAGAATGAAAATAGATCATTATCTTACACCATACACAAAAATTAACTCAAAATGGATTAAAGACTTGAATGTAAGACCTGAAACCATCAAACTTCTAGAAGAAAACAGAGGCAGTACGCTCTTCGACACGGGTGTTAGCAACATATTTTCAAGTACCATGTCTGACCGGGTGAGAGAGACAACAGAAAAAATAAATGGGACTACATCAAACTGAAAAGCTTCTGCACAGCGAAGGAAACCATCAACAAAATGAAAAGACAACCTAACAATTGGGAGAAGATATTTGCAAACCATACATCTAATAGAGGGTTAATATCCAAAATATATAAAGAACTCATACATCTCAACAACAAAAAAACTAACAATCCAATTAAAAAATGGACAAAAGACCTGAACAGACATTTCTCCAAAGAAGATATACAGATGGCCAACAGACACATGAAAAGATGTTCAACATCATTAACTATCAGAGAGATGCAAATCAAAACTACAATGAGATATCACCTCACTCTTGTCAGAATGGCCATAATTAACAAGACAAGAAACAAGGGTTGGAGAGGATGTGGAGAGAAGGGAACTCTCATACACTGCTGGTGGGAATGCAAACTGGCTCAGCCACTATGGAAAACAGTATGGAGATTCCTCAAAAAATTAAGAATAGAACTACCATATGATCCAGCTATTCCACTGCTGGGTATTTATCCAAAGAACATGAAAACACCAATGTGTAAAGATATATGCACCCCTGTGTTCATTGCAGCATTATTCACAATAGCCAAGACTTGGAAGCAACCTAAGTGCCCAGCAAGTGACAAATGGGTAAAGAAGATGTGGTATATATACACAATGGAATACTACTCAGCCATAAGAAATGATGAAATCCAGCCGTTTGTGACAACATGGATGGACACTGAGGGTAGTATGCTAAGTGAAATAAGTCAGAGGGAGAAGGTCAAATACCATATGATCTTACTCAAAAGTAAAAGATAAAAAGAACAACAAACAAACACATAGAGACAGAGATTAGATTGGTGGTTACCAGAGGGGAGGTGGGGAGGGAGGAGGGCGAAAGGGATGATTAGGCACATGTGTTTGGTGAAGGATGTAATTAGTATTGGGGGTGGTGAACATGATGTAATCTATGCAGAAATAGAAGTATGATGATACACATCTGAAATTTATACAATGTTATAAACCAATGTTACCGCAATAAAAAAATAAATTAAAAAAAAAATCCTAAAAAAAAACAAAATTACATAGGAAAAAAAGAAGCCCAAGATAGAGAAATTGATAGGGAAATGTTTAACCACCAGGCAACCATGTACATCTGTTTAGCTAGTGGATTCTTCACTGAGCATTTACACTGATTCATTTCTTCAGAAGCTACGTGCAGAGCTCCTGTTCAGGCTCCATGGGTACAGTATTAACCACATCTGCTCTTGTGTCTATATTCTAGAGAGAGAAGCTGCACTGTCCCTGCTAGATGCCCAAAATATAAGGCTCATCAAATAGTCCCTTCCTCTGAACGGTTTCCTCTCACATGTGGGAGAAAGACATAGAGATTCAGAACCATGCAATGGGAACACTGATAAAAATAGATATGTACCAATGACTGAGGAAGCAGAGAGGTGGAAGTTTTCTGAGCATTGCGGTGGGGGGGGGGGGTACATCCTGGGCATTGTCTGAAAGAAGATGTGAGGGAAGAAGATTGCTTTGTCAACATCATCTTGTTTTGGAAGAAACTTGAAGGATGAGTGAAGAATATTTGTTACACAGGGAGGAAGCAGCATGCCAGGCACTGGGCACCAAGTGGTTGAAAAGCATGGCAACACGGCAGAAGTGGAATATGGAAATAAAAACAGGGCTGGAAAAGGAGGCAGGATCCAAATGCGAAGAGCCTAGCATGCCCCATGCCTACAGGGAACCCTGACTTCATTTAGTTGGTGATAAGGGACCATTTAAAGATTTTAAGCAGAGATTCAAGCTTGAACTTGATGAGGCACACACGAAAAATATGAGAAAATTGTAAAAAATCAATGCTTTTGCATTTCACATGTACAAAAAACACCTTGTTGAAGGTATGAAGTATGGATTGGAGTCAGGCAGTTCTTCCTAGGCTTATGGATCAGGATATTGACAGAGAAACTGGATGGACTATTTTCAACCAAGCATGGAGAATTTCTCAGTCACAGCTAGCAATAGTCTAATTCTCTTCCCCCAGAACAATGCAGTAAGGGAAACTGGGCATGGTTCTGAAAAGAGTTCAGGTATAAAATAAGGCAACAAGAGAAGTTCACTTTTCATCCTCATAATTCTTGTGCATTCAAGTCACCCCCAGGAGGAAACTTTCATATAAATAACTGAGTGATTTAAGTACATTTAAATTGATATCTGCTTACACATGACAATAAAATCTCCTAAAATTTACTGTCTCACATTTCAATATAGTTCAAAGATTCTCTACATGAAATTATCTTCGTTTTGTTAATGACTATGATAAATTAGATTTCCAACTTTTTTCATGCCAGGTTCATGGAAACATGCTCAGGTATTTGCTACAACTACAAAATAATAATTTGGGTTTTGTTTTTAAAAATTAGGTGAACTGATAAGAAAGTAAAACAAAAATTAATTTTTCAGGTAATAAAAATCATTTCTCAGAAGTGTTGACCCAGTAAAATAGTCAATATTTTTAAGAATGTAAAAATCCTTGATAAATTAATTAATTTACCATACAGATGCTGAGTATATATGTACTTTACCCTCTGGCAAAGGTGTCCGTCTGAAAGAAAAATACTATTTTCTTGATAAAGGTTTGCATCATGCCTCCACAAGTGGTTTGACAATCTAATTCTTGTCATGGTGCTAAATATGTAAATCACACTGAATGACCGAGGCTAAAAGCAAAGTGACAGTTGACTGTGACTGCCATTAACCGTGGATCACATCCCAGCATGTAATGCAATTATATGGCAGGAAACAACTAATGTGGGCTGCTCTGGTGGGAGAAGGGAGAAAATATTGAATTTTTCTTTGTAATCTATTTACAACTTGCAATGGGGGCATTAGTCAGATTACAGTTCAGAATGCCAGGCACACACAGGCCCGGTGTGCTAAGTGGTGCCTCCATTCATAACGTGATAAGGTGGTAATGGTTACAGAAACAAATACATTATGATCCCACTGAGTCGGGGGCAATTTTCTCTCATAAACTTCCCTTTCTGTTATACCATCTTAGGATATAGACTGAAATCTTTTAGAAATTTAAAGATTTGCCAGCATCATTAAGTACTACCACTACTTTTCCTTTTCCCTCATGAGCAGAGACAAATTATGTGGAATTTTAATAATAACTCATATTAATTTCCTCACAAAGTTCAGGCTTAACATATACTATCAGAACACACAAACCAAACAGTATGAAAATGTACAACTCCTCAAATACTTTGTTTCCATCGCTGAATCTATTAGATCGCACCAAAGTTAAGAGAGAAACAGGCGATGTGGGGTGGGGGGTACTAAGCCCACAGCTTTACAACAGCTTGGCAAATCCCTTTGGAATATTCTGGGTGTTTGAAAATTCAAACCTAGGATATTTTTCTTGGATGCTCACATGCTGACAATCATCATGACAAACCTCTTCACTTGTTTCTCTGTTTCTCAAAGCAGTTTTCTGAGAATAACACATTTTGCCAATCTCAGTACCACTTTCCTCATTTTTCCATGATCTCTTTCACCGGAAGGTATTTAAACAAGATAAATGTTCAAAAATTATTGATAATATATAACAACTCAAGATCTAATCTGTTATAGATAAGTTTGATTAGCTAAGGAATAACTCAACTAACAAAAGCAGTTTGCATATCTAAACGAAGGGAAGAGCAGAAAAATTTTACACTCCTAATTAAGGACAAACATAAAATAAATCCAGATATTTAAAAAAAAAGTGTCTGACCTTAATAAGCTTTGACTAGTTTATAAAACTTTAGTTCCATTGGTCATTGCAGTGGACTGGAATTCTCTTTATTCTGGGTTAATTCTTATGAGTCTTCTAGGCGTCAAATAACCTCCTCTGAGAAGCCTTCCTTGGCAATTTCCACAAGTTATCATATGTTTCTATAATTTACTGTACCTTTGCTTCAAGGCTCTTATCACAATTGCAATCAAATAATTTTCTACGTCACTCTTCACTATTTACCCCTTTACTACCTTATATGTTCCATCAGTGCAGGAACCACACATCAGTTTTATTTACACCGAATCTTTAGATACACGAAAGGTAGTAGGCAAACAATAGGATATAAATATTTATCCAATGAATAAATATAGGAATGATGATTTATTCCTTGATATTTCCTGATTTTAATAATATACTATCTTAAATGTATCTAATTTCTTGTTTCTGAAGCAAGTAATTCTTACATATACTCTGCATGGCTCTAAGACCTTCCAGAGGCATTCCTTCAATTTGCATAGAAAGAGTAGAAGATTATTTATATATAGACGACAGGAAAGAAGTCGATGGCTTTACATAAGTAACATGGAAAACTAACAGTGATTCAAAAATAGCATCAGGAATATCTCTCTTATGCAACAGATCTTCTACTCATACATGTGAAATTAATTTACTAATTGTAATCCAATTCCTAATTATAATACATTCACAGAACTTGCTGCTTTCACACATGTCTTCTCAATAAACGATCACGAGGGCCTTAGAGTAAAGTGTCATTGTCTCTATTTTACAGATGGACAAACGGAGGCTCAGAATGTTAAGGATTCTGCCCATATTTAAACAGCTGGTAGGTGATAATGACAGAATGAAATTTGCACAGCCTTGTATTCTGACTGAAATCCCAGTGATAGAATTTTAAGAGTATTTTATAGCTTGCCTTTCAAAATAAGGTATTCGTACTTAGCATCTTAAGTTTTCCTCAGTGAGCCCAAGTTTTTGTTAGCTGAATAAAATCGATAACTGAAAGCATCTAAAATTGTCTTTTATGATAGAGAAAGAAATGAATGTTAAGCATGAATAATGCAGTTAAGTAGCTCTAGTCATCTACTATGCATAGCCAATAGTCAACAGATGTTCAACATAGATCTAAGGGGGAAAAAACACCTAACACGTCTAACAGGATTTTTTAAGATAATGTACCTTAAAACAAAAGTCAATTTTAGCTCAAAAAAATCTATTTCAGCAATTCTTACTTTTGGAGATCACATTTTCCAATTCTAGGGCTGTATGGTGGCTTCAGCCAAGGGAAACTTGGCAGTCTAAAGAGTGCATAACGATGTTGCAAAATTTTTATAAACATTAACCAAACAATCTTTAAATGATGTGGTATTGTGCATGCATACATATGTTAATTCTAGAAGAGCATGTATGTATGCGCAAATTAAATTTTATATTATAACTTGTAAACTGTGCCTACCTAAGTCAACTCAAGTAAAAAATCAAGTAACTATAACTGTACATGCTTTTGGTCTGGCTCACCCATGCAGAAAATTCTTCATTATTTTTTTTCTCAATACTATAGTATAATATTTATCTATGTTTTCAAACGTAATCCTTAAAAATAATTCAGTTATAGGCAATCATTTTAGTTGGATTAAAATAAAATGTAATTAAAATTAGACATATTTGATAACTGACATATTTGACTAAAACACTGTATCTTGAATTGACTCCAAAATATAGCTCCTTATAGAAAATTCTTGAATGTGAATTCTGGACTGGAGGTTCTAAATATTAAGCAAATGAAAACAGTATTGAGTGGGATAGAATATTCCATGGTTTGGAATATCCTTCATTCATTCAACCAAAACATACTAAGCATTGAGTATGCAACAAAGAGTAGAAACACACACGACCCTTAGTTTTAGTGAAACTGCTGGAAATTGGGCCAAATTTTTCAGATTATGAAGATCAAATGCATTCTTTTCAGAGACTTTTGGCTGGCGGGTGGTGAAAGTCTGGGGAATAGTGTGCGAACACCTGGTGGTGTCAGCTACTCTGTTCAGAGTGGGCACATGACCCTTTGGAGTGGAGGGAGTAATGGATTTGCAAGGTCTCCCACTGCTCCCAAAGCCTTCCCAAGCGATGCCTCTAAGTCCACTGTCCTTGTAATCAAAGTAACATGCTCATCAGCCTGGATAATCGTTGTTACATCAATGTCTGCATCTGGTGTTTATCATCTTGGAGAGCCAAGCAACAGAAGGCTTCATTTCAACCACGCATTTTAAAAATCTCTTCTTGGAATGACACTTCCTGTGTGCCCTAAAGGACCCACCACAAGTGCCAAGTTGCTGTGTTTGCCATGGTACATGCACAAGGGGAGCACTGTGAGAAGAGAACTGAAGTCCCCAGGCTGGAGACTGATAGGCAGCATGAAGGAATGAAAGAGCATAAGAAGGGGAAGGATGTGCTCATGGCTCACTCACTCACTGATCAGTTTTCTCTTCTGTATATTGAGGGAGAATACTTATTTCTCTCTACTCAAAGACTAATTATGAAGGTTAAACATGATAACATATAGACATTGTTTCTACCTTTATTATTTATAAAGCAAACAACTACTAATAATGATGAAAATATTAAGTTGTTATTCAAATGCAAGATATTATTATCTTATTCATTAAATCTAACTCAGAAAATTCTTGCTTCCTCCAAATACAATTCTTACTTCTTTGAAAGTTGCACCTTCATTTTGTTGTTCATTTACATTTTAATCTATGAATTTGGGGTTTTAAGCCCCAATGATTTTATGTTGGAGTCACACTTACTACATGTAAATACATGACCACCTGAGGTAGGGTGCCGAGCGCACACAATAAAAAGGAAAAGAAGGTGTTCCAGTTATATCACAAACACACACACACAACTCAAAACTGAAACAACACAGAAACTTGGAACAAAACAAAAAAGGATAACTGTAGTAAAGTGCTCCTAGAAATAGCATGATAAAGACAACAATTTTGAGAATTGTTGCTAACTGCTAAACTGCTAACTCAATACCGCAAAGATATGTTCTTCCAGATTGGGATTATGCTATTTCTATCCCTATATTGGAAAAGGAAAATATTTTATGGTCATGAAAAGTTGGAATTGAGGCACAGTATTAAAAAAAGGGATACCATTAAGAAGAGACATCTGGTCATTTTGGCATGATCACATTTCTGTTACAGAGTGCAAATACATTCTTTATGAGAATGTGCCATTGATTACATACTCTGCATTTTAGTACTGTTTCTAAACATACTGTAAATTACGTTAAGTAACTCATTGAGTCTCTGATTTAGCTTTTTTTTCCTCAAGCAGAAAGATAATGTTTGCTCCAAAAAAGAATAAACCAGTAGACAAATCACATTTATAAACTCTGCAAGTGACGTGAGTGACGTTAAAACATCTGGGAGATGTTAGAGACTGCATTAACTCTAATCATGGATCACATTATGGCAGAATTTTTTTTTCCTTAATGAGGAGAAAAGACTGAGATAGTGAATGTGTTACTCAACATAACCCTGAAGTCCTTGTCCAAGAACTGATAAAGCACTAGAGAGAAGGCCTTGCCTCACCGGATTTCTAGAACTAAGGCTATGCAATCTCCTTTATGTTTGGCCCATGTGTCACCAGTGACAGTGTCTGAAAAAACAAGGCCCATTTTTTCACTCCAAATAAATCACAGGCTATTCAGCACCCAATATTTACATTGAACAGGAAGATGATCCTTGTTCCCTTTCTTCTAGCAACACTCCATTTATCTGTTAATTGACTAACCTAAAGAAGAGGGAGGTCACTACAACAAGACTGCATATACAATGATAAGATTTAAACTCTGTAAACTATAACATACACAATAAAATCTGATTCAGTAATTATACCACAAAATATAGTAAAATATTGTTTAAATACTGACTTTAAGTATGCATATTTATAGAGAAAACTGCAGGAAGATCCAATGTCAGGTATATAAATATGGAGGAAGACCTAGAAAGTTAACTGCAACAACAGCAGTAGCTCACCCTGGAAGAGCTTTGTCATTCTTAATATGCAGAAGAACAATCATCTCACTTTAAAGATTTTATTTTTTCCCCCAAAGCCCCAGTAGATAGTTGTATGTCATAGCTGCACATCCTTCTAGTTGCTGTATGTGGGACGTGGCCTCAGCATAGCCGGAGAAGCGGTGCGTCAGTGTGCGCCCGGGGTTCCAAACCCCGGGCCGCCAGCAGCGGAGCGCGCGCACTTAACCGCTAAGCCACGGTTCTGGCCCCAATCATCTCACTTTAAAAAGTGCTTTTCAGCCACTTCATCTTTAAGAATTATATCTTTACTTCATTTATAGGAAAAGCAATCAAATTATATCTATTTTGTGTAGGATTTACTTGGTGACAGCTCAAAGAATAATTAAAGTAAAATATGACTATCTCTTTGATGAAGAGGTTGCTTTCCTAAGATATAAGTTCTTTAAATAAACTTCTGTAATTTTTTAAAAAGAGGCATAGATGAGGCTCTAGTGAGAAATATAATTTAATATTTAAAAATATATTTGCAACACACAAAATATATTGTCTTAGTACTAGAGAATTAGAGAAATTGGTTTACAGTATTATTTACAAAAGTGTCTTATTTAAAATTTGTTTTGAAGCTGGGGGAGAGAGAGAGTTTAAGACAAGAGAAACAGTTCCTATTTTCTATGGGTCACACTTTGGGAAATGTTGCTTCAAGGTTAAATCAACATTTGGGAACTGTTGCTTCAGGACACAGAGAAAGGGAGTAAAGAGGATTTTACGATGGTGCTTCAGGTACATTGTTAAGTTGCAAGCAGCTGGTTAAGAAAAAAAAATTCTAGGAGAGTGCTAACTGACACCTGAACCCACTCATAAGTGGGACTGGGCGCACGGCCTTAGAGCAAGGCCAGCACGGGTTTGAATCCCCCAGAGAAGTAAGAATCCATTTGGAGGGAGAAACCAGAGATCTCCTTTAGGCCATCACACTACCCTGTCGTTCCAGGATGAATAAATGATTTCCCCTTTTATAGACCATAAAATAGACTTAAGATTATTTCATCATCACTACCATCACCATTACTTACACCCAATGACACAAAACATTGCTTCACTTACTAACTCAGAAAACTTCAACAGAAAAGCAAACATAAATACACACACACACACACACACACACACACACACACACACCATTTTCTTTCCTTTTTTTAAAGTCTTTCCTCCTCTAAGTACTGATTGAGGCAACAATTTGACTGGAACTCACTGAAGTAAAGTACAATCCACCTACCTGCCTAACTGCCTCACAGCAAACACTGTCCTGTGTCAATATGAGTGATGGAATTAATTGTGGGAGCATTCATTAAATGTTTTAATTGTCCAGAATGCATAAGGGAAGAAAGAGGAGACTTTATGAATTTCCCATTTCTTCTACTGTCTGCCCTACTTACCTTCAAACCTAAATTGCAAACACAGCTGAAAGTATTTTTGTCTTGCATAGCAGTGAATGCCTGCATCTTTAATAGAAATGATTTATAAAGAGGATTTGGAACATGCTGACTTCATAATGAAGAAGCTCTACTCCCAGGAGTCATTAACCCAGACATCACCAGTGCCCGTGCCACTGGGAATCCTACAACACTGTTCTATGAGCAATTCCCAGATGTAGTCTTACTTAGCCTTTCAGATAAGCTGAAGTATATAGGGATCTGTCACCCTCCCCAAAATGTTGAGATGGATGAAGAAATTGAGGTCCCAAAAAGGTAAAATGACTTTCCTAAAGTCAAGAAGTTTCTCAGGTCTCCAGATACCAATCAAGAAAGAGATCTCTAGATCTCTTAACAGATCACACCACCTCCAAATACAGAATATGAAATACATTTGTAGGTGTATCGATGTTTTGTTGTGTCATTGTTCTAAGATACTCCAATTAATTCAAGACAAAAGGATGGGAATTATTGCAAGTGAGATTTAAATCTAAGTTAAGAATAAAATTCAAGACTTATCTTTTTCCTGTTTTCTGATGGATTGACTCAATGTATTTGTTCAGGTTATATAAGATACTACAACAAACGCCAAAATCCAGAGTGGTGAAAACATGATAGAATTCCATACCTGAACTCTGATATAAATGCTTTGATTTAAAGAAATATTCATTATCTCTTTGGACAAATGACTAAAAATGGAACAACATGAAACTGAGATTTCTTAAGTCATCAAGGAAGCCGCATTTAAAAAACAATTTTTCAGAAAAAATTTAAAGTATGCTCCTTTTTAATAATTTGGGTACCTTCTGTTACCATGTAGCCTTAAAAGGCAAAGGTTCTCCTCTCTGTCTTGGCACTCCTAGTAGAAACATCCATGGGAAAAATGTGAGAAAGGTACTTAGATCTTCATAAATTTTCAAAAATACTTGATAAAAAATGAGGAATCTAGAAAGAAATAATCATGCTTTTTCAGAAGTTCGTATCCATTTTTATATATTACAGAATGCAAGAGAAAACAAAATGAGTAAATTATGAAAAAGTAAACATAATTTTCTATTTAATTTCATCATTCAATTTGGCCTTGGCATGGTGAATGAGAAAAATGGCAGTTACAAATTGTGTAATTCAACTTAATGAATATCAAACTGAAAATAAATGTCAGAAGTGTGCATTTTTCTCTAAGAAAAAAATGAGCAAATTTCTTCCAGTAATTTATTTCTGGATTAATTTAATATATCTAAATCATATTCAATTTTCCTAGATCATCTACAAATATGTCCCTGGCTGAATAGCTGCATGTGAAAAAAGACATTATTTAAGCATTTTATAAAGGTATAGTTTATATATTTGATTTCCAGATATTAAATTATATATAAACTATTTGGAAAATACCCTTCCTATAAAAGAAGTGAAAACAAAAACTATATTTCATATATTTGTTCATGTATCGGTACTCTACAAATGGCCAGGGACTTGAAATAATCATTTCTAAAGTGCAATGCTAATATTTTTTTCAATAAAAACAGGCATGCCTGGATGAAAGCCATTCTAAAGAAGATATGAGAGAGTGGAAGCATCCACTTTACCACAGAGGGGAAGGAGGGAGGGTGAGAGAGACAGAGAGGGGCAGACAGGAGGAGAACAAGAGAGGGGGGAGGCAGACAAAGAGGTCTTATTAAAATTTAAACTATTTAATCTTCATGAGGAAGTTATTAACATAAAAAACAACCTACCAAAAAAGACTATCGTTTTTTTTTCTTTTTAGCCCATGGAGAAAAGAAAGTGTCCTGCATTTTCAACTAGTCTTTTAAAATTCAGAGTTGAGAGTTAACCTCCAAAATCACAGTAGATTCTGCTATCACCATTAACCTTAAATACAAGGGGCTATTGCAATCGCCAGCAGAATTCTTAAAATTGCTACGGGATTTTAATCTTAACCTTTTCTTTCTTTTTCTCATCATAGTGAATCTGTATCTATACTAGACACCGCTGGGGAGAACAGCCTGTATTCCAAGTCATATGTTTTCATAATTGTTCTATTCAGTGACTCCAAAGTCTTCTATAGTTTCTGGTTTTGAGCAACCCAAGGGACCCAAGCAGAGAACAAGAAATTAAAGAGAAATTAAAATTTTCTAGCAAATTACAGCATATTTCAACCACACTGGCAGGAACTCTAGGGTCTATCTTTGCTTGGGTTCCCTCAAAGAAGAGCCTGATACAGGGATTCCTGTGCACCTCATTCAGTGCAGGACACTCTCAGGAGAAAGAGAGGGGGGAGCAGGATAGGACAGAGGAGGAGCTAAGCCAAATTCTGCCTCGGCTAGAGTCAGAGTTCATCCTCTTGGACAGGGAGCTCCAGAGCATGAGCTGCCCCACAGTTTTGTTCCCACCATGAGGAAACCTACCAGCCAAGGCAGCTCCTAGTTAAGCCAAAGGCAATTCTTTGGAGAAAGGGACAGCTGTGAGCCTTTAGCCGCCAACATCACAGCAGCTGGGGGATGCGTGCACTGGGCCAGTAAAGGAGATCAGAACAGGGAACCAACAGCATCCACTGCGTCCGCTCCTCAGAGATCTCCCATCACCTCTCTTTTGACATAACTGATCAACTCTGCACAGAGCAGACACAGACACTGGAACACATGAAAAGTTATGATTATAGTTGGAATGAAATGTGGCTGAGCGACTGATGAAGGATAAACCTTGTGAAACAATGCATGACTATACTGAAGAAAGAGAGAAAATAAAAATATTAGAAATCAATTTTCAAAAAAATGATTATACTAGTTTCACTAAACTGACAATGATGCTACTGTTCGAAGCTGAAAGAACAAGAGAATTAACAAAATAATTTTATAACTGCAGTTAATGTGCAATAAAAAAATAAATGTAAACAGAGTCAATTAGAGTTTCAATTCCAAATACCTAATAAATCAAGTTGAAACAATATTATCTTTAGGAATAAATGTCAAAAATATCTATCCCCTATTAAGGTTTTTAAAAGCCTTAATTTCATCTCTATTAGAAGTATACAAATAATTTATTGATTTTTTTTTTCAGAAGAAAAGTGAGAAGAAATATATGTCAACCCAGACGAGAGCCAACTAAAGGAGCAGTTAGAAATTTATTATACCAGAGATGTGATTTAAATTCTAGAAATTGTCATGGTCCACGCTTAAAATAATTATTAGTTTACATGCCTGGCTTGTTTACCAGGTCAAATATCATGCTTTATGCAACGTTACCCTTCATCTTCAGGGCACACAACGTTTTTTACATAGCGGTAATTCAATACATGTTTGAAAAGCTGAATTGAGATGGACTTTGGACAACTCTACAGATTCACCAGTAGCTTTAATTCAGGCCTGATGGCTCAGCCATCAGGGAGGCCGAAGGGTGTGAGGGCAAGGTTTACAGCTGCAGGTCAGACAGGTCAAGGCTTCAATCCTAGCCCTGTATTTAGCTGTTGATTTTGGCAAATTACTTCAAACTGGCAGAGCCTCAGTTTCCTCATCTTCAACACTTCCCTGGGTTGTTGAGAGGACTGAAGGAGATAAGGCATAAACGGCACCTTGCATGTTTTAAGCAACTGGGCCTATGATTGCTGCTGTTAGGGAGGTGAGAAACATGCACTTAACTGGAGGTTGCAATCTGGCAGGCAGCTGGCAAATGTCCACCTGCATGCAAGTCTGCTTTGGCTTGTGCTGCCTGGGAAATTTCAAATAAAAATTGAGATTTCTGGCTTTTCTTGAAAAACTAGAAGCTGTCACCATATCAGGCCCATACTCCTGCAGTGAGGACCTGGAGCCTCTACATCAGGCAGGACTGTGCTGTCCGGTTTGCCACAGTCCCCAGCAGGATCTGTCATCCTCCACACAGCCCTCTTACTCGTGTAACCTCATCGGTCCCAGGAGGCACCGGACCTTGTGACCACTGGGTTTGCCAAGAAGAAGAAGACTCAGAGGCATGAAATATAAACCTGCATGGGTTTTGAAGATGTGGTGAAGTTGAAGATGTGGTGCTGCACAGCGGAAAGCAGCTGGAACCGGGACATAAGTTGTAGTCCCAGTTCTACATTAACACCTGTGTGAACTCTGGGCTCTATGGGCGCCTGTTTCCTCATCTGTAAAATATATGTTCTGGGTAGGTCAAGTTTCTGAACACAAGGCAAGTCAGTTCCCCATCTGGGTTTCAGCTTCTCATGTTCTTTTGAAAAAATGATGCCAAATTAGTGGGTCACTGAAGCCTGGCTGAATTAGAGACAGCCCTCCCTCCACATGCCCCTGTCAAAAAAAGAAACACTGCACACAGAGTTGATGGAATACATTTGGAAACTTAAATGCCAAAAGGAAGTATAATATACATAACAGTAGCAGTTTTGAGAATGCCCTCCCCTGTGCTGCTGGCCTTACGTATTAGTTCTAACTGAGTAAATATAACTAATTGTTTCCCCAAGTTTATTCTTCTTCCTAAAATACCAATGAATGCTCAAGTACTAAAGTAAACTAGATCTGCTTCTTGAGCAAAATTCCAACCTTATCCTCTTATAACTGCAGAACTACATTTTGAAACTCTGATGACTATAGGTATTTAACTATTATTTATTCTTTTTGTGTTTTTTATTCTAGAAATTTTTAATGAAATAACTTTTGTAAATTCCACAAGATAAAAAGATGTGGAACACATGTAACTCAAAATGTATTACCAAAATTCTCATCCAAGATAAGTACTTTTTAAAAAATAACCTTATGCACTTCTCATATGAATGAGCTAAGACTATGTCTAAAACAAAGTTAAATATACATATATAGCAAAGATATATATATAGCAAATATATCTTCCCTATGTCCAAAATATTTGTTTGGAAACATTACTTCTTTTCAGTCCAAAAATCCATTTTGGTCCTTTCAGTTGAATTTCAACATGCTCTGAAGTAGAAATCAACTAAGACAAGTAAATCAGCTTATAGAAGATTATTGTCCAGGCTTTCTCTGCTTTGTGTTCTGTTGTTGAGTAGCTATGGAGCTTCCCAAAATGAACGTGTTGACAGAGCCTCTTAAAGCAGATGGCCATTTGGTGACAATTCCCAGTAGTAGAATGACAACCAGCAAGAATGGGAGAAAAGGGGGCAAGATGAATCTTGGTAAAATATATTCTAGGTTTTTAAAAACAAATCTTGATTTCTACTACTTTTAAAAAAATAATATGTTACTGAAAGCAAATTGTTTTACTTCCTACAATACATTTAATAAAACACTCAAACAGGCTTCACGCAAGAGTGAACGTGCACAGGTGACGCTCACTCTATGAGGGGACACGGCCAAGAAAGTAGCTGTTCTGGTGAATCAATTTTCTCTTCAACTTCACGAAAGGGAAACAACTTTTTGAAAACAGGGGATGAAGCATATTTAATTCTAAAACAACTATGAATATAAACTAACTTTTTTCCCTAGTGATATAGAAGGTACTACAGAATCTTGCAGTCTCCTGGAAGGGTGATTATCCACCCCATTTACCCAGGACAATCCCAGTTTATGCTTGTTATCCAGAAATAATTCTTAACAGCTTTCCCATTCACTCACAAAAATGACCTAATTTAGGCAATAATTATCTCCCTACCTCTGGGTCACTATAATGCATCAGGTCTTCTATTCAACACACTGCAGATAGACAGACGTATAGGTTCAATGATAAGATTGCACCTAATTAAGAAAATACTCAGAAAAAAGAGTTTACCATACAAAATATAAGTAAATATACTTCTACACAAATTTTAGCCAAGATAAATTTAGGTTAGGTAAGTAATGAAAAAAAATTTTTTTATGAAGAACGGTCAGTCACAGGTTAAGATAACTAAACTAGTAAATAATACTAGAACAAATGCATTACTTGCAATATCTATGAAGTTTTAAATGTGTCTTAAAATCAAAATTAAAGCCCAAACTATTTAAACAGTCACCACAAAAGAACAATATTCCAAACATTGCATAATAAATTAATTCAAGTTAAAAAAAAATGTTGAATATGGGCCCTAAATGGGCCTCTCATTTTCCAAAGTTGAAATAATATTCTCACAATAAGTCAATTTTGCCCTGTGTTGGGGTTTCTGAAACTACTCATGTGGATTGGAAAATTATCCTAACATAGTTATATTACAAACATTATGCACTAACAATAAAAACGCAAAAGAATAATTATTTACATTAATTCCTTCATGAATAAAAGAAATTGAGAGTTTAAATATAGTTTTTTTAAAAGAAAATATAGCACTGAAGAAATCAATAATAGGAACCAACACATGTCTTTAACACAGGCATGGTATCATAGCTTTTTAGGATAAAGTTTCGAGTCAAGCGACAATGTTAGAAAACCAATATAAAAACTCTACAAATAAATTCAAATAAATAAAATCAAGTGACAAAAATTGACTGAACTCAATTCAAGCAATGTGATCAGTCTCAATTCCAAATATTTTAAAAACTAATGATAAAAACACATACATGAATACACAAAATATATCAGCGTTTTCCAAATTTTACACTACTTAGGACTTTTCCTATATTTTCCTGCCTTTGACATTGTTTTATACTAGCTACTTAATAAATTGTATTCATTGAGAAATAATAGATTAACTCACTTTTAATCACAAACATACATGACTACAAATCAGGGCTTCTGATCACTGTTACCAAACTGAATTAATAACGTTAAATTAAAGAAAGACTCCTGATTCTTATTTGATAAGCTGTGTAACCTTAGGATTTTTGAAATATTAGAGTAGCTCTCAGCCCCCGTATCTTTCTTCGTGGTCTTCAAGTTGGTGTTCTATAGAGATATGAATATCAATACATATTTTTGTGTATAACATTTAACATAGTAAAGCATTCATAATTGCTTTCATGATTATTATTTTCATATATTTTAGGAAAAATGAATTGTCTATTTTCATAGAAATAATTAGTGGGTCAGATAAGATGAATAGTGTTTGTTAAGCATCATGAATACTTCATTTGAGAGAATGTGGGTGATTTTCTCATTAATCTAAAATAATGAAGTTTCTTTATGTGTGTTTTCTAATCGCATCGTTTCAGCAACTTTTACCAAGATCCTACCACATGCCTGGTTGTGACGCTATACTGCAAAATCACTTTATACTCTTCTCCTACATTCTTCCCGCATTTTTGTTTTCACATTTCTAAAACTGTAAAATACCAGAACTTGAGAAATATTCATTGGCATCCCATATATTGTTTACCCTAGCAATACTCTTAGTTTCTCCAAATGACAAAAGGCATGAGAAAAAGTAAAAAAGCCTTTACTAAAAGGAGAAATAAGTAAGGACATTACAGCTCTAAAAACCATTGCACTATCAAATTTTAAATTAATATCTATCAAATATCTATCTATCTATCTACCTACGTACCTACCTACCTATATTTTCAAACATTTGTGAAAGATGTTAGGCAAAACATTCTTATGTTTTGAATTTAAAATCTGAGTTTCAGAATTTTTCACATAAATCCCTCTGGCGCTTTCAATTTAAAGTTACCTGAAGAATTTTAGTTAATTATAGAAACTTCTACAACTGACTTTGAAGTAGTTCTTTAGGTCACTTAGGCTTAACTATCCATTTTCCCACCCACGGAGACTCATGCAACAGGTCCCCCTCCCCTTCATACATCCTTTAAAGAGAAGGGGAAATATCTAACATAGCAAGCCTCTACCTTCAAGCACTGACATCATTTTATAAACATCAGAGCACCAAGGAGCCATTACTCAAAATCCAAACAAGTTTTAAAATATGTAAAACTGTATTTAAAAGGAAACAACAAACCTGTACAACTTGACAAACTCAAACTGTTGCTGAGAGATGCGGTAATGTCTGGCCGAAAGTAGCTTAGCTACAAAGTATGTAATAAAACAGCTAAATTTGGATTGGAGACTCATTTTGTACTGTAGAAATGTAATGTAGCCCTGGGAGAGAAAAGGCAAAGAGCGACTCAAGAAATCAGAGGCCAGGTCCCTGTAACTCCTCACTTCAAGGCCAGGGAAAGAGCTGTTAATTGGAGAAAGCCGGAGCGAAGAACTGCTCTCAAAATTGAAAGGGGAAGAAAATGGGAAGAGGTGTAGAGAGAATAGAATCCTGCATAGCGATAACAAAACATTTTCAGTGGCCTATAAGTTAAGGGAGAGCCTGAGCTAAGTTGCTTTATTTCTTTCTCAAAATTGGCTAAGTGTTTATCCCAGCAGAAAGTTCTAGCACCAAATCACATTTCTCTCTTTTACCTCTTTCTAAATATTTTTATTTACTCTTATGTCAATTTTCCATCTCATAGTTTAATATATTTTATCTGTGATATTTTATCTTCCTAACAAGATTTTCAGTTTCTTAAAAACAGGGACCATACGTTATACTATTCCATCTTATTTACCTTGCTGGAATATGGCAATTAATACTTTCTGAATTGATCTCGGCTGTATTGAATTTTTTTCTCCATAAACAAAGTTAAATTGGGGGGGCTGGCCCCACAGCCGGTCTAGTGGCCTAGTGGTTAAGTTTGGTGCTCGCCACTGTGGCAGCCCGGGTTCCGTTCCAGGGTGTGGACCTACACCACTCGTGGGGGACCACGCTGGGGTGGCAACCCACATACAAAATAGGGGAGGACTGGCAACAGATATTAACTCAAGGCAAATGTTCCTCACCAAAAAAAAAAAAAAAAAACAGTTAAACTGAACCATGGTTTGAGAAAATATACTACATGTTAAAATAGTTAGAAATATGTTCTAACTTGCACATCTACCAGTTCTAGTCACCTCTTTCTCCTCCATGTAAATTTTAAATTCATTAGTGAGAATGCAGGCGACTACTTGGACGCTTTTTTACACCTATATAAACTATGGGCCTTATGTCAGGCTTGGGTTAATTTACTTTACAATCTGAGGAAAAAAGAACTCCAAATAAGTCAAAATATGCAGATAAATGACAAACCATAAAAATATTATTCCCTTTTTATTTTGTTTTTTATGCGTCTGTTTTTAGGTAATTCTTGAATCTCTCTTCCATATTTGGTGTCCACTTTGAACAAGGATTGAGACCCTCTACAACTTATATATTTTTAGATGGCGTTATCTTTTTCTGTGTGTGTGTGAGGAAGATCGGCCCTGAGCTAACATCTGCCAATCCTCCTCTTTTTGCCAAGGAAGACTGGTCCTGGGCTAACATCCGTGCCCATCTTCCTCCACTTTATATGGGATGCTGCCACAGCATGGCTTGCCAAGTGATGCGTCGGTGCGCGCCTGGGATCCAAACCCGTGAACCCTGGGGCGTCGCAGCGGAGTGCACGCACTTAACTGCTTGCGCCACCTGGCCAGCCCCCTAGATGGAGTTATCTTAAGCATAATGCGTCGTGTGACTTAAGTTTATTTTAATTTAGCTACAGAGATCTTTTCCGTTACATTTTTGAGGATTGGTCTGTCCTGGTAAATTTCCAGAATAAATCTTATGTCTTCCTTTCAAGTAGGGCAAGATCTCAACACACAACTACTGTGGGAGCTGAAGGCATTTCCAGCAAGAGCAGTGAATGACTGACTTCTTCACTTCTTTTCATAGTCATAAATATATGGTTAGCATTAGGCAGGAAAACAAATATTCCCCAAAATACGTGCTAAGCACATCTGAGAATGAATGGGTCATACAGATATATCATGATTGCTCTATTAGAATGTGTTCAGTTCCATGAGGTTCATTCACTCCTACAACAAAAAAACAGCCAAAGTGTATACATACTTGGAAAAGAAAGAAAAAGAAGAAAACTCTCCATTTAAAAATGTAACAGACTACCTAGGCAATTATGTTTTGTTGGGTTTCTTCGGTCTATCTATGCCTCATATAATAGAATTTCCTCTAAGTTAATATAAACCAGAGCCTTTGGAGTATAGTTTAAGATGAAAGAAAAATACTGAAATAATAGCACACTATCAGAACAACTTAGTTAAGTGCATTTCTTAAAGGGGAGCTGGTATTATAAATCTACATTTAACATTTCTTTTATAACTTCATTACCAGTTTTTATTGTATAGACTTTATCATATGGATCATTATTTCTTCTAAGTACCATTTAGGAAGGATGATGATATTTTATTTCTTTTAGACAAAGGTGAAAATGTTATCGCTGAAGGGTGAAATTTTGTGCAACAATTGGCAATGTCTAATAAATTAATATATAGTAAACCTAGTAAAATTTAAAATGTATATGAAAATTTTGGGTTCCATTACATATAGAGTTTCTTTTTTTTTGTTCAACATAAAAGTTACAATGGAGAAGATTGTTAACTTACATAATTGAAATAAAAATTTCTGGTCATATATGATTACGAAATCAATGATTTGATGTCCTTTGAAGCCCTGAAAATTCATTTTAGAAAAGAAACTAATTTTACATTCATTCAATTTATGCATATGCTACTTATTAAAATAAAGAGCAAAGCTTTGTTTACACCATAAGCAAAACTTTTAATAACCAAAAAATGTCTAATGTTGTTAAATCACCCCTTTTTGAAAATGGAGTCTAGTCTTGTTTTAGACTTCACATCTTGATGATATTTAGGCATATGGAAGAAGAGGTTAATTTGCATAAAAGGAATTTATCACATTTTCTTCTGTTTCCAAAGAAATCTTTTAATACTGCTCTAGAGCCAGTTTTTATTTAGATGTCTATTGGTCTAAATTGACAGTCTTGAAGTCTTTCCTAAAGTAATATTTGCCTCTTTAAACATCTCTCTGGCATTCCATTATGGGCACCTGCCGCTGATAATTACAGGTCTGTCTCCCAACCACTTCCTCTGCTTTATGTCAAGGCAAGATTCAGGCTGCTTGATTACAAACAATTACCAGTTAAAGACCACTGCACAGCTCTCTGCGGTAATTATTCAGGGCAAGTTGGGTCTGTGTTTACTGAAGTCTTAACAAAAAAGAAGCAGTTACTTGTTATAATTTCCTCTTTGCTGGCAGTGTAGCATAATCCGTAACATATTTTAGTCATCTTAACAGTGCCTATGAGAATATCTGATTCAATGATGCTTTATAATGATACATTTCACTGCACATTTCCTAGTCTAAAAGACAAAATATCCTGCCCAAAGATAGTAGGCTGTGGTCCTACCAAAAGAACTTTCAGACAACAGTCAATTACAGGGAAACAACTGGGTTTAATATGCACTCCAAAACAGATTTATTTTTCTTGACTTTGGGCCACTCTACTTCCCATCACAAACTCCACCCCCCCCCACAACTCATATTCATATCATCATATTGCTACAGTCCCAATGTTTGTGTTCCCCCCCAAACCCTTATGTTGAAATCTTAATCCCCAAAGACAATGGTATTAGGAAGTGAGGCCTTTGGGAGATACTTCGGTCATTAGGGTGGAACCTTCATGAATGGGTTCTTGTAAAAGAGATCCCTTGCCCCTACTACCATATGAAGACAGAGAGAGAAGATGGCTGTCTATGAACCAGAAAGTGGGTCCTTACCTACCACCTTAATCTTGGACTCTCAGCCTCCAGAACTGTGAGAAATAAATTTCTGTTGTTTATAAGCCACCCAGTCTGTGGTATTTTGTTAGAGCAGTCCAAACAGACTAAGAGACATACCCTTAAGAGACTTGTTTACTTTATAGTGGAGAGAAATAAGAAGAAATACTCTACAGGGAAATTTTTGATACAACAATGATCCTAATATAAAATAAAATTTCACCACTCAGAAGAAAGTCAACTTACTTAAGCAATATTCCATATGATAGAATTCTACAACTGAATAACCAGGAAGGTTCTCTGGGGGCCTGGGGGGGTACTCGGGTATTGTTTGACTTGTAGACCTCTTTAACTCCCAATTCTGTGTTTAGGCAACTTGACCAAACCAGTTAGAGTCCAATGGTACTTACACTGCTTACTCATCAGTTGTCTAAGGTTTATTTCCTTCAACTACAAGAGAATCCAAGTTCTTCATTCCTTAATAGCCTCAAATTACAGAGAAGACAATCTGAAGGTAGGAATGGATTTCCGAAGGAAGGGTAAGGACTGCCTCTTTAGGCAGAATCTAATAGATGGTGAAACTTTCACTGCTGAGACTGTCCTTGCTTTCCATCTACAACTTCATATTCAGCTCATTCTATCCAGTAGCTCTCAAAAGTGGGTGGTGAAGAGAACCTGGAAAGTTCTAACTCCAACACCATGAGTTGTCACCAAAAGTCCCTCCAAGGTGTGTTATTTATGCATGAACAAAATATGCATTCACCCAACAACATTCAAAAGGTCTACATTACATGCCGACTGTGTGTGTCAAGCACCATGTCACATACTAGAGATACCACGATGAACATGGTTCCTGCTCTCTTCATGCTGACATGCTAGCTGGGGACATGGGGAAAGGAAAGAGTGTTACACTTGGGTGTGAAAGATAGCTTTACGAAGGAATGAAGACCTAAACCAAGACGGAAAAACAGAAAAGAAGTCAGCCAGCAGGAAGGGATGGAACATGAGAAACAAACACTTGTTCATAGCAAAGGAAAGAGCATAAGCCGCCACGCTCATGAGGTGTAAGAACAAATATCTCTGTCAGCCATGTTAAGACATTTAGATCTGATTCTAGACATAATAGACAGCCATCAAAGGGTTTTAAGAAAAAGAGCTCTACAGAGGCCTTTGTTACGATTTGCCTGGCTTCTGTGTGAGGACAGAGGAGAGTGGTGCAGGGCAGGAAGCAAGAAGAACCTTCCTCAGTGATCCAGTTGGGAGAAATGAACTTATTTGAAACATACTTAGGTAACATATGTCATCTTTTCTAATATAACATTATTAAAGGGTTGAATGTGTTTAAATGTTTGCAAATGTAAATATATGAGACTCTGTGAAATAATTTAATTTTTTATGTTTGTTTTAACAATTTGGCTTTCTGAATTGCTCCCCTCCCCCCTCAAGAAAATAACAAACATACATTCTGACACAAGAGAGATATTGTTCATATCAAAAAAATACAAACACCTCAGGAATCACACAACAGAACTTCCTAAGACAGTTTAATGTCCAGAAAATTAGTTTTGAGAAGTTTATCTTTATTAAACTAAAAAAACAAGTATAGCCTAGAAGAGATAATAAATAGAGTCATCTTTTTAGTGGCTGTGTGATAAAAAGTATAAACTGATCTTTTTCATTGAAGTTTACTATATAGTAGTTTTAATGGAATATATTCTAGATTCAGAATCTGGCACAGAAAAAAACAGAAATCATCTAAACTTGCTTGTCCATAAAACTGAAACAAAAATGTGTTCACTTTCCAAGAGTTTTAATGTACAATTAAAATTTCATAACCTAACTGGGTATAAAAAATGTGATTTTTAAATCTACCAATTTCTTTTAAGAATTTTACCTTTGACAATATGTTTTTGTTGATTCATATGACTATGTTTCCACATGATGGTACCCCCAAATGAGTGTAAGCCGCTCATTCTTGTGATACATTTAATTATTTTCACAGTAGTGCCAAATGGAAATCATTGTATAGTATAGACTTACATAATGAAAATATAGTAGCAAGTCTTCACTTTTGATAATCCTGTTAATCCTCACAATTCTATGATGTAAATATTATTATGATGGTGATATTCTACTTGCAATTGTGGAGTGAAACTAAGAGATCTTAAACTTGTATGCAATTTGCAAGTTTAGGATTTAGCAGTGTATTCACCTTTACCAAAAGACTCATGTAAAGGCTGGCATTAGTCTTTCCCTAGCACAGCTGTCACAAGAATACTCTTGGTTGTAGACATTAATATTTTTCCAATGAATTTTGATTAATTTCCAATGTCAGGAAATTATCAGGTCCACACACACGCATACATGTAATGTTTTTAATTCCCTAACACTCGAAAAAAGGAAATGTTAAACTGCAAAAAAGAAAAGAGAGATCTAAAACCATTCACTAAACTGAACATGGTCATGATAATTACACTAAAGAGTGGACATTATCAAAGATTATTTTAAGAAAGGATTTTCAAGCATAAATAAATTCAGTTTAGCATCAAACCATACCATATATTGTGTTCACTCAATAAAAAGTAATTCTTTATACAAAAAAAAAAGATACACTTGTAAAGCTATCCAAGAAAGTAACAGTATCTTAACATTGCAGGGTAATTTTTTCTAAAAACTATTCCAATTCTAAGGTAATAATTGTCCTACTTCAATCAATCTAGCATCATCTTGTTATCTGCAGCATAATTCAATTTCATAATACTAGTGCATAGACGTGTATGAATTTATTGTGTGGGCAAACACAATGACATTCTTTTTTCATCTTGCAATAAATTAAGTATTATGCAATAGAAAAGGAAAAACATATGGAAAATAGTCACTTTTAACAGATGTTTTAATCTGAAAAACATAAAGTGGGTTTAGAATTAAAAATCAAAGCACACTGGTTGAACTGAGGCATATTTCCATCTGTTATTAATGTTTGAGTTACATACTAAAGATGAGACTATTCATCAAGTCCCTCATGCAATATGTTTGTAAATGGGATTTTGGTTAGGAATTTAATTGCATAAACTCTGTCCATGTAAGCTTCCAATTCATTCAAAACAAGCCTTTACAGTGGTCTGAGCTGAATTCCAACAGTTAACAACACCAAAGAGTACTCCTTGATCTTATTAAGAAATGCTTGTATGAAAATCTGTGAACATAAAAGGGAGATCTCTGCCACCCCCTTAAGATGAAATAATAGTCATTTTCTGCTTTTTTTTCTTTTCGTTCTTTTTTTTTCCCCTTGCAAGCAATGCAGAGTTATGTGAGTTTTTAATCATATAAAGAAAAATTGACTTCATATTAAAATATTAAAAGATATTAAAAGATGTGATTCTCAGGTTAGATGTATAAATAAATTCCAGCTTAGAATGATAAATAATTCTGAGTACTAGAAAGTGTGATGAGAATTCAAGGAACCATTGTGAAAATATGCACAAAGCTTATGACCAAGTGGTTGGGGTCATACACTTAAGCAGAGCTCCCCACTGCTGCCTGGGCAGGATTTCACTAATGGTCTGATAATGGGGGATGGTCGGCATGAGGTTCCATAACACTTTATAGTGGTGTGAGCACGGCAGCCACTGATGGAATTACTGCCCTGTGCTTGACTCACACACGACATTACTAATCAGCCCTCACTTCATCTCCACAGTGGTCTCATAGTTAACAGAACACTGTGTTAGAGAATTCTTTAAGATGAACTTAAAGATTCTTGGATTCTAATATAATTTGCATTGAAGCTTCCTGTTTTTCAGATGATTAAAATGGAAACTGAAAAATATTCAAAGATAGAAAAGTGGGGTGGGGGGATAATATGGACATTTCGACCTTTGATGTCATTGCAAGCAACATCATATTGCTTTCAAAAATATTATCATAGTAATCACCTTAAAATATTAACACATAATAAGTTATACCTCTGTTTTCACTTGTTCTTTTTTCTTAATTGCTTGGATCCCTCCTCCCTTCCCCCGCCATTTACACACATAACAGTGTCTAAGGAGGGGGCTTCCTGTTGTTTCAAAATACACTGAAAAACTAAACATGGAGGCTAATAATAAAAAAATCACTTCATTTTAAATGAATATCTCAAAGTAGTGCACGTTAACATGTGCTTCTATGGAAACAGCTCTTTCTGGATGTCAGCTTAAGCTTCTCCATATGATTTTTCTCAAAGGCTCCCTTTTAAAACCATCACGGCCATTTATTATCTTCTTGTTATATAGACTGTTACTTTTGTTTCATCACAAATCTCTGTCTGTTTATTAGCAGCCCTGCCACTACTATCCGATGACATTTGTTTTACTTAATGTATGTAGTTTTAGAAAAAGTGATAGAGCTGCTATTACTGCATTATATGAAAAAATTCCAGTGGACATTTAGCTGACACCGCATCAGCTGCTATTTAAACTGGGCTTAGCTAATGGACTTTTAATGTCAGCAGGGTTACGTGCAGTTACTGGCTATTAGCAGAAATGGCTCCTTTCTATAAAAAATCCCTTTTCTTCAAGTGCGGTGTTTGAACATTCCTTTCCTTAATTTAGACTGCCACTGAACGCAAAACAACTTCAAGGACTCTGGAATCCACTGTTATCTGTAAGACCCCCCTTTTAACCTTGCAATTCTGCATTAAACAGGCAACATCCTTGATTAGCATTTAGACTTGTAATCACAAAACTTTGAGGCATTATTATTTACTTGGCTATTTTAGCAGAATACTACGTATTTGCTATGAAAACCCTGTTATCCTCCATCAATGTAGGATATGCACAATAGAGAACATACAAAACAATTTTCGGAACACTAGAATTTATTTGCATCTTTTAAAATCCTAGTTCACAAACACCAAGTGATGTGGAAACGTCTGGAAATAATTACTATATATTTATATATTGTATCATAAATATTTATATATCAACTTGTATTTAATACAATATTGAATATAAGCAAGGAAGTACATTATCCTTCTATCTGGCATGAAATTCTGTATATTCTTTCATTAGTAACAACCTTTTTCCCCCTTCAATTAACTTTATCTTTCTTCATTTAAATAAATCTTTCAATGGATGAAATGGAGAAACCTGGAAGTAAAGCTACCTGTAAGGCATCTGAGGGAGTCCAAGAAAATCAAATATTCTGCACTCTGAAAACATAATTCCATTTGATTAAGAAGTTGAAATATCATCACAGAATCCAGGGAAGAGCAATGCAACTGACCTCTCCTTCCATCAGCCCACGTAACCATCAGCCCACATAAGAGGTCACCTCAGGCAGGGTGCTTACCAGGAAATGATGTCTCTCCTGGAGAACACTCAGAGAGAAAGTCCCAGTGTGAAGGAAGGACTACCCAGGCGTGCAGGAAAGCTGACGTGCTCCTTGGTCAACAAATTGTAGTCCACTGTGTAGGAAAATACGGAAGTTCTTCTCCACATGTTTGCAACAAGCAGTAAAGTAGAGACCCCCCAGTCTCTGTCACTGGAGGACAGGAGAAAACTTGTTTCTATCAGATAAGCGACCACACGAATGAGGGAGAGGCGTCTCTACTGTACACTATGGAAATGACTCAGCTACTGGCCGAGAGCAACACACTTTTTGCAGGAAAGGATACAATTTTTCAGTTAGAAACCAGTGATTAAATCTGATTCCCTATTCAATGACTACCTTTATGAATTTGTTCATAAGTAAAAAAGTTTTGTTTTTATTTGTTTAATAGGTTCTGTTTTTTTTTTTAAGGATATTGCCAAGGCTGTTTGAAAAGGAACTCTCCTAAAACAAAAAAAGTTACACACACACACACAATTTGTGCAAGTATACACATGCTTACAGGGAATTACTGAACTATATTTGTCTACTCCTTGCAACTCTTCATTTCATTAAGAGTCTGCCTAGAAATACCCTCCTAGGAAATAATTCCATAGTTATTTAATTCAATAAAAAATGATGTGTATCTCTCATGTGATCATCATTTCTAATAAATCCTATAAACTGATTACCCCTATCCCTACTGGGAAAATACAGCTATTGTTAAAACTTTTCCTAGCCATCCTTCTATATTTTTCATCATGTTATAGTAGTTAAACTCTAACTTTCTTCACTGTCGTCCTTTTAATTCCATATAGATATATATACATATACGTGCATGTAAATACAAACAAAAATAAATATATATTTTGATCAATCTATAAGAGAAAGATATTGGCAACATTTTTTTAAATGTATTGTAATTATATTAAAGATAAAACTCCACTTATGCAAACTCTTTTCTGGGACAACTGTCCCTAAGAACTCTAATATAATTCTAAGAATGCCATCCATTTCTGATGTACAGGTGAGATTTAAGATACAATGTTGGTATTGTTATTAATGGCATTGTTTAACAGAGTAGCTCAGGAGATGGCAATGCATTTTATAAAGACCACTGAAGGATTAATTATATATTCCCACTAGCGAAATATACTATCAGATACAATATATCAGTATACCACTGATTTAAGTCTAGATTGCTCAGACAAGCACATCCTGCTCAAATAGGTCCAAGCAAAATCCACATGTAACTTTTTTCAAATACACACCTTTTAAAGACTTTCCAAATTCTTTTGCTATGTTAATGGAAATAGGTGCAGATCAAGACTCTATTTAGATAAAAGTTTGAAGTCAGAGGGCCTGTTGCATAATATTATCATGAGATACTGATCTTAGGTCTCTATTCCGGATAGCACAAATAATAAATCATTTGAACATGCCTGTTTTTTCTCACCTTCTGAGAGCAGTTACTGAAATGGGCTTCTGTTTTCCCCCAAGCTGCGAGCTTTGCTGGTGATGGCTGTAGCAGGCTGGGAGGGAAATGGCTTAGGCTCTTTCAACCCTTGAATTTGATCCCTAACCCATTTTAAAGCTTATACTCTTTCATCATCTTACTAAGATCCAGAAGAAAGGAAAGTTGCTAAAGAAAACGACAGGCAACTTAATTACTGTTTTATTTAGAATGTCTTCAAGATTGCTTCTCGCTAAACTTGCACACTTCCACTGGGTGGCTACAATGTGTATATCCGGCAAACTCTTTATTCAATGGAAGATAAAATACATCATTTTCCCTTTATCAAAGCTAAATTCAAATATCAACATATTTCAGATAGACATAATGCTCAAAGTGAAATTACCATTACTTACTATGTCTGCCCAATCATAAAGTTTTTGTTGTGGTAGTAATTTGGTTATTTGTTTGGTTTAGATTAGAGATAACAGGTCTCTGAAAATGACCTAACATAAAACAGCAACAGTGCTTTTGTCACTATCCTTTTTATTTCCCGTAAACTTAGAGAATACCATTTGTTAAAGAGTACTCTTTGATCTAGTTTTGAAAGGATTTTTTTAGGTTCCTGAAATTCCAAAAAGATATTAGAATGATTTAAAATTCGAATACAAGTAACAAAGTTGCAAATTCATAGATAATAGAATAGTCTAAAATTGCTCCTTTTAATTTTTATCTTATATGTGAATATAATTCACTATGCCTGTAATTATAAGTGGATATTATTACACAACACACCCTACCATATTGCACTACTACTAAGAGAATGTACATTACGAATTAATTTAAAATGACTAATTTCTATACAAATGGTATACTTCACTTCTATCTGCTCTTTTATATTTTATATTATTGCATACACTAATTTTCTTGAATTTTGAAGAACACCTACATTTCCATTCAAGAACATATTTATCCTTATAACTGGGCTGAAGATTTTTAATATGTAAGCACTAATCTGTTTTTATTGGAAAGGAATGTTCATATATAACGTCTTCTGAACAGGAAAAAAAGAGAAAACAATAAATTATAGTTGAGTTCAAGCAGTCCATGATTAAATAATCAATTAAGACATTGACTAAAAATGAGAAATGTTAGCATTCATCAATAAACTTGTTAAATGTGCTGAGGGAGTTTCTGTTGTTTAGCATTCTTAGTTAGAAGAGCAGATAATACATGTTCATTTACATGAGGCATTTTTATGGTTCTCATAATTGCTGAGAAATGAAACTAGCCACAGGACCCAAATGATAATGATTAATGAAGTCAAAACCACTATCCTCACAAAATTTTAAAAGAAATAAGACTGGTAACTCTGGAGTTAAATCTGACTAATCAATCTCATCTGTTAACATGGTTATTTTGACCCTCATAGTTCAAGTAAGAACCGTAACAGGCACATCAATATAATGAAGGCTCACCTGGCTCCTCTCCCCCACACAGTCCACCACCCCTCTGGCAGAGAGACAATCAGCGATTTAATTAAAATAGGGTATTCCCCAAACATTGGCGTTTTCAATTAGACTTCACTTTTGCCACACAAAGCACTTTTGAATTACTGCTCACTGCTAATAACAGGTTTACTGACATAAGGACAAATATCTGCATATTTGGCACTTTCAAAGCTATAGCTCACTTTCTAAATTATAACTTCAATTTAATTAATATCACAGTAACTTGAACACAATGAACTCTGTGTAGAAGGCTAGATATGTTTTAAGTACCTATAAAATCTGGAGGCATTCTTCTGTGTATTTCAAAACCTCATTGAATAATTTTAAGGGAGCAACTTTTTGAGGGGCAGGAATACTTAAAATGAGAAACCACATTACAACTTCAACCCAAGACTTTTTTTTTAATTCTGAAATTATAACACAATATTTTATAACATATGTTTATAAAGAGTCCAAATATTTGCAACTTAATATTTGTTTTGGGTTTTCATGAAAAGGCAGAAATTCTTCTGAGAACTCAGGTAGAGAGGATAAAGAGTTTACTATTTCTGATCTTGTTAGCTCATAAAATTACTATAAAATGTTTTTTATTAAAATCTCCATAAATTTGGAGATGACAAATATTTAAAATAAGAGAAACTATAAATTATTCAATTATTGGATTTCTTTTTAAGAACTAGAAAAAAAGAGTAGTATTTTAACGTTATTCAAGGCAAACCTACTCTACTTCAAAAAAGTTGCGTAAAAAATAGCACTGAGTTTCTGTTCTAGTTCAAATATCCTTGAACTAAGTGATACTGGGACAATACTCAAGGTCTCAGATTCAGATAGCTGCCCTCCACAAATAAAAGCAATAACAAAACCAAATAAAGGATGAAATCAAAGAAGGGACCATAAGTACTACAAGAAGTTATGTTAAAAAAGAAAGAGTGAGAAATTTGGGCTAAGTGCCGACCAAGCAATCAAAAATTAAAAGCAGAATGAAAATACTGTAGGAGAAAGATCTGTCTTAACTCTAAGTAACATAAAAAGCCTCATAAATCTCTAGTTTTATCTTAAAAGTCAGCCAGAAAACAACATTTGCACCAAACATGAAAAAAATAGCAATAACCATTAAAGTAGAAGTAATTAAATGTGCAACTTTCAAAATATATGTTATCTAGATTATCCACGTTGTTGTAAATTGGGATACTAAGTCTTTCTATTGAAAATATTATTTGAATATATGAAAGTCCTGGTGAATTTGCTTTGCCTTCAAGTCAACCTATTTTTCTACGTTTTTGTGTCGTTTTAACATGTTTTCAATGTTCTTTAGACTATACACTGTGTCCATTTTTTTTTAAATAAAAACCATTGATATTTGCATAAAGGGCTGATTTTCCCCAAACCCTTATCTGAAAACCTGGGACTTGACAATTCTTTTTTTCATAAAAGTGTTTATGGACTTATGAAAGGTTATCTTTCAATAATCATTATAAAGACAGAAAGTCAAGAGTAGAGCTTGTAGCCAGGACTTAACTGGCAGTGACCTAACATGGCATTTTGAGAGATGATATTAGGTTAATGTTCCCAGAGAGAGCAGAAAGGAAGAAATGAGGCTATGAAAGGAGAGAGCTTCCCACAGGCTGTTCAAAGAGCCACGCACAGTCCAGGAGTTTGCAGTGGTCCACTGCATCTCAGACAGCTCCATTTGTTGCTTTTGGGGCAGCAGTGTCTGCAGCAATCTCCACTCCGAGTTCAAAATCATTGACCCTTAACTTCTTTAACTTCTAGATTTCTTTGCCAGTGATTTATAGAATTGGAAGCCACAGAATACTGCTCTAAATACATTACATGTATGAATTCATTCAATCCTAATATGACTTACAGTGTACATTATCCTCATTTTACATCTGAGGAAACTGAGGCAGAGATGCTAAATAACTCACTCATGGCCACATAGCTAGGATGTGGTGGAGGCAGGATTATGAGACAGTGGTAACCACTACGCTAACTGGCAGAATGAGCACACACCACTAAACAGCCTTTAGCTTGTGCCTCCCCAAAGCCAGACCAAATACATATTCAATCTAGGTAGGATTTAACAGAAGAGAGATGGAATTCAAACTTGGCTTTAAGAACATCCCACTTCCAACCCAACTGCCACCGTTAAGTTGCTCTGTGTAGAAATTTTGGAATCTGCCCCCCCGCCCCACCCCCAGCCCTGACCACCACCACTCACACTAAACATAGGCTGACCTATGTTTACTATCTTTGGATGCTTCAATCTAGAAAGTACTATATCTATGCCCACTGTTATATTCAGAAAGTGAATTATAATTATATGCTTATAAGTCTGTCTTCGTTGAGGGCTGAAATTCTCTCCTTCAACTCTGCGTCCCTAACAAATAGACACTGTCTGGGACACAGGAGGTACACAATAATGGTTTGTTGAGAACTTTACTACTAATACCATACACTACCCAAACCAGCTAATAGGGTTTCTAATTTGTGGGGAAATGTGAACAAGTTTGTTTTTAACTACCGCAAATACAAAAGTCAAACTAACAAAGATATAGGCTAAAACTGCAAGGCAAGAGCCTGGCTCAATCCCCACCCTCACTATTTTCTCCATCATCTTCTGAAGTGGTTGCAGCCTGTAATTTTAACGTTTCTTCTGAGAGTGACTCCCTCTGCTGCTCCAGCAAAGCCATGACCTAAATCAGAAAAGTGCTAAACGCAGTTAAGGCCTAAGGCCTAACAGAGCACACTCTGACTGTCTGCACTAACTGGAGAACCTAGCATACATTCGAGAACAGTTATTTTAAAGTCTCAGCCATAATTCTAAGTAAGCTAAGAGGGTTTGCCTAGTAGAGCTCATGTCTCCTTCATGTCCTTAGGGGGTTTGCTTAAAAAAGATCAGATGAATTCTGATTAGGACAACCAGCTCCCAGACTACAGTGGGAAATGCTGAAGTACCCTGTTTTGTTGAACTCCGAATCCCCTGTACACAGAACACCAGGACAGGGAGTCAATAAATGTTAACAATCTAATGGTTCCTCATTCTTTGCAAATGTTTGAAAAGTTTATTCTCTGAAGCCTTTTAAGCATTCTCTAAGCTAGAATACATGAAATTATTATTCTAAACAAAGGTAAACTAGCCTACTTTTTCTTATTGCAAATTGTGAATTTACTCTGCTCCTAAAATGGAAAAATATATGGTATAACTGTAATGAAATTCAGTTATCTTTCACGCCAATTGTCTATACCACACCAATATGAAATTCATAAACGCATGAAAGTAATTTTTACGCGTTTGAAGTATATTGTTTTAAAAAACATAAATTAACTTAACGATAACAGAGAATTATCCCAATATAATTAGAGACTTCAGTAATTTTCTGTTCTCAGTTTGGTGGTGTTAACACTCATAACACTAGTTGGTGCTAGATAAGCAGAATACCAATGCTGTGTAGTCCAGAAATAAAATGCATTTATAAAACAGGAGGGCACTGATTCAGAGGCACACTGATCAAACACACACACACACACATACACACACACACACACACAGCCTTTTCCTAGTAAAATCTTTCATTCTTGGAAGTTAGAAACACCACAAATTCCCTGGAGCTAGGAGTTCCCAGCAATTCTGAATGAAACAATTAGAGGAGAGCCAGAAAGGAGCGAGTCGTTGCCTAAAGCCTAGAGCATCTCCCGAGGACCTGTTTAAAATGACGGCTGTCTTTCTTTAAACCACAGTTATAAAACACAGCACACTCACAAATAACACTTATTATGTTTTTATCTTAAACATCTGTTTTCTTGACCATCTCTGAAGAGATATAAATTTTCTAAAACTTCTAATTTTTCCAGTACTTCTCTAACAGAATAAAAACCTCACCCACATTGTAAAGAAGTGCTTAAATTAACTTTCTCATCTTAATTGCATAGTACTTCCATTCATAAAAATAGTTCATTCCCATCTTCAAGTCCTCAGCACATGGAAATCATACCTTGAGGGAGCAACAGCATCTTTTCTTTCCCTAGTATTCTAGTCCAAAGAGAGAGGAAAAAGGAGAAGAAATCAGAAGGAAAAGGAGGTCTGTCCATCAGACCATTATAAAAGTGTGATTCTGAGAAGAAAGTGTACCAGTGGTTCAGCAGTAAACAGGCTTGGGGAATGGATAGAGTGATGGTGACAGCAGCTGACAGTAGAGTTTGGTGCTTTCTACATTTCTGATACCTAACAGACAACACAGGAAGAGCTGCTATCCTGGAACATAGAGGATAACAGAGATAAAAGTGGTGGAATAGCATCTTTCAAAGACCACAAGATTCAAACATAAATAAATAGTTTATTCACCAGGAACTGAGAGAACTAAATAAACTAAATGGAGAACAGCAGTGAAATGCACACACCCATGTTGGATGCATTCTGTTAATACATTTCATTTTTCCACTTAAGATCAGAAGAGCAGGTTCAATCTGCTCTACAAGAAGAAACAAGTTCAAGTGGCAAACCTCAATCTATCCTGAGCATCTTTTCTTTTAATCTCTTCTCCCCTTCTTCTTTCAATATTAATCTATTTACAATCTCCTGTTTGATTACCTTTATTGATCCTTTTTCCTACCCAGTCTTTTTAATTTGGCTGTAGTAAGCTCTCGGCAGGGATTCTCTACCTCCCGTTTGGCAACTTTGGGGACTTTAACTTGTCCTTTTCCCAAAGAGTTCTCTCACCCCGTGTCCCCCTCCACCCCACCTCCATCCCATGGCTTAGTCCTTTGTGTGCCCAATAACAGCGGGCGAATTCCACAGGGAGTCACGCGGTCCATTCCACAACTATTCATCAGGTTGCTCACTTAAACTTCCAAACACCCTCCTCTAAGCACCCTCGCTGCCGCCCTGAGAACTCCTTATCCATTTCAGGAGATCTACAAGTGCTTGTGATTCTCAATGGAGGTTCCTTTGCAAAATGGACAGATGAGCTCTGGAAGTATGCATAGGAAAACCAGGGCAGAACCTTGGGGATGGGAGGCTTCTGGCAGCAAGGGAAGGAAGGATTTATGAGCGTGGCCACTTAGCGAGGCAGCAGGAAAATTTACTCCCGAAGTAGCTATGGCTAATTCACAAAGCCTCGCTAATGACTTACCTCCCCACCCGGACCACACTCGCCTACACTCAGCGCTCCTCTCCAACTCCAACGCCCTCGCCCCCAGCGCCTTCGCAGATCAGAGGCAATGCTGTCGGGCATCTCCAGGGTCTGAGCATCGCCCTGGGAGTTGAGGCTATCTCCGCGCCTCCTCCGCTCTCCAAATTTGGAAAGAAGTGTGACCTAGATGATGGGATCCCCAGATTACCTCCGAATGCTGCATAAGCTTCCTCCACCCCCATCCCCACCCCAAGGAAAAGTTGAGCTGCCTCCCCTGAGCCAGCGACCACCACAGAACTGGGCGAAAAGACCCAGATGGGCGCTTGGCGTGGTCAGAGGATTGGAGGCCCAGGTGACCCGAGGCAGACCTCGGGGAGGGCAGCGTGGGCTCCTTCCTCTCCATCTCCTTTCTACTCAGCTTCCCGCGCTCGGAACGCTGGGCGCTGCCGCAACCACTTCAAACTCAGGGGACAGAAGGGAGCTAGCCGATCTGCCTCCGTGCCTCTCCTCCTCCCTTCCCCACCGCTAACTCCGGGCCGCTCTTCTCCCACTCCCGGTTTTGCCCAGGGCCCCGGACATTATTTTAAAGCTCAGACGCATTAAATTAAAATGTCAGAGTTATAAACTGGCTGGTTACCCTGGGGAGTTTTGGATTTGGTTTGAAAGGCCTGTCCGTCTCCCCAGAGCTCTGAGGTTTTAAGTTTCTCCGTCGCCTGCTGGGAGGGAGACCTACGGAGGCTAAGAGTGCAGAGCGTGCACGCCCCGGGGCCTGCAGCAGGCTAGGGTGCGGGGCCGGGTGCGCTGTGCTATCTCCACAGCGCCCAGAGCAGCAGCCGCGGGGCACCGGCGCCTGTGGGTCCTCGGCCGTAATGGGCACATTTCCTTAGTTAGCGCCCCTCGGCGTCTGGCATGCTCAGAGACTCACTGAAGATCCCGCAACCCCAGATGTGGCACAGCGCGGGGTGCCCCTGCGCATCAGAGTGTATCTATGGCATGCCACACAGCTACCAGCACCGAGAGTCTCTCCAAACCTCAGTGTGTACAATATGCAACAACGTGTGCCTGTGGAGCAGAAAGTGCAAAAGACACCCAAGGCGCCCACATGCCCGAGACAGATGCGTGTCCACACCCTGTGCGTCCCTGGTCCATCCGTGCCCTTCTCGGAAGATAGATTAAAAATAACAATAACCAAAGCTTCTTGACTAGTTGGGAAAGTGGAATTTAAAGTGATTTCCAGTTGAGAGCAACGAGGCGGATTAAGGAAGCCAGGAGAGCTGGGGAGGAGGAGAGGAAGAAGGAGGGAAGGAAGAAGCGAAGGGAGGTGGCCGCGGAGCTTGGCGGACCCCCTTACCTTGAGCCGCCGAGCCGGTGCCGCTGGCGCTGAGAAGGGCCAGGGCAGGTAGCACGAGCATTTGCAGCACGTATCCCAGCCCCAGTCCGCAGCGGGCCGCTGTCGCCCGCAGACCTTTCCTCATCGTCGACAGAGGTGTGCCGAGGGGAACCACACACAGAGACGCGCAAACAGCGGAAAGCCCCACTGGGCAGCAGCTGAATCCGTGCACCGCGAAGCAGTTCGAAGAAATAATGATAACCGAGCGCCACACTCCACTTTCTCCAAGGGCAGGGGCCAAAAGGGGGTGGAGAGGAGCCGCTGAGGAGGAGTTTGGAGGTCCCTCTTTCCCTGTGCCTTCTAACTGGCGGCTCCGTGAGCGGCTGCTCTGCCCCCACTTGGAAAGTCCGGGGAGGCGCAAGGCGGCCACCGCGCGGCTCCCCCAGCAGCAAGAGCAGCCGCAGCTCCGCCACGCGCCGAGCCTAGACTGCTCTCCGGGTCCCCTCGCCTGTGCCGAACACACACAGGCACGGGGGGCGGGGGGAAAGAAGAGAGAAGTGGGAGGAGGAGGGAGCGGAGGGAGGGAGTTGGGCACAGTGAGGCGCTCCCGTCTCTAATCTCAGTGTTCTCACGCCGGCGGAGAGACGTCCCGGCTGCCGCTGCTGGATGGCCAAGACCGGTCACCTCTTAGCGTGGGGCGCACGGGTGCGCGGAGGCGCTCGCCGAGAGGGCTGGAGGGCACAGCCCAACTCCGCTGGGGGATAAGCGGCGGCGGGAGCGCGCCCGCTCGCGTTATGTAAGCCAGGATTGGAGAGAGATACGCGCCCAGCGCCGGAGGTGGAGACCGGCCGGTGGTTCACCCGCGGAAGCCCGGGCGAGAGAGACCTGAGGGAGGAGGCGGCTTCGGGGAGTGCGAGCGCGCCGGCCACCCGCCGTGCGCCAGACCTGGACTCAGAGAGCGCAGCGGGCGCGCCCCGAGCCACTTGGCTGTGTCCAGTGGAGCTCAGCCTGCTGCCTGCCAGCTTCTCCACGGCGCCGGCAAAGCCTGAGCCAGAGTCCCCGGGACTGGACTCACTCCACAATTTCGGGTCTTGCGATTGATCACGCTGGGTGCGGCTCGAGATGAAGTCCTGCGTGGTGGGGAAGAAGGCATGAAGCTTTTACAGTGCCCCAATCGGCTGCAATGCTGGAATTGTCAGCACCACTCAGATTGCTTTACGCTCTGGGCGCCTATGACCTCTCTGTAGTGGAACAGAAACTAAAAGCTCACGGAAAACTCATTCTTCAACAGAGCTTTATTTGCGTGCATCTTGGTGGCTGGCAAGGTTGAGTATGTAAAGGGAGATGAGATGATACTGGGAGAAACTCCTAGAAACAATGCACAACAAAATTTGTAGAGACTCCAAGTGATGGTGGAACCTATGACATGTTTTCCAAATTCCTAACGGTGTGCGTAAGGACTCAAACTGCTGTGAATTTTTACGTTTTTTCAGGAAAGGTTTGTCTGGGTAGCTAGGTTGTGGATCCCTGTTGTATTGATGAAGGAGGAATGTAAGAATGGGTGGGTAAAATAAGTGAAGGCTAGACAAAAGGAAAGTGGATGGATTAAAAGGTCAATAATACACACTGGCACAGCTAACATTCTGGGAAGAAGAAAACCACTTCCCAAGATTAGTACATTTCTAACCTAATAACAAATAATATATTAGGGAAATTTCAAGCTCTTGGTGCCGAGGGGGCAATGTGTAAACACACACACAGGCAGGAAGCTGGCATCTAGTCTTGGCTGTGGTCATCACTCTGTTATCCTGGACAGGTCAGGTAAACTGCATGTCTCAGTTTCTTCATCTGTGAAATATTTCATTACATGGTTTTAAAGTTCTTTTCAGTTCTAACATTCCACAATTCTGCCCGCCAAGCTCCATGTAAACCTTTAGCCAATAAGACCTGTCTTGGATGAGTCTGATAGATCTGAAAAGGTCACACTTGGCAAAGACATTGACAAATCTGGCCATTTCTTATTTCAATGGAGGTGCTGCCTGCCATGCTAAAATCTCTTCTTCACCCTCTTTAGCTTCCCCATACCAAGATATCATGATATTTTGGTAAGAGAGGAGGTTCCTGTGCCAGACTGTCTGGGTTCAATCCTCAGCATTTCTTACTACTAGCAGGCAGATACTGAACAATAAAGCTAGATGCCTCGGTTTCCTAATCTGTAAAAGGAGTCTAGGATCAGTAACGATCTTATACGGTTTTGTGAGAAATAAATGAGTTAAACCTATGTGAAGTGCCTCACACATAAAATTGTTAGCTGCTATTCTTACCATGCATGAGATTCCCATCAGCTGCATGCTATTTAGACCAGTGCTGTCCCACAGAACTGTCTGCAGTGAGGAACATGTTTGTCTCGATGCTCTCTGAAATGCTAGTGATTAGACACATGTGACTGTTGAACACCTGCAACGTGACTAGTGTGAACAGGGAATTTTTATTCTTATGTAATTAATTAATTTTAATTTTAATAGCCATATGGCTGGTGGCCCCCAGGTTGGACAGTGTGGCTAGGTCACTCATAATCTGTCATTTATTTTGCAGATGACAGTACCAGAAGGGGTTATGATTATACTTCATATTTGTCTTTACAATTTTTCCAAGAAAGACAACAGCTTAAATACTAAGAAAGAAACCCCCACATATACTCACTATCATATTAACATCTAAAAGTTATGTGTTTATTTCACTTACAATTTTATTGCCTATCTTTTCTAACTAGAATTTAACTCTTTTTAAGGCAGAGACTTTGCCTTGTCTGTCATTTCATTCCCGCTTCCTAACATAGTGGACAGTATTGGTTGGTTGATTGCCAAAAAGACTCAATAGGGAAGAATCGTCCAAGTCTAGTTAGTTAAACAATTAAATTCTCACATAATTCTGTTTGGGGCATTGAAGTGCCCAATGACAGATACTGCACAGAATTAATTCTTTGAAAGAGCGCATGAGAGACAGGAAGGGGGAAAATAGTTCAATACTGGAATTCAGCCTACAGAGAGCAGGAGAACTGTCTGAGAAATGGTCAGTAGAGATGAGACGGAAGGGAGGGGAGAGCGAGAGCACAGGAACGAGGACAGGAAGGGCACCAGCAAATGGATCAGCTTTACCACGAGGGTGAGTTTCCTACCACCCGTGGTTGCAGATGGACCTTGCCTTGTATATCAACATCCTCCTGTTTTTTTCTTCATGAAAGAGATGATGCAGTGTTCATAGGCTTCTGAGCGTAGGATTGCTAACTTACCTCACTTAGATCTGGGCTCAAACGTCACTGCTTAGAGAGACCTTCTCTGAGCAACTTACCTAAAATAGCACCCACTTCATCACCCTCAATTACATTCACCTGCTTTGATTTTCCATCTAGCACTTATTTTATATAAACACACATATGTACATGTATATATATGCCTTTGTATAAGTATATGTAGCCGTATATGTGTACATATGCATATAACTATATGTATATGTATGTATACTTTCCAATAGAATGTATGCTTCTCTAAGGCAGGGATTTTTTTCCTAATACTTTCACCACTCTACACCCAGAATCTAAAAAGCTTCCTGTCACATAATAGGTGGTCAATAAACATTTATTGAATATTGAATGGAAGAATGAGAGCCAATGGATTTTAAAACTGAACTAAGCCCTTGATTAAAACATTTTTTTCCCCCAAGACAAATTTTCGGATTATGACTAGGCTTTTCTAGTTGTTGAATAAAAGCAAGTTTGGGCTAATTTTCACCAAATATGAATTTAAATATGACTTTTTCAGGGTTGGAATACTGTAGGTGTTTAAGGAACAGACATGAAATTCATCTCATTTTGAAAAATAAAAAGCTTCATTTAAATCCATGTACAAGGGCTTCCTTTTCCTTGGCTGCAGTGAGTGGAGAATTAACTCTGGGATAATAAATCCCAATGACAGGTGCTAATGGGAATTAAGCATGCAAATCCCCTGCATATCCCTCCAGAAATCTATACCAAGAAAATTATGCTATTTAGCATGTAGCTGCCTAGTTAAAATATTATTTACTCTAAACTAGTATGGAAAAAGTTTCCAGCTTAATTAAGACTTAAGAAATAAAAAATAATAGAAAATGTATTTTAATTATAGAAATATTTTCTTTCATTTTATCTCTCTCATATATTTGATTCCTCATTTTATGTATTTTTAAAAATAAATCATCATATCAGAGATATTATTAACTGGCAACATAGAAGAAGGAGGATTTTAGTGAATATAAATAAGATGGTGATGAGGAAACGCTTTTCCTAACTAGGAGTTGAAGGTCCATTGACCTCAGGTGAAATTACCGATAGACATCGACTGAGAAGAGCCAGATGGTCCAGATTCAGTTGAGTCAACCCCCCTTCTCTGCCTCATGCTATACAGAAGGGAATTTGGCCTGCCATCAACTCATATACTGTTGGGCTTTATGCTTTATATTAATTGTATTAGACAAGACCCTTTTGGTTGCAAGTGATAGAAACCAAACTCAAACTAGCTTAAGCAAAAAAAAAAAAAAAAAAAAAGAATTTATTGCTGGACATAACTCAAAAGCCATGGATAAAAATACCAATATTAATAATGACTAGCATTTATTGATCATGCATGATATTTACATGTGCTATCTCATTTAATCCTCATTTTGAGGATTAAAATAAGGATTAAATTAGAGTATATTATTATCCCCATTTTAAACATGAGGAAACAGTGGTTAAGTAGCTTTGCCCAAGTCACACACAGTATTTATTGGTGTCAGTCTGATTTTAGGGATCATGTTCTAGATCCAAGAACTTAAATACCACCACTCATAGGACTTAGTCCCTCCCCTCTCCTCCCAATTTCTTGGTTCAGCTCTCCTCTGTTTTGGCTTCATTCACAGGCCTGTGATGTCCACACACACACTGGGATTTCTGGCAGCTCCAGATTTATATTGTCTTTACCGTTATTGGTCTCAGGACGAAGAGCACTCTCATTCCCAACTAGCTCACAAAATCCAAGAATTATGTCCCTGGCTCATCTTGGGTCACATACCCATACCTGAGCCAATCACCATGGCCAAATGGTTGGAATATACTGAATGACAAGGCCTGGATTATGTGCCAATTTCTGGCAACTGGAAACTTGGAAAGACAGTGGGGAGAAGGAGTTCTGCAAAAGAAAAATCAATATACTGAGAATGAAGATTAATATGAAAGAATAGATGCCAAGAGAATGGATGTAGAGCAGACAAAATAACTATGCCTATTCTCTGGTGTGGGGGGCAGAATGCCTTCTTACTCAGGCTTGAGTTTTGTGCCACACATATCACCATAACAAATGAAGAGAATTGGTTAAGAAGGACTGGTGAACATCCCCTAGTAGATTGCTTTTTCTGTTGACTGGGAGAATTAAGTACCACTCAATTCAGTTTGATTCAGTTCAATGCAGTCCAATTAAATTCAACTCAACTCAATTCAATTCAATTCAGAAAACTTTCACTCAGCTCCTATTATATTGAGGCTCCATTCCAGGATCCCTGGGGATAAATAGTTATGAGTGAGAGTCCTTGTGCACTAAGGCTTACAGTCTAACAGACAGTATAGATGAATAAACAAAAAGATTTCACATAAAGACAAAAATGTGGTGAGAATACAAGGATATGAGAAAATTTTAACTAGGGGACTCTGAGAAGACAATCACCTAAAAGTAAGACTTAATTAAGCACTTGTGTATCAGTAATGCTAAGCTTCACACAAACGGTATATTTATCTCTAACAATAAGAAATGGGGGAGTAGGCAGTCCAGGGACACTATAGACTATGAGCAGCTCAGTTATGCTCTTTTCGTGATTTGGCTCTGTGTTCCATAATGTATGCCTTTCATTTTCACAGTTGCTTGATGGCTTTTCCACCTTCAGACATCATGCTCCACTTTCCAGGCAGGAAGAAGAAGGAACAAGAGGCCCAAGGGAATGCAGTCAGCTTAGGTGCCTTCCAAACATTTCTGGAAGTTCTCAGCCCAAGCAGTTTCCATTTTCTTGATGGTCTGTCAAATGCCCTCCTAGACCAGTCAATGTGGTGGATAAGGAAAAGGGTGTTGTGAATGCTGGCTGGATCATCTATGTTGAATGCAATTCTATTGGAGAGGAGGGACAAGAGGAATGCACAAAGAGAAAGACATGAAGGCAGGAAATGCCAAGGGATATTTAGAGAATTGTAGGTTCATGGAAAGTAATTTTATCTTTAGTTGAGTAAAAGGGAGGAATGTTTTCTATCACACTGGGAAATATAAGGATGGAACAGACTCTACTCTTCACTCCTCTAGACGGTGTTTACTTTGGGGAAGTGCATAGCACTGAGATAGAGTCTTCTCCTCAAGGAGTGTATAGTTGGGCTGTAGAGATAATATTTATAAAAAAGAAACAAATAAAGCAAAAAATAAGGAAAAATGACATGGAAGATTGAGAAGGAAAAAAGGAAAGAGGGAAAGGGTATAGTAAGGGTGCAAGGAACAAAGGAAGGAAGGAAGGGAAAAGGAAAAGAAGAAAGAATATCAAGTAGAAATAAAGGACAGGAAGGAAATAAGGTCCAGTATGATTTTTGCATTTGTGTAGCATGATGACATTGCTAAATGAGGGAGAAAAAAATGGAAGGCTTAATAAAAATTATAAGGAAAATAATAAAATATGTGATTTTGAAGAAGATTACTGGGGATAGATATTATAATTATTACTTACTAGAGCTCTTCAAATACCTCATTTTATTTTAAATTTATCTACCAAATTGGAGCATGGTCATTTTTCTCATGTTAGGGATTGAATAAATAAGATACTTTCTGGAATAGTGGGAAGAGTCAGAAAACATGGATTTAAGTCTCCATTTATCTAACTTATTTGCTCAGATATTCCTGTAACTTCTTTGCACTTGAGTTTCTTCCTTATGAAAAACAGGAACAATATGAACACATAGAGTTGCCCCGAAGACAAAATGTGTGTGAAAGTGCTCTGTAATGTGTCTCTACTTAAGACATTATTATGATAACGTATGTTCTATATTGTCCATTGTACTTAATTTGCCTGATCATCTAAAGAATAGACTTAGTGATGTGGCTCTCTATATGTGAATTATACCACTCTCATGTAAACTTGGAGCTGTTCTCAGTATCTCTCTCTCTTTTGCCTACATCATCTATTCAATTACTGAGTCCATCCAATTTTATTACTTAAAGGTCTCTAGGACCTATCCCATTATCTCCAGCCCCGTAGCCACAGAATATATTGGCATGTTCCCTATGGGCTCTCACAATTACTTCCTCAGTATCCGGTCTGCTGTGACATTCCAATCCATGCTCTCCACACACCACAGAATGACCTTCTAAAATGCAAATTCTGTCATTTTACTATCCTAAGAAGCTGTCCAATAATTCTCATGGTCTTAGGCCAAAGTCTTTCCCAAAGTCCATTACAGGGAACATCTGTCCTTAAAGAAAGGAGTTCTGTAGCAAACATAGTGTGCTAGATTGCATTATTCATGATTCTTTATTCCTTCTCTGTTAATAGAATTGCCTTTTGCCTTTGCAGTCCCACCCACCCATAGGTGAGATGGACTTCCCTCCTCATTGGTGGTAGCTCAGCCATGAGACTGGCTTTTGCCAATGAATGTGGGCAGATGCTACAGTATGCCAGTTCTTTCCATTGCACACGTTTACTCTTTTTTATGTGCCCTGCCACTAGTCAGAAGAACATTCCCCAGGTAGCCACCAGTCGAAGGTGGATGAGAGACACATGGAGAGATGTGTAGTCTGGAGCCTGGTGCCTGCCGTCTGGAGCCCAGACCCTGAATCCAGCCCAGCTTAACTGAGTTGCAGCAGACCCAATGACCCATGAGCAAGAAAAAAAATGCTTATTGTGTTCAGCTACCAAGTTCTGGGGTGATTTTTTTTTTTTGTGAGGAAGATTAGCCCTGAGCTAACATCTGTTGCCAATCTTCCTCTTTTTGCTGAGGAAGATTGGCACTGGGCTAACATCAGTGCCCATCCTCCTCTACTTTATATGTGGGACACCTGCCACAGCTTGGCTTGATAAGCAGTGCGTAGGTCGGTGCCTGGGATCTGAACCTGCGAACCCTAGGCTGCTGAAGCAGAGCGTGTGAACCCAACCCCTATGCCACCAGGCCAGCCCCTGGGGTGATTTTTATGCAGTATTATCACAGCAAGAAGTGTCTGATATGCATAGTGTGAGAAATCATGTCCTCAGATTAAGTTCAATGTAAATCAGATGATAATCTCCCCTGTAGTGCTAACAAACATTAGAAAATAAGACAGACTACAAAACTAAATAGGGTGACTCTGAGAAGTGCAGTGAGAGAGGTATGGATACATAGCCACAGGAGGGAGAGGAAAGGGCAGTTACCTCAAATGGAAATTATCAGTGGAGTCTTAAAAGGCATGATGTGAGGCCTGGGCCTTGAAGGATAAATAGAATTTGTTTTTGCTGAGTTGGAGAGGATGGCATTCCAAGCAGAAGAAACAGCTGGGGTAAAAGCAGGAAAGAACAGAAGAACACGTGTGTCAAATAGTGAGTGACTCAGTTTGGAGCCCAGAAAGCATTGTACTTAATACTATCGCTTGATGTACACCTGAAATTTATGCAATGTTATAAGCCAATGTTAACCGCAATAAACAAAAAATTAAAAAATTAAGAAATACTATCACTATAATTAAAAAAATTATAACTGTTAACATTTTTGAACAGTCATTGGTCAGATATTATATATATATATTTATTTAATACACTTAACAATACTGTGTACGAAGTAGGTAACAATATTATCTCATTTTAAGCATGAGACAGGAAATCAAGGCTTAGAGGAGTTGAGTACTTGCCCAGCTAGATTAGTGTTAGGTTAGGATGTGAACTCAAGTTTATCTAGATGCAAGCAAATATCACAAGGCAAACTTGGAAAGGAAGATATGACCAATTTTTGAAAGGCTTTTCATGGTTTGTTATGTGGGCTATCCTACATTACACACGTACTAGAGAGCTACCAAAGCAAAGGGCTTTAGGCAACAAGATGATATCATGACCATGTCTTGCATCAATGTGCAAAGCGGATTAAAGGGAGAAGAAAAATCACGGAGTTTATATCAATAATCAAGATGAGAAGCAGGGAGAGCCTGAACGTTACTAGTAGTAGACAGAAAACGAGGGACAGGGGTATATACACACTGTTCAATTGGGGTGGTGGTTACTAATTCCAGAACACAGGATGAAAAATTTGTATCATTAAATATTCATAATATAATTACGAATAAACTATGTAACCCTGAAAAGCTATGTGCAACAGTAAACTACCCTCAGCTTAATTAATGGCATTAAAGAATTAGAAAAAAGATTTAAAGGGTGAGAGGGACACATTAATTTCTTAGGACTACTTGTGTTGACTGGGACTTGAAATGGTTTGTTCAAGCAATATTGTAATGATTCACCAATATTTGGGCTATACAGCTAGATCTTTTTTTTTCCACAGTCCTTAACGCTGTGCCTGGCACAGAAAAGGTAATTGATAAATATCTAAAAATAAATGAATAACCTAATTTAGAAGAAAATTTTATAATATACAACGTAAATCAGTTGTTACATATTAGAAATCTTCTACTTTTAATTTTTCCTGAATTTATTTATAAGTTCATTGTTAGAAGTGTGTTGTGCTAGAATTTAAAGTTAGCCCACAAAATCCTGTAAATCATGTATGATTATATGGAAAACAATGATATTACAGAATATATAATGCAATAAAAAATCAAGACATAATTTATAATTAAATCAAACAAAAGCAAAACATGATGTTTGTGCTTATGGTATAAATACAGAAGAATTAGGAAGAAATGTAAAATATTAAGATTTCTAAGTTCATTTCATGATTTTTCCAACCTCTTTCAACAATGAAGCTATTCCTTCTACTTCATGTCTAATTTCCTTTGGAAATGGGAGGATTTTATTTTCTTTACCATAGACATTGAACTAGTGGTAACTAGACTTATCTTGATCACGGTGGTTTTTTGTTTGTTTTAGGTTAATAGGTTGAATTAAAATAAAGAAGGTAGAAAAGGCAATATGTTTTTTTCTGATAAAATTGAGGAAAACAAATAAAAATATAGAGAAAGAAAGGAGTAAAACAATTCAAGTGAGAATTTTCCAGAGTCTTTTACACAAAACTGTGTGAAACAAATGTTAAAACGAACGAGATGAAGTTAATATAGTGAGGAAGAACCATGGTTTAGATCGTGACCCACATGATCCACCAGTAGCCCCTCTGGCCAAGAACAGCCTGGTGTTGTAGAGTAGGATTCAGTGGGCAACCAAGCATTAAGATGCGTGAGAATATTACAAGTCAGGTACTCTTCAAGGTAAACCTTTGCAGTTATTTGCTTGCCTGTTTACGTGTTACTTCTCTAGACTTTGAGCTTCTTAAGAAAGATTTTGCTCTACCATAGTAATATTTGAATTATCAGCATTACTGACCCTAATGCTTAATGCTTAGAAGACCCTAAGAATAGTTGCATAATGAAAAAATAAATAAATGAATGACTAAAAGACATAAAAAATTATGTTCATTTTAATTTAATCAATACTAGTTTTTGTTGTCCTTTGCTATTTTATTTCTTGTTAGGACCAGGAAAATCTCTTGATGATTATTATTCTCAAAGGTAAATTTCACCTTACATTTCTGACACTAGTGAGGTCAAAGGGAACCCTTCATCCACGTTTTCTTTTATCTGATGGCATGTTGCTTTTTAAACATACAAGACCATTTGTAGACAATGGTTTACTTTTCATTTTATTAACCACTCCAACCAAAGGCTACAAATTGTGCTGGTTATAGATTAGGAGGAGTCTCTTGATGAAATTTATGACTGTAGGAGATAGGGCCAAATAACTTGAAGAAAATCTATTTGAATACCTTAAAAGGTGAAAATCTCCCAAGAATATTTACAATAAGTTATTTGAGGAGCGATGTTGGCATCTGGAGACTGGTGTTGGAACCTCACCTCTGCCTCCACGCCCTTGTCCTGGCCAACTTTCATTTTCCCTGGAATCAAGTCTTTTGTCTGGTCGCAGCCTATTACCTGGGAAATCGATACCTTCAAGACTCTTTGTATTTGTTCATGACCCTTCCTCTACCTGAAATATCCTTCCTCACAAGTAGATCAACCATTCTTCAAAGTCCTGTTCAAATGCTAACTCAGGTATAAAGCTTTCCCTGAGCCCTACAGCTGGACGTGCTCAGCCCTTGTGGTATCCACCTGCTTTTGTATCACCGTCTATTGATATCTCTGTAAGTGTATAATTTCCTTCTACCAATGGTAGAAGGAATGGTACGGTGTGTATGATTTGAGTTTGTATCTCAGACATCTTGGACTCTAACAACAGCTAACTTGTTGGCCAGCATATAGTAAATGGATAATATTTTTAAAATGTGTTAATGGGCTCTTCCCTTTTGTCTTTCAATGAACAGAACAGTCCTTCTAGTCATCTCAAGGCACTCATCTACCCGAGAAAGAAGAGAAAGGTGCAGGAAATGGGCATGCCATGGGTAGAGAAGAAATGCATAGGGAAATAATTTATATTTAGTTTCTGAACTCCAAGATAGAATTTCTATGTTTGCAGCCAAACAATTGGTTTAAAAATTAGCTTCTATAGTGTAGAGAAGGTGCCACTTCTAATTAAGATCGAGGCCATTTAAACTTGCTGCTTTAGAGGATATAACACGGGGAAGTGAAAAACCCAGAAGTCCAAATCTCACCATGTCTATCTCCAGGTATCTGGCAAAACGCAGAAAGAGAAAGGAAGTCAAGTCTTTCTGTATCCCTCTCCATGGGGTCTACATAGGAGGCAAGGGAGTATAGAAACCCTACGCGTTAAGAGGAGGAGAAGCAAGATCGCCTTACATAACATGATATGCCTCAGGAGAAAAAAATTTAAAAAGGGAAACTATTCTGCATTCTGAAGGCAATTTTATGTCAGAGAGCCATACAGAATGCACCTAATGAAAAAGACACACAGGGTAGCACTGATTTGAAAGCCATGATAACTGCCACGATACCCACTGCGGGAGGCCATGGGCGTGGGTGGGAGTCACTGTGCTCCTACGGCTAGCAGGACTCAACACCGGGATGAGCCACAGAGCAACAGCGGATCTTGAGAGGTCCCAAGTGTTTCAGAGCAACTCTACAGCGAAAGTGCCTGGGTTCTAATTCCTGCTCCGCCCCTTATGAACTTTGTGACCTCAGAAAATTTCCTAAGTTTTTCATCAGCACTCTTGTCTCTAAGTTGGGATACTAATAGTACCTAATGTTTTTGTAAGAGTTGAACAAATTTTTTTTACATAAAGCACTAATAACCATGTGTGGGATTGAGTAAATATTAATACATGTTAGCTATATTTTAAAAATTATTATTATTATATTTCAGTAAATAAGTATCTGTCAAAGAGGTTTCAGAAATCTTTTAGTCATTTCACAGATATAAACACTTGTTATCACAAATATATTTCTAACATTTTGAATATTTTAATTCCTTACTTTAATTTGTTACCTCCATTCAGGGGAATATTTTTACTTTCAAAAATGAAATAATGTAATTTCTGAATATTTAGTTTAAAAAACAGCATATTCCATATTCTAAAAATTTGGCAAAAGCAAGCTAGAATAAAATGATTCAATTATGTGATTACAACATAAAAATGTGAGCAGCATACGTGTTTATGTTTGTACCTTATGTTCACAAAGTCAAGACAACGCTTGCAGCGAAGGAGGCCTGGCAGTTCAGTTCTGTGGAGAATAGAACAATGTCTACAAATCCTCACAAGGTTTTTTTAAAGGGAAAAAATACACTCCAGGGAATGTGACAGAATCGTCATAGGAATCTAAGTGATGGGAAACGCGTATATAATAAAAATGGCGTTTAATGCTCTTTATGATAGAAAGTTGATGTTAACTCACTCACCAGGCTTTTTTAATAGTAGTTGTTGATTTGAGCTGAGTCTGCCATACTATTTTACTTAATTCTACAAATGCTTGCATTTATGAAAATCTCACTGAATAAAGCATGAATTTATGGAAAACTTTTGGAAGGAAGCTTAGTGACCTATATGAGTATTTAAAGTGGCGATTTTCATCTCATTAGTACAAGGGGCCAACCAACTGAATATATCACTCAGAAAATATAGACATATCCATTTTTTAACGTGTCAGCATTCAGTTGAAAGATTATGTCATTGATATATGTTTCAGGCCCCTCTCCCCTTCTATACACATTAGAGGCTCATGTGCAGAAACCTGCCCTTTTGGAGATAAAAATGCCTATTTGTAAGTGAACAGATGGTGTTGCTCAAGTTCAGAGACACATCTTAGGCAGAATCTCATGGGGAGGAGGGACTGTGGGGGGAGGAGGCTGGTATAGTTTGAAAAGGCTTCCTGGGTGAATCTGATAGCCTCTTGCCTCGCCCCCACTGTGCAGCACTGATTTAAAGCTTAAAGATACATAAATGTCTTGTAGACACTGATTTGAGCTGCAGAGCGAAAAATGAACTCTTTTCCTGGTAGAAACTTGTCTGATTGCATTTCTTTGCATTTTATGTCATAATTTTCAGAGCCTGAACCTCCCAACAATGTCTTAAAATTGACTCATTTAAAAACTTCTGGTTAGTTCAAGTACTACATTATTATTTCCATTTGTAGAGTGGTCCTAAATGGCAGATCCCACAAGGTCATTTAAAGATAATTTATATTTTGGGTAGGTTTCTATACATGTAGGTCACAATAAAAACAGAGCACACATGTGTGGCATTGTAACGTGAGCAACTACATCCATAGGTATTATTAGTGGAGCCATTGAAGTGAGGTGTGAGATTTAGAATAATTAAAATAGTTACAGCCAAAATTACCTTTGAAAAATCCTTTAAATCAATCATGAAGAATAGTATATGTCTGGTGTATACAAATTTGCCCAGTAATTCTTATGTATGCTAAAATTTAAGATCTTCTTGTTACACTAAAGGAAAGGAGGAAAAAGTCTATATGCAGATGAGCATTCAAACCAATGTGACTTCCAGGCGGTTATTGAATCCAAAGAAGTGAGGGATGCCTGGGAGAAGTGCCAGAAAGTTACCTTGGTTTCCATCAGAGAGTTAGAAACCTTTGCTACACCCAGAGGGAGTTGCCTGTGTTCCCCAGGAGACAGCAAAGGTTCTCATCCTTGGGAGGTGGGAGGATAAGTCCATCTCCTTTGTTTAGGTAGTGTTGTAATCAGGCGAATTTGGAATGCCTAAAGAGAAGTCTTTGCCAGAATGGATGAGTAGGCTCCAGAAAAGATTGTATTTGAAGTTCTGATTTGATAAGGCAGTGGATGCTTAGCCTTTCTAGCCCACTTCTGAGCTCACCTGTTTCCTGGAGGGGCCTGTATATGTAAAGAGAGAAAAGGATTGAAGCAAATGAGAACCATGCCAGAATCCAAGACAGTCCTGGGGCATAGAAAATCTAGCTTATCTCTGAGGGCATGTCTGTCCACCACACCAACTGCCACCTGGCTAGCAGTGGGCTCTACATTTTGTGTTCACCTTGTCAGGCCACTTGTCCTCATTTTCAAGGTTAGTAATTGGTGTGTGGTGGTGGTGGGTTTTGTGTGTGTGTGTGTGTATGTGTGTGTGTAGAGGGTATGTCACCCAGCTCTTTCTTCTGAGATTGTGGCCAAATACTTTTCTGTCACTAGTTTTCCAGTATTTAAGGTAATGCTTCAGTAGATCACACACATACACACAGACAAGCACACACATCCCTCCTTGCAACCTAGGACTCCCAATTCCTTTCTAACATGTTTTATCTTTTACACGGGGTCCTTCTACCACCCATTTTCCCTACTACTTCAGTCTTTCTCTTTCCGCATTTCCCCTTTTTCTCTCCACTAGTCTTTTGGCTCAAAAAAGAGCCAAAGCATGACTGATTTTTCTATCATGATTAGAACTAGACCCTCGGGAACATAATTTTACAGATAAGGAAACTGAGTTCCAGAATGGCAAACTGACTTGTCCAAATCAAGACAGTTTAAGGATAGAATCAATACTAATAACCGTGTCTTCTGCTTTCGTGTCATATTGGAAAGATTCTGGAGTAGGATATATCTGATATTAGTTCCACTTTCGATATTTGCTATGTATGATTTTGGGCAAGTTACTTAATCCAACTAAGTAAACCTTGGTTTACTTTTCTTCAAATAGGGAATGAGAAAACCTGAATAAATAGAGTTGTTATGAAGCATCATTGTGTGAATGGATATAAAATGACATAATACAATGCATGGAATACAGTAAGTGCACAATAAATATGATTTAGCTACCAACTTTAATGCTTTTTCTTTTATGTCACATCACCTTGCAATATCCCTTTTAGTTCACTCTGTTCTGCAAAATTACTCTTTTTTTTCTTATCATCTCTCTGTGTTTTCTCTCATTCAAATGTCCATACACAGAATTCAGAGGCTGCAGAAATCTTTTCCAAATCTCTTAGTGACATCTGGAGTGTTCTTCTGCATGTCTGGATGCTGCCATAGCCCTGAGCTGCAGTCGCTCCCCTCCTGCAAGTGTTTGGAGTCTCTGAAGCCCCTGTAGGCTGTGACCTCTGCCTGTGGCACCATCATAGCAGCCCTGCCATTCTCTGGCCATTGGCAGAAAGCTTAGAGCTGAGGAAGCAGTCAGTGAATATTTATGAAATGCAGGGGAATAAATGATGGAATGAATGTATAAGTCCTTGTTTCCCTCTCTAAGCAGGGTGGATAGCAAGTGTTTCTGTGCAGGAGTCGGTGACTTACATCTGGTAATCCCCTTGTGAGCCCTTCTGTGTAGGACTTTGATACAGCAGGCTCTTTTAACATCTTAGAACCAGCCCCCTCTCCAGTCCCTCCTGATTCTGTTTATCTCATAGAAAGGCCAAGATACCAAGGTTTAATCAATCCTCTATAAGGACACTGCCAAATACATGAGCAGAGGGCAGGGTGATGTTTAGGGGACATTTCTGAACACGTACTCCTGAATCTTCTACTTCCCCCCAGGCCCCACATATAGCTGGAGTCCAGTTCATCTGGGAGTTTTCTTTTCATGCTGCCATCTATATCCTCTCTGAGGTTTAACATTTTGATCTAAGCATGGTCAGCAGCCTATTTCCCTCAAAACAGTTGAGACAATATGACATTTTCAAAAGTAGCTTTGCTACATTGTAAGGAAGTATAAAGTACAGTACAAACAGCAAATAAATAGTCATGTTTCAAAATTGTAGGTTTCTATTCCTTCTGGATGGTGCTACTCTGACTTTGTAAGCATCTCGTTTAACTTCATGCCCTGCTGGGTCTCTGATGGATTCATTGGATGCCATCATTTTCTTCTGACACTCATGGGGACACTCGGACATCTCTTTCCCTTCATGGTCAAATGTAGAAAACTTAATTTCTTTATACCCTTTAACTCGGTACAAACCTCCAGTCCCAAAACCATGCCTTCTATAGTCAACGGCCAGACTGTGGAGATGAAGCAATGTATGACCTCATTCTCCTTCTTCAGATTATCTGTTTAGCCCAGCCCTGCATAATTTCCCGATTTACTTCTTAAGACACATTTTTACCTCACATGAGCAGAAGAGAACTCATTAATGTTCACTTGTTATGGGCTTTCCTGTTAAATTACTATTCATCTGCAAAATCGGCTTAGCTGTTGTCTCTGAAATAATCACTGACCCCTCCCTGAGAGAGAGATAATCACCCCCTTCCCTAGGTATATTATTTGTTTGCATATCTGTGTCCACCTTAGCGTGAAGACATCAAGGATAGTTTCCATGGTTTTGAGCTTTGTATCCCCAGATGCTAGCACAGTTCCTGCCAGAGTAAGATCCTCCTACAATATTACAGCATGATTTGTTTAATAGCTTAGAAATATACCAATCCTACATCCATCCATTTGAGACCTGCACACGTAGACTAACAGAAGGATCACGTGCTCCACCCCACCCTGTCCATTTGTATAGTTCTGCTTTTCCAGATCACTTGTATCTGGTGTTAACTTCGGCCTTTCAACTTTCATGCACCCTCCCTGTAAAAACTACAGTTCTGGTGTGGGACCCCTTCCTTGCCCCTGGAGATTTTCCATCTCAGACATACTAGTCAATGCTACCTGGCTTATCAGGTCTGACTTTTGCCAGTCTTCCTATTTCTATAACCTCCCGAGACAAATCTTGAGTTATAAGACTGCTATATTTCTCCATATAACTCAGGGATAAAAATGAGGATCTGGCTGAAGACAGAGGACAGATAACACAGAAGGAAATGGAGAAGAAATGGTTTGCCTCTTCTTTAAAAAGGGCGAGGCAAGGCAATTTGTAAAATTAGACTGAGTCAATTAAAAAGGATGACAATCTTGTAGATCAAAGATGTTTCGAGCTCAGCAGGTACCTTTCATTTCACTACTACTTCTTGCCCCCAAGAGTCTCAGAGGTCTTCTATAATCAGCTCCCTACAGAGGGTGCCCACCTCTGTCTCCACTCTTCACCATGTTTTCCTAATTATTTCTTTCATCACACTTACTACTACCAGACTTCTCTGTCTTCTCTAAATGAAAGCTCTGTGAAGGCAGGAAGATCTTTCTATCTTCTTCTTCACTGATTCCATGTGTCTCCACAGTGCCTGGCACATAGGAGACACCCAGTAACTACTAGAATGACTACATGAAAAAGTGTCACATTTTAGGAATCTAGAATTTTAAATTCCCAATTCACTCTTAGATAGTCCATCCTGAATTATTAACTATTTAGAATTATTAAATACCAGGATACTGACAATAATTTGATATTTTAATTCAATACAAAAAATTATTAGAGTTAAATACCAACTTCACTTTGTGAAAAAGATCTCATTTGGAAGAGAACATTTTAGGATGTGGCTGAGTGTTAATAACAGGTATCAAACAGAAGATAATAGAAGAAAAAAAATCCTACTGTTATTGTTATGGTAAGGACCGTATCAGAGTGTGAGAACTACCCTGAGGGAAATTATGTCCTCAGACAGTAACAGCCTCAGTGGAACACATGTAGCTGTATGCATACTAGTGGCTGAAGTGCTCATATGAATGGAGTGTTACAGTCCACACATTAATCATCCACGCTTCAGTGTCTGCCTAAGTGGATGATGCCCAATATTTAAAATGCCATCTTTAAATATATTGTTGTTCAAATTGATGAAAACAAAAAAAATTCTAATATTGTAGTCAGTATAGAGATGCAACACATTCTAATTTGTTTAATAAAATTAATATTTTGCTTCCTCATTTTCTGTGAAAAAAGACATTTTCAAAGCAAAGAGAGTAGAAAAATTATTTATTTTAAAAGAAATTAAAATCAAGACAGATGATAAATCATCTAGATGCTTTACATTAGCAGTGTCTATGTAAAGACAAATTAAATCCTAGGGCAGAGAAGAATGCATACACACATATAGATATATAAACTCATGTGATAGTGGCTGAATCAATATAAGTGGTAGAGATGACATAAGGCTGGAAAACTGCCAACCATTACAGTACTTTCCAAAAAAGGAAATGCCTAAATCCTACATGTTTCATTTTGGTAAGTTTATATCAATCCACAGAAAAATTCTAGATGATTTATGAGCTTTTATATAAGTTAAGCTTCAGTAATAGCCAGCATGAGTCTTTAAGAAAACTTTTCTTTTGGGCAGTTGTTGTCTAGACTAGCTCAAGGGAATGCCATAGATATAGGGTCAGTTTTTCTCTCATATGTATTTAGACCAGATGTTAAAATGTTACCTATATAATAACTAAATGAAACAACTATGATCAGTGTTGTTAGTAAAAGAAAATCTCTCCAACCAGTGTTGTTGAATCTCCAATGATTGCAGAAATAGATCCTTCTGACATTGAATGGGAAGTGTCTGTGCTTGGGGATGAGAGGGGTGGGTCTTGCCTTAAAAGTATATACCGCATCTCCAGTTGTAGTTCTGGTTAAACTCATTTGAGTCAGGGAGTCCTCAGGATGGTGTGGCACGTGTTACCATTGTGCTTAGTTCCACCACTGTCCAGAACAATTAAGAGGAATTGGAAATTCAAACCAGCTGGGTGGAAAGTTTGGGTACCAGTAAGCGGCATGAGAATCCCTTTCTCCACACTCCTGCCCCTTCTCCAACCTGAGAGTATCTCGGACATGGAAATGTGAGTTGAGCTAATGTGATCATGGAGGACATTGATAGCAATAGCTGTTAATATCCCTCAAGATTGTTTTAGAATGGATTATTTTGCTAGTGCAACAGTGGACTAGATCGAAGTCTTCAAACTTCCATAAGAACCAAAAGAAAAGATCAGCTTGAGTAAGTATTACTGTATCTAACCTGGTTTCCTTTCCCACTTCCCGTTTACAAATGCCCTTCTCTTACTTCACAAAAGAAAGTCAGACTTCTCCTCCGCCCAGTGTTGCAGCCACTGCTGACTTGTCCTCGAGTAGAAGCCCCACTCTCAGCACTACATATAATGACAATTATAAATTTTAGTGTTTGTCCTGAGGAAGTAAATGAATTTAATAACAGTACCAAATCCATTTGCAAATCACATGGCTTCTAATTCTTTGCTTTCAACAAAATTGAAGGAGAACCTAATTGATTTGCTATTTGATGGTAGATCAAATAGAACAGAATTGATGGTGAACCCTATCTTATTCTAGCAATAAATAACGTCCATCCCTGGATACACACATTAATTGGGGAATAAAACTGCATTCATCTCATTAAGAGATGCACTTCTAACAAAAATTTGCCCTTTATGTATAATAATTATTACAAAACATGTAATATATTCATGTTGTATTACTCATGGTTGTACTACAAGTAACTGTAATTATAATTCAATCTAAAATAAATTTTTAGCACTTGAGAGCCTTGTAGTCACAGGAAAATTTCTTAAAAATTAGATTTTAATTTACATAACTATTTTATTGCAGAGAAGTATGATAGGGAGATCAATAAAAGACTAAAGCCCAGTAATTTATTACATCTTAATAAAATTGGGCAAATGGAATGGATATATGAGCTCAAGAGAAAAGTCATGATGTTAAATTTCTGATTGCTGAAAAGTTTTTCATGTATTTTTTAAACATGATTAAGAGCAAGTATAAAATTGCTATGATATTTAGGTTCCACTTGTTACATTTTAAAATGACACAAGACTTTGTTTCTAAAGTCAAAGTTATAACATGTAAGAAAATACATAAATTCAAAAGATTTAAGTTTTTATGAAGAAATTAAACATCAACCAAAAATTGCGTGAAAAAGTATATAGGCTTTCAGAAGTCATAGTACCTAAGTATTGAAGAAGGAGTTTAAAGACTGTTGGACTAGTTCTTTTTTTTTTTTTTATGTTTTTTTTTTTTAATTATTTATTTATTTTTTCCCCTAAAGCCCCAGTAGACAGTTGTATGTCATAGCTGCCCATCCGTCTAGTTGCTGTATGTGGGACGCGGCCTCAGCATGGCCGGACAAGCGATGCGTCGGGGCACGTCCGGGATCCGAACCCGGGCCGCCAGCAGCACAGTGCACGCACTCAACCACTAAGCCACGGGGCCGGCCCATGTTGGACTAGTTCTAATGTATTTATAGGATGCTTCTTATCCACAAGAAAAAGAAAATTTATTCAACTAATAAAAATTACAACCCAGAAATGAGGATTAATATAAATGGATGGAACTTCAAGTTATCATCTGGTCCGGTTTCTAGGTGACTGTCCAGATGGTATTTTTTTCTTGAATTTTATGAACTGAGACTTACTTATTGTACAAACTAATAATTGTTCTACCACATAGACTTATTATGTGGAAGCAACCTGCTGTGAATATGAATCTGAATTTAATTACATTTAGTATTTATCTACTGAAAAACTAACTGCTCAGCCTATAGAAAAATGAATAAATGTAATTATATAAATGTGTTTCAGTTCAAAAAATATATGCACCTATGAAAACAAACATATGTATTATGTATATATTACTACATATTATTATTATAGTATATTATTAAACATTATATTAGTTATTAAATTATATAATACATATATACAATAAGTATTAACTTAAATTTCTTTTTAGAGTGATATGTTACTTACATATACTAGTAGGTACTCAGTAAAAATTGGTTATTGTAAAATATATGTTAGTTTTATGAAATATTATGACACAGTTTCCCTACGCAGGTTCGGTTTTTTTGTGTTTATCCCTATCAGTTCTTTTCATAAATTCATGGAAGCCCTGTTTTGTCTATTATTACAAGAACCAATAAGACATGATGCAAAGCAATACATTTCAAATTAGAAATTTCTTAACATTTTCTCAAATTATGTTTATTATGCCAATGTTAATATTTGTAGCAGTAATTATCATTTAATAAGAGATATTATGGTTTATAATGGATTCTGATTCAGTTAGATTCCACAATTAACAACCTACTCAATTATCCTATAGTAATGAGTCTTCAGTACATCAGATATAATGGCTAAAACAAATTATTTATATCTGGGTTGAGAAACTACAAGCAGATGAAAATAGCAGCTGCCCTTAATAATTTGATATCATTTTGTTTTAATGTATTTTAAATACATTTTTAGGTTTTTATTGAAGCACTTATTAGATGAGAGAAAATAACCATACTAGTGTGGTTTTATTATTACCCTGATTAAAATTGACAAGGTTCTCATTCTGAAATTGTTTTTCAGAAAACAGATGTGCATTCCTTAGATGAGCCATATATTATATAAAGACTTGAATTACAATTACAATGTTATCTATGCTTCTACACGAAAACCAGCCTAATTTATTAAAAAGTATTTGCATTTAAATTAAGTGCTTTGAGATCCTGCCTGAAAATTGGAACTATATTGATAACTGTTGGTTTTTAACAATAAAAGTATATTATGGCAAGGATCATTTATTTTTCTGATCGTCATTTTTTTTCTTTTCATTTTGCTGAAGAAGACTCGCCCAGAGCTAACGTCTGTGCCAATCTTCCTCGATTTTGTATGTGGGTCGCCGCCACAGCATGGTCACCCACGAGTGGTGTAAGTCTGCGCCTAGGAACTGAACCCAGGTCACCAAAGTGCAGTGCGCTGAACTTAACCTCTAGGCCACGGGGCTGGCCCCTGATCACCATGTTTTTACTGGGAAAATCTTGAGGTTCACATGTAGTGGGAAATAGTCATACAGGTAGAAGCATGCATTGTGAATGAGGAGATCCCAATTTAGGCATGTGACTTATCCCAGTCAGTTTTAGTTTCTTAAATTGTTTAAATATGATGCTCAGATCGTGGGAAGCCATAAACCCATTGCGCACAATGCTGGTCAAATCACAATTGCAGCATTGTGTTGACTATTTGCCTCATAAATTTAAAAAATGTATATTTGTGTATATATACATTGTGGTGCTCCCCAAATGTAGGTGTACATTTCGGGAGCACTGGCAAACTAGAATGCCTCCAGAAGAAGGCATTCAGGATTGTAAAAGGTCTAGAAAGCATGTCATATGGAAGCAAATGAGATTATCTAGCCTTGAAAGAGTAGACTCAACAGGCCGTCTTTAAATATTTAAAGAACTTGGAAATAATAAAAGGGTTAAATTTTTCCTATGTTGCTTCAGAATTTAGAACTAGGATTAAGAACGAAAGTGAAAAGACTATAGATTTTTATTTTATCATAAGAATTACTTTATTTTTTTAATTTTATTTTTTTTATTGGATCAGTAATATTTTTTTAATTTATTTTTTATTATGGTAACATTGGTTTATAACATTGTATAAATTTCAGGTGTACATCATTATACTTCTATTTCTACATAGATTACATCAAGAATTACTTTAAAATACCAGTTCTTGGGGAATGGAATAAATAGCCTCATAAGATAGTGGGTTACTCATGGTGGAGCTATCTCAGCTGATCATCTTGTAGACACATTATAAAACATACTAAACTCTAGGACTATCTATTTTTACATTTGTATAGTACTTTAAAATTTCTTTTAAAATTCTAAAATTTAGTGTTTTATATATGGATTATTTAGCAAATCCCTCTTTACTTTTATATATGGTGACAAGACAGTTTTAATTTTGAATGCACTTCCACTTGCTCAATCAAGAAATATTTCTGGAGCAGTTACTATGTGCCAGGTGTGGTGTTAAGTGCTGGGGCAGAGTGGAGAGCCAAACCAGACACAGTGTCAGCCCTACGGAGGTCAGAAGTTAGTATGAGTGGACATTACTCAATAGTCATATAAAAAAATGGGCAATAACAAACTTTGATAAATGATGTGAAGAAAGTACACAGTACTTTGTGACCTTATATCAAAGCTATAAGCTTCTTTCCATTTCACCATTACCATCTAGTGCAGCCCACGTAATCTCTTACCTAGAGTACCACACAGCCTACTAACTGGGCTCCCTGTTCCCCATCATGCTGCTCTCTAAACCTTCCTCAGTTCCACAAGTATAATTCCTCAAAATGCAAATCAGATCATGCCTCCACCTTGCCTGAAATCCTGCAATGCTTCTCATTGCTCTAAAGATAAAGATCAGCATTCTTAACATGGCCAGAAAAGATTTTTATAATATAGCCCATGTCTATCTCCAATGCTGTCTCAAATCATTTGCCCCGTTTTCTATATTTCAGCCACTTGGAAGATTCTCAACACTGGACCATTACACATTATCTTCTGCAACAGGGCCTTTGCACATGCTGCTCTCTCTCCCTGCCGAGCTCTTCATCCCTTCTCTCTTTACCTAGAGAACTCCATCAAATATAAACTCACGTGTTGTCTTCTTGTACACAATAGTTAAGTCATTCACTCATTTACTCAACAAATATTTATTGAGCTCCTATTATGCACCAAGCATTATTCCAGGTATTTGGGTTACACAATCAAAGAAAACAGTCAGAGACTTGCCCTCAAAGGGGAATAAACAAAGATTGCTGCTAGTTTATACTTTACCTAGAAAGTTAAGCCATTATTTAGATGCTTAGATTAAATTGTTAATTTCGTTGCCTATATAACTGTATTCTCATAGATTGTTTTTTGGTGAGGAAGATTAGCCCTGAGCTAACATCTGTGCACATCTTCCTCTATTTTATATGTGCGACGCCTGACACAGCATGGCTTGAACCCAACCATTACGCCACTGGGCTGGCCCCCTCACAGATTTTTTAATGTTAAGGTTTTTTAGAAATGTAAGGTTAGATAGAAGACTATATAAAAAAATGGTCCTTTGACAAAAACACACACTACTCTACATTTACAATTTATAGAAGTCTTGGCTCATTTCATGCCGTATGATTTCATAACTTAGTTGATAGTATACTAGTATATATATTTATACATGTATATTTTATGTATATATATTAAATATGTATAGTGCATATGTATGTTATGTATGATAACGTAAGTACATTATATACTATACTCCATGGAAGGATATAAACTAATATTTGACTTTGAGGTATTAACAGATGTGTTCAAAATTAGTTTTAATATTTTGGAAATTAAACATAGATAATTTTAAAATTTACTGCTTTCGAAGCAAGTGGTCATTAATTAGTTAACCAATGAGTTGTTTCAAGAAGGCTTTATTCATCACATTTTATTCATGAAGAGTAGCTTGTACAAATTAGGAAACCTCCTCACTGGTCTAGGAATTTATAGTCCACGGAGAAAGACAGCGTAAAGGAAACAATACGAGGCAGTATATCCACCGAGTACAACAAAGTACAGTAAAAAGTGGACATAAAAGAAGAAAACAAGGAAACTTTTCCTCCCCCCAATTATTTCAATATACTTCCTTATTCAGCAAGATAAAAGCAGCACAGCCATGACTTTATGTTACATCAGGTAAAATTCACTAGCTAGGCTGTGATTTCTGCTAAGAAATAACTTCTAACTAGTGTTTTGTACTACTTGAAAAAAAAAGTAGAATCAGCAACCTGCAATCTCCTGGAAGCTTCTGGGAGCTCTTGGTTGTGACTGTAGTCTCTTATGATCAGGATATCTCAGTTTGAAGGCTTTACAAGTTATGGATCTTAGGAGAAGAACAACCGTTCTGTGAGCGTTTCTCCTTCGTAGCTCACTGAGGTGAGGAAGAAGGTCCAAGGTGGCTGCCGCATTCATAGCCACTTGGAAAGGAGCTGTGTCCGTGGAGGCAAGCGCCCGACAGGGGCTCGCAGTGGTGACCGGGGCTCTGCCTTCAGCCACCATCCTGATTGCGGTGGGAGCGGAGAACTTAGAGCGATGGACTGAGAAAATACCATGAAATGAAAGGACCATTGGTCTGGATAAAACTACAGTCAATAAAAATGGAAAATACACTTCCATGCGCTTGGCCTGTAGCAGCCTCAGAGATTTCCAATAACATTTTACCAAATTGCTTTTGAGTCTTCATAGTTGTAATGCTTTCTCTTGGGGTCACTTGATACTTTAAAATCTGTTATCAGTTGTGAAATAGTGTAAAAGGGCTATAGAACATACATTTTTTCTTAAATACCACTTAATCCAATAAAATTTAGGCCAAAAAAAAACTACTAATTTAAACAGTTATTATCAATTTCCACTGCTGATGAGATGGATAATGTTTGTACTCTAACAAGTTCTTTATTTGGTTCAAGATTGGCCATAACAAATTTGTTTTCATTGGCCTACATATTGTTTTCACAGGACTCAATCCTATTAGTCAAAGAATTTAATGTTACTCCAGGTTTCAGGTATTATTTATGCAAGATGGTTGTGTATGTAGGGCACACAGTTTAAAAGGGTGCACTCTGTAATATTAAATGGTATGAAAAATGAATGCTGGGAACAGAATTTAAATTTGAAAAAACTAACATGCTGACAATTGACAAATGGCCCAATTAACATTACAGACATTTTACTAAGTTGAAAAATGAAAAGCAAACAAAAATTTATTTGTATTAGAAGCAAAGTTTATAAGTTTATAAAAATCATTTTTTTTCCTATTTCACAAAAATGACTTAGGATTATTTTTCTGAATTGCTTGCTTATGGTGCTTTAAAGAGACATAGTATAAATGATTAACTGCCTAATGATTTAGGTGAGTTATTGAAAAGATTTCCTATAAATTGGATATTTACATCTTGAATCACTCAGCGCCATTGGGTCAGTCTCTCAAGGATCTGAGAGCAGGGGTGTCTGGGTCATTGCTGTAGCCCCAGGGCCTGGACCAGACCCTTAGACCCTCAAGACATTTTTGTTGAATGTATGGCTAAAGGCCCCAAAAAGAAAATGAAAACAGAAAAGCAAAATATGACTCTGAATATGGAAGCATTCTGGATGGAATATCAGTGAAACTGAGTTCAGGATAATGAAAGCAGAGTTTTGCCGAATTGGTCATGTAACACGAATAGAAGATGTTATAATTCTCTCAAATAATTTCTACCATCGGCTCTGTAATAAAAAACAAAAAGTGCCCTAGAGATGAACTTAAAATCACTTGTAAAATCCCCAATCGTAGGAATAGATATAAGGAAATATTTAAAAAGAGCACACCACTACTTTTTGTTATTTTTTTGTTTTGGAAAATTGCTCCTTGACAGGAAAAGCTACCAAGAGAAGACAAATAAAAAGGTGGGGAATCCATAGCAAAACCACAAAATAACGTAGTGGTTTTAGTTCTGTCATCAAAATTTCTCACTGAAAACCAGTTCATTCATTCATTCATTTGTTCTTCCCTCCCTCCCTCACTCCCTCGCTCCCTCCTCCCTTCCTCCTTCCCTCTCTTCTTCCTTTCCTTCCTTCCTGTGGAATCTTAGGCAAATAAAAACGATAAAAAAAGATTCAAACATCTGCTTCGAGACTTGGACAGTCCTAAGGGATTTTTGGGGAGCTACTCACTTTAACAGATGCATGTGAGCCAGCAAAGTATAGGAATTTGGAAATAAAGGAGACTCTGAAAGACACCATTCCCTTGTCTTCCTTTACTTGCTTATTCCCTTCACAGTCTGTCTCTCCTATCACACTTTTTCACTAATCCTGAAGCATCTACCGTGCACGAGAAAAAACTTCCTTGATTTTCCGCATTTTCTTGGTCCTTCAGTTACCTTCATTGAACAGAGAATCCTTTCATTGTTTCATTAAGTTTATCCAAATCTCTAAGAGGTATCAGAATATCATCAAAAATCTCATATTTATAAATCTAATGGTAAGGCACGGAATATTGCTTCCTGTTTGTCACGTCTCAGAACCACGTGTCTCAGTAATTCCTTAATTCTTGAGGAACACTTTCTTCTCGAAAATAATACCATTCTAGAAAACACATCGGATTGTGTCTCAACTTCTTGGCGCTGCCTAGGTCTCCTGGAAGTGCAGCACTTGAGAGCCTAGTTCCACCTTATAGCATGAGAGGATGCAGATCAATTCTCCTGTCACTGAGAGTCTGCTGGGGATTACGTCTGAGTATGGAGGTGCTACACTCTTTTAAAAAACTAATAGGTTACCAAAGGTAAATGATATTGGGCTGCTGGGCCCCAGATTTTTCAAAGCAGATTCATCTACAAAATCAATATGGACACAAGACATTTATTGCATTGTTTCATTATACATCCATACCTCAAACATTTAACATGTTGTCAGGAATAATACTTTGAGCTCTTAAACCTTAACCAAATGTAAAAGCAGGGACACACAGAAAATTAAATCTCCGGTGAACCAATACATCAAATTGTATGATTTTTGTTCCTAGTTATTCCAGTGACTCCATGAAAAGAAAAGGAGCCAACAAAAATAGGAGTTAAAATGTAAAATGTGCCAAACAATAGAAGGATTTTTAGAAGAGTCAATGACCATACAAACGCGTTAATTATGTAGGATCTACTGGTTGATTTACCAAGAAAAAAAAGGAGGGAGAGTAAAAGACTTATAGAAGGTGGCTTTAGGCCTTTTGTGAAATAGCTCGTGGGACAGTGTTGTGATTCAGAATAAGGTAATGAAGTGGCAGTGATGAAGGAAGGGTTTGTGAGGTGTGAAATCTGGCTGCTAGTAATACTGTCCTACAGGGGTTAAGATAGGTGAGTGCCCAGAGAGCATTAATTTGTGAGAGGAAACCATATGCTAGTTAAATCTATATTTTGTTTGCCTTGACCACTGAATTCATGTTTAGATAATACCAAAATGCCTAGATAAAGAAGAAAACATTTATCACCTGAATGTTAGTCTTTATAAAATGCATCTATTCACAACAGACAACTTTCTGGATTACTAATGTTTATCTAGCATAGGCATGAACTAGTTTAGCAAGCAATGCAAAAATAATACAAAAAATATTAGGGTAAAAAAACATGTATTGCACCATGCTTGTATAAAATATTCAGTAGGCTATATTTAATTATATAGGCTTTACTCTATAGGTTTGTCTAAATATTTGAGTTGCATAAAACATTTTTCCCCAATATTTTCTACTTCAAGTAATGTTGAAAAACATACCCTGTCAACCATGTAGAATTTTTAGGACATTTTTTATCACCCAATTTAGCTGTATCATCAAATATTTTTACTTTATATAAACATTATTAGATGACCCTCCCCACAACCTAAAGATCCAAATTCAAGTATTTAAAATTATTAAGCCACTCCTATATATCAGGCACTGTACTAATGTATGTGTATGACATTTGTCAAATATATACATACACACACATATACGTATGTATACATATATACAAAAACGCATTCAATGAAAATATACTCAGTTGGTCAGATTGTTATCCATATTGAAATTTTAAGGGAAAAATTACAGGAAAATAAATAGATATCACAAAATTAGGTTTTTTAGCACCCCTATTATAAGTTAAAAATAATATTTCTAATAGAAGATCTAACATCAATATATATTCAGCTTGATTTTCCACAACTTCTATTTGTACATATTTATTTCAATTAAATTTGACACACGTTAAACTTTTAGAATATTGAAATCTATCAAAATATCCTTTTTTTGAATATTATAACAAAGAGAGAGTTAGTATGTTTCTATAAGTCTTATCCACATGAAAAAATATATTGCAGTATGATGAAGGGAGACAAGAATATTATATTACAAAGTTGAGCACAATCTTTAAGAATAGCAGTGTTGCTAGTGTGGGTTAAAGGAAAAAGAAAAAGAAATTTCCCTTTGTGGGTAATAAGTCCATGTTTGTTTGGCGAAGCAGTACTAATATTTGATAAGAGCAAGATTTAATATGTAATTTTAGATAACCAACAGCTTGTATCAAACATCATGCTTTTTTAAGCAGCATATTACACTTACCAAAAGTAGTTTCTTTTTCTATTTAGAGATGCTCAGGACTCTTGCAGAAGTGAAGATGAGTAGAAGTGATGACACAGGTCTGTGAGGCCTGTTCTGTATTTTGAAGGTTGTCTAAGTAATAAGCTTGCTATTGATTGAAATAAAACATGTTAAAAGTTATCTATATCAATCAGTTTACTATGATCTTGATTCACATGTAAAGTACTTTTCGTGGCAAACATGGGAACGTTAACTTGCCTAATTGCATGGGAAGGCACTGGGGGGTGCAGTCTTCAGATTATCTAATCATGGCATCCCTTCTTCAGTGTATATTGTATACAGAAACAATTAAGAAACGAAACGTGAGTCTGGCGGAGAAAGATTGTAAGATCATGTGATCATGAAATTTGTTTTCTAGTATTTTACCACTTCAGTGACTCACAATGTTAGAATGAATTCAGTAAGCAAAACCTCATCTGAGGATATCCAGAAGTAAGTTTATATTTGCTTAGGAGTTCAGAATTTCTTTGCTTTCCCATGATTTTTTTTTTTTTTAATAATTTTATTTATTTTTTTCCCCCAAAGCCCCAGTAGATAGATGTATGTCAAGTTGCACATCCTTCTAGTTGCTGTATGTGGGATGCGGCCTCAGCGTGGCCGGAGAAGCGGTGCGTCAGTGTGCGCCTGGGATCTGAACCCAGGCTGCTAGCAGCGGAGCGCGCGCACTTAACCGCTAAGCCACGGGGCCGGCCCTCCCATGACTTTTAATTTGTTATTTTGGTCTCCTTTACTTCAGTATGGCCCATCATATTGCAATCAAAGCTCAATAATCTGTACTTACAGGAAGTGGGAGGAGATCTGTTGGTCTGAATTGTGAAACTGGTTGCCTCTTGGAGATAAGTGATCTGTGTATACAGAAAGCAGGAATGTATAAATAAATAAACAAGATAAACCAAAGGGAGTATTGCTATGACAATTCTACAGAACCAAAATTATAAAATGAATCATTAGGTTTCCTTGAGAATATCTACATAAATGCTAAATTATGTTAAAGTTTTTTAATACAGAAGCAAAACTAGGTTTTTGAGGTAGAGACTTAATTTTGTTAAATTCTCCCACATCGTCTACCGTCCTCACTCTGCCCCACTCTCCCACACCCCACCCCTCTGCCCCTCCAGGTCCTTCTTATTTTTGTTTTATTATTCGTTTTGTACACCAGTCCACCTTTAAGTCTCACATGGAATTTTTTTTCACACACACCTTGAGCCTTCTTAAAGGGCTAAGCACAGTGGTATGTGCTTTATAAACCTTAGTCCATTTACTCCCTAAAAAACACGCTGAGATTTATAGTATGCTGTTTTATAAATGAGGAAACTGAGACTTACTGAGATTAGATTACTTGCCCAAGCTTATGCCTCAGAAATTGTTGGAGCCAGGAAGTAACCTCAAGTCAGTCAGACTCCAAAACTCATACTCCTACCAGTACACAAACTTTTAAAATTTATTTCTCTAGACCTCGTCCAAGTGAAATCATGTTACTTCATGACAGCATTCAGATTAGTCACTCGTTTATCTAGAAGTGCTTTCTAAGTACCTTAGATGAACACTCTGTCCGAGAAGACATGATTAAGGGCATGGAACCTCAAGTTTAGGTCCTCTTGTGCAAATTACTTCAAGTCTCTGTGTTTCAGTGTACTCATCAGTGTGGGGGTCATCGCGAAGATGAAGTGTGATGTCTCATGTAATAGCACCTGGCCCACAGAATTTTTAAATGGATTATTATGCTATTATCAGGGACAGAGTCCTGCAGTAAACAGGAGAGACGAGTGGGTAGAGTTTAAAATCTAATTGAGAGACAAAAGACCAATATATGAAATGATTTTAGGACAGTTGTAACACATGTTAAAAATTATGCAATGAAATATATATATATATATATGTACATATTCCTAGATGAAGACTAAGAATAACAAAGTGATAAGAGCGAGATTGGGTATATACTGAAAGATTTCTGGGAGTGGGTCCAATATGTTAGGAGGAGTAGTACTTGAGGTTAAGATTAGGGCATGAGAGTTGAAGGAGAGCCATGAAGGGCACTAAGGAGGAACTGGAGGGCTGAACTGAAATAGAAAATTGTGGTGTTTCTAGTTCACCTATCCTTCATACAAAATAATAGTTAATATTTGTTCAGTGCTTTCTAGATGCCAGACACTGTTCTAAGAACTTTGTGCTAATTCAGTCCTCACAGCAACTATAGGAGGGAGGTGCTCTTCTTGTTTCGTTTTTACAGGTAAGGAAGCTGACGCAAAGTGATGCCGATTGCCTTGCTCAGGTCACACATCTAGTGAGCAGCAGGGCCAGGATTCCAAATGCAGAATTTCCAACCCAGGCAGTCTGGTCCCAGAACGTAAAGAGCTTCTAAAGAGGCACTTAGCACACACCGAGGGCGGGGGGCACGTAACCATTGGAAGGGTGCGCTGTGGAGCGTGGCTTAACATTAAGGAGCAGAGATTGGTGCCACTTGTTATGTCAATCGAGGGTCAGCCCAAATACTTCCTGCTTAATTCCTAAGAATCAGAGGATCTGAAACCTATCTTTGAGATGTAAACCATGCAGGGATTGACTAGGAATTTTTCTGCAGAAGGGGATAAGCAAGTTGGATTAAGTAACTAAATCCCACCTCAGAAACAAGCAATCACACAGAAGATTGCAGAGACAAGGGGATGAGCAAGAGATGTGAATCACATTACAGAAGTCCAAGTAACTGGGGCCAGGATAAAGCTTGGGATGGAATTTAGAGGGGAGGAAGAAGATTTCACCTAAGATTTCATAATGAGATACAGATGAAAGTTTGGGGAAAAGATAAGGGAAAGAAAGGAGGCTAGAGAAGCAAGGCACCATCTTGAAAACCCTGAAGTTTTCAATCTGTGTAGCAGGTGGAATGGAAGTGCTATCAATATTAAGCAAAATTAGAAAGGTGGAAAAATTAGAGGAAATGGAACAGATTTATTTTTCACAACATTGAGCTAGGGACAAATTTTAACTCATCTATGAAATACATTTCTCTCTAAACAATTTTTTTATCAGAGTTAAGTATTTCCAAACACAAATTTTAATGAATTACTTGTCAACAGGATATGAGTAATAAATACGCTTGAAAGAGTATAAGAAAGAGATACTGAGTTTATTTGACATGGGAAAAATAAAGCTTAAGAGTGACAACAATATTCATACACAAGTTTTGTGTGTACGTGTATATATACACTACGTAAATATATAATTAAATATTTATACATAACTTGGTGATTAACTTATCATCTCCAATGAAAGTAGGAGGAAAATGAGAAGTAAGAGATATTAAAGACAAGATCTGAATATTACGAAAAGTAGGCTCTCTAAATGTATATCATTGAAAATGGAATTTGTGTCTGGCTGGAATATTTTAATACATTTCAGTCAGAGTGACCTGTCGCATTCTCTGTTAAGTTTTGTGGCTCTGGTTGCACTGACTTGGCTGTTGTCACCGGCTCACACCCACAGCATAAAACAACTGCCCCACAAGGCTTGAGTTAGGAGAGCCTAGATGCTTCCTAAAGTCATGTAGATGTGTTATCTAAGTCTTTGACCTTTGAGAAGTACCAGCCTCTCCATCTCTGCTCCTTGCAGAAGGTAAACAAATGGTAACAAGGCTCTGAAGCTCACAGTCCAATGCAGAAAGCCCCATGGAATGACCTCTTCAGATTCGCCTTTGTGATCCCTACTTGAGAATCAAAAGGTTGTCATAAAATCCATGTTTTATTACCTCCTCTTTTTATATGCAATCCCCAAGTGGTTGTCATCAGGTCCCGCCTTTGCTTTCAGGGGTAACCAAGGCAGGCAGGCAGCTAAGTGGGGCCCGTGGGTCCTTTCTGTCTGGTCAACAACTCAAAACTGACTTTGGTTGAATTTTTATTTATTTCTCTAAAGGGAGATCCAGTGTGTATTTTGATTGTAGAATTGGATTTCCTCCTTCGGTGGTTGTCTTTTCATACACAGGATGTTAAGTGAACTGGTCTTAAAGGGTGACGACAGCCGTGGATAGGTTAGTAGAGAACCGCCCAGGGTGTTAGAGGTCAACGTGTACACAGAGCCGCAATCGACTCCTAAAAGCACTGAGCTTTCTCATCGGCTTTACCGGGGGCTGTTCTCTTACGAGACTCACGTATCGCCAGTGACCTGCAGCTTCCGACTGCTCCAAACCATGCTGAACTTTATCAGAGACTGAAGTTAAGTGCTTTCAATATTAAATGATCCTCATATGTCCTAATACTCATGCACTAATGCTCCCCAACTTACAATGAATAAACTGTACTACAACTATGTAATTTTTAAAGGCACTTCTTAATTTTATTTCCCTTCCACTTCTATTTACCAATTGTAATTTGGAGGATGAATGTTGACCAAAACTAGAGAATGGAATGTTAGTTTCATAAGGACAGTGATTTTATGTCTGTTTGTATACTATTGTTATCACCAGAAAAACAGTTCCTGGTATTTAGCAGAAAAGCAATACAATTTGTTGAATAAATGAATAGTTTGTTTTGATTAAAATACACATTTTTGAAAAAACATTGAAAATTACGTATATACCAGAAAATCCATACACATACGTGTGTGTGTGTGTGTGCTTATGTATGCACATGTCTCTTCTGGCAGACTCAACATATTGCAAATAACTGCAATGATTATATAATAATTTCTATTTATTATGGAATTATAATTACTATATTATTATATTTAATCCCCAATATATCAATGCCTTGCCAGGGGAGTTACTCTGGCCTGGATGCTTGGTTTTCTACTGTTTTTTTCATGTGTCTGAGAGCAACAAGAATGTCCTGCCCTTTTCTTGCTCTTTTACTACCTCCAAATCTGGTTTCAAACACCCTCCTGGACGACCTGGTTTATTTCAATGGAGGATAGCACAGGGAATGCAGAGCAGGGTTTAGGTGAAACAAAGTCCGGGCATAGCTGACCTCTTTACACATAACATATTGGTGGTTGGGAAACACCACACAGAACTATTTGACTGTTGGTAGACAGCAAAGAAGAGAAAAGAAAATTCCTTAATGTGATGAACTTGAGTTGATGTTTACAAATTACCTACACAAAGCTCTGTACTTTCCTTTTTAGTATTGCTTCAACATGATTGGTTGATTCTTTCCTTCCCTCCTTCCCTCCCACCCTCCCTCTGTCCCTCCTTCTCTCCCTCCCTCCCTTCCTTCCTTCCTAGATGTTCAGAGTGAATTGTATGACAAACAGAATATTTTAACGCAGACATCCAGCTTTTTCTTTTTCTTTTTCTTGCATCATAAAAGCCACATTACTACCCAGGATTTTGTGTTCAGTATTAGTTACGTGTTACCACAGAACTGAATCACATCCTTACCTCAGAAAAGTTTACCTCAGATGGGATCATTGGGCAAGAAACTCTGAAGTAAGGAGTCATGTGTTTCTCAGTACTTTATGCCATATACTTTTGCAACCTTTAAGAATATAATAAATTCTAAAAATTACTTTATATTTGACATTCTCTAAAAGAGGAAAATTGATGTTCGTTTCTCTTTTCTTTCAGAGTAAGAGACAATGTCTTCAGGGAAAAAATCCAAAGGCACACATTTTACACCTAATAACTCATTGAAGGCATATGGCCTTTTTAATATCTTTGCCTTTTCTCTGTGGACAGCCACCCCTCTGGGTCACTAGAGCCTGATTTTGATGCTAACAGCCACCTTCCCTGAAAGGGAAATGGAAATTACTCCTAAAAAGCAAAAGGAATACCCCAATGCCCAAATAATACAAGGAAAACATTTTAGTGACATGTTAAAAGGGATATTTTTTCCCATTCCTCACAAAAAGAGGACCTACACATAAATGTAAAAAGAATTGTTCTCCTGGACAGGGAGAATTATACTTAAAATAGGAAAAGAAAATAATAACAAAATATGTGAGTTAACTAACTTTGGTTTTATTATTCAAAGACTGGATATTTCTCCAGCAAATCTGAACACCAAGCATCCTCAAGCCCTGTGATGTTTCCTAGCATATGGAAGATTTAGTTGTTGAGTGTACGTCCTTGGCCTGCTAAAGCAGGAAATGGAGAACACTGTGGCGAGCGCTCAGTAGGGCCGGCCAGACCACATCATTGTTACAGAGCATGCTCTCGGAGGAGAAGGCTTTCATAAATGTAGCAATGGAACCCTCTGTTTCCAACTGAAAACTCTTTTTTATTTTTTTAACTCTGCGGTTTCTGAATACTGAATGATCTCCTTAATACTTTTTCAAGTAAACCATAGAGACGCTAAATGAGTTTATTTTATCCTGAAGAAAGAGTTTTTACAAAAGAGATTAAGTACATGCTGTTTATAAAACATGATTCAGAAATAAAATTTTAAACTTGGCACCGATGTAGGTATTCAGAGTAGAGGAGTGAAGCCCAGGAAAAAGCCCAGGTGTCTGTTTATCTCAGAGGAGTTCTAGGCTCCGGAGACAAATTCTACGGCCCGTGGGGCCGCGGCTCCCTGACTTCCACTAAGGGCCGATAAGACGATAGTCCCATTTTGTGTTTCTCTACTGAGCTGTGACTATCATTTGAAAACTGTCCATCGCCGGAGCCACACAGACTCAACTTTCTCTAATTAATCATACCTTCGATGATGTAATTTTGCTTTTCTCATGTTCTTTTCTCACATTTCTTGTTAATTTAAAAACGTAATTCTCTCCATCAATTACTTGTTGGAGAATTCGTCTACGGCCTTGTTCTGAGTGCTCCCGCACCCCTGGCGTTGGGCCTCTCCTGGACCGCAGTGAGGCTGCTCTCTGTTGGAGAGAAAGCCACTGGCTCCAGCTATTCCATTTGTATCTGTTGGCTTCACCGCTTGTAATTATCTGAGAGCCGTGAGAATGCTCCATGGCCCCCAAATTGGACTCAATGGCCTGTACGTTTTATGTTTGATGCGCTGACTTTTGTCCCCCTCCACCTGCTCCCGCCCACCTGTCCCTGAGCTCCGCAACAGCGGGGCGGGTGAGATGGAGAAGGTCTGGAGCTCTAGTAGAGCCATTGTAATTACTTTCCAATGGTACCTGAGGACTCTTGGGGATGCTTCTCTAGTTCCCCCAGCCTTGGCAAGTATACCTTCGTAATGACAAAACTGCTGGCAAATGTAGTGCTATTTTTTTATCAATGAAAGTCAGTAAAATAATAAAGGCAATTAAATTAAATTATTACTGTTCATAACTGGATGGTCTGCTGATACATTGGTGGCATCTGGGTAAGTAATAAAATCATGTATATTCATATATTTTATATATTTATTCCATAAAATTTGATTTTCTTGCCTTCATCATAATAAAATCACTAATTAGGTTATTATAATTAAGAAGTTCATTTTTTATGTTAAATTAAACATTTCTTGAAGCATTATAGTTCTTACATAGTTTTATTTTATTAATTTCAAGTTAGAGAATTTTCTCTTGGCTGAGGCAGTAGTGAATGAAATAAAATTACTAAAGCCATATTTGAAATAGGAAATGTACAATAAATTTGATGCTATGTTCATACATTGTAATGGAATCAAATATAAATTATCTTGATCACAGAAAATATTACAAAATATTTTAATTTTATCTTACAGTTCATGTGCACATCACAATTTTTACTACTAAAGCAATACATAAATCTACACAGTATTTGTTAATATTTTTCTTTTAATTATTTTAATGCAATGATAGTAGAGGAATTAAATAACATATTGCTCAATTTGGTCACATATATCTTAAGAGTAAATCTTGATCTGGAATAGCTAGAAAAGTCTCTATAGAAATTAATTTCAAAATTTGTATGTGATCTAATTTCCTTATATGTTATTGGAATGTCATGTCTCACATAAAATTTGTTTTATTTTAGGAAAAAAACCCCAAATTCCCTAAATTAAAAAATATTTTTAAAATTTACAGTAAAATAATTGTTTAAATTAGTTTTTATAACCTATTGTTACCATGATTAATATTATTAATAGTTTATAACAAAAAAACCACATATAGCTCAAGTTAAAAATTATTTTCATTTCTACCAAAAAACATGATTCAATCTTGATTTGAGGATCTCATCAGTATATTTCCTAAATTCTGCTAATGAATTTTATATTGTCTAAATTAATTCTAATGGTATTAAAATTTAGTCAGCAGTCTCTAATGTGTCTGAGAGGCATTGTAAGATCAAATAAGATACATCGTTCATCAAGTTGTTCCACCTTTGGGCAGATCCGAAAAATACATAATCCTGGCTTGTTCCAAATATCGTGATTGCTATTGGCACAACTGAGACCATGTTGCCTCAGGACAATTTCAAACTACGAGCCACGCTTGGCACAGAGAAACTATCTAGAGTTTTAGCCAAAATTCCGTTTACAAGCCAGAACCATTATGCAATCATCTTTAAAATCAATGGGTAAAACTGAAAGCTGTTTTCTCAGTTCTTCATTTCATTCAAAGCATATATTTTTTATATCAGGTAGAAAGCCAATAAAATTTCTTTGACTTTTTCTTCTATATTTTTATTTGGTAGTTCAATAGTTTGTATAATAAATATTAGTTGTTCAACATGATTTTGTTCCTTATAAACTAGCTGAACTGTGCACTCTTTTCTTTTTTATTTTAGGTATGATACATTCTCTCACTTTAATGCCCTTTACATTAATAATACTATTCAGAATTATTTATCCTAGAGAGTAATCATCTGTTTTAATATTTTTACCTGTCTTCATATTTGGTCATTCTACCATCATATTTCATAATCATTTCTGTTAAAGCTAGTCATACTCCATTGTTTTCTGAAAATATTGCACTGCTATTGCCACAAAAGCGTTATTATGCTTAGCTAAATATTGAAGAAACATTATTAATCTTTTAAGAACAACATTGCCATGTTCTATATTGGCAATTACTTGTCTGTGTTGAATGCTATTGATTTCTTACTGTTTATTCACTCTTTTTTTCCCTGATCCTAGTAATTGCTTGTTATGTGTGTGTTTCTGTGCAAGTCGCATTTCCTGTTTTATCCTTTTATTTGCCAGTTTAAATGTTTCCAATCATAAATGAATCCCAAAGTTGATCTTGAAGATTGGTTGTGAAAAATGTAATAGTAGAAACAAAATACTTGGCCTTTAAATTTAGAATATAAAAACCTATTTCTCTGGGGGGAGGGAGGAATGAGAGTTATGGTTTAATAAGCATACATTTTCAGTTTGAGATGATGAAAAAATTTTGAAGGTGGATAGTGGTGCTGATTGCACAATAACGTGAAAGTATTTAATACCACTGAGCCATACACTTAAAAATGCATAAAATGGTAAATTTTATGTTATGCATATTTTACCACAATTTTAAAAAAGCACATTTCTATAGTTTCTTTCTCCATTTAAAATAATTTTGGCATACATTTAAATGTAAATATTCTGCTAGCATAATAGAAAGGAAAATAGTGATAAATTTGCACAGGATTATGTTTTGTTATTATGCTCTAGGAATGATGTGATTACCTTTTTCCAGAATTACCATCCAATAAGCAAAGTAAATGATCAGGACCTTTTGTTTCTTCTTGCCTAATTTACCAACTTCGTGAAGATAGTTTTTTTCATGTTCTAACAGGCAGTCCAGAGTTGGCATTTGTCGGTTCTGAATCGTAAATTTGATATGAGTAATTCTCTTTTATATTCTCATTGTTTTGATCATTAATTACATCATACAGTAAATGATATAATATGTCTAATTTAATCTGACCTATTCAAGTTGAAAATTAGATAATAATTTTTATAATTTTATGATGCTTATTATTATATTGGTTAGTAACTAAAGAACCATTAAATATTTAATAACATCTCATTTATGTATTTTATATGTCATATTTGCAGAATTCTGTTCATTTTTATTGCTAACATTTTTAAAAATTTAATCTCTCTTTGAAGATTTCCTATTTTTTTCTTTTCAGCATCTTTTTTTTGAGCTCCATTTACATATCTTCTATTTCTATCATCATCTAGACTTCTGATCAAGCACAATGACCTAAAGGTTTAAAAAATAAGTTGTAATTGCATTTAAAGAGCTCAAAATTGAATATACTTTCATCAAAATGTATATTAAAGTAAACATAAAATGTCAAAAAATTAAAATTATATTCCTTATATGTGCTGGTTATTAAGTTACTTTTTTGGTAATACTTGATTGCAGCAGTTGGGAGACAACTAAGTTCTATCCAACAGCGTGTGGTTTATGCTTGTATCAGTGACCAATTCATTATGCTATTTCCTCCTATAGCCAGAATAATTGGTCTTGGAATCAAGGGTAGATGTGGAAATGGCTCTTCTCATCGCTACTTCTTACAACCCACTCACAGAATTGTTTTGCTTTCATTCCCTGCAACTTGGAGTTAGTTGCTTTGTAGTTCTTAGTTTCCAAAAGAGGGATACCTCCACCAGGGCCATGACAAGAGGCCCATTGAATTTGACTGCTATGTAGTCATTTTGGACTTTTTGTGGCCTTGAACCAATAGGCAAAGAAAATGGGGATGAGTGTCACTCTAATGGATGTGTTAATGAACAGAAGAAATTGGGATCCTCTTTTACAATGGTGGTATGGTGGACTATGCATGGAACCCAGTGGCCTCCCTAAGGTGCCTTTTAGTATTTCCACATCTAACAGTAAAAATTAATGGAAAATTACAAGGCCAGAAAACAAAACAAAACAAAACCAAAACAGGTAGAAACACTGTGATTCAGATTCTTTAGGAATGAAGTTTTGGATCACCCTACCAGGCAAAGAGCCCCAACGAGCCAAGGTTCTGGCTCTGGTAACATACCTGGCAGAGGTAACATTAAATGAATAATGAAAGGGTAACTATGGCCTCATGGCCAATTACCGGAATGAGAGATTTAAACTCTGGGTACATTTTCCCTTGCTTTTTATGTGTGCGTGTTACCTTACTGTTTTATATAAGGCTGGTTTATGTTGTTTAATTTTGTGGTTTAATCTTTAGGTTGCAGAATATTCCGGTGGAGATTTGACTGATTTTTAAGGAGGTATTAATAATTCCCAGAGACAGATAATGGTGATTGCCACAGACTACATCACAGTACACCCACAGAGTAAAAATGACTGTTCACATATGTGCCTCATCTTTTAGGGGAGAAAGTGATTGTTTTGTTTAAGGAAGAGATGTATTTTGGTAGGCCCCCACAGAAAATTTTTATTGTGCATGGAAGTTCAAATATATACAGAAGATAATGTTGAGTAGTCAAGGGGTATGAACTGTGTAGGTTACTGAGTTTTTGGTTTTCTGCTTCAAACTGCTTTGGTTCTCTGGTTCATAACTACATTGTTATACTGAGACTAGGACTTGGCAAACCCCATTTCTTCTTTGCCAGCTGGTGCCCTGTTAGGTTTTTCCAACAGGGGCACTGGAGAAAGACTGGAAACGAAGAGGAAGGAGAAGGGCTAGGCTCCGTTATGGTTTTACTTCCTGTTCCTGTCAGAGTCTCTCTGGCAATGGGTCTTCACCCTGGCAATGGCTATTGGTTTCAGTTTCCTGGCTTTGTTGTTGTTGTTTGTTTCACATTCTAGAACCAATGTTTCACATTCTAGAACCCTAGAGATACCAGCACCAGAAAGCTAGTGTCTGCTTCTCAGATTTTAGTTCCAGCTCCATGGGAGCACTATTCCAAGCTCCTGAGGTATCGGCTTTAAAGTTTGGGTCTCAGCTCTGTAGGGATCCATATAAACTTCTAGATTCTAAAAAGCCAATCTCTTCTCTTCGTTCCCCCAGCCCTAGGAATGTTGGCTTGTTTTAGCAGTAACTATCTCTGTGTTCCTCTGTTACATTTTTGCCCTTTCAGTCCTTTAAAATCTAACAAATTTATTATATTAAGTTCTTTCTGTGAAAATAAATGGTGTGGATTCTGTTTTCCTGACTGGACCTTGGTTACTACACTGTTAAATACAAATATAAATATTCTTTAAAAATATTCAAATTATATATTAAAGTTAAAAGAAAAATATGAGTTATAATTAGTAAATATAAAATGTTGAAATCAAAATTAAGTAAACCTGAGAGTTTTAGATTTTAAAAAAATAGTACAAAATCTTACTAAATATTTCTACAAAAATTATCAATTCTAGTACGAAATGTCCATCTGGTTACGTCTAGGCTTAGGCATATGCATATTTAAGAGTAATATCAATTGTATAATGTTGCAAAATATTTCTCAACCAGCATGTGCGACTGTTGTAAATACCACCCAAATTCAAGAGTACCTCCAGAGGCATTATTTGGAACACAAAGCAAAACGATAAAACATGTGCTTGACACTACTAAAACCAATTCTTTGTTACATGGGCATTTATTTCTTCATGCTAACTGAGAGGAAAGATTTGACGAGAAAATAATTTGTCATTTTTCTTTCTCAAACGAGGTTACTGCTCAATGCTCAAATCCTTCCCACTTAGGAACCGTGTTCTTCTCTTACATCTGCAGCAGCACGACTCTCGAGCCTTCATGGCATTTATACGCAGGACCTGTTTTGAGGTTGTAGGGCAAGAGACATGGAGGAGTATTTTCTGTATCTCAGTGGTCATACTTCTTCAGTGCTGAGCACAAGATCTAAGTGCACAGTTGTCTATGTGTGGTTTAAAACAACTGTGTGTACGTGTGTGTGTGTAAATGTGTGATAGCCCAGGGCCTATAAAGTATGGGGACCAGAGCAGGAGGTCCTCTCACCTGGGGCCCGAGGATATTACAGGTCACCTTTAGTGTAATGAGATACTGTAGGGTTTACTAGATTTTATTTTTAAGACCCCATCATATTTTTGGTTCTTCCTGGCCTTTGTTTTCTTTCCTTTCTTTCCCAAGCATCAATGTCTCTTTCCCAAACTCTTTTCTTTTTGAGTTTTACTTTTTCTCTCTCTCAAAGGGTTTTATTTCTTCACATTTCCATGACAAATTCAATGCTGGATGTCTTTTGAGGTCCCCTTCGTTCTGGACTTTGAGTCTTCTTCCATTGCCCCATTTTTCAAAGCAGCATATGACCTATTTGCAGTTTTCACAACTTTAAAACGCACTTTGCAATACACTCAGTATGTATGTACCAGCATCTACATCTTCCTCAAAGGCTTCCATTGCAGTTGACCAATTTGCTCCAGGAGTCACAGCCTCTGAAAACCTCTAGTGCAATTATATTCCCTTTGGTGCTGGCCTTAAGTAGAGCAGAAAATTTTAAGAGAGTCACCACGGACCCCCTAGGTCCTTTTCACTATACAAAGGGGTTGAAAAGTCCACTCCTAAAGTTATTAAAACTTGAATGTATGACTGTTATCACAACCACAGTTGCTCACCTCCGTAACCCAATGGATCTACCCTCCTCAGGTTAAGCTTGGTGTGCCATGCGGCCTCTGAAGATTGATGCAGAAGTCTTCTATTCTCTTTGTTCCCACATCATGGAGGCCTTTTTCAGCAAGAAGCAAATAGGATTCCCTGATTCTTGAATATTCTTGAATATCTTGAATTCAAGAAAGTGTCTAAAATATAGTCTTTGAATTTTTCTGCATAACTAAGTCTCTTCTCCACCCTTCAGACAAAAAGTCCTGGCAGGGATTATGACCTGATTACCAAAATCTTGTCGTGTTATGGTGTCCTTTCTTTCTATCTTTAGGCATTCCCAAGTGTTCATCGTGAAGTCCCACTTCATGTCAGAACTCTATGGCCCCACACTCTTCTAGTCCTAGAATTATTTTACATAAAAATATTGGAAAGAATTTAATATAATTTCTGTTTTCAAACTTTTATATTTTACCCCCTTTCTTATTATATACTGAACTCCAAAATTAATACCTATTCATCATTAATCCTTTAATACATCTACAGTTCAGATTCTAGGCTAGTCAAATAGAACTAAAATGCGTTAATTAACAAAAAGACCATAATAGGTTAAATACATTAGGAAACAATAATATAAAACTGAGCATACACATCAGACTAGAGCAAACATCCATAGATACTTTCCAGGCATTTTACCAAAGTAATTATTTTTTCTGTATAATGTGGAACTTAATGAAATATAATCCAAAGGAAACTTTAACATCTTTATTAATATAATAGGCCACTGAAATAGAATATACTAACATTCCTTTTAGAATTTTTGTTTAAAAAACAACATATGAACTTTTATATATTCACATATTTTCTTTATCATTTGATTGTGTCAGAATAATTAAATAAGTCTGATGATTCAGAAGCCATCTTAAAATCTTCACAGAATAATTGCAAAGTATAATTCTCATGGCTTTTTTTGGTCAAAACACTATTCACATGTGTAATAAACCAGAATATATTGATTTATTCTGAAGGTGGACAGAACAGCCAAGTTCCTCGTGGAGGCACGAGAGAACTTAAGGGAGCATGGAGCACGTGTCATTTGAAAACTTTATTTCTCCCTTCAACAATATCCCCAAATACAGTTGAAAATCAGTAATGTTGCAATTCTGTGGATGCAACTTACAATTTTTTTTAAAAAGCAATGATTGGAAATGGCGTTATAATCCCAAATATTCAAATAAAATTTGCCTGAGTTTGAACTTGAAATTCAGACATGCGATAAGGGCAATAGTGACGTTCTCTTAGAAGCCACAGGTAACATTCTCTCATTGATAGTAGTAAACCCTAGAGAGAAGCCAAATATTCTGTATAAATCACCTATACATCAAAAAGTACACTTGCATGGCTCAAAGTGAAACACATTTTTAAAAATAGGTGTTTTACAAATTCTGAGCCTTAAGCAAAGCCTTGATTCAGGTTGGTCGTCTGAGCCCAACAGCTTCACTTCTTCTGGGAAGCCCACTGCCTGTCTCTTGCTGACTTCCTCACCATCATGCTCCAACTCATGACATTTGTTTGAGGACAATAATTAAACTACAATTTAAAATGAATTAATTTAAGCCCCAAACTGAGACATTCATTTATTCCAGGCATTGAAGATTATATCGATGAAGTTTAGAAAGTTCATCTGTTAAAAAAGACATGTAAAATTAAACATTTAGGAACTATACTCATCTGTATCAGGAAATGAATGTGGGCAGTGTTCTCTTATGGCCTAAATTATTCACCCAAGGCAAGGTAAACAGAAGACAAGCTAAAACTTTCAGATTCTAGAATACCAGTTTCTGTATTACTGTTATGTACTGTCAATTACATGCACGTAGTGTATGCTCAAAGAAACCGTCTAACTTTTCTTGTACCCTCCTAAGTTGCAATGAGCACTTTGGCATTGAATTTTAGACAGATAATATATTACAATGATTAAAAATGTTGGTTTATTGCAATGCAAACCGGGGTTTTAGAATGCATCCTCACTAATTATTAGTTTTATACCCTTAAGTAGGTAGAAATTTCTATTTTTCCATTTCCTCACTTGTAAATTCAGAATATTATTACCAGTATCTCAGAGTGGTTTAAGGATTAAATAAGATAATGAGAGTAGAGATGGTAATTATTTTTGTTGTAATTATTTTGATTATCTCTACAGAGGTTTTCTAGAGAGGAAAATTAAAGAAAACAGACACAACAGAATGTCAGTTGTACTGGAAAATGCACTGACCTGAAATCAAAAGACATGGGCGCTAATTTTGACTCTGATGAGAATTTACAGGTTCCTTCACTGACTCTGTAGAAATCAATTAAACCGGACTTCTTTTTTGTTTCCTCATTTGTACAACGGGAGGATGATATTTTGAGCCCCCAACTCATTGTTGTGAGATAGTTTAGATAACATGTGAAGTTATTTTGGAAAGTACCAATATCTACCATACTTAGTCTCAAGTGGAAAAATGATAAGAATTGATATAAAACAAGATATGATAAGGTTGTTTTAAATTATGAAAGCGTGTACTCACATGGAAGAACATAACATAACATATATAAAGTTTTAAATTGTAATAATGAAAGTGTGAGAACACCCAACCAGAAGAATAGAGCATTACTGTTGCAGCTCACCATGTGCCCTGCCTCCATCACGCTCTTCTGGCTTGCAGCCAGAGATAAAATGCAGCACTGTTTTGATTTTGTGCTTATCATTATCTTGTGTGTATATTTATCACCATGAATAATATATTTTAAAAAATGTCTGGAAATGATATCACACTCATTTTCTGTGACTTTAAAAAATATCTGCTTTATTGCGATATAACTCACATACCATAAAATTCACCCATTTAAAGTATACAATTCAATGGTTTTTAGTATATTCACAGACTTGTGCAACCACCAACACAATCCAATTTTAGAAGATTTTAATCACTCCCCAAAGAAGCCTGTGCCATTGGCAGTCACTCTCCACTCCTCATCAGAGCCCCAGCCCTCTGCAACCGCTAATCTACGTTCCATATGACTTGCTTTTCCCTTATCATGATGCTTCTGAAATTTATCCACGTTGATGCAAGTGACATTAATTTATTTTCATTGCTGATTTTCTTTTTGTCTGTTTAATCTATCAGCCACTGGGAGAGATGTATTAAAATCACTGCCTATAATGGTTGATTTTTCCATTTTGAAGCCATGTTATTAAGGACATACACGTTTAGAATGATTAGATTCCTGGTGATTTGAAACTTTTATTATTATATAGTGAACAATATCCCTTGAAGTACTTTTTGCTTTGCAACTTATTTTATTGGCCATGAATAGAGCTATATCATCATTTTTCTGACTAGTGTTTGCATATATATTTTTTTCTATACTTTTACTTATGATTTAAGTGTGTCTCTCATAAAGAACATATTGGCTGGTATTTATCAGATTTTGGAAAATCATATTTTTCTTTTTAGAGAATTTAAGGGTGGAGATTTAATCAATTCATAGGTGTATACATCTGGGTGTATGGATTTACAGATATTTATCTTCAGATTTCTAGCCTGGCCTATGTTGGCTTAAGCGGTCAATAGGCAACATAATAAAAAAGGCTTTATTCTTTTGGGAGGTTGATGTACTAGCCTTTGCTGAGAATATTTTTATATCTCAGCAAAGCAGGTGTCTAATCAAGGGAGAGCTAACGGTAATTAGTTAATTCATTTCCCAATTTAATCTCAAAATGGAAATTCTGAATATAAACGTTCCATAAACTGAAAGCAACATAATTTCTAGTGCTTTCTTGTAAACCCTGGAACAGTACAATGAAACAAATTTAAGCTGACAAGTCAACTTTTCAGGGGCAAAACGTGTGGGTGCTAGAGGCCAAGTATGTGTATCAATAATACACACACACTTATGTTTGACTATAAATACTATTTAAAGCTACTTTTTCCAGATTTCTGATCAAAACTCAATTTGTGTAAACAAAAACGGAAGTTTCAGAAAGCAAGTTGGCAGATACACTCCTGAATAGACTTAATTAAGAATTATTTTCCAAGGAATTTGAGTCCAAATTGCTTCACTAAACAGCATTTCTAGCATTTGCTAGAAAGTATTCCAGAGTCAGACAGACCTGGGTTAGAGTCTGGCGCCATCTTTTATGGCTCTTTGGGCCTCGCTGGCTTCTTTTTCACATCTGTGAAATGGGGACTACAATGATACTTACCTCATCAGTTTCACATTTTTATTTATTGAAAAAAATTACTCTTTCACTATTATTTGATTACAAATGTTTATGGACTATTAACTCTGTACAAAGCACATTACTAAATGCTTGTCTTGCAATGTTGGATTTAATCTCACATAAATTTATGGGCATGTACCATTATTAGGCCCATTATTCAGATGAGAAAACACAGCCGGTGCCGGGACCCTAGTCTGTCTAATTTCCTAAATGCATGCAATACTGTCTCATAGGACTACATTATATCTTGGTTTTCTTCCTACTCCCGTGAACTCTTTAATGATATCTCTCCAAATAACTTTTCTTTTACCAGCTAACTATAGGCATTTCCTAAAATCCCTGCCCCTAATACTTTCTCCTTATCTTATGATCTTATCTATGTCTATAGCAATCACCTTTATTGAATCTTAAATTTACCTCTCCAGCCTTGAGGGCCCCCCTCTATTGCAGATTCTTATTTTCAACTACCTACTGAGTAGGATCACCTTGATGTCTTCACACTTTGAACTCATTTTGTCAGAACCTAAACTCATCATCTTTCCTCACAGAACTACTCCTTCTTCCGGCTAGGATATTGCTATTCTCCTAAATGCTTGAGTTTGAAACCTAAGAAGCACCTTTTACTTGTTTTTCCTTGAGACTAATATTCAGCCAGTTCTGAGCCCTCCACTGCAGCCATCGCTCTCTCCTGTTTCTCCCCCTCTTTCTAGTTCTTCTGCATTTATTTTGGCTCATAACGTCATTACTTGGGCTATCCTCATCAGCTCTTGACTGATCTCCCTGATCTATTAGCTTCTCTTCTTCTGATCCAATCTATATGTAACCTCCAGATGGATTTTTCCTGAAGCCCATCGCTAATCATTCTCAGATAAAAACAAAACAACAAAAACAACCCACTAAACCTACAGGGTCTTAGTACCTGCCAACTTTAGATCAATATTTTAAGAGGACTCTTTTAAACTGTCAAGATCATTCATAATTTGATGCAAACCCACTTTTCCAGGCTAGTCTTACACGAACTCTTTGTCTCTTTTTTGAAGTCGCCTACTCTGCTGGCAAACTAGACTATTCCATTTCTTAAACATTTCTTGTTCTTTTAAAACGAGTTACATGGTTTTCTAATTCTGCTCTTTCTCTTTCTTCTCCTTTCTCGGTTCCCTAGCCCCATCCAGATACCACATCTGACACTGTTACCTCCCTTCTAATAGGAATTTATACATCTTTTATGAAATATAGTCTACTTAATTTGTTTTGTGTGGACGTCTTATCTCGTCTATTAAATTGCGATGGAGAAGAGATCTAACATTTAATGAATACTCCTATGGAGCAGGCACAGTATCTTCTCAAGAGCTGTGGGTGATAGCGTTAATTTCATTTTACAGATAAGGAGGCCCAGAAATGTCTAATAACTATTGGTGTTTTGAATTCTACTTTGACAAAATTCTGGCAAATTTTGATCTCAAGGCCAAGTTTCCATGTATTAAGAGAAGACTGATTCCTTAAGTCTTGTCACAACACGCTTGTTTCTTATTTGGCTTTTCATAACAGATACATTGGCAGTGGTGAGATTGAACTGTGCCTGAAAATTTACCTATTTGACCTTGTTCTAATTTTCCTCAGCACTACTAAGGAGGGACTTCTTGCTCTCACATGTAACAGTTCTAAATTCAATGAGGAAGATATTTACAGTTCTGTAAATATCACTTTGGCATTTTATGTTTTGTAAGAAAGAGCTTTTCCATTGCAGTTCATAGCATAGTTTGAGATTTTTAAATGCCAGCTAGAGACAGAGAAAAGAGACCTTTCCTGGAGAAATCACCAAGTTTCAAATTCAACATTGAGAAATGTGCAGAACTTTTAGGGCTTGCTGTGAAGAGTGAAGATGTTCTTTGATGAAAGAACATAAGGCTCCAGCTTATTTATTTATTGGCTCACAGGGGAAAGGATGGGACATTTGAATAAAAGAAGAAGGGATAGTTCTGTACTTTACTTTCACTTTGTTTTTTTTTTTTTTGGTAAGGAAGATTGTCTCTGAGCTAACATCTGGGCCAGTCTTCCTCTATTTTGTGTGTGGGATGCCACCACAGCATGGCTTGATGAGTGGTGTGTAGTTCTCTGCCCGGGATCTGAAACTGTGAACCCTGGGCCGCTGAAGCAGAGCCTGTGAACTCAACCACTACACTACCAGGCAGGGCCCAGTACTTTACTTTCTTTATATTCTACTTACATAATCACCTGGAACATTACACAGTGGGTAGGAATAAAAATAGATGCCCCTGTGAAATAGCAACTTCAATATATCTTGGTGAATTATGAAGAATGGAGGTACAGATTGCAGATGTAAACATTTTAAAGGTGGATCATATTGGTCTATTACATAACCTAGAAAGAACAAGTTCAGGAAAATTAAGTTTTTGCAACAAACATTTAGGCACTCAGCACGGCTTAAGATTTTTTTCAAGTTATTGTTGCCATGTAATCAGTCTTGTTGACATATTAATGATAAATAAATTATATGAATAGCTTTCATCTATCACATAGAGACTGTTTCTGTGGTATTTTTGGAACTTAAATGTCAACAGTTTTGGTAGCTTTAAGCAGGCATGGGCTGCGGATACTGGCATGGAAATGTTGATAATTAAAGTCTCACCGTAGTATAAGGCTTACTGTTCCCACTATCACTTAGGAAAAAAAAATTAAATGGTTTAGTTTTAGCTGCAATTCTTTCTTCAATTATTCTTTATTGTTTTCCTGAAACAGTATAATATATGATCCAAAAACACAAAATAAAACGAACAAAAAACTCTGACATTTTACCTTTTCTCAGAAAACAGCCTTGATTAAAAACAACTCAAAGGCATTTTTGGTGAGCAGTCTGACCTAGAACAAAGATATCCCAATAAGTTAGCAATTTATATTTTATAGCTGGACCTGAGAGGAAACAGCCAGAATGATATTTGTGTTCATTACACGTGTATGAAAAAGTATAATCTCAAGCTAATAGGGAGTCACTGATTATGTGAAGTTTGAAGGAGATTATTTATCACCATGTATTCACGTATGTGGTGAATTGGTTTTAAAACAAGAAAATCTTACAGAAAGACAAAGACATTGTTTTTTGAGGCTGTTAGCAGGTAAGTTGACAAGCTTAGCATGGAAACTTCTCACTCTTATTTTTTCTCTGCGTTATTCATTCTTGTCTTCCACTATCACCTACACTCTAATATTCCTAAAATTTCAACTAAGATTCCAAAACATGCTCTATCCTGAGCTCCAAACGTCTATGTCCAATTACTGTATTATGTTGTTTATCTATTGTTGTGTAACAGATTACCCCAAAACTTAATGGCATAAAAAAACAAACATTTATCATCTCACAGTTTCTGTGAGTCAGGAGTCTGGGCCCAGGTTAGCTGGGTCTTCTGGCCCAGAGTCTCTCACAGGGTTGCAATCTAGGTGTAGGCTTTGACTGTGGTCTCATCCAAAGGCTCAAGTAAGGGAGGGTTGACTTCCAAGAGCACTCTCGTGATTGTTGGTAGGATTCACTTCATGCAAGCTGTTGACCTGAGGCCTCTCTCATTTTCTTGCCCCATAGGCCTCTCCAGTGGGCAGCTCGCAACTTGGTAGCTGGCTTCCCCCAAAGTGAAAGAGTGAGAGAAGGGCAAGCAAGAAGCCCGTCTTATTGTAACCTAATTTTGGAAATGTCCGCCCATCACTTCTGCCATATTCTCTTCATTAGAAGAGAGTCATTTTGTTCAGTCCCCCTCAGGTGAGGGGATTACTCAAGGGCATGGATACCAGGCAGCGGAGCATCCGGGCCGTCTTAGAGATAGCCTATCAACTGTACCAACTACACAATTCCTTCCAGTGTATCATAGGCACTTGAAACTTAACTTGTCCAGAATTGACTCCAATGACGTTGCTCCCAAACCTGCTTCTCCTTCTATGAGCCCTATCTTGAATATGGGTCATAGATTTTGATCTATACAGTTTTTGGTTTTCTGTGTGTGCTTGTTTTTTGTATATAAAGCTTTTTTTTTTTATTAAATTTTTTTTTGTCCGAAAGGCTGGTTGATGTAAGCTTGTATTACTAGTTGAGCCAGAGTATAGTGGGAAGGGAGCATAGTCTAGGTGTGTAATTCCAGAAGACTTCATGTTTAGTGAATTTTTGTCTGAAAGATCAAATATCTCTACTCTTTCTGTGTCTGGCCTGGGCTTTTTTATAAATGTGTGACGTGATGATACCTGGCCTCCTCACTGACGCTGCTTTCCCTCTCGTGTCAGTGAAAGCCCCTGTCCTTCCACTTAATGCCCTGTTGTCCCGCCACTTGGTGAGGCTGTCTAGAACTTGTCTGTCTGGCACACTACTGTGGGATTTCAGTGGGGAGAATGAAGCAAAAAGAGTGTATCCAATTTGCGCTAGGGCCTCCTCTCAACTCCATCTCTTATATTTTCAAATTATAGGCATCAAAATCTCCTCTACTTGCTTCCTTGTGTTCTCAAGCAAAGGAGTCATGACATCTTTTGGACTGAATTACACTATATTTAGTAGTTATTTCTCATTAATTTTTTTTTGAATATGGGTGATATTTTCAAGTGTTGCTTCCTATTTTTATATTATATTGATAATTTCCTTTGGGATCTGGAATTGGTTGGAAGTGAGGTAAATTAGAAGTCTGGGTTCAGCTGGCTATTTTACACAGAGTTTTTTTTTTTTTTAAATCACTTTCTTTCTTGCCTTGCCAACAAAATTTCATTCTATTATATAATCCATTCTATTATAGGCTTAATAACATCTTGAACTTTTTTCCTGTCAAAAACAATTATCCACAAGTTCCTCCTTCTCCAACCATTTGTCTTTCCCAAAGAACTCTAGTAGATTAGTGAGAACTTATGTTGCCTTGATATCAATTGATTGCATTTCTGAAAATAGCACTATGCCTATAACTTCCATGCTATGGGGGTAAAGATAATTTAATTGCATGTGATCTGTTGCTTTTTCTGGAAACTTCTGAGAGTTGGGGCACATCTTGGCAAGCCTCTGGTTCTCTGAAAGTTGTTACTTGTACGATCAAGGCCATGTATATTAATCATGTTTTATACAATATATACTTATGGTTTTTCCAAAATTTTGGTTGGAAAAGTTTTTATGCTTTACTTACATCTAATTCATCAATTCATGTAAAGCAACCAGCGTCTCTATCTATTCTCCCTTACTTGTCTGCTAAAACATTATTTGGTATTGGAATGCTCTATAAATTCTTTCCAATAAATACCAAAACAAAGTTTATAGAGTCTTTGCTATTTCCTTATCATTTTGAGCATAAATTTGGTATATAAAGACCAAATGGCCCCAAGGATTCCATCTTTAAATTTATTTGGAGAATATTTTTCTCACAAACTGTATTCCACATGGTAGGTAGCAACTAGCGGTGCTTAAATGTTCACACCCATCTTGCTATATTTTATTATTTGTAAAATTTTTTTAGATGGTCGAAGCCACTTTTTTCTTTTTTTCCACTAATAAATGCTTAACTTTTTTTTTGGTATTCTTTTTTCTGAAATTGAGCAGACATGTCACGGATATCAATTACATCAACATCTTCACTTGCTGCCAACCGTTTCAAGCATTGATTTTGCTTTTATGCCTCTAGCATATGTCTAGAAGGATTTGTCTGTATTTCCTGGCGTGGCATTCCTGCCGCTTCCTATACCTGTCAGTTGTCTGAGCCATTTAGTGGATTACTTTGCTGTCTCTGTTTTTCTCAACTCCGTCATCAACTTGCAACAGACAACCTTGCAAGGCTAGTGTCGATCTGAGAGCTTTTGCTGTTCTGCATCCATCCTTTACCATATTATTATATAAAAATATAAAAATTATTTTTGCTAACAATTTATATTTTAGTGCTAACAGAGTGGTTGCATTTTTATTCTTACTCTCTCTTTTCCTTCAATGAGTCCTTCTATTTATTGTAGGAACATTTTTGGGGGTTAGATCAGACTTTAAGTGTGTTCTCAGCACATCCAGGCCATATCTACTGTAGTTCCCAGTCAATTCACATTCACATTCTCAAAATGGACTCAGCCGATGACTTTGCTTTTTATCTCACTGAGAATATGCAAGCAATGGAAGAAAACTTATCTTCCTGCCACCAAATTTACCAGATACATACATCTGTATCTGTATACTCCATCTTCCCTTCTGCTACAAAGCATCCATTAGTCCTGTTCTTGCTGAGGGCACTATACTTATTTATTTGATCCCATTCATTTTCTTCTACTCAAAGACTTTTGCTCCTGCAAATATATCAACTCTTTTTTGCATCATCAATTTTTTTCCTATTAAGAGATTATTCCTATTAGCATGCAAACATAATATAATATTTTCTATCTAAAACAAACAACATACACATGATTACTGTCATTTTTCAATCATTCAGATTTTACTTCAGTCAGACACATTAACATTAAACATACTACCAACAAAGATGCATTAATAATGTCACTTAACGAAATCTCAAAGCCCCAACTTTTCTCTAAGCACTATACACACAAATTCTACTTTGTCATAAGATAGATATCAGACTGACCCAGAACACATTTATATTAATGCTTAGATTATCACCAAAAGGAAAATATATTTAAAAATCAGAGGATTCCTAGATCCCTGAATCTAGGACTAGAATTTGAGAAACACTTTTATATAAAAACGGGGTGCAGAATTAACTACAAAGCTCGAAGTCTGCATTCATTTGCCCTGAGTGTCCTTAAGAGTGCATCTTCCTTGTGGATGTAGGGAAAGAGGACTGCTCATGGATTTGCATATTCAGAATCTAGCCAAATGTTCTTATATGATTTCATTATCAATGTTCTGTATTAAGATGACCTTTTTTTACATCTTTTGGTCTTGATTGTCAGTAACAAATATAATATAATCACTCAGTTAGAATCAAACTTTGTGATCACTCAGCCAAGTGCGGGGGGGGGGGGGGTTTGATGCAACAGATAAAGCAGAGAAAACAAAGTACTAGAATCAGGAGACTGAGTGTGTCCTGGTTTCATGTCCTTTGCAAAACTGTTTTCCTCCTCTACAGATTGACAGTGTGGGATTAGATGATCCATATGGTCTCTTGCTCTGAAACTCAAGAAATTTTTTTTGGCGAACAATAATTAAAACTAACCTTTTTCGAGCGCTTCCCTCGTTACATTTCAAGGCACTATTATAAATGCTGAATATGGGTTATGTAGTTTAATCTTCACAACAACCCTTTGAATTTTGGTACAATTAATATCACTGATAAAGACACTAATGCTTAATAGGCTAATTAAAATGCTCAAGGGCTCTCGGTGGTAAGTGGTGGAGCTGAGTCTTAAACCTAAGCCATCTGACACAAAAGCTGAGGATTTCCTAACCATGTCACAAGGCTCCTTGTCTCTGCAGTATGAGTAGAGTGAAATGTTCTTTAATGAAGATCTGTGGTGGAATTAAACTTTGAGATTTTATAAACCTGGTCATTTTCTCACTCTCTATCCTCGTACTCCTAAGAGGCAAGCATTGCTTCAGGACAATGATTACATAGAATACAAAGAATGATGAGCCAAATTTTTGGCTTTTGAATAAATTAACTTTTTAAACTCATGTCAAGGTAATTAGTCTTTTGAGATGGACATTTGTGATATGTAAGAGCCAGGGTTTTTGAATATAAAATGGTTGGGCTTCTAGGAGAATTGAAATAAAGTTCATGTTCTTAACAATGGATTTAAAAGGGCAGACATGGAGAACAAGTCTATTCCTCACTCAGGAATTAGATAGAGTAGTCTAGACAGGGAAGAACAGTCAGAAAGGAAGCAAGTGAGTTAGAGCCTTGGAAAAGGGATCTATGACCTATTCTCTTGAGTTTGAACATTTTGGAAGAAAGGGCAAGTGATAGAAGCCCCAGATAACTCTTCTAGGGAAGTGGAGAGTAGTGGAGATTGTGGGTTGATTTTTTTGACTAGAATCTTGTCAACCTCTCAGAAAATGCCGATGGAAGGGGAATATCTATGAAATGGATATCTAGAGTGAATATGCCTCCACAGAAGAACCAGAGGGTCTGAAGCAAACTCCACAAATTTTCTGAGTCTGTGTCAACATGGAAGAACACTACATTTTTCCTGTGCTGTCACAGAGTGTGTGGAAGTTAGGTAAGAGGGACTTTAATTCTGGAGTAGACTCGAGTTAGGGATAAAGAGAATGCAGAGTGAAACAGCATCATCTAGAGGGACTAGGAAGGATGGATGATGATAATCAGATATCAGAAGAAATAAAGAAAGTATCAGTCATTATGGAGGAGGTCATAGAATAACAAGTAACCGACTTCCCAATTACCATGTAAGCACCCTGGGAAATTAAATGTGTCCCATTAGAGAAAGGAGGAAGGGGTGTAGAATCTTGAAGTGACTTCAACAGTCTTGAACTGACTGACAACATTTTGGTCATTGAGTTAAACCTATATGTGTGAGAAACTGACCGAAAAACTGGAGTTGACTAAATTAAGTTTTCTGTCATCATATAGAAGGTGGGTTTGAAATATAAACTAAGTACAGTATGGAAAATATAAAACAATTAAATAGTTCTTGCATATACAGATAAGTAGACTAATAACATTATAGTGGGAAAGAAGGGAGACTATATTAAGGAATTAGGGAAAACGTCTCAGAGGATTTGGGTTCTGAGTTGAGCCTTGAAATGTGAGTAGCATTATTAGGGTAAAGATATGAGGGAGAGGCAGGGGTGGAAACTGTGTACCAGCTATAGACAATATGAACAAAGAAGGCACATAGTTGTGAAAATTATTGGTTATTTAGGGACCAGTGTGACTGGGGCATAAGGCTTTTTAAGGGCAGAGTAGGATATATAACAAGAAAAGTGGATTAGTGGCTAATCATAAATGGAAAAGAATGCCATTCTCATGAGTCTGGATATTTTCATACCTGTAAACAACAAGAGGCTGTTGCAGGGTTTTGAGCAGGGAAGAGACATAAATTGCTTGCATGTTTCTAAGTTACTCTTCTAAGCCCCGTGCCTGTCTATCCGACTTTCTACTTGACATTCCCACTCGCATGTTGCACAGACAGGTAATACTAAGCCAGTGTAGGAGTCAATTCCTGACTTCTTTCTAAGTCTTCTCTTTCACGCTTCCCTATTCCAGGAAGAGGTACTTCCTTTCCCCCAGGGCTCACACCACAGTGCCCTTGTGTCAACTACCCCTCTATATTTACTCTTTTTTTTTTCATTTTGTCACTCCTGCCAGAAAAACACATTTCAAATATGCACATTCTCCTCATGTCCCCTGCCATCACTTCTAGTCCAAATCACCAACTTCTCTCACCTGGATCCCTGAAATTGACTCTAATCTACTCTTCTCATCTTCCACTCTTGCCTCCTCCAATCAATTCTTCCCATTATGGCAAGAATAATATTTCTAAAACAAAAGTAAGTCCATGTATGCTCTGCTTGAATTCCTTCAATCTCTCCCCATCACCCTTAGAACAAAATCTCAAATCAACATTACCAACAAACTCTGTATTATAGGCTCCTTGAGTGCCTTTCCAGTGGCATCTCTTGCCTCCCCTTCCTTCACCCTTTAATCTTCAGCCATACTGACTTTCTTCCAGTTCCTGAAATGAACTAACCTCTTCCCCGGTTGATGGTATTTTCACCTGCTCCTCCTCCAGCTCTCTTTCTGGTAACTTTGCACATCCTTTGGTCTCAGTTAATATCATTTCTAGAGAATTCTGCTTTGAATCTCAATCCAAATCAAGACGTTTTAATTTTCATCCCATCATTTCCTTTTTTTTTTTTTTTTTTTTTTTTTTTTTTTTTTTTTTTGTGAGGAGATCAGCCCTGAGCTAACATCCGCCAATCCTCCTCTTTTTTTGCTGAGGAAGACGGCCCTGGGCTAACATCGGTGCCCATCTTCCTCCACTTTATATGGGACGCCACCACAGCATGGCTCACCAAGCAGTGCGTCGGTGCGCGCCCGGGATCCGAACCAGCGAACCCCGGGCCGCCGCAGCGGAGCGCGCGCACCCAACCGCTTGCGCCACCGGGCCGGCCCCCCATCATTTCCTTTTTTACACCACAGTTTGTAATTGTGTATTTACTTACCTGCTCATTTGTTTAATGTTTGGCTCCCCTGCTAGAAAATAAGCTCCATAATCATGTCTGTTCTGTTCTTTGATCAATCACCAGCTTCTAGCCCAGTGACTGGCACACAGTAGGTTCTTCTTAAATATTTGTTGAATAAGTGAATAAAAGAATGACGGTCAATGATGTGAATGCCAGGTATCAAGTTTGAGGAAACAAAATCTGTTAAAAAACTTGCTAATAAAAAACAGTGAAAGTTGGAAATTGGTGCAGTTGTAAATCATGGAAAAACAAAAGATAGAAATGTAACACTTTCATATCCTGAGGTAGGTGGTCCTAGACTAGTACAGCAGCTCCACACTCATCAGATTCCTAGATGCCATATATTTACTGGTCTGCTTTCCCAAGAATGGCATCTTCTGAAGCAAGATGGCTACACAAACTCTACCAACAGGTCCACATCCTAGGCAGTAGAGAAATGGAATAGGAGGCAAATGTCAGGATCCCTCCCGTTAAGATTTTCCAGAAGTCCCACAAAACACTTCTCTTTACATCTTGTTGGCCAAATATCAAGTGGTCATAGCTAGTTTCAAAGGGTGTAGTAGTATGGTTTCCCAGCTACAGTTGAGGTTCTGTTACCAAGAAAGAAGGAGAGAATGAGAATGAGGGTTTTTTTTTTCCCTACACCTAAACTTGGAAACTCGCTAAGAACTAACCTCCCCTGACCTCACCTGGGTGGAGGAGAAAGCGATTCCATGCCTTTCTGACTCTAGAGGATCCTCCTAGCTGAGGGCGTGGTCCAGGCCTACCTTTCCCCTTCCCTCTGGAAAACAGAAGCTCTGATCTCAAAGCTAATCCCCTGGCCCTGCCCACTTCAGATCCATCAGGTCCCTGAGAACTCCTGAAATGCCTGAAGTTTGGGTTTGGACAATTAGTAGTCTCTGCCGTGTGGTGGTTACAATGAAAATAGAGGGAGTGAGAAGACAAGGGCCACTTTTCAGAAGTCCTGAGCACTGCATTCTGTTGTGATGAGATGAGCTCTACTATATCTCATTTTATGAGTGACAAGAATGAGGTCAGTTGGAGTGAGTATCTGCATCCACATACTTCCTTACTTCCCATCACCCTGATAACATAAGGCTCATGCTGGTCAACAAATGGTTTCACTTATGCTGACATTTTCAAGAAATTTCATTTGAACTAAAACTTTATGAGGAAATCACAGAACATCCTCAAAATGCTTAAACAGTTTGCACAGTGTAAATATTTAAGACAAATATATCCAAATGTATAAACAACGACTGTCTCATCTTTCTTGTAGATAAATCCAAACGCATCCGTGGGGGCAGTGAGCAGTCAGTGATCTTTGTTCAGATGTTGTTTAGCATATCCCCAGATGCAGGGGAAAACTTTTCAGGGGTGTTCTTTCACTTCTGCTAATCCTTTTTATCATTGCATAATGTTTCAAAATTTGGAGATATAATCCTGCTAATGGAAAATATGTCCAATTAAAAGCTCATCCATATAAATGTGTTTTGCTCAGAGAACAAATTTTTAAAATATCAAAAAAAGGCGAAATACCAAAATATCATCTGCAATTTTTGTCTTTCATTATACCTTATTTTAATTAAATAGTATTCTGTGCTAAGAAAATATCTGTACGGTGTGTAGAGGTTCATCTTCTGATCATGTCCCTTGTTTTTCCTTTAAGCCAGATTTAGAATTTTCTGTTTAATAATAACTTCTCATCTCAAATGGGAGTTTTTGTCAAAATTCTATCACATTGAAGTGCAGTAATGTATTGATGTATTACCCACTCTCAGTCATAACACCCTGGCAACAATAACAATAAACCAAATAATGATCAATTATGGACTATTTATAGAAGTGTAGGCAGTGACTTCGGTACTTGACACACATTATTTGATTTAAAATGATTGGTGATTATTTTCACATTTCATTGATGAGGAAGCTAAGTTCAAAGATATTAAGAATCATATTCAAGAATATAAAGCTCACAGAATCAAGCCAGGTCTGTGTAACTCAGGTCCTACTTTACCCCACTCTAGATTCTTTGCATCTCTGCCCACCTTCCCCTTAATCTTGTTGGACATTTGTCTTGATGGATATTTGTCTTGATGGACATTACATTCATTAAAAAACCCAGAAGATGTAACTAAGGACAACTGACTAATTTATTGGCTTTTATGGGAGGTGTGGGTCTGCATCTTACCAAAAATCTTCACTTGGAGGTCCACTGACCCCAGTAGGTTCAAGAATATGCCTCAAAATGCCTATGAACATCCTGAAGTTTTATACGTTTATTAGAAGGAGTGTGCATAGCCTTCATCAGATTCTTACAAGGATCTGTGATTTCTAAACAACTAAGACTCTGGAAAAATCAATAAATATTCATGAATGATGATCATGACAAACTAGAAGAAATGTGTTCATGTATTCCTTTGAAATATAGCACTGCTTTTTTTAAGATGCCTGTGTAGGGGAATGGACGAGACTGGTTGAAATATATCCACTACTTTAAATTACTATAGGAGAAAGGTCTAGTCAATATTCACTAGAAGCCTGTTGCTCCACTGGAAGATATTGGAGTGTGTGGTAAGAACACAGAAGCAAAGGTGTGAGGACTGAATTCTAGTTGAACTCAGACCCTTCCCTCTCTGACTTCTTTTTTTTTGTTTGTTTGTGAGAAAGATCAGCCCTGAGCTGACATCCATGCTAATCTTCCTCTTTTTGCTGAGGAAGACCGGCTCTGAGCTAACATCTATTGCCAATCCTCCTCCTTTTTTTTTTTTTCCCCAAAGCCCCAGTAGATAGCTGTATGTCATAGTTGCACATCCCTCCAGTTGCTGCATGTGGGATGTGGCCCCAGCATGGCCGGACAAGCAGTGCGTTGGTGTGCGCCCGGGATCCAAACCCAGGCCACCAGTAGCAGAGCGTGTGCACTCAACTGCCAAGCCACGGGGCCAGCCCTGGTGTAAGTTTCTTAATAATTCTTTTCCTCAGTTTGCTCATCAGTTAAAAAAAAAATGGGATGATGGCATAAGCCCTGTCCAGCCAACAGAGGCAAATGAGATAATAGATATAACAAACAAACAATCACACACACACTATTATTAACAGTGAATTGCATCTCTGAACTTCTCTATTTCATTCCAAGTTTTACAATGACAGAGTAGACAAGTCATTTCGCTGATCTGGGGCTTCAATTACTTTTAGGAAGATGAGAATACTCACTTCCTTTCTGCCTCCCAAAAGCAGTGTTTGGAGTAACAATAATAACAAAGTGATATTCAAAATTTATTTCTTCAGTGAAGCCTACCTGTCTGAAATAGCATCAAGTTCATTAATTCAACAATGAACTAGATGCTTAAACTAGATGCTTGAATTGATGCTTAAACTAGAATTGGAATTAGAATAATGAACTAGATGCATTAATTGAGTAGTTTTAATTCAATAGTTAAATAAATTAAATAACTAATTTTATAGTTTTGCGTAATTAAGCAGTTCCGTCTTTCCTGACCGTGATCCATCCTTCACTACTTGATCTCATGTAAGTTTTCCATTTGTTTCTTTGCCTGTTGTTTCTCTGCTTTACTACAGTGTCTAATCTAGGAAGCCTAGGGCTTTGTTTTGGTATCTGTAGTACCTAGAATAGTGCCTGGAATAGAGTAGGTACTAACAAATATTGTTGTATGAATGTTGGGTAATTTATATGTATAAAATGCTTTAATAAGATCAAGGCAATGATATTATCATTTATATGTAAAATTTTATTACAACTCCCTGACTCTTTTCTTATTTCTCTATTATTTTTTTCCTGTGATTTTTCCTTTCTTCCCAGTTGTTGATGGGTTCCCTGTTAATTTCTTATTACTTCTACCACAAATCTCCTCCTTGGTGTCTGTGGGGCACTGTCCCGTTGCTGCTGCAAACATGACAAGGAACCAGAACTGCATGGTGACAGCAGTCAAGCTCAGGTGGTCAGTCATGTGTGAACATCCTGACTCTGCCACTAACTAGCAGTGTGTCCTAGGAAAACTTGGTTAACCTTCTTAAACCTTAGTCTTTTCTAATCTGTAAAACATATTTTTCAATTTAGACTAGAGCAAGAAAGAATATAGAAAAAAATGAATCACAAAATTTACCTTTACTAGACAGTGGAGACAATCAAATCTTAAAAAGGAATGTTCATAGAATAACCTGGATGACAATTAGCAAAAGGAGTGAGTTTTAAAGTAGTGACATGGATTTTGGTCAGATCTAAGATTCAGCGACAGCCTTTGTAACCTAAAAAAGCTGTTATATCCATCAGTAACTACACTAATAAGCCCTTCTGTGATTGTTCTTACTATTTGGACTTTGACAAATGCCCTAAATATGTGTGCTTTTGGGGGAAAATTTGACTACACTCCACAGCACATCGGGAGCTCCTGTGTGGGCAGAGACACAGATTGTTGGTCCCATATGGGCCTGTGGACTTTAAGTATAGTGGCATACTAAGAAACCTTCTCTGGGTATTTCTTCCATCCAAAAACTCCTACTTGGTGCATATTCCTCCTTCAAACCACAGTACATAAGTCATTTCATGCTGCGAGCTCTAAACTTTCTCAATAGGAAGGTGAAGTATGAAGATATGTGGGATAATTCTGGGAGAAAATCAAATTATTACAGATGCTATTCTAGTAAACAACTTTGATGGGGACAGAAAGTCTTGAAGTCAGTTGTGTGCTAGGGTGAAGTTAATTTCGCACTTTTGAGTACTAATTAAACATTTTTTATTGAAGTCTTTTGGGATGATGGGTCCAAAAATTGGCTGGGGGCGTTTGGAGTGGTAGAATTGTAAAAGATTAGGAAAGTGTTCCCGATATCAGATGAGTCTGTGAATGTGATCTTCCCGCACAAGTTGTGATAAGATGTCAGTTTTTCCACGTAGACTCGACAGACTTGAACAGGACCCATGGCAAAAGGAAATGGTCTTTTTTAAAAAAAATTTCTTTAATCTGTTTTGATATCTTGATAATTACATATGGGCCTTGATTTAGTTGGTCTTAGTGTAAAACAAATGAAAAAGTTATGAATTTAACTTGTTTGCTTACTAAGGCAAAAAGGATGCTGCATCTACCTGCTTGAGTATTTGTATCTGTGTAGGTAATTTGTCTCAAAATGACAGTAAAATTGTAATTGGTTTGGATTGTCACAACTTAGGTCTATGCCATTGTGTATTTGTGTGCCATTTTTTACAGACTGGTGGAAAAAGACTGCCAAGTCTACTGAAATACAGAGTGTACCAGTTACTATGGATGCCTTCCCCATATCTCCTCAGCATTCACCGTTTGTATCCACTAATGGATTCTGACTCTAAGCACCTGTGACTCATCTTTCTCAGCTTTTTGTGGGGCAAGCTAGAAGTGCCTGGTTATTAACATTTCCAGGAGTAGACCTTAACCAACACTGGACAGGAGCTGATAGATAAATACCCTGCGACCTTGCTCCTTGGGTGGGATGACTATGCAGCTTACTTTATGGAGTCTCCCAGAATTCTCCAACAGGACTGAGCCCTAGCTATGCATCACATCGTGATAATCTGCTTACTGACACACTCTGTTTGAACTTCCTTTCCTGTTTCACTCCTTCACTCCAGTACTTATTCTTCCTGGGATCACTTCCCAAATAAACTATTTCACTCAAACCATTATCTTCAGCTCTTCTCCTGGGAAGGAACCTAACCTAAGACAGGGAGTCATGAAAGGATCCAGAAGCACTGTGACTAGGGTGGTCAGAAAGTAATTTATGGGTAAGGCTAGACCATATTCATTTGTTTGGTTATTCATTCATTCACTTATTCATTCATTCATCATTTACTTGATGAGAGTCTGCAAAGTGGCCATAACTAAAGTAGATCTTGTAATGACAAATAGTGCTTGACTCCCATTCATGGGGAGCTCACCAGTAAGGAAATACTAGGCCTTTTAAAGGATGAGACTATTTCAAAATTTTTTCTTCCTGTCCTAGGAACCAAACTCTAAATTGACAGAATGGAATAAGGAGGATTTGCTAGTTCTTCATTTACAAATAATGGAGGTTTTAAAAATAAGCACACGACCCTGCCTGCATGGACTACTATTTTTGTTTCGCATGCAAAGGGAAATCACTGCCGTATGGGCTCTCCATACCCAGCTCATAAGGGTGTCATTAGTGAATTCTTTTTTGTGGATTCCCTTGGTTTAAGATGCTCCATAAGTACAAGGCATTATGTTCTCAACTCTTACTATATTTTTTCTTAAAAAATCACACAGTTTTTGTTTAAAGTGGCGTGTAGGAGGGTTTTAGAAAACACATTTTATTCCCACTCTCTTGTTCTGTTCCCTCAGTACCATCTGGTACAAGGGAGAGCCTCCCTAATTGACACTAATGACTGGAAGATCCATTGCAAATTACTGAATTTTGCAGATTAGAAAACATGATTAGAAAAATCAGGGAGTCTGCATTGAACTAATGTAGTTTTTTAAGAACTAAGAAGAAAATTTAAACGCGTTATTAGAGCTTAATCTTTTAATATAAATAGATACTTTATAGGGGTTGACTGCCATTAGGGAACATTGGAACACAATGTTCCATGAAAGAAGTTGGTTGCAATTTAAAAAGAAAATGTCTCATTCTTTATGCTTTTCCCGAACTCTACCAATATCCACACCACAAGTGAACTAAGGCTAAGGTCGAGTCATCCCGTGAGAATCTTAGAGGTCATCTCGTACCATTTGTTCTGATGCAGGAAAGGCACAGAGATTATTTGCGTATGTCTCTTTATGTTGTGTCTTATTGCTTTATAATAACACAGCTTATGTTAATGGAAATTTTGTGGTTTGTAAACATTTTAAATGTCAGCTGTTGAGGCACTTAACGTTTATTATTCTCAATTCCCATTCCTGTGTTATCCTTGCTCTTTATCAGGCAACAAAATCTCTTGCTTCCTCCTACACACCAGTGTAAACAGTTTAACACACACAACCCATATATGCATACTTTCTTAGGCCCAGCTGTGTGTGCCTTCTGCATCCTTCAGGAATTCAGTCATCAAGAGGGGTGGGAGGGGGAGAGAGGGAGGGGGAGAGAGAATGAATGTGGAGGAGAGAGTCACAGCAAAGATAGTTTAGAGATTTTTTTCCCTGCTTTTAAGTATTGTAATATACAATACTATGTATTGTAATGTTGTAATAGTATTGTCAGCTTCTTTTCAAATAAAAAGCTCTTTAAGATCAGGTTGAAGTTAAGTGTGAAATTTTGGGCACCAGAGGTTGTGGCTCTGACCTAGTTACTTTTCTGGTCACAAGGAAACTGGATGAAAAAGGTCACAGTGCCATTTACTTTACTGTGATACAATCAAAAGCCGGGAGGAGGAGCATGGCCAGCAGAGGTGGTCAAGAAGTAATCCTGTGTGCCCTCTCCAGCTGAGAACTGCACTGCAAAACGTCTTGGCTTGCATGTGGTACAAAGTTCATGCTTCTGGAACTAGAAGCAGGAGGAGCAAAGATGTACATCTGATGGACTGTGGGATTGAATTTAGAGAAAAAAAAATCCTCTTATGCTTTAAAACAAATAGGGGGTTATTTAAGCCATTACCCATTTTTCTTAGTCTAGGTTTCCTCTAATATGAGCTCTTAATCCACATATGATTCTTTAAAATGTTATCTTTAAAAATTAAAGTTAAAAAAGTATAAAAGCAATTATAAAACTTACTTTATTCTGGTATGTTTATGATTCAACCAACACTGTATTAAACTTACTACAAGAAGGAAATTAAGACAGAATGCAAATACATGACACAATCTTACTTTTCTTCCCCCTTACTGAATCGTTTATAATCAAGTTCTGCTGAGTTTTCTCATTTCTCACTGAGCAAATTGGCAAAGATTAGAAGAGATTATCTTAGTCTCAGATATTATGTGGATTTAACTTTTTTACCCCTTCAGTGTAATTCTTTAGAGTATTTTCTCCAAAGTTGTTTTCTCTTTTTTGCTGTTTTAAACACTGTCAATATTTTTCTTTAAAGGTTGCTCTATAGTGAGCGCCTGAAACCTGACACTCCTCAAGGATTTTAGATGATGAAATGTAAGTGACTTAGTCACTGATTGGATTATGCTTATAATAACTAAAACCTCACAGATCTTTCCAGCAAATGTGTGTGCTTAGATTTAATAAAATTAATCCAGAAATAAATTTTGACAAAATGTATCATTTATTCATGTTCCTTAAAAACAAACAAAATAAAGCAAAAAGTAATCATTTTTTGAGCACTTAGTATGTGCAAAGCTTTGCAACAGTAGGAAAAAATCGATTTGCATATGAATGGCTAGAATAATGAATTTTTTCCTATGGTGTTCTAGCTCAAAATGTATTTACTTCGTGGTAGCTGGCTTTTTTTTTTTTTTGAGTTTATATTGGTTAACCCCACTGAAAGAATTGCGAAAAACAATACAAAAGAGAGGTTAATTGCCTAAGCTTGCATGGGAAATGCTTGACAGCCTGTGGTAGTATGGAATTGAATCGAAAACAAGCTAAGAGTTGGATGATGCAGGCTTTAAAAACTATGGTGGCTAAGGACATGTGACACACTTTCAGGAAAGAAAAAGAGATCACTGATGCACCCAATACAAGGAAGAAAAGATACAGTGAATGGAGAGAAGCTCTAATCTCTTTTGCTAAGGAAAATATCCTCTTGATCTGAATAGATGAGTTGGAAAAGGCAGGAGCTGATGCTGAGTTTTGTTTTGGTATTCATGTCTGTCATCGCTGCAGTAGAAAAGCAGTCATTTCTAAGAACTTGAGAGGTATTTCTCTGCAGTCACCAGAATGTTTACCCTCAGGGATTTGGGCCCAACAACTCCAGCAACCAAATTGGCTTAAAGACATTTCATCTCAAAAGGTCTCTGTCACGTTCAAAAAGAGCAAATCGCCTTTAATCTACTGTTTAAATTGAAAGTGGAAGACAGTAGACATTGACCTGAGGTCTCCACTCCAGTCACATTGCACAATTGCATTAAAGCGCCCTGGTTAGAATGCAGTCTATAACACCACTCTGTGCTGCAGCTTTAAAATATTCATCATTTTCTTTGTAGATCTGGAAGATGGTATGCAAGGGAAGAAACATGATAACAAATGCATGTGATAATAGGAACACTCCACTTGAGCCTTGGGAAGTGTTCTAAGCATTGAGGAAAAATATTCAGACCAGAAAAAGATTGTAATTATTGTATAATCAGACTCCTCTGTACTTATGCAACACATATTACCTTTGTCCCACTCAGATGCTCTAATATAGGTATATATTATTCCCGTTTCAAGGACAGAAACACTCAGACACACTTCTTTTTGCTATAACCTAACACATTAGTATCTTAGAACCAAAATTGAAGAGAAAATGAAATAAGACCTAGAAATTAATTTCTGAGTCAGGCTGATAGCATTGAGCTCTGCTGTCTCAGGCTTTTACTTGTTCTGTCATGTCCTACTGCTTCTTTCTTTCAGCCAACCATCAATTCCTCTAAAAGGACTGTGTTCCTGTTCAAGACATTAGCTAGAACAGTGTTTCTGAAACCACGCGGACGTAAGATCGAGTCACGGCGCAGTGGGAGGCGTATGGGCCCAGGGTATCCAGGGTCCTATCCGGCTGTTTGCCGGGTGTTGTGAAGTTCACTGGAATCATAATCTGCTTACAAACTTGTCTCAGCAGCTTCTAGCATTGGCAGTATCAGCCACTTACATTATAGCTATATGGTCAGCATCATCCAAGACTTTCAAGTCACTCCTTAGACAAAGGTGAAGAGTCCTAGCAAAGGAGGCACAGGCTTAGCAGCGAGCCATCCTAGTTCTTTAGTCTTCTCTGGCTTTGAACTCTAGTTACTAATGACCAGTCTCCAAACTTCCAGTCACTGCGGTACAGAAGCAAGAACGTGGGCTGTCGTTTCAGGTATTAAGAGGTTGTACTTGACAATTTTCTTAAACTCTCTGAGACTTATTTGCTTTGCAGGTAAAAGCACACCTTATAAAACCCAGTTCACGAGCTTGCTTTGAGGACTTAATATTATAATGCTCCTGGCACCGTCCCTGAGAGAGAGGAGCTCACGCAATATTTGTTCTTTATTGCCCTCTCTTTTTAATTGTAGTAAATTGCCTGAGTTTGAATGTTTGTGCGGTGGTGGCAGAGGCTGTGTTTTCTTTCACACAGTCTCTCCAGCTCCCAGAAAAATCCCTGGCACACAGTGGGAGCTCAGGAGATGAGATGTCTCATCTTATAACAGCCTCTCCTGGCTCACAATGCTCTGGACACACTGGCCTTCCCTGTTTTCCTTGAATCTTTCAAGCTCCTTGCTGTATCATTTTACAATGCTCCTTTCTTTGCTGGAGCGCTAGTCCCACAGCTCTTCCTGTGGTGACCTCTTGCTTGTTGCTTGGGTGCCAGGTTGACTGTCTACCTCCTCTGGGTGAGGCCGGGTGAGGCCTTCCCAGTCATATTTATATATAAACAGCTTCCTTCAAAGTCAGGAGTCTGCTCCTCCTTGCCATCATGCTTATACCTCACACCCATATCTGTTATAGGCATTCCTAGCCCAGGCTCCTCCACTCAGAAGCCTCCTTATTGAGGCCCTTGGCTTAGGCACGTATACTTTACTCAGCGCCTTCCTCCTCCTAGCCCTTCCTCTCTCCCTTCCCCCAGCCCATGCATCTATAAAGAGAAAAGAGCCTTGATATGGGGCTTCTCTTCAGTGAGAGGATTCCCTCGTCTGCGCTTCATGCATCTGACCCTGGCCTTGCGCCATTCTATGGGGGAAAATGGAACAGGTGAGCCGGTACATCTTTTTCCTCTTGCTTGCACGGCTGTAGTAAGTGAAAAAGGCTTGATGGTTACTTTCAGTTTGGCTCATTGTCCTAATTGACCACCTCCATACAAACTTGCTTAACACTAAGAACTTATCACCATTTGAAATTATCTTGTTTTCTTATTGGTTTTGTTTACTGCCTCCATTTCCTGACTTGAATGCAAGCTCCGTGACTCTAGGGTCCTTGTCTGCTCTGTTCACTGCTACACCTGTAGTACCTCGAAGAGTATCTGGCATATACTAGGTCTTCAATAAACATACAAACATTGAATAAATGGCAGCTACGTACCTGGTAGACTACTTCTTCTGGGCTCTTCCAGCAGGCAATCTGTGCGCACCATGCTTTCCATGAGGATAGGAATAACAGTCCAATCTTTAATACCAGTCTCAGGTCTTCTTCATGGTCCTGATGTAAGATCTGTATTATACCGTCTCCATACTCCACCTGCCCAGATCTTTATCCCCTGCCTCTTGTAAGACCACTTGAAATAACGTTCCATACAACTTACTGTGGTCCATACTTATAGTTCCTGTTGCCTTGTCTGCTACTGATTGCAAGGTGGCTAGGACATTCCTCAATTGCTTGTTAACTTCCGCTTCCCTTATTAAATACCCCATCTCTATAGGGCTTTCCTCTCCCATATCCTGGAAATCTTACAGTGACCCATTTCACGTATTACAAAAGGATGCGAAACTCTAAAACGGAGGTCAAAATATTACAGGCAATGAGTCAGATCCAGCATGTGGCCTGTTTTTCTACAGCCCTGGAGCTAAAAATTTGCATTGTTTAAAGGGTTTTTTTTAAAAAAAAGGAATATGGGATAGAGACAGTATGTGGCCAATAAAGCCTAAAATATTACTTTCTGGCCCCGTGCAGGAAAAGATTGCTGAACCCTGCCCTAAAATACATCCAGCCAGCCCCAGTGGTGCCAACACCCACAGATCCACATGCTATCAACCAAAAGACTGCACCGATATGGCTAGCTAACTTCCAAAGAAGGCTATTTACCTAATTATAGCAGAAAAGCTCTACTGATCTTGACTTCTGTACCAGGAATTTAATCTTTTCAATGTGACTTCCTTATCTGCAGGCCAAGTTTCTCTTGCCACTTCCAATAGTAAGCAAATCCTACTATGTACGTTATCTACTCTTCTAATCAGAGCAGAGATTTGGAGGCCTCCTTTGGACTTGATAGTACTGTGCTCGTGACCTCAGCTTTCTGTACCTTAGGTCCTAGTGGCAATTATTTCCAGCAATTTACTATGGAGTTTACAGAAGATCATTAACAAAACAGACAGCACTAAGATAGGTTTCTAAATTCATGCTGGCAAAGATGAGAAGGGTGGACTGAGGTGGGAAACCAAGGAGACTATAAAACTAGAGGAGCCAATTTGCCAGGGCACATCCATCAGAAATATAAAGCTGTGTAGACCTCCACTGAGTTTTCTGTTGTTTTGATTAACATGCCTAAAAAAAGTATTGACTGCATTTAAAAAGCATAAAAATGTTCTTTTGGCTGCAAGGAGCGATGGCTTACATCCATTTAAGAAATATTTATTGAATGTCTACTGTTGACCAGGCAGTGTTCTAGGTACTGGGGATGAAACAGTGAACAAAATAATATTCCCACTTTGACCCATCCTTTTAGTGTGGGAGACTGGCGTACGTCAGGTGCCGGTAAGTGCCGTGGGAGTAAATAAAATAGAGTAAGGGCGATAGGAAGAGTCAAAGAGGGGGTGCTGCTATTTTACAAGAGTTGAAGAAAAGCCTGGCTGATGAGAAGACAAGAGAGCAGAGAGAGAAAGGAAGTGTGAGAGTCAATATTGAGACAAGAGCATTTCATGCAGAAAAACTGCAAAAGCCAAGCCACTAAGTTGGCAAGCTTGGTCTGTTCAAAGAACAGCAGAGAGGTCAGTGCAACTGAGCAGCGTCAGAAGGGAGAGGCGGGAAGGCGAGGTCAGAGAGGCGCAGCGAACCAGATGCAGAGGACATATTGCCTTTTCTTCCGAATGAGATAGGAAGCAATTGGGGACTTTTGCATGGATTGAAATGATCTGACTTAGATCATTTTAAAGGATGGCTGGGACTTTTCTCTGTAGAGAATAGATTTGAGGGGAGGTAAGGGTCAACACTGGGATTTTAGGTAGAAGGACATTTCAATAATCCCAGAAATGAAGGCCAGGACCAGGGTGGTAGCAGTAGAGGCAGTAGGAATGGTTAATTTAAGAGCACACTATATTTTGAAATGATAGCCTAAATGTATTTTGTTTTGTTTTGTTTTTGTGAGGAAGATTAGCCCTGAGCTAACATCTGTTGCCAATCCTCCTCTTTTTGCTGAGGAAGATTGGCTCTGAGCTAACATCTGTGCTCATCTTCCTCTACTTCATATGTGGGAGACCTGTCACAGCATAGCTTGATAAGCAGTGCATAGGTCCACGCCCGGGATCTGAACCTGTGAACCCTGGGCTGCTGAAGAGGAGTGCATGAATTTAACCACTGTGCCACCTGGCTGGCCCCTAAATACTTTTCGATGGATTGGATTCAAGGTATGAGCAAAAGATAGGGTCAAAGATGACTCCAAAGACTTTTGTCTCAAGAAATGGAATGATGAAGTTAATATTTGCTGAGATGGAGAGAAATGGGGAAGAAGCAGGTTTGGTGGAGTAAATCGGAAGTTTGGTTTGGGACTTGTTAATTTTGAGATACCTGTTGGACATCCAAGTGGAGATGTGGAAGACACAGATGCATGTACACATCAGAGAGATCTGTGCTGCAGATATATATCTGAGGGTTATCATTTTGAAGTTTGTGTTTAAAGGCATGAAATGGAATGAGGTGCCCCAGGGAGTCAGTGTCTTTAGAGAAGAGTAGACGTCTGAGAACTGAGCTCTGGGTTGTAGATGTAGAGATGTAGAGGAACAAGCAAGGGAGACTGAGAAGGAGCAGCCAGTAAAGTGGCGGAAGAACTAAGAGAAATGTGGGTGTTGGAAACCAAGTGAAGAGAATATGTCAAGAAAGCTATGCTCAGTTCTGTCAAGTTCTGCTGATTGAGTAGAATAAACACTGGATTTAGCAATGTAGTGGCCATCAGTAATCTTCGGTGGAGGAGGAGGGCAAGATGGAGAAGGTTTAACAGAATAAGAGAAAAGAGGTATGGAGACAGTTACTTTCTTGAGTAAATTGCCCTTTAAAGTAATTTTATGGTAAAGGGACATAAGAGAAATTGGCTAACAACTAGAAGGCATATATCTTCAAGGGAAATATTTTTATTTTATTTTATTTTATTTTATTTTATTTATTTTTTTGTGAGGAAGATCGGCCCTGTGCTAACATCTGCCAACCCTCCTCTTTTTGCTGAGGAAGACTGGCCGTGGGCTAACATCCATGCCCACCTTCCTCCATTTTATATGGGACACCGCCACAGCGTGGCTTGCCAAGCTGTGCCTCAGTGCGCGCCAGGGGTCTGAACCGGTGAACCCCGGGCCACTGCAGTGGAGCACGCACATTTAACCACTGCGCCACCGGGCCGGCCCCTTTATTTTATTTTTTTGTGAGGAAGATCAGCCCTGAGCTAACATCCATGCTAATCCGCCTCTTTTTTTTCGCGGAGGAAGACCGGCTCAGAGCTAACGTCTATTGCCAATCCTCCTCCTTTTTTTTTTTTTCCCCAAAGCCCCAGTAGATAGCTGTATGTCATAGTTGCACATCCTTCTAGTTGCTGTATGTGGGACACGGCCTCAGCATGGCTGGAGAAGCGGTGCTTCAGTGCGCACCCAGGATCCCAACCCAGGCCGCCAGTAGCGGAGCATGGGCACTTTAGCGCTAAGCCACAGGGCTGGCCAGGGAAACATTTTTAAAGGGAGATATTTTAGTGTATTTGGTTGCTGGTGGGAATGAGTAGTGAAGGAAGTATTAAAAAAGCAGAAGAGAAAGGGGACAGTGTCTGGAACGGCGTCTCTGAGTGCATGGTACTGAGATTGGAGGGGTCAGCCTTTGACAGGCTCGCGGAGAGTGCCTCCATGATGAAAGGAGAAATATAGCTAGACTATGAACTGTGGTGGTAAGAGTGGGTGGAAATTCTTTGGATTACTTCTATTTTCTCAGTGAACTAGGAACCGAGGTCATCAGCCAAGAGAAGGGATGAGAAAGAAAAAACTACAGGCTCAAAGAGTGATTGTAGAAGGAACGTGAGCTAGTAAAAACCAGGTTGGGAGCTGGGGTCAGATCAGGAGCGAGGCCACTTTAGCTGCTTCTGGGGCCATAGTCCCTCAAGCAGTGTAGATAGAGCAGAAGCCCAAAGGTGTTACATCTGTCCTGTGGGGTCAGGCCACCCCTAAACTTCAGGTGCAGGTGATGTTACAGGATGAGCTAGGGTGGGTTAGGCAAACATGAACACTTACACGGCAGCCTGAGCTCTTCATTTAACAGCAGAGAATAGCTCCTATGCCAATTTTGAAAGGCCTCAGAATAGAGTGACACCCACCTGCTCTGCGATGGTTGTGGATTCTCTAACACTGCCGAGGCATAGCAGTCAGTCAAATTCAGTGTCTTTTTCTTTACTGGGAATGAGCTTGGGGTATGGAGGCAGTGTGAAGAGTGTGGGGAAAAATATGTAAGTAGTGAGTCATTGATTAAATTTCAAGCCTTATTTTTCCTCTGCTATTTGATGGAGCAACAAATCCTGTAAATCAACAGAATTTGGAGTGAAAAAGTAAGATCTCAGCACTTCCATGAACCTTCTTCCTTTAATTGATTTTACCATTAATCTCTCCACACCCAATTTAGTCATCTCTCTGGGACCCATGTTAATAATCTGCCCAGGATTTTGCAAAATTAAGCAAAACACATCAAACGCCACCTGGTTAACATCACCATTTCATTGTCGGTTGTTTGCTTATTTTCTTAAGACATGAATGTAGAAATTAAATATATACTTAATTTTATCTACAAATATTTCGTGGAAACTTATTTATCATCATTGTGGCTTTTTATTTAAAGTGTAACAACTCTGAGAACTGGAAGAGCATGGTGTTACAACCACTCCTTCAAGTTGAATTTTATGAACAAGAAGAAATTTTTAAAATGCTAGAGTTTCTACTATATTATGTTCTAAATTTGTACTCTTAAATGACCTTTTTATTTCATTTACAATCATGCCAAAATGAGACTTTTTCTCTTGTAACATTTTTAAGGATTAGAAAAACCTTTATACTCAGTTAACTCTAAAGATCAGTCTTCAACATTTAATAGATGTAATGCAAGTATAAAAGGCGTAATCTCATCAAACTCTTGATATGGAATTTTCCTGCATTTTATAACTTATAATTTTATTTTCTCATTACCCACTAAGAATGTTGTTCAAGGTTAGACTTTGCTATTCTATATTCAACACATTGATATTTGGATTAGAGAGGAGTTGTTGAATGGCTAGTATCATATAAGACTTAATTAAGAGGAGCCATTACTTCACGATTGATTTTGGTGCACGTCAAAATTAACCAAAGCCTTACATTAAATTTTACCTTTTAAAAAAATTACAGTGATATGTTGTAAATCTATTTGGTGCTGTCCACCACAGAACCATGTCATGGGGGAAGATTCTGGGACAGGTGCAGCTTGTGTATGTTACTTAACCAACCAGAGCCTCAGTCTCTTCCTCTGTATATTGAGGAGATAAATGAGATGTCTTTGGAATCTAAACTTTCCAACTCTAAGGCCCCAGGAATCCATTTGAAGTCATCTAAATCGTTGCACATGTAAAAGAGAGGTGTCTATGAGTTATCTACTTGGTAAGACAGACCTACCTTCCTTTTCTAATTAAATGTTTCTTAGATTCATTATTTACTCCCCCTTTTTCACTGCCACCAATTTATTTGTGAAACTAAGCGTCTGGATTTTTGCATTGGCTTCCAAGCTTTTTTTTCTGTGACATCTATTCTGCACTCTAGTAATAGGTTGCTCATTAATTCATTCAACAAATATTTATTAAATGTCTGGTATGTTCCAGGTATTACTTTGTCTCAGCAGATACGAAAGAGAACAAAGCAGACAAAAACATTTTATTTCATAGAGCTTAGGTTCTAGTGAAGGAAGAAAGACAATAACAAACGAGTAAAATGTACATGTGTTGGATGGTCATAAGAAGTAGAACGAGGAGAATACGCAGGGGTGAAGTTTAGGGAAAGTGGGGCGGGGTGGGTGGAGGTATCACTTTGAATGGGGTGCTCAGGCATGGCCCACTGGTGACATGACTTTTTACCAGGGACTGCTCAAGCGTTGTTGTGAGTACTACATTTAGTGTCAGACAACACGTCGCCATAAGGCATTTGCAAAAGGAGAAAAATGTATAAACACAATCTCAAAATTCAGGATTAGAGTCAAGTGGAGAAGATGAGCAAATGAAACCTTCAGTACAGAAGAAGCGTCTGTGATACAATGCCCAGAAGATGACCCCAGATTCGGACTCTGCCGCTTTCCAGTTGTGTAGTCCGGGAAAATAACTCCACGGTGCTAAACTTCAGTGTGTTCCTCCATAAAATTGAGATTCTAACAGTACTCACACCTGTATCCTAAAATAAATACAAAGGTTAAATGTGCTCATACAGTTTTTTAAATTTCTCAGACAATACAAAAGGCAGCATACATGAGTTGGCACTTAGTATATGTTCAATGATTGAAGAAAACATCAATCAATTATTTTTTAATAAGTGATTTTTTACAGTTTTACCCATTGGACATAAACAGTTATATACTTTTTTAACGGTAAACTTTGGTGAAGCTTTTAAAATTTGTGCTTATCTCTTGAATTATCTGAGCTATAAAAAAATCTGAGCACAATAGCAACTATGAATTGAAAATGAAAACAATCTTAAGAAGAACACTGATTAAAATGTTAAATCTTTGCTCTGTAAATATAATTTTCTATGAACAAATATAAATATTAACATTAAATCCACAGTTATTTTTGGCAACTTCAAGTTTCCCTAGGCAGCATGAAAGAGTGTTATTTTATAAAATGAATGAATCTATTTCCTTGTGCTACACGAAGGTCTTAATTTTGATGACAATGAAAGGCATCTCTAGTACCTATAATAGCTTACTACGTCTTGGATTGGAGTTGGCCTTTAAAACCATTTTTAGGTAGAGTAAAATTTGTTATGCTTCCTTTTATGCTGAAATTGGGTGAATCAAAGACATCAATCAACTTCATATTATAAAAGAGGTATTATAAGAAGAATATAACACAAGTACTGTACATATGTGTTTTGCTACTTTTCCATGTAGTATAACTGTAAAGACCCCCTATATAGTACAATGCAGACTTGCAGTATGTTTCAATTACATTAAGAGTCATGTTTAGGATTGCATGAAAATCCATAATGCTTCCATTAAATTCCTATACCTGGTACATTTCCAAAATAGTGAACCTGACACAAATAAAACCAGAAAAATTGATTTTGATGCATCTTAGCTTTTGCATCAAAAAATATTGAAATAATCACTTAAGGCACATAGTTGTCTTTCAAAGCTATAGTAGCTTTTTTCCCCTCACAGAATCCATCAGCTTTTAAAGAGGAACAAGTCATTCATTTGAAAACAGAGGTCATATCAGAAAAAAAGGCAATACATGCATGACTAACAAAATCCTCTCATTCATGAGGAAAATTTTATTTAAATTTCAAATCAGTAGTGAACCCTATCCAAACGCTTGTTGACCAGGAAAGAAAATGAACTCTATTTCTATGGAGATAGTTTGTGAAGCATAACATATGGTCGATGTTATCTTTCTCATGCCCTTGCTTACCCTGGAAGGTGTAGTGGGTCACGAAGCAGCACAGCACGACTCAAAATGTTTAATTCACTGTGTTGGTCCTCATCATTCCATATGGAGCCAAATAAGAAATTCTTGAACCCAATCATAATAATTTTGTTACCCTTAGACAAATCCTTATATTACATACCAGGAACTACTTTTTTGGTGGTTAAAGAAAAAGCATTAGTATTAGTTGTTAGCAAACAAGTGTAAATCATACTGAATCACAGAAATTAACTACTCTTTATTTTGAAGCGTGGGGCAGGGCTGATGTCACTTTACATTTTTATATCCAGCATCTTTATTTGCTAGCTGTCTTTCATTTTTTTTTTTTTAATATGTTATACAACAGGTTTGGGAAAATACTTGTAAAACATTTATTATGAAAAACTAAAGTTAGGGGCCCGGCCTGGTGGCGCAAGCGGCTAAGTGCGTGCGCTCAGCTGCATCAGCCCAGGGTTCTCGGGTTCAGATCCCTGGCGTGCACCAGTGCACTGCTTGTCGAGCCATTGCTGTGGCGGCGTCCCATATAAAGTAGGGGAAAATGGGCACAGATGTTAGCCCAGGGCCAATCTTCCTCAGCAAAAAGAGGAGGATTGGCATCAGATGTTAGCTCAGGGCTGATCTTCCTCACAGAAAAAGAAAAACAAAAAACAAACTAAAGTTAGTAGATCAATTGGGAAATAAAAAGAAACGTTATTGGAAGTGGAGGTTATTGAAATTTTCAGCCTGAAAGTGACTTGGAGCTCTGCAGACAAAATTCGACATTCTAAGAAATACAAGAAAGTCATTATAATATTTTCAAGTTTTAGATATTAAGCATTTTATAGATCATGTAACTATTATATTTTTCACTTTCAGTCAAGTGTTTCGCATTGGGTGTGCTTTGCCATCCTGGAAAAACTTTTGATGAGGCCACAGATTATGCAGTTTGGGCAACATATTTTCCATTGGATTACATCAAAGCCACATGACTACCAACCCTCTAAGCACACAGAATACCTCTTTTATTGATATAATGAATATTGGAGGACTTGGATGATATCTGAAGGCAAGTGGGCTTCTTAATATTCAACCTCAAATTAGGTGAGATTCTTTCCACAGAGACAGAAACTTCCTAGAAGAGCAGAGTACAGCAAAATATCCTTGATGTGAGTCTGTTCTCCTATGAGAAAGAGAAACAGAGGGTTGGAATTACAAGTGCCCAGTTTCTCCTCCCATGCTTACTAGTTAGAAAAACCACTCCACCTGAGATGGAGTCAGAATATGGGTAGAGAGGGCAAGAGTATTAGCCAGTTGGGGCTCCCTCCACAGACAAAGAAACGTCAGGAGTGGAGAAGTAGGCTAACCCTAGTTTCACCTAAAACATCTCTTGGATATGGGATAATAAAGACAAATAAGGACTGGTCCTAGGTAGACTGTGACCAAAATTGCTATTTTAATCAATATTTACCAAGTAGTTGCCATGTGCAAAGGACAATGCTTTATACAGATATTTGCAAAGAGGCTGAGCTCAATAAATAATTGTTTAATTAATAAAGGAATGATATAAAAGCTCCAACTGAACATAAAAGTCAAAATCAAAAGTTAATTGAGTCAATTGGTGCCACAATTCCAATTGTCTTTCTTTAGGGGTTGGAAAAGTAAAAAGAAAACAAGCAATCTTCAGAGCTCCAGTTTGCCCTGTCGTATATTTAATGTCTTCATTTCTTTTGTGGTAGATCACAGAAAATGGCCTCGATTCTTCCCTGCTTCATGTATCCATGGTCTTTGTCATCTAAGTTTGCAGTGTTCTGGGATTGGCCATGTGGCTTGTTTGGGTCAGTGGGATGTAGCAAACACAACCAGGCAAAAGCTAGCAAAGGGCTTGAACAAATTGGCTTGCCCTCTCTTGCATTGCTGCCATCACCATGCCTGGTCTAGAGCCTGCTGGAGTAAAAGAGACATGTAGTAGAGTCAATTTATTCCAGTTGTCCATTTTGAGACCTGCCTAGGTAAGCCCAATGCCAATAACGCAAATGCAGCCAAGTTCAGCAGATCCAACTAGAAAGCCACTTGGGCATTGAAAGCTTATTGTTGTATGCCACTGAGGTTTTGAGGTTCTTTTTATTCAGCATTATGGCAGCAATAGATAAATGGCACAGCTTTTTTCCATTGTCCCTCTCTCTTCTCTCTCTCTCTTGTCCTCAATCTCTTTCTTTCTTTCTTCCTCCAGTGATAAAACAAAATTTATTCATCATTTGCTGTGTGCCAGGCACTATGCAAAGAACATGAGATGCAAGGATAATAAGGCACTAACTCAATCGCTTTATCATTACTTCTCTACAATCCATGTCAATTCTCCTCTCTGCAATCTGTGCTCTCTTATGACTATCAAAGTCAATAGGCTATAAAATTGAGACACTATCTGCAGCCAAGTATAATTTGGTTAATTGTTGAATTCAAAGTCCTTTGAGCATCTAACTGAAGGTAGATAATAGACAGTGCTTCGTCATTACTTTTATTGTTAGCTCTAGCCTCATGTCTTAAAGCCTGGGCATAAAGCCATGTGCTAATCTGGGAAGTTGTTGGAGTCTGAAGTGCCAGGAAAAAAACAGGTCAAGTGGAAGATACTTTAACTGTAGGAGTTGCCAGAGAGAAAATACATGCTAATGTGTGACTGTATAAGATGTGATGATATAACTATCAATATTAAAAGTTATACTTTTAATAGCCTTATAGAAAAAAATCTAAAACATATAGATTTATATCTTAATTAAAAAATTTTTAGTATGAAAAACTCCAAATACGTATATGTGTAAATAAAAGAATATAATTCAATGCCATATGCCTGTTAATCCAGAGTCAACAATTATCAATACAAAGCCAATTTTGTTTCTTCTGTATCCACACTCACCTTCCTAGATTTCATTTTGAAATCTAGCAAATCCTGGTCAACAAATTATTTTATCTACAAATATTCAGTACATTTATCTAAAAGATAAAGTCTTTGCAAAACAATAATACCAGTACTGTTACCACACAAAATTGGGGTTCTCTGCCCGATGTGCATAAATGAGCCAATTAATTATGGCACCAGCCTTTGAGGGGAGAAATCAGCTTTTTATTCTGCAAGATCGATCTCCAAGGAGACAGGGGGCATGTGCCCTCAGATCTGTCTCCCTGTTTCAGGATCTGGGACAAAATTTAAGAGATTAGGGAGAACAGGTTGGCATGCGGAAATGCTGGTGGGACAGGTTTTGATTGGTGGGCTTCAGGTATTTATGGTAAGGTTTTAAACATTTATGATGAGGTTCTAAACATCTATGATGAAATTGGGAAGGAATTTTAACACCGGATTTAATGAATGAGGAACCCCTGGCTGCTGATACTAGTCCAGCTTTCAAGTTCCCATCATTTCCCGGTCCTTGGGTTCCGTAGAAGGAGGCTCTTTGGTTCCGAGGTTGTTTCGGGTCATGGTTTCTTCTTTTGCGCACGCCCTGGCTGTGTGACTTTACAGTTTTTCTGGAAGACAATCCTTAATCACTTTGTTGATAAGAGATGGGGTCTGTTCAAATTGGCTCTAAATGGGCCCGTGGTTACAATACCACACTAAAAAATAACAATTACTTCTTTTTTTTTTTTTTTTTTTTTTTGTGAGGAGATCAGCCCTGTGCTAACATCCGCCAATCCTCCTCTTTTTTTGCTGAGGAAGACGGCCCTGGGCTAACATCTGTGCCCATCTTCCTCCACTTTATATGGGACGCCGCCACAGCATGGCTTGCCAAGCAGTGCGTCGGTGCGCGCCCGGGATCCGAACCAGCGAACCCCGGGCCGCCGCAGCGGAGCGCGCACACTTAACCGCCTGCGCCACCCGGCCGGCCCCAACAATTACTTCTTAATATTAGCGAATTCCACAGACCATTTTCAAATATTTCCAGTTGTCTCATAAAAATGTTCAAATCAAGAGCCAAACAAATTTCACACAGTGTAATTGGTAGATGTATCTTTTAAGTCTTTTGATCTTAAAAGATTAACCCTTTTTCTCTTTTTTTCTTGCAATTTATATTTTGAAGAAAGAGAGTCATTTGTTTGGGTTCACGACAGTTTGAATTTCACTGTGGAATCATATAACATATTCCTCTGACTCTTGTATTTCCTGAAACATGGAAGTTAGATCTATGGGCCTGATCACGTTTAGGTTAGATTTTCTTGCAAAAATACTTCAGAGGTAATTTTGTGTATTTCCATCAGGAAGCAGTGATGCCTTTCTTTCCAAATTTATTAATTATCAGTCTATTAATTAAGGACTGCGAAATGGTGATCCTCTAATTATATCTCTTTCACTTGTTAGCTGGAACATAGCTGTAAAGAGAAACTTCTCAAGACATATCTGGTTACCTTGGGGTGCAACTGGTATAGGAAAAGATGGGTAAGTGCTTAATTTGCTTCTGTACTAACTAGTTTTCAAAATAATGAATTGGCAACCTTGCATCTTCGAAAGGAGAACCATGAGTTTTCTCCTTTTATTTCTCTTTTCCTTTCTCTCTTGTTTCTTCTTTTTTTAAAGAACCTTAATGACTCATGGATTTAATCATATTTGATGTATTTTAATTCATTGGTTAGGGGGAGATGCTTCATGTTGGCTACTAAGTCCTTTTAATTAAACCCCAGTAGTCTTTGATGGCTTCTTTTGCTTTCTGTTGACAAAATGTTCCACACTCATCTTGTACATTTTCTTCCCCAGAATTGGAATCAAACACTTATTCAAGGAGTCCCTGGTTCCTTTGTATGGGAAGTGATATTTAGAGACTGTAATTGGAGCATTAGTGGCGTCATGCAACCAAGCTCATCATAGTTTCTAGGCCTTTTCAGCGGAAGAGCTAACAAATGCGTATGTAATACTTACTGAGTCCATTCAGACTCTTTGAATTCAAATTTAGGATGAATTGAATGAGAATTGTATACATAACCTCATTGATCTTGTATCTGCACCTCTCATCAAGCAATGCCAAAAATTCATGTTCCCAATGACTCCAATATAATTACTCACTGGCTTTATTCTACAAAACACATATAACACTGTTAGCACCACCAGAAAAACACTATCAGAAAAACGCTGTCAATACTACCACCAACAACATGATCACATGAAAATGTTTGAAGAATTTTTTTTCACTTATTTTTGTTTTAGGATATATCTAACTAGGAATATACAGTCAAATTTTGTGTTTAGTCATTTGAAATAGTTTCTTTCTTTGGTTATGCCAGCAACTCAATAAATAATTAGAACATGTAAATATTTAAAATTTAGCATCAGATTTTAAGATAGCTCTATGTTATTTTAATTTTCAATCATAATTATTTAGATTTTTTTCGTTATTGTAAAGTCAAATTCACAAAGAAGTTATAGTAAGCAGTCTCCAAAGTGGCCGTCAGAGATCTTGGCCTCCTGGTATTCATACCCTTGTACCGTTCCCTCAGGTTAATCAGTATGACCAATAACGTACTTTGGAAGTGATGATGTGTGAATTCTAAGGATATGTCATAAAAGACATTGTGGCTTCAGCCTTCATCTTTTGAATTACCCATGGGGGAAACCAGCCACATGTCTAATATATTTCTTGATACTTGTTTAAAGAGAGCATTCTTTGCGCCCTCACAAAGAATTGAGTGTTGAGTGTGCAACTGCACATAATAAATCTACTTCCACATCCGTGTCTTCTTAAGACTTCAGATTTCTTCCTCTACACTATACTAAAGTAAACCAACTTTATTGAATATAGGCTATTCTCAAATCCCTGTTTTAGTTTAAAGAAAACTACTAGAACTGCTTATACTGCTGGAGCTACCACATTAAATCCAGAGTCTGTGATAAGTGTGTCCATACCCATCATTTGGCATGATCCAAAATTATGTTCTGTCCTGTATGGTTTAACACTCTTAGAATTCATTACCACGTATATTTCCCAAAGTTTCTGGTGATATTAATTAACAAAACATTGCAATTATTTTAAAGTATAAACTATCTTCACTCTTGTTTCCTTCAAGCCTGCTGAGATCTGACATTAAATATAGATCTAGAAGCAATAATGGGTGGTTTGGGTGGGTCTTGAGGTGCACAGCATTTCCTTACCATGCTACTGCCTCAGTAAGTTTATTACATGGCCTTCAAGTAAGGGAGAACTAGTTCCCTCAGACATGGGAGGAGAGGAAGTGTTTCCTGGAAAAGAAGACTTAGAAAAACTAGGGGGCTCAGGATGCTCAGCATTATTCAAGTCCGCTCGTGCATTCCCATTTCAAATCACAGGGTCCCAGTCTTTCCCAGTCGATGCTCTTTCAGCTGGTGAATCCATAGGTTCAACTTACATTGTGCTTTAACTTGCACAATTAAATATTGGGTCTTATATTCAGCAGGCCTGGCTCTGTGGCTGAAAGGAATAAGTGATTCCATTAGGTCTGCCGTAGAAGCTCTCTGGATCTTTGTGACTTAGAGAGTTTAAAGCCCCAACCTTGTCCTCTTCTTTTTGGAAAGCTCTCCAATGCAATAAGAAACAGCCATCCCTCCTCACAGCTCCTAAAGTGATCGTTACCACCACTTTACAATTGTAAAGTTCAACAAACATTTGATCTGTCAAAGGTGCTTACTTCAATAGGTACTTTGTTGCAAACAAATGCTTAGAATTTAATTTACCATGATGCCTCTGGATCCTGTAGGTTGCTGGGATCTTATCTCACACTGGCATGGAATCTAGCCTGGATTCAAAAACATTGCCAACCAACCCAAGAATCTTCTCAGTTAGGGTCTATACAGGAATAGAGGAACCAAACCAAGTATTTCAAGAGATGGAATTTAATACATGAATTGATTACACAGTGTTGCAAGTCTGAATGAGCAGACAGGGAACACTGTGGTAACATGGTGATGATAACCGTGGAAATAAGCTACCACATGTTAGACCCGGTGAAACACAGGGAAGAAGTTGGGGTTATCACTACACAGACACTTAAGGGAAAGTGTCATGTAGTTATAACTCAGAACTTCTTATAGGAGGCCTGCAAGACTGCTGAGGATAACAGTGAGTGGGGACAATGGAGCAGTTCTGGGAATGCTCAAGGCAGTTGGAGGCTGGAACCAATTGCTGCTGCTGTGGGGAAATGTCCTGGCTGGGACATTACTGTCAGGAACTGTACGAAAAGAGGAAAAGAATAAATTCATTCTCCCTTTCTCTGCCTGCAAGTCCTCTTTAGGACCTCCTACTATTGATAGAACCTAATGGGATGTCAATTGGCAAATAGTTTGCAAAGTCCCAGCTCCAGCATCACAGAGCAGAGTACAGAAGGATAGATTTGAAACTGAAGGTTAATAGGTAAATGCCTGGCACAATTATTGGTTTTTCTGTTCTCTTAGTAGAGGAAAGATATGTTCTCCACCTTCACATCTCTAGGGCTCCCTCCTCTGCAGTTAACACTAGATGTTCAATGATATAGACTGTGTCCTCTGAGATCTGTGCCATCTGCTTCTCTCCCTACTTTTACCTGGAACTTCTTTTTCCATTGCCCCAATGTCTCCTCCCTGGTCGATTAAGTTTCTCTTTCTGGTGTTTTCTTTTCAGGATGGACTGAATCCTTTAACCCAGCTACAGTTGATTGGTTTCTAGAGTTTATAGGGTTCAGACTGCCATGTGCTGGCCACATTTTCCAATGTCTGCTTTATTCACTTGTGAATTGGAGCCTGAATGGTCTCATGGTTGTTGGTCTGTTGATGTTCTTAACTGGTCCACTGAACTTTGCATACCTATTGGAGCCTCTCTATTTGGGAATGAGAACTTGTTGACAGTTCACTTTATGGAGTCTCTGACTCTCTGGGCCATTGGAATTCTCTTTGCCTTCTTTCTGTGTCTTTCTGCATGGGTGCTGCTACCACACAGGTTTTTTGACAGTTGTACTTTGGCGCTTCCTTTATATTTTGTTATTTGAAGGATACTCTACCATTGATCATGCTGTAGAAGTTTAAAAACCATGCCTGTGGATTTTTTTCTTTTTAATAGCTTTATTTCACATACCATACAATTTATCCGTTTGAAGTGTACAATTTAATGGGTTTTAGCATATTCACAGAGTTTTGCAACCAAAAGCATGATCAATTTTAGAACATTTTCATCACCCTGAAAAGAAACCTTCAGCAGTCAGTCCCATTAGGTATGATGTTAGCTCTGGGGTTTTCATAGATCCCTTTATTAGAATAAGAAACTTCCATTCCATTTCTAGTTTGTTAAGTATTTTTTATCATGAATGGGTGTGAGATTTTGACAAATATATATCCTGTGTCTGTTGTGATGATCATGTATTTTTTTCACTTTTTTCTAGTAATATGGTATATTATGTTTATAGATTTTTAAATGTTAAAGCAACCTTGCATTTCTGGGATAAATCCCACTAGGTAACTGTGTATAACCCTTTTTGATGTTTCTGGATTTGGTTTCCAGTATTTTGTTGAGGATACTTCTGACTATATTCATAAAAGATCTTGGTTTGTAGTTTGTTTTTCTTGTGATGTCCTGTTTTGGTATCATGGAAATATTGGCCTCATAGAATGAATAGGAAAACATTCCATCCTTATTAATTTTGGAAGAGTTTGTGAAGAATTGGTCACAATTCTTTAAGTGTTTGGTAAAATTAACCAATGAAGCTAACTGGGCCTCAGATTTTCTTTGAAGTGGAAAGGTTTTTGATTATTAATTTATTCTCTTTACTTGATATAGGTCTAGCCATATTTTCTATTTCTTTTTGAGTCAATTTGGTAGTTTGTGTCTTTCCAGGAATGTATCCTTTTTATCTATGTTATCTAACTTGTTGACACACAGCTGTTCATAGTATTCCTTATAATCCTTTTTATTTCTGTAAATTTAGTTGTGATGTCCCCTCTTTTATTCCGGATTTTTAAAATTTGAACTTTCTTTCTTCTTTTTCTTTGTCAGTATAGTTAAAGTTAGCAAATTTTGTTGATCTTTTTGATTATTTAATTTTTGGTTTTGTTGATTTTTCTCTGTTCTCTGTTTCATTCATTTCCAGCCTAATTTTTATTTCCTCTGCTTATGATTGTTTTTCTTTGTTTGTTAATTTTAGTCTACTTATTTCAATTGCTCTGTCTTTATAGGAGGATTTATGGTGATTTAAAAATGACTCTGAAGCCTCTGCCATTCTGTCTGGGACCAATATAAAACATTTTAAAACTAAAACGAAATAAATGTTTGTTTATATATTTTCTGACAACACTTTCAGTAATACACACTTTCTCATGAACTTTCTTGAGTAAAGAAATGTGATGTTATTGATCCATCATTAAAAATGTACACTATCTCTAGCCGTTACTTATAAAATCAGTGACAGTATTGAAGAAGTCAGTTGGATCAGTTAAAAATTATTCAATTTCTGACTTTTGTACACCTGAGTTTATTAATAATAAGACCAGATTCTGCATATATAGTTATACACATATGCAGATATATACATATATATGCACATGGATACCATATCCATACGTTTATATATACATATCATATAATTTACATATGTATATAATTTATATTTGTATACATTTATATACACATAGTATATACATTTATATATGTGTACATATACATATATATAAATAATTTGTATTATTGTATGACTGTTATCCTTTTAATGAGACATTTGGCTCTAGGAACCTTGATTTTTTAGAATGTCACATAAGGAAACAATAAACTCTGAAACATGTTTCATTGGTAATAATAATAAAAATAGAGTTTAAAACTAAAAAATATGGGATAGATTGTTCATATATATTGTCTCACAGAATTCTCACTGCTCTGAAAATAGGGTATTATCATCCCCATGTTAAAGAAATTGAGGCTCAGAGAGGTGAAGAACTTGTCCATAGCCACACAGAAAATAACAAGGAGAGCAAAGATTCAGACAGTGTTTATAAGATTTCAAAGCTATGCTTGCTTTTTCTATATAGTTCTGCAGTCCCAATTCAGGGTTAGACACGAAATATTTTCAAGTACATTTATCATCCCACGTGAAAAGCCCACATATTTACCATATTTAACGGGAGTAGACTGAGGATCATTTGAGGTGAACTGACTGGACTCATTCTGTTTGTGTGGGGAAATCTAGCCATCTGTGTGCTAAATAAGAGTGAATAGAAAATGTGATAAAAAATAGAGAAGTCATCTCATATCAAGATGTATTTCTGTGGGTTTAGGTGGCTGGTATGCTTATACCTCTTTCTAATTATGAAGATGTGATTCTTTGAATAAAGGTTGCCTGATTATGCCGTGTCAAAATGGCTACAGGGCCTTTCAAAGAACAAGTCTTGATTGATGTCGACTTGCACAGCATTAGAACAGGCAGAAAGATCTCACATGCAATCGTGAGCAGAAACATAAAGAACCCAGCCATGAGTGACTTCTCCATTCTTGATATAATTGATTAGGGAGAGTCATAAGTGATGTGAGAGTAATCACTAAATGGGATAGCCTCAAGGAGAGAAGTCCTTTGTCCAAGAAGATGAGTCTAGGAAGAGGATACAGCACTGAAAACGTGAATTATGGTTTGGATTAGGAAGTGATAAATGAGATCCTTCTGTTGACATTCAGAGGAACCCAGAGGCTATGTGAGCTGGTTAGGAAATGTAGCTGCGTCAGAAGATAGACAACGCACAGTAGGACAGGTCTTTAAAGTGCTTTAGTCGACATGACCTTTCTTTATCTCCTTAGCGGTAGCACATTCACTGCCATTTCCTAAAGTTCTGGGGTTATTTGCAAACCACAATTTTGTTTTTTCCATCTCTCCCTAATCCATTACCCCAGGATTACATATTGACCATCTCCAAAGAACAGAAAAACTAATATTCCAAAACTTGGCTAGGTGAAATTGTGAAACTTAATTCACACCTATATTTGTTTTGTTGTAGTGTAAATGTTGTAGAATTTTACCAAGGTGGAAGACAGAGGGGGAGAGAGAGAGAGAACAAAAACCCACGGGCTCCATTTACTGCAAAGATATTTCATTAATGAAAAGATGAGTAATTTTGATTTTTGCTTATGAAATTTGTTGGGTGTGTGACTGCTGTCATGGCTCTCCCTTCTCCACACTCTCTGCCACCACACTACTGCCCATGATCCTCAAACCATGGGGCATGGGGTTTTGTTCCTGGTCTTTTTGTTTCTGCCTCCCTCTGCCGCAAGGGGTTTGCCTGTCTGTCTCATTTAGCAGACACTGAGGGACTCTAGTCCAGCTCTAGGAACAAGGCAGCTCTCTGCTCCTCCTTGAGGTTCAGACTAAAATTGTTGGAATGCTTTGTCCTCCTTATTCAGAACTCCCTTTTGAGTTCTGAGTGTCTTGAAAACTATCAGAGGAAATCTTAGCCCTAAACTTTCCTTCTCTTTCTTTTTTCACTTTTCTTGCTGTAGTCCAATCCCTTCAACCACACATATGACCCTCCTGAAATTGTCTGCTGAATTTTCTGAATTTGCTTCAACTAGTGAAGCGTCTGGATCTTAAAAAAACAAGTAAACAAACAAACATGTATTTTCCCTTCTTATTTTGATTCTTATGTAGTCCAAGGTGGGATGCCTTCATCTTTGGGGTAGGCCAAGTTAAAATAAAACAAAATGCTAACTGTTTAGATGTGGTTTTGGATTTAAGGAAAAGAAAGAAAATCTAACTGCATGCCAATCACTGCACCACGCACTTTTACACATGCTTGAAGAAGGCCTGCAGCTTTGTGGGCCAGCTATCACATCCGTTAGGATAAGCAAGAATGCAGGAAACCGGATCAGAAGCTCTGGGCGTTATTGGACTATCTGTTGATTTCTATTCTTCATGGGTGGATAGAGGGAAAACTATGGGACAAGATGATGAGTAAACCCAATAACAGTTTGTTACCTTAAGAAGCTTAAAATTAACTGCAGGATAGACGTGTTCTGAGTAGTATCCTAATTCAGTCAACCAGATGAAATTTTACCAGAATAAAAATTCAGGTTTTCAGAGCAGAAAATTTTCATTCCTACCACTATGTACACTCATACTAACTGAAGATGATGTTGAAGAAAGGATTCATTTTTTATTTTCTTCCTCATGAGCTTGGATTTAAGAGAAGTAGACATGATTTCTGGCAGTACGTGTGTGTGTGTGTGTGTGTGCGTGCGTGTGTGTGACTTTGGACTAATGTTTAATTTTTCTGTCCGTCAGTTACACCAACATTAACATGAGGATGGTAATATCACACCAAGATTAGTGAGAACATGAATTAGATAATGCCTGCCAATTCCTATAGCTCCTTAGAGAAAGGTATTGTCATTTGACTCAAGCTCATTTGTAAATGACTAAAGATGTCAAGATCAAAAATTTACTTGACTGCTCTTTATTTATATTATAAAACTTCAAGTATATTGGTATTTTGTGTTCCCACTATCACAGGTCTCTGAATTCTACTCAGGTTCAACTCTAAGACAAAGCATTTGTTTTATGACATAGGAAGGGGTTTCGTGATGGATAAGAATGTGAATATAAAATAAAATTATTCATATTTTTAATGTTACATGGTTAAAATAATAAAGCCATTTGGTAAAAATAAAGACGATACCCCAGCATTAGTTTTTTTTTAGTATAACCTGCCGTTATATACCTACAGGCTATTTTCTTAAATGTCTCACATTCAAAATTTTAAAACTCAATTTAGTTGGAGGAAAATTTTAACCACAATTTTCTCAAGACAGTTGTTTTCCTTTAAATTGTAGCTCTCATCCTTTATTGGATCACTGATCCTATTTGATATCTATTGAAAGGGGTGACTCCTCTGCCCAGGTAAAAGCACAATGTCAATCAAGGGTCTTTGCTGAAAGCAACCAAAACCAGCTGGCTGGCTCAAGCAGAAATACGATTTACTGAAGATTGTAAGTAGCTCACGGAATCTTTGGGTGGCTCAGAGAATCAGGTTTGGAGACTATGTAGTTCAGAACAGTGCCCAAAACACACCACAGCATGTTGTTGCCCATCCAGGGCCTGTATCCCCAACACTGGCTGCTGCTGCAAGAAACTTGACTTTTGCTGCTTTTGGAAACTAGATGCAGTTGATCCTACCTTTGCCACCAAGTTTTGAGGCCTGAAGGGGATGAGCATCATGGGCAAGGCAAATGGATGGTCAGAGTCAGGTAGGCTGAGCCCATCAGTGCCTAGATAGCAAGTCAAGACTGAGGAAGCATACCTCTTTCTTCTTTCGTTGATTTAGCCAATATCATGTAAGATCAACTATGCCTATTAGGCACTAGGGAAATCATAGGGAATAATAGAAGGAAATAGTTTGTGGATTTGACAAAATGTTTGAGAAGACAAGACGAACGTGGCTGAGTCAAAGGGATTTCGTAAGAATTTTCTCTGGGAGTATTTGACATTATTGGCAAAAGCTGTAGGGCTGTTTTGAGAAAATGAGCTAGTGTAGGGTCAATAAAAAAGCAGTGGTATCACCCATAAAGCTATAACATAAAATGGGAAATCCCAGTATAAAGGTAGGAAAAAGTCTATAGAGTGGTGATATGAAATTAATGTCCAAAATGGAATTAGAGGCCGGCCCAGTGGTGCAGCAGTTAAGTGCGCGTACTCCACTTCTGTGGCCCAAGGGTTCGCAGGTTCGAATCCTGGGGGTGTACCAACGCACAGCTTGTCAAACCATGCTGTGGCGGCATCCCATATAAAGTAGGGGAGATGGGCATGGATGTTAGCCCAGGGCCAATCTTCCTCAGCAAAATGGAATTAAACATGGCAACCAATAAAGAAAAATTTTGATGAAGCAAAATTAGAAATAGGCATATATGTATGTTTAGTCTCAAGAGCCAAGTAGTGAGTTGCAACATTGTATTAGTCAGCTCCAGCTGCCATGACAAAATACCACAGACTGGGTGGCTTAAACAACAGCAATTTATTTCTCATATTTCTTGACCCTGGATGTCCTTAATCCAGCAGAATTCAGTTTCTGGTGAGGGCTGTCCTCCTGGCTTGCAGACAGCTACCTTCTTACTGGGTCCTCACATGGCCTTTCCTCTGAGTGTGCACACACACACACACACACACAGAGTGAGCTCTCTGGTGTCTCTTCATATAAGGACACTAATCCCCTTGAATCAGGGCCTCCACCCTTATGAACTCATTTAATCTTGGTTATCTCCTTCTAGTCCCTTTCTCCAAATACAGTCACATTGGGGGTTAGGGCTTCAACATATGAATTTTTTTTTTTTTTTTTTGCTTGAGGAAGATTGGCCCTGAGCCAGCATCTGTTGCCAATCTTCCTCTTTTTTGCTTGAAGAAGACTGGCCCTGAGCTAACACCTGTGCCAATCTTCCTCTATTTTTTGTATATGGGTTGCTTCCACAGCATGGCTTGATGAGTGGTATAGGTCGGCACCTGGGATCCGAGTCTGCAAACCCGGGCCGGCGAAGCGGAATGCGCCAAACTTAACCACTACACCACCAGGCTGGCCCCCTCAACATATGAATTTTTGAAAGGACAAAATTCAGTCCACAGCAAACATTAAGTATATTTTATGTAATATTGTTGATATTTTATGATGTTAGGGATTTTGTGGTAAAGCATTTTTAACCACAATGCTTAAAAATGCAGATTTAGAATTTGAAAATACCTTAAGAGACTACATCAAAGGCCCTTTAAATCTACAGTCTGGCCAGCCTAAACAATGGTGTAGAGTTATAAATCACATGTCAATATGACACAATGTGTCACATGCCTGTGTTACATGTGTGATTCACTTGTGAATCACATGTCATTGTGAGGTATGCTAGAGCAATATGTATCTTTTGATATATATGATCAGATATGTAGTACATTTTGGTTTAAATTCACAGCATTTAATGAATATCCAATCTATATAATAGTCACAAGCTCGGAGATTTTTGGTACACACTTTTCCTTTAATGTGCATAATAAACTTTGGCACTTTATAATTCATGTTACCTCAAGTGGGATTGAAAATTGTCTTTGGGGAACCACTCCCACTCATGGGACCATAATGAGTAAGATGAAATAAAATATGACTTTTTTATTTCTTGTCCCAGGGGTTTCTTGAGCACTCTCAACCTCAAGAACTCGCCTGAGGTTGGGGTGCCATCATGTCAGTTTTGGACTCACAGATGACTAGAGTTACACTCTGGATTTCTAGATAACTAAATTTCTTGGGAGCTCTTGAAAATACTATCCAACTTAGGATTTGCCAAGTATCTCTAATTTACCGAGCTGCATACCTATTTACATTCAGGAAAATCTTGAGAGAATATTGGCCCTTAGCTGCCTTGATAAATCCATCCACTCTGAAGGCAGAGTAGCAGTAGGGAACTTGCTTGCTGGTCCTACCATCTTCAATACACTGCTCAAAACCCAATAGTTGTTGAACACAGGAGGGACCACAGTAGTAATTGCTCTGAGAACTATAACTCTACACCATGGTTAGTCTGGCCAGACTGTAGATTTAAAGGGTCTTTGATATAGCCTGTTAAGGTATTTTCAAATTCCAAATCTGCATTAATATAGCAAAAAGGCATAAGGTAGTATTAAAAATAAATTAAAAAGCAACCAAACAAATACGCAAACAAAATACCATGCCATATTCATCAGAGATTGCAGCCTAGAGCATTGATTATAATGACCATGTCAGGCTTAGTGTACAAATTTGTCTTGCTCTAAGATAGTACTTGTATATTTTAAATTATGATGAATCTCATAGTGTTTCTTTCCTTCCTCCAGACAGTATGGAGTGTACAATCTGAAGTAAGTTTCATTTGTCTGGTAGTATTGTAGGTATTACCTGTTGTTTAGATACCCCCAAAGGTTGATGCGTGTTTCTCGTTTGCCTGTGGCTAGGACCACAGGGATTTGTTGAACTGCCTGTATGTGTTTCTTCCCTTGAGATAACACTTACTTTTACCTGTTTAGAACAAAAAGCCTCTGTTGTACAATTTGTTCTCACCAAGGGATTTATTTGCTCATTTCATGGACATGTTTATCATGGAATATTCTTTGAACTTGAGCAGGTTTTGTCCATAATATATTATGAGTATCGTTAAGCTGGTGAGCAGAGACAGACAGACAAAGCAAGTTTTCTAAGAGACCATGAATATGTATTCAATAATGCTGACTAAACAAGAATTTCCCATCAGGCCCAGGAAAGAATGGATATATAGTTTTATAAAATAATAAATATAATTAGTGGTAAGTTTAAGCAGAATTGACTTGTATTTTTTTTGGCGGGGGGGATATATTTGGAATAATAAAGTAAATTCTTATATTTTATTCCTACTCTTTTTACCATACATATTTCATCTTAAAGAATCCTAATTAATGGTTTATTTGGCTTTTCATTTAGACAAATAAGTGATAATCTTGTTATATTATAGTAACATTTATCAATTTTCAATGAAAAAAAAGGAAGCTTTTAATAAAACAATAACATACCAATATTTCTGATTATCCTGAGCAATAAAGAGAGGCTTTTGGTTCTATTGCTGAGGTACACAATGAATTGGAAGATAATAAAATGAAATAAATAGTAGCTGAATTTTAAATATAATTCATCTTTATTAAAGTGTTTATTAACATTATTTTTATTTATAATATAATGGTTTATAATCATGGTTTAACTTATTAAAAACTGTACAATTAGTAGAACTGACATAGAAAGCTATGAAAAAAGTTTATTTTTGCTGTGTTTCAGTAATTTAGAAAATTTTCTAAATATTCATCCTAGCAGTGTGATTAGGATTTTAGAAAAAATGCATAAACTTGAAATATTTGCGTTGTTTTACTTTCATCATTCTAATACCTATTTTTTGTTGAGATATTTGATACCAGAATAGTGGTCCCCCAAGGATGTCCATGCCTTAATCTCTGGAATTTGTGAATATGTTACCTTACTTGGCAAAAGAGGAATTAAAGTCACAGATTGAATTAAAGTTGCTAATCAGATAACTTTAAGATAGGGAGCTTTTCCTGCATTATTTGATTGGATCTAATGTAATCACAAAGATTTTTAAATGTAGAGGAGGGAGCTAGAAGAGGAGATAAGAGTGATTTGATGCACGAAGCACTTGACCCACCCTTGCTGGCTCTGAGGAAGGGGCCAATAGCCAAAGAATGTGGGTGGCCTCTAGAAGCTGGAAAAAGTAAGAAAACTGATTCTCCCTAGAGCATGAAGAAAGAAACACAGTTGTGCTGACACTGCTGTCAGCCAGGAGTCACTCTCAGTTCCTAGAGGTTGCCCTCAGGTCCTAGCCACTTGACTCTCTCACAACATGAAAACTTAATTCTTCAGTCAGCAGGAGAATCTTTCCAGTCTGATACAACAGCATCTTATATAATGTAACCTAATCACAGAAGCAACTATCCCCTCATATTAATAAGTCCTGCCTACACTCAAGAGGAATACATATACAGAGTGAATGTACCAGGGGACAGGAATCTTGGGGGCCATCTTGGATTTCTGTCTACCACACTCTAGGTCTGTCTCTCTTTCTCTTTCTCTCTCTCTTTACACGCACATGCACTCATACACACAAATACACATACATATTTGTTTGTTTTATTTTATTGAGGTAGACATATCAGCTTCTTATAATATTTGATTTTCTCAATTGTTTTTTCCTAGTTCAGTCATAATATTTCTCTGTTTTAACTACCAGATCCCATCTGGTTCATAAAACCACCATAAAGAAGATAAAGAGAATTTCTCTGTGTATCCTTTCCCTTATGACATTCAATTGCATACCCACCATCACCAAAACCACATGATTATTGACACTAACATTTCAAATAATCTCTTTTAAAATTTATTTATGTTAAAATTTTTTTTGTCTATGAGAGTTAAGTAAAAATTAATTCACAGCTCTGCATTTCTGGTGACAGAAGAAACTGTAACTGAAAAACTTTTACGCTGATCTAGCACTTTATATTCGCAGTGAGTCAACTGATTAATTAAATCCTAACACTCTGGGATTTAATTATGAAGGAGATTGGGCATTTTTATAAATGAGAAAAATTACAGCTTGGGTTTTAAATCAAGTCATTCTGATTGCCCAGGAATACATACCCTCCAAATTAAAAATTTCTCATACAAAAAAATTATTGAAAAATTTTCACTGAAAGGTAACAAATGATATTATAAAATGTATTTATTTCTATAGTAAGTTTCTGAAAGTATATGATAGTTTGATGAGTAAAAAATGGCTACAGAATTTGCAAAATATTGTGTGTGTATCTGCATGTGTGTATAAAATTTTTAAGTGTGGTTAGAAAATATGACTGAGGATCTACAAAGCATTAGTTCTGTGCATGTATGATAGACTCCCGTCCTCAGGAGTGCATAACATGCATATCCCTATGTTTCGTGACCCAACTATGTGAACTATAGACTCAAAATGAACCTCTTATCACACTGTGAGCAATTCATTCTTTGGTAGTGCAACTTAAAATTTTTCAAAAAAATATAATAGCAAAAAATACTGTTTAATGTATTACATTTAGATTTTAAGGAATAAACTAGTTGAATACATCTTAGCATTTTTCTAGAATGATTGCAATAGCTCTTCAGTGAGACACCATTCCACCTTTCTGAAAGAAACTTACATAGTTAACCAAAAAGAGACATTTCATTATGATCTGGGGGCCCAGGCAACTGTGCACTGTAAATCCCATTTGGTTACAGGATAAAAAACATCTTATTGATTTTATAAAAATCAAAAAGAAAGAAAATAAGAAGAAAAGTTACTGGTATTCCATTACTATCTCCCCCAATACTGCTGCTAATAAGGATAGATTTCATTTTAGTCTTTCTTTCCTCTTTCTTCCCAATGTAGCTGCCATGTAGATCAAGCATGTCTTGTGGGATATAATCACAAGCATATTTATTCTTGCCTCCTCCTGTCTTTTTTCATTTATTCTGTTGACCAGTTCCTCTCCTAGCCCTAGTTCTTTTCCTGGATGGAATCTAGGGCAAGTCCCCAGGCTTATCTAGTCACTTTCAGATAATGAAATCTTCTCCAAACAGTAATTAATATTTCAGTCTGCTGTAATAGTCAACATTTTAACTTCATTCAAAATACTAGGTACTCCCCCTTTCCCAGCTCGTGGCGGCTCTAGGCCAGGCAACTGCCGTAGGAGAGAGGGGTTCCCTCTTCTCTTTCCCTGACTGATGTCTTTGTCTCTCCTTCTTCATCTTGTCCATCACAGTTTCTGACCCCTACAGGGGAGTGGGAGAGGGGCGGAAGAATGGAAGGGAGTCAGACACTCTTTTATTTGACTAATAGTGTTCAGAGCTGGAATGTGCTCTTTGGGTTGGGGGATATTTAAAACTAACTTTTCCGTCATGGGATACTTTCTTGGCTTCTTTGCAGTCTGCTCTGCATCACCCTCTGCCTAATGGCAGTATTCACCCGCAGTTCCCTTGACCAGGTAGTGTCCTCTCCCTCTTGCTTTCTTTCTCTCCCTGGTTCTCAGTGTTGCACTGCTGCATAAACTCTCTCTCATGCTGGAGTCCCATTGCCCCTCTGGGTGGCAATACTGGGCAAGATCAATGCAAACCCACCAGGCTGTCTCTCACATGAGACCCACGGAAATGCTTTGTGGTCCCCGGAAATACTTTGTCAGGACAATCTTGAGGAGACAGGCAGATCCCAATGCAGAAGCACTTCTTCTTGCCTCAGCAGATCAACTTGTCATGGAATTACTCATCCTCAGATTTCTCAAACTCACTCTGACATCTGTCTGCCAACTGCAGGTGACAAATATTAAGCTCCTTGAATAGTTTCCTCATTGTCCTATCTCTTTAGTTGAGGTGGAGGGAGAATTTCATTCATTCTCCTTTTTTGGGGAGAGGGTAGATGGACTCCATGCACACCATCTCACCAGAGACTCGAGCCAACTCTTCTAATCTACTTTCCCTCTTGATGTGAATGAGAGGGTTAAAAAGAAATGGTTTTCTACAACCTCCTTTTGCAAGTTCTACATGATGGTCTCACACTTCATTTTGGAATGGAATATCTATTTTCTTGGTCCTCAGAAGAAACTAAAGTAAAATATTTCTATTTTAACATTGTATTACACTAGCTTTAAAAAATGAACCAACACTTATGTATATTAATTAAATATATGGTTTTCTTAACAATCTTGTGATTCAATTGCATATCATGTTTTACTCAATTACTATATTCTAAGCACTTTCCACCTTACTACATATTATTTGAAAACATGATTTCAATGGCTATATAATATTTAATAACATAGATGTACTATTAATTATTTAACATTTTCATTGTTGGGCATCCATATGAAATCTGATTTTTAGGTACTATATATTGCATAGTAATGAGCATCTTTTTGTCAATTTTTCTTTCTAAAAGGGTATAAGAATTTATATTCTCATCAGACTGTTTAAGCAAGTCCGCTTTTGATAATCTCGACCACACTTTTTTCAATTTAATTTAAAAACCTTCAAAAATGGTATTTCATTGATTTGTCCATTTGCATTTATTTGATTAAGTGAAATTGCAATATTTTGCATGATTATGGGTCTTTTGCCCTATCTGATAGACATGCTCTATCTTTTAAAGAGTGGGTTTATTTTTCTGTCACTTTTATATTTATATTTGCTTTTAACATATCATTTTATAATTTCTGTTTGTAATTCATTCCCTTTCTTTTCTGTTTGTCTATTTGTCTTTTACTCTTTTGGGTTGCGACAGCTTTCTGTGTTTCGCTTCCTTTTTTCCTTGAATGGATTAAAGTTATAGATTGTAGTTGTTCTTGTAGCGGTTACTCTAAAATTTCTAATACAAAATCTTTACCAAAAGGTTTTCTTTTTCTTTTTTTTTTAACAAGGCCTGTATTTAGTCAGCAACCTTTCTCCTGAATAAGATACCTAATTTAGGATAACTTACATGCCTACTGAACAGTCCCCTATCACATTATCCTAAAACTACACTCTTCTAGAATTTCGTACCAAGAGCTATTTAAATAAACCAATATATTTTAACAAAAGATTGCATTTTACTGGATCCCACTAGTTTAAAATTTCTTCTTAATGAAGGGTGTTTTCTAGTAGTTTTTCATGAAAGAATGCAAATGTTAAGCCCTTTACGTTAGCACTGCCCAATAGGAACACCATGCAAACAACAAATGGGAGCCACATGTGAAATTTTAACTTTTCCAGTAGCCACACTAAAAAAGGAAAAAGAAATGATGGAATTAATTTCAATTTTAATGACATTTTATTTAATCCAATATATCCAAAATATTTCATTTCAACATATAATCAACAAAAATGTTAACATAACATTTTACATTTTTTGTGCTACAGCTTTGAAATTCAAGGCATGTTTTACACTTACAGCACATCTTCATTCAGCGTAGATTTCAAGTGCTCAATAGTTATATAAGACTAGTGGCTTGTGTATTGCAGTGCAGTTCTAAGTCTTTAAAGCCTTTAATTTTAAAAACTCAAGATGACAGTAGTGTCTTATATACACCCCTATTTATATACACCCATTCTATTGTTCTTTCTCCCTCCCTAATGTTCCAAGTTTCCCTCTGTTATCATTTACTTTCCGATCGAAGAACTTCCATTAGCCATTCATTTAGTCCGGTCTGCTGGCAATAAATTATCTTAGTTATCTTCATCTGAAAATGTCTTTATTTTCCCTTCATTCTTGAGGTATATAGAAATTTTTTCTGGGTCGAAGTCCTTTCCTTTAAGCACTTGAAAAATGTTTTGTCAATTCCTTCTGGCCTTCCTGGTTTCAGATGAGAAGTCCACTCTCACCTGATTTGTTGTTCCCCTATAGGTAATGTGTCATATGGTACCAACTGTTTTCAAGACTTGTTTCTTTGTCTTTAGTTTTCAGAAGTCTGATTAGGGTGGATTCTGGTGTGAATTTCTATGGATTTATACTTTCTGGAATTCATTCATCTTCTTGAATATGAAGGTTTGTACCTCTTCCTCTTGCCAACACTGGGAAATTTTTAGCCATTACTTCAAGCATTTTTTGAGACTGACACTTTTTCTCTTCTCCTTCTGGGACTTTAATGACATAAGTTTTAGATCTTTATAGTCTACATGTCTCTGAAGCTCTGTTCATTTTATATTTCAATCTATTTTCTTTCTGGTGTTCAGATTGGGTAATTTTTATTGACTGGTCTTCAAATTTATTGATTTTCTTCTGTCATATCTATTCTGCTGTAGAGCACATCCAGTGAGATTTTTATTTTGGTTTTTGTGTTTTTCCATTCTATAATTTCCATTAGGTTCTTATTTTTTTTAACCTTCTTTTTTTTTTTTTTTTTTGAAATTTTCTTTTTTTCCCCCCTCATTTCAAAGGTATTTGTAACTGGTCATTGAAGTGTTTTTAGACGACTGCATTGAAATCCTCGGCAGATGATTCTGACAACAGGTTCACCTTGAGGTTGGTGTCTATTAATTGTCTTTTCTTATTCCAGTTGTGATTTTCCTGGTTGTTGATGTGACAAGTGATTTTCACCTATACCCTGTTATTAGACTCTGGATCTTATTTATTTATTTATTTATTTATTTATTTTTTAAAGATTTTATTTATTTATTTTTTCCCCCCAAAGCCCCAGTAGATAGTTGTGTGTCATAGCTGCACATCCTTCTAGTTGCTGTATGTGGGATGCGGCCTCAGCATGGCCAGAGAAGCAGCGCGTCGGTGCGAGCCCGGGATCCGAACCCGGGTCGCCAGCAGTGGAGCGCACTCACTTAACCACTAAGCCACGGGGCCGGCCCTGGATCTTATTTAAATCTCCTGTTTTATCAGGCTAGACCTTTTATTTAGGTCTAGCATACAGGTTCTGGTCAGCTTTTGTGGTCCCAATGGTAATTTAGTTTTCAGCCTTTGCAGTGCTATTCTGCTCTGCTCTGCTTGTGAGGTACCCAGAGTTTAGTCTGAAAACCTCAGTGGATTTCCAAACAGTAGTCCAGCTCTCAGATATTTTGCCGTGCTACTTCTGGTCAGTTTCTCATGTGGGCTACTCAGGAGTCAGCTTAGGACTTCATATATATGTTAAAGAGTCCCTTTCACAAGCTCCCTCCCTCAACACTCTAGTTTGCGGGGGAGGGAACTCCTTCTACCTGTGCAGGGGGGTGGTCTAGGCTGTCCACTTGGCCTCCACTGACACTAGCATGACTGGGGTAGTGTAACTCCATCCACTAAAGCTGGGCAGGTTGCATTTCTAGGCTGTCCAGTTGGCCTCTGAGGACATCACAGGGGGAGGACACAAGGGAGAGGTGATGATGGCGAGAACATGTTTTTTTCTTGTGGTGTTGGCTGAAGAAGGTTCCTATTCTTCCATGTGACTCTTTTCCTAATTCTTTGGCTAGAGACAGCAGTCCTTTCTTGGACCTTTTTTTGTCTGTGTCTTTTGGCATTTCTGGGTTGCCAGCTTCTCCAGCCCCCAATCTGGAATATAGGAAAAGCACAAAGATAACTCAGAGAACTCACTGCTGTGCCATTCTTCAGATCCCAAGATCTGCCTTCTTCTCGCCACCTTTCAGACTCCTCTTATGTTACTTGTTGTTGCATGTCCAGAGTTTTCACTTGTACTTACTGGAAGAAATAGGGTGAAAGGAGTCTATTCCATTTTGTCTGGAACTGGAACTCCCATTGCTCAAACCAAATTTACCTTCAATGGTGTTATCAGTGCCTCTAATAACTGATTTTGAAACAATTTACAAATATATTCACAAATGTTGTATTTCCATTCAGCATAGATATTTATTTAAAATAATCTGTTCTCTAATAGCTAATCAAGTTGAAGAATCCTAGTTGACATAAAAATAATTATCCTTAACAGGAAAACTCTGGTTATCAGTTTGGTAACAGTTCTTCCCAGATAAGGAGTAATTTTCATTCAGTTAGTTTTCCTCACCAATAATATTTAAAGTCTTTATACTAAAAATAAGACTCAAACTTGAAAATAATCCATTACAATATTTAATCTTTCAAATGCTTTAACAATTTGAAAGAAATGACAAGAATTATTCAGGGCTTTTGCTGTTGAGAGGATCTAATTATGTTTAATCATGTTCTACTAGAGTTAATAGTACATGTTGAATGAATGGTCTTGTTTATCAGAAGAATTTATGTCTGATCCTGCAAACATTTTCACACTGATTTTTGCAAAGATGTTTAAGATATTTCAAGGATGAGTCCATGAAGCACTTACATGTTTTTATGATTATTGTATATCTTTAAATTGCACATAAAATTATGAAAGGGGTAATAAATTCTCATATATTTAAGGCTTAGACTAATACATTATTATGCAGACTTTTGAAATGTATTTTATACATGACAGTAGCCTCCTAGTAATGTACATAATTATAGTTTTCTAATTTACAGTTTTAGTTAACATATGTACTGTTATGTTGCTGACAGAGTTGTTCCAGGCCTTCATGTAAATATAGGATAAATATCAAAATGTATTTAAGCAATCAAATCTTTTCTAATCATATTAGGTATCAGAAGAAATATTTTGGTTACATTTTGTTCGCCTACATAATTTAATTGAGAAAATTGTACGTATTATGTATATTGTAGATTATTTCAGAATTAGAACTTAGGAGTTTAGTAAAGTATACTTTTGTTACATAGAAATATTTATTGGCTATTGATTTTTATGCTTCATTACTAGAGTCTGATATAATACCTCAAACGCATACATTTTGAATTAATACATTAGTTAAAATGGGTAAAAAAAATTACAGATGAGATGCTTTTCAGTACTTTAAATATCTGGGGTTTGAGATAGTTGTGCTAAAAGAGGTGGTGTAGATCTGTGGCCCGCAAGCTATGTTCTCAGCTCAGTTCCATGCTGACTTGCTGACAGGTCATCAAGCTGCTCCTTAGAGCTCTGTGAGGACACTGGGATGTGACCCTTCTCTCTCAAAGATATTATGAAGTGTTATTGCCTCCAAAGCATTAGGAATGCCTTAGAAACAGGTATTTTAAAATATAAGGAATTATGTTCTTAAGTAATTTGGCCTCCTTGAGGAAAAGGAAATATATATTCTCACATCTAAAGTGTTCTTTAACGATCCAGGCAGGAGTGGTACAACTCTGTGTCCATAGCAATAAGGAGGTGGGAGATACAGCAAACCCAGGCCACAGTTAACGTAGAAGATGCAGTATAGGGAGCCTTCTGCCTCAATTTCCAAAGCATCAATACATGAAAAATGTTTCACAAAATTGTGCCTCAGATAAGAATTACAGCTATTCATTGTTCAATGATACCCAAATTAGCATGTAGAGTCTATCACTGCGGACATTAAGTCATTGCTTTGGGAGTTTATAGGGAATGTCATCCTTTAGAACTGTTGAAGAATGTCATTTAACTTTATCTTTGATTTATATTTAGTCACATCTCTAGTGATACTGCATGATGTATTTCAGTATCCAGGTGACGTAAAATTCCCTGTCTTCTCAACAGCAAGGACTTCATTTGCATTTTTTACCTCATGAACCCTGTGTTTGAAGATATTTTCTCTACCAAATCACCAGATTAATTTGTAATCATTTATTTATTAAACAAATACTGTTGATTGCCTACTATAAATCAAGCACTATTCTAAGTCCTATAGACATAGTTCTCCTCCTGTAGTTAAAAATATTTCCCCATTTGATAGTAATCAAAGACATAAGCAAATTTCTAATTGAGTTCCTGATTATTAAGTAAAACCCAAGGTTATTATACTGGCTTTATATAACACCAGGCTGAAGCAAAATATCTTGGTGATTTGCTTTGCTTCTTTGGCTTGTGTGTCTTCTGTTTCTAAATTTAGAAAATAGCCCAACGGCCTTTCCTTACTAACTCCAGACACCAGAGGATGCAGAGAATCCTGCTGGGGCAATTGCCCTATAGCTTGAAACTCTGCTGATTTTAAGCACTAAGATCATTTGACAAAAGTTTATCTTGACCTATTCTCTGCTCTACTTGTTTAATTATATAGTTGCTGTATTTGGTTGAGCACTGTTAGGAATGAAATGGGACAAAGGCACTACAACTCTAAAATTGCTCATGTTAATATTTCTCATATTTTCTCTTCCTATTTTTCATTGTATTCTGGATTTTTAAATACTATTCTTATTTCTTACAATTTTAAAAAAAATCCAATCTACATAGGGATTATGTGCATAATATTATTGTAGTATAAGATCCTCAGGGAACAAACTGTGTGTTTGTGTGTGTGAGTTGTGTGTGCTAGGGGTATTTGACAAAACTCTATCTTTACTCTGGACATTTCCCAAATAAGCGTTGCTTGCTTAAGCCTTCTTGACTGAGATTTATGTCACTGTCATGCAAAATTGGGTATATAATTTTAAAAAGTTATACATAATTTAAAAAGTAGTGGCCTTCAAGATCATATAGCCTCTTTTTTCAAAAATTTTTCAAAATCTTATATCTCTATTCCTATTTCATCTATCCTTTTATTATATCCTTGTAATTACTTCAGGAATATAATTTTGATGAACCACTTTTTCATGTATCATCTTAGTGGTGTGTGGGAGGCTGAACTTTGGGGGCCCCCAGAGACACATGATCATTGATAGTCATGTCCTTGTGAGTTCCCTCCCATATCAACTCTGGGCATGGCCATTTGACTATCTTTGGCCAATGCAACATTAACACTAGACATTAATCTGTCCTCTTGGAATATTCTTCTTGATTCCAGATACCATAATATGTGAGGAATGACAAGTAACCATGGGGAGTGGTCCACATGAAGGAAAACTGGGGCCTCTGGCTAACAGTCTCAGCTATCAACCTTATGAACAAAGCCATTTGGACCTCTTATTTTGCCCATGGGCCTATCTGATACTACATTGTAGGGGTGGAAAAATTCTCTACCAAAGAATTGGCCAGAGCAGCAAGGTTTTATGCCTTTTAGACAGATAATAAATTTGTGAGGAAATGACAAGACAAAGTGTTTTGGGCTAGGAACAGTAAATTGTGGGAAAGTAACTGGGAGATATATGGAGACAAGCAAAACTAGTAGAAGATCAGAGTTATTTTAGTAAGTTAGTTTGTACAGATCCATTTCAGCATCAATTTCCAGTCTCTGGTTAGTAGGATGTTCTTGTCTTCCTGGTACAGGGAGGGCATCTTTCTCGTGGGAAATTTTATGGCCTCTTTTAACTGGAAAAGGGGGAGGTCAGAGAGCCCTTCCTGTATCTGCTGTATTTCAAATTCCTTCAGTTCAAAATAATCAATACGCCAAAGTGACATATTTTAGGTTGGTATGTCCTGAGCTCCTTCAGCATGAAGCAGAGGAAATTCATGGTCAACCCACCAACCCACAGAATCATGACTAATAATAAAGTTCTGTTATTTTAATCCACTGAGTTTCAGAGTAGTTTGTTACACATCAATAGGTAACCAAAACGTGGTATTTCCCATTTTTTTTTCCACAGCTAGATTTTAGTTCCTCAGATCATCTGCGTCATGGCTACCTAGCCCACAGCTATATTTCAAAATGCAATCTAAGCTGCAGAAAAAACAAAAAACCCTAAAAGAGTTTATAACCTAGTAGGAAAGCTATGGCATATGTAACTAAATTTGAGGTTGAAAATGATGTTTCTTGAGAGTTTCAGAGGTAAAGTACTATGATGGTTAAGAAGGTGGATGAGTGAAAATGTCACAGATGTTGCCTTGTGTGGTGGCCATGAAAATAAAGCCGTCAGATATCCTGCTGAGGGCAGAATAGTTGTCTGTGAGTTCTAGCAGATGATCCTCTGGGGGCCAGGCCACGCTTTCCATTGGCTCTGAGCAGCCAATGACTGAGCATGAGCAGGTACTAATTCTGGCCTATTTCTTTGAGATGTGCAAATCCTTTAATGGGAGACTTTGAACTGAAGATTTCATATTGGCTTGGCTGAAACTTTCACAGAACTGTGCTGCATTATGATTCTCTTCCTACTTGATCCTCCTTCCTTCTACCTTTCCTTCACATGTTTCAGATTAGTATGTCTTTGCCTTCTTCTCTCTCATCTTCAGCTTTCTCATGCACTACCAGCAAAAAAAAAAAAAAAAAAAAAAAAAAGTCTCTTGCATGTCTAATTGTGTCTTGGAATTTGTTTCTCAGAGAAGCAGTATTAACATGCCATGTGTATTGGGCCTTGAAGAATTTGATGCCCTTGAGGAGGAATGACATTCAAGGTGATAGAAATAATGTGCCAAGAGTCTTGAAAGAAGGAAAGCTTTATGACTCATCTGTACAACACAATTTGACAAGAGCATAATGAATAGGAAGAGGAATCAAAGGAATAAGATAAGAAAATTATGTTGTAGTCTGATAGGCAAGACAAAGGAGTTTGGACTTCGGAATACAGGAGAGGCATGGGAGGATTTTGCATAAAAGAGTGACATAATCTGAGTTGTGATTTAGGAAAAGTAATCTGCAGCAGGCTGAATTAGAGAGAGAACAGGTGCAGGGTATGAATTAGGAGACTATTGATGTTTCCTATTTCTTCCAGTGAAGTAGCAAGTCAAATAAGAAGCCTGATCTTGTAAACTAATGGAAAAATTGGCACCTTGGCTTAAGAAATAATGATGACAACAATAACACCTTTATATTTGTACGTAGCTCTGGAGTTTATAAAAAGCCTTTCACATAGATTTAATTGTATTGTCATAAATTTAAGGAGTTATTATTTTATCTTCATTTTACAGAAGAGGAAACTAAAGTTCAGAGACTTGGACAGATAATGTAATTTAGTTACCATGCAGGGTTTCTAGCTAGCAAAGCCGTGACTTAACATCAAGTCATCTGATTTCAAGTCTGGGGCTCTTTATGGTTATACCAAGTCTTAAATCCACAAAAGACAGGGGGGTGAAGTCAATCAGTTAACTAATGGAGGAATTAGATGTTATGGGAGAAGTTAAGGTTGAAGATGGATCTTTCGGATCATGTCTAAAGAGAAGTCGGGGGGAAACCATGAGAGTTGATGGGAATATTAGTGAAGAGAGATTAGAGAGAGAAAAGTAGCCAGAAAATTCTAATGAATGCTTTAGTTCAATGCGTAAGCAACCAGAGGAGGATCTATAACAGGAGGAAAAACAACAAATGCTCATTCAACAAATATTTATTGAACATCTACCATATGCAGCCTGGGATAAAGAGTAAGAAAAATAGATAAAAATGGCCTCTGTCAAGAGTCTTATACTCTAGAGACGATAATGAAACAGGCTTAAAGATTTTTAACACTCATTAATGAAGAGGCTGGTTTGAATATTGAGTGCTTATAATTATACATTTATATTTGGTTCTAGGAAGGGTGCTGTGTCTTCACATCATTGTAAAATGAAGTTGCATCTCTTATTTTTGCTATTATGCTGAATCCGATTTACAGAGATAAAAACCGCTCTTGTGTTCTTGATTGGAAAATATGAAAGCAATTTACCTTTGGTGGGTTAATATATAGCCCCTGGTATCTATATTCTGATAAATGTTCGTAGCTTTTTAGTGTTTACAAAAAACCACATCTACCTCTCAGGACGTGTGCAATTTGCCTAGGTGTATTTTTGATGACTTGAAGACCTGGTAATCTTGAAGATGAATTGTCTTTTACTGGAGGATAATGAATGTGACTGCCGCACTTCGTAGATTGCTGGTTTTTGAACCTGTGTTTTTGTGTTCTTACTGCTTTCCGTCTTACCTAGACATATTTTCAGACACAACCAATGATCAGCAAAACTATTTAAATCATCTTCATGATTAACTGTCTTTATTTATAAAAAATGATTTACTTAGATTCAAAAGATCATCCAGACATTCTATTTTCCCCTCTAATTTTTTTTGAACAAGTTTTGGGTACATTCTCTAAGCTCTTATGAATCAAATTTAAGAAAATATATTCTTTAGAATTACTGAATTTCTAAATTATTCATGTTTATAATTTCAAATGTAAGAAGGCATACATTTGTGTAACAGACACACATATATATACTCACACATACATGTGTTGTGCAGACAGACGTATTCTTTTTCCATAATAAAGCTGAGTTTGCAATCAGTATTTTCTGTAAATTAAAATAAATCGCACACACACCCCCTATGTACCCATCTGACATTATGGCTTCAAATAGTAAATGCTATGAAAACCTTAACTGCAGGGGCATTAATGGGAACTCCTATAATGCTGGGAAACTGTCCACTGAATACTGCCTCTCCAGAGAGACTTGCTGACTCCACACCTGCCTCAGTAAATGAAAGCAGAACCTGCGCTTCATTTCATCCCTTCAACCTTGAAACTGCTTAGAGTCCTCACTCTTCTCATTTTGATATATCTCTCTTATGAGTGACAAATACAGACATGAGATAATAAAATGTGTTAAAATAGTCTGCTTGGCAGTGTTTTTGCTGATGTATTAATTCATTTCTTTTCACGTGCTATCTCACCATCATGTCTAACCAGATTTTATGAGAGAGCTCACTGAAGTGAAAATCAAGCCAATGAATTGTTTAATATGAACTAATGAAAACCAGATATGAAAGGCTTTAGTAGGGGCGGGCCCCGTGGCTTAGCGGTTAGGTGTGCGCGCTCCGCTGCTGGCGGCCCAGGTTCAGATCCCCGGCATACACCGACTCACTGCTTCTCCGGCAATGCTGAGGCCGCGTCCCACATACAGCAACTAGAAGGATGTGCAGCTATGACATACAAATATCTACTGGGGCTTTGGGGGGGAAAAAAAAAGGAGGAGGATTGGCAATAGATGTTAGCTCAGAGCCAGTCTTCCTCAGCAAAAGGAGGAGGATTAGCATGGATGTTAGCTCAGGGCTGATCTTCCTCACAAATAAATAAATAAATAAATAAATAAATAAATAAATAAAGGCTTTAGTAACTGTTTTGGATCTTTAATTGTCAAGTGGGTGTAAATTCTGAGCACTACTAAGTAAAGGAAAGGACTGTAATGAAGAAACTGGGATCACTTTGTGATAATTGGTTTAATTAAAGCGTCGTGTAAACAACAGTGTCCTGGATGGAGCCGCTGAAATAGGCAGGGGGAAATGTTTTCTCCAAGGTTGGATACACACTTGAAAAGAGAGAAGAGTGCACTATTATGTTTATGTTTCTTTGCCACAGTTTGAGAAAAAATCATTAGCATGTCATACCATTTATACAAAGCTCAATTTGTTCAGAGAAATCCATAAGAATATTTATAATTTTTTGAAATAAAAGCTAGCAAAATATTTCAAAACTCCTGGTGTTTGTTGATGGTATTGATGTGATGAATTTGTGGGTCGCGATGCAATTAACTGTTACAATGTATAAAGAAGCCCTATAAAGAAGCCAGCTATAAATACAGCGTGTAGGTTGTTCCTGGACGTTAAAAAGTTTTTTATTATACTAAAATAGGCATTGTCTATAATAATTAATTCAGAAAAATGTGACCAGTGGATGTTAAAAAAATAGAGTGAAACGTTTTTAAGTAGTAAAATATTGGCAGGATGCCAAAGTATCATCCACCAGATAATTTACTAAATACAAAGAAAAAGTTACAATTTTAAGATGAAGATATTTGTAGATCAGAGCCTTAAATAAGTAATCAAATTTAGCATCATCACTGATAATGCTTTTTCATATGGTGCAGTAAAGAGTATATAACATCACTCATGTAATATTTGTGCCAAAATACTTAAACCGAATTTAATCATGAGGAAACAAGCAGAGAAATCCAGAATATAGCACACTCTACAAACAACTGGCCTGGATACTAAAGCAAAAACCAAAACCCCCACGATGTCATAAAAAACAAAACAAAACAAAAGAGAAATTCCAAAATATAGAAGACGACGGCATTGTTCTACTTTAAAAGAGACAGAACACCAAATACATGATTGATTCTTAGACAGGAAAGAAAGAAAAGAGGTAATAAAATACTTCTTTGGGGGAAAATTAAAATGTATACAGTATTTTGGATAGTATTGCATTAACACTGACCTTCTTGGTATGATAATGGTGTATAGTACTGTAGGTGATGGTCTGATTCTCGGACATGTGTGCTGAAGTAGGGTCTAAGTGTCATGCTGTCTGAAACTTTCCGTCAAATGGTTCATCACCTGAAAAAGGAGAAGAGATAAAGCAATGTGACAAAATGTTTACAGTTTGATTAATATAACTGAATAGTATATGAGTGTTCATTGTACTAATATTTCAACATCTGTAGATTTAATATCTTCAAAATAATAAAGTGAGAAGATCGGCACTGCATATGGCTTTTTTAGTTAGAGATAAGTCCATTTGGGGCCCGCTGAATAGGAACACACTAGCTGAAGAATTTAGATCCCCTTACCACCTAGTGTTATTAAACTCTGGTTTTTGAACAGTCATATACAGATAAATTAGATAATTCAAAGTGCTAATTATTTTCTGAGAAGTCACAACCCAAATTTCTTATGAAATAAAAGACTCAATGACATCAATTGTTTTTGCTAAATATCGCAACTAGGAATTATATTTAGCTTTCTAAAATTATATAGATGAAAAAATTTCAAAGAGATTAATCAATGTATCTCTGTCATTTAGATCAAGAGAATTTTATCTTTACACATTTCAGAGAATGCTGAAATAAAAAGACCTCAGTCTTAAAAAGACATATTCACATGCATTTTCTTATGTAAACATTGAAACAGCCTTGGAAAATGAAGAATTCAGCCATTCAGTTATTTTATTTACATAATTTATTTGACTCATTCTATTCAATAATTTGATTTCCCTTATTGTTGCAAATAGATACATCTAGACGTTTGTCAAAAACTCCACATAAAAATGATGTTGAAAGCATATAATCCCCTTTTTTTCATGGCAAGTCTTTTCAATATAACTGCTCAGTACATTCTTGGAAGTTTTGTGCTTACATGCCCAACATATGAAACAAGTAGTACTCATGATCATAGAATTGAAAGCACCTGTCAAGCTGTTTCTCAAAATAGTGAAGTGCCTAAGTGTGGAAGTGGCTTTTAATATGAGTTTGATGACATGAACTTTATGCCTTGTTATCTTAGCTCATTATCATATGTGATCTGGGAGAAGCCCAGAATACAAGGATGATGTAATGTCAGGAAATAGATTAATATTACGTGTTTAATCAGTAGACCAAATACATTAAACTCAGTCTCTCAAGAGATCCTGAAAAGACATTGATAACAGTCAAACAATTCCTATTAAAAACACCAATCCATTCTATTAAAGAATAAACCCAGGAATAGGATTCTAAACTAACATCATAAAAAATATTTGCTTCAAATAAACAGCTAACATCATTTTTAACAGAACAACTTTAAAGCCATTCTCAATAAAATCAGAGATATTTAATGACTAACAGTAACAGCACTATTTTTTATCTTTTTTTAGGGATAGGTTTGTAGGATACAATTAGACTTGAAGTAGAAATGAGAGGTACAATTTTGGAAATAAGGAGAAAAAAATTATCATTATTTACAGAGTATATTAATATATACTTATAAAACAAAAGTGATTTTATTGAAGAAAATAGACACAAAAGGAAAATTCAGTGAAGTATTTGGATCAAGTAAAATAAATGATAGCTTTCTTATTAAAAACATCAACCAATAAGAACATACAAAAAAACAATTCATTCATAATAGTACCAAAAATACAAAATAGTGACAATTAAATTTAACAGTAAATGTGTAGGATATATGTGATAAAAGTTATAAAACCTTTTTTGATGAATGAAGATTTGAAAAAAACCAAAAATTTCCAATAACAGGGAAATGGTTAACTAACTTGGTATATCCATTCGGTGAAATGACTTTGAGAGGGTTCAACAACTGCCTTCCCTTCTGAGCTCTGAACCTAGTGAGTAATAACCTAAAAGTGTCATTACATGTAAAAAAAAATATCACCTTTATAACTGATAAAGCTTAGGTTGACTTTGTGTGAGAGGCAAAATGACTAGATTTAAAATCCCCTTGTCCCCCGTAGAAAGATTGACTGTGGAGGGCAGACCCACTAATTCAGATCATTATTTCTCAGCAGCAGTCTGGGTTGGGAGGTGCTATGGACTGAATGCTCATGTTCCCCCCCAAATTCATATGTCGAAGCCTTAATCCCTAGTATGGTTGTATTTGGACATAGGTCCTCTAAGGAAGAAATTCGAGTTAAATGAGATCCTAAAGATGGGCGCTGATCGATGGGACTAGCATCCTTACAGGAGGAGACTCCAGAGACCAGATAGCCGTGCTCCGCCCCACACCCGCCCTCACGCACAAAGAAGAGGTCATGTGAGCACACAGCGACATGGTTGTGCCACCTCCAAGCCAAGAGAGGCCTCAGAATGAAACCTACCTTGCCAACACCTTGTTCTTAGACTTCCCAGCCTCCAGAACTGTGAGAAATAAATTTCTGTCTTAAGCCACCCAGTCTATGGTATTTTGTTATGGCAGCCCCAGTGGACTAATACAAGAGAAAAGGAGAAAAAGACCAAAACCTGCTCACTGGATCTTTGATAAATTACCTTTATCAACTTGAGAAGTATGGGCCAAGGGCAGTCACCCACCAACCATGCTCTTAGCAAAGGTTAATCCTTCCACTTGTATGTTAAATACCATCTTCTCATCTACTCTGTGATGTCTCCCTCCAGCATCAACTCACCCCTTTCTACTGTATCTTTACCATCAGCAAATATTCAGAATCTAACTGCCCCTCATCTCTTCCACTGCTAGTATCCTGGTCCGTGCACAATCATCTCTTACCTGGCACATTGCTATTGCTTCCTAACTGGCTTCACTTCATCTCTCTTGCACTGTTCAATCCAATCCCATCACAGTGATTCTGTTAGAACTAAGTCAGATCACGCTCTTCATTTATGTAAAACCCTCCAATGCCTTTTTATCTATTTCACGGTAAAAGTGAAAGTTCTTACCGTGACCTGGAAGGCAGATCATCTTAGCCCTGTTAGACCCCTGACCCCATCTCCTACCACCCTCCTTCCTTCTCACTCTTCTTCAGTCACTCTGGCCCACTTTGTTGCTTTTCGAACGTACCAGGAATGTTTCTACTTCAGGACTTTTGCATTTCCTATTTTCTTTGCCTGGAACATTTTTCTCCAAGATATCCCCATAGCACATCCTCTTATTTTTTTTTCTGGCCATTATTCAAATACCAGTTTTATTCATGAGATCTCTCTTGGCTGCTGTTATGGGTTGAATGATGTCCTCCTGAAACAAAGAAAAAGTATGTTGAAGTCCCCTAATCTAATATGACTGGTGTCCTTATAAGAAGATGACCGTGTGAACACGGAGACACAAGGACAGAACACCACGTGATGATGAAGGCAGAGACTGGAGTTAAGCTGCTGCAAGCCAAGGAGGTCTCAAGATGGCCGCAAGCCACCAGAAGCTAGGAAGAGGCAAGGAAGGATTCCCTCGTAGGTTTCAGAGAGAACATGGCCATGGCCCTGCTGACACCTTGATTTCAGACTTCTAGGCTGCAGAACTGTGGGACAATCAGTTTCTGTTGTTTTAAGCCACCCAGTTTGTGGTACTTTGGTACAGCAGCCCTGGGAAACAAATACAGCTGCTCTATCGGAAACTGCAATGCCTGGGATTCCCTGTTCTCTTAACCTGCTTTAATTTTTGCCTTAGCACTTGACGTCATCTAACCTACCATATTTTACTTACTTATTTTGTATATTTTTTGCCTTATTACCCTCAAACCCTACCCGAAATGCCAGCAACCTGAGGCTGGGAGTTTTTCCTGTTTTCTTTGTTACTCTCTCCTCAGCACTTGAAACAGTTCTTGATGTTGTGCAGATCTTCAAACATATCTCTTGACTGAAGCAGTGAAGATATGAATGAGGGAATGAGCTGGGTAATTTCTTCCATCTCCATGGGGAAGAGTAAGCAGTGTTTCAAAATGACGAGTATTTGGGAAAATTGCTCCACTTACTGTATAAAATACTATAATTGGAAAGAAGCATTCCCTTTTATAAAATATTACACAGCAATTAAATGTAATTTTTGAAGAGTTTAAATGACATGAGAAATTCCTACTGTTTAATTAAAAGGGTGTTTTATAAAATAGTTTCTATAATATCATCATAGCTGTAAAAAAAACACTTTTGAGTAAAGAATAGACTAGAAGAAATGTTCTAAATTTCTAATGATGATATTTTTACTTGATGACACTATGTATGATTATTTTGTCTTTATTATTCTGAAATTTCTGTACATTATGAAATTTATGTAATTATAATTTTTTTTTTTCCTGAGAGAGATTAGCCCTGAGCTAACATCTGTGCCAATCTTCCTCTACTTTATATGTGGGTCACCACCACAGTGTGGTTGACGAGAGGTGTAGATTCTCACCCAGGATCTGAACCCGTGAACCTGGGCCTCCGAAGTGGAATGCGCCGAGCTTAACCACTATGCCACTGGGCTGGCTCCTCTATAATTGTTTGTGTGTGTGTGTGTGTGTGAGGAAGATCGGCCCTGAGCTAACATCTGCCAATCCTCCTCTTTTTTTGCTGAGGGAGACTGGCCCTGGGCTAACATCCATGCTCATCTTCCTGCACTTTCTATGGGACGCCACGACAGCATGGCCTGGCAAGTGGTGCGTCGGTGCGCCCCCGGGATCCGAACCGGCGAACCCCAGGCAGCTGCAGTGGAGCCAGTGCACTTAACTGCTTGTGCCACTGGGCCGGCCCCTATAATTGTTTTTTTAAAAATGCTTATTTACCTCAGTTAGCCTCATGGCTGCCAATGACTTTGCATAATATTAGTAAAGAACCCAAGAGTGAAGCTGTGTTAATTCCATGAAGAACTTTCAAAACTTTCAAAATATCACAGAACTAAGCCACTAAAGTTGCCACTGCTTCTACCATGTTCAGTGAGTTTAGAAACAGAAGCTTGCACAGACCTGTCTGCTCCAGAGTCTTGCTATCTTCGTTCCTCCATTCCTTCAGCCAGAGGATGCTGACATTAGAACAGGGAACCACAACTGATCCAAGAACCTCAAACATCTAGCCACAATCCATGCCAACAAACAGATATGTTATATCCTGCCTCTATCCCTTTGTTAATTTGAATTAAAGTCTCATGAATGTGATCTAACTGGCAGTACCTAAATTATATCCAGATTCCTAACTGCAAAGGAGACTGGGAATATTGTTTTAAACTCCACTCTCTAGGTATTAAAAGCTAATTGAAATGCATGGTGATTGCCCATTAGATGAAAAATAATTTCTTGGGCCGGGCCCGTGGCTTAGCGGTTAAGTGCACGCGCTCCGCTGCTGGCGGCCCGGGTTCGGATCCCGGGCGTGCACCGACGCACCGCTTCTCTGGCCGTGCTGAGGCCGCGTCCCACATACAGCAACTAGAAGGATGTTGTATGTATGACATACAACTATCTACTGGGGCTTCGGGGGAAAAAAAAATAAATAAATAAAATTATTAAAAAAAAAATAATTTCTCATAATGCAGAGAGTATTTATTGTATTCCCATTTCTAACAGATATTCAGGGGGAATGGGATATCCAACATGTGGGGAATTCTGAAATAGAAAATAAGACATGGTTAGGAATTACCCTCAAGAATTCAAGAAACTTTCTTCAGCTCTTTGGTTCATGATAAGCGAAGAATGTCTTCCCCGTAGTCAAGATTGTGAAGGAGATCCAAATTGCTTTCAGAGAATACACAGGAGTAGAATTTAATGAAATTGAAGAACAAGCTCTTGTTGACTACTTTCAGTGGTTATGGCCAATTTTTCAAACTTTCAATTTCACTGTATGCAAAATTTTCCTTTCTCTGCTCATGGAGATGGAACTAAGCCACTCACTTAAAAATGTATACATTGGGTTGGACAGGGATTTAATTCAATCATTAGATAGATTTTGAAAAAGAGCTTTCAGGCTATAATACAAAGGGAGTGAAGCCATTAGATTAACAGGAATCAGGCCTATGAAAATTGATTTAGGCCTGCATCATAGATGGAGGAGAAAACCAGGAATGATTGCTGCAGATAGGGTAGATTAGCCTTACAATATGCTACCGATAGAAATGCTAAAGAACCTTTGTAATTTATGAATAAGGGCAGAAAATAGAGATAAACTAAAGTAATCATATTCTACTTCACCTACTGCCTTATCTCATTGGTCCTCAATATTCTTTTGTCTTGATAATGTAACTAGTTGGGAGACTGGCCAAGGATGGGCCACCTCTGGTATGTTCAAAGAAAGTGGAGCACTGGAATTTCATTTAATTTATTTCTGCTTTTGTAATCTTTTTTAATTGAATGTTGATTAGGTCCCCCATGCAGGCTATCAATGTAAAATTTCAGAAAATATTGTAGCTTATGGAAAATAAATTTGACACTAAACAAAAGCTACCTCCCCACATCAGTGAGTGGTGGGTTGGTGATATGGAGGAACTGCATTTATTTTAGGAAGATGTCCCATGAAATAAGGAAAGTCTTGGATTTTATTCTAAAAGCTTTATTGAGACTTAATTCACCATTATAGAATGTACAATTAAAAGGTTTTTAGTGTATTCACAGAGTTGTGCAACCATCACCACAATCTAGTTTTAGAACATTTTCAACACCTCAAAAGGAAACCCTGAACACTTTAGCTATCCCCAACCAATCTTCCTATCCCCCCATACCAATCCAATTTTTGTCTCTACACATTTGCCTAATGGGGACATTTCATATAAATGGATCCATCCATACATATGTTTTCAAGGTTCATGAATGTTGTGGAGTTTATTGATACTTCATTCTCTTATATTGCCAAATAATAGTCCCTTGTATAGATGTACCAACTTTATGTATCTATTCTTTAGTTGATGGATGTTTGGGTTGTTTCACTTTTTGGCTATTATTAATAATGCCGAACATTCATGTACAGGTTTTTGCATGGAGATATGCTTTCATTTTCCTTGGGAATATACCTAGGAATGGAATTGCAGTGCTATATAGTAACTCTATGCTTAACATTTTAAGGAACTGCTGGGAAAATTTCCAAAACAGTCACACAACTTTTCATTTCTACCAGAAAGATTTGAAGGGATCAAATTTCTCCATATTTCACTAATACTTGTTACTGTTTGTTTTTAAGAAATTATTACAGCCCTCCTTGTGTATGTGAAAAGGTTTCTCATTGTGTTTTTTTTTGTGTGTGTGTGAGGAAGATCAGCCCTGTGCTAGCATCTGCCAATCCTCCTCGTTTTTTGCTGAGGAAGACTGGCCTTGGGCTAACATCTGTGCTCATCTTCCTCCACTTTATATGGGATGCCACCAAAGCACGGCTTGCCAAGCAGTGCGTTGGTGCGCCCCTGGGATTCGAACTGGCAAACTCCAGGGCACCGCAGCGGAGCGTGAACACTTCACTGCTTGCGCCCCCGGGCCGGCCCCTCTCACTGTGGTTTTGATTTGCATTTCCCTAATAACTAATGGTATTGAACATCTTTCCATGTTCTTACTGGCCATTCTTATATCTTTAGAGAAATGTCTATTCAAAATCCCTATGTTTTTAATTGGGTTATGTGACTTTTTGTTATTCACTTATATTACTTCTTTATATTTCTAGATCTGAGTCCTTATCAGCTACATAATTTGCAAATATTTTCTCCCATTCTGTGGGTCATCTTTTCACTTTCTTGATGGTGTCCTTAGAAGCCTCAAAATTTTAATTTTAATAAAGTCTAGTTTACATATTTTTGTCTGTTGCTTACTCTTGTTATCATATCTAAGAAGACTTTGCCTTGCATAAAGTAACAAAGATTTATGCCTAGTTTTCCAGACTCAATTTTTTTTTTTTCTTGTGAGGAAGATCAGCCCTGAACTAACATCCATGCCAATCCTTCTCTGTTTGCTGAGGAAGACTGGCCCTGGGCTAACATCTGTGCCCATCTTCCTGAACTTTACATGGGACATCGCCACAGCATGGCCTGACAAGCGGTGCATTGGTACGTGCCCGAGATCCAAACCTGGGCTGCCAGCAGCTGAGCACGTGCACTTAACTGCTATGCCACAGGGCTGGCCCCCTCAATTTTTTTTTTTTCGGTGAGGAAGTTTGGCCCTGGGCTAACATCTGTTGCCAATCCTCCTCTTTTTGCTTGAGGAAGATTGTCCCTGAGCTAACATCTGTGCCAATCTTCCTCTATTTTGCGTGTGGGACGCTGCCACAGCATGGCTTGATGAGTGGTGTGTAGGTCCACGCCTGGGATCCAAACCTGCAAACCCTGGGCTGCAGAACCAGAGTGTGTGAACTTAACCACTATGAACCTGGGCTGGCCCTAGACTCATTTTTTTTTACCTCTTACGTGTAGGCGTATGATCCATTGTGAGTTAATTGTTGTGTATGATGTGAGGAAGGGGTCCATCATCATTCTTTTGCATGTAGATATCCAATGGTTCCAGCACCACTTGTTGACAAGACTATTCACCCCACATTGACTTGTTGCCCCTGTCAAAAGACAATTGACCATTGGGGCCGGCCCCGTGGCTTAGTGGTTAAGTGCGTGTGCTCCACTATTGGCAGCCTGGGTTCGGATCCCAGGCGCGCACCGACGCACCGCTTGTCCGGCCATGCTGAGGCCGTGTCCCACATACGGCAACTAGAAGGATGTGCAGCTATGACATACAACTATCTGCTGGGGCTTTGGGGAAAAAAAGGAGGAGGATTGGCAATAGATGTTAGCTCAGAGCCGGTCTTCCTCAGCAAAAAGAGGAGGATTGGCATGGATGTTAGCTCAGGGCTGATCTTCCTCACACAAAAAAAATAAAAACAAAACAAAACAAAAAAACACAATTGACCATTAATGTGAGGATTCATTTCTGGACTTGCAATTCTATTCCATTGATTAGTATGTTTACCCTATGCCAGTTCCTCATTGTCTTGATTACTGTAGCTTTGTAGTAAGTTTTGAAATCAGAAAGTATGAGCTCATCAACTTTTTCAAATTTGTTTCTGCTAGTGTAGATCCCTTGAATTTCCATACGACTTTTAGGACTATTTTTCCAGTTTCTGCGAAAAATCTAGGTAGGATTTTGATAGATATTGTGTTAGGAAGTATTTCTATCTTAACAATATTAAGCCATTTAATTTATAAATATGGGATGACTTTCCATTTATTTAGGTTTTTAATTTCTTCAATCAGCAATTTGTTTTGTTCTCAGTGTGCACCTCTTTTGTTAAATTTATTCCTAAGCATTTTACTATTTTTGATGCTATAGTAAATAGAATTGTTTTTTAATATCATTTTGAATTAATCATGAATAGTGTATAGAAATACAAATGATTGTTGTATATTGATCTTGTTCTTTACAACTTTGTTGAACTTACTAGTTTTAATACTTTTTTTAATGGATTCCTTAAGATTTTCTATATATAGAAGATCATACCAACTGCGAATAGAGATAATTTTACTTCTTCCTTCCAATCTGGATGCCTTTTATTTCTTTTTCTTGCTTAATTGCCCTGGCTGAATCTCCAGTACAATTTGAATAGAAGTGGTGAGAGTGGGCATCCTTGTCATGTTCTCGACCTTATGGAGAAAACGTTCAGTCTTTCATTTACACTGCTTGATGTTAGTTGTAGATTTTAATAGTAAAAAATGAGGAAATTTCCTTCTATCCTCATTTGCTGAGTGTTTTTATCATGAAACAGTGTTAGATTTTGTCAAATAACTGTTCTGCCCCTGTTGAGATAATCAAGTGGATTTTCTCTTTTATTCTTTTTATATAGTGTACTACATTAGTTGGGTTTTGTAGGTTAAAACAACGTTGCATTTCCGTGGTAAATCCCACTACGTTATGCTGTATAATCCTTCTTATATGTTGCTGGATTTGGTTTGCTAGTATTTTGTTGAGAATTTTTGTATTATATTAATCAGAAATATTGATTTGTAGTTTCCCTTTTTGTGTGTGATGTCTTTGCCTGGTTTTGTATCAGGGTTACAATGAGCTCATGGAACTAGTTGGTAAGTGTTCCCTCTTCTTCTGTTTTTGGAAGGGTTTGTAAAGGATGAGTATTAATTCTTTAAATGATTGGTGCAATTCATCAATGAAGTCATCCTCTGGGACTGGGCTTTTCTTTGTGGGAAATTTTAAAATTACTAATTCAATCTCTTGACCTGTTATAGTTAAATTCATGAATTTGTTTATTTCATCTAAGTAATTTGTTGGCATCCAGTCAGTCATAATATTCCTTCATGATCTCATTTATTTCTGTAATGTCAGTAGTGATGTCCCCTCTTTCATCCTGATTTTAGTGATTTGAGCCTTCTCTATTTTGTTCTTGGTCAGTCTAGTGAAATGTTTATCATTAAAAAAATTTTTTTCAAAGAATCTTCTTTGATTTTCTTTCTGTTCTCTATTCTTTTCACTATTCTCTATATCATTAGTTTCTGCTATCATCTTAATACCTTCCTTCTGTTTGCTTTAGATTTAGTTTGCTCATCTTTTTCCAATGTATCAAGGTGAAAAGTTAGGTTATTGATTTTAGAGCTTTTTTTTTTAAAAAAATATGGGCTTTGACAGCTATAAATTTCACTCTAAGCACTGATTTAGCTACATCCCCCCAATTTTGTTTTGTGTGTTATTTTCCTTCATCCCAAAGTATTTTCTAATTTGCCGTGTGATTTATTTTACCTATTCATTATTTAGGAATGTTTTAGTTTCCAACTATATTTGAATTTTCTAAATTTAATTGATTTATTGATTTCTAATTTCATTTCATTGTAGTTGGAGATCATACATTTTATGACTTTAATATCTGTAACCTTACTGAGGTTTGTTTTATGGCCTAGCACATGGTCTCTGCAGAATAATGTTTTTTGTGCACTTGGGAAGAAGGTGTACTCTGCTATTATGGGGTTCTATAGATGTCTGTTAGGTCATCTATTTTAGTGTTGTGCAAGTCTTCTATTTCTTTGTTACTCTTTATATAATTGTTATATGCATTATTGACTATAGGGAACTGAAATCCCTAACTATTATTGTTGAATTTTCTATTTCTACTTTCAATTTTGTCATTTTTTCCTTAAAGTGTTTTGGGGCTCTGTTGTTAGATGCACATATATTTATAATTGTTATTTCTTCCTGATGGATTGATCCTTTATTTTTTTTTTTTTGGCTGAGGAAGCTAACATCTGTTGCCAATCTTTCTCTTTTTTCTTGAGGAGGATTCATCCTGAGATAACATCTTCCTCTATTTTGTATGTGGGTCACTGCCACAGCATGGCTGCCGACAAGTAGTGTAGATCCACACCCAGGAACCAAACCCGGGCCGTCGAAGTGGAGCACACCAAACTTAACCACTAGACCACGGGGCCAGCCCCTGGATTGATTCTTTTATCCTTATAAAATGTCCCTCTTTATCTCTAATAACTTATTTTGCCTTACAGTTTATTGTGTCTGTAATTAGTGTAGCCACTCTAACTTTCTTATGATTATTGTTTTCATGATATAATTTTTTGTTTCCAACCTATTTGTAACTTTGAATCTAAAGTGTGTTTTCTATACAGTATGTAGTTGGAACTTGATTTTTTTTATTTTCTGACAATCTCTTTCTTTTGATTGTATTAATTCATTCACATTTAACATTATCATTGATAAAATTAAATTTGTTTACCATTTTCCTTTTTTTTTTTTGTCTTTTGTTTCTCTGTTACTACTTTCCTGCTTTGTTTTGCATTAAATATTTTGTAGTGTAGTATTTTAATTCCTTTAATGAATTTTTTTACCTGCACTACTTTGAGTTATTTTCTTAGTGGTTGCGGTAAGGCTTACCACATACATCGTAACTTATCAGAATCTACGTTAAGTTTATACTAACTTAATTCCAGTGAGATATGGAAATATTACTCCTATATAGCTCTATTTCCTCTTCTTCTTTTTTGTGTTATTTTTGTTAAATATATTATATCTATATATGTTACAAATCCCAAAATGCATTGATCTAATTATTTATTTATATAATTGCATGTCTTTTAAACAAGCTGGTAGAGGAAAGGAAGGGAAGTATATATTTAAAGATTTTGTTACATTTACTTTATCATCTACCATTTTTGGTTCTCTTCATTTTCCTGTGGATTCAAGAGACCATCTTGTATCATCTACTTATTTTAATAAAGTTTGTCCCTACCCATGTTTTTGTGCTACTATTGTCAAATCTATTATATTTCTATTTGCTATAGGTCCCAGAATGCATATTGTTTTACACAATTACTTTTACAATCAGTTAAAAGAGGGGCCGCCTGGTGGCGCAGCAGTTAAGTGCGCGTGCTCCTCTGCCGTGGCCCAGGGTTCTCAGGCTCGGATCCCAGGCGCGCACTGACGCACTGCTTGTTAGGCCATGCTGTGGCGGCATCCCATATAAAGTAGAGGAGGATGGGCGTAGATGTTAGCCCAGGGCCGTTCTTCCTCAAGAAAGAAGGGGAGGATTGGCATTGGATGTTAGCTCAGGGCTAGTCTTCTTCACACACAAAAAATAAAATCAGTTAAAAGAAGTACAGAGAATACGCATTTATATTGTCTTTTATAGTTATATAATTATCTTTACTAGTATGCTTAATTTTTTCATGCAGATTTGTATTACTGTCTGGAATTGCTTGTTTTTAGCCTGCAGTATACTTTTAGCATTTCTTTTAAGGCACGTCTACTAGCAACAAATTTTCTCTATTTTTGTTTGTCTGAGAAAGTCTTCATTTTGTCTTCTGTTTTTCTAGATATAAGATTCTTGATTCAGAAATTTTTTTTTTCCTTCAGCACTTTGAATATGTCATCCTACTGCCTATGACCTTCATTGTTTCTGATGATAAGTCAGCTATTGATGGCACTGGATTTCTTTAGGAGGAAATGAATCATTTTTATCTTGCTGCTTTCAAGATTTTCTCTTTGTCTTTGGCCCTCAACATTTTTACTATAGTGTGTCTGGGTGTAGATCAATTTATGTTTTTCCTACTTGGAATTCATTGAGCTTCTTGGATGTGTGGACTGTTTTTCACCAAATTTGGGAAATTTGTAGCAATTATTTCTTTAAATATTTTTCTTCTCCTTTCTCTTTCTCCTTTCCCCCTGGTACTCTCAGTATGCATATGTGAGTATGTGCTTAACGGAGTCCCAAATTTTTTTTTGAAATTCTGTTCATTTTTTCCTTAATTTATTATCCTCTCTGTTTTTCAGATTGCGTAATTTCCATTGATTTATCTTCAAGTTCATTGATTTTTTCAATGTCATTTTTTCAATGTCATTCCTACAGTGAATTTTTCATTTTTGTTATTGTGATTTTAAACTCCGGTATTACCATTTGTTTCTTTTTTTATAATTTCTATCTTTTTATTGATAGTCACTATTTTATAAGACATTGTCATCATACCTTCCATTACTTCTTTAAACATGGATTCCTTTAGTTTTTGAACATATTTATAATAGCTGCTTTGAAGTCTTTGCCTATTAAGTTCACCAACTGAGCCCCTTCAGAGGTAGTTTCTATTGCTTGCTTTTTTCCCACCTGTGTATGAGTCATACTTTGCTATTCTTTGCATATTTTGTAATTTTTTGTTGAAAACAGGTTTTTAGATATTGTCCTGTAGCAACTGGATTATTATCATCCTCTTCTTTCAGAGACTTGTTTTTATTGTTCGTTTTCTTTTTATTTGTTCAATGACTTGGTTGGACTGTCTTGGTGAAGTCTTTTTCCCCCGCAGTGTGCAGCCTCTGATGTCATTCCTCAGAAGGCACAGTATTGAGCATGTGCCCAATTTCTTTGAGATGCCACTCATTTGCAAGACTCTCTTTGATGGTCTCTTTCCCTGATCTCTCTGTTGGGCTGTCTGCCTCTGTTGGTATCACACCCAGCTGTTAGCTTCCACTTATTGACTGATGATGATGACAATGATAACTGATGATGATGACTGAATGTCATCATCATGACTCATACTGACTTCCAGTTGTTCTCTAGTGCCAAGAGAAATAAGGCAGCTTTCATTTATGAGCCTTTATTTCATGGCATATTTATTTATTTTTAAAGCTTATTGGCTGCTCTTTTGAAAATTTAGGCTTCACTGGTGGGAGAATTTCAAAATAAATTGGGGCAATTTTTCTCCTCAGTATAGAAATCTTTCAAGTATACACATTAGAAACTCTACTGGCAGTACCTGGTCTTTTGAGGAACACATTTTAGTCATAGAAGTGCAACTGATAACAGCTGAGGAAATATCATCTTAGCTCTAAGTTACTACAAGCACCACTTGGTCTGATAGAGAAGTACTCTCTGGAGAAAAATTTGCTATTTTACCTGTATGAAGTACTTAGTGTTTTTATGATATACTGTGCACTCATTCAAGATTAATTTAAAGTAATGATTGAAATGCACCCAATCCCCCTCTCTGTATGACAGAGTTTGAATTTTGTCTTTTTTTCCTCTAAGAATGTTTTATTGCCCTATATAATTACCAGTTTTTTTGCTGAACTTTTTGTAGTATAGGTAGAAAATAGTACATTAGATATTTTAAGTCCTTCTGCTTAAAAATTATAGAAGATAAACCCTAACCATATGGTATATTGCATGCATTTTAATATGATCCTCAAGGTACACATAGTTATATTATTCTGACATATACCCTCTGTTTGTCTGTTACTTTTTTGTTATTATTATATTAACAGTCTTGAAAGTACTCTTGCTCTTTGATGAGCATTAAATGAGCTAGTTTGAATGTGATAGTAGAAGTTCTTACTAAAAATAGTAGTCATTTGCTTCAAAACATTTTATTTATCAGAAAAATGTTTACTTTTCAAGGAATAAAGTTTATTTCATAAGAAATTATCAAATTATTGAAAATTTACTTCTATCTATGCATAGTAAGTAGCCTGAAGTATCTTGGGATATACTCTGGAGAAAGTATGCTTATGGAAATCTCTATGTCAAATTAGCATTGAGAATTTGTTTAAATATAACAAAGACTCGTGAGATCTTTTAGTGAGATTTTGCTCTTCTTCACACAAAAGCTTTTTCCTGCTTAGGTACAAACATGCACAACAGTATAAATGTATTAAATACTTCCCTATCCTACTGGAAATGAAAATAAAAAAGAATCATTATGATAAATTCAATAATAAACAGAAGACACGTTTATTTTCAGAAAAACTGAATTTATAGATGAATAAGAACCAACACAATAAATATTTCCTCATAGAGATCTCTTTTTTTTTCCTGTTACAATAAATGCTTCCACAATCTGTCCATTTGCCCAAGTTAGAATTCCAAAAATCATCTTCATTTTTTCCCTTAACTCCACATGTATTCAATCAGTCATTAAATCCAGTGAATTCTGTATTTTTAATACTCTAAAATCTATGTCTTCCTTCTCTACTGTCGCTGTCTTGGTTCAGGTCATTACTGTCTCTCTCCTAGCTTCTTATGCTGATTGTCCCTTCTTGATCTCCCTGCTTCCAGACTTCTCCACATGAATCATTTACCAGAGAGATATTTATAAAACATCAATATCATTTTCTGGCCTTAAAGCAGTCTATAGCTCCCTGCCATCTTCATGATTAACACACAATTCCTTAGCATAGTATGCAAGGCCCTTCATGACCCAGTCTCTACCTTTCCCTCCAGTTTCATCATAGGCCCCTTCTCCACTCTCCATATATTATTATTCAGTCTACAAATCGTTTCCAGCTCTCTAATTTTGCCATGTTTTCTTTTCAAGTCTTCCCCTTCTTCCTTTCCTTCCTCCCACCCTCCTTTTCTCTGTCTCTGCCTCTCTCTCTCCTTTCTTCCTCCCTTGTGAAAATTATATCTTCGCTGCCAATAGTCATCCTTGTTTTCGATCCTCACTTGCCTAATATATTGAAAAGCACCATGCTTATTAAACATTTATTGTCCCCCAACTATGTTTCAGGTATTGAATTAGAACTAGTGATGATAACATTTGCAAAACGTAATCCTAGCCAGGAAGAAGTTCAGAGTCATGTGTTTGAAACACACAGAGAAACCAACAACAATGTGATGGAGTCATAAAGCCTTCAAAAATGATAAACTCACAGAGGGATATGGTAATTTAGAAGAGTGTCCCATGACTGGGGAGTGAAATTACTCTTTTGGAAATATCACTTTGGGAGTGAGAAGTAAAGTATTTTAGTGAAAATGAGGTGGGATAGCTGCAGGATAAGTGTCAATTTAGGAACACGGTACTTTTTAATATATTTTACTGTTAGAAAAAAAGAAGTTAGCATTTTTAGAAATAATCACAAGTTTAAATAGTTGTTGAAAAAAATCACAAAATAAAATATAAATATTTTTATTTTTATAGTATGTAATTAATAATTAACAATTACATCATATAATAATCTTTGACATAAAGCCCCTATAAAGAAAACACACACACATACAAATGTGGAAAACATTATTGAAACAAAAGCAACAAATAGTTACGCAACTTGTGTTTATAGCTGCAGAACTCTGATGGGCTAACTTCAACTACTTTGAAGGTTATCAAAGTTCTCCACCGTTTCTTGTGCAATATTAACCATCGGTGTTAGTATTAAGTACTCATGTGAGCTTTCTTGTGTTTGTTTTCATTTGTTGTTTTAGTGGAAAGTTTGGAGAGATTGTAGAGCTATGGCAAACAAATGCAATTTTAAACTAGTGGGAGTTGATACTATTATCTCATCCTTTTGTTTAACTGCCCCCACGGATCCATGTGTAATCCCATAATGTCACATTTACCAGGTTATAATATAGTTAGCATTTTTCTTCTCCACTGGAACTGTGACCTCTTTAGTTCGTCTGTCTTTAGTGTCTGGCCCAGAGACTGGGGTTTACAAGATATCTCAAGGTATTTTTCAATGAATGAATGGAATTCCTAGTTTGCCTGAAATAATGTGATGATTTATGGTATGCTTAAAAACTTTCATTTCACTGTGAAAAACCAAGACAATACACACAGCTATTTGTTCTGTTTTGTTTATTTTGGATGATTAAGGCCTAAGGGAAAGGGACAGGGACGGGTCAGCATCTTAAACATACAAGGCCGCCTATAACTTCCACTGAGCAGGATTGTCTTGTTAAATGATATGTATTCATTTAAAAAAGTAAACAATAAGCCATTTTTGGCATATCAAATTTTCACTAAAGGTCCAAGTTCCCTTATTGTATCAAATAAAATTCTATGATAAGTAATCTGAATCTAGTTAAAAATTGTCAGCCCCTAGGTGCTTCCTCAGCACACTGGTTTATTTGTGAGATTTTGGCTCTTAGATTGATGTTTGATTGTGTTATAGTGAAAATTGTATCATGGGAAGAATTCAATTGTGTTGATGAGCTATTTAGCCATATTCCCACAGGATTTGAAATACTTTGAAAGATAAAAGACAATGTTTTATATTCACTCTTACGATAACCTATAGATTTTATCATGTTGAGATATCTGTTACAAAAAGGTAGTTCCATGACTGTGTCGCCTGCTGTTTCCTAAGCATTCGGAAAACATAACCCTGTGATTGATTGGTAACTGTGTTACAGGTTGAATCATGTGCTTCTCTCCAAGCCCCCCAAAATATATTGGAATCCTAACACCCAGTACCTCAGAATGTGACCTTATTTGGAATAGGATCTTTCCAGAGGTAATCGAGTCAATACGAGGTCATTAGGGTGGGCTCTAATCCAATATAAAAATGGGATTGATGTCCTTATAAAAATGGGAAATTTGGACACAGACATTCACACAAGGAGAATGTCATGTGAAGATGAAGACAGAGATCGATTGGGTGTTGCATCTACAAGTCAAGGAAGACCAAAGATTGTCAGCAAACCACCAGAAGCTAGGAGGGAGGCAAGAAACAGATTTTCCCTCACAGCCCTCAGAAGGAACCAACCCTGCCAACACCTTGATCTCAGACTTCTAGACTCCAGAACTTTGAGACAATGAATTTCTGTTATTTAAGCCACATAGTTTGTGACACTTTGTTACAGCAGCTCTTGGAAACTAATAAAAAATGTATCCAAATAATGAATCGCATATATCATTTGTTATATGAGGGGCTCTGCACTAGTTCAGATCCTCCAAGAAACAGACACCAAGAAGGGATTAAATGTGAAGATTTCTTAGTAAGAGACATGCCTATATGAAGGAAAAGAGGGAGGGAACCAGGTAAGGATGGGCAGCTGGGTAAGGCCAGGAGAGCCATCAGATCACCATGCAAGTCTGACATGGGTGAAAGGAAGGTGGAGAAGATGGTGGGCGGACATACCCTAGATTGCCCTACAGTCTAAGGAAGGTTCAGTTTGGCAAAGCCGTTGTGGCATCTTCAAGTCAAAGTCAGTTCTCAGGCACGTCTCAGGGTTTCCAGGAACAGGTCGGCCTTACTATCCCTGCCATACTCATTCCCTGACTGTGAGCAGCTGGGGGAGGCAGGTCCTCTGCTCAAATGAGGTGATAGATTTCCAAATGCAGTCTAGGATCCTTGGTTAATTCCACTCTCTGAAGGAGGAGGTCTGTGAGGCACATTCTCATGGCCCCCAAGTGACTTCTGCTCAAATGACTGAAGAGCTGGTACAGAATTCAATCTTTGAAAGAAAATAAACCAAATGTAAATATCTGTATAAGAATAGAAAAAATTCAGGCATCTAGAATATAGTTAGGGTAGACTAGGCTGTGAAAATAAATCAACCCTGACATGTAAAGGCTTAACACAGTAGCAGTTTTTGTTGCTCACAGGCAGTTTAGTGATAGGAAACTTGGGAGTGGGGCGAGGATATTGCTGTTCTCTGCTCCACATGGACAATGAGAGACACAAGTAACAGTAACTCTGCTGTCTTTAATATGTGGCTTCCAAGTTTGCCCTGAGGTGGGAGCTCTGGTCACCACCCCAGTCAGCTGGAAGAGAAAAACTATAGTGAGATATATATGGAGGATTTTTATGGACAAGGCCTTGAAATGGCACGTTTGTTCCACTCATTTCCATTTGCTAAAACTCAGTCACTTGGCCTGACCCAATTGCAAAGTAGGCTGGCCAATATACTTGAGCTGCGTGCTCAGGAAAAGAGGAGAACGGATCCTGGTGTACATCTGGCCATCTCTACCACACTTGGAAATGATCAAGGATCAGAATTTGTGGCCTTAAGTAAAAAAAACTCCAAAGACTGACTGAAATTCTCAGTTTTTATCTAGCTGTTTGGCATTATGAAAATACAGAAAATAGTCATTAGCTAATGCTTTTAGGATTAAAGGTACCTACTATATTTGGATACACATTGCTATAGCATAAGTAAAGTAAATAAATTAAGCATATACTAAGGGGATTATTATGGTTCCATGTTTCATAACTGAATAATTTCCCCCTAGATTTTACAAATAGAAAAGTGCAATTAAGTATTCTAGAAATAGAATTACAGATGGTCCAAATGAAAATGTACGGAGGTGGATAAATCCGACATGTTGAATCAGTCCTATAAATAAATTCTTCATTTTTTTTTTTTAACAGATCTTTAAGAGCATATTTTCAGGCTCATCTTTTTTTGGATTATCTGTTTTCTCAGTGTATATGCATTCATAAGCTTGTAATAAGAAAGTTCTAGCAGACTAAAGGAGTACAAACTATATTTTTAGTAGCAAAACAGTAAAAAAATAATTAAAAATAAATGAAGACTAATTATCAGTAATACTAATATCTGTAGAGAAACAATATTAATCAAATGTGGACAAGTCTCGAAGTTCACAGTGTCTTACTAGCGACTTCTCCCTAGTTCCCACTCCATCCTTGCCCTACTGTGCACAATGAGTATTCTGCCACCTGTAGACAGCACCACCTTTCCCCAGACAGCTCTGAAACCCAGCCTGAAATAAAGCCTAACAATTATCAGTGTGGCCTATATTGTCAGGTGGACCTAGACTGGAAGGCCAATTATACTACTAATTAGATGTAAGACCTTGGGAAATTTGCAAGTTTCTCAAATTCTTTAAACCTCAATTTCTTTATTGATAAGATGGGAATGAGGGGCCTGCCTGGTGGAATAGTGGTTAAGTTTGTGTGCTCCACTTTGGTGGCCGAGGGTTTGTGGGTTTGGATCCTGGGCACGGACCTATGCACCGTTCATCAAGCTATGCTGTGGCGGCCTCCAACATAAAGTAGAGGAAGATGGGCGCTGATGTTAGTCCAGGGCCAATCTTCCTCAGCAAAAAGAGAAGGATTGGCAATGGATTTTAGCTCACGGCTAATCTTCCTCATAAAAAATAAAAACATAAAATAAAATGGGAATGACAATACCACCTCATAAAGTTGCTGTAAGGAATAAATGAGATAAGCGACACATTGTGGTTACCACAAACCTGGCATATGGTTACTGTTCAATCATGTTGTAAATTATTACTATTATTATTAATGATATATATATATTTTTATATATGCATATATTATGTATATATGTACAATTTTAAACTTTCTACTCCACTAGTTATTGGCATCCAGAAAACAGTTCTCTGTTTAGGCTGAAATGTTGGAAAATTTAATCGACCACTTAGTGTTTCATCTACATTATCAAATGCAGGTCCCTAAATAACTCTGTAAGAGATTGACCTTCTATTTAGTTTTGGAGCAGGCTTAGATTTCACAGAGGCCTCCTAGATTTTTGTCCTATGACCCCTGAAAGCCAGCTGGTGCCTGCTCCAGCTTCATTTTTGTGAGTCTGTTTCTGGAAGCCAGACTGAGGCCGTGAACTTCTCCTCCTTGTTTTACCACTGGTTACAACACTCAACCCTACTCCCTGCTGTCAGACCAAAGTTGCCTCTCACCAAGGGCTGGCAACGGACTGGAGTTACCAAGGCCCCATTTTTGAAACTGCTCTTTCATTGAAGATTCTTCCCAGGTTGCTTGCTCTGCCCTTGGAGTTTGCTGAGTCATTACCCTCCTGTCTTCCACACAGCTTGGTCACCCTTCACAATAATTTAAAAGTAAATTATTTATATCTGTTTTAAGTGATATTATTGTATTATCATGATCATTATTTTTTCTGGGGTAATTTCTTTTTATGTTTCGTTTTTAAAAATCTATATATCAGATTTAGTGACATCTCATCTATAAGATTAAATCCATAGGATAAATGGTCATAAATTCATGCCTTTGTTTACCCCATGTTCCAATGGTTACAGTAAACAGTGAGATTATATTCTATCTTTGATATAATTTTGATGAAAAGTTTGAGTTGGAAAAACAAAAATGACATGTAATTTTCCTTTTCATTCCTCCTCAAATGTGATATATATATTTTAAAATAAGAACACATTTGTCCTTTTATGTAGTATATTTATTTTAATATCAATCCACCTTAAAACTGCTCACATTTTGAGGAAAAAGAAATGCTGCCTCAGGCAAATACTTTTCTTTTTTCATCATATGAGTATTAATTCTTTCATCTGATCATTCATTTTTTTCATTTCTACCATGTGCCAGGATATTATATTAGGTGTTGGTTTTTTCAATAAAGATGACAGAAATTATCCATATTTTTAGAGAGCATATACTCTAGAAGTCCGTGAGGCTAAAATGGCTATCTGTTAAGTAGAGCATATTTCATTTGTGAGATCATTCATTCTTTCGTTAAGTAATTATTGAGCATCTATCTATGCTATATGCACTATTTCCTAGGTTGGTGGAATATAGCAGCCAATAAGGAAACCAGTTATTACCATTTTTTGAACCCATACTAGACAAAATCCAATTTTTCCCTTGTGTGCAATGGAATTCAGAATAGACAGAACTTTTAATTATCTAGAAATAGGGCATTGGAGAGATGGGAGCAGGATTGAGTCTTCCACTGATTCTTTTGCTACGCTGCACTGCATGGCTCTCCTCCCTCCCTATCATCACCATTCTCCTACGTTTTGGGATTTATTATGAAAATAGCAAAATCAGGTCAGGTTCTGTTCCCAGCTCAGTTTCTCTCTAGCCATTTTGGTATAGTGGAGCAGTGAACTCTACGAAGCAGATGCCAGGTTCTTCTTCTTCTGGAAATGATGTTGTACTACCACACCAAAAATTCAAATGGCAAGGAAGTCCTGTTTGCGTCTGGAAAACCTGAATTGTCACTTATGAACATATGAGTGGACTTCTTTCTAAGCATTAAGAAAAGAAAAATTTCCTGACTATTACATAATCCTAGGTGACTCATTATACTTAAGCAAATGGGAACACTAATCTCAAAGAATAATAATTGTTGAGGGCGTCAAGAAATTGGGATCCAGATGCTCATCAGACAGGCTTGGTCTTGATTGTTTTAAAAGGATCAATGCAGAATCATGCAAATGGAGAATGCTGTATTGTTAGAATGATGTCAAGAACTAAAAGACAAAGCTCCAAATCCTTAAAAACTTCCCTTTACTACTGGAAGCTTTTGTCCATATAATTCCAAAGCTATTGAAGTTTATATTTTAGCTACCTAACGAATAACTTAGATTCTAAACTTACTACATTCCATTTGACTGTTGATTTTTTGTAAAGTTCACATTGGAGAAAACCAGCAAGAACAAAGTTCTGATATTCACTAATTTTTTGATTTGGGTGAATTTTACCCTTGGAAAAATATGGCAATATTTTTAATAAATTTAAACATTAGTGATATCACATAATAAATTCTGACACAGGAATACTATATTATTTTTCCAAATCTAGTCTCACATGCAAGTTAAGTGCATTTATGTGCATTTCTTGTTTTTTTTTTTGTGAGGAAGACTAGCCCTGAACTAACATCCGATGCCAATGCCCCTCGTTTTTGCTGAGGAAGACTGGCCCTGGGCTAACATCTGTGCCCATCTTCCTCTACTTTATATGGGACGCCGCCACAGCATGGCTTAACAAGCAGTGCGTAGGGTGCACGCCCAGGATCCGAACCTGTGAACCCCGGGCCCCCGCAGCGGAGCGTGTGCACTTAACTGCTTGTGCCACCAGGCCGGCCCCCCTTGTGCATTTCTATACCAATGATAAGATTATTGCGTGTATATATATTTTGATTCAATTTGACTGCAAATTAGTGCAGAATTCTAATGCCATAAAGAATAGTATAGGATCTCTCCCAAACTTTTCCTTTTTTTCTTCTTTTTAGAACTGGCAAACAACTGTTCTCATGTATTATAACTGTTCTCTAATTATTTATGGTTGTTAAAAAGATATAAGATTAAATAAGGGTAACCTTTGGTTCATCCTTTTTAATTTATAAAAAGTTAGAACTCGTTCGGGGCAAGATGAAAGAATACCACAGCTGACACTTATCACAGATACAGGTATGGAGAGCCAGTGTCATTGCGTCTCTGTTAATGATTTCACCTCTTGCACTGTGTTCCTACCAAAAGAAACATAGCTTTCAGCTTGAAGTATGTGAAGGAGGAAGAAAAGGAACAATTCAGCCTAAACCCTCTAACGTTGTGCTTAGCCCTGAGCAGAGAAATGGCCCATTAGCTTCTGCCGTGGCTGCTCTCTAGACTAGACCTGCAGCGGGGCTTATCTGACTCCTTGCCTCTAGGCATCATTTTCTTCACCTCAGGATGAACTGTTACTACTGTTTTTAAGACTTTTTAAAGAAAAGTTACAAAAAAGTACCATTTGCTTCCTTTTATAATTGCTTAAAGAGGAACAAATGGAAGACAACAAAACTCTTGAAGGGAGTGACTTAAATTAGCTAAGCAGGACAGACCTCAGTGATGTTCATGAAAATAGACAAGGAAAGGGATTCAATCTCCCTTTAAATTCAGCAGGGAAAAAAAAAACACCCTACGCATGAAATGTTTCTCTGGAAATGTTAATTTCAAGAAAAATATTTCTTCCCTGGGCTATTAAGTTTCAAGTAATAAAGTGAGTTAAGAAAGAGAAATTCATAATATATGCGTAAATATACACGCATATTAATATATGTCATATAGATATAGATACATATGTTATCCATTCACACTGGTACACAGTCTCATACGTCCCTGGACTCATCACGATTTTCTCTATGTTTCATTATTGCGCCACGCTGAAGTCGCAGTAGCTACAGCCTCAGAGATGGTAGTTGTCAGCCAATATATTCCCTTGTTGAAGACAAGTTGTTCTCCATAGTGTGTTTTTCAGTCTTTTGCCCACTTCATGTTTAAGTCACTCCGCCACAGGAAATTTGAGGATTTCCCTTGATAAAGTGTCCCATAGGCTGACACATTAGTATACAGAGATGTGCGAGATTCTCAATCTAAATTTTCTTTTACTCAATTTTATGTTGATGTTTCCAGTCTTGCATTACTTTTACTACCTTAAAATCATTTTTAAAGATGATCATTACCTTCATATTTATTAAGAGAGACTGTAATTATAAGAGCATCCTAGTTGATCATGATTTTGCTTGTTATACCTACCAAGTTGTTTGCATTATTTCATTTTAAAACACCGTGCTTGCCCCTTAGTCATGCTTTGTGATTTGGGTAAACTGTTCTCATTACTATGAACAACTACTAGTCAAACACTTTGTTCTGGTTGTACTTTAAAAGTGAGCCTTCTTTTGGAAATCTGTCGGCTCTTGACATTCAGAAATCCCTGTACAGTGCAGTGGTTGTGGATTCCGAGGAGGCAGGAGCTAAGTCCTGTTCAGATCTTGAACCCTTCCTGTGGCAAGTGTGTAGACGAGGTACTTAGTGAGACAGTTACTGAATGAAATCCAAACCTTGTCCTCTTGGGTTGAGATTTTATTGAAGATATAGCATTTGCTATCAGAATTTTAAAGATCAAACCTATTCTTTCCTGAAAAACTGACCTTTCTGTTATATTCCATTACATTGTCTCCCATTTCAGGTATTATTTCATTGCTGGCTGTATTGGATGTTACCTTTATAATTTCTATTTATATTCACATTTCAGCATTCTTCCTTCCTACATTGATGCTCATTGAAAGGTTTTGGGATAGTCTTCAGCAGTGCAATTAAAAAGGGGAACCAAGGATAAAATTGTGGGTCATAAAAAAATTAAAAATAGAGCATCCTGGGAAACAGAAATAGGCAGAACCAGTACAATCATCTGGGTTAGTTTTCTAGATTTTTTCCCTTCTCAGTTCTTAAGTCCTGAATTAAATTGAGATTAGATACTTAGTTGAACTACATATTATACTAAAATTTGATGTAAAATGGAATGAGGCCTATACAATTCTCAGAAAATACCTCTGTTTGCAACTGAATGTATTATCCTGCTGAATTAGCTGAAGTTAGAGTTTTTTTGTGTGTGTGTGAGGAAGATCAGCCCTGTGCTAACATCTGCCAATCCTCCTGATTTTTTTTTGCTGAGGAAGACTGGCCCTGGGCTAACATCCGTGCCCATCTTCCTCCACTTTATATGGGACTCTGCCACAGCGTGGCTTGCCAAGTGGTGCGTCGGTGCGTGCCCGGGATGCGAACCGGCGAACCCCGGGCCGCCGGAGCGGAGCACTTAACCACTTGCGCCACTGGGCCGGCCCCTAGAGATTTTTTATAGTATGATTTTCTTGACCATTCTAGGGGATCTCTTCAGCTTCTAGATATTCAAAACTTGCGGCATCTCTCTGGGCATAGTTACAAGTTCTTTGTGGACATTGACACAGGCGCTGTATTACCATTAGGGCCATCACAAGACATTAATAATAAATTTCTGTTACAACTTTCTTGTCTCATTGGTTGAATCTAAAGCTTTTGGGCCCACAGAACTTACAACATCTCAGGCAATGTCTTTCATAAGGTCTTTGTGGATACTGACATGGCAATATGTTACCAGCAGCTGTGGTGGCACTAAATAATATATATACATGGGAATCTTGGCTCCTCCTCATTCACTTTGCATGACTCCTTTAGATTCTTCACAATTCTACCACAGGACCAAGCCCTTTCAACATCTTTCAAAAAATATTGTTTTACTAAATATTTCATGATTTTCGTAGTGTTAACCAAAACTGTGTGAGGTTGCTGGAGGGACAACATAATGCAGTACACAGAATTCCACTCAAAGATTTCCACTTAACGTTGTTTGTTTTTGATCATGCCAAGAGGTTTCTGTTCCCCAAACAGCACCAAGTCTTTAAGTCTCAACTCCTTTTCTTGTAGGCTTTCCCCAGGATTTCAAATGCTTCTTTCTCTCTTTCATACAGGACAACATTTTGACCACTTTTTACCATGTGAATAAACCCTTGGGATGGTACCCTTCTACCCTAAGTGTTTAATTTTGTGTTTTTCTTCAAGAAACTATTCCCAGAAAGGAATTTTGTAAATTATATATTCTCAGTAGGACTAAACATAAAGTAAGTAAAATTGGAGTGAAATTCAATTTAACAAAGATTTGATATGATACCGTGCCAGGTACTGAAAGAAACTACGGTTAAAGGAGAATGATTCCCACCTAGTTATCTATTGCTGCACAAAAAATTACCCCAGGGCTGGCCCCTGTGGCGTAGCGGTTAAGTGCGTGAGCCCCGCTGCTGGCGGCCAGGGGTTCGGATCCCTGGCGCACACCGAGGCACCGCTTGTCAGGCCATGCTGTGGCGGCATCCCATATAAAGTGCAGGAAGATAGGCACAGATGTTAGCCCAGGGCCAGTCTTCCTCAGCAAAAAGAGGAGGATTGGCATGGATATTAGCTCAGGGCTAATCTTCCTCACAAAAAAAAAAAATACCCCAAAACTTAGTGGCTTAAAACAACACTTATTATTTCACAGTTTCTGTTTCAGGAATGTAGATATGGGGTAGCTGTGTTCTCTCACTCAGGATCTCTGACAAGGCTACAATCAAGGTGTTGGCCAAGTTCACAGTTATCTCAAGGTTCAGCTAGGGCAGGATATGCTTCCAAGCTCACTAGTGCTTCTTGGTGGGATTCTGTTCCTTGTAGGCTATTGGACTGAAGGCCTCAATCTCCCTACTGACCACTGGTCAGAGGCCACTCTCTCAGTTCATTTCTAAATGAGGCTTTCCATAGGGCAGCTCACAATACGACAGCTGACTTCATCAAAGTGAACAAGACAAAGACAGAGAGGGCCATTAGGAAGTCACAGTCTTTTATAACCTACTCTTGAAAATGACATCCCTTCATTTTTGCCATTTTACACCTGTTAGAAGCAAATTCCTAGACCCAGCCCACACTCAAAAGGAGGGGATTACACAAGAGCATGAATACCAGGAGGCGGGGGTTATTGGGTGCCATCATAGAAGGCTGTCTACCACATTCAGTTGTACCCAGGATTGAGAAAATGATAGCCAGAAATCTGATATAAATATAAATCACTATTTATAACAATTAATGAATTTATCCCATCATCTTCCCTTTGGCATGCAGTATCTGCTGAAGATTGAGTATTGCTATTGCAATGGATGCCCAGGTCACCACTGTTCTCCCCAAATTGAGGACTAAAGTTCTCATTTCTCCAGCTACTGGAAGTGTTGGTGGCTGACACCTCTCAACTGTGTCATTCTTGGAAATTGGCTTCAGTTGAAGACAGCTGCATTGTCAAAGGTCACTTCCCCTTCCCAGGGATAACCTACATCTAACGACTGATCAGTATTTAGTTTTAAAGGCCGAGCTTCCTTGCCTCAGTGATGGACAGCTCTGCAGGCCCATACCAGCTGCAGGGCTGCTTTCAGGGTTAGCTGACGTGGTCACTGTAACTGAACAGCATGTCAACTCCTCTCTACTCCATCTGGCTTATTTCAGTGCCTTACAAGTGGTGACCCCTGAAGCCCTCCCCAATCAACTTTCTGCATTCAAATCTGTGACTTGCAGTCTATTACCCAGGAAACCCATCCTGCAACTTTTAACTTTTTCTTTCTGTGTAAGGCGAGAACAGCTAACATATAAATACTGAAATGTTAACATGGAATCTGTAGAGATCTTCTGTATTTACAGACCTCTTGAAAGGGATGTTGAAATGCATCTCTAAGAATCTCAAGACGAGATATCAGAAATTTGTACTGTGGGCTCATAGAATTTAAGTAGAGTTTAAGATCATGCCCTTCATTTTCACCAATAATTGATATAACACACAGCCATTTCATTTACCACAAAAGCTATTATTATAGATCTAGTTCATTATACTCTTTCTCTCCTTTATAAATAAAACTTGGGTTGCAAAGTCTTCATCCATGATTATAAGGATTATTTACCCAGGTGAATAAGTTTATTTCCTGTTATGTACTAATTTGCTTCACACTTCTAATCTAGACCATGGGGCAAATTTTTAGTTGTCTATGGGAAATCATCAGTAAAAACAAACAGAAAACACAAGACGCCAAAACCCTTAACACTAAATATGGAGATTGTTTGGAAGTAAAGTTATGGTTATCACATTATATATCAATCACAATAATCCTCAAAATATGGTTACAATATACCATAACTTCCCTACTTCATTAACATGGAATTCACATTAATCTTAGTGCAATGTGGCAATTAAGACAAAGAGAGATGGAAGAGAGTCTAGGAAGTGTCGTCAAGCAAAATTGAGAGGAAATGCAGAAGAATTAGATGTAAAACATGATAACCATTGGAATTTACACATTTATTATAATTTTCCCCTAGACTTCTTGCTCTCTGATCCATTCTTCACTCTTCAGCTGCTTTTGCTCTGATCTGGGTGGAGGAGGGCCGACCTCTGAAGTTTGTGTCTTGCAGTCTCCTGTGTCAGCTGCCTTGCAGGCAGAGATTGGAGGAGGCCGAGAAGAAGCGGGAAATGATACACCTTTCCCTCTCCCTCTGCACCGCGTGGTGTCTTCAGTGGCAGCTGCTTCTCCACTGTGCCTCCAGCTCCTGTCTGCCTTTCCTATGGGCTGAGCCCAGGTAGCACGCCAGCCTCCTCAGTCCTGCCAGCCAAGCTGTGATAGCTGCTCTCTGCTGTTGTTAATCTTTGATTTGCTCCACCACTCCTTTTGGCTTTTCAGCCCTTTTCTATTACCTGGGCAGTAAAGTCTCTGCTTTATGTTCATCTGGTTTAAATACATAGAATGTTTTATGGTTGTACTGGATGGCCACAACTACCTGAAGTATACTGTTCATTGCAACAAAAAGTCCCAAATATAAATGGCCTTAACACTACTACAGAAAAAAATTAGTCCTCATAATAACCTAATGTGATACTATTATCCACATTTTACAGAAAAGAAAGGTAGGCTCAGCAAGGATAGGTAATTTGCTTATGATCACGTATCCAATGCATAGCTCACATGAGGAGTGTGGCCTCTTAAGTCAGACAATGTGGCTTTGAGTCCTGACTCCACCTCTTATTAGATAGGCAAATTACTTAACCAATCTGTGCTTAGTTTTCTCATCTATAGGATACGGATATTAGTCATATCTACTTCAGAAAGTGTTGTGAAGATTAAATAAATGAATAAATATTAAAGTTGCTAAAACAGTTACTGACACGTAGAACGTGCTCCATAAAATCTAGCTATTATTATTAGCCATGTGGCTTCAGTATTGTTTTCAATTACTTGTAAAACACAAAATAAGTTACAGAGATTGCCCTGGGGTTTATGGCTCACTGTGTGAGTTTTGAAAAGAAACATTTACAAGTGTATGACGCGACATCATATTGAGCAATAGTTTCTAATTTGGCTAAAAATCTAGTTCTTTACCCCTGATTATCAAAACAGCTTAGAAAAGCAAGATTGATTTCTTTTGTGGAATAGTCAAGAATTCCACAACGGTCTAAGGCATCAAATGATCACAAACCATCATCCTGCAATTAAAATGGCCAAAGCCGACCTGCTCTTTATTAAACATTAATCTTTGGCTTCTTCTGAATGCACCAGTGAGTTCGAGGTCTGGATATGTATGACTCATGCTAGCTCTGTGCCATTAAGCTGCTTTAAGGGGAAAACTATTCTTCATTGCATTGAGCCTGACACTTGAGATTCTTTTTGTAATTTGAAAATTGGCAGTTCAGAGTATATTTAAATGAAAAATGTTAGCATTTGCAATCATCAGTTAGCTGATAGAAACAATGTCTTCACCATTGAAATAACTGTACAGAAAACACTGTGGCCGGAAACCACCATGGACGTATATTAATAATTTATATATAATATTATTAACACATATTATTTTTATAATATTTTTTATACTCAGCATTTATACTTGGAAACATTATCGAGAGTATGAAAATTACATGAATAAGTTAAATTATGCTATTTGTTTGCAATCATGTGAAGGAAAAGTCAAGCGAATACATATATTGTAAACAAGAATTTTCTGCTAATTACTATTACAATTTTGCATTTTATAACATTTTTGAAGCATGACTCAATATCTAAACAATACAAAGTTAAATAATTAATCTGAGTAGCTGGGTTGAAATAATTAATCTGAGTAGATGGACACATAATTGGTACCAAATATTTTAGTTTTTGTTATTTACTTTAATATTCATTATGTTTTATTATCTGCAAAAAAGTATGCTTTCTATAGGAATTTTCCCCAATTTCTTTCACTTTATATCTTTTACATGACTACCAAAGCTACATGTGGAAATCCTAGTTATTTTGCCTGTTGAATGAATATTTAGGAGATTTTGAAATTAATTTGGTAACTGGGTTGCATATCACCATTGGATATCAATTTTAAACTTGTGGGTATATATATGACTTTCTTTGCATCATAATACTGTATTTTCTTAGTTGAATTTGACATGTAAATGGATGGATATAGTATTTTTCTTCTGTTACTTTTTCAAATGACTAAAATTACACTAAAAAAATCCTGAACCGGAATTATCGTCCTTTATATGTTTTTCTCAAGTAGTTGTGGGAGAACAGAACTGTTGATTAATGTCATTTCAAATCATGAAGTTTCTTTATTAGTGGTAATCTGTAATAAAAGTGTGTAGTATCTAGTCTTTATGAAGCAGATAGCCAAAGGAATATCCAAATTCACTGTCAATTTTGAATTAAATCTTGGTTTTTAAGTCAGGGTCTTTGAAAGGAAATATAATGCATACCTAACCTTCACGTAGTCCAGGCTTTGAAACTAAACGTACAAGCAAACACGATTTATAATGGAGTAGAAAGATGGAGGCTAAGTTTACACGAAGTATTTCTAAGGATGAACTTTATGAGGACAGGAAGGGTTGAAGGAAACATTTTAAAACAAATCATTTTTGTCTTTTTGGGTAAATACCCGGAGGTGAAATTGATGGATTATATGGTAGTTCTATTCTTAATTTTTTGAGGAACCTCCATACTGTGGTTTTCCATAGTGGCTGCACCAGTTTACTTTCCCACCAACATTGTATGAGGGTTCCCTTTTCTCCACATCCACACCAATACTTACTATTTCTTGTCTTTTTTGTAATAACCATTGTAACAAGTGTGAGGTGATATCTCACTGTGGTTTTGAATTGCATTTCCTTGATGATTAGTGATGTTGAGCAGCTTTTCATGTGCCTGTTGGCCATCTGTATGTCATCTTCAGAAAAGTGTCTATTCAGATCCTCTGCCCATTTTTTAATTGGAGTGTTTGTCTTTTTGGCTATTGAGTTGTATGAGTCCTTTATATATTTTGGATATTAACCTCTTATTGGATATATTATTTGCAAATATTTTCTCCCATTTAGTGTGTTACCTTTTCAGTTTGTTGATGGTTTTCTTTGCTGTGCAGAAGTTTTTTAGTTTGATGTAGTCCCACTTGTTTATTTTTGCTTTTGTTATTTTTGCTTTTGGTGTCAAATCCAAAAAATCATTGCCAAGACCAAAGTCAAGGAGCTTACCCCCTATGTTTTCTTCTAGGAGTTTTATGATTTCAGTCTTACATTCAAGTCTTTATTCTACTTTGAGTTAATTTTTGTAGATGGTGTAAGATAGAGGTCTAGATTCATTCTTTTGCATGTGGCCCAATACCATTTAATGAAGTGATTGTTCTTTCCCTATTGTATATTCTTGCCTCTTTTGTTGTAAATTAATTGACCATATATGCCTGTGTTTATTTCTGGGCTCTAATTTGAAAAGATATGTGCACCTGTATGTTCATTGCAATATTATTTACAATAGCCAAGATAGGGAAACAACCTAAGTGTCATCGATGGATGAGTGGATAAAGAAGAGGTGAGATATATATATATATAATTGACTACTACTCAGCCATTAAAAAGAATGAAATCTTGCCATTTGCAATAACATGAATGGATCTTGAGGGTATTATGCTAAGTGAAATAAATCAGACAGAGAAGGAAAAACACCGTATAATTTCATTTATATGTGGAATCTAAAAAACAAAACAAACAAATGAAACAAAACTTATAGATACAGAGAACAGATTGGTGGTTGCCAGAGGGAAGAGAGGTTAGGGGATAGGCAAAATGGGTGAAAGGGTCAAGAGGTACAACTTTCCAGTTATAAAATAATTAAACATAGGCATGTAATGTACAGCATGGTGAATATAGTTAATAACACTGTATTGCATATTTGAAAGTTGCTAAGAGAGTAAATCTTAAAAGTTCTTATCACAAGAAAAAAATTTGTAACTTTATATGGTGACAGATGGTAACTAGACTTATTCTGGCAATCATTTCACAGTATATACAAATATCAAATCATTATGTTGTATACCTGAAACTAATATAGTGTTATGTGTCAATTATACCTCAATAAAAAAATAAAAAAACTCATCATTTTCTTCAAAATTTGAAATTTAGAAAGGAAAGAACTATTCTTCAATAATTCAAAAGAAAATATATCTTTTGTGCAAATATTTTCATTCATCGCATACATGGGTTAACATAATTAATGACAGATTAACTGCAATGAGTGTAACATTACGACAAACCTGAATACATTATGTGAGATAAACCACAGACACTACCTTACTGTTCTTCTTATACCAATCATACCATTTGAAGAGGTCACCCATCAGTGAGGACATCAATTTCAAACTAAGAGGAACTACAATTGAGTCTAACCTCTTTTTGGACAAGTGGGGAAAAAGTACCCCTGAAATTAAGAGGGACAAAATAGCTTTCCCAAAAACCTTTGGTATACAGACCAAAAGTCTGCTTTTTGTCAACTGAATATAGGCCAACCCCTGATGCAAATTACCTCTCATAAGGCAATTAATTCTTACAATTACAGACTATTGAAGCTTCTAACATGGATTTTTAGATCTAGCTAGTGATCTAGGTAGACTTTCAGGCTCTGCCCATCAAGCTACTAGATCTTGAGCAAGAGCCTTAAATTCCCGAGACTTCACATACTAAATACATAATTTGTCTATAATGAGGATCACTACATATGTGAGAATTAGAGATTGTAAAGCAGAGTGCCAGCAGTGCCTGGTTCATAGTTGTGACTCAATAACTGGTAATCTGGGAAAATTTATCATTTGAAGCAAGGATGGAGAAGATCATAAGATACAGAAGTTACTTGGCTTATTTTATATTTCCATACATTTCCTGAATTATTTTCTAATAATATGTTGTATTAATTTCATCTTGTATATCTACCTCAGAAGTCATGTTGATATTTACATTTCTAATTTTTCCCAAATATCAGTGGTCCCTCCCCCATTGTGTCTTTATTTTGCCATTATTGACAAAATATGCAGCATGTATGCATGACATGGAACTGTATATATTCTGGACTTAAAATTCTTTGTTAGTATATCCTGAGACTCACTAATTGACGATCATTCCCATCATTAGAACCATATACTCTATAACAAGACCAAAACTTTCTTGGTTTTGAAAATGATTACTACTATGTATTATTATTATTAATAGAAATAATGTTGGTCATGAAAGAATAAACTTGGGAGCTAACTCATATCTTTGAATTCTGTATAAATTCTATTTTATTAGTTCTGAGGATAAGATATAGGAAAAGACGCCATAAGGGAAATATGAGGATAATCACACCCTGACAGCTTCCTTGCTGGGCTTGTTTCTGGCTCACAGAGACCTGATCAGAGTTTTTCAAGTAGACTTCATAGCAGTAGCTCAAGAATCTAATACATTTATCATGTATACCACAGACATATATAACACAGTATAGAACATTGCCCTTTGAATCAGAATTTGGAGAATAACAGTGCCAGGTACTTTGTCACCTACTGCCTCTGTGAAGACATGATAAAGGTAATATAGCTTTTTCTCAGTCCTTCTGTGACTCATATCTTGGGAGCTAGTGGCTGCCTTGTAGACACTCTTGAGGGCTATGGCAGCAGCTATGGGCTTTACCGTGGTCCTTGTTGCTGTAGCAGTCGAACAAGGTCACACACAATTTCAGCAAAAGCCTTCTAATAATAACAAGAAGAATAGTTACTGTTTGTTAAATAATTATAAGTTAAGTACTATACTAAACCATACAAATTATCTTATATAGCCTCAATATAAATATACAAAACAAGCCATATTATTTTTCCCATTTTACAAAAGAAAAAAGAGACTCTTAACTTGACTAAAAGCCTATAGCTAGAAGTGACAAAGACAGGATCAGGTCTATCTATTACCAGATCCTAAGATCTTGGTGGCTATACTGTACTGCCTCCTGCCCAACCTGCCTAAACTTTGTTTCTTTTCTCTTATGGGTATTTGTCTAAGTCAGGTGATGGAAACATGGGAACTGTGCATTATAGCTGATGTTCAGTCTGAGATATCCCTTGTGAAATTGATTCCTGAATGTTCTGAAGCCTAACTACTGAAAAGTTCAATTATTTAGAATACAACAAAGACTTACTTATTAATTTCTGTATCTGAGGATTCTGTCTCAGAGCATTTTCAGACTTGGAAAAGTGTTTTAAATTTTCTAAGATTTTGGAATATGATGGAATATAATTTTTTTGAGCAAAGACTCCACTATAATTTTCTCCACATGCATGAACTAAAGGCATAAAAGATGCAGATAGAATAGAAATCAAAAGAGCATCAGAGTAGAAAAGCTAGTGGCAAGTAAAAATTCAGCTCCAGTAAATGAATGGCTGATACATCAGTCCTTTTCTTTGAAGTTTTGATCTGAAAGAATAACAACAAAAAGAGGCTGAGGAGGATTAAAAAAAAAACAACTTGCTTCCACAAGAGTAAAACTAAATCTAAGTTAGGTAACTTCCTCTTTTTCAAACACCCCAAAGACGCCAACTTCAGGATGGAGTACAGCTAAGCAACAGGACTTCTAGGCTCATAAACGAGAATAGAGGAAAATTCCATTATTAAAATAGGCCAGTATCAAAGGAAGTGCCCACTACAGCACTGCTGTGGAGAACTGAGCACAGCTTTCTTAGTCATTGGAGCTTTAAAAGGCTTTTTTTGAGCTTTCTATATTTTTTTGATAAGATGGTGAATGTTGCAACTCTCAGAAGCCAGAGAAGTCACAGAGAGATACACACTGGGGGGAGAATTAGGGAAGGAAATAGATGATGTCTAAAGATCAAAAGATAACTTTTGTGAAGCTTTCAAGTTTTGTGAAAACTTGCTGATGAAGCTTTAAACTTTAGTGAAACTTACAGATCTGGAAAGATGATATTAAACAGCATCCTAGTTGTTTTAACCTTTGAAATTCCTAATTTGGGCACCAAGTTTCATTATGTTCATGGTGATTGACTCATATTTGACAAATATTTGTCAGATTAGATGAGTGTCAACAATTCAATAAGATGGTTCTAACAAAATTTTGATTGTCTAAATTGATCCAATTATTTGGAATAATGTCATATTTACACTTTGTTATATAGAAATGAAATTTGAATTGAAGTTGAATTCTTCAAGATGAATTAACTTTCAACATGAATTAACTCTTCAAGATGAATTAACTTTTCCAGTTAACCTGTATTCAGATGGTTCACAAAGAATTCTCAGAGAAAGTTAAATGAACTTGAATACAATACAATTTAATGAGCATCGTTGAAAAATTATTATTTGGCAAGAATGGAGTTATACCATGCTGTTAATATCATACAAACTCTGTAAAAGCATGACATCTTGTATTATTTGCACATTTTTATATATCAGTTATAGCTAAACAGCTATGAGTAGTTCATTGCAAGCTTTCAACAAAAGAGACTGACAACATTTAAAAGTAAAATTCTAGAGGTAAAGAAAACTGAAATTTCAACTCAATTGTTGAAAGCAATGGCAGACATATTATTTTCATACAAAATGTAGTGTGCAGGAAGCAGTTCTCTTCTGAATAAACTGTATTCATGATTTAGCAGAATCAGTCACTTTGCAATTGATTCTGAGTACAGCTAGTATTTGAACTTTAAGCACTGTGATCTCATGATTTTACCTCATGGCACATATGAATCACTCAGGGCTGCTGCAAAGACATGCACAATGAGCTTAATAATGATTCTCTCTGCATTAAAGAAATGTTCTTTAAGGCGGACTCCATGAAAGGATCCAACCATGACCTTAAGATATGACAGCATTTTTCATGAAATACAGGGACTGGGGAAAATTCAACATCTTGAAAGGAAGCTCATTAACCAAATGGCTGATACAGCACATGGCAACAGGACTCGCTAGGCGTTGGTGAACCAGCTGAAAGTTTGCGAGTGGAACATGTTACACATAATTAAATATAGATCCTTCCTAATCAATAGTGAGGGCATAATTACTTTTCTCAAGGTTATTTAGGCAGAGTTATTGGAGGGGACGGAAGCCAGAGTGAAGGGAATCAAGAAGACAAACTAGAGAATCATGCATTTTGGAGCTGAGGAGGCTATCAGTAGCTCTGGCACACTTGAAAAAGCAGACTGCAATTTTCTCAGTCGTCTCGTTAGGGAACTATTAGACAAGGTCAAGAAGGCCTATGAGAACTGATGGCTACATTTAAGCAATGCCTCCCTGCCTCACCACGTTGCCCAATAATAGCTGCCAGATTTTCATGTCTTGGAACAAAAACATCTTATATGAGCGTCTCCTTAAAGTATTACTCAATTCTGCCTTTTAAAGAATGACATCATTTCTCTGTGGAAACTACCAGTGATGAATTAATGAATGTTTTTAATAGTGATGAACCCAAACTGTTCCAAGCACTGACTGTAAATAATGAGGGAAAGAAATATGTACTTTAGTACGTGTAGGTGTTTGTAAATATGTCTTCTCCAAACCAGGCTGCTATGAGGGAGCAACAATGAAGAGAAAGAGCACAACAGCTTAGTCCCATCAAGCATGTGGGCTGCTTAACATTCTTAGAAACGTCACTAAATATTATGTCTTTCCTCCTTCCCTTTCTTTTCCTGTTCATCCCTAAATATTTATTGAGTACCTTCTATGAGCCAAGCATTGAATATAGGAGATAAACAATTAATCTGAAAGATGTGAATGATAATGACGGTGATAAGGCCAATTATGAGAATGTGCCAGGTGTCATCGGATGTCCAAGAAGGCTCTGCAATACACAGCAGAGAAGAGGTGACTTGAGCTCTTAGTCATGTGAAACTGTAAGACTATCTGCATATTTGACTTTAGATAGAATAATGTATGAAGGGATTTTGAATTTATTCCAGGAACAAATAATGTGAATTTGTGTTTATAGAAGGCTAATATTTTCCTGAAGCTTTTTTTCCAAACATATTGATGAAATTTCTTATTTCAGAAAGATGTTTTTCCAGGAAACTTATAGCATTCTTAAAATAGTCTAAAATTCGAGTGACGTCAGCATCATGGCGGAGTGAGCTTTCCCGTGAATTCTTCCCCCACAAGATACAACAAAAGCAACAGCCACAGACCAACAACGGAATCCCAGACAGTGAAAACCTAGAGCGGAGGGATCCACACTGCCGCACATCTGAGAGCGGAACGTGCTGGGCCCCCGGAGGAAGTGGGGAGAGGTAAGGGGAACTCCGCTCCCTCCCCATCAGATCAGCGATCCTGGTCCTCGCGGCTCCCAGAGAGGGGGGAGGGGTGGCCCTCAGCGGGGAAACCGTGGCTCTTCGGGCTCTCTCAGCCAGTGGGAAACTCCCGCACAGAGGACTCAGAGGAGCCACAGGGCTACCATCAACATCTGAGCACCCCAGAGAGCGGATAAAGAGGGGCAAACGAGAAACCTCCCACGTCAGGGACCCAGAGGGCAAAAGAGAGAGCTCCCCCCTCCCCGCAACCCGGACTCTGCAGCTCGACCAGACCAGACCTAGCGATCCGAGGCAGACCTGATCAAACTGGACTGGACCTGTGGATCGCAGTGGGGAAAAAAACAAAAAACAAAAAACTGTGGATCACAGCAGAAAAACCGGGGCAAAGCGCAGGGGGCTTAGACTACACAGCCCTTTACCACCAGACAGTGGCGGCAGGTGGAAATTGCAACCAGAGACTTCCAGGATGAGGAAAAACAAAACCAACACAGGAACCACAATGCAAAAATATATGAAATCATCAGACCAGAAACAAAATGACAAGCACCCAGAAATCAACCCCGAAGACACAGAAATCCATAAACTAAATGACAGAGATTTCAAAATAGCTATCATAAAAACACTCAACGAAATACGAGACAACACAGACAAACAATTCAATGAGATTAGGAGTTTCTTCACAAAAGAGATTGAAATCATAAAGAAAAACCAATCAGTGCTGATGGAGATGAAGAACACAATGGAGGAGATAAAGGAGAATCTGGAATCTTTAAAGAACAGAGCTGACAATATGGAGGAAAGAATTAGTACTTTAGAGGATAGGAATACAGATATACTCCAGATGGAAGAAGAGAGAGAACTAAGACTAAAAAGAAATGAAGAAAGACTCCGAGAAATATCTGACTCTATTAGAAAATGTAACATAAGAATTATAGGTATTCCTGAGGGAGAGGAGAGGGAAAGAGGAACAGAGAGCCTATTCAAGGAAATAATAGCTGAAAATTTCCCAAATCTGGGGAAGGAGCAGGAAATACCAGTAAGCGAAGCCAACAGGACACCTATATATATTAACAGATAAAGGCCTTCACCACGACACCTAGTGGTAAGGCTAGCCAGGGTCAACGACAAAGAAACAATATTAAGGGCAGCTAGACAAAAACAAAAAATAATGTACAAAGGAACTCCCATCAGGCTCTCAGCGGATTTCTCAACAGAAACTTTTCAGGCTAGAAGAGACTGGAATGATATATTCAAAATACTAAAAGACAAAAACTTTCAGCCAAGAATACTCTATCCAGCAAAAATATCCTTTAAATATGATGGAGAAATAGTAATTCTCCCAGATAAACAAAAGTTAAGGGAGTTCATGGCCACGAGACCCCCACTACAAGAAATACTCAAGAAGGCCCTCAGGCCTGAAAAAAAGAAGAGAAAGGGAACACAAAGCTTGGAGGAAGAAGAAAAGTAGGTAGACAAAATCAGAGAAATAGTAGATCTTTACCAGAATAGGTTAGCAACCACTTAAATACTAAACTCAAAGATCAAAGGAAGAAATTCACCAAAAATAAATTTAACCTCATCACTGTAAACACACAGCCACAACACAAGATAGAATAAGGTATAACAAGAGTAACTTAGAAGGGGAAGAGGAAAGTGACTGAATTGACTTAGTATAAGGAAATAGGAGGCTATCAGATAATGGACTATCTCATACACAAGATTTTTTGCCCAAACCTCAAGGTAACCACTAAACAAATAATCAAAGCAAAACCACATATGATAAACAAAGAGAAAACTAGAAGAATCATAAGACAGAACAACCAAACTGAATTGGCAGTCCAAAACAAATGGGACAAGAAACAAAGGAAATGCAAAAGAACCAGAAAATAAGTGACAAAACAGCAACATTAAGCCCTCATATTTCAATAATTACCCTAAATGTAAATGGATTGAACTCTCCAATCAAAAGATACAGAGTGGCAGGATGGATTAAAAAGCAAGACCCAACAATATGCTGCCTTCAGGAAACACATCTCAGCACTAAAGACAAGCACAGGCTCAGAGTGAAAGGATGGAAGACAATACTCCAAGCTAATGGCAAACAAAAGAAAGCAGGTGTTGCCATACTCATATCAGACAAAGTAGACTTCAAGATAAAACAGGTTAAGAAAGACAAAGAAGGGAAATATATAATGATAAAAGGGACACTCCATCAAGATGACATATCACTTATAAATATATATGCACCCAACATAGGAGCACCAATGTACATAAAGCAACTATTAACAAACCTAAAAGGAGAAATCAACAACAACACAATAATAGTAGGGGATCTTAACACCCCACTTACAGCAATGGATAGATCATCCAGACAAAAAGTTAACAAAGAAATATTAGATTTAAATGAAAAACTGGACGAGATGGACCTAGTAGACATATACAGAGCACTCCACCCAAAAACAGCTGACTACACATTCTTCTCAAGCGCGCATGGAACATTCTCTAGGATAGACCATATGTTGGGAAACAAAGCAAGCCTCAATAAATTTAAGAAGATTGAAATCATAACAAGCATCTTTTCAGACCATAAGGCTATGAAACTGGAAATGAACCAGGAAAAAAAAACTGGGAAAGTGACAAAAATGTGGAGATTAAACAACATGCTACTGAACAACCAATGGATCATTGATGAAATTAAAGGAGAAATCAAAAACTATCTGGAAACAAACGAAAATGATAACATGCCATATCAAACCATATGGGATGCAGCAAAAGCGGTCCTGAGAGGGAAACTCATAGCGATACAAGCCCACCTTAACAAACAAGAAAAAGCCCTCATAGGCAACCTTAAATTACACCTAACAGAACTAGAAAAAAAAGAACAAACAAAGCCCAAAGCCAGCAGAAGGAGAGAAATAATAAAAATCAGAGCAGAAATAAATGATATTGAGACCAAAAAACCAGTAGAAAGGATTAATGAAACAAAGAGTTGGTTCTTCGAGAAGATAAACAAAATAGACAAACCCTTAGCCAGGCTTACTAAGAAAAAAAGAGAAAAGGTTCAAGTAAATAAAATTAGAAATGAAAGAGGAGAAATTACAACGGATACCATGGAAATACAGAGGATTATAAGAGAATACTATGAGAAATTATATGCCAACAAATTGGACAATCTAGAAGAAATGGATAAATTCTTAGACTTAGACAACCTCCCAAAATTGAACCAAGAAGAAATGGAGAATCTGAATAGACCAATCACAAGTAAAGAGATTGAAATAGTAATCAAAAACCTCCCAAAAAATAAAAGTCCAGGACCAGATGGCTTCTCCAGTGAATTTTACCAAACATTCAAAGAAGATTTAATACCCATCCTCCTCAAACTATTCCAAAAAATAGAGGAAGATGGAACACTTCCTGAATCATTCTATGAGGCCAACATCACCCTGATACCAAAACCAGACAAAGACAATACAAAGAAAGAAAATTACAGGCCAATATCGCTGATGAACATTGATGCAAAAATCCTCAACAAAATATTGGCAAACCGAATACAACAATATATTAAAAAGATCATACACCATGATCAAGTGGGATTTATACCAGAGACGCAGGGATGGTTCAACATCCGCAAATCAATCAACATGATACATCACATGAACAAAACAAAGAATAAAAACCACATGATCATCTCAATAGATGCAGAGAAGGCATTTGACAAGATACAACATCCATTTATGATAAAAACTCTCAATAAAATGGGAATAGAAGGAAAGTACCTCAACATAATAAAGGCCATATATGACAAACCCACAGCTAACATCATACTCGACGGGGAAAGACTGAAAGCCATGACTCTGAGAACAGGAACGAGGCAGGGCTGCCCATTCTCACCACTCCTGTTCAACATAGTACTGGAGGTTTTGGCCAGAGCAACTAGGCAAGAAAAAGGAATAAAAGGAATCCAAATAGGTAATGAAGAAGTGAAACTCTCACTATTTGCAGAACACATGATTGTATATATAGAAAACCCTAAAGAATCTGTTGGAAAACTATTAGAAACAATCAACAACTACAGCAAAGTTGCAGGGTACAAAATCAATCTACAAAAATCAGTTGCATTTCTATATGCTAATAATGAACTAACAGAAAGAGAGCTCAAAAAGATAATATCATTTACAATTGCATCAAAAAGAATAAAATACCTAGGAATAAATCTTACCAAGGAGGTGAAGGACCTATACAATGAGAACTACAAGACATTATTGAGGGAAATCCACGATGACATAAAGAAATGGAAAGATATCCCATGCACGTGGATTGGAAGAATAAACATAGTTAAAATGTCTATATTACCTAAAGCAATCTACAGATTCAATGCAATCCCAATCAGAATCCCAATGACATTCTTCACAGAAATAGAAAAAAGAATACTAAAATTTATATGGGGCAACAAAAGACCCAGAATAGCTAAAGAAATCCTAAAGAAAAAGAACAAAGCAGGAGGCATCACAATTCCTGACTTCAAAACATACTACAAAGCAATAGTAATCAAAACAGCATGGTACTGGTACAAAAACAGACACACAGATCAATGGAACAGAATTGAAAGCCCAGAAATAAAACCACACACATACGGACAGCTAATTTTTGACAAAGGTGCTAAGAACATGCAATGGAGAAAGGAAAGTCTCTTCAATAAATGGTGTTGGGAAAACTGGACAGCCACATGCAAAAGAATGAAAGTGGACCATGTGCTATCGCCATTCACAAAAATTAACTCAAAATAGATCAAAGACCTGAAGGTGAGACCTGAAACTATAAAACTCATAGAAGAAAATATAGGCAACACACTATTTGACATTGGTTTTAAAGGAATCTTTTCGGATGACATGCCTACCCAGACTAGGGAAACTAAAGAAAAAATAAACAAGTGGGACTTTATCAGACTAAAGAGCTTTTATAAGACAAATGAAACCAGAATCAAGATGAACAAACAACCAACCAGCTGGGAGAGAATATTTGCAAAACATACATCTGACAAGGGGTTGATCTCCATAATATATAAAGAACTCACACAATTGAACAACAAAAAAACAAACAACCCGATCAAAAAATGGGCAGAGGAAATGAACAGACACTTCTCCAAGGAAGATATACAGATGGCCAATAGGCACATGAAAAGATGCTCAACATCACTAATCGTCAGGGAAATGCAAATCAAAGCAACACTAAGATACCACCTCACGCCCGTTAGAATGGCTATAATCACCAAGACAAAAAACAACAAATGTTGGAGAGGATGTGGAGAAACAGGAACCCTCATACACAGCTGGTGGGAATGCAAATTGGTGCAGCCTCTATGGAAAACGGTATGGAGATTCCTCAAAGAATTAAAAATAGAGATGCCCTATGATCCAGCCATCCCACTACTGGGAATCTATCCAACGCACCTGAAATCAACAATCCAAAGAGGCTTATGCACCCCTATGTTCATTGCAGCATTATTCACCATAGCCAAGAAGTGGAAGCAACATAAGTGTCCCTCGACTGACGATTGGATTAAGAAAATGTGGTATATATATACAATGGAATACTACTCAGCCATAAAAAAAGACAAAATCGTCCCATTTGCAACAACATGGATGGGCCTGGAGCGTATTATGTTAAGTGAAATAAGCCAGAAAGAGAAAGACAAACACTGTATGATCTCACTCATATGTGGAATATAAACCAACACATGGACAGAGAAAACTGGATTGTGGTTACCAGGGCAGTGGGGGTGGGGGGTGGGCACAAGGGGTGAAGGGAGTCATATATGTGGTGATGGACAAACAAAAATGTACAACCCAAAATTTCACAATGTTAGAAACCATTAAAACATCAATAAAAAAAAAATTTTTCAAAAAAAAAAAAAAGTCTAAAATTCTAACAAATAAATGCCTTCAAGCACTTGCTTTTCTTACTTTTATTTCCAAAACTAGAACTCTAAAGCAAGGAAAGTCTCTTGTGTATTATCAGCCTTTATTTATTTGTATTTTTAATATAAAGCACTAAAATAAAAAATTTTTTTCCATTGGATTTTTCCAAAGTTCATTCAACTTTAACAAATTAGTTTGTCATAGGGCTGGAGAGACTATTTAGCAGTTTTTCATAATGAATATATTTTATAATATGTTTATCGATGGTGTCATGTGATAGTGTTGCAGTCTTTATATTTTATGGTAATAAACCAGACACAACTGGCTACTTGAAAAGACCATTCCCACCTTCTTTGCTATCAGGACTCCATTCCATTCCTTTCAAGTATCTAGCAGAGACCTCAGGGAAGATGGGCCCCATACGTAGCGTAGGGTTGGGAATTTGGTCAATGAGATGTATATACAGAGAAAGAGACAGGAACAGAGAGTGAGAAAGACAGAGAGAGAAGGTCAGAATGAGAGAGAAGGAGAGATATTTTAAGGAATTGGTTCATGCAATCGTAGGATGGCAAGTTCAAAATCTGTTGGGCAGCCTGGCAGGTTGGCAGCTCAGGCAGGAGATGATGCTGCAGTCTTGAGGCAGGATTTCTTCTTCTTGGGGAAATGTCAGTTTTTACTCTTAAGTAAAAGTACTATAGTCTAGACAAGTTAACACATAAAACTAACCATTGCAGTATTGCTTGATATTTTAATAATAGGAAAAAATCTAGGTCTGGGTGGATAGCATCCTGACTAGAGTCACTAGTGTGGAAATTCAAGGCCTTTCCTCACATTCCCAGAACTAAGCCTATTTACAGACACCAAGGCCCTCAGTTGAGGAGGGGTGGAATCCCTTTGCAGAAGGATCCTGCAACTTAGCCAAGTGTATCTTGGCTTCCTCCAGGCCTTCACCAGACAGGCCATTTATTAAGGTGACAGTTTATTGGAGGAAAGAAAACACCCAGATCTTCCAGGAGCTAGTAGAAACATGGTCCCGAGGCAGTGCTAATTTCTGGGGATAGTCCATGGTGGATTATGGTAGAATGGTGATAACTGGAGTCTTGACCCAAGTTTACTGTCAAATGGGCACGGCAGACCCACAGATCTCCTGTCATTGTTGTTCCAGTGTAGAATCAATAATTTAGCAACAGAATCTCCACATTTGTTCTCTGACCTATGAAGTAACGATTATAATGGAAGGAAGAGCCAAGTATAAGTATCTGGAACTGCCTCCTCCAACAAACTCATCTAATTAGTAAACCAATATTAATCCTGTTTCCTAGTGATAAATTTAGAGATTCATTCACCGTAAAAACTTAGAAGATACAGAGGTGGTGATTCTTATTATATCACCTTTTAGTGTACCTGACTGACCTATGGAAAGCTAGATGAGACCTGGAGAAAGACCGTGGATAATAATAAACTTAATCTGATGGTGATAATCTCAGCTGTAAGATGTCTTTTTTCAGAGAAAGAGCAACTCAGTTCCTGACACCTGGTATGTAACATTGACTTGACACATGCTGTTCCTCAATTTCATTTTGTAAAGACAATAAGAAGTAGTTTGCCTTTACCCAGCCGTGGCAGCAATATCCTGAAATCTGTCAAAAATAGAGTCTGTAGGAATCTTGATGATCTAGATAACGCAAAGAATATCACATTAGTCTTCATATTAATGGTACTATGTTAATTGGACTTGGGGATCAGAAAATAGGAAGTATCCTAGATGCCTTAGAAAGACACACGCATGCCAGGGTTAAAAAATTAACTCTGAGAAAATTCAAGAGTGGCCTCAGTCAGGGGTCTCCAGTGCAACAGAACTAATAGGAGCACATACAGAGAGAGATTGATTTTAAAGAATTGGCTCAGCTGGATGCCTGGTCATTTTTTGTTGATTCTCTTAACTCTGTCCCTTTAAATATTGCTTCACTGAAGTCTTTTCAGTTAAACTATCTGAGTAGAAATCTGTTTCCTGAAAGACCTTGACTGATACACCATCAGGTCCAGAGAATATATGTTTGTACATTTTTGTCTCATCCAGGCCTATTACTGAGACGAATATTTGTAAGGTAGTCATGAATATTTGCTGACTGATAATTATCATAACAACTACCATTTGTTGGGTCTGAACTGTCTATCAGAAACTGCTAGGCATTTCACATTTATTTCACTGTAGTTCCCATATTGACCCTAAGAGGATTTTATAGACAAGGAAACAGAGACTTAAAGAGGTTAGTTGGGTGAGGTAAAAACTAGTAAGTGGTGGCATAGAAATTTGTACCTGGATCTGTCTGTAACAATATACTACCATGCGTAATAAATGAAAACTCATTCATTTTCTTGATATTAATTTTGAGGTAGGTAATATAAATAAAGAAAATTCATTCTCTTCTGCATGACAAATTCAACAGGTATGCAAGAAACTCTAATTCCATTATTTCCTGAAACACATAATCCTTTTGCCCCCAACTTGCCACACATTGTGCTAGTAGGCGATTCACAAGATTTGACATCTTGTGCCCGAATTAGCATCACTAATTCACTGAGATTGAAAAGGTAGCATTTGAAGCCGTCTCACTAGTATACGTGCCTCACAAAAGGAATTTGTCCTGTATTTGAAGAAGTGTATTGTACCTACTTCTCTAGACGTGTCTTAGAATTTTTTAATATCACCAGTAAAAATAGAGAAAGAGCCAATATGATTTTTAAAACTTGGGGATATTTTTGGTACTCCACTATCTGGCTGTAAAGAATCCGATGAAGAAGAAAACCTATTTTTCTGGTTTAATGTGGGAAATCTAGTATCATGACTCCAAAATATTTCCAGGCCCCTCTTATTGACTGTTATGTTTATTTGTATTACAGTAATAATTGTTAGGTATACAGAGTCTTAAAAGCTGTCCCATAGCTGCTGTCTCCTCACATGGTACAATAGATGGTCATGAGTAGAAATGCAATAAAGTCACCAAACCACCATCTCATTTCCTGTTGAGCAACATGACAGTGGTAGAGATCAGGACGATATCTTGTAGCTTTTTCTGAGACCTAATCAAAGAGGGTCAAACAGGGGAACTGACAATAAAATATCCATTCTTTCCAGAAGACTATGATTCACATCCACAATTATGTCCTGAAGGACATGAATCACATCTATATAAGAAGATGCATAGCAGTCAGTTTTGAGTTGAGCACCCCACAATCAGCAAACCTGTTTGATCGGAGGACCCATGCAATGAGCGATTAGCCATGCTTTGCTTCATTTAAATTTAATCTAAATTCTACCCTTCTCTTCTTCCATTTCATATAATCTTGCCATTTTATTTTGAAGAAAGAAGCTGGATGTCCATGTGCAGTTTCTTCCTTATCTGAGCAAAATTTTGAAATAAATTCAGCTTTTTTTTTTTTAAAGATTTACTACATTGTGATTTCCATTAATATAATGAACAAGAACTTATAGATTAATGGCAATGTGTGTAGGGGTAACACAACTTGTTCGCTAGGTTGGGGAGCAACTCAGAAACAAATTCAAGGGGATTGCAGAAAGTAAGGAAGGACTCAAAAAACAAAAGGATGGTGGCATGTCAAAGGGATGTGGGAGACAAAGGGATGTGGGAAAGAACTCCTAATGGTCAAAGCTGGAATAATTAGAGCATGAAAATAAAAACCATATTATTGTAGTGTACCCCAAAGTAGAAAGTAAATATCCATAAAGTAAATATCTATGCTAATACAATAAATGATTAAACAAATAAATAAATGGGGAAGAAGAGATAAATTTCCTATAAAGAAGAATTCCAAATAATTTATGTACATTGATTACTCACCTCTCTCCAGGAGATGGAAATTGACACCCCTTCCCTCCCCTTTCTGCTACAGTGTGGACTAAGCACAGTGACTTGTTTCCAAAGAGGACAGTATGAAAAGAGTTGGGAAACAAAGAATGACTCTGAAGTGGAGTAAGCTGGCAAATACTACCTTGACCAGGTGATCAAGGTGAACATCATGAGTGATAAGAAATGTATCCTTGATATGATGTGATAAGAATGGCACTTTTCACCTCTGTGGTCTTCCTCTCAAAAATCTATAATCCCAGCCTAAAAAATGAGCAAAACATTAGACAAACCCAAATTGAGGAACATTCTACAAAATATCTGACCAGTACTACTCAAAACTATCAAGGGCATTGAAAGCAAGGAAATATGACAAACTGGCTCACATCACAGGAGATAATGACTAAATGTAACATGGTATCCAGGAATGGAGTCCTGAAATAGAAAAAGGACACGAGGAAAAAACTAATGAATTCCAAATAAAGTGTGCAGTTTAGGTAATAATTATATTACCAATGTTGGCTCCTTAGCTGAGACAAATGTTCCATAGCAGTATAGGACTTGAAAATAGGGTAACTGAGTGAGGGGTATATGGGAACTCTCAGTACTCTGAAATTTTTCTCTGAAGATAAAACTTATCTAAAATAAAAATGAAAATGAATATCAAAAAAATCAGAAAAATATCAAGGAGAGTTCTAGAGGTCTTTGTAGTCCTAACCAAATTTTTGTTATAAGATAGAAGGTTTTTTTAAAAAAAATGTATTACTGAGTAAACTCTTTACAAGTTTTCAGTTTCCGTTGTTTGGCACGTTCTGGCATTAGAAGAGAATGTTTATAGGATGGAGTAAGGGAAACAGCATTCAGCATATTGCCTTGTATAAAGTAAACCCTCAATGCATATTTATCAATTGATTGAATATGATTGCAAATTATTTTTCACCTTGGCTTAAGGTACTTATTACTTTGTTCTGGTTTCTTATGTAATAAGTAGATGGGTATAAGTGAGAGGCTTTTTAAAATATGGAAATATTAAACCCTGAAAATCACTAGTAAGAAGCAATAAATAATGTAGTAGGTTAGTCATCCAATGAAATAACTCATCCTGTGAAAAGTTCTCTCAGTTTATTCTGGAGGAGGTTTGAGAAAGGTCCACCTAATCGAGGTGATTGGGGAATAAGCTCGGGAGTGCACAGCTGGAAAGGAATTGATACAAGAGAAAAATAGGTGGGTGAATGACATAAACATTGCTGAAGATAGTGTTGTTAGCCAAAGCTTGAAGAAAGGGGACTCCGAGAAGCATAATTTGTCAGCATTTCCCCAGCACTCTCCACTGATTAATTTTATTTCCCATGTAGATTTTTTAGTGGAAAGAGAATACTCTAGGGTCACTTTGCTAGTTCTAGTTCTCATGGTACATTTGTAGATTTGCATTCTGGTTTACTCACTAGTTTCTTGGGCATTTGGTTAACCTAGTGTGTTTTTTTTTTTGCCAAATATATATAATATTATTACCTATCTCATACAATAGTCTTGAAATTAAGTGACAAAATACATAGATTGTGCTTAGTAAAATGCCTTATATCAGCAGTCATTAATTCTTGAGACATACTGCTGTTGATATTATAATTGTTTTGTTGTTACTATTGAATCATTTTCCATCTCCATCTTGAATTTGAGCCATTCTGACAAAACTGAATTCTTTTGAAAGAAAGAACCTGAAAATCTGAGAATTAGATCATTAAGCAATTACCCTCTGATGGAATGCAACCTTGCCTGGCCTTCCTAAGCAGTGGGTTGGTTTTCCCTCATAACTCTGCCGCTGTTCGCACTGTCAACACCAGCACCTGAGGGTCGTCTACTCTTTACAAACTCACTAGAGCAAGTAAGAGGTAGATAGCCTACTTTATAGGGATCGCTTAATTCATCACTGAAATGAAGCACCTCTGCAATGGAACAAAGAAGTTATTTAGCCAGCAGGTTTAGCAGCTGTGATAAATGGTGTGTGTGATTTAAATTTGAGTTGAATTGTGTTTAATTGAAGATTTGGCCACTACGTGAAACTTTCACTGCAAAGATTAGTACGCCATGGAAGGACTGACAATGGTGCCCAGAATGTGGAAGAAAGAGCCACTTAGCTTAATATTTTATGGAGCAGTCAGTGTTTTATAAAGCGGAGTTCTAGAAAATATGTTCCAGGACCACTTTCATCAGAATCATCTGGGGCATTTGTTAAACCATGGATCCCTTGGCCTTAAAGAAGTTCTATTGGATCGGAATCTCCGTAGCAGGGTCCAGGAATTTTCAGCTTTTGCAAGGTTCGTAGGTCTTTCTTATACACCCTGCAGTCTGAGAACTCGGTTTTGCTTTATATATCAAGAGAGAGCACTTGTTACCAATGTGCTAACAGATTCTCTCCACGGTGTTCACGCTGTTCCCGGAAGTCTTGAATTTAAAACTTAGGCACAAAGGGGGACAATATGATGTTCAAGCATTGTGCCTTGTTAATCAACATTTAAGGTAAAATACTTTTAGAATATGTTTTGTAAACTACATATTGTACTCTGCATTTTAAATAACAAATGTTTGAATTACAGAAGCCTTTTGGTTCAGAAAGTTTACTCATCCAAACATCTAAGCACAGTGTCTGTTTCTAGATGCACAGCAATTCTCTCAAGTCTGATTTTTCTTTGTTTCACAGTCAGAATCCTTCTATATTTGAAGCTGTTTTTCTTTCGATCAACATTATATTGAACACATATTAGAATTGAGTTCTATCAAGCTGAGTCTCATTGATAGCTACCTTGATTTGATTAATTTTCCCAGGTATAGACTTGATGACAGATTTGCTTTGTTCAGGGTCCAATATTTGCAGTCCTTATAATATTTCTATGAATCCTGATCTGTGTTTGTGTTTTCAACTTCCACAAAATATATTGTAAGGAAAAATACACCAGACGAGTTTATTTGCAATTAAATGTTTGTTCCAACACTAATTCACTGGAACTCATCACAACAATAAGCCAGTGGAAACAATCATGAAAATGATTTTCCTCCGGTCACACTGAAGGACTAGAGCTGTGAGTCAGAGAAAACTACATATTACTAGCATCACGTCGACTATATTCTATGAGCTTTCTGAGCCTCAGACTGCATACCTATAAAATGGGTTGATAAAATAAGATAATAATATTTGTAAAATGCCTTGCACATAACGCTAAACAAAGAATAGTAGCTAAAAGAAGAGGAAAGAAGCCCTGAAAATAGTGGAATACTGTTGGGAGGACAGGCAGCACCTTCTGGGGCTTGGCTTTGCAGACACAAAGCAGAAGTCTTCAATTTGAGCACTGATCATCCATACTCTTAGTGAGTCCCGAAACCATTACATTATAAAAAGAAGAATAAAGGAAGAAAGTCGTTTTGTGGTACAGCTAGAACTCTTAGTAATATTGTGACTTTTGAATTATAAAATGAATAAGAATGTTATTTATTTCAAGAAACATCTCCATTGTACCATGGTTGAATGAATCTAGAATTATTATTATTATTTTTTTGTGTGTGAGAAAGACCAGCCCTGAGCTAACATCCAATGCCAATCCTCCTCTTTTTGCTGAGGAAGACTGGCCCCGGGCTAACATCTGTGCCCATCTTCCTCCACTTTATATGGGACGCTGCCATAGCATGGCTTGACAAGCAGTGCATCGGTGCGTGCCCGGGATCCGAACCTGCGAACCCCGGGCCGCCGCAGCGGAACGCGCACACTTAACCACTTGTGCCACTGGGCCGGCCCCTGAATCTAGAATTCTTAATAAAGGCACTGTGCTGTGAGAAATATCCCTCAATGTAGCTGACCTTCTATTTCCTGTGTTACTTTGTAGTTCTTTGACTTCACATTTCCTGTCTCCCCCTTTATACATAATGAATAAAAATTGTTTCTACATTTTATATTATTGTGCACATTATTATTTCTTATTAACATTTTTATTTTCCCCAAAAGAGAGCAAAATGCCATTTTCCATGAAGAAGAGGAAGAACTAAGTATTTTTAAGTCTTAAAAATCTTTATAGCTATTAAAATCATTACTATGCTTTCTCAAAGATAGGCTATTTTAAGGGAAAGGGCATTTTAACCTTTTCCTGTTACCAGTGACAACAATTTCCTAACGAAATATGTTAACGTAACTGAATTGATGACCTTAGTTTTTGCAAAGTAAGGATAAGTGAAAGGTAATATTTTCATGATATTGAACTGGTTCTCTTTTTACAGTACGTTTTGAAAAATCTGTGTACTCCCTTTAATTTGGGTTCAAATAACAGGAGACTAGAAAACTCACTCAAAAGAGGTGCGGAGGTTCAGAAAGAATTTTAATGTATCAGCAATAGGAAGGAGGCCTTTGGTTTGGTAGTTAATATAAATAGAAATTGGAATGCAAGTAATTTTCAATGCAGAAAGGCTCATTGGCCCATACTGAAATACGGGTGCATAATGTTAGAAAAAGCGAGACTAGAGGAAGGAACTGGATCTATAGGACTCTGAGAAGAAAGAAAAATAGTCTGGAAAAACTCCTTGAAATGGCACTAGCTTGGAGATTCGGATTAGATGGTTTTATTTGTTTGTTTGTTTTTGTTTTGTTTTCCACTTTTTCCATTTTGTTTTTGTTATATTTGTATGAAAACTTTGCTCTGATTTTTATTTCCTTAGGATAGATTTCCAGAATGAGAATTATTACATTAAAGGAAAGTTTAAAGCTGTTGCTGTATGTCATTAATAAAAATGTTCTACAGATTGCATAGAAAAATGTTGCCAAAGATCTTACCACCATAGTGTCTGAGAATGCCTATCTGACTACATAATCATTAATATTTAGCATTACTACTTAAAAGTTATTGCAAATTAGGTAAGTAAAATTTCCTTCTTTTTTGCTATATTTATTTGATTACTAATAAGATTTCATGTATTTATTTGTGATTTGCAGTTCTGTGAATTATTTATGAGCAATGCTTATTTTTCAGTTTGAGAATTAGCCTTTTTTTATGAATCTCTCTGAGTTGTCTTTATATATTAAAAGTGTTGATCCCTATGACTCAAAACTGTTGCAAATGTTTTCTCAAGATTGTCATTTGCCATTTAAAGCTATATTGACAATTTTAAATACAAAAGTGTAATTTTTTTATATATTTGAATTCTCACTTTGGTAAATAAGTGCACTGTCAGAATATACGTTCTATTTGGGCACAAGTTTGACTGTCACGGACTATGCTGTATCTCCAGCACCCAGCACGGGCCTAGCACCTAGGAGATGCTCAGTACGTATTTTTAAGTGAATGAATATTTGCAGATGTAACATGTTTGGTTATTAATAATTCTGGCAAAAATAGAATTCTAGGGAAATTAACTATTGGTTGCCTCATCTTTTATCTCTTTTATTTCACTCTTAGAAATCCTTAATTACAATATAAGAATTTACAAATAAATCAGTGTGATTTACTCATGTCTGTATATAAGAGAGAGCTTATGACAATGCCTTTTCATACATATGTATGAACCTGAATTTAGTGCAAAGGAAAAAAAATCCAGCCAAATACAAACACTATATTTTCTTTCCCAAATTTTTATCTTTATCAAAACTTACTTTTTCAATCATTATTTATTGACTACCTATTCTATGCTAATCCTGGAAGTTTTACAGATTTACCAGTCAGGATTTTTTGCAGACAATACTAACAAACTTTGGCTATCTCAGACAAAAAGGAAATTTGCTAGAAGTGCATCAAGAGAAAACAGAATAAACTTGAGGTTGCAGGACTGAGATTGAAAGATAATTAGTAACCAAGGCTGTTCAAGAGGTTACGTGGACACAATAAAATTTTGGTCAGGATGATGTTACAACTCCTAAAAGATATCATTGCTGATGCTGTAAAATAGATTCTAACTCTTCCTTTGTCTCTGCGTCACTAAACCAAGATTCACAGATGAGAATATAAACATCTGATTGGCCAAATCTAGGTCACACAGTTAACCCTGACTTTCAGAGGACAAGAAGAAGGAGAATTTGATCCAGCCCCATCCAGTTTCCGTAGGGCACTACCTCCCATGAGTCCGTGCACAGTGGGGCATTCACTAAACTAGGCAGGGTTTACTGGAAGCTGGGGAGAAAAAATATAAATATCCTATAGAAATAGAAATGTTGAATTAAAAAATATAAATTTTTCCTGCTTATAAGCTTACCATCCAGAAAAAGAAAAACTATCATAAGTATAAATACAATATTAAAACTTATAAGTACAATTAAAGAGCATGTTATAGTACTTTATCAGGATTTTTCCAATTGCAAGTGACAGAAAGCCAACTCATACTCGTTCAGAACATAGAGAAATTTATCAGTTAACTTACCTAAAAAGTCCAGGGATATGTCTGGCTTCAGATGGGACTGGATCCAGTCTCAAACAATGTGTTATGTGTTGGCTCCTCTGTCTCCATCTCTAGGTTCTAATTTCTCTAGTGTTGGGTTCCTTTTCAGGCAGCCACTTCGCGACAGGTTAGGAAAGCCTATTCTCCAGGACCCCCAATGAAACAGAGTCTTTACACCCTGAGATCTCAGAGGATCCAATGCTGGAGATCTGAGATAGAAGATATAGAAAGAATAAACAATCCAGAGAGATCTTTACACATTCCTAGAAGTGATAATTAGAAAAGTCAGTGAGAAAACTGGATGGAAAATTCGCCTCACTGGAGAGACATTGAAAATGGTCAGCCTCTATGTTCAAAGTCTATTAAACCTGAATAGTTAGGATGGGAACTTCCAATACGTCTCAGTAAGGAGCTCCACAAATTCTCTTCTCAAAAAACAGTGCTAAAAGTGGATAAAATTTCCCAAACAACCATTTTAGGACTCTGAAAATTGACCAAATGCATACAAAAAAAGAAGAAATATCCAAGATAAATAACTGAACCATGGTAAGCACAGTAAGGGTCTCTGTAGCATTTTAGCCTGGAGCACCTCACTTCCCACTTCAGATCTTGGCATTCTAGTTCTACCAGGACAGGAAAGGCAGTGAAGACAGGTATTCTTAATGCTGGAGACGGATGACTTGATTGGGAACAAAACAGGAAAAACTAACTCTTGTGAGTGCTGTCAAAAACAATTTTTACCTTGGTGGCAAAAATTAGGAAAGGCTAACATCACAGCTGCTCAAAGATTGTGATACTAGTTGGAGAATGTAATAAATCAGCAGAGAATCCATAAATTTAACAGAGAGATGCAAGGAATAGGATAGCTATAGAAGGACTTGATATGCTCTCAACTATCCTTGGTATTGAGGAAGGCTACACACATGCTCAGGAGAGATCAGAGAAGATAACTATCTAGTCATTCCTGACTAAACAAGGGGCATTGCGCTCACAGAAAGTAAAAGCTTCGGGACACTTGTAAGCTGCCTAAACCTTGTATGCATTCTCCAATGCATATACAAGTTTATCAGCAAAGATTGTAAGGTGTTTAAGTACAACTTTTGACCAATCATTGGCTGAACAATAAGCTATGCTGACCCAGGAGTGACTCTTAGAAATCTAGAACTAAAAATAAAAATAAGAACAGCAACAACAAAATTGAGCAGATGTCAGTGGCTGTACACTGTAGGCAAGACATAATCTAGAGAATTAGTCCGGAAGAATCACTAAACAAATAAACAAACCAAAAAACCCAATAACGATAATAACTGAAGGGGAGATCAGAATCCAGAGCTGCTTCTTTTATTACTTAAAATGACCAATTTTTAATTAAAAATTTATGAAACAGACAAAGTAACAGTAAGGTGTAACCCATACATAGGAAAAAAACAGTCAATTAAAATAGTCTCCAAGGAGACTTAGATATTGGACTTATCAGATAAAATTTCAAAGTGACTATTATAAATATACACAATGAGTGAAAGGAAATGTGCTTTCACAATGTGCTTAAAAAATTAAAGAAAGTTATGATGACAGTTACTCATTGAATTGAGAGTGGAAATTCTGGTCTTGACAGTATAATAGGTGAAATGAAAAATTCACTAGAGGGACTCAACAGCAGACTGGATCCAGCAGAAGAAAGAATTGACAAACTTGAAAGTAGACCAATAAAGAGTATTAAACTTGAAAAACAGAAAGAAAAAAGAATGAAATCAAATCCTTAGAGACCTTGGAAACCATTAAGTGTACCAACATATGTGTAATGGAATTCCCAGAAAGAGGGGAGAGAGAGAAAAAGGCACAGAAATATTTGAAGAAATATCACCTGAAATCTTCCCAAATTTGACAAAAAATTTAATCTACATATCCAAGAAGCTCTTCGTAAGATAACACAAAGAGATTCATACCTAGACCCATCATAGTCAAACTGTTGAAAGGCAAAACAAAAATCTTGAAATCAGCAGGAGAAAAATGACTTACACCATACAAGGGAACCACAATAAGACTATTGCTGACTTCTCATCAGAAACAACAGAGGCTATAAAAAAGTAGGATGATATAGTCAAAGGGCTGAAAGAAAAAAAAATCAACTAACAATTAAACTATCCTTCAAAAACTGAAGGCAAGAAAAAGACATTTCTGTATCTTCCTTATCTATCTTTGTTTATCTGCAAAGACTGAGAGAATTTGTTGCTAGCAGACTGCTTTACAAGAAATACTAAAGGAAGCCCTTCAGGTGAAAAGAAAATGACTCCAGATGGTAACTCCAATCCATGCAAAGAAATAAAGAGCACAGCTAAATTTTTTTATGTAGGTAAATACAAAAAATAGTGTAATAATTTGTTCTCTTTCCTTCTCTTAACTGAGTTAAAAGACAGTTGCATAAAACAGTAGTTATAAAACTGTATTGTCTGGCTTATAACATATAAAGATGTAATATATATGATAATAATAATCTAAAGAAAGGAGGAGGAGATGGAACTATATTGGAGCAAAACTTCTATATTTCACTGTAATATATTTATGTATTTTTAGAATGTACTAAAAGAGGAACAGAGAAACAAATGACGTAAGATATATAGAAATCAGATAGCAAAATGGGAGACATATGTCCAACTATATCAATAATTACACTAATGTAAACACATCAAGCATTCCAATCAAAAGGCAGTGAGGGGCCTGCCCAGGGGCGCAAGCAGTTGGGTGCGCATGCTCCGCTGCGGTCGCCTGGGGTTCTCTGGTTCAGATCCCGGGCATGCACCGACGTACTGCTTGGCAGGCCATGCTGCGGCGGCGTCCCATATAGAGTGGAGGAAGGTGGGCACGGATGTTAGCCCAGGGCCAGTCTTCCTCAGCAGAGAAAGAGGAGGATTGGCAGATGTTAGCACAGGGCTGATCTCCTCACCAAAAAAAAAAAAAAAAGGCAGCGATTGTCAGTCTGGATAGAAAACAGGATCCCAATATACACTGTCTACAAGAGACATATTTTAGATTCAAAGACACAAGTTGGCTGAATGTAAGATGATTAAGAATGATAAACCATTTAAATTGTAACTATATGATAGCTGGAGTGGCTATGCTAATATCACACAAAAGAGTCTTTAAAGAAAAAATATCCCTAGAGGTAGAAAGGTCATGAGAAATATATAACAATTATGAACATATTCATACCTAAAAACAAAGCCCTGATATACGTGAAGCAAAAACGTTAAACATAAATTTACCAAATGACCCAGCAATTCCATTTGTATCTACCTGAAAGAAAGAAAATATATAGCTACACAAAGGCTTATATACAAATATTCACAGCAACATTATCAGTCACAGCCCAAAATGGAAAGAATCCAATGTCCATCAAATAGTAAATGGATAAACAAAAATGGTATATCCATGCAATGGAATCCTATTCAGCAATAAAAAGGAACTGACTACTGATACATGCTACCATATGGATGAATCTCATATACGTGGTGGCAATTAAAAGAAGCAAGAGTCAAGAGTTCACATGTTGTATGAATACATTTATATGAACTGTCCAAAAAAAAGGCAAATCTATAGAGACAGAAAAAAGATTAATGGTTACCTGTGGCTGGGACTGGGAACGGGGTTAATTCCAAATGAGTATTAGGGATCTTGTTGGGTTGATGAAAACGTATTAAATCTGGATTGTGGTAGTGACTGTGTAACTCTAAAATCACAAAAAAATAAAATCATTGCATTGTACATTTAAAATGGGCAAATTTTACAGTATGTAAATTATACTTCAGTGAAGCTGTTAAAAACAAAAGCCCATATATTATATACTAGCTCAAAGTGTCAGTATAAAGTCTTACGCTTCTATGTTATTCTAACATTTAAAAACTATACTACCTGTGATGGAGACTTGATAGATTCTCCCTAATCTTTTTCTCTTCCTGTACACACAGGAAAAAACTATAGTTTCCCAGTTACTGTGTGACCAGTTCTGGCCAACGAAATGTAGATAGAAGTTACATATACCATTTCCTGGCTTTGCTGTAAACTTTCTGTACTATCTTCTTGCAACCTTATCCTTGTAAGCGAAAGCAAATGACTTTGAGAGGGTGGAGATACGCAACGGGAAGAGTCACAAATCTGAGAGTGCTCAACCAGTATCAAGGTGTATACATAAGAAATTATTTTTCATAATGTTGTCATTGATATTCATGGATTATTGTTACCGTAGCTTAGTCTAGCCTGCCCTAATATGTTACATTTGTCGTTCTACAGGATATCTCTGTTATCCAAATCTCTACTATGACCACTCTTCATTATTTATTTTCTTTCCCAAGATAATTTCCTGTAATCTACTTTTGTTTATGTGCTTCTTCAAAGTGCATGAATGGCCAAAAAAAGAGAGTATTCTTGTGATCATTTCAGCATTGACTAAACTGTATATTGACATATGCCAGGGTAGGGCTTGAAGAGATATCATTTTCCAGTTTCCAATCTGTGGCCATTCCCAAGGAAGTGATTTCTATCAATTCTTTTTCCTCCTCAACAAATATAGACTGTGATATCTATGCGTGATTTGGAAAGGTAAAGGAAACTACTTTTAAAAACTAGGAAAAAAATATGATAAAGATCATAGCCTGATACAGAAGATAATAGGTAGAAAGACAAATTAATATGTGTTCGTGTGGATGAAACCAGCTAGCCTGAGAAACCAGACAGTGAGGTTCAGAGGATAACACGAGTGATTCCAAGTATAATGAGGCCACATAATATAATGACGGTCTGGGAGAGGTAATTGGGAGAAAGAGAAAGGAAAAGAGAAAGGATTACTCACAATCAGCAAATCTGGCACAAAGGACTAGAGAGCATATCAGAAGAGAGACATTCAGAGCAGAGCCACATCCTGTCTACGTTCTGGATTGTATGGAAAGTGGGCGAATTTGGGGAGTGAGCTTTATGAGTTAATTTAATGTTCCAAGTAATTGAATGTTCTTTGTACCATATTAATCTTCACAATTAATGTGTTGTCATATTTTGATATTCTTTCAGCTTTGAAATTTTAAAGACTCCAATATTTCATTATGGTGGCAAACTTTTCTTCTTCTAGCTCTTTTATTTTGATGGTCCCAGTGCTCCAATGAGCACAGGCTCTAAAGCCGGACTTCATGAGCCCAAATTGGCTCACTTCTACATTTATTTATTTTTGTTAGGTGGCCTAGATTCTGGGCTTCATTTCTCATCCTTTAATCTCTTCTAACTTGTTCTCCAGGTATGCCTATTCTAAATTAGGGTAGAAATACTATTTTATTTGACTCTGCATCTCTGGAACCTAGCACCCTAGATACAGCCACAGGAAAGATTAATTCTTAGAAGTTACTGGAATAATTTTTCATCAGAATTTAAAAAGGGAAAGATTCTAGTTTGAGATAATATAACTCTTCTGTACATCTAGAATCTTAGGATCTAGAAGCAGGGCCTGGGAAAAGGAGGGTCGGATATGTAAGTTATGCAGTATTTCACAAATTAAGAGAAATAATTTTCATTGCTATCAAAGGAAGGACACCACCACTGTATTTGAGTGGCATCAAAAAAGTAGTCAAGGTTTAGAAGTCAGGAACACAGTTCTACACTTAAAGGCCTAGGAATGAGAACTGTCATATTTATGATGTAATGTATATTATCTATTTTTGCAATTTGGTGAAACAAAAGAGTATTCTCTGATTGATGAGTTGCAGGAAGTATAGCTTGGATGTCCTAAGCCAGGCATGATAATGGCAACATAAAACTTGAGCTTGCTCCAATTTATCTCTTTTTGGACAGGTCTGTCCCTGGTTTTCTGTAAACTGATCAGCTCAGAAAAAGTAAAGAAACAACTAACATGCCAGAGATACTGTAAATTTCTGGCAGACAAAATCCTATTTTATTCTATCCTTCATATGATCTAACACAAGCAACAATAGGTGCTTGACAAATATATGTTGATGTCATCTCTTTGATTTAGTCAGCACAATGCAAGGCAAAGTGGGAGATTAGAATTAGCACAGGACCAATCTCTCATCCTAAAGGCTTTTAATTTGCTAAGAAAGGAATTTAGAAGCATTTGTTGAGAACCAGAGGAGTCTTCGTTCTATTTACAACTTGCTAAATGACCCTAAACTGTGAGCATGATGATCTTACATATGCATTTTACTCTACCATGTGATATTGTTTCTTCTTAAAAGCCGTGATAAAATATTTATGACTTTTAATATTTCCATATATTAGTCCACAGGTTGAAAAATGAGACTAGAGGCCACCTACAAAGACTGATAATTTTCCATTATTAGAATTTTTAGTTGTAATCAATATCTGCCTGTATGTTTTCTCATTATTGATTTGTCTTTTTTTGTTTGTTTGTTTTATATCATCAATATTCTTAAAAGAACTTTCAGGATAGTTCAGTCAATTTTTCTATCATTTAGCATCTAAAATGAGAAGAAAATTCATAATATATTTTATTCTCTTTTAAAAAATATGAAATATTTTCTGTCACAAGATTAAGGACATGATTAATCATAAAGTTTATGGTATGAAAAAGAGAGCTTATTTTATGAGTGAAATGAAATCAACACTCTAACTTAATTTTTGACATAAGATTCCATATGTTGATGTATGTTACCCATATAAGTGCAATAATATTGAAGAAAGCAGAGAATGTTACTTTTTTAATCTTGTGAATTTAATTTGTATGCTTCATGTTCTATGAGGACTTTAAGGCAATATCCAACTGTTAAATGGATGAATAGATATTGATCATCTGAAGAGAATGTTGGCATAGGCAAAATTGCAGCCACTAAATCCCAAATGGATTTCACCAGTTTCTGTCTTTCTTCTCATTCCTCTGTGCCAAGTCTCCAGGATCTCTAGCGATCTCAAGAAAAACATAACATTTCCAGTTGATTTACAAAGGGGATTTCTATCATTGAATAAGAAATTGGCCCAATTTTAAGTCTGGGAACTTATCTGGATTAGGACAAGCCACTGTGGAAAAGAAAGTAGAAGAGAAAGGTCAGAAGAAGCGGGTAGAGAGGCCTATTGCTCTGTGGTCACAGAGGAAGGAGAGAGGGAAAGATATGAGTTGACTTCACTCTTCTCATTGAGTGAAGTGGTTTGTGCAGTTTGGCTTTAGATATCTTCTCAGCTAACAAAAATATAATATCTATTGTATTCTAAGACCACAGAGCACTCTTTATGGAAAATATATCAATAAGCTGTCTCATTGTGCTGGAAATACAGTTCAGAACAATTTACAAGCATTTCTTTATCTGTACTCAAGACCACCCAATAGGGGTTGGGGGGGATGTGAATTACCTAATTCCTCGTGAACTATGTTTCAAATCAAGAGGACTTATTTACACAATGTCAACTTGTTTTATTTATTTTTATTACTGTAGCTACTATATGAAAAACAAAGCATTAGTACTGTTTCTTTGATAACTGACCAGTCATAAAAATGGATAAAAATGTAAAGAATTAGCCATTTGCAACTGATCTGAGTTGTTATATGGTTATTCTCTTCTTATAGCTGAAAAATCAATGAACACATGGCAGTTAATGGCTACTGTGGAGCACAGCTGTAAGTGACCCTGCTGAGTGGAGACAAGTTCAGCAGTTTTCAACATGCTCTATGGTCCATTCTTACCCCCAAATCTCTACTTTCCTGCTCCTGCAATTATCTTTTAACTAATGTGTTTTATGAAGACCTGTTGTTCATTTGGCCTACACTGAAGAAGTCAATTCAACATGATATAAACAGAGGTTTTCCTCCACCAACAAACCCAATCCTCTACTTTTTAACAAATGAAATCTTCAAATGATGTAATTTCTTTCACAGTGTAGATATTGTCATTTAGCTTTGCCTTTAAAAGCAGGATATCTTCTGCTTATACTGTCTTTGAACATTGATTTAATATTAGATATTTGACAAGTTGCTACCAAACTTGCTGATGACAGTAAATACTTCAAAGGGAGTCTGTTTTCCTCTATAAGGGAAAAGAAATCTTATTTTATGCATTTTATGCCTCCATTATATTTCACCCCACTCACTCTACAACAGAGAGAAACTGATACTAAGAAAAAACATTTGGTATGTATATTTATTAGAAATGCACAGATCTTCAATTTGTATTTCACATACAAAGTTATTGATTCATCCATTCAAATTCAGTCAGATGTTTATAATGAGTGTGCATAGCATATGTCAGCTAAATTCTGAGATTGAGGGCCAGACTCTGCTGTTATTTAAGATACATACAGAAATGTGTCCGGCCCAAACTTGAGACTAGTATGAGGAGTCAAATCATCATCCCCACAGAATATCCTGCCTTCCAAGGTAACATGTATCTCCATGCTTGAAAGGAATTTTGACCTGTGAGAATATAAATTTATAAAACGGTGAGGTCTGTTGTTGAAGGAATTGTTCTGCATCTTAGGAGAAGAAGAGTGCTGTCATAAGGTACAAATGTTTCCATACAAAACCAGAATGACTTCTATCAGCATTTTGGACATGTCATTCCTAAATGTGATCAAGAGATTTTAAAAATAACATTAATTTTAATTAATAATATACAAACCAAGAGTTAAAAATTAAAGTAACAGCAATAAGCTGCTAAAATTTGGGAAAAGTTAAGGATCACTATAGGGTCTAATAGATAAAAGCCTATAATGAATACCAAATGATTTGTTGATAAAAGATGAGACATGTGATGGCTGTGCAATTCTCTGAGTTTACAAAAGTGGAAATCAATCTAAGATACTTTGGTTATATTTATCCATCTGTATTGTGCTTAAAAATATTTGTAGTTATTGTGTTCATGTCTCATGATTTTCAATAGTTGTAAAATGATTTATAAAGGGATAAATATTATCTTTGAATAAAAGAAGAGAAACGTAATGAGGGATTCAATATAAGGGCCCTGCCCAAATTAACCTAGACTAAGGTATGAATTAGTAGAGTAAGGATACATGATACCCACTGTATGGATAATAGAAGATTTTTCTGGGTATAGAGTAATGCTACATCCTGGGCAACAGCATTTACATTAGAACCACAAATATTCAATCTGATTGCCTCCTAGGCTGAGATTTTTTAACCAGTGGTATGATCATCCTGATAAAGTTGTTCAAATTAAACCATGTTTTGAGGACTTACTGATTTTTTTACTGTAATCCCACAGTTTTGTTGCCATTCAGCTTTTACTTTGATTCTTGTTCCTGCTATTACAGAGCATAATTGCAGTTGCTACTTCATATTGAGCAATTTTTTTATGTACTAAAACTTTTGCTTAATCTTTGCTAAGATATCACAGCATAAGAATGATAACCATACTTTCACAGATGGGGAAACTGAAGTTCTGAAATTTAGCAACATGCTCAAGATTACAAACCTAGTATTTGATAGAGTCAAGACGTCCATTTGATCCCGAGGCCACAGGGACTCCACTTACAAGTATGGAGAGAAACAGGCTATATAGCAGGAATGTGTTGGGAAAGGATGAAGTGTTTCTCCACATCCCATAAGCAAAACATAGTTGAGATCTTAACAGCGGAGCTTTTTGTTTTTTATGCCCCTGTTGATTTTATTGTATCAATGGAAATTGCTGCTTAGAACTGAACTGGATAAATAATAATTTGCTGTAAAAGAAAGACCAACTTTTACTGCCGAAGAATTTCATATTTCATTTTTATGGAAAAGAACAATAGGGAAGGCAAAGAGGGACAAACATCTCATGTTTATATCCCAAGGAGCTTCAGAAATGTGCAACAATGACTTCCAGTCTAAGATAATTCCTCCCATTCTTCAATTGGTTTGATTGGCTCAGTATGCATGTGTCTAGTTGTATGAGCACCAATTTCTCACGAATAAGGATCTGTGTGGACATTAAAAAAATGTGTCTAGGATGGAAATATCATCACATGCTTGTCCTAGCACCGAGCACATGCATGGGCTTTTTGTAAAGAAAAACTTACTTTTTAACTGCATTACATTAGCATAAGATCAGTGCACCCACAATAGAAATCGACTCCAGTTTGGATTTAATAACAATGTCTTAACTTTGCTTTGCAATTTACAACTTACAAAGTGTTCTTATGTATATTGTCTAACTGGGGCTCTTATAGGTCGTATTTCCATTTTACAGAAAGAGACAGTGAGGGGCTCAGTGTTGTTAAGTTTTGCCAGGAATTTGTCTGTAGTGGCAGAAGTCATGAGTTTTAGAAGTGAGAAATTTAACCAAGTTTTTTTTTTTAACTTCAAGCACAGAATTCTTTCCCATCTATAATGCTAAATCATGTTAGTGATGGCATGCTTCTCAACGAGATTCCTCTGATAGTGGTTTGTTCAGTCAGTGAAAGTCAATATTTATTCATTCTTGGATTGACATGAGGTGGTTTAGCACTTTGAACCTAAATCATGTGACAGAAAATATTTCATATTATTTTCTAAAGGGAGAACAAAACCTTTAACTAAAGAAAACAAAAGGAGGACCCCAATATGTTAAAGCAGAATTATTTTGCTTGAAAAGGGTGAGGAAAGACTTCACTACTTAGTCTTCTCCTTTACCAAGAATTTTCCCTGGACCACCTGCTAAGAATTCCAGGGAAATCCTCTCTTTGCCACCAATCTTGGATGTATGATGTGTTTCTGTATCATGTTTTAATATGCTTACTGGTGAGGGTTTAGATAAGTCCATTTCCAGCAGAAGTTAGTAGCTGTGAGAGGAGGAGAATAACAGGTCTGAGTTTTGACTCTTCTCTGAACTTGCTGAACTTGGTTGGCAGTTGCCACATTCAATAAGAAAATCATGAAAAATACAGAGTTTTGTACTCAATATACACAAATGGAAAGAATGTAGATCTCTAATGACTGTTTACATGTGACTAGGAAAAAAACAAAAAATCAATGAAAAAAGCAGAGGTATATTTCAACCCTAAGTTAGCTCCCAGTATTTCACTCATCTGCTTTACTTTCAGTCTTTATGTTCTTGGCATATTCACCTATACCCTAAGGAATCAAGGTCTTTCTTACCTGCTTTAATCTCTCCAAGCTGGCCTCCCAACCATAGTTCCCACCTAGGGAGTTCAGTGAGTATAAATCCTACCTCAGTTAGAGTCTTCAGTGTTATATCTCTTTGTTGCTATGTTTTTTCCTGTCTCTGCCAGCTCTCATTTATTGAGCACATATTATATTCCAAACACAGGACTAAACCCTTCATATTCATTTTGGGTGTAATCTTCTCAATACCTCTTTGAAATAAGTCAGATCAGACAAGGATGCTGAAGCTTTTAGAATTTCATGAGGGCTAATAGCCAATAAATTATAGAGCTGGGATTAAAGCTCAAATCCATCTGATTCTAAAGTTCTGGCAGAGTACTGATTGCTCGCCATTATCTGACCTCTTCTTCTCTATATTGATGGAAGTTTCATACCAGCGACCATATGGCAGCTTTCTTTGCTGCAAGGAGACGATTTCAGACGAAGTTCCACTTAGTGGACATGGTGCCACAACTTCTAGGCCATGACCACAAAGAGAAAGTGCTCTCCTCTATTGCATTCTCTCTTGCCACTGGCTGGAATATGTTTATGAAGGAGGGAGCCATCATAGCCCACTTGGACTTCAAGTTCAAAGCTGCATGTTTAGGCTGCAGAGCAGTAAGTCAGAAGATAGCTATGTCTTCACCACCATCAAGTTGCCGGGTAAGTGTTGGACCACCTAACTAGACTTATGAACACCGTATTTTGGGGTCTCTTAGAGCAGCCTAACATTTATCCTGACTAACACAGAGACCCATGCTCTAAGACTCATTTTAAAAGCAAGAAAATGCAGTATGAAACAGAAAGCATTTAATAATCTGCTTTAGTGGATCGCAGAAATTGTTTAAGCATGTTTTGATCATTTTATGCAATGGCAAAAGGGAAAAAAGGAACCCAGGCTTGGGAACATTCATGAATACCAAGAATAATGGTCTTTAGGGTGGTTTTGGCAGTTTCAATGTTGGATGGGTAGCTGAGGGTTTAAGAAGCAATATGAAATATCCAAAACAATTTTGATTCAAGGAAGGGGGTCAAGTATAGCATATGGAGAGGCTGGGGACATTCTGCCTAGCAAAATTAGAAGCAATTGGGAATAGTCAGAATGCAGTTTCAGAAATGAGAATAGATGTGAAAGATCTGAGAAAATTTTCTATGCAGCCCATTTTCTCAGAGTCTGTTATATTGTTTCTGGGTCTGTCACAAGTATAATTTATTTGTATTCTATTTAGATGTAAAAAAAATTTTAATGAATATACCAACTAATTGTTCTTAATTTTCCTACCTATTAATAATTTGGTTAACTATTTCCTTTTCACATGAATATTAACAGCTACTTTGTTTTCATAGCTTGAAACTATTATTGTATTTTTAAATAAACTCACTCTTCAGCATTTAGTATTTTATCATCTTTAAAATGCAACTATCTTCCACTTAAATTGTTTATAGTTGAGGGAGATTTATTGTCATTTTGACATATTAAATAAGAAAATATTAAAAATAAAACAACCATATTTAGTGTCATCTACAACCACTAAGAATCATAAACTGAATTCTAGTTTATGAGTTTTTAAGATGTATATCAGATATGATCCAACACCATTAAAATCTCTCAGCAATCAAAAAATGGTTAGAGTCTAAGCTATAAAATTCCTTAAAATTTGCTTTTAGAAGAAGGGAAGTCATGCAAAGGAAAAAAAAAAAAAAGAGATTGACTTGTCATAATGAATCATAGATCATACTGGAGGGGTTTGTGTATTAAGCATTCCGTCAGGAGAAGGAAATTACTCACTATTGGAAATTCAAAGAATGAAATCTTGTTTCTCAAAGATTTCTACTAGGATTTGCTATGCTGTTTCCTTTACAGTTTAAGTGAAACATATATGAAACACAGTAACTCTCAATTATTAGGGCTGTACAATAATTTTAAAGAGATGGTGAGATGTTACCGGAAATACTAAAATGATTTGGAGAGGCAAATTGGAAGAATGAATAATTTAATTAAAATTACGACTTGTTTTGTTTCTTTACTTTCTTTTGCCCTCAAATGTTTGGAAGAGATGAATTCCAATGAAAGTCCTTCAAAGGCTTCCCAACTCTTTCAGTATAATAATCAGTCATTATAAAAGAGAGATGCTAGGTGCAGTCTGGCTATGGGGGAAAAGATCTTTCTAGTATCAGATCAATGGACCATATGTTGTAGGGTGGCAAATTGCACTTTCTCAAAATGGCTGCATCAATATATAGCTCATCCCACATCCTCTTCTTTCAGTGTGGCCTAGATGCTCCTCTATTAAGAGGTAGAGTCTATGTTCTCTCTCCATTTAACCTAGGCAGGCCTTTGTAACTTCTTCAACCAATAGAATGCAGCAGAAATGATGCTGCATGACCTCCAGGGCTAGATCTTAAAAAACAGCACAACTCCCACCTGGCTTGCTGTCTTTCTTGGGACACTTGCTACCATGTTGTGAATAAGCCCAGTCCACATGGAGAGGCCACATGTGCGTGTTCTGGCTGATAGCACCAGTTAGGCCTTCAGATGAGAATCAACATCCCCTATCAGACATGTAAGTGAATGAAAAAATTTAGATGATTCTGGTCCCTAGACTTTGAATCTTTCAGCTGATGCTTCAGATATCATGTTTTCCCCAACTTCCCATCTGACTCAAAGAAATCATGAGAAAGAATAACTGATACTGTTGTTGTAAGCCATCTAAAGTTTGGGGTAATTTGATAAGTAGCAATAGATAACTAATACATGTGGTAACTGAGCACCCACAGCTACCAAACATGGCTACCAATAGATTTTGAGGACCCTTTGCTCCTGGCTTTAGAATGACAGTGATAACTTTGTTCTGATAGTACCCAAACAATGGATTTTTTTTTTAATTGTAGCTTCTCGAACAAACAAGCAAGCAAAGAAACCAAAGAGATTAATCCTTAGATTGCTTATAATTCATGGAAAAAAGTTACTGAGCCTAAAATGACTTTGAGGTTATTGTTATAAAGAAGTACAGTGAATGTTTTGGCAAAATGTCAGATAATCATCGTATTTTCAATGCAATATTTTCCTTTAAGTTCAATAATTTCACTGAATATATCATCTGATCTTTTAGTTTGATATATTTATATGTATTAGTCTCTAAAATCTCTTTCAGAATATATAATCATATGGAAGACATTTGTTTTTCTCTCATTATTTTTCTAATTATTTCCAAAATGCAGGTGTGTACATCTCATTTTTAAAATGAATTAAATCCTGTTGCAGGCGCCAGATGGATAGAGTGGTAGGTGCAGTTCTGTTTTTAGGCTGAGAGCAGATACAGTGCTGGGGTGTGACTCACTCTCCTCCATACCAGTCCTGTCTCTGAACATCCTGTGCAACTGTTCTCCTCTGGGGGCTTCCCCCACTGTTGGCTTTCCACTGGGACTTCCAGCAATAGGCCTTTATTTTAGCATTTAAGGACTTCTGATCCCCCAAGAATTGAAGTGAGGTCCCCAATTCATTTTTACATATATTTATATGCTCAAAGGCTGAGTAAGTGGTTAGTTTCCCTATATGCATTTTCTTTACCCAATTGTGATGGGGGAACTTGAGTTGAGGAGTCTGTTGTCTCCTTAATCTATTGAAGACCTCATTTCCTTTACTGTAGGGTGTAAAAGCTGTTATATGTTTTCTGCTGAGGCCTATATTTTTATGTCATTGACTATTAAAGATTTTTTTTAAAAATAAAGAATGTGTTTTCAGCGGCTTAGAGTAGTAACATTTCCCTGGTGGGGGGTGGCTAATTAATTTTTCCATTTTATAGATTCAAATTCCAGCATTTAATACATACAAATTTCAGCATTTAATACTTCATTACAGTTCCAGCATTTAATGCACTCTGTTCCACGTGGTGATTACGTCCCATAAGGCCTCTGTGAAAATGCCTTTGGTGTCCAACAAATATCCCACGTCCTTGCCACTTGGTCAGGCAGCATTGCTTTGCTGTGGGCTTTCTCTTGCATCTGTAGCCCACGTTGTCTGTTGTTTGGCATGCTGAAAGTGCAGGAGAATGAATGGCTCCAGGAGCAGCCCTCAACCATGACAGACAGGAGTTGATACACAATTACCCCTCCTTCCTTGCTCCTTGGAGAGATTAACTCTGAGGTTATGTGTTTGCACCAGCTCCCAAGGGTCATTAGAGGATTAAGCTTCAGTTACCTGCAGTGGTGGCCGGCTGGATAATGTGACCCTTCATTGGCTGTTTTCTCTTCCTTCTTTCACGTCCCCATTGTCCCATGGGTGTTCCCTCCAGCCCTCAAATGAACCATTCGCTCTGAATGCTTGTCTCAGGGTGTGCTTTTGGGAGAAAGCAAAGTAAGACATCAGTCATTCTACTATTGGTTAATTTCAATGTCTTTGTTTAATTTCTCTACCTGATTTCTCTTTTAATATAGGTATTGTTTTAATAACTTTTTCATTTTTCTGGTCAAGCAGCCCAGTAACATTTATTCTGCCCTTTTATAACTTGAAACATTATATCAATTATTTTCCTCTATTGGCATGTTAAAAGGTATGTTTCTTTAGTGTTCCTCTCTTTGTGGATTGGTTTCTTTTTTTTTGGTTTCTTCCTCTTTCAGTGTATTTTGCTTTGTTAGAATGTCTGAGTTGAAAGTCTATTTTTATTTTCTCATTCAGACTAAAGCAGTGTTGAAAAATACACCCACCCTAAAGGTGATATAAAAGATCAAGTTGATAACTGAACATCTTTCCAGGCCCACTACCTTCCCTGCTGCCCGACCTGATGTTCTGTGGGAAAGAAATGCTTCTGTCTTTTCCTCGCCCCACACGTCTCAGTAGGCCCATGCTGTTACTGAGTGTTTGTCTTGAGGGGCATGGTGGTGTTCTCATATAAATTCAGCTCTGTGTCACCTCTTCTCACCTCCGGACCTTCCCCTTCTTGGAGACTTTTCTGGATGGGACCCATAGGAACTATTAGCAGCTAGCTAATGGTTGTTCAAGGTTAAAAAAAAAAAAAGTCTGGGAGTCATAGGCAGGATAAGAAAGTTTACCCATAAAGTATATGCAAGTGTTGGGGAGACTGGCTGAAGAATCCACTTGAGTACAGTCACTAGTAAAGATTTTGCTCTGCATTCCTTTTGAGGACCAGGGCTCTCTCTATGGATGGCCAGTGCTGTAGTTTGGAACTCAGACCCGTACAAAAGACGTTGGCACAGGCCAACTGCCCAGGGAGACAAACAAAAATGGTGCCAAAGCATCACTTGGGTGCAAAAATAAGGTAGCAATAATTCAACTTATGGTGAGCCAGATGAGTAGAATGTAGGTTTGTAAGGAATAAAGTGTTTTAGGCTTGAAGGAAGTGAGATACTCAAGGGGGATTGTCAAATAACAATACATGGTGTGTGAGAAAAAACTCCCAGTCCTCCTCCTGTGTTTCTTCTTTACTTGCACACTACTACTGCACTCACAACACTTCTGACACTTCTGGTCACCAAAAGTGGGTGGATTTTCCCCATCAAGCAATTCTCTGACACGAGCTGGCTGTCCTACAATTTAACCAAATCCTGACACTGTCTATCAGGAGACAGCGTCAGATCCCACAGGTTAAGGGCTCAGTCCCACGAAACTGCCCTTGCCCCACTTCAGACGTGCTTCTGACCCATTAGCTATAAATCTGAGGTTTCCATGACCCCCTCCTCAGGTTTGATTAATTTGCTAGAGCAGCTCACAGAACTCAGGAAAATAGTTACTTATGTTGACCAGTTTATTCAAGGATGTGATAAAGGATACAGATGAACAGAAGAGATACATAGGGCAAGTTCTGGGTGGATCTAGAGCACAGGAGCTTCTTGTCTTCACAGAGTCGGAGTGCGTCACCTTCCCAGTGTGGATGTGTTCATCAACCTGGAAGCTCTCCAAACTCCGGACTATTGGGATTTTATGGAGGCTTTCTCATGTGGGCATGAACAATTATTAACTCCATTTCCAGCCCCTTTCTCCTCCCTGGAAAAGTGTATGTGTGTGTGGGGGTGTGGGGGTGGGGTGAGGCTGAAAATTCCAAGCTTCTAATTATGGCTTGGTCTTTCTGGTGACCAGCCGCCGTCCAGGAGCCCACCCAGAGCCACCTCATTACAACAAAACACACTCCTAGTGCTCTTATCACTTAGGAATTTACAATGGCTTTAGGAGCTCTGTGTCAGGAACTGGGGGCAGAGATCAACGTGTATATTTTCTATTATCTCACAGATGGTGAACTACCTTCTAAGGTGCGTGGGTCCAGTTACCTGCTGGTCTTTTGCTTTGCTTGCAGGAGGCATTTGAATTTGAGCCTGATTCAAATTATTAAGGACAGCAATAGAGTGGTAAGCACTGCAATGAATACCTTTTCCTCACAAACTACCCAGGCTTTCTTCTTCATAAATGTTAATTAATATTTAAAGAAAACCCCTTTTAAGGCGTGTCAAATTACTAGCCTTTCCCCAGTATCCATATCTCAGTCTGGTTCTGCTGTCTTCTGACAACACATTTTGTTCTGTATACACTACCACTGATCCTACTTCTTGAGGTCACCTTAAATTATTAATAGAAGTACGTGGGACATAAATCATAAATTAATAATATTATCAATATTACTTCTTATATTTGTTTTCTTTACAGAAAATAGAATTTCATTAAAGTAAATCCATCAACTAGTCTTTCATCAAGACCCCAAAAACTTTCCATGCTGTGATTAAAATTAATATTTAAAATTACTAAAAAAGAAGTATTAACAAGTTAAAAATCTCCAGAAAATTTGATTACTCTCTTACCTGTTCTGATGCTGCTGGAACTTTCCTTAAAATACATAACTACTGATAACTTTTAACAGAGCTTTTAAAGGAATGAGTGCTTGTTATAGGCTGAGACATGAAATGTCCTTGGAATCCCGAGCAGAATAAGCTTGAAAGAGTATTTGTTTTTCTTTGGCAGCCAAAGAGCTTAAGAGTTTGGAATTGTAGCAGTACTGGTAATAAAATATAAATAAAATTGTTAACCAACCCCCTTCTGACATGCGTGCTGAGAATTACTAATCATTCAGTCTGATGTCAGTGGGCTTGTGGTTGTTAGCCTATGGTGTTCAGATCAGGACTGATGAGAATGGCTGTGATCATTGAGACAGAATCCAATGATAAGTCTCTATTAAAGGGAGCTGTCAGAAAATACTGTGGTAAACACCAATATTACATATACTCTATCAGTATTTCTGGTGAAGTGTCTGAACACATGATGGTGGTGACAGATTTCTGTCGTCATCTAACCAGTACTAGAGTAATCCACTTGCTATTTTCACATTTGGTGAAGCATTTTGATATTTTATCTTTTTCTTTTTTTGCTTTATTTTCATTTTAGCCTTTGATCCTCATTCTCTTCCATGCAATTTTATTTCTTTTCCATTAAAATTGGCTTGCAAAGAGAAGACCATTAAGATACACTCTGTAGCTGTCAATCAGTAGGTCCAGAAAGTTCCTAAATGATAATAGTTGATTCAGCACATTAGCTTGTTGGAGTTATATGTCAGCATCTTGTTTCCAATCCGGACTTTTACATGCAAGGAGTAACAGAGCACGTCCCCACTTCTTTTATCTTCCTCAGGAGAGCAACCGAGTGGCACAATCAATTCTTCCAGCCTTTGTATTTCACCTGATGTTTACTTTGTGCATTACTTTGAGATTTGCCCTTATTTTACCTCTTTAAAATCAATTTGCCTTTTCTTTTTATCTTATAAGAAAATAAGATTATCTTACTGCAAGGTCATGGTACATTTCATTAAACACTCATAATATTTTTCTTTTCTCTGCATCCACAAAGGAGTGAAAAGTTGCCCTAATTACCGAAAGATTGTCAGGTTCTGGATATACAAAGAATAACCTTCTCTGTATCCGGTGCTGAGGGAATTGGAGCTGTGTAGATGGCTTTGACGCAATAACTTTATGGTCACTGACATATATTAGTGTACCTAGGAGAGATCAAACAGAAGCTTGACATCTCTTGTGCTATGAATATCAAAATCAAGGAAGTGTAGATTTGGTTTTTAATGGATAAAAACAACTCCACGTTGCTTTAGAGAATTCAAAGGCAAAAATTAATTCTCAGATTTCACAAATGGCCAAGCTGGCTTTTTCCTTTGGATTTGCTGTGAATGTTTCCAAGTCACTTAATTAACAAGATCAGGATACTATTTCTGGGTGTTAAAGGTCACATTAGGAAACTCCAGGCCTTTTCTTTATATTGCTATTTTTTAGCAGTCAATACCAGCCACCTGGAGCAATGGCCAGTACTAGGCCGGGGCTTCCTTTGCAGTGACATTTGCTCAATAAATTTTTTCATAGCAATAATTGAAAAAAGTCAAAATGGTGTGAAGAAGTAAATGTCATATTCCCACAACGGCAATTTAAACAGAATTCATAAAGGCTCAGTGACTCACAAGACAGGTTAATTAAAGCCTCCATGTGGCACATGGAAGTTAGCACAAAATTTGCTTGACCACATTATTTTCATGACTACATAGAATGAATCCTTTATCAGAATGTCTAGTAGAGACTGTGATCTTGTATTAAATCTAGTCTATGTTATTGCTACTTACTTTCTTTTGGATAAATTTAATGCCATTTCCATTGCTGGTCAGTAATGTTTTAAGGACTGGTTTTTAATACAAAAAGTTAAATGTTCCAAGAAGGCGACATAATCCCTGTCTCATAGAAGTTGCTCTAGCTGTACCAAGAGTGACATGAAAGTTCCACCACGTAAATGAAGAAAAAGCAGCTGATGCTGGAAAGGAAAAGCATATTCTGGACTTGGAAAAACATATTGTCTTCTAAGTACAATGATTGTTAGTTTCTCATCCCTACGTGTTCCTATGGGGCCCTAACAAGATGGATCCTGCTATTTGGAATTAATTATTCTGCTTCCCTAGACTAAGGAACAAATTGCAATAAACAATAAATAGTCCCAAAGCAGAAACAGCATTTATAAGTCAGGACCGTCTTGCACCATTAGGCTAGCGGAGCAGCAGCTCACACTCCTTTAGCAACTGGGGAGCTACCAGCTACTTCCAGTGTTCTGCCCATGAGCTTATTACGGAACCAAGTGGGTTTGCCTCCTGGTGAGTTAAATGAGACTCTACACAAAGTAGAATTTGTCTCACAAAGTAAAGTGAATTTGCAGCAAATAGGAGGCCATGAGGAATCATTTCCAAAGTCACGGCATCCCTGAACAAAGGAAAACAGGAACCTTTATTTGATGGGGGATGAATATTCAAAAGGGAGAGGCGGGTATTCGCTTGCCCAGGCTCAGTTGGAAAACATGCTCCCACATACACTGCAGGTTATGGTAATGAGGCCTAAGCACCTCTTGGAGAGATCTTAGCATTAAAAATAAGGCAAAGGTCATGGGCGTAGCTCTTGTGGTGAGGCTTGGCCAGTTTCAGGGTGGTTGGTGGTTGCATCTCCTTAGCATAACAAAAGGGGAAAAAACAACTTGGAAAAACAGTTAAATGCTTCCAAACCCAGCCTTGAGTTTCTCAGGGCACCTAGTCAGTGACAAACTCTCCCCACAGTTCAACAGAGGCAAGAGCGGAAGGGGAGGGGCTGCCCTGTGCAGTCTCCCAGCTGTGGGCTGCTTATCTGCATATGTAGGTGGGAGCATTACAGTTCCTTTACTCTGCCAAGACAGGGAGATAAAATGAAAGCAAGATAGAAAAAAAAATTTACAAAAAGAAGTTGAGGACTTGCACTTGTTTTAAAAAAATTATTTTGAATCTTGGTAAAGGATAATGCAAAAGCTTATTTTATTACAATCAAAACCATGAAACGATGTCTAATTTTAAATCTTGAAAGTAGATAACTGCCAAGTTATCCATATAGCTATATGCAGCTATACAGAGATGTATACGACACAGAATATATATATTATATATACTATATATGACATAGTCCCTGACACAGAAGAAAAAACTTTATTTACATATAAAACTATAAAATATATATATAAAATTTTATATCTATAAATATATATAATTTATCTCCATATTTCTTTGTGTCAGAGACCGCAGGTTTCCTACTCTAGTGCCCTTTCTTTATGTGTTTTTAGCTTGGCACATGGTCATGCAAAATAAGGATGACTTGTCTACATGCACAAGCAGAGCAAAAAAGGAGAAGTTGCTGCTGCTTCTGGAACTGAAACCAGTGGCCCTTCCAGCCAAGGACTCTCTAGAGCAGAGCACCTTTCAGAGGAGAGATAAAGACACTTCTGTTTTGTTTAAGCCATTACTATTTTGCGTTTTTCTGTTAACTCCCAACTGGGCACAGTCTCCCGTCAAAGTGATGGGATCATCATGAAACAATTGGGAGGCTGGGAAGAGTAAAGTACTTTAGATCTATAGTCAGAAGCTTGGGTCTGATTCTTGCCTCTGCCTCTTGCCAAGTACGTATCTTTGGGCAACTCACCTCATCTTTGTTGCTCCATTTGTAAAATGAGGTGGCAGTTCCCACCTGACTGACTAAGGATTAAATGAGATCGTGAAATATTTGGGATCAGCAAATCTGTCCCCACAAACTGATCAATATCAACTTGAATGCAAACGAACGTCGGAGACATCTACCTATACATTTAATAAGGAAAAAAGCTCTTTTGGATTTTATCTGAACATTTCAGGTAAGTAGATTTCAGAGGCTTTTTTATAAAACAAAATTAATGTATCTTCTACTTTGTTAGACTCTTGCTTTAAGTAGAATCTCAGTCTCTCGGGACTTCAGTATTAACATGAGGTTCTTACACTCAGCTAACATTCTGATGGAATCACTCTTTGCTAACATAAAAATTTGTAGATTTAAGTGTCCAATATAACAAAGGCAAAAAGTGTGTTTTGTATTATATCTCACTGGGAAAATTGTTATAAGGACAGTAATTTCATTAAATATAATACAAAATTAATGACAAATCTGAAGCCACATTTGATAGGAATGTTAGAGTATTTATTCAATAAATGTGTACAAGTAGAGTACACATCTACCTTAAAATATCCAGAAAATATAAAATCCCTTAAAATATCTGAAAAATTAAGTTTCAGAATATCAAAATAAAAATCATACAAAATATGAGTTACCCACAAACTAAGATGCTTATGGCCATACTGACTTTTCCCCAAAGCTTAGCCTGTAGATCTAGATGTTGCATCCTACAAGTTGTTAATATTATTTTATAATATGTATGTATTACATATTGTTTCAAATAACAAATTCAATAAAGTTTATATATTTAATAAATCTTTGAGAATAAAGAGCTTATGTCTTCATTGTTTACTGAATTGGTCATTTATTTCTAAGAAAACATTAGAACTGAAGACTTCAAAAGTACATTGCCCTGAAAAATTAAAAATAATCCTAAAAAATCACTTTCTACCACATGCAAATATTATACCTTGAGTATGATATGCAACTTGATTTCTGATCACTTTTTGTTTCACTTGAGTTTTAAAAATTTATATTGGTCAAGGAATAACATAAGGAAGATATCCTAAATTGAATTATCTCATGAGAGATAACGATTAATATTGAGGAGATATTAGAAGAATTAGCAAGTTAATGTTTCTAAATTACTATAGGTCAGAAAATAAAAGTTATGTAAACTGCATACCACAAACTTTTATTTCTCTTATATTAAATTTGCATTGCTTAGTATCAGTAGCTTTTTAACAGACTGAAATGTCTTATTTAAATTGTAATCCTTAATTATCACCAACTCTTAGTTTGTGGTTTAAGCATAACAAAACTAGAGACAAGTTAGGGAGGACAAAAATCTCTGATGATTTTAGATCACACTTTCACCTAGAAAAGGATTTTCTTTTTGTTACATATTCTCAATCTGTTACCTGTTTCCTGCAAACAGGAAAAGATACATTCATTTCAAAATACAGGCATTGTCACCTTCTGCAGTCTCTGCACGGAAACATGCTTAGAAAACCTCAGTCCTGACTGTAAATTAATGTTAAATGACTCTTCTGCCCACTTAACCTACTCTACTTTTCTTCTTCTTTTTCTGCCAACCTCCTGTAAATTTTGTCTAATTTTAATACCACCATGTTTTAACTCTAATCTTATGTAAGCTGGCTTCTGCCCCAACCATTCCATTAAATTTCTTCTTTCAGAAAACATTCATCATTTCCTAGTGACCAAATCCAATCCTTCTCACTTCTTGTCCTCTTTGACTAGTCTCCTACATGTGAGATTGGTGACTGTCTCTTCTTCCTTGTTAATATATTTCATTAGGACATCCACTCACTTCCTCAACATGTACTTCTCAGGGTTTGCTATGAGTCAGGCATGGTGCGCAGAGGGAGCATTGCATTGGAGCATCAGGCAAGGCCTGGGCTTCCCTGTTACTCTGGGTTTATGTCTGCTTCTATGATAATCACACTTCCATTTACTTATCAGGTAAATATTTATTACGCACCCATTATGTGCCAAAGGACTCAGTACTAAGGATACAGTGATGACCATTTCAAATCTTGCCAAAGTGGACTTGTGAGGACTCAAGCAATTATTAATTCACTCATTCATTCAAAAATATAATTTGTAGAATACACGCTATGTGTCAGGCACTAGTTTAGGCACTGGTGATACAGTAGTGAGGAAAAGAAACTCCCTGCCTCATGAAGTTTATATTCTGCTGGGAAAAACAGACAATGCAATAAACGAGCAATATAACATGACAGAAGATGATACATGCTATGAAGAACATCAAATCAGGATAAGGTTTAGAGGACGAGAGACATGGATGCTATTGTTAGGTAGAGTGATTAGGGAAGGCCTGATTAAGGGGTGTTTTTTGAGAAGAATTTGATGGAAACCAGGGAGTGAAACATGTGAATATATGAGGAAGACCATTTCTAGCAGAGAGAATACAAAGTGTGAAGTCTTGAGGTCGGATTTTGTTTTGTGTTTTTCACACACAGGGAAACCAGTGAACCTGGAGGGGAGTGAGGGAAAACTGAGATTAGAGTTAGAGCCAGGCAAACCAGCTCATTTAAATGCTTGTAGATGGTGATATGAATTTTATTCTAATTATAGTGGGAAGCCCTGGAGAGTTTTAAGGATTCTTTTAACTGCTTGGCAGAAAATAGACTATAATGGAGTAAGAAAGATTGCAAGGGGACCATTTGGAACCAATGCACTAACTAGTCCAAGGAAGAGATGAAGGTGGCTTAGGTAGGACAGTGGCTGTAAAAGTTACAAGAGGTCTTATTGAGGATATACTTAAAAGGTAGACATCGCATAATTGACTCATGCTTTGGGATGGGATTATGTAAGAAAGATAGCACACAATTATGACTCCAATAATTTTCACCCAAGTAAGTGGAGAAGCCTGTGGAGGACCAGATTTACTTACTCTACTTGCTGAAGTGAAAAAGACAGAGAGCAAACAGGCTTAGGGTGGGAAATCAAAAGTTTGGTTTTGTTCCTATTGAATTTTCAAGGCCTACTAGATGTCTGAGTGCAGCTATCAAGTGTGTTGTTAGACACATTGATCTGGAGCACAGGGGATAGTTTAGTGCTAGAAATCTGTATTTGAGGGTCCTGAGTCACGGGCCTGGCTGACATCACCAAAGGAGTGGATGTTGACAGAGGAGAAAAGTCCAAATTGAGTTCTGGGTGCTCTGACATTTAGAGGTCAGCAGAAGGAGGAAAGGTAGGCAAAATAAAATGAAATAATGAAGCAGGAACAAATTCAGGAACGTGTGGTGTCTGGGACCCCTAGTGAAGAAAGTATTTCAAGGAGGAGTCAATCATCAGCTCTGTCTAATGCTATGGAAAAGTTGAGTAAGTAGTCTTGAGAATTGTCCATTGGGTTTGGCAACATGAGGTCACTAGTAATCTTACCGTAAATGTTTTCAGAGAAGTGTGGATAACAAAATGAGTGGGGTGGGTTTAAGAGAGAGTTAGAACTGAGGAAATAGATGCATCTAATATAGATAACTCTATTGAAGAGTGAAATGTGTTGCTAGCTGGAGACGAATGTTGGGTAAAAGGATAAATAGTTTTTCTTTAAGTAGGAAAAGTAATAGGATAATTTTATGCTATGAGAAATATTCTGGAGAGGGGAGTATTAGGATGAAATAGAGAGAACAGATATAAGTATGTGAGAATGGTGGCATTGGCCATGGAAAAAGCACCATAGTCTGACACTAAATCCCAGTGTGTTGGAGTTCAGGAGATGACTGGAAGTCTATTTGTGTATTTCCCTCCAAAGACCTCTCTGTCCTAGAGTAAGTCTCTATATTAGTTGTCTATTACTGCATAACAAATCGTCCCAAAACTTAACCACTTACAACAGCAATGGTCATTTACTATCTCATAAGTTTGGGATATATAGGCCAGGAATTTGTGAGCAGTTGAGCTGGGAAGCTCTGGTTCAGGGTCTTTCATGAGGTGTAGTCAGATGTCAAATGGGTCTTCATTCATCTGAAGGCTTGACTGGGTTTGGAAGATCCATTCCTAAGGAGCTCGCTCACATGACTTGCAAGCTGGTGCTAACAAGGGATATAGTTTCCATTTGGGCCTCTGCATGGGGCTTCCTGAGTGTCCTTAACACATGGTGGCTGGATTCACTGGGAGCAAGTGATCGAAAAGATCAAGCCAAAAGCTTCAAGGCCTTGATGACCCAGCCTTGAACTTTATACACTGTCACAGCTACCATATTCCATTGACCACACAGGTCAGCCTTGAGTCAGGGTGAGAGGGAATTACGCAAGGGCATAAATACCAAGAGATGAGAATCATTGTTGGCCATCTTAAAGACTGACTGCCATAACCACTCACCATCTTTGACCTTTTTACCTTTCATTATCATCACCTGTCATATATGGAGATTTTACCGTATGAGCTCAGGTTCCCTTCTAACTCTAAAATTTCATGATTTTATTTTTCAGCTGGGCATACGGCTCTCAATGGGAGCATATGAAGGAGAGAGGGTAGAGTCAGCTGGAATATTCTGTTTCCCAGCCTCCTGCTAATTTTCATTCCTTTTAATAATTCTTTTTTTGGAAAGTAGGGTATGTGATGGCTCTGCATATTCCAAAATGCAGTAAGTAGCCTTTTGAGTAGTAAAATGCTCGTCAGCCAGTTCATAAAGAGGACTGGGCCATATTTAAAAAGAATACAGCCACTCCCACCAAAACAAAAATTCCCCTGCTATATTTAAGTTGATTTACTGAGTTCTGATTAGGAAGTGCAGCCTAAAGAATCCTCTAGGAACAATACCTCGAGGAACAATTCTAGAATACTAAAAAAGAGAATATGTCTCAGTAAAACAACCATTGTTGGTCTAATAGAAGGACAAAGGGCTTTGGATTAAGACGTGCGTTTGAATTCTGGCTCTGTCTTAACCAGCTAGCTGATCTTCAGCAATCACCTAATGTCTATGAACCTCAGTTTCCTCATATATAAGCATGGATGATAATTACTACTTCACAAGATTTTTTGGAAGAATTGACTATATTAATCATGTGCAGTGACTATGACCATACCTAGCATATAATAGATGTTTAATAATTGCTATTTTTTCTCTGGCCTAGATGTTCTTCCCTAATCCCATTAAGTACTCAGGCAGCATAACCACTGACACAAGTCTATTTACAATCTATGAAAGCAAGGAAAATTTTGCAAGGAACTTAAAATATCCACTGTATCAGACATATTAGCCCCGAGTCAGCATTGGTGAGTGAAGTTTTCTCTCCTGATTCGTATCTGATCGTTTGTCATTCTGTCATATAACCAGTGACTAGAGCAGTGAATGTCTTTGCTCTAGTTTCCCTCTAAGACTGGAGTGGCTGAAGTGGTGTGACAGAGTGTAAAACTAACTATTCATGAACACCTAGTGTCCTCCCTGCAGGAGAATTTTGCTTCTCTATCTGTTGAACTGAAGTGCATCCATGTAACGTTCTTTGGCCTGCTCAGTAAGCCTTAGTGTGCTGTGCTGTGTTCCTAGTTCCCTCTGCCACTGAAGCTGTCAGTGTTCCAGATAGTGGCTGAACTGCTGGCCGGAGGAGTGAAGATAAGGACAATGCAGAGCAGAGCCACAGCCAATGATCACAAAACAGGAGCAAAGTGTAAACTTTTGTTTCTTTAAGCCACTGAGATTTAAGGGTTTTTTTAATCTCTCCTGACAGACACATGCCAAGTGTGTTCAACAGTATTTAAGAATGGGACTTTTTCTGCCTCATTTTTGATCGTAGTACCAATTCGAGAGATGAATTGAAAGAGATAAAGTAATTTGTACAGCATTTCAAAGGCATTAGCCAGAGCCTGCTTCACATTTTTGAATCCCATATCCACTTGGAGAACCTGAAAGATCATTTTTATAGGACAGTTCTGTGAAGTGATCAATGCAGTGATCAGTGCAGACAGCAGTTACATTTCTGTGCTTTCCAGCTCCACCTCACACGTTTTGGGAGGAAGAGATAGAGGTGTAGCTACTTTCTAGTGCTAATCCTAGCTAGAGAGCTTCAAGAAGGGACACTCAGAGAGCTGTGAATGTATTCCTTGAACTTGGGAGACACGACACTTTGAAGCCTGAATCCTGCCTGTGAAAATTGGAATGGGTTGTGGATTAGGATCTCACTTTTGCCTGGAAAAATTAGAAGGTAGGAAAAATACTAATTGGTTTTGGGGGTAAGTGAGAAGGGTGCTGCTTTATGGATCTGCTGGTCTGAAGTCCTGCAGTTTGTCTGGGTAAGAGATGCATTTGTATTTGTGGGGCACAAGAGTGAGCCCCCAGGAAGAAACGAGTGTTAGGAGGACATTGTGTGTCCTGTCTAATAGGGCTTCATGGAGGGGCAGGAAGACATCAGCAGAAAGAAGGTGGAGGCCTGGGTTGCCCCAGCGTCCAAATGGCCACACAGGATAGAGAACATCTGCCCAGATTAAAGGAACTTCAGGAGAAAGAGGATCAGCACAGAGCCTAGTAAGATCCCTTAAAAGCACCTCACAAGCCGAAGAGTCAGCTTTTAACCATCAATGTGGTCAGAGGGCAGAGGTGCCCAGCTAAATAAGTACTGTTTCACTCTTCACTCCTCTCTGTCCTGCACATTTTTATCTTAGGTAAACAGCTGCTAGTTTGTTGAGGGGAGAGGTGACTAGGAAGAGAGTGTATAGCAAAAGGACTGTGCCCCTACCTTCCCACTGTGGGAAGAGAGCAGGGATGCAGTATTTGTTACATGATTTTTCAGGGCGTACCCTCAACACTGATCTTAGTGTACTCTGAACCCACTGAGCGGGTGAGATGGGCTGAAATGCAGTCTGTGCTTCACTTGCCAAGCCGTCTCTCCTGGTAGGGGATTCTAGCATGCTCAGAGAAAGGGGCATTTTTTTCTAATTTTCACAGACATCATATTGGCTAATAGAGAGCCTAGAGAGAAGATTAATGGAAAACTAAGCTTAAACTTTTGATCCATATAATGAAATGGACATTATAATTTCCAAATTAAAACTCTCTTCTTGACTTACTATGACTGCAGTGTGGCGTGTAAGTGGGCAAAAAGGTAATCTGACATGCTGGACTTGTTACCAGAAGGAAGGAGAAGATTACCACCGCTGAATATAAAAGGATGATGGAAGACAAAAATAAAATGTACCTTTATTAGACTCTGCATTTCATGCTTTCTCATTGTCTTGTTTACATGTAAACACAGAGAAGGAAGTAGAAAGAGATAGAGTGATGAGAGAGAGAGAGAGAACATAACTGAACAAGACAGAATCCTCTGTCCTGTTTGCTCTTTTTCCACAATTTCTCCCTCAATCCACTCAGGGGGACTTTTAGAACGAAAAGTTATCAAGTTAACATGATGCTATAAGAGGCAGGTAATCAATATGGGCATAGGAGAAGCTTTTTTGTTGTTGTCGTTTTTGGCGGTACTCCCTGTTGTTGTGTTGGGGTGTTTTTGGGTTTTGGGGTCTTCTTAACTAACTAACTAAAACTAACTTCTTATTAGTTTTCTTGTGTATTCTCCAATCTACAGAATGTAGAAATCCACTATGTTATATCAAGTCGGAACCATAAATTTATCACTCTAGCCTTGATTTCAACGGATTGCAGCAGGATGGAATTATGACACAGAGGCCAGAACAGAGGAGTAGCCAAAGAAAGGGGAATGGAGGCAAAGGGAAAATTGCTTCTAGGCACCCATTCAAGTTGGATTTTGTCCAGATTCTAACAACCCATTGGGATCAGTAACTAAGTACTTTGCGCTATCCTCTGGATTCTGAGTTTGGCTGTGATGATTAACTGGTAAGACTGCTATTTCTGAAAATGGGCAGTAACTACATATTTTTCCAGAAGTTTCTGAAATCTATATCTATATCTGTATAGGCAGGTAGATATAGGTAGATGGGTAGACATAAATAAATATATAAATGTAGATAGATAGAGATATACACATAGATATTTCTAAGGAGCTTATTAACATTTGTTTTAGTTATATTTTCTCCACTATATAAAGTAGTGTTTCCTTCAGTTTTGTTCACCATCAAGTTTGTAAACATGCTGCAAAATGAAAAGTGAGTATACCTGAATGAATTTAGTTAGTAGCTTGGGTTGCAATCAGCTGAGCTGGCCAATCAGTTTCTCTGAACCCGTACCTATTTCTAAAATGCAGATCCCCTAAAGAAGATTCTAGGCTTCATCATGTCCAATGTTTTTGGAGTAGAATTTCGTGATAGGAGAAAAACAGTAATAATATGTGTACTAGGCACATGAAGAAGTCAAAAAGTCTTCAGATTTGTGATGGAAGGAGATTCTGAGGAATCCTCTGGGGGCTGAAAGGAGGAAAGATGGAGATAAATTTGGAAGGGAAGATATTACTTTAATGCTATATTGGAGTGCTCTGGAATCTTAAATTATGTATATTTCAGTAGTTTTGACTTCTGCCTATTGAGGGAGTACCCACATTTGTGTGTTCTGTTAGCTTTCTCTTTTAGCTAGTTGCTCATCTCTTGTTAAAAACTCAGGTGGCTGATAAGGGCATAGCCAGTGAAGCCTTAGCCAATAGCCTGGTACACTTTCAGCAGACAGCATGCAGGTAATTAACTAGAAATGCACATGGGTCAGTGGTGGAGGGCCTACCTCACTTATAGTATTGGCATAGGGGTGAGGGTGCTATCAATCCAAATGATGGCTGATAAGGCAGAGTAGATTTGGAATCATCCAGGCTTATGTCATTAACCACAGCATTCAATCTGGGGGTGTGGCTAGTGGGTCATTGTGACAGGAATCTCCTAACAGCAATATCTCATACTTAACAGTAAGACAGCAAGTCCTTTTTTATTCCAGGAACTCTACTCCTGTTTGAAGCAGACCCACAGGCATTAACTGTGGGTAAATAAAGTGTCCCTATAGAAAGACTGGGACAGGAGTTAGGTTGTGAGAACCATAGCCAAAAAAATCTAAGCTCCATGGGAAGGTTCTTGTCCCAGCAGGGGAATTAAAGCACAAACAATGAATGGGAAGAAACTCACTCCTCTGGCCAAGTCCTCATGACTGGGAGGATGGAGAGAGGAGAGAGGGTAAGAAAAAGGCTGTAGCTTGCTGGGTTTGGAGTAGACTGGGATTGTGAGATTAATTCCCAAATCCATCCACTTTCTAATGCCCCAAGTGTGAATATAATTATCTCCGAAAATTGAGAAGGATAGAGGCTGAAGTTTGAAAAGTTTGAGTGAATGAAATTTTCCAATACCTGGAGTTGAGCAAGTCTAGGAACAGCAGGAAGATACAGAACATATCAAGTGTGGAGTGAAAAAGAAATGGGGAAGGATCCAAGGACATGTCTCCTCTACTTCATAGTGGAAGATACAGAAGAGAAACCCAATTCACACGAATCCCAAACCAAATTCTTCAACATTGAACTTTGAAATGCTCTGGAGGGAGAAATCCCTAAAATCACCCTTTTCCAACGAAGCACAGCTTCTCAGTCTTAACTCCAGTCTAGGAAAGGGGCACAATGGGAGAGTATGACTCCTTCGAGTGTTACTTAACATTCCCAGTAGACAACCACACTCCATCTTGAGAACTAAAAAGTAAACATTTCCCGCATTACTTCACAATTAGACTCAGCAACAGACTGACTAAAATAGACATGCGCTCTCCTGTTCTTTATCCTTCCCCAAGGAGCCGAGGGATCCTATACAGGAATGAGCTCATGATGACTACCGGGATTTTGAAATCAGACACGAGTGTCTTAGTTGTTGTTAGTACTGTCCAGTCGATTTCAACTCCTTGCGGAATCCTGCTGGTCTGGTCTTTTCATGCCATCCTCTCACCTTCCGGTACTATATCAGACAATGCTTTGCTGCTATTCACAGGGTTTTCATGGCCAATGTTTTTAGAAGTGGGTTGGAAGTGAGTGGCCAGGTCCTTCTTCCTAGTCTGGAAGCTCTGCTGAAACCTGTCCACCATGTGTGACCCTGAATACCAGTGGTATAGCTTTCAGCAACACAGCAACACGTAGAGGCCACAGGATGACAACTGGCAGACAGTTGATGTGGTTCCCTGACTGGGAAACAAACCCAGGCTGTGGTGGTAAGAGCCCCGAATCTTAACCACTAGACCACCAGGGCTGGCTGAGTGTCTTAGAGGATACCTATAGTCCAAATTCTGGCTTTACAGATTAAAAATTCTTTAAACTTATGTTTTCAAAAATTTTCTTTCCACAATACAGCTTATTTGCTCCTTGTTAAAATTTTGAGTGAAAATATAGCAACAACAACAAATCAAATAGCACGACACCCGTTTCAGTCCAATACTCTGAATCTCCAACACTTGGAGAACTGAATACACTTTAAAACTTGGAAAATATGTTCTCCACTATTTAACCTAAATGCCACCATAATTACAACCATCTCAAACTTATTCCTATAATCCTTTTTGCAAGATACACAATTAAAATAAAGTAATCTAAACAATGAAAATTAAATAGAAGCCTGCAATGATATAGTCAAATTTTTCTCATGTTAGAACAGAATGAAGAAAGGTATTATTAAATTTTGGTATTTTGGTATTAATTAAAATACCAAATCCCACAATCCATGAAGAAAACCAAGCATACCATAAGTACCATAGACATAATGCTATTGCATACTTATAGACTACAGTATAGTGTAAACATAACTTTTGTGTGTGTGTGTGTGAGGAAGATCAGTCCTGAGCTAACGTCCGATGCCAATCTTCCTCTTTTTGCTGAGGAAGATTAACCCTGAGCTAACATCTGATGCTGATCCTCCTCTTTCTGCTGAGGAAGATTGGCCCTGGGCTAACATCCGTGCCCATTTTCCTCTACTTTATATGGACACCGCCACGGCATGTCTTGACAAGCGCTGTGTTGGTGCGCGCCCGGGATCTGAACCTGTGAACACCTGGCTGCCAAAACGGAGCATGCACTTAACTGCTGCGCCACCAGGCCAGCCCCTAAACCTAACTTTTATATGTACTGGGAAACCAAAAAATTTGTGTGACTTGCTTTCACTTTATTGTGGTGGTCTGGAACTGAACTCACAGTGTCTCCAAGGTGTTAATATATTTATGCCATATATATTCAAATGTACAAAATATATATTATTAAAGTGTTTAAAAATATTTGCCTTAAAAAGATGCACACTTATCATCATGCTAAGCACTTAAATACATACGTAATGTACTAGGCATTCTGAAGGATAAAACAAAACTATAAAACAAGATCAAGATCACTGCCCTCCAGGATGGTAGACTTTAGTCGTAAATACTTCAAGATTCTCCCTTAAGAAAAACTGACTCTATCCTGCCCATCATTTTCCTCCATATTCACACCTTCTTCTTCTTTAGTTTGTAACACAGCATATTCTCCTGCCTTTTCCCTCTCTTGTGGGGTTTTGGTCTGCTCTCTGGGATTCCCCTTCCTTTTCCTGCACTTTTAACTTTGGTTATCCCAGCTTTCTAGCCTCAGATTTCCTCTCTTTCCTTTTTCTTTTTTTTTTTTTTTGCTGAGGGATATTTACCTTGAGCTAACGTCTGTTACCAATCTTCCTCTTCTTTTTTTTGCTTGAGGACGATTGGCCCTGAGCTAACGTTTGTGCCAATCTTCCTCTATTTTGTATGTGGGTTGCCACCACAGCATGGCTGATGCGTGGTGTAGGTCTGCACCTGGGATCCGAACCCATGAATCCAGGGTGCCAAAGCAGAGCACGTTGAACTTAACCACTACGCCATGGGGCAGGCCCCTCTTCTCTTTCTTATGGTCCACACTTTCAATAAGCGATTTTGCCTTCCCTACAGTGTCAGTGCCCATGCTGTTAAACTCTTGTCTATTTTCCAGCTCAACTCATTGTCATGCCCTTGCTGTTAAAATTCAGATTTATATTCCTAGATCAGATCTTTCTCCTGAGACATGATGCCTACTGGACAACCTAACTGCTTCACAACACTCCAAACTTATGTCTAAAATCAAATCTTTAATTTTACTGACCTTATAGTCTAAAAGTTTTCCCTCTCTTTTTGTTTTCTATCTCAATTAATGACACCAGCACACTCCTAGTTGAATAAGCTGGAAATCTAAAAGTCTTGTTTGACCTCACCTACCCTCTCCATCTACGCCTGTCCAGGAACTGTGTCTTGTCAGTCTTGCTTCTTTGACAGTTCTCAGGAGTGTCCATTACTTTCCATCCCCTTTACCAGGTAGCCTTAATTAAAATCTTTACAATTTCCTATGTGGCTGGCAGAACATTCTCTTACTGGTCTTCTTCCTTCAAGCTGGCCCATCATGGACACAATAAAGCCAGAATGATCGCTCTAAAATGCAAATATGATCATATCACTTCTTTGTTTTTAATACTGTATGGCTCATCAACTCTTTTAGGATAAGTTTCAAATTCCCTGGTGTATAACAGAAGGCTCCTCATATCCAATTTGCAGCTCTCACTTAATTTCCTGCCACTCAGTCCCTCAAACTCCATTACCATAAATAAAGTGTCACAGGCCCGTGTATACTGTCCTCCTTTGTGTACATTGCTCACTATTCTTTTCTCATCTCCATTAACTTTCTCTCTCCCTCCCCCTTCTTAATACACACACACTTTACTTGTGTAAATACAATTGTTTCTTCAAAATCAGTTCAAAATTTTGGAGAAGATTCTCCAATGACAAAACCACTCAAGTCTGAACAGGTGGTCTATCAAGCTCCCATATGATCTGTAGAACACTTCTTTTAAAGCTATTTTCAAACTGCATCTTAATAAACTGTTTTTTGTTCGTTTGTTTTTTTTTCTCTCCCTCTAAACTGAAAAGTCCTTTGTAGAATAGCTCTTGGCATATAGAAAGTGTCCAAGTTGGCAGCTCTAATTATCAAGTGATGTGAGAAGAACTTATAAAAAATTCAGTCCTATTTAAAATGTAGTTGTCACAGGTCAAGGCTATGGTCTTTGTTACTCTTATTGAAGAAAAAAAGATTTAATAAATTATTTTATTTTCCTCTAAGTTTAAAGAGTAACAAAGGATAATTCTCAGTGTACTTTCAGCACAAACCCATAAATACTGTAATTAATTCTTTCTCAATTAGTATTAATTTACCTTTTATATTTAAGGTGCAACATAAGCAATAATTTAATATACTTCTTAAAATGAACTTTAAATTTGTCACTTTTTCCCTCAAACTTTCTAGCGGCCCCAGCTTATTAAAAATAAAATCCAAAGTTTTGCAAGCAGCAATACCAACATGATTCAACTGACTATCTGGCTATTCTCTTTATGACTACATCTCCTTCCATATAGCATCCTCTCAACAAATATTATTGAATGAATTAACTGTTGAATGTGTTATGTTTTCAGCATTCTCAGGAAGGCAATGCACAGAATTGTATTGAAGCATGCCTCAGACAAAATGACAATTGCTTATATTCTCCATGGATCTCATTTGCTGCTGGTTTCAGGCATCTATTTAGCATGATGCAGTCTTAGGTATGCCTGTTGCAATATAAAAACCATCTCAAAATAAGAATTCCAAAATATATGTTTTGTAAAGTTTCTATGTGCTATATAATTACTATGGATAATGCATATGTTGAGAATTAAAATATTTTAAGTTAAGTTTAGACACTAAATTTACTGCAAAATTGTGTGTTTGGTTTCCTAGAAACTGATATAATGAATACTGAAGTCTAGGTCACATATTTATTTGAAAATAGCTTTGGGAAATTCTTTATTATCTAATCACAAGAGTAAAAGGATGAATTCTGAAACTTCAAGAGGAATATTACAGACAATTAGAATGAATTTAGTTAAATGAAGGGAAAAAAATTAAGCTTGAGCTTGCTGTGGTGTACAAGATGTACTGAAATTACAGTCCCTCCATTGAGCATAATGACTTCATTCTACAAGCAGAGTTAACTATGACTTTCCTATACATATTAGATAAAGCTGTATATTGTTACTTGGTTAATCATCATCTCTTGTCTTAAAAATAAAATGGATTTTCCATCATTAAATGTTTAAATGAAGGAATGTGCAATGTCCAGTCTATTTCTTCACATTTTTTAGGAGTAATTACATCTTTTACAATTTCTTTTTTCCTTTTTTGTCAGCATCTATGTGCTTCTATAAAAGGGACTTGTCCTCAGGGTGGGAGTGTGGAAATGTACAATTAAAATAAGTCTTTATTACGTTACTGTTTGTTAATTAACTGAACACCTTCATCAGCAGATCTATCAAGCTTTCTTTCCTGAAGTTTTAAAGACTAAGCAAATGTGAGAACGAGGCTCTTGTGCAGCATGTGTGGTATGGAACAACTGGATTTATTTTCATCTTAGATGCAATAACACAGTGTGAAAATCAATGAGAAGTGAAGGCACGGGTAATTAAAAGATGCTTTGTTTTTGTTTCATATGAAATGCCTTTATCCCATTTGCAAAAATATCCCCCCAAACAAACAAATAAGCAAAAAGCCACTACATATACACACAAGACAAAAGTCGTGTAAATTAGAAAGGTGCTGAAGTTAGTGCAATCAATGAATATTAACTCAAAATGTGCTTATTGTGAATGAGTACCATGCAATGAAATGACTGACTTTAAAACAAAAATCTCAACAGGCCATTCCCTCATTAAGCACTGCACAGGTTTTACACTAATATGCCCTGGGTCCCTGCACACACCACCAGTGTCCTCTGCCAGCACTCCCTCCACCGTCTGGACATCAGGCTCAAGGGTGTTCTTTGAATTCTTTGATATGCCATGCTCCTTCTGGCCACAGGGCCATCTAACATTTTATTTCCTCTACTTTGGACACAATTTCTTTCCTCTCCACTAATCCTCTCCACTATTTACACATAGTTCAGAATTCAGAGTGGAGTCTTTTCATCTGCGATTTCTGGATATCACCTGGAGCAGTAATAGGCAAATGGGAGAAATGCCACCACTTGGAAAATATTTAAGAATACTTAGAAGCATTTTTGATTGTAATAGTGACTGATGGAGGGAGTGCTTCTGCCATTTAGTGCTCCGGGATCAGGTGCTAAGAGATCCACAATGTGAGGTCAATTTTGCGCATTGAAATATTGTCCATCTCAAAAAGCAAATAGTGACCCCATTGAGAAACACTGACTGACAGAATAGATCAAGTCCTGTATTAAAATTTCTATTAGCTCTCTGATCTCTACCTTCATTGTCATTTTAAATGAGTAATTTTATTGGTTATAATAATATTAGCCCAAATAAAATTATTGGGTGAAGGGCAGGGATCTTTATTCCTGACATGTTTTTTCAGGTAGACAGAATTAAAAAACATAACATTCCTGGCCTCCCATTCAGCATTCAGAATGCTCCCTTACTCATTGTACCTCATGGAATGGGAAGGGCTTATTTGATTTGTAAGTTTGGCAAATATAACCCAGGAATCCTGTTCAGTTTATTTCCTCCCTTGGGAAGGGGCTGCCTACAATTCTGCTCTTCCTTGGTGAGACTTGGTGAGACTTGGTGGCTAAGTCTGCTTAACTGTGGAGTCCAATCAGCAAGCCCATTTAATTTTCTCACCAACCTATATCTACCAATAGTAAAAACGATATTTGGCACCCATCTGATACCCCTTTTAAAACTCTCAATTTGTTAGCCCCCCACCCATAGAAAACCCACCATCTCATTCCTAGGCCAGGTCACTCATTAAGAAACAAGTTACAAGGAGAGAAATTTTAGGGAGCAAAACATAAGCAAGTATAAACAAAATAACAGGGCTTCTGGGATGGCCACACTTGGGATATGGACAAAGTGTTTTGATTTGAGTTTTTCCAGTTGTACAGTTTTAGATTTCAATTGCTGGAGCCTAGATGAGATGCTTCCAGCCAGCCACAGGATCTTGCAAAGGGATGCTTGGGTGTTGGCCAATGGTCAGGCACAGGGAGCCTGGCAAGAAGAACTCAGGCCACACGGACATGGACCTCAGCAAAGCCACAGGTCTGAGTAAGAGAGAGTTGGCCAGAGCATGAGCCTCAGCGAAACTGTGTCTCTTCATGACGTAGGGGGATCCTGGCTTCAGGATGTTATAGGCAGAGCTTTTCCTAAGCAGGCACGGGTGAGGAAAAGCTTCATCTGCGGGAGGGTCTTTCCAGTGATGAGCCTCTTAAACATCAGAAGAAGAAAATGTGCTTTCTATTTTTAATCTCAAAAGCGGCCAATCTCCTTATGTGCTGGAGAGCCCTAGGGAGCCTCTAGGTTTAAGTTATTAGAGAGAGGCCTAGGTAAGCAGCATTAGGTCAGCTGCTCAAAATTCCCTTCTGAATTCAGAACCAAGAAAGAAACCTGGAGGAACAGTTCTTAGTTTCAAGTAGCTTACCCATTGGCTCAAGAATGGAAGCTACTCAAATAATTTGTGTGTGTGGTTCAGGGTGATTTGGTCATTATAACTGGCCTGCAGGTTTTGCCTGTGCTTTAATGGAACATTCCCAAGAACTTTATGGAAGTCAAAAATGGAGACACGGCAAAGTCTGCAGAAGCACGAGCCTGTGGAATTGTTGCTCCCCAACCCCAGAGGCCCCCACTTCAAAAGCATCAACAGCAGCTTCAGTTCAGAAAGAGAGTCAGCGGCAGCAGCGACGCAGCACAGGACTGAACTGCTGACTCACAGGAAATGCTGCAGCTGTGTTACTCGACAGGCCCCCACCCCAAATGCTGCATCAAATGCTAAGCACTCAAAGCTGAAAGGAAATGGACATTAAAAGGTTTGGAATATATTGACTTGGAAAGAAAAGAAAAACGCAAGACCAGGTGACTGAGTTTATCATCGCTGTGACACTTTCTCAAGGGCCTCTCTCTGAGAGAGGATGTGGGAGACGTAGGGACTCCCACCATCCCCTTCCCCTGATACCTAAAATGTACAGTCAAAACTAATCTTCAGCTAGAGCTTTCCCCTAATTTAGTTTAAATTCACAGGTCTTGATTCTGTAAAATTTACCAGCATTCTGATGAGGCTAAACCCAAATACTTTACTTACCCTCCATTTCTTAGGTATTCTCGAAGTGCTTCTGTATTCTTTGGCCAAAATTGAGGGAAAGGTTTTTCACTTTGTCCTCATATTTGTTTCAGCTTTTATTACCAGAATTCCTTACTGTATTCTTTCAATCTCATTGCAAAATCTCTGATATGATGTAGTAGAAAGGTGACCAGACAGAATTTGGGATGAGTGAATTTTTAGCCCTGGTAAGAGAGTAGCCTTTTGTGTTAATTTAATTTATTCTGTGATGAACTGACAGTTACCTACACCAAAATCCATTCTCTTCTTCTTCTTTAGTAACTAAATCCTCTATTTTATTTATGTGCCTAATGGAAAGCCTGTATTTTCCAGCTTCTCTACCATTCACTAATGTGGCCTTGTCACTAATTAATGGCCAGTGAAATGTAACCAGAAAAATATGTAATTTCAAGGAAAATTCCTTAGAAGATGTCTGGCATGTACCCTTTATCTATTTTTTGTCCTTTCTTGTTTTGCCTCCATATTGCTCCCTGGAAAACAGATATGATGGTTGGAGATCTAGCAGCCATCTTGAGATATGAAAACAAGGGCTACATCAGTCAGAGGTACAGGAGCCCACCGATACAGTGCGTACATGTCCACAGCTGGGGGGACAGAGCATGGCAGAGAAAGGAGTGGTGTGGAACGGGAGGGACAAACAGAAGTTGTCTGCACAGATACCCCAAAGGGGAGAAGACTTAAATTGGATAAGAGTTTTGATATTACAATGGATTGCACATTTTAATTTTGAAATGAGGCTGTCTTTTAAATAAAAATGATTCAAAAAATTATTAGAATAATATGACAAGTTACTCATAAGCGGGGAAAAAACTAGTCTACAGATTATGTCCAATGGGGAAAAAATGAATAAAGTTGTTATATATTTGCACCTTACTGAGTTGAGTTCATTCAACGAAATGAGTTGAATGACCTATGTCAAGGGTTTCTCAACCTCAGTACCACTGACATTTTCGGCCAGATGCATGCCCAAGTTGTAATAATGAAAAATGTCTACAGACATTGTCAAATGCCCCCTGGGGGCAAAATCACCCCAGCTTGAGAACCACTGAGCTATGTTGATAAATAGAGGTGAGGCTCTATGGTAATTTTGTGGGTTGCTTTTTAATTTTCAGTAGTCATACCCCTTCCCTTGCCCTAAATATCATAGATTACTCCTTATTTTTGTGCTCCATTTCATTAAACATTCATTCTTTTAGCAACTAGTAAAAGCTGGGAGTCAGATGATAGGGTGTTCTGCTCAGCAGAAAGGTTTTGTGGATTTTGTAGAGTTTCTTAACAGAGTTTTCTTTACTCTTTTCTCTTTTCTCTTTTCTCCTCACCTCTCCTCTTCTCTTTTTTTCTCCCCCATGAACTACTTCCCAAGGTGGCTTGAGAGAAAAAGAAATGACCTTCTTACCCAAGAATTTGTTATTCTAGCCCCGCTACCAGGTAGATGTACAGTGGTGGAACAGCCCCCAAATGCAGTGTTTCTTTTTCTTTTCTGCAGCCCCTGCCCCTCAGCCAGGATGCTTAAATTATGCTCGAATTATCTAATCACCCACTGAAAAATGACAAGGGATCCTTTTGATGGACCGGGAATTGATGCAAAGATGCAAATCTTTTATTTCGTTATGCGGAAGAATAAACAAAGTTTCGGAGCCCCATTTTGACATGTGACTATTAACCTTCTAATTAAGATATTTGCGGTTACTAAAATTTAATATTCGTAATCCAAAATTAGTGCATAGCTTACTGAAGGCTCTGATTTAGCATACTGATGTTGTTTGAAGTGCATGTGATGTCCAACAGTTGATATCCTTCCATTTACAAATTACTCTCAGCATCATTCTCATTTTCATTTATTGTCTGTTGTTGTTTTACTTTATTGTCAATGGGATGAAGCCTTGTATATTTGCATAGTTTGGGCCCCAAATCTTCTATTGTTTAAGATTTAAGATATGTATGTGCTGTGGTTCAACCACAAATTAACAATATTGAATTGCTAAAGCAAATGTATACATAATTCCTAATAAAAATTTGTCCTGTATGCTTCCTCTTCATTCATAATGGACTGCATGTTAACTCGTATTCTTGAAATAAAAGCAAATAAATCTAGTAAATTTTCAGGATCAGATAAGTTTTGAGCTTGTAGGGCATTGACTACAATGCAAAGTACTATTTAGAAGCTCACTGTCCTCTTTTAAAAAGTAAATGATTATTGTTTCACATATGCTCCTTCCTAGTATTTATTATCTCTGCTTTGTTATTATTTTACCAGAAAGTGTGATTTCATGGGGTAAATAAAACAAGAGTCTTTTTTTCCTCAACATGGTTATTTCTTGATCTGTGGAGTACCTAGATTTTATTCTTTTGATCTAATTGAGAATATTTTTAACATAAAAATTTTCATTTATTTTTATAACAGATCATTTGCTCTCAACAGATCACATGATTTTTTTAGTGCGTTCTTGCCAATTTTTTTGTTGCCTAATTTTTTCTTTATAGGATAGAATAGTGGTTCTCAGATAGGTGTATATAGTACTTTTTTCAGTAAATGTTTGTTGTCTACTGTTTACCATGCACTGTTCTGGGCTCATGAACTATATCAGTGAACAGAACAGACTGAGTCTTGTGTTTGTGGACTAGACTTTGAATTCTAGTGGGAGAGAAAGATGATAAATAAGATAAGAAAAATATATAATCTATCAGGTGATAAATGCCAAAATCATTGACAGCTTATTCTCTCATCAACAGTTATAAGAGGGCTGCTTCACACACTTTTGATATTTTTCAGTATTTAATTTAATTTTCAGAAAGTCTAGAAGTTAAAATGTTGTCTTGTTTTCTTTGCCATGTCTTTAATAATGAGAGAGGTTAAACCGTTTTTTAATGTTTCTTGACAGTTTCTTTATATATGAACTGCCTACATATGATTCCTTTGCTATATTCCCTTTTATTCTTTTTCTTTATTTGTTCTTTGTATGTTAAGGTAATTAGCTCCTTAAATCTCATGTATTACAAATACTTTTCTTACTTTGTAATTTTTTAGTTTCCCATATTTTTTCTGCAATTAAAAAGATTAATTGATCACATTTATTAGTTTTTTTCCCTCTTGGTTGTTTCTAGGCTTTATATCAACCTTCTTTCCCTACTTCTCACAATTTCTTCTAGAATTTTTATATGATTATTTCCTTATAACTAATATTTGGATCACTCTGAAGTTGGTTTTGGTATAATAGCAAGTTAAATTGCCAACTTCATTTTTTAATTTTTAAAAATTTTAGCTTAAGTGTCTGGTCATTTGTCCCAATACCATGGTCCAGCATCTATATTTCTTTACTGACTTGGTATTACATATTTTTCATGTACTAAATCCCCATATGTGTGAACTTCTATTTTTTGACTTTATTTCGAGTCACTGGTCTGTCACTCTACAAAGCACCAAACTCTTTAATTATCATTTATTAATATTTTAAATACAGATTAGGTTCAATCCTACATTAGTAATCTTTTTCAGGATATCTCTAGAAGTTCTCCTTTGGTTATTTTTTAGATAAACTTTACACCTATTTTCTTACTTCCCTTTGCCATCCCTCAAGAAAATCATGTTATTTTGTTTTGGATAACATTGATTAATTTTTGAAGAACTGACATGGCTAAAATAATGTCTTCTTACTCACAAATCAGATGTGTATTTTCATTTTTCATATTTTTTGTATTCTTTTGTTGGAGTTTTAGATTTCTTCATAGAAGAATGTTTCTCACTAAGAATTTTCCAAGCTATTTTATTTATTTTGTTAATATTGTAAAAAGTATCCTTTCTTCCTTTTTAATAAAAAATAATGTAAAAGCTATGTTCCATATGCTTGTTTCATGACTAACATTTTAATTAATTTTATTATTTTTTCAAAAAGTGTTTGATTGACTCTTTTATGTTTTCTAGGCATAAAATTTTAGAATAATAATATTTCCAGGTATAAATGTATTTTTTCTACTCCCAAACCTACAATTCACAGAATTCAGTACCAGCACTACCTGCCTACACTAAGAGAACTAAGTCATCCAATGAGTAAACAAAACAAAAGCTAAAAACAATGAAACAGAAGGAGCAGGATGCACAAAGTTTCCCAGTTGCAGAAAATAAATCAACAGTGGGCTGGCCACGAAGGAGCAGATGGTGTGGGTACAGGAGTGTTGGACATGTGGATGAGAAAGAAAGGAGAGGAAACTCATCAGTACTTGGGATTGGATGGAGCACTTCCAGGTTTTCCCAATCCTTTCAGTCTCCCCACCAAGAAGAGGTGGAGTGACTTATCAAGAAAGCAAACTTGGGAAATATAAATTGGACATGCTACGCTCAGCAACGCTCTCTTCCTCATGGGAATGAGCATCCCAAGGTGGCAGGACTTCCTCTCTGCTCTTACCGTTCTGTGACCCTAACCTCCGGGTCCAGCAATGCCTGGGACTGAGTAGGTGAGTCTGCCTAAGCCTGGGTTAGGAGACTGAATTTGCTTTCACACTAAGATATCTTCCAATGGAAACTTTACAAAAATAATGATGTTACTTTGACCTCCATTTGAGAATCCTTTGTCTTATATACCAGTTTATTTAGAACCCAGGCAGAAAAGAAGTGGAATTTGATTGGGCCTCTCAAAGACCTGCACGAGAATTTAAGGTCCCTGAGGGTAGAGATCCCGTCTATTTTGGTACTCTTTCTCCAACAATATAGTGGTTAAGGGTGCAAACTCTGGACTCAGACTAAACTGGTTTCACAGTCTGGCTACGCTATTTACAAACTCTATCACGTGAGACAAGATAAGCATCTTCAATAAACCTCATTTTAACTGTGATAAAGTGTTCATAATAATAGTACCTATATAAAAGTGTGCCATTGAGAAGTAAACTAGATAACCTGTGATAAAGTTTAGCACAGTGAGCTAAGCACTGCTTATTACTTGCTAAGTACTCAGTAAAAGTTGTGATTATCGTTATGACACATGGAAGACAAAAAATAAATATAACCTTAAATGAATGTAATCTATTGAAAACAAGAGTGGACTAGTTATCAGGAAATTTGAACTCTGGAATCTAGGTTTGTGCCAGTACAAACATAATCTTCCAAAACAGAAATTCCTATAATAGCCAGAAAAGAGATTTTTGTGAAAATCAGGGCACACGATTTGTTCATAAATTAGGCAAATAAATTAAAAAACAATTTGAATTTATCCCAGAAATTCAAGGAGAGTTGATTATTAAGAAATTTATAAATATAATATACTTGCTTAAGAATATGTTTTATCTAGATTATATAGATAAACCAAGATATTTTGTATATATGTGCGTGTGCGTGTATCTCCTCTTTGGGATGCTCTCTGATCCTCTATCCCATCTAAGAGGTTGACCAGATTCTCAGAGGAGCTCTAAGAGATCTGCTTATGGGATCATCCCAGAGTCCCATGCCTGGACATCAGTTCTATGTGAGTGGCCTGGCAAGTGGATCACTTCTGCTGACTGGCATGGTGGGATCAAGCAAGACTGGGCTACCAGAATTCTACTGACACGATGATTTTGCATAACTCTCATTCACTTGATTTTGCATGACTTGCATACAGGACAAATTGAGGGCTTTTGGCTACCCATAGTTCAGCACAAATCCTTGGGCTTGAGCATTAATCAGGCATTGGCTCTTGCACTTCTGTATTATGACCATGGTACTGCCTTAAGTCTACAGGACCCAAGAGTGGTGGGGGTGGCAGCGGTCATCCTTTGCCCTGTGCATCAACATTGCTTGTACCTAGGGTGGTCACTCCCCCACTCTGCAAACTCCGCTCCACCTGTCAGGCAGCCCTCCTGGTGTGGCAGCTCCTATCTCTTCCCAGGACTTGGACACAGTTGCTCCACAACGCCATCAGGCCCTTCTTACAGATTTCATCTTTTGCCTCTAATTGATGTTGTGACACTGTGCTCTCCTTGGTTGGTCTTAAGCTATGCCACATGAGAGAGAGCCGTTTCTCCTTGGTTGGTCTTAAGCTGTGCCACAGGAGAGACAGCCATTCCTTCCAAGAATAAGACTGCTCTTCTCATTCCTCACACGGTCTGTCTTGCTGATGGTGATGTGTGGAAGACAGAAATGCAATCCACAAGGAAAGAAATCACATGCTAGAAATGCAGTGATTACAGCCTAAACTGCTTAAGAGAGGACATGATTGGAAAATGTGTTGTTTCACATTTATATTCTATATTTATATAAATATCCTAAAGGTAAATTGAACACGACCAGACACAGAATGATTATTTACTTTTACCTGTATACTCTGGGTAAGACTTGCATGTGTGGTCATTACCAATAAAGCACAGTAACAATCTCTAAGAAGCTAGTGTTCATAGGTGGCAGGATGTATGTTGCAGCATCACGAATAATGATGTAACCAGAATTAAAAAACGGTATTAGGGAACTATAAAGTCAAGAAGATTTATATTGTTTCAATACAAACAGATTTTTGAGAACCACTGCTTTGTGATTAATAAGTGGCACTACCTCTTTCTGGAGGAAACAGATATGAAATTAGCTAGAAATGATGGATTTGGCAATAAAGTACAGGAAGAGATGGTTCTTAGACATGAATAAGAATAGACCATTCTTGTTGATCACTATCAAGAATTTTCACAAGCTCTGATTGGACAATAAATGTGTAATTAACTTTCTCTGCTCCTTATTCTAAATCATTGACAGATCACTACCCTCCATGGACCCGTGAATTTTGTAATGCATTTTGGAGCTCTGCAAAAATATATTTGCTTGGGGTACCACACACTGTATGGGTGGACTTGAGTGCCAATATATTAATAAGTCAAATAAAAAGATATGATATGACTATCTCAATAAATATCAAAAAATACTTTAAAAAATTTAACATATTTGTTAAAAATGTAGTAAAAAGTTAAATTTGGAATATTACCTTAATAAAATATGTATTTTAATTTCAGAGCTAACTTCTAATTATTGATGAAACTTTGAAGCTTTGGAGTTAAATCTGTACTTGAGTCCACTTTCTATCACTTACTAGCTTTTGGTTCCTGGAAATACTTACTATTAAAGCCTTAGTTTTCTTATCAGTAAAAATAAGTAAGGCAATCTTATCTGTGTCATAGGATTGTTGTGACAGTTAAGTAAAATATTGCTTGCAATACACTTAGCAAAGTGCCAGGAACATAGTAAGAAGTTGATAAAGAATTGTCTATTAAAACCACCATCATCCAAGCTGAGAAACAACTTTGCAAACAGTGGATAGGATATTCATAAGGAGAACCACACAGTGTCAGTGTGTAAAGTTGTGAATAAGTGAGAGATGCGAATTCTAGGGTGGCAAAACTAAATAAATATTGTAAAAACAGAGTTCTCTCCAATTTATTTTATACGTTTAATGGAATTCTATTCCAAATTCCAAATTATTTTTTAATTTAATAAAATTACTCTGATCTTCATATGAAATAGTATATAGGCTATAAAATCTTAAAGGATGTTGAAAAAGAAACATAGTAAGAAAGACTTGGTCTATCAAATATGTAATTATATTATGCTCTAATAATTAAAACTGGGAAGTGTTCACATAAGAAGCAACTGACAGATAATAAAACTAAAGAGCCTAGAAACAAAATTTTTAGCTTATAGAGATGTAGATACACATATAGATATGACATCAACATCCCAAAATAATAAAGATATAGACTACTCAATACATGAAAGAATTGAGTGGGCAAAATAAAGTTGTAATATCACCTCTCTGTATCATCCGGTAACTTCTGGATGTCTCAAAGACTAAATATAAAAGAATAAAATCATTAAAAATAAACTAGTAAGTAATTATATAGGTATTTAAGCACATGATTGTGTGCAAAGAACAAAGAGTGGAAGCATAATGAAGAGACTGATACATTGAATATATTAAATTTTTTTGTGTTGAAAACATTGTAAACTAAGTTTTAAAAATCAGTACTCTCACTAATGCATAGTGCCTGGAACTTGGTATGAGCTCAGTAATAACACGTGTTCAGTCTTAGTGAACATTTCAGTTAGTTATGGCACATCCATATAATGGGGATGTTTTTTGGCAGCCATTGAAAAGATCTTTTAAATGGCTTTTGATTATTTTGAAAATAATTATAATATGATAGGAAGAATAAAAAACAAGTTATAAAATGCATAATATGATCCTAATTATATCAGAAATTTAAAAAATAAAGGGAAATAAAAATTTAACAGCATTACCTATGGATGATTTAAATATTTTGTCTTTGTGCTTTTCTGCATTTACAGTATAGAATTTTTAAAAAGACATTATAGTCAAGGTACATGTTAAGTTTATAAACCAATAATAGGTCTCTAATGATGACAAGAAAATTGGGAAGAGAAGATATTTTTATTCAAATGGGTGGAAGGTAGGAAATCTTTTTTTTTTTTTTTAAGAATTTTTCAGGTTTAAATAACTACAGGGCTTTTAAATACACTTTTTTTCCTGGTAGATTAGAGAGAATGAAGGGAAGTTAATGTTGAAAGTATAGTCGGCAGATCCCTACTGGTGAGAATTAAACCAATAAATCACAGGAGACTCTGTGGGTAATCATTTCAGCTGGCAAGAATAGAGCACATAATATTAAACTTTAGACCCACATTTACTTTTTGGGTCAAGGTTGACGTATCAGGAAATGAAGTTAGGGGTATAAGCAGCATAAGAACATGATATTTTTTTTTGAAGTTAGGGTAAGGGATATCCATGGAGAAACACTTAGGTTATGTGGTGGAGGGTTCCAGAGAGTGATAATACTGAGGTTGTCATTACATTTAGCCGAGTCCTTGATGTGAGAAATTTCAGTTCATTGTTGACGACACAGATTGCAGAAGCATATGGAAGCAATTAGAGGAAAGTAAATGGAGACTGTGGGTACAGGCTGCATGTTTGTGGAGCTTGACTAGATAAAAGGAATAATATAGAATGAGATCTAAAAGAGGCAATGAGGACTCTGGTATCTTCTTTCAGAGTTGAGGAAATATGAGCATGAAAGGAAGACAAAATTGATGATTCTCTAGTGGAGGGGTGGGGGCGGGGAGTGAACAAGGGAGAGCTGTCTCACTATGAGCAAAGCAGGTTCTGTAGCAAGGGCTGAGGGGTTAGATTTCCAGATAAGAGGAGAACTCCCCTTCCGCTGAGATTAGGGGGAAGGAAGCTCTGATAGAAGTAAGAATTCATCAGGAGACAGGCAGCTGAAGTGGGGGGAGCAGTGTAGTATGTGCAGGCAAGGAGCACTGGATCAGAAGATGAGGCTGGCTCTCCATGAATTAGATGTATGACCTGAGGACACGCCCAGTGTTTACTGGGCTTATTAACCTCGTCAGGTCTGTTTCTCCTTGGATCAATGGGGATGTGATGCATTCCACATAATTTTCCATAATATATGGAAAAATCTCTTTAAAAGTTGTAATGCATTCTTATAAATAGATGGTAATTTTTATCATGAAATGAGGTGGGAAGAGGGCTAGATGAAGGCAGATAAAGGTTAAGAGCTTTTGGAGAAATTCATCATAAATTTCAATGCAGCGCTCATGGCCTGAGAGAATGGAAGCAGCGTAGCCAGCTGGTGGCCCTGACAGGAGCTTGTTAAATTCGTCTGACAATCCCCCAACAATCCTGCTTTATGAGCATGATGCTTCTGATGAGTGTCTAACATGCTTGAGCTTAAAAACACTTCTTGCACCCTATCTTCATTTACCAGTGTGGATGATGTTTATTGGGCCCTTATTTAAAAACCTCTCTGAGGCTTCTCCCATGGTGGCCTTTTAGATTTACAGTGTTGGGTACTATGGAAATATCTTAGAATCTAGATGCAGCGTGGGTCCGTGAGAACAGCAAGATTCTCACGCACTCAAAGCTCCATAAAACATGTACAGCATTGTCTTAGGTTGCTTGGAGAAACTGTATTCATATTCATAATGTATTGCATAATTATGAGATCCTGATTTTCATATTTCCCAGTGTGCCTTTTCAGCTCTGCTGTATTACCAAATTAAAGGAGACAATGCAACTTTACAAAATTAGACTGTTCTGTTTTGTGTGTTGCAGTTTGACAGTGCTCTATTTTTAATTTGTTCATCATTGATCCTAATAAAGACAAACTGTCATTGTAACCATTGCCTGGAATGTAATACATTAGTTTTATTGCCTCTATAACAGCTGCTCATGTGTCGCTTCCTCTGTCATTCAATGATGATCCGTCCTTTTCTACACGCAGTGCCAGAAAATCTGAGAGAGCTTCCATACGAACTCAATTAAGTAGAGGGAAATCTAATTGTGTTCCATCATTGTATTTCTACTACTTAGAACATAAAGGGGACGGGACGTATAGAAAGAAGGTACTTCATTATATGTGCTGAATAAGTGAAGAATAAATATTATGCATTTTTTTTACTAGCTTTGTAATTTTTGCCTTTCACCTAAACTCTCTTGGCCTCAGTTTCCTCACTTAGAAATTAAGAAGGATAGAAACTGCCTTACTGCTGCTGTGAGGATCAAATGAGCGAACTTTCTTAACTTTGTATCCCTAGCAAAGAGATGCAAGGCTGTTAGGTTCCTGGGCAATATTTACAACAGTGCCTTAAGTTTCAAATTAATGCATATGATAGCTTCAAATTTCATCTTTATTCTTTAAAAATATTATTTTGCCATGAAAATTTTGCTTGTACATCTGTACATATTTACAGGAATCTCCTGAAAGATCATGTAATCTATTATGATCTAAGTTTAGCACGTGATCGGCAAGACTGGGCCCAAGCTTAGACATAAAGTAGGACAAAGAAAACCGGAGACGTGGCCAACAGTAGGTTGTTAAAGGGAGTCCAAGGTTTGCTTTCTTCCTCAATGTCTTTTTCCCAAGTTTTGCCTGTAATGGTCAAATGTGCTGCTCAAACTTCCTTCTAGGGGGCAGCAGTGCCCTGGAATTTTGCCAATATTCCTTTGTCTCTCTTTAAATTTAGTTCAGTGACTTCTTCTTAGATCAGGTCTTCTTCAAAGAAGCAAAGTCAAAGGAAATAATGGTGCTAAGGATGTTATCAAATAGTGATATCAGAAAAAGGTAATAGTCTACCCAAAGTTGTTAGAAGGAAGAGTTGATGCAGGGCATTTATAAAGGAAATATCATAAAATGGTACAGTTAAGAGAAACTCATATATTACAAAAGACTGCACAGAGGAGAGAAGCCCTCATTTCACTGTTAAATACATAGACTTTATTTTTACTATCATACTTAATATATACTTTATTGCTATTAAAATCAAGGTTATTAGGGATAAATGTGTGCTTATTTAAAGAATAAAACTTTGAAATATAGGTTTTTAAGCACATGAGAATTAAAATCTGCTGAACAAAACACTTTTCCAAGAGGTGTAAATAATAATTTTTGGAGAAAATGCAAATAGACCTAACTCTGACTTGGGTTTTCTTGAATTTGCTTTGATTTGTTAGAAATATGTATTGAATTAATGATTTTTATTTTGAATGGGATTAGGATTTTACAAAACAACTCAAAGTACTGAGAAGAAATTAGTTCACAACTCTTGACTTTGCTAGTCCCCTACTAGTTGAGACACTAGCCACAGCAAATCTTGACACCAGATTATACATGAATTTCTATTTCTTATCTCACCTGGCCACATTCAATTACAGCTCTCATTGTAGGGAGCTTATTAAAATGTTTGGAAAGTTTTCTTTTACAGTTTTGTATTATGCTCTTTTTTATCGTTATCTGCTAGAACTTGGTCCCAAACTCTGGGACTAGAGGGTTGGATACTGTAGGCATGATGACTCAGAGGGCTGGTCATCCAGCAGGAGAAAGATGGTGGATCTATCAGTTGCTACTAAAAATTAACCCATAACGTCTTTCCTTTCCTTACACCACTATTATCTAGGTGGAATGAGGAGGACTTTCACTTTACCTCTCCTTTGCAATCAAGTCTTCTCTTCACGCTAATTTGTCCTGAATTTTTATTTAATGATACTTCATAATTATGATGGGGGTGAGGAGAAGAAAACAAAATTGTTTGCCAAGGGCTTTGAACTGTTCTGAAATAACTTCACTTATTATAGCATTAGAGAGGAACCTTGCTTGGTTGTCATTATTTTGCAGAATATATGGTACTGATATTTTCTCTTTCTCCAAGGGAGATAAAGTAATAGACCAAATGGGAAAAATTCTTCTCTGAGTTATATATAACTCACTTTTTTTCACCAAGTTCTTACTCATCACTCTTAATTGCCAAATCTTAGAGCTATGAAAAAAACACATTGCAACTAATCATATAATGAGATCTGATATTATTTATCTAGAATATATTCACTTTTTAACAGCTTTGTTTGCTTAACATTTGGTAAAAAAGTGCAATTATTACTGGAGGAATTTAAATATCCTTCAAGCATACTGTTCTTTTTTTACATTTCCTTGTCACTTATTTAAAAATATATTATATGCTATTGATGCAACGGGGGTGACACTTTTAAGATAAATTCAGAAATGCCTCTCTAGGATCAACCATTAGAAATGAAATGCAAAATTCTGTCACACTGACATGAATGACTGCCACTGTAATCACTGCCTCCTCTTTTATTAGGTTTTTTATTAATTAAAGGTAAAATCTACCATTGGCTTTATAAAAGTGCTCATCTGTTTTCCTTTGATTTCAAATAGATTAAAAGTGAGATTTGATGTTAATTAAAAACTTAGAATTTATGAGGATTTTAATTGCAAACAACATTTCACTGGTGAGCGTGTAGATGACTCTTGGTTCTGTTTGGTAATAAACATGTTATTGAACAATGACAAGACAAAAAAATAAATCATTTGAAGAAAGTACACCGTCATCAGCTCTACCGTCCACGCATGGCTTGAATCCTATCTAGCTTCAGGCAGGGAAGAGAAGCTCAAAGTGCAAGATCTCCTCTGCGAGTTTTAAACTTTCACACTGACATCTGGAAATTTCACTTTTGTTTTGACAATGTGAATGGGTTTAAGATCGTAACAATAAAAATGTTATTTCAAAAAATTGGTATTTCAAAAAATGTAGTTAAAAAAATTATCAGGACTAATCAATTTAATGGAAATACTTTGGCATCATATTCTGCAAATATGATTTTGTCAGTCTATCTTTAAGCTGAATTTAGGATGTGTAGGGTAACTGATGTCCAAGAGGTGCCCAGAAGTTTCACATTTTATTATTTATTGTCTTAACCACAGCCTGTTGCAAAAAATGGCCATCTTATGTGGCAACCTGTAGCACTGATATTTTCCAATGAGAATCTTTGCATATTCTCCTCTGGCATGAATGGGGTTCAGCCTTGTCATACTGGGCTTTTAAGGGGAACTCTATCTTTGCAGCCCAGGGTACATGTGACAAGATTAAATTGGCACACTTTACTGTACAGCTCTTGTGTTCCTGGCAGTGCTAGCCTGGCTGATACCTCCGAGAGAAGGCTCAGCTGTCACTCAGTGACCCATTAACACTACTGTTCCATCCTGCAGTGTCATTTTTCTCATTCTCATGGAGATAATGCTCCCTGGAGACCTTCAATACCTGCAGGAATGAAAAAGAACAGCAGAGACAGGCTAACTATCAAAGAGCGAGCAAACAACACAGCCAGACCTCGAGTTCCAACAGCAGAATCTTAAACTGAGTGAAAAGATGAGGCCTATTGTGATGGCTGGGTGGGGAGGTGGGGGAGGATCGAGTTTTAAGAGAGATCATAACTTTTTAACAAGCTATTTTCTTCTTCCTGCCTGAATATCAAAAGAAGTGTCCAAAATAACACTTGCAACTAGATATAGAGAAAGCAGCTGCTTTGAACATGTCATAAGAGAAATGTGGGTAAAAATTTATTTATAAACAGGGATTTTATAGTATTTTATTTGTATGTTTATTTACAAACAGGCAATGGATATAAAACAGAATATGTATTAAGATGAATTGCTAATGATCTAAAAAGAACAAGATCCCTGGTTAGGATTGGTTAATTGGGGTACAAAATCACCTTCCTACTAAAAGCACAAACGAGGAAAATGATAAGCTATCTTTGTAACCCTAGCCCTCAGACTTTTTTTGTCCTATGACTAGACTATTACCACCAGCTCAAGCAAACTCTATTGCTCTCTTTTAGTCCAAACTGTATATTGTTTAGTGGGTCACTTTATAAGAAGTTATGCTTCCTAATGTTTACTATATAAAGAGGTATTATAAGAACATGCTTCTCGATTTCCCAGACTAAGACTGGTTCCATTTAGATTGATAAAAAAGCAAAAAGCAAAGCCACCTGAATCTTGATGTTTTCTATGGAAATCTGTTGAAGATATTAAAAGAAAAGATAAAAAAAAAGTAAATTAGTCAGAAAATAGGCATAAAACTGGACAGGATTCAGGATTATATGAAAGGGTAAAGGAAGGTGCCATAATCAAAAACTTGTTAGTTGTTATCACAATCTGTATCTCAGCCCTGCCTCCAATTTTCCCATGGAGGCAAAGCTTATTATTGGGTTTAGACTGTTATTCTCAGGCTGGGGTTTGCATACCATCATTGGCCTGGCCCCTCCCTCAGGTGACACAGGTGCTAGAAGCAATAGGATAAACGTGGCATACGCTTCTGGAGCACTAACTTTTCTTTAAAAAGTATTTTGTTTTGTTGTTTTTAAAGTTAAATATTTAAACTACAAATAATTTTTCTACATTAAAATATATATTATACATTATAGAGTGGGGTAAACTATGCATACATATTTTTAAAAAAACCGACTTTAAAGAAATATTGGTAAGAGTTTCTTTGGCCTAACCTCTCAGAACTCCCGTGTGCCTTAGGGACTCCGTTTGTTCTCTCCCGTTGACACACGTTGGAGAAGCGCTGCTGTAGCGTTCAGCCGGGAAAAGGGACAAGAGTATGAGGTTTTAGCAGTGATGATGGCGTTAATTTAGGATCAGGGCGTAGTTCAGCCAAGTCTTCCAGCAAAAGAAACAACCTGTGTTCTTAATTTTACGGCGGGAAGGCACCGTAAAGATCAATTGACGCAGACTGGCGGCCCGCGCCCAGCGGCCTGACGCGGCCTCTGTCGCCAACGCCACCGTTGTGGCGTCGCGCGTGTTGGGCCGGAAGGAGACGCAGAAAGAGAAGCGGGGACGCGCCGGCAGTTGGCCCGCGGAGAGGCGCCGCTGCCCCGGGCTTCGCTCCACGAAGAAGATGCTCGCCGCCGCCGTCTCCCGCGTGTGGTCGGGAGTCGCCCAGAAGCCCGCTACCAGAGTGCTGGTGGCATCCTATAACTATTCAAATGATGCTACCCTCGAAATTAAGAGATGCGGTCTTCACCGGTTGGAAGAGGGTCCGCCTGTCACAGCAGTGCTCACCCGGGAGGATGGCCTTAAATACTACAGGATGATGCAGACTGTTCGCCGAATGCAACTGAAGGCAGATCAGCTGTATAAACAGAAGTTTATTCGTGGTTTCTGCCACTTGTGTGACGGTCAGGAAGCTTGCTATGTGGGCCTTAAGGCAGGGATAAATCCCACCGATCACATTATCACAGCCTATCGGGCTCACAGCTTATGCTATGCTTACGGACTTGCTGTCCAATCAATTCTTGCAGAGCTGACAGGAAGAAGAGGAGGTTGTGCTAAAGGAAAAGGAGGATCGATGCATATGTATACCAAGAACTTCTATGGGGGCAATGGCATTGTTGGCGCTCAGGTACCCCTGGGAGCTGGTATTGCTCTGGCCTGTAAATATAAGGGAAACGATGAGATCTGTTTGACTCTGTATGGGGATGGCGCTGCTAATCAGGGTCAGATATTTGAAGCTTACAATATGGCAGCTTTGTGGAAACTACCTTGTGTTTTCATCTGTGAGAATAACCGTTATGGAATGGGAACATCTGTTGAGAGAGCATCAGCCAGCACTGATTACTACAAGAGAGGGAATTTTATCCCTGGACTAAGGGTAGATGGAATGGATGTTCTATGTGTTCGGGAGGCAACTAAGTTTGCAGCTGACTACTGTAGATCTGGAAGGGGGCCCATACTGATGGAGCTGCAGACATACCGTTACCACGGGCACAGTATGAGTGATCCTGGAATCAGTTATCGTACACGAGAGGAAATTCAGAACGTAAGAAGTAAGAGTGATCCTATCATGCTTCTCAAAGATAGAATGGTAAACAACAAGCTTGCCAGTATTGAAGAATTGAAGGAAATTGATGTTGAAGTGAGGAAAGAAATTGATGATGCAGCCCAATTTGCTACAACTGATCCTGAACCACCTTTGGAAGAATTAGGCCATCATGTCTACAGCAATAATCCACCTTTTGAGGTTCGTGGTGCAAATCAGTGGATCAAGTTTAAGTCCATAAGTTAAAGGAAGACTGTATGTCAATTATTTTTTGTCCTTCAAAGGAAAATTCATGGGTAACTTTAGGAAACTGTGTGACCAATTTTGTTAAGGAAGAATAAAACCCATAAAACAAAAGTCTTGTAAACTTTTATTAAAAGAATTTGAGAACATTAAAAGATTATTAAAAGAGATCATTGAAAGATGTACATTCAATAGAAAGGGATATTACATTCAATTGTATGCTGTTGCATTAAAAGATACTATACAGTTAATCATTTAGTGTTGTTAAAAGATAAACTGAGCTACATTAAAACTTTCAAAAGTTTATTTGAGCATACAATCAGTGTCAAACTGAAGGTGGTTAGGAGTGCTCCACCAACAGGAGCTAGGGGAGAGGTTTTTATAAAGAAACAAAGTAAAGAAATTATTTGATTGGCTATAGCTTAAGCAGTTGCTGTTTGGGAAAGCCTAGTTGACTGTTTGTGATTTTTTTTTTTTTTTTTTTGCTGAAGAATATTCACCTTGAGCTAACATCTGTTGCCAATCTTCCTCTTTTTTGCTTGGGGAAGATTCATCCTGAGTTAACACCAATGCCAGTCTTCCTCAATTTTGTACGTGGGTTGCTGCCACAGCGTGGCCACTGATAAGTGGTGTAGGTCGACACCTGGGAACCGAACATTGAGCCGATGAAGCAGAGTGTGCCAAACTCAACCACTGGACCACGGGGATGGCCGCATGTGATTCGTTGTTCTTAAGTTTCATTTTCTCCATTTGAGTGCATTGACTCTGGCTTAAGTTTTGAGTTACTTATGTAGGCTACCAAGGCATTGGAGCCACATTGTCTGATGGTTTTCTTATTTAATTACTTAAACAATGTGAATATCTTAAAGATTATTTTAAATTTATATGAGTCTAAAATAGGAAAAACAGAGAAAGAATTATTTAAATTCCCAAGTTATTTGCTATAATAATTGTATTTGATTTCACTTTATATTATTTTAGTAAATACTCTTGTTTAAAGGAAAAATAGCTCTTTGATTCCTACTCCACTCTGCAGGGATTTGTGTGTAAAGTCCCTACCCTGGGGTAGAGAGGAAATTTCAAGTGACACCAAGGTATCAGGACCCCTACTGCTATGCCACTTAAAATAGTTTACTTGACTTAACCAACAACACGGTCTACTGTCATAGCATGCATGTGCATGCATAGTCAATATTGATGCTGAAGCCAGTCAACACTGACCATTTTTCCAATGAAACATGACATATAACAGGGTAGGGGGAGATAGGACAAGGACATTTTTTCATGTTGTATTTTATTGTAATATTTTTAGTGTATCAATTTGAAGGAAAAATGTAAACAAAGTTAAAATCTAGGGAAAAACTGCATTTTGCTTTAACATTCAAGTTAACACTACTCTTATTTTACAATGCTTTTGTACCAAATGAGTTTCATATTTTAAAAAACTAGGTAAATTTCAGACTGAAAAATGAATGAACAGATATGGTGACATTAAAGGAGTTAAGTAGAGGAGATGATATTAATAAAAAGTTGAAAGTAAAATCGGCCCTAGCTAGAACCAATTATTCACAGATAACATTTTTCAAAGGAAAATCTAACTTGGATCATACAGGTTTGGTTTTCTCTGCAGTCCAATACCATGTCGATTAGCAAGTCATGGCTTTGTGAAAACATTTTTACTTGGTTATATCTGACTAATGGCCTAAAATCTTACTGTGATGTTTGGCATATCTTACTCCTCTGAGGTGGACTTACTGAAATCAGAAATCAGAATTTGCCTGTGATTTAAGAAATAGTTCATAGAAAGCACCAACAGATTCAATAGTTAAAGGTTAAAACTCATCACAAGAAAAAAAATTTGTTACTATGCATGGTGATAGATATTAACTAGATTTATTGTAGTGATCATTTCATAATATATACATATATAGAATCATTATGTCATACACCTGAAACTAATATCATGTTATATGTCAATTATATCTCAATTTTAAAAGAACGTTAAAACCTTTTTCTTTACAGTATCTACTTCTACAAATAAAAGCTAGGTAATTTCTAAGAACTCAACAGAAAACCAAAAGCTTAGAGGCCTGTGAATACATGAACTTAACGTGAAGGTTTAATCTCTATACCATCCCCTAACCAGGTTTAAACAAGTAAGATAACCTCAACATTCTCAACTCAGAAAGCAGAGACAAGCATTGGTTTGTCTATAAATCAGTGATATTGCTAGCTAATATGTTTTGGTTATGCAGTTTCAGTTCAGAGGTAGGTTGATTGAATTCCTTTCATTAAAAACAAAAAACTATTTCATAAGTAAGTCAAGGTAATCACATTCTTTGAATGACAAAGAATTCTTCTGCTTTTTATTTATTTTGACATTCTTATATTTCCATAAACTTGCAAGAGGAAGATAAGCTGTTCAATTAAAGTTATGTTCTGTATACAATATACAGAAATCATTTAAAAAGTTTGTTAATATTGTGTATTCTTTTAATACCAGTAAAAATTAATATACTAATAACTGGCTAGAAAAGAAACCATCACTAAACCAAGATACACAGATACTTCATTTCAGAAAAAAGTCCAATCTTACTCTGTTAGAGGAATAATGTACATTTGTCACAATATACATTATCAAATTCCATCAAAGCAGGAAGTTTTCAATATTTTCTATATTAAAAAATGTTAAGGCTTTTGTGAATACATTCAGGAACTATAATCATATCATTGGTTGCACACAATTCTGTAACGATGCAAAAAACTAAAAAGAACAAAAACCAAAACCCCTATTATTGTCAATTAGGTCAAGCAATAAATTAATAATAGCAATTATTTATCAAGCTGTAAATCAGAGAGGTGTAGAAATCCAGCAGTTGGATTCTATTTCCTGTTTGGAGCACTATGCTACTCAGTCTGTTTTACCCACATATTAGAAGACCGAATAAGCCATGATGGTTATAAGAAGAATTTCCCTGTTGCAACAATGCTAGAATATCTGAGAGAAAGAAGAATGCCTAATATCTTAATCTTTATGATACTCTATAAATGTAAAGGATAGTGTGCATATCTGTGGAATGGAATGAGAAAAGAAGGAGGTTAAGAAAAGTATACAGGGCCAACCCCAATGGCCTAGTGGTTCCAATTCAGCATGCTCTTCTTCCACAGCCCAGGGTTGGTTCCCAGGCACGGAACCACACCACTCATCTGTCAGTAGCCATGATGTGGCGGTGGCTCACACAGAAGAACTAGAAGGACTTACAACTAGAATATACAGCCATGTACTGGGGCTTTGGGGAGGAAAAAAAAAAGAAACACACTTTCCTGATTGACAGTCATTCCCATAGAAACAAACAAAAAAAGAGAAAAATATTTAAAGGGAATACTTAGATACATTAGAATTATGTTTGTTTTAAAAAATTGATATGTCTGACAATCTAGTGTACAAAACTCAGAGCACTTGTTAGTGAAAGATAACCTGATAATTCATTTGTGAGAAAGAGCAAGTTTAAAAAAACCGAAATATAAATCACATGCCATAAAATTCATCTTTTTAAAAGTGTACAGTTCAGTGGTTTTTAGTATGTTTACAAAGTTGTGCCATCATGACCACTATCTAATTCCAGAACAGTTTTATCTCCCTAAAGAGAAAACCCACACCCCAAATCAGTCACTCCCCATTTCCCAGTCTCTTAATCCTTTGGAAAGTACTAATCTACTTTCTGTCTCTGGACTTGTCTATCCTGGACATCTCATATAAATCATACAGTATATGCTCTCTTACCTCTGTCTTCTTTCACTTAGAATAATGTTTTCAAGTTTTGCTATAGCATATATGAGTACTACATTCTTTTTTACGGCTGAATAATGTTTCATTTTATTTATATATTCATTAGCTGACGGACATTTGGATTTTTTCCGCTTTTTTGGCTATTGTGAACAATAAAAGCTAGTGTTGACGAGAAAAATTCAGTACTTTCCTTATAAACACAAAGATAATAGAAATTTAAAAATACTAGGCCAAGACAGTGCAACAGAATCTCTTATAATATAGTCCAAATTAGATAAAATAACTTGAGGACAAGTGGTAAAATATTTTCAGCCTCAATATTTATCAGCTTATATAACATGTTGTTCCAATTAGATTTTGATTTTTAATAGACTTTAATTTTTAGAACAATTATAGATTTACAGAAAAGTTGAGAACAATGTACAGAGTTCCCATGTGCCCACACCCAGTCTCCGCTATTATTAATATCTTATGGTAGTGTGTGGTGAGGGAAGGGTAATCACAGCAGGCCGGGCTGCTCAAATCCTGCACAGCCCAAAGACAGGCCTGTCTTCACACTCCTGGGAGGTAACTTCTGAACTCTTGGGATGTTCTGCCTGATAAGAATGTTTCTGTATGCCTAAGGCTTTGGGTCATGCTGTACTAGTTTGTCCAGATAAGTTCATCTTAATAATGTGTCCCCATGTAACTCCACGGAGAGGAGACACCCGCAAGCTTGTGCCTGGCTTCTCCTGCACTGCTCTCCATGGGTCTTTTCCTGTTGCTGATTTTGATCTGTATCTTTTCACTGTAATAAACCATAACTACAAGTATAACAAACAAAAAAAATCAAGTTTCTTAATTACTTAGAATAAAAACCTATATATAGAAGAGAAGTCCCAGAAATATTGAATGGCTAATTCAGGTTCACACAGTAAATGATAGTGATAGCTGTTAATCAGAGCTACTATTCTTTTTTGCTAGACTGCTTCTGAGCACAAGACAATATGCTTAGTATTTTTTATACATCATCTGATTTAATGTTTGAAATATCCATATAACAGGCATTTTTAACCTTTTAGAAAAGAGGAAGCCGAGGCTCAAGTTAAGTAAGTTGGTCAAGATTTCACAATTTATAAATGGTGGAGGCAGGATCCAAGACAGGCAAAAACATCTATATTTTGAAAATTACTTTTTTGTACTGCTTTCTAGTCATTGCTTCTAGTAATACTCAACCATGTAATAGATGAATTAAAAGGTGCATTAATAAATGAATGAATGGAATTAAACTAAAACCAAGAGATTTTATCAATTACTATAAACTGGGTTCAGATTTTCAGAGTAGAAACACCAAGACTAGAATTGGGAGGGAAACACACATAGGGACTAGGAAGTAAGGCAGAGTAAAGACAGCCAAAAATTCTGTGATCTTCCTCCCATGAGAAGTGGGGTTTATGTTGCTTCCCCTTGAATCTGGTGGGCTTATGACTGCTCTGACCAACAGAAAGCAGCAGAAATGATGCTGAGGTAAGAAAAGGCAGGTTTTGCTTCATGTCTCTTGGAACCTTCTCCCTGGGAATTGAAATCCTCCATTTAAGAAGTTCAAATACACTGAGAACCCCCAATAGAGAGTGTATAGGCAGGCACTCTGATGACCAGTCCCAGCCAAACCCACAAAGACAACAGATATGTGAGTGAAGGCCATCTTGCACCCTCCAGATAGTCTATTTGCTAGCTGAAAGCCAACAAATGACCACAATGTCTTGAGGAACAGTGGAATCACTAGCCAAACTCTGCCCAGATTCTCAATGTACAAAATCGCAAGAGAAACAAAGTGGTTGTTTTTGAGTGTCAAATTGTTGAAGTACTTTGCTACATAGCAATAGATAACCAGAATAGACAGTGAGGTTAGATTCAGCAGAAAGGAGAACTATTACTTAGTCCAAGCCAGGGATGTCAGGACAACAGATGCTTAGTAAACCAAATCAGAATCATAAAGTCCATAGGATATGTAATGCAGAGGTTCATAATTTAGAAGTAGCAAGGGAGAGGAGGCAAGTCTCCAGTAGAAACAAGAAAGCCTAGGAACAAAATTACAACTGTTCAACACATATTTTTCCACCATCTGAGGCTGGTTTTCAGATGAACTGTGGTAACTACAACACTAGGTTTTGAGGATTTTATAGTAAAATGTTGTCAACCATAGGTCAAGAAACACACTGCAGGGTCTATTTGCAATGTCACTGACTCATGCTTGTCGAGTCCAGATGGAAGTTTTCATGTTGATTGGTGAGTGTCAGGCCTTGATGAGTCAAAGCTAGTACCTGAAATGCCAAGGCAATATGTGAACTGAGCCAAATGGGTAGGTATACGACTGGGTTCAAATCATGGCCCTGTCATCTATGAGGAATGGTACCTTAAGAAAGTGACTTGACTCTCTGTACCTTTACTTCTTCATCTGTAATAAAGTTGACCCATATGACTGCTGTAAAAGTTAAATGAAGAAGTCAAGTAACATCTAGCTTAGTTCCAGGTACACCCAAGGTGATCAATAAATGGAAATTTCTGGTCCATAAGAAGAGAGATAGCTATTCATTGAGAAAAAGGACAAAATTTTGAAGAGACGACTCTACGTCATCTGAAAGCAGTAAAGAAACCTTCAGTTTTATGTAGATAACTAGGCGTAAGGATTGCAGTGCTTGGAAGAAAATGAGAGCTGTGTGTTTAATATATTTTTGCAAATTCAGCCACTCTTTGTTTTCTCATGACCCTCTCACTCTTGACTTAAGTAATTCTCCTTCAGCCAGCATTAGACATGGAAAACAGTAAAGAAAGGCCAGCGAGTTTGGACAGTAAGATGATGTAGACATAGTGGAACTCCCCAGTTTGCACCCAAATTTCGTTCAGAATAGGGATCTATTGATCTGGTAACTACAGTAGAGCCAGTAGATATTGTGCAAATACCACTTTGGTAGAATCAGTGTGGGGAATACAGATCTTGCCATTCTGTTGTAATATAAATGACTATAGGTAATCTAATACTAACAATTCCTTCAAAACTAGCCCCAATCTTCCTGTTGTAGATTCCTTTTAAGAAATGCTCCTAAATATTAATAAAAACAATGATCTGATCAGGCTTGAAACAAAAATCCAACCGAAACTCTCCATTCAATCAGTATTATAATTTTTTCTCATTGACTTAATTCATGTCTATTTGATCCATGAGGCTGATCTATACAGCAAAGAGCAAAGATGAGAAGTCTCTGTACTGGAATTTGAGAAAGAGAGATGGAAATTTTCTGCCAAGGTTATGCACAGAAAAGAACACAATCAAATTAGGAAACACTGAAGAGCAACAAAGACAGTTCATACAATACTTTTCTTTTGACAGGCCAATAAATACTCAAGCTGAATAATTTACCAAAAGAAAAAGAGCCCACTCAAACCTCATGACCTTTTGAACAATGAGCAGGAGTTCAATTATCCACAAATGTTCTATTAGAAGGCAACTTTCTAGGAGCAGTGTTATTTCAGCAGTCATATGTTAGAATTATTAAAGGGGGAGAACACTGCCTTTGTAGTTTCTGTGTCCTGCTATAGTTTATGTTACCTTCTTTTTAAAAAATCCACTGCCACGTGAAGTGGCACTTTGCCAAAAAAAGAAGAAAAAAGTAGGAGGAAGCAATTATTTTAATGTTTCTGGCGAGTTTGAGCTATTAGATTTCGCTGGAACACTTTATCTGCACATTACTAGAGTGATACTGTCACTTTAGAAAGTATATAATTTGCTTCCATTAGAGACTCAGAGTAACTTGCCAACAGCACCCAGAGAACTTCTCCATCACCATTCGTATGGACTACAACGTTGCAGAGTGAGCAGCTCATCACGTCTGGGAGTATATCTAGATTCCAAGAATTGGAGAGCTTTTTCCTTCACTGATACGTTGTAAAATCCTGTAGCTTCCCTTAGGCAAAGAATGTAGAAGTCATGTGGAATATCACATATTTTGGAACCAAAGCACCAGAGTTTACTACTATAGTGTATGAAAGCACATTGTGAACTCAGTCGGTTTTTGTGGAGGTAACATATTTCTTGTGATTCAAATTTATCTTCAAAAATTCTTTGTCAGTGCTTTTGCTATATTTTGATATTCTTCTTAACCCTTTATGTGATCTCCTATATCCTTCTGAATTGTTGAGATTAGAACCAAGAGCTCTACAAAAATAAAACTCTGACAGGTCTAAAGATATTAGAAACACAGTTTCATTATTTTGACATTGGCTGATTCCTTATTTATTCATTGAATTCTGCTGAGGAAAAAGAGCTGAATTCTTCTTAGAGCATAGTCAACTAAACTTTCAAATATAACTGCAGTCAGATCCAACTGAGGTTGACAGTTGTCCTTTCCGGCTGTGTGATTTGGGGTGAGTGAACTTCCGTTTTGAGTCATCGTTTACTATTCTGTTAAAAGGGGGCTATCATGCTTACCTTGCAGTGCTGTTGTGAGGATTGGAAACAACACTCATCAAGTCCTCAGTGCTTGGCACAGATCAGGTCCTCCACACACTAGTTATGGCTTCCCTTCTCCTCCCCTTCTTCTCCTTCATCTCCTGTCTTATGCTAAAGGCTTGATTTTTCTCACATATCTTTACAGAAAAACATTCCATTTGTCTCTTACCTTTCACAAATGTCATGTAGATTTGAATCCGTTGTTCCACAAGCTTAGTCATGATTTTTATTCAGTGATTACAGAAACTCACTAAGCATTGCTCTTATTACATTATACAAGTCATCAGTGGAAAATTTAAATGTCACCCGGTGTATAAATTGAGTTTACTGCGTATGTAGTGTAGGCATGAGTTGCTAGGAGTGTGGTTTGCCTATCCTTATTATTCAGACTACTTATCCACTTTGAACTACCCCATTTTCCAATAACCCTATCGCGTTCTATTTTGTCAAATTTTAGTATGAAACATAACACTTGTCATAAAGATTTTATTAGTACGAAACATTTCAAATCTCTAAAATGCTCTGAACATTACATATATTAGCTAATTTAGAAAGAAATTTGTCATAGGCACAATAAGCTTTACATGTGTGTAAATGTTTCCTTTGAGAATAAATTTGCTCTTTTTATTCCTTAATAAGGACTTTATTTTAGTGTTAATCAAAAATACTAAGGAGCAGGTGGCAACATTCTGTCAAGTTAAAGGAGCAGCAGTACAAACACTCTCCTTATTAACATTATTCATAAAGTTTCTATCGTAAACAGCATTAAACTACTTACTATTCGCCATAAAGGTATAAAAGGTGCATTGGAGCTTCAAAATCAATGACACGTTGCCCTCTACCCAATGCTGTTCTCTGGCAGAGAGAGAAGAAGCCGCTCCTCAAACTCAGCATGCCATTTTTTAATTCACACTTAAATTTCCACTTGAGGAGGCAAGCCAAAACAAACTAGTCCTCCCCGAGACGCACCCTGGGAATAAGTGCCCTCCCAACTTTAATAATTATCTGGGAAGAGTCTTTCTCCCACTCTCCTCTTCCATCTGAATAGGAGTTGCTTATTAGGACCTAGTTGTTTTCTACTCCTCTATTTGCATAATTCACAGATGTCAACCTGCTAGCTCCATTCTGTCCCATAGAATTATAGTCTTTGTTTGCTGAGTAAATTGTTCTCTCTCTGCAGCTATAATTAGGGAGACACTATATAAAAGTCGTAAGATGAAACAACTGTCAGCATTTAGATAGACAGATAGATAAATAGATAGATATTACATTTCTTAGTCAATCATATCCTGATTCAAGGCTGCCTCTTCTTTTATAAGTTCACCTATGTGCATGCCTGCAATACAGTATAAGTATTTAGGAAATCTTTCTTTAAACATAGGATAGCTTGAGGATATGAAAACAGCTGTTATTGTTACTTGATTTGTTGCATACTATCTTTAAAAACACACTACTGTAAATGGAAGATTATCATTATTTAGTTACCAGAGCTTGGTAATAAAAACTAGAAACTATGATTTTGTATTCACCCACAAAGCTTCTCAATTATTACACGGATATTTAAGTAAAGTTTTTTCTTCTCCATTGATATTTTATGAAATTCAGCCTAATTATTCAAATATCAAGTGTTTTTAGTATCATTAATTGTTTTGGCATTTTCTTTACCTAACTTCTTAAAAAGTATTTTTTCAAAAGAAAGTGATACTCAAGGCCGTAACACTGCAAGTAAAAGAGACACCTACGTGTTTGAATCATACAGATTTTCAAAGACGATCAAGTGTAATTGTGTTGTATAGACGTAGTAGATTTGGGGCAAAACATTCTGATCAGAGTATTCATCTATGATAGTGTTTTAGGAAGCAAAATATTTGGGCTTCAACAACATGCAGTAAAATCTGATTCACAAATATTCTGTTCAAGTGGGGTCTTCTAGAATTTTACTTAAATTTTTCTTTGCTCTTTCAATTTAGGCTATATTCACTGTAGGTTGGTTCATCCAGTGGTTGATCATTAGGTTTTGAACAGTGAAGTGCAGGCAAAACTTACTACATTTGTTCATCTTTATAACAATTTTGGATGAGGATTCTTGAAAGTGTAAGTCAACATTAACAACCATATATCACAGCATGGTTTTGTAAATATAGTTAAATAATAGTGAACATAAATTCTTAACGTAAGACCAGTTTCTTTGGCCAGCATTAAGAAGCCATTTAATTCATTGTTTAAAGGAAATTGTTATTTTATTTTATTTTTTTAGATTGCATTGATTCTCTGTGGCCCTCCCTGCGGCTATGTTCTTTTTTTTTTTTAATTTTTTGTTTATTACAGTAATATTCGTTTATAACATTGTGTAAATTTCAGGTGTACATCATTATACTTCTCTTTCTGCATGGATTACATCATGTTCACCACCCAAATACTAATTACAACCCATCACCACACGTCTGTGCTGAATTATCCCTTTCGCTCTCCTCCTTCCCCCCTTCCCCTCTGGTAACCACCAATCCAATCTCTGTCTCTATGTGTGTGTTTATTGTTGTTATTATCTACTACTTAATGAAGGAAATCATACGGTGTTTGACCTTCTCCTGTGACTCTTATTTCACTTTGCATAATACCCTCAATGCCCATCCATGTTGTCACAAATGGCTGGATTTCATTGTTTCTTATGACTGAGTAGTATTCCATTGTGTATATACACTACATCTTCTTTATCCATTCGTCTCTTGATGGGCACTTAGGTTGCTTCCAAGTCTTGGCTATTGTGAATAACTCTGCAATGAACACAGGGGTGCATATATCTCTACGCATTGATGTTTTCAAGTTCTTTGGATAAATACCCAGCAGTGGAATAGCTGGATCATATGGTAGTTCTACCCTTGATTTTTTGAGGAACCTCCATACTGTTTTCCATAGTGGCTGCACCAGTTTGCACTCCCACCAGCAGTGTATGAGAGTTTCCTTCTCTCCACATCCTCTCCAACACATGTTGTTTCCTGTCTTGTTAATTATAGCCATTCTGACGGGCGTGAGGTGATATCTCATTGTAGTTTTGATTTGCATTTCCCTGATAGTTAATGATTTTGAACATCTTTTCATGTGTCTGTTTGCCATCTGTATATCTTCTTTGGAGAAATGTCTGTGCGGGTCTTTTGCCCATTTTTTAATTGGGTTGGTAGTTTTTTTGTTGTTGAGATGCATGAGTTCTTTATATATATTGGAGATTAAGCCCTTATCAGATGTATGGTTTGCAAATATCTTCTCCCAATTGTTAGGTTGTCATTTCGTTTTGTTGATGGTTTCCTTTGTTGTGCAAAAGCTTTTTAGTTTGATGTAGTCCCATTTGTTTATTTTTTCTATTGTTTCTCTTGTCCGGTCAGACATGGTGCTTGAAAATATGTTGCTAAGACCGATGTCGAAGAGCGTACTGCCTATGTTTTCTTCTAGAAGTTTCATAGTTTCAGGTCTTACATTCAAGTCTTTAATCCATTTGGAGTTAATTTTTGTGTATGGTGTAAGGTAAGGGTCTACTTTCATTTTTGTGCATGTGGCTATCCACTTTTCCCACCACCATTGGTTGAAGAGACATTCTTTTCTCCATTGTATGTTCTTGGCTCCTTTGTCGAAGATTAGCTGTCCATAGATGTGTGGGTTTATTTCTGGGCTTTCGATTCTATTCCATTGATCTGTGTGTCTGTTTTTGTGCCAGTACCATGCTGTTTTGGTTACTATAGCTTTGTAGTATATTTTGAAATCAGGGAATGTGATACCTCCAGCTTTGTTCTTTTTTCTCAGGATTCCTTTAGCTATTCGGGGTCTTTTGTTGTTCCATATAAATTTTAGGATTCTTTGTTCTATTTCTGTGAAAAATGTTCTTGGAACTTTGATAGGGATTGCATTGAATCTATAGATGGCTTTAGGAAGCACGGACATCTTAACTATGTTAATTCTTTCAATCCAAAAACACGGACTGTCTTTCCATTTCTTTGTGTATTCTTCAATTTCTTTCAACAATGTTTTATAGTTTTCGGTGTACAGATCTTTCACCTCTTTGGTTAAGTTTATTCCTAGGTATTTTATTCTTTTTGTTGCAATTGTAAATGGGATGGTATTCTTAATTTCTCTTTCTGCTACTTCGTTGTTAGTGTATAGAAATGCAACTGATTTTTGTATGTTGATTTTGTATCCTGCAACTTTACCGTATTCGTGTATTACTTCTAAAAGTTTTCTGGTGGATTCTTTAGGGTTTTCTATATATAAAATCATGTCATCTGCAAATAGTGAGAGTTTCACTTCTTCCTTTCCAATTTGGATCCCTTTTATTTCTTTCTCTGGCCTGATTGCTCTGGCTAGGACTTCCAGTAATAGGAGTGGTGAGAGTGGGCATCCTTGTTTGGTTGCTGTTCTTAGAGGGATAGGTTTCTGTTTTTCACCATTGAGGATGATATTAGCTGTGGGTTTGTCATATATGGCCTTTATTATGTTGAGGTACTTTCCTTCTATACCCATTTTATTCAGAGTTTTTATCATAAATGGATGCTGTATCTTGTCAAATGCTTTCTGTGCACCTATTGAGATGATCATGTGATTTTTATTCTTCATTTTATTAATGTGGTGTATTACGTTGATTGATTTGCAAACGTTGAACCATCCCTGCATCCCTGGAATAAATCCCACTTGATCATGGTGTATTATCTTTTTAACGTATTGTTGTGTGCGATTTGCTAGTATTTTGTTGAGGATTTTTGCATCGATGTTCATCAGTGATATTGGCCTGTAATTTTCTTTTTTTTGTGTTGTCCTTGTCTGGTTTTGTTATCAGGGTAATATTGCCTTCGCAGAATGAGTTAGGGAGCTTACCCCCCTCCTCAATTTTTTGGAAGAGTTTGAGAAGGATACGTATTAAGTCTTCTTTGAATGTTTGGTAGAATTCACCAGGGAAGCTGTCTGGTCCTGGACTTTTATTTTGGGGGAGGTTTGTGATTACTGTTTCAATCTCCTTACTGGTGATTGGTCTATTCAAATTCTCTACTTCTTCTTGATCCAGTTTTGGAAGGTTGTATGATTCTAAGAATTTATCTATTTCTTCCAGATTGTTGAATTAGTTGACATATAGCTTTTCATAGTATTCTCTTATAATCTTTTGTATTTCTGAGGTGTCTGTTGTAATTTCTCCTCTTTCATTTCTATTTTACTTATTTGTGCCTTCTCTCTTTTTTTCTTGGTGAGTCTAGCTAAAGGTTTGTCAATTTTGTTTATCTTTTCAAAGAACCCGCTCTTGGTATTGTTAATTTTTTCTATTGATTTTTTAGTCTCTATTTCATTTATTTCTGCTATGATTTTTATTATTTCCCTTCTTCTACTGATTTTGGGCTTTGTTTGTTCTTCTTTTTCCAGTTCCTTTAGGTGCATTGTTAGACTGTTTATTTGAGATTTTTCTTGTTTGTTGAGATAGGCCTGTATTGCTATAAACTTCCCTCCTAGAACCGCTTTTGCTGTATCCCATAAATTCTGGCATGTCGTATTTTCGTTTTCATTTGTCTCCAGGTATTTTTTGATTTCTTCTTTGATTTCTTTGTTGACCCAGTCGTTGTTCAGTAGCATTTTTTTAAATCTCCATGTTTTTGTGGCTTTTCTAATTTTCTTCCTACAGTTGATTTCTAGTTTCATACCGTTAGGTCAGAAAAGATGCTTGGTATTATTTCAATCTTCTTAAATTTATGGAGACTTGTTTTGTGGCCTAATATGTAATCAATGCTGGAGAACGTTCCATGTGCATTTGCAAAGAACACGTATTCTTCGGTTTTTGGATGGAATGCTCTGTATATATCTACTAGATCCATCTGTTCTGGTGTGTCATTTAAGGCCAATGTTTCCTTATTGATCTTCTGTGTGGATGATCTATCCATTGATGTAAGTGGAGTGTTAAAGTCCCCTACTATTATTGTGTTACTGTCTATTTCTCTTTTTATGTCTGTTGATAATTGCTTTATATATTTAGGTGCCCCTACATTGGGTGCGTAGATATTTACAAGTGTTATATACTCTTGTTGGATTGTTCCCTTGATCATTATGTAATGCCCTTCTTTGTCTCTTTTTACTGTTTTTGTTTTAAAGTCTATTTTGTCTGATATGAGTACTGCTACCCCAGCTTTCTTTTCATTGCCGTTTGCGTGGAGTATCTTTTTCCATCCCTTCACTTTCAGTTTGTGAGTGTCTTTAGGTCTGAAGTGTGTCTCTTGTATGCAGCACATATATGGGTCTTGTTGTTTTATCCAATCAGCCACCCTATGCCTTTTAATTGGTGCATTTAGTCCATTGACGTTTAAAGTAGCTATTGTTAAGTATGTACTTACTGCCATTTTTTACCTTTTTTTTTCTCAGTGTTTTAGTAGTCCTTCTCTGTTCCTTTCTCCTTCTATACAGAATTGATGGTCTCTTTAGTTTGACCTCTGTCTGAAAGCTCTATTCTTTAACTCCCCTCCTCCCTCCTTTTATGTTTTTGATATCATATCTAACCTCTTTTTTGTGCATTTGTATCCATTACCCTCTTATCATGGAAATAGATAATTTTTCCTATTTGTGGTCTTCTCATTTCCCCTTAAATCAGTACCTTTAACATTTCTTGTAGCACTGGTTTCTTGGTGACAAACTCCTTTAATTTTTGCTTATCTGGGAAATTTTTGATCTCTCCTTCCATTTTGAATGATAACCTTGCTGGGTAGAGTATTCCTGGCTGTAAGTTTTTTCCTTTTAGCACTTTAAATATATCGTGCCACTCTCTTCTAGCCTGTAAGGTTTCTGCTGAGAAGTCAGGTGATAGCCTTATGGGGCTTCCTTTGTATGTAACTTGTCTTTCTCTTGTGGCTTTTAGGATTCTCTCTTTATCTTTAATTCTGGACATTTTGATTATGATGTGTCTTGGTGTGGGCCTCTTTGGGTTTATCTTGTTTGGGGCTCTCTGTGCTTCCTGTACCTGGATGTCTGTTTCCTTCCTTAGGTTAGGGAAGTTTTCATCTATTATTTCTTGAAATAGATTCTCTGCCCGCTTGTCTCGCTCTTCTCCTTCCGGGACACCTATAACACGGATGTTAGTGTGCTTGATGTTGTCCCAGAGGTCCCTTAGACTGTCCTCACTCTTTTTAGTTCTTTTCTCTTTTACCTGTTCAGCTTAGGCAATTTCTTCTAGTCTTTCATCCAGTTCGCAGATCCGTTCTTCTGTATCCTCTACTCTGCTTTTGAGTCCCTCTAGTGAATTTTTCATTTCCAGTATCGTAGTCTTCATTTCTGATTGGTTCTTTTTTATATCTTCCATTTCTTTGTTGACATTCTCCCTGAGTTCATCTATACTTCTCTCCAGATCAGTGAGCATCCTTAACACTCTTTGTTTGAACTCTCTGTTGGGTAGGTTGCTCACTTCTGTTTCACTTAGTTCCCTTTCTGGAGTTTTATCCTGTTCCCTTACTTGGAACATATTCCTTTTCCTCCTCATTTTTCCTATTTCCCTGTGCTTGTGTCTACGTATCAGGTAGGTCAGCTACATCTCCTGCTCTTGGATAGTTAACCTTATGTAAGTGATACCTTAGGAGGCTTCCAGTGTACTTCCCTCAGTTCTCAATGTTCCAGGGGTGACCCCTATGTGGGCTACGTGTGTCCTTCTGTTGTGGCCTGTTTGCTCTCCCTGTAGGCGCCCAGGGAGGCCAAGTTATGCTCTTGGCCAGCTGTTGTAATGCTCAGCTGCTTGTAGTTGTTGTGCGCCCTTCAGTCTCTTTATCAGGTGTGGGGAGCCCCAGCACAGTTGGCTGCAAGTTCTGATACCACATTTGTGTTACAGTATTTCTTTTAAGTGAGTAGGCCCCCAGCATGGCAGGTTGTTAGGCTCAGAGGCTTATAATTGCTATAAGCCTCCAGCCTTTAGGTCTCTTGTCAGCACTCTGAGGATTGCAGCTGGGTGGGGCTGGCCTCAGGCACAGGAGCACCCAATTGTTTCAGGCTTTGGAAGGTAGGGCAAACCCCCTATGTGGGTCTTTGAGAAGCACAAGTCTTCTGCAGCTGTCAAGGCCTGACGCCCGCAGGTGTACACACAGTCAACACAGTCCTGCCCCGTGTGTGCACCCTGACCTCCTGAAGTGGACCCAGTCTGTCCACGGCGGGAGCCCCACACACTCCATCACCACCCCACACTCTCCACCCACTCCTTGTGCATGCCCTGCCCCACTGAATTTGGCTCAGTTGCCAGGCTGCAGAGCATCCAGTCACCAATCTATGTAGGCCCACAAGTTGCCTGAGGGCTTGTTGTTTGATGGGGCCAGTCCCTAGGGTGGGCTGCCTGCCCTGGCTGAGCTGGATTAAATCCGTGTTCTAGCGGGTGGGGCAGACCTGGGCTAGCAGGACCAGGGAGAACTCCAATGGCATCTGTGTCAGCATGCCCACCAGGCCACAACAATGGCTGCCGCCAATGTCCCAGTCCCTGGAGAGGTCTCATCTCTCACTGAGATGCACTCAGAGCCTATCAGGTGAGTCTCTTTTCACCAAAGCACTGTGCACCTTTCTTTCTGGTGATTTTAGGATGCTTTCTGAAATGGGTGAGTTTGCACATGGGCCCTTTAAGAGCTGGTTTTAATTTCTTTGTGAACCAGCTTTTCTGGGGGTACTCCCCTATATTTTAGTAGCAGGCAAAGTCAGATATTATGCCACTCATCCAGATTGTGCTGGGTCCACAAAATGCCCACAGCGGGGGCGCTCCCCGGCTCAGGGCCCCACTCCTCCAGGGAGGGCTGCGGACCTTTGGGTTGCTCCCAGGTGGCCGTGAAGCTGGCGGCTTGTGAAGGCAGCGTTTTTCCTCTCCAGAAGGGAGTTTCTGCCTCTTCTACCTCAGTTAGGATTGTCCTTTGTTGCAGGAGTTCCTCTTATCCAGTTTTCAGTTCTGTCTCAGGGGTAATTTTTCCACGAGTAGTTGTAAATTGGCTGTATCTGTGGGAGGAGGTGAGTTCAGAGTCTGCCTACGCTGCCATCTTGACTTCCAGGAAATTGTTATTTAATGTATAAATATTTTGACTTGAATTGTTGTCTAAAAAAATGAGGTCTCTGATGGTAATCACATGCAATCAATTTTATGGTTTCCATTTTTCTCGAAGGTGGCAAATATATACAAGATGAAAACTAATCATAACGTTGCATTATCTTTCCATTTTATACATATGTTAATCTTTTATATGTGAGAATAATACAGAAATCAAGGTCCATATAACTGTATTACAATTGGGGAGTATTGGAATATCTGTGCCTCACCAAGAAAATTCTCTTGATTTCTGTCCTATGACTGGCCAGTTATGATTTCCATGACCTTCTAGGATCTTGAACTGAACATTTCTAAGGTCTCCTGGAAGATGTGTAGTATTCGAACCTGAGTATCTTACATAATTGTAAAAAGAAATGTACTTCCTAGCGGCCACATGGTTAAAAAAATTGAAGAGGGTTTGGTTATATCTAATCTCTGCTTTCCTCAAACTGCGAATGAACCAAAGTTAACTATAATAAATGTTATGTGAGAACCAAACATAGCAAACTTGCTGATTATCCTCTGCATGGAACACATGTAAGTGCTCCATAAATAAAGAGTAAATAAAGAAATATATAGTTTTACTAAAAGAGAGAGAAAAACTGACTTTGTAGGTTAGAAAAAGAGAAAATGAAAAGTTAGGTAAAACCGGCTTTCTCCATCTGGCTTTTCCTAAAGAGTTCCAAAGAGGAACTGAAAATAGACTTTTTTTTCTTCCTTTACTGGTAAAGATACATATTGTTCAAAGATGAAAGAGAATCAAAGAAAAGGGTGACTAAGACTATTTTATTTTAACCATCATTAATATGTAATAGTACCAGAGGCAACTTGGCAAGCCATATGATAGAAAATCATATACAGAAAGTCATATTGCCTTTTTAAACATAAGGATTTTTGAACAATCTCTCCATTTCAATAGATTATATTGGTACTAGATGTTATTGATTTAAATTAGACTTTCCTTCATACTGATATGAATGAATGATTAAACAAACGAAGAAGCAAATAAAAAGAATAGACAAATCTTCTATGCAGAAAAATTCTGAATAATTTCTGTAGATATTCTACCTTCAAGTAGGTGGAGCATAACTCCTTAAATGTAGGCAATGTATAGTGACTTCCTTCCAAAGAGTATAGAATGAAACTAGAGAGTATAGTAACTTGACCTTGGGCACTGTAACTCCATAGTCTTTTCCCAAAACATGTAACCCTAGTCTAATCATGAGAAAAACATCACATACCTATTGAGGGACGTTATACAAAATGTTTGATTAGTACTCCCTAAATCTATTAGGGTCATCCAAAACAAGGAATGTCTGAGAAACTGCAAAGAGGAGATTACAGAGAAAGGATGACTGGTAATTTAGTATCCTGGATGGGATCCTGGAACAGAAAAATGACATTAGGTAAAAACTAAGGAAATCTGAATAAAGTATGAGCGTGAGTTAATAATAATGTTTCAGTATTGATTGTGACCATATTAATGTGGGATATTAACAATACACACTAATACATCAATATTGATTCATTAATTGTGTACCATATTAATGAAAGATATTAACAATAGGGGAAATTGATGTGAGGTATATGGGAACGATATATATATATATATATATATATACTATCTCCACAATTTTTCTGTAAACCTCAGACTATTTTAAAGTGTGAATTTTATTAAAAATTACTGAAAGAATTCCAGAATAATTTAAAAATAAATTGATTTCTACATTTAAAGAAAGACTTTCTTGTAGAACTCACATTTAAAAATGTATTTTAAGTATTTATTCATTAATCTGGTATTTAATTAATTTGACCTCAAATATTTATTTATGACATTATGTATTACATTGTGTTTGGTGTTAAGATAGAGGAAACATTATCAGATTCATAGGCCTGTTGCAAGGGTGAAGAGGAAAAAATATCCTAAAATTTTAGGATATTACATGGTTTTAAGATGTTAAAAGTTAATTAAAGATTCATATAAATTAATGCTTAATAATGCCTAAGTCACTTTCTTATATTCCATCTACTTTGGAAAGGAATTAAGTTAATTTTGGATGTAATGATAAGTAAATATGACCTTTGGTATAGGTAGTGGATTCAAACTAATACAACTTATTGCCTAATTTGATTTTACTTTTGTATCTGATTGCATGCAATAGTATGAATTTTGAACAAACAAAAATATTAAACATTCAAAATATTTAAACTTACGTTTATTATACATGATAAAATGTTACTGTTTCAGTCTAAGTATCAATAGAGTATGAAGTGCTCTCCCTTATTAAATGCAAGTTTAATTATCTTAAATACTTTGGCCCACTTAGTTCCATTATGTAGTGTCTTTGCTGCCATATTGATAAATATCTCAAGGTGCATATTCATAGCTCCTATGTGTTCAGATGATGAATTTGCTAAATCAGGTATTTTATTTTTATAATAATTTTATATTGATAACATGTAGTATGAAACTTTTTAAAGTAAATTATCAGGAGAAATTTTGAAAACAATCTCAGTTTACTGTAATGAAACTAACATGTTAAAAAAAGCTGAATAAATTAGAGTCTAAAAAAGTGAGTAACATTAATATTGACAGGCAATTTGTCAATGATCAGATTGTGAACACAGAAGTGCATTAAATGTGGGAACATTAGAAAAATTTGAAACAAATAATTACAGGTAGTTAATCAAATATTCTGCAAAAACATTTATCATTTCTATCTGATAGGTAAAATTCTAATTCCAGATCCTAGGTCAAAATGGATATCTCTGGGTTGTTTATCTTTGTATGCATCTCTTGATAAAGAAGAGAATCTGAGTTGCAGCATCTTATTTCCAGGCAAATCTGGGATGTGAGCAGAATGGCCTGACATTTACAATACTTCAGTGGCAATTATGGCACAGTTAATATATCAATTTAATTAAATTCCTATAGTGATTCATGACATAAAATATCAAAATAAGTTAACTTGTGTAGAAATAGACAAAAGATCAATGCAGTGGGCAGAGATACAATGAATTAAATTAAAGTATAATTGCCATCTACTGAAAAGATTGTGTGCATAATACATAAGAGATTTTATTGTAAGGCAATCTCTTAGAAAGATATCAGTTAGGGAAGTTAGATAAGATAGATGCCAGAAGGTTCCGAAGATTCCTAAAGTCAGCCTTGAGACAATATCTAAATTATTTTTTATCTTAATTTTATCGAGGAATCAAAGAATCATGTTTGCATTACATAAAAATAAATGGAATTCTTACATTTTGCTAAGTATAATATGAATTTTGCATTTTCAATTGTGATTTGCCACTACTTTTTACAGTGTTTTTAGACAAACTAATATCACTGAAATCCATATGACATAACGTAAAAGCTATATGTCAAAGAAAGAATCTATGTGTCAAAAACAGAAAAGAGAACGGTGAAACTGGTAGGTGAGTTGGTCAGGTTCTCTAATCCTCTCACCACCACTCTGAACTAAGCATGATCATGGAGTTCTAGAGAAACTTGGAAGGAAGGCTGATGGCTTTCCTGCTAATAAAGGCAATTGGGTCTTCAGTAATTAAATAAATAAAGGAAGGAAATACTATTCATTTAATACCCCAAGCTGATGAAGTGGGTCTTATTGTTACAGTATATGTGCTAGAGAATTAATAATTGGTTCTTTTATGTGTCGCTGCTTTATAAATAATCGTGGACTCTCGTTGCGTTTTCCTTGTAGCTCTAAGTATCTTCATCTGTAAAGAAGAATGAGTTAAATTAGATGTTTACTAAGATGTCTTCTAATTCAAACATTTTATAGTTCTATGGTGGAGAGATAGTATTTAACTCCAGCTCATCTCCTGTGTTAATAATTTCAGTTTAGTTACTGCTGGAGTAATTATTCATTTACAAATAAAAAATATTTTGCTTCATTGAATCAAGTAAAATAAGGTATCATGCTTGTGTGTGTGTGTGTGTGTGTGTGTGTGTGTGTGTGAATTAGAGTGTGAATTAGTTCTGAAATCTTCCAGCCAGTTAAAAAAATATGAGTAGTTTTATATGGACGTGTGATTTAGAAATAGGATTAACAAATATTTCCAGAAAATTTGAGTTGCCACCCTTACCTTCAGTAGTAATCTTCTATCTTGAAAAACTCTATTAGTAATGCTAATAGAAAATCATTGATACCAGGAAAAAAGAACAAATAAGTAGATAAAATAGAGTCCTATTTCTCTAACAGAACTGCTGAATCACTTCTCTGTTAAAGGTAAATTATGAGTAACAGAAAATCTCAAATTATGGTAGCTTATTCAAGATAAAAATTTGTTTCACTTTCACAAAAATATTGGCAGTCTATGACTAATATGCTGGCTCTATTATCCATAGGGACCCAAGCTCCTTTTGTGCTCTACCGTCTTTAACATGTAGCTTCCACCGTGTTGTGGAAGTATCTGCTCCAGTTCTGAAGAGCATCCACATTCCAGTCTTCACAGAAGTTGTGTTACCACCTTGCTTACATTTCACTGGTCACATCTAGCTGCAAAAAAAGCTAGCAAACAGTATATTTTGGGCAGCCCGTTTGCCCAGCTTAACTTCATGGGGTCTCTTACTGAGAATAAGCTGAGAGCAGATATTGGGAGACAACTGGTAGCCTCTGTCACTAGTGTAAGTTTTGGCAATATAACCCTGTTTGTGTAACATACTAACTTCTCATCCTAAGGTATCTTCTGATTGTAGTTTACTATAAACCAGAAGACAAGATATCTTCTCCCAGTGCCAATGTAGAACTGTGGAGTGGAATTAGACAACCTCAATACAAACTTCCACTGAGAAAAGGACAGAATGTGAAATATCTAGCGGTTACTAGTTCCTGAGTAATTTTGTGTACTTATGCAAAGTGATTTTCTATTAGTGTATTTTCCAAGTCAATGGTTCTCAAACTTCTTGGTCTCAGGACTCCTTCACATTTTTATAGGTTATTGGGGAGAGCAAAGAGCTTTTTAAAATGTAGGGTATGTCTATCAATATTTGCTGCTTTAAAAATTGAACTGAGAAATTTTCAAAATATTTGTTGTTTAGTTTAAGGTAATAACAAACCCGAGACATGTTATCATATTTTTATGAAAAAATAACTATATTTTACAAAACAAAAAAATAGTGAGAAGAGTGGCATTATTTAAATATTTGTATCTTTTTAATGTTTGACAATAGAAGACACTGAATTCAGACATCGCTTCAGCATTCAAAGTATTGTAATGTTGATGAAGCAGACGAAAAAAATTTGACTTCACACAGATAGGAATTTGGAAAAGACAGGAATATTTTAGTAGCCTTTACAGAAAATCATGGATATTCCTTTTTGATGCTACATCAAAACTGGACAAATGGAGGTTTCTTGAAGTTTAGTTGCAATGTGGAATCTGAAGCCAAATTAATTTTCTACACTGTTACATTAAAATCTATTTTGTGTTTTGCATTTTGAATGGCTGTTTTACCCATTCATGGATCATTCTGAAAACATTGGTTTCCTGAGTTATTAAGGTTTTCCAAATGTTGGCACATTTGTTATATACTATGACAAAAACCATATGTATTAATATCACTGTAGAAAAGTCTTTAAGTATCGGGAAGCTGTCAAGGTCTTGATGATGGATATAATTTTCCAAAACTCTAGTTTTTGCTTGAAAGCTCAGATTTTGTCATTGGCAACAAGTAGTGTTAGTTGTTTTCCTTGAAGTGACAGATTCACTTGTTCCTTTTACAAAAAGTATCCCCACTATTCAGGTCTGAATAACTGTAGTTTTTCTGTCAGTCATTCTTTCCAGTAAAAATGGTGTTCTGTGATATAAGGGGCTAGTTCAACTAATATAAGAGCACTCCTCTTAAGACCACCATCATACTTCAGCAGGCAACAGATGTGCTTAATGCATACCTCACATTTCATCATATAAAATATTATAGTAAACATATACTTGAGTAAAGTTTTAATAAAATTAATAATCTTTAGTGCTTCATCAGGATATTATGAATGAAACAGTCTGTGTGTCTAACTATGTCTGCATGATGGAAAAAACAAAATGACTATCAACATAACTTGTTGCCACTGCCTTTATTCTGACTAAGGCAACAGCAGTTTTACCCATCATTGCTTTTAAACTGTCAATGCAAATGTTTACACAGTGAAAAGGGCAAATGATGTCTTGTCTTGTGGTGAAAAGCAGGTCGGCCTCACAAATGCCCCGGAAGGATTTTGAGGGACCCCCAGGCACCCATTGAGAATCACGGTGTGAAGTTCAAGAGAGTGCACATTTAGACTATTTCTAGGTACTGCCCCGTGGTACAATTTTTATTTCCACTAAAATTTTTGGTTTAACTTGTTTTGACATTCTGATCAGTATTGGTAGTAATAAAAGTATAAGTTTTTGTCTATCTGATAGATAAGAAAAAGCTCATTGTTACTTTAATTTGTTTTCCTTTTACCATAAGTGAGGTTCAGGATCTTTCCATACGTTTATGGATCAGTATGATGCTGGTACAGAAATAGATGCACAATTCCGTGGGACTGGATGAAGAGTTCATAAAATGTCCTAAATTCATTTGGGAATGTAATTTATGATCAAGGGTGGATTTCTTTAATAGATAATCGATTGTGAGAGAGGTAGAAACTTTAATAAGTGATATTAAGTGATGTTGGGATAACTGGCTATTTGAATAAAAGGTTGATCTATAATTAATTTACATTTTGTATCAAAAATTCTGAATGGATAAAAGATCCAAATGTTTTTAAAAATTCAACTCATAAAGTAGAAGAAAAGACTGAATAACTTATTTTTATATTTTATGTTTGAAAATATGTCAAAATATAACCAGAAGAGTTAAAGAAAATAAATGATATACATGACTATATAAAAGTATTTAAATTTCTAAATGACAAAAGAGCACAAAATACATCATAAGAAAAATAATAAAATGGGAAATAAATGTTTAACACATAGCGCAAATAACTAATTCTACTTTTTAACATTCTAAGTGCTATTATAAATGTGTAATAAAAAGAAATAAAAGAGCCTCTTAGAAAAATAGGCAGAGGATATGAATGCAGGATACTGAAATAGATTATAGAAACAATTTTATAGCTATTGTATTCTAAGGAGTATTTGAAGTCCAATCTTCCAGCTCTCTCATTAGAGATGAGGAAACTGAAGTCTAGAGAAGCATAGATAAAAGTTAAATTTCTTTATTCTCCATTAAGTCCTTTAACAACTGTAGGTCATGTATTCATTTATTTCTGCTAAGTAAGTTACCCAAATCTGATTTGTTTTCAATAGCATATATATTTAAGTATATATCACTCTGCAACTACTCCATGAAAATGCAAATAGCATAGAATGACCTTTAGCTTTGCAACTGATTATATTTTAAAAAATAGATTAACATTATTCTCTTGAAATCGACACCATCTGCTCTTATTGTACAGGATTAGATAGAGCGGTTAAGAACTCAAGGTCTGAGCAGACTCTCTGCTCCAGTTGGAATCTTGGCTGTGTAACATGCTGAGTAACCTGAACAATTTATCAAAACCCTGTATGCCTCAGTTCCTGATTTATGTATCCTTCTGGTTTCTAAGGTTATTATAGGATTAACTCATTCTTATAAAGAGCTTATGATAAGGCATGACATACAGTAAATGTCCAATAAATGTTAGCTATAGTCATTTTTGTTATTATTTATTGGGGGGGGCGGCACTTTTGGTGACCATTAACAGATTTCTCTTTTGTGTATTGTTGAACTATGGATTAGAGGCATGTCTTATCTTGCTCTGTTACCACCACAGAAATGATCTGTATATAGAATTGATTTCTATACAAAGTCTGCAACCCAGTTATTTTCATAATGTATTAAGTAACACGATGAAAGAATCCCAGGTGTATATTGACACTAAGAGGTTGGAAAAAAGATTTAGGGTCATTTAGCATGATGGAAATTGGATGAATTTATTATTTTAATTTATGAATAATGAATTTATTATTTTAACCTTTTGTATGAGGAAGAACTTATAGAACCTAGTTCCAAAGTTGATGCAAGAATGAGGAGAGTAAATGACACCAACAGGGGATACAAATCAGCTGATATCAAATTCAAATTACATCTACAAGCCCTCCCACTTGTCCCACTTATATTTTTTATTGTGAGGGTACTTTCAACTTGACCTTGCTGTTCTTTGTTCTTTGAAAACTTTTCTGGAAACACTACAGAAGCTGAAGGGATTTATCATAAGGCTAGATATGCAGTATTCTAATGTAGCTTGGAAACTAAATTGAACTGGAAATCATCTATGCATAAGGCCAATGCCTGCCCATTCTGAATGGTTCACTGGTGGCTTATCACAATTTCTTAGAGACCCAATACTGAACTTAGATAGAAAATGATTTTCAGGAGCTAAAAGGCTTTCATTTTTCAGATTTTCTTCCCTTTGTCCTTTATGGTCCTGAATCCAATCAAATTGTCAGAGGGCTACCTCCCATCACAAGGATGATGGAAATAGGAATTTGTGTCTGCTTCTGAAAAGAGCGAGCCACGGGTAGGAAAACCTCACTGCTCAGCATTTTAGCAACATGCAATACACAAAAGCAATCAGAGTTTTCTTGCATGAAATTCTTCTTTAAAATTGCCAGATACCAAATACCAAATGGGCTTTCTTCTTAAGTCAAGTTGTTACCGTCATTGTCTCTCTCTTAGTGGCATGCTTTCTAAATTTCTGTATGTTCTCCTTGTAAATATTTTAAGTGACCAAATTTGATGAATTGGACTAATGGATAACTATACGAGTTTTCATGCTCAAAAGGGTTTATGACACTATTCATTACTTATTTATTCAATTTTAAAAACATTGTCAGTATTATAAAATTATTCCTCTGAGTTTTTACCTAATATTATTCTCCTTGTTTTGGGGGGGTACTGGTTGTTTTTTTGAAAAGCGCTATTGAGATATTCATATAGCATAAAATTAACCAATTTAAAATGTATAGTTCACTGATTTTTAGTATATTCACAGAGTTGTACAACCATTAATATAATTTAACTTGAAGACATTTTCTTAATGTCAAAAAGAAAATTCCCCATGTGTTAATGTCACTCTCATTCTCATTCTCTCCTCCAACCCCCAGCTCTAGACAACAAATAATCTACACTCTATCTAAAGATTTGCCTATTTTGGACATTTCATATAAATGTAATCATAACATGTGGTCTTTTGTGACTGGATTCTTTCAATTAGGATAATATTTTCAAGGTTCATCCACGTATAGCATGCATCAGTAATTCATTCCTTTTTACTGCTGAATAATATTCCATTGTGTGGATTTATCACATTTTGTTTATCCATTCCCTGATTTATATTTAGGTTGTTTCCTTTTTTGGCTATTATCAATAATGCTGCTAGGAACATTCATGTTCTAGTTTTTATGTCAATATGTGTTTCAGTTGTCTTGGGTATATGCCTAGGAGTGGACTTGTGAGGTCACACTGAAACTCCCTGGTTAACCATTTGAGGAACTTCTAGACTGTTTTCCAAAACAATTGGATCACTTTACATTTCCATCAGTAGTGTATGAGGGTTCCACTTCTCCAAATTCTCACCAGCACTTATTTCCTGCCTCTGTGATTATAGCCATCCTAGTAGGTGTGAAATGGTATCTTGGGTGGGTTCGATTTGAATCTATAACTAATGACATTGGGGATATTTTCATGTGCTTTTTGGCCATTTGTTTATCTTCTTTTGAGAAATGTTTCTTCAAATGTTTCTCATTTTTCAATTGGTTTGTCTTTTTTTTTTTTTTTTTTTTTTTTTTGTGAGGAGATCAGCCCTGAGCTAACATCCGCCAATCCTCCTCTTTTTTTTTTTTTTTTGCTGAGGAAGACGGCCCTGGGCTAACATCAGTGCCTATCTTCCTCCACTTTATATGGGACGCCGCCACAGCATGGCTTACCAAGCAGTGCGTCGGTGCGCGCCCGGGATCCGAACCAGCGAACCCCGGGCCGCCGCAGCGGAGCGCGCGCACTTAACCGCTTGCGCCACCGGGCCGGCCCCAATTGGTTTGTCTTTTATTATTAAGTTATGAGTTGTTTATATACTCCTGATACAAGTCCCTTGTCAGATATATGATTTATAAGTATCCTCTCCCATTCTGTGAGGTATTTTCTCACTTTCTTGATGGTTGCCTCTGAAGCAACAAAAACTTTAATTTTGATGAGGCTCAATTTTCTTATCTTTTTCTTTTTTTCCTTTTTTAATTGATGTCATAATAGTTTATAACGTTGTGAAATTCCAGTTGTACATTATTATTTGTCAGTCACCACATAAATGATCCCCTTCACCCCTTGTACCCACCCCCCAACCCCCTTCCCTCTGGTAACCACCAAACTGTTCTCTCTGTCCATGTGTTGGTTTCTATTCCACATATGAGTGAAGTCATACAGTGTTTGTCTTTCTCTGTCTGGCTTATTTCGCTTAACATAATACCCTCCAGGTCCATCCATGTTGCTGCAAATGGGACGATTTTGTCTTTTTTATGGCTGAGTAGTAGTCCATTGTATATGTATATACCACATCTTCTTTATCCAACCATTTGTCGATGGACACTTGGGTTGCTTCCACATCTTGGCTATAGTGAATAATGCTGCAATGAACGTAGGGGTGCGTAATCCTCTTCTGACTTTTGATTTCAAGTTCTTTGGATAAATACCCAGAAGTGGGATAGTTGGATCATAAGGTATTTCTATTTTTAATTTTTTGAGGAATCTCCATACTGTTTTCCATAGAGGCTGCACCAGTTTGCATTCCCACCAGCAGTGAATGAGGGTTCCCTTTTCTCCACATCCTTTCCAACATTTGTTATTTTCTGTCTTGGTGATTACAGCCATTCTCACAGGTGCAAGGTGGAATCTTAGTCTAGCTTTGATTTGCATTTCCCTGATGATTAGTGATGTTGAACATCTTTTCATGTGCCTATTGGCCATCTGTATATCTTCCTTGGAAAAATGTCTGTTCATATCCTCTGCCCATTTTTTCACCAGGTTGTTTGTTTTTTTGTTGTTCAGTTGTGTGAGTTCTTTACACATTATGGAGATTAACTCCTTGTTGGATATATGATTTGCAAATATTTTCTCCTGGCTGGTGGTTTGTCTTTTCATTTAGATCCTTGTTCCGTTTGCCTTGCAGAAGCTCTTTAGTTTGATGAAGTCCCACTTGTTTATTTTTTCTTTTGTTTCTTTTATCCAAGTGGACATGGGATTCGAAAAAGATCCCTTTAAGATTGATGTCAAAGAGTGTTCTGCCTACATTTTCTTCTATGAGTTTTATAGTTTCAGGTGTTACCTTCAAGTCTTTGATCTATTTTGAGTTAATTTTTGGGTATGGCGAAAGATAATGGTCTACTTTCCTTCTTTTTCATGTGACTGTCCAGTTTTCCCAGCACCATTTATTGAAGAGACTTTCCTTTCTCCAACCTGTGTTCTTAGCTCCTTTGTCGAAGATTAGATGTCCATATACATGTGGTTTTATTTCTGAACTTTCAAGTCTGTTGCATTGATCTGTACCAGTCTGTTTTTGTACGAGTATCATGCTGTTTTGATTATTATAGCTTTGTAGTATATTTTGAAGTCAGGGATTGTGATGCCTCCAGCTTTGTCCCTTTATCTCAGGATTGCTTTAGCTATTTGGGGTCTTTTTTTGCCCCATGTGAATTTTAGGATTCTTTGTTCTATATCTGTGAAGAATGTCATTGGGATTTTGATTGGGGTTGCCTTGAATCTGTAGATTGCTTTAAGTAGTATGGACATTTTAACTATGTTTATTCTTCCAATCCACGTGCATGGGATATCTTTCCATTACTTTATGTCATCATTGATTTCTTTCAATAGTGTCTTATAGTTTTCATCGTATAGGTCTTTCACCTCCTTGGTTAAATTTATTCCTAGATATTTTGTGCTTTTTGTTGCAATTGTAAATGGGACTGTGTTCTTGAGTTCTCTTTCTGTTAGTGCATTGTTAACGTATAGAAATGCAACTGATTTTTATAAGTTGATTTTGTACCCTGCAACTTTGCTGTAGTTGTTGATTATTTCTAGTAGCTTTCTGATGGATTCTTTAGGGTTTTCTATACATAAAATCATGTCATCTGCAAACAGCGAGAGTTTCACTTCTTCATCGCCTATTTGGATTCCTTTAATTCCTTTTTCTTGCCTAATTGCCCTGGCCAGAACTTCCAGTACTATGTTGAATAAGAGTGGCGAGAGTGGGCACACTTGTCTTGTTCCTGTTCTCAGAGGGATGGCTTTCAGTTTTTCCCTGTTGAGTATGATGTTGGCTGTGGGTTTGTCATATATGGCCTTTATCATGTTGAGGTACTTTCCTTCTATATGCATTGTGTTGAGAGTTCTTATCATAAATGGGTGTTGGATCTTGTCAAATGCTTTCTCTGCATCTCTTGAGATGATCATGTGGTTTTTATTCCTCGTTTTGTTAATGTGGTATCACATTGATTGGTTTGAGGATGTTGAACCATCCCTGTGTCCTTGGTATAAATCCCACTTGATTGTGGTGTATGATCTTTCTAATGTATTGCTGTATTCAGTGTGCCAATATTTTGTTGACGAATTTTTGCATCTATGTTCATCAGCGACATTGGCCTGTAATTTTCCTTCTTTGTATTATCCTTGTCTGGCTTTGATATCAGGGTGGTGTTGGCCTCATAGAATGTTTTAGGAAGTGTTCTATCTTCCTCTATGTTTTGGAATAGTTTGAGAAGGATAGATATTAAATCTTCTTTGAATGGTAAAATTCTTCAGAGAAGGCTATCTGGTCCTGGACTTTTATTTTTGGAAGGTTTTTGATTGCTGTTTCAATCCCTTTACTTGTGATTGGTCTATTCAGGTTCTCTATTTCTTCTTGATTCAGTTTTGGGAGGTTGTATGAGTCTAAGAATTTATCCATTTCTTCTAGATTGTCCAATTTGTTGGAATATAGTTTTTCATAGTATTCTCTTATAATCTTTTGCGTTTCTGTGGTATCTGTTGTGATTTTTCCTCTTTCATTTTTAATTTTATTTATTTGAGCCTGCTCTCTTTTTTTCTTGGTGAGTCTGGCTAAGGGTTTGTCAGTTTTGTTTATCTTCTCAAAGAACCAGCTTTTTGTTTCATTGATCCTTTCTACTTTTTTTTTTTTTTTGGTTTCAATTTCATTTATTTCTGCTCCAATTTTTATTATTTCCCTTTGTCTGCTGACTTTGGGCTTTGTTTGTTCTTCTTCTTCTAATTCTGTTCGGTGTAGTTTAAGATTGCTTATTTGGGATTTTTCTTTTTGTTAAGGTGGGCCTGTATTGCTATGAATTTCCCTTTCAGGACCACTTTTGCTGCATCCCATATGAGTTGATATGGTGTATTTTCATTTTCATTTGTCACCAGATATTCTTTGATTTCTCCTTTAATTTCTTCAATGATCCATTGGTTGTTCAGTAGCATGTTGTTTAGTCTCCACATCTTTGTCACTTTCCCAGCTTTTTTCTTGTAGTTGATTTCTAGTTTCATAGCATTATGGTCAGAAAAGATGCTTGTTATGATTTCAATCTTCTTAAATTTATAGAGGTTTGACTTATTTCCCAACATATGGTCTATCCTTGAGAAAGTTCCACGTGCGCTTGAGAAGAATGTGCAATCTGCTCTTTTTTGATGGAGTGCTCTATATATCTATTAAGTCCATCTGGCCTAGGTTTTCATTTAAGTCCACTATTTCCTTATTGATTTTCTGTCTGGATGATCTATCCATTGATGTAAGTGGGGTGTTTAGGTCCCCTATTATTATTGTGTCATTGTTGATATCTCCTTTTACATTTGTTAATAGTTGCTTTATGTACTTCGGTGCTCCTGTGTTAGGTGCATATATGTTTATAAGTGTTATGTCTCCTTGGTGGAGTATCTCTTTTATCATTATATATTGCCCCTCTTTGTCTCTCATTACCTTTTTTATCTTTTGTCTACTTTGTCTGAAATAAGCATTTCAACACCTGCTTTCTTTTGCTTGCCGTTAGCTTGGAGTATCATCTTCCATCCCTTCACTCTGAGCCTGTGTTTGTCTTTAGAGCTGAGATGTGTTTCCTGGAGGAAGGAAATTATTGGGTCTTGTTTTTTAACCCATCCAGTCACTCTGTGTCTTTTGATTGGGGAATTCAATCCATTTACATTTAGAGTGATTATTGATATATGAGGGCTTAATGCTGCCATTTTATCTCTTGTTTTTCTGTTGTTATGTATTTCCCTTGTTTCTCATCCTGTGTATTTTGGACTGCTAGTTCAGTTTAGTGGCTCTCTATGATGGTTCTCTCATTGCTTATCATTTGTATCTCCTGACTTTTTGTTTAGTGGTTGCCGTGCAGTGTGTATAAAAGATCTCGTAGATGAGATAGTCCATTCCCTGATAGCCTCTTGTTCTCTTAGTCTAAGCAGGTTTCATCTCTTTCCTCTTCCCCTTCTAAGTTGTTGTTGTCACAACTTATTCCATTATGTGTTGTGAATTTGTGGTTAAAATGAAGTGATAATATTTATTTTTGATGTTTTCCTTCCAGTTACCTTTAGAGTTATAATTTAGTGTTTGCTAATCTGTTCTGATAGAGAGCTGCAATTTCTGATTTTGTCTGCCTATTTACCTGATTGCTCAAGGCTTTGTAAACCCTTTCTTTCTTTTTTTTTTCTTCAGATATGAGGGCTTTCTTGATCAAATCTTGTAGCGGGAGTCTTGTGGCAATGAACTCCCTCAGCTTTTGTTTATCTGGGAAAGTTTTTATTTCTCCATCATATCTGAAGGATATTTTCACTGGATATAGTATTCTTGGCTGAAAGTTTTTGTCTTTCAAAATTTTGAATATATCATTCCACTCTCTCCTAGACTGTACCGTTTCTGCTGAAAAATCCGCTAAAGCCTGATAGGGCTTCCTTTATAGGTTATTCTCTTCTGCCTTGCTGCTCTTAATATTTTTTCTTTATTGTTGACTTTTGCCAGCTTCAATAATATATGCTTTAGAGAAGGTCTTTTTACATTGATGTAATTAGGAGTCCTGTTGGCTTCTTTTATAATTAATTCTAGCTCCTTCTCCAGGTTTGGGAATTTCTCAGTTATTATTTCTTTACACAAGCTCTCTGCTCCTTTTTCCCTCTCTTCTCCCTCTGGAATACTATAATCCTTATGTTTCATTTCCTAACTGAGTGGGATATTTCTTGGAGAATTTCTTCATTTCTTTTTAGTCTAAGTTCTCTCTCCTCCTCCATCTGAAGCATTTCTGTGTTCCTATCCTCCAGATTGAGATTGCTAATTCTATCTTCCATTTTGTCAGCCCTGTTGTTTAAGGATTCCAGATTTTTCTTTATCTCATCCATTGTGTTTTTCATCTCTAACAACTCTGTTTGGTTTTTCTTTATAGTTTCCATCTCTTTTGTGAAGAATTCCCTCTGTTCAGTAATTTGGTTCCTTATTTCATTGAACTGTCTTTCAGAATTCTCTTGTAGCTTGTTGAGTTTTCTGATGATGGCTGTCTTGAATTCTTTGTCATTTAGATCCTAGATTTCCATGCCTTCAGGATTGGTTTCTGGGTGTTTGTCTTTCTCCTTCTGGTCTGGAGTATAAATATATTTCTTTATACCATTTGATGGTGTGGATTTGTGCGGATCCATAGTGATAGTTTCTGGACACAGGTTCCACCTGCTTCCACGTGGAGGGGGTGGCAGGAGCTGTGTAATCTGAGCCCACTGCTGCAATCCCTGTCAGGTGTGGCTATCCGAGCCTGGGTCACTCTTTGGGATTGCAGCAGCCCTGTGAGGTCTCCCACTGAATGGGAAAGTAATTATGTGGGGGGCTCAGGGCTGCTGCTGCCTGCTCCCACAGACCTATGGAGTTGTGCTCCCCCCTTCATGGCCACAGTGGTACTATGGGTGTTCACGGCAGCTGGGAGCTTGTTCACCTGGACTTGGAGCTCAGCCACCCTCTGTTCCTAGGTCACACTAGCCAGTGTGCTTGGTGGGCGGCACTTCCCCTCTGGGACCAAGCTAAAGCCACTCCCTAGGCCCAGGTGGGATTGTCGAGTCTCCCACCAGATGAGAGAGTGATCACACGGGGCCTCCAGGCTACTGCTGCCTGCTCCCACAGTCCTGATGACACACACTTCCCCCCTTTGGGGCTGCAGCAGCACTACGGGTGTTCACAGCAGCCCGGAGCTTGTTTGCCAGAACTGGTATCTCAGTCACCCTCTGCTCCTAGGTTGCACCAGCCTTTGTGCTTGGTGGGCAGGGCTTCCCCATTGGGTCCAAGCCTTTGCTGTTCTCTGTGGGCTGTGTAGCCCTGAGGGCTCTCCCTCTAGATGGGGAAGTGATCACACAGGGGGCTCAGGGCTGCCGTCACCTGTTTCCAAAGTCGCAGTGAGAAACACACCCACCCTCAGGGCCACAGCAGTGCTATGATTGCTCCAGCTGGGAAAGTAGTTGCACATGAGTGCTGGGCTGCCTGGGGTCCAGAGGGTGCTCACCTATCTCCACCACCTCCTCGGGGTTAGGGGGTAGTCCATCCACCTTCAGATATATAGCTGCTCAGGTCTCTCAGGCATCCTAATGTGCTGTGTGGGTATCCTCTGCTGATCAATGAATGTCCTTTTAGTTGTAGTTTGAAGGGGGAGAGACACAGGGAACAGCTCACTCCACCATGTTGCTGGCGTCACCCTGTTTATCTTTTTCTTTTGTCACTTATGCTTTTGACGTCATATCTAAGAATGTATTACCTAACCTAAGATCATGAATATTTATCCTTACTTTTTGTTCTAAGAGTTCTATAGTTTTAGCTCTTACATTTAGGTCTATGATTGAGTTGGATTTAATTTTTGTGTATGGTGTAAGGTAGGGGAAAAATTCATTATTTTGCCATGTGGATATCCAGTTATCTCAAAATTATTTGTTGAAAAGAATATTCGTTACCAGCTAAATTGTCTTGGCAACTTTTTCAAAAATCAATTGACCAAAAATGTGAAGGTTCATTTCCAGACTTTCAATTCTATTCCATTTATCTCTATGCCCATTCTCATGCCCATTCTCGTGATAATACACTCTGTCTTGATTATCATAGCTTTGTAGTAAGTTTAAAAATCAGGAAGTATAAACCCTCCAACTCTATTCTTCTTTTGTAAGATTATTTTGGCTATTTTGAGATCCTCTCATTTCCATATGGATTCTAGGATCAGCCTGTCAATTTCTGAAAAATTGCAGCTGGGAATTTAATATGAATTTCATTGAATCTGTGGATCAATTTGGGGAATGTTGTCATGTAAATAATATTAAATCTTCTGATTCATGAGCATTTGACATTTTTGCATTTAGATAATTCATTTTTTAAAATAATTTGTAGTTATCAGTGTACACACTTTACACTTATTTTATTAAATTTATGATTTTAAGTTTATTATTTTTCATACCTTTTAAATGGAATTGTTTTCTTAGTTTCTTTTTTTTTTTTTTGCTGAAGAAGTTTCGACCTGAGCTAACATCCGTGCCAATCTTCCTCTATTTTTCACGTGGGTCAGTGCCACAGCATGGCCATCGATGAGTGGTCTGTGTCTGTACCCGGGAACAGAACTCAGGCCACCAAAGCGGAGCAAGCCAAACTTAACCACTAGGCCATGGAACCAGCCCCTTAATTTCATTTTTTTTTTTTTGTGAGGAAGATCGGCCCTGAGCTAACATCTGCCAATCCCCCTCTTTTTGCTGAGCAAGACTGGCCCTGGGCTAACATCCGTGCCCATCTTCCTCCACTTTATATGGGACGTCCCCACAGCATGGCTTGCCAAGCAGTGCATTGGTGCATACCTGGGATCCAAACCGGTGAACCCTGGGCCGCCACAGCGGAGCACATGCACTTAACTGCTTGCGCCACCAGGCCGGCCCCCCCTTAATTTCATTTTTGCATTGTTTATTGCTACTGCATAGAAATACAATTGACTTTTACATATCAATCTCACATCCTGCTACATTGCTGAACTCATTTATTAGTTTTATAGTTTTTAGTGGATTCCTTAGGATTTTCTATATACAAGATCATGACATTTGTCAATAGAGATAGTTTTTATTCTTTATTTCAATCTTATGCTTTTAGTCTTTTTTTCTTTCCTAACTGCTCTGGTTAGAAACTTCAGTACAAAGTAGAATATAAGTGGCAAGAGTGGACATCCTTGTCTTGTTCCTGACGTTAGGGGGAAACCATTCAGTTTTTCTCAATATCTCAAGCAATATTACATATGGGATTTCATGCATTCTCAGTATCAAGTTGAAGAAGTTTCCTTCTATATCTAGTTTGTTGAATGTTTTTATTATGAAAGGATGTTGGATTTTATCAAAATTTTAATTGCATCTATTCAGATGAGCATTGTTTTGTCTTTTTTTTCTATAAATATGGTGTACTATGTGGATTGATTTTCAGATGTTAATCTAATGCTGCATTCCTGAGATAAATCACACTGGTCATGGTGTTTAATTCTTTCCATATGTTGTTGGATTTTGTTTGCTAATATTTTGTTGAGGATTTTGTGCCCATATTTAAAAGAGATATTGTATAAAAAAAAAAAGATCTCAAATCAATATCCTAAACTTCCACTTAAAAAAACAGAAAGTAAGAGTAAACTCAACAAAAAACAAGCATAGAAAAGAAAATAATAAATATAAGAGCAGAAATTAATGAAGTAAAAAATTGAAAATCAATAGAGAAAATCAAGGAAACCAAAAGTTAATACTTTAAAAAGATCAACAAAATTGACAAACCTCTAGCTATATTGAAGAAGAAAAAAGGAGAGAAGACTGAAATTACCATAATCAGGAATGAAAAGGGGATATATTGCCAGCCTTGCAGAAATAAAAGTATTATAAGGAAGTACTATGAATAATTGTATGCCAAAAATTAGATAATTTAGATAAAATTAACAAATTCACAGAAAACCACAAACTAATGAAACTGACTCAAAAAGAAATAGAAAATCTGAATAGATGTATACTAGTCCCCCCTTATCTATGGGGGATATATTCCAAGACTCCTAGTGGATGCCTAAGACCACAGATAGTACCAAATCCTATATATACTATGTTTCTTTCCTATACATACATATTTGAGGTATGACAGCAAAACTGGCATGAATTTATTTTTCCTTTTTCACAATTTTATGGATAGAATATTCAGTCTTACCGTAGATTTTAGCAATCTCAGCATACGATTTTTTTCTTTCCATATTAAGTCGAGAACTTTCACCTTTTCACTTAAAGGAAACACTTTATGGCTTCTCTTTGGCGTATCCAAATTGCCAGCAGCACTACTCTTGTGCTTTAGGGCCATTATTAAATAAAATAAGGATCACTTGAACACAAGTACCTTGATACTGCCACAATCAATCTGATAACCAAGACAGCTACTAAGTGACTACAAAGCACATAGTGTATATAGCATGAGTATGCTGGATACATGCTTCATGTATATTGGGACTCTGTTGTTAATAAATATATATGCACCTAACAACATATGTATACTATATGCGTGGTATATCTTTTTGTCCTTTTAGTTACAATCTATTTGTGTTTTAAATCTAAAGTATGTCTCTTATAGATTGATTTATTTGGATCATATATTTTCCCGTCCATTTTGCCAATCTCCCTGCCCATTTTTTTGGTGAGGAAGATTAGCTCTGAGCTAACCTCTGTTGCCAATCCTTCTCTTTTTCCTGAGGAAGGTTGGCCCTGGGCTAACATCTGTGCCCATCTTCCTCTACTTTATATGTTGTACACCTGCCACAGCATGGCTTGATATGTGGTGCATAGGTCCAGGCCTGGGATCCGAACCCACGAACCCCGGGCAGCCTAATGAAGCACACAAACTTAACCACTAGGCCACCAGGCTGACCCCTCCAATCTCTGCCTTTTGAGTGGAGTATTTAACCAGTTTATATTTAATGTCACTATTGATAAGGTAAGATTTACAACTCATATTTGCTATTTGTATTCTATATGTCTTATGTCTTTTTTTTTGTTCCTCAATTAGTGTCTTTTGTATGTTAAGCAGATATTTTCTAGTGTAACATTTTTATTCCCTTGTTGTTTCTTTTACTGTAGATTTTTTAAGTTGTTTAAGTAGTGCTTTTCTTAAGGGGATTGCAATTAGCGTCTTAATTTAAAACATTTTAGTTTGGATTAACACTAACTTAGTTAACATTAACTTAATTTCAAAAGTATACATATCTATGCTCTAATATACTTTTGTTTCTCCCCCACTCTTTTGTACTTTTATTGTCATACAAATTGTATATTTATACATTACAAATCTATCAACAGAATTTTATAATTGTTTCTTTCTGTAGTTATCTTTTAAAAAAGATAAAAAGAGTTACAAGCAAGTATATGCTTATACTGTGTTTTACATTTAGCTGTGTAGTGCTCTGTACCAGTGGTCTCTATTCATTCATGTAGATTCAAGTTACTACCTAGTGTCTTTTCATTTCAGCCTGAAAGACCCTCTTTAGTTCTTTCTTTCTTTTTTTGTTGTAAAGCAGGTCTTCTCGCAACAAATTAACTCCCCTCCTCTTCCCCCTTTAAAAATATTTGGCAGGGGCCAGCCCAGTGGCGCAAGCAATTAAGTGTGTGCGCTCTGCTGTGGCAGCCCAGGGTTTGCTGGTTCAGATCCTGGGTGCGCACTGATGTACCACTTGTCAAGCCATGCTGTGGCAGCGTCCCATATAAAGTAGAGGAAGATGAGCACGGATATTACCCCAGGGCCAGTCTTCCTCAGCAAAAAAAAAGAGGAGGATTGGCAGATGTTAGCTCAGGGCTGATCTTCCTCACACACACACACACACACAAAAACTATCTGGCAATGTTTTAATTTCCTGTTCACTTTTGAAAGAGAGTTTAGCTGGATCTAGAATTCAACTCACAGCACTCTGGAGACCTCATTCCACTATCTTCTGACCTCCATGGTTTCTCATGAGAAGATATTTATTATTCTCATTCAGGATTCCTTTTAATTGATAAAGTTGTTTTTCTCTTGCTGTTTTCAAGAGATTTTTTTGTCTTTGACTTTCATCAATTTGACTATGACCTGTCTAGCTGTAGGTCTCCGAGTTCATTCTACTTGGAGTTCATTGATCTTCTTGGACATATAGATTAATATTTTTCATAAAATTTCAAAAGTTTTCAGCTATTTTTTTCCAATTATTCTTTTTGCCTCTTTCTTTCTCTCCTCTCCTCTGGAGCTACCATTCTGTTTATTTTGGTACACTTGGTGATGTCTCACAATTCTCTCAGGCTCTGTTCACTTTATTATTTTTTTATTTGAATATACTTTATTGAATCATAAAATATATAAATATTATAAAGTATAAATGATTAAACTATTTATTATAATATAAAAGTATATAATTATATAGTATAAAGTATAAAATTATGAAATATAAAAATAACACATCTTACCATCACTATAAAACATATATAATAAAGCAAGAAACATTGGCACCAAGTAGTGCTGCCTTAATTGTCTTGGGTTAAAGAGAAAAGAATACGTAAATTTTAAGGTTAGATAAAGCCCAGTGACTTGATGGGCTGATGTATGGTTTTGCAGGAGTTTAAGCAGAGAAAAGTGGTTCATAAAAAAGAAAAAAAAACTCCACAGAGTCCGCAGTAACATCAGCATGTTGAACTTATGCTGTAGCATCTGGTCCCATAGTCATGTTTTGGAAAATAACATCTTGCATCACATTGAATTAGGTTTTTAGTATAAATGTTACTGGTTACACTTGTGTTGATGGGTATTTTGTAAATTGGTTTTGGTTTTAAAGTTGTTTAAAAGCTATAGCTATGAGTGTGTGAAGTTTATATCTAGATTTTTGTGAACACATTGAAGTAATGTAACAGTAAAATAATTATGTTAACATCTTAATTTACCTTTAAAAGGATACTGAACAATCATAAGTTTGGAAAACTCTGGGTTTAAACATTCAGGTGTTACTAAATATGTCCCTCATAGTCTGTGATTGTATGACAGAAAGGGAAAAAATAAAGGATTAAAATTTTGATTGGTTTAATTTCAGAAATCCTTGTAATAGGTTTTTGAAGCTCCACCAAAAGGATATAATATTTTTTAAGTTACCAATCTCTTCCAAGTTTCACTTCTTGTAAGAGGTTGGGTTGGAAAGAGGATCTCTAAGTAATAGGCTGGCTTCCTGGCTAAATACAGAAGCCTAAATTTGCTGCTCAGTTCTTTTATTTTGTGGATGACCCTAACCAGTTGAATAGTCTTCACTTTGGAACTGTTGTGAATTTTTACACGAATTTCTAAAATTCTCAAATTTGGAACCATGGAACTTTGTACTGTCAATATTATATAACTTGTGAGTAGTGTCAATTTCAGATTCTAAGTCAAACAGTGCTTCTGGTTGAGCAAATCAAGTACTAGTATTTTGTATCTCACAATTGTATCTCTTTTTCTATCTCACAATTGTGTCTTCATATACATTTTCAGCACTACATTATATAATCTGGGCAAGTACATTTTATGGCTTAGGCCTTTTACAAACCAATAAGTATATCTGTTCTCAGATCCTAGATGGCGCCCACCTTTTCAATCCACCTCTTACCCTGGTTTCATCCATTTAATTCTCATTAGCTGGGAAGCCTGAGAGATTTTCCTGAGTATACCTGAAATTAAACTGATGGCTTTTCTTGCTTAGTTCTCCAAATATTTCTTTCTTTTAGATTTCCATTAACATGCTTTATTATTATTATTATTGAAGTATAGTAGACATACAATATTGTATTAGTTTCAGGTGTACAGCATAGTGATTTGACATTTATATACATTCCGAAATGATCACCTCGATAAGACTAATAACTATCTGTCACCATATAAAGTTATTACAATAATGTTGACTATATTCTCTATCCTGTACATTGCATCCTCATGACTTATTTATTTTATGACTCGAAATTGTACTGCTCAACCTCCTTCACCTGTTCTGTCCATCCCCCACCACCCTCCCTTCTGGCAACCACCAATTTATTCTCTGTATCTATGAGTCTGTTTTTGTTTTGTTTTGTTTGTTCATTTTTGTTTTTTTAGATTCCACATATAAGTAAAATCATACATTATTCTTCTTTCTCTGTCTGACTTATTTCACTTAGCCTAATACCCTCTGGATACATCCATGTTGTTGCAAATGGCAGATTTCATTCTTTTTTTATGACTGAGTAATATTCTATTGTGTATATGTGTGTATACATGTATATATGTATATATACACCACATCTTCTTTATCTATTCATCTGCTGATGGATATTTAGGTTGCTTCCATATCTTGGCTATTGTAAATAATGCTGCGATGAACATAGGGGTGAATATATCTTTTCAAATTAGTGTTTTTGTATTCTTCAGGTAAATACCCACAAGCAGAATTGCTGGATCATATGGGGGTTTTATTTTTAACTTTTTGAGGAACCTCCATACTGTTTTCCATAGTGGTTACACTAATTTACATTCCTGTCAACAGTACCTGAGGGTTCTCTTTTCCCCACATCCTCACCAACCCTTGTTATTTCTTGTTTTTTTTGGTGATAGCCATTGCAATATGTGTGAGGTGATATCTCATTGTGGTTTTCATTTGTGTTTCCCTGTTTAATAGTGACATTGGGCATCTTTTTATGTACTTCTTGGCCATCTCTACATCTTCTTTGGAAAAATTGTCAGGTCCTCTGCCTATTTTTTAATTGGACTGTTTGTTTTTTGATATTGAGTTGTATGAGTTCTTTATATATTTTGGATATCAATCCCTTTTTGGATATATCATTTGCAAATACATCCTTCCATTCAGTAGGTTGCATTTTTGTTTTGTTGATGGTTTTCTTTGTTGTGCAAAAGTTTCTTAGTTTGATGTAGTCTAATTTGTTTATTTTTGCCTTTGTTGCCTTTGCCTGAGAAGACATATCCAAAAAAATAGTGGTAAGACTGATGTCAAAGAGTTTATTACCTGTATTTTCTTCTAGGAGTTTTATGGTTTCAGGTCTTACATTTAGGTCTTTAATATATTTTTACTTTATTTTTTTATATAGTGTAAGAAAGTGGTCCAGTTTCATTCTTTTGCACGTATCTGTCTAGTTTTCCCAACACAACTTATTGGGGAGACTGTTGGCCTCTTTTGTCCGTAGGTTAATTGACCTTATAGGCATGGGTTTATTTCTGGTTTCTCTATTATGTTCCATTGATCTATGTGTCTGTTTTTGTGCAAGTACCATACAGTTTTGATTACTATAGCTTTGCAGTATAGTTTAAAATCAGGGAGTGTGATACCTCCAGCTTTCCCAGTTCTTTCTCAGGATTGCTTTGGCTATTCAGCGTCTTTTGTGGTTCCATACAAATTTTAGGATTTTTTATTCTATTTCTGTGAAAAATGCCATAGGTATTTTAGTAGGAATTGCATTGAATCTGAAGATTGCTTTGAGTACTATGGACATTTTAAGAATATTAATCCTTCTATTCCATGAGCATGGTATATCTTTCCATTTATTTGTGTCACCTTCAATTTCTTTCATCAATGTCATATAGTTTTCAGTGTACAGGTCTTTTACCTCCTTGGTTAAATTTATTCCTAGATATTGTATTCTTTTTTATGTAATTGTAAATACGATTATTTTTTAAATTTCTCATTCTGATAGTTTGTCGTTAGTGTATAGAAACACCACTGGTTTCTGTATATTTATTCTGTATCCTGCAAAATTACTGAATTCATTTATTAGTTCTAATATTTTTGTAGTGGAGTCTTTAGGGTTTTCTATATATAGTATCAAGTCATCTGAAAATAGTGACAATTTTACTTCTTGCTTTCCAATTTGGATGCTTTTTATTTCTTGTTCTTGTCTGATTGCTGTAGCTAGGACTTTCAAATACTATGTTGAATAAGAGTGGTGAGAGTGGGCATCTTTGTCTTGTTCCTGATCTTAGAGGGAAAGCTTTCTGCTTTTCACAAATTGAGTATGATGTTAGCTATGGGTTTGTCATAATATGGTCTTTATTATGTTGACATAAGTTCCCTCTATACCCACTTTGTTGAGGGTTTTTATCATAAATGGATGTTGAATTTTGTCAAATGCTTTTTCTGCATCTATTGAGATGATCATATGATTTTTATCCTTTGTTTTGTTAATGTGTTACATCATGTTAATTGACTTATGGTTATTGAACCATCTTTGCATCCCTGAGATAAATCTCATTTGACCATGGTGCTTGATCCTTGAAATCTGTTGTTGAATTCAGTTTGCTAATTTTTTGTTGAGGATTTTTGCTTCTATCTTCATCAGGGATATTGGCCTGTGATTTTGTTTTTTTATACTGTCTTTATCTGGTTTTGATATAAGGGTAATGTTGGCCTCATAGAATGAGTTTGGAAGTGATCCTTCCTCTTCAATTTTGTGGAATAGTTTGAGAAGGATAGGCATTAACTCTTCTTTAAATGTTTGGTAGAATTCACCTGTGAAGCCCTCTGGTCCTGGACTTTTTTTTTGCTGGGAGTATTTTGATTACTGATTCAATTTCATTACCAGGAATCAGTCCATTCAGATTTTCTATTTCTTCCTGATTCAGTCCTGGAAGATTGTATATTTCTAGGATTTTGTCCATTTCTTCTATGTTGTCCAATTTGTTGGCATATCATTGTTTGTAGCAGTCTTTTGTATTTCTATGGTGTCAGTTGTAACTTCTCCTCTTTTGTTTCTGATTTTAGTTCTTTGTGCCCTCTCTCTTTTTTACATTATGAGTCTGGCTAAAGGTTTAGCAATTTTGTTTATCTTTTCAAAGGACTAGCTCTTAGTTTCATTGATCTTTTCTATTGTTTTCTTAGTCTCTATTTCATTTATTTCTACTCTGATCTTTATTATTTTGTTCCTTCTAACTTTGGGCTTTGTTTGTTCTTCTTTTTCTGGGTCTTTTAGGTGTAAAGTTAGATTGTGTATTTGAGATTTTTGCTTGAGAGCAAGATTGTTGCTTGAGATAGACTTGAATCACTATAAATGTGCCTCTTAGGACTGCTTTTGCTGTGTCCCATGGATTTTGGAGCATTGTGTTTCTGTTTTCATTTGTCTCAAGTTATTTTTTTGATTACCTCTTTGATTTCTTTGTTGACCCATTGGTTGTTTAGTAGCATGTTGTTTAGCCTCCATGTGTATGTGTTTTTCTCATTTTTCTTCTTGTAATTGATTTCTAGTATCATACTGTTGTGGTTGGAAAAGATGCTTAATTTCAATCTTCTTAAATTTATTGAGACTTGTTTTGTGGCCTAACATGTGATCTATTCTGGAGAATGTGCCATGTGCATTTGAAAAGACTGTGAATTCTGCTGTGCTTGGATGGAATGTTCTATATATCTATCTATTAAGTCCATCTGCTCATGTGTCATTTAATGCCAATGTTTCCATATTGATTTTCTGCCTGGATATATAATTTTTTTATTTATTTTTTTTTAAGTTTGGCTTCATAGAGGGCACCTCTAGATCAGTATAATTTAATGGTGAACAATGATCCATCAGAATATATCCTTAAATGCAATTCCTGCATATTTTCCACCTTTTCCAAGGGGATCTGTGTGTATGAAAAGGCACATCCAAACTTCAGGCAATTTACAAGGCATCCCCAGCTTTCACTTCTTGCTTCTATAGTTTTAAGGTCTGTCAGATGTGAATGACTACCAACTTCTTCTTTCCCATGTCTTTCCTGGGCTTAGGCACAGCCTTTGAGACTCCCATGAATACGTTGGAGCATTTCAAAGTTCTCCGTGATCATCTGGTTCTCCAGGATTTCTTTTTAAATCTCCTCTCTTCCAGACTCCTCTTTGCTCCAACTGAACCTCTGCCTTAGGCAGCTGTGATGTTGCCAGCGCATTGCTATTGTTTTGGTAATGCCCTGGGGCTTTGCCTTTCCCCACTGAGCTGAATTATGAGTCAAATCAAATGGTCACAAAACCCTGGGGATAGAGATTTTCTAGAAAGCTGCAATTTCAAACAAAATATTGACTGTGCTTGGGGGATGGTGCTTTTAAGGGAGCTCCAAAAGAAGTAAGACCTCTCCGTTGTCTCCCTTTGTGCAAAGCTGCTGGCTTTTGGCTACCGCATTAGGGGGATGGGAAAGGGAGGGAAGGGGGATGGGAGAAGGCCCAAGTAAAAAATGTCAGACTATGCTGCCTTATGGAGTCTCAGTAACTTCCTTTGGATAGATGATGCTGTTTGTTCTGTGGCTTTGGTTAATTTCTAGAGTTCTGAAATGGTTGATTTTAGTTATTTTGTCCATATTTTCATAGTTTCAGTGGGAGAGCAAGTTCACAGAGGTACTCGTTCCATCACTCCAAAAGTCTATTTACAATACATATTTTTAGGAAAAAAGTACAATGTGATCTTGTTTACTTTCTCATCTTTGTTAGATTCTCTTCCACTTATTCATTACCTATCTTCTTAATATCTGCATTTTCAAATAAAATTTGTATTTACAGTGTTCATTCTATTTTGAAGTTTATTGGGACTCTACTCTCTCTTCCTGGTAAATATGTATTTGTTAATGTGTAAGAGATATAAGTATCATCACATATTTTATTATTTTTGTGCTTGACTTTCACTAATTTTATAAGATTTTATTAAAGTGAGTTCTATTATTTTTATACTTAATTAATATTGCTCTACTCAATGATCTTGGCTTTCAGATGCTACTTGCTTCTATATTTGGTTTTATGAAAAAAATTGAATTCCACAGAATTATTCCCTTGCTAGTCTCTGCAATTATAAATTCCAGAAGGAATAAAAGCTACATCTACTAAATTTTAAAAAGCAAATTTATATAAATTCCCTAACATAAGGTAAGATGGTTCAATTTTACCATAGTAAATTTACTGCAATAAATTTACATTATATCCTTTATTTACATTACATCCTTTGCATAAAATCAGTGGGTGAATCATGGCTTGAGAACACTTCTTCGATTAATTATGCAGCAATAATGTCCTCAATATGTATTGTCATTTACAATTGTAATTTGCTAGATGATACAGATGAGCTGTAGCAATAAGTCACATAATTGCCTTTTTAATGCTGTGGTAGGTATATTATGGTCATTAATTATCAACTTGACTAATTATTATTGGTAGCAATTAATCTTTGCTCTAATAATTATTGCTTATGAATATACATTATTTTCCCCCCTTACCTTTTGCAACGATATGAAGATGATATATGTGATTACTAAACTATGGATTGTCTAAAACAAGAGTTAAATAATTTGATGTGAAAAAGATGTCTCTGAGCTCAGATAGGTTTTTATTAAGCTATTGAAACTGTAAAAAGTTATATGATATAGTGATTTTTCTCAGATATTATGCCTGCCCCATTCCACTACCCCCAGATTTGTTTCTTTGCATTTCATATACTGCTGTGCAAAGCTTCTAGCTGCCTTAGATAGGGCAGTTGTTAAGAAGTGTGCTTCTGTAAATGAGTGAGTATAACCTTAGCACTGGGCAAAAAGGAATAGAAAGGAAGTCATGAAATGATGGCTCTTAAAAACTCTTCATAGTATTACCAAAGCTCATATTTACAAATTTCTGACCATGATCAATACAACATTTATAATAAAAAGGATGGACCCTGTGTTCTCAGCATAAACATAGTATCTGGCACCCAGTAGATGCTCAATAAGTGTTAGAATAAATAACAGAATAGTGAAGTGAACTCAGTGTCTGGTAACGAGGAGAAGCTGGTTCAGTCAGCGGATAATCAGCTAACTTTCCTTGAAGAGATCATTCAATACGTCTTCACAGAAATAACTTCTACTCTAACACTCACTGTTCAAAGACTCAGAGAAATGCATTGACATTCACTGGATCAGAAACAAAAGAAATTTAAAACTGATGATGCTGATTTTAAACAAGGTTTGCTGGTTCTTGGAACAATAGAGGCTTACACTTGCTATAAGATTTATCAGAAGATTGTGTCATCAGAACAAACTTGAATGAACTACTATTTTAAGAAGTCTGAACCAGTTCAGCCCATGAAGAAATATTTTGCCATGGCAATGATATTAAGTGTGTGATCTAAAATGTTTTTGAAAACAGATATTTGTGTGTTATTTCACCCTCATTTATTTTGGAGGGACAATTTAAGCATGTTTAATGGTTCCAAACGGGCTTCTAGTACTGTAACTTTAATATATAACATTATGACTTTGAGAAAGAAGGATTTAACCTGAGGTGGTTTGATTTATGACTGACCATCATACTAGAAATAATTAAATTATGTGTTGGTGGTTTCTCTGAGAGTGTATGGGGTGTGTGTGTGTGTGTGTGTGTGTGTGTTTGCATGAGTGATGAATAGTGAGTTCCTACAAACAATATAGGAGAAATACACAAGCACTGGTTTGTCTGAATAAAGCAGTGGCCATAGTACAGCCCCTTAGTTTTCCTTGTGATCAATATTTTCCTCGAAAATGTCACTATTTAAACAATATACAGAATGAAGTGATGGAAAGCAGTGTGGTTAAGAGCAGAAATTCTGAGGTCGGGTGATCTTGGGTTGGAGTCTTACCTCACTATTCACTAAGAGTCTTACTGAAAGTTGTTTAGTCATTTTTAACCTAGTTTCATTATCTTTGAAACACTGGTTTTGAAAATAAGACTGTGTCATGGGATTATTATGGAGATTCATTCTAGGTAAAGATCTTATTATGGTCATGTTAATAGTACCTGCCTCATAAGGTTGATGAGAGGATTAAATGTAGGAAAATTAGTATACACAGCATGCTGTAAATAAATATTATTTACTACTTTTGTAGTAATTGTTATTACCAAGTAAATACAATTCAAATACTATATAAACATTTTAAAATCACATTTGAAGGTAAATATAAATACCAATACAATTTTTTAGACAAAACTATTTTCAAAACCAACAATATCATATTTATTGACTAATTTCCCTTAAATAATCCACCAGCAAGCTTACAGAAGAGTATTTCTCTCTTTGCTGAGATATTCTCTTTAGCCTCATTGACATTCTCTGTCCCGTAGTGTGAGGAAGGGTCTGAGGAGAAGGACAGCTCACAGCCGGTCACCTTATTTCTCTAGGTTATTCTAGAGAGAATTCCAACGTGGATTTTACATTGCATCATTGGTACGAGTGGCTTATTTGGTCTGACTCTTTCTAAATGGATCCACACCAATAACTTATTCCAACTGTGACGTCCTTCAACACTTGACCAAGGATAACTTCCCAGATTGGGCTAAACACTATAGTGGTGACAACATTAAAAAATTTTATATTCTAGCCCTATCCCCTAAGACATCATGTTCTTTTAGCTATACTGAATACAAGCTCATGACTTGGCAAGTGTTAAAGATTTATCTGTTTATTAACATTTTACTCACAAGGATAAAACTCTTGAAATATTACATCTCATTTTCAAGAATGTCCTTGGGATGGAAAGCAGATATATTCTTTGTCACATTACATTTTCAGACCATGTAGGTCACTGTCGTAAAGCAGTCACCAGAAAAGTTAAATGAAACTGTATTATGCAATAGGTTTTTTCATATTTTAGATACATATACATTTATATAATACCTGATTGTAAATTTTGATGGTAGGGCTAGCTAAGAACTCTGGAGTGATTGCCAAGCTCTCAAGGAGGTAAACAATTTTTGGAATGGACAGAATTGTATTTTTTACTAAAATGTAGCAAAATTTTCATGTTTACCTTTATGAAAAAATTATTCTTTTGTTTATTATGGTTAAAAATTAAGTGAAAAATGCAGTAGAGTTTCTTGCCATTCCATCCTCTACCTGCCATCCTCTTTGGCAGATGTTATGCATAGAATAGAATTAAGTTGCGGGGGATGTTAGTGTATTGGTTAGGCAGTAGTATCAATTTTTCAACCTAGTTGGCTCCAGAATATTCGCTGGCTGTCCTCAGTTGCTGTTGTGAGGAGTGTATTGGATGCTGCTGTGAATTATAGAAGGAGGTTAAGACTGCAGGACTTGCGATTGACCAAAGATAGATTTGTGTCCAAGGTCCACTACTTAATAACCTTGTTTTTTAGTCTTCTTATCTCTAAAAGTGGTGCAATAATAGTATAATTGTTTTTGGTAGGTGGTGAGGAGTAAAAAGATTATATTTAGCACAAGACCTAGAACAAATGACCACTTATAAAATGAAAACTGTTACAATTATCTCCTTGTGATTGTTAATTTTGTGTCAACTTGACCGGGCTAAGGGATGCCCAGATAGCTGTTAAAACATTATTTCTGGGTGTGTCTATGAGGGTGTTCCAGGAGAGAGTAGCATTCAAATCCCTCGTCTGAGTAAAGAGGATCCCCCTCACGAATGCAGGTGAGCATCATCCAATCCATCGAGGACCTGAGTAGAATAAAAAGGCAGAGAAAGGCGTATTACTCTCTCTGCTTGAGCTGGGGCTTCCTTCTCCTCCTGGCCTTGGACATCTGTGGTCCTGGTTTTTCCGGCCTTTGGGCTCAGACTGGGCCTTCCACCATCAGCTCTCCTGGTTCTCAGGCCTTTGGACTTGGACTGAATTACACCACCAGCTTTCCTTGTTCTCCAGCTCACAGACAGCAGATTGTGGGACTTCTCAGCCTCTATAATTGCATGAGACAATCCTATAATAAATCTCCTCTTGAATATATCTGTATATATCCTATTGGTTCTGTTTCTGTAGACAATCCTGACTAACATACCTCTCAAATTACATCATTCCTTCAAAAAATTATTATGACTCTCTAGGAAATTATCTATTTCTTTTCCTTTCTTTAATTTACTTTTCAGGCTGGGCCACTTCTCATGTAGAAGAGTAGATTATGTAAGCATACTTTCCATGACTAAATTAAGGCTTCTTTTTTTATGTTATATTTCAGATTCATTGCAGCTTTAGATGAGTTTCTCTTCTTAGTGTGTAAGGATTCATTCAGCCAGTCAATTCACATTGAACTCACCCTACGTGCCTGTATTGCACTGGGAGCTGGGACAAAAAGTGTGTAAGGTAAATAGGAGCCTTGCCTTCCTAGAGCTTACAGTTTAGAGAGAGACCTACACAGAGGCAATTGTCTTGCGTACGATAAGTACTCTAATGGGAGGAGTACATGTTGCTATGGGGGCACATGGTTGGTCTTGGAGAAATAATGTTTAAAAAACACAAACCCAAAGATTGAGTAGGAGTTAGCCACACAAAAATGTAAGGGGAGAATTATTCCACACAGAAGAAATAGAGTGTTCAAAAAATTTATAATATAAGGGTGAGCATGGTGTGTTCAAGAACTGAAATAAAGTATTTTTATTTTTGATATGAATGCAGACTGGAATTTCAAAGATAGCAAGAAAAGAGGCTGGAAAAGTAAACAAAGGCAAGATCGTGAGTGGCTTTTTACAAAATTTTGAATAAGTTTTACTTTATCCCAAGGGAAAAAGGAAGCCACTGAAGGATATCAAGTGGGATAAGAAATGACCCCTGCTTGTTTAAGAAGTGTAACTGAGGGGCACAGGCAACTGAGAGAAGGATGTCAGACTAAAGGCAAGAGGACAATGTAGGAGGTTATTGGAGCAATTCAGGAAGAAAAGCAGGGACATGTAGACCGAAATAGTGGTGAGGGCTGGGGAGGAGCAAGTGGACCTGGTAAATGTCTAGAAACTTTACTTATCAAAATTTCATGAGGGGGCCGGCCCCGTGGCTTAGCAGTTAAGTGCGCACGCTCCACTACTGGCGGCCCGGGGTTCGGATCCCAGGCGCGCACCGACGCACCGCTTGTCCAGCCATGCTGAGGCCGCGTCCCACATACAGCAACTAGAAGGATGTGCAACTGTGACATACAACTATCTACTGGGGCTTTGGGGGAAAAAAAAAGGAGGAGGATTGGCAATAGAGGATTGGCAATAGATGTTAGTTCAGGGCCGGTTTTCCTCAGCAAAAAGAGGAGTATTAGCATGGATGTTAGCTCAGGGCTGATGTTCCTCACACAAAAAAAAAAATTTCATGAAAGTTTGAATGACCTCTGTAGTAGCAATAACAATAATAGTTAACTCTTAAATAGCACCTACTATATACTTATGGTCTTCTAAGTGTTTTTGCTGATATTGTCGTTTAATACTCACAGAAAATATCTGAGTTAGTTACTACTATAATCTCCATTTTAAATGAGCAAACTTAGCAACAGAAAATTTAAGTAACTTGCCCAAATTCACATACCTAGTGAGCAGAAAAGCTAGGATTTAAACCCAGGCATTCAGGTTCTGGAGTTTAAGCTATTCAGCATGTTGAGGCTACTCTGCTGTTCCGAATGAGAGTAACTAACGCTGACCTTGCATTTATGTACCAGACACTATGTCAAGTGCATTATTGTCATTGTTTCATTTAAATGGTTCCAATCAGTGAATGTGAAGGAAGGAAGGTGAAGGAAGAAAAAATTGGGTTTCTTGTTTTGTTGCAAATATAGGGAGACCAGTAGATGAGCACAAGTTGGAAATGATGAATTTAATTTTAATCAAGTCTATTTTGAGCTGCCTCTGAGTCATCCAAACTGAGATGTCTAGTAGGCATCTATATATATATGACTAAAGCACTGGAGAGTTATTTGGGCTGGAAGTAAAGATTTCTATATGCATCAGTATACAGATGGCAATTAGGGACACAAAAGTGTTCAGGTAGAGAATTTTACAGGAAAAAACACTTGGAGAAGAACACAGAGAACTAGTAACTTTAAAGTCTGGGAAGAGAGAGAGGTGCCTGAAAAGCAGGATAAAGAATGGTCAGGGAGTTGAAAAAAAAATAGAAAACATGAAGTCACAGAAGTCAAGATAAAAGCGCTTTTCAGAATGAGAAAGTGGTCAAATCAACAATGTCAAATACTACAAAACATCTAAGAAAGTTAAGGCCTGAAAAACGCCTGTTTGATATAATAATGTAGACCCTATTGGTGACCTTAGGACAGTAAGTTTCAGTGCAGCAGTGGAGGCAGATCCAGATTCAGTGAGATAAGATGTGAGTGTTAAGTGAGCGCCTAGTGATAGGAAATGCAGACGAGAATAAAGGATTTTAGCTGTAATTTGTCAAAGAACCATTAGGTGGTAACTGTATGGTGGGTGGGTACATGTGAAAAGAGTATTTATAGATCAGTGGAATAGTATAGATAATATAGAAATAAAGTCACACTTGTACAGCCAATTGATTGTAAAAGATGCCAATGAAATTCAATGGGAAAAAGTAGCCTTTTAAGAAATGGTGTTGAAAAAATTGGGAAATATGTGAAAAATAAATCTTGATTCCTAACTTAAACCACATGTGAAAATTAATTGGAGAGAAAAGCAGACCTAAAAAACAGCTAAAAGCATAGAGTCTCTAGAAGAAACATGATTTCGGGTAGACAAATATTTATTCATAGGATACTGAAATTAATAATTAGAAAAGAAAATATATAAAGTATAATTCATTAAAATTAAAATTTATGCTTATCAAATACACCAGTTATTAAGTGAATGGACAGTCTAGTAGAAAATATTTGCAAAATATATACCTGATAAAGGACTTGTATCAAGAATATATAAAGAATTATAAAACTCAATAACCAAAAGACAAGCAACCCAAGAAAAAGGGGCAAAATTTTGAACAAACACTTTACAGAAGAAGATATATGAATAGCTAATAGCACATAAAGTGGTGCTCAAAATCAATAATAATTAGGGAAATGCAACTTAACACCATAACGATATACCTCTACACACTCACTGAAATGATTAACATTAAAAAGATTGACAATAACAAATGGTGAAGATATAGAGTAAGCATAACTCTCATAAATTGCTGGTGGGTATATAAAATTCTCAAGCACTTTGGAAAAAAAAAGATTTTGTCAGTTTCTTACGAAAGTAAATATGCACCTAACCTTTGTCCCACTAATTTCATTCCTCTGTATTTACCTAAGAAAAATAAAAAGACTTGTATGAGGATGTTCATAGCACCTTTATTCATAATAGCTCAAATTTTGAAATAACCCAAACTTACATCAAGACATGAATGGTTAAAATAAAAGTGGTATATTCATACAATGGAATACTAGTCAGCAAAATAATAAAAGTGAAAAGCAAAGAAATTTATTGATATACACAAAAATATGCATGAATCTCAGAGTCATTAAGCTGAGCTAAAGAAACCAGACATGAAAGAACGCCTACATGTGATTTTATTGATGTGAAATTCTACATCAGGTTTACTTAACAGTTAAAAAAAAATCAGAATATGGTTGCCTTTGGGGTGGTGAGAATACTTGGGAAGGGGGACGAGTAAGTTTTCCGGCTAATGGAAAAGTTCTATCTCTTAATGAAGCGTGAGTTATGCAGATGGATACATTTGGTTACACTCACGAAATTTTACACTTTTGATTTGTACATTTCACTCTACATAAATTTTACTTAAAAAATACTCTTAATAAATATAGAGTCCTAACTGGTAGGCTTGCTTTTTGCAGTGATAGAAGTTGGCAATTGTGAAACTGATTTCTACGTATTCCAGGCTTGAACAAATGTAGATATAGGTGTTGGCATACGTAAACATATAGATACATAGACATTATATATATACATAATTCTGTATACACGTATTCATATTTTCCTAGCTCTGTCTGCTGAGAGGGTCTGGAAACAATGACACAGCAGAAGCAATAAACACATTGGGTGCCTAGATCTTGGTTTCTAAATATCATTTTTCTCTAAAGAGAACCAGGACTTCTTAGAGGAAAGTTGCTTCCAAAGCTGGAACAGGAAAAATTTCAAGGTCAGCCAGGAACATCGTGTTGTGGAAGAAAGTGCTTAAAGAATGCTTCAATTCTTTTTCTGATTTCTGCTCTTATCCTCAAAAACAGAAAGTGCTTAAAGAATGAGTAAATCAAAGGTCACTGCATTCAATTACAGGAACTCACACTGGCCAAATCCAGGAAAATTTGACCATCAAAATAAATGATAGAAATCAATTTTAGGCCATTGAATAAAATAAAAATCCGTGAGTTGATACTGAAATAAATAAATGAGTGTGTAGTGAATCAATAAACAATCAAATAAATAAGAAAAAATAAGGGGAAGCCCTTGTTTACAGTAGAATACTCACTGATGAGAGGGGAGGCGAGAACTGCCGCCAGAGGATGAAAGAGCAACTGGTAGCAGCAACACTTCCCTCCCAAGGCGATGAGGAGAGAGCTGGCAGATGCGGAAATGTCTGTATATTCATTGGAGAGAAAGCAAAGAAATTACTTTCTGATTTTTGTTGTTGGTGATGAATTTTCCTCTGTGAAGTATAAGGTCTAAAATAGCTATCTGGGAAGTGGACTAGGTATCAAATTAATTCAATGCAATCCCTATCAAAGTTCCAACAACATTTTTCACAGAAATAGAACAAAGAATCCTAAAATTTATATGGAACAACAAAAGACCCCGAATAGCTAAAGGAATCCTGAGAAAAAAGAACAAAACTGGAGGTATCACACTCCCTGATTTCAAAATATACTACAAAGCTATAGTAACCAAAACAGCATGGTACTGGCACAAAAACAGACACACAGATCAATGGAATAGAATCGAAAGCCCAGAAATAAACCCACACATCTATGGACAGCTCATCTTTGACAAAGGAGCCAAGAACATACAATGGGGAAAAGAAAGTCTCTTCAACAAATGGTGTTGGGAAAACTGGATAGCCACATGCAAAAAAATGAAAGTAGACCCTTACCTTACACCATGCACAAAAATTAACTCCAAATGGATTAAAGACTTGAATGTAAGACCTGAAACTATGAAACTTCTAGAAGAAAACATAGGCAGTACGCTCTTCCACATCGGTCTTAGCAACATCTTTTCAAACACCACATCTGACCGGGCAAGAGAAACAATAGAAAAAATAAACAAATGGGACTACATCAAACTAAAAAGCTTCTGCACAGCAAAGGAAACCATCAACAAAACGAAAAGACAACCTAACAATTGGGAGAAGATATTTGCAAACCATACATCTGATAAGGGCTTAATCTCCAAAATATATAAAGAACTCATGCATCTCAACAACAAAAAAACTACCAACCCAATTAAAAAATGGGCAAAAGACCTGAACAGACATTTCTCCAAAGAAGATATACAGATGGCCAACAGACACATGAAAAGATGTTCAAAATCACTAACTATCAGGGAAATGCAAATCAAAACTACAATGAGATATCACCTCACGCCCGTCAGAATGGCTATAATTAACAAGACAGGAAACAACATGTGTTGGAGAGGATGTGGAGAGAAGGGAACTCTCATACACTGCTGGTGGGAGTGCAAACTGGTGCAGCCACTATGGAAAATAGTATGGAGATTCCTCAAAAAATCAAGGATAGAACTACCATATGATCCAGCTATTCCACTGCTGGGTATTTATCCAAAGAACTTGAAAACACCAATTTGTAAAGGTACATGCACCCCTGTGTTCACTGCAGCGTTATTCACAATAGCCAAGACTTGGAAGCAACCTAAGTGCCCATCAAGGGACGAATGGATAAAGAAGATGTGGTATATATACACAATGGAATACTACTCAGCCATAAGAAACAATGAAATCCAGGCATTTGTGACAACATGGATGGACATTGAGGGTATAATGCAAAGTGAAATAAGTCAGAGGGAGAAGGTCAAATATCGTATGATTTCCTTCATTAAGTAGTAGATAAAAACAACAATAAACAAACACATAGGGACAGAGATTGGATTGGTGGTTACCAGAGGGGAAGGGGGGAGGGAGGAGGGTGAAAGGGATAATTCGGTAGATGTGTGTGGTGATGGGTTGTAATTAGTATTTTGGTGGTGAACATGATGTAGTCCATGCAGAAATAGAAGTACAATGATGTACACCTGAAATTTTTACAATGTTATAAACCAATAAAATAAATAAATAAATAAATAAATAAATAAAAAATAAAAAAAATAAAAAAGAAAATATGAAAGGACTTTGAGGGGCCTGTTGATATTGGAAATAAAGAATTTATAATGCTCCCAGTTTGCAATCAGGGTTACTCATGCATTGTGATTTTATTATTGTTCTGCTCTATCCCTACCTAGAAGTAAAAATTGCGGGGGGGCATACTACTTTTCTTTTCAAATTTACTTATAGAATATTCTTCTCACTTTATTTATTGACATGCTTGTAAATTGCAGTTTTCTCTTAGCAGTATCCAAGTGAGACAGAACTAAAGGTAGGGTCGGCATTAATTCCTTGGCTACTGTAAAATTAAATAGATTTTACTCCTTTGTCTTGGAGGTCGGAAGTCCCTCCTATGTATCTTCTTTTGATTGAAATTTTTATTGAGAAAACTGTAGAGTCACATGCAGTTTAAGAAATAATACAGAACAATCCAGATCCCTTGTATGCTTTCCCGGGTTCAGTCAATGGTAACATTTTGTAAAACTGTAGTATAATATCAAACCAGGATGATGACGTTAATACAATTCACCAATCTTACCCAGATTTCCCTGGTTTTACTTGTGCTCATTTGGGTGGAAATGTGTGTGTTTAATTTGTCCTACACAGTGTTGTTAGATGTGTAGGTTTGTTTATCTGCCATTACAGTACTGATACAACTGCACAAGTATCCCCGCATAGTCTTTTTATAACCACCCCATCCCCCTCCTGCTGCCTGCTCTCCATCCCTAACCCCTAACCAGTAATCTGTCCTCAATCTTCAAAATTTTATTTCAAAAATGTTATGTATATGGACTTGTACAGTATGTAACCTTTTGGATTGGCTTTTTTTGTCTAGCATAATGCCCTGAGGATTCATTCAAGTTGTATCAAAAGTTTCCTCTTATTTAATGCTCGGTCGTATTCCATGGTATATTGGTACTAGAATTTGTTTAACTATTCACTTTTGTAAGGACATTTGAGCTGATACCAGTCTTTGGCTGCTACAAGCAAAGCTGCACATTTATGCACAGGTTTTTGCATGAAAATAAGTTTCTATTTCTCTGGGATAAGTGATAAATTTGCTGGGTCATACAATATATTAGCCTGCTAGGGCTGCATAACAAAATACAAAAGACTGGGCGGCTTAAACAGCAGAAATTTATTTTCTCACAGCTCTGGAGGCTGGAAGTCCAAGATCATGGTGCCAGCAGTGTTGGATTCTTCTGAGGCCTCTCTCCTTGGCTTGCAAATGGCCACCTTCTTGCTCTGTCCTCATGTCTTAGTCCATTTGGGCTACTATAACAAAATATCACAGACTGGGTAGCTTATAAACAACAGAAATTTATTTCCCAGAGTCCTGGAGGCTGGGAAGTCCAAGATCAAGGTGCCAACATGGTTGTGTTCTGGTGAGGGCCTTCTTCCTTGTTCACAGCTGACACCTTTTTCTTCTCACTTGTCTCACATGCTGGAGGGGCTAGGGAGCTCCCTGAGGTCTATTTTTGAACACTAATCTCATCCATGTGGGTTTCACCCCTATGACCTAAGCATCTCCCAAGAGTCCTACCTCCTCATACTATCATCCTTGGGAGTTAGGATTCTAATATATGAATTTTGAGGAACGCAAACTTCACATGGTTTTTCCTCTGTGCATGCACATTCCTGGTATCTCTTCCTCTTCCTATAAAGATGCCAGTCATATTGAATTATGGTGTCACCCTTATGACTTATTTAACCTTAATCACCTCTTTAAAGGCCCTGTCTCCAAACATATTCATATTGGGGTTTAGTGCTTCAGTATATGAATTTTAGGAGAACACAATTCAGTCTATAACATATAGCAATTGCATGTTTACTTTTAGAAGAAATTGCCAAACTGTATTCCAGAGTGGCTGTGCCATTTCACGTTCTCACCAGCATTCCATAAAGTGATTCAGTTTCTCCATATCCTCACATCCTTGGTATTGTCATTATTTTTCATTTCCCTGATGGGTAATTATGTTTAACATATTGTGCTTATTTATCATCTATATATCATTTTCAGTAAAATATCTGTTTATGTCTTTTGCTTGTTTTCTAATTATATTGTAGAATTTTTACTTTTCAATCTTTAGCGTTCTTTATGTATTCTGGATACCAGTCCTTTGTTGGGTATGTGGTTTCCAAATACTTTGTCCCAGCCTCTAGCTCATCTTTTCATCAACTTAACACGGTCTTTCATAGAGTAAAAGTATTTAATTTTGATGTGGTCTGAGTCACCAATTTTTTTCTTTTCTAGGTTGTGTTTTTGGAATCAATTCCAAGGACTCTTTGCCTAGACCTAGATTCCAAAGATTTTATACTATTTTTTCCTACAAGTTTCATAATTTACATTTAAGTCTATCATCTATTTTGAGTTCATTTTTGCATAAGCTGTGATATTTATGTCAAGGTTCTTTTTTTTCTTATGAATGTCCAATTACTCCAGCACCATTTGTTATAAAAGCTATCTTTCCTCCAATGAATTGCTTTGTGCCTTTTTCAAAATTCGGTTGGCGTGTTTGTGTGGGTCTGTTTCTGAGTTCTCTATTTTGTTTCATTCATCTGTTAATCTAACCCTCAGCAGTACCACACCATCTTACTGTAACTATATAGTAAGCCTTCATTTCAGGTAGAGTAATTCTTTCCACTTTAATTTTCTCAGTCAAGATTGTTTTAGCTATTCTAGAGCCTCTGGCTTTCCACATAAACTTTAGGATAAGTTTGTATGTATCTACAAAAAAACTTCCTGCATTTTTTTTTTAATGGAAATTGCATTAAACCTGTAGATCAAATTGGGAGAATTGACATTTGTACGGTGATGAGTCATCCAATCCATGAGCATGGCCTATCTCTTAACTAATTTAGGTATTCTTTGATTTCTTTCATAGTCATTTTGCAATTTTTAGCATATAGATAATGTCCATGTTTTAGTAAGTGTATACCTATACTTCATTTTTTTGGAGCCATAATAAATGCTATTGTAATTTTAATTTTGGTTGTTGTATGATTATTATTATTATGTAGTGTCATGATTGATTTTTGAGTGTTAGTCTTGCTGAACTCACTTATTAGTTCTAAGACTACATTTTCAGATTTCTGGGTATTTTCTATGAATACAGCAAATCATATGTAAATAAAGATAGTTGTATTTCTTTGTTTCCAATCTGTATGACTTTCATTTCTTTATCTTGCCTTATTTCAGTGGCTAGAACTTCCAGTAATACTTTGAATAAGAGTGGTGAGAGCAGACATTTTTGCTTTATATCCAGTCTTAGGGGGAAAGAATTCAGTCTTTCATCATTGTGTATGATATTACCTGTAGGATTTTTTGTAGATGCTCTTTGTCAAATTGAGGAAATGGTCCTCTATTCCTAACTAGCTAACAGTGCTTTACATGTATGGCTGGTGAATTTTGTCAAATATTTTTCTGCATCAATTGACATAATTGTATGTTTTTCTTCTTTAGTTTATTGACAGGATGCATGACATTGATTGATTTTTAAAAGTTCAATCAACCTTGCACAAAAGGGATAAAACTCCCCTTGGCTATAGTGTATAATTCTCTTTATATACTATTGAATTTAGTTTGCTAATATTTTGTTGAGAATTTTTATATACGTTCCATTTGAGATATTGGTGTGTAGGTTACTTCTTTTGTACTATCTGATTTTGTTATCAGGATAATCCTTGCCTCAAAAATGATTTGGAATGCATTCTCTATTATTCTATTTTCTTGAAGAGATTATGTAGAATTGGTGTTAATTCTTTTTTAATGTTTGATAGAATTCTGCAGTAAAATCATGTGTCTTGGAGATTTCTTTTTTGGGAACTTTTAAGTTATGAATTTAATTAGCTTAATAGTTATAGGGCTATTGAGATTATGTATTTCATCTTGGTTGAATTTTAACAGTTGGTAGTTTTCAAGAACTAGGTCTATTTCTTCTAGGTTGTCAAAATTATGAGCAAAATTCACTTGTAGTATTACCTATTATCACTTTAATGGCTACAGGATCTGTAGTGATATCCCCTGTTTCATTCCTGATATTGGTGATTTGTCTTCTCTCTTTTTATTTTTGTCTGTGTTGTTAGAAGTTTATTAATTTTACTGATTTAAAAAAAAAACAGCTTTTTTTCCCCCAAAGACTTTTTTTTTAATGTTTTCTTATTTTCAAATTCACTGATTTCTGCTCTTATCATTTTGGTTTTCTTCCTTGTACTTGCTTTGGGTTTATTTTACTCTTTCTTTTTCTAATTTCTTGAGGTAGGAACATAGGTTATCAATTTGGGATCTTTTAAAATTTCTCATGTAAATATTTTGTGCTAAAAATTTCCCTCTCAGCACTGCTTTAGCTACATCTGAAATATTTTGATAAGTTGTATTTTTGTTTTTATTTACTTATACTTATTTTTAATTTCCCTTGAGATTTCTTCTTTGACCCATGTATTATTTAGAAGTCAATTATTTAATTTCCATATGTCTAGAGATTTTCCTGTTTTCTTTCTGTTATTGATTTCTAATTTTATTCCATTCTGGTCAACTCTGTAGGATTGCAATTAAATTTGTTGGACTTTGTTTTATGGCCCAGGACATCGTCTATCTTGGTGAATCTTTTAGCGGTGCGTTAAAAAAAAAGTGTATTTACTATTATTAGATGGAGTTTTCTATAAATGTGAATTATATCTGATTGATTATGTTTTTCAGATCTTTTATTTCCTTACTGATTTTCTGTCTAGTAATTTCACCTTTTGCTGACAGAGAGGTGTGGAAGACCCTAATCATGACTGTGGATTTGCCTATTTTTCCTTTCAGCTCTATCACTTTTTGCTTTGTGTATTTTCAGGCTCTGTTGTTTGATACATGCACATTTAGGATCACTATGTCTTTCCAGCAGGTTGATATTTTTATTATGTGCTGTCTGTCTTTGTCTCTAGTAATTCTCCTTGCTCTAAAGTCTACTTTATTAGATATTAATATAGCCACTACTGCCTTTTGTTGATTAACGTTTCCATCATGCATCTTTTTCCATCCTCTTACTTTCCATTTCCTTGTGTTGACTTTGAAGAGTTCTTGTAGGCAGCGTATAGTTGGATTGTGTTTCTTTATCCACTCTGGCAGTCTCCGTGCTTAGATTGGTGTACGTTAACCATTTACGTTTAAGGTGATTATTGATATGTTGGTGCTTACGGCTGTTATTTTATTGCTTGTTTTCTGTGTGTTACCTTTGGTTCTCATTAGTCTTCCTTTGTTTCTCCTTTCTTGGCTTCCCGTTGGTTACTTGGACATTTTTAAAGATTCCATCTTGATTTATCTATAGTGTTTTTAAGTGTATCTCTTCATATAGTTTTCATTGTGGTTGCTCTGGGCATCACTACACACACACACACACACACACACACACAAGCACACACGTACATACAACTTACCATAACCTACTGGTATCAATGTTTAACTACTTCTAATGAAAGGTGGAAGCCTCTCTTCAATTTAACCATCTTTTTCTTCCCAGTATTTTTTCCTTTTCTGGGGGGAGGAAGATCAGCCCTGAGCTAACATCCATGCCAATGCTCCTCTTTTTGCTGAGGAAGACCAGCTCTGAGCTACATTTATGGCCAGTCTCCTCCTTTTTCTCCCAAAGCCCCAGTAGATAGTTTATGTCATAGTTGCACATCCTTCTAGTTGCTGTATGTGGGATGCAGCCTCAGCATGGCCGGACAAGTGGTGCCTTGGTGCGTGCCCGGGATCCGGACCTGGGCTGCCAGTAGCGGAGCACACGCACTTAAACTCTCAGCCACGGGGCCGGCCCCCTTCCCAGTTTTAAATATCAATATCTTGAGTATCAGATGGTATTATAATTTTTGTTTCAATAATCAAATATGATTTATAAAACTCATGAGGAAAGGATCATCTACGTTATGTGCTCATCTTTCTCCTCTTTGCATCGATCTTTCTTCCTTCTTGATGCTCCAAAATTCTTTCTTTTGTCATTTTGTTTTTCCTTGAAGAACTTCCTTTGGCCAACCTCTAAGGGAAGGTTTGCTAGTAAGAAATTCTTTTAGTTTTCCTTTGTCTGAGAATGTCTTTATTTCTCTTCATTTCTGAAGGATAATTATGCCATCTATAGAATTGGTGGTTGACAGATTTTTTCTTTCAGTACTTAAAAAATGTTGTGCCACTTCCTTTTGGTCTCCAAAGTTCCACATGAGAAATCTACCACTTGAATTGGTGTTGCTGCGTGGTGAATGTTGCATCTCATTCTGGCTGCTTTCAAGCGTTTTCCTTGTCCTTATTTTCCAATAGTTTAATTATGATTGTTTTGACATGGATTTCTTTGAGTTTATTCTGTTGGAATTTGCTCAGCTTCTTGGCTCTGTAGGTTTGCATCTTTTGCCAGATTTGGAAAGTTTTTAGTCGTTATTCTTTCAAATACTTAGACTCGCTCTTTTTCTTTTCTCCTTCTGGGACTCTCATGTTATGAAAGTTGGATCTTCTGTTATTGTCCCACAGGTCCCTGAGGCTCTGCTCAACTTTTTCAGTCTACTTTCTCTCTCTTGTTTAGATTGAGTGAATTCTATGACCTGTCCCCAATTCACTGTTTCTAATCTCTTTCATTGCCACTCTACTATTGTGTCCATCCAGTGAGGGTTTTATTTTGTTAAATATTATGATATTTTTCATTTCTATAATTTCAATTTGGTTTTTTTGAATAAGTTCTCTTTCTTTGCTGAGATTTTCTATCCTGTCATTTGTCAAGATAATTTTCCTTTGAATATTGAAGCATAGTTAATGATGGCTGACTGAAAATCCTTATCAGATAGTTCCAACATCTGTTTCATCTTAGTGGTTATATCAGTTGATTGTCTTTTCTCATTCAAGTTGTATTTATCTTGTTTCTTGGTATAATGGGTGATTTTTTATTGTATCCTGGAAATTTTGCCAATTATGTTTGGAAATTCTTGGTTCTATTTAGCTGAGTTGTTTTTTTAAACAGGCAGTCACCGTGTTTAAGTTTTGGCCTACTTTTTTGAGCTGTAGTTTCAATGGCAGTTTAAATTTCAGAGCCTTTGTGGTAGATTTTTGGTCTGCTTGGTTTACTTGTGATGCTGGGATTCTCACTTGTCTCAGGCCAGTTGCTGGGTATCTCACAGTGTAGAAGGATGGTATGTAATCCTCCTACCCATGGCTCCTGGCTTCCCAGTTTCTTTGGGAAGGAAATGGGATTCATAGGCCTGCAGTGTAAAAGAGACTTCCTAGGTCTAGCAGAATATTGTGATTTGGTCCATCTTTCTGATTCTGCCCACCAGCCCTAATGCCTCAGGGCAGGGAGGGGTTTTCTGGGCCTAGCTTATTAGTGTGGTTGGGTCGTTTGTCTTATTCAGTTCTGGCTGCAATAACAAAATACCATAAACTCAGTGGCTTAAACAACAGACATTTAATTTCTCACAGTTCTGGAGCCTGGAAGCCCCACAATCAGTGCCAGCATTTTTGGGTTCTTGATGAGGATCCTCTTCCTGGTTTACAGATGGCTACTTTCTTGCTGTATCCTCACAGGGCAGAGAGAGAGCTCTGGTCCCTTCATCTCCTTATAAGGACACCAATCCCACCATGGGGGCTCCACTCCCATGACTTCATTTAACTCAATTGTCTCCCAAAGATCCAACCTCCAAATATCATCACACTGGGGATTAGGGGTTCAACATATGAATTTGGGGGACACACTAACACTTAGTCCATAGCAGTCATTCCTGACTATTTTGCCCACCTGACCTAATTCCTCCTGGAGCAGGGAGGCAATTGGGTACAAGAGCTTCCCCGGAAGGACTGCCTGCTATGGCTTGATCCCCCTTGCTAGATTTGCTGGTTTCTCTTGCACACCCAGTGTTGCTGGGCAGAAAAGTGATGTCTCAGGGTCAAAGAGTCTTCCCAGGCCAGGCTGCTTATTGTGACTGCCTCCTTCCTGCTAGTTCTGCCCACTGTTCTGTGTCTCCTGGAGAGGGAGGGCAATCTCAGTCTGGTGGGAAAGGAGAGTGCTTCCCCTGGTTGCTTTTGGTTGGTGGGGTTACTTATTGATCTCCCTTTCTGCCATGTCAGGCTTGCCTAATATTCTCAGAGGTCTCTCATTTGATCTCAGAAGAGAAATGAGCCTGGCTGGGATGCCTTCCATTGCCAGGTTGGCAAATGCCAAGTCTGGGTAGCCTTCTTCTGTTGGGTAGGGAGAACATAAGACACTTTGCCACTGTGTTTTTCCTCCAATCCTGGGGTCCAAAACTGGTTTGCTTTCTTATTGCTTCTCAGAGTTCTCCTTTGGTTGTCAGTTACATTATTTCCAGGATTTATAGCTGTGCTTAGCTGGGAAGAACTAGGAGAACTAGGTCTTATACACTCTTGTGTGGACCAGAAGTCCCACATTATTTAATTTTCATAGTGATTTGGTTTTAATAGCTATGCAAGGACTGCACTTAATGCCTAACATCCATCCTTTAAATACTTGGATTTTTCATTTATCTTTTTCTCTAATACCAAATTTTAAAGCAGTGCTGCAGTCCTATGACAATATAATATTATTCCTCTATTAGCAATTCTGTAAGATTTATTTTCAAGTTTTAAAATACCTTGATGATGACTTGATCTTTGCTTTTGTAGCTTAAGAATGAAGTTTTCTGACAGCTCAACCAACCAAAGCTTTGCAGCACTTACTGTTCACTGGGGCCTTCTATAAGAATGAGATTGAGCAGCTTTGCATAAAATGAGGAGGTAGGAAAGGATAAAAAGGATATAAATTGGATTAGTTCTTATATTTAAAAATACATTTTGGCGAAGAAATATTATGTTTAACAAGAGCAATGATGGAAGCCCTGAAGTTGTTGAAAATATTGTGTCTCCTTTAACGATTATATGTAGATTGAGAGCAAAGAAAATACCAATTTTATTTGGAGAGATAGAACTCTAACAAATAATTTTCCAACAAAGTTTTTCTAAGTTCTGTGAGGACAAATAGAATAGTTAAATGAATGTTTAATGTTATTTATAGGAAGCATAATAAATAGTTTGGGATTACCTGTCCAATGTAGTCAAGTTGTGTATTTATGGGCTGTTATCCAAACTTTAAATTAGGAACCATTGAACAACACATGCACATTGAACCTGTGCCCATTTTACAATATTTCCTGCATAATTTTACTCTGTAAATTATTAAGGCTTTTATAAATCTAATAACTTTTGATTTATGACATTGTTGGGCATATATATGATTTATTTGATGCCAAGACATTGATTAGGAAGGCAATATCTAACTGTAACTTTTTCATGGGAAATCAGTTTCATTTATATGGCATAGTTTCTACTAGCAAATTGTAGAGAAAGTGGGAATTATAATAATAAATATTTCTGTGCATAAACACATTCACTGAATAACTGAAACATAAATTACTCAGTATCAAAATTTGATCAAATTATATGACTCTGGAACAGTCACATTATGTAATACTCACCAATTTAAGTTATCATTGCCATTCTCCCCTTTGATTTACCAGCAGTAGGTATTTGATCCAAAATCTCTTCATCATTGACTCTGATGAATTTACTCTGTCAAGTAGATTTGGTCTTTTTTTTTTTTTTTCTCCTTCCTTTATGGATAGAGCTAAAAGAATTTTAATCTGAACATTTACTCTGAAAAAATCTAACTGATTTTTCCAACTGCTCAGGATTAGTTTCTTAGTAGCTATGGAAGCCCTTCCGGAGCCATTCACTCTCTCAGTTTAGTGTGCAGAACAAATTAGTACTTCCCAAAATAATACCAATTAAGCCAACATAAAAAAGTTAATATCTATATTAATCTCAAGAGATGAATTACAACATATCTCCAAAGAGCTTCCACTGAAGGACAATGATTTTTCAGCTTGCATGGTTATGCTACTTTTATATTATACTCCTAGAGTCTGCTTTTGCTGGTGGCACCTACTTTTGCTACTGCTACTACTATTACTACTGCTGCTGCTGCCACCATGTGTACACACACACACGTGTACTCACTCGCACATATATATACATACACCACATAAATTTTTTTTGTCTACAAATTCTGGCATTTCATTTTGACAACTGTACTGAGTAGGAATCCAAAGGACGTGTATTCTTTTTCTAGTTCTTTTATAAGTATTGTGTGACATTGGGCAATTCATTTACAATTGTATAACACATTTTCTCCATTTGAAAAATGAAAATGTTGGACTAGGTCATAGATAGGCAAACTAAGGCCCTTGGACCAGCTACCTGCTTTGGTAAATATGGTTTTATTGAAACACATCCACACTCATTCGTTTATGCATGGTCTACAACTGCACTCGCACTGCATCATTAGAGTTGGGTAGTTGCCACAGAGATCGTGTAGCCTGCAAGCATAAATATTTACTGTTTTGCCTTTAAGAAAATATTTGTCAATTCTGGACTAGATGATCAATAAGATCCTTTCCAGGTATTTGTTTATCACTCAAGAAGATTTTGATAGAAAAGAAATCTTAGTCTGCCTACCAAGTACTATGATAAAAATTTTAAATTATTTAGTTTTCTATTCTGAAATTCTTCTCTGTGAATCCAAATGACAAAAATCAGCCCAGTCCGTTTAAATAGCAGAATTGTCTCAAGTGATAATCTGTGGAGTAAAGACAGAGTGCTAAACCCAGTGGTAGTTGTATTGTTAGCAATCTGTCCATTCTCCCAATGCTTCAATCCTGCCATCTTAATTGCAAGACATGTAGCCTAATCTTAAATCAATCTATATTTATTGGGAGATTTTTATTCATTTTGATCCATTTTGGGGAGTTTTAAACACAGCCACACTCCTCAAATAATCAGAAATCAAAAGGAAGAAAAAACATAAAATGAAAATATGTGACTAAAATTCACAAACTCTTAGAAAAGAAAATAGAGAAACATATAGAGGTGTGCACGTGTGTGTGTCTACATTAATTGGTAGAGGGTATTAACAGTGAAGGCTTGAGTTTTATTATATATCAGAGAGGAAGATTGGCATTCATATTGGATTAATGCTTTAATAATGTTCTATTTTTCTGTAACTTTCAAATCACTAAAATGACAATACGTCAATTAAGTGGCCACTAGAAAGTGATGAACTGTCAATTTTCAAATTAGTGAAAGACCTTAAAATCTGTGATCAGGAACTTAAATTTCACAAAGAGGCAAATTGAGAATTCCTGCAGCATTGTGAGGAAGAGAACGAAAGTGTCAATTTATTGTAAAACTTTTGAACTGAAAAATGATAATGTGTTAAGCACAATCTAAGTCACACAAGAGAAATCTAGGACAATTGTGCAAACTAACAACTGGATCTCCCTTTTACTTTTCATAAAATCTTTATCAGCAGAGTCATCATAAGAGTTTATCTTAAATTTTTTTTTTAATTTAGTTTATGTAGGAAATTATGGTAGATTTTTGGGAAAAATGGCCATAAATGCCCTTCCTGATATTCACATCCCCTGTAACGTGATTTTGGATGCTCTTCCGTTAGATGTGGAGTCTAATTCCCCACAACTCATATCTGGGCTGGCCTCATGATCTGGTTTAGCCCATTGAATTCAGTGGAGTTGATTGTACTCCAGTTTTGAACAGACCTCAACAGGCCTTGCATGCTTCTTCATTTCACTCTCTCAGAGAGGGTTCCAGTGACCTTCACCTCACAATATTTTAAAAGCCTTTATGTAGTTCCTCTCACATTGAAATGGGACTGGCCTATGTGTTCAACAGAATGTGGCAGAAGAGATGGTGTCTGACCGCCTAGACTCGGTCATAGTTTGCTATGTTTCTGCCTTGGGCTTTTGGAGAACTGATGTGGGTAAGCCAGCCACCTGCTATAAGAACACAAGTGTGGTCTCATGGAGAGTTCAGCATGGAGAGAAACCAACTTGTCAACACTGGCTTGAAAGCCATGTGGCTGAACCACCTTGAGAGCAGAGACTCAAGACCCAGTCTCCTAACTGTGACTGGAGGTGACATCTGACTGCACCTTCGTGAGCAACCCAAGCCCATACTGCCCACTGGAGCTGCTCCTGAATTCCTGCCCCATGGAGACTTGATTACAGTTCTTTTTAAATCATTAATTTCTGTATGTTTATTATGCAGCAGTCTTTAGCTAACACACCGTAACCAAGTAGGGTATCCAGAGCTTTAGCTGCGCTAGGAACTGTGGCCTGTCTGTGGTGGCAGAGGCAGTATGTGCATGTATAATACATTGAAATCTCACTATCTTGAGAAGGAACTGTTTCCCTACCATGAGTCAACTCTGACTCTGTATGTTTTCACTTTTTTTGCCCCTCCTTTTCCTCCCTTCACTTCCTAATTTTATAAGATTATATTAATTTTATATGTATTTTACCTTATATATTTATTATTTATATATAGTAACAGTTATTATTATTATATTATTTATTTTATTTATCAGCTTTAAACATCTTTTAAAATCTGGCTAATAAAAGAGGAGTTTGATATATCTACACTACTGCAAAAATTGTCACCTTTCAATTCTCAAACTTTGTTAGTTATAGGAGTGCTACAGTGTTAATGTTTTTAATCATAGTATTAACTATACTACTTACATTTCTTTTAGTCCTAGAGCTTTATAGTCTTTTTGCTATTTTTACCATTAATCTCATTGGATGAACTTTATTCTTTAGTAGTTTCCACAGAAAACTCATGGGAACTGAGTTGTTGTAAGGTCAAAACAATTTTGTCTTGTCTTTATGCTTGAATGGCTGGGAATAAAATCACTGGGTCACTTTTCTTTAAGGATTTTAACGGCATTTCTTCAAAGTGTTCTCTGGTGTTCACTGCTACATTAGGGAAATATGAAGTCATCATGATTTGTTTTCTACCAAAAGGGAATTTAATATTTTCGGTCAGCTGCCAAAGGGTTATTAATTTTATTTTTAAAAAGAAATCTAACATTTACTGAGTGCTGAGTGTTACTGGCGTGTAACAGCTATATGAGATAGGTATAATTCTTATTTCCATTTTATAGATGAAAAAACTGGGGCACAGAAACTTAAGTAAGTTTCCCAATGCCATACAGGAAGTCAGTGACTCCATTTTTCCAAAATAGTGGCAAGAGTCCCAGAAAGCAATTCTCTAATTCTGGGACTATTCAACTTGGATCTTCTTTATGCGCTGTTAGTTCTAGAGAACATGTGTATTGTATCTGCCATCTTCTTGGCACTCTTCATCCCTCTGTATTGATCCAAGTTTTTATCAGGTGTCATTTTCCTTCTTCATGAAGAGCTCCCTTTAACATTTCTTGTATTACAGGTTTGCTGGTGACAAATTCTCTCAGTTCTTGTTTTTCTGAAAGAGTCATTGATTTTTGAAGGGTATTTTTGCTGGGTATTGAATTCTAGTTGATTTTTTTTTAGCACTTTAAAGGTGTCATACCATTATCTTTCTTCATACAATAATTCTTTGTTCTGTTGTGCATAATGTTCTTTTTGTCTCCAACTGCATTTAAGATTTTCTCTTTATCACTGGTTATCAGCAATTTGCTTAAGATTTACCTTAGTGTCATTTTCTATGTATGCATCTTGCTTAGGGTTGAGCTTCTTAGATCTTTTCAGTGTTTTCCATAAATGAGGAAAAACCTTGGCCTTTATTTCTTCAAATATATATTTTTATGTCTACCTCTCTCTTTCTCTTCTCCTTCTAGGGCTCCAATTCTATGTGTGTTAGACCACTTTAGGTTACTGCCTTTTTGTTAATTTATTTTCAGTTTTTCTTTCCCTGTGTGTCATTTTGGGTAGTTTTTATTGCTATATATTCAAATTGTCTAATTTTTTTTCCTGCAGGGTCTAATTTGCAGTTAATCTCATCCAGTGATACTTTCATTTCCTCTACAGTATTTTTCATCTCTACAAGTTCCATCTGGCATGTATTTTATATCCTAATTTTTTTTCTCATTATGTTTATGTTTTCATCTGTGAGCATATTGAGCATGTTTATAATAGTTACTTTAACATTCTAGTTCGTTAACTTGATCTTCTCTGTCATTTCTGGATATGTTTCTATTGACAGAGTTTTCTCCTGGTTATGACTCACTTCTACATCTAGCCATGAGGAAGCAAGAAACTTTTATAATTAGCATTCATTACCGAGAAAACAGAGATTATAAACTTTGCTGAGAAAATAAATTAAGCTGAGGAAATACCCTCTATAAAAGCTCTTCAATCCTATTCCCCATTTACAGTTATAAAGAAATAACATGAAGTTATCAAACATTTGAGGAAACTCAACAAAATTAAAGAGATATTAAAATGAACACAGACAAAATTAGTACCCATGGGAAAAGAACTAAACAGTGAAAAGGAAAAAAAAAAAAAGAAAAATTTTAAATACATAAAATTAAATATGTACAGAGAGTTTCTTTAACAAAGCCAAACAGTTATGATAAGAAATAACCTAATTTTGAAAACTAGAAGCAGCCGCATGGAGAACAATCTCTCAATATACAGGTGAAATATCAGAGGGATGCACAGCAGAAGATTAAAGAAGTGACTTGAAAGATTGAACTAAGAGTCTTTTCCAGAACATGGATGGAAAGAGCAAAGTGATGAAAAGCATGGAGAAATGGGGAATAAAGCTAAGAGTTCCAAAGTTTGTGTAAGATTTTTACCAGTTGTCCGATTGGACAAAACGTGGAGAATAGAAGGAATAAAATAAAGAATGCTAGAAAAAAAAATCTTTGAGCTGGGTGAGCAAACAATTAAACAAAATAAAGAGTTTTCAGGTTGAGAGCCAAGCAAGAACACTGAAAGAGACAGATGCCTCTAATAGCCTGACAAAATATCGTAACTCCAAGGAAAAGAAGAAAATCCAAAAATCATCCAGAATAATAATGAAACAAAATGAAAAACAATAGTTTTGCTGGACACCATCCAAACCTTTGCAGAGGTCTCTCCCAGGGAGATTTTGGAAAACTAAAGGCTCCTCCATTTGTTACTATTTTTACTGTAAACAGACCTTAAACTAGAGGCAAAAAATGGGTAAAAAAAAACCTTTTAATTGTGGGAATAAAATGCTTACTCTCCTTTTACCTTGTTTTATTTTTTCATAGCACTTATTACCTTCTTACATAACATAAAATTTACATATTTATTAAATTTAACATTTATCATATATTTCTCGTCACAAGAATGTAAGCTCCTTGAAGGTAGATAATTTTATTTGTTTACTGATTGTCCCAATACTTAGAATAGTGACTGAAACAAAGTAGATTATCAATTAATATTACAAATAATTGTGTAGCATAAATTCTTTACAGTATCCAAGTATTGGAAACTACCTAAATGTTTATCAGTAGGGGAATGGTTAAATAGTGTATCCAGAGCATGTGCCAGTTAAATAGAGTGACATGGTCCTATATTCTTGATGCAAAGACACAAAATCCATCTGTAAGCATGTAGATGTCTAAATAAAGAACTGATATGGTATATTCTGAAATACTAATTACAGTATTACTATCAGTATTACTAATTAGTTACTATTAGTAATCAATTACTATCAGTTCTACAGTATTACTAATACTGTAATTACCAAATTGGACTGAGAAATGGGTAGTCAATTGATAGTCAGTCAAAAAGTATTTTATAAAACTTATTTTGTGCCAAGTAATCTAAGAACTGGGGTATTACAGTGAACAGGTTCTTACCGTGAGGGTGATTACATTTTTGTGGGGGGAGATAGTAATATGCAATCATAAATAACATAATTTCAGGAACCGAAAAGGGCTACAAAGAAAATAAAATAGAGTTGTTTGCTGGAGGCGTACTTTGGGATGTTGGCTGTCTTGTATTGGTTAGTCAGGGACAATGTCTCTGAAAGGGTAATATTTAAGTTGAAACTTGGATGTGAAAAGGAGTGTGGTATATTTCAATCTTCTTAAATTTATTGAGACTTGTTTTGTGGCCTAATATGTGATCTATCCTAGAAAATGTTCTATGTGCATTCGAAAAGAATGTGTATTCTGTGGTTTTGGATGGAATGTTCTGTATATATCTACTAAGTCCGTCTGGTCTAATGTGTCACTTAAGGACAATGTTTCCTTATTGATCTTGATTGGATGATCTGTCCATTGGTGTAAATGGAGTATTCAAGTCCCCTACTATTATTGTGTTACTGTCTATTTCTCCTTTTATGTCTATGAATAATTGCTTTATATATTTAGGTGCTCCTATGTTGGATGCATAGATATTTACAAGTGTTATATCCTCTTGTTGGATTGTTCCCTTGATCATTATGTAGCGCCCTTCTTTGTCTCTTTTAACAGTTTTTGTTATAAAGGCTATTTTGTCAGATATAAGTATTGCTACCCCAGCTTTATTTTCATTGCCATTTGCATGGTGTATTTTTTTTCCACCCCTTCACTTTCAGTTTGTGAGTGTCTTTAGGTCTGAAGTGTGCCTCTTGTATGCAGCATCTATATGGGTCTTGTTTTTTTATCCAATCAGCCACCCTATGCCTTTTGATTGGAGGACTTAGTCCATTAACATTTAAAGTAGCTATTGATAAGAATGTACTTATTGCCATTTTGTTATCTTTTTTGGGGTGGGGTGTTTTAGTAGTTCTTTTCTATTCCTTTCTTCTTCTCTTTCTCTCTTCCCTTGTGGTTTGATGGCTTTCTTTAGTACTATGTTTTGGTACCTTTCTCTTAGTTTTTTGTGTATTTATTATAGGTTTCTGGTTTGTGATTACCACGAGGTTCATGTAGAATAACATATGTACATAGCAATCCATATCAAATTGATGGTCTTTATGTTTGACCTCTTGCTAAAAGCTCTACTTTTTTACTCCCCCCACTACAATTTATGTTGCTGATATCATATTTAACCTCTTTTTTGTGCATGTGTATCCATTAGCCTCTTATCATGGAAATAGATAATTTTAGTACATTTGTGTTTTAACCTTGGTATTAGCTTCATAGGTAGTTGATCTGCTACTCTTACTGTACCTTTACCTTTACCAGTGATTTTATTGTTTTTTGTTTATAGTGGGGTTTGTTTAGAATTTTTTTTTTTTCAGGAAGATCAGCCCTGAGCTAACATCGATGCCAATCCTCCTCTTTTTGCTGAGGAATACCAGTCCTGAGCTAACATCTATTGTCAATCTTCCTCCTTTTTTTCCCCCTTTTTCTCCCCAAAGCCCCAGTAGATAGTTGTATGTCATAGTTGCACATCCTTCTAGTTGCTGTATGTGGGACTCTGCCCCAGCATGGCTGGACAAGCGGTGCGTTGGTGTGCACCTGGGATCTGAACCTGGGCAGCCAGTAGCGGAGCATGTGCACTCAACTGCTAAGCCACGGGGCCGGCCCCTTTTGTGTTTTTTTTGGATAATTTTCTTATTCCTATTTGTGGTCTTTTTTTTTCCACTTAAATAAGTCCCTTTAGCATTTCTTGTAGGGCTGGTTTGTTGGTGATAAACTCCTTTAGTTTTTGCTTGTCTGGAAAACTTTTTATCTCTCCTTCCATTCTAAATGATAACCTTACTGGGTAGAGTATTCTTGGCTGTAGGTTTTTTCCTTCCAGCACTTTAAATATATCATACTACTCCCTTCTAGCCTGTAAGGTTTCTGCTGAGAAGTAAGCAGATAAACTTTTGGAGTTTCCTTTGTATGTAACTTGTTGCCTTTCTCTTGCAGCTTTTAGGATTCTCTCTTTATCTTTAACTCTCAACATTTTAATTATGACGTGTCTTGGTGTGGGCCTCTTTTGGGTTCATCGTATTTGGTGCTCTCTGTGCTTCCTGTATCTGGATGTCTCTTTCCTTCCTTAGGTTAGGAAAATTTTCAGCTGTTATTTCTTCAAATAGATTCTCTGCCCCTTTGTCTCTCTCTTCTCCTTCTGGGACACCTATAATACAGACATTAGTGCACTTGATGTTGTCCCAGAGGACCCTTAGACTGTCCTCATTCTTTTTAATTCTTTTTCTCTTTTATCTGTTCAGCTTGGGTGATTTCCTCTAGTCTTTCACCCAGCTCACTGATCCGTTCTTCTGTATCATCTACTCTGCTATTGAGTCCCTCTAGTGAATTTTTTATTTCCATTTTTGTATTCTTCATTTCTAATTTGTTCTTTTTTATATTTTCCACTTCTTTGTTGATATTCTCACTGAGTTCATCCATTCTTCTCCCAAGATCAGTGAGCATCCTTATCACTATTATTTTGTACTCTGTATCAGGTACATTGTTTATCTCTGTTTCGTTTAGTTCTTTTTCTGAGGATTTATCACATTTCCTTATTTGGAATATGTTCCTTTGCCTCCTCATTTTTCCTCTTTCTCTGTGATTGTATCTATGTATTAGGTAGATCAACTACGTCTCCTGATCTTGGAGAGTTGGCCTTATGTAACAAATGCCTTATGAGGCCCAGCAGTGTGCTTCCCTCTCGTCACCCATTCCAAATGTTCCAGGAGTGTCCCCTGTGTGCGCTACATGTGTCCTTCTGTTGTAGCAGGGTTGCTTTTGCTGCACGTGCCCAGGGAGGCTAGGCAGTACCCCTGGTCAGCTGGTTGTAATGCTCAGCTGCATGTGGCTGCTATGGTCCCTTTGGTCATTTTATTGGGTGTGGGGAGTCCCAGCAGAGTTGGCTGCAAGGTCTAATAGCACATTTCTGTTGCAGTTTTTCTGTTAAGTGAGTACGTCCCCAGCGTGGCTTGTTGCTAGGCTCAAGGGCTTACAATTGCTGTAGGCCTCTGGCCTACAAATCTGTTGTCAGCTCTCTCAGTGTTGCAGCTGGGTGGGTCCAGCTCCAGGTGTGGCTGCTCACAATTGTTTCAGGCGTTGGAAGATGGGGCCAATCCACTCTGTGGCTGTTTGAGAAGCACAAGTCTGTTGCAGCTGACAAGCCCCATGATCCATAGAGCAACATATGCCATCAACACAGTCCTGTCCCATGCATATGTCTGACCCATTGAAGTGGACCCACTCGCCCCACTGCAGAGGCCCCACACACTCTGCCAATGCAGGCCTGCCCCTTGGGCATGCCCTGCCCCACAGAGGTGGACCCACTCACCCCTCTGCAGAGATTCCACACACACCACCTATGTGGGACCACAGGTTGCCTGAGGGCTTGCAGATGTGTGGGGCCAGTCGCTAGGGTAGGCTTCCTGCTCTGGCTGAGCTGGATTAAATTGTTGCTCTAGTGGGTGAGACAGACCCCTATGCTAACAGGCCAGGAGAAGAATTCCAAAGGCATGTGCCAGTGTCTGTGTCAGCACATCTGTACTAGGTCACGATAATGGCTGCTACCAATGTCTCCATCTCTGGGCAGGTGGTCCCAGCCTGGGGAGGTCTCACTTCTCACTGAGATGCTCCCAGAGCCTATTAGGTGAGTCTCTTTTCACCAAAGGACTGTGCACTTTTCTTTCTGGTGATTTTAGGTTGCTTTCTAAAATGGGGGAATTGTGTGTAGGCCCTTTACGGGCAGGCTTTTCTTTCCCCTTATGTCCAATAGCTTTTCTAGGGGTATTCTCCCTTGTTGTTAGTAGCCAGCAAAGCCAGGTATTACGACACTCATCTTGGTTGTGCTGAGTCCAAAAGCTGCTTATTGTGGCAAATCTTTCCTGCTCAGATACTCAGCTCCTCCAGGAAAAGCTTCCTACCTTAAGATTCCTCCTGGCTGGCCGTGAAGTACTGCAGCTGAAATGTGGCCTTTTCCTCTCCAGAAAAGAGTTTCTGCCTCTTCCACCTCAGTCAGCACTGGCCCTTGTTGTGGGGGTTCTTTTTATCCAGTTTTCAGTTCTCTCTTGGAGGTAATTGTTCCAAGAGTAGTTGTAAATTTGTTGTGTCCACGGGAGGAGGTGAGTTCAGAGTCCTTGTATGCCATCATCATCCCAGCAATCTGGAGGGTGGCATAAAGATCATGAAGATCTGGGGATTAAGCACTGAAAACAGAAACAGAAAAATAAAAGCAATTAGCAAATGCAAAAGACCTGGAATGGGAATGTACATGGTAATGATTGAAGGACAAAATGAAGACTTAAGATATGTGAAGCATGATAAATGAGGGGAGGATGCCCTGGTGGAGGATGGGGGAGGTAGAAGAGGTAGGCTAGGGCCTTTGTCAGTATGTGACCTAAACATTGAAGTGCAAGTGTAATAGCAGAGCATTAATGGAATTTAAGAAAGTCAGAGTTGTGATCTGATTTATGCTTTACAAAGAAGTGGTAGTGTGGGAAGGATGATTAGGAGAGGATCAAGGGTGTGGTCCAGAGATAGTTAGAGTCTGATGTGGTGGACAGGTGAAAGATAATGGTGTTTCCAAACAGTGTAGTGAGCACCAGGATTTCCATTTGTCAACATATATTCTTTTGTGTCTTCCTTCCTTCTTCTCTTTCTTTTCCTCTCTCCCTTCCTTTCCTTTCTCTCTCTTTCCTTTCTCCCTCCTTCCTCCCTACTTCCATCCCTCCCTTCTTCTTTCCTTCCTTTCTTTGTCTCTCTCTCTCTTTCTTTCATGAGAACATAAATTGTGTCATGACAACTATACACAAATAGTTTGAAAATTCACATCATTCTAGATAAGGCCCCAGAGATAACTAGAGTAGTAACACTGATTGGCAGCAGTACTAACTGTTGCAGACAATTGGTTTGAAAATAGTCAGAGATTTATTTCATCTTAGTTATATAACTTTAGGGTATATTTAGAGTTTCAAGTGGGAGGTGCCTTCTTTGCAATATATCACTTATAACCCATCACATGTGCTGCAGGGGGAAGGGACGTCTGCATTTGTTGTGTGTTCAATGGCTTGTAAAAAAGAGCTGACCTAGATGCTGGCCCAGTGGCGCAAGTGGTTAAGTGCGCGCGCTCTGCTGTGGCAGCCCAGGGTTTGTTGGTTTGGATCCCAGGCGTGCACCGATGCACTGCTTGGCAAGCCATGCTGTGGCAGCGACCCATATCAAAAGTGGAGGAAGATGGGCAGGGATGTTAGCCCAGGGCCAGTCTTCCTCAGCAAAAAAAGAGGAGGATTGGCAGATGTTAGCACAGGGCTGATCTCCTCACAAAAAAAAAACAAAAAACAAAAAAAAAAGCGGACCTAAGAGACATCCACAGTATTTGGAGAAACACTTGTTATCCTCTAAAGTGTTTTCAAATAACAGTTTTCAGGCTCAGGGTAGAGTGGGAAATGTACTGAAATGTTTAGAAATTTCTCTCGACTACAGGGATTTTGCTGTTTGTGTCTGGTAGGAAATAGCTGTTATATGGGCAAAACTTGAGAGTAAATATTTGAAGGGAAATTCTAAAATCTGGTTTGCTAATATCCACTAAGGAAGCAGTCCAGGTTATTAAACTAGAAATTTACACTGTGGATCTTAAAATAATGTCTTATATCCCATAGGAGGGAAGATAAGATTGGCTGACGCATTCCCTGCAAATGGTTAAAAGGAGTTTGATTTCACTGCTAATTGGATTTCTAAGGTAAACACTTTATTAGCATGTGGTGTGCAAGTCATTTCAGGGCTTACACACCTGTCAGTTCATATTTGATCCACGCATGGAGGGCCCGCGGGCCAATGTGGCCGAAAGCTGAAGAGGACGGGTGCAGTCTCAGAGGGGCCATTTATGACGTCACCTGCCTACAGTTCGGTTTGTTTTTGCTAATCTCCCACTGAGGTGTATTTGTTCTCTAGAGTAGAAGGGATCACTGTGTGGATTACATTGTTGCATATTAGCAGTAACTGTGCTTATTAGCACAGTGTATTAGCATAGAAGACAGTAAATGAAAATAAAATACATCCATTTGAGGAACTTACCACATAAAAGTGCCATTTATCTACATTCCTGACAACAGAAGGTGAACAACCTGTTCTGTGGTCTATGAGGTCATCTAGAAGTGAACAGGAAATACTTGTGATAGTTTTAATCCCAGATCACCACTTACTAAGTAATTCTGAGTATATACTTGACCATTCTAAACTTTGTGTCTTAATTGCTAAAACGGCTATGATAATAATACTTCCTGTAGTAGAAAATGTTTATTGTTAACTCAATACAAAAAATATGGTAATCATATATCTTAGTTTGCATGGGATAAAGTCAGTTTATGCCTGCTATAATGTCATCGGTCTAGTTTGGCATTTGTCACTCTCAAAAGTGTCCCAGTTTTGGGGCCGGCCCAGTGGCGCAATCCGTTACATGCATGCGCTCCGCTGAGGCGGCCCCGGGGTTTGCCCGTTCGGATCCCAGGCGTGAACCGACGCACCGCTTGGCAAGCCATGCTGTGGCGGTGTCCCATATAAAGTAGAGGAAGATGGGCACGGATGTTGGCCAAGGGCTAGTCTTCCTCAGTAAAAGGAGGAGGATTGGCAGATGTTAGCACAGGGCTGTTCTTCCTCAAAAAACAACAACAACAAAAAAAAACCAGTGTCCCAGTTTTGATGACAAATAACATGATTGCCACAGCTCTCAAACCCTTCTTACTGATTTTCTTCAGGTCCCACCATCTCCCAAGCAGCCCAAATGTCTCAGGGGAAGGTGACTCCACCTCCATTTCCAGGAGTGGGTCCTGATATAGCTAAGCCAGTGACTGATTTGGGTCAGTGCTTTCTCTAATCAGCACATGGCATTCTCCTGCAGACACTTTAAACCCAATGGTGGGCACGTAATCTAAGTTGTCTGACTGAAAATAAAAGGAAAGATTTATTTCACGGTTGGGGAAGGTTCTCTCCTTTGGAAATAAACAGGGATGGATATTGTCTCAATGGCTGATGGCAGTTATCCTGCAACCATGAGGGCAGGAAGCTTGAAGATAAAGCTGGCCCAGAGAGAGGAAAATTAAGAGGATCCCTGGAGCCCTGTTCATAGCACACCTGATGACATTCCACCTTCTTACGTTCTGCTCCTTCAGATAATAAATGGCTTTATTTTTTATGCTAGTTTGACATAGTACTTTTTGAAACAAATTATAGCTAAAGTATCCTAATAAATACGCTCCCTTATGGGGTTTCTCTAAAGATTAAATAAGATTATTCATATACAATGCTTAGCACAGTGTTGGGAATACTAAACAATAGTTTATTTATTTTTAATGTGACTGGGAGAATGGTGCCACAGCAAATCTAAGTAGAAATACTCAGATATACAGAATTTTGTCACCTAGATTTGTCACATTCTTCTTAAAATCAAACATAGCTCACTGTTTTTAGACAGATAAGATATTCTCCTCATATCATAGATCAGTCAACCAAAATCTAGATAGAAGCTAGTGAGCACTGGAGTTTTCTTTCACACAGTCTCTCACTGGAGTGGAGGGAACATGAGTTAAACAGCAGTCGGCGTCGAGTAACTGCAGTGGAAGTTGGCGTGTGTGCGTGCATGCGCATGTGCTTCCGGACTCTCCGAATGCAGTCATCACACGGTAATAACACTGAAAACCCTGTGGGGAGAGAGTCTATCCTCTCCCTTCTCAGCCCATGTGGTTTGATAAGGGGTCCACCCACTCTCCCTCAGGCGGAGCATGTGTCCAAAGCCCCAATGGAATCAGGACATTATTTTCTCCCTGGCCAGGAACGAACCTGTGATGCAAGCGATGTCAGTAAGGACCAAGCTGCATTAGAATCACAAGGCTTCTGCTGCAGCGACTGAACACCCGCTCTCGCTCGCTCTCTTGCTGCTCTTGAGCTTGAGAGCACGTGTGGCTAGAGCTGCTGCAGCCATGAGGAAGCTAGTGTTTCATAACACTTGTTTAGTTATCTCAATCAAGAGCTTCCATAGCAGTCTCCCTCCTCTCTACTTTGCTACCTACCCCATTGTTCAGGGCTTCATAACTCCCCAATGTAATTATTTCATGGAAAAAGTGAATTTTGAGGTGGATATCATATGTACTAGGCCCAGTGCTGGGACACCCACGTGAGCAAAGGCTTTGCTCTTGAGGATCCCTCATAAAACGCTGGCAAAGCATATTGCAAGGCAATTAAAATAACATGTCCCCTGAATATCTGCATTTCAAATTGTTCGGATATTAAGCACTGTATCAAAGGCCCTCTTCTACAATGCATTCAAAGGGAGTTGCATGCATAATTTTTTTTTTTGCTATAGGAAAAGTTATGAATTCAATAACAGAAATATAAAATCACTTTAAAAGCTAGCATTAAATGCATAGCCTCTCCTCCACTTTTTCACACTGCACAACTAGTTCAGAAATAAATAAGGTTCTTCAAGGTTTCTAAGTCTACAGACAAAAATCAAGCTATCCAGCTCCATGCAACTGAAGAATGTGTCCCCAGCAGGAAGCAGGAGTCTTGCATGCATTTTCTCAACAAAACTGCTCATGAAGACCAGGCTCTAGAAGGAAGCCAGCAGGGTTTGAACTTGTGAAGGCTGTATCGATTTATCCAAAGATAAAATTGCTGAATTAACATATCTTTTGAGATCCTGATAAAAACCAAAAAACAAATAAAAATAGCAAAAAAACAAAAACCTCTCTGTCCCTCACTTTATTTCCCATTTATTAGGGAAGGAAAACTGGAAAACTATAAACAGAAGAGTCTGAGTCAGTCCTGTGCTATCATAACAGGATGCCGGATGACCCTACAGGGAGAAGATAATAATATGTTAAGAGTTAGGCCAAGAAACTTTGCCTGCCAAGCTCAACCCTTTAGAAATGTTAATTCTCACAAGAAGAATAGCAGGATTGTTTTATTTCTAGGAGGAGGGTGATGGCTAGTCTATTTTGATTTCAAGTCTATAAGATAGGGTGTCATATGTCCCTGAACTCACAATGGAAATGATCACTTGATTGGACTGCGGCTGCCTTGCCTGCAGTAGGGAAAACTGCTGAAAGATGAGAAAATGGCAGGAATTAATGCTGGAGATTTTGCCAGAGGGAAGGCAGAGAGAGAAAGAGATGATCTGATTATACATTCAGGGATGACAGGGGAACCTCCAAAAGTTCAGAGGTTCAGTTCAGATATCCATCTCAATGTTTAGCTGCTCATTTGAAGCTTTGCCAAGCACAAGGGAATATACTCTCCTTCCGAAACGGTTGACAATCTCTCCAGATCAGCGAGGCTCACGGTAAGGCCTCTTGCTTGTTCCTGCATTTCTCCTCACTCCTTCTCAAGAGCAAAATGGTTACCAAGACTGTGTGTTGTAATCAGAATTTTCTTTTATTGCATATTTTGCCATTGCAGCTACCCTTGGGAGTTCTAAAATATAATGGAATTTTACTACATAAAGAATATTACTACTTTAAAAACTTCTTCTCAGTACCAAATCAGTGGAATCGTAAAAGAAAGGGAAGGTAAAAGTTAGAATATCAATATCCTAATTTTGTGGAAGTTTGTACTGGCTTTATTTGTTTTCAAAATATGGTAAATTAGTGAATAATTAAATCATCTCCTTTTAACTAGTCATGTGGCTCTTCTGCCTTATTGTAGTTGAAGAACAAACTTTTTGTTGCTGTTTGACGTACAAATTAATTTTAACGTCACAGGCTGCGTGATTCCACCACTGCCAAGCATTCAGCTGAGGATTTTATAATCACTATCTCATTTAATTGTCACTGAGAATAAAAGACAATAAACGAAGCAAAACAAAACTCACACACATAACAAATTCCAACAGAAACAGGTCCAATTCTGTCTGCTGCCAAAGTTAATAATCATCTCTATACGCTTGCTGTACAAATTGTGGGCTGCAGATCCACAGCATCAGCATCACTTGGAAACTTGTTAGAAATACAGAATCTCAGGGTCCACATCAAATATATTTCATGAGAGTCTGTATTTTAGCAAGTTCTCAGGTGATTTCTGTGCACGTTAAATTTTGAGAAGAAATATTCTAGACTACGTTGTCATTTTTTTCTTAATAATGAAATTTTTATAATTTCATTATAAGAATGGAAAGTTTCAAAGTTTTTAAGAGTAAAAGCCTATTTCTTTTTAATTCAAAATTAAAATATCTTATTTTTTGATTATATGAGTATATATGCCTATTAAAAATAAAAATAAAAACATTCATGTATTTATAAAGAAGAAAATAAAATATCTCATCATCTTATGCCTTGAAGATGATCTCTGTTAACAGTATAAAATAAACAATCAAAGGAATGACTGTACTTTCGCCACCAAACTAAAAAAAAAAAATTGAATTATTTATGTAATATGGCTGTCTTAGGAGAAATCATAACCCATTCATAAGAGTTAGGATATTGTTCAATGCTTTAAAAAATATCATAATATCTGAGCCTTCTCTTAAACGAGATTTCAGTAAGGAAGGTTTTGAAAGCTCTGAGGAGGGGGGATGATGTCTAATCCTTTGAATTTCTGTTCTCAAATACTATACACATGTGTTATTCAACACGCTGCTCTTTCTTCCTCAACTCTTCTAATACATTGCCCTTGCTTACCTTCCCCTTACATAAACTGTTGGTGCTTAGCACGGGCAGAAACAGTGACGTGCAAGCTTGAGAGAATTTGCTACATAAAAGTTGGTATATCAAAGCATAACAAAAGCAAACGTCAGATGTCAGAACTACAATGTTTATGAGAAACAAAATAATACTGTTTTGTATAGTAATACAAATAAAGAAAAACCGTGAAGCATGTGAAAATCGTTATTTCATCTTAAAGGAATCTAACAAATGCAGTACCACTTTTCATGTATTAGTTGGAGAAGATTTAAAAGGATCAAATGGAAAGAGTATGAGGAAATGTTACTCTCTTACACTTATAATTAGTTGTAAATTGGTACTTTTCTAAAGTGTAATTAGGTGATGTGTATCAAAACCCTTACAATAGGCATACGTATTTACTCATAAATTCCATTTCTAAAATTTATGTTAAGAAAATGATTATGGTTAGTGAAAATTTTATAAAGACATTTATTAAAGCAACTTTTATAATAAGACACAATTAAAAGACAATGCAGATGCCCTAATTTAGAATTTCTTAAGTAAACTATAATAGACTCATGATGATGTTGAGGATGTCTCTCTTCATGTTCAAGTCAACATCTCTGAGGTCATGGTCTACTATCAAATCAACTGTCATCAATTCTCCAAACCCTGAGAAGACTGGAATACTCAGAGCCAAAACCTCACAATCCATGAAGTTTCATGCTATTCCCAAGAAGTCTATAATCCCTCCCTGTCTCTTCATTTATTAGTGATCCTTTCACTTTGTGTATATGCACAAGTAAAATCACTAACAACAATATAGAGAGTAAACAAGTAATTTTTCTGTCTTCAATAACCTATCATCTCTCTTTCTCTCTTGCTCTCTCTCTCTAATGATTTATCTATCTATCTATCTATCTATCTATCTATCTATCTATCTAGTGCAATTGATGGATTTAACTTTTTGGTTCATCATTCTTTACTTCCTTCTATGTCTCTGAGTTAAGCTACAAAGCTGAGAAAACGGGGGATAAAAGTGTGCATATTCTAAAGTGGGGTCCTAGACATATCAAGGCAGTATAGGAAGCATTGTCCATCCCACCTTATAAAAGAGGATATTATGGGCTTATTGGAGAGGAGGGCCCTTTAATAGGAATTTGTGAGAGTATATTTTCCACCACCCCAACTATCAAGACAGTTAATTGGGGGGGTGGGAACAGGTGGTGCAGAAGAATCTCTTGGGGCCTGGGAGAGGCATGTGGAAGAGGAGAGAGGCAACCCACACCTAGGTGTAGTGCCTGCTGAGCTTTAGGAAATTTCAGGTCTGCACCGAGCTGTTAACAGCAAGGCATGTAAAAAAGAGTTCTTGAGAGAACTTGACATGTAATAACCGGTGGACTGAGGCGGCCAGTAAGGAAAGCACGAGGAAAGATGGCAATGAAGGGAGGAGTTTTTATGCACGCTTTCACCATTTGGCTGGACGGAGGTGAATAAGGGCCGATAGGCCAAAAGGGTGAACAGTTGTGAGAGACCTGAAAGTCTCGCACAAGAGGCCCGCCAGCTGGGTGAGAGGGACGGGCAGAAAGAGGCAGCGGCTCAGGGACATCCTGGGAAGTAACCAGATTGCATCCCCTGCAACAGGGAGCGTCCTGTACAATGAAGAGCCCTCCCCGACTCCTGTAGGTCGTGAAGAACCTGCTGGAGCACCTTCCGTGACAGAGGATGTGTTATAGTCAAGAAATACTCACCAGCTAAGTAACCAAACCCGTAAATTTTGCCTTCTAATCTCTCCTCCCGTTTACCTGACCCTGAGGAGAAAGACGGAAAAGAAGGGGAGTGAAACACAGACCAAACACCCTCTTCTACACTGCTGGCCATTGAGCCACCACTCATTTCAGATGTGAAGGGCAGGAAGATTAATTTGGTTGTGAGATTAAAATTTTTATTTAGGTTAGACTGAACTTCTGAACACCGTGAATGAAATTGTTCAAAGACTCTCCTAAGAGGTGAAAATTACTGAAAGCCTATGGAGTCAGCCCAAGTTGTGTCTGAAGCAGAAAAAAAGGAGATCTAATAAATCATGTTAAAGACATTTGTAAGAGAGAGAGAAAAAATACTGTTTCTTGACTGCACCCTAACGAGTTCAGCTGAGGCAAAAAACTGCTCATACATACACTAAATATAGGGGGTCATCCACTTGCAAATATGCTTTACACAAATTACTTTGTTTTGAAAGAAAAGTATGCCAAAACCCTCCAAATATATCTCATACAACAGAATGCAAAATAAGATATTTTCTGTCCAATATAACCTTCAGGAACTTCAAACACATCAATCCATCAACAAATAGTATTGCACATTTATTCATTCATTCAAATATATATTGAGTACTACAAATAGGTCCTAGGGCTAATATGGGCCTAGAAAGTCTTACATTTCATGTTTCGTATAAATCTTAACACAAAAAATGAACATGTTTGGGCACTTTCCATTTGTTAAACATTGTATTAGTTGTTTAGACAGGTAAAGATTATTAACGTGCTCTTGTTAACCTCACCATTAGAGTGAGATGAGAAATTGGACTTGATTCAAAAAAGGGTGAAACATGATTGATTTACTAGAAGTACACATAAAGTACCATGGATTTCAAAAGAAGAATCATATGAAAATAGAGGCATTTCAGGCACAGGGAATTAACAGAGATATGATGTTATATTAATGTCACAATACAGATCAGGGAATCAGTATTCAACAATCTAATTTTCCAGACTGACCCCTGGCTTTCTTTCTCCTCCACCCCAGCAACAGTAGCAGCTCCACGTATGAGGTCCTCCCAGGGGCTCTGCACTGCCCCACTATATCACTACATCTTCATAATTACCCTCATACTAGGACATAGTGTCCCCTTCGCAGAGAGGAGGAAATTAAGACTTCCTTTTCCCCCTTTCTCCATTCTACAGAAGCTTTGATCACACCGATTCTTACAACAGTCCTTTTAAACCTGCGTGTGCCTCCTTCAATATTAGTTTCAAATGTGATAATAGTGGAAGGATAAGGAATTCCTAAAGAGGAATACTTGCTGTGATTCATCTTTGTAGTCCAGTCCACAGCATGGTTCATAGTGGATGCAGGGGGCTTCGTTAAGGAGTATGTGAGGTTAGAGGGATAAGGCTAAGATTAGTTCAGTCGCAGCCGTATTAATTAGAGGTTGAAAATATTTGTGAATATAAACTTTTACAATAATTTACAAGTTGTAGTGATGTAGGAAGAGAAACTAATCTGTTTACAGGGATATTTAAGACGCTCAGGAAAAAGGGATATGCATGGAACCAATATTATAATGTATAGTATCATTTGATATTTTAAATAAATGATATTAGCAGTTTTATTAATTTCTCCATGATGCTGTCTTCATTTAAAGTGGTGGTAAAAGCTCCTTTGATCCATTTCATAGGATGTTGAAGATAAAGAAAGTTATACACATAAAAAGCTTGGAGTTTTATTAGAAAGATCCTCTAATGTTCAAGTCTATGCTCTTTCCACATCTGTAACATTTGAGTTATTGTTTTAATTTGTGTTTGAAGGTGCTGGCCCATGGGTGATGCTGACAGAGGAAATTTGTTTTCTGCATGGTTTCTCTCTGGCTTAGGTGAAGCCACTGAGCTGGGTGCCGGTCCCGCATTGCTGGGCGTCTGTCCCACCTCAGGCAGACCTGCGCTTCTCTTGGGACGGAGTTTGCCAGCTGTCTTTTCAGTGAAGAACCGCTCTCCCTATTGAAGCCCCTCTCCAGATCTGCCCTCCCCACCCCTCTCTCAGGGCCATGGTGGCTGCCACCGCCAGGGTCTCGTGCAGCAGCCACTCCCGGTGGTTCTCCTGGGCTGAGCACCCAGACAAGAGCTGTTCACCTCATTGTGGACAGCTGTACCCTCCTGCTGCTCCAGGTTGACCGAGACCTTAGCCTCCACTTTCCCTGTCCTGCAGGGAGAAAGAACAGCAGGAACTCTCTGTAAGAGGATGTTGCTACTGCTGCTTCAGCCTGCCTGTTTTCTGCTTCTTTCAGCGGCTTGTTAACACTGCCTGAGTCCAGTCTAATCAATAAGCAAAAGAATTTCAAAAGGCTCTCGCTCCCTGGGTCTCGTTAACCTTCTTCCTGTTTATCTTATTCTGTTGACTTCCACCCCTTGATCCTCTAAGCTCAGTGGTGTTCCTGGGGTCCAGAATCACCCCCAGGGCTTCGGGAGAGGACCGCTATTCCACCGGGAAGATGCTGTATGACTCAGCCTGGGTGTCGTTCTGGACTTGCATTGAAGCCAGCAGAGAGCCCACAACATTTCTGGCACTTTGATGGCTCTCAGAACTTGTTTCCAAGACAGATTTAAATGTCCCTCTATTGTATTGCTTACTGAGTTGGTGTGAGTTGTGTGGCAGACCATCAAGAATTTGTCCTCAAGCCTCCATCTCTTCCCCATAAACGTCTTGACATGTAAAAAAACTGAAAACCCCTGCTTGCATTTCATTCTTTTTCAGTATGTTGGGAAAGATTGCCTTTGATAGCATCCACTGCGTTTGCACATTACCTACTTCAGAACCTGTCCAGATGCTCTGCATGTCCCTTAGCAAGCTGACTGAAGCCTCGCTTGTGTTTGCAGTGCTGAGAACTCTGCTGGACCTTCCCCACTCCCACAAGAAACACCATCAACTTCTTTTGTAGCAGTTTGTTCTCCCATAAACCAGCTTGAATAAGCCCCTCAAGACTTTGTAAAATGTTCTTTAATTTACTCTATATAAGCAAGGCTACTTTCTTTCAATTTCTTGTTACTTCAAAGAATACATCAGAAAGAATTTTTTTTTCTTTTCAATTGTTTTTACAAATAAAAAGCAAGATTGAGGAATATCGTTGGAGGGATCTCTGGCTTCTTATCAACAGGAGCTATGGTCACACATGCAGAAACTCTACATGTGGAGGGAAGATTTTTTTTTTTCCTTTTTTGTTTTTTTTTTTTTTACCGTGGAAGATATTTTTTTCTTTTTAAGCAGAAACAGTCTTTTCTAATTCTCTTGGCCTTCTCCCCTGGCAGTGCTTTCAGAAGAGTTGATGAGATATGGTCTGGAAATCACTTTGTGCTCCTTAGAGAGGGGCTATGCAAATTTAAGCTAACAGTATAGGGATCATTATACTAAGAGTCAGGTAATTATTTGAAGGACTGGGAAACTTTAACTCACAGTGATTCAAATATTTGTTGAAATTTTGAAATGACTGATGTGCAGTTCTAAATGAGAATCACTATTGTTGTCAATAGCCTCGGAAAACGTCATCAAATGATATTCCTTGCGCTAAGTGTCTTATAAATCTAATCATAATGATTTTCTCATAAGAGAAATAGAAAATGGTTTGCTTTGGGCACTATTGCAGCACTTCCATGGAGAGCTTTTATCTTACTTCACAATTCACAAGTGTGTTTTACTACGGTGCACAGTCCACAGTCTGAGTAACCAGCTTTTCAGTGTCATAAACCTAAGGTTATGTTGAGTTAATTTTCCTCTTTGTCTGTCTGATCTGCCAGCCTTTTTTTTTCCCTTAACTGACAGCAAGATGACTGATTACATCCAACTACAACGCCCCTTTTTGAATGCATGACCTTTTCCGGATTCGAGTTATAAATTCAGAGGACAAGAAGAAATCACTGTAAATTAATAAGCGAAAATAGTTCAACACTCACTGATCAGTTAAGCAAATCATCATCATGTTCACTTGCTCCTAGAAATGATTTGCAATGGATATTCTTTCAATTATAGAGAAAATTAACTGCCTCACAAGAACCAAATTAAGAAGTCCAGCGCAATGAGCTGGGAAGGTCTTTATGAACGGTACTGCCACCTGATGAGTGACAATTTCACATTTAATTACAATGGTATATAATTTATAACTCCCTTTCTTCTTTCAAATTATGCCACATTGGTAGGGTCTCCAGCTGAGGAGTTCTGCCTAAGATAATTTTATCACCTCTCTGTGATATAGACAAAGGTACTACAAGTGGCACTGGCTTTTACTTTACTCTGAGAAGACATGTGATTTATAGCAGGTTTTTCAACTAGAGCTCCAAGCCTGTGGTTTTGATCATATGCCCTTCCAGGATAGTCTTTGGGTCTGGTAAGTGGGGCAGAAGGAACTGAGTGGAGATTATTTCTTACTTTCTCCACTTAACTCACATTGGATAATAAGGTATCATTCTTCACGGTCAAACACATTACCACTGGGTCAAGTTTGAATCTTGGGGGTAGGGGAGCCAGAAAACAATGCAGGAGAAGAAGCAAGAACTGTTAGCATTGAGAGTTACAACACGTAGGACTAGCCAGGATCTGTGGGATTCCCTAGAGGAAAGGCAGTGCACCCGATAGGCACACGTCTATATCCTGGGCTCTAGACTGTTCTCACCACAGTGAGGAATCTTTGGGAATCAAATCTGTCTTATCTTCTAGAAAAGCTTGCATACTTCTGGCATGTATTTCTAAACTGTTCTTTAACAAATAGCAATAATCCTGGAAAAGAGACATGTGCAGATATTTGTTAAAAGTATCACAGCCTCTCTGCCTCCAACCATTACACCACATTATTGTTTTTACCATCCTCAATCCCATCAGAATGCTTTTTATTCTAGAAATAGAGAAGTGTTTCTCACAATTCAGAGAAGTTATGTAGCACAATGGGAAAACCATTTAAAAAATTAAACATGCATTTCTGTTTTAAAATATAATAACTTTTAATAGGCTATAATTCAATAAATGCATTTTAATTCATTTGGAAAAAAACGTGCTTTAAGACAAAGCCCAGCATAATATTTAATGAAGAAATACTGGCCACATTAAAAGTCAGAGAAAATATAAAATGTCCAATATCAATACAATTATTTAAAATCATACAAAAACTACTGGAACTACAATACATTACAACTGGAAAAGAAAAATATACATAAAATATGAGAAAAAGAAGGAAAACTTCATTTTTGTACAGATTATATATAATTCCAAGGATTTCCTTTTACAATAGAATCATCCTTCAAGAGGTGCATATCTTGCACTATCTATTCTGGGGAGCTTAATAGTGTCCACGTTGAAAGGGTCAAGTAATGTGAGAGACTGGATATACAGGATCTTAGGACATGGACGAGTTCACTCTAACTCACACACTCAGTCAGGTTAATGGACCAAAAAGTCTTCTTTGGAGTTCAGCAAGATGGCTTTCTAGGTGTGAGGTCACTGTGTCAGTGTCCACCCAGCTCCCTGGTACTCACCACTGAATATATATTTTTCTAATCTACATCAGGCACCATGTACTCTATCTCACTCACCTCTCTTGCCACACTAATCTTCTCTTTGTTCCCCACACCGTCTGTTCTCTTTCCTGCCTGGAGCCTTCACACACTCTTCCTACTACCTGCTGGCCTATCATTCTCTCCCCACACTTCCCTTATTTAGAATTTCTCAGCATTAAACTCACAACCCTGATATCACTTCCTCAGGGAATTCTAAATCCCTGAGACGAGATGAGGTGCCCCAGTTAAAATATTCATAGAATTCTGTAGTTCCCTTTCATAACAATTTTTTGAATTGGAATTAAAGTATAGTGTAATTAGTTGTCCAGTATCTGTCTTCCTTTCTATCTACTCTCTCCATCTTCAGGAGTTCAAGATTAATATCGGTGTCATTGAAAATCCAGACCTTGCTTATTGTCTGTATTACCGGAGGTGTATTTGGTGAACGAATGATTTCCATTACTGTAGATCTCTCATTTTTAGAAAGATATTCTTCTCCCCCCCAAAGAAAACAAACAAAATAAAATTGTTAATTTCTTTCTCTTCAATCTAAGAGTAGCCTTTTGAGTCATTCAAAGAAGTCTGCTTCTTTTTTCACAAAACAAGCTTCTAAATTTTTAAAGACAGTTCTCATGTCCTCAGTATTTTCTCTTTACTGAACATCATTCACTCATTTGTGAGAAAAGGATTTACTGAACATCTGATCAGAGTGGGTATAAAGTCCAGGACTCTTCCTCACTCCTCATGTGACACCATGGTTTCCAGGCCTTTCACCTCAATGCCAATGTGGAGAAGTCTTCAGAACACTGTGTTTCTACTCCTTTTCCTCCAGGCCACGTTCCACTGCCCCTGTTTTTTTCTTGTCTTTAGTCTGCACTTTATCTAGTTTCTGCAATTGGAGAAACTCACTTTCCAATGTGCCTCTTGATCTTTCTATCTCAGAATTCCCCAAATTCGATTCTGTTTCCCCAGTGGATATCTGTTGTTGATTAGTGGGCAGATGGTGGTGATAATAAAGAGGCTCACAGGGTTCAGTTGCAAGAATTATGCAAATTAGTGATGTGGGATGGAGAATAAAATAAACATATTAATACTTAGAAATACTTTGCTACAAGTGTTATGTGCAAAAGAAAGTGAAAAACCATTGGAAGCTATAATATGGAAATCAAGAAGCTGCTTTCTTCAAAATGAATATTCTGAAGGATTTATCTTTTCTACATAAAGACAAAAAATGTAAAAATTAGAATGGAGAAACCATTCTACATATAACATGGACAAAATAAATAGCTTGAAAAATCAATAAGAAATGTGCAGGACCAACATGAAGAAAACTTTCAATAGTCTACAAAATTTAAAAAATCATGATGAACAAAACGTGATTACAAATTACAAGTGAAAATGACAGACTGGATAAAGGCCTAAGCTGATTTTGAAACTTTAAGAGCAGCTTTTGGGCAAAGCTGAGGCTGAAACCTAACGTTGGTGCATCCATAATTACAGCAAATAGCCTTTAATCAAATGAAAAATTAACTTCTCTAAAACTTTGTGGCAGTTGCTCTTCCCAAAACATTGTGCACTTTTTGATCAGTTCATAGAAAATTAAGAGAAATCTTTGTGACCCTGTGTTCCCAGGATCAGGTCAAAACCATTGGCTTAAAAACAGACTTTAGTAGAGACAAGGTAAATTGGAGGACAGTCCCAGACTGGACGTCTGCTTGGACAGCGGGGCTGGAAGATGAAACTTCTACTCAGGCAGGGCCTTCACTATATTTTTAAATCTTGGGACATCTTGGTGGACTCCTGGAGAGAAAAAACAGGAAACATTTGTCTTAGGAGATGCTAAAAGCTATCACACCGTGCAGTAGTCTACATGCTTTATCTCCCAGTTCTGATGTGGAGCTCAGAGCATGCTAAGGGAGGGGGCACACTTGGGACATGTCTGCCTCAGCAGTGAGAGGTAAGGCTATCCAGTATGGAAAAAAGAAAAGAAAAGAAACAACAACAAAGTCACAACTTTAAGATTCTACTCATAGTAATCAACTTTTGTATTTTTTTAATGATCTGGACACAGTAGGATGCAAACTGCTTTATCTTGCTCCATTGTCCTTTCAGACTGTTTTCCCCCGGTCCAGAATGAAATTTTGGATATGTCCTGTAGCTTTCCTGATATATTTTAGTTAAAAGGCTTTCTTCAGTACAGTAAATAAATTACAATATCAGTAATAAATTTTTTCTCCCATTCTTTTGTAGACTGGAAATGAGAAAACACTACTGCTTATATTACTTGTCCCAACTCACTTATGATGTGAGTGTACTTAATTCCTGTTTTTTAAATTAATTAATTAATTATTTTGGAAAGATGAGTATAGATAAATTTATTAGTTGAATACTGATTTTACAGCTGCTTTACCTTAAGACAATGTTAACAGCTTTGTTGGTTAGGGAAGGCATATGAGCATGGATTTCACGGAAGAAGACCATGTAAATGATGATTAAAACAGAATCTTGGTTTAAAGATATTCTCTGCTCAGCCGGTAGGATTTTGGGTGGGGGCCAGGTGTTTGGGGTAGGGGTAGTTAGGCCGCAGTCAACTACAGCTCCGTTGAGAAGGAGGACATTGAAGGAGGAGCCTTTGGGAGCCCCACTGTCACTGGCAGAAACAGCAACAGGAGAGAAGAAGGCCTATTCCAGAACAGCTCCGAGCTGGAAAGCCCTCAAGGCCCACCCTCAGTGTCTTCTCTTGTCTGTTGTCATCTTTGTTTCCCTGAGTTTTGTTGCGTTGTGTTTGTTGATTTGAATTTATGTTGCAAAATCCCTAGCTTTTCACTTCCTGAACAAAAGATGTCTGCTGGGGAAAAGACACAGGTGCAGGTGCTCTGCACCCCTGGGACTCGGCCACTGTCTGACCAAGAGGCACAACTCCTCAGAACAGCAGCAGCAAGATCCAAGTGCAAGCAAGCCAGAACCTGTGGCGAACTCCGTACTCCACACGGTGCCCGCCCAGCCCCAGGGCCGGGGTCCACCAGACTTCTCTGCAGAAGGGTCCCTTGTCTCAGACGAGTGTTTGTCAAACTTACTTTAGCAGCAGAACTTATTTTCCTTGCTCAGAACCCCACTAGTGTGAGATGTGGTAGATGCAGGATTTTGAGGATTAGGCTTGACCAAGTCGTTGTTTGGCTAAACTGCCGGGCTCTTGTTTTGAACGCTTGTTTTGCTGAGGGAGAGACATGTTCGAGCTGAAGGCAGAGCTGAGTCACTCAGAACAGTGGCAGATTTTGATTTTAAGAGGCCTTGGGCGTGAAGAGAAGGAGAAAAGGGGTGAGGCCGTGGCAGGGAAAAGGAACTTGGGGTCACCAGAGGTGACGTCTCTGGTCTTCAGCGCAAACTGAGACAGAACATGGTGATGTGTCCTCATCCATAAATACAAACAATGAAGAGAAATTCACTGTCTAACCGAGGAGACTCAGCACTTGGTGTAAATGGCTCCCCTTGAAACACAAGAAATGCAGAAGAGAATTTTTTAAGGTCTCATTAGCATTTTCCATAAAATTTGAGCATTAATAAAAAGAATGCTATAATAAAAATGTAAAACTGTAAAGGAGATACTTCTTGAATATTAAAAAAACCCACAAAACCCTCAAAATATAATTTTTGGAAATGAACAAATCTCGAGAGAAAAACAGAATTTTTGAAAATGGTTAGTTAGACACGTGACATTTTAAATTAGATGAAGAAATAGGAAGTTTCTTCAAGAATGCAGTGGAAAATATAAAAAAATTATAAATGATATGAATATAAATGAGATCCAATAATCTTAGAATAAAAGGTACAGATGGAAAAAGTGGTAGCACAGTAGTTTGGAAAAAAATGAGAAATAATAAAACAAAACTTTCCTGTTCTAAAGAATGACTTGAGTTTCCATATTCCAAAGACTTCTTCCTTTCAAAGATAACTGTATTTGCCTGTTCATTTATTCATTAGTTCACTCATTCATGTAATAAATGATTTAACCAACATTTACTGAGAAATAATGCTTAAGGGCACTAGTCAGATAACATTTTAAAACATCTAGTTCTTGACTCCAAGAAGTTGGTGATGTTGTGAAGACACCACCCAATTACACACGTGAAGTGTGCTGCTCAGAGGCGGGCATTTAGCTCAATCAATGTTAATTTCCTCCTTTATTTCCTTACCAGACCCCATGTGGTCTCTCCTTTATCTGGAAGATGGGATAAGTATATTTTGTTCCTTGTAATATAGAGAACTAGTTTTTATGTGATCGAGGTTTATCTGCAATGTGTTGGTAACATCATCCCTTATTTTACAATAAGCAATTTTACCCCATTTTCCTCTTTAACATATGAACATACTTCTATTTGAAATAAATTTGTACTGGAAAAATAGTTTCTTCCTCTTTTTTATTCATTAAAAATAAATCTGTCCTGGGGGCCGGCCCCATGGCGTAGCGGTTAAGTGCAAGCGCTCCACTGCTGGCGGCCCAGGTTTGGATCCTAGGTGCGCACAGACGCACTGCTTGTCAGGCCATGCTGTGGCAGCGTCCCATATAAAGTGGAGGAAGATGGGCACAGATGTTAGCCCAGGGCCTGTCTTCCTCAGCAAAAAGAGGAGGATCAGCGTGGATATTAGCTAAGGGCTGATCTTCCTCACAAAAAATAAATAAATAAATAAATAAATAAATAAATCTGTCCTTAATGATCATGATATTTTAGAACATATTTAAAATAATTTTGTTAAATTATATGGGAGCTAGACGTGCATGAATAGCAGCTCAGGTGTCTACATATACATTTGTTGCTGTGTTACTTCTTCCTAAAAGTGTTTGATTCATCATAGTCCACCTATTTTCTCAAGAATTGAAACATTTCAAGAATAGGGGCCACAACACTATTTTTCCTTACTAAGTTTCCTAGTGCTTAGTAATTAGTGTGGGCAGATCCCAACTATTAACAGTGACTGCCTGACTTTATAATATGCCTGTATGTCCAATCTATGCTAATCAACATTGTGCAGTGATAATTCATTTAGTGGTAAACATTTTCATATGTCATTATCAATGTCCTTCAAGAGTGAATTCTTCTCTGAAGATTCAGTTAAACCCTTCTTAGCGTTTAGTTAGCATTTCAGAAATTTGTACAAAATGTCAAAAATGAAGAAGAAACAAATAACTCACTTCCACCAAGGCAATATCTGTATCTGCTATAAGTTTGTATTGTAAAGTTGATATTGTATAATTATAAACTTTTTAATATATATTTGAAAATTGCTATACCATATATGAATAACACTTAAAATATTTCCAGAAGTGCCTTACAATTGATAAACATATATTTTAATTGCCAAACATATTTTAATTGTCAAAAGTGCTGTCATTCCATCTTACGATTTTTTTAAGCCCATGGATGCAAGTTTTCCCTTATGACAATATGCATTCTCTTCTTAAAGAGGTGACAATCCCAGATTGGGGCAGGATTGTAAGAAATATAATATAAATGTGAAGTACTGCATATTTTAAGTAGTATAACTAAAGGAAATGTTGGGATTTTCCAGGATATGGTGACAGCTGTCAAATGGAACTAACATGTATCAGTGAGTCACCCTAAGAAGAGGACACGATGATTAGGGCTGAAGGTGGGAGTAGGGTGTCGATGGTACAGAAATAGAACTGCTTGGCTGATCTTGAGCCCTAAGTGTACCATGTAGTGAGATAAACTGTAATAATTTTTATTTGTATGGATAAATAGGTTAGCCATGACTATAATAACTTAGAATTTGTTATCTATTAATAGTCATTGAGGAAAGAGATTAAAATGAATCGTTGAATTTATAACTGGGGAAAACATGACTATATCATTAATCTGTCAAAATAAAAGTTCAACAGAATTACTTGTCAAAGAAGATAACATAAGTTTGAGATTAAGTGTATGAGCTTCAAAGTAAAATGACTGGAGTTCAAATCCTGGTTCCTCCAGATAGAATTGTGATCTTTGGAATATTACTTATCTCTTTTAATCGTTATTTTCTCACAGGTAGAATTGAAATACTAATAGGATCTGCTTCAAATGATTATAAGAATTGAAAAATAATATTTTAAAGGGGTCGACCTGGTGGCATAGTAGTTAAATGCACGAGCTCTGCTTTGGTGGCCTGGGGTTTGTGGGTTCAGATCCTGGCTGTGGACCAATGCACTGCTTGTCAAGCCATGCTGTGGTGGCATCTCATATAAAGTAGAGGAAGATGGACATGGATGTGAACCTAGGGCCAATCTTCCTCAGCAAAAAGAGGAGGATTGGCAACAGATGTTAGCTCAGGACTAATCTTCCTTACACACACACACACACACAAAAATAATAAAAATATTTTAAGGTTTTTCAATGTTATATATATATATTCTTATATAAATATTCTTATATATATATTCTTATGATACTGTTATATAAAGAGATACCTTACGCAACATAGTTCACTGCTTGTTATATTCTCTTATGCCCTCAAAAATTATTGTTCTTGACAAATGACTATTTAGGTTGTTTTGAACCCACTCTCCCACATTCCATAATTTAAAAACTTGGACAGAATATATTTTTAAAAATCTATTTGAAGATACTGGAAAGTTACTAGTGTTAAAGAAAAATTATTCTGATATTTGTTAAAAAAGGCAAGGAAGCTTTTATTTGAAACTACTGCAATATGGGTTTAAGACCACTGCAATAGGGAAGAGAGATGGCACTCAACTCCAAATACAACAAAGACCAGTGGGGATTTATAGTCAACAGAGTAGACTGAGGGGACCAGTGGAAGGAAAATTACTATGAGGAGATATGAAGGGTAGGGAGATTCTTGCTAAACTGGCCTGACAGGATCTTGCTAAATGCAGGCCAAGGACTTATACAACAAAGGTGGGGGATGAGGAACTTGATCAGATGTCAAAAGTGATCAGATATCAAAGGTGGGGGATTGACTTAGAAGGATTCTTAGCTAAGACTGGCTTAGTCAGGCTAAGAAAGGAGGAGGCCTAGTTGAAAAGAGGGCTCAGAGGAGCTTGTCTAAAGTTTGATGGAGAGAGTCTGTCATCAGGCAATGAGAATCTGCTGAGCAAAGACACAGATGAGGAGAGAAGCCAAGAGAAGTGGGCCTACCATTTACTGCCATGTTTCTGTTGAAGAGATTGCCAATAAAGTAAAAGTTGAGGTGACAGGGTGAAAAGTTGAGCAGAGCTTCCAGCAGACTCATGGAAATGGTTTGACAAAAATTGAAGTTCAAGGACCCCTATTTTTGAGGGCAAAATAAGTCTTCTCTTTGAAAGAAAAAATCAAAGACTTCCAGTTTCAGATCCTACATGCAAAGAGCTTAGTAGGCAAACCATATACTGAAATCTGGAGAGACAGGAGAATACAAAGAATCACACCCAAGATCTACTTTGTAAGATCTGGAGAAGTCCCAGGAGCCATAAATTGATAGGAACACTTGAATGGTAATTTTGATGCCTTGCTGGAGCTGAGGGGTAGACAAGCATGAGAGTAGGAAACTACAGGGAGTAGGATCTTAGGGTAGGGGTGACCAGTACTTTCATAGGTTTTATCTCCAGGAGCCCCACAAGGTTCTCCTGGTGAACAGCCAAGAAAAATCTCCTAGTGGCTCTAGCAGGAGGAAGGGAAATATAACATTTTGAAATGTATATGTGCTTTCCATAGCAAAGGCCTGCTATCCAGGGAAACAGACTTTGCCAGGCCTTACCTCACCTAGATGGAAGGGCATGTATCAAGTTCTAACCCTTTCTAGACTTGTGGCATCACATAAATGGTGGGATGGAGCAAGAAACACTTGTCAAGGCCCAGGGACACCAGCACACTGAAGTCTGAGTTATAATCCTAAAATTAGAAAATGTTTCCCCTCCCCCACACCTCACTACCACACCCACAGGGTCCCAGTATAGCAGCAGCAGATCAAAACTGATTACAGTAGATTATGGGGGATTACAGCTGAAAGAGCTGCGAAGCATAGGCTCTATTTGAGGAATAAGGAAACACAAAGACAGAAGGAGAGACAAAAAGAGGGACACCGGGACATTATACAAACTGTAAAGTCTTGGGGACCTACAGCCACCGCAGACATTAAAGAAGCCCAATTTAGCCAGATTAACATAAAATCTCACAGGAAAGCACTTTACCTAAATTCCTATGACCTGATATATCATATCCAGATTTTAACAGAAAATTACAAGGCATTCTAAAAAATAAGAAAAAACAGTTTGAAGAGGCAAACAAGCATCAGAACCAGACACAGATATTACACAGATTTTTGGATTTTCAGACAGAGAATTTAAAATAACTATGATTAATATGTTGAGGACTCTATGCTAAGGTTAATGAATTACCTTTAATAAATAAGTTAAGGTTATACCTGTTAAGGAAAAAGCAGACAACATGCAAGAAGAGATGGATAATATAAGCAGAGAGATGGAAATGCTAAGAAAGAATCATAGTGAAGGCTAGAAATAAAAAATACTGTAACAGAAATAGGATGCCTGTGATGGGTTCGAGATCAGACTGGGCACAGCCAAGGAAAAAATCAACGAGCTTGGAGACATGTCAATAGAAACTTCCCAAAATTAAATACAAAGAGAAAAGGAACATAATTAAAAAAAAATAAAAGGAGAAAGGGGTTAGGACTTCAGTAAATCATTTAGGGGGACACAATTCAACCAACAACACTTGGTTATAAAGATCCCGCATTATACGTGAAGTGGTATGGTGCCATTTGAAAATAGATCTAGATTAGTTCTAAATGTATATGGCAAATTTTAAGGCAACTACTAAAAAAGTTTTAAAAAGTATAATTGAATAGCTTAGAGGGGAGAGAGATCAATCATATAAAACGCTCATTTAAACTAGAGGAGGCACAAAAAAGGGAAGAAAAAAGCTTAAGAGCAACAAACAGAAAACATTTACAAGCATGGTAGATATTAATCCAATCATGTCAATAATCACTTTGTATATGAATGATCTAAAAACACCAATTACAGGCATATCTTGGAGATACTGCGGGTTTGGTTCCAGAACATTGCAACAAAGTGAATATCGCAATAAAGCAAGTAACATGAAGTTTTTTGTTTCTCTGTGCATATAAAAGTTATGTTTACACTATACTGTAGTCTATAGAGTATGCAATAGCATTGTCTAAAAAAAGGTACATACCTCAATTAAAAAATACTTTATTGCTAAAAAACTGCTAACCATTACCTGAGCCTTCAGCAGGTCGTAATCTTTTTGCCCGTAGAAGGTCTTGCCTCGATGTTGACGGTTGCTGACCATCAGGGTGGTGGTTGCTGAAGGTTGGGGTGGCTGTGGCAATTTCTTAAAATAAGACAACAATGAAGTTTGCCACATTGATTGACTCTCCCTTTCATGAAATATTTCTCTGTAGCATGTGATGCTATTTGATAGCATTTTACTCATAGTAAAAGTTCTTCTAAAATTGGAGTTAGTCCTCTCGGAACCTGCTGCTGTTTTATCAACTAAGTTTATATAATATTCTATCAACTAAGTTAGTATAATATTCTAAATAATTTGTTGTCATTTCAACAATCTTCAAAGTGTCTTCACCAGGAGTAGATTTCATCTCAAGAAACCAGTTTCTTTGCTCATCCTTCAGAAGCAACTTCCCATCCATTAAGGTCCTATCATGAGATTACAGCAATTCAGTCACATCTTCAGGCTCCACTTCTAATTCTAATTCTCTTCCTATTTCCACCACAGCTGCAGTTACTTCCTCCACTGATGTCTTGAACCCCTCAAAGTCATCCATGAGGGTTGGAATCAACTTCTTCCAAACTCCTGTTAATGTTGATATTTTGACCTCTTTCCATGAATCATGAATGTTCTTAATGGCAATGGTGAATGGTGAATTCTTTCCAGAAGGTTTTCAATTTACTTTGCCCAGATCCATCAGAGGAATCACTATCTGTGGCAGCTATAGCCTTACAAAATGTATTTCTTAAATAATAAGACTTGAAAATCAAAATTTCTCCTTGATCCACAGGCTGCAGAATGGATGTTGTGTTAGCATGTATAAAAAAAATATCCTTTTCGGGGCCAGCCTGGTGGCGTAGCGGCTAAGTGCATGAACTCCACTTTAGCATCCCGGGGTTCGCAGGTTTGGATCCCAGGTGTGCACCGATGCACCGCTTGTCAAGCCATGCTGTAGAGGCATCCCATATAAAGTGGAGGAATATGGGCACAGATGTTAGCCCAGGGCCAGTCTTCCTCCGCAAAAAGAGGAGGATTGGCATGGATGTTAGCTTAGGGCTAATCTTCCTCACACACACACACAAAAATACCAATATCCATCTCACTGCACATCTCCATCAGAGCTCTTGGGTGGCCAGGTGCATTGTCAATGAGCAGTAGTATTTTGAAAGGAATCTTTTTCTGAGCAGTAGGTCTCAACAGTGGGTTTAAAGTATTCAGTAAACCACGTTGTAAACAAATGTGCTGTCCTCCAGGATTTGTTTTTGCATTTATAGAGCACAGACAGAGTAGATTTAGCATGATTCTTAAGAGCCCTAGGATTTTCAGAATGATTAATGAGCATTGGCTTCAACTTAAAGTCACTAGCTGCATTAGCCACTAACAAGAGAGTCAGCCTGTCGTTTGAAACTTTGAAGTCAATGTTTGACTTCTCCTCTCTAGCTATGAAAGTCCTAGATGGCATCTTCTTCCAACATAAAGCTTTTTCATCGACATTGAAAATCTGTTGTATAGTGTAGCACCTTCATTAATTATCCTAGCTAGATCTTCTGGATAACTTGCTGCAGCTTCTACAGCAGCACTTGCTACTTCACCTTGCACTTTTATGTTATGGAGATGGCTTTTCTCCTTAAACTTCATGAACCAACTTCTGCTAGCTTCAAAGTTTTCTTCTGCAGCTTCCTCATCTCTCTCAGCCTTCAAAGAATTGAAGAGAGTTAGGGCCTTGCTCTGGATTAGGCTTTGGCTTAAGGTAATGTTGTGGCTGGTTTGATATTCTATCCAGACCACTCAAACTTTCTCTACAACAGCAATAAGAATGTTTCACTTTCTTATCATTTGTGTGTTCACTGGAGTAGCACTTTCAATTTCCTTCAAGAACTTTGCCTTTGCCTTCACAACTTGGCTAATTGTTTGGCACAAGAGGCCTAGCTTTTGGCCTACATCAACTTTCAACAGGCTTTCCTTGCCAAGCTTAATCATTTCTAGTTTTTTATTTAAAGTGAGAGCTGTGCAACTCTTCCTTTCACTTGAACACTTAGAGGCCACTGCAGGGTTATTGATTGGCCCAATTTCAATATTGTTGTGTCTCAGGGAATAAGGAGTCCTGAGGAGAGGGAGAGAGATGGGGAAATGGCTGATCAGTGGAACAGTCAGAACACACACAACATTTATTGATTAATCACCATCTCATGTGGGTGCAGTTTGTGGTGCCCCAAAACAATTACAATAGTAACAGCAAAGATCACTGATCACAGATCACCGTAACAAATATAACAATAATGAAAAAGTTTGAAATATTGTGAGAATTATTAAAATGTGACACAGAGATAAGAAGTGAGCAAATGCTGTTGGAAAAATGGCACCGCTGGACTTGCTCAATGCAGGGTTGTCACAAACCTTCAATTTGTAAAAAATACAATATTTGCAAAGTGTGATAAAGTTAAGCACAGCAAAACGAGGTATGCCTGTAAAGGATAGAGATTGTCAGAGTGAGGGGAAAACAAGACCCAACTGTATGTTATCTACAAGGAATGATTATAAATATAAAAAAATTGGATAAGTTAAAAGACGAACTATGTTAACACTAATCAAAAGAATGCTGGAATAGTTAGATTAATTTCAGAAACAGCAGACTTCAAATAAGGAAAATTATTAGAGGTAAAGAGGGGCATTAGATAATGATAAAGCAGTCAATTCCCCAAGAAGACATAAAAATCTTTAATGTGTGTGTACCTACCAACACAGCAACAAAATATGTGAGGCAAAAACTGATAGAATTACAAGGAGAAATAGACAAACCATATTATAGTTAGAGACTTCAACACTTCTCTATCAGTAATTGCTAGATCAAGCAGGCAGAAAATCAGTAAGGATATAGTTTACCTGAACAGCACTATTAATCAACTTGAAATAATTACATTTATGGACTATTCCATCCAACAACAGCAGAATACACATTCTTCTCAAGATCATCTGGGGCATTCAATAAGACAGATCACATTCTGGTCCGTAAAAAATATTGTAGTAAATCGGAAAGCATAGAAATCATACAAGTGTGCTCTCAGAGCACAATGGAATTAAATTAGAAATCAATGCAGAAAGGCAGCTGGAAAATCTCCCAATATTTAGAGATTAAACACATTTATACACAACACTTTGGTCAAAGAAGTCTCAAGAGAAATTAAAAAGTATTTTGAATTAAATGAAAACAATACAATTTATTAAAATTTGTAGAATGCAGCAAACAATGCTTACAGGGAAATTTATAGCATTAAATGCATATATTAGAAGAGAAGAAAGATCTAAAATCAGTAATCTAAACTTCTATCTTTGAAAAACGGAGAAGAGAGAGCAATTTAAACATAAAGCAAGCAGGAGAAAAGAAATAACAAAAATAGAGAAGAAATCAACATAATTGAAATCAGGAAAACAATACAGAAAAGCAACAGAACCAAAAGCTGGTTCTTTGAAGAGATTAATAAAATTATAAACTGCTAGGCACTCTAAGAAAAAATAGAAAGAAGACACAAATTACCAATATCAGAAATGAAAGAAGAGTCATCCACGGACATTAAAAGGATAATAAAGGCATACTATGAACAACTCTATGCCAACAAATTTGATGTTAGATGTGATGGGCCAACTCTTTGGAAGACTCAAACTATAAAATTCTCACAAGAAGAAATAGATCATCTGAATGGGCCTATGTCTATTAATGAAATCGAATCCATAATTAATAACCTTATCCAAAAGAAAGCACTGGGCCTGGCCTTCACTGATGAATTCTACCATGCCTTTAAGGATGAAATAACAATTCTCCGCCATCTATTTCAAAAGACAGAAGCAGAGAGAACATGTCCTTGCTCATTCAATGTGACTAGCATTACCCTCATATCAAAAAACAAATAAAGATATTACAAGAAAGGTAAACTACAGACCAATATCTCTCATGAACAGAGATACAAAAATTCTTAACACGATGTTAGCAAATTGAATCTAACAGTGCATAAAAATAATTATATACCATGACCAAGTGGGATTTATTCCAGGTATGCGAGACTGGTTCAACATTTAAAAATCAAATAATATAATTCATCACATCAGTAGGCTAAAGAAGAAAAATCATATAATCATATCAGCGGATGCAAAAAACACATGTAAAATAAAAATCACACACCCATTCATGATGAACACTCTCAGTAAACTAGGAAAAGGGGAGAACTTCCTCAAATTCATAGAAAACATCCACAAGAAACCTACAGCTAACCTAACTCTTTATGGTAAAAAATTGGATGTTTTCCTCCTAAGATTAGGAACAAGGTAAGGACGTCCCCACTGTCATCTCCTATTCAAGATTGTACTGGAAGTCCCAGCTAGTGCAATAAGAGAGGAAAAGAAGGTAACCAGTATACAGATTGAGAAGGAAGAAATAAACTTTGTTCACAGGTGACATGATTGTTTATGTAGAAAATCTCAAATAATTGCCCCCCCCCCCCAAAAAAAACAAGCCAAAACAAAACAGAAACAACTCCTAGATTAATAAGAGATTACAGCAAGGCTCCAGGGTGCAAGGTTAATATACAAAAGTCAATTGCCTTCCTACATACAAGCAATGAACATTTGAAATTTAAAAAACAATACCATTCACGTTAGCACCACACAAAAATGAAATATCTAGATATAAACCTACCAAAGCATGGACAGTATCTATATGTGCAAAACTATAAAACTTTGTCAAAGAAATCAAAGAAGATCTAAATAATTGGAGAGATATTCCATGTTCAAAGATTCAAAGAACAAATATTGTTAGAATGTCAATTCTTTTCAGTTTGATATATAGAGTCAACACAATCCATATAAAATCCCCAGTGACTCATTTGTAGATGTTGGCAAGCTGAGCTAAAGTTTATATGGAAATGCAAAAGATCTAGAATAGTGAAGAAGAAGAACAAAGTTGCAGGAGGCACGCCACTCTACTTCCAGTCTACTATAAAGCAACAGTAATCTAGACAGCATGATACTGGGGAAAGAAAAGATACATAAACCAACGGAACAGAATACAGAGCCCAGATATAGACCCCCAGAAATACAGTCAACTGATCTGTGACAAAGGAGAAAGGCAATTTAATGCAGAAAGGATAGCTTTTTAACAAATGATGCTGAGATATCTAGACATCAATATGTGAAAAGTGAACCTGCACACAAGCCTTGGACCTTTCACAAAAGTTAACTCAGATAGGATCATAAATCCAAATGTAATATGCAAAACTATAAAACTTCTAGAAGAAAACACAAGAAAAAATTTAGGTAACTTTGGGTTTGGACGTGAGTTTTTAGATACAGTATCAAAAGCAGGATCCATGAAAAAAAATTGATGTTCGACTGTTTTAATATTAAAAACGTCTGCTCTGTGAAAGATATTTTTATGATTAAAAAAAGACAAGCCATGGACTGCAGAAAATATTTGTAAAGCACATATCTGATAAAGGATTTATACCCAAAATATACAAAGAACTTTCAAACTCAACAATAATAAAACAAACAACCTGATTAAAAAATAGGCAAAAGATCTATAAAGACACTTCAATAAGAAGGTGGCAAAAAAATTATGAAAATATTCAACATCATCTGTTATTAGAGAATTTCAAATTAAAATAACAACACCACTATATTATTTAGCCTATTAGAAAGGCTGAAATTAAAAAAAAAAAAAAAAAAAAAAACTGACAAAACCAAACGCTTGTGAGGTTGTGGAGCAAAAAGAACGTCCACTCATTGATGGGAGAGATGCAAGAAGGGTAGAGCCACTTTGGAAGACATGTCAACAGTTTCTTACAAAACTAAACATATTCTCATGGTAAGATTTAGCAATTTTGCTTCTAGATATTTACTCAACTAATTTGAAAACTTCTGTCCTCACAAAACTTGCACATAAATGTTTATAGAGGCTTTATTTGTAACTGTCCCAAACTAGAAGCAACCAAGATGTCCTTCAATAGGTGGATGAATAAACAAACTGTAGAGCACCCAGGCAGTTGAACATCATTAGGTAATAATAATAAAAAGAGCTATCAAGCCACAAAAAGACATGAATGGACCTTAAATGCATGTTGTTAAGAGAAAGAAGCCAGTCTGAAAAGGCTACATACGCTATGATTCAAATTATGTGATATTCTGGAAAAGACAAAACTTTAGAAACAAAAATATCTCAGATTGACAAATGTTCTGGGGAGTGGAGGAGGTTTGAATAGGCGAAACACAGGGGGCTATATAGGGAAGTGAAACCATTTTGTACAATGCTGTAATGGTTTATACATAACATTATGCATTTTTCAAAACCCATAGAAATTTATAGTCATAAAGAATAAACCTTAATGTATGCAAATTTAAAAAACAATCATTTAAGAGGTGAGGTGGGGGTGCGGATCCCAGGAAGTAATGAAAACTGTGATAATCTAACTGTATTACAAATGTATAAAATACACTCACTGAAGCACAGAAGGAAATTTATAGCATTAAATGCATATATTTGAAAAGAATAAAGACTGATAATCAATGATCTTATCATGCATCTCAAGAAATAAGGAAAAAAATAGCAAGCCAAACACAAAAAATGTAGAAAGAAGAAAAGGATACTAATGGAACTAACAAACACTTAGTGATATTGTCCAGAGATAGAGAAAAATTGAGAGAAGGAAAAAAGAGAGAGAAAGAGAGAACAAATGCCTTATATAAGGGATACTATATAAAGAACGAAAAAGGGGACATCACTATAGTTCCTATAGATATTAAAATAATATTAAGAGGATAATGATAACTAACTTATGCCAACAAATTTAAAATTTAGATTAAAATGGACAAATTCCTATGAAAACACAATGACTGAAGGTGACATGAGAACAGATGGAAAATATGAATACTCATGTATCCATTCAACAAATTAAATTCATTATTATATTTGTGTATATGTATATATGTGTGTGTATACACATACACAATATCTGACCAAATTTTGTTTACTTCAGGAATGCAAGTCTAGTTTAAAATTTGAAAAATCAGTCAATGTAATTCACCAGATTAAATAGAAAATGCGTATGTTCATTTCAAAAGTTTAGAAAAAGCATTTGCTAGAAAGGATTCACGATAAAAATGAAGGCAAAGTAGAAAGATAAAAAAATTCCACAATGTCATAGGCAGAATTTTAAGAATGGTCATCAATATCCCTAGCCTACATAGAATATGCCCTCTTTCGAATGTGGGTAGAACCTGTGAATTTCATGAGATGTCGCTCCGGTGATTCTATTACATTATATGGCAAAAGAGTGGGGCCTAATGTAATCTAATCACAAAGAGCTCTTTAAAAACAGAATTTCGTGAGCTGGTGGCAGAAAGGGAAGTCAGGAAGAATCAAAGGTGCCCTTGCTAGGAGTTGAGGCTGGCTCTGAGCAAGTAAAAGGGGGCCTCAGGTCTTCAGTCACAGTGACTTCAGTTCTGCCAACAACTTGAGTGAGCCTGGAAGTGGATTCTTCCCCAAAGTCTCCAGATAAGAGCCTAGTTGGCCCACACCTTGATTTTGACCTTAGGAGACCCTAAGCAGAGAACCTAGCTGAAGCCCCATGGACTTCTGACCTACAGAACTGCGAGCTAATAAATGCGAGGTATTTTGAGCCACTAAATTTGTGGTAATTTGTTATGTATCAATAAAAAACAAATCCACCTAGTCTGATAAACTGTGCTCCCCTCAAATAAGTAAACAAAAAACCTACAGCATACATCACAATTAAAGGTGAAATAGTTTTGACTTTGACACTAGGACCTAGACAAAAATGTCCATTATCACCACTTCTAATTAACATTTTTTCTGGAGGTCCCAGCCAGCACAATAAAGCAAGATAAATAAATAAATGAATGGAAAAAGAACAAATAAAATGTCAATTTTCATAGATAATATGATTTTGAACATAGAAGCAGCCATTAAAATTAATAGATGTACTTAACATGTTCACTGAATTCAGGTCATTATACACAAATTAAGTGTATTTATGCAGCAACAAACAGTCAGAAAATGAACAAAAATATACCATTTACAATAGCTTCTCAGTCATCAAAGATGTACTCTAGTTGGTGGAAATCTACTCAAATAAATTGTCTATTCTCTCAAAGAATGGCATTTGGGATATTGCAGAGTTTTTCCAAAGATTAGAAATTTACCATTTTGGCACTCTCAGTCCTCTAGGTCTTAGCTGAGCAGTCTTTCTTGAATATTTAAGACCTTTGAATTTCCATTTTGCATTTATACTGGGTTTCTGGCACCTCCATATTCAACGAAGCATGGGCAAATCTCCACTAGGTTTTGTGAGCAGGCATTTTTTAGCCTGTGAGCAGCACCGCCACTAACGCCTCTTGCTGTGGATCGATCGAGCCCTTGTTCCTCAAGTTCGGCTGTGATTTAGAATCAGTGGGGGAGCTGTGCAAAAATATTCCACCCTCTGGCTTTGGGTCCAGGCATGGATATGTTTTAAAAGCTTTCCATAGGACTCTAATGTACCTCTAGGGTTGAGAATTGCTTGCTTGGGTCCATAAAACGGTAGTTCTCACCCAGCACTGCACATTAGAATCAACCGGAGAGCTTCTAGGACACACTGATGACTAGGTCCTACTCCAAATTAATTATCTCAGAACCTCCGGTGGGACGTCTGTGATCACGTTGGTTCTAAAAGCTCTCCGGGTGATTCCAATGTGCTGTCGGGACCTACTCACATAAAATCCGACTTTTAGGGAGATATTTTCCATCGTCATCACTTCTGTTTCATTTGGAGAATCACCCTCTCCTGGTTCTTCAGCAGGGGCTGTTGATGTTCTAAGAAACTAGCACCCACTGCACTCCAGTCTGTTCCTCAGGACACTGGCTTCCCACAGATCGTGAACATTCTACGTATCGGTTAGCATTTCTTTCTGCTATTTCTTTTCCTGAAGTAGTGGTATTTATTTTTCCAATCAACTCGACTTTCTATATTACGTTCAGGGATATTCGGTAGCTTCTAACGTCTTAACCTTCTAATATAGTTCTCTAAATTTTGTTTTGTACCCTCATTTAGTGAGAAAAGGGATGTCCAGAAGTTTGGGATCTGATAAAAGTGTCCAGGTTTACTCAAATCTTGTGCTTCCTCTTCTTGAATTGGGTAATCCCAGGCAGGCGATATTCTGCCATCAGGAACATTTAACCCAGGACTGGGTGTAATCTTTCATTGTCCTCCTCTGCTCTCTTGTCCTGTGTCTCATCTTCCCTATACCAAGCCCTAAGGTCTGAATTCTGGAAATTTATAAGGTACAATAAATATCTATATCTTCACTTTACTATGATTGTATTACTTTGAAACTCAAATAATAATACGTTGCTCTTGTTGTTTTTCTTTTTCTTCTCCACTGATCTTCCTGGGCTTCCCACTTAAAATCTTGCCAGGTTTTCTGCAAACACTTGGTAGAGACAAACTTCCAGGGGGTAGTCCCTCACCTGCTCCTATTCTCAATTCTCTTTCTGTGCCTGAGGCTACTCATGAACGCTTGCTTAGATCCTGGCACACTCTGGGGGATTATTTCTGACTCGGCTTTTCCTCTGTGGGATTTTTCTAGTTCTTTAACAAATTTACTGATTTAATAGCAACTAAACCCCCTCCCCCTTATAGATATCTTATTTTCAGAAAAGCTACAGCTAAGTATGTCTCTTCGTTTTCTATTTGTCTATCTTGGCCTTTAAGGTATAAGTTTCCTCTTCATAACTATCTAGCATTTATCCTAATAAGTGAGCCTTTCTTGTAAGGAAATTTCCCTCCTTACCTGGAGCTAAATAGCTCTGTCTTCCCTTATTTAGTTTTCATCCTTTTACCACTGTGGTCTGGAAAGCAAAGTTGAGCTATATTTTACCACCTTTTTTTTTAATATACTTTATTTTTTAGACAAGTTTTAAGTTCACAACAAAATTGAACAGAAGGTACAAAGATTTCCCATATACCCCCTGCTCCCACACATGCATAGCCTCCCCCATTACCAACATCCCCCACCAGAGTAGGTACATTTGTTACAATTGATGGACCTACACTGACGTATCATTATCACCTAGAGTCCATAGTTTACATTAGGATTTTCTGTTGGTGCTTTACATTCTACGGGTTTGGACAAATGTATAATGACATGTATCCATACCATTGTGGTATCTTATAGAGTAGTTTCATGGCCTTAAAATCTTCTATGCTCTATATGTTCATCCCTCCCTCGCCCATAACCCTGACAACCGCTGATCTTTTTATTCTCTTTATAGTTGTGCCTTTTTGAGAATGCCTTATAGTTGGATAACACAGTGTGTAGCCTTTTCAGATGGCCTCCTTTCACTTAGTAATATGCATTTAAGCTTCTTCCATGTCTTTTCGTGGCTTTATAGTTCCTTTCTTTGTCGTGCTGAATACTATTTCATTGTCTGGATGTACCATAGTTTATTTATTCATTCACATACTGAAGGACACCTTGGTTGCTTCCAACTTTGGGCAATTATGAATAAAGCTGCTATAAACATCCATGTGCAGGTTTTTGTGTGGACATGTTTTCAACTCCTTTGAGTAAATACTAAGGGGTGCAATTGCTGGATCTTACGGTAAGGGTATGCATGGTGGTTTTGTAAGAAACTGCCAAAATATTTTCTAAAGTGACTGTACCATTTTGCATTTCCACCAGCAATGAATAAGTGTCCTTGTTTCTCCACATTCCCACCAGCACTTGGTGTTGTCGATGTTCTGGGTTTTGGCCATACTAATAGGTGTATAGTGGTATTTCATTGTTGTTTTTCCCACATTTTTAAGTATCTTCCACTTTTTTAAATTTCAAGTGCAAACGTGACTTCTCAGACAGCATTTCAAGAGCAGACTTTTGAATTGCCTTTTTAGTCTTTTCTTTACGATCTCAATGAGTCGGCTTTGTGTTCCAAGCGGAGAAGGCGGCGTATTCTGTGTCTAACATGGTCTCCTTTTACTTTTTGCTGATTTATAAAAGCTCTCTTGCTGTGAGTGAGTCAACTAAAATCCATAGTTAGAGCATGTGTAGGTTAGTCATCCTGAGCCAAGTTTGAATTATGTAAAGCAAACAATTTTTAAAGCTTATAAAAAATCACCTGAGTTCAAGAATTTAGCCCTTTCTCAGGTTTCTCCTTTGGAACTAAATACAGTTTAGAATATAGAAAAAAATAACGTGATTGGGGGCGGCCTATATATGTTCAAGACTTGTTCTTTTTGGAGAAATAGATTTTAGTTGCTAGTCTGAAGACCAGCCTGAATATTAGGCTGAAAACTCAGGAAAAACAGAAAATTTGTGTTTTGCTCCTAATTTCTAAGAGGTCTATATAAGAAAAGACTCTTTTTCCTTAATTTAGTCCTTGCTCCATACCTGTTTAGCAAATGTTGGGCCCACACAGGTCGAGGGAAACGACAGAAGACTCCTCTTTAGAGAAAGCATCATCTAAAGCTTGAGATTTGCTGACTCTGACTGGTCTGCCTTTGGAAGGCTAGAGAGGCCTGCCATGGCTGAATATATCTGGTTGATGCCCTTGAGTCCTCTTGGAATTTGCTAAGACGCAGCATCATTGCATAAGGCTAACTAGCTCATTTAAAGTAGCCACTAGCCTGTAGACCAAGCTAAAGTTTCATCAGTGAAAAAAATTCCAGAACATCCAGGGCTTAAAGTGTTATTTCTAGGACACAGAAGTTAGTAACTAAACTATAACAGCCAGTGGACCAAGCCAGGGCTTTTCAATTACAAAAAAAAAATCACAGGTGTCCTAGCACTTAAAATCATCTTAGATATAGCAGTTAATAGTCAACTTCAAAAGCCATCCACACAGAAAAATTTAAACTGAAAACCACCAACTTTCAACCAGAATTTGTGTTATTATACTCCCCAAATTTCACATCTTTACCAAATATTAGTTTTAAACCCAATGTACCAGATCCTTTCATTTTCCTGATATGAAATTACCTCTACATCCCTTACCCCCTGGTTCCTGCAGGGACAAGCCTGACCTCTTAGAATATAAGGCATGAAGGAAGAAAGCAGAATGCATGCTCTTTGATTGGTTTCTAAGAAGAAAAGGCAGAAGTGACAGAACTAGACATGTCCATGTCCTGTCTCACACTCGTTTCTTCCCCAAAGGGGGAGGAGTTAAGGGAGTAGAAATTGACCGGGCATCTTACTATAATAATGGAGCCCCCTGCACAAGGAGGACACACGAGAGCAGGGAAGGAGCATTTGCTCTCTGCATTATGCTCCCCCCGAAGACAAAACCAGAATAGGATAACAAACTAAAGGACAACTTGGAAGTTTCCTAGGAATTTTGTTTCACATGGTCACTGATTTAATTCCCAGGTTGAACAGTTTTCTAGTAAGAGGTTTTGACCAAAAAGGAAAGTGAATTAAAAATAAATAAATAAATAAATAAATAAATAAATAAATAAATAAATAAATCCAAGACCAGCTCATATGTTGCAGAACGTGTTTCTCTGAAAGTTATAGGCCAGTTTTTGTACCAAGCTGAAAGATGCTTCTCCCAGGATTTGGAAGTTACTTTAGATCTCAGTGTAGAACTAGGTGGTTTCAACAGGAAGGAATCTGGTTCCCAGACCAGGGTTGTATAGGTGAGAGAATAACAATAGAGACTCTCTAGAAAAATGTACATGATTCTTTAACCCTGTGATACTCAGAGAGTTTTGTCCACAGACAGGTTTCATTTTCACACCTCTGAGGTGTGAGGCTCTGAGGAGCCCAGTGGTCTCCATTTTCCCACTGATTTACCAACGTTTGAGAGACCCTACTGTCTATCCTGTGCGAGTGCTGAGGAGCACAGTCTTTCCCTGTTATCTCTTTAAATTAATCTCTTGTAATCAATGTGCACCTGAATTTTGTTGGGGTTTTATTGCTTTATTTTTTTAATCAGTTTGAACACGAAAAGAAAATGATGACTCATCCAAGATGACTCAATAAGCTGAAAGGGAAGATTAGGCTTAACATTTAGACTGTGGGCTTCTACTGAAGTAGAACTGATGGAAAAGCAAGAAAGTTTGAATATAAAGATATGGGCAGATATTCCAGGCAAATGTAAACAAAATGAGAGCAAAAATGACACTACTAATACAAGACAGAACAGAATTCAAGGACAACGTCTTTAAACAGGACAAAGTTTTTTATTATTTAATGATAAAAGGCACAAGCTGAGGATAACCTATAGTCGTAAAACTTTATGCACCAAACAATGAACCAGACAAATCTATAAACTCATAAGAACACAAAGAAGACTGTATAAAAATTTAATTTATAGTAGGTGATAATAATATAATGCCTCTTTCAGAATTCAACAAATCAAGTTGACAAAAAGAGCTAGATGAATAATATAATCAATAATTTTGCTTCAATAGATATGTTTAGATGTTTATATTCTAGAAACAATTTGCCTTTTTTTTTTTTTTTTTTTTGCTGAGGAGGATTTGATTCACCTTGAGCTAACATCTATTGCCAGTCTTCCTCTATTTTGTATGTAGGTCGCTGCCACAGCATGGCCGATGGCGAGTGGTGTAGGTCCACGCCCAGGAACCAAACCCAGGCTGGTAAAGTGGAGTGCACCGAACTCATCCACTAGGCCACAGGGCCGGCCCAGAAATTTGCTTCTGTTTTTGGAATATTTTTAAAAATTTGTTTTTATATATTTGCCAGAAAAAATCTTTTAAGTCAAAAGAGATTATTTTATGAAAATCTATGGAGTACATTTGGAATAAGATAGATATTTCTTGGTAAAATAAACAGGTATTGATGCAAGAAAATAAAGAAACTGTGAGAGAATAATAACCACTAAAAGGATTGAAAAATAAAGAAAAAGGAAGTTTTAAAGCTAAATTCTATTTAAATCTTAAAACTATGTTCCATAAGTTACTTAACTAGTCCAGGTAATAGAAAAATATGGAAAATGCCTTAATTCATGCCTTAGAATTCTTACATAACCTTAATACCAAAATCTGATAGATACTATACAAAACTCCTGATGTTATAGGGATAGTGAAAATATTCTTTATAAAATAAGAGCAAAGCAAATCCGGAAGTGTATTAAGAAAGCTGACACACAATGGCCAAGTACAAAACTGTAAGCATGGTTCACCACTATGTAGAATATCAGAATAACTCATGACATCAGTGTGCCAGAAAAGGAAAAATGTATGACTTGTCAGTAAACGCTAAGACGACATTGGTGAAATTGAACAACCATTTCTAATTGATGCTCTACATGAAGTAGAAATAGAGGAAAATTACCTAATAAAGATTTTCTAACAAAAATCAAGAGCAAATATATTAAATTGTGAAATGCTAAAACGCCTTCTATTAAAATTAGGAATAAGACAGTAACACCCTTATGACTAATGTTATTCAGCATTGTAGGGGAGGTCCTATTTAATAAAATAATAAAAAATTAAATAAATTGGAAAATTTGGATTGTCAATATGATTTTTTAGCTCCGAATTATATAATTATAATTTGATTCCACCAAAACAGACTCTATTAAAATATTTTAGAATTAGAAAAACTGCAACGTTGCTGTCATAAAAAAAAATATGTATATACAAAGACCAGTAGCTATTTTCTATATTAACATTATGTAATCACTTAGAAATAGAAACAAAAACGACATCCATTCACAATAGTTTAAAAAAGTATTTGGATTAAGTTAACTAAAATCTATAGACATTATAAATACCCATAGCAGGAAATAAACAGAATTTCTACAATAAAGAGATATAACATATCTCTAGGAGCATAATGTCTTAAAGTTGTGAAACTTAGAAATTGGTATATAGTTAATGCAATTCTAGTCAGTATCCTGATGGTATACTTTAGAATTGAACATCTAAGTTGCTGTAATAACCAAGAATAATTTGAAAATACATAGTGAGGGTGATTTACAAAACATAACTTACTGTAGAGCAACTCTATTACAAACTGTATATTGGAACAAAATAACTTCCTTTAGCAGATCCAACACTCCATGGGAACATAGGGAGTCACTTTGATTTGGTGCCAGTGAATGATTTCTGGTTACAACAGTGTCAGGCTTTGTATCTACAACAAAGACAAAGGAAGAATACATAAAATGTAACCAGAGAAAACTATGGAGACATGGTTTTGTTCAAAACTAAACAAATATCTCTATCTATTAGAAACCGAAGAGAAAATAATGAAGAAGTAGGACTGAAACTAAAAGACTTTTTGGCTCTGTGTCAGAAGCCAGCAAAGGTGGCTGGAGGTTCTACCGCACAGGATGCCCCACTGAGCAAGGGGACCGGAGTTAGGCTCATGGCTTGAAATGTACTCCTGGAACACGGGTTGAAAAAGTTGGAGCTAGAGTTTATGTGAACTTGCACAGAGGAAACACCCGTACCTCATGCACAGATGTCAAGCATCGCAAGCAGACAGACACACGAGTGGATCTGTTGTCTCTCCAATCTCCATACAGGAAGGAACTGATGGATTGGAGGTCCTGGGGGAGTGGGTGGAGGCAAACAGCTAAACTAACTTTGTCAAATAAACTTCCAAAGTTCATGAACAAAATAAAAGTGATTTTGAAATGTTTGGTTGGATAGTGAAAGAACAAATACCATTCATAGAGAATGATAAAACGTTAAGGAAACAATGGACAACCAACCAAAAAAGCCATAAAAGAAATAACTATTGTTAGATATGAAAAAAGAGTATTTTAGAAGTCCTAAAAATTAAAAACGTAGTCTTTGAAGGAAAGAACCCCTCAATAGAGGAGATATGCTTAAGTTTGGACATAGCTAACAAGATTATTTAATGAATGTCATGGTATAAGTGCCTTGCTTGATAGAAGAAAACAAATCCAGACACCTTCTTTCTACCTTATATGAGCACAAATTTCAAATGCGTTAGAATTTTAAAATTTAGGTTAAAATGTCTAAGAAATTTTTAAAAAGTTTTTAGAAGAAAGATTTTGAGAAATTTTGTATAATCTTCTAGTGTGGATAGCTGCAAGATTGAAAACACATAGGATGTAAGGAAATTAAATATATCTATAAACACATTAAATAACGTTCCATATTGAAAAAGACGTGGAGTCAAAATGCAAAGAAACTATTTCTAACATTCATATACAAATAGATTCTACAAACTGATAAGTAAAAGACAAATAATGTAGAAGAGTGGACAAAAGATATGAAGAGAAAAAAGAAAGCCAGATGTGCAATAAAAATATTTCTTGACTGGCAGTCGGGATAATGCGAATTATAACTACAATGAGAACATTTTTTTCATGTACCAGATTGGTGGCTATGAAAAAATTGATATCCAATATTGGAGAGTATGTAGTACATGGTCTCATAGATTGCTGGAGAAAATATGGATGCTTAGAACAGAGATAGAGCAGGAATGTAGTCTAGCAATGTCCATATAATTTAAAATACCTTTTAATTTAAAAATACTACTTTTGGCAATCTATTCTATAGGAATAAACATACTAGAATATAAGGATTTAGCACTATTTATAGTGAAAACACATGGAAACAATATGTTCTGAAAATGTCCTGGTGGAGGGAATGCTGTGCCTGGTGCAACGAGACAGTCACTGGGAAAATAGGGGGAGAACAGTGCCTACCACGACAGTAGAGCTGGCCAGTTACTGCTACGTCGTGTTGATGCTCTGCGAGGATGATGAGAGAACAAGAGTTGTTAACTAGCAGTTCATCGCTAAGTTTGAAAAGCAGAAAGCCCAAGTGGTGCCTTATAAAGAGTCCCTCATTACCTGTGGCAGCAGGGCAGACATAATTAAAAGGCAGCCTGAAAATCTAATTGTGAGAGTTGCAGAACTCCACAGATAGTTCTGCTCTCAGCCAAAGCAGGTCTATTACGCCAATGTCAGGGCCCTGGTAGGGAAAACCTGGAATCCTGAAAACAGGAATGGACACACCTGGAAGGACACACCTAAGGATGTTGTTTCTAGTCCCTCTAGATTCCCAGTCCTGCAGAGGTGGCCCACCTTTCTTTAACAAGAGCTAACACACCCACTGTGACGGATAGTGCTGCAGAAGTTTCTCCCTCACAAATCACATGTACTTCCACCAGTAGGAAACTTCCTACTTCCTCTCCCAGCTGCCATGTTGGTAAATAGGATTAAATCCCAGCATAACCCAAGTGGTGACATGCTGACATTGATAAAGGAGAAAACAGACCATACAGTTACGCATTGCTTAACAACGGGGATACATTCTGAGAAATGCACTGTTAGGTGATTTTGGCATTGTGTGAACACCATAGTGTGTACTTACACAAACCTAGATGGTATAGTCTATACACACCTAGGCTATATGGTACTAATCTAATGGGACCACCATCGTATATGTGGTCCATTGTTGACGAAAACATCATTATGCAACACATGACCTACATCTAAAGAATAATAATTACTAGCTGACATTACCAGCAGGAGCCAGGGAAGTACTCTGAGACTAGATGTTGAGAATGCTTGATCAAGAGACTGAAATGTTAGGCTGGAAAGCAAAAATTCATTGACTTGGGGACATTTTTCTCTAACAAGAGTTTTAACATCCTAGCAAGGACCCCAGGGGATGGGTTAAATTCACTGCTGGCTGGCTCTTAGAAACCTGGAGTAAACAATGACCAACTCTCAGCGAAATAGAAATGCCTGAGTTTCCCTAGCAGAGCATAAAGGGAGGAATATAAAGGCTGAGGACAGTAAGTGCTAATGTTTACTTATTAGGTCCAGCCAGATATATTAGATGAGGCCAGAAGACCCACTAGAGGAGTACGCTCCATGAGAGGGCCCCTAAGGAATGTGGTGATGAGAGGAGCACCAGCATCAGTAAGAAGTTCAGTGGCAGCTCTTCTCTGCAGGCCAGGCATGCGGGCAGGAGAGGCATTCACGCAGCTGAACTCATGAACACCTGTGGGGATGAAAGTCCCTGAAGAAGTGATAGAGGCCAAATGGCAGTGCTTAGTCACCAGAAGCTGGGATCCTGCAATTACCATAATCTGGGCAAGATAGGAGGTAGGGCTTGGCCTTTTGGAAGGTCAAAAGGAAGTTGTAGAGATGGATAATAGAAGTAAAACATATGGGCAACCTACAAGGGTTAAATTGTTGCTTAAAATCTATAATACCAAAATTAATCAAGAATGGGGAAGTAGGAGGCTGAAAACAGTCAACCCAAGAAAAAAGTCACTGTCCCTTACTCAGTTCCAAGATCTGAGCCAATTTTTAGATCCAGAACCCATTGATTAAAGAGATAGCTGATTCTCGAGGAGGAGGGACACAGAAACACATGGCAAATATATATTGTCATGATTCATCCATCCAAAAGTACCTATGGCCATTTACTCGGGCTACTGTACATTGGGAACTGGGAATAAGCAGACATTTTGAGGACTGTTGGACACAGGGTCTAAATTGACATTGATACTTTAAGACCCAAACCCTCGTCATAATTCTCTTGTCAGAGTGGGAAGCTATAGGGTCCAGGTAATAAGGGGTTAGTGGCTAGAGTCTGGCTCCCAATGGGCCCGCATGTCCCAGACACATTGGATGATCAATATCCCAGTCACTGGGTGCATAATTGGTAGTTGGAATAACTCCCACATTGGGTTCTTGGTCAGTAGAATATGAGGTAACACATTGGTAAAGGCCAAGTGGAAACTTCTGAAACTGCCATACTCTAAAGACAGTAAATCAAAACCAATACCATATCCCTGGAGAGTGAGTGGAGATGAGTGCCACCATTAAAGACATAAAAGATGTAGGGGTGGTGATCGTTATCACATCTGTTTAATTCTAGCTTCTGCAGAAAGCAGCGGGATTCTAGAGAATGACTACAGACCATACTGCAGGTGTAGCCAGGGAGCAGCGCCAATCACAGCTGCTCTGTTGGACATAGTATCATTGCTTGAGTCAATTAATAAGACCTCAGGTACACGGTATGCAGTCATTCTATTTCATTCCAGTTAGAAAAGAGGATTAGAAACAGTTTGCATTCACATGGGCAGACAAAAATATTTTTTAAACTCTTGCATCAGGGTTATGTTAACTTCCCTGCCCTCTGTCATTATATAGAAATGAGATCTGGACCACCTGCACATCCCATAGAACAACACTCTGATCCATTACATTGACGACATCATGCTCATTGAACAGAAGTAAGAGGCAGCTACTATACTAGAACATTAGTAAGACACATGTGCTCCAGAGGGTTGGAGATAAATCCTAGAAAGACTCAGTGACTGGCCAGTTCAGTAAAGTTTTCAGGGGTCCAGTGGTCAGGGGCATACTGGAATATCCCCTCCAAGGTAACAAATGGCTGCATCTTGCATCCCCCACTGCAAAGAAAGCAACACATTGTTTGGTAGGCCACTTTGGGTTCTTGAGGCAACACTTTCCATACTATATACCTATATACCAGGAGACATGGGGGGCTGCCAGCTTTGAGTCTGGCCTGGTGCAGGAAAGGGTAGTGCAGGAGATCCATGCTGGGTACAATAAGCCCTGCTGCTTGGGCCTTCTCTTCTCCCTAGTAGTCCTTGTGGTGTGGGCGGCGTCAGTAGGAGGACGTGAAGCAGTTTGGAGTTTATGGTAAGCTCCAGGGAGAAAACCATGATGCAGTCCCCAGGGAACCAGAAGCAAGGCTAGGCCGTCAGCAAGAGAGGATTACCCTTCCTTTGAAAAACAAAGGCCTGAGACCTGATGCTGGTGGAGATGAAACCCTTGACCACAGGGCACCAAGTTATCATGCACCTAGAGCCACGCGTGTTGGGTTGGGTGTAGACAGGCCAAGTCATAATCTGGACAGGCCCTACTTCCTTCCACGTAGGAACTTTCTTAATAAAAGTCTTTCATGTTTAATCTCATCTTGGATCTGCTTCTCAGAGGACCTGGACTAACACACCTACTTTATTCGTTTTTTCCCCAAATGTTTATTGAGAAATTATCAGATCCCAAAATAAAGTTCTCCAGGTGAGGAGAGGGATTTGTGTCTGTTCACGTTTTTCTGGAACAGTGCCTGGCTTCCCTTGGCAGTCAACAGATAGGTGTGAAGTGAATGAAGACACCACATGGGCAATAAAATAGATACAAGGATCTGAAACTCACATACGCTCTCCAGCTGAGCAGCAGATTACTGCAGTGTGAGAAGGAAGGAGAACAAGGGGCTGACTAGAACTGGAAATGCCTACCTAAAACTGCATTCCAGCTTTAATGTTTTAATAACACTTTGCTGACCAATTACAACAAGTCTAGCAGTTAAATCTAGTTAGTGGACTGCTGGTTTGTACCCTCCGAGTAGTGTAAAGCAAAACGCGATTCCTCGTGGTAATAACCTGCAAGATGATGAGATTCCCGGTGTGAATAATAAGGGCAACTGAGAACAACATACAGGATACAATGAACCAGCATTTACTGAAAATCTTACAGCCAGGGTCAGACAAGAGGCATCGTGTGTGCCTTAGCCTGAAGGAGTTGAGATGAGAAGACAAAACATGTGCCTAAGAAATAGCATGAGAATCATCGCAGTGTTTTACACAGTTAAATGCCAGGTAAACCAAGCATTTGGGTCAAGATGTACGCACTGGAGGTGCCTGGTTCACGTGGTGATGAGAGAATTGGTTGGTTTCTCTTAAGGTTGGAAAACAAATCTGTGTTCGCATAATTCACAGAAGCCTGAACCTAGGGCTGAGGAAGCCAAGTTCCAAGCTACAAAATTTAAATATTTTCTCTTAAGCTTGGGAGGGCACCAATCCAAAAAAGGAATTTTAGAAGCATTTCAGGTATAAAAAATATATTTTGGTGCCTTTGTCTCTACAAACCCTTTAGTTTCCCTGTGAGAAATTGAGCACACACTGTCCAGTCACCTCTCTGCAGGACAAGCCAGCAGTGGTTTGGGAACCATTTTCTGAAGTGTAAACTTTCTGAAAAATGCTGATAAATGTCTTATAAAAGGCTAGCTACATAGACAGTGCAATTGGGGCTAAAATTCTCCCTAAAAGTCAGAATGACTCCTATTCTCATTGTCATTGTCCACTTGCTAACAATAACATCTTTGTAAAAAAAAAAAGCACACACACAAAAAGACCTTTAAAATAAGGTAAAGCGATGAAGAGGAAAGTAAAGAATGAGTTAAAAAAGATCTACAAAGAAATTCACCTGATCCAATAGTACTTGAGCAATACTCATTTTTCAATAAGTTGCGAGTTTTGCCTTTCTTTTCCAGATTACAAATTCAGACAGGAAAAAAAGGAGTGAAAAGATGCCAACAAGGTGTTTCATTCAAATATGAGAGAATACAACAAAAGTCAGTCAATGACAGAGAGGAAATAATAGATCTAAAAAGTTCTTATGGATCCAGAACAGCAATAAATGAAGATACTTTTTCTCACAAATGTCTCCAAAATAAGGCATGAAAAATGAAACATCCTTTTGTACTTTAAAATGTATGACAAATGCTGATTAAATTCACCCTGAGAGCATGTCACTCTGAAAAGGGGATTATAAATGTGCATGCCACGGGGTGCTATCTTATGCAAGGAGGGTGGGGGTGGGGAGTGGATCCATTTGAATACTGTGTTAGCACTGGCACATTTAAAACGAGAGAAAAACTGGGTGAAAATTGGAATAACATTGGCCTTCTGGAGGGTTAGGGAGGCTGTCCCTGCAGCAGGTTGGCAATTTGTCACATCAGCTCCTTCATGAACTATCAACCTCATTACCGTGGTTCACTGCACAGCTGGCTCTTGGGAGTCTAATACTAATAGCATATAAAGGGTGATGAGGCTTGTGGTCTCAACCACTTCATTATTGATTCACTTAAAAACATGCCACCTACATATTCGAATAAAATAGGTATACATTAGAGGGGGTGAAATACCAAAAACATCTAAAATCAATCGAAGTAGGGGAAACAAACAAACAAGAAAGGAATGTAGGCAATAATAGCACCGGGAAAGCAAGTCTTCTTGGAAAGATCGAGGATGGATAATTGCATGTGACAGCTACCATTTGTTTATTCTGTTGTGTGAGGCCATGTATCAAGCAGCATCAGCTATAACTGTACGTTAAGTAGGGCTCTACTAAATGAAATAGGTCTCAGGGATATTTTTAAGACACTGAAAGACCCACAGAGCTAAGGTGTTTGAATGACATATAGTTAACCAACAAAAAAACATGTTGAGAATCTTTTCAACAATTTTAGCCAGAAAAGAGGAGAATGGTTCATTTCTAAAGCTCCAAGCTGATAGGGAGTTTATGGAAATATATTGATAGATTAGTAGGTACTAGACAATTTCCTTTTTTGTAGATCCCCCAAATCAAACGTTTAATAGAAACTCGTCTATGGAGAAGCAGAACTCACCTAGTAGAAAGTATCTGGTCACTTAAGATTCTATCCTCATTCAGTGGCAATGGATTGTTACTATACTATACTAATTGCTTTAAGCATTGGAAAGAGCAAATATATATATATATAAATGAAGGAGTTATAATGCTAAGTTTCCTTTGTATTTAATATTTATTGATTCATTGATAATGCAAAAAAATATACAAGCAACACTTACTTGTCAAAAAGGTTGATATATGCTAACGTATTTCAACTACTTGCAGACCTTAGATTGTACTGTCCAATACGGTAGCTACTAGTCTCGTGAGGTTGTTTAATTTTAACTTCAAATTAACTAAAATTAAATAAAATCTAAAATTCAGTTTCTCAGCCATACAAGCCACGTTTCAAACGGTCAATATGTACGTGGCAACTGTATCAGATATGGATATAGAACAGACATAGAACATTTCCATCAAGTACAAAGTTCGATTGGATAGCAATGCTTTAGAGCATAACTTCTATTTGCTTTCAATAAAGGCTCAAATGATACATCTGAAAAGAAATTCAAAGTAGATTAAAATACATAGAAAATTTGAATTTTTATAAAGTTACACTTTTTTTCCTGGCATGCGTCACTCACTGTATTTTCGACACTATCATCCAAAAATATTTTGCATTTAACACATATATTTAAATTACTCTTGGTGAACATTTGTAAAATGACTAAAATATGGTTCTCAGATTTGATAAGGCAAATGTCCTTTTTCACATGGAAACGTGGATTGAGGCAGCTAAAATTTTTGGTAGAAGTAGGGAAACTTGTAATTGCAATTATAAATAGCTTTATTACCAGTCATCACACATCTGACTATTTAAATAAGGCATGATGGAATTTCTAGCCGTAAAGTGTCAGCTGCTGAAATATCATTAGACATTCAATACTTTAAAGTATACACAAAAAAAGTCTGAAAATGGTTAAGAGTAGAGCCATCCTAAATTTAGAAAGTCAATTAAAATGTGTTTTAGCATAGACTATAACAAGTCCCTGTTTCTAAGGTCATTTCTGTGGAAGAACAAACCAGTGAGATAAAGTGTGAATGAGGTTCCCACAGCAAGATATGAAGCTAATCTTTTCTGATATTCTTAAAGATTTCTGTAACTTTTCTTTTCCATAGGCTTTTTGTCGGGTGGAGTGTGTGTGCATGCATGCATGCATGCGTGTTTTAAGATAAGGCAAACCCTTATTTCAGGCATAAAAGGAATGGAAGTTTTGAAACTGTGTGAAAAGTGGTTCAGCATAGCTGGAGGCTACCTGAAATCTTAGGAGGATTTGGATAAAAATATTTCCAGCTCAGTTTGACAGAATTCTGAAGACGGAAACTGCATCAGCACTTTTGAACCCAAGGCTTTGTTCCCTCTGACTGCCTCTTTGGGGCTGCCATAGGCTTAAAGAAAATGTATTCACTACATCCAAAGTAGCTCGTTTCTCTATGTCACATATTTTTCTCAGCCTTGATTATTGTTGCTTGTAATTTCTTGGGGTCTCTTTTCCTTGATAATATCTTAGGTTGAAATATCTTAATTTCCCTTTTTAATGTCACTGCTGAAAGAGATCTAGAAGGCCTGCTGTATGTGGTTACTCTTTCATAGTGTTCTATCTCCTCTATTGTTCCCCATTACTTTCAAGGTAAAAAATAAACAAGTCTTTAGATTACCTTGCATAATTTTCCCCAATTTTGTCCAAGTTCATGATTCTTCTCTATTAACCCTCTGCTTCAGTCAGACTAGTCTATCATTGTTTCTCCCAAGTCCTGACCTCTTCACACCACTATCCCATTAGAGGGACTCTGTCTGGAATGTTCTCCATTCTCAAAATAGCACATCATCTTTAAAAATTAAAAATTCCATAAAACTGCCATGACCTATTGTCACCTAATTGACACTCCTTTCTAAGTTCTCAGAGGACTATGTATCACAATATTTAAGAAGATTCTAGGTCAGACTACCCACACTCTTACCAACCTGGGCTAGGCGTTAGCAATACGACTTAACGCAAGTACTTCAACTTCTTTGGGGCCTGCAATTCATTATCTGTATAATTCCAAACTCATTCTCAAAGAAAAATAGGGAAGATTTAGTAATAATCCATGTAAAAGCCCAATGGCCATCACTGTATGAACACTCAATAAATATTAACTATTACAATTGTTTAGTATTTTTATCACAGGCTCCTTTGTGACAGCTTTCATTGCCTAACCAACTGCAGTGGAAGCTACTTGAAAGCAATGACTTTTTGGTATTAGTGCGCTCATTTTTCCCTCATATCTAGTGCAATTTTAAGCACACTTTAGCTACTGATAGCTGAATCTTACTCAACAAGTGTGTTTCAAAGTACGTATTTCAAAAACTCTTAATTACAGAGCTTAAAACAGTAAGGTAGATAAGGAAAATATCATTCACTCAAAAATTTCCAAAGATTTGGAAATTTGTGGTAGGAAATCAGGATCTGACAGTAATTTAAAAACTTTTCGAACAGTAAAAGCAAAAATGTATAAAAGTGAAGTCAAAAAGTCATTTTATAGTAAGGAAAAGTAGCAATGTTTGTTGATGCTCTGTCCAATTAAATACAATATGAAGCAGAAGCAGTGGTATAATTTTGTTAAAGGAGACAGAATTCTGATTATTTATAGACAGTATGATTTTCTACTTGGAATCCTCAGAGAATAAACAGAGTTAATAAAAGAGTTCAATAAAGTGGCTAGATGTAAGATAAACATCTCTAACCTAAAAGTTTTCCCGTGTATCAGCAATAACCAATTAGAAAATATAATGGGAGAAAAAAAGAATAATGTGTCTATTATGCATCAGAAGTTATTTCAATCTACTGAAATTACAGCTTTTTATTTTCTATGAAAAATAGACGTTTCCCCAAAATATCACGAGTATATTTTATTTTATTAATATTAATAGTCAATATTGATCATTGAGTTTGAAAGTAATAGTTGATTTTATAATTTCCTCATTGTCCCCACGCTTCCAAGTATGATTCTCCAAACACCTCAAAGTGACCTGATATATGATGGGGACAGTCAATTACTAACCAAAAATTCAAATTTTTATGTAATATCTCTCTGCACACATTATTAAATCCACACACTTTTGAATACCATTACTTCCTCACATGCATTCACTTCCTATATCTGTGGTCTTCGTAATAGGCTTTCTTTTTTTTCCCCACAAATCAAAACAAGTTTTTGGGCTGTTATTTATCTGTTACGTCCAATCCTGCTTTCTATGATGAGATTCTACTACTCTTTCTGTGATGCTGAGACTGGGTCTCTACAAAGTCTTCTTTCTGGACTCCCTTTCCAGCTGACTTCCAGGTGGTGGCGTGGAAGTTGGGATAGGCAGTAGATATGACAGAAGATACTTTCTTCATATTCCAGCTTCTGTTAGTGGCTCTTCTGCAGCATAAAACAACTATGACTCAAACCTCCAACTTCTTTGGCACTTCCAACCATGACTACCCAGACATACAAGCACCAGGTAACTGTACGCACCTTAGTAACTCAATCACCAGTTGCACTATACTCCATTTACTAAACTTGTGTCTCAGAAAAATTACAAACTACTTTGGTCCATTGACTTTTGTGATCACTTGAATAATCAAAATAGATCTGTTGAAATGCCAAGCATCTATTCTATTCCAATAGAAGTGTGAATTATGACTGCTATGTTTCTTTCCATTTTTATGAAAGTAATATATTAAACTAATATTCCTAATAGATTCTTATATTGTCAGATAAAAGCAACTCAGTCAACAGCCTGGAATATGTAACTAGAAATAAATTTCTGCCAAGGTTTTAAAATGTAAATGCCTTTGAACTACATCAGAAAAATAAGAAACAGCAAATAATCACATACATACAATCATTTACATATTTCTAAGTAAAGAATAGACTTGTGAATCTCCATAGACTTTCAGCTTTATGTCAACTTGGCTTTTTGAGATCTGGCTTTACCTCTGTTTTGTATTTCACACTTTGCCTAAGACTAGAGACTTCATCAATCTTTCTCTCCTTCATCTTGTTTCCTTCCTAATTTACCTCAAACCATTATCCTCCCAACTATTTTTGTATCCTTTCTCTCTTCATGGAATTATTTATAATGTTAAATGATTCCAAATAACTTGAAGGATTTTGTGTATTGTACTTCCCTTGTTTATATATAAAAAATACGGAATTGTTGCTCCACGCATGAAAAACACTTTTACTAGAATAAAACTGATTTTAAGATGTTTGTGCCTCTGACTAAGGTAGATAATAGGAGTTCACACGATTCAAAATAGCAGATTACTTCCCAAAACATGTTTATTTTGGCCTGTGGGTGATTTTTCTTTTTGTATTAAAATATGAATGTATCTATTGTTCTGCTAATATACAATCTTTCAAAAATAAAAAGAATAGAAATAACACCGTGACAAAACAATTTAGAAGGAACTGGTAAGTTATCTCTATCTTGCTTAACTCATTTCTCTCTTTCCACTACATAACCCAGATGGAGAAACAATATTGTATTCTTAACCTAAAGACTCACATTAGCATTTGCATTTTTCCTGCATTTCCTTGGGGAGTGGAAAATTTACTGGGGAGTAAGGGAAAACGGGAGAAAGTGAAATAGTGTCTTCAATCCTTCCCTTTTTGTGCCTTCTAGGATAGGGACCCTTACATAGAATAAGAATATAAATCTTCAAGAAAAAACAAAAATTTGTCTGCAAGTGTTTAAGATTTTGCTTGGAATTTTGCATTAAAAAATAGATGATCTTTTTATATACAATTGAGAAATAGCTGCAATTTCAATCTTGTTTCACTTCAGAGTGATCAAAGCCAATTGGGGCAAATATATACCAATAAAGGATAGTTTTGATAGTGATATATAGGGTCGTCCATACCACACGGAAATGTTGAAGCATATTATTATTTTTGGAGGTCTCTAATATTAGTTTTTATCTCTGTTTCAAGCTCATGAATGTTCCCAAATGAATAGTCTATTGTTTAGCTCCACAAAGGTGACCATTCCATTTGACCCCAAGGTGATCAGTCAGAGCCTCAAGTACGAGAGTTCATTACCTGGAGCTTGGCATGAATAATGATGAACGCCATTAGTCATCATAAAATTGTCCAACAGCTTTCAAAATTCTAGCCACAGTATTCGATTCAGTGACCTCCTGTGACAACCAACCCCACAGGCTAACTGTGTACTGTATAATGAAAGTTTTTTTCATTTATTCTATATTAATATTTATTTATATTTATAATATATTTATAATATAATATAATATATATTTATATATGGTATATAATATACAAATATAATATATATTTATAATATATTTATTCTATATTAATATACCATTAATTTCACATGCAGAGGATAATATAATATAACACACTGTTAGAACTATCTGGGTATTTTCTGGATATATGATCTTGATGAAATATAAAACAATATCATTGTCTCCTGAAACATCTTTTAAAAGGAAGATCATTTTACTACCTGTGTTCTAGGACCAGGTTTCCTTAGCTTTCAGAATAGATCTTATTTTGACACTATATTTATGTTACACCAGGACTCCATTTTATGATTTATAGATTGATATAAAGTTACAGAAGTTATCATTTTCACAAAGTATGAGCAAAGTTTTTGCAACCAAGACACAATAGCGTGGACTATATTTGGCAAATATTCAGTCTCCTCTTCTCCCACTGTAGAGTGTACTTCCCTGATCCATTGATGTGGGCCGTTGCCATGGGACTGGCTTTGGCCAATGAGATGATTGGCAGAGGTGACACAGGCGTCCTTCTCAAATGTGATTGTGCAGTGTAGCTTGGTTCTTGCGCTCCAGTGATCTACCATGAGAAGAGCAGGCCACAGGAAGCCACTGCCCCTTCACGTGAGGACCAGACAAGCACCTGAGGAACCGAGCTGAACTGAACTGCAGTCTGGGGCTAAGCTGACTGCCCTTCCAGCCAATCCAGAGCTCGCGGCCCTCCCCTGTCCAGATGAGCTGCACTGCTATCACACTGCAGCCCCGTGGGCGTGAGCACAAACGCTTGCTGTTTGCTGTAAGCCACTGAGGTTTGGGGTGGTTTGTTATACAGCATTATTGCAGCAAAAAAAAAAAAAAAAAAAAAAAGAAAGAAAACTAATAAACCATGGAGAACTGACTGTTTTAGATTTATCAGAGATCCTGAAGTCATTCTGAATTTACTTGCCAGCTCTGTCTTGGAAGGAAAACGTAACTAGGAACTGGACATTTCTAGTTTTAACTGCTCACCTCAGGATGAATTTCAATCACTTTTTTTTTGGAAACAACAGGTTAGAAAATGATATCGTTGTTGCGTGAATAAAGTATTTTAAAATATTTGAGAGTTATGAGAAAGGAAATGAGATAAACAGCAACAGCAAAATAAAGTATATATACCTTCTGTTAGCCATTTTTGGCGGTTTACATTTTTTCCAAGTTACTCCTCTGCTGAGTTTTTAAAAATTTCTGATTATCTGATCAGAGTAACACATTAGTTTTGAAATTCCTTGAAGTCTTTAAAAAAATGATGATTTTTCTCTCTCTGCTTAGGGAAACTGTACTGTACTATACTAAATTTGTCATTCCTAAAGAAATATACATATATCCATAAACTTTATCCTGTATGTCTTTTTTTTCCCAGATCACATCTGCAGTATTTATCATGAAGGAAAAAGGAAGGTAGGGATGGAGTGGGGAGAGCATGATAATAATAGTCCAATTATAACTAAGATTGCAGACTACTGAGAGTTTATAATGTGTTGTGAATGACATTCTTACCTCATTCCATTATCACAAAAACTTTGTGAGAACATTAGAACAGCTAATATAATCAGCGTTATTAGTTTTTATATTATTTTTTTTGGTAGAACAAGGCTGAGAAAATTCAAGTGAGATGTGGAGTTTTTAAATAGTAGGGCTTTTCCTTGAGCTTAGGTCCTCTGACCCTCTTTATTTTCAGATATAAAAGCCACTTCTGATAATAAATATGAACACATATTGCATACGCTCTTAAATTAAAAATATATTCTCATCACTATCCCTATCAATTCCATTTACCTTCCAAAATATTGCCAGATAGGGGCAGTCCTTTTGTCCCTTGCTGGCTTCTTGTCTCATGACATTCGATCCATCACCCAATCCCAACGTTTCTACACTCCAGGTAGCTCTTGGATCTAAGAATGTCTCTGCCTTTGTGTTGCCACTGGCCTGTTCCAAACTGCCAGAATGTTCTATGTAAAACTAATTCAGTCGCTTTGGCTCTGACATGAGGCTCCCGCCATCATGGCTTCTCTGAGGATAGTAGGGGTTTTGTTTTCTCTGATCTCTCTCTTCAGTCTGCAGATCCAACCCGGGAACCTGGATCTAGCAATCAAAGATCCCATTTTGTGTTGTGGTCGCTATTTCTTATTGTTTGCTGGAATTTCCTTACTTATTTCTCTGGCTACCTCATGGCTTAACTCATTTAAATTTTACATGATATTTTTGACATAAAAACTAAAGCAACACAAACAAAAAAGATGAGAATGAGAGAAGGCAAAAATGGGAGGAAGAAAGCAACAAGAGGCAGAGAGTAAAAAGTCCTTGATTTACCTGAACAAACTCCTGAAACAGCAGGAGAAGTCGATACCGTTGCTCTCTGATGTCCAAGTGTGAGTGTCCTACGCAGGAAGTTTTTTAAATCTTGTAATTTATAACGGCTATGAGACTGGATGGTGAAAGTTGGGAACTATATAGCCCTACACTCTTTCTACTTCCTTTCCCAGAAGGCTCTGGAAGTAGAGGGAGATTGGTCGCTGGAAGATAGTAATCTAGATAAAATACCTAGAGATAAGCACTATTAACATTATGGTTTTCTGCATATACTTCCAGATTTTTCTATTTATGAGCATATAGGTTTTTTAAAAAATACAAATTGCCCCAACATTTTTGAAAAGCAAGAACAACAAAAAATATTTTAAAATGTTTTCACATACCAGAAAATTAAAAACACATTGAGATGAGGAAAATCTCTGGGATCTAGAGACAGAAATAGCCAATGGCTTTCTGGTAGTTCACTCCTGGGGAAACAGGGACTCCAATGGCCCAAGGGAGGGCCCACATGAGGTAAGGGTCTGGTGGGAGGGTAAATACATGGAAACAGATCTAGGATGGGGCTTATCAAGTTGTATTAGAGGCTGAAAAGAGCTGAGATAACTGCCCAGGGCTGTGGTCTTTGAAGAGCTCCTTGCCTGGAGAGAGTTTAACAGAAGAAAAAGCAGCACAACAGAGAGCCAGGTCAACCGTGCTGACGGGTGAGGAGATTTTTTATGAGCTGGAAAGGCTAAAATGAGCAAAATAAAATGTTATTTAGAACGGAGGTCCCCAAAATCTTAGATTGAAACAACTATAAAATATTCAGACTTGGGATGGGGCAAAGAGAAAGAAAAATCAATTTCAAAATAAACAAAAACCCAATTCCCACTCAAAATAAATTTGCAAATGAACATTTCAAAAGTGAGGTAGAAAATCAACAAAAATCAAAACATAGCTCACAGACTCAATAAATGAGAGAAGAATTTCCTGGAGCAATGGAAAAGAAAGTAAACAATTAAAATAAGCATAGTTTAAGTTCCTCAAGAGGTTATGAAACAAAACCTTTTGATTAATCAAGAGCAAGTTGAAATAAAAATTTAAGCAATTAGAAACATTCAAAATTAAATATATATCTTAGGTTACATATATATATATCTTAGGTTGCAAAGAGATATTAAGTAAACTGGCAGAAAGTGCTTAATACAACAACTGATAGATCAGAAAATAAAAAAGATTCTATAAGGGTACACACAGTTTGGATGATACAATTAATATTCTTGACCTCATAAAATTTCTGGAGGTAGCTCTGGGAATAATCTTTTTTTACGTGTGGCAAAATATACATAACATGAAAAATACCATTTAACCATTTTAAGTGTACAGTTCAGTGACATTATATATACTCACATTGTAGTCCAACCATCACCACCATCCATGTCCAGAACTTTTTCATCTTCCCAAACTGAAACTCTGTACTCATTAAACAATAACTCTCATTCCCTCCTTCCCTCAGCTCCTAGCAACTACCGTTCTATTTTCTGTCTCTATGAACGTGCCTACTCTAGGTACCTAATATAAGTGGAATTATACAATATTTATCCTTTTGTGTCTGGCTTAATTCACTTAGCATAACGTCTTCACGATTCATCCCAGCTGTAGCATGTTTCAGAATTTCCTTCCTTTTTAAGGCTGAAAAATATTCCATTGTATGTATATACCACATTTTGTTTATCCGTTCATATACTGTTGGACATTTGGGTTGTTTCTATCTTTTGGCTATTGTGAATAACGTAGCTATGAACATTGCTGTACAAATATCTTTTTGAGTAACTGCTTTCATTTCTTTTTGGTATATACCCAGAAGCAGAATTGCTGGATCATGTGCTAATTCTATGTTTAATTTTTTGAAAAATTGCCATACTGTTTTCCACTGTGGCTGAACCATTTTACATTTTCACCAGCAACGCACAGGATTTCAATATCCCCACATCCTCACCAACACTTTTTTTTTTTCCTGATAGTGATCCTAACAGGTGTGAAGTGGTATCTCACTGTGATTTTGGTTTATATTTCCCTAATGATTAATGATGTTGAACATCTTTTCATGTGTAAATTGGCCATCTGTATATCTTCTTTGGAGAAATGTCTATTCAAATTTTTTGCCATTTAAAAAATTGGGTTGTTCATTTTTGTTAAGTGGGAAAAATATTTTAAAATTTAATCAGATTGTGTAGCCCCCTTGATTAAAACCCTCGCATGGCTGCCCACAGTTGACTGGCTCCGCACTGCTGCATGATCTGGCTCTGCTGGTTTCCGAATCTCCCTTTTACATTCTGTGATCCCCACACAACATCCTTCTTTCATAGCCTGCAACCTGTCAAGCTCCTCCCACCTCAAGGCCCACAGCCATGGCTCTGAGCTTAAGAGTCTTCAGTCCACCTTCAGATGACTGGCTCCTTCTCATCCTTCAGACCTCAGCTTAAATGCTATATTTTCTGGAGACATCTTCCACAGATACTCGATCTAAAGTAGGAACCCTGCACTAATATTTCTTCTCTCTTTCTTTTCCCTTCAGAGGACTCACCAATATTTTAATTTATATATTATCTACTGATTTGCTTGTTTAAATCCTATCTCCTTCTAGACCATGTACTCGCTAAGTGCTGGGTCTTAGCAAGTTAACACCGAGGGCCCAGTGTGGTACCTGGCATCTCTTAGGTGCTAATTAAATATCTCTGAATATTAAATTAAATATTAAATTAAATATCAAATATTCTGAATATCAAATGTCAAATAAATATCTCTGGATCCATGAATCCATATGATGAGGTATGAGTTCGTGTTGAAGGCAGAGAGGAGTGGATGACAGGACCTGAAGCACATCTCATCAAGAGTATAGATGACACTACAGTTGCTGTCTATATGGCAAGAAGTCTACTCTTGTTCTCTAATAATCCACACAGGCCGTGACTAGACTCCATTACACTTTGTAACAAGCGTCAAAAAGCCCCAAATCAGATTTTCAGTAGTTGATAGGGAAAGACATTCTTCATATTTATAGACTTCCTTTCAGAGGACTGTAACTTCCTCCCCGCTTGAGGCCTGTTTTAAACAGAGGTATTCTAACAGAGTGCCTGGGGAATAAAAGGGAGCAGGGCAGCCACTGTGCAGATGGTTAGCCACAGGAAGCCATCCAAGCTCAAGCCACTCCTCCACGTTGAATGGCAGGGGCTGCGGTCTGAACACCTTCTGTCTCCATCAAATTTACCGTTATTTTATTATTAAAAATATTATACCACAACGTATTACAGCAGGTTGCTTCTTAAAATCTTTGATCTAATGGAAAATTATAGTTTACTTCTTTTGTCTATAGACCACTTCACTAGGCTATAAAAGTACACTGTAAATAATGCTGCTTCAGTCTACCCCAGCCATCTTCACTTTTAAATGAGAAAATAACACTAGTTTACCTTATATAATTTATTTTCAGATACGACTAATAAAATGATTGCAAGGTTTTTTTCAAGAGTTAAAAAAGATGTAAAATATGTACAATAATAGCAATAGTTTCCCTAGAGACCAGCTTTATCATACACGAGCTTAAAGAAACTCTAATTTTATTTTTACTCTCCACTGGAACAAAAAGGTGCCTATCAATTAAAAATCTATGAAATATAATTATTAAGTACCCCACAAAGGCAGTAGAAACAGATCTCAGTAAATTTTGTTAGCATTATCAGGTTTAAGTCCTTTTGATATAGATAGAGATTCCTTTTTGTCAATATCTTACAACTTCCAGCAAAGTAGTTCTGGTTCAGTTTTTAAAATATCACTGTTACTCTTCCCAGAAATGTTTAATGGAATGATTCCATATCTTGCTTTTGAAGACATTGCCATGGTGGAGTAAATTATACTAGCTCTCGAATTACTATCTGGTTCTTTTTAGATTGGGTTTAAAGTGATGTAAGAAAAAGAGTGAGTTACTACATTGACTAATCAAAGCTTCCTGCAAAGAAGAAGGTGAAAATATAATAATGGCTATTTCTGCTTTCCATGCACATCTCTCTCATTCCTTCCAATTTCCATGCCTTTTTACTTATATCGCTGGTTTGAAATGACCAGTCTCTCCACTCTCTTAGTCTAATCCATTCCCCTGATCTTCTATTAAATAGCATTCTCCTCACGGAGTATCCTGTGAGTGTTGTCCCACGACATTCTCTGCTTCTACCGAATGCTCCTGGTTATTTCACTACCTGGCATTAGACTGATAGAGCATTTGTTTTATCTTCCCTAACGAGACTGTCAGATCCTTTACATCCCTTATACCACATAACATAGTGCCTTGTATGTAATACATACTCAACAAATGCTTTTAAACCAAACTGAATTTTGTTCAGTGCTTAACATTTGCCTCAAAATAAAGACTTTATGGTGATGATTATGACTCATTCATACTTTATGATAAGAAAAGAATTTGGAAGCTTAAGAGATGATCTTTTATTGATCTTCTCTAGTTTTCACTCCTACGGACAAAATGTTTCCCTTACCTCTACCATTTTTAAAGTGCAAAACTTTGCAGTATGCCTGTAAGAACTGATGTTTAATTGAAATATAAAAGTTCTTACTAAAGAATCAACCCTGGGGAGGACAAGTGTAGTCTTGGGTTGGGCAGCAGCATTGCTTTCTCCTGTGGCAGCTGCTTTTAAGTAGATGTTTGTAGTAAGTAATATGAGGGTTGTTTGTATATTCAAAATGGGCTAAAAATAGCCTTGCGTTTTGCATCTTTCATCTGTGTCAAAAAGGGGTCATACAGACTTTTGAAATCCTTCCTCAGAAAATCAATTTTGAGAAAGGGTTTATTCTAATGTGCCATTTTTACAGCATATTTTCTCTACATTTTTATCAAATAGGGATGAGAGGATGATCCATCAGTGACCACAAACTTTGTGCTACCCTGAAGGCCAATGCTGCTCTTTAAAGTAAAAGTCCATATGGCGACTGGAAGATAAAATCCTAAACAACAAGACAGCACTTCCTAGCTTTGTAATCAGATTGCAAAACTTTCCCCTCAAAATGTAGTGACCACTTTGGAGTGCTTTAATCTGTCTGGTAATAGTTGTTTCAGTCAGGTTGCCTAGGAAACAGACTCTAAAAGGGAGACGGGCATGCAGAAGGTTAGTGAGGAGTTCTCTCCTCTTCAGTGCCTGTCTGTCGGGAGTGGAGGGAGCTGAAGGGCAGAGGAAGATGTTGACTGTGGTGCAGTCACAACGAAGGCCTGAGTGAGCCAAGCCAGCGGGGTGCTCTGGAACTGGGGTGTCTCTGAAGAGGTGTCACAGTTGGTGCACAGTTGACTCCTCAGCACAGTTATTCCTCTGTGCTGAGGAGTCATTGGATTCTGTTGTCCCTGGAAAGGGGACAGAAACTTGGGCAAAATGGCTCTCTTCAGACAAGGGCTGAGAGCTATTAGCTATCAGTACTCCCAGCAGTCAGGGAAGGAGGGCTTCAGTCCCAAAGATGAGGAGCTCTGCAGTACACTGCAGATCATGACAACTGTCTCATACAAGGGGAAAGCTATAGAACAAAATTAATATAATATGTAAGATAGTTATAGAATTGTATTTATTCTATATTTTCTTCCAATTGTGAGAAAATTTTGTTTTTAGAAAGACCCCTGAAAGTCATAAGTGATAAACTATCCCTTTTATCAAAGTAAGAGTCCAAGCAGAGAATCACAATAGTCATTGGTATTTCCAAATTCCTGAATTTGAACTGAAATAACACATTAATAACAGTAGGTCCCACAACTGATCTACTTTATATTTTCATCAATGTTCTAAATGTTCACACTATTGCTCTTAGCTTTACAACTAATAATTTCTTCTATTTATAGAGTGATCCTATTTAGGAAAACTTGCCAGAAAGTTGTGTGTAAACTCACTGAGCCCAAGATAATTTATATCCTCATAATTATCATTTACAAAATGAAAATATTAAGAATTTTTTTAAAAATGCTAAATATAGGTGGATGTCTGTTGACTAAAAACTGCTAGGAGGATAGATGCAGGGAGTGGGGTGGGGTGTGAAGAGCTATTAATTGAACAAAAATATGTATATACACATATATCTGTGTATAAAAAGATATATGTTTGTATGTATACATATGTGTGTGAGTAAAAGTGGAAGGAATTTCACTACAATGTTCTTTATAATAACAAAAGTATCTGGCCAAAGAGAACATAATAAGTTTTATTTTCTATATTTCTTTCATTTTCTACAAAATTATATATATATGTATATATTTATCTAGCTATGCGTCTATCCATCCATAAAATGATATAGTTCCTTGGGTCACATTATATGGGAAAGCAAGCAAAGCACCAAGTTATTTTCTTTCTCTTGGCTTATATATGCTGGTAGACGAAACTTTGGACAGTTCTGTCAACTTGAGCTGAGAGAAAGGAAGAAATTCCTTACAAAAAGTAATAAGACCATAATTTTTTTTTAATTGCCTGTCACATTTTCTCTTATAGAAAACGCTTAATAACAAAGGTGAGTGACTAAATGAGGTATTAAAATGGCTTTATCTCTTCTCCAACCCAAATGAATAGTTATTTGGTTTCGGGTTTAGCTGTTATTGGCCTTCCAATGGTTTCAGTTTCTATTTTTTCCATTGGAAACAATATTATTCCTTATTTACATTCTTCGAACCCCAGTTCAGATGCCTCTATTTCTATTTACTCAGTTATATTTTGAATTGGGAATTTTTTATGTGATTTTGTCTTTACTTATATCATTATCAAAACATTTATCATAAGAGATGTGTTTAATAATAGAATCTCCAAATATTTCAGAAGTAGCTATTCTTTTCTCACTTTTCATATCTTTTGTTACTTGTCACCTAAGGAATTACTAAATGGTGCTGTTGGGTCTCCTATTTTCCTCTCACTCAGCTCCTTTATTTCTTTTACTGATAACACTTACAGATGGGCTTTTCAGAGGGTGGGCTATCCTCAACACGGATGCTTTTTCTGATCCATTAAACCAGCTTCTTTTGTTGCTCACTGGTGACAGGGTGAATGGTTTTGCTCACATCACTGTCAGACACAATATTATTGAAGTTTTTAAAAATGTATTTTCAATTATTTCCTAGACAATTTAGAGATTGAGGGAAGGCTATAAACATGCAATCATTTTGCAAAACTTCCGGCCCTAAAGGATTAGACACTGAGGTGAGGCTTTCTTTCCTATTGCTTCAGGAGTTACTTGACAATTCTGACGCATTTCTTAGAACAAAATTCAGAGGTTGTAAAGCAGAGGGATGTGTCTTGGTACACAAAGAAGCTCAGTCTGTGCTCAGACCCCAGACTTGAGATTTACCACAATCGGAGTTATGGTCCTCAGCTTTTCGGGCCTAAGAACTCACCTTGTCTGTTTCTTAAATTTGATTAGACTTTGAGATTCTTGGATTTACCAAGTTCATAGGAGAGTTACTATATACATCATGAGTGTCTGTGTCTTGATTTACAGGGAGAAGTTTCTCAAATGGAAAAACTACTCACATCAGTTCAACATAAGGACTTTCTCACATTGCCAAATATCAGTGGATTACGGGTGATCATAGAGTCAGAACACTAGAGGGTACAGATTTAGAATTTTCAACGGATTCGGGTTAAGATAGCCTGTAAATTCATTTTCCCAAAAGGCGTGTCCTTACTAATATCATTCTAAATGTCTCTGGTAAACATCTCCTCTCTCCTGCACAGTTCTTGGAAGAACACTATACCTTTCTTCTATGACTCTCTATTTTCTATTCTTCTTTTAATCATTAGCACTTTTTCTAGTAGATATACACTTTCTTTAGAGATATTAATGGCTTCATTAAGGTACAGTCACATCTTGGCCCCAATACACGATGTGTCCATTTGAAGTTTATCTTTCAGAGGATAATATTCTACTCCAAATACCAAGCATCACCTTACTTTTGTTTCCTCATGAGGCTGAATAATGCTGACACTTTTTAACCTGCTGGTTTTACCATGGTTTGTCAACCCTGGATACATAGAGGAATCACCCGTAGAAAATAAAAAACTACAGATACCTGGGACTCATGGCATTCCAACTAAATTCAAATGTTAAAGTGAAATGGGGAAACATATTTTAAAAATCTCCACAGGTTATTCTGATGAACCACTGTGGTTTAAAATCACTAGTTTATACACTTGACTCAACTACCAGGGTGTGTGATTTTCTGATCTGCTACAGCATCCAACCCACTGCTGCATCTGATATATGCCTCTCACATCTGATATATGCCTCTCATGACCTGAGCTATTTCCGCCTCTGAGAGGTGAGAGGAAAAGCACCGTCGTTGGGTTCCTTCTTTACCGTCCACTGAAACAGCATATCAACAGTGATGAAGGGCTGGCTGTGGAGAGAGTTTTAACTGCTAACAAGAGCTAACCTTTGCCATGAGGTAACCATGTGCCAGTTACTGGTTAGTTTACCTCCACGAACCTCTCCATTCATCTTTTTGTTTCATTTGGCAGTTGTATTTTAAGTAATGGGTGTGTAACTTTATTTCATGAATTAAACCCCCTACAATTAATAATAGAATTAATTGAGGATAAAAAAAATATTTAAAAGAAAAATGGAAAAAGAAAAGCTTCAAAACCAGAGCGTGCCGCCCTGCTAAGAATATGCATTCTGAGTATTCATCCCTCTCAATAACCCTGAGTGGTGAGCATTATCTTCATCCCCGTGTTTCAGTAAAGCAAAAGGAAACAGAGAGATCAAAAACTGTCCAAAGTGTCAAAGCTCATAAATGTTGAGCAGGATTCAGGTCCTCTTAGTCTAACTCCAAAGTCACCTTTTTTTTTCCAAAGGAAAAAAAAGATTTCACCCTTCATCCTTCCAAACAAGGGACAATACAATTCAACAACAATGCACATTCCTGGAAAAACACAACTGCGATTATAATTCAGATATTAAAGAAAAGAACTGTTAATCATTCTTAATACATTACAGAAATCAAAATTAATTTACTACACAAAATAAATTAAAACATTAAATATTAACCTTTTCAGTTCATATACAGAAGTCAGAGTAACAAGTTCTGAAAAAAAGCATCAGGTATGTTATAATAAAGACAATGAAAATGTGGACATTTCAGTAAGTCATTACCATAGGAAGAGGGTTACTTTTCAGTACTCTGTGTGTGTGCGTGTGCGTGTGCCTGTGCACATCACTAGACCTTTCAGAGAGCCTGGTAAAAACAGCAGCAAGAGAGACCAATGTTTTATGTTAGGGCATCCATCACTATTCTCTGTTGCCTGCCATTCACTCAGGGGGCATACTGGTTAAAATAAAGCAAAACAAAAACAAACACGAAACTAAACAGAAGACTTGGTTCCTTCTCTCCAGAAACATATTATCTATAGATTACAAGCCAATATATAGGGAATTCACAATTATACGAGAGATTTATGTACACATTTATGGATGAGTACTGAGCAAGTTAGGTGGCAGAGCTTGGAGGAAGAGTGTAATCATGAGTGGCAATGACAGAGTGGGGGTTTTGATTAGAGAGATAGAGGAGAGGGAATTTCATCGTAGGAAAGGATGTATAGTGATGAGCAGGGAGCTGGGAGCAAATGATTGACAAAAGGAAGCAGCTAAGCCAGCTGGGTTTCTTGGGGAGTGGGTAGGGGGATAAAAGATTATTTCCTTCTTGGAATTGGGTTTATATTCCGATTGAGGAGAAATTTATTTAGGATAGTTAGAGAGGGCTCCCCTTTGGCATTCTAACTCTAAGGGAAATATCCATCACAGGGGAGTCCGGGAAGCTGGCTCTGAAAGGGAAAAGAGTGTGCAGGAGGTTTATCAGGCAGTGCCCTCAGCATTGGCACCTAGAAGTAGCCAGGCTCAGGGAGCCTCGAGTGGTAATGCAGATTCACTGTGGCCCCAGCCAGCCCCGCGGGGAGGTCTGAAGCTGAGATGGACCAGCACAGTTGTTGCCATGGGCGATGAGGGGCTGGGCCTTGGTACTTGTGATGCCACATGCTCTTGGGTGGAAGAGCCACTTCAGCCTAGACAATCTCTTCAGGGGGCAGTTTAGGCCTTTTTGCCGGCAGCATTGACAGCAGTTGGGGGAAACTGATCCTCAGTTTCTGAAGGGGACCTGGGTGGTGTTTCCCTGTGTTCAGAGATTCCTCTCAGATAGAGCAGTGGTCCTAACCAGAATTAACTCAGTAAAAAAAAAAAAAAAAATTGAGTCCACTAAATCAGAGTCTCTCAAGATGGAACCCAGATGACTGAATTTTTAAAAAATCCCACAGGTAATTCTGTTGATCATCCAGGTTCGGGAACCACTCATCTAAAGGGCATACATTACTCTCATGGAACTTCAGAAATCATTACGATTTTCTTCCTTAATTGTTCAGTAATCTCCCACAGTATACACCACTCTTTAATGGGCAGAGCAGAAGGATGAATGAAGAAATCACATTATGAATAGCTCTGGATTCAATGAAATGGCGAAGAGGCATTTTAAGTGTATTCCACATTATATAAGAACAAAGGGATTAAGCACAATAGGAAGCCCATTAAATTGCTATCGCATTTAGAAGAAATTAAAGGTTATGTTCAGACTATTACAGAATAGACATAAAACTATGTTAATCTATAAAATCTTCAGATAGGTACATAATGAGCTACCCGGGTAAGCAGGTAACAAATTAATTTATGATTTTGCAATGCAACAGCTCCTTTACTCTGGAAATAGCATGCTATCTGTAGAAGTTTAGTTCCAATATTTGGGGACAGACATTTAGAAAAATTCTACATGTTAAAAACATATATAACAGGAAATTATGTTGGATTTGAGGTCTATTGCTCAGAATCTATTAATAGGATGACTTTGACATTGTTACTCCTTGCTCCAAACATTTGTCAGTACTCGATATTTACTACTGTATACTTTGGACAGATGCCCTTCCTCTCAAAATCCCTATTTGCCTCCAGAAATTTGTGCCTTCTCTTCCCCACCCTCGCCTCCTTCTCCAGTGAGTTTCAGTGATATGATAAGGATGGCACAGAGCAGATGGGGTAGGGTAGACCTGACTGAGACACTACTGCTGGACAGAACAGGGCCCCTCTCTCTTCAGAAACAATGGCAGCTTGTGGGTGGGGTGGATTTGGTTGAGACCTGATAGCTGGAGGGCTCTATCTGTTTAGACATGACACGTAACTGGTAGGCATTTGTCTCTGCCCTGAAATCACTGAGGCTCCCACATGGAGGTAATGCACGAATGTCTATCAATGTGAAAAAGCTGGACAATTAGACAACTATAACACCGGGGGCCCAGCCAGTTCTTCTGTGGCGTACCCTTGACCAAGCATTAACATACGGGGAGAAAATATTTCTTCCTCAACTTTGTGGGGCACGTCTTATGTGGACCAGGAAGGAGCTGGAGAGATTTTAGCAGCTGTAGAATTGGTATTGCGTTTCCGGCGGCTCTAGGCGGCCGGGGCTCCAGTGGCACCTCACCTCCACTGACAGTCCAGTCAGTATTCCGATGCAGCTGAAACAATAGGAGGGGGCTTTTTGATGAGCACGACTGGATCACATCAAGGGAACTAGTGAGTTCTGAGTTTGACCTTGAGAGGTTCCTCTGAATTCCCACAAGAGAACCTGCAGGTGGTGAAAAGGAGGAGAGATTCTGTGAGAAATGCTCACTAGGGAGCCTTGGAGCTATCTAGAGAAAAGCTGTTTTTTGAAAAGACAGAATTTCTGTTTGTTAATTAACCACTGCCATGTGGGATATTGATAAAAGTGACCTCATTTCTAGGAGCAGAGTGGTGAAACCTGCCCATATTATTTATATAAGGAATCACTGTGCTTAGAAAAGATGCTGAAATGCTTTTAGAGAAGGCAATTAATGCAGGGCTTGCATTACGGAATAAAGAATATGCAAATATTCTATGCCAGTTTGAAAACTCTCCTAAGAAATTATTTTGCTATGTTCCTAAGTGCCATAGTTTGGTGTTAAACATAATTAAGCAAATTATTTCCACGGCTAGGAACTTTTATATAAATTGGTGACTTTAGGTCACAAGCAAAGAAGTATAAGTATACAGTTATTCTTTAAATAACTTGGCTACTGTGTTCTTTTCATTAGAGTCAGTATTTTAAGTAGAAAAATATAACAGTTGTTTCTGGCCACACAGTCTAGTGCAGAACATGGATGGGATTTTCTGACTGTCTTAAACCTGTGACTTGCCTACTGAAGTCTTTGGGTTCTGCTGGTACTTCAAAGAACAGAATTCACACAGAAAGTTCTTCCCCTGAGACATGCAGGGAGATCAGAGGCTGAAGGTAGACAGCGATTCATGCACAGAAGCACAAGCCTCCTCATTCTGGGAGCAACACCTGCCCACTGTCAATCTTGAGCAGAATGCTGCCCTGTCTGGGAAAACAGTCCACTGGGTCTGACTCTCAGATGGCTGCAGCCCTGCAGCGACACAAAGAGAGAGATTTTTTGCCAAAATAATATGCAGTTTTATTCCCAATCTCTACCCCTTCCCAGAATGATGTTAGTTCTATATCTGCTGGGATTCTTAAGGTACTATCGTAGACAACAGGTATGCACCTTCCCAAAGAAAGATGATTCAGCAGTTCTCATTACCTGAGTGTGTGTGTGTATGAGACAGAGAGAGGAACAGAGAGACAGAGACAGAGAGACAGAGAGAGAGAGGATGCATGCATGCTTTGGAAGTCCTCAGAACTTTTTATTTGAGTAAAATCATTCGAATAGGACCACCTTAGATGTGATACACAGTAAGTGCATTAAGCACTCTTCCCGCCTTTGGGCCCAGTGTGGCCCATACCTACTGACACCAGGTAAGCCCAGGTGACCTCCTCTGTCTCCCTTTTAGCAGGAAGCTTCATCTAAAATGCTCAGGGGAAGAATTTTTTACAGTGTAGAGGTCCCACATCTAAAGTACTAGAGAATTCTCTGAAAAGCTTTTGGTTCTCATGCCAATGAGATTCCAAATAACTGGTCCTGGCATCTCCATCATCTTGGGGTGGGCTGGCATGAGTTCTTTCTCTGAACTCCTGTTCATTAGCACTTATCAAGCCAAACAAAATGTGAGCTGATACTGAGGAAGTACAATTTCAAAGGGCACTATGAGGCTTCTCCCTTCCAAGAACATTTCGCCTTAGCCTTATATTCTACCTTTCCTTTTGCTTTAATGCGGTGTTTCCCCATTGGAGTCAATTCCTTGAGTTTGGCAACTTCTGGGTTTTTGTGTTCAGATATCCTCATTACAATCCACATATAGCCCCTGTGGGTGGAGGAAGAGCCTGGAGCTTTATTTTAGTTTCCCAACAGACACTAATATGTACACTCTTAGTTAATTGCCATTTTAAAAGTCACAGGATGGCTGAGATACAGGACTGCTAGGTCTCAACGAGTGAGTGTGAGTGTGGGGAGTTCATATTAATGTGTTAATCATTTGTTGTGGCAACCGTTTGGTTATAACACACAAACTTGGGAACAGTTGCTTGTCTATGTTTAAACGTGAACATTTAAAGGGGTAGAGAAAAGTAGTGTACAAACAAGTTCAAAGAATGTAGCAGTTGCAGAAACAGAAGCAGAGATGAGAGACATCCATGAGACAAAAGTAGTACTTGCCTGAGCTTATGATGAATTTCTGGTTCTTGGTCTGGTAGCTCTTATAAACTCTGTGATAATACTCTATCCTGGCAATTAATCTTTGTATTAGTTTGGAGCTAGTTTGAATTATTTCTTGTTACTTCAAGCTCAAAAAGTCTAGATAAGGCAGCAAGAAGTGCTAACTGGTAGATACCAGCAATTATTTAGGAGTGTATTATATCTAGTACAATGTCTAGTCCATAGGATATACTGAATAAATATGGAAAGACAATCTGGCTAGGCGGTGGCAATGAGACTGGAAAAGACAGGATGGAAACCAGAGATGTGTGATGAAAGAAGCCCCAAAGGATTTGGAAAGTGATAAGATATAAAAGAGAGGATTGATGCCTGTGGTGAGGATTTAGGCTGCAAGAGCCGACTCTAGAGGTAGATGATCTGTCACTTTTTCTCAAGATAATCCTTTTCCAATAGCGTTTAAAAAAAAAAAAATCTAAGAGCTCAACAACTAATGCAAAAGCGCAGACCAAAATAAACGGTAATATAAGCAAAAAAAGCATTTGCAAATTTAAGATACTGGTCTCTTTCTATGCATTTGATGAGAAAAGCAAATCTCCCCCCTTTTTTATCCTTTGCTTTGTGTGTACAGGTTAATGTTTTCAGGCATTAGCATCGAAGCTAAACAGCGCTTTCTCTAGAAGAGAATTTTTTACTTTTTAATGCACATCAATTTCGCCCCACACAATGCACTTTGAAATGGGGTGTTTCTATTTCAGGGAAAGTGTTGGAAAGACAGTGAGTGTAAGAGACTTTGTTGTCAATAGCCTCAGACACAGCAAATCATAGCTGAAGGACATTGTATGCATTTATGTAGGCTGGAAAGGACCATTAGTCACACATCCATTGTTTCAGTCACTGAGAGAACAATCCCCATTAGTAACATCATTTTTGAATAATAAGAAAATGTATGTATGTCCTTGTAAGTTCAATAAATAGTGAACCTTACACCTGCGAAATTTGCAGGGAAAGTTAATTAACTCTTTTATACCCCATAATTTTATAGAATTTTTTTATAATAGAATGTATCTTGGTGACCACAAAACATAAATATAGTCCCATAAGAAAAAACCGAGGGAGAAAATATGTGAAAATTACTTAACACGGTGTCTGCACAAGTAAGTTTCTAACGATAAATAAACAAAGGAAGGAAGTAATGTTTTCCCAGTCCATTTCTGTACTGATGTTTCTGGTGTAAGAGGCACCGGAGCCCTGCATCACAATAGCTAAGCTTGCCTCTGGTTCTGATCGCTGCTGTGGACCCACGTCTGGAGGAGCTTCAACTCACCATCTGCCGACCGTGTTCCGTCTCAAGTTCTTGCTGCTCTGCCTCTGTGGTTTCACCCAGGGACTCCTCCAGTGCTGTGTCTGGCTCAAGTTCAGCCTAGAAATGTGTAAGAATTTACATCACTAGTACAACCCTCAAATGGGAGAGGGAGCCAAAGAAAAAGTCTCCTGCCCTCAAGGTGAACAATGAACACAGGTGTTCTGCATGCTTCCCAGGTGGTCCTGGCAGCATTCACCACAGCAAACTTGCTAATACCTCCTCACGTTGGCTCTTCCTCCTTCCTGATCTCGCTCGCCTTGTTTCCTCACTTCAAATAAAATAACTGCGCCCAAGTCCTTGTCATCAGTCTCTGTTTTCAAGGGATCTTAGGTTAACGCACTAGGTTATTGAAATTTAGAAGGTTAAAAACAAAAAAAGAATTCATGAATACTACACTGAAATACTTTACATACTTTATTTCACCTATAAAAATGGGTATGAATAATTTTATACTCTGTGTTTAGGAAAAGTTATAACCAAGTTAAATTTTGCAAAACAAATCAGTCATTAGGAATTTTCTCAATTTCTGAAAATCAATTTCTCCTATCACTTTAATTTATATTACTCCTAGTTAATAATTTATATAAGTCAACAATCACTCATTAAGTACATTAAATGGAAGAAATTTGTTTTGTAAGTGAATAAATTGTTTCAAAAAGCAATAATCTCTTCTCAATTTGTAGGTGCTAATTTTGATATAACAAATTTCTTAATGTGGGAAGCCACACTTATTCTGCAAATATTGTACATAATGAAGATTTGAATTTTCATCTTGAAATAAATCTCTTTTAGTTTCTTAAGGAATATGTGAACTTTAAAAGGACAAAATGGAATTACTCTTCATGAATTAATTTCAGTACTAGTAAGACTCTGTTATTATAGAGTTTATAAAGTGTGACTAGCACACATTTTATAAGCTTTGATTGGTAACAAAAAATAAATGAATTTGAAGGGAGAATTTACTTAAATTAGAATTTGAGTACATAGTAATATTTGGAAAATATGAAAAGCACTTTAAAATGTTATTCAATTATTGAAAATAATTTTCTAAAATGAATGATTTTAATCATAAAGTAATTCAAAATGACAGAGAATGTTAGTATAACAGATTGTGAATTTTTCAGTGATCTACTCTCTTTTAAATGTATTTTCAGTTCAAATAACATCTCTGGAAGACAGTCACATCGAACATAAACATTTTCTCTATATGTAGAAATTTAGATTCAAAGAAAAGCTTAAGTTGTTAAACAACATAGGAATCTATTAATTTGGAAATTTCTCTTATTTAGCTTTGAAAGTCTTTTTTATTTTTTAATGTATATATATATATATTTTTTCTTTTTTGAGGAAGATTGGCCCTGAGCTAACATCTGTTGCTAATCTTCCTCTTTTTTCTTTTCTTTGTTCTCTTCAAAGCCCCCAGTACATAGCTGTATATCCTAGTTGTAGGTCCTTCTATTTCTTCTATGTGGGACACCACCTCAGCATAGCTTGATGAGTGGTGAATATGTCCGTGCCCCAGATCCGAACCGGTGAACCTGGCCGCTGAAGTGGAACACGCGTACTTAACCACTGTGCCACCAGGTCAGCCCCTGAAAGTCTTTTACAATGTTCTGAACATTTTATTTAGAATCATTATTATCAACAAATATAGTTATAACATGCTAATAAAGAACCAACGGAAAAATACAATTGTACCTTTATTTGGAAATAATGCATATTTATAAATCCAAAGTGATAATTAGCTAAAAATAAAATGTAAGTATCAGTTAGAAGCAAGCAATTACCAATGTGGGACTCCAACTTCAGAGATATTTATATTTTTAAGGGAACATGTATTCTTTGCTCCTACTTTTAATTTAAGGAACAAAGACAGAAATACAATACAGATCTTATATTACAAAACTTAATTTTGCCTGTGTGTACTCGGAAGACTAAAAATGCTCTTTAATTCACAAAATGAATAAAGAAGAAAAGTAGGTAAATAACTGTAATAGAGTCTTACTCCAGTTTTGACACAACTACTGATAGCTTTTAAGTCCCACCACTTCCCCTTCCCCTTCTGCCCCACAGCAGGCAAAGACAATAAAAAAGCCCAGATGCTCCCTCCCTTGCTGCTGGTGAAAAGTGCAAATCACACAATCCCTGCCCTATCCAGGGGACGCTCACCCAGCCCCACCCCTAACTACCATAAACCCCACACTCCTCTCCTTTCCCTGCTCTCTTAAATCGTTTTTGGACCTGCTTGGGAGCTTGCCCTGCTCTCCCAAGAAAGCCTCATTTTGCGAGTAATAATTCTTTCTCATACCTTCTTGATGCATGTGTCTGTATGATCGCCAGTCTAGACATCCATACCAAATGCTGAGTGGAGGTTTCATTCAATCTCTGAGGACGAGTATAACAGGTTGTTCTCTCAACGTAGGATACATGCTGAAGTTCAGTCAATATGAGGAACTGTAGTACTTTGGAAGAACCACTCTCTTATCCGAACACATTGAAATGTTGGGTATATTAACCATACTACAAACATTTTATGCCTAGTTGAGCTCAAATCCAAGACACAGAAATCTCAAAATTGTATAAGTGAAAAAATAGATAGGAATTGAAGTTGAAATGGCCCAAGAAAATATGTACAGAAAATATAGGCATTAAGAGCTGGTCACTGGAGTTTTTCAGCTTGCTAAAGGAGGAAAATCTAAATCTCATCCCTTTGTGCCTATGAGTAATAGCAACTAAAATACTTGAGTAAAGTTGGCCATCATAAAACCCTGCACCATCCATAAAATAGAACTGGGAAAAGTTTCATATTTCCATGATACTGTAAGAAAACTTAGAGTATGGATGGATAAGTCAGTCTTAAGAAAACAGAACTCTAGGTTTATATCATGCATTAATGTTGGATCAAAATATACCCACTCAAATGGTCCTGGGGACCTCAAGCTAAGAAAATAAGATAAAAACTTGCTCCAGCCCTATAGAATCTTATTTCAAGTATTCTGAGTTTTCTAAATTTTAAATGAAACATACAAAAAGTGAAAAGATAAAAAAATAAGCCCATATATATTTAATAGGAATATAGGGCACAGTCTCATACAACAGCTCTACAATCCAATAACAATTCTACAAGGTCATGGAAGATACACTTTTTAAACAACTACCAATGAAGAACATATCACAGGAATATTAAATCCCACACAAAGGTACTAAGCAGAAAAAGGAACTGTCAGTTGTTTCAACTAGCTAGAAAGCTTATACAATAAAACTGAAAATCTGAGGGGCATCTTTGACAAGTCTTTTGGAAACATTCAATGTTATAAGAGAAGATGGAAAAAAAAAGTCAAAAATAAGATATTGTTTTAAAATAATGGGCATATTTTTAAAATAAGTTATCTAAAAATTAGAATCTAATCAATGAAATTAAAGAAAATGACATGGAGAGGTTGTGGAGTAGACAACACAGGCCTGAAGTGTGAACTATTGATATAGGTACATGTGAAGAGATCACTGAAAACGAAGAACAGAGAGATAAAGAGATTAATAACAACAACAACAAAAAAGATCCAGCATACCTTTAGTAAAAATTCATAAGGAAGAGAATAACAGTAGCACTCTTTGAAAAGCTAAGAACTATCTAGAATTGAATACTCAAGTCTTCATGTTAAAAGAGGATGCCAAATCTCAAGCAAGATAAAAACACACGCAAATGAAAACTTAATGTACTATGATAACCATAAATCATCAAAGTATAAAAGAACTCCTAAATCCAACTGGGCATAAAAAAACAGCAAAGCAATTACCAACAAAGCAATAATAAATTGCACAAACAATAGCTATGAAATCAGGCAAAATAGAGAGTAAATACAATAGAATCATATTTTTAAGCAACAGGAATCATATTTTTAAGTAGAGACAATATAAAGATTTATTATCAGCTTGAGTATTATTAAGAAACATCCACAGAAAAAGTTTATTAATCATAGATCCTTAGTGAAAGATATGCTAAAGCATTTCCTTCTGTAACAAGGAAGTTGAAATCACAAGCAAAGAAAGGGAAAATTAAGTATGCTGTAAAGTCTAAATAAGTACTAAATATAAAATTAATTAATTTCTTGGAACAAAATACAGTGGACTTAAAATATTGGACAATAACATGGAAGATGGGAAGTCAAAAAGCAGAGTTACAATACTCTAAGGCTTTTGACTATTATGAAATAGGTTAGTATTAAGTAACTTTACACATTATTAGATTTACATGTTAAAAGATATAGAAGTTAAACTATGTAAGAGTTACCTGCACAAGCAGAGAAATTAAATATTTAAATCCCAAATGAGTGGAGGTCAAAACAAACAAGAGTATTTATAAAATTGATCCATCCAGTAGTATCCTGGAAAATAAGTAAAAGGAAAATAAGTAAAAGAAAAGAGAAATAAAAATGAAGACAAATACATCAATAACCAAAATAAATATAAATGAAATAAACTTATCTATTTAAAAGACAGGAATTATCTTATTAGTTAAAACAACCACCACCACCAAACAAATCAGATTATATGCTACTTGAAGACTCAAAGCAAAAATCAGGATAGTTTGAAAACAAATCATCAAAAAAAATACCAAAACCATAGATACCCAAAGAAAGCTGATTTAGAAACATTACTATTAAAATTAATTCAATTTAATGCAAAAACACTAATAGAGATAAAAATCACTGCAAAATGACAATGAAAAAAAATCCAGTAAGATTTAGTAAAAGTAAACTCCAAGAAATCACATTAATACATACAAATATATAGAACAACTGAGAGTTGAAAGGAAAAATTGAAAAATTAATAATCATAATAAATATATTAATTTTAAGACAATTTTTTCAGAAGCTTATTTTTAAGAAGGGTGCATATTTTCTAATTGCTGGGAGCATGTTACATCGCAAATGAACCATTCACAAATATTGACTCAACACAGGTGTCCTAGCCACCACCATCACCAGGAATCACAAAAATACCCCAAATTGATATGTACAACAGGTTCTTTCACCACAATACAGTTAAATTAAAGAGCAACTATAGTTCCACAAATTATTGGGAAAAACACTTTTGAATAACTTGTGAGTTACAGAGCTACTTAAGAGATATTTATGATGATTTTGAATGACACTATAACTTACATTTTTTAATAAATATATGTGGTATGCTGGTAAATTGTTACTTAGAAGAACACTTACGGCTTTAGATGATTCACTAATAAATAATAAATCAGGAAAACAATGAGGTAATTATTTAACTCATGAAGCTAGGATAATACAAATCAAAATAGTGAGAAATATTTCATCCACATTCAGTTGTCTTCAATAGGGGTAGTACTGGAAATTTGGAAATTGTGGAGCTGTCATTGTTTATTGTAATATGCTATTGGTCTTTAGTGCCAAGGGGCCAGGGATATACATGTCCTTCAATGTACTGGACAGTTCCATGTAACAAAGGATAGTCTAACCCAAACTGCCAAGAGACTTTCCGTTAAGAAACATTGTATGGTGGTCAAAATTTTTTTTTAAGTCTGAAATTTCCAAATTTGATAAAGTTGTGCAATGGGAGCTCCCATACCCTGCTGGCAGGACTATAAATTAGTACAACCATTTGAAGAGCAATTTGGCAATATTTGATAGAGTTGAAAATGTACACACTCATAATCATCCCATAACTCACACCTTCCACTTATGGGTATATATTCTAGAAAAGCTGTTGCATATGTGTACCAGGAAACATAGACAAATTGTTCATGGGAGCATCCTTTGGAATAGGAAAAATTTAGGAATTTTAGATATCTAAGACATCTAACAATAGAAGATTGGATCAATGAATTGTGGCACATTCACATAATGGAATATCGTATGACCATATAAATGAATGAAATTATTCTATATGCAGACTCATCATAAAATGTTGAGTGAGAAAAGAAATTTGCAGAATGCTTCAGGAAAAAAAACCTCATAAGAATCAACACACATACTTTTATATATTATTTATAGATACATATATGTAGTAAAACTATAAAATTATGAATTGGAAGTATAAACATCAAGTTCATTATCGTGGCTGCCTCTAGGGAGGACGGAGGAAGAATACGAGACTAGAAAGGGCACAAAGAACTTCAACTTCTCGTGTTACTTCACTTTTCTTGAAGGAAGCAAACAAGAAATTTTTGTTAATTTTGTCTAGTGCTTACACTGCTGTATGTTATTTTCTGTAACTTGATCTATTTTTTGAAACAAAATTTTTCATTAACAATCTCAAGCTTATTCAGCAATAAATTAAATATTAGTCTACACTGGAGTGAGGCTGCCCTGGTGGTCTAGTGGTTAAGATTTGGCCCTCTCACCACAGCGGTTCAGATTCTTAATCAGGTCGGGGACACCACCCGTCTGTCGGTTGTCACACTGTGGCGGCTGCAGGTTGCTGTGATGCTGAAAGTTATGCCATTGGTATTTCAAATACCAGCAGGGTCACCCAGGGTGGACAGGTTTCAGCGGAGCTTCCAGACTAAGAGACTAGGAAGAAGGATCTGGCCACTCACTTTCCAAAAATGAAAACCCCGTGAATAGCGGTAGAGCATTGTCTGATAAAGCACTGCAAGGTGAGAGGATGGCGCAAAAAGACCAGGCAGGGTTCCGCTCTGCTGTCCACAGGGTCACTAGGGGGTCAGAATCCACTCCAGGCACTAACAGAAACACTGGAATAAGATCTTTAGATTACAGACTCTCTGCTCTATGTCCTATACAGTACTGTCTCTTCCATATTTCCACTAGTTCCTAAATATTCTCCCTCGCACTAAGATTTTGGACATTACTAGTTTACGTATTTGAAAGATTTCTTAGCTTAACTTTTTCACCTGTGGGTTAAATTTACCAGATCTTCTACCCCTAAATACCAAGACTTTTTTTTTCTAAACTTTATTTTTTTCTTCTCCTCTTTACCTTTTTAAAGTTCTAAATTCTGTAAAATCCTATTATAAATCATATTTATTATCTAGTTTCCCTCAGCCCTACCATGAGAGCCAGGTATAGAAATACATGTTTTATGCAAGGCAGTTTGCCCTGGATTTTAGGAGGATACACAGAGATAAGGTCTTGTTTCTTAGCAACTTGTTTAATAGAATGGGAAGTTTGGAGGGGAGGCAAAAGGAATATATTTAACTTTATAACAGAGTATTAAAATAGTATTAAAAGTTGATAAATAAAACGTTTGAGGTAGAGTATGGGAATAGGGAATATTGAAATAAGGGAGAGTTAAGTCAGGGGAAGATATTCTATTTAGAAGAAATAGTATTTTTAAAAAATCACAAAAAGACAAGACATCCAGTTTCCACATTTTGTCCAGAATACTGTTGGGAAAGGAATCATTTAGCCACGTTCTGCAGGGTTCTGGCTATCATGGAAATGGGTACTTAGTTTGGTAGGTAAGAGGGACAGATGATAAGCTTTTAGCCTTGGTTTGGGGTTGTGAAGTGCAGAAGATGTATTAATTCAAAAGTTATATGCAGGAGATCATCATGGTCTTCTTCTGTGATTCATTGTGAATTCTCTGATGGCAGAAACCATACCACCTGACACACTGTTTTTATTTATTTATGGCATGGATACTCAATAGATGTTGAATGAAGGGACAAAGGCAGCTATCTACTCACAAACATTTATTGAGTATCTACGTGGGTCAGGCAATTCCCTGAGTTTTAGAAATACAGTCAAGTGGAGGAGACACCCACTCATTTTACTGACTCCCCTCTCTGTGCCTTTAGTCTTGCTTCATGACAGATGCTGTCTACATGGACCTCAACTTGGTGCCAAGTGGAAGACTCTTCTGAAGCCACGCTGTGTCTGTGCCTGTCTTAGTACCTGCTGTCTTGCTACCTAGTGCTAGGATGTCCCTCTTTAGCCGATAGCTGAAGAACCTTGAGAGCGACCTTTGCTCAGGCCCAGCTTGGCACCAAATGGGCCCTAACGACCTCCCTAGGGAAGATCTCCTTCCTCAACTCCATCAGTTGTGTGGTGGGAATTCACTTATGTTTATCAAATAATACTTTACTCAAAGCATCATTTATAGTAATATCAAGTGCTTAAGATTTAGAAACCTGCCTTAGGAAAACTTCTTTTCTTCTTTTTGTTAAGTCAGGAGGGTTTTTCTTATACAAAAGTAGTGAGAACATTATATTTATCAAGCCCCTCTAGCACCAGTGAACAGAAAATCCTTTTGTCTGACATCTATTCACTTTTAGCTGTTCTGATATTGGTGACTTTAAAATGGTGACCTTCTAATTGATTTTTTAGTAAAATGCCTTCTTTGTAGAAAAGGGAAGAAACACATCCAAGGCAGTGCCTTTCTCTCGAACTTTAGAAATTTTCACCACTATTAGGAAGGTGGAAAGGTGATTTTATTTTTGTTTTTTGATTACTCATCTGTTTTCTTTCCTATATAAATTTGACAAAGGAGCCAGAAACCATGTCATCTCTAGAAGTACAAACCCAAGAGGAGCCCTGTGACATTTTTCAAAATAAGTGCAGTGTGAATAAAAAAAAAAAGATAAATAAAAAAGGCTAAAGCATTCTTTCCTATGTTGGCCCTTTCCTCTGCTTGATTGGTCAGGAATGATGATGTGATTCATCATCTTCACTTCAGCTGTTGGGATTAAAACTTCCAGAAATGCTGACAGGACGAGGAGGACATCTCTTCCCCTTTGTCTCCTCTGAAACTCAGTCATGGTTAATTTAGCTGTGGGGAAAGGAGCAGACATGGAATTCTTAAGCGACATTGCTTCACACAAATTGTCCTATTTATTCCTTCCAGATGCCAAAACTGATCAAAGTAAACCATCATCAATTCACAAGGCTGAAATCATGAAGAAGCATTATACATGTAACTTACAAAATCGTACTTGCTCCTAAGCAGCTGACTCCCTCAGGAGGACCACTTCTGGTTAGAACAAAGAAAACATTCTGGGACTTTGTCTTTCAGAAACAGTCATTATGTTTTCTCCCCTTCTTTTTTTTTTTTTTCTTTTTTTACAGAGGTGATGATTATATCATGTACGCAATGCTATTATGGTCTAAAAAATTGTCTCCAATTTTTCTTTTAGTTTATTGTCCCATGAGCTTGAATGTATGTCTTTGGTCAGTTTGAAAACTGCTGTCATTCTGAGCAACATTAGCTTTAGCCTGGAGGCTCTTGTATCAACTTTTCAAGGATATTTAAATTTCAAGCTATAACTATCCAAAATGGATGGAACGCGGAGTAACCTACAGGTAACAGATACAGCATGGAGAACATTACATAACTTCTGAGAGACACAAAAGAAGACTCAGATAATGAAGAGGGTAACCTGGTTCCTGGATGGGAGAGCAGAATATTATAAAGAAATTTGGTATTCTAAAACAAATTTATAGAATGAATTAAATTTTATTTTATAATTTGACAAAACTGTCCTTAAGGTCATACTGAATTAAGAAAAATTTTTTAAAAATTGGAGACAAATTTAAAACAGCAGAATTCACACTAGGTATTAAAATATACTTAGGTTCAGCTCCAAGACTCAGCCAAATAAATAGCATGACATGAAACAAAAATCTAAACCAAAGTTAATTATATAAAATTTAAAACACAATAAAAAAGAAATTCATTTTTCAATGGATTTTTAATAAAAATCATTGGAATAATTGGTTAACTTATTTTAAGCAAAACAATTTAGATCACATATCAAACCATACCAAGTTAAGTTTCAGCTAGATTGAAGTGCTTAAGGACTGATCTAAACTCTAAAACTTCAGAGAAAATATATATGCCCTTTCTCTCAGAGGGAAGACTATTCTTAGCTTGAAATTGTAGTAGAAGACACAAAAGAAATATAGATAAGTTACATTATATGCTCCACTGAGAAACTTTATTATGGCAAATTAAAAAAAAAAGGCAAATTATAAATTAGCAGACACGGGGCCGGCCCCACGGCTTAGTGGTTGGGTGTGCGCGCTCCCCTGCTGGCGGCCTGGGTTTGGATCCGGGGTGCGCACCAACGCACCGCTTCTCCGGCCATGTTGAGGCCGCGTCCCACATACAGCAACTAGAAGGATGTGCAGCTATGGCGTACAACTATCTACTGGGGCTTTGAGGGAAAAAATAAATAAATAAATAAAATTATAAAAAAATAAATAAATAAAATAAAATAAATTAGCAGACATTATTAATAATAACTAAAACAGTTTTTTTTTTCCTGAGGAAGATTCAACTTGAGCCAACATCCATTGCCAATTCTCCTCTTTTTCTGCTTGAAGATTAGCCCTGAGCTAACATCTGTGCCAGTCTTCCTCTATTTTGTACATGGGACACCACCACAGCATGGCTAGTGAGTGGAGTAGGTCTGTGTCAGAGATCTGAACCGGCGAACCTGGGCTGCCAAAGCGGAACACGCAGAACTTGAACCACTTGACCATGGGGCGGGCCCATAACTAAAAATTTTTATAGATGTGTAGTTAATATTTTTACCATAAGAAAATTATACTAATATATCAATAACATGTAAATGAAAAAGGAAATTAAACAATTTAAAAATAATTAAATACAAAAATCTAGGAAATTCAGCAAATTCTATGTTTATACTAGAAATTAAACACATGAAAAATTTAAATTACAGTTTTTTTAAACAAAGCAGCTATGTATAAAAGATTATATAAAATATTGAAGAGGATGTGGTAAAAGAGATGTTTGCTTATATTGATGTTGGGATATAAGTTGGGATAAACTTTTAGAAAGAAATTTTACTATATTTATCAAGAATCGTAAAAGTAATAATGTTTTAGTAGTACACTCCAGAAATCTTCTCTCAGAAAATAACCTAAACTATAAAAGACATTTATGTATAAAAGTGTTTATAACAAATTACCTTGTTGTAATTAACGTGCCATCAAGTCGGCTCCGACACCTGGAGACCCTGTGACTGAGTGATGTCCGCAGCGTCCTGCCCTCAACTGCCCTCCTCAGCTCCTGCAGACTCACACCTGTGGCTTTGTTTATGGAGTCAATCCATCTCATATTTGGTCTTCCTTTTTTCCTGCTGCCTTCTATTTTTCCTACAATAGCTAAATTTGAGAATAAAATCAAGAACTGTTTAAGTAAGATATTTAGCAAGTAAAAATAGTTTTATACAGACTTTAATAACAAATGTCCATAGTATATTAAAGGAAAACATTCAAATATCACATATAGCATGTCTCAATTATGTAGAGTATACATCAAATACAAACAAAAAAGAAATTAACATTTATTAACTTATATTTTTATATTTGCTCATGGGTCTTTTCTAAATTTTCAATAATAAGCATATAATCCTTTCACAATGGAAAATTGTAATAACCAAAATGAAGAGAAAAGGAATGTAAATGGCTTATTATATTGAAGTGAAAATACCCTAAATATACATTTTTTACAGATAAGAATATTGAATAAATCCATATTTTCAATTCTTCATTAATGTTTTGGTTATAATAAAAAACAATGAATTTTTATATTGAATAAATTCGTTTTCAATTCTTTGCTCATTAATATGTTTTATTGATTATAATTTAAAATAACATGTTTTTATTTTGCCCCCTGATATATAATTCTAAATGTCACTTATGTGACTATACAGATGAGAATAGGAATATTTTTCAGCATTTTAGATGCAGGAATTCTATTAAATATTAAAACATAATTATATGTTTTATTAAAACATAATTATAAACCACAACTATTTAAAGTTTCCATAAACAGTAAAAGAGAAATAATATTGATGGAATTCATAAATAGTAGGTACTTTGAATATTGTTTTTTATATATAAGTATCTTAGCCTGGGTCCCAAGAAAACAGCCTGAGGGGAAGATGAGGATTAATCTTCAGGAGGTGCAATACGAGGGTGATAAGAGTGAGGGACAAGGGAACTAAGTCAGGGACAGAAGGGAAATCACGAAAGATGCTGCCCCACTTCACTATTACCCCCACAACAAAGTCGATAACTTGACCGGTCTGGCTGCTGGGTTCCACCTCGCTGAACGTCTGTATACAGAAATCAGACCTTGTCGCTGTCCGTCAGGGGAAGAAAGAAAAGGGCCCCTGTTTCCCAGTCATCGAATCTTCTCCCACAGGAAGTTACATCCACACCCCTTCACACACACACACACACACGGACTTCTAGGTTGCATTATCTGGCCCCTTTGGTAGTTGCTTAGACCTGTTGCCCTATGGTGTGGTGCATCATCCAGAAACTGAGGGCAAATGGCTGGTTAGCCTGACTGTGCAGTGGCAGTTAAATGTTACAGCAAGGCTTCACGGACCTAAGTGGAATAGGTCACCACAGCAGTAGCCAAGCAGGAGCAAGCAGGGGCAGGAAACTGTGCTGAGGGAATCTGAGGGGGTGTGTATATCCAGTGCAGTGGCTGCTCCTTACGTGTTTAAATGTGCTATAATCTCTTCCATTAAAAAACAAACACTAAAGCTCAGACAAAAATTTAGTGACCCCTCATTCTTCCTGCCTGCCATCCTTTCTCTCTTTTAGAGTCAACGTTCTTAAAAGAGTTATCTCTAGTCACCATGACACTTCTAAACTCGCAATTTTCTTCCAGGTATTATTCAGGACTCTCAATTTTTAAAAATTCTGTTGCGAGAGCTGATCTGTCGGTTCTACCTCTCTTTCACTATTTCCCCCTTGGTTCTTGCATTCCTCCTTTTCAGCGTGGATCCGATCTTTAAAACCTCCCGGCATCACTTCTCTGTTCTTATCTCACAAGCGTGTGACAGCTAATCACTCTCTACTTTCTCTTCACCCTTTCCTGGCTTCATTAATTATTTTCCTTGTTTTTCCTCCAGCCTCACTAGCCATCTTATCTGCTTGATTTCGAGTTCCTCTCCTCTGCTCAGTTTCTAAATGCTGTTGTTCTGCAGGGCTTTCTCCTAACGCACACAGTGAGGGTTGACTGCTATTTTTCAACGCGCTCTCAACGCGCTCTCCAGCCTGTCTCTGCTTTGCTCGTAGCAGTGTTGTTCACTTAGCCACACGCTGTTACTTTGGTTTCTTAGAGAAATGCCAAGATCTGGTCCTTCTCAAGGCTGTGCACTAGCTGTTTCCTCTGCCTGGACATCTTTTTTCCCAGAACTTCAAATGATGACTTTTCCTGTATTTTGGATCTGAAGTGAAAATGTCATCAGAGAGGACTTCTTCAACTACTAATCTATAAAATTCCCCAATTTCAACCACATTTTCCTATTATATTTTTTCTTGGCATTTGGAAGACTCTTACTCCCTTTTTAATTGTTCCATTAGAGTAGGCTCTCTCTCTCCCCACTGTAGGACCATCCACTGAAAGCAGGGCCTCCCGTGTCTTGCTCACCAGCGTGTGTGAAGGAGCCATTATAGCCTAACTCAGAGTAGGCATACAATGAATAGCTTTTAATGAATAACACTAAAACAGAATTACAAGACATTTTTACTGATCAAGTAACCTAACATTTAAAAACAGTAAATACCAGAGATGGTATAAAGGTGTGAGTATTGTGGGATGGTCACTCACTCTTATACTTTGAAGTTGGGTTATGACTTGTTTTAAAAAAGTATTTTGGCAATGCACACCAAACACTTAAATATGCTATTTGATCAATTATAAATAATGACTGAGTAATTAATTACAGCTTGACTCTCAACAATACAACAACTTATACCTATAACATTTTGCCTATGGGCAAAAGTTATACATATATGTTGTACAATTGTTTTGAATGTGCTTTGTAATGTCTTCACTTATGGTTCAGTAATGCTTAGTTGTTTTTTCTTTTCCTGCTCTATTGAGGTGTAATCAACAATTGTATATATTTAAGGTATTCAACTTGATGTTTTTATATATGTATATATTGTGAAATAATCACCACAATCAACCTAACATATCCATCACCTCACAGAGTTACTGTATTCTTCTTCTTTTAGCGTGTGTGTGGAGAGAACACTTAAGATCTACCATCTTAGAAAATTTCAAGAATACGATCCAGAATTGTTAACTATAGTCTCAGTGCTGTACATTACGTGCCCAGAATTTATTCATCTTACGTAACTGAAACTTTATACCCCTTTCCCTCTCTCATCAGCCCCTGACAACCACTATTCTACTCTCTGCTCCTGTTCATTTCACTATTTAGATTCCACATACAAGTGAAATCATGCAGTATTTGCCCTTCTGTCTGGTTTATTTCACCTACCATAATGTCATCCAGGTTCATGTTTGTTGTCACAAATGGTAGCATTTCCTTCTTTTTAAAGGCTGAATAGTATTCCATTGTTTGTGCGTGTATGTGTGTGTGTGTGTGTGTGTGTGTGTGTATGCCACATTTTCTTTATCAATTCATCTGTCAAATGACATTAGGGTTGTTTCTATTATCTGGGCTATTGTGAATAATGCTGTAATAAATAGGGGTGTGATATCTCTTCCAGATCCTTATTTCATTTCCTTTGGATATACACCCAGAGTGGGACAGTTGGATCATATGATAGTTCTGTTTTTAATTTTTTGAAGAACCCCCATACTGTTTTCCATAATGGATGTACCAGTTTACATTTCCACCAGCAGTGTGCAAGTGTTCTCTTTTCATTTGAAAGAGGTCCATTGCCCGTTTTTTAATCAGGTTATTTGTTGTTGTTTTTTTCTATTACACTGGTAACAAGCATTGCAAGCATAGCATGAAATATATATTTTGCAGGTGTAGATTAGAAGGACATTGCAGATCGCTACATACATAGCATGTTTACAAATATCTGAATCCATGACTGCCTAGCAAAGCACATTATGTAAATTACATTTTGAATGTAACGTCCTTTTTTCAGTGTGTGTGTGTGTGTGTGTGTCTGCCTAAAATAATCTATTTTCATTTTATCTTTAACATTCTTATTTAATAGGACACAGTAAATATTATACACGTACCCAGCCCACAACTAAATAAATAGAATAAATTGGACTTTAAATGGAAATGGAAACAGAGAATTTGCTTTCTAAACAATAAATTTTCACTTACCTACTAGTAAAATAAATCATATAAGACTCCCATAAACACAATATTTGGCATGAAAAAAGGGCCTCAAATACTTGCTCACTGTACGTGATATGTACTGTGTCCACCAACACAGGTATACTACGACGCCTTGGACAAGATACATTATTTTTCTGGTGTATATCTAGGTGATGTTGCAACAAATAATAAGTAAAAATAGTTTGAAAGTATAAAGTCCTACATTAGCACTTAATAGCATTATTAAGTGCTAGAAGAAATATCTGAGAGTCTCAGTTAGCTTTTAAGTATAATCTATCAAGATATATTATAGATTCTACCACTTTCTAAACAATTCCTGAATGTAGATTTATGATTAGCAACAGCCTTTTATATGTCTATTCATAGCATTTGAATTTACTGAAGTCATTTTCATATAAGTTAAACTCTTAACACTATACTTAAAATTAATCTTGTATCTTTTAACAATTAGAAATACAAATTTAAGTCATAGTACTAATATCAGAACCTGAGCGCTATGCTTTTCATTAGTTCATCCATTGATTTATTGAAAAGTCTCTTATATGATTTAGGAATACTAAGAGTTTTTATTGAGAATGGATTTTAATTTTTTGTTAAAACGTATTTTACCTGCATCTTTTTAAACGCTCATTTTTTTCCCTTGAATTTGTTAATATGGTGAAGTATAATGCTGGTTTTTATAATGATAAATATCAATGTATTACTTAAACTCAATTTCATCATATTATCTTTTTAAAAACGTATACTACTACAATTAATATGCTAATATTTTATGCAATATTTTAACATCTACATTCACAGCCAAAATTGATCCACACATTTACTCTCATGGATAGTGTTTGTTTGGTTACTGCAATGGACTGAATGTTTGTGTACCCCCAAAATTCATATGGTGAAACCTAATTCCCAATGTGATGGTATTTGGATGTGGGACCTTTGGGAAGTGATTAGATCATGAATGGGATTCATGCCCTTATCAAACGGGCCCCAGAGAGATCCCTCAACGCTTCTGCCATGTGAGGTCACAGTGAAAAGACAACAGCCAATGAGGAAATGTGCCCTCACCAGACACTGAATCTGCTGGCACCTTGATCTTGGACTTCCTAGACTATAGAACTGTGAGAAATGCATTTCTGTTCACCTAGTCTATGGTATTTTGTTATAGCAATCCAAATGGACTAAGACAGTTACAGTATTAAAGTTATAGTTATAAGATTGTAGTATGTATGTTCTATGTACTGTCTTGCTTTTTTCTCTAGAAGAATTTGTTAAAGATTGGAATTACCTTTTCCCTGAATGTTTGTTCTATTTTGTCTTTAAAATTGTCTGGGCCAAGTTTTTTTTCTTTGAGGAAAGATTTTAAACTAATTTAATGAGTACAGTGTCATTTGTTGTTCCAGTTCCTTCTTGAACCAGTTTTATTATATTTTATTTTTGCATAAATTTGTCTACTTCATTTAAATTTTAAACTGTATTGGCATAAAATTGCTCACAATGTTCTCTTATTTTTAAAACCTATAACATTTGTAGTCACATCCCATATTTCAGTGTCAATATTTTCTCAGTTTCTTTTTTTTCCTGTCTAAAAAATTTATCTTACTAGAATTTATGCTTTCTCCCTCTATTGTTTTGGAAGTTTACATAATTTCTACAGTTTTTTATCTTCATTGTTCATTTTGTTTTTGTTTCTTTTTCATGTCTTAATTGACATGCTCAACACAATAATGTAGCCTTCTTCTTTTCTAATGTATACAATTAAGTCCTGTAAACACTTTTCAGCTGCATGTCACATATTTTGGTATGTAATAGTCAGTATCATTCTGTTTCCAGTGTTTTCTAATTTCTGCTATGTTGACTACATTAACACACCAGCTGTTACGTACGTAGGTTTTTGTAGTGTTTGTGGTTTTCTTTATTGTTAACACCTCTTTTTATTACATTTTAGTCAGATAATGTGGTCTGTATAAAGCCAATACTTTGAAATGTGCTGACGCTTTTTCTCTACGGCCAATTGCATGGCTATTTAACAAAAGTTCCACGTGGGCTTGAGATAGATTGCTGGGTGTATGTTCTACGTAAGTCGTTATATTAACTCTGTAGTTTGTGTCACTCAAATATTCTATATCCTTAAATCCTTACCGTTATTTTTGTTTGGCTGGTTATACTAATTAAAGAAAGCAGTGTATTAACATCTTGTACTATGAACATGGATTTACCAATTTTTGCTTTGATTCTGTCAATAATTTTAAGCTATTTATTAATCGCATACAGGTTTAGAACTGTTATTTTTTCCCAATAGAGTATAAGCTCTACGCTAGAAAGCTGTCCATGAGGGCATGTTTTTGCATCTGCCTTTTCAGGATTTCACGTCTGATGTCTGGAGCTGTATCTGGCTCCATAAATATTTGTTGACATGCAGAGGAATCAGCGTGGTGAACTGCATGCTTTATCATTACATAACAACCTCAAACACTGCAAGTACTTTTCCCATGAAGTCTATTTGTCTGCTTTGAATGTAGTGAAACAAAATTTCGTTTTATTAGTAATGACTTATATTTCTAGTTTTCATTCCTTTTCTCTCAATTTTTAGCGTTATGTTAAGTGTGTTTGTTGTTCACAGCACAAGTTCGTTATGCATAGCTGAAACTCTGCTAACTAAAGAGTTGGTCCCTTGATTGAGATAACTCACAGATGTGCACTACTTTATTTTTTATTTTATGCTCTTTGTCTCTTTTTCTTCCCTATTTATTTTCTACCTTCTTTAATTATTTTGATTTGGTTGATTTTTCTCCTGTACTACTTTTCCCCTATTGTTTGGGAAGTTATGCTTTTATTTTTATTTTTTATAGATATTTTACATGCCTACCTATCACTACAAAGTCTAACGTTGAATCGTATGGTTACTGTTCCTCTAAACTTAAAGGAAACTTACAGTATTTTAATTCTGATTATTGCTTCAGACTAAAATTTTACTGGCATGTTTTGGCATTATTAAATTATATTACTATTATCATCATTTTCAATCAGCATTTCTTTAGATTTATCCGGATGTTTACTTTTTTTTCTTAACTCATCATTCCTTCTCTCATATCACATTCCTCTTAAGGTTATTTTCCATTTTCCTAACATATATCTTTTGAGATTTCCTGCAGTGAGGGTCTATTTGTGATAAATTCTGTCAGTTTTGTGGGATTTTTTTGTCTTAAACCACCTTTATTTCACTCTCATACTCAAAGTTGGTTTCACCGGGTGTAAAACTTGAAGTCAGCAGAGACTTTTTCTAGGAATTTTAAAGAAATTATTTCACAATATTCTGACTTCCAATTCTGCTTTTGAGAAATCAACCATCAGTATAATTCTTGTAATTTATAGTTAATTTGTGCTTTCTCTCTGCTATTTTGAATACATTATTCATTGTTGGCTTCCTATGTAACAACAAATTAGTGCTGAATGAACTTTCTACAAAAATTTCCAACCTTCAAGTTGTGTTCTACATCCCTAGAGTAGCTTAGAGTAACTGGAATCACTATATAACTATATAGGACCTATCTGGTCCTAAAAAGGTAATTTATTTCTTCTCAGTAATGCAAGGTTATGAACTGGACATAAGAATCAGAGCTCCCAGGGGCTTCTTCATCCATCTATCTGGAAGGTAAATATCTGATGGTCTCCATACCTTAGTGTCCATAAATCATTATAGTGCTAGTTTCACCTAGATTTTAGCCCTTGTCCTCCATCAAAACTGCTATTTTTTGGACCTTTGCAGTGTGGTATGTTCTAACAACAGTTCCATGTCTCTTTTCTCTGCTTCTTGTCACGGGACCCTCCTGGAATAGCTCTGACTTCTCTTAGTCACTTGCGCTACAGTAGTTCTAAACCCTGCTTGATTGCATGTCCTGCAGCATCGGCAAAATTACTAAAATATCTGGGGCCAGCTGTCTGGTCTAGACAGAAGCCGTGAACAAACATGAGCAGATCTGAGATTTATCTCTTTTCCCCATCCAATAAGACTCTAGACAATAACTTTGGTAAAAATAACTTTCTAATTTGCAAATTTGTTGAATGTTAATGTTATAATATAATGTTATATAAATCAGTTTTTTCAGTCTCAAAGTGCACAATCTCCTCCAAAATTGCAGTTCTCAATTTAGCGTTGATACCAGGATATTTCTTGAATCTTTGGGTAAATACTAAGAGCCGCAAAGACTCATGTCTGAAGACTGCGTGTGCCTAACACCGTGAATCTAACAGTCAGGAAGTCATGATGATTACGTACCTTAATTCAGTACTAAACTGATTATTTTAATCTGAGGTGCAGCCAAAATTTGTTCCTTTTGTGCAACTCTAATTTGGAAGTCCCTCAAGTGTGACTATAAAAAAATCATGGGTCCCATTATGGCTTATTCACATTCAGAGGAACTACTGCTCAGCTCCAGAAAACTATAGGTTTTATTTTAAAATGCACTTCACACAAAAAAATCTTCCTTAAAGACTTTAATTTTTCCAGGAAAGTACCTTTTGTGAAGAACATCTCTTAAGTGTGCAAAATTGATTCTATGGGGAATAGGTTTTGAGTGTCAAACAATGACTGATTAACACATTTTTTGAAGAGAGATTATTCCTAATTTTGGAACTACGTACATCTTCATTTTAAATAAAATAAGATATGGTGCCTTTGCAAGGAGAGTAGAGCCTAGTGGAATAGAAACAACAGAAATCAACAATAATAGCAGTGAAATTCTGGTCACCAATTTCCAATGGGTATGTGTGTGTGGGGGGGTTCCCCACATCAAGTGCTTGTACAGCACCAGCTGAGTATCCTAGAGTTCAACTCAATTCTGACATTATCTACCTGGAGATAGTGTCAGATCCCAAAGATTAAGAGCTCAGAACTACAAGACTGCCCCCTCCCACATACACGCTTCATATGTCGGTTGTAAGTCCAAGTTGTCACCTGTGCTTCTCACCCACTGGCTGTAGACTGGAGGTTCCAACAACCCCGTCTTTGGGTTGGATTCACATGCTAGAGTGGCTTACAGAACTCAGAGAAACATTTTACTTACTAGATTATTGGTTTATTATAAAAGGATATAACTCAGGAACAGCCAGACGGAAGAGATACATAGGGCAAGGAATGAGGAAAGATCATGGAGCTGCCTTGCTCTCTCCAACCACAGCACTCTCCCCAAATCTCCATATGTTCACCAACCTATGGAGTTCTCTGAATCCTGACCTTTTGGATTTTTATGGAGGCTTCATTACATAGGCATGATGTAATGGATTAAAGCATTGGCAATTGGCAATTGATTCAACATCTGCCCTTCTCCTTTCCCCAGAGGTCAGAGTGGTGGGACTGCAAGTTCCAACCCTCTATTCATGGTTTGTTCCCCTGTCAACCAGCTGCCATCCTTAGGTGTTTTCCAAAAATTACCTCATTAACAAAAGACACCTGATTGCTCTCATCAATTAGGAAATTCCAAGGGTCTTAGGAGCTCTGCACCAGAAACAGGAACAAAGACCTCTTCTTATAAATCACAATATCACGAGGACTTCTAAGTATATTGTGTTTATTTTGCACAGTGGTTCATAGGAACTTAGTAAAGAAATTTTTTAATGGGCTTGGGATCATGGAGTTTTTACTGTAAGAAAAGATGTTTAAGCTAAGATTGAAAAGATGATGAAGAATGATCTGATGGAAAACAGAGGGATGGTTTCTCCAGGGAGATAGAGCAGCCTGTGGAAAAGCACAGCAGTTTGAAGCAGCACGATGTTCTGAAAATTGGGAGTAGTGTAATATGGCTGGAGTGAAAAGTGCTCGCAAGGGAGCAGCAAGAGATGAGGTAGAATGATAACCTGGGGCATATTCTAAAGAGTGTCTTCTGTTTAATGAAGAAATTTAAACTTCACCTTTGACTGCATTAATCAATTTGAAGTAAGAGAATGATGTAATATTTGCATTTAGAAGAATGTTATTTTGTTATCATTATGAGGCATGGATGCTGGGTATTAGAATGAGAAATGTTGGGGCCGGGATGCCACTTCTGTGGTGAGATATAATGAGAGCTTGCACCATGACACTGGAGGTAGAGAAGGAGGGGTTGATCTGCAGGAAAAAGGCAGGGGAAGGAATTCAGATTGATTCTAAAGTTTCTTTGCAAATATAAGTAGTATCTACTATTAGCAGCTGGACAAAGATGAACTCAGGTTTGAGGGATACCTAGGATCATCACAGAAAATCTTTCAAGCAGTGTTTTTAATCTCCACCACTGAGATAATTCATAATAATTTATTTCCCAGAACACAAAGCTACCTTTACTGTGTAATGAAACAACAGTCCCCTTCTCTGACAGTGCCCCATTGTTCACTGGAGTAGAACCTCCATAGAGCCAAAGGCATACTGGGTCCTTCGTTAAGCCCTGGAGAAGCTAGAGGTTTCTAGGACTAAACGCATCTTGTACTCCACTCAGGAAACTCTTCAGTGATGGGCTCTCCCACTACCATGGGCCTGGGTGGGAGCAAGGCTCTGACTCACATGCTGTAGCTTATCTAGGTTTGATCCAAATTATGTTTTCCACGTGGGTCAGGAATATTTGAAATATTGCATTAAGGAAAAATCCATTTTTGCTATGCTAATATAAAAACATTATTCTATTGTTGTATATTCAAATTATAATAATCATTTTTATAAATGGAAGTAGGTGGTTGAAGAAATAGTTTGCCTTACAAATTTTTCCTTATGAACTAAGGAAATACTACATGTCATTTGTCCTGAACTTAAAAAATGGAGCAGTAAGGGGGCCGGCCCGGTGGCGCAAGTGGTTAAGTGCGTGCGCTCCGCTGCGGCGGCCCGGGGTTCGCTGGTTCGGATCCCGGGCACGCACCGATGCACTGCTTGGCAAGCCATGCTGTGGCGGCGTCCCATATAAAGTGGAGGAAGATGGGCACAGATGTTAGCCCAGGGCCGTCTTCCTCAGCAAAAAAAGAGGAGGATTGGCGGATGTTAGCACAGGGCTGATCTCCTCACAAAAAAAAAAAAAAAAAAAAAATGGAGCAGTAAGTTTCACCTGGTTCTGGCAGAGATTGATTAGCTGGTCACCAGTGCCATTTTTTTCTTCTCTCCAATATACACCCACACTACATTTCCCAGCTCCTTTGTAGTCCAGTATGATCATAAGACTGAGTGTTGACCAACGGAAGATAAGCGGACATGATATGCACCACTTTTAGGGCTGGCCCATCGTAACCTCTGACACATGACCCTTGACTCTCATATCATCAACTGAATGCAGAGGACTACAGTGCCCTAGAACACGATGAGGACAGCAGAGGAAAGCACCCTGGATCCTGGAATGATTACGTAGAATCTCACAGATCAGGGGCATTCATTTTGAAATTAAATGTGCAAGAAATAAATTTCCGTTGTATAAACCACTGAGATTTTAGGGTTTATGCATTTTGGCAACTAACACAATTATTCCTAGAGCCCAGATAATGTAAATTACTTACTGCCCTGAAGGTTTCCTAAACAAGGAGCAGTATCAACACATGGATAGCCCTTAACAAAGGTTGTCTTTCCTCTCCAGAAGTTTCTGTAATGTGCAATATTTTGTCAAGAATTGTGAAGGGTTTGAGATTTTTGCCTTACTTTAAACTAACACATTAGTCTATCATAATTTCATAGATGCTGGCAGCAGACACAGGACTCCTTGGTCAAATGAAAGGACTTTTTCATCATTGCACAGCAAGTAGCATCACATGGATCCTCTTGTCCTCAAGTCCCATGAGACGATGGGGATACAGGCTGAGATGAATCCTGCACATGCAGTGAGTTTGGCCGAAGCTGAGGGACCCTGAGCTTATACTCTCCAGTCTTCTAATGGGGGCTGCTAGATAACTGCCCAATTTTGCCCCAGAGGGAGACATCATCTTCATTATGCTGGTTAGGAAATAAATCTGCCCTCTTCCCCAGAAGGTGACACTATATCTTCCAAGGCTGTTTGTCATACAAACATATTTAAAAAGATGGCCTGGGACAAAAGCAAATACAAGATGTACAGAAATGTCATGGAGAATTTCTCTCTCAATATGTTTTAGATTTCAGGTTGGATAACTAAAGAGCAAATTATAGAAAAATGCAGTGAGAGAGCAATTAGGAGATTTTCGGAAGCCACTGATTCTGTTTCTTCATTTGAAGGATGAGGAAAAAGACGTGCAGAGAAGACGACTAACTTGGCCAAGGTCACACAGAGAATCAGTGGGACCCTGAGGCCATTCTTCACGTCTTCTTCCAAGAAGAGTCATAACCAGATTGCATATGAGTGCATATGACTGATGTCCAGTCACACACGCACCAGGATTATATCTGAGTTTTAAAAGCAATACTCTGGAAGCAGTGTTTACAGTTGTCTGTGCTGGGAACCAGAAAACCTGTGCTCTCGTCACAGTTCTGCCAGTAACAGTTTTATGAAGCTATTCTGATCTGGCCACCTTCAGGGACAATTAACTACTCTCTTTTCTTCTTTCAGAGTACGTTATTCATATTTCTATGATGTTAAATTTATACATTTGACTATGAATTTCTTAAAGGCAAAATCTGTTTCTATAAAACCATCTCAATAATTTGAAAAGTACATACACAAAAAGTAAAAATGAGCATTGCTACTACGTGATTGCTGGATTCCAGCTCTTATATTCTATGCTTTCTAATGTCTGGGCTGTGATTTATGCCTTATTTCAGTTATCAGGTTTACTTGCCTAGCCAAAAAACTGAATAAGGTATTGTCTCCATTTGCGTTCTGTTCCCTTAAATTGTTGGCTCAAGCTCCCAGAAACAATAACTAGTTGCTAGAAAATGTACTTTGTCTCCTCCCTACCACATTAATTAGATAATTGATAGATAATATAACTAACCACAGCACTACCATTATATTTCTGCAGTTGGCTTAGACATTCTCTGAGGAATGAGATTGCTAAATTAGAAAAACAAGAAAAAAAAAGTATTTTTCATAAATCCTGTGAAAATTATTGGCCTGTGCAATCTGGCTAAATAGTTAAATTGTTATCAGATTATGCTGTTATGGTGGGCCCAGCACAGCCTCCTACCCCCCCACCTTATGCACAGCCGTGCCTACCTAGAAATTCTGTTCGTGCCAACATGATTGAAGATGGACAGGGGTAAATAAGGGCAAGAGTTTAAAGCTGGGAATATGGTTGCAGTGACAACCACTGCTTTTTCCAGATAGTTACATTTTCAAAGACATCCACCTCCACTCCACATACAATACTCCAGCTTGTCTCTGTGTTTGCTTGTTTTCTAATCCTTCCCCTAATCACACCAGGAACAACTCTATCAGTCCATTACACAGGTTGATTAACTGATTACACATTAGTGAGAATGAGATTTAAATAAAAACATATGGATATAAAGATATATTTTGTATGTAAAGTATATTCTCAAAATTATTAAGAGTAGCTACCTAATTGGCAAGATTATATTTGACTCTAGTTTTCTTTGTTACTTCTCTGTTTACAAAATTTTTTCACCAAGAACCCAATTTACTTGTACAATCAGAATAGTAATAAATGTTATTTTAAAAAACAATCTAGGGGGCGGAATTCAAGATGGCGGCGTAAGCAGACTCTGAACTCACCTCCTCCCGTGGACACAGCCAATTTACAACTACTCGTGGAAAAATTACCCCTGAGAGAACTGAAAACTGGATGAGAGGAACTCCTGCAACAAAGGACAATCCTAACTGGGGTAGAAGAGGCAGAGACTCCCTTCTGGAGAGGAAAACGCCACCTTCACAAGCCGCCAGCTTCACGGCCGCCGGGAGCAGCGCACAGGTACGCAGCCCTCCCTGGAGGTGCGGGGCCCTGAGCCGGGGAGCGCCCCCGCTGTGGGCATTTTGTGGACACAGCACAATCAAGACCAGCGGCATAATATCTGACTTTGCTGCTACTAAAGCATTGGGGAGCACCCCCAGAAAACCCGGTTCACAAAGAAACTAAAACCGGCCCTTAAAGGGCCCACACACAAACTCACCCGTTTCAGAAAGCAACCCAAAATCACCAGAAAGGTGCATGGTGCTTTGGTGAAAAGAGACTCACCTGATAGGCCCTGAGTGCATCTCGGTGAGGGGTGAGACCTCTCCAGGGACTGGGACATTGGCGGTGGCCATTGTTGTGGCCTGGTGTGGGCGTGCTGACACAGACGCCATTGGAGTTTTCCCTGGGGCCTGCTAGCCCAGGGTCTGCCCCACCTGCTAGAGCACCGATTTAATCCAGCTCAGCCAGGGCAGGCAGCCCACCCTAGAGACTGGCCCCACCCAGCAACAAGCCCTCAGGCAACTTGTGGGCCTGCATAGATTGGTAACTGGATTCTCTGCAGCCTGGCAACCGAGCCGACTTTAGCGGGGCAGGGTGTGTACAAGGAGAGTGTGGAGAGCGTGGGGTGGTGGTGGAGTGTGTGGGGCTCCTGCCGTGAAGAGACTGGGTCCACTTCAGGAGGTCGGGGTGCGCACATGGAGAAGGACTGTGTGGTCTGTGTGTGTGGGCCTGTGGGTGGCATGGCTTGTCAGCTGCAGAAGATTTGTGCTTCTCAAAGACCCACATAGGGGGTTTGCCCCACCTTCCAAAGCCTGAAACAATTGGGTGCTCCTGTGCCTGAGGCCAGCCCCACCCAGCTGCAATCCTCAGAGAGCTGACAAGAGACCTAGAGGCTGGAGGCTTACAGCAATTGTAAGCACCTGAGCCTAACAACTTGCCATGCTGGGAGCCTACTCACTTAAAAGAAATACTGCAACACAAATGTGGTATTAGAACTTGCAGCCAACTGTGCTGGGGCTCCCCACACCTGATAAAGAGACTGAGGGGCCCACAACAACTACAAGCAGCTGAGCATTACAACAGCTGACCAGGAGCATAACTCGGCCTACCTGGGCGCATACAGGGAGAGCAGACAGGCCACAACAGAAGGACACACATAGCCCACATAGGGGTCATCCCTGGAACATTGAGAACTGAGGGAAGCACACTGCAGGACTACTAAGGCATCACTTGTATAAGGTCACCTATCCAAAAGCAGGAGACGTAGCTGACCTACCTAATACGTAGACACAAGCACAGGGAAAGAGGCAAAATGAGGAGGCAAAGGAATACATTCCAAGTAAGGGAACAGGACAAAACTCCAAAAAAGGAACTAAGTGAAAAAGAAATGAGCAACCTACCTGACAGAGAGTTCAAACTAAGAGTCTTAAGGATGCTCACTGATGTGGGGAGAAGAATAGATGAACTCAGTGAGAATATCAGCAAAGAAATGGAAGATATAAAAAAGAACCAATCAGAAATGAAGAATACAATACTGGAAATGAAAAATTCACTAGAGGGACTCAAAAGCAGAGTAAGGGATACAGAAGAATAGATCTGCGAGCTGGACGAAAGACTAGAAGAAATTACCCAAGCTGAACAGGTAAAAGAGAAAAGAACTAAAAAGAGTGAAGACAGTCTAAGGGACCTCTGGGACAACATCAAGTGCACTAACATCCGTGTTATAGGTGTCCCAGAAGGAGAAGAGCAAGACAAAGGGGCAGAGAATCTATTTCAAGAAATAATAGATGAAAACTTCCCTAACCTAAGGAAGGAAACAGACATCCAGGTACAGGAATCACAGAGAGCCACAAACAAGATAAACCCAAAGAGGCCCACACCAAGACACATCATAATCAAAATGTCCAGAATTAAAGATAAAGAGAGAATCTTAAAAGCCGCAAGAGAAAGAGAAGTTACATAGAAAGGAAACCCCATAAGGCTATCAGCTGACTTCTCAGCAGAAACCTTACAGGCTAGAAGAGAGTGGCACAATATATTATAAAGTGCTAAAAGGAAAAAAGTTACAGCCAAGAATACTCTACCCAGCAAGGTTATCATTCAAAATGGAAGGAGAGATCAAAAATTTCCCAGACAAGCAAAAATTAAAGGAGTTGGTCACCAAGAAACCAGTGCTACAAGAAATGTTAAAGGGACTGATTTAAGGGGAAAAGAGAAGACCACAAATAGGAAAAATTATCTATTTCCATGATAAGAGGGTAATGGATAAAAATGCACAAAAAAGAGGTTAGATATGTATCAAAAACATAAAATGAGGGAGGAAGGGAGTTAAAAAGTAGAGCTTTCAGACAGAGGTCAAACTAAAGAGACCATCAATTCTGCATAGAACGAGAAAGGAACAGAGAAGGACTACTAAAACACTGAGAAAAAAAAAAGTTAAAAAATGGCAGTAAGTACATACTTATCAATAGCAACTTTAAACGTTAATGGACTAAATGCTCCAATTAAAAGGCACAGGGTGGCTGATTGGATAAAACAACAAGACCCATATATATGCTGCATACAAGAGACACACTTCAGACCTAAAGACACTCACAAACTGAAAGTGAAGGGATGGAAAAAGATACTCCACACAAATGGCAATGAAAAGAAGGCTGGGGTAGCAGTACTCATATCAGACAAAATAGACTTTAAAACAAAAACTGTAAAAAGAGACAAAGAAGGGCATTACATAATGATCAAGGGAACAATGCAACGAGGATATAACGCTTGTAAATATCTACGCACCCAATGTAGGTGCACCTATATATAAAGCAATTATTAACAGACATAAAAACGGAAATAGACAATAACACAATAATAGTAGGGGACTTTAACACTCCACTTACACCAACGGATAGATCATCCAAACAGAAGATCAATAAGGAAACATGGGTCTTAAATGACACACTAGAACAGATGGACCTAGTAGATATATACAGAGCATTCCATCCAAAAACCGAAGCAAAAACGTTCTTTTCAAATGCACATGGAACATTCTCCAGGATTGATCACATATTAGGCCACAAAACAAGTCTCCATAAATTTAAGAAGATTGAAATAATACCAAGCATCTTTTCTGACCACAACGGTATGAAACTAGAAATCAACTATAGGAAGAAAATCAGAAAAGTCACAAATACGTGGAGATTAAACAAAATGCTACTGAACAACAACTGGGTCAATGAAGAAATCAAAAAATACCTGCAGACAAATGAAAATGAAAATAGAACATGCCAGAATTTATGGGATACAGCGAAAGCAGTTCAGAGAGGGAAGTTTATAGCAATACATGCCTATCTCAACAAACAAGAAAAATCTCAAATAAACAATCTAACAATGCACCTAAAGGAACTGGAAAAAGAAGAACAAACCAAGCCCAAAATCAGTATAAGAAGGAAAATAAAAAAATCAGAGCAGAAGTAAATGAAACAGAGACTAAAAAAACAATAGAAAAAATTAATAAAACCAAGAGCTGATTCTTTGAAAAGATAAACAAAATTGACAAACCTTTAGCTAGACTCACCATGAAAAAAAGAGAGAAGACACAAGTAAAATCAGAAATGAAAGAGGAGAAGTTACAACAGACACCTCAGAAATACAAAAGATTATAAGAGAATACTATGAAAAGCTATATGCCAACCAATTCGAAAATCTGGAAAAAATGGATAAATTCTTAGAATCATACAACCTTCCAAAACTGGATCAAGAAGAAGTAGAGAATTTGAATAGACCAATCACCAGTAAGGAGATTGAAACAGTAATCAAAAACCTCCCCAAAAATAAAAAGTCCAGGACCAGACGGCTTCCCTGGTGAATTCTACCAAACATTCAAAGAAGACTTAATACCTATCCTTCTCAAACTCTTCCAAAAAATTGAGGAGGGGGGAAGCTCCCTAACTCATTCTACGAAGCCAACATTACCCTGATACCAAAACCAGACAAGGACAACACAAAAAAAGAAAATTACAGGCCAATATCACTGATGAACATCAATGCAAAAATCCTCAACAAAATACTAGCAAATCGCATACAACAATACATTGAAAAGATTATACACCATGATCAAGTGGGATTTATTCCAGGGATGCAGGGATGGTTCAACATTCGCAAATCAATGAAGGTAATACACCACATTAATAAAATGAAGAATAAAAATCACATGATCATCTTAATAGATGCATAGAAATCATTTGACAAGAGACAGGATCCATTTATGATAAAAACTCTGAATAAAATGGGTATAGAAGGAAAGTACCTCAACATAATAAAGGCCATATATGACAAACCCACAGCTAATATCATCCTCAACTGTGAAAAACTGAAACCCATCCCTCTAAGAACAGGAACCAGACAAGGATGCCCACTGTCACCACTCCTATTTAACATAGTACTGGAAGTCCTTGCCAGAGCAATCAGGCAAGAAAAAGAAATAAAAGGGATCCAAATTGGAAAGGAAGAAGTGAAACTGTCACTATTTGCAGATGATATGATTTTATATATAGAAAACCCTAAAGAATCATCCAAAAAACTTTTAGAAGTAATAAATGAATACAGTAAATTTGCAGGATACAAAATCAACATACAAAAATCAGTTGCATTTCTGTACACTAACAACGAAGTAGCAGAAAGAGAAATTAAGAATACAATCCCATTTACAATTGCAACAAAAAGAATAAAATACCTAGGAATAAATTTAACCAAAGAGGTGAAAGATCTGTATACCGAAAACTATAAAACATTGCTGAAAGAAACTGAAGAAGACACAAAGAAATGGAAAGATATTCCATGCTCTTTGATTGGAAGAATTAACATAGTTAAGATGTCCATACTTCCTAAAGCAATCTATAGATTCAATGCAATCCCTATCAAAGTTCCAAGAACATTTTTCACAGAAATAGAACAAAGAATCCTAAAATTTATATGGAACAACAAAAGACCCCAAATAGCTAAAGGAATCCTGAGAAAAAAGAACAAAGCTGGAGGTATCACACTCCCTGATTTCAAAATATACTACAAAGCTATAGTAACCAAAACAGCATGGTACTGGCACAAAAACAGATATACAGATCAATGGAATAGAATCGAAAGCCCAGAAATAAACCCACACATCTATGGACAGCTAATCTTTGACAAAGGAGCCAAGAACCTACAATGGAGAAAAGAAAGTCTCTTCAACAAGTGGTGTTGGGAAAACTGGATAGCCATATGCAAAAAAATGAAAGTAGACCCTTACCTTACACCATACACAAAAATTAACTCAAAATGGTTTAAAGACTTGACTGTAAGACATGAAACTTCTAGAAGAAAACATAGGCAGTACGCTCTTCGACATCGGTCTTAGCAACATATTTTCAAGCACCATGTCTGACTGGGCAAGAGAAACAATAGAAAAAATAAACAAATGGGACTACAACAAACTAAAATCTTCTGCACAACAAAGGAAACCATCAACAAGATCAAAAGACAACCTAACAATTGGGAGAAGATATTTGCAAACCATACATCTGATAAGGGGTTAATCTCCAAAATATATAAAGAACTCATGCATCTCAACAACAAAAAAACTACCAACCCAATTGAAAAATGGGCAAAAGACCTGAACAGACGTTTCTCCAAGGAAGATATACAGATGGCAAACAGGCACATGAAAAGATGTTCAAAATCATTAACTATCAGGGAAATGCAAATCAAAACTACAACGAGGGGCCGGCCCGGTGGCGCAAGCAGTTAAGTGCGCACGCTCCGCTGCGGCGGCCCGGGGTTCGCTGGTTCGGATCCCGGGCGCGCACCGACGCACTGCTTGGTAAGCCATGCTGTGGCGGCGTCCCATATAAAGTGGAGGAAGATGGGCACCGATGTTAGCCCAGGGCCGTCTTCCTCAGCAAAAAAAAAAAAGAGGAGGATTGGCGGATGTTAGCTCAGGGCTGATCTCCTCACAAAAAAAAAAAAAAAAAAAAAAAACTACAATGAGATATCACCTCACGCCCGTCAGAATGGCTATAATTAACAAGACAGGAAACAACGTTTTGGAGAGGATGTGGAGAGAAGGGAACTCTCATACACTGCTGGTGGGCATGCAAACTAGTGCAGCCACTATGGAAAACAGTATGGAGATTCCTCAAAAAATCAAGGATAGAACTACTATATGATCCAGCTATTCCACTGCTGGGTATTTATCCAAAGAACTTGAAAACACCAATGCGTAAAGATACATGCACCCCTGTGTTCATTGCAGTGTTATTCACAGTAGCCAAGACTTGGAAGCAACCTAAGTGCCCATCAAGGGATGAATGGATAAAGAAGATGTGGTATATATACACAATGGAATACTACTCAGCCATAAGAAACGATGGAATCCAGCCATTTGTGACAACGTGGATGGACATTGAGGGTATAATGCAAAGTGAAATAAGTCAGAGAGAGAAGGTCAAATACCGTATGATTTCCTTCATTAAGTAGTAGATAATAACAACAATAAACAAACACATAGAGACAGAGATTGGATTGGTGGTTACCAGAGGGGAAGGGGGGAGGGAGGAGGGCAAAAGGGATGATTCGGCACATGTGTGTGGTGATGGGTTGTAATTAGTATTTGGGTGGTGAACATGATATAATCTATGCAGAAATAGAAGTATAACGATGTACACCTGAAATTTATACAATGTTCTAAACCAATGTTACTGCAATAAACAAAAATTAAACAAAAAAAATTAAAAAATAAATTAAATAAAAAAAAAAATCTCGGGCATAAGGAAAGTATATGAAACATTTCACCATTTTCCAAGAACATATCCATTTTTGTTTCTTAGAAGCTACTAGTAACGTAAAATGATATGATCTCTGTGGTAGTGAAAAAGATTCTCTTCTTGACCAAACTCTAGTCAAGCTGTCAATCCTCTTCTCAGCTAGACCCTGACTTTTGGGCTTCTGTGTCCATCTTTGCATGGCCCAATTTTAGCCAGTATTCTAAGTCAGTTTAGCCAGAATCCCCACTCTTGATATCGGATAGGGTTCCTCATCTTCCACCTTCCTCCAGGAGATGTTTGATTACCCTGGTTTGCCTTCAGTGAGAATCCTGTTTGGTTGGTTTAGACAGAATCTCTCCTGAACTCCTGATGTTTCTTCTTAGTAATTTTCCATCCACTGACCACCACACTGATCCTCGGCTATACATTCCTGCTTTTCCTGGTTGTGTTCAGAGTTGAGCCCTATCTCTCGCCCCTACTACAAAATCCCACTGTAGCAGCCCCCTTGAGTAAAGTATTCTTTACTGTTCTTTAACAAGTGTTATGACAATTTTTTCTTTAACAGATTAATGCCCCTTTAAAAATGTCCTCATTCTAATTCTCAGAACCTCTGAATATGTTAGTTAATATGGCAAAGGGGAGTGAAGTTTGCAGATGGAATCAAGGATACACATCAGCTGACCTTAAAATAGGGACATTATCTCAGGTTATCCAGGTAAGAGATCAATGTTATTACAAGGGTCCTTACAAGGGAAAGAGGGAGGCAGGTGAGAACCAAAGAAACTGCAGCATAAAGAAGACTCAGCCTGAATTTGCTGGCTCTGAAGATGGAGGCAGAGGCCTGGGCCAAGGAATGCAGACAGCCTGTAGAAGCTGGAAAAGGCAAGGACACGTATTCTCTCCTGGAGCTTCCAGAAGGAACGCAGCCCTGCCTGCATCTTGATTTTAGCCCAGTGAGACTGTTGAACTTCTGTCCTACAGAACTGTAGGATAATACACTTGTGTTGTTTTCAGCCTCGAAGTTTGTTAGAATCATTCAAGCAGCAATAGGAAACTAATACCATCTTCATGTGGTCTGGCTAGAAATCAGGGGCCAGTTTAAAGGCCTCTGCAGAGGGGAGAGAACATGTGAATTTATATTGGCTCCTAGGAAGGTTGCATTAATTGGCACTTTTTTACTTCTCCCTCTGTTTGATGTGGTTCCTTCCCCTAAAGAAGTAGAGTATATTTTATTAAACTTCGACTTTGGAGTTGACCACGTGACTTGCATTAGCCAATCCAATGAAGCAGAAATGAGAGGACGCTGTCTCCGACTAAGCCTTAAGAAGCCTTGGAGGTTCCCCTGGCACTCTTGCATTCTGATGTCACTATGGGAAAGGCATGCCCCAGCTAGCCTGCTGGTCCCAGAGGAGGACAAGTGTCACGTGGACAAGAGGCAAACAGCCCGAGCCAAGCTCAGCCTAGACCAGCCAATCCCAGCTGACCTCCAAACGTGGGAGAAAAAATAAGTGATTGCTGTTTTAAGCCATTGAATTTGGAGTACTTTGCTATGCTGCAGTAGCAAATTCATATAGCGCCAATCTAAGATTTTTTGTTCTGTTTCATTTTTGAGTGATAAAGCATCATAGAAACTTTCATGCCATAATGGCCATCTTTTTACTTGGAGGCCTAAATCTGGAAGCTGCTAAATCTCGGTTCTTCCCACCACAAATCTTCCCTGTGAACTGACAGTCTACAGGATCTTCTCATTTTCCTGCTTTAGATAGGCCAAGCTTTTATTAAACAGAACTGCCCTCCAACATACCCTAAGGATCTGAGATCTATATTTTATGAGTTTTGGCAGAAAGTATGTTATTTTAGTCAGTATTTAAATGTCATATTTGTACCATAATCCTCTCTGCCAATATCCTGGATGTCTGCCTATGTTATACATATTCCTTCTGATAAGGTTTCTGAAATGAAATGGTGCCAACCGAGGAACAAGTGCTTTCGTGATCACTGCAGAAAGCATTGGGAACAGAGGAATATTTTAAACAATCGTAAAATTTATTTTTAGCAAGAGAGGAAAGAAAAACCCCTTACCATCAGTTTTTGTTTCTTTCAATGTTTTGTTCAGCTCTCAACCCGCTATAAGATATTTTACTTAAAAACTGCTATGAGACAGCTTTGCCCCCTGATTTTGTAGTGTATGTGTAATGCAATGTTCTGCTCTTTCACTCGAGAGGGATAAAGAGAACGAAAAGTGAATAAGTATGTGGAGAAAAACTGAATCAAAGTTTCTACATTTTCCTACTGTGCTCCTACATTCAATTATGTGCTTTAAAACTGGGCTTCTTAAATTACTAAATGCTTTCCATGTTATATACAGCAACAGGAGAAAATGGGGTGCATATAATATGAGATGCAGCAAGGTCAGATTAAGTATGAGGTTTTGAACTTCTGGGCTTCTCTTCCTCTAGACCGTAAACTCCATGCAGGCAGGATCAGATTTATGTTAATTGATTGTTCTGTCCACAGTGACTAGCACAGGGTTTGAACCATATATCAGTGATCAGTAAGTATTTGGTGGATTAGAATCAGTGAAGGAGAGAGTTGTCCTTTAGGTACCATGAATAGAATCAACAGAGGTTCGATTAACTAAATTTTGGGTAAGGTTTCTCCTTTTCACTTAAGGGGAAAAAGAACGTGGCTGTACAACGGAAAAACAGAAGAGTACATAAGAGAAGGATTTGGAATCAGACATGAACCTTGGGGAGTATATAAGCTACTTTCAACTTTTGCACAAACTGTCCCTTTGAGGAGCCATATCAAATTGAAAGTCACAGTAGCAAAGAGAGTTAGATATATTGTTGCAAACAGGCAATATTTCATTATTAGCCATGAGCAGGGGTTTGCTTTTCATGACTTCAATGATAATGATTTTACAGGATGTTTTAAAAATGCCTGTCTCTTTTTTAATGTAAAACTTGTGGCAGGTATACTGTATCATTTTAAATTCTAAGCTATAGATTGTTGAGAAACAAGAATAGAAAAGTTAGTGTTTTTCTTTAGCATTTTCCTTTCTAACACATAAAGAGGATCTCTCTGTGTGTCAGGTCCAAAGATAAAATTAAGGCTTTTCTCATTGTCTATAGAGGAAAGTTGACATATCCTGAAAGAGAGAGCCCAGCGTGTTGGCATTGCACTGGCTGACTGTGCATTAGATCAGACAGCAAATTAGATATTGATAGAACTATTCTGAACAGTCGATAAGCTTTCTGATGATTGATATCTTTATGCTGCCTGGTAATATCAATGCCGACATTTAGAAACTAGAGAAAGAAACTGTAAAATAGCATTCTCTTTGTGGATCCTTAAGTGCAACCCAAGCTCACGAGTCTCATTACTGAGATAGCAGGATTTACAGAGTCAACTTTGACGGGAACAAGGGAAAGAAAATTAAAACGTCACCTTTTCCTTTGTGTACAAAACTGTCCTTCTAGCCACCCTTCAATCTGAATCAGAGGACGAAGCAGTCAGGTTCTTTAAAGTTCTTCTGATATGAGAAAAAAAAAAGTGGTTCACAGAAGCAGTCAGAAAAAGTATATCTTAGAGAACAAAAATAAACCAAACATGGAGCAAGTGCTTCATTTCATTAGGTGACTGTCTGGTAGAACATTCAGCTTAAAACTGAGTGCTCAGAAAACCACAAAATATGTCACTATCCACTTCTAAATAATATTTTCTAACATGTAATCAGGAAAATGGAAGATGATGAAAAGAAAGCCCTGTGATTTATACAACAGCTTCCATTTTACTTTCTCCTATCTCTGCTCAACCTCCATTTTATCTTTCAAGAATAACTTTTCTCCAAGGTTACTTAATCAATCAATTGATTAAATACTTGTTTATTCATTCAGCAAATAGTTAGCAAGTTCCAATTATGTGTTGGCATTGTTATAGGCACTGCAATACAGAAGTGGGCAAAGCAGATACCAATATTTACCCTCACAGAGCTTACTTTCTGGTGGGAGAAGACAGATGATTAGCAAATAAATAAATGAAATACGTAACAGGAGGTCTATTGGTGATCAGTGCTAAGTAGGTAAATAAAGTCAGTGAAGAAGTTAGGAAATGCTATGAGGTGAGGTTTGCTGTTAGGAATGCCAGATGCAATATAGGATGCTCAGTTAAATTTGGATTTCAATTTTTAAAAAAACAAATAATTATTTTCATATAAGATTATCCCAAATGTTACTAGATGAACAAAGGGGAAAGTGATTGGAGATGAGGTCATGATGGGTTTGGTGAGCAAATGATGTTATGATCTTGCATTTGTGTTGAAGAGTTAGAGGAAATATTGAACAAATTGAGACATAAGAGGATATAAAAAATGCAAGTTGGATTTTTAGATATGAAAATTAAAATGTCTGAGATGAAAAATATACTAGATGAGATTAATGGCAGATCAGATATTCCTGAAGAAAAGATTAATGAACTTAAAGACACAACAATAGAAAGTATCCCAAATAAAACACAAATAGAAAAAAATGAGTAGAACATTGGTGAGCTGTGGGAGAAATTCAAGTGACCTAATATAAATATAATTGGAGTCCTCTAAGGAAAGGAGAGCAATAAAAAAAAAAAAAATGAAGAATGAACAACGCATGCACACTTTCCAAATTTGATGAAAACTGTTAACTCACAGATTTTAAGACTCTCAACAAAACCCAAGCACAAGAATCGTGAAGAAAACTACACCAGTGGACATTATGGTCAAAGTGCTTAAAACCACTGATAAAGAGAATATTTTAAAAGCATCCAGAGCAAAACGACAGATTATACACTTAGGACAAATAAAAGAATTACAGCACATTTCCAATCAGACAATGGAGGCCAAAAGAATAGGCATTGCATCATGTCTGATTAGAAATCTGCTGTGCTAAGACACCATAAAACAAAATAAAAAACCCCTGACAACCTGTAAATATATGCCCAGGGAAAATACTTTTCAAAATATAAGAGAGAAATGAAGATATTCTCAGACATACAAAACCTTAAGGAATTTATCAACAACCAACAAGCACTACCAAAAATATTGAATGAAGTCCTTTAAGGAGAAGGAAAATGATATCACATGGAAATGTGGATATACATAAAGAAATGAAGATTACTGGAAAAGGTAGCTATGAGCATAAATATCAACTCTTATTTTTTTATTTAAATCTCTTGGAAAGATAATTTATTATTTAAAGTGAAAAAATAACCATAGTGTAGATAACAATATCTACTTTATAATCTATGCAGAAGTAAAGTATATGGCAAAAATAGCACAAAGGCCAGGAGGACAGAAATGAAAGTATACTGCTGAGAGATTCTTCTGTTATACCTGAAGTGGTACAGTATCACTTGAATTGTGACTGTGAGAGCTATGCAGCTTCTGTGAGAGCCCTTTAAGAATCTCTTATTTCTAGTAGCCACAGGGCTGATATTGCTGAAAATCAAACACGATATTTAATCATGGGAGTTGCTGTATTAAAACAACAGTTGAATTCAGTCTCTCCTAGTTTCTCACGTGAAAATTAAGGCATTAATTGGGAAAGAATTAAAACCTAAAACTTGAAATGGGGACATCTCATTGGACCCATTACAGTCTTGAATTCCCTAGTCATTCTGAGACTCCCTTAGAAATAGAAGAAGATTTCCCTCCAAGGGCCAAGGAGACTACACTTTCTCAGGTTGAAAACTCTGTGCTAACCATGAAACGGAATGCTCGTTTTCCTTAAGACTAACCGCAACCATCTTGTTGCCACTACAACCATAACTAGGGTCAAATCTCAGCATACTCCTGTAGGACAGGCACTCCTTTCCTCCACACTCCAGGAGGAAATGGAAACAGCTTATACATTGAAAGGTTTCAAGATCTTGCTAATATATATCAGCAGAAATCTGCAAAATGTGTGCAAATAGATTTTAAGGGTGTTAGACTAAAGAGGACAGAATATAACAAGAATACAACAAGATTGAATTCATTGATATGGGTGCACTTAATAGATATTCTAGATTTAATGTATTAGCTTATGCAGCTGGATGTGGCTCGAACCTCTTACTTGTTTGTTTGAGAGGATATGAACTCAAGTGTAGCATGCATTTAATGAGACTGAGATGCCAGAGCTTTCCTCACATAAAATGAGAAGAGAATCCAAAGCCTCAAGAAGATGGGAATGTTGGACTAGATTTGTTATCTGTAACCAACACACCTATCTCACAGCTATGTTCCACGAGAAAATCTAGAAAATACTCTTTTCACTAAGACATTAATAAATACATTACTGACAGGAACATCTCTGAAAGGCTCTGTGGTTGCTTTCCATTGTAGGCCAGGTGTGACTGTAGGGTATGCTACCATCCAGATGGGCTCCCTGATTTCAAAAAAGAATGATAGAATCCCAGAATAGCAGAGGCCAAGCAGCAGCACTTAATCATCAAAGGTGGTCACATCAACCACAAAGGGAAACAGGGATGTGCCAGTAATTAGAATGCATTGACCCGCAGAGATCTTGAGTGGTGGTTAATTGATCACAGTGTCTCTAAGAATGAAACAAATGGCATCCTACTGTTGTATTGCTTGATTTACATAATGGGAAAAACTCTCAGCTTGGTAACAAGAAAGATGATTTGGGTTGCCAAAGTGGAGAATTACGGCCTTTCACTCAGTTTCCAGACCTAAACCTGTTCACAGACCCAGAGTCTCTTGACCGCAGGAGTTCTAGTCCCCTTGAGGGAGGGCACCACACTATTGCTGCTGCACACACTGTAAATCTTCCTTCAAGCCTTCCGCAAAGAGTTCTTCAACCATTTTCTAGAGTTACTCTGTATCGGGGAAAATAAATACCAAGACCTTTCAGAGGTTACTGGACAATGGCTCTGAACTCAGGCTTATTCCTGGTGACTTGAAATGCCATTGTGACCCACCAGTCAAAATAGGGGCCGATGATGGTCAGGTGGAGTTTTAAGTCTGAATCACAGTGGTCCCAGCAGGTTTTCAGGTACTCTGTGGTTATTTCCCCAACTCCTGAATATATAATTGGAATAGACAAACTTGACAACTGGCTCTTTAACCCATAGCCCTTTGATCTTCTGGCCAAGATAAGAGAGTAAACCAGAAGAAAGTCTACATCCATGGCAGGAGTGCAGAAATTAATGCCACTATGAAGATTTGAAAGACGTAGGAGTGGTAGTATCTATCACATCCTCATCTTGTTTACAATTTGATCTGTGCAGAAATCAAATGAAGAATGACTAAGGACTATTATAAACGTAATCAAATTGTGACTTCACTTGTAGCTGCTATACCAGATGTAGTATCTTTCCTGGAGCAAATCAGTATAGACCCTGGTGCTTGGTATGCCACTATTGACTTGGCTCTTGCCTTTTTCTCCATACCAATCTTTAAGTATGACCAAAAGTAGTTTACTTTACCTGCCAAGGACAACAGTATAACTTCACAATATTGCACCAGAGTTAAACAATTCCTCTACTCTCTGCCATAATATTGTCTGCTGAGATCTTGATCATCTTGACATTCCACAAATCATCATAATGGTCCAATATATTGACACCATTACGCTGGTTGTACCTAACGAGTAAGATACAAGAAATTTGCATGAATAGATGGTTCTGACTCTTTCAACACTGACTCCTGCTGCACTGTCTCCTCTCCCTCAGTCCAAGACTTTGGACTCCTGGAGGGTTCCTTATGACCAAATAACTGAGGAAGAACAAACTCAAGCCTGCTTTAGAAATGAGTCACATGATAAGCTGCTACTAGCCCCAAATGGAATGCTGTAGCACTCTTAGCCCATTCAGGAATGACCCTGAAGATCAGTGGTGAAGAAAAATTTTCCCAATCAGCAGAACTTTGATCAGTAAATTTTGTTGTCCACTACGTATTGAGTGAGAGTTGGGCAGAAGGACAGATCTATAATGATTTATGGGCAGTTGATAATGGTTTGAGTGGATGGCCATGGACTGAAGAAGATTAGAAGATTGGTGAAAAGGAAATTTGAGAAAGAAGTATGTGGATGGACCTCTCAAGATAGACACATATTGTGAAATTGTCTGTATCCTGAGTGAATTCCCCAAGAGGGCATCCATTGCAGAGGGAACTTTTAATGAACAGAGTGGACAAAATAATAATCAGTGGAAAAAATGAGATGAAGTGTGGATGTCAGTCAGCCTCTTTGCTCAGTGACTCCAGTTCTTGCTCAATGGGCCCATGAACAGAGTGATTGAGATGGTATGAACAGAGGTTATACATGGGCTCAACAACATGGACTTCCCTTTACCAACGCTGACCTGTTCACTGCTACTGTCAAGTGACTAATCTGTCAACAGCTGAAACCTAAATTGAATCCCTAATATGGCACAATTTCATGGGGATAGGAGTGAGCAAGCCTATTATCTACTGGCAGATTAATTACATTTTACTTCTTTCATCATGGAGAGGGCAAAAATTTGACCTCAGTAGAATAGAAACATATTCTGTACATGGGTTTGCCTTCCCTTCTCATAATGCTTCTGCAAGCACCCTTATCCATGCAGGCACGGGATGTCTTATTTAAGATCAAGGTATTCCATATAGCATTGTGTCAAATCGAGGAGATCATTTCAAGCTAAGGAAGCGCAGTAATGGGCTCATGTCCATGAAATCAGCTATCTTATCATACACTCCATCACCTGGAAGTGGCTGCTCTTACTGAATGGTAGAATGGCATATTAAAGACACAGTTACGGTTCCATTTGGGAAAAATTCTTTCAAAGTATAGAGTTCTGTTTCATAGAATATAGTTTATGCTTTGAATAGAAACCATTTTATGGTGCTACTTCCCCCATAGCCAGAATATACGAGTCCAGAAGTCAAGCTTTGAAAGTAGGAGCTGTTACTCTCACCATTACAACTAATTACACAGGCAGATTTTTGCTGGCATCTTTAAGCTCTGCAAATTTGAAGATCTCGGTCTCCAAGAGGAGAATGTTTCTAACAGGGGAGATAGCAATTGTTTCACTGAATCAGAAGTTGAAACTTTTATTTGACCATTTTGGGCTCCTTGTGCCATTGAACCAAAAGGGTAAAAAAGGAGATAATCTATTGACTGGAATGGTTGATCCTAATTACCAAGGGGAAATCAAGGTTGCTGCTACACAATGGAGGTAAAGAGGACTATGTCTGGAACCAAGGGGATTCTCTGGGATGCTCTCAGCACTGCCATGCCCAATAGTAAAGGTTAATGGAAAACTACAGCAACCAAAAAAAAAAAGGCACGGTGACTGAGGATTCTGACCAAATAGGAATGAATATTTGGGTCACTCCGTCAACTAAAGGAAACAGAAGAGCTGAAGTTCTGAGTGAAGGCAAGGGAAATATTGAATAGGTAGTTAAAGAAGAAAGCCATAGAGATCAACAATAATCTCAGGACAAATTAGAGAAACGGGAACTGTAGTTGCTTTGCATATTTTCCCTATGTTTTTTATATGCATGTGCTTATTTGTGTATATTAATCATTCTCTTCTCTCCCCTTATCATTTCTTTTATTAAAAATTTATTTTCTGCATGACTTATTGGAGTTTAACATTACAATTTATTCTTTAGATAGAATATTCAGTGGGTCCGTGACTAAATTTGGGGAGTAATTAATATTGTCTGCAATGGAAACAAACAAAAAAGATTGTGTGGCTTCTCATTTTGGGGAAGAGGGAGAACTTCTTCACTTGTAAGAAGGATATACGCATCTTGTTAGGTGGGAATATCTTGTTAGGTTGTTTTGCTCTTGTAAGGGAGTTAAAATGTGTAAGGAAGAGTGAATATAGAAGCTGAAGAGCCAAAAGGGTGGGCAATGTCAATTACCAATTCATTGCCTCTCAGCTTCCACTGAACCCATCAACATATGCTTTGTGATAAACAAGGGAATTCCTTAGCTGTTTCTCCACTAAAGTGAGTTTCTATCTCCTGATTGGACCTAGACTGCTATAGCTATACTAAAAGACCAAAAAAGAAAAACTACATGATCATCTCAGTAGATGCAGAAAAAGCATTTGAAAATATCCAACATCGACTCCTAAAAAAACTCTCAGAAAACCACGAATAGAATGCTTCTATCTGATAGAGCATTCTACAAAAAATTCTACTTAATGTTGGAAGACTAGATGTTTTTGCCCTAATATCAAGACAAGGAGTGGATCTCTGCTCTCCTTACTTTTATTCAACATTATACTGAAAGTTTCAGCCAGTGAAATAAAGTAAAATAAATAAATAAATAGAAGACAGCTAGGTTGGAAAGAAGTAAAATCTTTTTATTTGCAGGTGACATAATCATCTATGTGGAAAATCCTATGGAATCTACAAAATAGCTACTGGAACCAATAAGTAAGTTTAACAAAGTTGTAGAATACAAGATCAATATACGATAGCCAATTTTATTTCTCTATACTAGCGATGGACAATTAGAGAATGTAATTTAAAACAGTATCAAAATGTATGAAGTATTTAGGGATATATCAGAACTGTACACTGAAAACTACAAAACATTATTGAGAGAAAGTAAAGAAGACCCAAATAAACGGACAGATTGTTTATTCAACAATGTTGCTAGAGCAATTGGGAAACCGTATGTAAAAGAACAATGCTAATCCATACCAATAACCATATGGAAAAAAATAATTCAAAGTGGATCATGGACCCCTATGTAAAACTTAACGTTACATAACTTCTAGAAGAAAATTTTATGACCTTGGGTCAGACAAAGCTGTCTTATATACAGCACCAAAAGCATGATCCACACGATAAAGGATTGATAAATCAGATTTTATCAAAATTAAGAACTTCTGCTCTTTGAATGACACTGCTTAGAGAATGGAAAGACAGAGTACTTTTTGGGAGATATCTGACACACTACTTCTATCCTAAATATATAAAGATTTCTCACAAACCATTAATTAGAAAACAAACAACCTAATATAAAATGGGCTGCAGATTTGAACAGACACCTAACCTAAAATGATATATAGATGCAAGTAAGCACATGAAAAGATTTTTAACATCATTAGTCATTAAGGAAATGCAGACTAAAACCACATTAAAGTAGCCCTATACACTTATTAGAATGTCTAAAATTAAAAAGTGTGACCATACCAAGTGTTGGCACGGATATAGGGCAAAGGAATGCGGACACACTCCTGGTAGAACTTTAAATGGCATAACAACTCTGAAAAAAAGTTTCACAACTTCTTTAAAAAGCTAAACATACAACTAACATATGACCCAGCCATTTCAATTCTTGGTATTTACACAGGAGAAATGAAAGTGTATATCCATATAGAGACTTGTACACAAATGTTCTTAGCAGCTTTATTTGCGATAACTAAAAACTGGAAACATCTCAAATATCATTCAACAGATAAAAGCATAAACAAATTGCGGCCCAAAAGTAACAAAGAATGAATAGCTGATACATGCAACAATATGGATGAATCTCAAAATGATTATGCTGTTTGAATGTAGTCAGATGGCAAAGAGAACATACTGTATTATTCCATTTATATAAAATTTTAGAAAAAGCAGACTAATCTATAGTGACTGAATGCAGATTAAAGGTTGCCTGGGAATGAGAGGGAGGCAGAGGGGCTGAGGGAAGGATTACAAAGAGGCATCAGGAAGCTTTTGAGGGTAATGGGTTTGTACATGGTCTTGGTAAAGATGTGTTACTGGTGTGCACATATGTCAAAACTGATTGAATAGTACACTTTAAACATGTGAAATTTATTATTGTAAATTATGCCTCAGTACAGCTGCTAAAAGGTATCCAGAGAATGGCGAAGCCAACACTTTAGGAGTTTCAGAGAGAATGGCAAGAGAGGATTAGAAAGATAACCAAAAGCTACCACAGTTGCTCAGGAAAGAAAGTGTTTCAAGAAGGAAAAGAGTCACCAAAAATATTGAATATTGTTGGAAGATAAAGAAAGAGAAAGGATTAAAAATGTTCATCACATGTAGGAACAAGAGAGAACTGATCTCGTGGTGGCAGAAGCCATGCTACACAGAGTTGAGTGATGAGAGGAGGTAACACAGCAAGACAGAGTGAAGGTGATTATTTCAAAATCTGGCTGTGAAGGGGAGAAGAATGAGAGCTGGCTGGGAGTTTGCAGTCCAGATGTGTTATCTTCAGACAGAGAGATTAAACATGTTTCAGTGCTGATGGAAAAATCAGATAAAGAGATGGAGTCTGAAGATATTAACAGAGGGGATGACTGAGCAGAGAACAGGGAAGAGTAGGCAAGGTTGTGGCAAGGGCAGATGTTATAAGAAAGCAGAGGTCTGGGTGGTGGGAACTGGGAGGGTGTTGAGGGCACCTTGAGAAGGAAATTGTTACAGAGGATGCGATGGCAGGTTCCCCAACAAGACGATGATCAGGTTTGGGACTAGGCAGATTTGGGGTCAGGGTGGAATGAGGACGTGTGTGGTCCTGGAGGCCTGCTGGGGCTTTGCAATGCTGCCCAGAGTGGACAGAGTGTGACTGGGAATCGAAGACCAGCATTTGACCTCCTGGTATTCCAGAGCTCTTTAAAGCTTCATTGGAGACATCACAAATCTCCTAGCAAACACTTTTGCACGTGTTTATATTCTTCTGGTGTCTCAGTGTTCCATCTGCAACCTTCCCATTTCCTCTTCTCAAACTATTTTCCCTGGTCTGTGGATAACATTCGGCAGACAAGAATGACTCTGATGGGACAATCCTGGTTTTTCAGTTCCGTTACTGTTGTTGTTTACCACATGATGTCTGGACTCCTCAGTGAACCAAGCCTGCCACTTTTCAAGCCCCAGCCAAAGAAAAAAACTTTACACATTTTCATAAAGGAGTCCTCCTCAGCTTTCTTGATCCTTCTCCACAAACTTGTTTTATTACCATAGTAACCATAATAACCCATATCCAATAAAAAAGCTAAAACCAAATAATAGAAAAGGCAAGAGTGGAGAATTCTGAAGTTTCCATTTTCTAGGGATCTTCTTTTCTTTGCCAGATTTGCTTGAGCTCTCATGATCCACTTCACTGCTAAATAGGTGGTAAACATCCACGCTCTACACAATCTGGTGCTTGGATGTTACTTTTGGTACAGATGTATCCTCCTGTTATTTAGCATCCCAAAGAACGTACATTTTATATAGCAGATGGGAACATTTCATCTCTAAAAAAAGAACAAAACAGACAGTATAGAAAATACATGACATGGTTTAGAGATTCTTATAGCACTTAATCAACGGCAAAAAATCAATACCAATTATGTGAACAAGATAAAGATTTAGAAATAAACAAGACAGTCATGGGAAGAATTGTGACTAAATATGAAGTAGGGCAAGAAAGAAAAAGAGATGGAAATCTTGTGCTCCAAGAGGATCAATTCTATGCTACTAGAAAGCTTTCAACTGGTTAATTCTAGGTGTCTGTGACATTAAACATTTGACAAATAGAGAGAGAAGAGATCTGAATTGGGACATCTGAAGATCTGGGTTCATGTTTGGCCTTCACCATTAAATTGCTGAGTGACATGGACAGATAATTGAGCTTCCATTTAATTATCTATAATTTGACTATAATTAAACTTGTGCCATCTACTTACCAGAGACCAAAATGAGACAATCTGTGGAAGGGCTTCACAAACTGTAAAAAGTATCGCTCTGATTACTCTCAAGATATTTGTTATTTTTTAAATTATTGTTAATAGGAAGCTATAAGACAATCAAATAAAGATATCTTGGAAACAAGAAAGAAGGTGTAAGGTAAAGAGTCACTGACTCTTTGGATGCGGACATGTGCCCCACACTCTTTTTAATGCTGGTCTATGGAGGTCCATTGAAAACAAAAGACAATGATATTTCAAAGCTGGAGAGGTAGCTCTAGTCTAAATTGGGAATATGTGCCTGGCTGTGTCAAATATTAATCATAAGGCAGTTATCAAATTAACTGAAAACTGTTGCGATCCCAATCATGCTTTAAAAGAATAAGTTAAAATATCAAATAAAAAAGGTCTGGTAGACTTAGGTTTGGCTTTTCCTATTTATTTATCTCTTTATATTAGTAAAACTTATACATTATGACAAGTTACTCATTGGTTCTTTATCCATCTTCTCCCTGGTGACCCATCCATCCCAGAGTGGACAAAGCACACTTGTCACAGTCTGGAATTTAGAGCATCACTGGGTATATCAGAATCGAGCAATTTCTTTGACTCATGGTGGCCATTGTATACCATAATGTGTTTGACAAGAAGCTTCCGCTAAGTACACTTTTCAGAGAGAAAGACAGATTTTGAAACACAGTTAATATATTGACATTTCCAAAGTAATAAATTTGGAGCATTGTTGGGATAGCTGACACAGCCCTGTATAGCTGATCGTGAGCTGAAATGACTGTTTTACTTTAGGATTTCATTAGATTAAAAATATGTTTATTTCAATTGTGCCTCATAATAGTTAAAAGAATTTTGGAAAGCCATATACTCACAACATAGGGAAAATTACCAAATGTTATTTTTAGACATTTTGGTGCTCTTACCATAATGGCTACGTGGAAAGAAAATAATGCCATATCTCGTACTGATACGATCAAAATGCTGTATTTAGCCTGCATGAAACTTTTCTTCTGGGAATTACAGAATGCTCTGTCCTATTTAACATAGCATATGGACATAGCATATACTATTATTGTAGTCTTCTTTTTCTATTAAAATGCTAATGAATAAAAAGGGATTTCATTTTTATTAAGGAGGGTAGAGGTACAAGTGTAGGAGAGTGAATTAAAAACAAACCTACTGGGAGAAGAGATAAAAATTCCAGACATCTGCGTGATTCTTCCTCCCACATATCAAACTCAGAGTCAGCCATCCACAGGGAAGAAGAATATTAAAATGCAAAAGAAAACTGAACCCAAACTTGTAAAAGAATGGCAGACTATGCCAAAAGGATTCAATAAAAGCAAACAGTTTTCATATTTTATTCATAAAACAACGTTTCTATTCAAGAAATCTAGAGGCACACCTAGTGGGTGGTTTTATCTTTTGTTCTGTCATTTTTTTAAATTTGGTTAAGAAAAATGTAATAATACTAGCATTTTGTTATTCTGGGCTTTTCTCATGATGTCTCTGTTTTTTGTTGCTGACTTGACTTTGGCTGATTCAATATTCATTACTGCCTCCTTCTGCCTGAAAAAATGTTTATAACTCTAATCCTACTTTAATCTGTATCCCAAATCCACATCTCCGGTGCAGGTTCGGATCCATTCAAGCATTTCTCTTACAGAGCCATTCAGTAGGATAAACAAAGCATCCTGAAAAGTCATCAGATAACTTCACTTTTTATTCTTTTTGTCAGAAAATTAGAAACTAGCACTCCTCTTTAAAATAAAAATGCTTTTGCACTAACACTCAGCTGAATTGTTTGAGAGACTGTGTTTTCTATGATGATCACGACCAAAGGTGAAGAACCTGAAGGAAACTGTGCTATTTGTGATGGTCCTAGAGGGACAGGAAAAGGAAGATATTGCAAAGGTGGATGTCCCAAGTGGATTAGCACAAGGAGGTTTACATTCTGTACCTATATATTTACAGTGATTAACAATAACAATTCTGAAAAAAATAAACAAAAATTTTAATATCTAAAATTTCTACTTAAAAGATAACATTGCTTTCAAGACTTAAAGCTCTTTAGCTTTAATTACTCTTTTACCCTGAAATTAAAAGGTTTTAAAATACAATTTTAAAAAAACAAATTACATATCCAAATGGACTGTCATATGGATGCCCCACAAATTCAAAATATCTAAAAGAAATGCCTTTTCTTTTCCAATATTTTCTTATCCCATATTAACTCTCTTGGTAGATGATATGTGGATTCATTATAGTTCCCAAACAAGAAAACTGAGAACCATCTTGTATTAATCCTTCCCACTCCATCGCTGCCTCTTCAGCAAATCTCTCTATTACTCTCAATTGCTTTCTGTTGCTTCCTATTCCCACTGCCATTTCCTTACTGAGAAATCATCCATAATTCATCCTACTGCCAAGAGATGCCTAAAACTGAAATCTATCTTCACCTCCTCACTGCTGGAGAAGGTACCAACCCCTGTCATCATGATAGCTGAAGCTCTTTTATGATTTAACCTCTAGCTCTCAAAACCATTCTCCACAGTATGCTTTATACTTCACTTAATACTTCAGGAAATCTGAATGGTTTCCAAGTTTCCTACCTGTTAGGTTCATTTTATACTTTCATTTTTTTGCACTATTTTTTACCTCTTTCCAGAATGTTTTTCTACTTAAGCAAATAAAAAAATATATTATATTCAGAGTCCAAGTGAGGCATTGCATTGTTTGGGAAATCTTTGCAGATAATACCTCCCACATGTGTATTCCCACATCCTCTATCTTACCTTTGTAAAATGCATAAGTGCTTATCTTTGCATTTATCACCCAGTACACATAGTCACAGCAGCCTCTCCTACTACGAGTTCCGAGTTCCGGGAAGAACAACATAGTACGTTATTTATATTTTCTGTCTTCACAATGAAACAAGGTTTATCAATGGAATAAATAAGACAACTTAAAGGAAAACCCGAGGAATGACAGAATGGCAGTATCTTAGGACAGAAGCAACAATAGTTGAAGGCTCAGTAGAGTATGATTTTAAAACACTATGCTGCCCCCTCTGGGTTGTAACCATTCTGAGAGTTGTATATATTAAGAAGTCCATCTGCTTATCGCTGATTTAGCTAAGAGAAGTGAATTCCTTTCTTCTCATATCCTAGGATACCTTCCTATAGTAATTAGGGTAGATAGGTCCGCAGTTAATGGACTATTCCAGATTTTCTGACTCGGATGGATCTGACCATTGTGTAAAGCACTTTCTTAAGTGCTTAGTTCCAGCTCATTTGACTTCTTGGTGCTCTCTCTCCTCTCTTGTGATGAAAAAATATCCTTGCTTTTCATTTTAATTTTATTCAATGCTGCATTCTTATCTTTTATAGGCATATTTTTTGGTTGGCTTAACAGATGGCAGATATGTTTTAATAGTTAACTTATTTAGAAGTAGTTAGGAAGCATAACACTGTTTATAGGTAAATATAAGATTAAATAGGATAGTCACTCAAATTAAAACATTTATACATTTTTGTCTACGTTTGAATAGTGTAATGTTATTATAATAGGAAACTTAATAGGTATAATTATTGACACTTTTAGTGTAACAAACTGATTATAAAGGACCACACTTGATAGGGAGGTTATTTTTTTTCTCATTAGATTTGGTTGTAGAATTAAATTTATAAGGGACTTAGAATTACAAATATAATATTAACTTAATTAAAACAATAATTTCCAACACAGTAAGTCTTATATATATGTTATTATTCAGTTATTAAATGAAGAACTGTATTTTATATTTTTCATATTTTTTCTTGTCTCCACCACATCAGAAAATAAACATTTAAAAATATTTCTTGGGGCTGGCCCAGTGGAGCAAGTGGTTGAGTGTGCGCGCTCCGCTGTGGAGGCCCCGGGTTCGCCACTTCGGATCCCGGGCGTGCACCGACGCACTGCTTGTCAAGCCATGCTGTGGCGGCGTCCCATATAAAGTAGAGGCAGATGGGCACGGATGTTAACCCAGGGCCAGTCTTCCTCACCAAAAAGAGGAGGATTGGCAGATGTTAGCTGAGGGTCGATCTTACTCACACACAAAAATAATAAATAAATAAATAAAAATATTTCTTAATCCAGAGTTGTATTTAAAGATAGCAGAAAAGCAATGATTTAAAAAAAGTGACTTTTCACATCCCCTAATTGTTTCAGGTTCTCAAGAAACTTTCAAAGAATTAGTATACATTTTCTAAGAAACTTTAATGCCCCATAACGTTCTCACTCATAAATGTAGTTCATTTTAATTAAATTTTGTTTTTAAAGAAATCTTTTGAACACACTATAAAACTACTGTTAACTAAGAATCCAGTGCTTGGCAATGAAGCTATGTGTTTTTGAACTTGAGGTTTTGCTATTGTCAAGTATATATTCCATCTATCTATCAATCATCTATCAATCACTTATCCATCCATTCACCCACCTATCCACCTATCCAAAAAACATATATAGTGTGCCTAGTCTGTGAAATAAGTGAGTCTTTGCTGGAGATTAAATGATAAATTGACATAGGCTTTGTCTTTAAAAATCTTACAGTCTGATAGAGTCGATAAAAAGCATACATAATTATAATGTCAAGTAATATTTGTTAAATAGTATAATAAATGTAAAGATTATGTGCTATAAAATTTCCAAGAAGGGTAAACTACTTTCTAATCAGAGAAAAAAGGAAATTTTAATGGAGAAGATAGCATTTGAATTTTTCCCTAAAAAAACCAAAGCTATGACTATAAAAATATGGGGAAATAAGACGAGGCAAGGAAGATCCTTACAGGTGTGAGAAACGGACCAGCGTGGTGTGTAAGTGCATGTCGTCAGGTTGGCGAGGGTGCATTGTGGATTAGTGAGGTTCTCAACAGTGAAGTGGAAGGCAAGTTGTGACCAGGTTTTAGACGTTATCTCTTTGGTACTTTCTCACAGTCATACTTATCCCGATTCTCACGTGCATGCCTGCATTTTTATTTAAATATATCCGTTTCCTTCTTTCCCTCATCTCAGTAGATTTTTATATTAATGACATTATTCGGAAGTTACTTCCCTCTTTAATCTGTGCTTCATGAAGACAAAGGAGTGGCACAGTGAGGATGGGACACAGCAATTCACTGTCCTCAACATTTTTGAAGCAACTCATTTTCAACCAGGCAGTGTTTTTTTTTTCTTTTTTGAAGATCTATTAAGAGTTTAGCACTGTGTCAGAAGCAGTTGGAGAACAGACAGAAGGTCCTGAATTTAATGAGCTAGTGACATTTAGAGGAGGCAAAATTCACTCAGAAAGAATTAAAAAACCCACAATTTTGAGGTAGAATGAGATTGAGTTCTTGGCAAATGTATGGTTTACCAAGAAGGGATTCTAGGCTCATTATATTTTGAGTTAAACATGGAGAATAACTGATTCATTTAATCATTCATTTATTCACAAATATTTATTGAGTGCCTAGCATGAACCAGACACTGTTCCAACTAGGGGAGATAGAGTAGTGAACAGAAACACATAAATATAAGCCTCCCTGCTTCATGAAGCCTTGAGAAGTGGGGAAACTCAGACAAAACCCTGCAGACAAGTACCCTTTATATTATGTCAGATAGTGAATAAGTGCTATGAAATAAAATTTTTAAAAGGTAAGGGGAGTTCTGAGTATAAAGTATCAGAAATGACAATTTAAGATAGAGCAGTTGAGGAGTCTCTGTGAAGTGATGTAAGCAAATCCTTGAAAATCATGAGGGAGTGAGCCCTAGTGAAAGAACATTCCAGAAAAAGGTAGTATTAAGTCCAACAGCCTTGAGATGGGAGCAGTTGGACTTGGTTGTTCAGGGAAGAGGAAAGTGGGTAGTGTGTCTGGAACTGAGAGAGAGAGAGAGAGCACACTTAACAACAGGGCCAAGGAGGTGACACAGGATCCTGGAGGCCCTACAGGCCGTAGCGAAGATTATGGCTTCTACTCTGAGAGAGACAGAAGATCCTGGAGGGGCTATGAGAAGAGGAGTGCCAGGATCTGACTTACATTTTAAGGCATCACTTTGCTTGAGAATAGGCTACAGAGAGCAGAAAATGAGGTAGGTGGTTGAGAGCAATTTTGAGTGACAAGAAATCTTTCAGCAAAGCGAAGGGGCAGGAGCAGGAGTTCACATCTGTGGGGTACAGGCCCCAGAGAAAGAGCACCCGCAATTCATATGCACACACAGCACTGTCGATGTGGTCTTTATTTAGCTGTAACAAAATATACAGCATGAATAATGAATATGGATGCATGGATATTAATAAAATCTACATTCTTTAAATGCATAGTGATTTTATAAAGCGTATTGTATCATTATGAATAGTCTCAATCAGTGGAGTCTAAAAGAACAATTACTACAATATAGGGGGCCTATAATTTTTTGTTATTAAAAAAGTTAATGCTATTAAAAATTGGAAGCCGCTGTGCTAAATAAGAGGACTTGACTTTCAGATGAACTTTTTCCTCATTTTCAAAAGGAAGACATGAGAAATGGCCAACTTCCTGAAGTCAGTCAGTAGATTGGCCAATATTGGTATATTTCCTTTTGTGTCTAAACCCTGTCCTTTGTATCCCTCTTGACAGGGATTAAAGGTGACCATGGAGGGGCAGGAATACCTAAGGCATACTGGGGAGGCTGGCTCAACTGTCACTGCTGTTGGATCCCATTCAAGATCTGGTAGCACTGGAGGTCTCAAAATTTTCCCAAAGCAATAAAATGTGTCCATTTAGATATAAACTGTAGCTCCTCCTCCATATATCTTTTTTTTTTTTTTTTTTTTTTTGTGAGGAGGACTAGCCCTCAGCTAACATCTGATGCCAATCCTTCCCTTTTTTCTTGAGGAAGATTGGCCCTGGGCTAACATCCGTGCCATCTTCCTCTACTTTATATGGGACGCCGCCACAGCATGGCTTAACAAGCAGTGTGTCGGTGCACACACAGGATGCGAACCCACGAACCCCGGACTGCGGCAGCGGAGCACGTGCACTTAACCGCTTGCGCCACCTGGCCGGCCCCCTCCACATATCTTTGTAGTGATGACTGCCCTACACAAGTATGGGAAAAGAATTGAACTCAAACATACACACACATGATTTTACACAGACATTGAAAAATTTGATTGTTACTAGCTGTCCAAACTATGTTTTGTGGTTTATTGGGAACTTTAAGAATAAAATGTATTTAAAAATAGTACTCCATTATCTTTCAGAATTGTCAAAAAATTGCTATGCTGATAATAAATAGTGCTGGACCAGCATTATTAATTTTTCTCAGTTTGAATAAAACTTACTGGAACATTGATAGACTTTATTAACTTAAACAAAAATTATCACTCTCTTTGTTATTTATAGTAAGTATATAGACATAGGTATGTGAACTTTTGTTAATATTTAGATTAAATCCTCAGGTTGTTGGCCAGAATAAAGAAGTTAACATTTGTCTATGGTTTCATTTTCTGTATTCCCAGCCTCTACTTTCTGCTAGTGTCCACTAAAATAAATCACACTGTAACTAGTATCAATATATTTCTGTCTCCTCAGAGAGCCCCCTTTACCAAGGTCAGTGCATTAATGACAGCACATTACTCTGGGGAGCCGGTCCAACTCCTTAGCTTGCAAAATGTTGAAATTTTGCTAAAAGCAATTCTTGAATTAATTGAAACTGTTTGGCCAGTTCAGACTCAAATGATCCAATCTGGATTTGCCAAATTGGACTGTGCAGAAGTCAAGCTCCTTTTAAACACTAAACTGTGTTCTATGTTGCTCTAGAAATTGCAACAGAATATAGCTTTCTCCTCTGCCTCCGGACTCACTTATGGCACAACACAGGGTAATCCACCTTATTCTTTCTCATGCTCTCTGCTTTGTCTCCTGACACTGGAAGCTTTTCTATTTGTCTGGTATTTCCACTCCATGATCAAATTAATTTATATCCATCCCTCAACTTGTGTTCTTTCAAAGCTCCACTTTAATTAGAAACATATCTTTGTACTAGACAAGCAACAAAGACAGCAATGTAGAGGAAAAGGTGGATGGGAATCTGTCCACATTATTTACCAAATGGTTCAGTATTTCCAAGCAGCTGATGACAGGCCAGTCATCAATCCAAATTCATTCCCAGAGAAACACATAAAAATTTTACTGCTTAACAGAGCTCAAAGTATCCACCTGTCTCTCTCACTAAAGTGCACTCAGATACTGTTCTGCCGCTGATGCTGGGGATCTTCTCTAATCTTTTACATTGGGTATCACCATCTGATGCTAATTACATTGTTGATGTTTCTAATTCTTGTTTAGACTGAAAATTTTTATTACCTAGGTTTGGGTGATTGAGTTGTTGGGGTGAAAAAGCTGTATCATGGAAAAATGTGTATAATATATTTACACACCTGTGTACGTCAATTCCTGTATAACTGTAGTGGAATCTACAAGTTCAAACTAAAAGTACATTCACATCTCTCCTGCATTTCTACTTAATTGCTTGAGCACCCTTACTTCTCATTAATAAAAAGTTTATTATTTTCTTCTTGAGGAACTCCTCTACCTGTACTGTAAGCACTTACACAGTTTAACAAGGGGTTAACCTGGGCTTCCACAGTCAAATGCTGAGAAAACTGGGGTCTGATGACCTTGTCACTATCATAACTTCTTCCTGCTGCACAGTGTGTGGCACAGTCTAATTGTCCCCATGCTCAGACTCGCTGAGCATGGTCACCTTTCACTGAGGCTCTCAAAAGGCAGTTTTTCCCAGAAATAGACCTATAAGAATATTGTCAACTGACTTTTGACAAAAGTGCAAAGAATCTAGACACAGATCTTACATCTTTCAAAATATTAACTCAAAGTGGATCACAGACCTAAATATAAAATGCAAAACCATAAAACTACTAGAAAATAATACAGGAGAAAATCTAGATGACCTTTGGGTTTGGTGATGACTTTTTAGATACAACAGCAAAAGCACAGTCCATGGAAGAAAGAATTTATGAGTTGGACTTCATTAAAACTAAAAATTTCTGCTCTTCAAAAGACATTGTTAAGAGAAAAGACAAGCCACAGACTGGGAAAAAAATACTTGCAAAAACCACATCTGATAAAGAACTGTTATCCAAAACATACAAAGAACTCTTACAACTCAATGATTAAAAAACAATCTGATTAAAAAATGGGCCAAAGACCTTAACAGACATCTCACTGAAGAAGATGTACAGAAGGTAAATAAGCATATGAAAAGGTGTTCCACACCATATGTCATCAGGAAAATGCAAATTAAAACAACAGTGTGATACCACTACACAACTATCAGAATGGCCAAAATCCAGAACACTGAAACCACCAAATGCTCATGAGGGTGGGAACAACAGAAACTCACATTGCTGGTGGGAATGCAAAATGGTACAACCACTTTGGAAGACAATTTGGAGGTTTCTTACAAAACTAAACATACTTGTGCCATATGATCCAGCAATCCTGCTTCTTGGTATTTACCCAGAGGAGCTGAAATCTTATGTTCACGTAAAAACCTTCACACAGATATTTATAGCAACTTGATTCGTAATTGCCAAAACTTGAAAGCAACTAAAATGTCCTTCAGGATGTGAATGGGTAAATAAACTATGGTACATCCAGACAATGGAATATTATTCAGTGCTAAAATGAAATGAGCTATCAAGCCATGAAAAGACATGGAGGAAACTTAAATGCATGTTACTAAGTGAAAGAGGCCAATTAAAAAGGCTACATAGTATAACTCCAGCTATATGACATTCTGGAACAGGCAAAGCTAGGAGACAGTAGAATGATCAGTGGTTGCCAGGGGTAGGGGGTGAGATGGGAGGGATAAACAGGCAGAGCACAGAGTATTTTTAGGGCAGTGAAACTACTCTGTATGTTACAGAATGGTGGTTACATTTCATCATATATTTGTCCAAACTCATAGAATGTACACTAAGAGTGAACCCTAAGGCAAACTATGGACTTTGGGTGATAATGTTGTGTCAATGTAGGTTCATCAATTGTAACAAATTTACTGCTCTGGTGGGGGATGTTGAAAATGGAGGAGGTTACGCTTCTGTGGGGACAGGGGATATGTGGGAAATGTCTGTAATTTCTGCTCAATATTGCTGTGAACCTAAAACTGCTCTAAAAAATGAAATTTATTTTTAAAAAAGGCAGTTTTTTCTGTTTACAAACACATGCATCTGCCAGGTGTCACGGTGACACTGACGTGGCAGTAAGAGTACAGGGGCTGGTCTAGCATCCACACCTCTTCACTGGAGACTTAGTGTTCTCCTCGCCTCTGTGAGATTCCAACCTAGAACCGGCAGGGTGATTCCTCTCCTCAGGAGCACTCCTAAAGGAAGTCTAAGGCGATTTTCTCATACCTCCAGCACATTAAAGCTGTGCATGTTTGTGCACATGCTCATGAATTTGTATCTGAAAACGTCTGCTTATGTATTGTACATGTACTCATAGATTACATAATTAGATCCATCATGCCACTTGCAGTTTTGGCAATGAAGTAGTAGCATTGTAATGTACATAATACCACAAGTGGTGATATTTTTTCCCCTGAACTACATCAAAGAAAAAAAATGATGATTATACTACTCAGATATGTATTCTGAACTCTTGAAGAGCCATCATATACTGCATGCAACTCTAGGTACCAATCTTATTTATATACATTTTTAATGCAATGATGTATTTTAAATTCTTTGTGACCATTAGATAAGAAGGTAAATGTGCAGAAAAATTGGATATCGTCTAAAAATCCAGTAATGACTTTTAAGAAAATATTATGCTGTGACACATTTGGCTTTTATACAAAGTGAAATCACTATGCTGGAACTATAGGTATTTAATAAAAATAAAGGAAAACCTGTTAAAGGCAAATACCTTAGTATATAGTAATATCCTTTCACCTTTCCTTGCAATTTCTTCACTTGGCTCAAAGAATCTTGATGCTTTTAAGTGTTTTTATGTAGCTGGCAGAATGGATTTTTCAATATATCTTGACTCCCAGAGGCTTTATGGGTTTTGCAAACCTATGGAAAACCATAATTTGTGTAAGTGTTATTTTCTTATATGAATGCCATTATGCCATAGAGATGGTCTAGCTGAGTGGACAAAGTATTGCATTCTCTTCTCTGTGGTATATTCAGAATCCAGTATAGTTCTAAAGACTAAAAAGTTGAATAAATGAAGAACAGGATGAAAATTAACAGAGCAGAGAAGCCCCAGCTGAGGGAGAAATAAATAGCTTCATAAACTTCGAATTGGTGCAGCATAAGAGGTTACATCCAGGCCTACAGATACCTGCTAAAGATTTCTTCTGTCTCAGGATTTTATATTCTTGTGTCAGAGGGTTCTTATATTATCGTTTGTGACACAGAACACTGTAACTAATGCATACATGACCTAAATAATGGTTTGTAACAAGTTGAGTAATGTCCTTTCACTTCCATTCATGCTTGAATTCAATACATATTTGTCACTGTTGTGCGTTGAATTGTGTCTCCCCAAAAATTCATCCGTTGAAGCCCTACACCCCAGTAGCTAAGAACATGACCTTATCGAGAGAGAGTGTTCTACAGAGGTAAACACTCAAGTAAAGTGAGGTCATCAGGATGGACTCTAATCCAATATGACGTTTGGTGCCCTTATAAAAATTGGAAATTTGAAGGCAGACATACATACAGGGAGAACATCATGTGAACATTAAGATGGCCATTTGTAAGGCCAAGAAAAGAGGCCTGGAACAGATCCTTCCCTCACAACCCTCAGAAGGAACCAACAATTCTAACACCTTACTTTCCGAATTGCAGCCTCCAGGACTGGGACATGATAAATGTCTCTTTTTTAAACCACTCAGTTTGTGGTACTTTGTTAAGGCCGTTCTAGCAAACTAATACAGACACCTAGTGTATGACAGATAATTTTCTAGGTGCTAAAGAGACAGAAATAAAAAGAACATAATTAGTGCTCTAAAAGAAGTTTCTAGGAAAGAGGAGAAGAGAGACAAGCATATGAAAAATACAATCATTGTGACATTAGCTAATCAGAGGGCCGGCCAAGGCACTGTAGGTCACAGAAGAGGAGGAGACTCTAACTCAGCTAGCATAACTGGGGAAGTCAGACCTTAGAGCTCAGTTTGAAAATTCAAAGAGGATTGATGACGACAGGAAACAGTCTAGACGGGGTGAATTACACGTGCAAAAACAAGGTGAAGTAGGACATTGTGTTTCCCTTCGTAAGTTCTAAGCTTAGAGATATTACAGGAAGAGTCTTGGCAAGGAAAGGCCAAGGCAGAATAAGTTTTTTTTTTCCTCTCCCTAAAGCCCCAGCGCATAGTTTTGTATCCTAGTTGTACGTTTCTCATAGCCCCTCTATGTGGGACGTCGCCTCAGCGTGGCTTGAGCAGTGAGTAGCTCTGTGCTCAAGATCCAAACCAGCGAACCCAGGACGCCAAAGCGGAGCACACGAACCCAACTGCTATGCCACCAGGCAGGCCCAGAATAACTTTTCTTTTAAAAAAAAGATTTGGTATACGATACTGAAGGTTTGAAATGAAGGATGTCAAGTAGTGATGTGCAAGACATATTTTAACATGAGGAAAATTTATTTTGTGATAATCTGGATGTTGGATTAGATAAGAGTATAAAATTAAACTTGAAAAAAGATGACAATTGGGTTACCATTGCTATAATTAAATGATGAAGATGTTGACAAATTGGTTGCTGTATGTATGGAAAAGGAGTCTCTTGTTCTACAGATGAGAGAATGAGTTTACAATGATTAAGCTGTTTTTTCAAGGTTACATAGTCAATCAATTGCAGAACAGAAATTTCAAGTCATGTCTGACCCCAGAGCCTGCTCTTAGACTACCTTGCTATACTGACTCTGAAAATGTCTCATGCAGGCAACGGTGGGACCAACAGACATCAGAGAGGCAGAACAGAGTAGTTCTGTTCTTAGGAAGAGAACAGTGGGGTCTATGTGCCTGGAGAGGCTTCCCTTATGGTTTGTGGCCAGTAGGATTGGAATGGGGAACACGGTGTGATTAATCAGCCTCAGGATTGAGAATGGGATTCCAATGTAGAGAGAAAGGTGGTTCTTAAAGAGAAGGCTTGAGTTAGCCATAAGTTAGAATCTATGTGCAAGGAACCCAGCTGGTTATTTTGAAGTTGGTCCTTAAATACTAACTTACCATGGAGCATGCATGAAATGTTGCTGTATGTTCCCATGGATTTGAGGCAAGTCCATCATGAGAGAGAAGTTTAGAGAGGGATGAACAACGTACAGCTTCATACTCTACATATTTTTATTGATTAGAATTTTTCTAAAACTATTATCTTAGATTTTTAATTATTAAGATTTTAATTATTAAGTCCTTCTATTTACTGAAGGGATAGATTCTAAATTTCAGATTCTGAATAGTATCTATCTCAGAGTAAAATATTCTATTTTATAAGATGCATTCAGCAATTTATTTGGTGGAAAATCAGAGTCTCAGGGGTCAGGCTTGGACCTTGTACTGGACAGGCTACTTCCTGAAACAAACTTCAACAATCAGATGCGCCCGTTATTCTGAAGTAAAATGCAACCCACAAATCTCAGAGGCATAAAGTAATATTAATTCATTTCCCTGGAGGCTGTTGCACCAGCAGCTAAATGTATTATGCATGAAGTGACCCACATCATTTCTACTCCCAAGTCATTGGCCAGAGCACTTCATATGGCTACAACTAGCTTCAAGGAGGAGGGAAAGAACACTTGCCCCACGCATCCAGAAATAGAATACAAATATTTGTGAAGAGCAGTGAAGGCTGCTACAGAAACAACCCAAATATGTCAATGACTGAAACAGAAAAAAATGTATTTCTCCTGTCTCTGTATCAGACTACTCGGGTTGTTGGGTTGGCAGTGCTGAGAAGCGTGTGTGTGTGTGTGTGTGTGTGTGTGTGTGTGTGTGTTCGCACGTGATCTGTCCCACATAATCATTTTGAGACCCAGGCCTCTCACATTTTTTGGTTCCATTCTACTCCAGAGTCTTCCCTCAGGTGTTGGATTGAGAGAAAGAGTGAGGACCACACATGGAAAGATTCTATGGCCCAGGGCTGGAAGTGGTGACATCTTTTCTGTTTACATTCCATTGGCCAAAATGCAGTCATTCAGCCACACCCAAGTGCAACAGAGGAAGGGAAACTTCTTTAAGTGCCACGGGGAAGAAAAGCTGACCGGAATTTGGTAACCATTTGCAGACTGGATGGACTCCAAGTCTCTAAGCAAAACATCTAACTGCCACTTCCTTCTGATTTGGTAAAGTATGTCCTTTAATAGAGACAGAGAGGTCATCAGTCATTTACTGTAGAAAAATCAACAAAACCTCTTAACACTCAGTGTTTAAAAAGTCAAATGAATTAATAAAAGGTGAATTATCAGCTTATTTCTTTGGATTCTAGAGAAATATTCTTCTCTCTCTCAACTATAAACCTTCCTGATAACCTGAGTATGCGGAGAAAAAACCTTTTATTTATTGAAGTAATCTCATTTTTATTTTAAGCGAAATCCATTGTGTGCTACAAAGGGCGTTTGACTCAGGAAAAGAGTATTAATTTAAGGGATAAATTAATATATATTCCCTTTGTGCAGACAGTCAGAAACCAGATGAATGGGAGGCCATTTTTTTAATAGTTTTCTAGACTACTGTAACCTTAGCAAAGCAGGAAAGAAGATTTGTTCATTTCTATTGAACGAGCATGAAAATATGGGAACATTGTCTATAATAAATGTTATTTGAGTAATTTCATATGGCAAATTTTGTCTGGTCTCAAAGACAGTGTGAGGACCATCTTCTTGTAGGAAATGTGATAAGAAAATTAATGTTCTCCAGTATTTGCTGTCTTTTGATTGTAACAGATTTGCCTCAGAGTGGACAGGGCTTCTATTTTCGCTGGGTATACTAAACTGTATCTTGAGGTTATTATTAACAATTCAGGACTGCTTGTAAGGAAATGTGAGGGTATTTCTCTGTGAATTGCTCTGCACCCAGGGTCCTATCAATCTCAGATATTGTGCATAGCGCCAGTCAGCGAAACGCACCTTATACCTATCTGCTTTAGGCCACAATGGCTATGGGAAATAGTTCACTTTATAATTTTAGTAATATACTTCCAGACAAATGTAATTAGAAACACAAGCAATAATGTTTTGATTGTATAGTTAGATGAAATAAAACTCTACTTAGGACTTAGAGATTTCATCTGAGATATTCAAACTGTTTGCTAGTATTAATCAATTGCATAATAGTTATTCTGCAGGGCACAGACATAGAAATTCTCTCATGCATCTGGACATTCCTTTCATTCTCTATCCTTGAATGTTGATTTTAGGAGTAGATGGATGTTCTAGTATGTGGCTGTACTCTATATTCAAAATAGCATACCCCTAATTGTAAGTTAAAATGTCATTAAAGTGAATGTTTGCAATTACCACGTTTTGAGAACCTGCTGTTAGCTAGGCACTGTACTAAAAAGTAGACACAAATAACCCCAGAGATTAAGTACTATTTAGTTCAACTTTAAATCTGAGAGAAATGAGGAACTAAAATTTAATTGCCAAACGCCGTACAAGTAGTAACTGGAGCAGAGATTGAACCCCAATTCTGACTGTCCCCCCATTCCTTTCCCAATTCACCACAGAAAAAATATTACCACCAGTTCAAAATATGAAAGGCAGCATAGGAAGTTGAAACCAAATAAATAGTGGTTTCATTTATTCAGTGTTGGGACTTAGACTCTTTTAAAGATAATGACCAGCAGTCTATAGCACCTCTTGGGGTCATTTGTTATTTGGTAACACTATCAAGGTTTCCCATGCAATGCCTGTGCCAGTGTTGTTTCTTATCTAGAAAGACCTTCTTCGCTTCTCTGCCTGATAAACTCCCACTCTTCTTTTCTGTTTCTTCACTTTTCCTTTTAAGCTTTTGAATTATTCATTGATTCTATTGTGTTCTCTTTGCAGTTTGTATCTATTAGAAAATTGTTGGATTATTGTTTGTTATTTAAATGCTTTTATTCCCAACTGGATTGTGAGTTCCTTGAGGAACTCTTCAGAGCCCTTCGCAATTGTTGCTCATTGTTGGTGGGTTAATAAAAAAGTGATAAAGATCTCTCATTTATGTGGATTAAAGGGGTAATATGTTATAGTGGAAAGAATGCTATAATTGTGTGAGTCACTTAATAGAACCTCTATTTTCTCTTCTGCAAATTGAGGATGTTGGGCTAGGTAACTTCTCATGTTATTTCTAAATTTACTGTTGTCTGATGGATCCAGGCGCTGTGTTTTCACTGTCAGTAGGAAGCATACGTAGCAGTCTACTGCGAGATGTGACCTTTTGCTATATTTATCTTTTCTATTTCTACTGTGTTAAGCAGTATTAGAACCCATACCTTCTCTTTCATGATAAAAAATCAAACATCTACAGATGTAGCGTAGGGAAGTAAGAGTGATTTTCTGCATGTAATTCTGACTTCCTTTTGCTGTGATAATTGAGAATCTCTTCGTAGAAAACAACTTTCTAATATAAATATATATGTATACAGTTGATGTTTCTTATCAAAGGCTTATTTTAAGACATGAAAATTATTCTCTATATTGATATATATTTTAACATGTAAAAATACACTGGATCAGAAACTCTGTAATTATGGTCAAAGTCTTGTGAGTTCCATCTTTGCCATTCTCTTGAGCTTGGGCAAATCATTTAAAACTAAGAGCCGATTTCCCACTCAGTTTAGGTAAAATGAGTCAACTGAGCCAGATCTTCTATAAGTTTACTTCCAGCTCTAAAGTCCCTTGGTTTTAAAATTACGTTATTTAGATAAAAATGTTAAGTGATTCAAATTTGTCATTTTTGGAATTTCTTTTAAAAACAAATTACAGTTGTTTGCTTTAAAAAAATGAACAGAGTAAAAATCATATATTTTCTTTCATTTTGTCAATATAAATATATATAGCAGATGGCTTGACACACATTCAGCAGAAAATAGAGTTTCACCTAAATGACCCAAAGTAAATAAACCATAATTACTTGCCATGTACTCATCTAAAATACTTGATTTCAAGAGTTCCAGGGCAGAGGGTGAAGGGTGCAATAAAGTACTTCTTGTTTGGCCAGAGTAATGTATTAAATACATTAAAATAATTATTTTCCCCACAAGAACAAACCTCATACAATTTATGGCTTTCAAGGTCCTTTCCTTATTCTATGATGGCAAATCTTCAACGCTCTCAAAGAAAGACCATAAATTTACCAGCATAAATATGATAATGCTTCCACAAATATGGGTGCAAGCCTATTGGATAAGAGATTTATCTTTGGTGCCTTTAGCAAAAGGCCAATTTGACCCAGAATGTGTTGTGGAGAAGGTTCAGTTGAACAGACTGGATGCACGAACTTCTGTAGAGTGCAGAGTATACCAAGGAGCAAACACAAAGGTGACTTAGTGTGCAGTTTTTATTACCAACGCAATAGACTGTTTAGAGTTGGTGGTGATAGGTAAATGATAATGTAAGTATTTCCTTAAGTTAGCACAAATAGAGTTAAGAAGGTTAGGCAGTAAGGAATGGGGAACCAAGGGCCAAGAATATTCTTTTCTTCACTAGGTTAACATCAACTTGCTAAAGTGGGTGTTATAAAAGCTATTTATAGCACAGTGTAAACCATATTAGTGACTTGAGTTTTAAATTCAAAAGCTTTGGTTAATATTAGCGTCTGCATTCAAAGCAGAGCTCAGTGCCTAAAAGCTGGTCAATAAACGTTTTAGTACTGCTCTTTTCCAATGATCTAAATTCAATAATGTTACCTTTCCAGAAGCTGCAAAATGGAAAGTGAAAGAATGATTTATGAAGCTTGATTATGCATGGCCAGCTAAGAAAGCTTTAACTGATGCTTGTGGGATTCTCTTTAATGAAGTACAAGTTACCAAGATAAGTTTAGGTAAATGAATCCTCTGTCACATTATGTTACAGTGAAAGAAATGACAGACATAGCCCGGCAAATGGAGGTTAATGCAGACTGGTGGTGTCAGGCAATGTCGTTTGGTAGCTGCACAAAGATGGAGCAGAGGCATTAGTGTTATTACTATAAACAAGTTCATAATACCACAGCACAGTCATGGAATCCACGCAAATTAAACGTAGCCGCTCTCTTTGTTTAAGTTGTCACTTAGCCCACATGCAGACCGTATTTCTGAGCCATCAATTCCTTTCAAGTAAAAGCTTCCATATTCAGTACAAACTCCTATTTAGATGGTACTGTTAACCTAAAAGCCCTAGTGTTTTGCTTTTTCAGTAATTTCTTAAGGCGATGTCTGAATACCTTGTTGAAAACATTGCTTTCAGGGCTATGATTTAAATGAACCATTGTCACCCCTTCATATCTCTGGTTTTCTCAGTCTGAATGCAAACCAGAATCCTGAATACAATGGACAGGGAGAACTCAGCTGTGTCCCTTAAGCAAAACAATCAGGACTGTGTCTGGAAATTTAAGATGTATTCGTGATTTCAGTTCAGGAGGGTCTGCGGGTTGACTTTGCTTGAAAGGATAATTGCCTTACATCCATCTTGGAATTCCTCTGTGAGGAATGCTGGGTGGCCCACCACTATACCCAGAAACAGACAAGGATGGAAAGAGGAAGTTAATTGTTCTGTGACATTTGACATTGAACTTGCCCAACAAGTAAATATTGGATTTTCCTTAGTCATTAAACTCCCACAGTTCTAGATTTTTTTCTATGTATAATTACAAAAAAAAATACATTGATAAAAATAAAAAATGTGCAAAAAGTATGTGTATGTATATACGTACACACACACACACACACACAAGCCAAGAGGAAAAAAATAACATCCAGTTCAAACCAAGTGTATTGGACAACCATCATAAGAAAATACCCAAACTTTTATTTCTGACATTGAACAGAGAAGTCCTCCCAGGACTTGCTTATGTTCCAAACTGAGTTGCACTCAGAAATGTCTGGACTACTTTTCTCGTAAAGGATTTGAGAGCAAACTCCTAAGAGAAGATGCTAGGCTTTTATGAAAGTCGGGCAGCTAGATTTTTGAAATGGCGAGTAGTACCTGATGACGGACTGTACAGTGTTGATTGTTCTATTTTAAAATCTTATTTCTGTAACTTTTCTTAATATCTGATCTTTAAAATATAATTTTTCTGTACTACTTTGGCTTACTTTTATCCATGCTTTTCCTTTCTTTCTTTCTTTCTCTAGAACCTGGGCATTGGAACCTCCAAATCTTTTTATCATGGGTGGGGGTAGAAGGTTGTTGAAAAATGTGATAAATGGTAATGTGGATCTGGGTTTATCTACAAATGCCTACATAATAGAGCAAATATAGACCATTTGCAAATCAGGCATTGCTAGTAGCTGGTAGATGCCAGACAAAGGGCCATCTGGACAAAGATAAGCAAAGTAGTTCAGAATATTTCACTTGCAGTATGAAATATTAGGAGAAAGTACAGTATCCAAGCTCTAAAATAGAACAGTTGGCACATGTAAACATTTCACCACCCTCTTTCATTTTCCATTTTTGGAAGACCTTGACCCAGTTAAATCTTAGTTTGTTAGTTGCAGGTACCAAGCATCTTTACAATAAAGTTTTTCCACTAAATCATTTAAAGAACCAAAATGCAGACTCCAGTATAGGATAAAGAAAAAAACCCTCCAGCAGGATGTGTTCAGGGATGCAGCACCATTCTCTCCGGGCTCTTACACCACTTCCTAGAGACCTCTAAGTCCCACCTACCTAGCAACCCTCCCCTTTAATAATATTTTACACACAGCCCATGATAAACACTATTTTCCATAGTCTCCCATCATATGCTCTCATCTCAGTGTCTTAGATACACTCTCCATGGGGCTATAGCCCCCTTTGTTGCAGGATCACCTAATTTCTCTTCTGTCATAGGCATATAGTTGCCCAGAGAGTTTCAACTAAGACATACTGAGCTTTCAAATAATGGAGATCAGGTTGGAAAATATACTTTAGGTTTCCATGTCCATATGACGCCCTTATAGCATTAGTCACATGGCCCGAGACTCACCAAACTTATCAATTTTCTCTCTCAAGGCTCTTGGACCCAATTGCCAGGAGACTGCTTGGCACCAGTCCCTGATCCTTCAAAGTCTCTCGCTGTGCCCAGCTCCTCTTTGAAGGTTTGCTTCAGCTGCACTGGGCTTTTTCATTCCCCTGAGCTCCCCAGCCTCTTTCATACAATAGCATTTCACTTATGCTCTTACTTTTGATGGAATGAGTCACCCTCCCTTCATCTAGTTAACGCCTGCTTATCTTTTTAATGAATCCAGAATAATTTCAGCCCTTCTGTATTCCTTCTCCATACAATCATAACAAGAACAATTAATTTTTGAATTTTTTTAAACATCTGTTTTTTCCACTAAACTTTAAGCTTTGTGGTGTAAGGGGAAAATGTTTGTTATACTCACTGCAGCATTTCTAGTCCTATAAACTCATTGAGTATTTAAAAACATTTGGGAGCTGAATGAATGAAGGAATGGATATATAGATGAATAAGTAAAATATCTTGCTATATATTACCAAATTGCTTTCTAAAATTTTTAAACTCAGTTTATACTTTCCTTACAGATTTGAAAATGCGCATTAACCTTCACCCTTAGCTACATTGAGTGTTAGCATTTTATAAAATGTTTAATCATATGAGTGAAAAGTATGTAATTTCTCTATATGTCTTTGATCATTAAAGATGTCAATATTTTTCATATGTTTATTATTGATTTATTCATTTGTTTATATCCTTTGTGTGTTTGAAATTTTAATTATTTTAATCATTGATTTACCTGATCTTTATTTGTTAAGGGTATTAATCATTTGTTATCAATTTCTTGCAAAGATTTCCTTTGTCATTTTCATTTACATAGATTTTACTTTTTAGAGTAGTTTTAGGTTTACAGGAAAAATGAGCAGAAAATACAGAGAATTCATTTGTACCCCCTCTCCTGCCACACTCAGTTTCCTCTGTTAACATCTTGTGTTAGTGTGGTACATTTGTTACAATTGATGAACCAAGATCGATACATTACTATCAACTCTTTAAAATCTATCATTTACATTAGGGTTCTATGAGTTTTACCAAATGCATAAAGCCATGTGTCCACCATTATAGTATCATATAGAATAGTTTCACTGCCCGAAAAATCCACTGTGCTCCACCTGATCATCGCTTCCCAATTTGATAGCTCAGCTGGTAGGACAGAGGACTGTAGGCTGAACACCTGTCATTTCCGGTTTTATTTTGTTTATACTTTTAGATAGAATATGGAAGTTTTAATATTTTATGTGGTGAAATCTATCATGTGAGAATTTTCTTCCACACATGTAATCTTTAAATTAAATAGCACATTTCAACAGAATTGAAATTGTTTTTGTATCCTGTTTACTATGTTCAAGTAAGTCCCTTAATTAGAAAATAAGCAGCTTGGGATCAGAAGCTGGCCATAATACACAAAAGATGCCCAAACATGGCTGTTTTTGTACACACCAAAAATCCTAGAATTGTAACCAAATGTATTTATTGTGTAGAACACAATAAAGAGAACACCTCAGACAAGTGAACAATGTTCATTACTAACTTCCTTGAGATCTTTTTTTCTCCCTTTGAGAAGCAAGAAGGACTAACTAGCTCAAAAGATTCTTTACCTCACTCTTTTAAGCTGAAACACCTAAATTAAATCCTAAAGAGTTATTACTCATAGTAGCAATACTGAATGTATAGATACTCAGGTTTAAAGGCTTCTGAGTATCTCTTGACAGGCGAGGGTTAAGCATGAAGACTGGTCTTCCTGTCCACTAGCTTGCCTTCTCTGATGCCTACATGATGACTTTGGTGCCTTTTCTTTGGAAGACCCATCCCACTAGCCTCTTCCATTGCAGTCACACTCTGCCCAGTTTTGTAACTGTTTCAAGTGTGTGCCTGTCTTCATTGCTAGAATAAGAGCACATGGAGAGCTAAGATTATGGCTGATTCAAATTTGCTTCTTTTGTGTTCCCTAGCACTGAATTTGACACAAAACAAGTCCTTTATACCTTGGGCTCACCATTTGAAACAACAAATAAAATAAAAATATTAAAGAAATACTGAAATACATTAACCATGGAATAAATTTCATTTTTAGTCATAGGTATTCTCTCAAAACATTCAGGTAACATCTTGTATTGCATTTTTTCAGGTTCTTCAGAAAAATAAAGAGGTAAAAAGACAGACAATTATGTTAAAACAAAGCAAGAATGTTTAGGAGTGAGCTCTACTAAGATATTACGCTTTCACAGTCCTATTTCTATCTAGCAGTGTTTCTTCTTTCAAACTCACTAATTTGTTAGAGGCAGCTGGATTAGGCAACACAAAACGGTCTCCACACATTCTTGGAAAGTATGATTATCATGATATAAAAACATCATAGTGATACCGGCTCAAGACAAGGTTGACATAAGGGAAGCCATATTGTAGAAAAGAAGCCCTATTGTAACTTTGAATGACCTGTGACAAAGTAACCCAGCTGGACATGCACCCTCCAGGAGATGTAATTGCTCTGTAGATTTTACGACCCCTGCTTGTGCATGTACCTCCCAGCTGTGCTAAGATGATAACTTTGTTTTTTTGAGTTCCTTAGGAATGTGATGACCCCAGAACAGAGAATCTGTGCTGATAGCCACCATCAGTGAAAAGTGAAAGATCTGGTGTGGCACTCCCGTCTATAACACCATAAGGTCAACATTCCTAACCCCCTCCCCAATAACCCAATGGCCTATGTAACTGCTGTAAGATTTTGTGCCCCCTTAAGATGGTTCTTTTGGACATGAGTCGGCCATCTTCCCTCTTGCTAGCAAGCTGTAATAAAAAGTCCTTTTTCTCCTACTACGTTCCCTCTTGACTATTGGCATATCTTGCAGCGAGCAGAAGACCCCACATTGGGCAATAACAATAGTGAAACCGAACCAAGTGGGCTCGCTTTCTGGTGAGTTAAATAAGACTCTACACCAGTGGAAGTTGTCTCACAAAGTAAAGTGAATTTGCAGCAAATAGGAGGCCGTGGGAATCATTTCCAAAGTCATGGCGTCCCTGAACAAAGGAAAGCAAGAACTTTTATTTGGTTGGGGAATGAATATTCAAAAGGGAGAGGCGGGTATTGGATTGCACAGGCTCAGTTGGAGAACATGCTTCCACATAATGAGGCCTAAGCTCCTCCTGGAGAGATCTTTGCATTAAAAATAAGGCAAAGGTCATGGGCATAGCTCTTGTGGTGAGGCTTGGTCAGTTTCAGGATGGCTGGTGGTTACATCTCCTTAACATACAAAAGGAAAATAAACAACTTGGAGAAACAGTTAATTGCTTCCAAACCCACCTTTGAGTTTCTTGAGGCGCCTAGTTGGTGACAACAGTTCTAAATATTACTGTTTATACAAGACTTGTTGTAACTCATAAACCCAGAGATTTTTCTTTATTTCTCCAGAGGAAAAACATGCTAAAATATATTGCATTTAGAAGATATTTTATTGATATTTCTTCCTTTAACAGATCATTGTTTTTTCTCAATGTACCCATCTACACACACACATAATCAAATTGCTGCTCTGTATTGCATGCTTATGATAGGTACAGGGCTAAATGAGTCTTTTGTATTATTTCATCAAATCCCCACAACAAATCTATTAGGTAAGATTGTTATTTTTCTCATTTTATAGATAAGAAAACCAAAGCTCAGAGAGACTAACTTGCTCAATGTCACGCAGACAAATACGTAGGAAAGTAACAATTCCAATTGGAGTATGTCTAATTCAATACCTCAAAAAAAAAAAGTCTCTCTATTTGACTAAAAAAATTATTGACTGGTTATCCAACGCAAACTCTGACTTAAAAGGGACATTGATGAATTGGATGTTACTTAATAGACCAAATCTACCGCATATGGAGAGATCTTTATTTTAGTTGTATGAGATGGATGTCCTGATTTGGTCATTGATGAAGTTGTAATGCTATGTACTTACGTCTTCGTTTATTCTACATATTATATTGTCCCTTCCCTCTCATTTCTGTTTAGACTTTCATAAGATTTTAACATAGTGGTTACTAGTTATGAGCATGGACCACAGAGCAAGATTTCCTGGCTTGAATGTCAGTTTTGCTACTTATTAACATTTGACTTGAGGTGAGTTACTTCACCTCTCTGTGCCTCAATCTCCACGTTGATGTAAAAAGAGTAATAATACCAACTATCTTATAGTGTTGTTTTGAGGTTAATTTAGTTTTTATATTTAATGTGCTTAGAACATTGCCAAGGCATAGAAAAAAATCAATAAATCTAAGCTGTTTTTTCTTATCCAAAAATAACAAAATCCTATTTTTGACTGTATACAGCATGTGTGGGAGAAGGAAAGGAAGGAGAGTGAAAAGGAAAAGAAACAACACAAAATAGACAGAAAACTTCAGCAGAAGGATAATTATTCAACGAGGCCACAAAGGCATAGATTCATTTATTACAACTTTTTGTTTCAAAGTGTCCCCGGCCCCCAGCAGTGGCTCTCTACAAGGAATCAAGTCTCGGTTCTGTTTCTCCCCGTGGCCTGATTGGCAAGTGTACCCAGGTGAAAGCCTTTGCAGACCTTCAGTAGTAATTCACCACTTCCTGAGGCTTTCTGTTCCACTCAGCATTCTCTGGTCACCCTGGGAGACCTTTGTTTCCCAAGGACTTGGGGAAATTCCATTCTGCTTCTCTAAGGTTTTGGCTTAGCTGTCTAGTCTCCTGCTCTATGCACTTTCAGAATTGATCAAATGTTTTGAACGGGAATCCAATCATGAATTTGAGTATCCTCATTTCTCTAGTCCTGTCGCTCTGGCAGAGCTGGTGGCACTGCCAAAAGCTCTGTTGTTTTCTAGATCCTTCTTGGTCTGCCTAGAGCCCAGATTCTCAACCTCTAGCTTCAGCTAGAATTAGAAAATGTCCCCTGGGAAAGCTTAGGATCCTCAACTCACCTCTCCCTGCAGTCCATGTTTCCACAGGCTCTGCTGCCATTTATATCTAAATATATCAGACTTTCCTAGTTGTTCTCAGTCAGAGCATTTGCCTACCGTGACCTACTCTAACCAAACCATAAGATTTTATATTTTTATCTGTAGATATGTATTTTAGTTAAGTACTTTCCAGTTTTGTGAACTTCTCTATGCCTCAGTTTCCTGTCTATAAAATGGGGCTAATTAGAATGACTGTCTCATAAAATTGTTGAGAGGATTGAACGAGTTGATATATATAAAGTGCTTACAGCAGTGCTTGGCCCATAGTAAAGGATGAGGTAATAAGCGTTAGCTTTATTGCTGAAGAAGCCTTCAGAGGACTTCTTGTGTGCTCACAGGATAACCTTTTATTTCATATACTAATTTGAAAGAGCGTTGGCTTTTAATAAATTAAGTTATCCTAGTAGTTCTTAACCCTACGAGACTCAGTGTCCCTCTCTCTTCTTTTTAAATGATTTCTAATGACCCATTTACTAACTTGAAATGAAATACATAAATAATATAATCTACATTTAAACACAATTACAGAAAAAATTTGTAGTGCCCTAAGGAAATATAAAATAAAAAGGAAGTAATTTATAATAAATTAATATGAATTTCAATATAAACATAATCAGGCATGGCTACCCTCGAAGACAAAAATGTAGTTAGATGTTTTTATCCATTCCAAGTAAATTTGGATTTAAAAGAAGATCAGAACCCTTTTCATTAAAGGATACAGAGAGAGAAACCATGCAGTGGCATAGGGTACTAGAAGAAAACCAATGTAATAAGTAATAACATACGACATTTATATAAGAAAGAGGAATATAACTCCAATTGAAGTAGACCTTACATGCCAAGACACATTACTCTTGAAGTGGAGAAAAAATGAGGTGCCATATTCATGCAAATGTGCTGGGGGGTATTTGTACGTATAGTGCCATTTAGAAATTATGAAGTGGTTGCAGTAGTAAAACTATATCACAGAGAACCCACGATGAAGCGTACATCTGATCTTTAACTGTCTGGCAGAACATTTGAAAGTCATTACAGGTCATGAAAATATTCTTCTTTGTTCAATGGGTGGATATTAAAATTCTTTGTCATTTTATCCAATCAGAATTGATACCAGTCTTACTGCTAGAGCTGGATGCAAGAGACCCATGTTAGCCCAGATGTTAACCATTAGGTAATGAGATGTTAAATACTGGTGGGCCAGGGGATCTTGGTAGAGGCATGTATTTAGGAGGCTCAGAGAAGCTTTTATCCATCTGTAAGTGGGAATTTCAGTAGCATAAGAACCAATACATGTGCTTGTTGGCCACCTGTACATCTTCTTTGTAAAAATGTCTGTACATATCCTCTGCCCATTTTTTGACTGAGTTGTTTGTGTTTTCGCTGTCGAGTTGTATGAGTTCTTTGTATATTTTGGAGATCAACCCCTTGTCTGATAAATGATTTGCAAATATTTTCTCCCAGTTGGTAGGTTGTCTTTTAGTTTTGTTCACGGTTTCCTTTGCTTTACAGAAGCTTTTTAGTCTGATGTAGTCCCATTTGTTTTTTCCTTTTGTCTCCCTTGCCTGAGTAGACATGGTATTTGAAAAGATGCTGCTAAGACCAATGTCAAATAGTGTACTGCCTATGTTTTCTTCTAGGAGTTTTATGCTTTCAGGTCTTACATTCAAGTCTTTGATCCATTTTGAGTTAATTTTTGTGTATGGTGCAGGATAATGGTCTACTTTCATTCTTTTGCATGTGGCTGTTCAGTTTTCCCAACACCATTTATTGAAGAGACTTTCCTTCCCCCATTGTATATTCTTGGCTCCTTTGTTGAAAATTACCTGTCCATAGATGTGTCGTTTTATTTCTGGGCTTTCAATTCTGTTCCCTTGATCTGTGTGTGTTTTTGTGCCAGTACCATGCTATTTTGATTACTATAGCTTTGCAGTATATTTTGAAGTCAGGGATTGTGATGCCTCTAGCTTTGTTCTTTTTTCTCAAGATTGCTTTGGCTATTTGGGGTCTTTTGTTGTTCCATATAAATTTTAGGATTCTTTGTTCTATTTCCGAGAAGAATGTCATGAGGATTCTGATTGGGATTGCATTGCATCTGTAGATAGCTTTAGGTAGTATGGACAACATCACAAATTATTAGGGAAATGCAAATCAAAACTACAATGAGATATCACCTACACCAGTCAGAATGGCTATAATTAGCAAGACAAAAAACAACAAATGTTGGAGAGGTTGTGGAGAGAAGGGAACTCTCATACACTGCTGGTAGGAACGCAAACTGGTGCAGCCCCTATAGAAAACAGTATAGAGATTTCTCAAAAAATTAAAAATAGAAATACCATATGATCCAGCTAGCCCACTACTAGATATTTATCCAAAGAACTTGAAACCAATGATCCAAAGAGATTTATGCACCCCTATGTTCATTCAGCACTATTCACAATAGCCAAGACATGAAAGCAACCCAAGTGCCCTTCTATGGATGAATGGATGAAGAAGATGTGGTATATATATACAACAGAAAACTACTCAGCCATAAAAAAAGCCAAAATCGTCCCATTTGCAATAACATGGATGGACCTTGAGGGTATGATGTTAAGAGAAATAAACCAGACAGAGAAAGACAAATACTGCTTGATTTCTCTCATATGTGGAAGATAACAAATACATGGATAAAGAGAACAGATTAGTGGTTACCAGAGGGGAAGGGGGTTGGGAGGTGGGTGAAAGGAGTAAAGGGGCACAGTGTAGGGTGACGGACAATTATTAGACTACTGGGGGTGAGCATGATGAAGTCTATCCAGAAATTGATAAATAATAATGTACATTCAAAGTTACACAATATTATAAACCATTATGATCTCAATAAAATTACTGGGGAAAAAAAAAAAACAACCAACACAGCTGCAGCGAGGTGACACACCTGAACATCAGCCTTCATTGTAGGGCCTTCCTGAGCACTGCAGGAGTCCAGGTCCTCAGGCCCTGCCCAGCAAGTGTCAGTAGTGTCTTCTCAATCATGATGACTCAACAAACGACCCCAGAAATTTTCAAAGTAACCCTGGAAGGAAAGGAGGAAGCGTAACACATTATTCCAGTTACAGTAAAATTAATCCTGTATACTATCTATTAGTAACGCAAAGCAATACAAAAAGTTGGAAGAGAAAGTACTATCCCTTTAATATAGAGTCCACTGCTAGTGAGAAAAATGTTTCTGAGAGAGGCTTTCGTTTTTCTTTTCATAAGAAATATTCATGTGCTCAAGTTCTACATATATCGGCATGCATGTTCTGGTGAATAAAGCCTAAAAAACAAACAGACAGACAGTAAATTCAAGCAGCCTTCTTATGATATCTGAGCAAAAAATAATGACACTAGATGTCATCTCGCTGTTGATACTTGAAACATTGTGACCGTCACCAGTTGCTTCTTTATAGAGCCATTTAGAGACTGGGAAATAATTACTAGCGTGTCATTTGAATGCTAGATATGTTCCTCAGATTAGAAGTCTACAACTAGAATTATCAAATCATATGCAATGTATTTCAACACAACTTTATTAATAATTTACACAAAGCATGGAAAAGATGCTATTTCAAGTTAATTTCTAAAGAAAAATTTTAACACAAGTGATTTACTTATTTTGACTTTCAGGGAAAGGTAGAGATTTTTCTTTTTCTTATTCCTGAATTATTCACCTGTAAAATGTAAACATTTAAGATAATTCTAAGAAATATAGATTACTTTCCAAATCTTTCCACGGACACATCAACTTTATTTGTTGTCAAGCAGTGCGAGACTTGTCTACAATATGTTCATTATCTTTACCACAAATATAGAATAGGACATAGTTTTTATAAAAGAAAAATGATATCAAAGTTTCTAAATAGAATTAATACTTGAAAATTTTAAAGGCGTAATTATTTCTGGTTATAAATGAAATTTTAAGAGATCTTTGGTATTTTAGGGTTATTTTTGTCTTATTCTGATTACTGTTAAAATTTATGTAATTTTGCTTTTGGATTATCCAAAAACCTTCTTATTTTATTGTATATTTGGCGGGGCATATTTTAGTGAATTTAGATAGAAAATAAAATCAAATAAATTAATTATCGCTGTATTTTTAGAATAGTAATTCAAGACCAGGTTAAAAAATCCAAACAGCACAAAAAAGTTTCCCTCCCACTTCTGAACCCTAGCCCCTCATTTACCCTACCCAGAGGCAATCATTTCCAGGTTGTTTTTAAAATATCAGTCCCGACATATTTTATGAATATACAGGATATTAATAAGCGTGTTACCAGAAGATGGCTATCCAGTTTTTATCTGAGCTAAGCTATTTGCTTTTTCCCTCTCTGACTTTTGGAAATTTAGTAAACCATTATATCAACAGCATCTTCTCACTTTGGAAATAAAGATCAGTTGATGAAGTTACTTGTTTGTTAAAATTTTTTATATAAATGAAGGGAGGAAAAGTTGGATCATAAAAAACTAAGATTTGCCTATTTTCCAAGCTATGCATGAGTCCCTGTGAACAGAATCATAACAGCAGGAAGTGAACAAAAAGAATATAAAGGGAACCAAGCTTTATACAGAAGTTTTTTTTTTTTTTTTTTAATTTATAGAGCCATTCCAAAGAATAATTGGAGCTTCAGATGCTCGATAAATATTGTTGTAAGATGAGTGAACGAATGAGTTGCCCAGAACTCCAAGAGAGGCTACTGAATCATTCTTCTTTGTGCCAACATCTGGTTCAATATGTCTATAACTCAAACATACTCAAAAGTAAAACCTTTCTCTGTGGATGAAGGATAGGAAGTTGACAAGATTAAAGCCTTAACCAGGCAAATAGAAAGTCAGAGATTTGTAATGGTCATAAAAGGCTTGATATTTAGGTTAACAGCTGCTATCACAAAATATGTGGGAGCCACAAAATACTATTACTTGGTCTACATTTTAACTTATGAAATTTTTCTAAAATTTATGGCTATCTGCAGGGCGAGCATTTTCAGTGGTGATTCTCAATTTGTTCTCTTGTAAAACAAAGATTTTACATTTGATATCAAAGCACCATAAGCTCAAATTTTTCCCTGTTGAAATGATATTTGCAGGTGAATTTATTGTACTTGGCAAGGACTAGATTTATAGCCCTGGTACCTGAACCATTTTCTTATACTCAGAAACCATACAAGTTTAACAGTAAGTCCTACCCTTTGTTGATAGCATAGAACTGTTTTCTGGAAGTATCCAATATAACACTGCTATGTTTTCCAAAATCTGCCAATAAGTCACTTTCTATACCTATCATTCTCATATATATGTGTCTACATAGGAACAAAATTGACTACCCAAAATTCCATTTAGTATTTTTACTTATGCTTAAAAAAATTCACTTTTCAAAATTTTGTGAAGTTTTTCAGAATATTTAAGGAAGAGCAAGCCAATTTCTTGTAGTCTCTAATCCTAACTTAATTGAACTTGAAGGTTTTTTCACTAAGATGGGAATGGAGGATAGGGGTAGATTGTCTCTTTTTCATTTGGGACACAAGCAAGATAACTGGTAAAGGGTGCTGTCTCTTGCGTCAGGAAGATGTAAGTTTTAAGCCAATCTCTATCACACATTAACAAATATTTAATACCTGTGTTTCAGTTTCTCTATCTGTAAAATGGATATAATAGTGTCTACTTCACATATATTTTTTGAAAAGATTAAATTAGATAATCAAATATAAGAGGTTAGGATAAGACCTGATGCAAAATAATGACAATAAAATAAATGAAAATGATGATGATGATGATGATGGCTTCATGGATGACAGTCAATATTATTTTACAACATGTAAGCTAAGGTTGGATTTGTTGTGTCTTTATTGGTTGTGAAATATTTTTAGAATAACATTTAATTACAAACAATGATAATAATAATAGCTATTATTTATTAAGTACTCTCTGTCAGAGTTCTGGACCACCCAAATGTTTGATCAAGTGCTTCTTTTTTAGTTCTGCATTGTGGAAGATCACACAGTGGTTTCTGGCAGTCTAGGTGTGGGGAGGCCCTAGAGAGCATCAGATTAGCAGGAATTGTACAATTTTAGTGTTTTTAACAATAAAACTTAAGTGTTTCAATATTTTAACAGTGTATATAGTTGAATGTCTTCCCTCTTTGTCATGAGAGCAAGATTAATGTTGGTGACTTGGGAGCTGAAATAAGAAGAGAAAATATCGACCCAGTGATACTTAGGAGGAGATATTTTTCAAAGGAGAGTTTTTCAATCACTTTAGTCAAACTCTGTGGAGAAAAGAACAAATTCACTGTGTGTTATGGATTGAACGTTTGTGCCCACTCCTCCAAATTCACATGTTGAAGCTCTAACCCCCAATGGGATGGTATTTGGACGTGGAGCTTTGGGGAGGTATTTCCATTTAGATGAGGTCGTGCGGATGGGAACCTCAGGTTGGGATTATTCCTTATGACAAGAGGAAGAGAGACCAAGAATATAGCGAGAAGGTGGACGTCTACAAGCCAGGAAGAGGGCCCTGACCAGGAAACAAATCATCCGGCACCTTGACCTTGACCTCTTAGTTTCCAGAACTGTGAGAAATAAATGTCTGTGGTTTAAGCTACCCAGGTTATGGAATCATTTTTATGGAAGCCTGAGCTGACTAAGACACAGTGGTTCATGGCATTTTGAATGAGGTGACCTTTCTTTCCATTCATGCCTGTGTAAGATTCTTTGACTTTTTTTTCAAGAGGAGGTCAGTTTTCCCAACATCTGGCTTTTTAACATACGGCCCATACTTGACTGCAGGTGAGTAGCAGTCTTAAACTCACTGCCTTGATAGTTAGGAAGGTGCGTCTGAAAAATGTGCCTTGCTTAATCAGCTGTTCTAACACCTATCACTTAGAAAGCCACTACAAAGAATGAATCCTTCAAGCCTCACTATGGAATCATTCTCAAAAAATTAGAGGTTGAGGTGACGGTGTCAGGCAATGTTGATGTCTCTAACGATAAATAGGTCTTTAAAACTCATTGCTGCATTTGTCATAAAGATTATATAAATATGACTGTAATTAATAATTCACTCATCTATCCATTCATTTATTTCAAATCTTTGTTAGAACAGTTATTATGTGCCAGGCCCTGGGGCTGACATTGTATATTGGAAATTCCTTTCTAACATCAGTTTAAACAATAACGATATTGTCCTGAAGATTTAGTATGTGTTTTTATATTTTGTAATTGATTGATCTTTTCTGCTGCTAGAGGCTCATACTCAAATCTGAGGCTCACCTCAGAACAGGCATTGGGTCTAAGGTCATTCTGGTTCTATTATTCTTCCCCAACTTGATTTTCCCTTTGTCTCATTTTTCAATGTTTTTAATTCTTCTTGTTAATTTATGTACTTATGCAAGTCACCTTGAATTCCTCTATGGAAAAAGTGAAAAATAAAATAAATGTAAATATCAAATATAAATCACATACAAATAAAAGTGAAGAAAATGAATGCCAGGGCAGGAATTAACAGTGTATGTGTTCAACTGATAGATCATTTTCTGGTGTTTCCTATCAAAAACTGATACTTCATCATCTTCTGATGTTAAAACTCAAATGAATGTAGTAGAAGAATATTTGCCAAAAACAAATGGCATGAAAAAACTACAATTGCTTAATAAGTCAGGGTTGAATTGAAATCACCATAGAAAGCATAAAGTAGGTCAAGATATAAAAAAATAATGGTATCATTTTATGGGTAAAAACATTGAAAATATACCTAAGGAAAGATGCAATTTACGGGAGACATCATGTAACCATATTAGCCGTGAGAGGAAAGTAAGGGAAATGTTATCCTGCACATACAGGAAAGTATTGCTATGCTGACTTAAAAAGGAAAATTCAGTACTTTCTTTGTGTATTTACAGAAAAAGTCAATTTTTTCCTGAAAACTATGATAGACAACCCAGAATTTGTGGAGGAAAAAGGAAAAAGTGTAAACGAGGGAAAATGCATTGAAATTGTTTAATTAAGTTGTTAAAATCTAAAAGTATAGGATATAGAAAGAGTGTCTAGTATAATTTTAGTCTCAACTTCTTGGAGAGCTCTTGGGGTTAATATAATGCCAATTCCTAAAAAAGTAAAAAGACATCACCCTTGAAATTACAGCTCTAACAAAATCTGGAAAAGAAAGGCTAAAATTCCACTTTCAAATCTAGACTAGAGTGATGTACTGGGAAACACACAGAGCTTTATAAAGAACAAATTCTGTCACAGTGGTAGCAGATATCTCTCTATTGACAGAATAATGGGATAGTAAATCAGGGAGAAGCATTAGAAGCAATTTATCTTGACTTTAGAAAGAGTTTGATTCAGTCTTGTATGAAGTATTAATCAAGAAATGGGGGAAAGTGTGCTGAAGGCCTTGCTGCTGTTAAGTGGATCAGCCTCTGGCCCGTTTAGTCAATCAGGGTGTTGAGAATATTGCTATTAATAGCTCAATGTGTCTGGAGTTGTAGAATACATGGGATCATATGTAATTAGTACCATTCTATAAATATGGAATGAATAAAAGAGAAAATAAATTAGAATCAATACCTGCCCTACCAATATTAAATACCAACATTAACATAAATAATTACCTATGGATATTTTACTTTGCTGCTATGCTCTATCTATTTCAAAAGGTCTTTATATTATGTCATTTTAAAAATTGGAAGATGGAGCAATTTCTCAAGTTTATTGGATGGAGATAATTGATGTGTTCAAAAGTGGCCACATGATAATTTGGCATGGGTAGAGTGATCAACAACAAATGAAGGAACCAGTTTATATCCATTTGTGAATTTGGTAGATGGTAACAGTAGTAATCTTACCCAGCATTTATTAAGTGCTAGGCATTAAATATATTAAGTGCTAGGCACATTAAATATGTGCCAGGCATTTTATACACATTATCTCTCTGAATGCAGACAACAAGCCTGTGAAGGAAGTGTTATTATTAAGTATTTCCTAATCTCAAAGAAATCCAAATGACCACAAAGAGAGAGAAACAGAGAATTCAGAATTTGGAAAGGAATTTAAGGATTATCTAATCCATCTTCTTTCCAGGTGAAGGCAATTCCATAAAATCCCCTGCCATAAACAGATTGTTGAGAACCTGCCCAGACGGGATAGAATACTGAGAAAACAAACCACTGAGAAACACATAGTAAAAGCATTTTGTTTTTTTATAACAGAGAAAGGTCACTGAATGAAATGGAGAACAAAGAGAAAGTGGGATAAGCCATTTAAAAATGTTATTAGATTTGGTGAATGGGTTTAGGTTATGACCTTGCACAGTTCCAGTTTAGTGGGTGGAAGCAGGAGACATTTCACAGGGGTTAAAGGGGTGTGTGTGTCTGTGTGCGTGTGTGTGTGTGTGTAGAAAACTGGCGTAAGGGGCATAAACCATTTGAAGATTTTGGCCACAAAAATAATAAGTTAAAAAGTATGAAAGGAGTCAAGGAATAAAATATAGTTTTAAGAGATATTTTAAAAACTTAAATGAGAAAGGAGGGAGGGCTTGAATAATAAAACAGAGATGAGACATGTTTAGCAGTAGGAATCAAAGTGAATTTCAGTGCCGGACATTCTTGAAAGAAGAAAGAAACGTGCAGGTGAGCTTTTCCTCAGACATGACAGGGCGGATCAGACAGAAGAGAAGAGAAGGCATAGAGAAGAATGGTGACATGAAGGAAGAGATCATCGGTGATAAAAACTGCAAGAATATGGACTTAATGAGAACATCTCTACTGTGGTAAGTAAGCTGTAGAACTAATGAAGGATGTAGGGTAGGGCTGGCAAACTTTACTTTAGCATACATATGTAGTTTAATAAGTGCCGCTCCAACCTTCTAGGTCTTCATAGCATTATAAGCAAATGAGGGAAAAAGACAAAGTCATTTTGCAAAATAGAATATACAGGCCATTTTGAAAGAGTAATTTCTTTAATTACTCTTCTTTTTTTTTTTTTTTTAATCTCAAATACTTTCCTTATGGAATGATTTTCTTCCTCCTAAGGCACATTCTTCAAAAGTTCCTTTAGTGAGGTTATGTAGGGGATGAAGAGAGAATGGGAAAAAATAGAGTTTGGCATAAAACTGTAGACTTTTTGTCTTAGCACTTTGAAGATATCATTGTATTCACTGTTGTTTCTTGAAAATTTAATTGTTACTACTTTGTAAGTTGTATTTTGGTTACTTTTAATGTATTCTATTTGCTTCTGACTTTCTACAATTTCACTATGTAAGTCTAGATATAGATTATGTGTTTATTACACATTTGGAGTTTTTTGTATGTGCTCCTTGAAACTGAACATTTTGCTCTTTCTTCAGTTAGCAGCTATACTACCTTCAAACAGAATCTTTTCTGTTCACCATGTAAAATACGGGGACTCCTGCTACGTATATGACAGCAAGAATGCCTAATGAATCTGAAGTGATTTAAGATATCAATCTCAGTAAATAATTGTCTTATCTTCTGAAACTGCAACATCATAAAGATAAAAATTTTTTATCTAGAAATGAAAATAACTTCTCTATTTTTAAATTTTAGTGCTAATTATTTGTTTGCCTCATTTAAAAATATCTAAATTGCTAGACTGTTACTTGACTAAGTAGTCACTTTATTCAAATAAATCATTGGCCAAAAACAATATAAATAGTTTGTAAATTTTTACTGCACAAATATCTGATACTCTATGAAACAAACAAGCATTGTGCATGTGTTTTGAATGTAAATTTTTATGTTAATTGTTTATTATTTTGTAATATTTTCTGTAGCATTTAATGAATCTTAGGGTTGAGGGGAGGGAAAGACAGAGAAAAAGGCAGAAATATGTGTAGGAGGATTAGCATTGTTTTGAGGAAGTTTAAGGAAATGGAAAAAGCCTTTATATATATGCATACATATGTGTGTGTACATGATATAAAATTATTTTCATTTTCACTTTGAATGTTTATTATCTCTTCCTAGAATTCCCTTTGAGAATCTTCGCACAATGTTGCCCTACATTTTCATATAGCTAAGACAGCCTCTTTACCCCTCACAGCATGATTTCTAGTACAAAGCTTGGAATCATGAACTATATTCCAGTTTGACCCAGAAAGCTTTGACTTTCAAAATTAGAGTGGTCTGAGGGGCTCAGTCAAGAGGCAAGTCGGAATTAATTGGGAAATTTGATTATAATGACCCTTGAGGGATGGGATAATATATTGAACTTTTTTTTTATTAAAATGGTATCTATATAATTTGAATGAATAATTGTTAATAAAATAGCTAAAACTAAAAGGTATTCAGGTTAAATAAAGTAACCTCTTCAGTGTTACAGTGATTCAGAAACAGAGAAATTGCTTTCGGAATGAATTGGGCTTCAAACCTTTGGCAAAATTTTACAAATGTGTAATCACAATTCTTAGTACAGTCTGAGATAAGTATATATTTATTGAATAAATGCTAGTTGTTTTATAAGCTTTTAGTTTTATATGAACTGAAATAAATAACTCAGATACAGAAGTATCATCAGCATGCATCGTGATATTTAACATATGTGGTTATAATGAATTACATAGCTATCTTTGCTTTCCTTTCCTGGGATATGATTCAGTATACTGTTAAGAGTCCCACTTTGCTTCTTGTTCCTATACAGCACATCTGGGTCAAAAGATTTAAAGAATTAAAAAGAGGCACGATTGTTGCTTTTTGCAATTGCCAGTCACGGTTATAATTCAGCGTCACAATAAGCCACTTGATAACGTTTTTGAAAAGAAATGTTTTAAGTGTAAAAAAATTGTGTGAAGTTTGTGAATACCTCAAATTATATCTGTTTGTTTTTATATAAGAATATTATTCGTTTATTTATTTAATCATTTAACACACACACATATACATTCTAAATTAGTCACTGGGCTTAGAGCAGACAATAAGATAGACATTTCCCCACTTGCCTTCATTCTAGTGAAGAACTCACATTCTAGTGATAGAACAAATTAGCATTCATTATGAAATTAAGAATTTGATTTCAGTTCTGATAAATGCTACTGATATGGAAATATTGCTATGAAAGTGTATAATAGAGTATTGTCTTTGAGGAAATGAACTTTTAAGGAAGAATAAAAATTGAGTCTACAGAGAGAGAAGTGGATGAAAACCTGCAAGTTATAGGAAGCTGACCATAAAATAGTCCTGAGGTGGTTAGGAACATAGCATGATGAAGACAATGAATCAAAGATCGTGTGGCTAGTAAGCAGATAGGAGGTCGAGAAGAGACAGTGAGATTAGCTGGTCCAGATCATGCTGAAACTTGTAGGTTAATTTAAGGATCTTATTCATTATCTAAATAACAGTGGAGAATTAATGAAGACTTTTAAGCAGGAGCGTGACATACTTATACTTTTCTTTGAAAAATGTCACTTTGCTGTGGAAAACAAATTGAAAGAGGGCAAGAATAGATCCGAGAAGACTGTTAGGAGAGTCTACACTGGTCCAATGGTAGTTTGAAGTAGGGTAGACATAGTAGAGAAGCAAAAAAGTGAATTCAATAGAGAGGTAACAAATGGAATGGGCGGGACTCTGTGATGATAAAATCTGAGTGATGAAGGAGAGGGGACAATAAATGATTATTCCTAGTTTTCCAGCTTAAAAAACCAAGACCATGACAACAGAGGTTAACTAGGCTTATTGTGGTGATCGTTTCACAATATATACAAATATGGAATTGTTATGTTATACACCTGAAACTAATATAATGTCATATGTTGATTATACCTTAATAAAAAAATAATGATAAAACATTTTTATTATGCCATAAAAAAAGCAATGTCATTCACTGAGATAATGAGCTCTGGAGGAGGACCTGATTTAAATGCTTGGGGAAGATGATGAGTTTAGATTTAGGCACGTTCAGTTCGAGGGGCCTTTTCACATCCACATGGATGACCAGAATAAAACAATCAGATAATAACAAGTGGTGGTGAGGATGTGGAGAAATCAGAACTCTCCTACACTATGGTGGGAATGTAAAATGGTGTAGCCAATTTGCGAAATTTCTGGCTGTTCTTCAAACAATTTCACATAGAGTCACCATATGACCCAGTAATTCTACTCCTAGGTATAAATCTAAAAGAAATGAAAACATGTCCACCCAAAAACTTATACATAAACATTTATAGCAGCATTATTCATAAGAGCCAAAAGGTGGAAACAAACCCATTATCCAAGTAACAAATACTAAACAAAATGTGGTATATTGCTACAATGGAATATTATTCAGCCATATAAAGGAATAGAGCTCTGATACATGTTACAACATGGATGAATCTTACAAATATTATGCTAAGTAAAAGAAACCAGTCACAAAAGGCTACATATAATATGATTCCTTCATATGAAATATCCAGAACAGCAAAATCTATGGAGACAGATAGTAGATCAGTGGTTTTGTAGGGCTGGAAGGGTAGATGGGGAAAAGGGAGGTGATAGCGAAAGGGTATATTGGATTTGTTTTTGAGATGATGAAAAAGGTTTTAAAATTAGATTGTGGTGATGGTTGTTCACATCTGTGAATATACTAAAATCCATGGAATTGTATAATTTAAATAGGTAAATTGTATGATATGTAAATTACATCTCAATAAAGCTCTTTAAAAATTTTGAAGGGCCTGTGAGAATCTCAGCTATGAGAACTCAGAGAAGAGGTCTTGACAGAAGAAATATATTTGGGACATTTTTGAATACACTGTAGTTGAAATTGTTGGTGGGGATGAGGAAATATGAGTTAGGATTAAATATGGCTGAAGACCACACCCGCAGGAATTCTAGGATTCGTAGGTTGGATGGATGAGAGTGAGTCACTAGAAGAGACTGAGATGGAGCAAGGAGACATGAAGTATAAAAACAAAGGGTGGGGGCTGGCCCCATGGCATGGCGTAGTGGTTGAGTTCTACGTGCTCTGCTTCAGCAGCCAGGGGTTCACAGGTTCGCATCCCAGGTGTGGACCTATGCACCGCTTATCAAGCCATACTGTGGTAGGTGTCCCACATGAAGTAGAGGAAGACAGGCACGGATGTTAGCCCAGGGCCAATCTTCCTCAGAAAAAAGAGCAGGATTGGCAACTGATGTTAGCTCAGGGCTAATCTTCCTCACCAAAAAAACCAAAGGGTGTGGGGTTGTGGTTTTAAGGAAGCCCATAAAGAACGTTTACAAAAGAGTATGTGTAAGTAGTTTTGAATGAAATTAAGAGTCAAATAGAATGTGATATGAAAAATATCTGTTAGACTGAGTGACTCAAAAGTCACTGTTACCTCAATTAGCGCCATTTTGTGCAGCGGTGGGGGAAAGGGCTGCAGAAAAAGACTCCGGCATTTGCTGAGCAGTATATGCAGGAGAAGATGTGGTGATAGTGAGAGTAAAATCTCTTCTCCAAAGTTGGGTGTGATTTTAATTAGGGTAAGTCAGGATGAGGGAAATTTTTGTCTTTAAGTTGGGAAAATTCCAGCATGGTTAAATGTGGCTTAGAAGAAGCCCGTAGAGATGTGTATTATGAAGATCCAGAATGTATAAGGAATAATCAATATTGGAAGATTCCTGAGAAGGAGATAAATGATTTGGTTTAGATCACAAGTTGGGTATTGACCTTAAATTACACTGCTTACATACTGGAAAGCAAGACTTCTGCATATCTAGGTTGGTCATTGGTGAAACAGGGTTACACTGAGTCTTCACTATCTGGAAAATGGGTTGATTAAAGAGCATTGCTGGGGTGGCCCAGGGCATATTGGTTAAGTTCATGCACTCTGCTTCAGCAGCCCAGGGTTTAGGGGTTCGGATCCTGGACGCAGACCTACACATCGCTCATCAAGCCATGCTGTGGTGGCGTCCCACGTACAAAATAGAGGGAGATTAGCACAGACATTAGCTTAGGGACAATCTTCCTCAGGCAAAAAGAGGAAGATTGCAATAGATGTTAACTCAGGGCCAATCTTCCTCACCAAGAAAAATAAAATAAATAATAAAATTTTAAAAAAAGAAAAAAGAGCATTCTCACTAAATATCTGTCCATATTGGTACCTATTTTTTCTTAGAACTCAACCTCCTCAATATAGAGGTACATACATACACATTATGATTGAAAACAAAAAAGAATACACCTTTGTAAGGGTCATCACTAAGGAGAAAAGGATAGAATAGTTTCAAAAGAGGAGGTATGGATGCTCTTGCAGGGCACTACAGTAAATACAACTTCTTGCTATGAAATTAATTGTTTCTCATATGTATGGATTGAATGAGTCATTTACTAAATAGCATTTTCCATTTTCCCAAGAAACTAGTCAGCAAAAGTCTTTAATAGTGAAGAAAAGTAACTGATGGTATTCTTTACCAATATTACAGTAATTTACATCATAGTAAATGAAATTGACTCACAGTCCCAATATTCAACTCTCAAGTTTTGTTTAATTCTCAAAACCTCTAAATGAATAGTGAGAAGATTTATAGTTTATTTATTTTTGTGTTAGAGACTCAAAAGCCTTCTCAACCCAGTAAACAAAAGAGCCAACACCAAATAATCAGAATTATCATCTATGATAAAACTTATTGGATATCTGTATTAATTTTCTATGCCCACTCTAACAAATTTTGACAAACTTGGTAGCTTAAAACAACAGAAATTCATTCTCTCACAGTTCTGGAGTCCAGAAGTCTGACATTAGTTTGAATGAGGTGAAATGATGGTGTTAGCAGGGCATGCTCTTTCCAGAAGCTCTAGGGGAGAATCCATTCCGTGCCTCTTCCAGCTTCTGGTGCCTACCTGCATTCCTTGTCTTGTGGCCACATCACTCCATGGCCACACTGACTCCTCCTCTTCTGTGTGTATCAAATTCCTCTGCCTTTCTCATATAAGAACATTTTTGATTATGGCCCACCCAGATAATCAAGGATGATCTCATCTCAAAGTCTTTAACTTAATCAAATCTGTAAAACTTGACCATAAAAGGTAACAGTCACAGGTCTCAGATCTTAGGAGCTGATATCTTGGGGGCATCATTCAGCCTACTACACTATCCCTGATCTACACCTTTAAAGTAGTATCTTAACTTCTCTTCATGTTTTCAACCTCTTCCATTGCTGTCTTTGCCACTCCTCAACACTGCTCTCAAAACAGTATTCAAATGCAGCTTTCTCATTGCTCTGAGAGGGTATTGTTTTTAAATTCAGGTATAATCATTACATTCTTCTGTTTAAAGTTTCTTCTTCTTTAGCATCAAGATAAAGTTTCAATTTATTCCTATTGCATTCCAAGCCCCTTTGGGTTTGTAGTGTGGTCCCTGTTGAGTTAGATACACCGTCTTCCTTCACTGTGTTTTTCTTGCTTCCTACTCCAGAGAAAGCAGACTGTGTGGTTTTCTATTCTTGTCCATCAGCTCTTCTCTCTGTGCAGAATTCCTTCCCACAAGCGATCCCTGGGGCATCTCTTCTGTGTCTCTCCTATGCCTCACTAATTCTCCTTCAAGCTGCACACTTATTGGAATGCATCATAAAAGTCCATCTCCCATATACTTACAAAAGCTTAACTGGATTTGTTCCTTAAAAAGAGAATGTAGTCAAGGCCGGCCCAGTAGCATAGCAGTTAAGTTCACGCGCTCCGCCTTGGTGGCCTGGGGTTCGCCAGTTCAGATCCTGGGCGCGGACCTACTCACCGCTCATCAAGCCATGGTAAGGCAGTGTCCCACAGAGAAGAGCCAGAAGGACCCATGAGGATATACAATTATGTACTGGGGCTTTGGGGTGAAAAAAGAAAAAAGGAAGATTGGCAACAGATGTTAGCTCAGGGCCAATCTTCCTCAAAAAAAAGAGAGAAAGTAGCAAGTCATTATTTTCAGGGCTTGATTGAAAAGGCAAGTCTAACAATTAGTTAGGAATATTTTGTTTTAGAATAAAATTCAGTATAGGACATAATAATGGTGACACCATAATAAACTTCCAACCAATGTTTAGTGAATTTTTATTTGCCAAGTTCTATGCAAAATATTATGTTTCTTACCTCATTTAATCTTCACTCCTATATACGATATCTCCATTCCATTGATGAGAAAAATTAAAAACTGCCCCAGTTAGTTGGTAGAAGAAGTGATATTTGAACCCATGTGGTCTGGCTCCAAAGCCTTCTCTCAACTACTTCAGTATGAATGTAAGATTGATTGTTTCCATGGGGGCTTACACTTTGGACCCTCAGGACAGTGCTTAATAATGCAGTTGAAACAAATTCAGTAAAGAGCCCTAAGAAAATTATTTCAATTAGGATTAAATTTAATCTAGTTAAGTAGAATTTTAATTTAACCTATTTATTAATAATTAATATTTGCATGCATAGTTCTTTTTTTTTTTTGGTTAGGAAGATTGACCCTGAGCTAACATCTATTGCCAATCTTCCTCTTTTTGCTTGAGGAAAATTGTCACTGAGTTAACATCTGTGCCAATCTTTCTCTATTTTGTATGTGGGACACCGCCACAGTGTGGCTTGGTGAGCAGCGTGCAGGTCCGCACGGGGGACCTAACCTTGCAAACCCTAGGCCACCGAAGTGGATCGCATGAACTTAACCACTATGCCACTGAGCCGGCCCCTGTGTAGTTCTTTTTTTTTTTTTTTGTGAGGAAGATCAGCCCTGAGCTAACATCCATGCTAATCCTCCTCTTTTTGCTGAGGAAGACCAGCTCTGAGCTAACATCTATTGCCAATCCTCCTCCTTTTTTTCCCCCAAAGCCCCAGTAGATAGCTGTATGTCATAGTTGCACATCTTTCTAGTTGCTGTGTGTGGGACGCGGCCTCAGCATTGCCGGACAAGCGGTGCGTCAGTGTGCGCCCAGGATGCCAACTCGGGCCGCCAGTAGCTGAGTGTGCGCTTAACTGCTAAGCCACGGGACCGGGCCCCCGTGTAGTTCTTTATAGCTGATAAATTACTTTTACAGGATCTCGTATGATCGTCACCAAAAACATGTGAGAGAAGGGAATCATTTTGCTTACCAATTTATAAATAAATACATTAGACTCACTCAGGGTTTAAGAAACAGATCCACACTGTTTGGACACCAGAATCCTTCCACCGCACAGCTTGTTGTTCACAACTTTAGGAGCTTTAAGTAGTCAACCTATTTAGAAACCCAGCAATTTCAGAAAAAAGTGAGAGAAATCACAACCATCCTTTTTTCCAGGCTTCAACTTCTGCGTTATGCTTGCATGTTAGATTCAGCGTTGGCTGTGAGGAAGCAGAAAGAGAGCGCTGGAGACCAGCCTGCCCCACGAGGGTGAAGGGCAAGAAAAGTCCCCAGGGGAGCAGGAAAAAAAAAAAAAAAAACCAATAGGCCCGAGGGGCGTGTTGACTGGGGCCTGTATGTCTCATTTCAGTTTCAGATTTTTGTACAAGATACCCACATAGTGCAGGATCCAGCAGTATTAATGAGGGTGAGCCTGTTTTGTTTCTGATGTGCTAACTAAGCCAGTGTTTGCAATTCATCTCTGAAAACTATGTGGAGTCAAATGTTTAGGTGTTTCCCATTGAAATTAACTAATATTACAGATCTTCCTGAAAAAGATTACTATCGATAGCATTACCAATTCTCTAAAATGACAGCTTTCAAGTTACCTGTTTTTTAATGTGGATATTAACATATAACTCTGACTTAGAGTTCTCTTAATGATTTACAGAGAAAATAGAAAAAAAGTATCTTTTTATTGGCATTCTTTTTAGCAGTTCAGCAACACCTCTATCTTTCAGATTCTGTTTGACCTTGAACTAAATTTAAAACATTGTTTAAATGACATATTCATTTTTGCATGTAAATGTAAATTTTAAAAAATATTTTACAGGCTGCCATAACAAAGTACCACAAACTGGGTGGCTTAAATAACTGAAATTTTTTGTTTGACAGTTCTGGAATCGGGAAATATGAAATCAACATGTTGGTAGGGTTTGTTTCTTCTGAAGTTTGTGAGGGAAGGATTTGTTCTAGGCCTCTCTCATAGGCTTGTAGATGGCCATCTTCATGTTCACATGGTGCTCTACCTGTATAGGAGTCTGTCTCCAAATTCCTTCTTTTTAAAGGGACCTCATTGAAGTTGATTCCCTCTGCAAAGACCCCATCTCCAAAAAAGATCACATTTTGAGGTGTGGGAGATTAGGACTTCAACATAGGAATTTTGAGGGGACACAATTCAACCCACATTACTGCTTTTACAATACTAGCTTTCTGAGTAATATATATTTTGTGATTGCTTAATAAGTTTTTGTTTTATAATTAGGAAAATAGAATATACTGTCCAATACAAAATATTGTTAGGAGTTATGAGGAAAATTCTTCTTAATGCAATGCATTGAATAATCAGAATCTATTAAAAAACAGAAAACATACAGTATATGAATAAATGTCTAAAAATGTAGCAAAATCAAAACCCACAGGAAATCAATATACCTTATTACACTTTAGAGGACATATTATAACAGTAAAGAGAGATAAAAGAACGGAACTTCTCCATGGATGTTGGGAATTTCCTTCAACATTAAATAGGCAAATTTTAACTAAAGAAAAAATACCAATGAGGCTGAATCTTCTGATTATTCGTCTCTCAGCTGGAAATGTGGCTCTTATAATTACCAGTTTGAGGTGAAAAATTAAAGCATCTGTTTTAATGTTCTGCTCTCTTAGATTATTAGATTTATTAGCATGTTTCTGTGTTTCTATGTTTATACTTTACTATAAAAGTAAATTTAAACCTAAGTGTTCCAGAGTCTTTTTAACTTTGTTGAAATTTATAAGTTTTTAGTGATATTTTGGTAGCTTTTGAGGTTTTAATAGGAGTTGTTCCTTTCCTCGGATGTTTATGTATAACAAATTGCATTAAAAATGATCTATTTTTCCTTATCTTTTACAACATTCCACACTCAACCTCAATTTTCCTCTCACATTTCATTCATGTGTTCCAGAAATCTTTATTGAGCATCTCTTATGTACCAGATACTTTTCTGGGCCTGAGGATCTAGCTGTAAACAAAACAGACAGAAACATTTGTGTTTGTGGAGCCCAAGTTCCCATGGAGGTAGACAGACAATAAACAAATAGCTGGTGAATTACACAGCATATTGGAAGCGATCATGGACTGTGGATAAAAATATAACTAGGACGGGAGATAAGGAGTGTGGGGTGTGGAAGAGGAATCTATAATTGAAAATGCATTCTCAGGGAAGTCCTCATGGAGGTCTCTGAGCAGAAACTTGAAAGAGCTGAGGGAGCAAGTCATCTGAGGCTCTGGGGGAAGAGTAGATGATAGAACCTGCAGTGAGAACCGTCTGAAGATCAGAGGGTGCAGCTGGTGCAAAGGCCCTGAGGCAAGGGAACAGCATGAAAGCCGGTGTGGTTAGAGTGAAGTAGGGAATAGAAGGAAAATAAATGATGGGATCAAAGAATTAATGGAGAGCATGGGGGAGTAGCATAGACAGTTTTAGACTTTTGCAGTGTGCAGGAGTCTCTAAGTTACGCTAGCTCAAGGAGAAAGCATTCTTCTCCAAATATCACCATAGATGTCTGCCACCCTTATCTCCTACTCCAGTCACTACCGCACCACATTAAGCTAACTTGAGAAAAGCCATTACCAAGTAACAGAACTACAAAAAGCGTTACATAAAGTACAGAGATGGGGAAGTCATTTCCTTAGGTTTTCTGGTACTGATTACATGGCTGTGAAGCATTATATGCTTGTCATTGCCATTATAACTGGCAGCAGAGAAGGAAGACTGTGCAACTGAATTCCGAAGTTTGAACGATTGAGGCAAGACAAAACTGGAGTTAGCAGCTTGTAGATCAGCTCTGGTACAATGATGTGACCAGTAGGACATTTAAAACAACACGAGGTAAAACTGAGAAGAATGAGAAGCTCTTTTAGGAATTGTCATATACAGATATGACTTTCCGTTTTTCCCTAATGAGTTATATTTGGTTGTTAATATCACCACAATGCGATAGTTGTATATTAATATTACATATAGTTTGGTATAGATATGTTTAAGTTAACTGTTTTGTATACCACATACAGTTTATTGCAGAGACTGGATTTTTAAAATTTATTTTCATTTCCAAATACGTGTTTTATGTGTCTACTTTGAAATTCTAGGGTGAAGAGAAAGCTTTCGTATATTATTAGAAAGTAGCTGCACAGTTTCGAACTATCTGATAATTGCAATCAGAGTGGCGTCTGGAACAACTCTCGTGGAATAATTTCTGTAAGGACGCTGCCGTTCATGTGTGCCTGCTAGTGGTTACAAAGACAAAATAAACCTCACATGGGCTGGCCCCGTGGCTTAGCGGTTAAGCGCGCGCGCTCTGCTGCTGGCGGCCCGGGTTCAGACCCCGGGCGCGCACCGAGCGCACCAACGCTACCGCTTCTCTGGCCATGCTGAGGCCGCGTCCCACATACAGCAACTAGAAGGATGTGCAACTATGACATACAACTATCTGCTGGGGCTTTGGGAGAAAAAAATAAATAAATAAAATTCTTTAAAAAAAAATAAATAAAATAAACCTCACAGTTTAAAAAATAAAATTTATTTTTTTTGTCAGATTTTTTGTTATTTGTCAGATTTGCATCTTGAAAGCTTTTGGGGATGGAAATGCAGATCTCTGTAGACAGAGATGATTTTCTGTCATCTGGAGTAATTTTCAAGGGAGTTATTAATTTTTGAAGGGCTGGAATTCTACAAAGACACTTTCCCTTCCCCAACAATTGGTGCAGCAGTAAAAGAGACTCAAGACCATTTCACTGGGTGGGTATTATGCTCGTGATGAGAATGGAAGTACTTTCCCCAAATTGAGAAATAAGTCTGCAGTGAATGCTTGAACCAATTAAACCAGACAGGAAAGACCATGTACAGTGCCTCATTATGTTACATATATACTACTCACTAAATTCATCCTATTAATTCTGTTAGTTGAACAGATCCCTCCCATTAGACAATTCATTTGCTTTATCTAGTCAACATTTTTATTGAAACACGAGTTAAATGCAAGGAGAGTGCCTTTTCAGCAAGATTTTAATGTAGTTCTTGCTATGGAAGAATGAAAACCACACACTTTACCTGCTACTGAGTACAATTAAAGTATAATTAGAATCTAATGGATTTACTAAAGCATTTAATGATGAATAACATTTAATGCTGCATATTCTGAAAGGTATCGTAGTGATATACTCAATGTTAGTAGGGAAATGAATCCACCAATATGAGGAAACATTTAAAGATTGTCGTGCAAACTGTCAAATAATATGATAGTTTCAAGACTGATTGCATATGCCCACATAATCTCTTTACTTATATTCTATAATTTAGGATGGAAACTGATTCCTAGTGTAGAAAGTGATATAATATACCATAGGATACCTATAGTTTTATGCAAAACATGCTGTCTAATGCTAGAATAAAATGTTTATTAAAATCATTTAACACCTTTATAGTGAGCATGAAATTATTTGTAATTTTTGGTTTAATATATTTTATATTATAAATTGTAAAAATCATTTAATCACTAGGGACAATTGAAAATACATATAAAATACACACAAACTAGACAGTGCAGGTTTGTAATTTTGCAGTGTGAGACATTAAACATGAAAAATTACTAACAATATGTTTTACCTGACAGTAAATTGAAAGAATTGATGCCTTATGCTAATAAACATAGGACCATAGAGTCAAAAGGAGCAAAGTGTTTGGAAATATGTTCCTTCAGTTTTGTTTACTAATGTTATTTTATCAGTATTTTTGCTATAATAACCTGAGCCATAGATATGATACATGTTCCACGTATAAGGTGACCCATGTGAAAATTGTTGTTGTCCCAGGTGCGCAGGCAAAATGAAATGGGCATATGGTCTCTGTATGAAACACTTCTCATGGACTGGCTTATATTCCATTTCCCAACATGTTCCTGACCTTCTCAGCTTTTGACCTTGTGAGTAATATTTTAACCTGCGTTCTTAATCTACCCAGGATCCTGTTGCTTATCATCACTCTTTTTTGTTGTGGACTTTGGATCCTACCATGAACATATTTCAGATTTTATAGTGCCATGAGCAAACATCACATTCAATTTAGTTGTTGCAAGGATGTTACATCTTGATAAAGCCCTTGTGAGAGGAATTTAGCCCTGTGATTGGTACCTGGACAATAAGTGGATCAATAAGTTAACCAAAGTATCTCAATGACTAATGGCCAGGAGCTAGAATCCATTCAGAGATGTGGGAAAAAAATAGGTAACCTAGAGATATATTTTTCCCAGCCACAATACCCATTTTAACGAAACAAAAACTGATGATTTTCAACAACTTTCAAGAAATATTTGTGGGTCAACATCAACAAATTGTAGTTTGGTTTTATTCATGTGTTTACTATATAAATACATACTGAGTATATATTATGAAGAAGGTGCTATGATGGTTTTCAAATAATATGCCAGACTTCTGGTTCAGACAATATAGCCTAGATAGGATTTTCCTTGCTCTTCCCCATAAAGTACAACTATAAGCCCTGGAAACAATGTAAGAGGCAACCAAATAAGATTTCCAAATTGCATAAAGAGAAAGGTAGGAATGGTTAGGAACCCAAGACTGGAGGAACAACAGAGCAGCAGAATGCCTTCCAACTCAGCAGAATAAAGATCTAGGCCTGGCTTTTCCTGACTTCCAATCTAGCAAGAGAATGCAACCCAGATAGGCTCTTTTCTGCCCTGGATCTCTTGGGAGTACTGTCAACACCACCAGACAAACCTGGCAACACCAGCAAAGGAGGTCACTTGGAGTGCTGCTGATAACAAGAATTCTGAGGAGAAACTCTCCTTCTTTACCAGGACTGGGACTCCCTTTCCCCATTAAGATCAACTGTGTGGCTGTACAGCATCAGCTGGGGGAATTCCAGCACAACAAGCACCCATCTCAGGAAGTCTGTTGTCTCTGTGGGCCTGAGAGCACTCTCATTCATCCAAAGATACCAGGCAACTGGGTGGCAACATAAGGGGCAGGCAGCCACAAAAAATATCCAGCATGGGAAACCTCTTTGTCCCCATGGGATGGTAACTTCCTTCTCCTACTTAGAGGTGGTATGGCCTGGGGAAGATCTGTCCTCTCAGGTGGCACTAGAGGGACTAATAAGAGTCCCAGTGGCACCAAATAAACCAAGCTGACCAAAAGAACGCTACAGATGTTCTAAAAATTAAGTTGTCATTGGAACCAGAGCTCCCAAAAGTCAATCAGGACTTACATGCTATACCTAAACAAGGTAATCATCTTCCAAAATAGAAGGTATAGATAAGTACCAGAAACTGTTAACATAATAGACAAGGTGTCTAATATACACTGAAAATCACCTGTTATACCAAAAACTAGGAAAATAACACATGAATGAGAAAAAAAAATCAATTGAGCTCAATGCCAAATAAATAGGATGTTGAAATTATCTGACAATAACTTCAAAGCAGCCATCATAAAGGTGTCAACAAGCAATGACGAATTATCTTGAAAAAATAATAGAAAATCTCATAAAAATAATAAAAGCTATTTAAAAAGAACCAAATTAAAATGATAGAACTAAAAAAATATAATAGAAATAAGAAACATGCCAGATGGGTTTGATAGTAGAGTAGTAATGACAGAGGATAGAGTCAGTCCACTTGAGGAGAGAAAAATGAACTTAATCAGAAGAATAAAGGAAAAATAGATTTAAAGAAAAGAACACGGCTTTAGGGATAATAACAAAAGATCCAAGATTTTACCATCAGAGTTGAAGAAGGAAAGGAGAAAATGAGTAAGGTTGAAAGAGTATTAGAAGAAATAATTACTGAACACTTCTCAAATTTGGTAAAAGACATAAGCAGATTTGAGAAAGTGAGCAAACCTTAAATAGAACAAACACAAAACACCCATGTCAAGACACATTATACTTAAACTTTGAAGAACTACAAAAAAGAAAAAATTTGGAAAGCAGCCAGAAAAAAAATAACACATTGCCTAAAGTGGAAGATGAGCAGATTTCTCATCTGAAATCATGGAGGCCAGAAGAAAGTGGCATATTTTTCAAGTGCTGAAAGAAAAGAATTATCTGCCATCAATTCTATATAGGGAAAAAACTATCCTTCCCAAATGAAGGGGAAATAAAGAACTTTTAAGATGAAGAAAAACTAAAAGAATTTGTTCCTAAAAATTAGCTGAGAAAATTTTTCAAACAGAAAAAGAATAATAAACAAAAGGAATCTTGGATCATCAGAGAGTAAGAACTCAATTTAAAATGCAGAAATATAAATACATACAACAGACTACCCTTTTTCTGATGAGAGTTATAAATCATATTTTATGATTCCAACAAAAATAATAGCAATACCTGATATTTAAAAGTGGGGAAGGTAAAGGGATCAAATTGGAAGTAAAGAGTCCACAATTCACTTGAAGTGGTAAAATATTATATCATTATACTCTGAGAAAACATACATGTATTATAATACACATAGAAACCATCAAGAACTATATTCAAAGAGATATACTCAGAAACACTATAAACAAATCAAGATGGAATTCTAAAAATATTCAAGTAACCTATAACAAGGCAAGAAAAGCAAAACAGAAAAATCAGAAACAGAGGAAACAAACAGAAAAACAAATTTTAAAATATTGGTCATAAGTGCTAATACATTAACCATTATATTAAATATAAATGGTATAAATATACCAGTTGAAAAGCAGAGATTGGCAGAGTAAATTAAAAAAATAAAAGACCAAGGCCCAATTTTATGCTCTTTACAAGAAAATCACTTCAAATTCAACAGCATAAATAGATTGAAAACAAAAATATGGGGAAAAGAAGCCAAGTGAACATTGGTAAAATAAGGGAAAGGATGGCTATATTATTATCTGATAATGTAGAACCCACAGGAAAAACAATTAGTACTGACAAAGAGGTATGTTACATAAAAATAAAATGATCAATCCACTAGGAAGACATAATGATCCTAAATGTATACACATCAAACAAGAGAGCTTTAAAATGCCTGAAGCAAACTGATAGCTGAGAGCTAAAAGGAGGAATAAACAAATCCATAATTATATTAAAATATTTCAACATCCCCACTTTTAACAAACTATAGAACTATTGAACAGAAAATCTGCAAGTATATAGAAGATCTGAATAGCACAAACCACCACAAGGGTCTAATTGACATATATAGAAACTCCACTCAACAAGAACAGAATATATATATTTGTCTCAAGTATACTTGGAACTTTAACCAAGAAATACCATACCCTGGACCATAAAACAAACTTAAAAGAATTAATTTCATACAAAGTATATAAAGTAAATCAATCTAGAAATCAGTGATGGAAAGACAACAGGCACATGTCTAAACACGTGGAAATTAAACAATAATCTTCTAGCATCAAAGAGAAAGTCTCCAAAAAAATCTATAGGAGTAAACAAAAATGAAAATATCAAATTATGTGGAATGCAGCTAAAGCAGTGCTAAGAGGAAAATTCATGGCACAAAATCCTTACATTAAAAAGAGGAAAGGGTCTCAAATCAGTATTTAAGTTTCCCCCTCAAGAAACTGGGAAAAAAAGAGCAAAATAAACCCAAAGTAAGCACAAGAAAGGAAAGAAAAAGATAACAGCAGAAATTGGTGAAATTGAAAATAGGAAAACAGGAGAGAAAATCAATTAAGTAAAAACTGGTTGTTTGGGAAAAAATCAATAAAACTGATAAACATCTAGCAAGGCAGACAAAAAATAGAAAGAGAGAAGACGCAAATCGTCAATATCAGGAATGAAACTGAGGATATCACAATAGATCCTGTGGTCTACAAAAGAATAATAAGGAAATACTATGAATAACTTTATGCTAATAGATTCAACAACTTATAAAAAGTGAACCAATGTTTCAAAATTCATAAACTATTAAAATTCAAGCAAGATGAAATAGATAATCTGAATAGTCATAATTATTTTAAAAATTGAATTTGTCATAAAAATTCCAAAAAAAAACCCAAACCTCCAGGCCCAGATTATTTCACTGGAGAATTCTACCAAACATTTAGAGAAGAATTAACACTGACACTATACAATCTTTTCCATAAAATGGGATTATATCTAAACTCATTTCATGAGGTAAATATTACTCTGATAGAAAAATAAGGAAGGAAGGAAGGAAGCAAGGAAAGAGAGGGAGAAAGCAAGCAAGCAAACAAGCTATAGTCCAACCTCTCTCATAAATTTAGCCACAAAAATCTTCAACAAAATAAAAAATCCAACAATGTACAGAAAGACGAATCCACCATGACCAAGTGGGATTTATTCCAGGTATGCAAGACCAGTTTAACATTTAAAAGTCAAACAATGTAATTCACCATGTCAACAGGCCAAATTAGAAAAATCATGTGATCACATCTATTCATGAAGAAAAACTTTTGTCAAATCCAAAACAAATTTATGATAAAAATACTGCAGGTTAGGAATAGAAGGAACTACCTCAAAGTGATAAAAAATATTTACAAAAAACCTACAGCTAACAACATACTTAATGGTGAAAACTGAATATTTTTCCCTAAGATCAAGAACAAGGCAAATATGCCTGTCCTTATCACTCTTATTTAACACAGTCCTAAAAGTTCTACCCAGTACAACAAGACAAGAAAACTACGTGAAATAAATATAGATTAGAAACAAAAAAAAAACTGTACATATTTACAGATGACACGATTATCTATATTGAAAATCCAAGGAATTTACAGAAACTCCTAGAACTAATAAATGAGTTAAGCAGGTTGCGGTATATGAAATCAATACAGAATTATCAAGTACTCTTCCAAATAATAACAATAACACTGTGAAAATCAAAATTAAAAACACAACATTGTTTATAATTGTTCCCCCAAATGAAATATTTATGTATAAACTTAGGAAAGCACATCCAGGGTGTATATGCTGAAAATTACAAAATGATAATGAGAAAAAAATCACAGAAAACCTAAATAAATGGAGAGATATACTACGTCCATGGTATGGAAGGCTCAACACAGATGTCAGTTCTCCCCAAACTGATCTACAGGTTTAACGTAATTACTATCAAAATTCCAACAAGGTTTTCTGTAAATATAGGCAAGCTTATTCCAAAATTTATATGGAAAAGCATAGGCCCTGGAGTAGTTCAATCAATCTTGAGAAAGAAAAATCACTCTACTTAATATCAAGGCTTACTATATACGTACAGCAATGAAGACTGTATAGTATTGATAGAGTTGTAGATACGTACATCAATGGGACAGGATAGAGAAGTCAGAAATAAACCAAAGCAACATGCCCAACTAAATTTGACAAAGATGCAGAAGCCATTAGTTGGAGGAAAGATGGACTTTTAAATAGATAGTGATGAAGCAATTGGACAATTTGATATCTATAGATAAAAAATGAACCTAAACCTAAATTTCCTATCTTATTCCAAAAATTAAGTCAAAATGGATCATAAATTTAAATGTAAAAGGTAAAACTCTAAAAACTTTTAGAAGTACACAAAGGAAAATAAATTCAGAATCTAGGTATGGGCAAAGAGTTCTCAGACTTGACTCGAAAAGTATGACCAATAAAGGAAAAATGGATAAATTGAACCTTGTCAAAATAAAAAAAATAATTTTGCCCTCTGAAAGACTGTTTATAGGGTGAAAAGACAAACTATAGGCTGGGGGAAAATATTTGCACACTACATACCCCACAAGGGACTGGTATATCTAGAACGTATGAAGAGCTCTCAAAACTTAACATTTTTAAAAAATCCAATTAGAAAATGGACAAAAGATGTGAACAAACATTTCACTCAAGAGGATAGATAGATGGCAAATAAGTACATGAAAGTGCATTCAACATCATTAGTCATCAGGGAAATGTAAATTAAAACCACAGTGAGATATCGCTACATACCTCTCAGAATGGTTATAATTTTAAAAAAAAGTAGTGACAACATCAAATACTCGAGAGGGTGGAGAAAAGCTGTATGAACTGAATCATACATTCCTAATGGGAATATAAAATTGTACAGACACTCTGGAAAACAGTTTTGCAGTTTCTTAGATGCACTCATATGCAATTACTATGTGATCTAGCAACTGTACTCTTGGGCATTTATTCCTGAAAACTGGATACTTATACAAATAAGTGTACATGAATGCTCATAGCAACTTTATTCATGATTGCCAAAAACTGGAAACAACCCAGATGTCCTTTAAGGTGAATTGTTAAGCCGTGGTACACCCATACCACGAAACAATAAGCAGCAATAAAAAGTAATGAACTATTTGTTCATTTAATAACTTGGACTAATCTCTGGGGAATTAAGCTAAGTGAAAAAGCCAATCACAAAAGTTATATACTCTATAATTCAATTTAATAACATTATTGAAATGAAAAAATTATAGGAACAAAAAATATATTAGTGATTGCCAGGGGTTAGGGACGAAGGTGTGTGTATTTGGGGGGGGCGAGTAGAGAAGGGAGGACGGAAGGGAAAGAAAGATGGGGCTTAAAAGGCAATATGAGGAATTCTTGCGGTGATGCAACAGTTCTGAACCTTGATTGTAGTGGTGAATAGAGGACTACACATTTGATAAAATTTACAGAATTAAATACACATATATATGCACATACAGATAAGCACAATAAAACCACAGCCATCTGAATAAGATCGGTGTATTGTATCCATGTCAATATCTTATGTTTTACTAAAGTTTTGCAAAGTGTTATAATCTGTGGAAACTGTGTAAAGGATACGAGACCATTCTGTATTATTTCTTAAAACTGCATGTGAGGGGCCGGCCCCATGGCATAGCCATTAAGTGTGCACTCTCCGCTGCTGGCAGCCCAGTTTGGATCCCGGGCACGCATCAACCACTTGTCAGGCCATGCTGTGGCGGTGTCCCACATAAAAGTGGAGGAAGATGGGCACATGTGTTAGCCCAGGGCCAGTCTTCCTCAGCAAAAAAAAAAAAAAAAAAAAAGAGAAGGATTGGCATGGATGTTAGCTCAGGGCTGATCTTCCTCACACACACGCAAAAAAACCTGCATGTGAATCTATAATTTCTCTCAAAATAAAAATGTTTAATTAAAATATATGTTAGTTACCATCTAGAAAGAAATATAAGAAATGAATAATGCTACATACATAACATAAATAAGAATATGTGCAAAAGTGTTGTGTAGAAAGAAATCTCTTCCACCCATGTCAATTGGGTGATGGTCTTTGAATGTTGGGAGGATTTTGCTAGTTGGAAATTATACATGGAATAGGGGTCTAGATAAAGAAAAATCTGAGCAAATTGCTTTGGAGGTACAGTGACATATAGGTTATTTAGTCTGAAGTAAACGTTACAGACAAAAAAGTGGTCAAAGTTAAGGCTGAAAGAGGGAGATGATATTAAAAATCAAAGTTTCACCTTTTGTAATTTACACAATTCTGTACTATTGAACAATCACGAGGGACATAATTTGCCTGGTATTTTAGGAAGATTACCTAGGCATAAATATAAAGATTGGGGACTGTCACGTACACTGTAGGATGTTTAACAGCACCCCCGCCTCCATCCAGTGGATGCCAATAGCACCCATCCCCTAGCTGTCCAGTTGTGACGACCAAAAACGGCTTCACTTTGCCAAAAGTTCCCCGAGGGGCAAAATCTATTACACTCAAGAACCACTGATCTTGGGGGGATGTTGGCAATTTATGATTTGGTCTTAGCAGTGAGGTCAAGACTGGATACACAGAGTAGATGATTCCTTAGTATTTCCTGATAATATGTAAACTTTCACTGATTCTTACTTTTGTAAGTTGGCCTTGAAATATTTGAGATCAGTAATTCAAAATTTGGGCCCTTCAGTTATTTTCCCCATAAGTACATGTTCACATGAAAATACAATTTTTAAAGGATAAATTGAGTGAGATTGAATGACTCATAAAATCTAAATACACAGGTAATTAACTTCAAGAATCACTCTAGATCAGGGAAGAGAAAAATATATTTTCCAACTTATATTCAAAATTTAAAAATTTCTCCACGCTGCAAATGTCTGGGACATTTCTATGACCTACCTTTAGGGTATGTTACATAGAAGCATGCTCTTAATGAAATTTAAATATTTGCCCTTATGACATTAAGATAAAAGAAGAATTATATGATACAATATACACAGTATTTAAAGCATGTTTTTTTTTTTAAGTTTACTTTGTCCATAACTTCTATTTTGCTATTAGTTACTGTGAGGGAAAAATTGTTGTTTCTCCACAAAAGATAATTAATGTGTTCTGAATTCATATTATTTGGGCTGTCATAGATTAGAAGGATCTATTACTTTAGAGTTATGGACTCTAGAAATAAATTTCAAAAGAAAAAAGCTTTTATAAACATTCAGCATTTTTAAGCTTTCATAATTCAGGCACAATACAAGTATACATTTTTAATAAATGGACTTAATTTTATAAAGTGTATTAAAATGAATACGGGTACATTTAAAATATTGAATTTGGGAACATTTTCTGAGGAGACAAAGGATGGAAGCTTTTTTCATAGCCCCTTGAGGTTCTGCTGCTCCGTGGAACAGCCTCCACAGTCCTACAAAAAGAAGAGGGAGATGGGGACTACTTCAAACCAAATCCTCCCTTCAGAGTTACGTGGTGTAAATTAGCAGCTCTGAGAAGTTTTACAGTCAAGGAATCTGTTTAACTTTGTTCAACCCAAACGTTGTTGAATTCTTTACGCACAACTCTAAGATTGTGATGCACTAGTATTTTTTATGTGTATGTATACTTGGTATTCTAGTTTTGTGTTATTCCTCCTATATCTCTTTACATAGAAAGTGTTGACCATTACCATGCTCTGCAATTAGTAAATGTTCAATCAATGTTGCTAATGATTCTTCCTGATAACTGAAAGCAATTACCAAATGCACTTACCATTTTATATTTTAAAGTGTCTGTTTATATTTCTTCAATAGACCACGAAAGTTTTCAGAGAAGGAGTCATCACATATTCACCTTTATTTACACCACCCTACCACAAAAATACGTGTGGTAGAGTAGTATTCAGACATAAATATGACTACAGCTGCCATGCGGTGTCCGAAAAGCACCTCTGCCTCCCCGATGAAAAGATAGTTTTCAAGGTCTTTTCATTTTTTCAGTAGATTGGAAGACTGGCAGATTGAAGCATACAGTCTTCTATACAAGTAGAAGACTAACAACACTTGAAAGTACTATGTTAGTAAACGGTTGTGAAGATAGCACAAACGTGTGTGTGTGTTTTCTTCGTGCTGCTTCTCAACATATCGCTCAGTCAGTTTTGGCAGACACTATTATTATTATTACTGTTATTACGACTGTTCTTACCCTTGTTTACCAGTGATCGCATACAGGGATATAGAAGTCTCTCCTACCAAAACATCCTAGTAGAAACTGAAGTTATCTAATATCATAGATTTTTAGGCCAGTTTTTCAAGACTAAGGAAAATAAAAAAGATTCAATTTGACCAGAGTCATTTGGAATTTCAACCCTAAAAAATGAATATAACCTATAGTCTTTACTCAAAGAGAAAATCTCCTTTAAAACACTTAGATGTATGAATAGGAAGGCATTTTACTGACTTCCTTTTTTTTCATTTAATGAAATATTCACTCAAAGAACAATATTAAATGTTCGTCTAGGAAAGACGAATAGTATATTCACTGGTAAGGGATTTAAAAATGAATGAACTTATTACAACAATGATATATCCATAAACGTGTATATTTTCAATGAGGTTATAAACTCTAACATCTGAAACTGATGCTAACAGAGTAGTTAATTGCTTTTAGAACACAGACTTTTGTATTTGTCAGCATCGTGTTGTTGCATTTGCAGTTTTCATATTACTTTAGTTGCAGTTTCATATTTATTTCTATAAACACATATTTCAAGTAGTGGGTGGAAATTAAGGCAGCCGGATGGCTCAATGAACTAAGTGAAAGAACTGAAACTCAGAGACACAAGTTCCCTGCTGTGCATCTCTTCCACATAACCTCAGATGTAGTAGGATGATCTTAGTTTTATTGATTCCTGTTAGCTAACTGTTCTAAGTTCAGGATTGTCTGTGACATCATTGTAGTTATTTAATACATATCATAGATAAAAATTGTGTCTAATCTGTGTTTTGATGAAGAGTCAGCATGAAACATAGAGCTACCTGTAGATAGCCCAGCGCCATCAACACATCATATAAATGCCTCTATCTATGTGATTCCAAATCTTCCATTCAATTTAGAAAAAAAATCATGTAAACCTGCACAGGTGCAGAAGCAGTTGGTAGCACCAGGTTGGCAAATTAGCAGGTCATAAAGGGCAGGACCAAGAAAGTACAAACATGGGTTTCTCAGAAGCAGTTTTCATCCAGGAGCAATGAGAACAGACACATAAAGAGGCAGATTCCATGGAAAGCTATAAAAGACTCTCATTACCCTTGAGACACATGGAATGTCCTTCAAGTTCAAGGGTAGGTCTTTAATCTGACTTTAGGGCATCATTCTAGGCGTCTCTTACATTTTCTGGGCTTCTGTTTCCTCCTTTCTAAAACAATTGAAAAAATGTATAATTCATTGGGTTGGTGTGCGGTTTTAATGAGATAAGACACTTATGTAATGGGGACATAAATTCACAGAATATCAACTCAACAGATATATTTATGTGCTAGATGATAGGACAGTGTTGAATATCTGTCTCCCCATTTCTTTAGTAAAGTAATTCCTGGATTTTAACTGGTCTTATAGCCTCCAAGAAGACAGATAGCCTGTCTTTATCTCTTGCTCCTTCTGCTAACTGGAATGTGGACATGATAGCTGGAGCTCAAGTAGCCACATTGGACCATTAAGTGTATTATATGTACTGAGAATGGCAAAGTAGCAAGATCAAAAGAGCCTTGGTCTTTGAAACCTTCACAAAGCCACTGTACTAGTCACACACTGGCATAACATGAAAGTATTCTGTAACGTGGAAGAAAAATACACTATCAGTTTTAAGTATGCTGGGTTTTCTTTCACTGTTGCTGAAGCCCACCTTATCTGATGTTGTGAACCAGACAGAAACACTCCCTGTCCTCATGCAGCACATCTGGTGAAGACAAAAGGAGACAGAATAATTCATCTTGCTCATTTCTGGAGCCCATACTTCTGTGTGGTCTGGAGATCGACATTAGATCCCATACTGAGAGTTAATAAAGCATTTTCCAGGACCTAGTACAAAACCCTTTGAATCCGAACAGTTCAGAGTCAGACCTCTGAGAATTTGAAATTTTCACAGGAGACCAGTCTTAGGTGCCACACGACATGACTCTCTGTGGCCTCCCTTGGGTCTCTGAGTGAATGGACTTGCGCAGCTCATCCTATAAAATGCCGGGAAGGTTGGCTATGCAATGTGACAATGCTGTACAGTGTGTAAGGACTGGTGGTATCTGAAGCTGTGAGAAGCAGTTTTGGATCAAACTGTGAATTGCTGTGTATTCTTTTAAGAAGTTTAAAGGGTAGGCAGAAATTAGTATGTTGATAAGTGATATAGTCAGAATGTTTTGTTAACTGAGCACAGATACTGTGAAGTGGGAATGCAGTGTAGTTGCAAGAAGCAAATAAAGAGGCGGTTAGAGTGTCTCCTCAGTACCACTTTTGATGGATCTTTCCCTTGATATTATAAGTGTCAATCTGCAAACCGACTTCTAGAAGAAAACAATTATACTAAAAGTAATAACTGACTTTGCAGATAGTCGTTACAGTTAATTCCCAGATGGAAAACAGTACCTAATAAATCCTGGACAGATTGTTCCAGCAAAACCTACAAACAAGCAAACAAAACCCAGTAATCTTTCAATATGGAGAGAGTTTTGATAGAAGCAATTAGAATACTAGAAAAGAAATTAGGATACTAGATAGAAGCAATTAGAAGGAGTAAGTAAACACCAACCGTCTATCTCAGAGCTTATATTGAAAGTTTTAAAAGAGACACACGCTTTGTAGGACATGGGCTAGGTATGGATTTGCTCACGTTTTAGGCAATCAACTTGTGATACAGATGACATATATAGGACATCAAAAGAATCCATGTCTTTACCCAGAAAAGAACAAATTGCTCACAAAGTCATTCTGAACCTTGATTTTACGCTCTAAAGACCTGAAAAGAGAAAGGATGCTGTCACTAATTTTCTTTTTTTATAATTTCTAAAATAATTGATGCAGATAGGTACCCAGATATTAAAAATAAAACAGCAACAACAGACAACTACTGAATTTAAGATTTCCAATACACTTGCTTCTCCAACCTGATTTTGTGTTTCTTTCCCCCTCACTTACTTTCCTCCACCCTTCTTTCTGTTCTTCAACTATGCAAAGCTCTTTTTCAACCTAGCGTTTTGCGCACAATGGTTCTTTCTCTGATTGGTTACTTAGTTGCCTCATCTCCTCATTGAAGCTTTAGCTCATCTCCTTAGCATGAGCTCACTTCCTTCCTTCTAGTTCCCTATGTCTTATTCTCCTTTATTGCACCTGTGTGATTTTTTTCCCTCCTCCTAGAACACGGTATTCTGTTTGTTTTCTCTCCATTTGATTTTCTATTTTTCTCAGCACTGCATACTCAGGGCCTAGCAGAGTGTCTGGCAGATAATAGCCTTCTAGTGATATTGGTTAAATAAGTGAGTAAATAAAAATTATTGTATTTTCCCCTTGCTTAGCTTGCCTGAAAATATAGTTTTTAAACTAGAAAACCATTTATTATATAATGATAAAAAGTACTTCTTGTAAAATAAAGTATTAATTGTATTGGAAGCCTTTGTCATTATGATGATCCTAAGGTATATATGCAGCAGTCAGTATTTTTTTTGAGGAAACTAATAATACAACAGGTTGTTTTTTTCTCAAAACAATACAAATTTGTAATATTTATTTCTGAAAAGAAAGTTAGTATTCTCTTTAACAAACAACTACAAAGCAGTCTGTTTAGAGTTTGACACTAGCTCAGTTTACTTCTAAGATACTGAAGTAAATTATTTGCTTTCCTGTTTGACTTCGAATAAACCTGTTGGAAGATGAATGAAAAAATTTTCTGAAAATAATTTTATATGAAAATAAATTTGGTATGTTCACTCTCTATAGACCAAGTGGTTATCGTGCAAGTTAAATATTTCTAGTAACTGAGCAAATAAAGACAGATTCAAGGAAAACATATTAGAGAAATGTTACTAGAGAAATTAAAATGAGCATATAGCATTCATAATTTTTCTTTAATGTTCAAGCCTAGAAATTAACAGATGGTTATATTAATAATTTTAAAGCTATTAGGAACTGGTGTTTAATAAAATAAATTGCATATAATGGGTGTTCTTTAGATAATGGTTTAGTTGTTATATTAACTTCTAGTCATTCTACAATATGACTTTTAAAGTTTTTAAAAATAAGACAAATTTTGTGAGTCAAGAAGCACTGAAATACAAATTCAATGTTTAATTCTTTGTGAAATATTTCCTTCACTTTAAATAGAAAACAATATTGGCAAACACACTGGGTAAGTATACTATAAATAAAGATGATAAATCCCTGTACTGCAGAATTAGTGGGCTATGTGTTTGAAAAATAGAAAATTATTCATACAATAATCAGAAAAATTATACATTGTTTTTCTCCAAATATCTGCCTGTAATGCATGCTCCAGAAAGTCTTAGTATTAGAAACCACTCACTTTTCGAATGATTAATAGGCTGAAATATTTATCATTTACATCTTAAGGAAAGCCTTTATAAAGGCAAATAGCGTCATTAAAACCTACAGTGTAGTTCTAAATTGCAAATTGGTATAGGTGAAAGTTTATTTTAAAAACTAAATACATGGTGACAAATTTAACATAATTAAGCAAGTTAGAAAAGCATTCTAAGACTTTTTCTTAAGAGAGTCCTCTTATAATTATATCATCTAGCAATCCACAAAACTCTTTAAATCAGGATAATGGTATCATCTAGAGAATTAGATGCTTCAAGAAATCACTATAAGACCAGAAATATTCAAGTGTGCCCTTTCATGTTTCTTTCTCTTTCAAGATGGTGATTCATGCTAAGTGCATGATTGAAAGAGGGAAATTTTGTACCACAAAATCTTTGGAAAGCAATAAGTCCTCTGGCATACTTAACAACGTGCTTTGTTTTGAAGATATGAGAACATTACAAGCTGTTTGGGTCTTTTGTCTAAAAATTCCCACCAGAGGCTCCTTTAAGCCACTGTGGTTTTCAGTGCCTGATTCCAGCAGAGCCCAAGTGTGTTTTTGCTGTAGCGTCAGCTGTTACTCATGCTTGTTGCGGCCTGTGTGCATCCGTGGGAGCATACTCAACCTTGTGAGAAATCCACTCACTTTAGGTGCTCTCCCTTAGGGGCATAGTTTTGATCAACTTTTCAAACTAAGTTTCTTCTCTTTGAAATTCTGAGCACAGTGACATATGTTAGCTTGCCCCGACCTAAACAGAAGTGAAGCAGACCTAATAACTGGCCTGTGGTTCTGATATGAAAGACCACATTAAATGGGTAGCATGAGATATTATTACACTTTTTAAATATTCCATCAGGAAAATTATAGTTGAGTGTTTTGATTGAGGTGACAAAGTTTAGTCTGAAATAATGAACCATAATGGACAATTGGCTTGAACAAGGAATTCCTTTTTCTTAAACTTGTCATTGCCCTGCAATTAGAAAAAGAAGATATATCAAGGGGAAAACATTTCAGTGACATTGCCTTACGTATGGCAAATTTGCTCAGCAGAGTTTATGACTTGATAAGCACAGATAAGAGCTAACAGAACTGCTGGAGAATATAGAAGAAAATTACCTGAATTCTGACCCTAAAGTCTTGAAAATAATCAGAAACAAACACACCATCATTACAAAAATAGAAATAATTTGGTATAGAATATAGGAATAGAATGATCGATTTAATATTATATAGGGTTTTCAAAGAAGACAGGAAAAAATAAAGGGGAAAATATTTTTTCTATGTATGTATGCATAAAAGCTCACCTAAAATGAAAGACTGTAAGAATTAATGGAACAATTCCAGGAGGCTCAAATCATTAACTATACATGGGAGAAGGGATATGGGATCATTTTTGCAATATAGCTTTACAAATTTTATTATAAAACTCAATACATATACAAAAGTAGAGTGAACAGTATCATGAACTTCCTTGTACCCACCATCTAGGTTCAAAAATTATTAATGCCTGGCCAACATTGTTTCATCTATACCACTTGCCACATAGCCCCATCCGTCCTTATACAATTTTTGACTTTTTTATCAGGATAATATGACTCCAATGAGTACATTTCATGCTTTCTTCTAGTGCACAGGACAAGTTGAATGCAAAAATATATATGTATAAAACCCTATATATATTGTGGGAGATCAAAATTGACCACCCTGAAATATATCTCTTTACCTTGATTATTTTCTGATGGACATTTGACCTCCCCCAACTGCCTAAAGGAATTTAACTCTGGGTGTAGACAGACTGGCAGCATCCTCGCTAAGCCCATTCTTAACAAATTTCTGTTTACCAAATATTTACGTTTGTAAAAGTATTTCCCTCTGTGTAGTGGGAAGAGGGGGGGATGACCTTATCTGTGAAAACTCTTATCAGGATGGAAGAAGAAGACTTAAATCTACATACTCTTGATTACTATAATTCCTGTCTCTCCAGCCACATTCTCTATAGGTGGCCCTGCAAAGCATTGTCTGACAAACTTTTACATTTCCCTCTTCATGTAAATTGTCTTCTTCCCCTCTGAAATCCTAAAACACCACCCACCCCCAACATCCTCCTTTGTCTTTAGCTGAAGATAGTATTTAAGAGGAGAATCTCTGCCACTGAGTTGAGAAACTCAGTATCCCTGGTTTCTCCCATATATACAGGTTATTAAACTTGGTATTATTTTCTCCTGCTAAGCTGTCTTGTTAATTATTTGGCCAGCCACAAGAAGCTTAAGGGAAAGGGCAGAGGGAGATTCTCCCTCTTTTCTCATAATATATTTATATATATATATGTTATTATGCACTCAATAGTGTCAGAAAAAGATTTGGCATTGGGAAAACTTCAGTGTTAAAAATGTCCTTTAAATGAATTTAAATAAATAGTAATAAATAATAACATAATTATGCTTTTAAAATAACGTTCTACTTTCTGCTTTGTGAAGTTTGTGAACTTTTCCATTCTAATTTGAAGCTTGAATATTGGATAGCCCTTACTCTTACAAGCCTTCTGAGGAATTGTTAATGGGATTATTCAGGTATGTTTTAAGTCAAGGGACAAAAATGACCCAATTTCAAATCCCAAATTTAAACTTCAAATTGTACAAAAGATTTCTGAAATTTCTAGGGTTTAATAGGTCAAACAAAAGATAGAAATTCTAAATGTCAGGAAGAGGGCAAGATACAAAGCATTTGTTGACTGATTGACTTAAATAAGTTAATAAATCCATTATGCTATTTCAACCCCATTATTCCTTATGATCTACACATTAATTGAACACATGTTTGCTAAAGACTGTGGGTGGGTCAACAAAAGAAAAAAGAAAAAGAAAAAAACATATGTGAAGTCATCAGCCAATCACTTTGGCTTAGTTTATTTACATGAGAAATGTTCCTGACTAGAAAAAAACTTGAAGCCCATGGTTTATTCAAGACATTACTTGGTTTTCTATGAGAAGTTCTAGAAGTATCTATAGAAATCATTCTTGGTTCTATTTGCCTCAAGGTAATTCTATACCAGGAAGGGATTAATATGGAAGGAGAAGAGAAAGCGTTGGCCTGAACTCTATAGTGATCTTGGACATATTTTACTTACATAACTAAGTAGATAATTTATTTGCAAAAACACAAATCCTCACTGTGATAGATTTTTCAATAACAGAAATGAAAGGCACATAAGTGTGATCCAATTCAGTGACAAGTGAAATTTTGCAATATGTAAATATTATACTTAACTTGCCATATAGAGGATTACAATCACCTTGCTGTTTTGCAAGGAACCATACAAGTATAGAGAATCTCTTATTTCATAATTAATACCAAAAATAACAATTGCATTGCCTTTAATGCCTTAAAGATAAAATATTAATATTGTTTATAGTGGTTTCAAAACCAAAGCATTATTTATTTACTGTAGTAGTCATAAGAAGAATAGAAGAGGGTTTGGAAAGGAAAACTGCCTCAGATGAAGGTAGCCAAGGAGAAACTGCACTTGGATTGGGCTTCAGGTACAGATTGCCAGCGGGATTTATGCTGAAAAAATCAGACGCAAAACATCTCTGAAGGCCCTGGGAAAGTGTTGTTTACTCTTTACTGCAGATGGCATCATCGGTAGTTGTGGGCTTTTGGAGAAAATTTTTTTTAGTTTAATTTCGACAGTATGCTACAGAGAAATTAGTAGAGCAGAAGAAAGGAGACAATTGGGTGGAGAGCAGTCTGCAAGAACAGGAAAAGAAAGAAATGGATGGGTATAATGAAGGATATAGGGAAAGGAGCTGATAGAGGAAACTTCTGGCTTTGGCATGAATTAGCTGTGTGACTTCGAATACATTATTTATTTTATCAGCACCAAAGTACCTTGTCTTCAAAAATTGAGTTGAGGGGTCAGGCCCCGTATCTGAGTGGTTAAAGTTCTGAAAGCTCTGCTTCGGCTGCCCAGGTTTGCGGGTTTGGATCCCAGGTACAGACTTACTCCGCTCATCAGCCATGCTGTGGAGGCTTCCCACATACAAAACAGAGGAAGATTGGCCTAGGTGTTAGCTCAGGGACAATCTTCCTCACCAAAAATAAATAAATAAATAAATAAATAAAATGGAGTCAAATAGCTGCCTCCCAACAGTTCTATCTTTAAATTAGACCATTTGTGTGAAGTGCCTGCACGCAGTAGGTACCCAACAAACAGTAATCCATTGTTATGTACGTATCCCAATGTTCAAAATACTTTTGCATTTTTAAGCAATAACTTAAAAATTAACTAGTGTTATGAGAGGTTCGGGGATTCGATCGGAGACGTAAAAGACACTTTCCACTCCAAACAAATGGACTGAAGGTATATTTTATTATATAGAGGATAGTAAAGGCGACAGTCTGCAAACAGATCCAAATAGGTCAAATATTAAGAGGGAAAAAATATCAGCCCGACTGGAAAGGGAAAACACCCACATCGGCTGAAGAGAAATGACACAAATCAACCAGAAAGAGAAACACCAGGTTGACCGAAAAGAGAACACATCAAATCAATTACTTCATATCAAATCAATTACTTCACATCAAATCAGTTACTCACAACATCCACGCCCCACTGCCGGGAGAGCCCTGTCAATCGACGCGGCTGGGCAAGGATCACACGTCCTGGGCAAGGTGTCCCTTCCACAGGTGGAACTCTCACCGGGGCTCAGTTTCCAGCAGTTTTTATACCATCAGTAATTTTCAGAGTAAGCAATTACAGAGTTTGCAGAGCAAGCATTTAGTGTTTCCATGCACAAATGGTTATCAGTGGCGTATGTGCACTGAGCCCCCTGGCTAACGTCCCAGCCCAGTAGTTGTGTACGTGCATTGTTCTCTTTGGTTATCGTCCCAGCCCGGCATAGATGGCCAGTCCATCCCGTGCTACGACGCTCCAAGAGCCTTGAAATGTTACAACCTGCAACTCCCTCCGTGAGAGAAGGGCCGGTTCCCACCACGCAGAAAGCAGCTTTGTATTTCTTTTTGTGCTGGTGGCTGTAGGTCAATGGAGCGGCCAAACATGGCTGTACTCATGTCAAGACACTAGTGAGCTGTAAGAGAAATGTCTTGTTAATTTATAATAACAATTCACGATTGTGACTTTTTTGTTTACGACATTAGAATAAAGAAACTTCATGATGTTGACCTTTTAATTATAGATAGTTTCATGTTATGATTATACTAGTGACACTCAGAAATCATTTGGCATAAGATTATTATTTAGATATTTACTCATTTTAATTTATCAACAATTTACACATGCTCCGCTCCTTGGACAGAATTCCTTAAGTAGGGAAATTCCTTTCCACAAACGTGAGTTCTTGAGCCATTGGTGTACTATGAGGGAATGACAGAAAATATATCCTTTCTCAGAAGTTGATGCTGAATTTCCAAATATCACAATCCACATTGTTTCCTAACCATTACTATTTTAACCTTACATAATCCTGAAATAAAGATGAGGGAAATGCTCTCTTCCCCATGTAGCCTGCATTCAGATAACACAACTGGAGTGCTCAGTTGCTATGGTGAGTATCGCTCTAGAAGTACCTTTATAGGAAGTACAATATAAGACCACCTACCCTCTCGTCAGATTTATGAAAATGTCTCAGAACCAGCAAGTACATTACTGATCAGGCAATGAGAAAAATGCCTATAGCAAACTTATATATTTAGGATTTTGCTCTGTGAATCTCTGGATTCATTGCAGTTTCAAGCTCTCCAAGAAAGGAGTCATTTAAACAATGGTTCTACTCTTTGTTTTATAGTCTTGAGTGTTTTGTTTTCTTCGTTTCTTACTGTGCTTTGGGTATTTATTTGAGCAAACAACACAGAACCTGGAGAGGAACAGTCTTTGAGCTAGCTTTGTTTTAATAGTTTTGCTCTCTCAAGTGAGTAAGCTAGTCCGACTGGCTCGTGTGAGTTCTTGGCAATGATTGAGTTTGCTATTTGAGTCTTTAGCACCAAGGCTGCCTGCTGACAGGAGCTGCGTGGATGACTTTGGTTACTCTGGCATGGCAGCATTGACACGTGGAGGGAAGAAAAAATGTTTATATGGCCTAAAGTTGCCTACTCAGCCTACATTTCACTCAACATCTATTTAAAACAAAAATACACTAAGATATTAATGTGAGTGTGAGACGGGGAGCAGGGTGTGTGTGTGTATGGATGTATGGGGAAACATATAGCGTGTAGTCACTAAATTACCTCTGAAATACGATCCCTTTTTCTTCTTAAACTGGAAGATATGCCATGATATGTTTATTAGGAAGTTCATGCTGAGGCATATTTTTGCTTTGAAGGTCATAAAAGAACTCTCCTGGGGATTGCAAAGCAGATTATATGAGGATTTCAAAAGGTTATACAATAAAATCTGGGAAAGTGTGCTAATCGTTGCCCTAATGACTCACCATATTCAGTCTCTCCCTTCCTTTCTCATTGCAGCTAATGCTCATTTTATGTAACAGCCTCAACTGGAACTAACTAGAACATTTTTAGGGTAATGTTAGTTTCCAGGCAATAGTAATTTTCAATTAAAATTGCACAGTGTACCAGTGAATTGAAAGTCAGATATAAGGATGCTGTATTATGGACTTTTTGTTTTTCCTAATCTGCCCCACACCCATGCCTTTCTCAAAATGGGCAACTAGTTTCTGGTTTCTTTTCGGTTTTGCGCCACAGTGCTTATCTGGTCTCCATTCCTCTCTGTAGAGAGAAGACAGAAATCTCCCCAAGATTTAGGCTCAGGTCTCCTCAGGCTACAGTGAGGCCTGCACAGCTCAAGATAAGAGAAGAAAGCACTGCAAACAGCTAGGAATTAATCAGCCAGCCTGGCTTTAAGCCCGGTGTTATAACCGAGCAATTCCGTTTCAGAAGCTCACTTACATTAACTGAAATTAAATGAGACAGGCTCGTTTAATTCTTGTGTATAAAAGACTCTTGAAGCACGGTTTAAACCAGTTAGTTTGTGATGTCATGGAGCAAAGGGGCTAATTGAGCTCATCGGAAAGGGAAGGGCCCCTGGGTTTGTATCAAAGAGGGATTGGACTGGCCTTTGAAATAATTTCCTTATGTCTTATTCATACCTCTATAGCATGACATTTTGTACTATCCATTATCATTTCACCAGAATGTTCAACCCTCCTCTTGTGTCAGTGTTATTTGTAACAGAGGAAGCTCTTTAGGGAATACATATGATAGTTTAATTGTTCTGAGAATCAATGTAACTTAAGGCCTTTCTCATTGTACATCAGAGCCATATTTCTAAATCTGAGCAATAGGATTAATTGTAATGTTAACTACTTCTAGAAAACAGGCTTTTGTTATATTTTGGTAAAGGGCTCAAATACAAAGTAAACACGATAAACCAAAGTATTTCTCTGTTTTCAAGTTTTCTACTCAGATATTTTATTTTCACTAATAAAATTGTGTATGCATGTATTTCCTTCATATATTGCTATCAGAATTAGTTATTTCAATAGCTTTCATATAAAAGCAGCACTAAATCTCATTTTCAAATTTTCAGGATATATTTGCACAGATTAGGACTACCAATTCTCTACCAATTTGAGACCTGTCTTGAATTAGTTTATTAACAAATGTTATCTATTTCCTAATTAAATGATTATCCAATCAGAGTAATCAATGTATACCAATGATAAGGCTAAAAGTAAAGTCCCAAATGGGTTTAAATCTATGACTCTAGACTCAGAATCATCTGTTGTAATGATGAAACCATGTGCTCTCTGTGTATCAGATACTAGCCCATTAGCTTAGTCAAAGATATCGAAAGCTTTTTCTTCTACAGTCTGTTAGTAAAGCAAATAAAACATTTCTCTATATTATTGACAAGTTCTTAATGGATTTATTCCTTAGACACAGTGACCCTTCAACTGAACTTGAGCGGTGCAGAGACAAATACTTAGCATTTGAATATCTCGGGTGTTGATTAAAATATGTTCCTTCATGAAGGTTAAAGTTGTTCAATACATTCAAAGTATATTTTGTGTCTGGCTAACTCAATAATAACAATTTAATTGTGACTTCTTTAGTCATTTTTATGACACAAAATAAAACTGATTTTAATAATAAGCAAATTGAAAATCCATAACTCTTTGCAAAGTGGTGGAAAAGTTTTCCTTAAATACTGATTTATATGGACAAAGGTTTCTAAATAGGTGGTCATTACAGAAGGATTTAAATAGGAAAGAGAACTATGATTCAGTAACTTACTCGTGCTTCACGTTAATTGAGGGCATGGATAGATAATGCTGACCGCTCCACATGGAAACATTCTGTCTTGACAGTGACCTTAAACCTCCTGAGTATCGATGTTTGTAGAACAAAAATTTGGAAATAGCCCAAACATTTATCAATAGGAGGATGAGTAATTAACTGATCAGGTATTCATGCAGTGGATTATCATATGACAGTGAAAAATGAAAAACCATACCATCACATATTGTATTGAAAGAACCTCAAAAATTTTTGTGAAAAATAAAAAGTTACCCATTAAAACATGTAGTATGATCTCATGTCTATAAATGTCAAAACCAGCTGAAATTTAGGAATATATTTTATAGAGATCCATACAAAATAGGTTAAACTAATAGAAAAGCAAGATAATAATAGAAAATATATCAAAGTACTTACTATGTGCCAGATACTTTTCAAAAAATACAGAATATATTTTTACTATTATTGTGATTCCCATTTAAAGATGGAAAATGATGTACAGAGAGATTAAGTAACATCCCCCAAGTCACGCAGCTGTAAAGCCTGGCTCGTGAGGTTGTGCTCATTCGCTGTACTCTACAGCCTAGAGAGGATGACTGACAGAAAATTCACATAGTGTTGACTCCTTGGAAAGGTGGAGAAGTGGGAGGTGAACATATTTGATTGGGAGGGACTTAGACAGGGCTTCAAAATAATCGTAATGCTTTCGCTGGATGATAGTTATACAGATATTCATTTTATCATTTTTCTTTAAAATATACACATATTCAATATATGGAGTTTATAGAATTTTTATATTTTTATTTATAACTTTCATATTTTATAATTGAATAAGTATACTTGAGAATTTGCCACTTTCAGCAGAATTAATCAAATTACTATGGTAATAGAAGTCTACTTTTGTTTAGTTTACTAAAAAATAAATAAAATGGTGTTTAAAATCAATACATTTTATAAACAAATTATCCTGTTATTTGGGTTTTAATAGTCCATTTTGTTTTTTCCCTGAGAGTTGGTGGGAAGAAAAGTAATGATAAGTGATTGTATATATAATAACATTGAAGGGAAGAAATAAAAGGACACATATTAACCTAGCTTAATATATGCCTGAAAGCTGAGATCAGTACTTCACATATTGTTTCTCATTTATTTCAAGCTGGTAGTAAAAATCTACAAGGTAGTAGTAAAAATCTGAAAGAAAATAGTGAAAAAATGTTATTGGCAACAAATATTAATTGAGCACTTAGTATGTCACAGGCATTGTGCTAGGTGCTGGCATATATGATATTTTATTTCATACTTACATAAAACCCAGAGAGAGGTGTTTTATTATCCTCTGCATTTTTTGGATGAGAAAAGGAGGCTAAGATAGGTTAAGTAACACACTTGTTTCTACTCAGCAAGTTGCAGGGCTAAAGCTAGAGCCCAGCTTTTTGTGATTCCAAAGGTAATGCTCCTAATTCTTATCCTCATAGCTTATTTTTAGTCTTTTTCATGTGAAAATTTTCAATCATATAACAGAGTTGAAAGAATTTTACAATGAACACCTGTTGCATAATCTCCTAGGGCTGCCATAACAAAATACCACAGACTGGGTGGTTCAAACAACGAATTGATTTGTTCACAGTCCTGGAGCCTGGGAAGTCCAAGATCCAAGCTCATCGGGGCTCAGTTTCTGGTGAGGTCTCTGTTCCTGGTTTGAAGACAACCAACATCTTCACATGACCTCTTCTTGCGTGTACACGGACAGAATGAGAGAGAGGGGCAGAGAGAGAGAGCACTCTCTGGTGTCTCTTCCTGTAAGGACATTAATCCTATTGGATTAAGGCCCACACTTTTGACCTTATTTAACTTCCATTACTTCCTTTTCGGCCCTCTTTCCAAATATAGTCATACTGGGGGTTGGGGCCTCAACCTATGACTTTGGAGGGACACAAAAATTCAGTCCATAACACTTGTATACTCATCAGTTAGTTTTTACCACTAATTTTTTTTTATATTTGTTTTATCAAATATATACATGATTCTATTCTTTATCCATCCAATCATCTTATTTTTAATGCGTTTAAGAATGAATTGTGGAGAGTCATGAACTTTCCCTTAAATACTTTATCATCTTCAAAATTTTTTACTTTTTATGTAAAATTTACATATCATTAAATGCACAAATCTTAAGTGTGCAATTCAATGAATTTTGGCAAATGCATATATTAGTGTAAACCAAACCTCAACAAAGATAGAGAACATTACTATCATCCCAGAAAGTTTCCTAATGCCCCTTTCAAGTTGATCCCTGCCCAACCTCTGGCCTCTGGTATCCGTTGTTTCAATACTTTTCTACCATCAATTAGATTCACCTGTTCTAGAACTTCACATAAATGGAAGAATACAAAATATATTCTTCTGTGTAAGACTTCTTTCACCAGATAGAATGCTTTTTAGATTTAGCCATGTTGTTGGGTTTTCAGTAGTTTATTTCTTTTTAATGAGAAATAGTATCCTATTGTATGACTACATCACAGTTTATTTGCCAATTATTCTAATTGATAGAAAGCTGCCTCGTTTGTAGTTTTTGACTATTATGAATAAAACTGTTATAAGCAACTACATAAGGTTTTTTGTGGACATATTTTCTTTTGTCTTAGGTAATAATGGAGGGTCAGAATTGCTGGGTAAGTGTATATTTAGTTTTGAAAAGAAATGCCAGATTTTTTTTCAAAGTACTTATACCATTTACAGTTTCACCAACACTGTATGAGAACACTGATTGCTCCACATTCTCAACCCCATTTGTTTGCATCCGTTTAACTTTTAGCCATTCTGGTTAACGTGTAGTAGTATCTCTCTGTGGCTTTAATTTCAATTTCTCTGATGATGATGTTGAGCACTTTCTCATTTGCTTATGGGCCATTCACATATCTCCTTTTATGAAGTGTCTGTTAAAAATGTCAGCTTAATTTTTAGAAATTGTGTTATCATTTCATCATGAGCTCGAGGAATTCTTTATATATCCTGAATATCGGTATTTTCTCAGATATACATTTTTCATATATTTTTCTTTCCCAACTTGTGGCTTGCCTATATGTTTTCTTCTTGGTGTCTTTTGATGATCAGTAGTTTTACATTTTGATGAAGTCTAACTTAGCTATTATTTATGGTTATTACTTTCTGTGATTTCTATAACAAATATTTGCCTACTCTAAGTCACTGAGATGGTCTCCTATGTTTTCTTTTCATTGTTTTATGCTTTAGCTTTTCTGTGTAGGTTTATGATCCATCTTGATTTAATTTTTGTATATTGTTTGAAGTAGAAATTGTGTACTTTTTTTTGAAGGATATACATTTTTGTTAGTCAGTATTCTCCACAGAAACAGAACCAACAGAATAGAATTGGCTCATGTGATTATGGAGACTGAGAAGTCCTAAGATCTGCAGTTGGCAAGCTGGAGATTCAGAAGAGCCAGTGATGTAATTCCAGTCTGTGTCGGAAGGCCTGGGTACCGGAAGAGGTGATAGTGTAAGTTTCAGTCCAAAGGCAGGAGAAGACTAATATCCTAGCTCAAACGGCAGGCAGGTGGAATTCCCTGTTACTCAGCCTTTTGTTCTATTCAGGCCTTCAACTGATTGGATGAGGCCCATCCATATCATGCAGGACAATCTGCTTTACTCAGTCTATTAATTCAAATGTTAATCTCATCCAGAAACACCCTCACAGACACACCCAGAATAATGATTGACCACATTTCTGGGCACTCTGTGGCCCAGTCAAGTAGATTCAAAATTAACCACCACATCGTTTATTCTAGCCCCATTGTTGAAAAGACTTTTCTTTTCCCATTAGATGTTTCAGCATCTTTGTTGAAAATCAGATGACTATATATAAGTGGATCTATTTCTGGGTGAATGAGATAATTATTATATTTGAGGGTACATTGAACTCAAGGTGCTAACTCTTGATTCTCCTTTGAAGAAGTTTTTTAGTCTAATGAGGATAGCAGGCCTGATAGGAGAAAGGGTCCATTGTCAAGTAAGATTCACAAAATTCAGAGATCTTACCCAGGGACCAAACTTGACTAACAATTTAAATAAGAAGTTGGCAAAAATATTTCTATAAGGGGCCAGATAGTAAATATTTTAGGCTTTGCAGGCCACACATGGTCTGTGTCCCATACTTTTACTCATTATTTTTTTTAACAACTCTTTAGCTTATGGGCTATTGTTTGCTGATCTCTGATTTAAAGGAAACAGGTCATCACGAGCCTCAGAGAAAGAATGACGACGGCTGAAAACTGAGTGCAGCTCTCCAGGGCTGTATTTCCTTCATGAAAATGCACTCCAGCCCAGATTTAACCTATGGGATATCTAAGTTATGCATGCATAGCATCACTCACACAAAGGGGACTCTTTTTATTATGAAACATCTCCATTTTATACTCTAATAATTTTATATTTTGATAATTATACAGCTGATAGATAAATTCTAGCAAAGTGGAAAAATTCCAACGTAGATTGAATACATATATTCTGCTAAAAACATTTTAGTAAATACCATCAAGAGGTCTGGTTAGCGTGTTTGCAAGGAGATTTGCCCAGGATGTTTCTCTCTCTGTCTAAATTCTCTCCCCAGCTGTACCCAAGGCAGGGAGAATGGGTTGTAGACCAGCTGCTATCCCTTCCTTCCCAGCAGGATTGAAGAGACTTGGTCATTAGTACTGAGAAGACCTGAGGATGGATTCAAATGATAGAAAGATAATGGAAATCAAATCAGGAATAACAAAAGTGAGTAAAACAAGGACTTTGAGGATGTATGAGTGGGTGAAGTCTTAGCCTTAAGTTGGAGAAGGTTTATTTTTCTTCAAAGACTGGCCAAAGGAAGAGAAGGAGTTTAAATATAAAGGGGTGCTTTTACATGGAAAAATGTGAGAAAAGTGTATTCATACTGGACGACCTTAATTTGAGGAGTAACAGTGGAAATTGAGTATCTGCACAAATGAAGAGGGAGGAATGAATAGGAGACTTGAGGAAAGTGGAAAGATTTGGAAGAACCACCATAAGTGACCTGGTAAACAATCAAGAAGCTAAAACATTTAGCAGCTGTGGTTATGTTATTGTAGTAATTACGCAATGAATAATAATCACCTAATGTGATTGAATGCCATTAATGTGTGACAGGTGATGGGCAAGGCGATTTACACACACTATTGTAGAATAAAACAAAAAACTGTATCATTCACAGCCTGTAAGGTGAATATTTCACACAGCACACAAATACATTGAGAATTTCCAAGTAAGCACAGATCAACTGCTTCTTCTTAAATCTAATACAGCCAGGTTTTCCTTTGGCACTGCAACAGACTACTATTTCTGTTTGAAATTGGAAGCTTGCATTTTGGAAATATGTTACATAAAATATATTTATCTTTGACTAAGAGATTAGGTGATTTACATTCCTCAGGTCATGCTTACTCCAAGGCAAAGACTTATGTAGCAGAAGCGCTGATGGGATCATCCATTCCATTTACAGTATTCACTCTTTCTCAAGCAAAAGTATTTCATTTTGAGTAAGTTAAATTCCCAGGTAATACGACCCCATGATTCACACACAGACTCCAAAACTGAAGATGACATTCTAATTTTACAGACAAGGAAATCGAGGCTTAGACAACCTCAGGAACTCGAGGAGGGCCAAACAGTTAACAGTAGCTGGGATTTGAGCCCAACTCTTCCCGAACCTAAAGCATGTTGTACGGTGTCAGCGCAGGACTTTTTATCTCATTGTTTGAACATCCCTGCTGCTCTTCTGCGGCTTTAAAGAAGAAGAGAACGTAGAGATGGATGACTGTGACTAACGATTGATGTGGAGAACATAGAGACTTGAAAAATAAAAGGACATTGGTTTTCCAAGTGTTCAGTGTTGATCTAATGGCTTATCTCGGAATCTTCACTAGTTGGGACAAAAAGGGAAGGCAAAGTTGATGATTAGTGGACAGTTAGAAAGAGCCAGATACTAGGGTTCAATATAGTTCAATACACATAAATTGAACTCCTACTGTGTATCAAAGGGAAATTGACCATGACTAAGGAGTAGTAGTTAATTACAGAATATCGTGTAAGTGAAGGTCAGTTTCAGAGGGAAGGAGTTTAGCGAATGAAGTTCAGAGTAGCTATAGTAGTATTTGAAAAGCTAGGTTCATCCACGAGGGTGACTAAAGTCATGAATATTAGATGCTGTGGAAATGAGTCATCATTTAGTGGCAAAGGACTAACACTCTTAAACAAGTTGGTGTGAACCAGAGTTTTAGTAAAAGGCTTATGAGGAACATCATCGCCCCCTACCACAGAAATTAGAGCAAGTGCTCATGAGAACTAGAACCTCTGAAATGTTCAATGATAATCTCACCACATAAATGTCTACATACGTTGACAATTCGTATATATATTCTTCTGACGATGTAGTCTCTATAGTGGATAATGTTTAATACATTAAAATTCATTTCTTTGAGATAGAATACAATTTCTGATTGGTGGGATTTTACAAGTTGATTCAAATAAAAAGCTGGGAAACAACTTGTTACCCACATAAAGGATTATAAGAGATCTTCAAAGTGTTCTTTACTGACAGTTGGGTGGTAAAGGGGTGTGATGCTGAAATACTTAGCAATAATTGCAAATTAAAGAAAGCATCACAGGAGATTAGCTGTCTCTTCACAATGTGTGGGATACCAAAATACACTGTAGATTTAGCAAAGCTTTCAAAAAGACTCTAAGCTACTAAACTGAGAAAGAGATAAGAAAGGAAATATAAATACATATATTTAATATTACTAATCTCTTGGGTTGCTTTATTTTATGCATGCTGTGAAAAAAATTGAGAATATAAGGATGGATAAGAATGAATGAGTCTTTTTCAGTATATCCCACATCAAAACCATTTTAAAAGAATAGAAAATATATTTCTAGTCACAGTTGAGAATATTTTTAGGAGTGATTTTCAAAACTTGAAAGAGACTTCAAAGAAATGTAAATCTCATGCTCTGTGCTCTCCCATTCCCCCTAAGGTCAGTTTCTTGGCAGTGTTCTTTTCAGTCAAGAGAGTTGTCTTTGCCAGGACTAGTCTACTGGGAGACAATTGTGTGTTGGGCAGCTGCCTTTTCAAGGAGAGATGTGTCTCTCCTGCAAACCTTTTTCTTGCATCTTCTCAGGTCTAAGAAGCCAGTCGTCTAGCTGTCACTCCATATGCTATGCCATATGCTAATTTGACATGAAGCTGCATTGCAGGCAAGTTTGTTTCCCAGGATATCACTCCAGGAGAGTTGACAGGACGGTGAGGCCACATCAACAAGGGGATCAGTTTCATACCCATGAAATGGGGCCCACTGGCTCTTCCTACTGTCCTCACAAGGCGGGAGATGATTCGGGGATGGTCAATCAGAAGCTCATCTCAGGTGTGATCCCTGAAAGCAAGCAATATGCTCTAGTGATAGATGCAATATTCACTTTCACAAAAATTCTTTGTTTGAATTTCTGACTTCAAAAGAAAGGCTCCCCTGATAGAACTGGATAAGCTGTTTTATAGTTTTTAAATTTGATGGTGACTTCATCCAAACTCGGCTTGTTAGGTAAAACTGAGATGTCACTACAGAGTGATTCTTTTTGGAAAAGACGGAAAATAAGATTTTTTTAAATGAACAGTAAGTGGGCATGCATTTCAGAAGTGTTTTGAGAAACTGCTGTTTTATCTTTACCAAAGTGCTTGCAGTGGTGCAGCCTCCTTGGGGCAATAATGGATGATGTTAAAGCGATGGAGATGTAGAAAAGCAAACAGACGGGAAAGCCAGAGGCATATATTCCCTCCTTAGGCACTCAAAAGAGTCATTCAAACAACTGAAGGCAGAATGAAGTTTTGAGAACAGGGCCTGGTGGAGAGTTCAGAGCCCGGGCTCTAAAAGTGATTGGCTCCAAGAAAAACAAAACAGCTTTCATTGTCTTACTCTCTGGGGAGAGTTTGAGACAAATTGACCTAGAATGATAGAAACAAAAAATAATCTGTAGCTTTTCCCTTTCACTGTGGGAATCTGGAAGAGTGGGCTCCATTTGATTTCAGGGGACACTAATGGAATGGTGAAGACTGCGGCCGTTTCTCCTGCACTACCCCTTAATTCTCTAAAGAGAATTTCAGTTGTATTGTATGTCCTTGAGCACCCGGCTGTGACGAATCTGTACTTGCTCAGCGTGCCAATCATGCATTTTGTGACAGGAGCTTGACATGGAAAGTCCTGTGTGTGGTACACACGTTACAGGCAGTGGTGTTATTAAAGCAGGATGATGAGGATGATGGTGATGATGTGTGTGATTTCCTTTAGTGGGAAGAGGAGAGGAAGTTGGCTGGGAGGGAAACTGCTGGTTTTGTTGTATGTGCTTTTACTTCAGGGACTACTCGGTCTTACAGATTCTGAAATTCAATTTTTCTGAGCTCTACCAGGGCTTACAGGCTCTGTGGATTCAATGCAGACTCAACTCTCCAGGGACTAGTGATAAACGACAATGTCAATTTATTTACGGTGCAATATCTATCTGGCCTTCAGTGGTTTTTCCAGTTTGTCTAGTGGGAATATTAGCAACCCTCACTGGGAAAATGTTTACCAGAATTAAACTAGACTGGTTAATAATTTGGCCACCTAAGAAGGAGAAATTATAGTCTCAGAGTACTTTTAACCCATTCAAATAAGTCATGTCAACATCATGAATACCACAGGTGAACCTTTTAAATAAAATGCTAGGAAACAGAGGCATTTGGATTTGGAGGATCTCCCATTTTTCCTATTGTCATCTGTCCTTCTCAGTTCCTCTCGACCCATTTGTTCCCTTACCATTGGGTAATGCCTCATTCTTCAACAATACCCCTTTTTTAACCCGTCCTGTGGCCTGTGGCCCCTGACACTGCAACACTTACTCCCCTCACCCCAGATTCCTCAGGGTCTGTATCTCAGTGTCAGGACAGAGACAGAGCACTGGCCTGATGAATTGTGAGGTACACGGTACTAGCAACAGCTCAAGCTAGTTCATGTTATCTTTAAAGAGATTACTGCATTCAGAGGATGAAATTTAAGGTCCTCCATATGCAAGCAATTTCTCATGTTTAGGTAATGGGTGATTTTGTTCACCACCACCACACAGTAATGCTGTAGATATATAATTTATGGAAAAAAGACAATTGATCATTCTCCTTTACTCTGTATGGGACAAATTATAACTTGAGTATTTTGCCCCTTTCTAGCAGTCCCACTCATTCATTCATTCATTCATTCATTCATTGGTCCTAGCATTAACCATATAGTGTATTCCAGTCCTTTGCATCAGTTTTAAGTGATGCAAAAATAAAAAATTCAGTTTGTGCCAAAGATCTCACGTTATGAGGAGGAAAGAGAAAAATGATATTAATAATAGCAATAATAATCATTATAATAGCATATTCTATTTATTTATTCGTACCTACTTTGTGTCATGACCTGTCTCCATTCTTTCTATCACTCATTTAAGCCTCATAACACCATATACTAGTATTACTATCATATAATATTAAGTGTTATCCTAATTTTATAAATGAATCAGAGAAGTTACATAAATTGCTCAAGGTCACACAGCCTTTAAGTGACAAGGCTTGGATGTTAATTCCTGCGTATCTGACTCTGAAGCTTGTACTCTTATTCACAATGTTAGTCTTTTAGAAAAATTATAATACAGTGCTATGTAAAAGATATGAAAAAGATGCTTTGCAAGAAAAGAAGGAGGTGGTAAGAGGTTCTGTTCAGGGAATTTTTCAAACAAGAGGCATGACAGGAATTGATGCTGTAAGTGTTTTGGGCCCAAAGATAAGACAGGGCAAAAAACAGGGGGGAAAATCCAACACTTAAGAGAATCGCAAATAGTTCTGTATTGCTGAAGTTTAAGGGAAAGTAAAACATAAAAACTGGAGAGTTAGGCAAAAGCCAGATTCTAAAAGCCTTGCAAGTTTTCATAAGAGGCTTAAACTTTGTTCTATGAGCAGTGAGAAGCCACTATAGAATTTTAAAGCAGGGGAGACATATGCTATGTGTCTAAATATACTTAAAATAAGATTATCCTCTACTTTCCCAGTTGGAAGATACATAAATACAAAAATTTTTTTTTAATTATTTTCTTTCATTCTTGGTGAAGTAGGTATATTTTAGACATACATTTAAACACTATAATATTATGTTAAATGGCAAATTAATTTAGGATTATTGCTTTATTCCACTCTATCATTTCAAAACTCTCTATTCAGTATCTGTGCATTAATATCATCTGGATCACTTGAGATGCTTCTGAGTTGGTTAACATACCTTTCCAGAGCACATCACTTCACTTCTGAGATATAACACATTGTGAATCCATATTTCAGGCTGTCATTGGAAATCATATTCCAAGCTGCAAGAACCCCATTTCTTAAAAGAAATGTTCTTACAGGACAAGATTGGAAATAGAACTGTGTATCTCCAGAATTTACACACTTACTTACTGTATTGTTTTTATGAATGATCATAAACTGACGTGTACAATGGCATAGAGCTCTGTCACTCTTAGCTTAAAACCTCAGGATATATTATTAAATCTACCTTTTATTGAGTACCTTTTGTGTGCTCCACATTTTAAATATTCCTCTATATACATTTTCTATTTCGCTATTAAAGCCAAGTCGTCTTAGACTTAGGACACATCTACTATGGACTATGTCATATGGAAGGTACTCAATGAACCTTTTATGATTGAACAAATGATTATAACAGATGTAGTTATCATAAGAGCTATTTCTTAAAGCATTAATTTATTTTTAATTCCATATTTTTATACTCACTTGTCATTATGTAATATTGCAAGCTAGGAAGAAGTAGGGAATGAGACTCCCATCTTTTGCAAACTCTGGCAAAACTTTGTTTTGTCAGAGTTTAGAACTTGGACCATTTAATGGGTGTGAGATGGTATTCTTCTGTTTTTTTTTTCTGAGGAAGATTAACCATGAGCTAACATCTATGCTAATCTTCCTCTACTTTTTTATATATGGGTCGCCACCACAGCATGGCTTGATGAGCGGTGTGTAGGTCCATGAGAACCCTGGGCCGCCAAAGCAGAGAGCGGAACTTAACCACTACGCCACAGGGCTGGCGCCCAAGATGGTATTTCTTTATTGCTTTAATACATTATTCCCTGCTTCTAGTAATACTGTGCATATTTTTCTGTGTTTATTGGCAATTTGGATTTTATTTTCTCTGGCTCTCTTGTTCATATTCTACACTCATTTTTTGTTTAGTAGTTTTTTTCTTTTATAATTTATTTGTAGCAATATTTCCTATATTTGGGGTTTAGATTCGTTGCCAGTTTTATGTTTGGAATATCTCATCCCAGCCCGCGGCTTCTCTTTCAACTTTGTTCACCGTGTTTTGTATTGAAGAGGCATTTTCCACTTCAGTGCAGACAAGCATGTAGAATGTTTTCCTTAGTAAATTCATCAACATTTCAATTAACTGGCCAATTACTGGAATCATATCATATGGATACACATGAATAGACAAAGGAGTGAGAAAAGAACCATCAAGTGCATTATCGATTGATGATGAAGAATTCCACAAAAAGATGACTGAAAAGGGGTAATATACTTTAGTGGAGAAATCATAGGATTAACTTAAATGGTTTTAAGGAAACAAGCTATGTAAGTGTAAGGTATTGTTAAACAGAAGGATAAAAATGTAACACATAGTTCAGAGTGCACACATTAGTCATCCTTTTCGGTTTATATATTGGGTATTGGGGTTCTTGGTTGTTTAAATGTCAGGTATTTTCTTTGATGTTCTTTGACATTTTCTATAAACCTAGAATCCATTTTTTTTTAACAGCACAAGCTTAGACTGTGAAATGTCACTTGCTATTACTTTCTTGAAACACATGACTGAATATAGCATATAGCACTGTGGTGGTATATGTAATACTGCAGTGGATACTTGGAAAACATCTTGCAGCAAGAGCTAATTAATTTTTCAGGCATCTAGGTGAAGGTGGTGGCCTTTACTAAAATTCATTTCTTATGCAGGGCAAAATCAGAGAACAGAGTCTGTACTCCTAGTAGGTAATAGCAAATCTGATGACGATAAGAGCGTGATTAAGTGAGGGTGGTTTTGCTCATCTACTCTTACCCTGAAAACCTGCCTTTTATCTGTGTTATAGAATTCATGAGACCTTTACATGAGTTACCTCTTCTGATTCTCCAAGCTTTGTGCAGTTGGCTGTATAATAATTATTATCCCCATTTTAGAGATGGGAAAACTGAGGCTCAAAAGTTAAGTGACTTGGTTGTAGTTAAGGCCCAGTTAGCTTTTAGCTTGTATCCAGAGTTAGTGCCCAGGTCTTTAGAATTCTGGTCTGGGTCTGTTTTCTGTTTTGTTTTGTTTTTCCCTTTACCTCACTAGATCCCTTATCTGTATATGGGGTCCCTGATGCCCTCAAATGGGCTTATCCATATATTCAACACACCAGCCTGGGCTAGATGCTAACACTGATTGGTGGGGGAATGCATGGTGATTTTAAACCATGTGTGCAAATTCTTTGACACTATTCCCATCAAAATGTGAAGTTTAATTCCCCTGTCTTTGAAATGAGCCAGTCTTAGTTAATCACTCTGACTGATAGAATGTGGCAGAAGTGACGCTGCTTGATTTCCAGACTAAATCACAAAGGGCAACAGAGCTTCCTCTTGGCTCTCTCTCGGGACACTTGCTCTTGGCACCCGTTCATCATGCAATGAGGAAGCCAAGCAGCTACACGGAATGCTCAGGTGGAGGAGCTCTGGCCACAGCCCCAGCAGAGGCCCAAGCCAACAGCCAGCATCAAATGCCAGGCGGGTGTGTAAGGGAATCTTCAAATGATTTCAGCTTCTCAACCTTCTAGTCACCCTATCTGTTGCTGCATGGAGCACAGACAAACTGTCCCCAGCAAGCCCAGCCAGGTCACAGATTCATGAGCAAATAAAATTTGTCATTGTTTTAAGCCATTAAGCTTTGGGGTGGTTTGGATACAGTGAAGATAACAAACAGATAGACTCACTTGCGTACATTTATTTAACACTCCCGTTGTGCTGACACTGTGCTTGGTGCTAGGGACGAAACGAGGAAGCAGAGAAGGCAACAAACATTTGCAGGCTACATACTGCAATCTCAGCGCTGTGATTTGTGGAAACTTACATATGTTGTCCCGAATCATTCTCAAAATAACCTGTAAAGAAGGAATAATTATTATCTTCACTTGGCAGAGGATAAACAGGAGAAACAAGGTTAAGCGATTTGTTTGGATCACACTATTGGTAAATAGTAGAACTAAGACACAAATCTAGTTTTTAGGACTCACACTTTATGATTGTTCTTTCTCTCTGTGAAAGGATGATTAGGATGTGCTTGCTGAAGATGAGGATACTACATTGGGGGTAAGTTTATAACTAATTATTAAGCAACTTAATAAATGCTATCATAGAGGTATGTGCACAGTGCTTCAGGAACATAGATGGCAGAATGATTCTTTATTCTGACCTATCTTCCAGAATTGATTAAGATTTCTTCACACTTTTGCATAAGAATTAATAGTCACTTGGGTCTTGAAAGTGATTTGGAAGGGGAAGGATTCAGAAGAGCACTCAGATCAGAGGGAAAATTATGGCAAAATCGTAGAGATGCGAAGGGCCTGGGGTAGGTGGAGAAAGACCAGGGTTTGGGCTGATGTGAACACAGGGAAAAAGGAAGGAGTGGCCAGAGGCAAGGCTGGATAAGAGAAAGGAGCCAGGGAAAGAGTTGGGGAAGACCTTATTTCTCCGGCCATGGAGTTTGCATCTTAACCTAGAATCAACAGAAAATCGATGGGGGTGCGGCTGGGGACGTTTAGATGAGAGAGTGCTTGACCAGATGCTTAGTCTAAAAAGACAGCGTGGGTTGCTGTGTGGAGATATCATGTCAGCAGTTAAAACCAGTCAGGAAGCGATTGAAACAATCCTTATGAGAAATGAGGAGGCACCTGAACAGAGGAGAAGTAGTTGGAATGAAAAAGAGAGGGGTGATTCAAGAGAGTTTTAAAATAATGGTTTTGAATTACTTTGGTTATGATTTAGACGGTTGGTTGTTGACCCTGGATTGAACGGATGGTGAGTGCTTGATTCCAATCAGGGGGCAGAGGAATGTGTGTATGTGTAAGAGGGAGATCGAGTTCATGTTTGAAAACGTTGAATCAGGGAAATTAAAAATACCTCAGTACAAAACTAAAAGTGTGAGTCAAAAAAGTCAGATCTGAAAGGTGGGTACTTGAGAGTTAGTGGAAGGCAGAAACAGGAAAGGAATGGAAACGTATGAAATTATCTAGTGAATACTAAGGGAAAAGGGCAGAGAACATGAACATGGGAGGTCATATTACTACTTAGGGGCTGCTATTGGAAATGAGCCAGTGAAAGAGAATGAGAAATAGGTGTTAGAAAGAGTGAGGAGAAACAAGACATCCTGATTCTCTCGAATCCAAGAAAAAGGAGGAAGCTAAAAGCAGCAGATGATGCAGAGAGTTCAGGTAGCATGCATGCCAAAAAATGGCATCTCCTTTAGCGCTGAGGACGTGAGTATGGAATTTCAGCTGTAGCAGATGGGAGTTTGGGGAGGCTGAACAAAGGTGGACTTGAAACTGCAAAAGGGTGAAAGGTAAAGAAAAAAATTTCAAGAGCAGGAAATGCTTTTGTTAAGTTCATGCAACTTAGTGCCTCTAAAGCAACCTTCCCCCCTCTCTAACATTTTTAATACTGTTGTTTGGGCTTGAGACAGGCAAAGAGGAAACGTGAGCAGATAGTACCAAAAGGTCTGATGAAATCGAGTTTGAGAGAATCAGAAGTAAAGAAATCTTGACAACATATGCAGACAAGTCTTCAGGAGTTTGCTGAAAGGAGGAAGAAAAATAGGGCAGTAGCTCCTGTGTGATATGAGGTCAAGAATTTTTTGAAATTAAAATTTATTTTTATTAACATGGGTGATATCGCATTATTTTTAAATATATGTGTATCTAAATATACATATACACATGTATGTAAACATATGCATATATTAATATACATTTATAAATTATGTATAAATGTATATATGTGTATACATGTAGGTATAATATATACATATTGGCATAAACTGATGTTTTTGTCCCCACAAATATTCATATGTTGAAATCTAATCCCCAACGTCATGGTATTTGGAGATGGGGCTTTTGTGAGGTGATTCGGTCAAAAGTGCAGAGCCCTAATGAATGGGATTAGGGCCCATATAAAGGAGACCCCAGAGAAATCCCTTGCCCCTTCTACCATGCGAGGACACAGCAAGACGACAGCTGTCTATGAACCAGGAAGCTGGATCCCACCAGACAACGAGTCTGCCAGTGCCTTGGTCCTGGACTTTCCAGCCTCTAGAACTGAGAAATAAAATTCTGTTGTTTAAGCCACCCAGTCTATGTTATTTTTGTTATGGCAGCCTGAATGGACTAAGGCAAATACATATGTATTAATACACAATTTATATATATATATACATGTACATATATGTACATATATGTAGTTTAAGATTAGAGATTTGATGAAATGATACAATAAAGGGGGAAATTGATGTGAGAGAGAGAGGGTAGACTCATTGGAGGGATAGTCTTGAGTCATTGACAGGAGATGGGATATCCTGCATAAGCAATGTGGTTGCTTTACCTACAAGTAAAGACAACTCTTCCAGGTTATCAGGAGGGAAAGGAGAACAGACGTATATACAACAGGGATGCTGGCAGATGTGGTGGCAGAAATATGTAGAAGCTGTCTTCTGATTGCTGTTTTCTCAGTGAAACTGAAATCACTGTAATAGCTGGAGTGAGAAGAGGAAAAGCTCATGTTAAAGATCTGAAGTGAGCAAAGGAATAAAACAGTGAGATAGAAGAGTGCAAGCATGACTAGATGGGGGCATGTAGATGAATTGCTGGGCCTTGTTCCTCAGCAAGGGGTAGATTTCAGTTAGAATAAAAACATAAATAGAAACATCAGAATAAAGGTTTAGGTGTAGGAGATTCCCTAGTGATTGGCTATACATTTCAGAGAGTACCATGGACTGATTTTTTAAGTTTCTGTAGAAGATGTACAGACCCTTATGGAATGAGAGTCTTGGTGATAAAGAATGATCTAGAAATGTGAGTTTCTCATGAGTTTCTCATGATGTGTTCTGGACTGAATGTTTGTGTCCCCCAAAATTCATATGTTGAAGCCCAGCCCCACCCCCCGCCATGTGACTGTATTTGGAGATAAGGCCATTATGGAGTAATTAAGGTTAAATGAAGTCATAAGGCTAGAGCCCTGATCCATTTGGATTAGTGTCCTTATAAGAAGAGACACTCTCTGTCTCTCTCTCCCCCGTGAGAACACAGCAAGAAGGTGGCCATTTGCAAGCTGGGAGGAGAGCCCTCACCGTGAAACAAATTGGCTGGCAACTTGATCTTGGACTTCCAGCCTCCAGAACTGTGAGAAATAAATTCCTGTAGTTTATGCAACCCAGTCCACGGTATTTTGTTATGGCAGCCAGAGCTGACTGATGCACAATGTCTGAAGTAAATGAGGATAAAGAATGAAATGAGTTTTAAATGAACCATCTCCATACAGACTGTTTTGTTAGGCTGAGTATTGTGGGTGAGAGAGAGGCAGGGGTTTTTGAGGACCAATCAGGGCTCTCATTTCCCAGCTTCCCTTCTGCTGATGCTGATGAGAAGGTGTCTTGGGAAAAACTCAGTTCTCCTCCTGTGTTTCTCCTTTACTCTCACACTACTACCACACTCACAACACTTTTGACATTAGATGTGTGGAGGTTTTCCTCCACCAATCAATTCTCTGCAACACCAGCTGAGTGTCCTACAGTTTAACTCAATTCTGACACTATCTATCTGGAGATAGCATCAGATCCCACAGGGTAAGGGCTCAGTCCCACAAGACTGTTTCCACCCCACTTCAGATGCCAATTGCAAGTCCAGGTGGTCACCTGTGCTCTGACCAATTGGCTATAAATCTGAGGTTCCCCTCCTTGGGTTCGATTAATTTGCTAGAGAGGCATACAGAACTCAGGAAAATACGTACTTACCTTTAAAGTTTATTAAAGGATATGAGGATAAATGATAGAGATGAACAGCTAGATGAAAAGATACATAGGGTGAGGTCTGGGAGGGTCCCAAGTGCAGGAGCTTCTGTCCTCGTGGAGTTGGGATGCGTCACTCTCCCCGTGTGGATGTGTTCACCAACCTGGAAGCTCTCCGAACCCTGTACTACTGGGATTTTTATGGAGGCTTCATCACACAGGCATGAGCAATTATTAACTCCATTTCCAGCCCCTCTCCCCTCTCTGGAGAAGTGGGGAGGGCGGGGCTGAGAATTCTAAGCTTCTAATTATGGTTTGGTCTTTCTGGCAACCAGCCCCCATCCAGGAGCCCACGCAGAGTTGCCTCATTAGAACAAAAGACAATTGTATCACCCAGGAAATTCCAAGGGATTTAGGAGCCCTGTGTCAGGGACCAGGGTCAAAGACCAAACATTAGAACAAGAGATGCTCCTAGTGTTCTTATCTCTTAGGAAATTATAAGGGTTTCAGGAGCTCTGTGCCGGGAATGCGGTCAGAGACCAATATATATTTTCTATTATCTCACACAAGGCAGGGGAGGAAAGCAGGCATTATCGGTGCTTCACTTATTTCTCTTTTGTACTCACTGTTCCTGTGTATGCTCACCCAACAGATTTCTATTGCAAATGCTTGTGACCCTGCTTACAGGGTGCTCTGACCACTGGAAAGCACTTGGCCCTGTGGAAGCATGTCAGAAGTACTGGGATGTTAATGTTCCTAGGGAGCATCTTTCATCCACCAGCTGATAGGAGTTGGTAATAAATCTCCACACTTTTGGACCCTGAATGAGGCAACTTGGAAGACTTTTCTATGCCGTCTCCCAAAAGCTCCCTGTAGGACTGAGCCAGTGTTGACAAAATGGCAACCTGCTCATTAATGCATCCTGTATTGGCTCCCTTTCCTCCCCTGTCTTATTTATCGCCCCCACTACTAGTAGTACTTCCTGGGATCACCTCTCAGGTCAACTACTTACACTCAGGTTTTGCTTCCAGAGAAACACAAGTTATTTCTTTTTTAATCTAGCCTCACCCAGTTCCATATACAGTCATGCATTGCATAACGATGGGGATACTCTCTGAGAAATGTGTCCTTAGGTGATTTCATCATTGTGTGAACATCATAGAGTGTACTTACACAAACCTAGGTGGTATACCCTCCTACACACCTAGGCTATACATTACTAATCTCACGGGACCACGATGGTATATGTGGTCCTTTGTTGACCAAAACATCATTATGTGGCACATAACTATATTAGAATTACAGACAACAGAATATTTTATGATTTCCTTCTTTGATTAAGATACTATTAGTATCCCATTATATGCTATAAAATATATCAGCAAATAAAAAAAGGTGGTTATAAATCCAGTGTAAGGAAAAAAAGAAAAGAACTATAATTTAGTATACTACTTGTCCTAGAAGTAATTAATACTTAGTTATCATAATAGAAATCTAATATTGATCTAACCAAAAAGTGAAATATAAGTATAGGGGAAGGATGGGTAAATTACATGGAGCTTCTCACATAAGCTAAATTTCCACGACCCTAGTGAAAGTCATAGATACTGCCTAAATTGATAAACCAAGAATGGTTTTTTTTAATTGTTATTTAAAGTCATAGAGATGTACCAGAAAAAAACAACCCTAAATAGTGCCTCTGAGGAGCAAGGCTGGGAGGTAGAAAGTCAATGAGCAAGAGAATGCAGTAATTATGTTTTCTTCTATCAACTGATTACTATTCTGATTTCTGAAGACTATGTGTATGTACGTATATTTATTAAAAATTAAAATACATATTAAAAATTCCACTGCCATATATAGTTGTACCTTTTTTTTTAATACCATGTCCATACATATTCGTATCATGCTATCACAGAGAAAATGAAGTTCTTTCATGAAAAATTCTTGTCTTTCACAAAATTTATGATTCAGTTCCATAGTTGTTGAATGTCTTTACTTCTTAGGTACCATCTAGATGGTATGTTTCTGCAGTCAAGGGCAATGTTTTTATCTGTTTGCTTAGTAGAGAAATTATCAATAAATTTTTAGATCATTGACTCTCTGTCTATTACTCTTTCTCCTGTCTTCTTTCTTCTCTTGCAAGGCAGCTCTAGGACTAAGGAAAAAAACTTAAATTTTTCTACATTGTATTGAAACATATGCACCTTTACTTTTTAGATTATCATGATGTATCGCAAACTGTGCCTTTTCTTATGTAAGCAATTAAGCCCAGCATTTCTTTATTTCTGTTTAATTTTTGAGCCACTTAATATCTCCCAGGTTTTACTGTCTCTTCTTTCTGTAACGCTTCTTCCCAATTATTGTCAAATGATGATATATAAGGGAAAACTTTTCATAGTAATCAAGAGAGATTACTAATGTGCTAATGTCCTCTTACACTAATTAATGTGCTTAGCTTAAGAAACACATAACCGTATTTCAATACCTCAAAAATACTTCAAACATTGTCTACAAAGCAGAATTATTATTAGTTCCAGCAGATCTGCAAGCAGAATCTTCACATCACCAACGAAGGGACAGGAAAAACAGGAGAGATTTTTCTCTTTTTCCTCCCTCCCTCCCTTCCATCCTCCTTTCCTTCCTTCCTTTCTCTTTCTGTGTTTCTGCATTCAGGACTAATGTAGACATCAGCACCTCTAAATGCATATCAGGAAAGCTAATATGTATTACAAATAAAATGACACTTGTGTAATCAATAAATGGATGCCTATGCAGTGAAAGAAACCACTTTCTTATCTATATTTTGCTTTCCTAGGCATTATCAGAGGCGGTTAGAGAGTTGGTTTTCAATTTATCCCTGTATATACCTTATTTTTCTTGTGTATTGTAAACATTTCTTTCTTTCTTTCTTTTTTGTTTTTTTACCATTTTAACCATTTTAAAGCATACAATTCACTGTCATTAAATACATTCACAGTGGTGTGCAACCATCACCGCTATGACTTTCCAGAACTTTTTCATCATCGCAAAACAGAAACTCTGCATTCATCAAACAATAACTTGATTTTTTTTAATCAAACTACTAAAATTCCTAATATAAATATGTGGAGTTTTGGAAGTTGTTTACATGAAAAGAAAATCAGAAAAAATAATTTAATTGAAGGGACTTTTTTTTTTCATTTGGCAATTTTCAGAATTGAAACAGATATATTCTGGTAATATAGTAAAGTTTACCCTGGTCTTACTTCTCTTATATCAATTATCTTACTGAGGACTTTTCTTAATAGAAAAAGTCAGTTCTACTCTTTAGCTATCAATTTTGCATTCTTGATAGCAATTACTATTGCAATGGTAACACAGAAGTTCTAGGCAGCCTTAATCAACATGGTTCTTACGCCTGTCAAGTAGATCTATTTTTCTCAACTGACCTTTCAACAGTAGTCTTTAAAAAACAGATTGGAGCAAGGGGATATTCTCACTCAAGCGGACACATGTGGAACTAAAAAGATATTTAAATTATTTTCTAATTGGAAAGATAAGTCTTTCTCCAGTCAAGATGTGATTTGGAAAGAAGTTGACTCTGTCCAGCAGTGCTGAGTGATGTGTATGAGGATGCTTGAATCATATCCACTACTGCAGTAGGACATTGCATTCATTAAAATAATCTGTGAACAGCTATTTTCCCAACAGAATAAGTTAACTATGTATTTACCTGAGGCCAGATACATGTGATAAGGACTTTCAGAACCAAAGCTACTTCTTCCCATGAAAACAGTTTATTTTTCCCAAGTCCTATTTGGACTTAATATCTGTATTATAAGATACACCAGGTGATTGGCTATTTCAAGTGAGCTAATGACAAGAAAAGCCACTTTACCACTGCAGGTAATTCATTTACATGAAGATGTTTAATATCCTATCTTAATTTCATTATTTTTTTTTGAATGAAATTACAAAATTCTAATTTCTTGATTTCAAAAAAATCACAAATTATACTCATGGTAAACGATGAAATGATTATATAGAAAATATTTTCATGGAAACTGGAATAACTGATTTATTCATTAATGATGAAAATATCAAAATATACATGTATGTTATATTTACAATTACTTATATATAAAGGTTGTCTATATAAGTATATAATTAGTAATGTATATTTATGTAAACAAATAAAATATGTATAATATCTAGATAGGAAGCTTCTGTGATTCTGAAAATTTTGTATTTGTAATTCTAGAATAAATGCTTCCTATAAGCTGTATTTTCAAAATTCTAAATTTAGTCCTCTTTTAGAACCAGTTTTGTAATGGATGTTTCAATGAATTCTTAGAAATAAGAATCATAAGATAACCACCAATCCAATCTCTGTCTCTATGTGTTTGTCTGCCGCTGTTACTATCTACTACTTAATGAGTGAGATCATACAGTATTTGACCTTCTCCCTCTGATTTATTTTGCTTAGCATAATACCCTCAATGTCCATCCATGTTGTCGCAAATGGCTGGATTTCATCATTTCTTATGGCTGAGTAGTATTCATGATGTAATCCATGCAGAAATAGAAGTATAATGATGTACACCTGAAGTTTATACAATGTTATAAACCAATGTTACTGCAATGAACAAAAAATTAAAAAAAAAAAAATGTCCAACGGGAAACTAGCTAAATAGAATGGAGATAACATCCTTTACTTTATAGAACTGCTGTAAAGGTAATATTGATTAAATGAGACAATGTATGTAAAGCACTTAACAGTGCCTGGCATATATGTGCATAATAAATGATGGCTTTTATTACAGCAAATTTATAAGAAAGAATATTATACAACCATTAAAATGATATTGCTGTTAATGACATAACACAGTAAAATAAAAAACAGGTTACAATAGAGTGAAAAAAAAAGGATCATAAGGTAACATCTAACCTATTGGTTGTGTAGTACTTTATAATATCAGCTAAATATATTTTATGGATGTTATATAATTTATAATGTAACTTTATCTACTTCAATAGAATTAGACACTTTGAATATGAATGCCATTCATTGAAAATAAAACACATTTGATTTTAATTTAATTCTTTCGGTTTTGCATTTTGAAAACCACAAAACAGCTCTTGACTTTTACAGTTCAGCACATTAGCATCTATTGCGGTTGAATGAATACATTTTCAATAAAAAACTAATGAATTATGGAGCCTTTTCAATGGTAACTTACAATAAGCAATAATTCATGGAATTTATATTCTTTACAATCTGTTTCCCTCCTATGAAATGTGGGTTAGTTGACATCTCCTTCAGCCTGCTTAATCTTTTGTAAATATTTGCAAGTCTGAATTATTGGTATGGATTTTGATGTTGCTCAAGAAGAAAAAAAGACCTTGAAGAGGAGGGGAGATAGATACTTAAAAGAAAAGTAAAGGGGGAAATACATAAAAAATAAAGAGGGAAAATAGGTCCCCCTGTCTTTATAGTATTTCTAATGCTTTTTATTTAAAAAGTTACGTCTTGAATATAGATAGCTAAGGATCGTTTAATTTTTGCTTATTATTTTTTGTTTTTTTTTACTTTAACAAACTGTTTGGAACCAAATGAACTATTAAAAAGAGAAAAAAAATAAGGAGGGCCAGCCCCATGGCTTAGCGGTTAAATGCGCACACTCTGCTACTGGCGGCCCGGGTTCGGATCCCGGGCGCACACCGTTGTACCGCTTCTCCGGCCATGCTGAGGCCGCATCCCACATACGGCAACTGGAGGGATGTGCAGCTATGACATACAACTATCTACTGGGGCTTCGGGGGAAATAAAAAGGAGGAGGATTGGCAATAGATGTTAGCTCTGAGCCAGTCTTCCTCAGCAAAAAGAGGAGGATTAGCATGGATGTTAGCTCAGGGCTGATCTTCCTCACAAAAAAAACACACAAAAAAACACTAACATTGGCAATTTTCCAAATTACACAATCTATAATGTCATGTGAGTTTTGATGCCTACCCCTTTAGTGAATTTAATAGCATATTTTGATTTAATATTTTAGAAAATTGATGTACCATTTGACAAAAGTCAAATTTAGTTTGCATAATGCAAATATCGTTTTCCAAAGAGGAGGAATTTTGTTTCCTCCTGTGTGAAGAACCCAATCACACTGATCACCACCCAATCACAATCGATCATTCCCTCCTGGTACCAATATCTGGTTTACGTACACTTGTTAATTATCATACATAACAGTCTGTAATACATTTACATTTTCTCTTGCCTGGGTTTTCTACTAAGAATGTCTTAAGGGCACAGACTGTGTTTGTTCATTATTTTATAAAATGTCTATTTTTTGTCAGCCTGCCCTTCTGCAAATCCTCCTAATTAAGTTACTAGTTCCCACCTTGCCTCTTCTTCAGTTGGTTCAAAAGGAAGTCTGATCATGTTACTCTTCTGCTCCAACTCCTTTCAATGGCTCCTCCTTTCCTTAAGACTAAAAGCCATGGTCCTTATCACGGCCGAAAAATCCATTTTTAATTTTCCCCTGGTGTTTCTGTGCTCTCATCTTCTGTGCTTCTCATCTTCTTCTCCCCCTCACTCACTTCGTTCCAGCTACACTCGTCTTCTGGCTATTTCTTGAATAAGCCAAGTACACTCCCACGCCGTGGCCTTTACATGGACTGTTCTTCCTTCCAGAACACTTTTCCCACAGCCGTTCATTCATATGGTTGACCTTACTTTAAGAATTTGCTCAGATGTCACATTTTCAGGGAGGCTTCTCTTGACCACGTCAGGGAATTGCAACTCCTCTCTCAACCCCTCCTACCCCTCCTCATCCCCACACCCCTGCTGGTACTTCCATTCCCCCATAATACTTTTCATCTTTTAACAATTATGCAATTGATTTCTGCTTGTTTAATACTGTCTGTCTTCCTTACTAGCACCCAGGCTCTATAAGTACAGGAATTGTGTTCTTCTTTATCGTCTGTTTTGTTTTCTGACATATCCTCAGCCCTGGTACATGATGGGTTTTCTATAAATATCTATTCACTGTCTGACCAATGGAATAAATGAAGAGAAGATATCAAATAATGGTCTTGAATAAATTAACTAAAAGTGCTGGGAGTCGAGGACTCCAAGAAAAGCTTACATGCTTTATAAATATATCAGTAGTATTATGAAAAGCCTAATCTCATATAATAACACCATTAATATTTATCTTGTATACTGTCCCTTTTCTCTAATTTGTAATTTTTACTTCTACAAGCTAAAAATATTCTGTCATATGTGTTGTTTCCTCTCAAGGACAACACGACCTCTCAGAGAAAAACTCAGGCCCCCAATGTAATACTGTTTTTGCCACATCAGAAAATTGTGGGGAAATAAATAACTCGGGTTTCATCATTATGATAGCTAATGGCTTCAGGGATGACCTGAGAGCAGACAATATGGTCCAAACGTCGTCTCCATCTGTGTCTTTCCTGTCAAGGGAAATCGGTTTGCATCATTTCTTATTTCTGTCTTGGTCCAAATGACAGGTAGCCCATGCAGTGTGCAGCCCCGACTTCAGTGAGTGGTGGAAGATGATGGACTGTGAATTGATAAGCGAGTCTAACTTTCCTGCAGAGCCACAAAACTCAAAGAGCTCCTCTGCCTCCAGAAACTGTGCTCTGCGTGTTTGCGTGTATGTGCAGGGAAACACCTGTGTGATTTCCTCTGGAAACCTGTCAAAATAACTTGAAATGTTGTTTTCATTCTGATTCAGAAATGATTTGGAAAACAGGAAGAGAGTACATAGATAGAAATGATGGATTAATGGGCTGTCATAAAGGTTCTCTATCATGAAAAGACCTTAAGGATGTTTCATAGAGCAGACAATTGCCCCGAGAAAATTGTAGACAAAGTCAAACCTTACACAACTGGTGCTTCATCCTTCACTTCACTGTAAAATTTCAGAGGATTTTCATGCTCTAGTTCTGCAGTTAGATATGTTGCCTGAACGATCTTTAAATAAAATCGTCATTATTACTAGTATCATCAGCAACAGAAAGAGCTATTTAAATCCTCAGTTGTGATGGTGCTGTGAGCGCTGCAGAGTGGTGACTCTGCAATCTTTTTTTTTTTTTTTTAATTTTTTATTTTTTTCCCCCAAAGCCCCAGTAGATAGTTGTATGTCATAGTTGCACAGCCTTCTAGTTGCTGTATGTGGGACGCGGCCTCATTGTGGCTGGAGAAGCGGTGCGTTGGTGCGCGCCCGGGATCCGAACCCGGGCCGCCAGCAGCGGAGCACGCGCACTTAACCACTAAGCCACGGGGCCGGCCCACGCAATCTTAACAAGCTACAATAAGACAAATGGATAAATTGTACCTGCACATAATAAACAAAATAGACTGAAAATTCTTGCTTATAGCTGGCTTGAAAGGCAGAGTTAAGATTAAGTTTTACAGTATCTTTACTTTGGGTAGTGATATTTTTGCATGGGGTTGGTTATAACTGAAGTCATAATAAAGCCAAAGCATCTAATAATGTCCAAAATGCCTAATGATATCCATGCATTCATATTGTTCCGCTAATACATGATATAAATTTGATATGACTTCAATAGAGAAAACAAAAACCATGATAGAAAGATATAAATGGAGATAAGGAATTCGACAATAAGATATGATATTTATGGAATCAATAGTCTTCATTTCCATGTAGAAAAAAATATGGAGTAACAAACACTTTTATAGAAATGAATAGTTTGAAGGTGTTGTACCAGGGAATTACAGTCACACACAGTGATCTTAGTTAAATAATTTGACATGGCTGTTATGCAAATGAATTGCTAGATTAGTAGCCAAGTGGAGAAAGAGTGCAGGTTTTATCCAAGCCACTGAGATGCCACAGTTCCATGTTATGCATCCTACTAGAAGTAAGGGGTGAAGTTAATTAAATTTTACTCTTAGAAAGAAACCTCAAAAATAATCTTCACCAGGAGTTCCTACTGTATAAGCCATGGATGCCACAGTGGCCTTGGGCTGTAGTCTGAGCCTGAGAAGCCATATGACAACCAACATCGTCTGTGGGCTGAAAAGAGGAATGACTATTTTGATATGAGGTCCATGACCTGTTTTGACAATTTCTCCTTTAAGTATGGGAAACAAAGACAGGAAGCGTTTAAATGATGTATTACTGGTCACACCTCTAGCAGTGGCAGAGTACTTTCCAAATATTCATTAAACCAAACATCCTCAGATGAGTACACACATTGCTGGATCTCTTAGTGAGTGGCAAAGGAGCTCTTAAATATCTAGTGTGACCCATTGTCTTGGTCAGCTCAGGCTGCCATAACAAAATACCATACACTAGGTGCTTAAAACAACAGGAATGTATTTTCTCACAGTTCTGGAGGTTGGAAGTCTCATATCAAGGTGCCAGCATGGCTGGGTTCTGGTGAGAGCTCTCTTCCTGGCCTATAGATAGCCTTTCTTACTGTGTCCAAACATGCTGGAGAGAGAGAGAGAGCTCTCCCTCTTCCTCTTCTTGGAAGGCTACAATCCTATTGGATTAGGGCCCCACCCTTACGACCTCATTTAACCTTAATTATCTCCTAAAGACACTATATCCAGATACAGCACATTGCAAGTTATGGCTTCAACACATATATTTTGGAGGGACACATTTCAGTCCCCAGCACTCCTTAACTTCTAGAACTTTGATTACATTATACTTCATACAGATTTTAGTCAAAACTCCATCTTACTAAGTCTAGTCAGCCACTTAGGTTAAATTCGCATTTTCCTTCAGAGCTTAAACTCAGATTTTTTATAAACTATATTGTCATGAAGAGAGTGAAGTCTCAAGCATTTTTTTCCAGGTGTGGTCATGGTTCTTACTTACAGCAATTTTTTAAAATGTGGAAATCTATAATTCATGAATTTATTTGACAGTTGCAAAGTTATATGTGTATATATATATCTTTGTATAAAGTCTGGCTTGGATCTTTATTTTTAGAGACAGCAGGTTTCTACAGATATGGTGTTAGTACATTCTGAATTCTCTTGGTTAGCTGTGAACACAAATAACAAAATATTAATATTAAGACAGGAAAGGCAATTACTTTCCCATCCTGAATTAATACTGCTAGCATACATGAATCATATCCATGAAACTATATTTTGCATGTTCTTTCTGCTAAATAAAAAATTTAGAGTAAATTTGGTACTCTTGCTCTGTAGAAATGGCAATAATTCTAATATATGGATTTCATTAGACGTGCATTCAGAATTCCTCTTATGCTGCAAACAATTGCTGGAAAACAATGCACTTTACTATTTGCCAGTGTAACTGAAAATATATGGAAGAATTAGAAGAGCACAGAAGTTTGACCTATTTAACATGATGATATTAGGGCTTATGAATATAACATGATTGTGCTTAGAATATTTTTGATTGTTATAAAAATGAATTGACATTTAGTATAAGGGCGTTTGCATTGTTATTCTTAATAAAAACAACGCTAATTATTGTAGTACTAATAAATGGGTAGTAGTACTAAAGATAGAATGAGTAAGCTATATAAAGGCTGTTTAAAGCTTCTGCTAGTATTCATTCAAATACAAATCAAAATCCAGTAATGAAAGATAAACTAGCCAGGTTAGCTGTAATCTATAAGGAACAATAGACATTGTTTTCCATTCAGCTGGGTTCAGCTTGTGATCAAAGGCAGCCTTGAAAGAAACAAGCTGAAGTGCAAGGAATCTCCAAACATATTTCAAAGATTATGTTTGTCTATCAAGGAACAGAATGCTGCTGTCATAGGTTTGTCAAAATAAATCCAGAGATACTATTACTCTCTCTGTCTTCCCAGTGCATCTCGACTGCCTGGCAGTGGAAATAATTTTCTTATTTCCAGATGCTAAATGTTCCTTGTGTACTTTCTTTACAAGTGTTGTTTGGCATAGAATATGTTTATAGAGACAGACTTGTCACTGCTGCCTCCTCTCTAGAAACAGAATTCTAAAGCTTGCTTTTGTTGTTCTTTTTGAGATTCTCTTTGAATTCTCAATTAAAAAATTAAAAAATATTTTAAAAATTTGCAATGTAGACACTTTTAAAAATGAGATATATATGTTACTAAATTCACCAATAAATTGTATTTTCAGTGAAATGCATAAAACATTTAAACAGACTCAAAGAGATCTATTAAAAATGTAAAAAGCATTTCCTAATCAATTTCCAATAAGCAGTTTATAATTATTTTTTTATTCTAAATATATATTTTATAAAATCATAAACATTTTTCTGCATACCTATTGATATTTGAGTTGAGATGTTTGCTGCCATATATGCAATGTTTTTTCTTTTCTTTTCTTTTCTTTTTTGCTGCCCAAAAAGTTTGGATCAACGAAACTCAGCAATGCTCATTTAACTTCTTTATGGCAACATTTAGCAGTATCACACAAGCTTTTTCTTCTTAAGTAACTTTGGTATTATTTTTAGCTTCTCAATAAAAAACTAGAAAAAAACCTCACCTTATACTAGTGAGGTTGAGAGATTAAGTTGACTGCCCAATTCAATTTCTTCATTCTCTGATAAATTTTGTTCTTCTCAATTTTGAGTCAATTCAGATATGAACATAGTTGCTCCATTGGCTACATGAACACAACTGTGTTCTCTCCAAATACGCAGTAAGGGGTCAGTCATCAGTGTAAGGAAACAGCAGGCGGTGGTGGATATATGTATGCCTTTATATCAGCCCGATAGATCTTAAGTGATTTTGAGCAGTATCATAAGTTCAGGAGTCTGCAGGTATTGTTAAAATATAACTTTATGTTCATTTATACTGATGATTTCAGAAAACGTCTCTTTCAATGAGGTGTTTATTCTTATTTATTGTTTTTATATTTTGCTTTATTCCAAGTTTTGTTTAAAAGCACATCCAATTTCCATTCCTGATCCAGATGGAATAAGAGGGACCAGATATACCCTCTCACCTGAAACAACCAAAAAGAAAAATATATGAAACAAAGGTTTGCAATCCAATTCCATTGGGCAATGACAGAGCTCCCAGGAAGCTAGGAAGCAAACCAGGTGAGCCCTCTAATTGCCCCAGTTCATCGTCTTGAAAGAGTTTTCAGGTGGTTGTTCTGGGAAGTGGAACCCTGGCAGAGCTGGGAGACCTCTAACTCGAGGACAGAGCTGAGTGTTTGGGAAGACCAAGGCAACTAGAATTCCCCAGATAGAGCACCGGAGAAGACAGAGATGCACAAAAGGAGAACGCTGGAGATCTGCAGGGGGGGGGTCTTTCTTGATCATTCAGCTGAATACTGTTTAATGCGTATATGTGAGGAAACTACCCTAGGCAAACAAGACCCAGCTGAAAGGATCTGAAGTAACAGTACTTGGCAGGCACAGAGGGCCAGCAGTAGTGCCCGTTCTCACCAGCCAGACTGAAAAACCTCACAATTCATGGGGAATTGAGTACAGCCCTCAGAACAATTAACCTAGACTAAATGCTGTTCTGTGCTACCTAAAAAACCTGAAAGCAAGACCCAATTGGATCAAACTCTTAACAAGTAAATTAACCACTTCCCAGAGAAAAAAAAGTTTGAGTATATTTATAAGAATACACAAATATCCAGTCAAAGAGCTGAAATTTACAATGTTTGGCATCCAATCATAAATAATCTGGCATGTAAAGGAGCAGGAAAATGCTATCCATGATGAGAAGAATCAAAACTGACCCAGAACTACAGACGTTAGAATTAGGTGACCAAAACATTATAACAGGTATTATAATGGTACTCTATATTTGTAGAAAGTTAAGTAAAGACACGGAAGTAATAAAAAGACCCAAATACAATTTCTAGAAATGAAGACTATCATGTCTTGTGTGAAAAATACATGAGTTGGGATTAAAAATAGGATAGACGTTGAAGAATAAATGATTAAGGAGCCTGAAGACACACCAATAGAACCTATCAAAACCCAAACACAGAGAGAAAAGAATTAAAAAAAAGGAACAGAGCGTCAGTGAATTGTGACTTCAAGCGGCCTAAGAAGCATAGTTGGAGTCCCCGATACGGGGGGGAGAGGCGGAGGAGCAGACAAAGCATTTGAAAAACTATCAGCTGAACATTTTCCAAATTTGATGAAATTTATACCCACTGATTCAAGAAGCTCAACAAGAGTTACAAAGCTACAGTAATAAGACAGGGTGGTATTAGCAAGAAGATAGATAAACGGAACAGAACAGAGAGGCACAGATTACAAAATGTTACGAGGACGCTTGTGGAAGTGATGGTACATTTATTGTCTTTGTTTCATAGTGTACATAGAGATTTCATGCATATATGCATTTGTCAAAATGTATCACAATTTACACTTTTAGTATATGCAGGTTATTTTATGCCAATTAGATCTTGATAAAGTTGTTAAAAAAAGCTATTTCCTCAAGTGCAAAACACTCTCAATATAAGATCAGAATGATTCCAGAAATAAAGAAAAATACTCCCAACTGCTTTATGACTTAGTTCTTAAAAAGTTAAAATTACTTAAAAAATATTTCCATATTTAAATTACGCCTGGTTTCACACGTGGGAAATGGCCTGTCTTGTTTTTTAGGCAATGTGCCATCAGTGAAGAAGCATTTATTGAGCACCCATGTTATACACTGCAATGTGCAAAGGCAATTAGAGTACACAAAAAAGATGAGGTGGGCTTGCTGTCCTCAGTATCTAACAACTTAATTCAGAGCCCTTTACCACATGCATTATTATTATTTCATACTGTTTTGTCTACATACATGTGTTCTTTATACAATCAAATACCAGAAGGATGACATATTCCAATTTAATTTGGTCTGTTAGAATGACATCTTTACCTGGTCACTGAAACATTTTTATTTGGATAAAAATACTCTTCTATCAAAAAATAGTCCAAATTTGTTATCAAATGAGCTAATATCATATACTTCCAAGGTTGGTAAAGTCTGTAGTTTTAAAGTCATTCTTATTTTATTCATGTGACCCCTATAGTCCCAAATCTTTCCTCATTTCTATGGTAATCTGTTCATATCTTAATTTTCTATCATTTGAGGAATTTGATTTACACATTTTTGTTTTCTGATTTTAAAGAGAAACTGAAAAATACTATGCATATTTATAGTAAACCAAACAAACATGGTTTATATCTAAGTCCAAAACTAAATATGCAAAAATCAAGTTCAGAATGAGAAAGACACTCAACAGAGAGATCTCACTTTTCTCCAAGCTTACTAGGCTCACTCTTCCGTAATAAATGATCCTACAACTTATAAATATTTCCATGTCCTATGAGGACCTATTATGGATATGATTTCTTTCTTATATTAGACAAGTATTTAATCCACAGCATACCATAAATTCATTTATTTCACTGAAAATTGGTTCATTCTGAGGTTAAAATTATTTACAACTTAAAAACAAGTGTCATATTTTCCAAGAGATGTTTATCAGTTTTAGAAAAGATACCATTTAATAATGGAGGGATCATAAGACAAAATATAATTCTTTGAAAGTGAATGACAGAGACTCTGGTTAGTGGAAAATTACTTAAGATAAAAAGGAAAGACAGAGACAATAATAGCTCTTATTTGTAGAGTTCTTTGGCATTTACCAAGCACTTCCACATATATTATCTCATTTAATTTTCACAACACAGCTATATGCAAAATCTGATTTGTGTAAGAGCAAGTTGATATTCAGAAAATGAAATAATTTTTTTTTATTGTTGGCATCATGTTTTATTCCACAAAGGATTTAGAGTGACAAGTAAAATGATTTGCTGAATCTTCACTAGTAAGTGGCAAAATTGGGATTTCAACCCATGATTTCTTACTCCAGTTCATCGTTTGAGATCGACAAAGTGTATTGAAATGTTTGCTTTGAATAATGCATCATTTTCCAATGATGAATCCTGGCAGCTCAGGATTTTGGTGCATTTAACTGTGTGAGAAAGTTGGTTGTCAGTGGGCATTAGAAAGTGCCTGGAGAGCAAGTATAGTCTGATATGGCTAATTTGGACCCATGGGAGAAAAGGAAGCCAGTATAACTGGGAAGAGGGCATAATCACAGAGGAGTGATCAATCTTATTCACTTAGCATAGGCAGCATCAAAATCCCTGAAGATTCAGAAGATTGCAAGGAGTTTTATTTTTTACATGATGGTGAAATTTATTACTGCACCAAGTGTTGGTTTCTTTCCTCCTCATAATATGATTAGTAATGGTACCTATGCCTGCCATAATACTTGTCAAATCTATCTAATCACTTCAAATATTTGCCATTGCTTTTCTTGGAGAGCCGATGGTAGCCAAGACACCAAGGCTAAAAAAAGAACAAAAATCACTTCAAATTAGGATGGATGGTCTATTAGAGAAATGAAACATTGGACAGAAGTAGAACCTTGCCCCCAGATACTGTGTGCCTCTTCCCAGTTGAATTCTCCTAACTCTTCTCAAGAAATAACCAACATCCTGAATTTGAGTTGATCATTTTTATGCTTGCTTACATATTTTTTTACCCCTTTATTTTCTAGATAAGTAACATTTCTCTGTGAATACCTTATTTAATAGACAAATTTCTCAGAGAGAAATATAAAATGCAATGCAAGTCATACATTTCAAAAATTCATTGCAATATAGAAAAGGAAAATTTGAAGTGAAAAAGGAAGTAGAATTACTTTGACAGAGAAGTCGCAATGTAAGTTTATTCTTTTAATTTTTAATTAAAAAATGAAGCTATTCACAAATAATTGTTAGTATTCCCCTTTGGGGATACCATTTTAGAATTCACAACTTACTAAAACGTGACTGTTGAACGTTAGGCTTATAACAGATTTCATCAATGCGCTGTTCTGCCCAAAGTTTGGACAAAGCTCAAATCTCAACCTCTTCTAATGAAAGCTGGTTACTCTCAACAAGTTAATTTAATGATAAGCTCATATGAATCTAGAAAATACTCTTCAATAGGCCATTTATGGAAAAATATTGCAGAACAATTATTGCTCTTACAAAATATAATTGTTTAAGTAAAATATTCTGGGCTTTTGAAATTGCTTACTGCTCAAGCAAATCCATAGGGTGCTTTTGAAAATGAAATTATAATGGTATATTCCATTTTATTCAGATGTTAGCACATGAATAACAATCATAAAAATCTTTCTATATAGCCCGCACATTTTATATCTATATGCTAAGCATTGATACTAATTGCACTTTAATCGAAATTATTTTATTTCTCACCTAATGATAATAACAATAATTTTACTGGGGAAAGACAAGATGAAGATGCCCTCTGGATAGGCGAAATAAAACAAAGATGCAGAGACTCATCCTTGAACTAATCAAAAAATAGGTATTTAAGAATGTCTTTTTCTAGTCTGGAATATGCAGAGCCATCACACACAAAATACACAAACAGTGTTTGTTCGTTTTGGATCTGAGAGTGTAATGATAAAAAGGATATAATAATTAGTTGCCCTGTATTTGTTCTTATATATTGCAATTACACGAATTCCGCTGAGGAGTTCCTGAGGAAAATGAGGCTGTGGTGTTTCACGGTCATCGCTGAATCACTTACCATCCTCTACTTTTATATAGAGTTCTCTCTGTGAAAAAGGCTGGAGGTGGTATAAGATTATCATGCTATAATGCTGTAATGTGATGCTAGTAATTCTTTTATTGGTTTCAACAAAATTTTAAATTAAATTCTCAGGGAGAGGGAATGACATTGAACTACCACTTTCAGGAATTTATTACAAAATTTGAAAGCTTAAAAAAAAAAAAAAAAGCATACCCAAGGTTGAAATCTAAATGTTTTCTTTATTCTTCTTTGGTTTCAGCCAATCAGAAAATCTTTACTGACCACTTCCCACATCCTGATGTAAATCATCGCTAATGGGCTTAAGACAATCAACCAGCAAAACCTTGGCAAAGGGAGCAAAGTGCGGTGTAAGAAAGATGCTTGAAATAACCACAGAGAAAGGACTTTTGAATAATGGCAGAAGCATTTGGCGGGTAATAAGCCAAGCGGAAGATCTCGCTCCACTAAGTTCTTCTAACCCCATCATCTTGTCAGGAAGAGGCCTGTACCATGGTTGGAGGCCAGGATTTTCTTAATCACCATGGCGTGGGACCAGGAGCAGCATAGAGCCTTGCTTCCTCCTCCTTAATATATGATTTTCCCTTGGCTCCCAGGACACCACAGTCGCCCATCCTTCCTCTAACTCACTGGACGCTCCTGCTCAGGTGCTGCTGACTCTTCCTCTTCTTTCAGACTTCTCAGTGCTACAGTGTCCCGAGCCTCAGTCCTGGCCCCCCTCTTCCGCATCTACATTCAGCTCATGCTCCATGAGCTCATCTAATTCCACAGCTTTAAATAGTATGTATATGTTGATGACTCTCAATTTGTCTTTTTACTTTATTTTTTGCTTCTCAACTCTCTCTCCTCAAAGATACACTCATATTTCTACCAATTTTCCTGCTTCCATTACTCCTACTTGGTTTCAAAATATCATTGTTCCTCTGCCTTATACATACATAAATTACATAAGTAATACACTTATGTATACTGACAAATACATAAGTCAGATGACGTCTCTCCTCCATTCAGAGCCCTGCAGTGGCTGCCCCACTCACTAAGTGTAGAAGCTAAATTCCTCAGGATGACCTACAAGGTCCCGGTCACCATTACCTTTCTGTCTGCTCCTACTCCCTCCCCTCTCTCACTGCATTATAGCACGTCCGCCTCCACACAGTTCTAGGAGTGTCCCAGGCAGTCTCCTGCCTTGGGGCCTCTCCTCCAGCCCTTGGCCTGGAGTTTTCTTGCCAGATATCTTTTGAGTTTAGCCTAAATCTTTCATCTCTTTCAACTTTTCCTCATAGTTTACCTTCCCAAAAAAACTTACTTTTTATATCTTATTCAGTATTATAACCATCCTATCAACCCATTTTTCCTACTGTGTGATTATGTCTTATTTTTTCCATAGCACTTCTTATCTCCTTATGCACAATATAATTTACCTCCTAATGATGTTTATGGTCTAACATCTGTCACCCACAGAAGCAAGTATCTTTTTTCCATGATATCCAGGGACTAGAACAGTACCTTCCATGTAGTAGACATCCATCAGTATTTGTTAAATGAACAAAATTGGAGAAAAAGGTAAAAGAGACAGAATATCAGTATATTTATAAAAGCTTTCTTATGTCAGCAAAAAAACCTAAATATTGCGGAAGATTCTCATACAGGAGAAGTATCGCAACTTCAGCTCTTGTGCAACTGCAGTTCTAGAAAGAAAAATAGCTACACTAATTTTAACACAGTGGATAAAGACTGCGTAATTATGAGAAAAGGTTAAATTTTCAAAGAATAAATTTCAAGCAGTTACAAAGATTGAGACTGCGTCTCAGCCATATGACCTAAGTGGGGCAGAGAAGCGGAAACGTGTGGAGCACAGAATGAGATAAAAACAGAGAGGAGCAGGTAGAACAGGACACTTGTGAGGAAACGGAAGAGCATATGGCCTAGAATGGTAACAGAGATGGCTGCAACTAACCTCGGATAAGGGATATGCTAGCGGTTTATGTGAGAGGCAGTACCTCAAGAGCCTAATAGCATCAGTTCTGGATCCAGTCTTTCTGGCAACTTATGAGCTCTGTAATCCTGGCCACTAATTTCCCCTCTCTGTGTTTGAGTTTCCTCATCTGTGAAGTGAAGATAATAATAGCACATCAAACTCATAGAGATGTTACCAGGATTAGAAGAGCCTATATGTGCCAAACACTTAGAATAGTATCTGACACACAGTGAAAGCCACAGAAGCATTAATTATCAGCAGTAGTAGCAGTAATAGTTGTCTCTGTAGTGCTGCATCATATAATGACATCCCAAACTGTAGCTTCTAGAGGGGTCTCTGTACAGAATTCCAGATTCACATACTCAGTGGCAATCAAAAGTGATTTCCAAACATCCCAGTGAGAGACACTGTTAAAGGAAGCACTGTGGACAAATAGACTTGAGAAACTCTACTTACCATATGCACCTCTTCTGGAGGTTCGTTTCTGTAAAAATCTGTCTTGTCCTGTACCAAAGAAACCCAACTAACTCCATTTATAAACAATTTCTCACAAATATTTGATCATGGAAGCTTTAGTTATAAAACAGCTACTAACATTTTTATTTATGCTTAAGAGGAAACTGTCACATTTATATTTGTAATATATTGGTACCCTTAACACTGACTTTCTTATATCTAATTCATACTGTTTTGTGGTATTATCTTACTATCTGACAACCTTCTGATCTTGTAGGTGCTATATATGTAGAAGTGTGTGAGCCATCACATTAATTTCTTCAATATGCTTTCACTATAAAAATGAATATAAATAAAAATATATTTATGAATAAGAATCAAAATTAATTACAAACAAAAGTCAGCATTACGATTATAAAACAACTTCCAAATAAAACTGAGGCAATGAGGCAAAGCATTAGGTATGCCAAAATGGCTAATTTTTAGCCTCAGATGTTAATTCAAATTAATGTAGTCTAATCTGATTGAATATGAAAAAAGAGAAAAATATAACATTAACAAAATCCAGGACATATATCATTAAAAAGTAGATTGAAAATCTAAGATGTAAAGAAAGGATTTTTTAAGTGTTCTGGGTAAGACAACACTTTTACACGGCAGCTTTTCAACATATTTAAAATAAAAATTATAGCCCCCATGGTTGAGCCCCACCGATGTCCTCGACCACACCTCCTCCTGCTGTCCCCTTCTCTTGCTTTGCTCCCGTCACACCCGCCTCCTGGCTGTCTCTTGAGCACATGGGACCTGCTCCCACCTGCAAGCCCTGGTCCCTGCTGTGTCCTGTGTCAGCAGTGCTCCTCTTTCCCAACATCCCCGCAGGCCCCTCTCCACTCGTGTCTCCACTCGAACGACCCCTTCTCAGTGCGGCCTTCCGGCCCCTGCACGTCCACCTGTCCTCACTACTCTATGCTTTACACAGCTCTCATAAAAATCTCTCATGGTACGTATTTTAGCTGTTGGTTTCCTGACTTTCTCCACTAGAATATTAGCTGGTAAAGGGCAAATATTCTTCCCAGTTTTGCTCACTGCTGTATCCTTTTAGCCTAGAACGGTGCCTGGCATATAGAAGGCATGGAATACTTGTGAATGAAATGTTGAATAAGCAAATAAATAAAAAAAAATACTATGCAGATGAATTTCTTTTTCATAGTTTCAGCTGCTGAGCAGACATTTCCCCCTTTCTGTCCAGTAGGGAATTCTGTCTAGAATCCTTCTCTGGAGTGGTGCCGTCCAACGCCCGTGCAAAGTCAGGAAGGCTCGTTGAATCTCTCTCTCTGTCCCTCTGCCTCTGATCATCCATGGGGAACAGCAGACATCATCCTAAACATTCCTCACTGATCCTTTCCTATGGCCACTGCCACTGCCTTAGTTCAGGCCCTGATCCTATTTTATTCAGAATTTTATCATAGTTTCTTTAGTGTTCCCTCTACCCCATTCTATCTACACCACTCTCCTCCCTCTTAATATAAATAACAAATATATTAGATTAATAGATCAGATCGTGCTCCTTTCTTCATCAAAATTCTTCCACGGTCGTCTATCGTCCATAAAAAGAAGGAAAAAAAAATTCACGTGTCACACAAGGTCTCAGACTCACTTCCTTCCTCTATATTTGTGCTCTCTAGTCATCGTGAATTATGTATGGCTCCCTGAAACTTCTCATCTCTGAGTGTTTGCATATACTGTTCCCTCTGCTTAGAAGATACTTTCCTTCCCATTTGGCCTAATGCTGCTTCCCGACACATGCCACGTAGCTATTCTGTTAGGCCTGCTTAGCACCTACCATCGATAGGCTTTCTCCTCTGTCCTTGTATATCACCATTTGAGCCTTGTTCATGCTATTGTATTTATTGTTTTAAATTCCTCCATTAGGCTCTGAGGCCCTCCAAGGCAAGGAACATAACGTATCTTTTTTTTTTTTTTAATTTTAATTTTTAGCACATTTTTCAATGCTTGGCACATAATATAGTTATAAGAATTGAATGTATGGAGAACATCTTAGGGCAAATGAAATTAATTCCACTCGTCATATTTGGTAAACTCTCTGTTGTTGTTGTTTTTTTTTTTAATGCTATATTAACTCTAGTTCCTTCAGTGTTCCTTGGGTAATAGTCACATATCTGTGAAAAGTCTTGCTTTCCTCAAAGCTAAACTTTTGAAAATAATAAAAACTTTGAAATACATTTTATAACAAAAACAACTTTTTTATTTCCAAATCAGTAAAGACCAGGAGAAGTGAAATGATTGGTAGAATAGTGTTTGTAATTAAATACCTTAATTTTCTTTTTACATTTGATTTTAGTTCGTTAACGTCATAAAAAATATTTTTGGTATAAGTTTCATTTAATTGCATTACATATTTAAGGTTTTTACATGTATGTATCACTTTTTCTTTCCCAAAAATATAGCTACAATCAGTCATAGGGTCGCAAGTCTGTCCTCATGATTCCACGACCATGATTTCAGAGAAAGCAGTGCTTCGTTTTCTGCGCTCTGTTATGAGACCACAGGGAACTACAGTTGCACAAAGAAGAAGATCAATTAAGAGACAGATGATTCTTTCTGATATTTTGGGAACATGGTCTCTACATGATATTTAATGCTGTTTTTAAATCAGTCTTCAGAGAACATTCCGTTTAGATTTATGTATTGTGGCAGCCATGAAAATGTGCCGCTCAGACCTCCTGCTGTGAAGAGTACAATGGACCATTGGCCCCAACTGCTGCCACTCTGGATCCAACATTGTATTCTTGCCAAGCCGGGCTTCCCATGGCCTGCTCCCAACCAGTGACTAAACACAGTGGTACTCATGTAGGCTTATCAAGTGAGATGCAGGACTCCTCTAATGGATGACTTGGGCTTGAGGACTCCCTATGGGCTTGGCCAAATCTTTCTTGCAACTGTGCTGGAGTCTGAGACTCTTCCTACCCAGTCCTCCTTCCTTCCCTCTCTCATTTCACAGGCATCAGACCTGCACTACTGCATGAAGTCTCCCTCTTCCTTCTCCTGTTCGGTTCCCAACAAATATTTTGTACATTTAATCTCATCTTGGCATTTGCTTCTCGGCAAACCTATACTAATGTATATCTTAAGCAGAGAAGACTCTTATTACTGTCACAGAAAGACTGCTATGTAAAAGTGGAGAAAAATTATGGTAGGATAGGAAGATCTGTATAATATTTTGTCAAGGTGATTCAGTACTTTCTGATTATTATTGATTGATTGACTCATTGAAGTTTTCTTGAAGGAAAGACTAAAATATATGGGAAATCTTTAAGAGACTTGGGATCAAAGATAAAAATCCTACACTTTACTGTTTTTTCCTTTCTGGTCTCAATATTATCCTTCCCTTGTTTTTATGTTATGGTTCATCAATATTGAACTACTATCTCCCTGAACATGTTATAGTAACTCATTTCTGCATACTTAAGTCCAAGTTGTTTTCCTGCTTAGAATGCCTCTTTCTACTCCACGCTGCTCACCTAAATGTGTTATCTTTCCCAGCTTCTGCCTACTTAACAAACGCCTTCCTATCCAGTCTCTAGGTCTCAGCTCAGATTCTACCTGCTCTGTGAAGACTTTCATGATGCTTCAAAGTGGATTCAAATGCTCCTAAGATTGCTAAGTATCTAGTTTTTAAAGCAGCAATCCAGTAAAAAGAAATCATTAAAAGCTAAAGAAAATATTAGTTGGAATATGGTTGTTGTCAACAGTATTTCCCACCATGCCTTTTGTTTTTTGTTGTACCACAATTCTTTTAATGAAATATGTTTAAACACATTCTTACAACTGTAGATGCTCCGTCCCCTACACTCCCAATCCACTTTGTATCTACTATCATCATAAACATTTGCTGAGAGTACCGTGTGGTTTGAGTGCACAGTTTTCTTACTGTGAGACTCTAAGTTCTCTGATCACGGGAGCAGATGCCTTTCATCTTTGAATCTCTAGTGCCAAAACAGCGACCAAGTAAATATTGGCTTAACGAATGAAGAAGATCCCAGTTAGTGGGGGAGACATATACATGCACAGATAGTTATAATTCATTTAGACAAATTCTTTCATGGAATATAAATTATTGGTCACAATAAAGCAACTATATGTCAGAAAGACATCTCAGGGTCTTGGAAGCAGAATATCTCTACCAGACATCAATGGGGTTCAAGGTAAGTGTGTTTTTTCTCCTCAACTTCTCTTATTATTTCAATTACCTTTGATTTATTTTAATATACTGCTATAATGAATTGGGTGAATTAAATTAGAAGTATTTATGAAAAGAAAGGGCATTTTTGTTGAAAATTTGCCCATTCATTTTCTAATCATTTCTAATCATATTGGGGCAGAGTTCCGTAACTATTTCCTTTGCAAATGGAAATGGTATCCTACACTTTTTAGTATGACCATCTATTTATATTTTGGGATCGAAAAGTCAGAATTCTTAAACTAAAAGATTTCATAAGCCAAAACCACCCTTTCCCATAAAATGTAACTCTTTAAGGATTCAAAAAATATTTATTGTATCTATGCTGTGCCACAACCTCTAGGGTTTATTTTATAAAATTTCTGAAGAGAAGAGAAACATCAATATTATAAATTTAAAATGCTCTTATTTCCTTTTGAATGTAGGTTTTCTTAGTTATTTGATATCAACTTATTTGCTAGACACCAAAACTAAATATAATTAATTTATATATTGTATATATATCTATGAGTTCTATACAAATACTGTTAAACACATATAATTTGTAAGGCCCTCTTACTGCGTATGTGACAGTCATTTTTATAATAATACCCTTTTACTGGAAAGAATGAGTGAATCACTTGAATAACATTTTCCTGACCTACTTCAAGAAATAATGGCTGCTTATTACTGTAGTATGTGTTGGGTAGAATTATAAAGCTAGAAAAACCCAAGAAAAGAGCCGCAGCACATATTCTTCTCTCCGTATTCAGTGCCTAGTTTGTCGTTTAAAATAAACAACATGGCAGTGATGATGTGGAAGCCACATCTAGGGAAGATCCTTTGTGTTAACATACAAGGTGTGAGCCATCAAAATGGCTGCCGCGCTGCTGCGGACGAGGCTTCTGGAAAAGTGCAGTGGAAGCTTTCCCACCCATTGCTCTGGGACACCAAATTCCGATCGCGGCTGTCATGCCTAATGGTATTTAGGGCTGTGACAAATGTGATTTATTTGGGTGTTCTTCCTCTGGTTCCATAAAGGAATCGCTGGTGTGGTGACACATTAGTCATGGCGCCTCTAGAGCAGTTTCTTCTGCTGGTAGCGGAACCTCTGTTTAGCAGGACCATAAATTTCTTCCAGAACAAATGTCACGTTTCTGTTCTGTGTGAAGACTCTGTTAGGTCCTCTGTCAAGCAAATCCCCTGACATCCATTTTCTCAAAGTCAAGATGTCTGGCTAGACAACAATTTAGTTAATTAAGGAGAACGCTTCGCAAAACGCTGATGGAGTGAGGGAGGAGGGGCTTGGGCTGTGTGCAGAACAGTGGGGCTTGCAATTTTATAATTTAAGTAAAATTAGAATTGAAATGTATCATTAAGTATTATTGCTCCTAATAACATCTAAAGTAGTGTTCTGTTCTTTTCTCCCTTAAAATCCAATTACTATACAACCCAAACTGCCTTCCCTGTAGTAACTTTTCTTGAGAAATAGTTATATTTGTGGAGATGTTTTTCTTTCACAGAGTCCAGAAGTTGCCTTTAGATCACGGGGAGTTAAATAGTCAATTACTGGAATCTTTTTTTTTTTTCTTTTTTTGAGTCTCATCATTCTTTTTTCCTCTGACATTAACTGAACTGCGTCTCCCACCACTTTCCTACTGTGCTGGCTGGTGTCAGCTCCAGTGAACCCTTTCCTTTCCTTTTTTTTCCCATTACCCATCTAGGCTAATGGAAATTTTATTCTTAATGTTCCTCCTTATTTGGCATCATTTTAAAGCAAAATATTAAAGAAAAATAGTATTAACACCAAAATAAACACTCTGCTTGTTCTTTGCAGCTGGTAGACTCTAGTACACATAATTATGGTTACTGTTAAATTAACACGTTCTAGAATAGTATGTTTTGGAACGCTTTCCTTTTTCCTCATACTCAACTACTATTTATTCTTATTTTAATTGGATTTTTAAATGAAAATACATTTAAAATTGAGCAAGTGGTCTCAGTGGTGTGAAAGGTTTAGAGTATTCTCTTCTTTTTTCACTGAAAGTATGTCAATTTCTTTACAATGGAAAGTTTTTAGGCACACTATAATGACCATGTTCAAATATCCATCAGGTATGAACATTTGAGGAAATTATCTTTTGCCACTTTTCACATTTAAATGAATTGTAGAAATTTCCTTTTGGCTAATAATTATCAATATTATTTTATTCACATTGTGAGAATAGCTATTTTAAATATCTTAATTTCATCAGCAGTTTTAAAGAGAAAATAAGATGATGTTATTCTATTTTAGGGTACTTCATCCTAATACTAGGAATTTATTCTTGTGCATTAATAGGCTTGCAAAGCATGCCTATATTTGACATATAATAAATACTAAATATATTATAGAAGTTATTAAAAATCAATTTATAAGACGGATGCCTCATGTCTTTATTAACAATTATCAATACCTTGATTCTTCCAGTCAAGAGTGTGTATCTTCTAGCCTCACATCAGTATAATGATAACTTACCCAAATAGTTTTCTTAGGTCCCATGCTATAAGGTATACCTCAGCTGGTTGGCCTGCTTTGATCCAAGGTCAACAATTATAATCACACATTTAGTAAAGCTAATGCCTACACTTCCTCTTAATCTATGCATACCTGACTAAATTATTTGTTACAAACTTTATAATAAGAACAAAAAGGGTTATTTGAAAACAGACAAACCCATGCTATGAAATGAATAATGTACGGTTTAAAAATCTATGGAATGAGAGTTTCCGCTGCTCAGCATCCTTCTCAGCACTTGTCTGATTTAAAAAAAATTATTTTCGCCATTCTAATAGGTGTGTAGTGGTATCTCATTGTGGTTTTAATGTGCATTTCCTAAGAACTAATGATCCTGAGTATCTTTTTGTATGCTTGTTTGCCATCCTTGTATCTTTTTTAGTGATGTTTGTTCAGATCTTCTGCCCATTTTTTAACTGGGTTGTTGGTTTTCTTATTGTTGAAGTTTGAAGCATTCTTTATATATTCCGAATATGTGATTTGCAAAAATTTTCTCCCAGGTCGTGGGTTGTGGTTTCATTCTCTTAAGTGTCATTTCCATAGCAAAATACTTTAATTTGATAAAGTCCAATTTATTATATTTTTAATTTTATGGATCATATTTTTAGTGTTGTATATAAAAACACATCATCAAGCCTAAGGCACATAGATTTTCTCCAGTATTTTCTTTTAGATGTTTTATAGTTTCCTGTTTTACATCTACGTCTATCATCCACTTTGAGTTTATTTTGTATAAGGTGTGAGGTGTGAGTCAAGGCTCATTTTTGGTATATGGATGCCTAAATGTCCAAGCACCGTTTGTTCAAAAGGCTCTCGTGTCTTCTCTGAGTTGATTTTGCAAATTTGACAAAGTCATTGATTATATTTGCATGATACAGTCAATATCTCGACTCTCTATTGTGTTCCCTTGACCTATTTATCCTTACAGTAAGTCTTGAAATCATATACTGAGTTTTCTAACTTTGTTTTTCTTTTTCAGAATTGTTTTGCCTCTTCTGGTTACTTTGATGTTATATAAAAATGCCTGCTTGAATTTTGAATGTGATTGTGTTGAATCTGCATATCAAACTGGGGAGAATTGTCATGTTAACAATATTGAGTTTTCCAATCCATGAATACTATATATCTTTCCATTTATTTAGACCTTCTTTGATTTCTTTTATCAGTGTTTGTATTTTCCAGCTTGTATATCCTACACATATTTTGTTCATTGTTAGTGCAAATGCAAAATGGTACAGCCACTTCGGAAACAGTTTGTTAGTTTCTTATAACCTTAAACATACGTTTCCCATACATTACCAGTAATCCGGCTCCTATTTATTCAATGAATTAAAAACATGTTCATATCAAAACCTGTATGAGAATGTTTGTAGCAGTTTTTTTCATAATTGCCCAAAACTGGAAGCAACCAAAATGTCTTCAACCTGTGGATGGATAAACAAACAGTATGTCCGTACAATGGAATACCACTTAGTAATAAAAGGGATGAGGAAGTGATTCCTACAACAGGGAGAAATTGCTAAGAGAAAGATGCCAGATCCCAAAGACTACATATGGCATGGTTCCATTGATTTGACCCTTTGAAAAGATAAAACTATAGGAATGAAAAATAGTTCATTAGTTACCAAGGGTTAGTATGGGGGGGAGGAGTTGGCTACATATGGTCAGCATAAGTAAATCTTTAAGGTGATGGAACTGTGCTATAAGAAACTGTGGTGGTGGACACATGACTATATGCATTTATCAAAACCCACAGAACTGTAACTGCAAAGTGAGAACTTTAATGTATTCAGATTTTAACAAAATCAGTTGGGATTTTGGAGGATCCCAGAATGTACTGCAGACTTTGACAATAAATTTAACTGCAAATTAATATATGTAAATATAAGATATATGGCCTATCTCACTGAAAGAAATAGGGAAAAAGGAACTAAAGTAAGTAACTTTGGAAAACAGTGTTTTGACTGGATACTATAAGGCTACAGACCAAAAAAAAAAAAAAAACAACTGTACATAGCAAACATTGTACTCTGGTCGATAAATTTATTTTTACAGGTCTATGAGTTAGCAATTCTGAAAGAATTTTGCATGTTCACTAGATTTGAACAAACATGTAAATAAATTGTAAATAATGGGATCCAGGTTTCTCACTATCAGAGGTGGAGTGACAAAGAGGAAAGGGGAAGGCTAGGATAAACTTTGTGGTCCCGAATTGAAGTTGGAGATTTAAGTATGAACACACTCTTACTGTAATTTAGATGATGATGGATAAAACACAGAAATACATGCAGATATGGACGTATACTTGGGAAGTATTTCCTAACTCTTTCTATTGAAAGGGCTGAGCATCACTGAAACCGCAACAACAAAGAGCACACCTAGCACTCACATCTGAGTTTCTAAATATCAGTCTCTAATAAAAGAAAATAGGGGCCACGGGAGAAACGGTTCATTCTATGGATTGGGCAGGGAAAATACAATATGCGCCTAATGCATCTTGTATTGCCAGTAATTGAGGAAGTTAAAAAAAATTTTTAAATGAGCCATAACAAATGGACACAAAAGTTAACCTGAAAGTGCTTCCAATAGCCAAAGCTGGAACAATTTGAGCATGAAAACAAATAATGATAGTAACAGAGTATAACCCAAGAATAACATAAATATCCATGAGCCCATACTGATATAAATGAATGATTGAATAAATAAATGAGGGAGGAGGGACAAATATTCTGTTCAGAAGAACTCAAAATAATAAATGTAGGAGGAATGAGAGAAATAGAAAATCACAGATGAATGAAAAAGTTTAGGGGATAATAAAGGAGAAGCTGGGTATTTACATATCCACAAAGTATCTCCTGCAAAATGATGACCGTGACGGTTTGAACATATGTCCACAAATTCTTTTATACTCCTCCTTCCAGGAAGTGGAGCTTAATTCCCCTCCCCTTGAATGTGGGCTGGACTTAGTGATGCACTTCTTACAAATAAAGTGCAGAGAGAGAAATAGAGTAACTATACAAAGGAGAAACCTGGCAGACACTGCCATCCCAAATGACCAAGGTTAAATCATCAGGAATAAACAATGTTGATATTATACACCCCCTGATATGATGCAATTGGAAGGACATGTCACCTCTCTTGTCTTCTTCCCCAAAATCTATATCTCAGTATAATCACGAGAAACATCAGACAAATACACAAGGCATAGTCTACAAAATATCTGATAAGTATTCTTCGAAAGTGTCAAGGTCATGAAAAACAAGGAATGACTGAGAAACTGTCCCAGAATGAGGAGACTAAGGAGACAGAAGATTGAATAGTGTGTAATATCCTGGATTGGGTTCCTGAACAGGAAACTAACATTAGTGGAAAACAGATGGAATCTAAATAAAGTTTATAGCTTAATTAGTATTGTTGTACCAATGTCAGTTTCTCAGTTTTGATAAATACACCACAGTTATATAAGATGTTATCATTAGCGGAACCTGGATGAAGGGTACAAGGAACTTTCTGTATTACCTTTGTAATTTTTTAAAAAATCTAAAATTACTTCAAAATGAAAAGTTTAAAAACTATCTGTGGAATTATTTTCAGCACATTCAGAAGCGCTAGTCAGCCATTAGAGAATGGCTAGGGAAGTGTTTCTCCCAGATTTGGTTCTGGGCCTCTGATTTTATTGCCCCACCAGTTTTGCACAATCTGTTCAGCTGTTTCTGCATCCCATTCCCTAAGTTTTATGATGACTGCTCTCAGAATGATCACTTTTCTGTGTTGAAAATACTTTTTAAAAATTGCAAGTAATTACTTCATTCATTTTCACTGATCATTTGTAGAGTAGATATTGTGTATAATACTCAGAATTCAGAGATAAAGTCTACTCTGTATGATGCAATTCTTGGATTTCCTTCTGAAGTGTGTACGTGTGTGATTAGGGACTGTGTTTGCAAAGACATTGAGGCCTGAGAGGACCTGGTGCATTTTCCAGACTTCAGGTAGTTTGATGAGAAGGAAGTGCAGGTGTGTATATGAGTGGGCAGAAGATGTGGCTGGGAAAGTGGGCTGGGGCCAGATCTTGAAGAAGCTGGAACCCAAACTCTGCAATAAGTTTTTTACGATACAGGGATTGAGAAGCCATTCAAGGATTTTAAGTAACGGGATAACAAATCAGAAGCATATGTTAGATAAATTCTTCTGGCAATGTGAAGAATAATTTGCAGAGGGATGATTCTGGTAGCCTAAAATGTACGGCTTGTACTAAATAACTAAATGAAAAGTTGAAATCTAAGGGTCTTTTACCTAATTTTTATATGGCAAGGACATGTCTAAAGGTAACTGCTAGAGAAATAATCATTTTTCTATATACAAATATGAAATTTAGTATGTCAATAGTGCATGAACAAAATTGGAAGATAAACACAAACAGAAAATATAATTGCCAGACACGTGGTCCAGGCTTATATATCTACTTTTCTTAAAATTCATGAAAATATTTGAGTATACCAAAAAAAAATTAGCAAAGATCATGAACTGGATGTTATGGGTTGAATTGTGTCCTTCCAAAATTCATGTGTTGAAATCCTTATGCCCAGTACTTCAGAATGTGACCTTATTTGAAAATAAGGTCTTTGCAGATGGTCAAGTTAAGATGAAATCATTAGGGTGGGTCTTAATCCAATGAACTACTGTCCTTACAAAAAAGGAAAATTTGCACACAGAGACCGCAAGGCAATGAAGACACAGGGTGAAGACCACGTGCAGATTCAAGCTACGCTGGCACAAACCAAGGAACTACCAGAAGTTAGAGGACAGACTTGAAATCAATCCATCGCTGGTGCCCTCAGAGGGAGTACCACCCTGTCAACACACTGATCTTGGGCTTATGGCCTCCAGAACTGTGAGATGATAAATTTCTGTTCTTCAAGCCACACAGTTTGTGGTACTTTGCTATGTCAGCCCTAGCAAACTAATTCACTGAGTTTACCAAAAAAATCAATACAGATAACTAGTAAAATACGAAAACGTGAAATGCCATACTTGCCATAAAAGTAATCCAAATTTAGAAAGTAAAATATAATTTTTAATGATCAAAAATTTAAAAAATAATGGTGAGAGAATGTTCAAAGTGGCAGTCTTTTACTAGCAGTGAAACTGCAAACAGTTAGACTTAATACATGTAAAGATACACTTCATGTATTCCAGCACTTAGCACAGTGATTGGAATGCTGTAAGAACACAAGCGATAGTAATAATGAATAGTGTAATTACATATCTGTATTAAAATTATACACACTATATAATGATTGTGATAGCAATAAAATATCTCTGATAGAAATTTGGCAAAATGTATCAAAGGCCTTAATACATATACTCTGATCTATCAATTCCACTCCTAGAAATATATCCCCTTTCTCTATTTAATAATACCTTCTCCTTGCGGAGGAGAAAAAAAAAGAATAAGATGATATGAAAGAAATAAAAGTGCAGGGTGATGGAGAAAGACTGGAGAATGTTCAGGGTGAGGAGCATGAGGAGTAAAATTTGGTTGCCTTGTCAGGTGGCAACCTCCTTTATGAGGTTTCCTTTGAGCACTTACCTGAATGAGCAGCAGAAGTCAGCCACAGTAAGATCTGTGTGAAAAGAGGGACCTCCAGCCGGTGGCACCAATCAGAGCAAGAAGCCAAAGAGGGGCAAACTGTTGTCCATTATCAAGTGACGTGGGAAGGCCAAGGGAATTGCACAGATGTATCACTATGACCCAAAACACACATGCGCTCCTTACGCACGCATACGCTAATGGGAGGGGCTGTACTTGATCTTCCTTGAAGGAAGGAAGTCACCTGAGTTTTGCAAAAGAGGCTGAGCAGAACAATGAGGTTTACCCAAAGAAGTTCACAGAGAATCGTGGAGGATGTAATTTTTGAGTTGGGTTTCAAGGAATTAGTAGGAGTTAAAGCTATTCCAGACCGAGTAAACCATACATTGAATTGTGACCATTCTGGAAACTGCAAGAATTGGTGAATTTTAGGAATAGAGAGAAGAAGAAAGCAGCTGGAAGGAGACTGTGCAGAGGAAGTAAACAGAAATTGGGGATGCTTAGTATCTGTGAGACCAGCTTGTGAATGATTTTATACATACTGATAATAAAATATTATAAAAGGGGCAGGAATATTATATGGACATTACTTTTCAGTCACAATGTTTTTTAATATAACTTTATAATTAAATTCAGAACGTAGGTTCTAAACATAACATTGTCAGGTATTGCTCCAGGGAGATCTCTGATAAAATTCCCTCTTTCATCAAAAAAGAGTAATATGTCATATTTTAAATGAAAGAGGGAAAGCACAAATCACTGGGGTGAGATCTTCTTTTACGTATTTTTTTCCGTATAGCCCTGAATTCTTGCTTTCCCCCAAATGACTACACTTAGTGATAAAATATATTAATGCCTCATTTTTGTAAATTGAAATGCTCTTGCAACAACCCTACATTTTAAAAAACTTTTCTGTTTTTTCTATTAGCCCTTAAAATAGTCATGATTAATAACCTCCAATAAGCATGAAGTCTTTTGTGACATTTTATGTGTGCTGATGTCATTTTTGCTTAAAATTGCAACCTAATATAATAGTAATAATAATAATAGTAATAGCAAGCATGTTTACAACATTTAGTAAGTGGCAGTCACCATTCTATGCACCTTTCATGTATTTACTATTAATTTTATGCTGCTTAGAAAGCCTATGAGGTAGCAACCATTACTATTATCTAATAATTATCATTTTACAGATGAAGAAACAAAAGCAGAAAGAAGAAACTTACCCAGGGCGTGTGGCAGATAGGTGAAAAGCCAGGATAAAATCCCCAGATATATTACATTTACTGAAAAGAAGAAAGATTACTGCTTTACATAATTGAATAGGTTTTCAAATAAAAAACTATAGCAAATGCAATTATTTGTTAGTGCATTTTCTATAACATCTGACCTGACCTAGGTCTCATTCTCATTTAGACTGAATGCTTAAAATAATATTGACTTTAAACAGAGAAAAAGTTTCAAATTGTTTGTCTTATTCTTCTTTCCAGTAAATTGGGATATTAATTTTTTCGTAGTATAATAGAAGACCAACCCCCCCCACACACAAATTTGTAGGCTCTTTTGAATTAATTAACAAAGAATCTTTATGTATAGTTGAAAACCAGCATATGGTAAAAATAGTTGAAAACCAACATATGGGAAAAATGCAGCCATCACCAGTAAAACCAGTTACATGATAGTGGAAGTCCAGAGCTTAACTTCTCTGGGCTCTGGGAAGAGATTCCTTTGGAGAAGTAGGGTCATTCCTCCCTTCCCCATTTTCTAAATTTTTACTGGAGTTTTCCTTTTGAGTATGCTTTATTATCAACAATTAAATCAACCAAGTACAAATACAATGTTTATTAATACTTTAGAAACTTTAACAGATCCAAAGCAGTAAAAATATTCTTTACTAATATCATCTTATAAGTAAGTGAAAAAACTATATAGATGATTGTAAATATACTCAACTATCATAAACAAGGCAGTGTATGACAAATGCTGAAAGAATACAGGTGTCCTACTCTATAGCTGTAATCAGGTTGGAGACACCATTCTTACTGTGTGGTCAAGAAGTCTGCAATAAAATGAGAGAGAGAGAGCTGTAATTCTACCTTCATTATGCTTATATCAGATACCATGATTGTTTTCCAGTCCTTAGTAATCTAAAGCCATCCCAAGAGTCCTTGGGTAGGAAAACTTCCATTCTACTCTCCCCTATTTTGCTTAGGAGGATGCTCTTTGATCTCTGCAGTGATCTAGATGTAAAACTCAACCTCTCTCTCAGTTGGCGGATAAAAAGCACACATGGACATAAAGCATGTTTATTTAGTAGACTTTACAGAATATTCAATCTATAGGAGGGGGGTGGATTGGGGAACAAACTTTCCAGTACAGGGAAGTGCTCACTAGTCTTTCATCTCACCCAGTCTCCAGCCTCCCACCATCTCGCTGCCTCCTCTCTGTCCTCCTCCCTGCTTAGTCTCTCCTTCACATTCCCTTTGTCCGGTTAGCACCCTACCCTCACTCAGAACACTTCTCATGCTTTTTTAAGAGCTTTTATATTCTCTTTAGTTGGTCTTAGAAAAACATTTCTATGATCATCTTTGCAAATTATAACCCCAAACAGAAGAGTCTTTTATTTAACATGAAGGAAATTTTTTTCTTTTTTATATTAGAGTTTCATCATTTGGAAGAATGATTGAAATAAGTTCTAGAAAGGCACAGGAGAATTAGCCAAGACAGAGGTATAATGATCCATGTGAACAGAAGTAAAGTTATGATGCCAATAAGAAGGTTGTCAAACACTTATGGAATGTGGTAAACGCCAGCTCAATTAAAATAAGATTTGTCTCTTAGATAGCAGAGATCTATTAGGAGTTTTTGAGTAGATCATAAAAACAGATGGATAAAGGAGAAAGAATCTAGATCCATGAAGTCCAGTTAAAAGGTCATTGTAATTATTCTGACCTAAGGCATAACAGCAGAAGACACACTGGTGCCATCAGGAATGAAGAAATTAGAGAAACACAATGAAGGAGCTATCAAGATTTTCTACTATATGGAAGCCAATAAAATACTAGGTGTTCCTAAAGTTATAAAATTTAAACAAACAAAAATCTCTAACATGGGAGCTAATGATTTCACATGATAAACATGTGAAATGTGATGATTAACATCACAAATGTGATGAGAATGCTCCTCACATACACACTTCTGAATAAAGCAAAAGATGGGTAGTGTATCTAACTCCAAAAATCATTTGAAAGTCTCAAGCAGTATTGCCCTGCTATTAAGCATATCAATATAACGGAAGTCCAACTTGACCTTAATAATGTGCAGCCCTGTCTCATGAGTTGCACAAATTAGAGCAACTAGCTTATACCTTGCAGTACTGAATGATTCATAATTTGCTAGCCCTGGAATAAAATATTCAGAATCAAAGGCATCTGAAGTCACTCTTTCATTCAACCATTTTATTGAGCAGCTACTCTGTGGCTCAGTACACCGGATTGACTACACATGCTCAAGGGCTCATATTCTAATGGGGAAGATAATTAAGTAGGAAACAATAGATTCTGATGTATGTCATGATAAGATGAATGAATTGGCTGTGAGAAAATTAGCAGTGGGACTTATCCTGATACAAGAATGAGAAAACACGTGCGTTCAGCTGTTCCAGGAAATGAATTGTTGTACACCTTATTACTCTCTGAAAATCTGATTAAAGAAAGTATCTCTATCTTGCTTACATCACTGTATCCAATTACTACTTCTCTTCCTGTACGTGTGCAGGATAGGGAGAGAGATGAAGGGAGAGAATTTTCTTTGTTCAGCAAGAATCAAAGTCTTAAGCTAGAAAACAAAGCAGAATTCCTAGTATTGGTATAAGAACCATATTGATGGGCAGGGGTGAGGAGTCTTTCCTTAATTACTTCATGAAGGCATCCTTTTTTAATCTATCAGGGAGGCTGGTTGCAAACCAGTTCTGCATGTTATGGAGATAACCTGTATATACATTGCAGGATTCCACACTTAGTTAAGAGCATCAGAATCTTCCCTTTTTTTCTTACTGAATTTTTTCATGTTGAATTCATTTTATTCACTCAGAAATTTCTGTCAAGGCAATATGCTAGAGGAATAAGGCACTGTTTCTGGCTTTGGAGAACTTACCAGTTTGTGAATTTTCCCCTTTTTTTTGCAAAATTTCTTGATCCCCACGTATTGTCCAAATTCTGTGCTTGCTCCTCTCAATTCTTGTATTCTTCCTTCTCTTCCTTTATTCATAGAAAACTATCAAATTTTTTTCCTTCAGATACTGTCAGTAACAGTCTGCCTTGAGGTTCCACAAACTGATAGAAACGCTAATGTTTAGTAAAAAGACCTGGGGTGGGAGGCAGCAGGGGTGGGGGGCATTGTGAGAACTATTAAATATGCCTTCTTTTCTCATAGGTTAGATAAATGTGAAGGAAGCCCTGGACAGCTTAAGTGCTTTTTGATGATACTTTCTTCAGAAGATGGAGAGAGAAAAAAGAACCAATGATGTAGCATCTTAGCAAGATGCACTTAAGATCAGATCTCTTTATTATTATTCAGCAAGTCTTTCCAATCCTGAAGATATTATCTAGAAGATTTATGGTCCATGGAAATTGTAATTTAGGCATCTCCAACAAAATGCCAAAGGAGAGGGCTAATATGTATTAAGAAGAAATTAAATAAGAATCGATACTGAGATATTTTTAATAGGTACAGATAGAAATATCTATAATAATAGTTGAAGAAAAATAACTTTATATCAGGGATAATAAGTGAAATGTTATTATAATCTATTCTACAAACAACCAGATTATTTTATGGCAAAGTATTTTGTCAGATTACATACAGCGCAAAAAAATGGTATTCCCAATCTAAAGGGAGAGGAGATAAAATGGAGATTTGTGGACATTTACCCAATGTGGAAAAAAAAAAAATCAAAAGATTTAAGGACTAGTAATGGGCAATGTTTTTATTTTAAAAATTTCTGGATAGATTTGTATCTTGATAAAAATTTGTATTTTCTTTGAAGTCACATTTCACCATAGTGGGATTGTATATATAAAAGGTACCAATGGCTCTACCTCTAAAGCTGAACATTCTATTCATGTCAGTGCCAGTGTAAACTAATGAACTCTACACGCTGCCAGAAAGCTAGAACAAAACTTATTAGTCATTTCTGCTCTCCCCATTATCCCCAAAGTGACAACAACTCTGATTGGGGTTCCTTTTCTCCCACCTCCTTCGCCAAAGAAGTGCTCAACCCAGCCACTTGGCACTGAATCTTCTTTTATTACAAAAAAACATTTCCTCCTTTTTTATGAAATCTGAATGTCAGCCCGAGACTCACATAAATGCTACAGTCCTTTAAGCTCCTGTCTCTTACCAACTGTCCATCATGCCTTTTGATCCATTTTATTTTGTGACATTTTCTCATTCTCACTGTACACCTTGAGTGTTGGTCAAATGGAAATAGAAGCTTTCACAATATCAAACTCTGAAGCATGTATTTATGCTGTTGGGTTGTCTATTATCATAGTCGTTGCTTGGTAGTAAATTGTGGATGCAACACACGGTGTTAATCTAATCATTGTTTTAAATGGGTTGCTTTTAAAAGGTTTACTACAGGGTGACTGAGCAGTACTTCTATTCCTTGACATTACTGAAAACTGTAGAAATGTAGCTTCTTTTTTCCAAGGTAGGTATTCTTAAGTATGGTTCTAGTTGTTCATTTAAATGTTTAAGAATTTGAGGTTGTTTGGTAACAATGAAAAATAAATCTCAGGTTCCTTGCTGCTTGCGCAATTTGCCAATGGTGAGCCAAAAATATCAAGGAATATGTGGGAGAAACCGTGACTATATCTCTCATAGCCATCGCTTCACTGGGAAGGCATTTTCAGAATGGCAAGCAGAGACTTTGGCCTCATTTCAACTTCAAAATCACAAGCTGTACTGACAGCTGAGTCATTAATCTCTTTCAGTCAAAGTAAAGAAAAAAATCAGGAAATATGATTATTTTATAATGGTGCGTGTTCTATTGAAGTCTTGAATGTGGGATATGTATTCCACTGAACAACAAAACATTCTCCTGCATCTCAAAACTCCTGTCTTGTTATTACAGTCTATCACACACTTCTTTCAGCATATATGTTTGGGGCATCTGTTTTCTATAACTCAATGACGTCTAATCCTGCCCTGTTTCTTGCTATAGGCAACTCCTGGGCAGCAGAGTCACGCTTCAGAAATGTCAGGCATGATGAGAAAGGGGAACCACTAGTGGCAACTGCTCCTTAAATTGCTCTCCGAAAGACAAGTGCACAGACAATTGTAGCTGCAGCATCTTTGGTGCTGTTCTTGTTGGAGGTAATCGCATACAATGAATTTAGTAAAGAAGTACATCTTATAAGTATAGAGTACTTTGAAATGTGTTGTTTGCCTTGAAACACATCTGCTAGCTAGAAAGAGCAAGATTTTTTTATACGCATTTTTTTTTAGATAAGGAAGCAAACACAAAAATTATTCAGGGTATACTTAAAGAGGTCATTTACTTGGGGCTTATCAGGCCATAAAAGCACCTCGAAAACATCAATTGTAATACTCGCCAATTACTTAATAACAGCTTTTTAGAGGATTGGGAATGGGAGAAGAAAATTTTACATTAGTTGTGTGCATCTATTATAAGTGGATTCCAATTTCAGAAATGTTAAAAGGGGCGGCAGAGAATCAAGGAACTGCTGTGTGGCAGCTGGTGCCAGGACTACAAGTAGGTCTTGAGGATTCTCACTGTGTCCAGCTCCCTCTACTTCTTGAAAATGACCAGGAATATGAGCAATATTACAAATGAATAGCAAAAAGAATCAAAATCAGCATTCTTTCATCTAAACATATAATGAAGAATGAGAAAACTTTTAGAAAATATTTCAAGGTAAGGATTTAACCACCTTGTCTTTCTTCTTTACTGCATATGGATGGCTGATATAATAATAGGCTAGAATGCCTAAATACAAAAGAATAGTGACAATTAAAGTTTTCATAAGCTCATACTTGGTTCTTTAAGGTCATAAATTATAAGTAGTATCTGAATTAGATACATTTTTTTTAAGTTGAGACATTGTGCTTGATAACAATGAATTATATTCAATATAATAGTATTGAACATTAGCTAAAGGATGTTTATGTAAAAACAAATTTTCTCGTGGAATTTTTAGTTTCTTTAATGCAAGTAATTCAATTTATTAAGTGCCTACTATGAGCTAGGCTTTGCTTCTCAGAGTTATTCATTTAATTCTCACAATATTTTTTGAAGTTTACATTAGAAAGGTGAATCTATTTGTCCAAAGACAAAAAGTAAAAAGTTGGCTTCCAAAACTGGATCAAGAAGAAGTAGAGAATTTGAATAGACCAATCACCAGTAAGGAGATCGAAACAGTAATCACAAACCTCCCCAAAAATAAAAGTCCAGGACCAGACGGCTTCCCTGGTGAATTCTACCAAACATTCAAAGAAGACTTAATACCTATCCTTCTCAAACTCTTCCAAAAAATTGAGGAGGGGGGGAAGCTCCCTAACTCATTCTACGAAGCCAACATTACCCTGATATCAAAACCAGACAAGGACAACACAAAAAAAGAAAATTACAGGCCAATATCACTAATGAACATCGATGCAAAAATCCTCAACAAAATTCTAGCAAATCGCATACAACAGTACGTTAAAAAGATTATACACCATGATCAAGTGGGATTTACCCCAGGGATGCAGGGATGGTTTAACATTCGCAAATCAATGAAGGTAATACACCACATTAATAAAATGAAGAATAAAAATCACATGATCATCTCAATAGATGCAGAGAAAGCATTTGACAAGATACAGCATCCATTTATGATAAAAACTCGGAATAAAATGGATATAGAAGGAAAGTACCTCAACATAATAAAGACCATATATGAGAAACCCATAGCTAATATCATCCTCAATGGTGAAAAACTGAAAGCCATCCCTCTAAGAACAGGAACCAGACGAGGATGCCCACTCTCACCACTCCTGTTTAACATAGTACTGGAAGTCCTAGCCAGAGCAATCAGGCAAGAGAAAGAAATAAAAGGGATCCAAATTGGAAAGGAAGAAGTGAAACTCTCACTATTTGCAGATGACATGATTATATATATAGAAAACCCTAAAGAATCCACCAGAAAACTTTTAGAAGTAATAAATGAATATGGTAAAGTTGCAGGATACAAAATCAACATACAAAAATCAGTTGCATTTCTGTACACTAACAACGAAGTAGCAGAAAGAGAAATTAAGAATACAATCCCATTTACAATTGCAACAAAAAGAATAAAATATCTAGGAATAAACTTAACCAAAGAGGTGAAAGATCTGTACACCGAAAACTATAAAACATTTCTGAAAGAAATTGAAGAAGACACAAAGAAATGGAAAGATATTCCGCGCTCTTGGATTGGAAGAATTAACATAGTTAAGATGTCCATACTTCCTAAAGCCATCTATAGATTCAATGCAATCCCTATCAAAGTTCCAACAACATTTTTCACAGAAATAGAACAAAGAATCCTAAAATTTATATGGAACAACAAAAGACCCCGAATAGCTAAAGGAATCCTGAGAAAAAAGAACAAAGCTGGAGGTATCACACTCCCTGATTTCAAAATATACTACAAAGCTATAGTAACCAAAACAGCATGGTACTGGCACAAAAACAGACACACAGATCTATGGAATAGAATCGAAAGCCCAGAAATAAACCCACACATCTATGGACAGTTAATCTTTGACAAAGGAGCCAAGAACATACAATGGGGAAAAGAAAGTCTCTTCAACAAATGGTGTTGGGAAAACTGGATAGCCATATGCAAAAAAATGAAAGTAGACCCTTACCTGACACCGTACACAAAAATTAACTCCAAATGGATTAGGGACTTGAATGTAAGACCTGAAACGGTGAAACTTCTAGAAGAAAACATAGGCAGCACGCTCTTCGACATTGGTCTTAGCAACATCTTTTCAAGCACCACGTCTGACCAGGCAAGAGAAACAATAGAAAGAATAAACAAATGGGACTACATCAAACTAAAAAGCTTCTGCACAGCAAAGGAAACCATCAACAAAACGAAAAGACAACCTAACAATTGGGAGAAGATATTTGCAAACCATACTTCTGATAAGGGCTTAATCTCCAAAATATATAAAGAACTCATGCATCTCAACAACAAAAAAACTACCAACCCAATTAAAAAATGGGCAAAAGACCTGAACAGACATTTCTCCAAAGAAGATATCCAGATGGCCAACAGATACATGAAAAGATATTCAAAATCATTAACTATCAGGGAAATGCAAATCAAAACTACAATGAGATATCACCTCATGCCTGTCAGAATGGCTATAATTAACAAGACAGGAAACAACATGTGTTGGAGAGGATGTGGAGAGAAGGGAACTCTCATACACTGCTGGTGGGAGTGCAAACTGGTGCAGCCACTATGGAAAACAGTATGGAGATTCCTCAAAAAATCAAAGATAGAACTACCATATGATCCAACTATTCCACTGTTGGGTATTTATCCAAGGAACTTGAAAACACCAATTTGTAAAGGTACATGCACCCCTGTGTTCATTGCAGCATTATTCACAATAGCCAAGACTTGGAAGCAACCTAAGTGCTCATCAAGGGACGAATGGATAAAGAAGATGTGGTATATATACACAATGGAATACTACTCAGCCATAAGAAACGATGAAATCCAGCCATTTGTGACAACATGGATGGACATTGAGGGTATAATGCAAAGTGAAATAAGTCAGAGGGAGAAGGTCAAATACCGTATGATTTCCTTCATTAAGTGGTAGATAATAACAACAGCAAACAAACACATAGGGACAGAGATTGGATTGGTGGTTACCAGAGGGGAAGGGGGGAGGGAGGAGGGTGAAAGGGATAATTTGATACATGTGTGTGGTGATGGGTTGTAATTAGCATTTTGGTGGTGAACACGATGTAATCTATGCAGAAATAGAAGTACAATGATGTACACCTGAAATTTTTACAATGTTATAAACCAGTGTTACTGCAATAAACAAAAAAATTAAAAAAAAAAAAAAGTAAAAAGTTGGTAATTGATAAAACCAGGATTGGTTTCAGAAATGTAAGCTTTTAGAAGCTAAATTCTTTTCTTAATCTTATTCAGTAAAGTTTTTCCAGATTATATATATTTACAGAAAGGAATTTTTAAGGAAATCGAGATATTGCAGAATAAGCGCCTTAGAATAAGAATTTTAACAACTGATTTGAGATGTGATTTTTTTAATTTAAAATATTCAATAGAGGGCCGGCCCCGTGGCTTAGCTGTTAAGTGCACGCGCTCCACTGCTGGCGGCCCTGGTTTGATCCCGCCGTGCACCGACGCACCGCTTCTCCGGCCCTGCTGAGGCCGCGTCCCACACACAGCAACTAGAAGGATGTGCAGCTATGCCATACAACTATCTACTGGGGCTTTGGGGAGAAAAAAATAAAATAAAAAAATAAATAAAATATTCAACAGAAAAAGTGGAAAACAGAATGCTGAAAGCTAAGTTAATGGTTTGGGAAATCAAATGACAAAATTCCCCACCACACAAAAGAACCCTGTGAAGAACTGAAAATCAAGAGTGAGAGCAACAAGAGAATGTAGAAGAAATCCAGGGAATCTATTTGAACAATAGGCATTCTGTAAGGCAACGAAAAAGCATTAGAGGAAACACACAGACTATGAACAGAGCACGCGGGTTGACTGAAAAAGAGTTGAGTTTTTAAGTCGTGCCCACCTAGTGCCAAGTGTGATTAATGAAAAGAAGGTACACACTCAGGCCTAGCTTGGTGAAATTTTCTCAACTCCAAGGATAAACTGAAAAAGCACATAAACTTCATGAGACCAAAGGAAAGAGAGTAAATTTTGTATCATGCATCTCATCTGCACCAAAGAAGTCTAGAAGATAGCACTGTTCTCTGAACCAAGAACTCTTTACTTTGTCAAGAAGAAAAAGAAAAGAAAATTAAAAACAAAGAAAGAGAAGAAGAAAAGCAAGCAAGCAAGCTATACACATACACATGCATACGCATGCACACAGAAATTATACACTCTCTGATGTAATTATAAGGGATATATACATTCTGAGAGAATTACTCAAGAAAATACTACATGAATGAAAATTATATCAGAATGTTTCAAAATAGAAGGCAAGTTAGTAAAGAAAGTACAGTTAAAAATGAATCCAATAGAATCCATAGTTAATCCAAATTGATGATGATATGTTCATAAACAATACTGTTGGTATAAGAAACATTCTGTAAAAAACAAAATAACCTTGACTTCAAATTCAAATTTTATTCAATAAAACTTAAGAGTTTGTGTGGGTTGGAAAAAGAAGCTAGGAAATAAATGTATCCTGAAGATTTTGTGTAAGTGGGAGAAAGGGCTTATAAATTTTTTGGTTTGGATATATTAATCAATAAACCTATGCTTAAATGTAAACCATTAAAATGAAGATAAACACTGAGGAAAATATATATGTGTATACATAGGGACTTGAAATTACTGACTCGAAAACAAACATATTATTCAATCCAGTAAAAATAAATAAGGAAAAAGAAAGACAAAAGAAAAGATATTGAATAACAAAAGTCAAATAGGATAGGTGGAATAAGGTCAAATGTATTTATTAGAATAACTGCAAATAAGTTACAATCCTCTAAAAGTAGTATCTTCAATTGGATTAGAAATTTCCAGCTCCATCCTGATTGCCAGAGAAACGATATCTATTTGAAAGTTAACAAGTGTAAGAGAAAGATATGGCCAAAGATACAGTAGAAAGTAAATTAAAATGAAATGCTCTGATGTTATGAGGAGGGGGCATTCATATTTATTGAATGTTTGTAGTGTTGCAAGAAGTTTGATTTGTTTTGTGGGAAAGGCTTCTTTATCTTTGTTTTACAAATGAAAATAATAAGGCATTGAAAGTATAGGCAATTTACTTGTTGACTAGTACTCATATGAATAGGATTTCAATACAAGATTTGGCTCACAATTCTTTAAGCTATCTTTTACACCAAACTTCATTACCTAAGAGAACAAAAAATTTATGGTTAAGCACTTCTACATACTTATAACAGCTAAGCTGTATGTTATGTATAGGGTTGACTACCTATTTCTAACCTTTAAATTATCAGATACCAGATAGCTAACATTCACTATGAAGCTGTTGTAATCAGATATTTGTCATAATGACCCAGTGGTTCCGTAGGATAGAATAGAAGAGAACAAAAACCTATCCAAGTATAAATGGGAGTTTTATATGTGATATCGATGAAATTATCTGCCAGTTAAAAAAGGGCTGAACTGTTCAATAATGGTGTTTGGCAACTGACTAACCATTTGGAAGAATATAAAATTAGATCCAAACATCTCATCATATATTTAAGTACATTTACATTGAATTAGAGCTCAAAATGTAAAAATAAACAATTAAGTAAATTAAAAGGATTGGATGGAAACATCAGGATATTTTCAAAATTTGAGAGTGAATAAGATCTTATAGTCCATGAAGAAAAAGAAATTGAACTATTTTGTTGCACAAAATTTTGAAGTCTGTAAAAAGACAAAAATAGACTAGGAGAAGATATTGACAATATATTGGGCAGAAAGTAGGTTCTTATCTCTCAAACAAAATGATTCTAAAATGTTTAAGAAAAATATAAACAAACAAACATTATAGTGGGCAAAGGATATGCTCAAGAAATTTAGAGAAAAAGAAATATAAAAGCCCAATAAACTTGTGACTAGATGTTCACTCTCACTAGCAGTTTTGTTTCGTGGGCAAGCATCCAGCCATTCAGGGTCCCGCACTGAGCAGGCCTTTCTGCCTGGTTTAATGCTCTCTGGGCATTATCTTCGACTTGTCAATATATTTTTGAATTTGGGTTTTGTAAGGGAAGTTTGAGGGGACATTTGGAGCATGCGCCCTGGCTCACATGAGGTGCAGCCTCTTCCCACCGTCCTGCCTCCTGTCACCTGCCTGGGATGGGTTCTCCCCTCCTCGCTGGAGCAGAGATCAGCTTGTGTGGCTGGGAAGGCCCCGGTGTTGCTGTTGATCTGTGATGGCAGGGGGCCTACGCTGGGTGCTGCAAGAGAAGGGTGAGGCACGCTCCCGGGTGGTCCTGGGCGGTCCAGCCTTGGGTGGGTGCCTCACTGCTTGTTCAGCGAGTAACTAGGTAGGGCTCTCTTGTCCACCTGCAGCCAGGTACCAAATGTGTCCAGGTGCCAAGGCTTCAAACCCTTGGAAGTCAGCAATCGGCCCTGGGTTGCAGGGCTGGGCGGTGAGAAGGGGAGATTGATGTTTCGGATTTTCGCTGGGGCCCTGCATTTTCATTTTGTACTGGGTCCCACAAGTTGTGTAGCTGACCCTGCTCACTAAGTAGTCAGGGTAGGGAATTTAAAACAACTGGCATAACATGTGACTCTCATCAGATTGACCAAAGAATGAAACGGTAACATTCAGTGCGAGTGAGGGAGTGAGGAAATGGGTCCTCCCCACACTGTGGGGAGACTGGGGAACACCATCTACAGTACCTTTTTCAAATTTTTGAAAGCTCTTATGCTGCCTTAGCAATCCCACTTTGGTGAATGTTTCAACATTAAAGTAAGTCAAAATATTCTTAAATATTAATATTATTGAGTCAAAAGAAATAATATTGTCAACACAAATACTAAGTCAAACTTTTAAGATGTTTATTGCATCATCATTTTTATAGCAAAAATTGTGCAAAATCTGCATTTCCACCCAAAGAAGAATGGTTAAATGGATTCATTTAACCAATGGAATACTGGAAACTAATAAAATGAGATGAAGTATGTATGGCTACAATAGTCAAGTGAAAAAAGGCACAGGATGTTATGTTTAATATAATCCCATACAGTAAAAACTTAATAAAAAACCAATATATATTTATATATGGCTGTATTAGAAGAGGAAAATACAGAAAATGATTTGTGCTAAACTGACAATGGTGGTTAAGTCTGTAGGGCCAGGGGTAAAACAGAGGAAGGCAGAGGCTAATGGTTTAAAAATTTTATATATACTTTGGCATTTAAATGATATGAAAATATTTTATATTTACCTTTGTGAATCATACAAATGGAATTATATACATAGATATGTGAGTTTATATTAATGAATGCATATATATACACATATATATGAATGTGATGTACTTTCACATATGTACAAAAGAGGCACAAACCCTAAGAATCTGAAGATCTTTTAATTGCATAGGAATTAAGGGTGGTACCAAAATCTACATCTTTTCTGAGAGCAGAACAATTACAACAGTGAGCAAAGTATTACTAGTCTGTGCTTTGTTGAAATCTGTGATCTGAGATTTTAAATATTCAACATGGTGCCGCATTTAAGAAAACAAAAAGAGAAGGAAAAGCAAACGCTTTCCTTGTGTCCCTCTCCTAGGACTTAGGTGTTGATTTTTTTAACTTTCTGGAAGAAAATCCAGATTTTGCTGACTTTGTAAATTTTTATATAAATCTGTTTGTGGTATGCTAATCCACTAACCTAAATCCTCAGTATCCTTTGTGCTCCACTTCTTTAGTTTGACTCTAAATTGATACACCCAGGAATGGCATCTCCTTCATCAAATTCTAGTCTAGGGCTATCTGGGACTTTCTTGCCTTGAAAGAAATCCCTATTTTCCTAGGTTTAGATCCAGCCTTCAGTATCTTCGGCATTGTCCACAGATGCTGATCTTCTTTTCCTATATTTTAATTATTGTTTTGAAGAAATATTTCTGAGTCTTGCCAGACAGTAGGTAATTCAGTCATGCTACAAGGAGTAGAGAAAACAATATTTTTTATCCTAGAATCAGGAGAAATAAAATATCCTTATAAGTTCATCTCTATGAGTTCAAAGGTGTAATGTTTCTTAGATTGACTTAGTGATATCGCTTTCTGCATTGTTTTAGTCTTTTGCTAATGGTGAGGATAAGTTCGCCATAATACTACCTACTATTAGAGAAAGGACCTCTTACACTGCAAAATATTATCCAAATAACAGTTATTGCTGTTATAATTATTATGTGTGACTTGAGGGCATGTAAAATGGATATGCTGCCTCTCTCCCATCCTCCTCTGAGCTGAGCATCATTCTCATCACAGTACAAGTTTTAAATCCATGCCTAAGTTTTGATTACCGTGTAAATTTTGACATCACATTTAATAAATCACACACAGAAGGCAGAACACTGTTTTATTACCCGCCACTCCTTACCACGTACCAAATCAAACATCACAAAATGCAAATGCCCTGAGCTGTAAAATAATATATAATTATGAAAGCATGGGAGCAAGGATGTCCTCAGATGCTGATGCTGTTTACTGAAGAATTTTTGAGCATCTTTATAGTCATCAAGATTCGGTGGAGCTTCCCCACTCCCTGGCATGATACCCATGGTAAAAGCTAGTAACTCAAAATTCCTTCTAGTTTACTTCCGGCACAATACTGAGGAGTGTTTTCAAAGAAAACTAAGCTTTCTATATGCACAGAAATAATACTTACATAAAGACATTACTTCTCTCTGAATAGCTAGACTTATTTGAGGGGGGAGGGGATGTATGAATGTCTTGTTGATTTTGTGTGTGTGTGTGTGCGTGTGTGTGTTGAGCCAGTGCTTTCTAACATGGGATTTTGTAGAAGTATGTTTTTGAGGTTCCTTCTTTCCGTTAGATGTGTAAATCACTATTCTACATTCGGTTCTATTAAGCTCGGTGAGTCACCACACTTATTCACTTGCCCTCAATCCTTCTTGCTCTTTTCTCCATTAGGTATTAACTGGAACCTGCTTTCTCACTCTGAGCAATTAAAGAAGCATAGTTAATCTTCTTAGGAGCTAAATGTAAAATGAGAAAGTGTGTGGTAACATCCTTTTAGCGCTCCATTTATTCCAATGTGATTTCTCAAGTAAGAAAAAATTCCACAGTTCATTTAATTAATGTATAACTGCAAGTGAGATGGATTGAGAGCAGAAAAAACTTTACTCACAAAAAAGAATCTAAAGTTGTTATCAAACTACTTTTAAGTAAAAGAAGAGTCTTGGAATATCCTATTGTCCAAAAAACATCATTTTGTAATGTATATAGATGTCGAATCACTATGTTGTACAGCTGAAAGTAACGTAATATTGTATGTCAATTGTACTTCAATAAAAACAAGCTGACAAAAAAACTGTCAAGAATAAGAACTACCACTCAGCTGGTGTCAGCTCTGGACTGGTAAATACTAATTGCTCAGCAATTAGTGAGCATTCTTACCTTCTTTTTCCCTTTATTCTTCCCCCTTCTTCCTTCCACTCCCTTTTCTCTTATATTTTTAAATTTTATCTCCTCCCTTTATTTTATAGTATCTGAAAATACAATTTTTCTTGGGTTTATACATGACATAATTATCAAATGAAAGACTGTTTGGTAAATTGAGTTGTGAGTTACCAGATATGTAACATTTTATTGATATATAAGCCACTGATTACTGACCTCATATTTAGAACCCAGGTTCTAAACATGACAATAGTGTTCATTTCATCTACAAAATTTTAGGGTCGAATTAATTTTAGCTATAATCATTTTTCCTATTTGAAAAGAATTTCAGATATTTGTGATTTTTAATATGTGTAACTTCAGTGGAAATATTAAAGTGCTTAAAGATTTAACACATGTAGTAAAGACTTTCAAGTTCTCAAAATAATTTCTCCAGTGTAATTCTGTAAAGAGTAATGCCAAGGTTATAATTTAAATTTTCTTATGTTATCAGATGCACCAACAAAAAAGGTTCATGGTATCAAGTTTTCAATTTATATTTAAGGAACACTCTTAGTCTTTGCAAAAATGTACAATTATGTGAAATCACTATGCCTAGAACTTTAAACCTAAAACATTTAAGGTTTTCACTCTGAGGTTAAATTATAATGTTTTTGCCTAGATTTTCTGTGTGGCTTGAGGGATTTTTATATAATAATACTATACTAAAATAATACTCATGTGAGTAATGGAAATAAAACAAGAAAATGACAAATGGAAGCACTATAAAAATATAGTTGGAAAAATAAGTTGTCCAACTCTACATTCAAAAACTCCTTGAACACATGGGATTATCTTTCTAATAATTTAAGTAATTTTATGTATCTCTGATTATTAATCCAATAAACATATCAATCTTACTTATTGAATATCCATTAAGTACAAGGAAAATGTAGCTAGTTCTCTTATTTGTAAAAGACAACCTGAGGTCATAAAGTCTTAAGAGTGTCTCTGAGTCCTTGATAGTCGGCTAGTCAAATCAGATGATTCAATATAAGTGGATATGCTATGTCACTGGGTTTTAAACTAATAGGAATAGAAAGGAGAAGAGGTAATGGAAAGAAATGATTCAAAAAAACACTTCTACAAAAGAAAGGTCTGTGAAGGAGCCTTGGCAGTGAACCAACAAGAAATCTACAAGGGCTCCTTGAGTCTAGGCACTCCTGATTCAGTAGTTCATGTTAATTTATGTATTCATTCAGTCAACAGCTACTTATTTAATGCCTGTGTGATAGGCACCATGCCCTCATGCCCTCCACTCCCCTCACACAGCCTCCTCCCGGGCCCCAGAAGTCCATTGTCTTATGTAATTTTCACTTTGACAAATTCATTCTGACAGTCTCGTATTTATTTCACTCAGGTTCAATGTCTGGGTTTTGTTTTTCTTAGTTGAAGATATATTTGAAATTAAAGCAAGACAAAGAAAAAGTCTATGTATTTGAAATCCTTTGGGAGAGAAAGCAGCATCATCAGTAGGAAAATCAGAAAGTCAAGGAGAACTCACACTCCAAAACACAAAAGAATACTCTGAGGTGTAAAGAATGTACTGAGAATTTATGCCAATGTTTGAAGATTTTTGGTTGTTTATCATCAAATAAATGATCAGTTACGGGGAAAAAAATAATTGTCTCTAAATATCTAGAGATTATTTTGCAGCATGTCTGCTACATGCAACTGTTAACAATTATTCTCTAGAAACACATTTTCTTAAACTGAAAAAAGTGAAGAGACAGAATATTATCAGACTCTTGCAGTGTAAAAAATATAAACTACCTGTATCTCTTCTAAAACCTTGTTTTGCTATAACTAAATGCATTTAAAAGCTATCACTGGTAAACCTGGATTAAACCTGAAAACATGTTGAATCAGAAATACAATAACAAAACACTGGCATTATTGAACATTTGCAATGTGCTAGGGATTAATCTCTCTGTTTCAGACAAACTGCTTCACTTGTTCTTTACAAAATCCCTATGAGGCTGTTCTATTATCAACCACATTCTACATATGACAAAACTGAGACTTCAGAGATACATTGATGTCATTCATCTAGTAAATTATAGATCCAGGATAAAAAATCTTGGTGTGTCTGACTGAAGGGTCTTCTCTCCTTCTTAATTACTATATTTCCACTCTGCTATGTTTATTTTACAAACATAATTTTACATCTAAAGGGAATGCAAGTGTCAATTATGTTCACTAGGACCCTCATATCCATAATAATTGTCAATTATTTAAAAATAATAAGACCTTTAGTTGGAGGATTCCATCAAAGGCTCATGAGACCAATCATCTCAACTGAAAAGACAGCCCTGCATGTGTTGTGCACACCAGGAAGGGAGAGGCGTATTGGTCAGGCACAGTGTCTTTAAGCACAGGTGACTGCGGATTCTGTATAACGATTTTTGGGAAGCAAGGAGTTCCAAGCTTGGTGTGGTTCAGGGGCAGAAGTGAATTGAAAACTGGGTAAGACTGTTATTGACTATTGGCTCCAGAGGGGTGTTTAATGAAGTGCCTCGTCCCTGGGGAGCTGAATTTCAGAAAGGAAGGACTTTCTTCACTTATTATTCAGCTTGCAAGTTGTTGTCAATCAAGTGAATGGGTGTTAAGCTCATTCTGATGACTACTTGTTTCTATGGCTACAAAACACCAGTTTTTCCTAGGAGTGTAGGAATTTTTCATCTCAAAATGTATCCCAATGTGGCTAATATTTTTCATTGGTTTTTAGAAAAGGATATAAATCCTTCTTCCTTCTGTACTACCTATAATAAATAAATACGTACTTAAGTCACTTTGAGAATACACTCATTCATTATCCTTTTGTTGGTTGCCAAACATCTCTTTAAAGTCAGCTCCAGTTATATGGCATTATAGATACTTCAAGTCTTTTTTCTTAAAATTTGAGTAAAGAATGCATTATGGTGGACCACTTGGAATGCCTTTATATCTTAAATAGTAGTATTTAATAATAACATTTAAATCATACTTCACTCATAAAAGTCTTCTTATTTACATCCAAAGGAAATTATTTCAGTAGCATTAAAATAATAAGTAGAATGATAAATAAAACAAACACAATAATAAGTAAAGTAATAAATTATAAATAAAATATTTCTCATTCAAGAAATTCTTCTTGCAGAAGTTTTAACTGGTGTCTTTTTTGTTTGTTTGTTTTCACTGGGGTTGTTATTTTATCATTATCTTTTCTACAAGTCTTCCATGCATGTACATTTTAGATTATCTCTAACAGTAGCATTGTTATAAGAAGTGAGAGAGTGAATATGAATATTCATATACACACATGTTATAGTTTGAGGTGAGGCTCCTGGAGTCAGACTGTCTGTATTCGAATCTTGGCCCCACCTCTTCCCATATGAGTGATCTCTGGCACATTACTTGACCGCTCCCGTCCTCAACTTCCTCCTCTGGGAAATGAGGAGTCTCAGAATCTACCTCATGAGGCTACTGTGAGGAATCAATAAGGTAATACATATAGAATTCTTAGCATATAGAAAAAAGGAAGCCTTCTGTAAGTGTTAGTTGCTAACATTACCATTATTATTATTGTTGTTATTTTATTACTATTGTTCAGATTGTATACAAATTAAGTTACTAATAGGTACAATATTATTTTCCATTTTTACAATTTAAATAAATTAACATGTATTTTTTAAGCAATTACTATATATGTGTATAGCACTAAATTAAATACAAGGAAAATGATTTAAAAATTAATATTACATTTTGCTTGCCAATAAGAAACTAATACATATGGTATAAAATATGAATTAAATTTTACATTTTTTTACATGGATAGGCGCTTTGTGTCAGCACCATTTGTTTTACCTAGGCCAAAATCCTGTTTCTGTGATTACAATGTCTTTATACTCTATTCTACCTTCACGTAAATAAAGTTTCTTTCCCCTGATTCGTCTCTCGAATTCCTTGGTTAGTCTCAGGTAGTGTTTGTTATTTAAAATAGAAAATATATAAATATATAAAAGAATATTGCTAAATGCAATTCCCCCTAACATCACTTTTGAGATTCCAGTTGGATTTGTTGATATATAATCTTCTGAAGACTTGACATATATATGACAAAAAGACTTTTCATATGAGAGAGATACATGGTCTTTCCATGTATTCAGATAATATTTTATAACCTTTGATGAGATTAAATAGTTTGTTTCTTCTAGATTTTCTGCCTCTCTGACTTTATTTTCACATTTTTAAGTTTATATATTTATATTATTATTAGAATGACTTTCCCTTTACCTTGTCTAGGAATAATGCTAATACTAATAATGAAGAAACACAGCCTATATGAGATATATTTCTAAACTTTGATACTCAGAAGAAAGCAAAGTGAGATTGTAATAAATGAGCTAATTTTACAGAAATACTAGTTGATCCAAATAGCATGCTTATTTTTACAGTCACATTGCTGGACCATGTTTAACTCATGCAACTGAAACAACTATTAACCTTCTTTTGTTCAGCTGCAATAAATAGCGCCAGTTTTTATTTTTATATATTATTTTTCATCTCCTATCAGATCTTTAGATAAAGCATTCTGTAAAGACGGGGAAATAAGGCAAATTGCTTCTCAAATGTTTTGTATTTTAAATGTTCCATAATGGTGCCATCTGCTAATTATTCTTTACTCTCACAATTTTCTGAGATAACCTAAATTAATTAAAGAAATGTAGAATGGTTGCTACTACGTGTAAGCACTGTGCTAAGTCCCGGCAGGTTGTAGGCATGAATGAGCCAGACCTGTTCTCTGCCTTCATAAATCTGAGCGTCTACAGCATAGAACGGTGCTCTTTCCAAAATGCTAGTAAATCCCTCTATCTATATTCACTTAAAATGCTCTGAATTGAGTACAAGTTCTTTTGTCTAATCAATTGATGATAATATTAAATGAAACTGAAACTACCACACATTAAAATGAGTTAATTAGGTCACAGATAAAAATCTGTGCCTGTGAGGCCATGACCATAAGTTTGATCATCATGATTAATTAATGTCACTCTTTCCCACGATTGTAGCCTAAACACTTAAAACTAGGCGACTTTTGCAAGGAAGATTATGCCAGATATTGTGGATGTTTCAACACATATCCCCATTCCTGGAAAATGTTCATCAAGTTGACCAGTAGCATTATCTTTATCTGCAGAAGGCCAGACCCCTTCAACAAATAAATATTTTCTCTCAAATGTATTGCCATGAGACCTTTGCTTTCTTATGGTTAGGGTATATGACATGTTAATATTATCTCTGATCTCATCATTTTACAATTCCTATTGCAGGTAAATCCTGAAGAAAATTTAATATCTCCTTCCAACATAGCAATAAGCAACCCTCCTATACAGAATTGGCACTGTGTCCAACTTTTCTTTTCCAATGGTGTATTTTATACGAAACTAAATGTTACTTCAACATAAAAGGAGTAATTTAATTTAATAAATATATTAGCATTTACCAGGCAATCAATACCCTCAATTATGAGATGTAAATTCAGGCAATAAATCAAATATCTCTAGAGTAATAGTTATATACTCTCATTGTTAGGTGTGAATATAACAGTAAAAGTGTTATATAAAAAATTTATTTTCAAAATTTGAATTAAAAATACAAACATTGGTAAAAAAGACCACAGGGTAAACATTTTATTAATAAACACCATATAACTTCAAGAAAGGTAATAGATCAAAGATTGCACTCGTGATTTTTTTTCCCTACTGTTCTGTATAAGATAGCACATTTTATGGAAATCTCTTTCTCTGTTGAGGTTTCTGTTTCCCTCCCTCTCAAATCTCTTGTGAGTTCCACCACCTGTTTTTAAAAGAGCACTATACCTGCCTAGCCTCCAGCTGTTTCGCCTGTGACTCTGCCAATCAGATGAAAGATTCAGTAACTCGACAGAAATAGCAGCTCTTTTGTTCCACAGCCCCCTCCCCAAGAACAGCATTTTAACTCCCTACATGGGAGAACAGTAAGCCTGTTTTCTTAGGATTGGGCATGTCATGTCAACCTAACAGCAGTTCACTGAGATGCCTTTGAATGAATGGGTGGCTGAGATGGAGGCAGCAGGCAGGCTGTTACCTTTTGGGTCTTAGTACTAGTAAATCAAGATGGCTGGGTTTATGGGATACAAATTGGCCTAAAGACATGAGAGTTATAATTATGCAAAAATGTATGGATTATTTCAAGAGGAAGTGAGCACTGAAAACAAAAAGAACACATGGAACATTCTAATCTTATTTAAATTCCTTTTTACATAAGAAAAAAAATCATGGGTTTTTAATTCATAATGTAATTTTAATTCTACCTTGATCACATTAGTTTACTGTAAAAAGAATCCAAACTAATTCTATAAATTATTTTTTTATTAGAAAAAATATTCCTCATTATAGAAATTTGGATAAACAAAAAAATGTGGAAAGAAAGGTGTGGTAGGTAAAATTTTAAGTTGACCTCCCAGTGACCCTGGTCCTTGTGAAATTCTCTCCCCTTTGAGTGTGGATATAACCATTGAATGTGATGTGATATGTTCCCATGATTATCACAGGAGCCCTTTAAAAATAGAGAGTTTTATCCAGCTATAAACAAAAGGGCAAGTCAGAGAGGTTAGAAGCATGAGAAGGATTCCACGCTTGTGGCTGGCTTTGAAGATAGAGGGCCATGTGAGAGCAGCTTCTAGAAGGTGAGCAACATCTGGCTGACAGCCAGCAAGAAAACAAGGCCTTCAGTATTACAGATGCAGGGGACTGGATTCTATCAACAACCCAAGTGAATCCCCTTCCCCAGATCCTCCTGGTAAGAATGCAGCTTGGCTAACACCTAGATTTCAGCCTTGGAAGACTAAGCAGAGAATCCACCCTATGTTACCCAGGTTTCCTTTAAAATTGTTGCCTAACATTTTGGCATTGACCTTGACAGTTTATATAACCATTTGCCTGTTATTGAGTGTTTAGATTGTTTAGGGTGTTTAAGTTTTTAGTTAAGACTATAGACTGCTTAAATTTGTATTTCAACTCCCTTATGTCCAAGCTTACTGTGTGACTTTGGGAAAGTCATTTAACATTTCTGTGCTTCAGTTTCCACAAATGTGAAATGAATCCAACAACTGTACTTATTTCATGGGGTTACTGTATGAAATAAATGTTAGTATATATAAAAACCTTAGAATAAATCCTGGAATACAGAAAGGGCCTCAATAAAAGTTAGCTATTTATATTGTAACTCATATTTTTTGTCTTGACAACTTTTATGACAAACACTTAGATTAGAATTGTAATGGCAAATAATTAAATCACTGAATCAAATCTTTGTACATAGTAAGAACAAAATCATTTTCTACAGCAAAATACCTTGTAAATTGTAACCTATAGAGAAATGTAAAAATAGTAAAAATCTTTTTTTTTTTTTTATAGGAGGGAACAATTTTCAAAAATGCAGGTAGTTGATTCATCCTAACTCTTAGAATTTGGATAATATTTGAGCTAATGCTTTACCCAAATTGAAGCCTATTTGGAGTTCTTTATTTCCACAACTCAAATAGCTTCTCAACTCATTTGCCTAGTCTGAATTATTTTAAATTATTGTTACAAACCATCAGAAGAAAGGAGAAATGCATGCTTCAAAATGTAAAAAAAAAAAAAAAAGGTGGCATACATACTGCTATAAAATCATGAATCAATAGAGTGCCAAGTATTGAAAAAATACAAATCCCCTGGGGAATAAGAAGGGACCCTCACGGTCTCGGCATACCCACGTTAGCTAGAACACTGGTTCTCGACCCCGGGATCTTGCTAAAGGGTAGATTCTGACTCAGTAGTTCTGGGATGGGGCCCAAGCTCCTGTATTTGTCAAAAGGCCCCCAGTAATTCATGTGTCGTTGGCTCCAGACCACATTTTGAAGACAAAGAGGTAGAGCATCGTTAGCAACCACCAGCACTGCAAGTTCACGTGGCCCATTTCTCACAGACTGAGGACTGTAATTGAAGCTGGCTTCTCTAAGAGTTTGCCGAAATTTCTTGGAAATAGAGGACAGACACTCAAAGTATAATTTACAATAACCCCCAAATCACTATGATTTTTAAAGTCAGTTTTAACTGTAGAGAAGCACAGTTTCCAATATCAACAAGAAAACCCTTGTTTATCAGAATTTAACTCTTGCATCAGCTGTGACTTAGAGATCACGTGTGGAGTATAGGCGAGGATACCTGGAGAATGTCTTCACTACAAATAAACCACTTAATAAATTCAATAGTCCAAGGACACTCGAAGAACAATATTGACTCAGATCCCATTGGTAATTCTTGGGCTACGGCCAATTACACTGGAGAACCTGCTGTAGAGGCATATTTGCACTGGCTTTGCTTTTAAACCTATTTTATTTATAGCATAAATTGAAATTACTAGGCAGTAATAAGCTTTATCTTTTTAATTTCCTTCTTTTACGTTCCCGTCATGATTTTGCTCTCTAAAAGCTTTTCCTTTTGTTTGATTAATTAAGCAAATTTATACACCCATTTACAAGGCATTCCCCAAGTGTTACTGGAAAAACTAAGCATACATTTTGCACTCCACATAAAGAAGAGTTGAATTATAAAGGATCCATCTAAATGATACATAAAATTTCTCCTTTACAATTAGTATGCGCACAAAGAAAACTGCAGCTAGCAGGTTACACTGGATTAAAGTGCCTTCCCCGGATCCATCATTTTCTCAGCACCAAGCTCTGGCTGACTCTGCTCTTAGATATTTAAACAAAGCTCCGATTAGGTTTCATTTCATTAAATGAACTAGGTATTTTCGCTTTGTCTCTAATCTGATGGCAACTTGTATAAGGAAATGGAAAGTAAGGTAAATTCACTTCGCTGCAATTTAACTTCATGAACAAAGGAAAATCCCGTCAGCTGCTTCTTGTTATCAGTGGACTTCCTTTGGCCTGTTAGATGGTCCCAGCTCAGGTAAGGAAGCTATCTGAGATTGAATCATTCCATCTTGTTTGGCAATACACCGGTAGAATTTTTTTAAAAAATTGACAAAGCAATGAGACAATAGTTAAAAGTAAATTTTTTTTATTCTTTAGTAATAAGAGAGAAAATAATCCAAAAGTTTGGGAAAAGAAAGTTAAGATATTATCTTATGGACCAGAAAAAGATATGTGAACCAAAAATTCATGCAGATTTCAGCTACAGCTCCCTTTCTTTGTGGGAACAACTTTAAAAAGCGTAGGATCCCTTGCTTCTCCACCAGACTACAAAGTTAATACTGGCAGAAGAGACCGGTGACTTGGCTCTCTCTTCAGTATGTGGTTTTGTCTGCAAGGATTGAACTGAAACTTAGAGTTTAAGTTTCATTCAGTCTGCTTTCATCCACAAAATGAATGGAAAACGCCATGGTATGGTGTTGGGACCTTACTCATATGTGGGTTGAAGAACAGAGAAAGAAGCCACGTGTGAACAGATCGCCTTGGAGTGCCCCGAGATGAATGGAAGTGCCTGACACACAGTCTTCACAGAAAGAGGGCTGTCGCTTCCAAACTTGCCGCATTAGGTAATCTGTGTATTTAGAAGGGAAGGTAGCTAAGAAGTTCTGGAAAGAAGGAATAATTTAGACAAACTGACTGGGTAAATCTCTTGGCAACCCTGGTCTGCCTCAGTGCCCCTTCTGCCCAAAGTATCCCCACTGTCGTCCCCCACCAATTACCATCACCAACAACATGCTGCCCAATGATTGCCACTTCACACAGGTGCACTCGCTGATTTTTCCTGAACAAGAGATCTAATTGAAAAATTGAACATCCTCTTTCCGAAGTGAAGATACACGTTGGGAGTGTTGGATTCCCAAGGGGAAGGGGAGGGAAATCCCAACTCACCAGGTCTCGGGATGACGCGGGCCCACAGACACAGAAGACCGAACTTGATGCAAACGCAAGAGGTTTATTGAGCGGAGCTCCGGGTCGACTCGTGTCCCTCGCAGGAGACAGAGGGGTCGACCCCGAGCCTTAGGGGGCAAGTTCTTTTATAGGATTTGGGAGCATAAAGCGGGAAAAGGTTGGCGCGGTTTTACATGATTGGTTAATTCAAAACATTCAGACAGTTACATTTTATGGCGCGAATTGCTACGGCGCGAAACAGCTATCAAGGTGCACACACATGTCCCCACCTGGCCCCCCTCCACCCCGACCCTCCCAAACTTATCCCTCTGTAGCACTCCCTTGTTCTCAATTTTCTCTGAACAGTTTAGGGTGAGTCTTCCGCGAACAGAGTCAGTTGGGATCGATAGACTCTATTCATAGAAGACTCGCCCCAACTGCCCCTTAAGGTGTTAACATATTAAATTTTTAACATAATTTACATCCTTCAGGAGGAAGAAGGAGCCATTGCTCTTGTACTTACTGGAGCGAATTTGTTCATTCGGGTGCCCACATCAGAGATGGGTCCATTAGGTGAAAGTTTAGCATATCATGAAATAGAGATGCTGTTAGAAAATCAAGCACTCTGGAAGGGAGCAAATATTAGAGACCTATGTAACTTTGGATATTTTCAAAACAATTTTCTCCTATTTCAAAATTGTGCCTAAAACTTATCCTAGAGCAGGGAGGAATGAGAGTATATCCCTTCTCCCTCCTTTTCTTCTTTTCTTTCCTCTTCCCCCTCCTTCTCTCTCTCCCTCCTTCTTTCCTTTCATCTCTTTCTTCCCCCTTCTCCCCTTCATCCCCCATCGTCTTTATCCATCTTCCTCTCCCCCACCTCTTCTCCTCCCTCCTTCTCTCTCTCCTCCTCTTTTTATGCCTACCACCTTCTCACTGGTACCACAGACTAACCCTGAAGAACTATAGTTCTAGTTATTTACGGGTTCAATAGACTTCAACAGCCTGTGCTAAAAATCTAACAACTATGAATAATGTTTCCATGGAAAATACTTCTAAATGCGAACAACAACCGAGGTATGCACCTGTAGAACATGATGTTTCCTAAAGCATAGAGGCACTACCAGTGCAATTCTTTACACGATTATGCTTAACCCTAGGGCAAGACCCAGGTTTTAGTGGGATCTGAAGCTTACAGATTGTTTGATGCTCCCCCTTAAATAAAAAGAATGCAAACACATAATTAGGCACAAAGTGCATATCTATTTAAAATGAAAGAAGAAATCACAACAGACAATTGGAGGCTTGTAGAGTTAGGTCCTTTTTTTTCCCCAAGGTCTTTTTAGGAAATTGATCAGAAATGTTTTCATAAGAAGGTATCCTTATTGCAAGTTGGCTAACAAGAGATCTAATTGAAAAATTGGATATCCTCTTTCCGAAGTGAAGATACACATTGGGAGGAAGAAGGAGTCGTTGCTCTTGTACTTACTGGAGTGATTTTCTTCATTCAGGTGCCCACACGCCTGAACACTCTGTAAATACACTCTTCCCCACTTAGAACACTGTAAATAATCGCAGCTCTCAGAGGCCCAGGGAAGTGAGGGGCCCTGAAGCTAGAGCTTCTTTAGCTTTATGCTAAATCTACCTCTGCTTATCTCACTCATATCCTTTCAGAATGAACTCATTTTCTTCTCTTTTAAGAGAATAAAAGAAAGGACAATTTTAAAGACATAGGTTCTTTGAGTATTTGTTTTTAAGAATGTCAGAGCTTATATAACACCAATACCATTTATTGCTGTATGCATTTTTTAGGAACAATGTCCATATTTGGTATGCAGTAACAAAAAATACTTAAAGGTTTAGTACCATATAATCTTAATTGTTTTGAAGTATTTAAATACTTGCTTATTCTACATTCATTAGATTGCTTGCTATATTTATCTATTCTGGTTATAATTATCCCCAGATACTGAAGAAGGCAAATGTGATGCAACGCCAATCAATAATTAAACATACGTCCAATCCAGTTGTGTTCCTTGATTTTTCTTTTTTTATGTAGTTTGAATATTTGGAGGATACAAGCAACTGTTCATTTCCTTTAAAATATATCCAATAACTCAAAAACTGCATTAGTAATTTGAAAAATAAAATATCTAATATCATGTATCACATTTATTATTTTAGTGGCAAGATTTTCACACTTCATCATTGAACCAAGAATTCTGTCACCTTGTGAAAAGATAGAAAAATTGCCTATGCTGGTGAGATTTGTAAATTGGAGCCAAGTGTGAAGGTAACTTGATGAGAAAAGCACATTAACCAACCCAGAGTTCAATACGAGATTAACACTTCAGATGAGACGTGTGTGAAAGGTTGCTAACACAAAGTGAAGATTCAAAATTTAAGACAAGGATGTTTCGATTACTCAGTTACGTGTTAAAAACAATTTCTGAAAACGACAAGCATAATGTGTCTTGCATCTGAATTTAAGACAATTTTATTTCGTACATATCAAAATAGAATTTACCTTTATCCTAAACCAGATTCATCAGGCTACTCTAGGAGCCTGGTATTTTTATATGTCTTCCTTATAAAAGATTGAAGTCAAGGGGAAGCACAAGAAGCTTGATTAACAACTGGAGGAGTAAGAGGAAGCAGAGCAGAACACGGCTTTAGCTCTCGGTATCTGCCCCCCAATTTGTACCTTCATTACTGAGTATTCATAGAACTTTCAACCGCAGACATGCTTCCTCAGATAATCCTATGTCTAAATTAGGATAATGGCTCTCAACTGTAGGTTCTTCACTCCTCTAGCATTTTGTTCTATTCATGAAAAAATATATATATATATTTATAACTAATCTATATACTTGTGTCTCTCTTTTGTCACCTCTCATGCCTTGTTCTACCAATTCTCTCTTGGTATCTCTAATAATTATGAAATTAGTAGAAGTTGATACTTTTTTACTATTTACTACAGATTAGACACTGTGCTGAAAGCTTTATGCTTATAATCCTATTTAATTTCCCCAACACCTATATGATTTAAGTAATGCTGTTGCCTAATTTTTCAGATGTGGAGGGTTATCTGCCTCTTCTTTTGCCTTGTTCTAAATCTGTCTTTACATAGATTTCCTCCTCTCCCTTAAAAACACGGTCAAGTCCTTTTCCTCTTTTCTTACTTTCCCGGTTATCTATTCCCCTTTTCTTACTTCACTGTAAAATGATACGCCTCAGCGCTACCTCTTCCTCAGGCTACCTATTTATTTCCTTTTTTCCCTTTACTGAAGAAATATTTTTCGGAAGAGCCATATATCTACATTTTTTGTAACCAGTTCTTAAAACTCTGGTTCCCCTTGACCCACTGAACCTGATTAAGAGCCTGCTAACCTGCTCAAACTGCTCTGTACAGGATCACTATTGCCAAGTCAATGGTCCTTGTTTAGTCCCCAGACCATTTGACTTCCATACAGCAAATAACATCTCAACCTTAACACAGTTATAAATGTAGATTCTCAAACTAGGAATCTCACAATTACTTCTGCTTCCCCACTGCCTGCACTTAGCTATCTATTGCTGTGTAACAGACTTAGTTGTTGAAAAGATGACACATTTATTATCTCACATTTTCTGTGAGTCAGGAGTCCTGATATGCCTAACACAGGCCGTTTGTCAGAGTCTCACGATGCTGTAATAAGGTGTTGGCCAGGGCCTGCTGTCTCATTTGAGGCTCATTTGGGGGAGGATCCATTCAGAGCTCCCTTACGTTGTTGGCAAAATTCGGTTCCTTGAGGCAGTAGGATGGAGGGCTTGAGTTCCTTCCTAGCACACCTTGTAACTTTGACTAATCAGTAATATCTGATGAGAAAGCCAATCTGAATTCATAATAACAGTGTTAATATTTAGCTAATATTTATTAAGCATTTTGTATGTGCCAAGCACAGCTCTAAATTTTTTCACGTTTTACTCGTTTAATTATCAAAGAAATCTTATGACATAAGTAGTATGATTTCCTCTATGTTATAGATGAAAAAATAGACACAAGAATAAGTTAAATGAATTGCCTGAGTTCATATAGCTAATAAGTAATGGAACCAGGATCCATGAATAAGGTTTTTGCGTTAAGAATCCACATTCATAACCACCCCGCCATAATAGATTTTTTGTATAAATTATTTATTCTTTTATATTTGGAAAAGCGGAAGAAAGTCTTGTGAGAAAGTTAACAATGTTTAGATTTGCAGTGAAACTATAATTCGTTAAGCAAATATTTCCTTTTTTTCTTTTCTAATGCTACTAAACTTTGTATCATCAATAAAATCAGGCCAGTCATTAATGCTTATAAGTGCTGCCTCTGTCTCGAACATGTTTTTATGTATTGGTCTCAGGGAAGATGGTTCAATCATGACTAGACCCATATTTATGATAAAAGAAATGAAGTGCAATGAAAGGAAAACCATGAAAGGAGTCGGCCTGAACACAGACTGGTACTGTTATCATGAGTATTCTGCTTATTCGGATGCAGGTTGATATGCCTCCTTGACTTCTCCACTAAATAAGTTCCTAAAGTCAGGGGACCAGCTGTAGTCAGGTGATGCTCCATCAGTATGTCCTAAACTTTTGTCCAATTACAGTCGCATTCACCATAGACAAAGATGCCAAGACACTGGGAATATCCTGCTCTGAGACCAAGAGTGAGATACCAGGGAAGATGGACAATTGATGTCACTACTTTGATCATTGAAGGTAGGAGAAGGGGGTTTGCAATGAACAGACAGCTCATTCAAGAGTATGGCTATTGTATGTGCCTACCTGGGATTGTCAACCTTGAGTCAGCATGTTCCAGGCTCTAGGGCAGCTAGCAGTGCAATGCATATAACTTTATAAGTTTTGGGTTCCTCATTTGTAAAGAAGAAGTGAAGAGTACTTACTTCATATTAAATGTTAGCTTATTAAAAATTAGATAAGTTAATATTAAAAAAAAAACAGCCCAAATCCTGGCATTGTGGCAGAGAGCAAAAGTCTAATACATAATACTTATTAACATTAGTCTTTATAGTATTGTCATGATAATTAAATAAGATTTTATATATATATTATATATGGTGCTTAGCTTGATAAATGATACTATTATTACAATAATATTATTTAATTTATATTAATTATTTTTATAATTACAGTATTATAGCAAACTTTCATTAAGTGCTTGCTTTATGACCAAGTTATATGCAATCCATGCAAAGACGCAGTTCCTAGTAAGATCTTAGAAAATAAAGATTCTATATGGGCTACTACATATATTACTGGAAAGTTTGACATCATTTCAGTGAGACTGAGAAGCACCCTGAACGTTCATTGTGGGATTTCTGCATGGAGATGGGGCATAAGAGGGGCCTTCGTGATAGCCCAAGCTTTCTTCAAGAAGCAGTTGCAAATCTACTCAAATAAAATCATGCTAAAATATATAAAACATGTAATCAAATAAAATGTGAGGTCTCATATCGCCTATATTAGTAAAACATTGGAGGTTTCAGGGATCATCTGTAACCCAAATTCTGTAGATCCTGGATGTTATTTCGCATGAACTGGTAGGGGTTTTATGACCAAAGTTAAATATCAGTGGGGATTCTTTATGACTCCATTTAATAAAACCGTTAGATAGACGAGGATACCCATCACCAATGGCATTATTTTCATTTTACTAGTTAATGCTCTAATCAGCTTCATATTAGAAAATAAAGAAAACAGTTTCAGCCTGAAAAATTTAATTATTATATAGCAGATTTTGCAGCCTACAAAATGGCTGATCTTAGTGACATCTCTTGATATAGCCAATCAGGCAAGATGGATACAAAGGCAAGAACATGACCAAACACTCTGCAAGTTGATCAGTGGTGTTCTCATTATCCATTGAGTTTTGGAAAATAATGATGAGTTTTTTTCTTCTATGTTCAGGAATGAAACATGGCCATATTCTATATTCTCCAGCTTCGTTTCAGGCATAATGTTTTTCAGGGTCCCACTCACCCAAGGCAAGTTTCACCAAAAACATTAAAGGCAAGTGAGTCATTCCCTGTTATTCCTCTGATGGAGGATATAATGAGGGTAGGGGTAGGTAGGAGGCAGGACAAAGAGAAGTAAAGGCATGAATAAACTAAATTGGGCCCTGTTTTCATATGTCAGAGTTGACTGAATATCAGTCTGATAAACACAGTTGGTTCCATAAATCCTCATAGTAGTTAAAGCATTTTATCACAGCTTATTAGACTGTGATAAAATGTATAGTTCAGTAGATGTCCTCATATATTCTAGAAATTACCAGCACCCATTTATATGGAACCTGTACTACTAGTTTTAATTAACTGAAATCATCTGCTTGGAATTATGCTCTCAATTTAGCTCACATTTCAATCTCCATAAATTCTTTCTCAGTGCTTGACTCTGTAGAATGCAAATGGGTCCTGCACCAATCCCCAGGAATGTCTAATGGCATCAGGCAACGGCATGTTGGAGAGCATTCAGCAATATACGGAAAGGGGGGACGCTGTATGAAACTAGCGTTTTGTTGATTTAACCTGAAAAAAAACTCAAACTTTTCATTTACACTGAATTTACCACCTCTTGTTGCCAGAATACACTTAATATTTGAATTAAGTATAGTTGACTTGACCAAAGTATATTTTTTCCATGTAGTATATAAAATGATATTTGATTATTTTTTATAAAATTGTGGGTGAAATTGATAATATTTATCTAAATATTGAATTTTTTCCTACAATATGGTATCTGCTACATTTATCTATATGAAAAGAAAATAATACTATTAATATATATTTTTTGCCATATCAATATTTTTGCACTTCATTTTTTTATTATTCTTTCTTTTACAAAATTGAAAATAAAATATAATTGATAAAACTTAACATTTAAGATATCATTGTATGAGAAAACAGAATAAGAATATTATGTTATATTTGCAAATGATAATTATTAACTGTGTTATAAGTAAAAAAATGCATAGTATCCCGCTTTCAGAGAAGTCAATTGGGGTGAGGTGAGCCAGGATGCTAGAAGTATTAAAAAATACTTTAAAAAATTTACTGAGTAAGGTTTATAAGTGATGGCAAGGTAGCTATTTGCTTTTTTCTTTACTGCACGCCCTGCCTACCAGTTCTGCTGTGAATTAAGTGTATGTAAGATTTTGCTTTTTTTAATTTTACGGACAGACTAATAAAACCAGAGTTTGATGGACTTTTATCTGTCTTATCTCTGCATATATATTATCTGTTTCCTTTTTGACTATCACCATTCCAAAGACAGTTCTCTGCAAACAGTAGATGCTTAATAAATATTGTTGGTTAACTATGTAATTAAATTGGTAGTACATATTCCTATTTTTTGTGCTTCTTGGCAAACAGAGTAAAAGAATACAATGGACTAATTTGCATCACATGGGTGAGCACAGAAAGTGTTTACTTCAGTCTAACGTTCTTTCCAAATGGTTCAATATTTCCTTGAATTGAGTCTCTTCCCATGATCAGGCAGAGTGAGTAAGATACTCCCTGGGAATAAAGTGCTCATCCGTGTGATAAAAATTAACTCCTTCAGAGCACCAGGGACTTAATGGTAAATTATTTCTTCTGGTACCCAAATGAATCGAATTGCCAGTGAATCATTTCCCAGGGTATGCCAAATTACAGGCTGCATTTTTTGAAAATGTCTTGGGAAGATAATCTGTGCCTTCTTAAAGCTTGCCATCTTGCTAGGCCTTATGTGTCTATCCTCCCCGTTTGTGCTCTTTGCTTTGCCCTCATCTAGACCGATTTTTAGATGTGTATGTGTGTAATGAAGGGTGTGAATATCTCTTGGATAGACAAACTGGCTCGTAGAATCAGTTGGTTGCCTACTCAATAGTCTCTCCCCCACCGCCATGCTGGCAGAGCCCTGATATTGTTTCAATGTCCAAAATTTTTCAATGTCAGAATCATAGCCCTGATTTTGTTTCATCAGGTAACCTGATGGCTTGAAGTGAGTCATGGCGGTCTCATTACCCTTCACAGGGATTAGTTTAAGTGAGGATATATGACCCATTATGATCGATGGATATGAGAAGTCCGTTGGGGGTTGTCCTTGGTGAGATTTTTACTCACTGATAAAGCAGGACACAGGAAAGAAGCAACCTCTCTTTTACCACAGAGTGTCTAGACCTCTCATTGCTGTAGCCATCTTGCCATCAAGAGGAAACAAGTTCAGGATGAGGCTGAGGCATAGATATAGGACATATAGATAAGAAGGAACTGTGTCCTTGAAAACATCATTGAGCTTTCTGACAGTGCTTGTCTCTACCTCTAAACTTCAACTCCAACTAATAGGAGTAAATTGAAAAGTGAGGAAATCTCTGGCATATTAATATTCCTATTAATATTAATTAATTATTTAATAGGAATAATTATATATAATTAAATATATTAAATATAATTAATAGGAATATTAATAAGCAATAGGAAAACAAAATATTCCTATTGCTTACATCAGTTGAGACAGAATTGTCCACTAATTGCTGACTAGTGAAACACCTTCTTTAAACCTGCCTTAGATCACAGGAAATAAGTATGCATTTTGATAGAATCTGGGAAGCACTATAAAATGATCTGTTCTTGTCAAAACAAGATCCCCAAACACAGACTGGATCTTGGTCTAAAGACGTTTAGCAGAGAAGGCAGTTCTTAGAATTCTACACTCCCCCAACAGACATAGTAGGAAAATACTTAATATTTCTGCTTATTAAAATAAATTATTTAAATGTTCCTGAGTAAAGTCAAATTTACTCATTTTTAAAACTAAAAGAATATTTGTATTTATTGCTAGTGTTTTGAAAGACTTACTAGGGGACCTCAAGATCTCCATTTCCAGATGGAAACTTTTATTGCAAAGCATACCCAATATTTTGATTAGGGTTTATCGTAAGAGCAGACCCACCGTGTACAGAGAATCTTCCTTGGAATGGGGAACCTCAGGAACAAATAGACAACGACTTTGTTGGGACTAGATTAAAAGAAAATTTTAAAAAATAGCATACTCCAGGATAAATATGCATATTCTTGGATATAAACTCATCAAGACTAAAGAAGAGGGGCTGGCTGGTGGCGCAGCAGTTAAGTGCACGTGCTCTGCTTCTGCGGCCCAGGGTTCGCAGGTTCGGATCCCAGGCACGCACCGACACACCGCTTGTCGGGCCATGCTGTGGTGGCGTCCCATATAAAGCAGAGGAAGATGGGCATGGATGTTAGCCCAGGGCCAATCTTCCTCAGCAAACAAAAGGAGGATTGGCATCAGATGTTAGCTCAGGGCTGATCTTCCTCACAAAAAAAAAAGAATAAAGAAGACAGTCAGAGATAGGAAAGTACAAAAGAAAGAAAAAAATGTAGAAATGGGTGCTTCTGTACAGAAGCCATTTTGTATTTCAATAGCAACTGAAGAAATGATGTGTACTCTGAATTGTTAACCAAAGATCACAAATCCATTTTTAGACAAGTGGTCCTACAGCTGAATATTAAGAAAGAGTGATATCATAATGACATTTCAGATGGAAGAAAAGGACATTTCATACTCCTAAAAATAGTAAAACATATTCATCTGAACATCTGGTCATTTAAGACAAAAAATCTAAAGGGTCTGCAGTGTATATTATTACATTAAAAGTCAGAGACAAGGAGTGGTTGGGAACAAAAGACTCACTTGTGTGCTTTTTTACAATGTTAGAGTCACTTAGATAATTAATTAGTATTAGTTGGCACTTATGCATATTTTTAGTTTGCAATAATGCCAAGTGAACGGCCCTATAGAGTGCTTACTGACTATAACCCTGTTAACCTTGACTACAAAACAGACTGGTATTCACATCTCACTTTTATCTATCTGTAAAAAAATAATATTATGTCGTGTTCTTTCCTTAAAATAAAACAATTCCATCTTTCTTTGCTGCCAGCTATGTGAAATACTATTATAGTGAAGAAGAATTTGCATAGTTCTTTCAAAGGGCTTAATATCTATAATAACTTTAATCTACTACAGACTCTTTATAATACATATAAAGCTGAAATTTCTTTCTTTTGTGAGGAAGATCAGCCCTGAGCTAACATCCGATGCCAATCCTCCTCTTTTTGCCAAGGAAGATTAGCCCTGGGTTAACATCTGTGCCCATCTTCCTCTATTTTGTATGTGGGTCGCCCCCACAGCATGGCCACGACGAGTGGTGTAGGTCTGTGCCTGGGAACCAAACCTGGGCCGTCGAAGCGGTGCATGCTGAACTTAACCACTAGGCCATGAGACCAGCCCCTTTAGGGTTTATGTTTTGCAAATAGGTTTGAGATTTTCCTGCAATGATTTGGTCAATGACTCTCTTTGGAAAGGAGTTACTTAGGAAATTAGGTTCTTTTTTAATGATTTATCCTAAAATTGGTTTGTTCTCCTCAATATGATACCTGCTCTAGTCTTAGGGATTTTAACTCATATCCTATGAAAGGATCCCTGTAGAGAATATTGCATTCTCTTTTTATCCTGCTTTTGATCTGACAGGATCCTGTCCTCTTCCCAGAGTTCTAGATAACTAATAGGATCAAAAGGCAAAGTCAAGATCTCTCTGGCATATTTTGCTAGATATACACATCTATAATCTGTAGAATATCACTCTTCTATGAAATGTTGAATGGTGAGTTTGATAATTTGATACTAATTATAATAATTAATCAAATCATTTTACGGGAAAAAAACTAATTTCCTTTTTCAATAACTTGTGTATTAGACTTTTCTGATTATCTTCCCTTTAGATCTAACTCCTTAGAGAACAAAGTCTTCTGTTTACATAGTGAATGATTTATTAGCTAACTGTATAACCTTTCTGTTCTTGGTCTTAGTTTCTTCATAAACAAAATTAATATAGAAAGAATATAACACAGAAGTATTGTGATGACCAAACGGGGTGATGAATATGAAAGTGATTAGGACATCATATATACATATAGTGTAGTAAGTAGTATTTTTTAAATGATGCAATATTCCTAAATTTTTGATGAATCAACTCTGTTTACTCATTTAAAATGAGTTCCTTTAATTTCAACTATCAGTAAAAATGATAGTATCTGTTCCATTTTTTAAGTGCCTCAGAACTTTTTGGAAGAATTAATGAATAAACGATTACATATAAGCATGTACCTATATATACATGCATTTATTGTTTTAAATAAAAGAATAATGCCAAAAAATCATTTTAAAAAAGTTATTTAAACATCTTCAACTGGTTTTTGCTATGTATAGCTCCACCCAAAAAAAAGATTTCAAGGATGTTAGGCATTGATTTTTGAAGCTATCAAATCTCATGAGCACCATGTTTGCAGTCAGTATGCAAGGAAATGCCAAGTCAGAATTACATATTGTACATGGGACATGCAGACTTTATCATTTACCAACACATGAAAGTGTGCAGAATCCAATGCCAGAGAATATAGAGGGGTGTGCGTTACAGGAAGAATAATGCTATACCCAAACGCGTAGCAAAAATTTCATAGGAATTATTCTTGATTCGTGATAAATCGGACAAGGGACATGTTTCCTTTCCAATGCCACAAATGTTTACGCTTAACTAGAATGATTTTAATGGACTGTTACATAGAATTTATCTTTTTCTCCTTTCTTTTCCCTTTACTTATTTAGATGCATTGCCACATATTTTATGGAGGTTTTGATTCTTTCTAGAGATGATGCTTAGACATTTTTAATACCAAGTCTAGTTAAGACTTAAGAGCATCGACTTAAGAAGTTCCAAATCTACTTGCTATAGGCCTTGTGGATGGTTGCTCTTTCTTCTGATAGTCTGCATTTGGCAGCACTGAGATACATATTGCCATAAAAGGACGCTCAGCGTGGCGCATCACCCATTTCAATGAATGTATTATGCGTTTATTGGAAATGAAGGTCTCCTTGGTTTCCTGTCCTCTGCTGTGAGGCTTCTGTGAAACAGCAGCCTTATTTCACTTGAGATAAGTCTCACTTCAAAGAGGCTTGAAGTGGCTTCTGAAAATATGACTTGTAAGATATCATGAGAGAAACACCACTGTGCAAATAAAATAAAATTTCATAAGAAATATAATAACTTCAGGAAATAAACTACTTTTATTGTATAGAATAATGCCTGCACAATAATATATGCAGCCTATACATTCATTTAGATGTTACGTTCTTTCATGTTTTCACAAATAATTCATTTGTCTATATGCTTTGTATATAAATATGACTTAAAATTTATCTCAAAGACTTGCCTGTCATGTTAATACTGTTCCCATTGCCTTGAACAGTGCCTGGAATATAGTAGCATTTTATTCATATTTTTTAAATGAACGAATAAATGAATTATCATAGCATTATCCGGGGCTATCCATTTTAGGGAAAAAAGAAGTGTTTTCAGAATGAAATTGTCTACATAAATGTGTATTTGCCAAATGAATTTGGTAATTGTCTAAACAGAGATAAAGTGTAAGAATTTTTTTCTAAACTTCTTATATAAGGGGAAGCTAGACATGCTTTTCCTCTAAGAGAAAGTTCTGTGCATTGACCAAAACAGAAGCTCTCAAACTTTGGTCTGCATAAAAATCACCTGTAAATTTGCTTATTCATATATAAATTTTTTATTTTTAACTGTAAATTGTTTTAATAAAAATGAAATAAGTACTTGTTTATCCATAGGCGGATTAAGAAACAGATCATACTTTGAAGCCCCTCTGTGTGTTCACTTTATGGCGTCACTCTCTCCTCACCCCATGTAACCACTATCTGGAGCTCTAGGTTAATTAACCCACAGCTTTTCTTTATGGTTTACCTGATATGAACGCACATAATAGTGCGGAAGGTGATTACAAAATGGAGTCACACATGTCAGGGCACCGAAAATGGAGCCGGGAGGCCATTAGGGAAGTGGGGCTCATGCACGTCTCTACCCAGATGGAATGTAACTTTTGAACTGTGCCTCACTGCTGCCATCTTGACCTTCTTTCAAGAAATGTGCTTGCTCCCATAGATAAGAACTTTTTGCCTTAGAGACGGCCTTAGCAACCAATCACGTATAGCCAACAACAGTTGTTGTCAGCACCAATCACAAGTCTTGCAAAACAACCCATGTGATGTATCTCTTTTGCCTTATAAACTCCTGCCTCCCTTGGCCTCCCCAGAGCACATTTTGGGCTTCCACCTGAATCTGTGTCTCCCGAATTGCAATTCTAATTGCCCAAATAAATATCTGCTGTTTGAATTATAGTAATTTTTTCCTTGGTCTACAGTAGGTACTCAATTAATACGTATTGAATGAATGAATAAATGTGTATGTATTCATTATTACTTAGATCTCCTGTTTTTGACCTTTCTATAAATAAGGGGGATTGATTTTTAAATATAGATATCTGGGACCTCCCCCCATACATATTCCAATTTGGTAGATGTGGGATGGAGTTCAGGAAGCAGCACTTCTCAGGTGATTCTGAAGTAGGTGGACTCTGGGCCACACTGTAACACATGCCACATCAATCAATCTGTTTATTTATATAGAGAGAGATAGAAACAGATAATTATAGGAATGTGGACGTGGATCACACAAGGACATCAATCTTCTACTATTTTAACAAAAACTGCCGGTTTGTGAGACCATATGGTTTATAGTAGTTAAAACACAGGGTCTGTACCATACTGCCTAGGTTTAAGTCCAGGCTATCGCGTGAATTGGCTGTCATCTTGGGCAAATAATTGAACCTCCATCTGTCCCAGCTTCTTCTTTAGCTAAATGAATATAATGCCAGCATTTACCTTACAAGGACGTTGTAGAATTAGTTTGTATGTGTGAGGTGTTTAAAACAATGCCTCGCATATGGTAACCACTAAATTATAATTATTATTATGATCACTACTTCCTCAGATGCCAGTTTGCTAGCTGCTTTTCAGTACTTTATTCGTATAGTCTTCTCTGACATTTTTTTTCTCTTATGTTTTTCTTTTACTGTTGAGGGTAGCTTAACTTTCATTTTAGAAACATAGTACTTTTATCTAATGACTACAAATGTACATTTTCACATTTTACCTTTAATGACAATAAGAATGTCAGTGTAAAAGGGGCATCTCTAAGGCTTCCTCACACTGATCGTGCCCACAACCATCCTCCGACCGGATCAGTGTTTACCATTGGGACCCAGGCTGACTCTACAGGCTTACTGATTTGAATAGGTCTCACCACTTTCCTTTACCCTCTGCTACTTGATGAAAAGAAAAGAAAAGAACAAAAAAGCAGCCACAATGCCAGCCTCCAGGAACGCATTCAGGTATCTGTTGCCTTTGTAGCTTCTCCACGATTCTGTATGACAGCGTTTGGAAACTAAAAGCCATGGCCTCCAATAAATAAAGGTTATTTCCACCCATGCTTTTCACATGCACCATGCTGTGGACTAAGATGGCAACTGATGAGAATTTTAATAATCTGGATAAGATGTTAAAATCTTTTTATTAGAATCCTTGGAAGAATGCACCATAAATTATTGGTAATTGCCCTGTAAACTAAAGTCTCTGTCTTAGTCTTATATTCATAATTATTTAATAAACACCCTCAGCTAGGCACCATGCTAGGTGCTGGGCATCTAACAGTAAAGAAAACAGATCATGATTCTCCCTCGTAGAGTTTACAGTCCATTGTGCAGGAATCGAAGTACAAACAATAAACAAATTGATGAGTATATTTTTATCAGTTGTCAACTTCTTCTTTGGAGTAAATGAATTTCTCATCACACCCTTTGTTTCATTAAGTGGTCTGACCAAGGAACCTCATGTATTTTTCCTTTTTTGGTAGGATGTGTCAATTATTATACAGTTGTGACATGGAATACCAGTAACTGTGGAATCGGTGAAGCTTAACTCAAAATGGCTAACGAAACCATTTTAGAGAAAATGGTCCTGGTTCCTCAAACAAACGGGCTCTATCTAAAATTCTTTTAGAATGTGAAAGTGTATGATAAACCCAACATCCTGCCAATCTTCAGTTCAAGGTTTAGTAGTATTTGATCACTGGGGCCTCTCATTGTAGCATAGTTCATTTGTACTGGAATGCAGAGGAGAAACAGTATTGTAGGATCTAGTAGTAGAAGGCAGAGTAAAATGCAGTAGCAGTAGAAATGAGGTTATAACATCTGGCTAGGAGCAAATGTTAGGGAGGGAGTAAACTTCAGGGAGATGTACTTACAGTAGTCTGTAGAATGAATGATCTCCTCAAATACTCTATTTCATCTTAAAAAAAATGCAATTAAGAATGACTCACTTTCATACTTGTGTGTGTTGATCTATCGTTTGCCTCCTCACATTCCGCATCGATAGGAACTATGTCTGGGTAAACCATGGGATTCTCGCATGAATTCAAATCTTATTTATTCTTTAAATCAGTAAAAATCAGTACAGCTATCGACTCAGAATGGTCAGGCACCATCTATGGGTGGGCATAGTTATTAATTTCGTCAGCAGCTATTTATTGACTCTCTACTGCACGTCATGTCACTGTTCTAGACCCTGGGGTATAGAAGTGAACGAAACAGGCAGGAATCCCTGCCCTTAAGGAGTGTCCATTCCTATGGGGAGAGAAAAATCAATGGGCAAGATACATGTGTAAATTATACAGTGTATTAAAAATAATAATTACTGTTATTTGGAAAAATTAAGTGGGGAAGCTGAATATGGAAGCCAGAGTGGGAACGATGGGAGTTAGCATTTTAAATTGGGGAGGGGGTATTTAGAAAAGTCCTCACAAAGAAGATGAAATACTTATAATAAATAGAATAAGATGGGGATATAGTTAACCCTCCTAGTGCATATGCACAAATACTAGAATATCCTCATTTAACATTTTAAAATACTTTGATGGAAGCCACATACTCTACCCTCCTGCCATTAGGAATAGCAAAGACAGACATTTTCTTCTTTCCAAATGACATCTTTGCACTATCAGAAAATCAGAGACTCAAGCAGCCAAATAAGTTGGATGTGACTCCCAGAGACTATCAATTCTGTAACAGCTAGGCTAAAACTAAATTTGCATTTGGCATAGTCTAACTTTATATGAGCCACGGTAAATAATTCCATCGAGTCCCTAAGGAGTATATTTTGCAGCTCATGAGCTCAAAATGAGGCAATGCTACTCACAATCATACATTCTAAAGAAGTCAATTGAGATCTCACTTCTTCCAAAAATGATTTCATCTAGAGCCTTCCCAAGCTGTGTGGTGCAGATCTCCATGAGTCTAAATCCTGGTTAGCAGAAAAATAGCATGCTTGCTGTCTTGTCCATGGCAGATTTTGCTAATAAGTCACAACATTTTTACCACAGAATACTGAGATACATCAAAATTCTTCTCAGGTTAAGCTTCTGGGCAGCCAGTACCAGTCTAGCTGAGATAGCTTTTAAGATAAAATGGAGAAATGTCTTCAGTTGATAGGAACTAAAAGCTCTTTTAAAAAATTGATTCTACCCATTGCTTCTCTACTGTTCACCTCCACGTGGACAGGGGATGATCCTCCAAGTGGGCAAGAGTATAATTCAACTCCTTCATTTCCAAAACACAATGTAAACTTGCTGCCAGACCATCTGGTATCTTTTCAATCATCAACACAGACATGTGTGAGCCAGGTACTTGCCCGAGAGCTCAATCTTGCAATGACTATTATTTAGTTTCAGGCAAAACATGGCTGAGGCAAATGCTTCTCATCAATATGGATCTAAAAGACATCATACCAATTCATTTCCCCAGATAGGCTGAAATTACAGCACTAGAAAACAATGCACTTGGGTTTACTTCGTGATGATTTTTTACAATTGATTCTCTCATCAGCTTTCCAGTTTTACCAATATATGTAGCAGCTAAATGATGATACTTTCTGTATTTTCTGCAAATATTAAAGACATTGTTATTCAATATCTTTTATGTTGAATGTTTATCTTATTATTTCTAAAGTCAAAAACTAGAAAATGTTTATTTTTCCCCAGAGCTAATTCTTTTCTTTTCAGATGACAAAAAGCCATATTATTTCAATTTACTTGCTACCTTGGCAGCCACAAATTTAAAACCTAAATTTAATTTTAAGTTGCAGCAAAATGTCCTCCATATTTTATAGTTTAGCTCTCACCTTTCCTGCTGGCTGTCTCTACTGATTCTGACCTTTTAAAAATACTGTATGCAGAATATGAGTTTTATTTCAGACATCTCCAACTTATATAGAAGTAAGCACATGCATATTAGAAATTAATAAATCCATACAGATTTTGCTTTGTGGATACCCGTAATGGAAACCACTATCATAGATACATGTAATGGATACAGGGTGCACTACTTCCAATCTCTTGTCTGGGCTACTGTAGCCATCATCCAGATGTTGAGAATATAGACTGCTGCCAGCTCACAACTCTGTCCCTCATTGAGGATTTCCCTCAGGAGCAGGACATTGCCTTGCTTAAGACTCTGCTCTTCCAAGAAGAGGGCTCACAGTCAACCATAGGCTGCTGCAAGGACATGAGGGCGCTGCCATTCATTTCAACTCAGAGCAATTGAAAGGCTGTCCTAGCTCCAGAGCTCCATGTGCAGTCACATGGGGCTGACTTGCAACCACATTGTAGGTCAGCTTTGCCCTCAGCTCCATCTTGTTGTCCCTGTAACTTCATACAGATGAATCTCTCAAGAGTGCTACTAGATAAACCCTCTACACGCCATTCCCCATCTCAAGTCTGTTTCCAGGAAACCCAACCTGTCACCATCTCAATCAGTTTCTTTTGTTTTTGTTGGACAGGAATTGCATTTCCTGGACAACGAGAAGTTTAAACACAATACTGATGAATTAATTTAGGTGGTGAATGGTCTTACTTTTTCTAGTTCGGCATGTTGTTTTGCCAAATACTACTGTGGACGATTTAAATGAGCTTAACCTGCCCATTATGCATACGTTCTATTAATCTTTTCAAAGCAAGTTTTCAGGATTTGTATAGGATGTAAGCAGACACCAGAAATTATTTTAATCATTTTGTTTGTTTGGGCTAGATCTTTAAAGCCAAACTATAGGATCTCTCTGACTGGCTACTGAATTTGGGAAGATGGGGAGTTGTTACTGTAAATTTTTTATAAAATTAATAAAAAGATGATTTTCCAAACACATAAAACTCTTCCATTAATAAAATGTATATGTCATAGCATTATATTAATCTTTGAGGCAAGAAAACTGATTATAAATTCAGAAATTATGCTTCTGTTTGTATTTCTAGTCTCAAAGCAATCTTTAAAGTGACAACTTCACCATTAGTTAATGTTTACAATTGACAAGTAAAATTAGTCCTCCTAAATGGACTTTGCATGTTTTAGTAAAGTGTGGCATAAAGCAAATTTATCTAAAATGAATAATGTATTCATGAAACAACAGAAATTATGCTACTCCTACCATTCATTTTGAGAAAAAATTTTTTAAAAGAATGTAATTTTGAACCTTTAAGATTAAATATTCTTCTTATATAGTTTTGCAATTACAAGTATATTAAAATATTTGCTAAGAGTTTATTTATCAATTTTAAAAATTTCCTTTACAACCTTAAAAACATTCTTGACAAATATTGACTAGTTGGGTAAAATTGGTAAAATCCTATTTATACTCTTTCATCTAAGAAATAATCATTGAAGTGAATGTAAAGATTATTTATGTTTATTATTTCACTATACTTGTCAGGTTGCTGGCAACTTCAATATGCCTCTGAATATAATGTAATATCTTTAAACAATTATATATTTTTTCTGCTGCTTTTATTTGTCAATTTATATATGTCCCTTATAGAAACAATAGCAAAAGGAGAGAAGTCAAGATGGCAGCATAGGCAGACTCTGAACTCACCTCCTCCCATGGACACAGCAAATTTACAACTACTCGTGGAAAAATTACCCGAGACAGAACTGAAAACTGGATAAGAGGAACTCCTGCAACAAAGGACAATCCTAATTGAGGTGGAAGAGGCAGAAACTCAATTCTGGAGAGAAAAAACACCTCCTTCACCAGCCGCAGCATCACAGCCGCCCAGGAGCAGCCCACAGGTCAGCAGCCCTCCATGGATGAGCGGGTCCCTGAGCAGGGGAACGCCCCCACTGGGGGCATTTTGTGGACCCAGCAAAATCAAGACGAGTGGCATAATATCTGACTTGGCCTCCTCCTAAAACATTGGGGAGTACCCCCAGAAAAGCTGGTTCACAAAGAAATTAAAACCGGATCTTAAAGGGCCCATGCACAAACTCACCAGTTTCAGTAAGCAAGCAAAAATCACCAGAAAGAAAGGTGCACAGTGCTTTGGTGAAAAGAAACTCACCTGATAGACTCTGAGTGCATCTCGGTGAGAGGTGAGACCTCTCCAGGGACTGGGACATTGATGGCGGCCATTGTTGTGGCCTGGTGTGAGCGTGCTGATACAGACGCCATTGGAGTTCTCCCTGGGGCCTGCTAGCCCAGGTCTGCCCCACCCACTAGAGCAGCGATTTAATCCAGCTCAGTCAGGGCAGGCAGCCCACCCTAGAGACTGGCCCCACCCAACAACAAGCCCGGCAACTTGTGGTCCTGCATAGATTGGTGGCTGGATTCTCTGCAGCCTGGCAACTGAGCCTACTTCAGTGGGGCAGGGCGTGCACAAGGAGTGGGTGGAGAGTGTGGGGCGGTGGTGGAGTGTGTGGGGCTCCCACCTTGGAGAGACTGAGTCCACTTCAGGAGGTTGAGGTGCACACATGGGGCAGGACTGTGTTGACTGTGTGTGTGGACCTGTGGGTGGCAGGGCTGGTCAGCTGCAGAAGACTTGTGCTTCTCAAAGACCCACATAGGGGATTTGCCCAACCTTCCAAAGCTTGAAACAATTGGGTGCTCCCGTGACTGAGGCCAGCCCCACCCAGCTACAATCCTCAGAGTGCTGACAAGAGACCTAAAGGCTGGAGGCTTATAGCAATTGTAAGGCCCTAAGCCTAATAACTGCCACGCTGGGGGCCTACTCACTTAAAAGAAATACTGCAACACAAATGTGGTATTAAAACTTGCAGCCAACTGTGCTGGGGCTCCCCACACCTGATAAAGAGGCTGAAGGGCCCACAACAACTACAAGCAGCTGAGCATTACAACAGCTGGCCAGGAGCATAAGTCAGCCTCCCTGGGCGCCTACAGGGAGAGCAAGCAGGCCACAACAGAAGGACACATGTAGACCACATAGGGGTCACCCCAGGAACATTGAGAACTGAGGGAAGCACACTGCAGGCGTCCTAAGGCATCACTTCTATAAGGTCACCTATCCAAGAGCAGGAGACGTAGCTAATCTACCTAATACGTAGACACAAGCACAGGGAAAGAGGCAAAATGAGGAGGCAAAGGAATATATTCCAAGTAAGGGAACAGGACAAAACCCCAGAAAAGAAACTAAGTGAAACAGAAATGAGCAACTTACCCGACAGAGAGTTCAAACAAAGAGTGTTAAGGATGCTTACTGATCTAGGGAGAAGAATAGATGAACTCAGGGAGAATGTCAACAAAGAAATGGAAGATATAAAAAAGAACCAATCAGAAATGAAGAATACAACACTGGAAATGAAAAATTCACTAGAGGTACTCAAAAGCAGAGTAGAGAATACAGAAGAACAGATCAGTGAGCCGGACGAAAGACTAGAAGAAATTACCCAAGCTGAATAGGTAAAAGAGAAAAGAATTAAGGACAGTCTAAGGGACCTCTGGGACAACATCAAGCGCACTAACATCCGTGTTATAGGTGTCCCGGAAGGAGAAGAGCGAGACAAAGGGGCAGAGAATCTATTTCAAGAAATAATAGAGGAAAACTTCCCTAACCTAAGGAAGGAAACAGACATCCAGGTACAGGAAGCACAGAGAGCGTCAAACAAGGTAAACCCAAAGAGGCCCACACCAATACACATCATAATCAAAATGTCCAGAATTAAAGATAAAGAGAGAATCCTAAAAGCCACAAGAGAAAGACAAGTTACCTATAAAAGAAACCCCATAAGGCTATCAGCTGACTTCTCAGTGGAAACCTTACAGGCTAGAAGAGAGTGGTATGATATATTTAAAGTGCTAAAAGGAAAATATAGCCAAGAGTTCAAAATGGAAGGAGAGATCAAAAATTTCCCAGACAAGCAAAAATTAAAGGAGTTTGTCAACAAGAAACCAGTGCTACAAGAAATGTTAAAGGGACTGATTTAAGGGGAAATGAGAAGACCGCAAATAGGAAAAATTGTCTCTTTCCGTGATAAGAGGGTAATGGATACAAATACACAAAAAAGAGGTTAGATATGATATCAAAAACATAAAAGGAGGGAGGAGGGGAGTTAAAGAGTACAGCTTTCAGACAGAGGTCAAACTAAAGAGACCATCAGTTCTGTATAGAAGGAGAAAGGAACAGAGAAGGACTATTAAAACACTGAGAAAAAAAGAAAAGTTAAAAAATGGCAGTAAGTACATATCAATAGCTACTTTAAACGTTAATGGACTAAATGCTCCAATTAAAAGGCATAGGGTGGCAGATTGGATAAAACAACAAGACCCATATATATGCTGCATACAAGAGACACACTTCAGACCTAAAGACACTCACGAACTGAAAGTGAAGGGATGGAAAAAGATACTCCATGCAAATGGCAATGAAAGAAAGCTGGGGTAGCAGTACCCATATCAGACAAAATAGACTTTAAAACAAAAACTGTAAAAAGAGACAAAGAAGGGCATTACATAATGATCAAGGGAACAATCCAACAAGAGGATATAACACTTGTAAATATCTACGCACCCAATGTAGGTGCACCTAAATATATAAAGCAATTATCAACAGACATAAAAAGAGAAATAGACAGTAACACAATAATAGTAGGGGACTTTAACACTCCACTTACACCAACGGATAGATCATCCAAACAGAAGATCAATAAGGAAACATTGGTCTTAAATGACACACTAGAACAGATGGACCTAGTAGATATATACAGAGCATTCCATACAAAAACCGAAGAATACACATTCTTTTCAAATGCACGTGGAACATTCTCTAGGATTGATCACATATTAGACCACAAAACAAGTCTCTATAAATTTAAGAAGACTGAAATAATACCAAGCATCTTTTCTGAATACAACGGTATGAAACTAGAAATCAACTATAGGAAGAAAATCAGAAAAGCCACAAATACGAGGAGATTAAACAAAATGCTACTGAACAACGATTGGGTCAACAAAGAAATCAAAGGAGAAATCAAAAAATACCTGGAGACAAATGACAATGAAAATACGACATGCTGGAATTTATGGGATACAGCAAAAGAGGTTCTAAGAGGGAAGTTTATAGCAATACAGGCCTATCTCAACAAACAAGAAAAATCTCAAATAAACAATCTAACAATGCACCTAAAGGAGTTGGAAAAAGAAGAACAAACAAAGCCAAAAATCATTAGAAGAAGGGAAATAATAAAAATCAGAGCAGAAATAAATGAAATAGAGACTTAAAAAACAATAGAAAAAATTAATAAAACCAAGAGTTGGTTCGTTGAAAAGATCAACAAAATTGACAAACCTTTAGCTAGACTCACCAAGAAAAAAAGAGAGAAGGCACAAATAAGTAAAATCAGAAATGAAAGAGGAGAAATTACAACACACACCTCAGAAATACAAAAGATTATAAGAGAATACTATGAAAAGCTATATGCCAACAAATTCGACAACCTGGAAGAAATGGAGAAATTCTTAGAATCATACAAGCTTCCAAAACTGGATCAACAAGAAATAGAGAATTTGAATAGATCAATCACCAGTAAGGAGATCAAAACAATAATCACAAACCTCCCCAAAAATAAAAGTCCAGGACCAGACAGCTTCCCTGGTGAATTCTACCAAACATTCAAAGAAGACTTAATACCTATCCTTCTCAAATTCTTCCAAAAAATTGAGGAGGGAGGAAAGCTCCCTAACTCATTCTAAGAGGCCAACGTTACCCTGATACCAAAACCAGACAAGGACAACACAAAAAAAAGAAAATTTCAGGCCAATATCGCTGATGAACATGGATGCAAAAATCCTCACCAAATACTAGCAAATCGCATACAACAATACGTTAAAAAGATTATACACCATGATCAAGTAGGGTTTATTCCAGGTATGCAGGGATGGTTCAACATTTGCAAATCAATCAACGTAATACACCACATTAATAAAATGAAGAATAAAAAGCACATGATCATCTCAATAGATGCAGAGAAAGCATTTGACAAGATACAGCATCCATTTATGATAAAAACTCTGAATAAAATGGGTATAGAAGGAAAGTACCTCAACATAATAAAGGCCATATATGACAAACACACAGCTAATATCATCCTCAATGGTGAAAGACTGAAAGCTATCCCTCTAAGAACAGGAACCAGACAAGGATGCCCACTGTCACCACTACTTTTTAACATAGTACTGGAAGTCCTAGCCAGAGCAATCAGGCAAGAAAAAGAAATAAAACGGATCCAAATTGGAAAAGAATAAGTGAAACTGTCACTATGTGCAGATGACATGATTTTATATATAGAAAACCCTAAAGAATCCACTGAAAAACTTTTAGAAGTCATAAACGAATACGGTAAAGTCGCAGGATACAAAATCAACATACAAAAATCAGTTGCATTTCTATACACGAACAACGAAGTAGCAGAAAGAGAAATTAAGAATACAATCCCATTTGCAATTTCAACAAAAAGAATAAAATACCTCGGAATAAGCTTAGCCAAAGAGGTGAAAGATCTGTACACTGAAACCTATAAAACATTGCTGAAAGAAATTGAAGAAGACACAAAGAAATGGAAAGATATTCCGCGCTCTTGGATTGGAAGAATTAACATAGTTAAGATGTCCATACTTCCTAAAGCCATCTATAGATTCAATGCAATCCCTATCAAAGTTCCAAGAACACTTTTCACAGAAATAGAACAAAGAATCCTAAAATTTATATGGAACAACAAAGGACCCCGAATAGCTAAAGGAATCCTGAGAAAAAAGAACAAAGCTGGAGGTATCACACTTCCTGATTTCAAAATATACCACAAAGCTATAGTAACCAAAACAGCATGGTACTGGCACAAAAATAGACACACAGATCAATGGAATAGAATCGAAAGCCCAGAAATAAACCCACACATCTATGGACAGTTAATCTTCGACAAAGGAGCCAAGAACATACAATGGAGAAAAGAAAGTCTCTTCAACAAATGATGTTAGGAAAACTGGATAGCCACATGCAAAACAATGAAAGTAGACCCTTATCTTACACCATACACAAAAATTAATTCAAAATGGATTAAAGACTTGAATGTAAGATCTGAAACCATGAAACTTCTAGAAGAAAACATAGGCAGTCCGCTCTTCGACATTGGTCTTAGCAACATATTTTCAAGCACCATGTCTGACCGGGCAAGAGAAACAATAGAAAAAATAAACAAATGAGACTATATCAAACTAAACACTTCTGCACAGCAAAGGAAACCATCAACAAAACGAAAAGACAACCTAACAACTGGGAGAAGATATTTGCAAACCATACATCTGATAAAGGGTTAATCTCCAAAATATATAAAGAACTCATGCAACTCAAGAACAAAAAAACTAACAACCCAATTAAAAAATGGGCAAAAGACCTGAACAGACATTTCTCCAAAGAAGATATCCAGATGGCCAACAGACACATGAAAAGATGTTCAAAATCATTAACTATCAGGGAAATGCAAATCAAAACTGCAATGAGATATCACCTCATGCCTGTCAGAATGGCTATAATTAACAAGACAGGAAGCAACATGTGTTGGAGAGGATGTGGAGAGAAGGGAACTCTCATACACTGCTGGTGGGAGTGCAAACTGGTGCAGCCACTATGGAAAACAGTATGGAGATTCCTCGAAAAATCAAGGATAGAACTACCATGTGATCTAGATATTCCACTGCTGGGTATTTATCCAAAGAACTTGAAAACACCAATTTGTAAAGGTACATGCACCCCTGTGTTCATTGCAGCGTTATTCACAATAGCCAAGACTTGGAAGCAACCTAAGTGCCCATCAAGGGACGAATGGATAAAGAAGATGTGGTGTATATACACAATGGAATACTACTCAGCCATAAGAAATGATGAAATCCAGCCATTTGTGACAACATGGATGGACATTGAGGGTATTATGCAAAGTGAAATAAGTCAGAGGGAGAAGGTCAAATACCGTATGATTTCCCTCATTAAGTAGTAGATAATAACAACAACAAACAAACACATAGAGACAGAGATTGGATTGGTGGTTACCAGAGGGGAAGGGGGGAGGGAGGAGGGCAAAAGGGATAATTGGGCATATGTGTGTGGTGATGGGTTGTATATTTAGTATTTGGGTGGTGAACATGATGTAATCTACGCAGAAATAGAAGTATAATGATGTGCACCTGGAATTTATACAATGCTATAAACCTATGTTACTGCAATAAACAAAAAATTAAAAAAAAAAAGAAACAATAGCAAATAAAGAGAAACCATATTAATCTATTGGACTATCCTGAAATGGAATGATAGCAAACGTAATTTTTAAAATTTTTATGATGAAATATTTGACATCTAAAGAAAGACATATATGAAGCAAAAATTGTAATATTTTGCCCTATTGCATTCAAATTTTTTTAAACAATGGAACAAAACACATATGATTGAATCTTTTGTTTCCTCTTTCTAGTCTCTTCTTTCCTTCCCAATGTTAAACACAATTCTAAAGATGATGTCTATGTTTCTTGTTCATATTTATTACATAGCTACATATCTATAAATGATATATAGTATCGTTTTGCATATATTTTTATGTTTTATACAAGTGCTTTCATATTATAGGCATCATTACGCAACGTCCTTTTTGTCTCTTACTATTCTGTTTTTGGATTTTATTTCTTTTAGTACGTGTAATAGCTAGTGTATTTATTTAACATCAATTGTGTTCCATTGTATAAATATGCTGCCATTTATTTAACTGTTCTCCTAGGATAATTTAGCTTGTTTCTGTTTTGTTATTTTGTTGTTTGAGTGCATGTATATGTGTGTATGTTTAACAAATAATACTACAGCTCATCCTTGTATATGATACACACGTGCAAAATTTTCCTGTGAATATATTGGGCATATACCTAGAAGGGCAATTGTGAAAGATTTATGCTAATTTATTAGATAATACAAAATTACGAACCAGGTTATTTTATATAGTTACACACCCAAATTAAGATTATAAAACTACCAGTTTCCTAAGATTTATTTCTTTTAGAATCTCAAGGATATACATTTTGTAGTCTTCTATTTCTGATTTTTAAAGAATTTTCATTCATCTGCTATGAATTTATCTTTCAATTATCATTGTTGACTGTCTTGCTCAGCATCACTCTTTATTTTTTATGTATTTTCAGTGAGTGACTCCTTCTGATTGGGAAGTGTTCTTTGTGTCTCTCTTCCATCTCCCTCTCTCTCCCTTCTCCTTCTCTCCTCTCTCATCTCCCCTTCCCTCTCTTGCAGCCCATCCCCATTCTCTCCAGTCTCTCATTCTCTCTCGATTCAGCCCTGATTGAGGGTTCTGCAGTTGCCTCCATTTCCAGCTTCCAGGATTGTCATTCAGAAATCAGTTTTTATATTTCCACTCAGAGATGACATCAGAGAATCCAGTCACTCAGAAAAAAGATTGGCTCAATTTTCTCAACTTTATTATTTCTGTCCTCCTGCCTCCCAAGACATGCAGCTTCATTTTACCTGAAACCCCAGGCAGCTGTTGGAAGATGTTTTTCTCTTTTTTCTTTCAGACTCCTTTTAGAAGTGGGAGAACCTTACTCAGATCCTGGTTTCAAGCGCTTAGCCTTACTTTGGTCATCCTGTCTAGCATGGGGCACTTTTATTCCCTTTACCTCAACATGGCTAGGACCCTGCAAACCCACAGCTTCAAGCTTGCTCGCTCTTTGACTTTTATGTACGTGGAAATGTTTCTCTTCTTTTTGAGTTCAGTTTTATCTTTTTAAATTTCTATTTTTACAATTTACCTATAATTGCTAAATCTTGGAGTAGGAGGCGAAGGAGGAAAAAATGTTACATTTATAATACTATCTTGATTTTATATTAACTTTATACCTGCTTTTCAGTTTATATGTCATAAACACATACTTGTTTCAATACACCTACAATTATATTATTCTTTTGGTGACTCTGCAACAGACCTTCATATGGATGTACCATACTTTATTTAAATAATTTATTATAGTCAATATTTATATATTTCCACTTTTTTTTTTTACCATAAAAACACTGCAGTGAAGAGCTTTCAGTATACATCTTTTATGCATTTGTTCAATTATTCTCTTAAGACAAAATCTTAGAGGTAGAATTTGTAGGTTAAAGATGTGTATCTTTGAAATTAGAAAATACAATAAAGTTCTCGAAAACATTGTTTTATTTTTAAAACTGGAAAATAAAATTTAGAAAAACTCGTTTCCATGTTACTAAATTATTATTTGGAATTCAGTCTCAGAGAAGATTAAATTGATGATATCACAATCAATTAATTAATTAACAAGAAGTAACAAGTGTTTATTCAGCACTGTATCATATATTATACATATTATAAGAAAATAGTTTTGAAACTTTTTATTTTGCCAGCACTTCTTTACATTTTTAAAAATTATGGAGGACATCAAAGTCCTGTTTTTAGTGTTGACATTTTCTGTCAATATTTACTATGTTAAAAATGAAAACTGAGAAGCTTTAAATTATTTATACATTGACTTACTTTAAAATAACTTTAATAATCTCATTTCTTGTTAATATAAATAACATTTTTCAAAAGTAAAATGCTATTTTCCAAAACAAAAAATAATTAACACTAAGAGTGGCTTTGCTTTACAATTATCCAAATCTCTTTAATGTCTAACTTAATAGAAGACATCTGGATTCTCATAATTGCTTCTGCATTCAATCTGTTGCAAAATATTTTTTGGTTGAAATATGTGAAGAAATACAGCTTCTCATCCAGTTGAAAAAGGAAAAGTATGTTTATAACTTTTTCAGGTTAATCACGAGTAGTCATTATTACTATACCAAACTCGACACACAATGTTTCTTAAATGTAAGTTGCAATTCGAAATCTGAAACCATATAAAGGAAATAATTTGTCATACTCTATTTTGTTGAAATCTATTGTTTTGTCTTCACTTTGAACAGATCTTAGAATATCTTTCATTGGTCATTTGGGGAAGATTGCTTCACTGGGTTATGCACATCTTCCAAATGTTGACACATGCCATTATATGATTACAACAACAACTAATCACATTTGTTACTATCACACCAATCTCACCAAAAATGTCTTTAATATTGGAAAGCTGTCAAACTCACGTTAGTGGATACCTGTGTTCCAAAATTATAATATTTACTCCCAATTTCAAGTTTTGTCATTGGTAAATAAAGTACCATGGATTGTTTTCCTTAGAGTGACAGGCTCATCTTCAAGAATATGTCTGTTAAATATCTCAGTCTGAATAGCCATAGTTCATCAATTTTTCAAATAAAATTCCATGATATTCCATGAAGAGGTGGCTAGATTAGTTGGCACTCAAACAATTGCTCATGTGCTTTTCCCTGAGACAACTGTTGTATTTCAGAATGCAGAAATTCTCTATGTGTACCTTCCCATTTCTTCATACAGCATGTGAGAAGTAGTTGACTAGCTGAGATGTGGAGAGTGTATTAAGGGCAGTAAGAAGACCTTCTTGGGAAGACCAGTTGGAAAGCTGTTGCAGTAATCAGGGCAGAAGATGATGATAGCCTTGAGTAGGTGAAGAGAACAGCTTTGAGAGATATTCAAGTGTTAAAATTGTCAGAATTTGGGTGATTGGACGTGGGAGTGTGGGAGCAGGTCATGCCAAGGACGATGCTCTCATTTCTCGCTTGGGCAATTGGGCGGATGGTGGTGCCCCTGATAACAGGAATGTGGGGTTGGGGGCGGCAGGTTTAGGAGGGGTGAGGGAGGGGAGAGATGATGAATCTGTAGGGGAGGAAAAAGTTTTCCTCACCTCTCTTAGGGTCTCTGGTTGGGTCTAAAAATTAAACTGACACAAACAAAGACAGATTACCAGGAGGTTACAGATTAACAAATCACATGACACAGGAGCCTTGATAAGAAAATGAAGACCTAAAGAAACAATTAGATCTACATACTGTCACGGTAGATTTGATGAAGAGTGGACAGTCATGGAGGAATATGATAGGTTAAGGAGAATGAAGTAATTATAGTAAACTGGGGGAAATTTAGCAAAGCCTGTTTATTAGGATTCGTTTTGGCATTCCTTTGTCATCAGAGATAAGGATGCTCCTTTCCTCCAGGATAGGGACGGCGCCTCTAACATGAGGATTTTAAGCCCTGTTTTGGGGAAGAAGGGCGGGCGAGGCACACGGCATGGGGGGCCGGGGGTCAGTGGTCAGAGTAACCTTCCTGCTTCTGCTGTTTTCTCAAACTCTTTCAGCTTGAAATTGAAATATTCAATATGCCAAGGTGCCATATTTTGGGCTAGTGTGTCCTGAACCCCATCAAGTTCATTTTTTAATAAGATGAATTTAAAATGCTTATAAGAGATCTTGGGGAGATATGGTATAGACTTGAATAAAGAACACAAAGGAGAAAGGAGAGGTCAGGCCTCTATCTGCAGATCTGGTGAATGCAAGTCCTGAGCATGAAAATGATCAATCAGGCAAGGGTATGGAGTAGGAGGAGAAGAGGGACTAGGAGAAAATGCAAGGAACATGGCGTTTAAGCGTGGAAGAGGAGCCTGTGGAGGAGACTGAGGAGGGAGGACCAGAGGGATGGGAGGGATCCCACTAGAGTGGTCAATGTTGGCCAGTGTTCCTGCAGTCAGGTAAGATCACCTACCTTATCAGCAGAGACGACAGGCATAATCTTGGCCAGAACAGGTTCCAGTGAATTGCTGAGCAGAAGCCAGATGAAGAATAAGATATTCTAAAGGAGGATCTTCAAATCATCTAGGAAAATGGTGGGCCTGTCCTTTAAGGGCCATTTGTATCCACCACTGCAACTTGATGAAGACCATGCAGTATGAGCCATCTACAGCCTATATGATGCGTGTCAAGTAATTTGGGAGCAGATACCTGAGGCAACAAACTGGCCAAGTTTCAGACTGTGGGCTGTTTCTTTCAGGTAAAGACTCTGGGGAAGGTATTCAATTGGAAACAGGCAGAACACTGGATTACCACATGCTGCAGAATGGGGATATTTTGGAATACAAAAAGAAACAGAGGGGGCCGGCCCAGTGGTGTAGTGGTTAAGTTCATGTGCTTGGTTTCAGTGGCCCAGGGTTTGCAGATTTGGATCCTGGGCGTGGATCTGCACACCGTTCAAAAAGCCATGCTGAGGTGGCGTCCCACATCCAAAAAATAGAGGAGGATGGGCACATATGTTAGCTCAGGGCCAATCTTCCTCAGCAAAAAGAAGAAGACTTGCAACAGATGTTGGCTCAGGACCAATCTTCCTCACCAAAAAAAAAAAAGAAAGGAAAAAAAAAAAAACCCAAGAAACAGAGATCTCAGAAAATCCAGATGTTGGATGGATCTGTGAAAATGGTGATGGAGAACAACTCCATGACCATTGTTTATCATTTGCAGAGGATAGGAATAATAAACTATGAAGAATGCTCTTAGTCCAAGACTACTGAAGAAAAGAAAGAGGAAGGGGTGAATAGACTCAAAAAAAAACAAGACGTTGTTATGAGATGAGAGGAAAATGAAGAAGCTGAAGGCCACGCTTCACAGAGATAATGACCTGAACTGGGTGGATCACAGCCAAATATTCAGAGAACAAGAAGTAGATGAAAATGAAACATTGTGCTTAGAAGTTCTACTTCATTCTACTCCAATCAGAATGTAGGTGCTGGAGAACCTACACAGCTGAAATTGCTTTCTGGTCAGGCTGAGGGATGACATCCTGAACAGCTCTCACACTGTCTCTTTCGAGAAAGCTCGTGAGTTTGGTGGATTTAACCCCAGATTCAATTTGGATGGCATGTGGGCGTAAACACAAATCTGGATTCTCAGAGTAAATGACCTTTTGTGTTTCTTTTTCCTCTTCTCTCCTCTCCTTGCCTCTGCTTGCCTTTTCCTTTCTTTCTCTTTATTTTCATCTATTTGTTTTTGAGCTAGCTACCCAAAATACACTCCCTAGTTTCAATCAATTTTGAGATTCTTAGCTTCTACTCAGCTGAGTACATAATCAAATTTGCAGACCTTGGGGAAAGGAAGTTGCTAAGAAATTCATTGTGGGAATGATTGCAAAGGATATCGGCTCTCAGCTCAGGGGACGTGTGATTTCCTCAATACCACAGAGCTTGTCACATCCCTCCAAGCTCTTGCCTAGCCTGTCCCGGGATACCTCTGGAGTTGAAAAACTCACTTCTTCCATCTTGTGAAACCAATGCCCATTAGAACATTCCTTCATCATACTGCACCAAATTTTGACTTCTTTAATTTCTTTTTAAGACCCCTGTAGAACAACAGATTATGAATGAGATTCACATTCTTTACTTTGATCTTATAAATCTTTTGTTTTTTTGAAAGTGTGATGTATATATTAAATAATTGGCCCACTAAAAAAGAAAAAAAAGACAGTACTCAAGATTGTAGATTTGATGTAATTAGTAAATTAATAAAATTAATAACTTTTATTCCTTCAACATCCTTGAGTGAAAATGGATTTTTTTCCCTGTAAGTGCATGGCCATGGAGAGTATAATAGTTTAGAATAATATAGTTTAGTGCCACTGCCTTGGTTCAAGCTAAGGAACCAACAGTTTTACCCATCATTGCCTTTTACCATCAGTGCAAATGTCAACACAGTTAAAAAGTCAAATAACAACTTGACATTACTATGAAAATAATTTTGACCTCATAGACACTTGAAATTGTCTCAGAAATCCTCAAGAATCTGTGAACCACTCTTTGAGAACAACATCTGTAGGAAAAGGAGCCATACTTGTAAATGAAATAATCAGAGAAACTAACAACAGCTTTTACATGAACATTTCAAAAGCAACATCTTGCATCCTACTATTTTTCTTAAAGATGGATCGACACTAACTCCTCGAGGTCAATGATTTTCTTACACACTAAAAGTTTCGTGATTCTTCAGAAATGCTCATACGACATTCAATATCAGATCACTAATAAATGCCTGTCACTTTTGAGGCAAGCTCATGTTTAGTTCAGCTACATGTGTGCACACTCCTTTGTCTACCTTGACTGAAGATGTAGATTCGGTGTTGGAATAAGGATGGCCTGCACCTCAGCTAATAGGAAACATAATTCTGTCTTGAAGTATGACAACTTAGTAATTTGATTTTTGAAAGTTGCCCTCAGCCAACACTTAATACATGGCACCAATTATTTAAGATGCGTTGAGTCAGATTTCTCCAGTGTTTGCACAATAATTAAGCAACTTCTGAAAATGGTGTTTATGTTTTGAGTTAAAATTTTAACATAGCTTCCAAAGATGTCTAATTTAGGATTGGCTACTGGGAGAATCTGATTCAGTTTATTACTTAATTGGTGGAAGGGAGTTGTGAGCAACACAATAGCGTAAGAATTAAGTATTGGTGTCATAAGGAAGCGATAACGAAGGTGGAATAGACAGGTAACTCACCTCTCTTGGAAGGAAATAACCAGTCAAAATTAGATGTATTGTATTCTTCACTACCCCTCCCCAAAACCCCCCAAATCCGTGCATAGTGGAAAATATCCAGGGAATTGGCAAACGCCATCCCTCTGTGTGGCTTTCCTCCCTGAGTTTTGCTGTCCCTTCCAGCAAGCTTCAACTCGCTTCTATTTCAGCAACTGTGGCAATTAGGCCACTTTGGTTGCCAGCACCAGAAACTCATTCTGTTTTATTTAACCTTAGAAAAATAATGCATTTATTGGCAAGATGTTTGCTAAAATAGTAAAAGATAAATCTATCATGATGCTTACAAGATGTGTTATTTCTTTTGTCAAAATTCAGGCAATTTAAAATTCTATTCCTAATACATTACATAGAAGATTGGACACAATTTTATAAATAGTCATCTGATCTGCATCCATTATTGTATCCTATTCTTGGAGCATTCTACATTGTTATTTCTTTTCCACAATAACTGCTAGAGCACACATTTTTAAAAACAACTGACAAAACAAACAAGTTGATGACTGAACAAGTTGTCATTTTAACTATTGACAGTGCTTCTTGATTCTGGCATTATGAAGCATCCCACTATTTATAAGCTAGTCATTATCTCCGCACTATAAATAAAGATACAGAATTCAGTCTAATAAGCATTAATTGACTATGTTCCTTGCCCAAGATACAGTGCCAGGAACTGATGAAATAGAGCTCCTGGCACAAAGAAGCTCTGAATTCCGTTAGGGAGAGAGGTTTACAAAGCAAACTCTAATACCAGGTAGTGTGTGATAAATATTATAATATAGATTTAAGGAGAGTTGATGGGAAGTCAGAGGAAGAAAGCATTGTTTCTGACTTGGAGGAGCAGCTGACGTCCTCATATAAACGCGGCGCCTTAAATAAAAAATGCATTTGACACTGAGAATGGTGAGGGAAGCATTCCAAGCCCAAACAAACTTAAGTTGTCACAAACACCTGGTCATGGGGTCGTGTTCGGAAAATACACAGTAGCCTGGGGATACTGGGGCATGTGGCACACAAAGGCATTGGGGAAGGTGGGGAGAAAGAAGTAATAACAATAAAAAGAAAAGAGCACATTCAAGTGAATTCTGGAAATTGTCTCTGTGTCATTTCTCTGTTTGTGTCTTTCTGCTTGGAGTCTCAATGCAAGTAAATTACCCTTCCCCATAGATCCAAAATAGATTCTGGAGAGAGAAAATTTGATTAGTCCATTCATAAGATCTTTCTCTTTGGAAAAGAGTGCAGTAGCTAAAAAGGAAAAGAGGGCTAAGTATCTTTTTTTTTAAGTTTATTCCACAAATATTGGTTATTTAACGTGACCAGACACGGAGCTGAGTGCTAGGGGTACAATGGTGCAGAAAATAGAAGTGATCCTTGTCCAAATGGAGCATATGGTTCATTCTGGGAAACGGACATTACATAACAGTAGAAATATTGAATTGTAAATTGTAATAAATGCTCTGAAGGAAAAGTTTAGAGTATGATTAAAGGTGATTTCAGGTATTTCTGCTTTATATCAGAAGTCAGGTTGTTCTTTACATTTCTCTCAACGGTAGGTATGAATTTCTAGACTAAGTTGTCATTTGTAGATACAGTTTATCTCTCCTAATAGCAATGTGATGTTCAGGAAAGAGTGTGAACTTTGGAGTTTGTATTTTGGTTAAAATTTGGGCTCAGCTGATTATCACCTACTTACTTTTATCTGATCTTGTTTGTCTGTAGAGATAATAATTCCCACCTTATAAAGTTCTTGTAAGAATTAGAATTAGTATATGTAAAGGGCCACAGATGAAATTTCTCATATTAATTAATAATAGAAACTATCGCCATCAGCATGGACTTTCAGTGGACTTTCAAGATAATACAAGTTATTATTCAGAAAACACATCTCTTAAATTGTACCAGCTAAAATATTTACAAGCTAAAAGCTGATCGTTGACCATGCTAGGGTCTGAGGTTGATATTTAATCAATACCCTCTCCTACCCCATCCGCATACCCTACAATTAAGAACTAGTTGATAAGTAAACAGAAGAGTGTACCTCTAAATATCAGTTGTTTCTGGAAGTGCTGGAATGGAGAACATGACTAGAACCTAGAGCCAAATTGGTTCTCAACTGTTATCTGCACCCCACCCTCCCTATTCTAGACTTTGGGGTGATTCATCTGAGGGAAAGTTTGGGTCAGCAAAGCAGGCAAACACTACTTAAATAAACATAAGGGCAACCATTCTATCTGATCTTTGAAACCCGATAAGAGAGGCCTAGTGAAAAACGTCTCCAGACCTGCCTCTTAGAAGTTAGCCTGGCTGGACCAAGGTGTGCACTTCAGATGGAAGCAGACGTACAGCAGAAGGCACCTACCTGTTCAGGGGTGATGCTACTCTTCAGGAGGGACAGAATGAGGCTGAGACGCACATCAAGTGCAAGACTAGACCAGGGATCAATGGAATTACCTGGGCTGAAAGATGAAAAAGGAGAACACCAAGGACAGATTTTTACCAACTTTACACTTTGGCCTAATACCACCCTTCACTGTGTTACTCTAAAACAAGTTCGCTTACCGTCTTTGGCTGGTGAGAGAGTCATGGAGAGCCCTAGGCCCAGGGTATGTCCCAAAGAATATCAGCTTCTGTTCAGGAATGAAGGTATGAGAATTACTGAGCCACCCGTGGTTATGGCGAGGACATGAAGGCAGTGAAGACACCATTCACATACTTAACAATTTCATTATAAAATCAGCCCTAGTCAGATTTAACACTTAATCTCTAGGGTGTGGACCATAAAATCTTGCTCCAGTAATTTACCACGTAAATCTCGCCTTTCCCACTAGCTTAGCAAGTGCACCTGGAGTAGGAACTGGTTTTCTACATCTGTAGCTGATATGAATCTCAAGCCACCATCACAGGGGTACACAAACAATTTATACCTTTCCTTGTTTAGATCAGAGGTAAAATCGACTCTTCTTATGATCTCGCCAAATTGGTAGAAATTTTAGTCTTGGAACTTTTTAGTTTATTCTCTTCTCTTATGTTCACACTAAATTCAAGAGTCTACCAGTGTTTAGGAAATGGATGAAGGATCTCTAATCACAAGGCCATTTTGTTCATGTCTCACCAAACGGTGCCTAAATCTCCACTCCCGCCCAGTCCCTCACCACCGACCTCTTTTTCATCTCAGGAAGTTTATGCCTTCACTACCTTTTCATTTTCCTAAAAGATTCCTCTTCATTGCGTCCTTTAAAGGTGTGGCGCTTCATGGGTACTTAGTCTCTTCAAAGGCTTTAGACCTTAGGGAGAAAGGAAAGACATATTGTCTTTAATAACTTCTGATTTCCGTGCTGTGATATAACCTCTAAGTCAAGGAAGTACCCGCTGCAGCTTGGAAGAGAAGAAAACACTTGTGGAGACCATATCCAAAATCTTTGCCTGCATCATACACACTTCACATCCGCTCTTCTGTTATTTCTCACTTTCAAGGCTACTTAGATGTTTTATCTAAATCTTATCTTTACAAATATGATGGTGGCAGGAAAGAAGCAGATAATACAAACTGCACTATGGCACTCGAGAGAGCAAAGCACAAAGCAGCCATATGTGAAATCTGTGTTAGGTTTTCCAGTTCGTAAAGAAATTAGCCTGCACTTCTGACTAGTGTCCTTGTGAGGGTTCCAGGGATTTGTGACTATCTTCCTTTAATTGGACTAACTTGTGCCACGACACTAGCATTTTCAAACCCTTTTCTACGAGATGGTAGTGTGTGTGTGTGTGTGTGTGTGTTAGTTCTACCTTAGTGTTTTTGACGCATCCAGTGATGAAGCACAATCCTTCACCATGCACCCCTGGTGCATTCTTTCTCAACGACTACCTGCTTTTCCCATGCAGACACCAATTTCCTTTACACTTCCCTTCTCCCAAGAAGCTAGCTGATTTAATTAGGTTTCTCTGGTCTGTCCAGCCTTGGTGAGCCCTGCAACCAGTAATAGGAACTAAACGTTAATAGAGTGAGTAGGGTTTAATCTGTAACAGGGGCTTCCTTCATTACGGAACATCTCTTATTCAGCATTTATATTAATGCATAATTAAACAGCTGTCTCTTTAAAGCCTTTACTTATATCAAAGCTATATCTCCAGAACACCTCATTTTCCCTGAGAGAGAGAGAGTCCCTACAGTATTCACTTTTTAATATGACTATTAAAAATGCAACACAGGAATTGAAAATGTGCCTAAATCGTTTAGTAACCTCTTTTGACATTTTCATTACATCTCCTATTACTGGAATCAAAATGAGAATAAGATTATTTCAGAAGCGTAAAAGATGCCCTCCATGGCAATATGTGCATTGTGACATACAGAGCAGAATTTCATATTGTTGAATATATAATGTTTAAAAAAAACAAGCTCAAATACAGGCAACTTTGCCTTGTTCTTCCCCGTGGACCTCTCTGCTGAATACATTTGGGAACGGGCTTCTCAGCAGTGCCTATGGGACCTGAGTGCCCTTTGCTGTGGATGTTGTAGGGAGGATTCAAATATGAAATGGAAGGCTAGACTTGTTATCATTAAGGCCCTTTTAATTCTAATATTCTGCAAGTCACCTAGGGTTGCACAACTAGCAGGTGGCGTTTCAGAAAGAGTTTTCCTCTTTCACCTGTCCTCCCGAGGTAGATGCATAACTCACAGAACGAGTGTAAAGCAAAGAGCTCCTACGATGCTCTGCCTTTCCTACCTCCAGCCCAAGGATATTTTTCTCCCAGACTTAGGGAAAGGCTTGTTGTTGTGGCCATGAGACTCCCGCATTTGTGGCTCACAGCCGACTAGTGACTCTGGACACAGCTCTTATTACGTGCCAGACATAGCGTTTAGGTTTCACTTGCGTTATCTAATTTAAATCTCACAATAATCCTATGATCTTATTACTATTACTATCCCTTTTGACAAAAGCAAAAGCTATACTTAGCCCTATTGCTTGCTAATGCCAGGGGATGGTGTAGAATGGCTGCGGTCGAGGGGGATGCAGAGGGCAAGCCGAGGCTCTGACTTGCCCTCTGGCGTCAGTGAGGATAAGAAGCGGTGATACCCTTTGCGTTGTAGGTAAGTGCATGGGGTGGGCAGTCTGTGTTCAGCTGGTAAGGTGTTCAGTCATTTCTACTTTTATTCATTCATATATTCATTCATTCACCAATATTTATTCAATGTCTTCCAAGTGCCAGGCATTGTTCCAGTTGATAGAGATAATATAAAGAATAAGACAGACATGGATTGTGCCAGGTGAAGTGTGCAAAGTAAGTGAGTGACTGAGATGTAGTCTAGATTAATGGTGGGAAGTTGGGGTGTTAGGAGGAGGGGGTAGCTTTCGATAGCCTAGTCAGGGACCATATCATCATAATTATTGTTACATTTTCTTGTCAGGAGCTTCTCAGGGGTTATTTAGCAACTAATTGACATCAGAAACAGTCCTTGAAATTGTGGGGAAAATCTAATCCTCTTATGATGTGAGTCCTGGGCTTTGCCTGAATCATCTGGTGAAGGCTCTCCCTTTCCCAGACATCAAGGTTGCTTAGGGAGTGGCTGAGAGGATACCTTTAGCCCAGCGGGCTACTTCTCTTCTTCACATGTCAGTTTTGTAATGAAGCTGTCAGCCAAGGTGATTTATCTTTGTATCATGTGGTCCTTTAAGAATTTCTTTCCTGGATAATTGAATGTCGCTCATCCAGGGAAGCTCTTACTTCCTGCATTAGGATGTCAAGGGATGCACGGCAATCATGAGCCGGATGGCCACGTACGGCATCCCACCCTACATTACAGGGGTGGCCCTGCATGGCTGCTTCTCTTGCAGGGAGGAGCAGAGCAGCCTAAGCCAGCTGGAGACCCCAGAAGACTGCGGAATGTGCAGAAAACTCCTGACGCTTTACCTCACTAATTATAAATGCAAAATTATAAAGGGAAATGTTGGGATGTGCCAGAAGAGCTACTGTCACAGTACCCTTGCTGCCTTGACGTGCCTTAGCCTCAGTGGACCGCAAAAAAATTGGACTTTGAAAGGAAAACAGACCCTGCCCTTGTGCCCCTGGGCTGATTGTTAATCCTGTGTTGTTTGACATGCTTTGGTGTCTCCAGATATTTGAGGCATTCTCTTGAAATTAGTTTTAGGTGATGCCCGAAAAGCAGTATTATATGCAAAAGAAAAGTTCTGGGAGGAGAATTAGTTAACAGTGATAATCTCTGGATGGTGGGATCATGATAGTTTTTGATGTTCTTTTTTGGCTTATCTGTAGTTTTAACTTTTTCAAAATATGTATTATTTAGTTACATATTTAGTTTTATAACATAAACAAAATTAGTTTAAATTTTTAAAGATTTAATATTTGTCATCCAATCAATTGAAAAGACATTATGTTATCTAAATAGTATAAATAAGCAGTGTCACAAATTCCCCAATGTTGGGATCAATATTCTAACTATGGAATATGTGATATTAAGTCATATTCATTAGTTACATTTTTCATTTATCTTTAGACCACAAGTTGGAAAAAATGCAACGCTATTATGAAAGTAGCACATACTGATTTTGTAAAACTGCACAGTTCTAAGCAATGAATTTGCTTCCTGTTTTGGCATTTCCTTTTGTAAAATACTTCTGCTTGTTAACATATTCAGGTCGTTTTTTTCTTTTTTTTTTCATGGAATAAATTTGGTATGCAAGTTCTGGGGTGTCTATTCATTAACATCCTCCTGCTGTTCACATTTTATTAATGAAACAACCCATCACCCCCCTACCAGCAGACATTTAATTCCTTCCCAGAATCCATCTGCTTTTCATGGGCTTCAGAAGCCAAATTCCTTTGCAAAATCAACTCTAACAAATCTTTAACTCCATGGGTCAATTAAATACCAAAGATTGTTAGCTGTATTTCCCAGTATCAGGTGCTCTGAAAGTATGTTTCACTGTGATAATTACTCAAAATGAATGGGGGATGGGTGATTAGGGAATCCAGGTGCTCCTTGTAAACCTTGCTATTCAAGTTTTGAATACAGACCTAGCAAATTTGGCTGCTTTCGTCTATCCCTTTTGTTGTCCTTCCTTCCTCTCTCCCTCCCCGCTTTCTTCCTCTTAATGATAAATACAAGCATTATCTTATTGACCCATTTATAAGTTACTTATATCAACAGCAGCCAGTTTTTGTCAATCAAACTTAATCCAAAGAACCTTTAAAGGAAGACCATTTATAGAAGTTACATGAAATGGAGTGTTTCAATGTTATCAATTCTGAGAATCTAGAATTTGGAGAAAATACAAACCTATAACCAGATGAAGTTCAAATGCATTTTAAACTTGTAAAGTCTTCTGTGTTATGTAATTCAGATATCTACCTATCTATCTATATAGATAGACAGATATATGCCAGCATTTTCTACATATGTTAGTCTCAAAAGTTTATAAAAAGAAAACAGTTTCACTTCTACTCCCTCATTGACTTTCCTACCTTTCCATGTGTGACACATGACATTTAATATCTAGCAAATGAAAAAGTGCTTGACTATCAACACTAGCTTAGTCCTGAAACCCTTTCCTTTCCTTTCTCCATGGTTACTACTTTGGTTATTGCATCAGGTCTCATGCCTTTAGGTACTAACTGTACACCGATGATCACAAACTCATATCTTCAGCGTGGATCTCTGCTCTGAACTCCAGACTCATAAATCCAATTGCCAAATTGACATCTCCCTTAGATGTCAGATAAGCATCAAATTTAACATGTCCAAAGCTGTCTCCATCCATAATCTCCTTCTACTAGTGTCTTGCCTTCTCAATTAACGGCAGCTTTCTCCTTCTGGTTATTCAGGCCAATATCCTTGATGTCATCCTAGTTTTCTGTCTTTTTTTACACCCTATATCTAATCACCAAAAAATGCTATTGGCCAGACTCGAAATATATCAGAATCTGGTCCCTACTCATTACCTCTGACATTTTCACCTGATCTAAGGAACAATAATTTCTTACCACTATTATTGCAAAAGCTTTGGACTGGATTCTCCACTCCTAGTCCTGCTTTTCTACTGTCTATGGTCTAGTTTCAATAGAGTAGCCACAGGGATCGTCTTTAAAGATGACACAGCATGTCTTTACTGCTCAAATCTCTCCACTCTTCCCTATCTCCCTAGGAGTAAAAATAAAATTTTTAGATGATCCAGCACCCCACTACCTTCGAGCTCATCTCCTATTACCCTTCCTTTGTCCACATTCTACGCTAGTCACACTGGACTCTAGACTGTTTTTTAAACAATTTAGGCCCTCGTCTCTTCTCTGTGTCTAAAATGTGCTTCTTTCATACATCTACACTTCTTGCCCTCCCCACCTTACCTTCTTCACATCTTGGTTCAAAGAAGACAGGCAGAAAGGCCGAATGGTGAAGGACATGGCGCTGAGAGCCAGGCCACCTGTGGCCAGGAGATGCCTCTGCCACCTTCCAGCTTTGTGGATCTTGGGCAAGTTGTTAACCTTTCTTTTTGTTCCATCTTCTGTAAGATAGGGCTAATAATAGTACCTACTTCATAAGTTGTTATGAGGAGTAAATGAGTTAATATTTGAAAAACACTTAGCCAGGAAGATAGTGTTATACAAGTGTTTTTTGTAAACAATAAAAAATGTCATTTTCATAATGAGGTCTTCCCTGACCCTCTTGAAAATTTCACACCATTTCTAACCTCAACATTCCTCATCTCTCCTTCTTGCTTTTTTTCCTCTTTTGTGCCTAGTTCTAATAATTTACTCATGTACTTTTTTTATTACCTGCCACTCTTAGTAGACTCTAAGTTCCATGAAAGCCGTGACTTTTTACTGTTAATTAATTAAACCAATGTCTGAAATATGGCAGATGCTCAGTGGCTCTTTGTTGAAAAATATATGAAATTAGTGACAATGCTATATTTAAATGAAACTTGAAAATTAATTAAAGCCCTTAGATACATGAATCCTACTTATAAATCTTACACTTTGGATTCTGAGAGGTCTTTCAGACACGCCATGGTGTAATGTGAGGAATAGCCTGTTATATTGTTTGGGTATTTATCCTATAAGAATGGGTCATTGGCTCTCTCCCCAGAGTGACATTTTGGGTGATGTCACCTTAACTATGAAACCCTGCTAGAGATAAATTGCCAATATAACTTGCAGGCAGAGAAGTCAGATTAATGCTATTTGGCTGCATTCTAAATGTCATTGTTTTTATTTCAAAAGGCCAGGAAATAACATTTTAAAATATTTGTAGCGCCACTATTCAGCATCAACACATTCAGCAAAAAGGCAAAATCTGAACCATCTCTATTCAATTTTTACCATTTTAGAAATAGAGGTTTTATGGAGATGAAGTCTCTCTTGGCACATAGTAGGCATTTGTTTAAAATATTTAGTGAAAGAACACTCCTTGAGTAAATCTTGCGATTTTATGAAAATCTGCTTTTCCCCACAAGACAAAGGAGAATCAACATGATTCTTAAGCATTATAATGGAAAGGATAAATAAATACAAGTATAAATACAAATGTATATATTCTGTTGCCTTTTCATATCTCCCTGAAGAAGAATTAATAATTACTGACTACAAACCACTTAGAATTTATTAATAATTAATAATTAATTAATTATATTAATGTTCTTTCTATCAAAAACTCATCTGGATAATGGGCTTGATTACAAACAAAAGGAAAGTTTTCTTTCCTAAATTTAATTTTTAATATTCTGTTGACATTGGTGGTGAGTTGGAAATGAAACGCTTTGAATCATCCAAGAAATCACACTGGAAATTGGCAGCAGCACTTCCAGAGAACTCATTCAATACATGCTTATGTCCGATGTGTTTCAAGGAGTATTTCATGAAGATTGTATTGCACATGTTTATTTTAGAAGAAACATCCACTTGTAGGGGATGAAGGATATTTAGATACTTTAAACATTAGAATAATTGATGAATAATGTAAATAACAACAGAGAGAAGCATTATTAACATTCCTTTTTATTTTTTTTGTGAGGAAGATAGGCCCTGAGCTAACATATGCCAATCCTCCTCTTTTTTTTTTTTTCTGCTGAAGAAGACTGGCCCTGGGCTAACATCCATGCCCATCTTCCTCTACTTTATATGGGATGCCACCACAGCATGGCTTAATAAGCGGTGAGTCAGTGTGTGCCCGGGATCCAAACCGGCGAACGCCAGGCCACCGCAGCAGAGCGCACGCACTTAACCGCTTGCACCACTGGGCCGGCCTCAGCATTCTTTTTTAATAAATAAGTTTATTATTAAATTGATACTAGGGGTTTGTTAGTTACCAATTTTTTTAAAATCTTGGGCATAAATTTGTAGCTAAAAGGTTAATACTTTAAGAGAATGAAAAAACGAGACTATAAAAAATGTTTGCAAATCATATATCTGATAAAGAACTTGTATTCAGAATACATAAAGAGCTTTCAAAATCAATAACAAAATAATAACCCTCTGAAAAATTCGGCAATTGATTTGAACAGACACTTCTTCAAAGGATGTACACAGATGGCAAAGCAGCACATGGAAAAAATTCTCAGTATTACTTGTCATTAGGGAAATGTAAACTGAAATCACAATTAGATACAGCCTCAGACATATTAGAATGTCTAAAATTAAAAAGATTGACCATATCAAGTGTTGGAAGTATTTGAATCAACTGAACTCTCATAACCTGCTGGTTGGTATGTAAAATACGCCACTTTGGATGATAGTTTTGCAATATCTTAAAAAGTTAAACATACACCTAACACATGCTCAGTTATTTCACTAAGTATTTACCAGAGAGAAATAAAAGCATATTTTTATAAAAAGAATTTTACGTAAATGTTCATAGTAGCTTTATTTGTAATACCCTCAAATTGAAAACAACCCAAACGTCCATCTAGGTAATCAAATTGTGTATATCTACACATCGAACTGCCACTCAAAAGTAAAAAGAATGAAGTGCTGACACATCTAACAAAATGGATGAATTTCAGATAATGATGCTGAGTGAAAGAAGCTCAACAACAACAAAAAGTATATACAGCATGATTGCATTTCTATGAAATCCTATAAAATGGAAACTAATCTCTCGAGACAGAAAGCAAATGAGTTTTTGCTTAGGGGTTGAGAGAGTAGGGAGAGGTTGGAGTGAGGGATTATAAAAATTCACAAGGACATTTTTGGGTGGGAATGGATATTTGCTATCTATCTTGATTACGTTGATCACTTTACAGGTGTATACAGATGCCAGAACTTACCAAATTGTATAGTTTAAATACACTTTGTTGTATGCCAATTATACCACCATACAGCTGTTTCAAAAAATCACATATTGAGGAGATAGGAGAGAAGTGAATGTTCATTCACATGATTATCATGGACAAATCTATGCCTGAAAGAATCCGTATCACCAACTCTGCAATCAGAACTGTGGGGGTTCAGCAAGAGGCAGGAGACTCAGACGCTGCTATGGAGGGGTGCTGGATCTAGAGGTGAAGGGTCTCCTTTATCGACCATTAAAGGAAGCCACGGTGCCTACAGAGAAGGCCATCCTAGCCCCTAGGCTAATTCATCCACCCTGAGCCCCTTTTTATTTTGAAAAATTTCAATTCTGTAGAAAAGTTAAAAGACGTATAATGATTACTTATATACCCATCAAAAAATACTAACTTAGGTGTTCAATTATTTGTACTTCAACAAGCCTTAGTATTTTAATATACCTATCCATCATGCCATTGAACATAGAAGAAAGAAGAAAGTTTGCTTATTTACAGCATTTATCCAACTGAACTCAATTTCACAATTGACTGAGATCATTAATATTTTTTAAAATGTAGAACTGAATATAGATATAATATATAAGACAATTTGTTTTATAAACATTTAGTCGTGAGAACTGGCTGATGAAAGAAGTTGCAAAATGGCCCTAAAACCTTTTAAGTTTTGATTACCAATTATGTTGGTCTAGGCAGTGAAAAAATAGCTGTGTTTCTCATATTACTTCTTCTATACAATATGTTGTTCATAAACAAAGCCTAGTTACAATATTTATAGACTTAGTTTTCTTTGGTAATCTTAGAAACCAGATACAGCAACAGAGAAAATATAACCTTATTGGCCTCCTCTAGTCCTGAAGGTTCAACATTAGATGAAAAATATAGTAGATAATATTACAGTTTAAAATAGTAAAGCAGAATATGCTATATACTCTAACTGTATATGAGAGAGAATCAAATCTAAATGCACATGTGTATTTATTCAAAGTGAGATTTTTATTTATAAACTTAAAGAAAAGAAGATAAATAATTTTTGATAGGTAGAAGAAAGTGAAAATCATCAATACATACACCTTTTCCAATAACATGCTGCTGATTTAAATCTGCAGAGTGTGGACTACTGTGCAAGTGCGAAATTCCTGGGGCTGCGTCTTATGAGGACCTCTAAAGTTTCACGGGTTTTACACCCAGAAATCCCACCAGGTCCTCAAGGTGAATGTCCAGAAAAGATCCCCTCAAGGCTGTGGCAGTAGGAAGGGAAGAATAACCATTGTGAAGAGTTCTCCATAACAAATTTCTATTCTCCAGGGGTAGACTTTGCCAGAGCCTTATCCTAGCTGAAGTACAGGCGTTCTTCCCACTTCAGAACACTCCAACCTTCCTATCTCACCTAAAGGATGAGAAAAATACTATACCACTGGAACAAAAGTCACAGACCAGAGACACAGACCCACTTACTTAAGAGTGAGACATAACCTTAAGATGTTAGAATGCTCCCTATCCTCTACAAGGTACCACCACTCCAAGAGTGCTCCAGTGTGACAGCAGTGGATTATCACTGAAAGAGCTGCAAGAAACAGACCCTCCCTGAGGAGTAGCGCTTAGAGAAACCCAAAGGCAAGAGGAGAGGCAAAAGCAAGAACGCTGGAGGAATTCAAAGTCTCTGGCACCTACAGGTACAGCAAACAAGAAGCACAGCCCAACTCCCAGCCAGATAAGCATAAATCCTCACACAAAGGCCTATTTACCTCATTTCCTATTAGCCAATGCATGTCCAGCTTTCAGCATAAATATTACAAGGCACGTTGAAAGACAAGATAAAACAATGTGAAGAGACAAAGCAATCATCAGAATCTGACTCAAAGGTGACCCAGATGGCGGAATTAGAAGATAGGTAATTTAAAACAACTGCGATTAATATGTTAAAGGTTTAACATACAGCATGCAATAACACATGGTAATATAAGCAGAGAGACGGAAATATTCAAAAGGAAATTCTAGAAATCCAAAATCCTGAACTAGCAATGGATAATGCCTTTGATGGGCTTATCAGTAGACAGGACATAGCTGAGGAGCAAATCAGTGAGCTGAAAAATAAGTCAATACAAACTTTGAAAACTGACATGCAAATGGAAAAAAGAATTAAAAATTAAAGCTGAATATTCAAGAACTGTAAGACAATTTCTAAAACTTGTAACACACACATAATTGGAAGCCTAAAAGGAGAAAAAAGAGAAAATAGAGGAGAAATGTTTGATATAATAATGAGTGAGAAATTTCCAAAAGTAATGACAGGCACCAAACCACAGATCAAGGAAGCTCAGGATAAACACCAAAAAACTACATCTAGACACATCATATTCAAACTGCAGAAAACCAAAGAAAAGTGGAAAATCTTGAAAGAAGCCAGGGAGGGAGGGAACAGTAGGGGCCTTATCTATACAGGAATAAGGGAAAGAATTACAGATGACTTCTTATCAGAAAACACACAAGCAAGGAGAGAATGAAGTGAATTTTGTTTAAGGTGTTGAAATAGAAAAAAAAAAAAAAAAAACCCAACAACCTAGGATTCTACATCCAGTAAAATTATACTTCAAAAGTGAAGGAGATGACTGATTTCCAATTCCACACATAAGGAGCTAGGAAGTCACCACTCTGTCCTAACAACAAGTAGAAAGCTGAACAGACTGAAATAACAACTTTTATTGGATCCCTAAAAGAAGTGAGGACACAGAGGAAAAGATGTCCCCAAGAATGAAGAGACAGACAGGTGAGTCCAGAGAGTCACAGCTTACCTGAGTGGAGACTCAGGAGAAGAAATCTCTAGGGCAACCAGTGCGTGGTAGGAAACTCTGACAAATTGCTGAAGGCTCAGTGTGGACAACTCTGAGAGTTGAAAACTCCAGGGGGATCCAGCCACTGGAGGTCCCCCAATTTTGTGATATTTACCTCCAGGGGCTTGACCAGGTTTTCACAGTAAATTTCAGAGAAAAGTTCCGTAGTGCTTTCAATCAGGGGAAGGGAAAATGAACCATTTTGAAATACGCCCCAGTACTCTGCTCTTTTTAACGAAGCCTGCCGTCAGGAGAAGCTGGTTAACCAGAGCCTAACCTAGTGGAGAATTATCAAAGCCTAACTGACCTGAAGGAAGAGAAGTACCCAACTCCAGTCAGCTCTAGCCTTCCAAGTAGGAGGAGGAAAATACCCAACCCTGGCCCACTCTAGTCATCCTCTCCCACCTAAGGGTGGAGAAAAAATTGAGAACTTGTGAAGTTCACAGTCCAGAGGCATAGGCTAACTGACAGATTGAGACCTAGTCATAAGACTCTGGAACACTTCTTCTCCTCCACACCTCACCACCACATTACAAAGGTCCTTTTTACAGCAATTTCTTTTACCTGCTACATTATATCTGGCTCTCAAGGAAAAATTAAAAAGTGTACCAAAAGGCAAAAAACATAATTTGTAGAGACAGATTAAGTATTAGAATAAGGGATGTTGGAATTATCAGGCCAAGAATTTAGAACAACGATTATTAATATGCTAAAAGTTCTAATGGGTAAAGTAGACAGCATGCCAGAACAGATGAGAAATGTAAGCAGAGAGAGGGAAATCCTAAGAAAGAACCAAAAAAAAATGCTAAAGATCAAAACTACTGTAACAGAAATGAAGAATCTCTTTGACAGGTTTATTGGGAGACCAGTCATGGCTGAGGAAAGAATTTCTGAGCTTGAGGATATCTCAATAGAAGCCTCCAAAACTGAAAAGAAAAGAAAACAAAGACTGAAAAAAACAGAAAAGAGACCAGCCCAGTGGCATAGCAGTTAAGTGCGCACGCTCCACTGCTGGCGGCCCAGGTTTGGATCCCGGGCACGCACCAATGCACTGCTTGTCAGGCCATGCTGTGGCAGTGTCCCATATAAAGTAGAGGAAGATGGGCATGGATGTTAGCCCAGGGCAAGTCTTCCTCAGCAAAAAAAAGAGGAGGATTGGCATGGATGTTAGCTCAGGGCTGATCTTCCTCACACACACACAAAAAAAAAACAGAAGAGAATATCCAAGGACTATGGGACAACTACAAAAGGTGTAACATACACATAATGGGAGTACCAGGAGGAGAAGAAAAAGAGAAAGGAATAGAAAAAATATTTAAAATAATGACAGAATTTCCTCCAAATTAGTGTAAGACACCAAATCAAAGATCCAGGATGCTCAGAGAACACCAAGCAGGACAAATGCCAAAATTCTAGGCATATCATTTTCAAATTTTATAAAGTGAAAGATTAAAAAAATCCTGAAAGGATCCAAATACCTATAAAAGAACAAAGATAAGAATTACATCTGGCTTCTCAGAAACCATGCAAGCATGAAGGTGAGTCAAGTAAAATATTTACAATGTTGAGAGAAAAAAAACAGCAGCCTAGAATTCTGTACCCTGCAAAATTATCCTTCAAAAGTGAAGGAGAAATAAAGACTTTCTCAGACAGACAAAATTGAGGGAATTTGTTGCCAGTGGAACTAACTTTCAAGAAATGTTAAAAGATGTTCTTTAGAGAGAAGGAAAATAATGTAGGTCAGAAACTCGGACGTACATAAAGAAAGGAAGAGCATTGAAGAAGGAACAAGTGAACATAAAATAAAGACTTTTATATTCCTTCTTCTTAATTATCTAATAGATAACAGTTTCTTCAAAATAATAATAACAACAATGTATTCAAGTATATGTATATGCCCTTATTGGGTATCAGCTCAATTTCAAAATGTAATAGCTGTAATTAATGATTTATATCTTTCCATTATTACTGTATCCCAGAATTTCTTTACCACAATTCAAGCTAAGAAAATTCTTTCAAGATATTTTTCCCCCACTTACCTCTTTTTTTTGAGTAGCTTCTGTCAGGTCATGTACAGTGAAATTTCAGTATTAATTTATGAAATGATAAAGCTTTGAACATGGCATGCTGATTAAACGTAATTGAGTTAAATGTCCTGCTTTTAAAATATATATATAACTTTTAATAATATATGTAATATATAAAATATAAATAAATATTTGTATTTATATTTCTCTATAAATTTTTATCTTAATTCAACAGAATCAATAGTATAAATTTTTAGTAGGATACCACTGAGCATTTAATATTTGTTGGCACTATTGGATGTTTTGAAGCAGAAAACAAAAATTAGAAAAAGAAGTAGAAAAGAAGTGATGGTGCTTAGTAGTTGTGAAATGTTCATTGTATTTTAGGAACAAATGTTGGAATCTACTCTCTGGACAATTTTGAAAATATTTTCATGTCTACTCTGTAGGAACAGGTATCTCTCATATACCAGCTCTGTTATTTCAAAATATCTTTTCATGGAGCTTGCTAAAGATCTTTTGTCAGCTTAAATACTATCAAACCCTTCAGGAAAAATGTCAGTTTTCGCCTTGGTTTTTTTCATGCTTTTAGATTTGCTAAAAAATTCAATGCTATTTAGAAAATAGACCTTTTTTACTAGTTTTTCACCAAACCTCAAGACTACTCTAGGGTGATATATTTAATTCAGAGCTGAGAGCAGATCAAACTACTTGAGTAAGTAGCATTTAAAACAATTCGTTAAAATCTTAAGGTGGTTGTTTCAGCCCTGGGCTAGCGAGGCTGTGTAATAAACAGTAGGGCTCGCTGAATACTTTCAGACTCACATCACATCACCATATATGTGGTGTCTGTGCAGTTCCCGGAAAGACACGTCTTTCCTCAAATGTTGGTGAGTAGATGATATGATATGTTATTATTCTTTGGGAAATAGATTGAGTCTTCATTTCTTGAGCTGTGAACATGAATTTAAGGTGTCTTCATCATTTAGCTAGTGATATAGCTATCATATGACTACATAAACACCAATAAACCAATGATAGTGACTATTAATATTATTGCCAAAAAGCAGCTATTGAAATATCTATGTGAATATATGTTAAGTGAAGAAAAATGATACAAAACTGCTTATACTGTATGCTCTCAAATACAATAAAAACATACAGAAAGAGACCAGAAAGAAATATCCTAATTATGTGATTTGTTTGAATAGTAGAATTATGGATGACATATTTTACTTCTTTATACTTCTCTATACTTTCCTTTTTTTTCTCTTTATAAGAAAGAAATATTATTTTTATAATCAGAAATGAATTAAATACTAAAAGTCACTGGCATTCTGCCAAGCGGTATGTAAATCACAGCCTCTCCTTCTGCTGGCCCATCCACCATCTATCTATCCACACATACATTATCTCAAGTTAACCTTCATAACAACCTTGGCTGCTTAAGCAGGGATTATTCTCCCAATTTATAGCAAAGAATACAGAGGTCAAATAAGTAAAAAGACTCATCCAAGTTGCCACAATTAGAAAGTGCCGGAATAGGAAAATTCCAGGTTTTCAGGCTCCTATTCAGGTGCTTGCCGCTGTACCACATTGTTCTTTTTCCACTCTTGAACCTTATTAACATAAGTAGTCCAAGGTCTGAGGACCACGTTTTTAGAAACAGTGCATCTAAATGCATGAGTGTTCTTCATACAGTCTTGCCTGGATATAATTACGTCTTTTCCCAGACCTACACAGCACTTTTTCTGGACTTTCCTTTGGTTCTTAGTCTACTAAACAATAAGCTCTATATGAACAAGTTATCTGTCTTTCTCTTTTCATTCATACATCAAATACATATTGAGCAGTATTTTAATATTCTTATGTGCTTTTCTAGGAGATGTGGGAAAATGCTGAACAGGAGAGAAAAAGGTCACTGCTCTTGTTTTATGCACCAAATAATAAGTTAATTTCAGAGAGCAAAAATTTCTGGAATAAAGAGGGTTATATGAAAAGAGTAGATTGGGTAAATAAGGTACTTTATTTGGGTAGCGAAGGAAAGTGAGGAGGGGACATTAGGATTGAGAACTGAATAATAAGAGGAGACAGCCACACAAAGAGCCAGGGGGAAAACGGAGAATGCTAAGACCATGAAGCAGGAGAGAGCTTGGCAACTGAATGAAGGGAAAGGAAGCCTGTGTTTCTGGAGTGTAGTGAGCACAGGATCAGTAATCCAAGAAACACATAAAATCATATCATAAGCGCTAGTGATGAGATTGAAAAACCACTGGATGGTTTTATGCTGGGAAATAGCATAAGCTGAATTATGTTTGGTAATGGTCACTGTGTGAGGACTGAGTTTTACAGTGTAAGGGTAGAAGCAGGGAGACCAATTAAGAAGATGTGAAAATAGTCTTAAACAAGGTGATGGTGTCTAGAATTAGAGTCATAAAGTGGAGAAAAAGAAATGAGCAGATTCAAACTATTTATCAAAAGACTTGCTGATGACCTGCATGTTTGAATGAAGGAAAGGAAGAACTCAAGAATGACTCTGGGGAGTTTCTTCGAATAATTGCGTATGTAATCTGCCATTTACTGAGCTGGAGAAGACTAATGAAGAGATAGTTTGGGGATGGAAGGAAGAATCATGACTTTATTTACAGATATATTCTGTTTCAGAAGACTAGTACACATCAATTTGGAGATATAGATTATGTAGTTGAATAAAAAGTTTGGAGTTTAGGAGATCTTTAGAAGATTTACAGAAATTCTTGCCTTGAGGACATAGGTGATATTTAAAGCCGTGGCCTTGGATGGATCACTCATGGAGTGGGGAGAGACAAAAGGGAAAAGCCCTGAGTTCAGCAACGGTTAGCAATTGGAGGATACTGAAGCCTTGGCCAATATGCTATGGGAAAAGTCAGGAGAAAGGAGGGGATGACAACTGTGTAAAATATTATTGAGAAGCTGAAAAAGACAAAGATAGAGAAGTGGGGACAGGAACAAAATTGGAGTGATCTTAATAACGGACGGAAGGCTTTTTGATTCAAGATGGACATTGAGTAAAGGACGTTGTACATCTATTTCCTGAGACTTAATTAATACTACAGAAAAATAATTTTAAATGGTATAAGCCCACAATAATCCAGAGAGAATAGAAGGATCACAGGTGGAAGAGAAAATTCAATAAATTTTTGGAAAATTACTAGCTAACGATGCAGAACAGCAAAGTTACAACCTGGATGAAATGAGGGGCCTGTAGCAGAAGGAAATGGCTTGCCTGACAAGCTGAGTGGAGAGAATTTGGATACAGACAGCACAGACATGGTGGAGGGTTGGGCAGAGAAGTAAGACAACAAGTAAATGTACTATTGACTGTTAAAGAGCAGATATCTCTACCTCTCTCCCTGGTGTACAATCTAGTAGATCCAACTTTATTTCTACTTTTGCCAGATAGGAATAAGAAAATGGCAGTATAAAGGGAGGGTGACTTGGTGCACAAGAGCAGTGCTTCTCAAACTTCAAATGCATGAAAATCTCCAACAGGTCTTATGAAAATGCAGATTCTGATCCAGTAGGTCTGTAATGTAGCTGGAAATTCTACATTTCTAGTAGGATTCCAGGTGATGCTGATGCTATGGTTCAAACCATCCTTTGGGTACCAAGGCACTAGAAGGTAGTGGTTAAAAGAGAAATTTAAACCACATGCTGTTAAGTCAGCAAGGAGTGAAAAAAAGAGAAGGCCTTCCAATGTTGAACCATTGCAGAACTTTGAAAATGGGTGAACACTTTGGAATTGCTTGATAAACTGTTGAAAATAGCTATGGGAACATCAGAAGTAGGATAAGCCAATCAAGGCAATGAGTGGTGACATCATTTGCAGGCATCGGGAGGATGTGGGAAAATGGTGCTCAGCACAGGAAGAGCCTCGATGTAAATGAAACTCATTTCATTAACTTCATTAACTAAAGGCGTCTTCTGATATCTCTTCTGGATGTTCTCAAGTATTTACCTTGAGTTATCAACATTCTAATTACCGTTTTCCAACTGGGATGTGGAAATAAATGCGCTTGTAATATATAGGAAATCCGCTAAAATGATTTTGGCTAGATGAATAGGTCACATTTTTCAATACTGGAAAAAAAATATGAGCAATAACAGTAAATATGGGATCACAAATTAGCAGAAATCTTTGAGCCCCTGAGCTATTTCCTACAGGTAATTTTAAGCTAAAATGCAATCTTATATTTACATTTTTATGTGTTTGAAGATTCCTGAGAATTTTACTGTGTTTTCTTATTTAACACGAGCAAAGAGAAAAACCAACTGTTCCCATAACAATATGTAAATTTGTTAATAGATTATTATCTAATAGAGTCTTAAGATTTCTTATTCCCAGGTAGTTGTTTTTAAACCTGACTTTAAACCTAATTTTAGTATAGGATGTCAGATAGCATTATCTAAGAGAAAAGCAACACAGTATGAGCAAAGTTACATCATTAGCCGAAGTGAACATGCAATTTGTCGTCTATATTTTTCATTTCATGAGGGAAATGGGAAGGTAGTAGCCACAATTAAAGGAAATAGCTAACTACTATTTCTCATAAATTAATGGAAACAAAGTATTTTTCTACTGCCTAGAAAATTTAGAGCAATGAAAGTATTAAAATAATGCCTTCAGAGCTTTACTTTATATTTTATGCAATTAATTTTTGTTGAAAAGTTAATACATATGAATTAAGTTTGCTCTTTTTAACCTTTAATGGTTTAGTTGTGAATTATATATTGTGGATCTGGGTGAATATTTAAAAAGGTTTCTCTTTTCTAGAATAGGGTTGCTTATGTTAGTACATAAGCAAAATAATGACCCTGCTGTGACAAAAGGCTATTCTGAATTAGCAGATTAGTCTCATCACCAGATTTATAAAATTGTCAAATGGGAATAATCAAGTACCACTCAAAGATTTTCTCAAATAACTGAACCAAATAGAAGTTTCTCATCTAGATAAACGGACCCCAGTGACCCACTTTTAGGCATTTCCAGTATCTATAGTTACTGAGATTTCTTTTATCTGTTCTCGGATCTCTCACATGCTCACTCTGTGGGCAAGGCCAAACGGTTATGAGAGGAGTGGCTGCTGGAAACAGAGGGAAGCTCTGTAGGCCTGAACTGAGAAGTTAAGAAGAGCTCAGCTAAATTTGTATATTTATTCTACAAAGCCCTAAAACAGCTCAATTTTAAATATAAAATAAATACCCTGATTTTATATTTCCCACATGCCTGAAGGATGGAAAGTGCTCCACGTCTGGAGTCGGATTTCCATGTCACCCTGTCAAATAGTTGCTGCCTTCAGCTATCAGAGTGCAGTAGTCTTGGGAGGGCCATGCCCAAGTTTAATTGACTTCAAAGGATGCCCATTCAATGAAATGAAACCCTGTGCTGGAAGGAGATTGTCCCAAGGCAAATCAACGTGGTCATTTTAGGGGTCTAAGTTTGAGAGGGAGTTTCTTCTAGTACATTCACTCATATGCATCCAAGAGCTTTTCACTTTTTTGTGAAAAGTCTAAGTCCATATTATTGCTTTCTTTCTCTGTGTACTATAACTGAGGTGAATTATTTAAGGATGTTGTTGGCTCGCTTTAAATGAGATCTACAGAAATCCACTTTGATTTAAGTAGGAGTTTCTTTAAAATGATTGATTTCAAAAATGTTTATGTTGTTATAAGAGCAATGTTTATTCTTAATAAATTTGGAGTAAGTCATTATAAAATTCTGATTGGCTTTTTCTCCCATATTAGGCTATATTTTACAAAGAAAAACATCTCACATTAATTTGGTATTTTCAATTTGCATCATGCCAAAATCTATGGTGCTTGATTTCTGGTTCTGATGGATCTTTAAATATTCACATAGTTGTGTACAAATCAATGGTTTAAACTATTTAGATGCAATAAGACTTGTAAATTCTTAATTTTAATTTTACTCAGATGTGAAGTGATTTTGAGAATACAAAGTTTAGTAGTGGTTAGAGACTCATTAGTAACCATGAAATGCCAACACTGATTGCTTTCTAAATATAGCCGATATTCCTATGTAGGAAATTTTGGTTAACGTATACTATTTCAACAAGAGGCCTTATCATATGGTCATCATATGTATTTAAAAGACATTTAAGGAAAGAAACGCTCCAAGTCATTCTCAAACATCCTCGCAGTTTCTCAAAGAGAAATTATTCTTCTAGGATAGTGAGACTTCTTTAAAGGAACATTATAATGAAACGCTTCTCGCACTGAAAAATGGCACTTTTTTTTAAATTTTTTTTCTGTGTTCAATTAGTTCTTTCTTTCTTTCTTTCTTTCTTTTGAGGAAGATTGGCCCTGAGCTAACATCTGTTGCCAATCTTCCTCTTTTTCTTTTTCCTCCCCAAAGCCCCAGTACATAGTTGTATATCCACGTTGTAGGTCCTTCTAGTTCATCTATTTGGGACACTGCTTCAGCATGGCTTGATGAGCGGTGCATAGGACCACGCATAGGATCCAAACTGGCGAATCCCAGGCCGCTGAAGCGGACGCACGAGCTTAACCACTACGCCACTGGGCCAGCCCTGAGAATGGTACTTTCTACTTCGGATGTAGTGTTTGCTCTTTAGCACAGGTCTTAGTTATAAAATAATGGCGATTTTGGCAGTGAGGCTACTAGATTACAGTATTACTGGGCTCTCCCCTGCTTTCCTATCATATTTGATTTCTTTAAACAAATGAATTATTGGTAAGAACATTATATTAAACCCATGAAAATTGATGTGGTCCCTGGTGACTTACAAATCTCATAGGTTTTTAAGCAATTCGATTGCTGGCTTGTGAAGAAGCCATTGCTGTTGTCTATGTGATAGGATACCAGAAAGTCTTTTATCAATTATATCAAATTTGGTTTTGTTTACTAAAATAACAAACAATTCAGATGATTACTGTATTTTAATGGTATATTTAAAATTGTATCACACCTAAAGAGGAAGAGTCATCTCTATCCCTCCTCATAAAATGCCCATCATCACCGCGCTGGCACTACTCTCTTCTTATGAAGGAAGTTATGGTCTTTGTTCCATCATTTTGGTTCCCACACAGAGACAGCCGTGTCCATGGCATGAAACTTCTAGGCTCAGTGCACTGCATCTCCCATTTCTCCAACCTTGCGGGCTAATACTTGCATACATCTAGTCAGTCCAGATGACAACTTTCTTTCCTAAGTAGGGCAATGGCTGGCCTGTGCACAGGGCACAGACAGGGTATTCATTTGCTACAGCTGCCATAACAAAGTACCACAAACCAGGTGGCATAAAACAACAGAAATTTAGTGTCTCGTAGTTCTGGAGGCTAGAAAGGTGAAATCAAGGTGTGGGCGGGGCCAAACTGCCTCCAAATCTCTGGATAGACTCTTTCCTTGCCCCTTCCTAGCTTCTGGCAGTGGCTGACAGTCCTTGGCTTGCAGCTGCATCAGTCCAGCTCTGCCTTTGTCATCCCATGGCCCTCTTCACCTCATCTTCCCTCAGTCTGTGTCTGTCTAAACTTCCCTTTTTATAAAGGACACCAGTCATATTGGATTAGAGTCCACCTTAATCACCTCATCTTCATGTGTTCATATCTGCAAAGATTATATCTCCATTTTGAGTTGCTGGGGATTAGGACTCGACATGTCTTTTTTTGCAAGATAGTGTTCAACCCATAACAGACAATATAGTTTGCTTATTTTAAAAAATTATTTTCAGAGGTGAGGAATATACTTCTAGACATAAAGAGCTGACAGAAGAAGTTTTGGTTTGTTTGTTTATTTGTTTTTTTGGTAATGAGACTTTGGTGTCTTTAGTTTGCTCTATTTACATTCTTTTAAATCGGTATTGTTTAGTATATGGTTTAGCAAATAATGAGAATTCTGGTCATTCTCATAAGATATACCATTGATTATTGAATTCCATGCATAAGCTATGTCACGAAATAAAAAAACACCTGCTTGTTGCCCCATCCCTGGGGACCCTGGCATTTAAACAGGACAGGTAATCAAAAACGTCAGGCTCTGAGATTTCTGTTCCCGTCATTTTCTTTATATATACCTCAAACTTTCAATCTTTAAAGTATGTTTCTTCCTTAGCCATTTCAAACACCTCTGCCTTCCGTGCTTTCTTTAGCCAAGTCTCAGAGCTTTGAGTTGTGTTGATTCATCCCAGGAAACAACAGAAAGCGTTTGACTTTACAATAGCATCTGTCAAAGAATGGGTGTGTTGTTCTTTTCCTTCCTTTGGTCCATCTCTGCTTCACTGATATCTGAACATGTTTTGCTGTTACCGAATAGTACCTGCGCACAGAGTAATGTTTTCACAAGCCATAGAAGTCATTTGACGAGAAAGTGTCATTGATTTACTTGTGGCAATATGGGATTCCTTGATTAAGAGTTTGACAAATCCCCATTGAAGCTGCATAATAAATCAATCTTTTACTGGAAAAGCCTGAGAAGGGGGTAAATGAAGATGCTATACATTAGTACCTGGGGGGAGTTACTAACCTCTGTTCTCCTCCGGTGATCAATCACCTCAGCTGGGTTGCACTGACAATGTCTGGAGGTCATCTGGTTAATGAGACAGCAGTGGGAGAATCTTTCTCAGGATTACATTGTATCAGTCAATCATTGACGCCCATGTTAGATACCAAGATCCATTTGCTACTTTTAAGAGAAAATCTTGTGAAATATATCCAGAGCAGATTAATGATTACAAATGGATTACATAAAAACAATTAAGAAAAATATGCCATTGCTCTTGGAGTGCCCCCATTAGGAAGAATTAAAACAAGCTGGCATGAGATTTCTATTTTTATCCCATAGTCTTCCTAGAATACACATTTTCATTGTGCCATAGGATAGGAAAATAACAATTGACATCCATTCATTATAAAAACTGGATCAATAGTGGAGATATCAGCATTTGGTTGAGATTATAGACATCGTTGCTCAAATGTTGATATCCAGAACATGGTTGTTCAGAAATTATCGTCTCTGGAAGATACGTACTTCAGAAACATGAAAAATGAACTTAAAAAGATATTCATCTTGCATAGTTCTCCCTGTTTCAGGAATCTGAATTTTGGCTATTAGCTGCAGAGATCAATTAAAATGCATACTTTTTTTTCTTCTGAGGTAATAAAAATGAGGAAGGAGTTGGGCCCAATGCACATGTAGATTTTGTTTTTAATCTCTGATACACATAGCAAATTACTTCACCTAATTTCTCTCACATAGATAGCAGACATCACTCATCTTTATATCCTCAGCAACCAGCAAGTAGGCACTCAAAAATTGTCTTTTTAAAATAGTTTGTTTTCTTTATTAAAATTTCAAATGATTCAAATCTCATACAAAACTGATATTCATTACTGGTCTTTTAAAGAAGAAGAAAAATCCTTACTATTTTTACCCAATGTCATCCATTTGTTTGTGTTACTCAAGTATAAGTACATATTCTATATAAATGTATATTTTATACATAATTGACTTAGGCTAATGAAAAACATTGAGCTAGTTTTGCCTTTTATAGCTATTAATATATGAGTTTTTGTCATAGATGTCTGCTAATTTTCATTTTTTTCCTTCTCAAAGTACTTGGATAGCACATCTAATTAAAGTATTTCTTGTTCTGCGTTATATTTGTCTGTTTATAACACTATCCTCTCAACATAATGTAAGTTTCCAGAGAGGACTGATATTATCTTGATCATTTAAACAGAAGTGATTTGGAAAGAATCATAATTTATATATGGTAATATTTATCGCACATCAAACAAAGAAGTGACTTAATAGTTTTGGCAACAGATACTATATCTAAAATATTTTTATGGATGCTTCTGTTTTAGAAATATCATTCATTTATAATTAATAGGTCATGAATGAGACTTAAGTATAACTTTGAGGGGTTCTTAAAAAAGCCTTTAGAAAATGTTTTCCACTTGTAGATAAAGAGTAAATTGTTTTATATTTATTAAGCTTGTTATTTTTGCATGCCTATTTAAAATTTCTGTATACATTAACCTAAAACTGACCTAATAATCCTATATGTCATATGATCCCTGTAGCAGGTTCTATTTGTCCAAAGATGGCTGCACCAATATCGACAAAAGCACAAGTTTTTCTGGCATGTGACATGGCCACTCCCCCATCAAGTAGTGAGCTCAAATCGCCTTCCCCTTGCATCTGGTATGCCTTCCTAACTCTGTTATCAGTAGAATGGGGTGGAGATGACACTGCATGCTTTTCAAGGCCAGATCAGAGGAAGTATTACAGCTACTGCCTTAACCTCCTAGAGGTTCTCTAGGACCCCTCGCTTTCCACATATTCCCACTTGGGGTGATACCTCTGAGAATCCACCTGGCATGCTTTGAGAAACCTCAGTCACACGGAGGGCTGTAGGTATTACCATCAACAGTCTCGGTTGAGCTGACTTCCATGTTATCCCAACACAGACATCAGTCATGTGAATGAAGGAGCCTCCAGATGATACTGGTCCCCAGTTATCAGAGACACTCCCAGATGTTTCAGTTTGCAGTTAAGGGTCCAAACATTGTGGAGCAGAGATGAGCCAACCCACTGAGACTGTCTTGAACTCCTGACCCACAAGATCTGTTTTTGTGTGATACCACTAAGTTTGGGTGATTTATTACACATTATTAGAGAATTGGAACATTCTCTCAATAAATAAATAACTGATTTTCTCAGATATCTACTTCTGTAAAATGTTAGATTTAATTAAATGAACTATTTCTACAGTCATATGGGAAATTTCTTAATATATTAAAAACAAAATCTTGGTTACATAATATTGGAGATTATATGTAAAAAAATAACAAAATGGGAAATATAGTGCCATATCATTAAGACAATATTAAACAAAATAAATCATATTTAGATGAACTAATTCCTAGTCAGGATGTATAACCCTGTTCTTTATGAAAAATAATACTAAATATATAATCTGAACTCAAGTTATTTAAAACCTTAAACCCTCATATCTAACTAAAATAGTAAGTACCGTATTATTATATTGAAAATAACAGCTTTATATTTATTTAAGCATGCTGTCTTTTGATTTTCTATATTTATTATCTAGTTTATCTACTTAGTTACATAAAGACTGATGTACTTAATGCACTATTGAGGTTTTCTCAAAGAAATGAAAGCTTCTTTCCCAACTGTATTTCAGTTATGTTTCCTTTAGCTGAGAGAGGACCAGAGTAATTTTTATTCTCAAATATGGATGCTATAGATTGATTGTGAAAAGTCTGATCACATAATTATTTTCATTCCAAATTCATATAAATTTTGGCGGAAAGCAATAATAAAAAGAAACATGTAAATAGTGCAGATTGTTGGCAGGTGTCTTTCCAAGTATTTCACAATCTTTACAAGTTACCTATAATAATAGGGACACTATAATATGGTGCTCTTTTTATCTTCATTTTTACAGAGGAAGAAACTGAGGCATAGATCTCCTCAGTTCGCTCCACTAGTAAGTGTTGGAGCTGGGATTCACATCCAAGCCATCTTGGCTTCCGAGACGAGCTCCAAGCCTACACTCCACTGACTGCAGAGGTGGAAAAGCAAAGCCAGGAATGGGTCGGTTAGAATTTCATGGGCACCCAGGTAAAAGCATGTAGAATGTTTGCAATCATTTTAGCTTTTATGTTACGCTATACCTTAAAAATTCAACAGTTGAACTGATTTAAGGTAAAAAAAAAAATGAAGCGAGTGGGTATCTTGTTTATATAAAAGAAAACATAGAAATTCCCTTTTGTATGTATGACTTTATATAAATCCTATTGACTAGAGTGAAGGATAGAATTAATGGTACATTCTAAGGGACAAAACAATCTAGGAGACAGAAGGCATCCAGCTCAGCATCCAAACAAAGAGCAGCTGTGCTTTGAAAACACGTGTATGTAGCACCATGACCTGCCTGATACGCAGCAATTCAATGCCTGATAGTGTGCGCCCCTGAACTTCTTTCTAACTGGTCCCACTCATATGCACTTCACCTTGTAGACATAGCTGCAAGAATTACTGCTTTGTCAACATGTAAAATCTCATGCAAAGGTTTAAAATAATTGCAATCTGTTAATAGGACTCCTCTATATCTTTTCACTGCCTGTGCCGACAGTGTTTCTTTATAGTTCATCTTATACCTTTAATGGACAGTATAAAATGCTATATTCAGAAAAATGACCACTTTTACTATTCATTTTTTCAAAAACTGAATTTGTAGCTAATTCCCACAACTTCAGAAGAAAGGAAATGACTAATGCCATTAAATCAAAGCCCTATCTTTAAAGCTAATTACGTGAGGCCAAGGTATGAATACCATTATTAACATCATTACTCCATCAATCTGGTTGAAGATTTTTAAAAATTTATTTGATGATTACAGATTTCTCTCTCTACGTCTCTCTGTCCTCCTCCAAATTCTTCAGTTTCTTCTGCCCCTCTTCCATACCATCGACCTCTAATTTACCAAAAACCCCTCTTTGAAGGAAAGAAAAATCGTAAGACCAGATTAAATCATTTGAGTAATGCTTTGGTTTCAAGAAGTCAGAATTGAGTCCTAAATTTATTAACCACATCAGACCTCCAGAAATGGACAGCACGTCCAGCAGCACAGTATTTGATTTGAGTTGACTTAAGTAAATGTTTTGCTCTCTCACTCTTCTTACTTTCCTTACTAAGAGTGCTGGTGAAGCGTCAAATCAGTTGACTTTAACTCCCCACAACTCTTCCAGAATCTAGTGCACTATTCTTGGAGTGTCACCTACACAAACTTCAACCAACTATAAGAAACTTAAATATCTTTCTTTTCTTCTTAACTTTTCATGTTCTCTTTAACATTGTTTTTTTAACCCAGTCTGTGCTAAAACAGAAAAGGCACTTGACAGATGTTGGAGGAAGATGATGACTCTGTCATGGACAATATTGGGGAAACTCATATTTGTTAGCGGAGATGCCACAGAGGAGAGTATGATAAATAAGGCCATCTAAGTCTTGGGCATCAAAACACTCTATCTGGAAATGCTCTTAGAGAAGGAGATTCATGGTCAGAGCAGAGTTGGAATGGGGCAGAAAAAGAAGCATCTGGAGAGAACAGTGAGCACTGGAGTTGGAGGTATCACTGTACTTTTTGGTTATTTAGGATGGGAAAATTTATAAAATTAGACTCACAGTTGGGAATTACATATTATTCTCAATCATTTATACTAATGAATGTTCTATGCCTTTGAAGGAAAAAGCACTCAGTGCTTACGTGCTAAAAGGATGAGAAGAATAGGTGATTATATGGTATTGGTAGAACTATAAAATAGACCTTTCATAAATTTTTAAACAATGATTTGCTAATTTATTTTCAACTTATTCCAGAAAGAGTTTGAAGAAATTGAAGCTCAAAAGTGTATATAATTAGAAGGCTAAAAAATAAATAATTGAAGAATAACATATATAGTATAATAATAAAGCAAGATAAATATGCTGAAATTAATACCATTAGGACCTCTTACTTGCTATTAAATGACAACAAAATTTGGCTCTAAGTCCTCAAAAGGTCAAAGCAAAGCAAGAAACATATTTAATGTAACATTCTTAGTTTTTTATATAAATATTCTTTTCCTTCTTCTTTTTTTTTTCTGATAAGATATGGGCACAATTTCTCCCACGAAGCAAAAGCACTTTGAGGACATCCGTGACACCATGAATAATATCCCATGAAAGACACAATGTCAAAGTTCAAGGGGCAGTTCAGGACACAAATGTAGGAAACCTTTGTGTATTGCTCCTGCAATGGATTTTTAAATTCATCTGTGCTCTCATTACTTCTTCATACTTTTATAGAAGTTTACATTATTGGAAACCAAAAGAGTTCTAAGAATTTTTGTTTGAGTGCTGACCTTGTATTGGATGATGAATATAAGGAGAAGAAACTCAAGCCTGACCTCTGCTTGGGCCCACTTTTGTTTATTTACCTCTTTTTTGTCTCACTTGTGTTTCCTGACCTGTGCTATCTGACCTACAATCACTTGAGTATTTATTGATCCACATTTCTGGTTTAGGCCTCTGTCTCCAATATGTTTCTGATCTTTTTGGTCCCAGAGTCATAGCTTGTGTCTGCACTTTCTGGCATTTGTTCAAAATCTTGGCACTTCTTAACCTCTCTGACATTTGTTGATTGCTAAACCATGGAGGCATAAATAAGGAAGAAAGGAAAAGAAAAAGGGAAAAGGAGAAGTCTAAGGCAAAGAGGGTACACGAGGGAAGTAGAGGAGCTCTCTTGTTGTCCAGTTAGTTCACTCAACTCCCGCTAATCTGGGAGCCTAAAGGAAGCAGGTGAGATTCTCATGCTAAGTTCACACCAGTTTCCTCAGAAGCTGAATTTACCCTATCCATATACGAAAATCTATCCGAAATGCATGTAATTTTTCATTAAACCCATATACTTTCCAGAAGTAAATTGATTTCTTTTATTTCTTAATAAATTTTGGTTAAATTCTGTAAGTTCTTCCAGCTAAGCAATCATGTATAATGATAATCAAATACTGTTCATAAGAATTTGCTTTAAAGGAAAGAAGAACAACCAAAATTAAACAAACAGACCACTACCACAACAAAAAACTATGGACTGAGGAGGAGATATCAAAAATATCTAACAATTTCAAACTGTTTTAAAAATAACAATAAAGCAAATTCACTAACATGATTGTCATGAAGAGGCCAGAAACACCTTTTCTAAATGTGCTAACTTTCAGACTGACTGGACTGTGCATTTCCTCTGAATTTGCATCTTTAATTCCTCTCTTTCATTAACTTCCCAAGTCAAAATTATCAGGGAATCCTGTTGCCTTTACCTTCAGAATGCATCCTGACCACCACCTCTTCTTACTGTCTTCTCCTCGATTTCCTTAGTTCAAACCACCATTTGCTCTAGCCTGAAATACTGAAGTAATCTCCGAAATGAACTCCCTCTTTCTGTTCTTGACTCCAGACATCTAATCTCCATACATTGGCCAGGGAGATTATTTTAAAATATAGTGTCATCATGCCACTGCTCTAGCCCATAAATTTCAATGACCCATCAGGACCCCCAAGATCTGCCCCCAGTGTCCCTCCGAACTCATCTTCTGCATGTCTGCCCATTGCTCACACTACCTAGCCATGCTGGCCTACTTGGTTTTCCTTGAATACACCAAGTATGTCCCAACTCAGGACAATTTCAGATGTTCTTCCCCCAGAGAGACACAGAGATTTCCTTCCAAATTCCTTAAGGTATACGCTTTAATGTCACCTTATGAGGGAAGACTTTGCTGCTCCTTCTAACCCCCTTCACTGTCCTTCCTCTTTATTTCTTTTCCTTCTGTTCTTTTTGTATTTTTAAATATATTTATATTTATAAATTTTTAAATGTGAACTATATCAAACATATCAAAGAATGTAAAAAATATACATGTAGAGTTTAAAAGAAGCAAGTAAAATGAATACCCACATACCTATAACCCAACTGAAGAGAGAGAATTTTACCAACACCTGTGAGGCACCTATGTACTATTAAAGACAGGACAACAGGCCCAAAATGGAATCACTTATGCTAAGTCCCATGTCACTAAACCAAGACTTAATTATGGTTTTGGATCTCTCAGAAATGGAATCTTAAACCAGTCAATCAGGAGTCGCCTGATCGATACTGGTTAGGTCATCTGTCTGATAGACCCCTGCTTTCCCCTAAAGAAAAGTGACCTTGCAGTAACCAACTAGTTTTTTTTTTTTTTTTGGTCGGGAAACATCCTGAGCTAACATCCTATGCCAACCCTTCTCTTTTTGCTGAGGAAGATTGGCCCTGGGTTAACATCCGAGCCCATCTTCCTCCACTTTATGCGGGACGCTGCTGCAGCACGATTTGACAAGCGGTGCATCAGTGCGCACCCGCGATATGAACCTGAGAACCCTGGGCCGCCGAAGCTGAGCGCGTGCACTTAACCACTGCACCACCGGCCGGCCCCCCCAACCAGCTTTTTTGCCAGTATAACTTCCTTGTTTTCTGCTCCCCTCTGCCTATCAAAGTCTTTTGTTTTGTACAGCTCCTGGGAGCAACTTTCTGTCTTCTAAATTAGATGCTGCCTGATTTGAATAGATTTTTGCTTAAAGGAACTCTTAAAATTTTTAATATGCCTCAGTTTATCTTTTAACAATACTCTTCACAGATTACATCTACTCTACACCACATCCTCTTCCCTGCCAGCCCCAATAGAAATAGCTAATATTCTGATTTTAGTTTCTTTCTTTTCTTTGTCAGTTTACCCCATATGTGTGTACAACTGAATGATATATTACCCATCCTATTTCCTTTGAAAGAAATAATACTTTTATATTATCTATGTTTTTTGCTTCAATAAAGTGCTTTTACGATTCATGCATTTTGATGCATATAGCTAGAGTAGATTAAATTCTATTACTTAATCCATTAAATGAATATCAGAATTCTGAAAGGTCTGAGATTTTTATCCTACTTGTAGACTAACAGTTAGCCTGTCACAGTTTCATGAATGCTGCTGGAAGACGTGAAACCCCTGGGTCAGAAACAAAGAACGTTATTACTCATGTATAGCAAACAACAGGAGCATCAGCGTATTTTCCCAGTACTGCAAGCCCCAGTTTCCACAGAGCAACAGGAAGAGGGCCAGGTGACACCTGCGTACACAGTGAATTATGTTACAGGGAAGAAGCCCTGAGATTATGAAACACAAATCTTTTATGATGGGTGATTAGCATTCCCACCCTTAGCTGAGCAAGGACACATCCTTTTTCTAAACAGTAAACAGGCCTGCTTTTGCTCTAGCAGGAGGCACTATCTTTCTCTTTCATGGCTGTATGCAAACCTGCTCCTCGTTCCAGAGGGAACCACTATATATTCCAAGGTTTCTGGCTATACAAACATTCTTGAAAAGATAGTCCAGACAAAGAATAGTTAGTATCTCCCTTGCAAGACATACAGGAAATAAAAGACCTATGAAAAATTGTTCTCAAAGAGTGAGTATAGCATAATTATTCTACAGTTGCTAGATGTTTGAGTAGTTTCCAGATTTTTGTACTATAAGCAATACTGCTGAAACATTCATATACATGTGTGATGATTCGTGTATATAAGAGTTTTCAAGGATACATTCCAAAGAGGGGGGTTGCTGGGCTATGTTTTCACCAGCAGTGTATAATCACTTTCATTGCATTTCATCCTCAGTAATCCTTTACATTGTCAAACTTCTAATTTTACCAATCTCATGGGTATAAAATCATATCTTAATTTAGTTTTAGTTTTTATCTCTTAATACTAAAGTTGACCATCTTTTTTTTCATTTTTGCTTTGGAGAAAATCCTGTTCACTGTTTGGCCCATTTTTCTATTTAATTAATGTTATTTAATTAATTTTCTATTTAATTCTATTTTGGCTCATTTTTCTTGTTTATTAATAAGTATTCTTTATATGTCATGGATACTACTTTGTCAGTTTTATGTGTGTAGGTATCTTCCAGTTTGGGGGATAGTCTTTTCAATATGTTTATAATATTTCTTGAAGAACATAGTCTTATAGATTTATTTTTAATATAAGTAAAATTGTTAATATTTTCCCTTATGATGCTGTTTTGTAACATATTTAAGAAATCTATTTCTACTAAGGTCATTAAAAATTCTTATTGATGATTTTGCTGTTTTTGTTTCTTGTCTCTTCTACTTAGATTAGAAATCTAAGTTAGATTCTGGAATCTGAGAATGTGTCTTTTATTCTAATACAAATCTAAGCCATTATTATTTTGATGATCGCTTCTCTTGTACCCACTCTATTCCTTTATTTAGGTGTTCAACAACTGTTAATTGAATATCTAATATACACCAAACTCAATTTAAGCATATGCTGGCTCTTCTCTTTCCTTCAGAGCTTCTGAATGTCTTTTTCATATTTGTCATCTCTATTCAAGTTGCATCTCAGGTTCATTTACTCAGCTCTATCAGTTCACTAATTTTCTCCTCATCTATGTCTAATATGCCTCCTATACTGTGCACTGAGTCCTCAATTTGGATTTTTTCTTTTTTTAAGTTTTGAAAGCTTGATTTCAGTCTTTTCATTTGACACAATTTCTTATTTTTGTTTATTTAAACATTTTAACAATAGATAATTTTTGTCTAAATCTTACAGTTCCAATACATTCAATTCCACTATTTTGGTGAGCCTTACTCTGTAGTTTACTTTTACTACCTCTTACTTTTGTAGGTGTTTTTTTTTTTTTTATGTGTCTTGTAATTTTAGTGTGAGGTCTTCTCTTTTGCACTTTATCTGTAGATGCAAAGTGCCTTTTCCTAGGATTTCTATGCTTAATGAGGGATTTATATGCATCTGGGAGTAAAAAAATTAAGAAAGATTTTAAATTAAACTTTGACATTTGGGAGGAGGAGAGGGTTAGAGACACATAATGTGAATTCTGGTCCATCTAAGGGCCGAAATCTCAAGGCAGGGTGTTGTTTTGTTTTCTCTTTTCCTCACGTTCCACCTAGAGCTAGAAACACAGTCATATCTTCCAAACATATATATCTACAGGGTGTTTTTCTCTCTTAGTAGAAAGGAAAGATTACCTTTAACAATCTTGGCTTTATACAGGTGTTATGACTCTATTAAGTTAACATTGGTTAAGTGAAGCACATGGTGCCCAATGGTGAGCCAGGTTCAATAAAAGACTGAGAAATTGAAATAAAAAAGTTTATTACCACAGGTCCTGGAGGAGGTGCACAGGAGGCCTTGAAGGTCCAGACAGGGAGGTCAAGACAGGGTGTAGGCAAAGAGAGTGAGGGGACCTAGAGCACTTGCCTTTATTAGGGTCTGGGGGTGGAGTGGTTTGGGATTCCTGGGCTAAGCCTGGGTTGATCAATTCAGACCAAAAGGACTGGGGTTTTGTTAAGCTCCACAGGGGTCTTACTAAGGCGGATGCAAGGGGGAGGCCCTGGGAGGTGGGGGAGAGGGTTAATCACAAAGGCTGATGTTGGGGAGTCATATAAGGAGCTTACATTTGCTTATTATTCTGGGGGTCCTTATCTAGGGCATGCACTTGCATCAGGGGGCTAAGTGTCAGATTAAAGCCTTTGCAGGCTGCTTGGCCAAAGAAAGTGGATGCCGAGGCAGAAATACCATGGAGTAGCTTAGCTAAACTCTTAACAATCCATCCTGTGATGCCTAGGCATCAGGAATAGCAATCACTGGTCTAGCTTGTGGTTGTGGCGTGGGGTAGGGTTGTGGCCTACAACAGGGAGGGCATCATGGATAAGATGTGGAGAGGAATAGAAGTGGCAATTTCAGATATGGAGGAGGTGCTGACGATGGTGGTATGAATAGCAAAGGGAGCAGGGTGTATCTATCATGGATGCATTGAGTGGAAAGCAAAAGCTGTAATCTAGTACATTGAGTGGTGAACACACAGCAAGCGGTCCTTAACCATGGGGTCTGAGCAGCCTTGCAATCTAGGGGTGTTGCAAGAAAGTGCCTTATTATGGCTAGTGTTGCTTAGAATACATCGGCTTTCCATAAAGTTGAAATGATATTTAGTGCTTCTAGGCAGTCAAGACTTACTCAAAGTTCTGCAAGCATTTTGATAGACACAAGGGTCGCAGGGCAAGTAGTTAGCTATGTCAGAAAAATAGTTCTCTACAGGGTCCTCAGGGTCTATCAACTGCAGGCATTTTTGCAACCTGGCCTCCAGGTTGACGGTCACCAGAGTCATTTTCCTCCCAGTGTGGAGTGATCTGGAGGTGAGACCTCCCAATGTCCAGGGAGGTTGGGGTGCATTGTCTCCTTCGTTGTTCTCTTGGGTTGTGGTATCATCATCTGAGGCACAGTCATCACCAACGGTGAGCTCTTGGGCTGAGGTGATCTTGTCTAAGGCATTGGTGTGCTTGGGGGTGGTGGAAGGCAGCCCAGGGGAGGGTGGCCTCCCCAAGTGGAGATCCACGAAGAGTGAGAGTGGCTGAGTGGTGTTAAATTCTGAGTAAATATGCTAGAGGCCTGGCTCAGGCTAGAATTACAAGCATGGGCTCTACTGCTAGGTGAGCAGATCTCAGGGAACTCCATTGGATCAACAAGGGCGTACCTTGGAAAGGAGCTTTGTAGGGACTCCATCCACAATGCACATTGATTCTGGGGACATTGATAGGCTAATTGTAGGGACATTTTGTGGATGACAGCTCTACAATTCAGAGATCGCCCCACTAAAACTATAGTAAGATCATTAGAGCACAAACCTGCAGCCAAATGGGTCTGATGTTGTTACATTGGGAGGGCCATTCTGCCTGGGACATAATTTGAGACATGGTATAAGGAGGGAGAGACTCCTTTAAGCATTGCTTCCATTGATGCTATTTAATGTAGAGGGCGCTGAGCTCTGGCCCAGAATTCACGCTCAGTCACACACTGGCCAAAGTCCTTCTAATAGGGCCTGCCAGCACCTGGCGCTCAGCCATCCTGTGGTGCAGGTGTGCACCTGGCTGATTTTGTTCCAGTACATCTCCAGGGATAGTGTTGGGCCCAGAGGTCTACCAGCAACTCTATTAGCCAAGCTGTACACAGTAAGAATAATAGCTACAACAAAGGAGAGTGTTTGCATTTGACCAGCTTGTGGGTGCCTCCTGGGGGCAAGCCAGCTGGATGCTGACCAAAGGCTGAGGGCAGTTGCTTTGGAGCCAGAGATTGTTTACCTCTTTACCTCAGGTGGGGTAGGTCCTGGGCCTGTCCGCTGTTAGCAGCCGTAGACACTGGGGTTTCTGTTTCGATTTCATTTCCAATTGTGACTGGCATGCACTAGGTGGAGGGCTTCTTCCTCTCTCTGAGATCCACACAGTTCTGCTAGTGGGTCCTGAAGCTATAATTTCAATCTCCTGTAAAATTTTTTATGAATTTTGTTTAACTAGCCAGGCTTCATAACCTGAATAGTGAGGCAAGGCTGGTGACTTTATCTTTATGGCTGGTATTGAGCCATCAGCTGGGTCAATACAGTCTATATAATCATGATCTCTAAGCAATTTGGTAGAGGTTTGTTCCCTTGGGCCCTTTATTATAAGAGGGTCATATTGCACAATCCATCTTCGATTGGGTCAGCAGCATGTGGAAGATGGTGAGATGAAAGAAAAGTCAAAATGGGAACGTTTATCTGGTGAGCAGATTTGAATGAGGTTCTCCTTAAGGTCAAAGGAGTGGGAGTTCCCTGTAAGTACTAACAGGGGGTCTTTGGAGAAGACTGGTAGTTGGTGTGGGGGGTTTAGAGAGCTGACGGCTAAATGTTAACCTGTGTTAGAGCCTGGGGTAAAATTTCTGTCCATTTGGGGGAACACTTACAGTTTAAAAGCTTGAGGAACGTGTCTTTGAATAGGTCATTTTGCCTCTCTATGAGCCCAGAGGCTTGGGGCCACTAAGCCAGATGGAAATTTCACAAGATTTCATGTTTTAGAGCCCATGACTGAACAACCTGAGAGGTGAGATGGATACTTTGATCTGAATCTGTGATGTCTAGTGGGCCAAAGGGGACAAGCAGGTTTATGAAGAAGAGCACATGATGGGAAGCAGCGGTTCTGGAGGGAGCGGCCAGCAGGAGTCCAGTGAAGGTATCAAGAATGGTGATTGCATGCCTATCAGCTCCAGCAGAGGGCAGCAGTGGCCCAATAAAATCATTTGCCATGCCAGTGGGATCCGTCCCCCTGGGGCACATGCCCCCACCTGGGAGCTGTCCAGAGTTTTGTTTGGGAGCAAAGGCAGTAATTATTTAGCACTTTGGCTAGAGCTGGGATGAGGGGTTTGCCACACCTGTAAGTCCAGTCAGCGAGTGCTGTCACTCCCCTATGGCCCGATGTAATAAGTGCCCACTCTGCTAGTGGGAATGGCATCTCTGGAGGAACAGTGGTGTCTGGGGCTGTGTCGGTATTCTGGAGGTGGCTTATGTGGAGCTTTGGAACAGGTGTTGTAATTTGGATAAGGAGTCTACAACGTTAGAATGATTAGAATGTGCTTCCGGGGTTTGTTGGCATGTGTGTGCAGAGGCAGGAGTGACCATGACCAGCATGTGCGAGTTGGCTCTCTCTTTCCAAATAGAGGCACCCTAGAAATGCTCTCCCTGAATCACAAAATTATCCTTTTGCCATTGTCCAGACTGAAGTGTGAGCCCCTTGACTACCTCCCAGAAGTCAGTAAAAACGTTTGCCATTGGGAGTCTCATTTTTATGGTCCACTGTAGAGCCAGGTGCTCTGCCACCAATTCTGCCAGTCGGGCTGAGCCAGGAGAGCCCTCCTCCACTAGGGATATGCAGCTAGCAGGATGATACGCTGAGGCCTTCCAGAGGGCTGCATTGTGTACAGTGGTGGTGCTGCCATCAGTGAAGAACACCGACTCCCTTTCCATGTCAGACAGTTGGTCCCAAAGGGCTCCCTAAACTGTTGGAGGGGCCAGCAGTGGGGATGCCACTAGCTGCACCTCAATGTCAGTGGGCATGGGCATGGGGAAAGCCACAACCTCCCGTAATTTGGAAAGGCTCCTGACATCAGGTTTAGCCCCTTCCTGAAGGTACAATTTCCCCTTTAACAGTTGAGGCCTCAGGGGCCATGCTGGGTGTTGACCAGATTGAATCTCTGAACTGAGACAGGATGGGGACTTTTGTGTGAAGCAGTATGGGCTGTGAGCCTGTTAATACCTGTGTCTCCAAAAGGCCCCAGTTGGCTGCCAAAATTTGAATGGCATGTATTTGAATGGCATGTACTGGGCTGCTGTCTGGAGCAGGCATTTGGTCCAGAACCACGTGGGCAGCCAGGTAGAGCCATACTTAGTCTAGAGACTCCACGAGGCATAATCAGGCATTGCCAGTGATTCATCTGGGAAGTCTGAGCCGGAGGGACCAAGGGCAGGGCCTGCTCTATGGTTTTTGGGCACAGCCACAAGGCAGTTTGTTGAGGTTCTCCTCAACAGAGAGAAGCTGATTTGCATGTAACAGCATAGATAGGCTTGAGTAGAATGGATAAATATAGAATGTGTTGCCTCCAAAAGGCAGAGACCTAATATGTGCTGTGCCAACTATAATGTGGTGGGAGGCTTGAATGTGACGAATTGATGATTTACAATGAGAGGAACTTCACAGCCTTCAGCTGACCACACTACATCAAGAAACTTGACAGAAGTGGCTGGTCTTTGGATCTTATTTGGGCAATGGCCCAAGCTCTCTGCTGTAAATGTCGTGTTACTAGATATACGTCTTCCTGAACAGCATCTTCAGAGGGCCCCCGTAGTAGAATCTCATCTATATAACACCAAATGTGGCAGTGAGTTAGTCAGAGTGAATTTAGATCTTGTCTGCATATGTGTGATGACGGAGCTATTTACATAATCCATGGGCAGCTAAGTAAAGATATGCGAGGGGCCCTCAAAATTGAAAGCAAATTAAGGTTGTGAGTCTTCAGTTCTCAGGAAGTAGTAAAATATGTTGGCTATATCTAGGACAGCACAGGAGGAGCCCTGAGCCTCTTGGATGTCATCTGTCATCTCTGTAATATTGGGAATGGGAGCCTTAATGGTGGGAACCTGTGCATTTTAGTTTTAACACTCGATTGTTAGTCTCCATTCATTGGTGGCCAGTTTTAAAACTGGCCAGATAGGGCTATGAAAGGGTGAGTGGCCTGATGATCCCAATGTCAAGCATACCTCTAACAACGGGCCCAAGGCCCTCTGTACCTTGCTTCAGCAGATATTGTGGTGTATTTACTGTTTTTACTGCAGGGGGCAGATAGGTTCCCATTTGGCAGCATCAACAAGAAAGGCCAGGAATTTGGGTTCATCTCACCATCTGTGTCTCTGGGCAAGGGTATCCATACCTATAATAGGAAAAGAGAGAGCCAGGGGGCCACCACCACTGGCAACTGCTTCAGAAATATGGTACCCATAGAAACATCCAGCTTAATTTGTACTTCTTCAGACTTTTACCTGCTATGCTTTATAGACTATGGGAAGTTCCCTTGGGAAATTTAGAAGGGTTACTTGGAATTACTGTGACGTGGGCTCCTGTGTTTAATAGAGCCAGGAGCATCTGATTGTTGCCTTTGTCCCCATGAACCACAGGAGTCCTAATTGGGCGACTGTCTCTGGGAAGTGGGACAAGCTCCGGGCAGCCATCAAGTAACTAGAGTAATATTCTCGGGGCTGCCAACCCCCCAGGTTGAGGAAGCTCTCTAGGGCAGAGGGGGCCTCGGGACTTTCCGAAATCCTCTGGACCATTGAAGTTGGGTTCTGTATTGAGGTAATCGCTTGTCCCACAGAGAGGATCTTGCGCCAGGGCTGCCCAGGTGTAAGATCATTGGAGACCCCCAACTGTTGGAGCTGCCAGTATAAAGCCCTCTGCTGTTTAGACTCATTCTTGGCACTGCTTTACCGGTGCTATGGCAGCCCTTCATGGGTGGGGGCTCAGGGTCACCCATGTCTCTCAAGAATTTGGCCCTCAGGCTCTGGGGGTCTTTTAAAAGGTGATGCATTGGGGTCTTTGGAAATACTGACTAATTGCCTCATTTCTGTGGCAGTAAGTAGTAGCTGCCAGACTCATAGGCGGACTCTTCCTTCTCCAGAGTGTCCCAATCTACCTCACTAGGATCAGCCTCCACCAGTGCAATGGTGGCAGGATCATTAGGGCTGGCCCCACACTCTAGAGAGTAGAACCACCACTTCGGCATGTTGGTATTGTGGGGTAGAAGACAAATCCTCTACTCACTCTAGGTCCTTCTGGCTGGGCTATGAATTAAATTGACATGAGACAGAATAACAGGAAATAATCAAACAAAGCTTTATAAGATATACGTGGGAGAGAGACACTCAAGAAAACTGAGCAACTCACCAAAATGGCAGAGGCTGTCATCTTAAATACCATGGCCAGCTAAAGACAAAGGAAGATGTTGGGGGTCAGGGGACTCAGTTATGGGAGATTACCAGAAAAGCACAGTGAACAAGAGTAAAGTTATTATGCAGATTTGAGTCCTTGCCTTCTGCATTGGTAAGAGTTTCTAGAGATTAGTTCATCCCTCCTTCTTCCTGGTACAGAGAAGGAGATACCTTTACAGATGGAGATTTCCTTTACAAATGTAAATGTCTCTACTTTTCAGAGCTTCTCCCATGTCTGCAGTTTTTAAAAGTAACCAGCCCAAAATAATCCTCGCGCCAAAGAGACACATTTTGTGGTGGCCAATTCTGATCCCCCACAGTAGGCTGTGGTGCTAAGCAGCACCCAGGCTGCTTCTGTGGGCATTTTACATTTTGGGAGGAGAACGCTAACTTCCTCAGGTCTTTTAAGTGGTGCTGGCATTAGGTGCCCAGGCCGTCTGTATCAGGCCATTAGATCTTGTGCCACCACATCCCAGGGGTGGGACCCACACTATGGCACTGGGTCAGGGGATGAGCACCAAGCTGTGCAGCAACAGAGGGACCTTGCGCCCATCACACTTGCCTTTGTGAGGAGCCATGACTTCAGAGTGAGGGTGCCCCATCACACTGGTTAGGACTCAGCGTCCTGGTGCTGCCTGCAAACATGGTGTCAGGGAAGGGGAGTCTCCCTCTCTCCCTTCTAAGGGCACTGACCAGCACCTTTATCTGGTAGCCCACACTTGTATAGGGGTTGCCATTTGTGTGTCCCAGCTGTTAACTAACACAATGGGACGTTGTGAAAATCTTAGCCAATTCTCCTAACAGTGGGCAGTTTGGTCCTTGCTTAGAGCTGGGAATTACACCTGCAGTCAAACACCCGCTGGAGGAATTTACTTTCCGTAGGGCATTAACGGGTGGAAGATGCGTCCTTCCCCAGCTTCAGTGAGCAATGCTCTGAGGCTTGGGAGGATTCTGGTTGTTTTTTTTGGAACTAACACTTTGGGATGAGAAGCTGAGGCAGCACTCTGCATAAGCAGTGTGCTGCAACGCAAAGCAGCAGGAAGGAATATCAGCAAGGGTGGACCCCTCCCAGATAGCATTACTCCCCTGGGAGAGCTGTTAGTCAGCCCTTTGCAGCTAAAAGGCATTCCCCATGTTCAACTCAAGCACAACTTGGCCATCCCATTTGGAGGCCAATTGTTATGCCTTCGTTAAATTAGCATTTGTTAAGCGAAGCACAGGTGCCCAGTGGTGAGCCAGGGTTCAACAAAAGACCACAAGAGAAATTGAAATATAGATGTTTTTTACTTGCAGGGGAGGTCAAGGCAGGATGTAGGCAAACAGAGAGAACAGGACCTAGGGCAGCTGCCTTTATTGGGGTCTCTGGGTGGAGTGCTTTGTGTTCCCCTGATGAAGGCCAGATCAGTCAATTCAAACCAAGAAGACGGGGATTTTGTTAAGCTCCACAGGGGTCTTACCTGAGGGGTGCACAGGGGAAGCCCTGGGAAGCAGGGGAGACTGTTGATCACAAGGGCTGTTGGGCAGTTGCATCAGGAACTTACATTTGCTGTGATGCTGGGGGCTGCTATCTAGGAAACGTGCTTGCACAAGGGGCTCTAGTGTCAGCTTAAGGCCCCTGCGGGCCACTTGGCAAAATGAAATGGATGCTGAGATAGCAGTACATGGAGTAGCTTAACTCTCTACAACAAACTATCAAACTATCAAGTGTTGTCGTCTATCCCCAATACTCTAGATCTTTTTTTAAACCTGGATTCTGGAACGCCGGAAAGCAGTGTATATCCCTTCAGCTCTCTTATTTCCTTTACCTGCAGATCTGCTTACGACTCGGACTTTCCTGATGCTCATGCCAACTCAAAAACTCATTAAAACATTTTTTAAAAGATTTTTTTGGGGGCCAGCCCGGCGGTGCAAGCGGTTAAGGGCACGCGCTCCGCTGCTGCGGCCCGGGGTTCGCTGGTTCAGATCCCGGGCACGCACCGACGCACCGCTTGTCAAGGCACGCTGTGGCGGCGTCCCATATAAAGTGGAGGAAGATGGGCACGGATGTTAGCCCAGGGCCAGTCTTCCTCAGCAAAAAAGAGGAGGATTGGCATCGGATTTTACCTCAGGGCTGGTTTTCCTCACCAAAAAAAAAAAGTTTTTTTGAGTTGTCCTGTAGCAAAAGGGGTTTCTGTGAATATTTAACAGAAGTTCTTAATTTTTCTCTATAGCACGGAAATGACCTGATATTGTATTTGCTTATGTTTTATACTGTTGCTATCGTAATTTAAGTCTTATAAGAACAGATTTATATTTACCTGTGCCTGTGTATATGTGTGTGATACAGTTTCTGTTATATGGTCCTTGTCAATCAGTATTCATTCGTTGAATGCAGCTTTCCTTTTCCTTTCAAATGTGCGCCCATCTTAATAGCCTCCAGCAGATGTTTGCCCCTCTAAAATTCATCTTCTACACATTTCCAGAGTGATCTTGAAGCCATGTATCTGAGGGGTACTGTAGATATTAAACTAATTTGCTAGTTTTCCTGTTTAACTTGAGGGGTGACTCAGGGGTCTCGAGGATTTGTGAGCTTGTTTTGCAGGAGAAAGAGGATGCCTTCTGGGAGGTTGTGATCACCAGATGGCTGATCACCAGACGATGGCCGGCCCTCAGCAGCTGTGGAAGCCCAGAAGTCAGATTGCCCAGAGGCTTATCAGGAGTGACCCCTTTGTTTCCCTGAAGCCCCTCCTGCCAAGCCCCGTAGCTCTATAAAACCCCCCTGCTTTCTGTTCTAGGGGAGGTGGATTTGGGCGAAACCAGGCTCCCACCTACTTGTTTGGGCCAATTCAAATAAACCTTTCTCATCTCCAAGCACTGATATCTCAGTGTTTGGCTTGCTGGACATAGGGCACACGAACTTGAGATTAAGAGGTTCAGTATCAATCTTTTGAAAATATATACTTATTTATGTCTTACTATTAATAAAGTTCTGCAATATCCCTCTATTACCCACAGAATAAATTCCAAATTCCTTAGCTTAACATAAGATGTCTTTTAATATTTGCCTCTGTGGGAGATCAGAATTGCCCACCCCAAAATGTGTGTCTCTGGCATGATTATTTTTAAAAACAAAAAATTCTGAAAGAAACTGACCTTTCCCCTAACTGCCTAAAAGAATTTAAGATAGAAGGCCTGTCCCAGGACAGGCCATCACCATAGATAACTCTGAGTACTGGGAGGAACCTTGCTGGGCCCATTTTTATCAAAGTTCTCTCTCAGGTCACATTGTCTATAGATGGCCCAGCAAACGTTTGTTTGCTGAACATTTGCTTTTCTGTCTCCATGTGAATTTCCTGCCTCCCCTTTGAAGTCTCAGACCACTTCCCCCAAAATCCTCCTTTGTCTTTAGCTGAAGATGATATTTAAGGGGGTGGCTTTGACCGTTTTGGCAAGTTTCTCAGCTTTCCTGGGTTTCTCCCATATGTACATGTTATTAAACTTTGTTTGGTTTTCTCCTGTTATTCTGTCTCATGTCAATTTAATTCTTAGAACAGCCAGAAGGACCTCGAGGGTAGAGGACTAGTTCTTCCCCAACATCTTGTTCCTGTCCTTTCCATCTTCCGACTCTCCTTGCCTCTCGGTTTATACTCTAGTACCAAGGAATAGTTGTAGTTCTATATACACACGAAGCTGTCCATCTGTTTCCTTGGTTCTCCATGTTGTTCTAGCCAGTCTTCGTTATTTGCCACACGTCTGTTTATCCTTTCTATTCATCCTCAAAAGTTAATTCCATTAGGTAATTTTTTCTCAGATGGCTTTTTCCTTTGAAGTACTTTTGTTTTTCTTGCTGCTGGTATTTTGCAATATAATGCTGCTTTGTCAAGTCTGTCATCCTAAAAGATATTTAGTATCATTAATATCAGAAGTATCTTTAATTTGTCTTTACATCCCCCTTGCTTTTAATAGTAATGTTCTCTTTTCAATTATTTTTTTCTTATGTTATACACCTGTCTCCTCCTGTTCCTTATTATTTGCACTTCTTTCAACATATCCGCAGAGTATACAATATATTTTGGTTAAATAGTCAGTTGATATGTTCATGCCTTGACAGCCTGGATTTTACCTTCTCTCCTCACCTAAAGGACTGCAGAAATTGGAGATTCTGCATCTCCTTAATATCTCCCAATGTTTGTCATTATGCACCAACCCCCTACATTAATCATGTGTTTCTGGTATTTTGACATCTCAAGGCTGCTGACTCCAGAGGGACTGCCCCTTCCAGTGAAAGCCAATTCCTAGAGATAATAAATGACTCTCCTGCAAGGAGCGGGCCTTTGTATGCAAACCAACAATCCAGAGCCCATATCCTCCAACAGCCTCCTTTTTCAGATTAGTTTTTTGGGTCAGCCTCCTTTTCAAGGTGCTATTCCCTGGCCCCAAGCACCCTAGGGCCAGGTATCAAACACTAGGGGTCGCCTAGATCCCCAGAGCCCCTGAAATTATTAAAACTAGCCAATCCCAACTAAGCCTGTGTACCTTGCTTCACCCATTCCTTCCCACAGAAACTGCAATAGGCTCTTACCTGCATTTCCCCTTCACTCCCTCTGCCTCCTGATGGACCCTGGTGCCCCCCAAGTGGCCCTGCATGGCCTGCTGGCTGCTGGCCCCCTCCTCTGGGGAACTGTGGGTTACACATGACCTTTTCAATGGCAATTGTCTCCTGATTTGTTGGCCTCACAGAACCTGAATAATAATAAAACCTATATTTTGGCTTCCGTGATAGTGTAGCTGCCTGTTTTGGGGGGATTGTTTCCCTTTTACTCAGGGCTGGTTACATAATTTACAGGGCCCAGTACAAAATGAAAATGTAGAGCCCCCTTTTCAAAAAGGAGGAAAAATGTATCATTAAAGATACTAAAATGAAAGGCTTTTCTTTTATTACTCATCAAACATATTAGGAGTAATAATGATACATAACTAACATAAACATAAAAAGTGCAGAAAATAATATTTTGCTTTCATAATTTTACCACCATAAATAATAATGATTTGTTAATGTGATATTTTGATTATCATAAGACTTTTCTGACACTTTTTTACAAATTCATTTATTAGGTCATTAAAATGTATATTTTTAGCAAGTTCATTTTCAACTGATATAATTAAATATGATGTCAGTTTCTCTTGGTAAATGCAAGATCTCAATGTTTAAATGTTAAATCTCAATGTACTAAATAATGATTAATATTTTTAATTTTGAGAAAGATCTTTTCTGTTGATGTAACTGTTACTGGAGCCATTAAATTTATTTTGTAGGCTGTTGTGACATTGGTATAATTTCTGAAAAGTTATTTTAAAATACAAATTTTGGTATATTTAGATCTGCTAATTCAAGAAGAACAATTTTTCTAAAAATGATTTAAGTCTTCATACAAATCAATTTTGTGTAAGTATGAATTTAATTTTAAATGAAATTTATATAATGGCTTTTTTATGTTTTTTCTGATATTTCCTGTGACTTGTGGAGGTTGTACAAGAAACCAAAAGTGGCTTCAAGATTTGTATATAATTCAAACACTTAATTATTCATTTTATTACTGTACCTTCAATTACAAGAAAAAAATTAATTTTAAAATTATTGTCCTTTATTAATTTGTTTATCTAAAGCTTCATATGGAAACAATTTTTTTTTTTTAAAGATGGAACACTGTCTCCTGATTTCTTTTTTTTTTTTTTTTTTGTGAGGAAGATCAGCCCTGAGCTAACATCCGTGCTAATCCTCCTCCTTTTTTGCTGAGGAAGACCGGCTCTGAGCTAACATCTATTGCCAATCCTCCTCCTTTTTTTTTTCCCCAAAGCCCCAGTAGATAGTTGCATGTCATAGTTGCACATCCTTCTAGTTGCTGTATGTGGGACGCAGCCTCAGCATGGACGGAGAAGTGGTGCGTCGGTGCGCGCCCAGGATCCGAACCCGGGCCACCAGCAACAGAGCGCGTGCACTTAACTGCTAAGCCACGGGGTCGGCCCTGGAAACAGTTTTCTTCTCCATTAAATATAGCAAATCTTTAAACTTAACTTCTATTTCTAAGCCTGTGTCTATCTGATTTGCAATATTGTCACGGTTTTCAGAATCAGAGATTCTAAGCACTTTGAAGAGTTCTAATATCTCCCTAATATGTTTTATAGCAATGACTATGTGTATGCTGTATTTTGCAATAATTTAGTGACAAAGTTTGCTGCTTGAGCACTGGAAGTTCCTGTTCTGGTGGTCAGGACAGAGAATTAAAAGTTGTGCATACACCAAGGGATGTGATCCGAGATTGACGGGCAGGCCAGCCTCCCGCGGCACATGGGGCCCTTCCTGTCTCCAATGTCAGATTCTCCTGCTGCTGCTGCTGTCTCTCTGGGCCCAGGTCCCTGGCTTGAAGCTTTGGCTTGAAAGTTTGCTCCAGCCTGCCAGGCCAGTTGTCAGCACGCTCATGCCACCTGTAGTGTTCATGGACCTGAGGCTGCGCTTGTGTGAGCTGTAGTTAGGCATATCTTCACTGTTCGTACACTTACTCGGTTTTCCTAATAGACTTGGCTTACAAAACACAAGTTCAAAGATAAAAATATTAAGAATTTCAAGACCAGGACATCAGAGCGTTAAAGCCAGCATGGGCCCCTTCTGCTAGTGGGGTTCTGTATTCCCGCACAGATCTCACACACACACACACATACACAAAACAGCCCTGATGGCATCATCTCTGTGTCACTTAACTGATTCTTCTTCTTTGCCCCCCATTTTGCATAAGCCCTTCCAAAGATTTAGTCTTTCGCCCTCAGCTCTTTATTCTTCAGCAGAAATCAGTCGTCCTAATCAAAAATTTTTAGCAATTACCTATAATTTGTGTGTGTGTGTGAGGAAGATCAGCCCTGAGCTAACATCTGATACCAATCCTCCTTTTTTTGCTGAGGAAGATTGGCCCTGAGCTAATATCCGTGCCCATCTTCCTCTACTTTATATGGGACGCTGCCACAGCATGGCTTGACAAGCGGTGCATTGGTGTGCACCCAGGATCCGAACCGGCGAACCCTGGGCCGCCGCAGCAGAGTTTGTGCACTTAACCACTTGTGCCACCAGGCCGGCCCTGCAATTACCTATAATTTTTAACTCCAACTTTGATCTCTTTCCCACTTATCTCCATGACCCCTACTGCCTATAGGACACTTCAACTCAGATGGCTCATTCCTGAAACTTCACTGGTTCAATATGCTTTTAAAGCATCATTATCTTCCAAGAAAAAGTGGCTTCTTTTTCTGTTCCTCTAAATCCTATAAATATTGTTGCTATTCTCCAAGTTACCCAGGCTTCAAGCTGCGTGTCAACTTTTACTTTCTCTTTATATACTGTCGCTTCCTTCTGTATCATTCCCTACTATGTTTGGCATTCATATCTCTTTTCTATATAATTATAATACCTTCCCAAGTGGTCTCCCTGCTATGGAAGTCCCTCTCTTCCTCAGTCTGTCCTACACAGGGGCAACTGAACACGCTGCCTAAAGCATGATCCAGATGGTGCTACTTCTCTCCCCACCACCTCAAATCTACCATTAAACCCCATAATCCAAAATAAAGTACAAACTTCCCCATCACAGTGCTCACCATGATCTTGATGGTTCAACTATCATTCAAAGTTCACAACAAAACTCTATTCTTATGTAGAATAACCTATTATTAATTCTCTAATATCCATAATTCTGCATCACCTCACCCCATTGTCACACACACACACATCCAACTATGCTCAAATATTTTCTGTTTTGTATTAACTTTATCTAATGTGCCTGTTGCCCTGGCAACAAAGACATCCTTGACCATTGACACTAACCACCATCTTCTCCTTTCATTTTTTTGTTATGTCTTGACATGCCAGCTCCAACAGAGCTAAAACTAAGGCTATCTGGTGGAGTTAAGCAGTACTTTCCTCTTGAGATTCTCTTTGCTGCAAATGTCACAGAATGATAAGGCATACTTAAAATAAGAATATAGATAGATAGATAGATGGGACATATATATATATATGTACACACACATATATGTATGTTTAGTATAAGTAAATGTGTATTCTTGACATAAGTAAGTTCTTTAGCAAAGTATGTGTATAAGTATATACTTATGTGTATTGTTTATGATACAGATATGTATTTCTGATATTTGTATCTGATTAGTCTGTTAAATTTCAACTTCAGATAAACAATGAATTAATTTTTAGCATAAGTATATCTCAAATATTGCATGGGATATACCTGTACGAAAAACAATCTTTTGTTTCTCTGAAATTCAGATTTAACCAGAGTCCTGCATTTTATCTGTGGACACTACAGATACAGGAAGCATCGGGTGTTTGCCTGCTGGCTGAAGAGGGAGGAGGATGGCGCCTGCCTGCTGTGCTGGAGGGACCTGTGAGCCTCCCGGCAGAAAGACAGTAAGAGCAGCAGGCAACAGAACAGGGAGACCACAGAGCTCAGAGGAAGCCTTGATTCCATGTGAGCAGCACCTTGTGGCTCCTACCCAGGCCCCAGACAGGGTGGAGCAGAGGGATTGTAACACCCAGCCAGGGCCCTGACACACTGCCTCCTTCCCCACCACTGGTAATCCTAGTCTAGAAGTCAAAATGGATCTACAGGGCTCAATTGTCCCTAAACTATTACCTTCTTGTCAAAGAAAAACACCCAAATGAGAGCGAAGAACAGCTATTTATTCAGAGCTTGCACAGGAAGGAAGATAGCCACAATCGCTTGCCTTTGGGAGGATGGGGAAGCGGGTGGGGAGTTGGGAAAGCTTTATAGTGAAAAAAGTGGAAGGCTTCAGAGCTGCTCTGATGGGAAGCCTTCACAGGGGGAAACTGGAGGCAGACTAACTAGAGGCAGGACATTGTATGTGATTGGGTTGGAGAGATTATCTTACTTTCTCCGATTGGTTCTGAGTTGGAAGTGGAGCAAAAAATAGAGATCTGGCAGTCACTGACCAAGTCCTTACCTTTCTGAGGCAATTGCTACGGAAGTTGTTGTTTGACCTCCTGGACTGGTGCTGCCAAACTCATGGGTCAGAGTTCTATTGCAGATAGGGTCTGATCATTATCCAGGTGTACATTTAGTCTCCCAATATGGATGTCTTATGAATAAAATTAGATAATTCGGGCCGGCCCCGTGGCTTAGCGGTTAAGTGCACACGCTCCACTACTGGCGGCCTGGTTTCGGATCCCGGGCGCGCACCGACGCACCACTTCTCCGGCCATGCTGAGCCGCGTCCCACATACAGCAACTAGAAGGATGTGCAGCTATGACATACAACTATCTACCGGGGCTTTGGGGGAAAAAATAAATAAATAAAATTAAAAATAAAATAAAAGCATTATCTCATCTACTTTAATCTTCCCAAAACTTCTAAGGGATGATATGATGTTATCATCCAAAAAAAAAAAATTAGATAATTCATTTTAAAGCTCTTGAGCAGTGTCTGGCATAGGATAGCACTCCGTAAAGCATTGCTATTATCAATAATGGTAATGGTAATTACTGTTTCTAGGTTTATATCGTAAACATACTGAGAACACTCAGAAATCTAGAAACAGCAAGTCTAGAAAATTTTGTTTCCTTCATCTTGACTGGAGAGTATGTCAAATAAGGCTTGTATTAACTCGTAGGGAATTGCCATTTTTGTAGGTCAAAATGTTTAAAATCTACAATTTTTAATGGATCCACTACCAAATATTAATCAGAAATTATCATGGCTGATTGAATATATTAAAAATTACATCACAGCACATACATTTACTTTAAAATCTTTATCAGTAATATCCTTCCTTTTATACTGCTTCAGTCTGCCAGTTCATTCAGTGAAGATGTCCAAGTTTTAGAAAGATAGATACGCATAATTTCAAGAGAGAGTGATAATTACACAGAATGATTAGCACAGAACAATTATGTTAAAAGGGAATAAATCAATAAACATAAGGGAAGGGTATTTACATCACTGTAATGTTCCTAAAAATTAGAACATCTCTGAAGGAGTAAAATGTTTGAAACTCAATCACTTGCTTGCCGTAGTATTTTGCAAAGTGTGTTTAGAGAGACGTGCTGCATATAAGAATGTAAGCATTTGTAACTTTAACAGGGTGTTAATTTACATTCTGCTGAGCTCAAAAGCTGCTTGGGGAACGCTCACCTCCAGGTCTCGTTTGCTTGCTTTCTGTACTATCCTAACAGGAAGTGAGCTCAGTTATTGCCTACATAATAATTTGCATATAATCACTCATATTATTTGGTGATGTTGCTTTTAGATCTATTTTTATGTAAATGAGGAACACGGCAAATCACTCTACAATGAGCCTAAGGGCATTGTTCAGGTTGTACACCTAATTGCTGTCTTTATTACCCACTCCACTTGCACACACTCAGGTAGACTGGGTGGGGCGGAGGCCTGCTCATTTTATCCTAAAAAGCTGTTTAAATTTTAGTCGATGGATGATATGGCACCATGAACAAGCCATGATTTCTATCCTACTGTCCAAGTGAGCTAAAACATGAAAATTGAGTTTATTGACTCTGAAATGAAATAGTTGACTGTAGGTTGCTTTTCCCAGACATCATCATTTACTGTATTAATGATGAGAATTGCCAGAGGGATCAATTCAGTCCACATTTTTTTACACATAGCTAGGATATAATAAATACTCTGTCTGGCTACTCATCTTTGTAGGAAAACTTTTTCTTTCTAATAGCTATACCCATGTACATTAATAGTGGCTAAACCTGAATTCAAGTGGTACTTTATTTACTTTAAAACTATAAAAGAAAATTCCCTAGGGTAAATGAATTTCCAGGTATGCAAACATTTCAGAAGAGAAATTTCTTCTCCCTAATAAGTCTTCATTATTCTAAAAATGAGGGCATGTTTTTGCATATGCATAGTGAGGTCACTCTTAGCCTCTTCTGTGTTTCCACATATAAAAAGAAAAGTAAACTTGCTCATACTCAAGTCCTGGAAGATGTTTCTTTAAAGACTTTCCTATCTTAAGAGAATTATTTGGCATGAGTACAAAAATCACTGAGCTTTTATTAAAGTGTCTTTTACACTGCAGTATTTTTAATGTAATCCGGACAGAAGCCAATACATATAGACTAATAAATAACTTAACGTCTTACAGTGGATATCTGCTGTGGTTGCACATAATCAGAATGATTATCCGCCTAGCAGATGGGTGCTTAGCCAGTTGGATAAAACGTCTATTTGAACAGCTTTTGCAAAAAAAAAAAAAAAAAAAATGCTTGAATATCAGAGAACATTTTTTCTTTCGTCATGTATTTCCCATGAAATAACTGAAATAACTTGGTATCTAATTGCAAAGATTCAAACTCATTTAAAGCATTAAGGAGTAGTTATAATACCTTTTATCTCTTTCCATTTACTCTTCCTCAATTTTACAATTACAGAAATAACATTGAGTGCAGTGAATATAAAACTAACTGCAGAACTCCTCCGGATAATCTTCCCAGCAGTCAGCAGACTTTAGCCATATGGGTTTCACAGTACAGTTCCAAAATGGCTCCTATCCATATACATTTATGAAGAAATTTAAGAAAAGAAGGAAAATATATTTGGGTGATGTTGAGGACAAGTGTTACAACTATGAAATGGAGTTTGCCACAGGCCAGATATCATCCGTTTGTAAACCAGGGGGTATAGGCTTGCCTTGTGTGTGATCAACTGGTGTTAGTTCTTGTTTATCAGCAGCAGTCCTAAATACCAAAAAATTGAGCTTTTAATTTTTTGGTTTGCTTCTTCAATTCAAGCCCACTGAACGATCTTTCTAGGACAAGTACTGTTTCTCATTAGAATCATGTAGCTGACAGCATGGCGGCCCCGCCTGGATTCCTGGGATCCTCCTTTTAGCCAGCCTGCTCTGTGAACCCCTTCCCAGCGTCCCTGTGTTGCTGCAGGCTTCAGAAGATGTCTGGGAGGGGGCGGCCCCGTGGCTTAGCGGTTGGGTGCGCGAGCTCCTCTGCTGGCTGCCCGGGTTCGAATCCCGGGCGCACACTGACCCACTGCTTCTCCGGCCATGCTGAGGCCGCGTCCCACATGCAGCAACTGGAAGGATGTGCAGCTATGACATACAACTATCTACTGGGGCTTTGGGGGGAAAATAAATAAATAAATAAAATCTTAAAAAAAAAAAAAGAAGATGGCTAGGATGCTTGAGTTGCCATGTCCACTCAGAGGGCACAAATGTCTGGAGTTTACTTTCCGCTGATGCAGCCAGGCCAGAAGGGAGTGACTGACAGATGCTTGTGCAGTGAATGAATATTAGCAATGTTAAGTAAAGTGGAGAGGGAAGAGATCCTTGGTTCAGAGATCTGAGTACATTTGATCGTTTTCTGATTCCTTCTTTTCTCTCTTCCTTGAGGAAATGACTTGTGACGATGCATGACCGCAAATTCTTAGAAACCATACAACCTACCACTTGATACTCAGAAGTGAAATTTAAATGTGAATGGGGGGAGGGGAACGAGGTACATAGAGAAATTTTACCATATTGATCAAATCTTTGTTTCTGTGACTCTACGGGTACATACTCACTTGTAAGTGCTCTTTGCAATTGAGTGTAATGATCCCAGGAAAATCTCTTGGTAAAGGTGACAGCACAAAAGCTAACTTCAGTAGCTCAATGAAGAGAGTGGCAAAAAGATGGTCAACAAGCACTTGAATAAGCAGATAATGCAAATAAAAATATCAAAATCTTGTATTTTCATTTTTAAAGTTTTAATTTTGAGTTTAAGTGAAACACATTCATAATTAAAGCTAACTTACCTGCTCTTATAATGAGCCCTGACACTTTTATACTGAATCATTACATTCAGCTTCATATGAGGGTCTAGAATCTTGTAGTAAAATACAAGCGTAATTTTAGTCCTAAGAACTTTGCAATCATATGCTATAGAGTTATTAATTTCTGCATGAGAAATAGCATCTTTGACTTTTTTTTCTAAGAATGTATTTCATTTGAAAAGAAAACAACACCTTCAAATAACTATGCATGAGATTTTTTAATGATTAAATTGTCTGTCATAATTCTTGACTCTAGTCAGTAAGATACAATAATTAATGAATAAGTTAGTTGCTTTTAATGTTCCACAGTTTAGTGATATACAACTTACAGTGTCTCAGAATCTTTTAGAGCTATGCCTAGATGAGCAGGCCTCTGATATATTGCTTCTTTGGTAAGAGTATAATAGCTGAAGAACAATTACTAGCTTTGTGAGGATGGCATTTTATCAATGGAACTTCCATTAAGTTAGCCTTCCATCTTGTTAATGTCATGCTCTTTTTTCAGGACCTTGACATCATTACAATGTGTCACTGTAGGGGGAAAAAATGCACTTTTTAAGTGCCATAGATATAAATGTGTATTCCTGTCTCTGGCAAATTAGCATTCAGAGCTTTCTTGCTACAGTCATTTTAAGGACTACACAGGAATAATATAGATATAAAAAGTGTATCACTTTGACAGGAAAAAATACTAGTTGCCCAACTGCTTGTTAACGTTCTCTTTTTACATATGGCATCCCCAAAAAAGTAGTTTTTAAAAATATTTTTGTGATATTGTCAGCATTCTGTTTCACTTGCCCTAATGGGAAAGCTTAATCTGAATTAAGTTGAATATTCATAAGGATGGCATTTTAAATATCTCTTCCCTTTACACAGAGTCACCTTATTGCTTAGAAATGAAATGCTATAAAAAAATGAAATGCTCTTTCCTCTTATGTGATTTGATTGTTATTGTATTTTGTGGGGAGAGAACAGATCAGGAAGTATAAATTGTAGTAAGATTAACTGTTATCTTGAATAAGTATAAAATGCTGTTGAAAGTGTTTATGCCTGCATAATGCCAAAAGGAAACATTAAAAATTGAAAATATCAGGCAAATAGCCAGCTTTTTGATTAACTGGACTACAAGTAACTGACTTGATAGATTACTTTTTCCTGTAAGGAATTGTCCAGTTGTTTGATGAAGCTGTCCAAATCTGTCAACTCTGTAGGTGGCATCTTATTGAATTAGTAAAATATCAATGCCCTCTCAATAAATCTAAGTGCAAAATTCTTTACTAGCTAACCTCAGATATCACCACTCTGGTCATAAGGTGACTACCTCTTGATATCTTCATAATGGTTAAAAATATTCTCCCACCTATTTGGAGATAAAAATTACAGAAAAAAAATATCTTTTCCACTTAAAAAAGAAATTTGCTGTCATCTTATATTCAGCATATCCGTTCCAACTTTTTACTACCATCTTCTTTGGTTGTCAATAAACATATTAGATCTCCCTACACTCACAAAATTTCTCAGATTTTCTATTATCTTGTAACGTACCAGCCAGGAGTATAAATGAAATCAAATCCAGGAATTGAAAAGCAATGAAGGTGGGATTTTTTCATGTGGAGGAGAGCTATCTAGGACTCAGAGTCCCAATCGTTGTTCCTAAGATTCCTCTCCCTTTTAGAGATGTCTTAGATATTAACTTCTGCTGGGCAATGTGATTGGATACAAGGAGCTATGGGGTTAATCTCTGCTGGATGCCTGACATACAGAACTCAGTAGAGCAATGCTTCTCTAATGTTTTAACGAAAGGAAAACACAGAACCCTTCTCCCAATGCCCTGTAGCACAGCTGAAACCAAACTAAAAGATACCTGCACAGCTCAAGTAAGGATTCATATATTACAGAAGAGAGATACAAAAGTAGAAGGTTCGTTTTTTAGATTTAATAATTCCTTGCTAACAACTCCCACTGGAACACCCCACTCCCTCCCACACCTCAACTTCTGGTTTTACCCAAAGTGGGAGAAGCCATCTAAATTGTATCACCCAGGACTTCTCAAACATACCTAGGTAGTAGGTTCAATTGAATTAAAAATATAGTAATATTTTCCACCTATTAAAGTCTATCTTCCAAATGTTGCCTTCCTGTGTCATCTTTTATTGTTAAAAAAGACCAATATTTGAATACAAACCAGTATATCTAACATCTTTTCGAGAGAGATGCACATCCAGCTTCTGGGAAGTTTTGTTTTAAATCTCTTCTAATCCTTTGAGTTACCTTTCTTTCACGTTCCCTTTCCTTTTGTGACTAATTTCTCAAAAGAGTAGTTTTTCTTGCTAATTCCACTGTCTTCTACATTGGAACTGTTTGCAGTCAGGTATCTACTACTTGCTTAGCTTGAAACCAACCATCTAATCACAAAATCAAGTGACCATTTCTCAGTCTGAAGCTTTATCAATCTCTCTGTAACTACACATCCAGCTGACTGTCTTCTTAAAACTGTATCATCCCTTGGGTCCAATGACCATACACTGTTCTACTGCTTCTCTCTACGCACAGCTTGCTCCTCTCTTTTATTCTTTACTGACTCGTCCTGTTTCTCTACTGCCTGAATGTAGTTGGGTTACAAGATTCAAGGTCATGCTGCTTCTAGTCTCTATCAGTCTCTCTTGTTTGGCAGTCCCATAATTACAACCATCCTATCTTTGTGAGTACTTCCTAAATCCGAACAGTGATATCTCTTGATCAGTCTGGTCTACAATCTATAATATCCTGTTATGATATCTAGCTAAACATTCTAACATACTCCTCGGATAGAATGTTTTAAGCAATATTCATTTTATTCATTAAAACAATTACTTTTTCTAATTTCTCTCATTTGGTTGATGATAATTCTATGTTTCTCAATTACCTAGTCTTCACATGCCTAAATAATATTGTATTTCTCTCTTTTCTTCACTTCCTAACATTTTCCAAAACAATTTTGTTTCTGAGTTATACCTTGACTTTGTCCTTTTCTTTCAACTCCCTTTTTCCCTATTCAAGTTGTTTTTCTCTTCGTATCTGTCCTTAACTCTTTCATTTTTTTCTTTTTTCATGCTTTTTGGCTATCAAAATAATTCTTCTTCATAGTAAAAAATAAACAATAGTGAAATTTGAAGTTCTCTTTGAGCACAAATACTCCATTCCCTCTATGCCACAGTTTCACGTGTATCTTTCCAAAAATTATTATTCACGAATGCAAATATATTTCCAAATTATCTTCAAAGTAGCTGAAACAATGTACTCTTTAACTAGCAATGTACGAGGACTCGATTTCCCCACACTCTCCTAACCCTGGTGTTATCATTCCTTAATATTTGCCCATCTGTTCTCTTATTGTTGTTTTAATTTGCATTTTATTATTTATGAATAAGATTGAGCATCTATTCATATGCTTATAAGTTATTTGTATCATTTTTTTCTGTGAAATGCCTGTACATATTGCCTTTTATTTTTTTCCTTCTTCTCTCACTGCCTCAAGCCTCTCTTGGCTTGTAATGATGATTACAAATTGTTTCTAGATGAATCTTACTAACTCACATTTCCAGAATATTTCTCAGTTAAATACTTGAAATTATTGTTTATTTTCAACAGTATAAAATTTAAACCTCTTAGCCTAGTGTACCAGTCAATGTTCTTAGGTACAAGCATTAGGAACCAGAAATCTAAATGATTTTAGCAGAAATGCATTTCCTTAGAAGGATATTGAGAAACTCACAATTTATGGTAGGATTTGAGAACCATATTTAGAGGTCATACATTTGGGGAAAAAGTATTCAAAATTATGCTACCAAACTCTTCATCAAACGTATCAGCAATGATGCTCTAGTATCACTAATACAGAAAAACTGGATGCTGTCAATGGAGCTACAACCACAGACAGCTTCAGAAAATAAGTGTAGCTGACCCCACTGCTACCATACTTAGCTGGTCCTTCACTTCAGATTAAAAAATTGGGATGTGTATGTCTGATTGCCCTACGTCCTGTGCCTGATCCCTACATGCCAGAGAAACAGAAAGCAATTATCTAGCACTTTCCACTTCTATAGCTGGATGTGTGCTTTGCTTCACAAGTCAGTGTATTCTCCACACATAGGAAGGGTTTCAAAAGCCATGAACACCATAAAGAATGGCAGACATCTAGTAAAGGTGCTGATTCCTTCTCTAATATTCCCTTTTTTTTTTTTTTTGTAAGGAAGATCAGCCCTGAGCTAACATCCATGCCAATTCTCCTCTTTTTGCTGAGGAAGACTGGCCCTGAGCTAACATCCATGCCCATCTTTCCCCACTTTATGTGGGACGCCGCTACAGCATGGCCTGACAAGCCGTGCGCACCCGGGATCCGAACCCGGGCTGCCAGCAGCAGAGCGCGCACTTAACTGCTACACCACGGGGCCAGCCCCCCATTACTTTTTTTAAAGGCTATTTGTTTTACTCTTAATATAGCCTATGGTCAGTGTATCTAGACATACTTTGCTAATATATACCCCGAATTTCCTTCATCCCTCCTTTGTGTTAATGTCATCCTTTCCATCTGGATTACTTACCTTTTGTCATTCTACTCATTTTTAAAATTTCTACTTCAAGCATCTTCTTTTTTTGAGGCTCCCCTAATAATTCCTCTTCCTCTCAACTGTCATACAATTTGAGTCTCCCAAACAATAATACCCATTGCATTCTGCTTAGTCCAGAAATTGTTCTAATATGTGCCATCTTTTCCTATCAATCTGTAAGCACCAATTTTATAGGAACACTGCCTTTTCATTTTTCAATGCATTAAAATATTCAGAAAACTTAAATATCAATTTAAAGAACTCATCAAAAATAGATTTCTAATTTCTTGCTGTTCACTCACTCATTCAGCAAATATGTACTGGATCCCTACTGTATATGCCAACACTCTGCCCAGAGCCACAGATATAATGATGAATAAGGCTGACTTAATGTTTTATAAATTTTAGCAACCGAAAATCAAATTACAACAAAACAAACAAAATACAAGTAAAAATTTTAATAAAATTATTTTAATGTTTGAAATATGTTATGAAACCTAAATAATTTCCTATGTAAAGAACAGTTTGGAGGAGTGCAAGAAGGGAATTGGTTTGATTAGTTAGAAGGTTCAATTGGAATGTAAATGAAAGATGATAATTGTGTGGACTAAGATGGTAGCAGTGGCAACGAAAAGAAGAAAAAAGGATTCAAAATATATGTTGGAGAAAGATTGATAGGACCTAACAATGATCTGAAAGTTGCGTACAAAAGCAAATGCCAAAGACTAAACTGTATTTGAATGGAATTGCTTTTTCCACCAGCACTTTCATCACTATTAACTCCCTGACCTTCCAGCATATCTGCCTTACTCACTTTCCCTACGTTATACAACCTTTTGTCTTCCTAGGGTATTGGATATTGCAAAAGATCTTTGTATCGAGAATACTACAAATCCACAATTTTCAATTTCAGTTGATCCTATAACGGTAGAGATATATCAGGAGAAGAAACCACAATTTAAAGGGGGAGAGTTTAATATAAAGAATTATTAATTATGAGTAGGGAGCCAATATAAGGGTAAAAAGAACTCTAAAGAATGTCCTAAGGCTGAAGAAGCACAACCAAGGAAGGAACAAATTTGGAAGGGAACCGCCATCCCAAGGCTGGGATTCAGACCTCACTGGAGAAAGCTTGGTTGCAGCACACTGGGTGGCGGAAAACTTCTCTGGGTTGCCCACAGTCACTGAGCAGGCAGGAAATACCTTCTATGGTATATGGGGTAAAGGTGGCAGGCAGGGAACCATGGCCAAAACTGGCAAGTCAGAAATACTTCTCCAGAGTACAAGTGGGCTGAGACTGGCACAGCTATAAGGGTCCAGATGTGCAGGAAAGAGCAGCTGGAACTGGCAAGTAGGAAACAACTTTCCAAGGTGCAGATAAGTTGAGGCTGGGAGAACAATGTGAAGATTTATGCAGAGCACTAGCAGCTTTCTCACTGGCTGGATTGCACAAGGTCTGGGTTGTACACCGTCTTCATAAGTAGGCCACTGTAAATTGGTCACCAATGGTCACTGCGGCTGAGGACTTAAGCTTGCTGAGAGAGTGCACACTCTGGGTGCACAGCTGGGACTGAACATCACTGAATGTTCTTCTCCCATGCAATAGGAACAAAAACAAATAAAAGGAAGGACGCCATAACCAGGAAGAAAAACTCATTCTTCTTGTAATGTCCCTCCAGTGTCCCAACTGTCAAAATTTAAAGTCGGACTTGCAGAAAAAAGAAATGCTTACAAGCTGAAGCTCCATTATCACTATGCAGGTAATAAGCATGGGTGAGGAGCTGGAAGGAAATGCATTGATAACTGCAAGAATCCTCCTTTGGCTCCTGGACTTCTATACGCTGCTATACGTATTTAAACTCCTGTATGCCAATGAAACAACTCTGTCTTCCCACCTAGCAAGATGTAGCTGTCCTTCTTATGAGTGAAATTTTCACCATTCCCTAAATACTAAGATGCACATTCATTGTAACCATCATGTTTCATCACAGAATCCCCGAAAAGTCCATTACCTAAACACTAAATGTTAAAGTTCGTCTCCTACGACTTGTATATAAAATAAAAAGGAAGGAAAAGAAGGAAAGAGAAAAATAACATGGTTAGTATACACAATTAAACATGTACCTATGATAAGCAGAGAAAAAATATACAAATACATATCGTTCTTCTTTCTGCAATTGGTCACGAGGCTATAATATTTATGGCTTCCTTCTTCTGCTCCCATACTGTATTTCCCTTGCACTCAGCCGGAACCTTGGTTGTCAGTGAAGCATGAAGCACACCTCCCACCTTCAGAGAATCTCTTGGGTTTCAGATACAGTTTTCTTTGCCCCAGTTGTATAATAGCAACACAATTTCCCTTGATAATTGAAAACAATTACCCCAACTAGGGAACATTCTTTTTTGCTTGTTGCTTGAGTGGCATAAGGTGTTCAGAATGGTCAGAGGGCAGTCTCATCCTCCAATTGAATGTATCCTTTACTTTAAATCTTCCAACAAGTAGTACAAGCAGCCACTACCACTTGGGCCATAGATCTAGCAGATACCACGGTACTTGAGTATCTGTGTAGAAAAACATTTTGTGTTGAGCCTGTGACAAATCACCATAAGAGATTCACAGTACTAATCCTTATGATTCTAGAGCAAGTTCATTCCATGTGTAGCAGAGATTACTATTTGAAAAGTAGCTCTTAATAAGTTATTGGATCTTAGTAGGGACTGAGCATATGACAATGAGACATCAATCATGACTGGTAAAACTGCCCATTGTGAGCTGCCTTCTGTAAAACTCACCAAATTGTAAAGCCTAGTGGACACAGGAGGAATACATTGTAAAGTGGAAGTGATATATCAGGGACCAGGCTTGAAGACCAAAGCAAACTGCATGAAGAGGCGGCCTAGACCCCCATGACACACACCGCTAGTGTGTTGATGCCAACTCCCAGCGCATACCTATGGCTTCAAGGCAAAGAACAGGAGAACGAGTCATTCAGGAACATAGAAACAGAGAAACCAAAAGAAATATAGGATGACTGATATGAAGAGAGTGAGTAGGTGGTAACAATAGATGAGATGAACCTGGAAAGAGGAAGAAAGATCTTTGTAAATCATGTTAAAAGATTTTAAACTTAATCCTAAGGGCCACTATTAAAGGTTTTTAGTCAGGTTAATCCATGAACTAGCACCATGTTTTAGAAAACTTACTCTGGCTTCAGTATAGTCAATGCAGGGTGTGTGGGAGTCAAGAGAGGGAAGAAATGTCTTTTAGGAGGATATTGTGATAATTAGGCATGAGCTGAGAGTAGTCTTTATAACTTCTCATCTTTGCATATGCATGTTTCTTTTGCTAAAAGTTTTCTACAAAAACATCTACTTACTCATTATAAGACTTAACCACCCCCCCTTAGATTTCAAAGAAAAGTAGCATTTCAAAGAAAAGTTTTTTAGCTCAAGGACTAATCTTCCACATATAAACAACTAATATGTCCCAGAATTGGGATTTAAACTCAGTCTGTATGATTCCAAAGCCAGTGTTCTTTCAAAAACATCCATGGGGAAGGTAGACATGTACATTGATAAATTAAAATGCAACATAGGCGAGAATCCCTAAAAACGGCAGAACAAAATGTCACAGAATCATTGCAGACAGACTTATTCCACAAACAGATTAAATTATCATAAAGTCTTGAGAATAGAATTTTGTTAGTTTACTTGGGCATTTTTCACTACTACATATTGCTATTTACATGGAACGCAGTATTTGGAAGACTGCCAATTATAAAAAATTCATTGTTTTGTCTGTGCTGCTTAAGTGAAAAATAATACATATGTATATCTACTTTTGTCCTAGGGACAAGATTTTGCTGTCTAGTGTTCATTCCCCAATTTGTGAAACAAATAATATTTGCTAATTATATGATAAACTGGCTTTTAAAAATAGCTGAATTTTATTATTTTCATCTTTATTTTTGTCTTTACTTCTGTTATTTAAAAAGCAGCACAAGCTCATCTGAAAAAAATTTCCATCTACATAGATTTATAGAACGCATATAGTGAAAGAATTTTTAACAATTTGGTGTGTATTTTTCGGACAATGTCTTTGCCAAACGTGAGATTCCATGGTAACCACTATATTTGTAAAACGTTTAAATCTTATAAGATAAAATGCTTTCTGGAAAAAACAATGACATGTTTCATACACTTCTAGTGGGAATATATAATATTACATTTACTTTGGAAAATTAGTAGAAGTTGTCTAGTAAAGCATAAGCATTCTATAACTCCATGGCAGTTAAATTCTTTTTTTTTTATTTTTTATAATTTTATTTATTTATTTATTTTCCCCCAAAGCCCCAGTAGATAGTTGTATGTCAAAGCTGCACATCCTTCTAGTTGCTATATGTGGGACATGGCCTCAGCATGGCCAGAGAAGCGGTTCCTCGGTGCGCATGCGGGATCCGAACCTGGGCCGCCAGCAGCAGAGCGCGTGCACTTAACTGCTAAGCCACAGGGCCAGCCCTCCATGGCAGTTAAATTCTTTAGCATATACCCTGAAGAAATTCTTGCAGGTGTTTATCAGGTATATGTATGCTCCTAAAACTATAATTTAATTAGGAAAAAAATCAAATAAACCATTGTCTACACAAAAGAGGATGGGTAAAAATACTGTGCCATATTTATGGAACGGAATACAACACAGCAGTGAAAAAATGAATGAACTACATCTATCCACATAAAATTGGATTAAATTCACAAAAAATACTGAGCAAAAAATAAGTTGTAGAATATAAAACATGTGTTTACATTTATATAAAGTTCAAAGACATACAAGTTCAAACACTATATTGCTTAGGATATGCTTATATGAGGAGAAACATTAAAGTCAAGTCATTATAATCTCAGAAGTCAGAATAGTGTTTAACTCTAGGATGTGGAGGATTCCATAGCATTCTTCCAATTTACTAGAACCATGCTATTTTTTTTAAATTTGGGAAATAGTACACAGGTGCATGTTTTATTATTTTAAAGTACATTTTTAATTTATATATTTTTATATAAATAAATAAATTTTTATATAATTTATATTTTAATTGATATATAGTAAATTTGACTCCTTTTGGTATACAGTTCTAAGTTTGACAATGCATAGAGTTATGACCAAAACACAATCCAGATGTAGTACAGTCCAAACCCCACTGCCTGCCCCCATCAGTGCCCCTCAGTTACGCCTTTGGAGACAAACCCTCCCTCAACCATTAACCCCTCGCACCTACTGATTTCCAATCCCTCCCTAGAGTTGTGCCTTTTATAGCATGAATTGTAAATGGAGTCATCAAGTGTGTAGCCTTTGATTCTGACTTCTTTCACTGAGCATAAAACATCTGGGATTTGCTATATTGTGTCATGGTTCAACAGTTTGATCCTTTTAACTGCTAAATAGTATTCCAATGTATATATGCACCATTGTTGGTTTATCTGCTTTCCAGGTGAAGAACAATTTGAAATGCTTCTAGTTTTTGCCTCATTTTACATTTATTCTTGATATATTACCCATATGATAAATATTTTATGTGTATTCAATACTTAATACAAATTATTTAAAATAAAGCAAAGGCAAACAAAGTTTTGCCCTTTGAAACATCTCAATAATTATAAAATTCATTTAAATTTACATTAAGTATTATAAAACATATTATATGTTGATATTTTAAGGCAAAAAAAAGGAATTGAGATCTTCTAAGTATTTTGTGATCTCATTGGTACTTATTTTCATGATTTAAGAGAGAAAGGAAAGTATTTCCAATAATACACACTATGGATTGCATTTGGATCCTACGCAAAAACAAAACAAAACAAAACAATTGTACCTCAACCTAAACCTCACACCTTATATGAAAATTAACTCAAAATGGATCATATATCTAAATGTAAATAATGAAAGTATAAAACTTTTAAAAGAAAACGTAGGAGCAAATCTCCATGACCTGGAATTAGGCAGAGCTCTTAGAAATGACACAAAAATCACTATTCACAAAAGAAAAAAATATATAAATTAGACTTGATCAAAATTAAAAGTTTTGCTCTGTTAAAAATACTGTTACAAAAATGAAAAGACAAGCCACAGAGTGGGAGAAAACATTTGCAAATCACAATATACTACAATAAATTACATCCTGAATATATAAAGAATTCTCAAAACAACACTCAGAAAACAAAATCCCAATTAAAAATAGGCAAAATAATTGAAGAGACACTTCACCAAAGAGTGTATAAGGCTGGTAAGTAAGATGATGAATATATGTTCAGTATCAGTCACTGGAGAAATTAAAATTAAATCCTTGAGAGATCACTACACACCTATAAAAAGGATTAAAATTTAAAAAATAGTAATAATGCTGATACTACGAAGTGCTGGTGAGGAATGTAGAACAAGTAGAATTCTCATATATTGGTGGAGGGTAAAACAGCACAGCCACTCCAGAGGAGTTTTGCAGCTTCTCGTATGTTCAGCAGATACTTGCCATATGACCCTGTAATCCTACTCCTGGTATTACTCTAGAGAAGTAAAAAAACTTTTGTTCACACAAAAACCTGTATGCGAGTGTTTATAGCAGCTCTTTTCATAATGGTTAGAAACTGGAAAGAAATCATCTTTCAACAGATGAATGGATAAGCAAACTATGATATATTGTACAATAGAATACTATTCAGTAATACAAAGAAACAGATGATTGATGCAAACAACGCAAAAGCTTGGATGACTCTAAAATGCCTTATGCTGAGCGAAGGGAGCAAGTTTCAGAAGGCTACACACTATACAATTTTGTTTATATGACATTCTCAAAAAGACAAAACTGGAGTAATGGCAAAGACATCAGCGTTTGTTGGTTTGGGGTTTGAGGGGAGGGTGTGATTATAAAGGGACAGCATGAAGTAAATTTTAGGAGGTAATAAAATTTTTCTATATCCTGATTGAGGAGAAGATTATATGAATTTATATACGTACTAAAATTTATAAAACTTTATATTACCTCTTAGTTTTGTTGTATAATAATAAGAAAAAAATTTAGAGTAACAAAATATTTTCATGTATTAATTCCCTGAACCCTTCTCATTTCTTCTCCTACTTGACTTCACCAAAATCGCCTTTATTGACTAATCTTTCCGTCTTGACGCCTTCTATTCCCTTGGATTGCAACATCACACTGTCTGGTTTTCCTCTCATCTCTTCTCTAAGTATACTTTGTAGATTCACGCCCCACCTCCCCAACATTAAATGCCAGAGTTTTTCAGAGGTCAGTACTGTTACAAAACCAAGTGGGCTTGCCTCCTGGTGAGTTAAATAAGACTACACCAGTGGAAGTTGTCTGACAAAGTAAAGTGTATTTGCAGCAAATAGGAGGCCACGAGGAATCATTTCCAAAGTCATGGCATCCCCGAACAAAGGAAAGCAGGAACTTTTATTTGGTTGGGGAATGAATAATCAAAAGGGAGAGGCGGGTATTCGCTTGCACAGGCTCAGTTGGAGAACATGCTTCCACATAATGAGGTCTAAGCTCCTCCTGGAGAGATCTGTGCATTAAAAATAAGGCAAAGGTCATGGGCATAGCTCTTGTGGTGAGGCTTGGTCAGTTTCAGGATGCCTGGTGGTTATATTTCTTTTGAGTACCTCCCTTGGTCAGTTTCAGGATCACAGGCGGTTACATCGCTTTAACATACAAAAGGAAAAGAAACAACTTGGAAAAACAGTTAATTGCTTCCAAACCCACCTTTGAGCTTCTCCAGGCACTTAGTCGTGACAGTACTACCTTTATTTTCCTTTTACTAAAGGATATCATCACCTCCCATGCTTTTTCATACCATCAAAAATAACAGTAATTTTCAGTTTTGTATTTTGAGCCCAGACTGAGCCTCCATGCTCCATATACCTATTCAACAACTAGGTTGTTCCACAGGCACCATTTTATATAGCACGTTCAAACTGAAATCATAAACTCCCCCAACCTCTTCTTGAAAAGCCTTGTTCTTTCCATTCTGTGGTTTCCTAGCTCAATGAGTCATCCCTCCCCTTCAGATGTGCGAGTCAGAACTGAGGACTTACCTTTGAAATCTCTTTTTACCTTACCTCCCATATATAATGAACCAATAAGTCCTGTTGAATATTTTTCCTAAATAGCTCCTGAAAGCCTCCACTTATCTCCAGCAACACCATCATCTCTCACCAGACAACTGTAGTAGGCTGCTGCTGCTGCTGCTTTTGTTTTGGTTTGGTTTGGTTTTTTTTTTTTTGCAGCATGCACAAATAGTTCCTTTCTTTTTATTGTTGAGTATTAGTGATACCAACAGTTTGTTTATTCATTCGCCTGTTGATGGACACTTGGGTTATTTCCAGTTGGGGGCTATTACGAAAAAGCTCCTATGAACATTCACGTACAAGTCTTTCTATAGACATATGCTTTCATTTATCCCGGGTTATTCCTTTCAAAATACCCAGGACGGGACGACTGGATAATATAGCAGGTTTACATTTAAATTTTTAAGAAACTGAAAAACTATTTTCCAGGATATTTCTATGATTTTACATTCCCACCAGCAACGTATGAGAGTTCCAAATCCTTCTCATCCTGACCAACACTTGGTGTACAGATTTTTTATTTTTATCATTCGATAGGTGTTATTCGGCATTGTGTTTTTCCCTCTTTTTCTTTTTTTTAACTGGGTTAGGTTTTTCTATTTCTGTGAAAAATGTCATTGGGATTTGACAGGGATTGCATTGAATTTGTAGATCACTTTGGTTAGTACTGACATCTTAGCAATATTAAATCTTTTGATCCATGAACATGGAGTTGTTGAGTGTTTTTTTTACCATGAAATGGTGTTGAATTTTTTTTCAAATTCTTTTTTGCATCAATTGAGATGGTCATGTTTTTTTCTTCATTCTGTTATTGTGGTATATTACATTGATCGATTTTGGTATATTGAACAATCCTTGCATTCCAGGAATAATACCTCTTGGTCATGTTTTATAGTTCTTTGAATATGTTGATGAATTTGGTTTGCTAGTATCTTTCTCAGATCTTTTCTGATCCTGCACCTTTCCTTTGGCATGTATGGTCACTTTCTAATTTTTCCCACATATATACGAATATCTTTAATGTCTGGCTCCCAAAAGGGGAAAAAGAGAAAAGCGAAGGGAGGAGGAAGGGCGCTAGCCCTTTAAATCCCCAGGAAATCACTTCCGCTGGAGGTGGAGCTACGACAATGCGGGGAGACACAACAACAATGGCTGCCCGCCTCTTCGCCTGCACCTCTGTGAGCAGAAGCAGCAATCAGCAATCAGAGCACAAATCCCCAATGTTTGGAGGTCAGGATCCTTTTTACCCACGCTAGCTCCCACAAGCTGTGTGTGCAGGTTGCTCCACGAACAGGTGCACAACTGCCTGACACAGAGCTGGGGTGGGGGTGGGTGGTTGCTACTGTGCTAAGAGTGAAATTGATCAAAGTTAATCACGATTTACTGACCAAGTCCTGCCCTGGAAGTTGCAAGCCTTCAATAGACTCAAGAGTTCTAAAATAGTTACATCAGACAGATTCTGCCAGTGCAATTGTTGTCTAGGTGGGGAGCTAGATGCCTGGTGCTTCCTCCTCCGCCGTCTTCCCAGAATCCTCTCTCTGCAGTAGCTTTTTAACTCATCTTCCTGCACAAGGTACACTTGTCTGTCTCTAGTCTCTTACCCAAATTATAGTCATAGTAATTATTACAAAATGCGTGCCCTTTAAAATCCTTTCCTGGCTACCACTTTCTATTAGGGTAAAGATAAAATCCTTTGATGCCTACCTTATTGACTTCATCTCATCACTTTTCTGCTCTCTCTTGCTTTTCTAGCCAAATCTACCTTCTTTCTGTACCAATATATCAGTGCTGTTTCCCGTAACTTTGCATGTTTCTTCCATCTTCCCAAAAGTCTCTTCCCCAGTCCCTCTTACATAGTTAATACCTACCCATTCTTAAATTCCAACCAAAATGTCTGTTTTTTGTGGAAATTTTCCGGACACATCACTCTCTTGTGGTACATGTGCACATATATACACACACTGTCAGGGCTGCCTCTGATTTTCTTAATACTGCTTATCTTACTTTAAATTACACACTTATTTGTATGATTAGTTAATTATATTTTCCCTTTCCAGATTTAAGTTCCAGAAGAGCAAAAGCTGCCATGTCTATATTTGCTTTTTGCTGCAACCCCAGGGTCTAGAATAGTGTATGGCACACGGTAGTCATTCAGTCAGCATCACTCAGATATCCCATTGTTTCTGTCATGAGACAGCTGCTGTGGGGAAGGATTGATTTTCCCATTTCTATTTCAACCTGAAGTTAGCTCTGTGAGGGACTCCTATCTTGATCTGTCCTAACTTCCTCATTTGGAGAAAGTCACTGCTGCATATAACACTGCTCCTCTGCTCCTAATCTCTTACTTCGCAGGTCATTTTTGTCGACTGTGTGTTGTGGCCTGCCACACCTTGGTTTTCCTCACCACTGACCCAACCATGCATGCCTTAGATCCAGGTCCAACCGCTCTGAGTCAGGTATACTGTTTGGGTTTAGCTGGAATGAACTTTTCCTTTGTGTGTGATGACTCTCAATGTGATTTGCCCTTCTCTCACTCACTTTTCTTTTTCTTTTCTTGTAAAGAGTTCTCTAAGTTTCTAGCATGTACGTGGATGACATGACCCCTTGTTTCAGTTATTAACGTATGTTTGTTCCTATTTTCATATTTCTAGAGTAAGGGAGTTAAAGCATCACTTCCTCTTGCCATCTTGAACCAGAAGTCCAGTCTTGTGTGAGTGAATTTATGTAGAGGTGTGTGTGTGTGGGGGGGCATGGTTATTGGTTGTGCCACTTCTTAGTCTCCACTTGTTAGAAGTTAAGTGTTAATGAATTGAGGTATGAAAATATCACTTTTTACCTTAGTAGCTCTCAACAATTTTTGCTCTTCTACATACTTGAGTATCTCCTAAGTTGCAGAAGCTTACCATGGTAGTGAATAACAAAGTAGGAGGGAAGGTTCTTTCCACTCCCCAGCCCCTCAGTAGAATCCTGAGTATGTCAGGTGCTTTCAAAAAGCCCTAATACCAGACACACAGCCCTCCCTCCTTCAAAATCCCTTTTCTAATTCAGGAGCAGCATTGTGGTCATCCCAATAGTTCGACACATAGTGATATCTTATTAATCTTTAGAAAACACTGCTATGTGATCATGTCACTTTCTTTGTTAGACACTACGTCTCTGAATCAATGACTCCCCCTTTGACTAGAAGATAATTCCCAGACTCTTGATATGTTGGTACGTAACCTCTCCTCTCTCTCCAAAACTGAACATCCGCAAAACACTGCAATTGATTTGCTCTCTCTGGAGAGTTTCTCTTACCATGTATCGTGCTTGAATTGCCTTCCAATATTCCTGCTAACCCCTCATTAGCCTTCACCCTCTCTGTGGCTTGCCACCGCCACCTACCCAAATCTGTTATATGGTTTCAGACTGCTCAAGTCCTGACTTCTTCTTTAATCATCTCCATACAAAGTAATGTTTCTGTCCTCTGAATGCCTAATGTGCTCACCACATTTATAGCAATTAATCATGTACTTCTGGTTGCTTCCTCTCCTTTACCTTTTTGTTTTTTTGTTTTTTGTGAGGAAGATCAGCCCTGAGCTAACATCCATGCTAATCCTCCTCTTTTTGCTGAGGAAGACCGGCTCTGAGCTAACATCTATTGCCAATCCTCCTCCTTTTTTTTCCCCCAAAGCCACAGTAGATAGTTGCATGTCATAGTTGCACATCCTGCTAGTTGCTGTATGTGGGACGTGGCCTCAGCATGGCCGGACAAGTGGTGTGATGGTGCGCTCCTGGGATCCGAACCCGGGCCACCAGTAGCAGAGCGCGCGCACTTAAGCACTAAACCATGGGGCCGGCCCGCTTCCTCTCCTAATGGTTCCTTCACTCTCATTTCAACCTATTACTGATATTTAGCTTTCGTACTTATGTCTTAAATTTCCAGATGCATAGATCTTAAGCATTTTAAGAGCAGGAATTGCCTATGTTTCTTTGTATCCTCAAATGCACCCACCACAGTGGCTTTTCTGTTATGTGTGCTCATAAATATTTTTATTTGATTTGATTTTACTGAAATTGTTCCACCTTTGCAACTGTGTTCTGCACAATAATTGCTGCTTTCTCAAGAGGAACCATGTCATCTTTTGAGCACAGTATGAAAAGCAGTAACTAAATTGAGGCATTAGACAATTATGGCAGAAAGATGAGGGAAGTAAAACCTGGGGAGGGAGGGATGAGTAAGTATAGAAGAAAAAGAAAAAATAAGACAGAAAACCAAAATAGACAATTTATCGTATGTCATCATTTCTTGTCTATCAACAGAAAGCAGAAAAGACAATTTTGGCTTGAAGAAGCAGTAAATGGTGATAGGAGGGAGTCAAATTTCTGATGTTAAGGGAAGAAATTAAAAAAAAAGGAATGTGAAGGCATGGCTTTTGCTTTTAAAGGTTAACTGTGATTTTTTGTCATTAATGGTATAGTGGGTTTCTTGCACCAATTCCTGAATTGAAGTTAGTAGTGAGGAGGTCATCAATCTGTCTGTCTGTTACTAGCAAAAGCACTGGGATAAATTCAGCATAAATGAAGAATAAGACAGACATCCTCTTAAAGGTGGAACTGAATGGTAAAACCTGGAACTTTCTGGAATTAAGACTCAAGGAAAAATTTTTTCTGTTTTATATAAATATGTTCCTACAATTTTTTGACATATAATCCTTTTCCATCCCTCTCTTACCGCTTTATCCTATAGCTCATGAAAGGAACATTATGCAGTTTGAATAAGAAATTATCAGTTTCCATGACCAAAGAAATAAAACACCATATTTTAAAAGCAGTTCTAATAGCCCACTGCCCCCTCAAAAATAGAGACAAATACTAAAAATAACCAGTATGCTATATATATATATATAAAATATGATGTATATGGCTAACAGCACCATGTTTAAATATAAGTTTAAAATATTCCAATCTACTCCTTGACATTTTCAGTCATAATGTTCCTTTTCAGTTACAATAATTTAATCCTTTTAATCATGTTTTTTTTCTTTTCCTTTCATTCATTCTAGCTGAATGGAGATTAGTTTCAAATCGTAGGGTGGAACATTAAATGGATATGTTAGCAGCTGATTAAAAATAGTAGATTTCTGGGGCCCGGCCCCGTGGCTTGGCGGTTGAGTGCACGCAGTCCACCACTGTTGGCCAGGGTTCGGACCCCGGGCACGCACCAACGCACTACTTGTCGGGCCATGCTGAGGCGGCATCCCACATACAGCAACTAGAAGGATGTGCAACTATGACATGCAACTATCTACTGGGGCTTTGGGGAGAAAAAGAGAAAAAAAAAAAGGAGGAGGATTGGCAATAGATGTTAGCTCAGGGCTGGTCTTCCTCAGCAAAAAGAGGAGGATTGGCATGGATGTTAGCTCAGGGCTGATCGTCTTCACAAAAAATAAAATAAAATAAAAATAGATTTCTTCGATAAAAGTTGAACTGAACAGCTAACAAAATGTAAAGTTGTGATCTTTTTGAATTATTAATATGGTGCCATTTTAATGATGATAAGCACAAGGAACCCTCCTATCTGAAGGCATGTAGAAGTTAATACACCTTATTTTTTCCTGCTGTGATGTTTGGCCTCTCTTATCCTTTGTGTCTTCTTCCGGATTTCCAAAACCAACACCCTCAACGCATACACACACCCCCACACACACATGCACTGCCATTGCCTAATCCTCACCACTTGGTTTCTCGGCTTGATAAAGGTATTTGAAAGCAGCAGCCTCTTTCTTTAGGGTCTGTGAATGGATATGAGGCGCAACTAAGAACAGGTCCTTATCCATGTGCATTGATACCTTTGGCCTTAGGAGCCAGTGGTACATTTCTGACACAAGGAACAGTGTTCAGTGTGCACTGATTCTTCACAGCCACATTTCTACAGCAGCCCCTCTGACCACTGTTCTGATTCTCTGTGAGCAGCAGACACCCTGGGGGAGATGGATCGTGCATACATCCAGCCTGAAGACAGCCGCTAGAAATAAATGCAGAGAAGGTGGCAGAGAGATGCTAACAGGCCCATGAACCCCATCAGTGCTGAGAACCATTATTTTGCCCTAGGGTTTCCCAGGATATCATTATAGACTAAATACGACCCATAAAGTCTTATTGATCATCACATTGCTTTCTTGTGAGCCCTAAGTATCTCCCATAAAAGTGCAGTCTGGCAATCAAACTCCCCAGAGAGGTGGGGTGGTATTTTTGAATCTGAAACTTCAAGGATACTTAATGGAAATATTTATTTTCTTACCTTCTATTTGTTCACCTGTTTCTACCTATGTCTCATAAATTGAACATGACCAATCTTAATGATTTTCCTGACCCTTTTTCTTGTCTCTTTTACCTTCCATGATTTTTTTCTTACAGAGATCTATGTTTTGCAGAACTACCTACAGCATTCCCTGAAACCTACCCCTTCACCCTGACTGTGCAGTGGTAAAACTGCACTTGAAAATATAAACGATGTAAGATTGTGATCTTTCCATTACTCCGGAAATGAAATCATGTTAATCTGAACATTTCTGAAGTCTGGAAACATTAAAATTAATCCAGGTAGAAGACAAATAGGATCAATATAGGAAAAGGAATCTTTCGTCTGTTTCAAATACAATTTAGAGATTATTAAACTACAACAGTATCCAAACCCTTGAATGAGATGAAGAGTAAAGCAAAATTATTTTGTAGTTAAAAGCCATCTGAATTTATTGCACTCTGTATAGAAGTTTATATTCTCTAAGGAAGAAGGTGTACTTCAGAAACTGGTCTTGAGAGCCATGCCTGCATATCAAGTCCTAGACAGAACAATCATCTTCAGCTAAGTTAAGTCTGTCGTTGACCTTCTTTTAAACTAACCTTCCTCTAGGTAGCACCCGTCACATGACTTGAGCTTGCCCTCGACACTCCATCTCTACCATCCTTTTCCTATTGATTATGTCTGGGATATTCTTTACTCTCAATTCTTTCTTACTATCTGTGTAGTTGTTGATCATTTTGGGTGTTTGTATATAGAAACACAAAAAAAGCCCTCCAAATCAATGGATGTTTTTTGGAGTGCCCCATAGCATAGTAGCTTTGGGGATGCAAGTACTAACTATACATGGTCCCTGCCCTTGAGAAACTCACAGTCTGATGGAAAAGTTACCAAAAAAGTGACTTCAGTATACTGTACTATATAAATTAATAGAGACATGCACAAGATTCTATGAAAATTCAGAAGAAAGGTCTCTAACTCAGCCTGAAGGACTAAGGAGTGAAAAAAAAGTTTTCCTGCATTCTGTTTTGAATAACGATTCAGAGTTAGGCATGTGGAAGACAAAATGGTATTTGTTCTGGGCAGAGAGAATTGGGCAAGCAACAACTGGAGAGACAAGAAACTCTACGCAGCTTGCCAGGAACTACAAATAGCTAGAACAATTCTTAAAGTGTGGTCCCTGGACCTGCACGATCAGCATCCCAAGAAATTGTTAGAAACGCAAATTCTTAGGCTGCACCTCATTCCTGTTGAGTCGGCCCTAGCAGTCTGTGTTTGAACATGCGCTCCGGGGGCTTTGACATTCACTGGAGTCTGAGAACCATTGACAGAAATCAAGCATTATCCAAGACGTGGCTTGATCCTGTTTGTCACAAGGTGCCACTAAACGATTTTACCAGTGGGTGTCACGTAACTAGATTTGAGGATTCAAGAGAAAAGTGCGGTGAGAGCACAAAAGAATGTTGTATCATCTTCAGATTATTTTTAGTCTTATTTTATCTTAAAGGTCCATTCCTCTGAATATGAGTTTTTTCTTTACCTAGCTGAACCGAATATCCAGCTTGACCCCCTGGCGGAAAGTTATTGCTTAAATGCAGTAAAATATTGCTGGTACTGTTTATCTCTTTATGAGAAAAATTCAAAGAGCAAATGAGTATAAACTGAAACTTTTCCCTAAATGTTTATGTATTAACAATACAATTTAAAGAATTTATCTGCCAGATAAAAAATATGTAGACTTTATCTGAACTGGTGAGGTAGAATTTGAGGCATTGTTTTACACAGTCAATACAGCATATTCTCACCAAGTTTATTTCAAAGAATAAAATTCCTGAAACAGTTTTCTATGTGACAAAGTTGTGCTGTTTTGCAACTGTTTATAATATCCAGCTGTGGTTAATATCGATTGTTGGAGTTCACAGATAAAAATGGTAAGTCATAACATGAGGGAGCAGTAGGAGAAAAAAAGATTTTCTTTTATGTCCAAATTAAAGAGCAAGAAATTTGTTTTTGATATTTTCTTCACAGATAAAATAGTGCATATGTGATGTGAGACTTTATTTATTGAGTCAATTTTTGTCTTTTGTCAGTATTCGATGAAAAATTTCTCTCTCATAAATTCCCCTCACACTGTTTATTTTTAAGACTATTCTTCCTGTTTATCCTAAATATAAATGTATCTTTGGCTAATATAAATAATCTCTTTTAATCCACATTTCAATACCAATAATTATTTAGTCAGCTCTTTCTTTCAACTAAATTTTTGCTGGTGTGTTAGAAATTAGGCACACTAGAAAATGCAAATGAGTTAAAACTGATAGCAAGCTAGCTTTGCCAGTTTTTGCATAATTTTCTTTGCTTTTCCAAAAGTCACTTTCAGATACTTGCTCCTTACGCATAACAAAACAGTTCCCATTTTGGTGCCTGCTCAGAACCTGTCCTTAGCCTGGAGTCACAACTGAGACAGCCAGTGTGCCACTCTTATATCAGCTAAAACCAATCACAATGAACAATTTATGAAGTGACTTCTTTGTGCAATTGATCTTCTATTTTAGTTTTGTATTATTTAATATATACAAGAAGGCAAATAACAATGTTTGTTAAACATTCTCTATAATTAAAGTATCAGTGATTTTTTCACAGAAATTTTAACTATGCTTCCAGTATTTCTCTGAAAAACAATTATATATTTCTCTAAAAACAATATAAATATTAATGTATTTATTCTTGCAATTATTCAACTCTGTTCATTATGATTCACAATGGGAAGTTATATTTAAAATCTGTCTATAGAATAGAACCAATGGGAAAATTACAATGCAATACTGGCTTATTTTATGTTTTAAATAGCATAATGATGATAATAGTGTAGGAATATCAGTAGAGTGCTTTATAAACATTATTTCATTTAATCCTCAGAATTATACTGAGAATTAAGTGTTATACTATTTCATAAATGAATTCCACTGTGGCTCTGAGAATTTAGTCAGCCTGCTCCAAGTCAGACTTACACTTGAGTTTTCACTTTCCTGGGCTGGTCCTCACTTGATCGTGCTACAACTGAAAGTGGTCCAGTTCCAAGGTAATTTTCTACTGTAAAGTAAACTTTAACAAAACTTTCAACCAGATGTTTCCAACATATCAGCAGCATCTTTGGGAGTTTTTTCCACAGAGATGTCAGCATTGTTTTGAAGTGATTGAATGCCACTTATTAGAGGACTCTACCTTTACAAGCGCAATTCTGGGCATGAAAGTCATTATTTGGAGAGCCTTCTAGTCCCCCTTGCATCTAATACAATTGCTGAAACATAGAAATACATTGTGAGGACATATGCCTTAATTCTTAAGGTGTATTAACTTCTATAGGCTGGTTAAATACAATATGAGTGGAATGAGTATCAACACATTTCTATAAAAGAAATAATCCATAATCTCTCATTCCATAACTGGTAGTCTCCCATAACTGGTAGTATAATTTTTGGTGAGTTAACAGGACCGAGCCTCAGTTTAACCGTTTATAAAGCCAAGGCAATAATGCCTACCTACAACTGTTGTGAAAGTTGGAAAAATACATATGAAACAAATGCAGTGCCAGTTAAATGGTAAGTAAACAATATATGGTAGACATAATAAAGCAGCTACTATTATTTTATTAAGATTATCATATTCTAGGATTAATTTCTCTTTTCCATGGAGCAGTCTCATGTGACTTTGTGTTGCCCTTGTCACTTGCCTTGCATATCACCTGCTCTTCCTCTAGCCATGCCTGGTGAAAAGCTGTGCTAATGTTCCAGGTCTCTAAACAAGCTCATTTACAAAGTGGGTTGCAGCAGGAGGAACAGAGCGATGGGGAGGAGACAAAGCACAGATTTATACCTGCAGTGCCAACACCTTAGGGGCAGCCTAAGGAGTATGTCTACTGACTCCAGAATGTGCAGTTGGCATGGTAATATGAAAAGGCAGTGAGTGAGATTTGTTAGAGAGAAAAAGGCCCCAAATCATCAGGTCAATGTTTCCCAGCATGATTTCAAAGAAAAGTATATAAAAGAAGAGACGTCGTGTTTACTTGCCGTGTTTGGATAGGGATTTAACTCTTACGTGGTAGAGCTGGCACAGCAGAAGGGTAAACAAAAAATATGGTGCACTTGAACAGAGGGTACATAAGGGATATGTACATTACACTAGTTGAGGTCGAAGCAAAAAGTTCCAACAGCAGAAGAGCCCTTGCCAATTACATACTCATAAATCAGGAACAGGTCAGGCCTAGCCTAGAGCACGAGGAGGAGGGTGCAGAAATATTAATTAGCGACAAGACTGGCAGTAGCAAAGTTAAAAAATAACACTAAAAGTGATGGATATATGAAGAGTTTTTATTTGAGGAAAGGCTCTGATGCTATAATAAAGGGCCTGCAAGAAACATCCACCACGTTCCCTGGTCTATAGTCCTGTTTTATCTTGGGCCAGAGCACTTGTGTAAAATGGGTGACTTCTAGTTCAGTAGTTTTATAGCTAGTCACTTCAACTTCACAGGAAGGAAAATTAGCAAATCACAGGGGATTCCTATATGTCTCCCAAAGGATTCTCTTCCTTGGTAGCCATAGATATACAAGCAACCACTCAGGACAGACACGGACTTATTTTCTTTGTTATGTAGAAAAAAAAGAACAATATAATTTTCACAGATTATTAAAAAAATAGAAATTATCCATAGAATATAAATTATCTTAGAAAGCATTTCATATATCTCTGCTCTACACTTTGAACACTCTTTCTAATACCTCATTCTGTTTTCCCCTCAGTGACAAAGTAATCATATCTGCTGGCTAACTTAGAACACGTTACAAAATCATCAGAATGGCATTTTGCACTGGGGCTACATTTCAATCCACTCTTCTATATTGTTAGAGAAGTTGGTACCTGGACAATTTCTTACTGTCTCAGTACAAGCAAACTTTTTTACTCGTATGCCTCTTGTACCTGGGAACAAACAAAACATTGTTTTTCTCTGCCCTCCAAGCTGCCAATGTCCTTCAGCACACTTGACGTAATTGTGTTTCTTCTATGTAGGCTGTTGTGACAATGTGATATTCTCTGCATACCTAAGTCCTGCTGCTGTCCTGCTCCGGTTTCCTGAATAGCTATCATAATGACTTGTTAATAGTTCTTCACTGTTAATAATACTGCATGCCTCAGCTCATCTGATCCACGAAGTAAATGTGTGCTGTAGGCAGGGTGGGCCTCTATATCCCCATTTGGGGGATAAGAAAATACAGTTTTATAGAGCATAACTAATTTGCTCAAGATTACACAGCTCATAAATGATGGAATTAAAACTAGAACTCAGGTTTTTGGTTTCTATTGCAGCATCCTCTTCTATAGTTTATTGGTATCCACAACCATGCTAATTTTTACATGATATACAAAGTAAAAGTAAAATATTTTACTTAAATTTAAAGTCCTAACTAGTTTAGAAGTTATGCTAAAGACATGGAAATTAGATTTTTAAAATTACAGTACTAATTGTTTGATTCAGTTAACATATGCAAAAAGAGTTGGAGAAAATAGAAATTTAAACATGTTCATTTGCTCAGTAAATGTGTGTTATTTAGGAACAGTGCAGTCATTAAAATGAGGTTGTACTTGACAAAGTCTTATAAAATAAGAAAGAAAATTCAAATGAAACAAAAGGAAGAAAAGAAAAAGGAAATAAAAAAAGGAGATGAAATGTTGGAAGGAAGTAAAGAAAACTACTAGTTGCTGAGTATTTACTATGACGTGTCCTGTCACTTATAGTATCATGTGTAATAGGTAGTGTTATGTTAGGAAGGGGGTAGTTTCAGCAGAGAGTTGACGGGCATCTCAGCCAGGGCAGTTACATCCGGCCTGGCCTAGGTGGCCATGAACCTGACATGTGCAGAGTTCAAGAGGGAGACTGCTTCACTGGGATGGGGGATTCATGACAGCAATTATTAGGAAACAAGGTTGCATTAATTAGTGTAAGGTTGTACTTGTTCATAAGTTTCTCAAAATTTGCCAAAAACAAGTTTTGTACCAGATAGATATATGTTTTTGTCTTTTTTTCGGTCTGCCCAACATCTATTCCTCCTTTCTTCTGCTATCAGCACCTTCATTTAAGAGTAGAGAATAATCCCTTTCTCATCTCTGTCCATGTGATTAGAGTGAAGTTGACCGTATTCCCCATTCTGCTCCAAGGAGCTGGACATTTGGAATAAAACTGAAGCAGTAAAGTGGGATCTGAATAATGTTTGGAGATGAACTGTCTATAAAGCTAAAGAGAGAGAAAGAGAATGTGAAGATTTCTATATAAGAAATTTAGAAAAATAATGTTATACTGAAAGATGAGGGAAAGTTATGAAATAGAATCAAATCATTTTGGTAAGTAATATCTTTAAATTCCTTTAAAATTTATAAATTCCCTCTAGAAAATTGTGTTTAGCCCACTAATTTTAAATTTTATGTTCAGGACTCAAAATACTTCATTTATTGCCTCTACCTCCTTCCGCTGTCCATTTTTACGCTGTCTGTAAAACAAAATAGATCAAAGTCAGTTAATTTTAATTCTTTTGTCATTTCTTTTTTTATTATTTAAAAATTTATATAGTATTTGCCATGAGAATGATATGCAAGTTATATGTAATTTTTGAATCACAACAAAAAAACAAACTTATGAATCAACCACTGAACTTGAGAAATAGACCCTTCCCAGTCTCATAGCAGCACACTGCATTCCCCACGATGCTCTTCTTCACCACCATTCCTCCCCCCAGACAACCACTATCTGGAGCCTCACCATACTTTCTGAACCTCCAATATGCTTGCTAGGTTGTTTTCTTCTTCCTGGAGTACATCCTTTACAAGTTGTTTCAGAAAGCACAGCAAATTATCTCAACTTTCATTTATCCGAAAATTTCTTATTTGACTCTTGTACTCGAAATATCTTCGGGTATTCGATTCCTACCTGACGATCATCTTGTCCCAGCAATGTGAATATATTTTGCCACTCCTCTCTAGCTTACTTTGTTTTTACTATAGAACCCACAGTCAGTCCAAATTTGTTTCACCTATTTGCAGGGATTTTGTCTAAAAAAGAAAAACTCTGGCTTCTTTTAAAATCCTCTGTTCTCTCAATTTTAGTATTACTCAGCTTTTAATTCTGTTTGTAGTTACATCGGATGTTTTCTCAAATAATTTTTAATATTAATTTTCAAAATTAATTTAGCTGATTTTTTTCTAAATATCTAAGTTAACAAAGCTAATTTTTAATCCTCCTATGAAATATGTTCATCTTTCTCTCTCCTACTTCCCACTCTCCACAGCATTAGTAGTCTAATTTTGACTACTGATACATACATATATGTGTGTGTGTGTACACATATATATTTTATTTGGCTGATGCATCAAATTCTTATATTATGTTCAGTTGGCACATAATATTTCAACTTTCCCCATTATTCGTTCAATACTTTAACTTTCCCATTCCCATATTTTAAATGTTAATTTATTTTTAATTTGGCTGGAGTTTTTCTTGAAGGTGTGTTTTTAAGAAAGATAGGTTGATCTTTCGATGCTTTCATCTATTAGTGGCAACTTATTTGAGTATAGAGTTTTTCATCAAGAACCTTCTTTCCTGAAAATGCCAATAGTGCTCAATCACCTTTTGAATTTAGTGAAGCAGAATAGAAGTCTGAGGCTGTTGTTTATACACAAACTTTTATTTCTGCATGGATGAATATGAATTTTTATTCTTGAAATTAGGTTGCAAAATGAGGGATTGTCAAAAAATTAGGAAAAGAAACTAAGCAGAGTTTAGATCATGGAGAATCTTATTTCTCCAAGATATGGGAGTTTATATTTTAGATTATGGGACATTATTAGTTTTATTATTGTTACTACCATCATTAGCATTATTATTATTATCAGAATACCAGGTTTATGTGGGAGCTCTCCACTTAGCATCCTGTCAGCATCAGTCAGCTATTGCCGTATAGTAAACCACATTAGTGGCCTTAGAACACACACACACACATATTTAGTTCACAGATCTGCAGCTCAGAAATTTGAGTTGATCTCAGCAATGTGGTTGTGTTGTTTGGTCTGGTCTGGAATTGGCTAATCTCAGCTTTACTCATTCAATCATCTGTGGTCAGCAGGTACGTCAACAATGGCCGAGTAATTTATAATGACCTCAGATGAGACAGCAGGGACAACTAGGCCTTCTCTCCACGTGGCCTGTCATTATTCAGCAGGGTAGCTGGAGCTTGTTCACATGGTGACAAGGTCCCAAGAGCGACAGCAGGGCAAGCTCTAACTTAGAAGCACTTTTCAAGTCTGTTTGCACCATCTTTGTTACGGTTCCCATGGACCAAAGGAAATCACAAGGCTAGGCCCAGAGCCCGGGTGCAGAAAGCACTTCCAAGGAGCCTGGATACAGGGGAGCATGAACAAATTGGGGATATTACTGCATGGATCCACTACACTTGCCTAAATGGTCTTGAAAACACTGACACCCTCCTGCAGAACTCCGCTGGGGAGGGAGGTGTGCAGAACCAGTGCTCGTTGAAGCTGCTCTGTGTCTGCCTCACTTCTGGCCTCAGAGTCCCCCTCCCAAAAAAAACCAAAAATCAATTCTAGATCTTGACTCATCACATTGCTAGAAATAGAAGTTCTCATTATTATTTATATTTGTGTATTTGTAGAAACATTTAATATATGAGAAGGTTTAAACGGAATGAAAAATACTTGAACTATTTATTCAATATTTTCATACCAGTTTGATTTCAAACAATTGGTGAAGTTTGAGAAATATTAGCGTTACTGTCTTAGAGCTTCATGACATACGTTGATTTTTCACACTGAGGAATAGAAAGGAGAAATTGTGATGGGAAATGATAATAACAGTAACAACCATTTCCGCTTGCTTCCTCTATGCTCAACCATGCTGCGGAGCCCTTTACAGGAATCATCTTCCTTCCCAAGGAGACTGAGTGAGGTATCAGCACGCACAATTCAGGATGCCAGGCTTTGTAGCACAAATAAATGTTTATTAATACATATTACTCAATTATATATTAATATTTAATTAATAATAAAATATATACCTAATTGTAATCTTAAAGTTTCTGTTGTTTGCATTATTAGTTCTGATGGTTCTGTTCAATATAAAGGAATAAAACATTTTTCTTAAATAACTTTAGATGGGAAAGATCTAATTTAATTTACAGGCAAGACAACGTTATTCTTTAAATACGTGCTATATTCTACCTATTTTTAAAACGCCCTTTTGGTAACTAAAGAATGGTTTATTTGTACACCCACCCAGGAGTTCTCGCCTTCCCCCCACCCGTATGTGTTTCTCACCCCTGACTCAAAAGTTAGTCTTTTATAACTAAATGAGTTTTGCTGAAATGAATTATTTTTAAAAAGATCTGTACAAAGTTGAAATTAGTTTTCCAGTTGCCTCATTGCCTTTTGAAATGAAAATTGGCCTAACGAGTGAGAATTAGTGTGCGACATTTCAGAACACGTGGGGACCGGACCGGCTCTCAGGGAGGGGAACTGTTCTCTATTATCTTTCGCAGGGATCACCTCAGGGGCTTTTAGCATTGTCTTTCTCTTTCCTCCTCCTCTGTGCTCCCAATAACTTGCTGTGGGTATTTCCAGCACGCCACACAGACACACAACTGCTGCTGCTGCTAATGAGAACCATTCGCCTACTTTCTCCCCGCCCCGCGCTCAGAATGCACCGTCTAGAGCCAAGGTCCCGGCGGAAAACGTAACTGGAACAATGACGACAGGAAAAAGCCTGGGTAAGATGGGCACGGGCAAAATGTGATTAGCACAGCGTGTGTCGCCCTGACCTGGGGGAGGAAGCCGTTTCCCTCCGCGCGTTCCGCCGGCTCTGCCGCCCTGGACGGGGAGGCTGCGGCTCACGCCCCACGTGCAGCGTGGCGCTGGGCCTCCTGGAAGCGCGCCTCCTTAATGCGTGATAGCTGACCGACTCCAATGAGCTGCAAGGCTAGATCAGGCCTCCTGCTTCATATTTCGTGTTTTATGTTGGAGAAAGAATGGATCATAATCTTTAAATGGAATTTCTCAGGGCCCTTGTGAACACTGAGAGTCTCTTGAATTTGCTATTGTCAACCAAATTGGAAATTAATTAATTTAGCAACAAGAGTTTAAGAAATGTGTGCATTTAAAGATTATGGGGTGATTTTGTTCCATATGTGTTGAACGCTTACTGTGACCAGAGCAACAAAGCACTGTGGAGGGACTTCACAGCCAATAGAAGACTAAGTCCCTTTCCTCAAGGTATGTGGGTCCATGTCAGACAGATCTTCAAGGGGTGTTTTTAACAGAAGTAGAAAATACAGACCTGAGGTTATGAGGCAAGGCTTTTACAACTGCAAAAATAATAAGAGGAAAACTCTACAAAACATCACAACCTCATGAAGCTGCACACATATGTATCTTTGGGTTAGATTATATGTTATGAATGTCACTTTGTAGTTCACTATAGAACAGTTTCTTTTTATCATAAAAGGAAACATAAAATTCGTTAAGACAATAACTGTAGAAAAAGTAATTTCTTTCACAAATTTATTCCTGACTAAAACAAGTATTTAAAAACTTAAAATTTTCCCTATTGATCTGCTTGCTTCTCCTCCATCCCTCCCATTCTCTTAAATAATATCACTTGCTAACAAGTTGTCTAAACCGGGGAGCTCATGATTATGTTTGATTTCTCCTTCACCCTTACATTCCATATCAGCTGGAAGCCACGTTACCACCCCAGCCAGCTCTGTAGCTTTGGAGTCCTCGGGCAACCACCTCTTCCTCTCCATCCCCATTGCCTTATTTTCAGCCTCTTCATGTGTTACGCGGGCAATTGGTATGGCGTGTTTGCATTTGACCTCTTGCCACTGCCGCCCACATTCTACTCTGCTATGACCCTGCTCTTTTAAAAGACTTCTGATGAATTTCCATTGCCTATAGAAAAAAGTCTACACTTTAGTCATGGTACATGAGGAACAATGGAAACAACATTTATACCAGCTCAGTAGTATGACAGTACTCTGAGGGAGATATTTTTATGCAATTTATTCAAGATTAGAAGAACTAATTACCTTGCCCAAGACACACAGTAAATAAGAGAAGAGCTGATGCTTGTTCAGCTCCATCTGCCTGACTGCAAAGCAAGGCTGTGGGCCACCTCTCCCACCTCATCCCAATCACTGCCCGCCACAGGTCCTTGGCTGGATGGCCCATACATCTTGTTAAGCTCTCTCATCCCTACCCATCTTTCAAAAGTGAAATCAAGTGTATCTTCATTTTGTCAGTTTCCCTGAAACCCTCTCCCAAGAAAGATTATTTAATTATGCATTCGTATACCCATAATATTTCACATATTCCTCTATTGAGCAATTTCAGATTATATCAGAGTTATCTGGTTATTTATTCATCTCAACCATTAGACTACATATCCTTTGAGACCTGGGACCATATGTGAGTCCTTCCTAATATCCATGGTACCTGATATAATTCATATTTCATAGTAGGACTTCAATAAATATATGTTGGATTAATGTGCTATTTCAAAGAATTATAGAGTGATCACTTTCAAAATGCTTTATGTAAGGAGATTGAGAAAGGCATTTTCTGCACATTGCGTTTGGTAGTTTTGTTTCTTTTTTCTTTGCAGAGTCCTTAGTTCATAGCAAATACAGATATAAATATATTTATTATCTATGTGCAGATACACAAGTATCTCTACATTATATGCATTCATGTATATGTTAAATGCATTATGAACATACATAAAATAATTGCACATATAGTACATATTTATTTTTATTCCAAATAATTTATCAAATAGACGACAGTTAACTTGAACAATTGCTTTCCTATTTTATATCCTATCTTTAACCTGGGAAATTAATTTTTAAAACAATTTCAAAGAAATTGGTAATAATCCACTGATGTTATTCACTTTGTTATGAAAAAAAATATCCAAATCTTGGAAATACATTTTTAAAAGAATCCTATATGCATAATAAAGTTTGACTCTAAGAAATATGGTTTTGTTTCACCTATTTACTATTGATTAGGGCCTACATTCTGCAAAGTTATATATTAATTTATAAAAATTGATATGTAGCAAATAATTCCATTTATTTTTTTTATTTTTTTTTTGTTTTTAAAATGTTTAAAAAACTTTAATTGTCGTAAAAAATAACATAAAATTTACCCCCCCAACCATCTCTAAGTGCACAGTTCAGCAGTGTCGACTATATTCACATTATTGTGTAACAGATCTCTAGAACTTTCTCTTCTTGCAAGACCGAAACGCTACATCCATTGAACAATAACTCCCCATGTCTGCCTCCTCCTGGTCCCTGGCAGCCACCGTCCTACTTTCTGTTTCCATGAGTTTGACCACTTCAGATATCTCATAGAAGTAGAATCATGCAGTATGTGTCCTTTTGTGACTGGCTTATTTCTCTCAATATAATGTCCTCAAGGTTCATCCATGTTGTAGCATGTGACAGGATTTCTTTCTTTTTAAAGACTGAATAACATTCCGTTGTATGTATCCATCAATGGACATTTGGGCCACTTCTGCCTCTTGGCTATTGTGAATAATGTTGCAATGAACATAGGTGTGCAAATATCTCTTCAAGGTCCTGCTTTCAATTCTTTTGGATATATACCCAGAAGTGGGATTGCTGGATCATATGGTATTGTTTTATTTTCTGAGGAACTGCCGTACTGTTTTCCATAGTGGCTGAACCATTTTACATTTCCATCAGCGGTGTACGAGGGTTCTAATTCTCCACATCCTCACCAACACTTGTTATTTTCTATTTTTTTGATAATGACCATCTTAATGAGGGTGAGGTGATATCTCATTGTGTGTTTGATTGCATTTCTCTAACGATTAGTGATGTTCAGCATCTTTTCATATGCTTGTTGGCTATTTGTGTATCTTCTTTGGAGAAATGTCTATTCAAGTGGCACTTAATTTTTTTTTTGGAGAGGTAATATCATGCCATTTTTGTTAATGTTTTAATGGTTTCTAACATTGTGAAATTTTGGGTTGTACATTTTTGTTTGTCCATCACCATATATATGACTCCCTTCACCCCTTGTGCCCAACCCCCACCCCCACTGCCCTGGTAACCACAGTCCAGTTTTCTCTGTCCATGTGTTGGTTTATATTCCACATATGAGTGAGATCATACAGTGTTTGTCTTTCTCTTTCTGGCTTATTTCACTTAACATAATACGCTCCAGGCCCATCCATGTTGTTGCAAATGGGACGATTTTGTCTTTTTTTATGGCTGAGTAGTATTCCATTGTATATATATACCACATTTTCTTAATCCAGTCGTCTTTCGAGGGACACTTAGGTTGCTTCCACTTCTTGGCTATGGTGAATAATGCTGCAATGAACATAAGGGTGCATAAGCCTCTTTGGATTGTTGATTTCAGGTGCATTGGATAGATTCCCAGTAGTGGGATGGCTGGATCATAGGGCATCTCTATTTTTAATTCTTTGAGGACTCTCCATACCGTTTTCCATAGAGGCTGCACCAATTTGCATTCCCACCAGCTGTGTATGAGGGTTCCTGTTTCTCCATATCCTCTCCAACATTTGTTGTTTTTTTGTCTTGGTGATTATAGCCATTCTAACAGGCGTGAGGTGGTATCTTAGTGTTGTTTTGATTTGCATTTCCCTGATGATTAGTGATGTTGAGCATCTTTTCACGTGCCTATTGGCCATCTGTATATCTTCCTTGGAGAAGTGTCTGTTCATTTCCTCTGCCCATTTTTTGATCGGGTTGTTTGTTTTTTTGTTGTTCAATTGTGTGAGTTCTTTATATATTATGGAGATCAACCCCTTGTCTGATGTATGTTTTGCAAATATTCTCTCCCAGCTGGTTGGTTGTCTGTTCATCTTGATTCTGGTTTCATTTGTCTTATAAAAGCTCTTTAATCTGATATAGTCCCACTTGTTTATTTTTTCTTTAGTTTCCCTAGTCTGGGTAGGCATGTCATCCGAAAAGATTCCTTTAAAACCAATGTCAACTAGTGTGTTGCCTATATTTTCTTCTATGAGTTTTATAGTTTCAGGTCTCACCTTCAGGTCTTTGATCCATTTTGAGTTAATTTTTGTGAATGGCGATAGCACATGGTCCACTTTCATTCTTTTGCATGTGGCTGTCCAGTTTTCCCAACACCATTTATTGAAGAGACTTTCCTTTCTCCATTGCATGTTCTTAGCACCTTTGTCGAAAATTAGCTGTCCGTATATGTGTGGTTTTATTTCTGGGCTTTCAATTCTGTTCCATTGATCTGTGTGTCTGTTTTTGTACCAGTACCATGCTGTTTTGATTACTATTGCTTTGTAGTATGTTTTGAAGTCAGGGATTGTGATGCCTCCTGCTTTGTTCTTTTTCTTTAGGATTTCTTTAGCTATTCGGGGTCTTTTGTTGCCCCATATAAATTTTAGTATTCTTTTTTCTATTTCTGTGAAGAATGTCATTGGGATTCTGATTGGGATTGCATTGAATCTGTAGATTGCTTTAGGTAATATAGACATTTTAACTATGTTTATTCTTCCAATCCACGTGCATGGGATATCTTTCCATTTCTTTATGTCATCATGGATTTCTTTCAATAATGTCTTGTAGTTCTCATTGTATAGGTCCTTCACCTCCTTGGTAAGATTTATTCCTAGGTATTTTATTCTTTGTGATGCAATTGTAAATGGGATTATCTTTTTGAGCTCTCTTTCTGTTAGTTCATTATTAGCATACAGAAATGCAACTGATTTTTGTAGATTGATTTTGTACCCTGCAACTTTGCTGTAGTTGTTGATTGTTTCTAATAGTTTTCCAACAGATTCTTTAGGGTTTTCTATATATACAATCATGTCATCTGCAAATAGTGAGAGTTTCACTTCTTCGTTACCTATTTGGATTCCTTTTATTCCTTTTTCTTGCCTAATTGCTCTGGCCAAAACCTCCAGTACTATGTTGAACAGGAGTGGTGAGAGTGGGCAGCCCTGCCTCGTTCCTGTTCTCAGAGGAATGGCTTTCAGTCTTTCCCCGTTGAGTATGATGTTGGCTGTGGGTTTGTCATATATGGCTTTTATTATGTTGAGGTACTTTCCTTCTATTCCCATTTTATTGAGAGTTTTTATCATAAATGGATGTTGTATCTTGTCAAATGCCTTCTCTGCGTCTATTGAGATGATCATGTGGTTTTTATTCTTTGTTTTGTTGATGTGATGTATCACGGTGATTGATTTGCGGATGTTGAACCATCCCTGCGTCTCTGGTATAAATCCCACTTGATCATGTTGTATGATCTTTTTAATATATTGTTGTATTCGGTTTGCCAATATTTTGTTGAGGATTTTTGCATCAATGTTCATCAGCGATATTGGCCTGTAATTTTCTTTCTTTGTATTGTCTTTACCTGGTTTTGGTATCAGGGTGATGTTGGCCTCGTAGAATGATTTAGGAAGTGTTCCATCTTCCTCTATTTTTTGGAATAGTTTGAGAAGGATGGGTATTAAATCTTCTTTGAATGTTTGGTAAAATTCACTGGAGAAGCCATCTGGTCCTGGACTTTTATTTTTGGGGAGGTTTTTGATTACTATTTCAATCTCTTTACTTGTTATTGGTCTATTCAGATTCTCCATTTCTTCTTGGTTCAATTTTGGGAGGTTGTATAAGTCTAAGAATTTATCCATTTCTTCTAGATTGTCCAATTTGTTGGCATATAATTTCTCATAGTATTCTCTTATAATCCTCTGTATTTCCATGGTATCCATTGTAATTTCTCCTCTTTCATTTCTAATTTTATTTACTTGAGCCTTTTCTGTTTTTTTCTTAGTAAGCCTGGCTAAGGGTTTGTCGATTTTGTTTATCTTCTCGAAGAACCAACTCTTTGTTTCATTAATCCTTTCTACTGTTTTTTTGGTCTCAATTTCATTTATTTCTGCTCTGATTTTTATTATTTCTCTCCTTCTGCTGGCTTTGGGCTTTGTTTGTTCTTCTTTTTCTAGTTCTGTTAGGTGTAATTTAAGGTTGCCTATTAGGGCTTTTTCTTGTTTGTTAAGGTGGGCTTGTATCGCTATGAGTTTCCCTCTCAGGACCGCTTTTGCTGCATCCCATATGGTTTGATATGGCATGTTATCATTTTCGTTTGTTTCCAGATAGTTTTTGATTTCTCCTTTAATTTCATCAATGATCCATTGGTTGTTCAGTAGCATATTGTTTAATCTCCACATTTTTGTCACTTTCCCAGTTTTTTTTTCCTGGTTCATTTCCAGTGTCATAGCCTTATGGTCTGAAAAGATGCTTGTTATGATTTCAATCTTCTTAAATTTATTGAGGCTTGCTTTGTTTCCCAACATATGGTCTATCCTAGAGAATGTTCCATGCTTGCTTGAGAAGAATGTGTAGTCAGCTGTTTTTGGATGGAGTGCTCTGTATATGTCTACTAGGTCCATCTCGTCCAGTTTTTCATTTAAGTCTAATATTTATTTATTAACTTTTTGTCTGGATGATCTATCCATTGCTGTAAGTGGGGTGTTAAGATCCCCTACTATTATTGTGTTGTTGTTGATGTCTCTTTTTAGGTTTGTTAATAGTTGCTTTATGTACATTGGTGCTCCTATGTTGGGTGCATATATATTTATAAGTGATATGTCTTCTTGATGGAGTGTCCCTTTTATCATTATATATTTCCCTTCTTTGTCTTTCTTAACCTGTTTTATCTTGAAGTCTACTTTGTCTGATATGAGTATGGCAACACCTGCTTTCTTTTGTTTGCCATTAGCTTGGAGTATTGTCTTCCATCCTTTCACTCTGAGCCTGTGCTTGTCTTTAGTGCTGAGATGTGTTTCCTGAAGGCAGCATATTGTTGGGTCTTGCTTTTTAATCCATCCTGCCACTCTGTATCTTTTGATTGGAGAGTTCAATCCATTTACATTTAAGGTAATTATTGATATATGAGGGCTTAATGTTGCTGTTTTGTCACTTATTTTCTGGTTCTTTTGCATTTCCTTTGTTTCTTGTCCCATTTGTTTTGGACTGCCAATTCAGTTTGGTTGTTCTGTCTTATGATTCTTCTAGTTTTCTCTTTGTTTATCATATGTGGTTTTGCTTTGATTATTTGTTTAGTGGTTACCTTGAGGTTTGGGCAAAAAATCTTGTGTATGAGATAGTCCATTATCTGATAGCCTCCTATTTCCTTATACTAAGTCAATTCAATCACTTTCCTCTTCCCCTTCTAAGTTGTTCTTGTTATACCTTATTCTATCTTGTGTTGTGGCTGTGTGTTTACAGTGATGAGGTTAAATTTATTTTTGGTGACTTTCTTCCTTTGATCTTTGAGTTTAGTATTTAAGTGGTTGCTAACCTATTCCGGTAAAGATCTACTATTTTTCTGAGTTTGTCTACCTACATTTCTCCTTCCTCCAAGCTTTGTGTTCCCTTTCTCTTCTTTTTTTCAGGCCTGAGGGCCTTCTTGAGTATTTCTTGTAATGGGTGTCTCGTGGCCATGAACTCCCTTAGCTTTTGTTTATCTGGGAGAGTTACTATTTCTCCATCATATTTGAAGCATATTTTTGCTGGATAGAGTATTCTTGGCTGAAAGTTTTTGTCTTTCAGTATTTTGAATATATCATTCCAGTCTCTTCTAGCCTGAAAAGTTTCTGTTGAGAAATCCGCTGAGATCCTGATGGGAGTTCCTTTGTACGTTATTTTTTGTTTTTGTCTAGCTGCCCTTAATATTGTTTCTTTGTCGTTGACCCTGGCTAGCCTTACCACTAGGTGTCGTGGTGAAGTCCTTTGTCTGTTAATATATATAGGTGTCCTGTTGGCTTCGCTTACTGGTATTTCCCGCTCCTTCCCCAGATTTGGGAAATTCTCAGCTATTATTTCCTTGAACAGGCTCTCTGTTCCTCTTTCCCTCTCCTCTCCCTCAGGGATACCTATAATTCTTATGTTACATTTTCTAATAGAGTCAGATATTTCTCGGAGTCTTTCTTCATTTCTTTTTAGTCTTAGTTCTCTCTCCTCTTCCATCTGGAGTATATCTGTATTCCTATCCTCTAAAGTACTAATTGTTTCCTCCATATTGTCAGCTCTGTTCTTTAAAGATTCCAGATTCTCCTTTATCTCCTCCATTGTGTTCTTCATCTCCATCAGCACTGATTGGTTTTTCTTTATGATTTCAATCTCTTTTGTGAAGAAACTCCTAATCTCATTGAATTGTTTGTCCGTGTTGTCTCGTATTTCGTTGAGTGTTTTTATGATAGCTATTTTGAAATCTCTGTCATTTAGTTTATGGATTTCTGTGTCTTCGGGGTTGATTTCTGGGTGCTTGTCATTTTGGTCTGGTGATTTCATATAGTTTTGCATTGTGGTTCCTGTGTTGGTTTTGTTTTTCCTCATCCTGGAAGTCTCTGGTTGCAATTTCCACCTGCCGCCACTGTCTGGTGGTAAAGGGCTGTGTAGTCTAAGCCCCCTGCGCTCTGCTCCGGTTTTTCTGCTGCGATCCGCAGTTTTGTTTTTTTTTTTTTCCCCCGCTGGGATCCACGGGTCCAGTTGTTTGATCAGGTCTGCCTCCGATCGCTAGGTCTGGTCGGTTGAGCTGCAGAGTCCGGGTTGTGGGGATGGGGGAGCTCTCTCTTTTGCCCTCTGGGTCCCTGACGTGGGAGGCTTCTCATTTGCCCCTCTTTATCCGCTCTCTGGGGTGCTCAGATGTTGATGGTAGCCCTGTGGCTCCTCTGAGTCCTCTGTGCGGGGGTTTCCCACTGGCTGAGAGAGTCCGAAGAGCCACGGTTTCCCCGCTGAGGGCCGCCCCTCCCCCTCTCTGGGAGCCGCGTGGACCGGGATCGCTGATCTGATGGGGAGGGAGCGGAGTTCTCCTTACCTCTCCCCACTTCCTCCGGGGGCCCAGCACGTTCCGCTCTCAGATGTGCGGCAGTGTGGATCCCTCCGCTCTAGGTTTTCGCTGTCTGGGATTCCGTTGTTGGTCTGTGACTGTTGCTTTTGTTGCATCTTGTCGGGGGAAGAGTTCACGGGAAAGCTCACTCCGCCATGATGCTGGCATCACTGGCCAATAATTCCATTTATTAAAGATTCAAATAAATTTCATCCACTAGAAGAGATAAATCCGAATCTTATGGTTTTATTGCCCAGTAATATGTTAACCTGTTTTGTGTCTATCTGTGTGAATTTGTTACAGCATTCTTTTTTCCCACAGATTTTATATGTCTCTCCTATCCCCTTCTGAATTGTATTATTTAGCTTACTAATGAGTGTGATAGGCAGAATAATGCCCCCTCAAAGATGTTCACACCCTAATCCCAGTAACGTGTGACTATGTTACCTTACATGGCAAAAGGGACCTTGCAGATGCATTCAAAGTTATTGAATTTGAGATGGGGAGAGTATCCTGGATTATCCGGGTGGGTCCAATTCTATCAGTCGTTAAAAGGAGAGAACTGTTCCTGACTGGTCAGTGAGGGAGATTCTACAGACAACAGAACGTGTCACAGAAATATCGCAGTGGGAAGGACTCAGTGCCCCGTGGCTGGTTCTGAGATGTAGGAGGCTATGGACAAGTATGAAAGAGAGGCCTCTTGGTGATAAGGGCGGCCCCCACCTGACAACCAACACCAACAAAAACAAAATAGGAACCTTGGTCTTGTAACCACAAGAAACTGAATTTTGCTAACAACCCAAACGAGTAGGAAATGGATTCTTGCCTAGAGCCTCCAGAAAGGACAACAGCCCTGCTGGCCTCTTGATTTTACCCAGTGAGACTCATGCTGGGCTTCAGTCCTAAAGAACTGCACAGTAATTACTTTGCATTACTTTAAGACACCAAGTTGGTGGTGATCTATTACAGCAGCAAGAAAAAACTAATGTAATGAGTTTAAAAATCTTTGCTATTCAATCTATATTTGTGTGAGAGTCACATATTTAACTTTTTGAAAATGATACTTGGGCAATTACGAGGTCTCCTTGAGTGTTCATGCCACTTTGAAATTGGCTTAAGTGAGCCTCTGAATTATGGATTGAGAAATACTGTTTAATCTTCTCCTTTATCTGGCTTAGAAATTAATGATCTTCTCAGAAAAGATCCTTCTGCTTAAGGCAAAGATCTCCTGTTTCAAGGATCTTCCGGAAGGAGACCTATTCCTAAGAATCGGCTGGTCCTTGAGAGTGGAAACTGTAAAATATTTCCTAGTGAAGCGTCACCATTTTATATGCCTTGAGAAAAAGAAAGGGAATCCCTTTGTTAGAGCCTTTAGTCTGATAAGACAATATATCCATTAACTACAAAAAAAGGTTTCTAAGCTGAGAGAAAGTTGATAAAATGTCAAGGATCCATTTACAAAATAGATTGAAGAATGCCATTTCTAAGACAGAAGGATGGCGACAACTTTGGGAGAGGCTAGAAGTGCTGATAAGATTCTAAAAGGCTGTGGGAATGATCGTATCTGACTGGCTCCTCCACTCTATGGGGAAGCATTTTACTATTTTACGTAAGTAACTGGGTACAAGTTACAGAGGATGAGAATTTTGTGTCTTTATTTTAATTGGCTGAAGAAAGAATTATGACTATTAGCCAATGTTTATAAAAACTGTTTACTGATTACAAGTATGTAATTTCAGCCAGCTTTTGAGCATTAAGATGGAAAAATACCCTTAGAATATTTGGAAAATTCTTAAAAATAGGCAGATAGTTATATTGTGTTGTTCACTACACTCTCCCTTGAGTATATGAGCTAAATCTTCAATAAGAACTTTGTTTCGCCTAAAGAATTATCTAGAATAAAATTATGTTTATCTTTTTTTCTCATATATCCTTGGGAAAATGCCTTTTATTCGAAATATCATTTTCCTAAAATGCCTTTTATCAAATGTTTCCATTTTCCTAGAGAGAGACAGAACATACACACACACACACACACACACACACACACACACTTATGTTAATCTATGCTGCCTTGCGCCAGAAACAATGCAATCTACATTAGTAAGAAAATATAGACTGTTTACACATTTAGGCAACTATGTAAGATATGTCTTAATGAGGAAATATGTAAGAGCATGGTTATATAAATGTATTCTATTCTAGCCAATGTCTATATCATAGTTTGGCAATTAGTGAAATTTATGAATTGTTGGAGCCTTACTTCATATGCTACCTAGAGAATTCTTTTAATCTAAGCCATTTGGAAAAAAGAATTTATCATTGCTAGGAAGTAAAAAGAAAAGGAGAAAAATGATCTTATTTTAACTAACACAGTATGAAAATTTTTATAAAGAGACTTTAACCTTTATGTTTGTACTTTAAGATGTACCATGATTTATTCTAGTGAGTTTGGAATTAAAGTGTAAGTTATTATTTTTGGTCAAATATTGACAATGGGGCAGATTTTAGTTTCATTTTCCATCACTCTGACAATATTTATGTGGAATGCTGATCTTTGTATTCATTTTGCCAAAGTAAAACATGACCATATTCTAAAGGGAAAAATTATAAAGTATTATAAAGTATGTATAATATATAAAGTCTGAGACTTATGTATTTCAACCAGTTGAAGTTTCCCTTTAGAAAATACTTTAATTAAAAAAAGACCAAAATTCTGGCTCTGAGTTAATGATATGTTTCTTTAAAGGGAAACACTGCCTAGTCTGTGATTTGGTGCCTCATTTCTGTAACTTGGCGAGGATGAAGTTTCTTAGATCAGTCTAAAAAGAGGAAGGCCCTGATTTAATCTGATTATAGGTTCAAACAATTATACCCTCTCTTTCCCATTTCCTGCCAATCATGTTATCCCTAACATAGAGAAATTCTTCTTTTCCTTTGTCTCAGAGTATATTGAAGATTTAGAGGCATTAATGAGAGCTACAGAGAGAGGAAGAGCCAGAGTGAGAACGAGAGAGAGAGAGATGCCTGAGAGAGCACCACTAGCTTTGCCCTTCGGAATTTCCCTCTCGCGTTCACAGACAGCAGGGATAACTTTTATTGTTTATTGATTAGCTCTAAAATAATCGTTGAGAATCTGAAATTCACACCAATGTGATTGAAAAATTAGCAGTAGAAGAAAATTTGTCTACATAGGACAAAAGAAAGAAATTATTTTTAAATTAATAAAAAGACTTAAAGAATAAAATGCTCCTGGGAAACACTTTTTCTGTATACAAAAAACTTTAAATTATATACCCTAGGCAGAGAGACAAGCATTATATGAAATTCAGTTGATACTACCAAATAATTAGACATCATTTAATTTTTTATATCATAAACCTAAGAATAGATTCTGTTTTCTTCTGTTTAGCAATTTCTTCAGTCTGAGTTCATTTATAGCGTCATTTACCAAATAATTATTAGTTCTCAAGAAAATTCTTCAATAATGTATTGTGCTATTAATTGAAGGTGTATTTCTCAAGAAATATGAAGATGCATCCATGCAATTCAGTCAAGCACAAATCTAATGATATGTACGAGGTAACAAAATTGGTATGTCAGCATTTTGGATATAATTGAAAAGCTTCAGATTGCCATTACCTCTATGCTAAATAACATACATTATCCCCCAGATTACAGACAAGCATATGCCTAATTATTTTATTTCTGGCATGCATTACAGAAGAACTCTTTCTCGAATAATAGAATTAGAGAAAATGTTTCTCTCTGTTTCATCACCCTTTCCTGATCTGTTTGAAAATCATTAACTTCCTAGAGAGTGGAACAAAGAATCAATAGACGTTGGCATAATACCTTAGCACTGTTGCTGATACTTTCCATTTTGTTTCACAAAAGAAAACTTTCTGATTTATTCAATTTTCCATTGAAAAAAATGTTGTAAGCTAAAAATATGCTCATCTATCTTAAATGTGACTGGGCTAAAAGATTTCTATTCGGTCAAGAAAGTCAGATTTTGGTTCTGTCCATGTTTGTCTTCTGGGAAAGAGATCTATAGCTAGCAAGACCTATGGAGAACCAAGAATGAATAATACAAATAGATCATATACATAGAGCACTTACATTCCCTTTTCATCCTGATAACAACCCTGTGGGGTAGGGTCTTTTCCCCACATGTTGTTGATGAGCCAGCTTAAGCTAAGCCAGGATAAGTAACTTACCCGGGATCATAGAATTAGTAGATGGAGCAGGACAGGGCCAGACCTGTCCTGCTCTGTCTTTTACACCTAACTACCACACTAAGTAACTGCTACCCAACTCAAATTTATTGGCTCTAAAATTTCCACCCTCATAGAAGTGTTTGTATTTATTTGTATTTTTTATTAAGTAAGACTGGGAAAGATGGAGTGGCAGAAACAAAAATCTAAGGAAGTTCTAGAAGGAGAAGAGATTAAAATGAGATATGGGGAAAATTTTTAGATTTTATTTGTGATATCTAATTAAACATAGAAAAATAATGCCATTGTTTTTAAAAAATCAACGGAATGGTTAGGTTTTTCAAGGTTCCATTTCTCTTAATAAAATCTCTACCAAAATAAAAATAAAGATAGAGTCAGTTCCATGTGTTGAATATAACCATCCAACTTATCACTTATATTCGCTTGAAATTTCATAACCATAGCAATCACTCAACTTTCTCTGCCACCTAATGATTAAGCACATTCAAGCGAGTCAACAATGGTTGAGCAGCATTACATGTAAGGTGGTGAGGCTGATGTTGTAACATACATGATTCATGCCATCAAGATGCTCCCAACCGAGTAAAGGGAATAAAACCTTTTTTATTCCCTTTAGCATCTGTCATAGAAGGTAGAATATGAGGAAATCTGTGTCAGGCACGTGAAGAGCACTGATGGCTCAGAAGAGGTCAGTGGAGCCTTAGAGAGGGGACAACTTTTCCACTGGGCCTTGGATAGCAGGCAGACAATATCTGGACAGGGAAAGGAGTAGGAAAGAGAAGCAGGGCATTCCTTAAAGAAAAAAAAAGCCTGAGAAGCATAGCAGTAGTGAATAATAGAGCATATTTTGTATATTCTAATGTAATTCTCCTGAAGAAGGTGAATGGAAGTGACAGTGGGACCATATCTTGGAGGTCTTTGAATGTCCTATTAAGGAATTTAGATTTAATTACTGCCTTTGAAGGAGATTCAGCAAACAGCTCATATATCCTCTCAAGTTCCCAGCTGGAATCATTCTGTAATGTAACCTAAAATGATGGGTAGATTTATTCAATTTTTGTGTTAGAGTTGTGGTGTTAAAAATCACAAGAGATCTGTATCATTAGGTGAGACTGCCTATTTCCATGTCAGAGATCCACAGCTGTTCAGGCTGAAGTTGCACAGTGGCCTTTGGTCTCAAGAGACAAACTCCAGCCATCAAAAAGAAATACTTCCCGTTGTTGGAGAGCTAAATTAATCTGTTTTCCTGTGTAAATACTCATTATAGGCATCTCTCAAATCTACCCATTTTCCCCCTCAAATATGGTTCATCCTCATAAATGATATGAGAAATAGGAGACAAAAGGAAATTTTTTTGCTGATTGTTCTATAGCTTAAAATATCAATAATTATTAGACTGTACTAGACTCTACTAAAACTTTTGAGAAATAAACTATCCCTATGCTAAATATTCTCTATGTGATGAAACAATGTATACTTCATAAATGATGTTTATGAGAAAAGGATAAACATGTTTATAATATAATTAGTGAAAAAGAGTTACAAAAGTATACTGACAGCATGTTCTACTAAGATATATCAAGATGTAAAGAAAAATCTTGAAGAAACTCAGGTGGCATATTAACTTGTTGGGGTTTATACTTGTTTAAATTTCCAATGCTACTTTTCTGATTTAAAGACTTCAATCCAAATGATTCCAAAAGAGCTTTTAGTATATTCTCAATAAAATGTTATGGTAGCATTTTGAAGAAATTCGTCAAGGAGTCCTTTGCTCCATCCTAGCATCCCTCCCTATCCCAAACTCTCCGGAACAGACATACATGCAGGTTGGTATTGTATATTTAAGAATGTGTCCCTTTTCCCTTTACCATTTAAGTGATGTGAGGTGTTCTCTCATAGTAATAAGCCTCCATGTCCCTTGTCATGCAAACTGATACACACCTCACTCCCTAAGACCTTGATGTGGTGTAAATGTAAAATAGGGTTAATTGAGCGAAAAGTGAGCAGAGAAGTATCAGAGCACATGATATCCATGGGCTCTCAGACCAGAGGAGACTTAGACCAGCTATGGCTGCACTGGATGCACCGTGGAAAGAGCTCCTGGTGAGGGAACTTCCTGTTGAAGGAAACAGTGGGCAGAGAACATCAGACAAAGGTGGAACAACAAGAACTTTCTTGTCAATAAAAAAGTCTTGATAAATAAGGCTGAGTCTCAGGGGCTCAGCCTCTGGTATCAGCCAGTTCTTCACTGAGCTGCTCTAGACCTGCTGAAGGGCTTCTTGCCTTCTTGCTCATTATCCAAAGTGGAGAAAAAGGGCCTCCAAGGTCATTGAATTTGTCTCTTGTCATCCGTATAATGTAGTTTGGTCAAATCCCATGTCAACATAGCTGAGCAGCTAAGTAATAGTGCAGTTAACTAATGTAATATTTGATAGTTTAAATAGGAAAGACATAGCTGAGCAATGATTTAGTCTTAAGCCAGAAACTGGGATGTGATGGAGAGTAGGTGATAAAAAATAGTACTATCCACTATTTCTGGCTCAAAGAGCCAGTTTCACTATAGTTTGAGAAAGAAAATGTACACATGTGAAATCATTTCAATATTCATGATGCTCCAAAAATCCAAAATGAGTGACACAGAAATAATCATTGGTATATATTTGTTCCTCTAGCAATTCTATGTTTCAGTTCTATGGCAAAATAAACAGTCTCTAGTTGAATAAAATTATAAAGAGTAACTTTTCATGATTTTAGAAAGGTTAACATGAAGTCTGTTGAATGTCATTTGAAACTTCTTTTTAACTTTTCATCTTTTGCTGTGTTCAATATCAAATTTGAAACAAAACAGATACATTAACATCTGGGAGTGTGAGAGATGAATTTTTCTTTTCCAACACTTAATCAGAGTTTTAACAGTTTTATTCAGTAATTAGCTTGCCAATTACTATTTCTATTTTTATTTTTCAGAATGCAGCATTTACTTACCTTATAAGCAACTGTGGCTATTTAGACTAATAAAGACTTTTGGTACATTATTAATAATTAGTTGTTCTATAACCATGGGCCCATTTAGAGCCAGTTCAAACAGACCCCATCTCTTATCAACAGAGTGATTGAGTTGTCTTTCAGAAAATTTGCAAAGTCACGTAGCCAGAGCATTCACAGAAGAATAAATCTTGACCTGAAATGACTGTGGAACCAGATTCTTCTCCCCATGGAACCAAAGGACTGGGACCTGACCGGAACTTAAAAGTCAGACTCTTATCAGAAGTCAGAAGACTCTCATCAGGGTCTGTCATTCAGGAAGATCCAGTGTTAAAATTTCTTACCCACCTTATCATAAATGTTTAAAGCCTTACCATAAATGCTTGAAGCCCACCAACCAAAACCTGCCCCACCAGTGTTTCCTTGTGCCAGCCTATGTTCTCTAACCTCTTAAATTTCACCCCAAATCCTGAATTGGGGAGACAGATCTGAAGGCACACACTGCCTGTCTCCCTGCAGACTGATCTTGTAGAATAAGGCTGATTTCTTATCCCCAAAGTTGATGCTGTAATTAATTGGCTTGTTTATGCACATCAGGTAGGAGAACCCCATTTTTGTGCAGTAACAATTCTTGTAGATATTGCCCCTCTACTTTTAGGTCCCAGTTATTGACATGACATCATAAACATGGAACACAAAGGGCTATTTGAAATAATCTCAAAATGAACCATAATAATTCAGCAAGTTGAATTTTAATGCATTTTAGAATTGTCATAAATCTATACAATCATTAATATCCTGAACCTATATACTCAGAGGAGGGTGTAGCTCTGTTCAGGCAGTGCAACACTTTTCCTTGGATCAACAGGGAAATTTTTGTCATTCTTCACAGGAAATCAAACAATATTATATACATATCAAATGCAGCGTATATTCAATAAAAATTGTTTCTTAAAATTTCTGACTATTCAATCAATATTTAAAAAACAAAAAATGGGGGCTGGCCTGGTGGTGTAGTGGTTGAGTTTGCGTGCTCCGCTTCAGTGGCCTGGGGTTTGCTGGTTTGGACTCTGGACGTGGACCTATGCACCGCTCATCAAGCCATGCTGAAAGGGCATCCCACATAAAGCAACTAGAAGGATGTACAACTGTGACATACAACTATCTACTGGGGCTCTGGGGAGGAAAAAAGGAGGAAGATTGGCAACAGATGTTAGCTCAGGGCCAATCTTCCTCAAAAGAAAAAAAAAACAAAAAATGGACAAATACATGAAAATTTTTGCAGGCCTTTTCCTGAAGCACTTTTTAGAGTGTCAGAATAATCCTGTATCTACACTACTACACTATTCTCCTTAATTCCATGGTACTAGATATTTTTTTGTGTTATTTTTGTATTTTTCCCATTACTGACATTTAACATTTATTGCATACTGATAATCTTCCAAGTGCTTGAACATCATTTTATTTAATAATCATAAAACCTCAAGCATCATACCTTATTCTTACCCCAAACTGCAGAATCGGAAACTGGAGTTCTATGAAATGTAAGAAGAGAAATGTAATAAGTCAAGGAGTTTCAGTCAATTCTCCAGAATTACACAGCTAATGATTATGAGCTAATTCTTATGCCCCCATTCCACTTATCTCAGGAGAAAATGTGACACTGAGAGAGACTTGAAATTAGTTATTATTGTTTTTTTCTTGTAAACTCCTGATATGACCTCATTTTAATCTTGACTTTCATTTAAGGAAAGAATGCTGAGTCCTAGCCTTTGAGGTGGGGGTTATCTTTTATAGTTGCACAATGGTTTAGATAGCTCAAGTTCCCTTACAGACACCTTTAACATCACCTAGATAAAGAGTAAAAACTTTGTCTATTATCTCTTCAATGTGTCATTTCCCATAGGTGCCAGGAACTTTTGAGCCATGGAGAGAGAAGCATTTGAAGTTGTTTATATTTAAACAAAGCCCATCTGGTTATTTACAGTTAGTCACAAGGTAAGTGAGACACCAAGAAAAAAAAAATAGTGAATTACATATATAAGAATAATTTTCAATTATATTAGTTAAACAAATATTTTAAGACAGGATTTCTTTTTTTTTTTAATTTTTTGTTTATTGCAGTAACATTGGTTTATAACATTGTATAAATTTCGGGTGTACATCATTATACTTCTATTTCTGCATAGATTACATCATGTTCACCACCCAAATACTAATTACAACCCATCACCACACACATGTGCCGAATTATCCCTTTTACCCTCCTCCCTCCCCCCTTCCCCTCTGGTAACCACCAATCCAATCTCTAAGACAGGATTTCTTTATTCAGTGTGACAGTATATTAATCAGTCCCCATTGACTAATATTCAGGAAGATGAATCTGGAGAAAAGTACAAAAACCCAGACTGAAAATACACACACACACACACACACACACACTCACACGCGGCAACATTGCATCTAGGGCTGTATGTTTCAGGGAGGGGGAGATAGGGTTGATGTGAAGAAGAGGAGAAATCACAGATGTTGGCCAGCATTGATTGAGTCTGCAGCGTGCTTGCTGGTTCACATATCTTATCTACTTTAGTCTTCCAACAACTCTATTACATACTCCACTCAACAAATGAAGAATTTGAAGCTAATAGAAGTTAGTAAATAACTCAAGGTCAGTTCCATGAAAAGTGAGAAAGCTAAATTGATAGAATAAAGGAGTAATAATAAAGTGAGAAATAGATTGCTAATTGTTTGGTTGATTGTTTTTAAGCTTAGCCATTCTTTATTAGATTTCTTGATGTTAAAGTGAAATGAGTAAAGATCTATTGTAAATAGTTCGGAAGAAATCAACTAGTTTATTTCCATTTCAACCACTTAATTTCAGACTCTGTAAACTAAAATAGAAATTTTAATGTGAGGATTTACAAATAAGTTGATAACTGAGAGGTTTAACTGTCATAAATGTAAATCCATAAAGTGAAACCCATTATACTTACATAATTTGCAAATTTAGCAAAACATAAAATACGAGTTTTGAAAGCTAGAGTAGGTGGTGGTGGGAAAACATTCATAATATTGTCCAGTGTTTAAAAAATTTTGTGAAGACGGTATTAGTTCATGAATTATTCATTCATTAACAGAAGCACTTATTCCAGAGGAGAGTTTTCCAGATTTTTGTGCTTGTGTGAAAGAAGGCTTATGTTTGGGTAGGAAGGCAATGAGCAGGCAAGTAAATATTAGATGATAATTATTAAAAGATGGGTAGGGATGTTCCTGATCTGCTTGTTAATAAGTGAATGAATAACAAGCTGATATTTTGCCTATTTGACTGTCTGGAAATTATAGCTTGTGGAGCAGATTTTCAGTTTCAGGATATAATTTCTGGGAATTAGTCCCAGAATGATATATGATCAGACCCAGCCTCCTTATCTTTTTTATTTTTTCCTTTGATAAATATAAACCTATTTCTGAAATATAAGGTATATAAACAAAAAACAAAGTCGGGTACTGAAACGTGTGATTAGACCTGAGAAGGGCTGCGCTTCTGTTTGTGTGCTACACATGGTTTGTTGGCACTGTGGACTAGCAACATGTACACAATCCCAGAGCCCCTGAGGGGTAAATTGGCGTGTAGCACAGGCTGTTGATAATCATGCCTGACATGTGCTTCCAGGTATTTGGCATCTAAAAGTACTGTGTGCATTTGTCAGCTGGCTGGCCATATTCAGGGTTCCTGAGGAGGGGGAGGGGAAGAAACTAAGGTGGGAAAAGTTTTAAATTTCAAGAAATTACCTGATATTTGCGTGTTCAGCAGAATCAAATTTTCCTTTAAATCAATCAGTGGTCATTGGCTTTTTAGTTTCACCACCCCTCCCCCTTTTATTGGCTTTATCCAATTTCATTTCTAAGGAAACTAAAACATAGGTGCTCTTTGCTGCCAAAATCTATAGTATTCTGAAGATTAAGCAGCAACTTCTGGTGACATGGTGTAAGTTTTTTGATTCTAGTTATCATTGAGCTGGTTTTTTTTTTTTTTTTAATCTGGCAATAGTCTACTATAACTAAGTGAATGAATGAATGAAAGAAATAATAGATGAAGCTAAGATTATTAACCCTTGCTTCAGACAAGGGCTAATCACGTCAACTAGTGCTCTTTCTGAGGTGGCATGCTGGGAAATTTTATCACATTTCTCACAGATAGATTTCCTCTCCTTTTCTGTGTTTCAAGGTGAAATCATCTCTTTTAATAGCCTTCCCTATAATTAACCTTTAGGCATGCTACAAGTTTTCTCTGCCAAGTACACTTTTGACTTCATGAAGTATTAATTGCCTTTTCAATGTATTCTAGTAATGTTATGTATATATGCTTAAATCCTCACCACTAGACACATTACAACATTTTTCTATAAGCAATAAAACTATTTCTTGTAAAACAATATTCTCTTATAGTATTGAAAAGAGTGCATGAAAAATTCAGGAGTTAATCATCAAAGATGTATGTCTGTAAGTTTTGAAAAAAGTAGTTCAAGTGTTCTTGAAGTTCATTGTTCATTCTGCCAAGAAAAGACCATCTTACTGAGCACTATAGGCCACATAATGGGGGCTGTTTTTATTAGTCTCAGCTAAAGGCTTTATCAGGTTTCTGTTTTTCTAGTTGCTGAATGTAATGTAAGCGAGGTATTTTTATAGCTTCAAGACATAAGTGTAGTCAGTCAATAATTTCCCATTATTATCTTAGGCTAATAATGTGGAAAATATCTCCTATAGAGTTTTGCATTTATTACATTTAAAAACAGAAGGCTTTCTGTGGAAACCATTTCCTCATATAGAAGTAGCACAAGTTTTGCTGGGTGAACATCATTTACATAAAAAATGTACTATTTAGAGGTGTAACTCTACAAGATCACTTAGCAGCTTAGAAACTGATGTTTTATACATTTTGGGAGTTTTTAAACCTTTAAATTAATTTCCTCTTTTCTTAAAAAGAATTTCTTGTTTCTTTAAAAACATCCAGAGAGTATAATATGATAAAATTAAAAAGGTAAAATTACCCATACATCTACATTCTGAGATATTCAATCTTAACATTGTGTTTACACTATCAGAATTGGTGGGGTATCTGTATGCATTTATTTTAAATTTTAATAAAATTAAAGTCATATTTAATATTACTATTTTTAACCTGATTTATCTCAGTGATATAATGTTAACATATTTTGTATCAATGATTACATTTCTATGATGCCATTTTACATGGCTGTATAGGGTTCCATCTTAAGGATTTAGCTCAATCATTCAAACCCCAATATTATGACCTGAAGATTATTTACCTTTTTTCCACTATATCAAATAATATAATAGTAAACATCTTTGCAGAACAATGTTTGCATATATCCTTAATAATTTTCTTATGATTATTACTAAAAGTGGAGTTGCTGAATATTAATAGCTAATACCTATATGTGCCACATACTCTTTTAAGTATTTTACATCTATTATCTTCAAGTGGAGTGTACTGTTGTTATCTTTATATTAAATATGAGGTAACTAGGGCATATTAAGTTTAAGTGACTTGACCAAGTTTGCAAGTGGCCCCAGTTTGTACCAGTGAAAATGGATATTCCTTGCTCAATTGGTTAATATCACTAACTTGTTCCCCAGTTGCAAAGTACAGTTGATCTTAATTAGCAATGGATGAATATTACTTTTCTATCAAGTTTGCATTGATTCTTTAAGAATTCACAAAATACAATATGCTACTCTGCTAATATGGTTCTACTAACTGACAAGGAGTGAATTGACTGATAGTCTACCACATTAAAGTTTGTTAGACTTAACAGTCAGTTAGCATATGTTTAGCATATGTTGTCCTTTCTTTTTCAACTAGGAAGTGAAGTCAAAGTTTCGATGAATGCTTTCTCAGTGTCACTGAAAGATCTGTTTTAAATATAAAGGCTATAGCATAGTGTAGGGTGATATGATCTGGCCAGAACTTTTCCTCTTCACCTACTCTTGTAATTTCACATAGACTCAGCCTGAGGATGTGTATGCATGTATCACCTGTCTAATTTCCTCAATTACTTAACTAAAGTCAAAGGAATGCCCAGAAGAAGTGTATTATAATAAGCTTGTTCCATTAACCTTGAATTTCTGGCATAATTTTTGGAAAGAAGATGGAAGGAAGCATATCAGTCTAATTTCATATGACTTGTAATCAATATTAGAGATTCCTGTGTAGAATAAATACCATGGTGCCAAGACAAAACTGGATTGATATTAATTTATACACTTGAGTTGTCTGCTTGAAGAAAGATCTAAAGGCACAAGCTCATCCAGTAGCCTGTTGTGACTTGAAATCACTCCAGAATCTATCATTTACAATAGCCAATAATTTCATAGTCTGGTATCTGCAGGTCAGAGTCTTTGACACCAATAACATTTTTAATTATCATATACAAAAACCTTACTCTAGTAATTTGAAAAGTGAGCAAACACCAAACATTTTTATAGGTGAAAAGAAAAGAAGAAAACTAAAAACACAAGTTATTGAAAAAAAATGATATGAGGTTAGATTTTCAATAAAAGTAATTCTCCGTGAAGCAAAACAATTCTTCTAAATAAATATGTATGCATTTAAAACTCCATATCTGAATTGCTTTAAAAGGAGTTCTCTACCTCTTCTGTAGAATATAGTTCCTTATTCTGAGGATGACTTTGCATTTGGGAAAACCCAGATTCATGTACCATTTAAGGACTATGATATAGAATGATTGTTCCAGGGCCGGCCCCGTGGCTTAGCAGTTAAGTGCTTGCGCTCCGCTACTGGCGGCCCTGGTTCGCATACCGGGCGCGCACTGATGCACCGCTTCTCCGGCCATGCTGAGGCTGCGTCCCACATACAGCAACTAGAAGGATGAGCAACTATGACATACAACTATCTGCTGGGGCTTTGGGGGAAAAAAAAGGAGGAGGATTGGCTGTAGATGTTAGCTCACAGCTGGTCTTCCTCAGCAAAAAGAGAGGAGGATTAGCATGGATGTTAGCTCAGGGCTGATCATCCTCACAAAAAAAAAAAAAAAAGAATGATTGTTCCAACATTTAGAAGCTATGAAAGTCATTGTTCCACAAATAATTTGGTAGAATTTTAAGTGCAATTAGATTTCAGTTACTGTCATACTTACTACTTCGTTTTGAGCCATTAGGCTATTTTTTAATCTTTTTCATCTCTTAAATGAAATTGAGAAAAATAGAAGTAGATCATTTTATAATCTGTTTTCCCATGCAATAATTAAACAGCAGTACAATGCATTTTGTGGGAGTTCTTTGGAAAAGCAAAAATTAACAGGAACCCAATCATATCATTTTATATTTGTAGTTTTCTGAATATTCAAATTACAAAAAGTTTGAAACAGGTGTAAAACTGTGGATTCAATTAATGCAGAATACCCTGGGATTTTCATCCATAAATTGCAAAACAAATTTTTTTCTTCTTGTTTTTTGGTTTTAGCTGGTCAATTTGCATGCTAAACAACAATTTCAAATCACCCTTGCTTTGGTAAGCCAACTGTACATCGGTTCTGCAGATCCCCATTTAAAACAGAATGGGTGGTATGTTCAATCTTTGCATGTCTATGTGGGAGCAAATCAGACCAGAATGGTGAATGTGAATTTGACCTGTATAGCAGGCACGGCTCTTGCCCTGCTCAGCTCCCAACAGGGGGCTGATCCACCCATCTCCCAGCTGCTGTAGTGCTGGCTGCTAGCAGCTCACAGCTGCCCTTTACCCTGAGGATTCACCCTCAGCTGATGGGAACCGCCTAGCACAGAAATGTCTAGGAAATTATGCTCCCCTTCCACCTCCCAGGCAGTCTGTGACCAATGACTTACTGACAAGGGTGAAAAAAAGGCCGAGTCCTTCTTCAAGGTGGGACAATGAGTGGGACTATTCCCACTCCAGGATTCCCTGTGAAATGAGCCTGAGGCCAGACTTCACCTGCACCCACATCAGCGCCTGGCTTTTCCCTGACGTCCTCTGCTTGCCTCACTTGCTACAGGTGTCATCCCAGACCACCTTTTCAATGCATCACTTGCGCAAGAATCCATTTCTCAGACTCTGCTTGTAGTGAACTTGATCTAAGACGATCTGGTATCCTTACTGAAGGAAAAAAACATCAGTGTGAGTTGACATTGAAATGACCCTTTTTTAGTGTAACGTTTGGGAAGTTCCAGGTGATTATGATTTTGTACATTCATTTATAGTAAGAATCTTTAAAAAATGGGTTCAGAGTATTGGTTTGTTTCTTAGTCTTAGTCTGTTTGCATTTTAAATCAATGTTGTGGCCAATCAAAAGTAAAAATTAAATTGTTTTCATAATATACTTTCATAAAAGATGCATTTTTATCTTTAATACAAAATTTATTCTTTCCCCACTATGAGAGTGAGGGAATTTAAGAGTACTAAATAAGACTGCTAGCTTTTTGTAGAACATGTACAGTTTAGTAGTTAGAATCAACAATGAATATGAAGAAAACCCAAATTATTCCGTAAGCGTGCTGGCTTCCTCACTGTTTTTCTCGGCTTAAATGATATTGACGGTTGTCTTTATTGAAGAGGAAATAAGTATGTGCTTGGAGCCTTGCAGACAACCATTCATCATTCTCTCATGCAAAAGATAGAACCCCTGTGCCAGCACACGAAGTCCAATGGCAGCTACAGTAGCAGAAAATCAATAGACTGTATTAGAAAACTCAGAGGCTAATCAGAGCTCAATCTCCAGGCGTGATGTACTCCGAGAGAAGCATTTCTTCAAGACATAACTCAGTTCTCTGAACACCGCAGACTGCAGTTTAATTCAAGCATTTAGGGGAAAAATGAGGGTCTTTAAAACATACATTTTGTTCTTTATTGCCTCCCAGAGAAGCTTCAGTGCAGTACTGTAATGAATAATGATAACATACATTCTTAAAAACTGATGTCAGCTCAGTCATTATGCCCAAATAGAATGAGAGTCCCTGCTGTGTGCAGCAATGAGATGTCATTAGTAAGCAGCATCTCTGCTAAAAGGAGGACGCATATTGTTACTTGTTAAACACACTATTAGTATCTGTAACGGTAAATGACAATTGGCTCTTTACTTTCATAGGCAGTTGATTTTGCTGACATATTTTAACTGACCCTGAACTCTAAGTGAAGATACATACCCACATTGAAATTTATTGTATGACAAATTTCACATAAGTTGAAATTGACACTGTATAATAAAAATGCATTTAGATGAAGTTGTTCAAAAATACTAGGCTTGGAACAATACCTGAATATTTTGCACCGGTGTAATATTTTCCCCTTGGGAACTGAAAGCACTTGGGAGTACATCATATGGCAATTTTTCTAAATTTTCTCTAGAATAAGTAGAACATATTCTTACTTCAGATTTTTTTTTTGCCATTGTGGTAGTATAGAATTTATGCAAGAATCGTATCAGCAGCATAGGTTCATAATTTCATATCCACCTTCTCTTCCATTTGTATGTATTTTTAACATTTTTAAGTCATCAACAAGTCTTTAAGAATAGGTTTGCTGTTTTTGACAAATTTATCATATCTCATCATGATTCTGAATTGCATATAACAAATTCATGTTTCAGTATTAAAGGAACATTTTTGTTTTTAACGAACCTCTGATTTTATCTTAGGTTAACAACTTGAATTTAAATATTGCATAAATATATGCACTTATTGTAATAGATGAAATGTCAAAGGTCAATTTGGATCTAATAATCCTAGCAAAATGAAGTAATAACATGAAAAATGAAGCCCTGCTTGGAAACAAAAGCTAATTAAGAGTTTTTTAATGCCCCAGAGAGAGAAGTGTACAGAGAGTAGTCACAGTTGGTTTAATATTGGCAACTCTGTCGGATGTGACAGCATATTCAGCTCATCCCACGCAGACACAATCCGGCATCTGGGATGATAATTATTAGACTTCAGAACACTTCTTGGAAATTGTCCATGTATTAGAGTGCTTACAAAAGCAGGCCTTCTGGAATTACCATAGTTTTATATATTAATAAATGCTTTATCAATATTTATTTATTACTTTACCTCTGAGTTACAGCTATTTTGACATGCAAAAGAGGAATAGTGCAGATTTAAAGAAATATTTTTTTAAATATAAATATTTTTGTTTTCCTTTTAAAAACAAATCTTATAATTTACCATGCAAAAATTTAAAATTCAAAATGCATTGCCTCTGTGGAATAAGACTGGTGAATAAACTCTCTTAAATAAAATTAGTGAAAAGCTCTAATTTTAGCATAAACTTATAAAATATTTTACCTTTTCTTTATCATTTAGCAATTTTGAGATGTCTTTAAAGGTTTTAAATAAATTTTTCAGACATATTTATATACATAGGATCACAATACAGTATTTATTTTAAAAACTATATTTGATAAGTGATTTTTAAGGTGACCGAGAAAAGATTAATTGGAAGCTTAAATGGATATTTTTCTGGATTGATTGTACTACACATTGAAAATGGTTGGTTCCCTCTTCTTTTCTGTCTGAGAGCTAATGTGATTTATTTGCAGAGGCATAGAACAGGTCCTGCCATTCTGTAAACTTGGGTAAGTCACTTCAGTGTGTTCAATGTAGAATCTTAACACATTTCATTGACTGTAAACATCTTACCAGACAAAAGTCTGAGAAAATAAAACACATTTTTACAAGCACATTTATATGCTACGATATGAAGATATTTTCTCAAATCTCCTTACAACTCTATTTTCTCGCATCACGTAAAATCCATTTCCCGTAGTCTTTACCAAAGACACAGGCTTACAGTCCCCTTGCTGTTTTATTTTTTGGAAATCTTCAAATATTCTCAATATATTATTAAGAAATCTTTTTTTTTTAAGCTTCAGTGCATGGCTGTGTATCCTAGTCGTATGTGAGCTACTGCCACAGTATGACAACTGACAGACAGATGGTGTGGTTCCATGACCAGGAAACGAACCTGGGCCGAGGCAGTGAGAGCACTGAATCTTAACCAGTAGACCACCAGGGCTGGCTGTGAAAAGTCCTTAAGTTACAAGTAATGGAAACCAAATTTAAAAATTACAGAAAATTTTCTGGCTTATGTAACTGGGAAGTCTGCAGTCCAGGGCTTCAGGCACTGCTGGATTCATGAAATTGACGATGTCAAGGCATGTTTCTCTCATACTCAAATTCTCCATCCATATGATTGATGGAAAGCCTGCTGACAGAACCAGGCTCACGTCCTAACAGCTTACCAGTGCCAGTGTGAAAGGGACATTGTATTGCAATGAAAAATGCCCTTGGAAGAGCTCTGATTGGTCTAATTTTGTCACAAATATTTATTGAATAAATGGATCCCCTTCCCTCTCCTGTATCGGTTACTGTGACATAGAGTTGGTAAACTCTGATTTGCCACACCCGTATAATAGCCAGAAAGGTACAAATGGGGAGTGGTAGTGTCAGCTCCATTTTAAGACAAGGAACAAGTTCCACAAAGGTGATTGATTCTGCTTTACAAGAAAAGAGGGTAGAATGGGTGTTGAACATCCCAAAACAATAGATATCAAAACTATGAGATTTCCTAGGACCTAATAATAACATACATGCTGCTGTTTCCCTCATTATCGAGAATCCATGTGGTAAGACAGCCTAATTAACATGGATTTCAACTAACAAACAGGAGAAGAATTAGTTCCTGTTAGAAGAGTTATGAAAATGTATGACATTAAGGTTAATATTCTATGTGACTACAGAACAATCTGTCATGTAAACAGCTGTTTTTCAGATTATCACCCGAGTGTGCATACCTAGATACTGTACTTTTGTCCTTAAAAAAAAGATACAGTTTTTAAGATTAATTTTATCACATATCCCCTTATATATTCTTTTAATTTCTTTACAGTTTATCTATTGATGAACCTGGACTATTTGATATGAAGAATTTCCCAGTCTGGATTTGGCTGATTTTATATGGACAATGCAGCAAAATTTGTCCTTTGTGTTTTCAGCATATTGGCAGCTGACTGTAGAGGCCTGATCAGGCTCAGGTTCAGGTCTTTGGCACAGTTATAAATGGTGGTGTGCTCTTTCATCAGGAAAAAATAATGTCTGGTTTTCCCTCATTTTATTTATGCTCAGTGCCTAGATCCATTAACTCATTGGGGCCCTAAATGGTGATATTCTCTTCTATCATTTCTTTTCCATTACTGGTTGGTATACTTTTATGAAGACACATTTCCATGCATCTATTTTTTGCCTATCTAGTGGAATAGTTCTTAAAGAAAGAGAAGTATTAATGCTTGATTATTTTCCCCTATTTACTAGTTTTCAAAATAATAAACTGTTTCTCTATTATGATGGACAGTTTATGTGTTAACTGGAGTAGGCTATAGTCTCCAGTTACTCAATCAAACACTTGTCATTACTGTGAGGATATTTTATAGATGTGATTATGTCCATAATCAGTGACTTGAAGTAAAAGAGATTATTTAAAATAATCTGAGTAGGCATAAATTAATTAGTTAAACAGCCTTAAAAACAGAACAGAGGCTTCCCTGAAGAAAAAATTCTGCCTATGAGTTCCAGCTTCAGTTCACTCCTGAGAGCTCCAGCCTGCCCTGCTGATGGCTAGCCCTAGGGACGTTAGACTGGCCTTACAAGCCCCCACAATTGTATAAGCCCATTCCTTTCCACAAATCTCTTAATATATAGCTCCTACTAGTTTTATTTCTCTTGTTGAACCTAACTCATGCAGATTCAGTAAGAGTAGTGGTTCCAGAGGAACAGTGTGGTAAGGATGAGCTCTCTGAAGTGGTTCTGGGTTTTGTTGAATTGCTTCTTTAATCTGCTTAGATTTATAGAGACTAAAAACTGTATTTGCAGCGGTAAAGAGGGTACTGGTAGTCCATGGCATGATGTGGCAATAGAAATAGACACCTTTGCATACTCTTAATCAGATACATATAGAAGGGAAAGTCCTAGATGACCATGTATTTGATACTTTCGAATATTTTAGTCAAACTAAGAAGAATAATGATATTTCTCCTGACTATGCTGGAGAAAGTGGGGAAAGGAAAGGATGATCTCAGGGCTTCAAATTCCCTCTCAAGCTGATAAATGACTTGAAAGCCTCTATATCTGCCTTGGAAGAAACCTTTATTTCCTGTTGCCACAAAGTTGAGATTTCTGAAAACAAAAGTCAGAATCTCAGAGAAACAGACAATAGAGTGGTGGTTACTGGGGGTTGTGGGGTGGGAGAAATGGGGAGATATTGGTCAAAGGGTAAAAATTTCCAGCTATAAGATTAACAAATTCTGAGGATCTAATATACGGTATGGTGATTATAGCTAATAATACAGTATTATATACTTGAATGTTGCTAAGAACGTAGATCTTAAATGTTCTCACCACAAAAAAGAAATGGTAATTATGTGATGGGATGGAAGTGTTAGCAAATGCTATGGAGAGCATCATTTTGCAATGTATAACTGTATCAAATCAACATGTTGTACACCTTAAGCTTACACGATGTTATATGTCAATTATATCTCAATAAAGCTGGGGGGAAAAAGTCAGTCTCATCCTGTGAATGGTGGGATTACAATACAAATTGAATTTCCTACCTCCCAGGTTATCTTCTGTTAACATGAGGGCATTGGTTGGGAAGGAATGGGATCCTGAAAATTCAAATGGGGACATAGATGTAGATCCCAATGAAGCTAGGAAAGACAAACCCCTAAATTCCTCTCTGACGGTAGACGCAGACTTTCCACTCCTGCCTGAAGAAGTGAGTCTTGCTTTGCCTGCAGAACCTGTAATGGTCTTCCCAAGGTAGCTGCCCTGCAGGGCACTGCTGATGCTGCTCAGGAAGGATATACCCCAGCCATCCCTCTTTGTTTCTAGGCCTCTAACTAGACTAGACTAGTATAGACTCAGCCTATAACTAGAATCAATTTTTAGCAGGCCCCAAAAGGTAAGGTACAAAGTGTGACCCATGAAAAGGGGCCCTATACACCAGAAGGACTGCATGATTATTTTCCATATATATATATACAGAAATCTGAGGAATATGTGTAAGAATGGATTTTAAGGGTGTGGGGTAATGGTAGAAAGAATATAAAGTTAGATCAGGCCAAATTTATTGATACAGGCCCACTAAGCAGAGATTCTGGATTCAGTGCTTGACTGAAGGGGTTAGAAAGGGCTCTCACAACTATTTTGCTTGATTGTCTGAAACGTAAACCCTAAGGTGGCCTACACTAATGAAGTTGACATTTCAGAACTGTCTTGGTATACTATAGAGGAAGATGTCCAAAGATTTAGAGAGACTGGAATATTAGGGTAAATTTATCATATTAAGACCAGCTCAGTCATCCCAGGAGGGTCCATAGGACACATCTTTCACAAAAAATGTGACAAATAAATTTATGAGGGGGAGCCCCAACATCCCTGAAGAGTTCTGTGGTCATTCTTCTATGTAGGTCAGAAATTATGGGGGATAATGCTACCATCAAACGGGGATCTCTAAATGCATGGGGATAATGGGATACCAGGCTCGCAGGGGCCAAGTGATGGAACTAAGTTACAAAGACAAGGCGACTGTGATTGGGAGACAGTTCTCCATGAACATCTCATTTTTCTGCATGTTGCTGATCCTCTTGGCAAAGATACTTACAGCGAAGTTAAGAATATTTGTATAAGGAAACATTTCAGGATAGTAAACTTAAAGAACTCTCCTTCTGCAGAGATATCTCAGGGTAATAAAAATAAATCCTTCCTCCCCTCCCTAGAGACATTTGTTTATATTCCAGAGTAAAGATAAGGTCTGTCTCTCTCTAGAAGGCTGGACAGTCAGGTTACCAACAGACCTCATAAGTTCAGAGTTGCCTAATTTTTAGGTTTCTCTCTTGCAATCCAGGCCACTGTATGTGCAGGTAATATATGTTCCCCATTGTGTCACTCTGTGAAAATCTGGGTTTGAGTAATCAGTGCTAAACATTGTTCTAGCTTCTGCTTTCGCTGTAATAAATGTTTTTTGTTACAAGGAGCTTATGTCTTCTGTGTGTGTGTCTGTGTGCGTGCGTGCGTGCGTGCGTGCGCGCGCGCGCGCGCACGTAAAATCAGCCTAACTTGTTAGCTTACAAGAGTAAGTAGGGTAACAATTCAGACCCCCACAGTTTCTGACTTATTATTCAATACACATAATAAGTTTTAATGAGTGAAAACTATTTTTTTATAAATGTAAAATACAAAAAGAAAAGTTTGATTAAATTCTTTGCTGGCGAGGAGGATTTTTAGGGGAATTGCCGGCCACCATTTTACATAGACAAATCAGAATCTATGAGGAGTGGAATTTGTTATTGTTAGTTCCCTCGAGTCAATTCTGACTCCTAGCGACCCTGTGGACAGCAGAGGGGAATGCTGCCCAGTCTTGTTGGGCCATTCTCTCACCCTCTGGTGCTCTATCAGACAGTGCTCCATTGTCATTTGTAGGGTTGTCATGGTGAATTTTTTCAGAAGGGTGTGGTCAGGTCCTTCTTCCTAGTCTGTCTTAGTCTAGAAGCTCCACTGAAACCTGTCCATCATGGGTGACCCTGCTGGTATTTGAAATATCGATGGCAGAGCTTTCAGCATCACAGCAACACGCAGCTACCACAGTATGACAACCGACAGACGGGTGGTGTGGTTCCCTGACTGGGAAATGAACCCTGGCCTCAGCAGTGAGAGCGCTGAATCTTAAACGCTAGACCACCAGGGCTTATCCCACTGAGGAATGGAATAAGATAATTATATTCATCAAAATAAAATATTGGCTTATAAAATTTAAGAAACTGGTCTACTATGTGTTGGTTATCAAGTTAAGGGTGAGACTCCACTACAAAAACAATGATACCAGTCTATCATAAATATGGAAGAGTTCAGAAATACACAATTAATTAATGATAATTTCTTGTGCATACATTATGTGCTTAAAAACATAGTGTGGCAATATGATTTTTCCTCCAAGGAGTCTTTACCAGTGGTACAGAGTTAAAAGAATCCCCCATGAACCACAGTGGCTAACACATCTAAGTTGCAAGTTCTGGTGCGTGTATGCAGATTTCGGAAAATAGTAAAGACTAGGGGACAGGATAGAAGACAAAGGCTTCATAAAGAAAGGAGATTTACTGAGATTTAAAGAAGATTTTAAGATGATGTTTTAACTGAAGTAAACTTTTAATTTCTTCTCTGTAACTAGATACTTTACAATAATTTTTATTAACAAGATTTCTCTGTTAGCATTATCCTACTTCTGGTAGTTATTTCTAACTTGAGCCTACACAGACATGCTATGGAGTAGTACATAGATTTCATGTGCATTTTAAGTATCAGGCATGATACTTCAAACGATTTTGGGCTTGAGCAGAACTGATTCAGACACTGAAAGATGTCGATTCTTCAGGATATGAGTCACTTCCTGCTAAAAATTCTTCAATAGATTCCCTGTTCTTACTCTAACTGTTCTTACAGTTAGATTAAATCTCCTTAACAAAGTCTACAGAGCATGGACTTGATTTGTCCCCTACCAACTTTTCCAATCCCATCTAACGCCATTCTCATGCTCCCTCATTAAGTTTCAGCCATGCTGGCCTTTGGACTATTCCAAGAAAATGTTCAACTCTCTCTCACTTCAGTCCACTTGCATTTGCTGTTCTCTTTGCCTGGAAAGAGATAGGACAGATTTTCTTCATTCATTAAGGTCTCTAATTGCACTCTTGCCCACTGCCTGACACATAGACATTATTTTCAGCAATTTTGGGTCATTCTCAGAAATGTTACCTTTAAATATTGCTTCTTCCATATTTTTTTCTTAATTCTTTTCTACTGCAACTGTGGGAAAAAACTTCATCTTATCATCCATACTATATTTTCCACTTCCTTATCTCTCTGAGCATTTTAGGTAATTTTCTTAGTTCCTTTATTCATACATTGTATCTAAACTGCTCTTTATGTTTCCAATGAATTTTTAAATTTTTAATTACTATTTTCATTTCCAGAATTTCTATTTTTTCCAAATACCTATATTTGTGGTAGTCTATTCTGTCATTATGATTTCTAATTTTTCTTTTACTGTTTAAATAATTTTATACATATTTTATAATTCATTTCTGAATAGCCTATCATCTAAACTACTTTGGATGGGAATCTCATTTTTGATATCTGCTGACTCATCCGTGTTTTGAATTGTTTCAAAGTTTTGGTTCCAATGTTTAAATTATGAGTTTATTCCAAGCTGAATCTGGTTTGGGCTCCACATTGTGAGTCTTGGGTCCTCTTAGTTGTAGAAATGTCCTACAGAAAAGCTTGGTATTTACTTCTCCAGGTTGACTTCAGCATACAACAGACTATAAATTTTCTTTCCATTGAAAATATAGTTCAGGTTCTGGGTCTGAGTTTTTCATGGGAAATGCTACTTTCTTGGTCAATGGGTAGATTTTTTTCCAGTCCCCTTTCAAAGGAGCAGCCTTATAAGAGACCCAGTTTTATACTAGGGTCTCTCTTCCCGCTCACTGCCTCATAGGGGCCCATAACCACATTGCTTATCATCCTTTGGGCATTAACACTACCAATAACCTATGAAGTTCTATATCTAGCTTTACTTCTCTGAACAGCCACAATGTTAGCTCATGAGTTTAGTATCCTGGCTATAGTTTCTATTATTGTTTACTAGATTTATTAGTGGGAGGATCCCATGTTAGTATATTCAACCAAGTTCTAGAATTAGGAATTGCCACCCCCTCAATATTCTCTATTCTTTATCTTAACATCATATATTATTTCTGTGGAACACAGCATTCTCTATGGTTTGTAATTATAGTTTTTATTTCGTTCTTATATATGCTGAGTAAAAAGAAAAGCAATACATATATTATATACTACCAAGATCTTGGCATCTAGGGTGTAGCTTGACACAAAGTAGAGGCTCACTAAATATAGTAATCATAATTACTGGACAATACATAGCAAAAAAGAACACATAACTCCGAAGAAAGGAAAATTTCTACAATAGAAGTTCTGCCTCTGGGATGGACAAGTAAGTGCTCAACAGACTGATCATCTCACAAATAAAAACTATAAACTCTAGTATAGTAAAAAAAAAAAAAAAGTAGGCATACTGTGGGGGGATTTTTAATATGAAAGACTGGAACAGTGTTGAGTGAGTTGCCAACATTGATGGCTTTTAGCCTGAGAGTAGGCTACAGTCAGTGTTACTCAGGGCACCTAAAACTTCAGTAAAATATCTATAATCTTTTGGGCCTGAATAGCCATTTAACAGTATAGAGGGCAATCAGAGACACTGGAAATTGGTTGTGGGATCCTAGAAAAGACAGAGATAGGATCCTTATATTCCATGAATAAACTCTTTACAAATCTCTAGCTGCTCCCTGAAGCACGCATGCATGTTACAGACTGCAAGAAGCCCTGTTAAGAGGCAAAAAATGACTGAACCGAGTTTTGAGTTGCTGACTAAGAGAGAGTTTTACTCTGAGTCCACCAAGTTAGTTGCCTGCTAAAATAAAACACTGATATCCTTCAAAGGAATATAACAAAATCCACAATCTCCAAAATATAACACTCATAATATCTGGTACAAAATAAAAATTACTTGATATATGATGAATGAGAAAAATTGATCCCTTCTTTAGGAAAAAAATAGACAATCAATAGAGACTAATCCCAAGATATTGGAAATAGCAACAATGACCTAAAAGCAGCTAATATAACTATGATAAATGAAGTAAAATAAAATGTAAATTTAATAAAATAAACAATGAAAACTTTAACAGTAAAATAAAAACTACAAAAAAGAACCAAGAGGAGATTAAAGAGCCGAAAAATATAATGTCTGAAAAAAACAAATAATGGACTTAGAGTTGACTAAGGAAAGATTCAGTGAAACTTGAAAAAGATCAATAGAAATTATGATTTGAAGACCACAGAGAATAAAAAGATCAAGAAACGAGTCAACATGGGCTTAAATATTGGTTGGATAATATTAAGAACTCTAACATATTGTTGGAGACCGAAAAGAGAGAGAAGAAATATAAGAGGACATGAAAAACATTTTTTAAGAAATAATGGGTGAAAATTTTTACAATTTAGTGAAAGCTATAAATTTGTAAAGATAAGAAGTTCAGAACACCCCAAGCTAGATCAATATTAAGAATAACAAGCCTAGACACATCATAGCAACTCTGATGCGTGTTTAAAACTACTTAAAACCAACAATAAATTAAAATCTTGACAGCATTCAGAGAAAAATAATGCATTATATACAGGAAACCATTGATTCAAATGATTATATACAGGAAACCATTGATTCAAATGATTCAAATGATTCAAATGCCTTCTTAACAGAAACCATGGAAGCCAGAAAGGAGTTGGATAACAATTTTAAATGTCAAAAGGAAAAAAAATTATTAACCTAGAATTCTTAACCTGTTGAAAATATCCTTCAAGAATAATGGCTAAAGATATTTTTAGATAAAAGTAAACAAGAAAAATAATCACAAGCATACTGCACTACCAAAATGTTATGTGAAGTTACAAAATTTACCAAAATTGATAGAAGATGAAACAGAAAGTCTGAATGGGTCTATGACTATTAAAGAAATTTATTTTCTTATCAAAAACCACCCCACAAAGAAAATCTCATGCCTAGAAGTTTCCATTGTGATTTATATATTTTAAAAACAATATTATAAAAACACTTTCATAAAACAGAGAAGGAAACAAAACTCCCCAGCTTGTTTTATGAAACCGGCATAACATTAATACCAACACCTAATAATGATATTACCCAAAAGGAAAATACAGACAGCATCACTTATGAATGCAAAAGCAAAATCTTTACAAAATATTGACAAATTAGATCCAGATTATATACAAAAGATAATACACCACCACGCGTTTATCTAAAGATGCAAGATTGCTTTAACATTCAAACAACCAATGCAATTCACCATAATGAGAGAATAAAGAAGAACAACTCTATGGTCATTTCAACAGAAACATAATAAACTTTCAACAAAATACAACACCTATTCATAAGTAACACTCAGTAACTAAAAATAAAAAGGAATTCATCAACCCGATACAGAACATCAATGAAAAATCTACAGCTAACATCATACTTAATAGTGAAATATTGAAACATATTTCCCCTAAGATTGGGAACAAGGCAAGGATGCTCACCCTTACTAATTCTTTTCAACAGTTGACTATAGGTACTAAAAATTGCAATAAGCCGAGAAAAGAAATAAAACACATGAATTTTGGAAAGAAAAAGTAAAACAATCTCTATTTGTAGATGACATGATTGTATTCATTCAAAATCATAAAAATTTAACAAAATTACTATTAAAACTAATAATTGAATTTAAGGCAATGTCATCAGATATTAGAGATCATCAGAGATTACAAATCACATCTAAAAGTGATTTGTAATATGTAAACTAGCAGCAAACTTTATAATAAAATTTTAAATGTCACTTACCATTACATTAAATATAAAATACTTATAAACTAAATAAATGATGTACGAAACTTCTATTACTTAGAACAATTGAAGAGCTAAATAAATGGAGAGATAGATACCATGTTCATGAATTGAAAGACATTATTGTTAGTTTGTTAATTCTTCACCAATTAATCTATAATTTCATTGTAATCACAATTATAATACTAATAGAGATAATTTTTAGAAATGTACAAGCAAATTCTAAAATTTATATGGAAATGAAAAGACTTAGATTCTCCAAAGCCATCTTGAAAAACAAGAACTGAGTTGAATAATTTACATTATATGACTTTAATATTTTCTATAAAGTTATAGCACTCCAGATTGTATGACTAACAAACTGAATAATAGAAAAGAATATAAAGTCCAGAAATTGAGCCCCACTTACATGGTCAGGTGATTTTCATCATAGAAATCACAGCAAACCAATGGGAATGGAATGTCTTTTCAACAACTTATCCTGGAATTACAAGATATCCATGTGGAAAAAAAAATAATAATTTTATCTCCTACCTCTCACCATACACAAAAATTAAATCGAGATCAATCATACCTAAAACTAAAAGCCAATGTTATAACATCTTTTAGAAGAAAACATGGGGAGATATCTTTATGTTTCAGGTGTAGACAAGGTTTCTTAGATAAAGAAGAGAGTGGTAATTAAAATATTTTTAAAAATCTAATAAAGTTAGTTTAGTTTTTAAAAACTGTATCAAAAATAAATACTTCAACTCATCAAAAGACACTGTTAACAAAATGAAAATGAAAATCTTTTTATCAGGTTAAAAGAAATATTTGCAAAACATATATTCTGGTTTCCAGGATATATAAAGAATTCCTAGAATTCAATAATGGAAATATAAACAACCCCATTAAAAACTGGCAAAAAGATTTAAAGACAGTTCACAAAAGAAGATTTACCAACAGCCAATATGAATGAAAAAATTATTAGCCATTTGGGAAATACACATTAAATCACGATGAAATACTAGTACACATTCATTAGAAGGACAATAATTAAAAGAAGTGATAACACCAAGCTTCGGTGGGGATATGGAATTACCAGAGCTCTCATATACCACTGATGGGTCGGTAAAATGCTACAACCTTTTTGGAAAGAGACTCAATACTTTCTTATAAAACTAAATATACTCGTACTCTATGATCAACATTTTCAATCTTAGTTAAAAACATATATCCCACAACAAGATTTGTAATGTTGCATGATATTCTATTCTTTTCTATTGTTCTATTTGCTGATGTTGAGTAAGCTGTACTTTGAATAGCAGCATTATTTATAGTAGCCAAAAACTGGAAAGAATCCACGTGTCATTCAAAAGGTAAATGGATAAACCAACTGAAGAGTATTCATACAAAGGAATATCACTGAGCAGTAAAACGTAATGAATTATTAAAGCACACAACGACATGGATGATTCTCTAAGACATAATGTTGAATGAAGGAAGCCTTTCACAAAGAGTATGCATTGTATAATTATATTTGTAAGAAGTTCTTAGAAAAGGGGAATCTAAACTATGGTAGATAAAATCAGAAGAGTGGTGTCGTCAATGGAGAGGAGGAGAGAACTGACTAGGAAGTGATATCAAGGAATTTCCTGCAGTAATCAAAATGTTCTATATTATGATAAGAGTTTGAAGTATATACATTTGTCAAAACTCAGCTAATGTGTAAGGAAGATTTGTGCATTTTATTGTATGTAAATTTTATGTGTAAGGAAAATATCTGTAAAAAATACTTAACTAGTCAACAATATTCACGCTAAAGTTTTTAGGAAGAAGTGTATGGATGTCTGCAATTTACTTTGAAGTACATCCAAAAAAAGATTCTATTTTTCTTGAAGAGAGCCAGAGATACGGGGATAAATACATGAAATAAGAATAGTAAATGTTAGTTAAGTTAGAATGTAGGTGATGGGTATATGGGCATTCACTGTAAAATTCTTTCGCCTTCTCGATATATATGAAAATATTCATAATCTTATGTTGGTGGAAAAAAAATACTTGGAACCCCCTATTTCTCACCCAAATACTACAAAGAACCAGAACTAAAGGTGCAACACAGAGATTATGAACTTCCAGAAGTCAGGGACCATATTTATCCTTTTCACTAGATACCTGACATGTAGTTGGTACTCAGAGAACACAAAGAATATTTGCTGAATGAATAAATAAGTTCACTTTCCTCTACCATTAGGCTAATTCCTATTAGTGTTTGATACTTACTTTGTAAAAAAAAAAGTAATATAACACACTGGGCTGTAGGAATACTTGATGTAATAGATCATTTGATAAATGACTAAAATATATAAGTAGGTTCAGAAAAAAATATTTTTCACAAGTTAATATTGGATATTTAAGCTTAACATCCTGATCTTCATTTGAGGAATTTAGACCTACACCAAATAGTTCAACAGAAATTAAAGCCCACACCAGTTTGGAACTAGTCACCAAAATAAAAGAGCTGAAGGAGCAAACAGGTGAAGAAGAACCTGATATTATGAACTAAAGAAAACTCACTCTACGCTGTGGTCTATTGGATGAAGGAAAGACGTGATATTACCTTCAGGATCCCAGGCTGCCTGCTTGGAATCTTAGAGGAGGGTCTGGTGGGAGATGGAGCCATTCAGGCAGTTTCGCATCAGAAGCTGGGACCATGAGGGAGGGGCTGCCCAAGGGAGACGGAACCATGAAGAAGAGGCAGCCATCACCACATTGCACCATAATCCACTTGAAGCCAGGAGCCAGGAAGAGAAATGCCAAGGCTCTTCCCTCCTGTTGTCCTTCCAACTCCTGCCAGTGCTTCCTATTGTCCAGGTTCAAGGCAGCTTTGAAAGTATAATCTGTAAGGGTTAGTTCTCTGCAATACAAAGAAGGGCAGAGAACTGTTAGGGATTGATTTGAGGGGAAAGAGGCAAATGGCTGATTCACCTACTACGACACATTTGATTATTTCACTTTTGAATTAATAGTTGCAGAAATGTATAATAACAACACCTGATAAAGATATTACACAAATGTAAATTGTTTAGCACAATACTTAGCATATGGTGAGTTTAGGGGAAAAAAGATTATTCTTCTCTTTGTCTATTCTGCCTTAGCCAGAAAGGGAAGAAGCTACTTCCGTAACTTTCTTGCAGCATTTTTATTTGCTCATCCTCAAGGCAGCAGAGATACTAATCTAATTAGGCTGAGCCTGACATTCATTCGACTGCATGTTACATGTGAGTGGGTTGTTCTGTCTCAAGCATCTTCTTCCTTTTTTAGTACTTATATCAAAGATATGCAAAAAGCATCCTGGAATGCCTGTTCCCCTATGGAAAGCAGCCTGGGTAGGGTCCAGTTTGTATGTTAGACAGTCTTAATTCTCTCCTTTGTGGCAACTGGGCATCTTCAGACCCAGCTCTCCCTAGATACACCTGAGTAAAGAAGACTCAAAGGTAAAGGTTGGCTTCTCATGGAGGAGATACTGTTTCAGACCCTGATCTAAGCCCTTATTTTCTTCTTCACTCCAGCATGTAAAAGAGAGGCTGACATTTCACATTTGCATTGCTCACACAAATTAATAAAATTGCTACTTGATTCCCATTTGGCTAGAAATCCTCATGTGTGTATTTCTTCAGCCAGAACCCTGGTGTGGAACAGAAAGGCATGCTTGGCCTTGAGTTTCAAACAGTAAGCGCTAAATAAGTTGCTGTTTTTGTTGTTGTTGGAACAGCATGCTATAACAGGTTTTAAAGAGCCAGAGAAAACGAAGATTATACATATAATTCCTATCTTTTTGCAAATTTCCATGTTGCATATTTACTTATACTAAATAGGTAAAGAAGGTATCTCCAATACTATCATTAAACAAAATAACTTAGAAATGATGACACCTGTTCATTTTTTAAGACTAAAATCTTCTGACATTATCTTGGATTAGCAGTGTTTATTCACTCTGTGATGCTTCTTCTCAAAGAGAGTGGATGTTATTTTGAGAAACAAAATTAATGGCAAAGGATACCATAGAAACTGCACATAGCAACAAGGAAAAATGGTGTCTGAACAATGCTGAAAAATACGGAGAGATGAAAGCGAAGATCACGCGCAAAGAACACTTACACAATGCAATGATCAGAGTGAGGTTACAAACATGAGAAATTAAAGTGAAGGGATTTAAATAAAAATTAAATTTAATTCAGAGTAAAAGATATAGATACAGGAAAAACTGCTCTCCTCCATGCCCGGTACTGATAAGCTGTCTAGTTCCTCATGAGGCAGGAGAATTTCTGGTAAAATTGTTCACAGATCTAAGCCATCCACTAAGTCACATTTTACTAGTAAGAAGCTGATCCACCCTCTCTATTTCTATCCCTGTGGCCAGGGCTCCAGAGGTTGACCTCGCCAAGCATTATTTTACTTTTCCATTTCTTTCTTCTTCTACCAATGCAGCATGGTAAATAAGTTGAACCAGGGACTATTTTAACCAACCAAGTTCTCTTACCGTGCTCTAAATATAGGAAAATATTTTAGGCAGATCACTACTCCCTTGAATTATTTTGATTCCTTTGGATACAAGCATTTCAATATCCCAGTGCTTTCACTTCTGCTGCTTGATGGCAGTGCTTTAGTCATGCATGCATAAACATTCTTCTGAGTTGGTTTTAAATCAATCTTTTTAATCCTCTAAATCTCTATATCTGATATGAAGGATTAACCAATAATGTGTTTGTGTCACATGAAAATTACTTTCAAATTGTGCAAAAGTAATTTGAAATTAATTCTGTACCATTGTTAGTGGATCTTCTCAAAGCACACAGCAAAACTCAAAATGAAATTAAATGTATATTTTAAATATTTTTTTCTAGATATGGTTTTTAAAAAGCCTAAATTTAGGACTTGCTTTTCCAAGTTGCATGTGTGAGAGACTGTCAAACTGACTGCTAAAACCAGTTTCCCTTTTTATACACAGATCTAGACTACATTTCCCAGCTTCCTTTGCAGTTAGATGTGGCCATGTGACTATATGGTAGACAATAGAATGTGGGTAAAATGATGTGTGGCATTTAGAGTTCTGCCCTTAAACGCTCCCACATATGATCCACTGAGATGGTTTCCATTTTAAGACAACTAGAGTGAAGACCACGCCTATGGCAAACTTCAGAGCCTTGTGTTGAGGATATTAGAGCCACAATATGGAATATGCCAGAATTCTTATACCACTACTTGATGAAGAATTACCCACTTAATAGGAGCTATCATTTTGGACTTCTTGTGTCATACCAATAGATATACTTTATGTAACTCTCATGTTAGGCTACTGGATTTTGGAGGTTTATTTGTCATCACAGTATTACTTTAACAAAGGTAATATAATAAATTAAAATATGTTTTAATAAACTCTATACAATGTTAAAATCATCATGTATCTCAAAGAAAGAGACCAATTAGATGTCATTTCAGTCAATGTCCTTTTGGGAGTCCATTCTCAATGGTATTTGTGCACATCTAGTATCAGATTTTTGTTTTTGACTACCTTTTCAAGAATATTTGCATAATAAACAGGTTTAGAAAACAGAAATAGTACCTCCCTCCAGGGCAGAGTGTACATTGGTTTGCCGTCCAAAATAATAAAAATAACATCCCCATCTGAGGCAAAGAGTTGGCAGTTCCTTTATAAGATTGGTGATATCCTAAGTTTGGATTTCCTCTGTTGAGAAACAACCCACTGTGTGTGCAATATCCAAAAGGGTCCCCGTCCTCATCACTCCTGTGACTTACAAAGCAAGGGAGAACCAATGAAAACATGAAGCTCATGCTGCCTGCGGTGCAGTGAGTAATAAAGTCCTTTATCTCTGACCCAGGAGTCTGCTGGCGTGTATGAAACCATGACAGGCTAACTTGTTAGCTTGCAAGTAGGGTAAAATCTCATAACGTTCACAGTTCTTGACAGCCCGCTCCAGATGCTGTGTGTATTTTCAAGTAGATTTAGGCCCTATGTTTGGATGTCTACATAGACTAAATCATGCTTTTTGCTTTCTTGCCTCTTCTTCTTTACTCCACCAACTGCTATCTCTTGCTCTTCCCACAAGCACACAGATACACTGAGTTTCTCTCAGAGAAGGATGGTAGAAACAGAAATATTAGGAACAACAATCACATGTACTTAATAAGAGTGGAAATAAAAATAATAATTACAATGATGGTGTTGATGACTGTAATATGGAAGACTTTGTACATGATAGTCATTTTAAGCACTTTTCATATATAAGTCATCTAATATTACAATACCACTATAAGTAGGTACTAATATTATCCCCATGTACAGTTGCCTGTAACTAGTTATTTTGGATTTTTGTGGAATTGTGTACAATGGTTGTGCTATAGACTAGTGTCTTAGTCCATTTGGGCTGCCATAATAAAATACCGCACATTGGGTGGTTTATAAACAACAGAAATTTATTTCTCAGAGTTCTGTAGGCTGGAAGTTAAAGATCAAGTCTCCAGCATGGTTGTGTTCAGGTAAGAGCCCTTTTTGTGGTTCATAGCTAGCGCCTTCTCTCTGTTCTCACATGGTGTAAGGGGTGAGGGGTCTCTGTGGAGCCTCTTTGATAAGAGTACTAATCCAATTTGTGAGGCCAGAACCTCCCAAAGGCCCCATCTCCTAATACTATCACCTTTCAGGGTTAGGATTCAACATATGAATTTTAGGGGGACATATTCAGACCATAGCAACAAGACAAGATGCGCTGAGCAGCGCCAGATGCTGCCACAGGCCAGATGTTCACATGCCATGACATACCACAGCTGCTAACCAGTCTCAGAACTTATATGTCACCCCAGATTAAGAATGGGATAAGAAAAAGAAATTTGCATTTATTGTGCTTTTAAACTTTGTAGTCACCTGAAGTTACAGAGAAATCACAGAATCATAAGGAAAAGACGAATTTCTGGGGGAGAGAAGTTAAGATGGTGGCGTAGGCAGACTCTGAACTCACCTCCTCCCACGGATACAGCCAATTTACAAATACTTGTGGAAAAATTACCCCTAAGAGAGAAATGAAAACTGGATAAGAGGAACTCCTGCAATAAACGACAATCCTAATTGAGGTGGAAGCAGCAGAAACTCCCTTCTGGAGAGGAAAAATGCCGCCTTCTCAAGCCGCAGCACTTCATGGCCGCTGGGGAGCAGCCCAAAGGTCGGCAGCCTCCCTGGAGGAGCCGGGCCCTCAGCCGGGGAGCGCTCCTACTATAGGCAGTTTTTGGACCCAGCACAATCGAGACGAGTGGCATAATATCTGACTTTGCCTGCTCTTAAAACATTGGGGAGTACCCCAGAAAAGCTGGTTCACAAAGAAATTAAAACCGGCTCTCAAAGGGCCCATGCACAAATTCACCCATTTCAAAAAGCAACCTAAAATCACCAGAAAGAAAGATGCACAGTGCTTTGGTGAAAAGAGACTCACCTGATGGGCTCTGAGTGCATCTCAGTGAGAGGTGAGACCTCTCTAGGGGCTGGGACATTGGCGACAGCCATTGTTGTGGCCTGGAGTGGGCGTGCTGACACCGACACGGGGCAGATGACATTGGAGTTTTCACTGGGGCCTGCTAGCCCAGGGACTGACCCAATCACTAGCTGGATTTAATCCAGCTCAGCCAGGGCAGGCAGCCCACCCTAGGGACTGGCTCCACCCAACAACAAGCCCTCGGGCAACTTGTGGGCCTGCTAAGTGAGCTGCCTGGATTCTCCACAGCCTGGCAAGTGGGTCCACTTCTGTGGGGCAGGGCGTGTGCAAGGAGTGGGTGGAGAGTGTGGGGCAGTGGTGGAGTGTGTGGGCCTCCCACCTTGGAGAGACTGGGTCCACTTCAGGAGGTCGGGGCACACACACAGTGCAGGACTGTGTAGACTGTGTGTGTGGACCTGTGGGTGGTGAGGCTTGTCAGCTGCAGAAGACTTGTGCTTCTCAAAGACCCACATGGGGGGTTTACCCCACCTTCCAAATCCTGAAACAATTGGGTGCTCCCGGGCTTGAGGCCAGCCTCACCCAGCTGCAATCCTCAGAGAGCTGACAAGAGACCTAAAGGCTGGAGGCTTATAGCAATTGGAAGCCCCTGAGCCTAACAACCTGGCACTCTGGGGGTCTACTCACTTAACAGAAATACTGCAACAGGAATGTGCTATTAGAACTTGAAGCCCACACCTGATAAAGAGACTGAAGAGACCACAACAACTACAAGCAGCTGAACATTACAACAGCTGGCCAGGAGCATAGCTCAGCTTCCCTGGGCACCTACAGGGAGAGCAACTAGGCCACAACAGAAGGGTACACATAGCCCACATAGGGGTTACTCCTGGGACATTCAGAACTGAGGGAAGCACACTACCTAGCCTCATACGGCATCACTTATATAAGGTCACCTCTCCAAGAGAAGGAGACGTAGCTGACCTACCTAATACATAAACACAAGCACAGGGAAAGAGGCAAAATGAGGAGGCAAAGGAATACATTCCAAGTAAGGGAACAGGACAAAACTCCAGAAAAGGAACTAAGTGAAACAGAAATGAGCAACCTACCCGACAGAGAGTTCAAACAAAAAGTGTTAAGGATGCTCACTGATCTGGGGCGAAGAGTGGAGGAACTCAAAGAGAACGTCAACAAAGAAATGGAAGATATAAAAAATAATCAATGAGAAATGAAGAATACAATACTGGAAATGAAAAATTCACTAGAGGGACTCAAAAGCAGAGTAGAGGATACAGAAGAACGGATCTGCGAGCTGGAAGAAAGACTAGAAGAAATTACCCGAGGTGAACAAGTAAAAGAAAAAAGAATTAAAAAGACTGAGGACAGTCTAAGGGACCTCTGGGACAACATCAAGCGCACTAACATCCATGTTATAGGTGTCCCAGAAGGAGAAGAGCGAGACAAAGGGGCAGAGAATCTACTTGAAGAAATAACAGATGAAAAATTCCCTAACCTAAGGAAGGAAACAGACTTTCAGGTACAGGAATCACAGAGAGCCCCAAACAAGATAAACTCAAAGAGGCCCACACCAAGACACATCATAATTAAAATGTCCAGAATTAAAGACAAAGAGAGAATCCTAAAAGCCGCAAGAGAAAGACAACTTACGTACAAAGAAACCCCATAAGGCTATCAGCTGACTTCTCAGCAGACACCTTACAGGCTAGAAGAGAGTGGCACAACATATTTAAAGTGCCAAAAGGAAAAAACCTACAGCCAAGAATACTCTACCTGGCAAGTTTATCATTCAAAATGGAAGGAGAAATAAAAAGTTTCCCAGACAAGCAAAAATTAAAGGAGTTTGTCACCAAGAAACCAGTACTACAAGAAATGCTAAAGGGACTTATTTAAGGGGAAAAGAGAAGACCACAAATAGGAAAAACGATCTATTTCCAGGATAAGAGGGTAATGGATACAAATGCACAAAAAAAAGGTTAGATATGATATCGAAAACGTAAAATGTGAGAGGAGGGGAGTTAAAGAGTAGACCTTTCATATAGAGGTAAAACTAAAGAGACCATCAACTTAATATAGATTCCTATTATGTAGGTTACTGTCCCATGGTAATCACAAACCAGAAACCTATAATAAATACACAAAAACTAAGAGAAAGGAACCCAAACATAATACTAAACAAAACCATCAAACCACAAGGGAAGAGAGCAGGAGAAGAAGAAAGGAACAGAGAAGAACTACTAAAACACCAAGAAAAAAGTTAAAAAATGGAAGTAAGTACATACTTATCAATAGCTACATCAAACATCAATGGACTAAATGCTCCAATTAAAAGGCATAGAGTGGCTGATTGGATAAAACAACAAGACCCATATATATGCTGCATACAAGAGACACACTTCAGACCTAAAGACGCTCACAACTGAAAGTGAAGGGATGGAAAAAGATACTCCACTCAAATGGCAATGAAAAGAAAGCTGGGGTAGCAATCTTCATATCAGACAAAATAGACTTTAAAACAAAAACTGTAAAAACAGACAAAGAAGGGCATTACATAATGATCAAGGGAACAATCCAACAAGAGGGTATAACACTTGTAAATATCTATCCACCCAACATAGGAGCACCAAAATATATAAAGCAATTATTAACAGACATAAAAATAGAAATGGGGGGGCCGGCCTGGTGGCGCAAGCGGTTAAGTGCGGGCGCTCCGCTGCGGCGGCCCGGGGTTCACTGGTTCGGATCCCGGGCACGCACCGACGCATTGCTTGGCAAGCCATGCTGTGGCGGCGTCCCATATAAAGCGGAGGAAGATGGGCACAGATGTTAGCCCAGGGCCGTCTTCCTCAGCAAAAAAAGAGGAGGATTGACGGATGTTAGCACAGGGCTGATCTCCTCACAAAAAAAAAAAAAAAAAAAAAAACAGAAATAGGGGCCGGCCCGGTAGCTTAGCGGTTAAGTGCGCGCGCTCTGCTACTGGTGGCCCAGGTTCGGATCCCAGGCATGCACTGAGGCACCGCTCATCCGGCCATGCTGAGGCTGCGTCCCACATACAGCAACTGGATGGATGTGCAACTATGACATACAAGTATCTACTGGGGCTTTGGGGAAGAAAAAAAAAAAGAGGAAGATTGGCAATAGATGTTAGCTCAGATCCTGTCTTCCTCAGCAAAAAGGGGGGGATTAGCACGGATGTTAGCTCAGGTCTGATCTCCCTCACAAAAAAAAAAAAATAGAAACAGACAGTAACACAATAACAGTAGGGGACTTTAACACTCCACTTACACCAACGGATAGATCATCCAAACAGAAGATCAATAAGGAAACATTGGCCTTAAATGACATACTGGAACAGATGGACCTAGTAGATATATACAGAACATTCCATCCCAAAAGCAAAGAAAACACTTTCTTTTCAAATGCACATGGAACATTCTCTAGCATTGATCACATATTAGACCACAAAACAAGTCTCCATAAATTTAAGAAGATTGAAATAATACCAAGCATCTTTTCTGACCACAACGGTATGAAACTAGAAATCAAGTACAGGAAGAAAATCAGAAAACCCACAAATATGTGGAGATTAAACAAAATGCTACTGAACAACAATTGGGTCAATGAAGAAATCAAAGGAGAAATCAAAATATACCTGGACACAAATGAAAATGAAAATACGACATGCCAGAACTTATGGGATACAGCAAAAGCGGTTCTAAGAGAGAAGTTTATAGCAATACAGGCCTATCTCAACAAACAAGAAAAATCTCAAATAAGCAATATAACAATGCACCTAAAGGAAGTGGAAAAAGAAGAACAAGCAAAGCCCAAATTCAGTAGAAGAAGGGAAAGAATAAAAATCAGAGCAGAAATAAATGAAATAGAGACCAAAAAAAAATAGAAAAAATTAATAAAACCAAGAGCTGGTTCTTTGAAAAGATCAATAAAATTGACAAACCTTTAGCTAGACTCACCAAGAAAAAAAGAGAGAAGGCACAAATAAGTAAAATCAGAAATGAAAGGGGAGAAATTACAAGTGACACCTCAGAAATACAAAAGATTATAAGAGAAAACTATGAAAAGCTATATGCCAACAAATTGGACAATCTGAAAGAAATGGATAAGTTCTTAGAATCATACAACCTTCCAAAACTGGGTCAAGAAGAAATAAAGAATCTGAATAGACCAATCACCAGTAAGGAGATCGAGACAGTGATAAAACCCTCCCCAAACATAAAAGTCCAGGACCAGATGGCTTCCCTGGTGAATTCTACCAAACATTCAAAGAAGACTTAATACCTATCCTTCTCAAACTCTTCCAAAAAATTGAGGACGGGGGGAAGCTCCCTAACTCATTCTGTGAGGCCGACATTATCCTGATACCAAAACCAGACAAGGACAACACAAAAAAAGAAAATTACAGGCCAATATCACTGATGAACATGGATGCAAAAATCCTCAACAAAATACTAGCAAATCACATACAACAATACATAAAAAAGATTATATACCATGATCAGGTGGGATTTATTCCAGGGATGCAGGGATGGTTCAACATCCACAAATCAATCAACATGATACACCACATTAATAAAATGAAGAATAACAATCACATGATCATCTCAATAGATGCAGAGAAAGCATTTGACAAGATACAGCATCCATTTATGATAAAAACTCTGAATAAAACGGGTATAGAAGGAAAGCACCTCAACATAATAAAGGCCATGTATGACAAACCCACAGCTAATATCATCCTCAATGGTGAAAAACTGAAAGCTATCCCTCTAAGAACAAAAACCAGACAAGGATGCCCACTCCCACCACTCCTATTTAACATAGTACTGGAAGTCCTAGCCAGAGCAATCAGGCAAGGAAAAGAAATAAAATGGATCCAAATTGAAAAGGAAGAAGTGAAACTGTCACTATATGCAGATGACATGATTTTACATATAGAAAACCCTAAAGAATCCACCAAAAACCTTTTAGAAGTCATAAATGAATACAGTAAAGTTGCAGGATGCAAAATCAACACACAAAAATAAGTTCCATTTCTATACACTAACAACGAAGTAGCAGAAAGAGAAATTAAGAATACAATCCCTTTTACAATTGCAACAAAAAAAATTAAATACCTAGGAATAAACTTAACCAAAGAGGTGAAAGATCTGTACACTGAAAACTATAAAACATTGCTGAAAGAAATTGAAGAAGACACAAAGAAGTGGAAAGATATTCCGTGCTCTTGGATTGGAAGAATTAACATAGTTAAGATGTCCATACTTCCTAAAGCAATCTATAGAATCCATGCAATCCCTATCAAAGTTCCAACAACAGATTTCATAGAAATAGAACAAAAAATCCTAAAATTTATATGGAACAACAAAATACTCCAAATTGCTAAAGGAATCCTGAGAAAAATGAACAAAGCTGGAGGTATCACACTCCTTGACTTCAAACATACTACAAAGATATAATAACCAAAACAGCATGGTACTGGCACAAAAACAGACACAGAGATTAAAGGAATAGAATCAAAAGCCCATAAATAAACCCACACAACTATGGACAGGTAATCTTTGACAAAGGAGCCAAGAACATGCAATGGAGAAAGTAAAGTCTCTTCAACAAATGGTGTTGGGAAAACTGGATAGCCACATGCACAAAAATGAAAGTAGACCCTTACCTTACACCATACACAAAAATTAACTCCAAATGGATTAAAGACTTGAATGTAAGACCTGAAACTATGAAACTTCTAGAAGAAAACACAAGCAGTATGCTCTTTGACATCAGTCTTAGCAACATATTTTCAAGCACCATATCTGACTGGGCAAGAGAAACAATAGAAAAAATAAACAAATGGGACTACATCAAACTAAAAAGCTTCTCCACAGCAAAGGAAACCATCAACAAACGAAAAGACAACCTAACAATTCAGAGAAGCTATTTGCAAACCATCCATCTGATAAGGGGTTAATCTCCAAAATATATAAAGAACTCATGCATCTCAACAACAAGAAAACTCACAACCCAATTAAAAAATGGACAAAAGACCTGAACAGACATTTCTCCAAAGAAGATATACAGATGGCCAACAGACACATGAAAGGATGTTCAACATCATTAACTATCAGGGAAATGCAAATCAAAACTACAATGAGATATCACCTCACGCCCATCAGAAAGGCTATAATTAACAAGACAGGAAACAACAAGTGTTGGAGAGGATGTGGAGAGAAGGGAACTCTCATACACTGCTGGTGGGAGTACAAACTGGTGCAGCCACTATGGAAAACAGTATGGAGATTCCTCAAAAAATCAAGGATAGAACTACCATACTATCCAGCTATTCCACTGCTGAGTATTTATCCAAAGAACTTGAAAACCCCAATGCGTAAAGATACATGCACCCCTGTGTTCATTGCAGCGTTATTCACACTAGCCAAGACTTGGAAGCAACCAAAGACCCCATCAAGGGACGAATTGATAAATAAGATGTGGTGTATACACACAATGGAATACTACTCAGCCATAAGAAACGATGAAATCCAGCCATTTGTGACAACATGGATGGACGTTGAGGGTATTATGCAACGTGAAATAAGTCAGAGGGAGAAGGTCAAATACTGTATGATCTCACTCACTAAGTAGTGGATAATAACAACAACAAACAAACACATAGAGACAGAGATTGGATTTGTGGTTACCAGAGGGGAGGAGCTGAGGAAGGAGGGTGAGAGGGATGATCAGGCACATGTGTGTGGTGATGGATTCTAATTAGTATTTGAGTGGTGAACATGAGAACATGATGTAATCCATGCAGAAATAGAAGTATAATGATGTACACCTGAAATTTATACAATGTTATAAACCAATGTTACCGCAATAAACAAAAAATAAAAATAAATATATAAATAAACCTGTCACTGCCAAAAAAAAAAAAAAAGACGCATTTCTATAAACTTAGATTTTTTTGTTTTGAAATGAGAGCTAGTGATAGATATTAAGTGCAGTTATCATGGCTTGTAATGGTTATGACTACAATTAGAACAAGGATAGCAATTGCTCTAGGCTTATTAAATATCAGATCTACAAGATGCAGGATGATCAAAAATAAAGATTAAACAGTAAAGAAGAAAGCCTACTTTCTATGTGGCTCAATATAGGTAAGACAAATGACGCAATTGTTTTAATCCATTTGTTAAGTCTTCTCCATATTTTATTTGGAAAGACATAGATACAGGGTATAATGGGATTCTGTTTTACCAAAGTTTTACTTCTACAGCTTAGCAAATTCCAGAAGACATAGAGCTTAGATTTTTTCCCTCTGTATCCAACAACTTTTGACTCATGTCCTAGGATCCCCACAAAGCTATAGGCTCACATATTTCCACTGAGGTTGTCTTCTCTCTCTCAACCACCCACAGTGGGATCAATCATGCAAAGATGGTTTCAATCACAAGGCCCCTGGGGATCTCCCTTGAACATTGTACTCCATATCTGTGTCTTTCTCGATAAGATATGGAGAATGCTTAAACTGATTAAAACAATTGTGTCCCTAGTCCTACCTATATTGAGACACTTAGGAAGTAGGCTTTCTTCTTTTTTAGTGATTTATCTATACTTCTGGTCTTCCTGTCTCTTGTAGACCTGGTATTCAGGAAGCTTATGATAGTGTCCGTCCTTACTCTAATTCTCATCCTAACAATGACAAGTCAAATGTTGGGGGTATAATTTACCACTGATTTTCAGCCAAATGATTTCAACTAGATTTATAAAATTCCTTACTAATTAGAATTCAAATTACTGAGCCTACGTGATACAGATCCCAAAAATGTAGTTCAATCTACCAGTTTACCTTAAATTTCAAATTTTGGATTTCCATCTAATCTAAATTAGTAATGATACACTGAGATCCACTAGGATTGTCATAGTGAGGATAATGGTACATTGAAAAATGTGTTCACACTTTCTAAGGAATGAAGAAGATGCTCTCTTTTTCATTGAATTATATTTAAAACGAACATTTAAGAATAGAGTGTTCAAATTTTGAGAAAAGAATGCATTCAAAGACAATCACAACATTACTCAGAGCACTACCTTTTGAGGGTAAATAAGACGTACCATGAAGATTACGTTATGAGTACTTGAGAATTTTACGGTTTATTAAATTCCCTCATGTTGCTATTGAGAAAGAAAGGCAATCCACCAGGCATAAAACTTCTGTGGCTGTGAGTGTGTGTGTGTCTGTAGTATGTATCTATATTTCAACTTACATCAAATAGTTTATCACAATGATTTTCTTGGAATACTAACTGTCCTATTCGAGCAGCCACTTGGAAAAATCCTTCTTTTTGAGCAGGAAAGAAGGATTCAGCAGGTGGGGCTTCACCCATCCCCTTCAACCAGAACAAATGTAGCTTTACCTAGATTACAAAAACACTCTAAAATTTGCCTTTTAAAACATATGCCCTAGAGCCCAGAAATAGACTCACATAGTCAACTCATCTTTTTCAAAGGAGCTAAGACAGTAGAACGGAGTGTCTCTTCAACAAATAGTGCTGGAACAACTGGACATCCACACGTAAAAAAAAAAAAAAAATCTAGACCTAGACCTTATATCCTTAACGAAAATTTACTCAAAATGGATCAGAGATCTAAATGTAAAATGCAAAACTATGAAACTCCTAGAAAATAACAAAAGAGAAAACCTAGAAGACTTTGGGAATTTTAGAGCAGTGAAAATATTCTGAATTATGCTATAATGGTGGACACATGTCATTTGTCAAAATCCATAGAATGTACAACACCAAGAGTGGACTCACGTGAACTATGGACCGGGGTGATAATGATGTGTCAGTGTAGGTTCACCAATTGTAACAAATGGACCATTCCAGAGGGGTAAGGAGTGGTTGTTATTGAGGGAGGTTGTGCATGTGAGGGGGAAGGAGGAATATGAGAACTCTGTACTTTTTGCTCAATTTTGCTGTGAACCTAACAGAGTTCTATAATATAAAGTCTATTAAAAATATATATGGCTTGTAGAAGAGAATGTCTGGGGAATAATGTTTTTAGAGTTAATCTCTGCAACAATGGTCATGTAAATCTAATTGTTTTGTGCTCTGTACCACCAAAGTGTTTGTTCACCTCAAACCTAATTACTGAAGCTACAAAGCCCGTCACACTACATAGACTGTATTTTTTGCTAATTTTCTGGAATGTCTTTTGATTTAGAGCTTAAAAATCAAAGTTATGGAATGCAACAAGTTTCTTGAAAAATGTTATAAGATCTGCAGTAATCTGAAGAGCTGCAGAAGAAAAAAATATAACCAAATTCTAGTCCCCATGTTAATGCTTTTATGGGATTATTCAGACAATGCTTCAAGGAAAAGGGAGGAGAGTCAACAGAAAACCTTACAGTCAATTTTGGTGCTAAAAAAAAAAAATTGGTCTAAGTGGAATTATCCAAAGTAAAATAAACAGAGAAAAAAATATGTAAGTTCTACAAAAATTGAACAGCAGACAAATATCTTGTGGCTAGCCCCAGAGGTGACAGAAAAGAAAGAAAAAAGGAATAAAGGTAAAGCATGCAAACACAGTATGCAAAAACTAAAAAACACTCCGTTATGGAAGAAGACATATCTTAAGAGATAGAAGAATTTTTTTTAGCAAGTAACAATTTATTATCTCTTGGAAATTAAAGAGAACATGCAATTCACAATACAAGTGATAAAAGATCAAGTATTAAGAGTACAAAATGAACTGACAAAACACTTAATAAAGGTAAAAAATTTGCATATAGAAAATGTACAACTACAAAAAATCAGAAGTTAGGGATACAGCAGTGATATGGAGAGTATGAAAATGTAGCATAGCCTATAGATCAAAGGATGCTATTAGTGCCAAAAGTTAGTGGAGCAATATGTATAGAGTACAAAGGAAAATACTGGGAATTCTGAATTACATATCCAGGAAGTTGTACTTCATATATAAGGGAGTCAGGAAGATATATTTTGTATTCCATAATTCAGGAAATATAGTTCTGCACTAACATTCCACATAATCACATGATGATTCAAAAGAAAAAGCTCACCTATGAAGAGGACAGTATTTAGGGAATTTTTGTTAGAATTCCCAGCATTCAAAAACCCAGATAATCAATCTAAGCTAAACATGTTCATTCCAGTTTTCCTCCCAGTAAAATTTCAAAAGTGGGCACGGGCCCACTTTTGGGCAACAGCAGAGGGAAAGTGTGCTAATGGCCTCTGTGAAAAGTTTCTCTACACTAGAGAAATCAAGAAAGAGCAACTTCCTCTTCTTCACTTAGATGTTTTCCTCCTTTTCATCCATTGTTGTCGATGTGACTGTGGTAACTGGAATTTCTCCAGCTACTTGCTCTCAGTCTGAGGTTGAAGCTAAAAACACTGGTTCTCCATTACATCACTGAGACTTATCTTCATTGCAATGTTCTTGGATCCTGTACCATCTGAAGGCTTCTAATTATGAAAAATATAGCTCCTACATTTTCTAAGGCCATTTGAGTGGGATTTTTAAAACATGCTTCCAAAAGCATCTTACCTGATATCATATGGTGTGAAAGGATAAATAGAGATAACCCATTCACTAAAATAGAGGCTTAACCAAATAACTGTGATGACTGTACTGAGAAATGGATAATATAGTTTATTTTCTGAAAGGCCAAGTTACATAATGTAAAAAATAATACATGCTATTAGCTATCTTTCGTGATTGTGATGAAAATCCCAGGATATTTTAGTTACCTTAAGAATGAGAGAAGAAAGGTTGAAGAAAGTATTCATTAGTTCATCAATTTTATCACCTTCCACATTAGAGAATTAGTAGATACTTTTTTTTTTTTTTGTGAAGAGGACTAGTCCTGAGCTAACATCTGATGCCAATCTTCCCCTTTTTTTTTGCTGAGGAAGATTGGCCCTGGGCTAACATTCATGCCCATCTTCCTCTACTTTATATGGGACGCCACCACAGCATGGCCCAACATGCAATGCATCGGTGTGTGTCTGGGATCCGAACCCGCGAAGCCCGGGCTGCTGCAGCGGAGCACGAGTACCCAACCGCTTGCACTACCAGGCCAGCCCCTTAGTAGATACTTTTTTTTCTGAAGTTAATAAAGTAAGGAAAGTAGGTTTAAGTTATGATTTAAAATAAAAAAATTACTTCTAAGCAAATAAAAACAGATTATAACTTCGATGAGGCAATAAACATAGCAAAGAGGAAAAAAGAGAAAATAAGGACGTTATCAATAAAACATTAGATAAGATGACAGAAATAAAACTGAACAGATGCTCTATGAGAGGCAGGTGGCTCCCATCTGCCTGCTCCTTGCAAGATCTTGGGCAAATCACATAACCTTTCTGGGCCTCAGTTTCTCATTTGTAAAATGGGAATAATAGTAATAGTAGCTACCTTACATTGTGGTGAGGGTTAAGTGAGTTAACACACATACTGATTCAAATGATGGTGATATACAGTAAACATTCAACAAAAGTTAGTTATCGTGGTGGCTGTGGTTCTTCACAAAAAGAAAGCAATGATTATGATTTGTTCTTGGATGACAAACTTCAATATTATAAAGTTGCCCATTTTCATTAAACTAATCTCTTAATTCAATATAATTACAATCAAAATCTTAACAGACTTTATTTTTTATATTTGATAAATCTTACATCTATTTCTGGTTTCCATATAAATGCCTGTGTCAAACTGTTAAGTATTATGGTAATTCTACTCATTAAAAGGAAAGAAAGCATTAAATATCAATAGAGAAAATGTGAATTTTTTTTTCAACAAGTGCTGTTGGGTAACTGGCTAGCCATTTGGAAAATAAATCCCTACCCAGATTATAACAAACCCAGATTATAACCAGTTAGGAGGTACTAACCAGTTCCACCCCACTGGCCTTCGGATTATCCTTAACGCCGAGGTAGGTCACATCTCTCTTTTGCTCAAAACTCTCCCTTGTTGCCCGACTTCACTCAGAGGATGCAGCCTATAGAACTCGATGATTTGGTGGCTCGCTCTTCTGTGCATGATTCTGTCCTTCTTGTGATCAGCTCTTGTTCGGGTCCCCTGGCTGTACCTCAGACACATCAGGCCTGAGGTAAGGGTGCTTTACTTATTCTCTCCGCAAGAAATAGCTCCTCTCAGAACCCAGCCCAGCTTATACCCTCACCCCGTTCAGGTTCTGTGCAATCTGACTGAGTGCGCTAACGGAAAAGCCCTCCTAAGTAATTGCTGCTCTCTCAGTATTGCATACTAGTTAAAAAGGAACAAAATGAATTTAAGAAATTGATTTTAGCTTAGTATTTGGGAGAATATTTATTTGAAATAGTAAGAGATGGTTTAGACTATTTTAGGGGCATTGATGTAGCAACCTAATTAACTTTGGAAAGCATTTTCTCTTGTTTTCCCAAAGTTGTCTTTTCAAGTACTACTTGTCATGTATTTGATGTTTGCACGTAAAACTGACATCTCTAGTTTTCCAAGGGCCTTGATATATAGAGATAAGAAATCTAATAAAACAAAAACCCAGCTTAATAATGGTGATGATTACATTTAGAAGTGGATGATAAATTTTTTTCCTGAAAGAGTAAGTTATCTAATTTAAATATACATGAATATGTATATATTATGCTTCTATATATAATAAACATGTTTATATAATTTCAAAACACATATATATAATTTCAAAGCAAACACTTTGAACATGTGAGAGTACAAAGGGGTGTGAATAATATTTTAATAGCAAGTATTTGAAAGTTTATATAGCAATACAACTATCTGATAGTTTTGTTACTCTTTATAATTTTTGCATGTATTTAAATAATAGATTCTCTATTAATTTTGTTTTGTGGATGTTTGGCTTTTGCCCATTTTAGCAATGATGCTTTTTAGTGCCTCAGATTCATTGTTTATCATGTTGACAAAATACAGGGAATCGTATACAGAATTACCTGGACATGTTTATAAAGAAAGCTGAAATTGTGAAATGGGTGTATTTCTTTTCTCAGCTCTTTTCTGGTAGGTACAATTGTATGAGAATGTGTGTAGTCCACTATCACCTATGAAATTTCTTAGGGTTCTTTCAACATCTTTAAGGGAAATTGTAATGGAAAGAATAGTTTGCAGTTAAAATGCTAGCATATTTTAAAATACTATATATTTTATAGAATATATTGAGAACAGAAGAGATTCTGTCAACAAACTCACTGTTCTTTTAGCACCATCCCCACCTCAGCTTCCTGTGAAATCAGCCAGGGGCACGCCATCTTCCCAGGGGCCTGACTGGACAACTGACGCTCTGAGAGCTTGCTGTTCACGTCACAGTGTACATAAAACCCGGTTGACTGGAAGCCCAGAAGTTTCCACCGGAATGCTTTCACAAGGCTTTGTTTTTGCTGGCTCAGTTGAGATCCTTGCACTTGTCTGATGTTTCAGCTTCGCAACAGCCTGATAACTGTACACATTCACAGCACAGCTCACGAGCCCCAGAGAAGAACTTTCTGTTGTATGTGGTGTAAGCAGTGCAGTTCAGTGGGAACACGGGCCAAGTTAAACCATTATCATTTAATGCAGGATCCAAAATGTGGGATTGCATAAATCCAATGAATTAATTAATTCATTTGCTCAATTTTTTTTTTTAAGCACCTACTAACTGCCATGAGGACATAGTGGATTAACAAAACTAAGAAGGCTCTGCCCTCTAGTGGGAGGACAAACAACGAACAAGTAAAAGGATAAACGCGAATTATGCGAAGTGCTGACTTCTTAAGGGGAGTTCTACTCTGGAATCATTCAAGATCAAATTCTAGAAAAACGAGTTTCTCTTTTTTTCTCTTTCTTAAAGACACTTGAGTACTAATAAACGTTCTTTAAATGCTTAGTCAAGAATACATCATTGGCCATTCAGTGTCCCTCACAGCTATCAATTTAAAAAAATTTAACAAATAGATTGAGAGTAAAATATGATGTGTATAGAGACCTTATTTCTCTTCAAATACCCAGAAATTTGTGAAGCTGAACTTTTCGCATAAGTTGGGACTAAATAAATACTTCAATGAATAAATAAGCCAGTGAATTAATTTAGAAAACACTTAATAGATATGTTTATTCTCATCTTTGAAAGAATAAATCAACCAGTTCAAGTTGGGCCTTGTGTCTTTCAATTTACACGACACAGACAGTTTTTGTTCCTAGAATGAATACTTGAATAAGCCCCATGTTTTACTGAAACAAACAGTTGGATATGTATAGTATTCACCACCTCAGTGGCAAATTTATCAGGAACAGTGTTTGAGCACTTTGAGTTCAAAGTGTTTGTGATTTGTGTTTAGATTAAATAAAGTAATATTTATTTTTACTTGAGGGATATACTTATATATAATGCAATGTTACTTCTCCCAGACACTTTTCCCCGGGTGTAAATACCAGTGAGGGCACATACTTCCTTTTAACACATTGAAAACTATCTCCATAACAGCATTGTCTGCTTTGAATTTGCATACAGGTTGCATATATTTGATTCAAGTCATATGAAAAAATTTATATCTGATATATAAATATTGGATGTGACTACTAATGGCATTCTTCCAATATTTGGTGTAAATTTAAATTCCCAATAGATAATTTATAATGCTTACATTTTTATTTTGAAAAATCATCAAACATGTTAAAAGCATGAAATGTGAATTTGAGATTCATAACAACAGAAAAATTTAAAAAGCTTTGTTTCTAACTTGCCATTCATATGAAAATATGAGTGATTTTACTTTCAAGAAAATAGTAAGCTTCCTGGGTATATTTTTTATTGCGCTTCAGCTGCCTTTTAGCAGTTGGAGTCTGTGTCCGTATTCTGGAAGAAGGGTGCAGCATGACTTTGGCAGGAAGCAGCAGGAGGAAGTCTGCTGGATTTAATTACTCATTCTTTTGGATCTTCTAGGAGTGCTCAACTGCTTCAACAACCTCATAGGAGAAACAGACATGAAATGGTAGGAGAACAATTCTTATCCTTTTTTCCTCATCCGGAGTACAGGGATTCCCTCATTTTCAATCCACTGCTCATGCATTTCACAGCTTCGAGCTGGGGGAGAGGGTGGAGAGAGACTCCAACAAAAAGAAATCCACTTGAGCTATGAGGTGGAGGTGGTCACTTGGGAGCGAAGAAAGAAACGAGGTTCTCCTAGATGCTCTTCCTGGTGTAAGCACTTGGGACACTTTGCAGTTCCCCGGCTAACAACCCAGTCCCATGGGCCACTTCCACTTTCAGATGCGGGGGACTGGTTCATCTGCTTCCCGTCAGCTGCCGCCATCTGCAGCCGCCGTGATTGCTTTTCTCTGGCCTACCGGGGAAGAGAAGGAAATGCTTAACTTTGAACCAAGACTCCTTTTCCCAAACCCTCAGCTTTTCTCGAGGTTGTCATATGCAATAAATTCTCTCTCACTTGCAGGGTCTAAACTCACACCCACACACGCAACTCACTGACAATAAAAAAACAAAAAACTGTATTCTTCACAAATGTTCACAATTACTAAATCTTGCTTTTTATTATGGGAGGAGGTAGCTCTGCTGACAAGGACACAGCAGGGCACAGGGTCGGCAGGTGCTGAATGGACAGGCAGTGGGCTCTGGACCACTTCTCCCCAGAGCTTCCTCTGAGAAGGGGAGAAAACTAGATTTAGAGATGTCAGACACCCACAATTGTAAACTATTTGTAAAATCATCTGAACGCCTGGTAGAGTTAATAATTTCCGTATGTTTAGAGATTTAGATTGATTGAAACATATTTGCTGTAATAGAGCAATCAACAGTATTCACAATAAAGTTCAACAAATTTTAGCAGTTTCCCTAGGATAGATTCCCAGTTGTGGAATAACTGGTTCAAAGGGCTTGATTTGTTTGTGTCACTTGATGGATACGTGTTACCAAAATATCTCCCCAAAATATTACAATATCTTACGTTTAGACAAGCAGGCTGTGAACATCTTCAGTTTACAGCATTCTCACCATGGTGATTATTTTGAAGTAAAAACATTTCCATTAACTTGGTAAAGAAAATTAGCAAACACTTCACCCCTCACACACACAAAAATATATGTATTCTAGAATAGTTGTAAAGAAATGTGTAGAGTTTTATTTCACAGTTTTAAAGCAAAATAAAAATGATAATGTTTGCCTTCTTAAATAAAACATGATCAAAGTTTAATAGAAGAGTTCTGATAGAGTAACTATTCATATGTGGTTTCTTTAGCTTTCTATTTCCAGTGTTTTCTGTGTTAAATACTGTGCACTTAGCGGAAAAGCACACTATCTATGTTATACTAGCAACTAAATAACTCTTTAATAGATTCCTTAATGCTCAACTATGTAGACAATGTCAAAATAAACATGGCAATTCTTTTGCTAGTTTATCCCGATATTTCTGTGTGTGCATGTTTTCTAGGTTTTAGTTTGTTTTGTATTTTTAAAGGCTTGCCCCAAGCCCTCTCATCATATGTTTTTCCTGGATAAAAATGCTTCCCCGTCTCTAAAATATGAAGTGAACCTTTTACTCCTAGAAGCAGGAGTAAACCATTTTCACTATAATGTATTAGTGTATTAGATGTATTAGTATAGGGTAGTATGTATTGGTATAATGTGATATACAGTGTATTAGATGTATTAGTTTCTATGCTGCATAACAAATTACCAAAATTTTAACTGCTTAAAACAGGCTTAAAACAACATATCTTCACTATCTCTCAGTTTTCAGGTCAGGAGTTCTGGTCCTCCACTCAGGGTCTCACAAGGTGGCAAATCACCTGTCTGCCAGGCTGCGTTCTTTTCTGGAACTTGGGATTCTTTTCCAAACTCACATGGTTGTTGACAAAATTCAGTTCCTTGCTGTTATATTGACTGAAGGCCCCACTTTCCGGTTGGCTGTCAGCCAGGGGCTGCTCTCAGCCTCTAGAGGCCCCCTTACTTTTCAATCCCTGCCCTGTGGCCTGCTCACAGTCAGCTCATGACGTAGCCATTTACTTCTTTAAAGCCAATAGGAGCAGCTCTCAGTCCAGTCTGCCAAGATGGAGTCTGATATAACCTCCTCACAGGGGTGACTGGCTCGCCACTTTGGTCATATTCTATTGGCTGGAAGTAAGTCACTGGCTCTCCTGCACTCGGAGGGGAGCAGATTATAAAAGGGCATCGTGCTTCAGTGAGGGTCATCATGGCATTCTGCTTGCCACACTGGAGGATGAGATGCCTGCAATTAACTGTCCTGGGATCTGCCAAGCTAACTGTTGAGTACTCCCCCTTCCCAAGTCTTGAGCAGATTCGTTCATCACTCTACTGCACTGTCTCACCAGAGCTAGAGATCTGGTCAGCATATGTAGGCTGCTTTTCTAATTATCTGTCATTCACTGAGTTTTTCCTCATAATCTAGTCTCCTTAATAATAATAATAATAATAATGCCTAAAATATGTGGAGTATTTTCTAATTTTATAAAGTACTTTTCTGTTATTTTTTTACTTCATCCAAGAATTCAGTAAAGTTTTAGTGAAATCAGTTCATAAAGTTACTTTTGCTCAGAAGCTAAACAGTGACTTGCCCGACTTTAGTATAGCGTTGACTGGAGCCTTGTGATGTGGACCTGATGATTGTTGACTATTCCCACGTTGGAATGATGAGGCAGTGGCCTCCATGAGTTCTTTCATTGGCTCAGGTCATCAGGGCGGTTACCTTTCATCCTGATTCTATTTGTCAAGTGCAAGAGGCAAAATAAAGGTAATTCTTAGCCCTGCTAGAAGTCTGAAAGTTTACACCCACACATCTGATAAAAAAAGGAGATTTGAAAAAAGGTATAAAATAAAGAAGATATGGTTTAGAAGAAAAAGTAGCAGCTGAGTATAAACCAAAAGTCAAGAAGTAAAAGTTAGTTAAATAGGAAAGAAAACTATACTAGGAACAAATGTCAGCAAAAAAAGAAGCAGAGGGAAAAAGCATTTTACTTAAATTTAGAATAAAAATTGCTAAGTTCATTTCAAGATTATATGAATTTGAAATTTGCTAGCTGTGAATTATAAATACTGGAAGGCACATTTTTAAAGTTATAAATTATGTGAAGATATGCTCCCTTCTTGCCTGAAGGTCTGAGTCTATTCTTAGCTCACATTTACTCTTCACTGCATTTTTAAAAACCTCCATAAAAAAAAAACAACTTTTTAATTACAAAGGCTGAATTTACTATTTTATACCGAAATAGTAATTTAGATGGAATCGTACTATCTTTAGTATGAAGAAAAACATCTTATGTTAAAGGAACATAGAATGGTAAATGCTGATGTTAACATACATATGATACTTATTGTGATGAGAAATGTGCAATTTATACTATTCTTTACATGAAAAACATAAGCCTGTTCATAGGAAAAGAGATAAGAAGTTAGAGGCATGTAGCAATGAATGGAGCTAGTTTAATAAATTATAATTATTAAACACAACTGAGTATTCACATCTGTACTTAAAGTTGTCATTGGAGTAAAGAAAACCACATATGGCTAATGTACCCACCAGGATCAGACAGGACCTCAACATTAAATGTTCCCCTACAATAATATCCTTTTATGAATTTCACAAAGCAAAGAAATAATTTCGCTCATTAAGTAAACGATAATTGAAATAAGAAATTGCCAAAGACACCAAGCCTTATAACTTCAAATCCAAGAAAACATAAATGAATACCATCCAAGATTCCATTTCGTAATCTGTGATTCATTTTTCTACGACATACAGCTTGTAGATGCAGCTGATAGACTTAACCAATCAATCATGCTATGTTCTATCTTGCTGTACTAGGCAGATATCAGTCCTTGTGACAGAGATTGAATGGTTGATGTCCTTGTCTTGCAGCTATTAAGAATTTTCCAAATATTTTCTCAATATTTGAATAGTCCAGTCACGCGAAAAGTTTTACGAAGCCATCTCCAAGGACTAGAAATTATCAGAACAATCTGATAGTAGAAAAGTCTAAAAGACAAGCTTAGGAGAGGACAGCTCAGCCTCTCTCCCTTTAGAAACGTTTCCAAAAGCCCACCCAGTTGACATCTACATCCTTTTCATTACCAAGACGTGTGCTACGTTGTGACCCTATCTGAAAGGAAGGCTATGATAGTGAAATATTTTAATAGAGCACACTGGCAAAACTCCTCCCCCTAAAAAAATGGGTTCTGTTTGCAAGGTAGAAGAGAAAAATGAATATTGGATGAGTGACTAACAATGTCTTCCACTCCTATGGATGAGCACATATGTTTCATGGGATGGTATGACCGGAGATAAATGAGCAAGGCAGTACAGCAATCTGCTAAGATTGATTGCACCACAGGGGTAGGAATGGAGGTTAGAAGAGATTACTAACTTTTTGCATCGTTTGTGGACTGTTTCATTCATTATAATAAGAATGCATACCCTTTTTGTTTCAAACAACTAGAAATAAGTGAAAAAAAATTGGATGGAAACATGTCACAAAAGAAAAACTGAAAAACAATGAAGATTTTACTTTGTTGCATTAAACCCTACAGTAAAATGAATCTATTAAATGTATAGTTTATTTAAAATGTTATACTGGTCATAATCACTGGAAGACTAAAAACAAATACAGTAAACAGTGGTAGCCCCTTGGGGAATGGATAAGGATGGAAGAAAAAAATGAGAAATATTGATTTCATTTTACATGCTTCCAAACAATTTTTAAAACCACATACATATAATAATTTGCTATATAAATAATGAAGGCTTAAATTGATAACATTTGGGAAAATGGATTGAAGGAGGGAGTAGAGTTTGAGTCAAGACTCCAAAAGGGTCTGTCATATTGGAGGTGATGAGTACCTCAGACCGACAGGCTTGGAGGGAACATACAGCGGGGGGGTGGGAGACAGGCCCGGAAGAGCAGTGGGTGACTCATTATGGACGAATGTGGAATGACACAGGTATGAGTGTTTACATTGACCTTGTAGTCAGCAGAGATTTATGCCGAAGTTAAGATAGGGCTGGAAAAATGAAAGTCCAATTTTAGGGAAAATGGAGACAAGGCTCAAGAAGAGGCAGCAAATAGCGAGGTGTTAATTTAGTCCTATTGACGAAGAGATAACGGCTGAGGGTTCAGGATGATGCTGCATGTTTATTGACATGTTTTCCTTGAAAGTGATATTGTTAACACAGGAAGTATTGTGAACAAAGTTTTGGAAGACTATAAAATCTTGGCTACTTACGAGAGCTGTGACTACCTTAGTGTGGGTGGAAATGGAGTGTAGAAAGAAAGAAGGCTACGATCAAGTAGAACACACCCCCTGTGGTCATATTAGCAAAATCTTGTAAGTTATGCATAAGAGTTTGAGTTCCATTCTACGGGCAAAAAGAAGCCACTGAAACTCTTTAAAAGGGGGATTTTCATTTGATAAAAGTTGCTCTGAAAATATGTAAAGGGAAGACACATGGACCAATTTGGCAACTGTTTTAAGCGTCCCAGAGGAAGATGGTCAGAACCTGAACTAAACAGGTGACAGTAGAACTAGAGGGAAGAGGGTGAGTGTGACACACGTAAAGGAAACAAAATCAAGAGGTTCTCCTTGTTATCTAGATTGAAAAATCACTGATGTCATTTGCTTTATCTAGTAGAGAAAATAACATGTATTAATAGTGAGTGTTGGTTAATTTAAATAGTCACCTTTTTTTTTCCAGTTGTGTAAACTGCATTTAGGTGTCATGAAACAAATGTGGGAAGAAATCTGTATTACAAGTAATGAACATATGTTTGCATATTGGATAACACATTCCACTGTAAACACATTGTACTTAAAACATCATTTCACACCATAAAACTGATCAATATGCTTCTTCAGGATAAAACTTTAACTTAAAAGTACCTCTAACTTTCTGACTAATGCGTAATTTATGTGAATATACCGTAAGGATATGTGCAGGGAGTGCATACGTTGGTGTGATGTTTTATGTGACTTAATGTTTAAATGTCAAGTAGAATGTTTATAACTCAGGCTTTTCAAAACACCACAGTCATTGCGTTAGTCAGGAGAGACCAGGCTATCCTGTGATAACCAACAACCATGAATCTCAATGGCTTAAAACGAACGAAAAACAAAGGTATATTTCTCCTTCTGGCTGTGAGTTCTTCTCAGGAGGGGATCCTAGTAAATGGAGTTTCCTCTATCTGGATTATGCCTGGTCACCATGACAGAGGGAAGGGGACATACTACACATTGTCTCTTAATGGCTTCTGCTTGGAAGTTACACATGCTCTTTGCAGTCATATTTCATTTGTAAAAGCAAGTAATGAGGACATTTTTAACTTCCATATATAAATATATAATCCTGCCACGGGCTCAGGGAAAAAATGGAGTTAAAAGTCAGTGGAACTAATATCTACCACTGTGATACATTAATTTTCCTTTCAATGAGAAGAGATTGTGATAAGCAAAAGAAGAACAGAAAATCCAGGTGTAACAATGTTTCTATCCATGTACCTAACGTTAGCACATTTGGGATGAGTACACTCTGTAACAGAGATTCAAGTGAACGTTAAACGTAATGTCACTTTGGCTTTATAGAAATTTTAAGTAAGTTAGAAATATAGAAGAGAATAGAACTCTTACCTCATCCCAAAAGACTTTTATTTTTTTAAATATAGCCTTTAGTCCTAGTTGCTAACGAACTCGCATACAAGCCATTTATATGTTCTGTATAATGGACAAGCATATACCACATTTTAGTATTTTTTGTTGGTTGCAAAAAGGAATCTTTTCCCCAAAAGACTAAATTTAAAATAGAATCTGAACAAGGATTTTTATAGAGTACTATCTGAAGTAGTTATTTTTGAAGTTTTAGTTACTACGCTTTCATGAATTCTAAAATTAAAACGGTGAAACGCAAAACTTACCCTAATGAGGTACAGCATACCAATAAGCATCTGCTTAATTTTCATTTCTTCAGGCCAGAAGAAAATTACAAAGAAAATAAAAACAGATGCTATCCTTTCCTTTCAGCTAATAAGTGTATTCTTTTCTAAAGGCAGACTCATTTGTTAGTGTTGAGACATTTAGAGTCCTCAAATATTAATGTAATGATATAAATAACAGCAATGATGTACTGAGTATTTTCTGGCTACCAGGCATGATATAATAGGTATTTTACATATTTATGTTCTTTAATATGTATAGAATATCCCCAGGGTTAAGTATCACATTCCAGTTTTTTTATAGCCATTTTTTTGAGATATAATTCACATACCATAAAATTCATCCTTCAAAGAGTACAGTTCAGCATTTTTTAGTATTTTGGCAGAATTGTGCAACCATCACCACTGTCTAATTTTAGAGCATTACCATCATCCCCAAAAGAAACTCCATATCCATTAGTAGTTACTTCCCATTCCTGTCTTGTCCCAGCCCCAGGCAGTGTCAATCTACTGTTTGTCTCTATGAGTTTGCCTATTCTGAATATTTCATATAAATGGGATCATAAAAAGTGTGTTCTTTTGTGTCTGGATTCTCTCACTTAGCATAATGTTTTCAAAGTTTGTCCATGTCCATGTGGTAGCCTGTATCAGTACTTCATTCCTTTTTATGACTGAATAATACTCCATTATATGGATATACCATAATTTTTTTATACATTCATCAATGATAGACATTTGGACTGTTTCCACTTCTTGGCTATCTTTAATAATACATGATATGACAATTTGTGTTTAAATTTTTGTGTGAACATGTGTCTTTAATTTTTTTTTTTTTTTGATATATACATAAGAATAAAATTGCTGGATGATGTGGTAACTCTATGTTTAACTTTTTGAGCAATTGCCAAACAGTTTTCTATATTGGCAGCACAATTTTGTATTTCTCTCAGTGATGTATGAAGGTTTCAGTTTCTCCACAACCTCATTAACACTTGTTATTGTTTGTCTTTTTGCTTGTAGCCATCCTAGCAGTTCTGAATCAGTATCTCATTATTCATTTGAGTTGTATTTCACAAATGAACATCTTTTCATGTGCTTATTGGTCATTTATATATTTTCTTTGGAGGAAAGTCTGTTCAACTTCTTTGGCCATTATTTAAATTGAGTTATTTGTCTTTTTATTGTTGAGTTGCAACTGTTTTTTATATATTCTGGGTACAAGTTCCTTATCAGATATATGATTTGAAAAAATTTCCTCCCTGTTTGTAGGTTTTATTTTCACTTTATTGATGGTATTCTTTGAAACACAACATTTTTCATTTTAATAAAGTTTGATTTTTCTATTTCTTTTTTTGTTGCTTTTACTTTTGCTGCTATATCTAAGAAACCATTGCTTAATTCAAAGCAAAGAAGATTCACCCCTATGTTCTTCTAAGATTCTTGTAGTTTTAACTCTTACATTTAAATCTATGAACACTTTGAATTAATTTTTGTATATGGTATGAGGTGGGAGTCCAACTTAATTCTTCTTGTGTGGATATCCAGTTGTCCTGGCACTATTTGTTGAAAGGATTATTCTTTCCCCATTTAATCATCATGGCATCCTTCTTGGACCACATTCCAGTTTTACCGATGAGCAAATGGAGGCTAAGAGAATTAAATATAACATCAAGAATGCGTAATGTCACATAAGTGGTAGAGATATGTTTTCAAGCCTGAACTGTCTGGCTCCAAAATCTTTCCACTATACCAGAAGCTCCTGCGCTCTGGATCTTGGGGCTGGTGGATGGTGGTAGTACACTTTGAGTTATTACAGCATCTGTGAATCTATATATCCACCATTTAAGGTCTGTTTACTGAGTGTGTAAGAGCTCAACTACCATAATATAGGGAATTCATGATAACTTTTGACATTCAAAGAGAAACTATATAGGGCCGGCTCCGTGGCTTAGCGGTTAAGTGCACGTGCTCTGATGCTTGCGGCTTGGGTTCGGATCCCGGGCGCGCCCCAGGGCACCACTTCTCCGACCAACCCGAGGCCGAGTACCACGTACAGCAACTGGAAGGATGTGAACCTATGACATACAACTATCTACTGGGGTAGCTTTGGGGGGAAAAAAATGAATAAATAAAATCTTTAAAAAAAAAAAAAAGAGAAACTATATATATATATATATATCATCTTTGTACATATATTCATGTATATATGTGTGTGTGTGTATATGTAGTTTGTAGTTTATAGTATATATACTATATATAGATATAGCTATATTTACATATTTAGTTTGTGTGTGTGAAATATATATATAGTGCTATACTGTATCATGCTGTTTTATTTTTTTAAAGCAATATTTAGGAATTTCAGGAAATTGCATTTTATAGAATGAGACATTTGCCATTTTACCATATATATTGCTGACAACCTTACTCTTATTCACAGTACTCCCAACAGTAGAGAATTTGTTGGGAGACCTTACGTAGACATGTGTTTTAATGAAGGATTGTAAATGCTCTCAATAATTTGAGTGAATAAAATAAATGAGTATTTACTGGTATTTGATAGAACAATAAATGACTTTTTCATCATAAATAAAAAAAGATGTTTACTTGAGAGATGATTATTTGCTTTAAAATCTCCAGATGTCATTTAACTCAGGTACATATTTGTATAAATTTGGGTAATTAATATAGGGTAGATTTTTCAGATATCCTTAATTCAGATGTTGAGGAGAAAAAAATTATAAATTATGGTGCTTTCTGGTAGAAAGTCAAGCTCTTGAGATAAAGCTCTATGAAAATGTGTTAAAAATAAAATTATCAATATATTTTTATTGAAGTTTCAAAAAGTATTTAAATGAAAGCTAAGAAAAATTATGATTTCTGCATTTAGGGTAAAAATGCAAGGCATGGAAGAAAAAGAGTTACTAAAATAACATAGATTATTCTAAAACTTTTTTTTCTATTATAAATGCTTTTACTTCTCTTATTTGGAGCATGAGAATCATGGCTTTTAGAAAGCAAGTTTATTTTTTATATGGTCCAGTTGACTTTTCCGTCCACAGTTAAGTTTCAATGTTGGCTTCTTTCTCTCCCCACCACCCAGAAGTGTTGTTAGTCCTCTATCCTCTTTAAACCCTACACTCCCAGGTGTGAATTTATAATAGTATTGCTCACTCAGCATTATTGTAAATATCAACAAAATTAATATAAATAAAAATTATTTGAGAACTGTTTATAGCCATCCAAATGGCATTTTTATAGCACCCATGACTCTCTGAAAGTATCTGGTCCACGCATTTCTGAATTATATTTCTCTCCGTTTTGTTTGTCTGGTTCACCACAATCCCATTGCTTTGAACAGTGACTTGCACTAGTAGGGATTCAACAAATGAGGGAATCCTATAAGTAATATTTTTATTGTTGGTATTGGAGTTATTATTACTATGTAAAAACCTACAAATGGATCTGTGTGCACACACTTTTCAGTCAATTGCATTATCTTATATTTAAATGTCAGCATATTGACATTTTATATATTACAAAATAAAACAGAAATGTAGGAAAAAGCAAGATTTTTATGGATGTTCTCACTGAAGTAGCTCTTAATAAACTCAGGTACCAAACACTAGATGATGCAGCAACCTAGTCATAATAGAAATATTCATAATTTGAATATTTGATTATATTTGTTAAATCATTTGGTGAAAAACTCTATTACCATTATTGTTTTCATCGTTGATCTCAGGAGCTATAAATCAACTTAAAACCACTCATTTTTACCCACTTAGAGATCTACACTAGCTCCTGAACCAGCAGGTGACCCTTTAATTTAAGAAACTCATTAGACATAATCAATATGACCCCAGTGCCTTTACTAGCTCTAGAGTCTTAATATTCAACATCTCTGAAAGAATCAAGATTATGAGTTTCATTTTAAACTATGTTTACTGATGAAATTATACATTTTATCATAAGGTAAAAGCTGATTTTATTTTAGTCATTTAAACCATATTAAAGGTATCATTCTTAACTTGATTTTACAACTTAATTAGTAATTTATTTATATTTATATTTATAATTTATATTATGCAAATAGATATATGATATGGAATACAATAAATACTAATTTTCTAATACAAACCCCAATAAACCACAAACAAAAATAATGAAAATAATTTGTCCTATGTCTTCTAAATATTGAAATGTGTCAAAACAACAAACAAAAATCTTGGAGTTTTCAGCAATAATATCAGCCAAATACATTAAATGAAATAAAATGCATATATAAATGCTAACATAAAATGTTAACGTTTAAAAAAAATAGCTCTAAGAAAAATCAAAACAAAGGCTGATGCAACACTTTAAATGAACTGACAGAGAAAGCAAAAGGCATTAGCTTCATTAAACCTACGCTTTGGAAATATTTGACTGACATTAGGGTCTATAGGACATTAGGATGAAATTTCAGAGTAAGATTATGGAGCTCTTTAAGCTCCAAATTAAAAACTAATTGATAATAAGGAATAAGCTGTTGATAATCTACTAAAGTTATATAATGCATAAACATCTGTAAGACAATTACCACAAAAGAATAATGTGTAGGGTGGCTCTTGTATTAAAGCTGTACCTTGCTAATAGGCAGGATGAAAAATTTAACATCTGTGTATTTTGAATACACACATGAAGATTATTAACTTTGTACATGTTTGAACTGTTTTGTGTCTTATATAGCCTCATAACACTTTTACTTCTGTCCTGGTCCTTCTGCAGTTTCAAATTGTGTCGCCTTAGTTTTTGATCATTTGTTGATTTCTGTCTGAGTCTCATTCTTTATCAAGTTTAGCAGTCATTTTTCTTGTACAAGAAAATTTATGCACATTTTTTACATAAAATTTGACATTAAATCCTAAGTCCCTGAGTTTGCGATTACACCAGACATTAAAGAGTTTTCATCAAGTGGGGAAAAATAAGGAGAAGAGAAGAGGTCCTACTTTTTGTGCTACTTGAAATGACCCCTTTGTGCAGAAATAGTTGATGCTGTGTGTTTACTTTGTAGCTCCAGCAAATAGGGTGACCTTTGAAATGTATGTTAGAGTGCTAAAATTATGGCACTCTGGGAAGACATCATCGCTGAAAATACACTTTTTCATGTTGATGTGCTCCATTCAACGTATTTTTCTTTAGGATGGAGAAGCTAATGACAAAATACGATATTTCAGTGTTTACTCAGATTATTTTCATATTTCCTATGTATCATCGGTAGTCTTTCCTACTGTGTCAGGTGATGGTGTTTAGGTGATGTCAGTATTGTAAAATGTATTGTAAGTGGTCATATTTTTATTATTTGGGCTAATTTAAATAACAGTGGAATAATCACTTAGTTAAAGGTTAGCTAGAGCTGAACTCTAAAACCACCTGGAATTCTTGCAATTTTGGATCCTAGGTCTTTTACATTTCTTTCCTGATCTTTTTATGGTTTTTGATGTGTTCTACTTCTTCATGACTCAATTTTGATCCCATAGTTCTCTAAAATATCATAAATTTCCCTGTGATTTTGAAATTTCTTGTCATAATATTTTTATAATCATTTTCAACTTTGATTCTATCTTTTGTCTCATTCCCAGTTATACTTTTACTCTGTCTTTTGATCTTAATCAGGGCTGCTGAGAGGATGTTTCTTTTATTGTATTTTTCAAAAAGCCATTTTTTACATATATTTTTAATTTCTTCTCATTTATTAGTTTTCTTTTAATTTCAACGGGAGAAATGTTGAAAAAATTGTGTCATAATCATTATTTGGAATATTATGCTGCTGTTAAAGATATCAAAATAAATGTATAGTTATTGACCTAAAGGGATATATCCATAATGTATTATTAAATGACAAAAACAAGTGTTTATTTGAGCATGAAGAATGCTGAGGAAAAAAAGCGCTGTTGATGGTTACCTTTTGAAAAGCTTGGTTACTTTTTGAATGCACACACGAAGATTATTAACTTTGTACATGTTTCAACTCCTTTGTATCTTATGTAGTCACATAACACTTACAGCAAACAAAAATCAATAAAAATGTTTAAAAAGGGGAAAATATCAATAAATGAAGTTTTGTTGTTCCACTCAAGGCTTTTGTTTGCTTGCAACTGTAATCCATTCAAATTATCTGAAGTAAAACTAGATGGGGTGAAAAAATACAAAGATCTCAAGAATTCTACAGATTTTCAAGCAGTGATATACAATCCTCAGCTGAACGGGTATAAGGTTCTGGAAGATCAGGAACCTAAGTCATCTCTGCACATCTCAGAGCCATGTGGTCTCCTCTACAGCCACCTCTTTCTGCGTATTTTTCTCTTGACTGACATTCTCTTGAACCTTACTGTGCCCCATTTCAATATGTCCTATACCTCTTTTTCATAAAATGACTTTTAAAGACTGGTTTCTATTACCACATAGCATAGTTTCTTAGCTTTTGAATCGCTCGACCTGCATCATCTTTATGAGCAAGCCTGTATGTCATAAATCACAAACCAAACCAGCTATGAATTGTTTCTTCTCCATTCCAGAGTCAACTCCTGGTCTGGTCATCTGTGGCAAGGGGTGTTAATTTCTTGTTCATTCCAAAGGAGCAGCAGGGAAAGATTTCCTCAGAAAAGGATTCCCCAGATAGCAGGTATGGATTTGTAGCTCCAATAAATGGCTTATTATAAACACTTTGCACATGAATGAGCAAGAAAATAAAATTAAAGCAGTGTTTAAGGATATAAATCTAATAGTGATCATGAGATTGGAGAGGGTATAACTATAGAAGAGAATTATGTTAGGGGCTATTGCCATAAAATAATGTTCTAAATGACCTTGAACTTTTAAGAAGCGTGAGAAAAGAGGACTCCTTTTTCAGAAGATACAAAATTCGACAAAATTGTAAATGATTTAGGTTTCCTTCTAAGAGAGAATGGATAAGCTAGAAGAGACTGCACGTTGCCTTTTTTACCAGTTCTGGTACCAAGGCCTCTATATCTGAGCTGAGACGTAAAGTGGCTCACTGAGTACACTGGGTTTCGTGAATTATTTCAGTTAGTCTTAAGACCTTAGGTCATTAATTACTTTGGGTAAGATCTTTAGCTTTAATTCTAGACCTTACCTTGTGCTTATGTAAAAGTCTAATGATTTCCCCTGGAAAAATCCTGCTCAACACTCACAATACCCAAAAATTTACCAATGAGGGCGAACAAACTGTGTAAGCCAAGATTTCATAGTAAAGTAGAAAATTGTGCATGTTCCTTCCTCCCTCTTTCCTACACCTGGTTCCATAGTTTGATACTCTCAAGTTCTTTTCATCATACCTTGGGGAGAATGAGGAGTATAAAATTGTTGTTAAGGTTCTGGAACAAAGTTTCCCGAGTTGTGTCCTGAGTCTCCAGTCAGTAAATACATGAGCTTGAGCAATTTACTTCAGAGTCTCCTTTGCTTCAGTTTCCTGCACTGTACAAAGGAAATAATAGCACCTAAGTCTTAGGGTTATAACACATTTTAAATCAGTTATTTAAAGCAAACTTTCTAGAACTGTTTTTGAAATCTGTAAAAGGCTCAATAAATATGCAATTCTTTCTAGTGGAGACCTTTTTCAAATTTGACTTACTTCTTCCTGTCCCCTGTCTGAAATTTTGAGTTTCTTGTTATAAAGAAATTTGAAGAGTAGAGTCAGATCTCAAGATGTCATTCAAAACACACACTCATGCAACCACACACACACATGCACTTGTGCATGCATATACACACATACACAAACAGAACATAATATATCAACTGTAGAACTATCTATGCTTTACAATTGTCTTTATTTAAATGTGATAACTAAATTGTATTGTTTCTCTTAGTGAAAAGAAGTTTAATCATATTTAAAAAGGAAGAATACATATGCTCATGATGCACAAATTATCCACTTTCTTCATTAAAAATTTATATTCCTAAACTAATAATAAAATAATCTTTCTTTTCCCAAGGGGGAAAATATCATAACAATATTCTCTAAAAATTGTGCTTATGTTTACACATGTGAGGAAATGAAATCCTGGACTATTTAATGACAGTTATAGTAGCAGGTAAAGTTTGAGTTCCCAAGAATAAACAGTAGTAAAAGATCATGAGTTCGAGAAGGAACCAGATGAAGGCGCCTAGTCACAAACAGAAACACCCATAAATGAAAGCTGCACACTAAGTAGACAAATTAGAGAAAGCTAGATAAATGACAAGAAAGGAACACTCCGGAAGCCAACTTGAGTGTTTCTCAGAGACTGTAAACTTAGATGGCAGCTGTCCTCATGGTTTCTGAATGTGAGAGTCCCTGATGTTCCTGCCGAGACGTATGACTCACTACCTCCCCTTTACATTTTTAGGCTTTTATTTTGGCTTTCCTCTCCAAATAGAAAGCCCTTCCCTGAATAACTCCAAATTCTTACCATCATCCAAAGCCAATACCTCTGTTAAAAATTTATGACATTTAACCTTTTCTTATTCTGAATCCCAATAATAGAAGAACTATGCCAATAGGAAATATCCCTTTCTGTCTTATATCTTGTTCTTGTATCTATGGCTTATCCCCTTTATGAACACTGCAAAATTAAAAACCAGATATTATTTTTGTACATTCAAATGCACAGTGCTTTATATATAATGCTACACAAATATAGAGGGAATAAAAGCAGAACAGGTGAACATGTACTGCATATTAGTAATATTCATCATATATTATCACTTTCACAGGAAGCATGTAAGACTATCCACAATTGTAAAAGTTACTATGAGGAAACAGGTCTAAAGAGGTTAAATATATTCATTAAACATGTTAGCAAAACAAGAATTTAAATTTGAGCCTATTTTCTGAAACTTCCTGCTCAGTTTAGTAGATTCAGTGATGGCTAAATAAGTTTACCCAAAAAGGGCTGATTGATGGATTAATGTCAATTTAGATAGGCTTCTCCAGTAAAATAATGCAGCCTCTGCATCCAGCCTTTTGATGTTCCATTTCTTTTTATTGAAGAGATGAATTGCAATTGAGAAAGCATGCTCATAAAATTTTTACAGGACACAAAATTGCTGTTTCTTGCCTCCTTGCCTCTATGCATGCTATTCATTTTATCTAGAATGTCATTCTTTCCCTTGTATGTCTGAAAAATACTTACTCATTGTTTAAAATCCAACTCTAAAATAAGTTCTTCTGAAAGATCGTCCCCATTTGCCTTGCCTTCAGTGACCATCAAACAAAAAAAAATCTCGCTTTCTCATTTGAGTTACCACTGCACCTGTGATTAACCTGGTCTCCAAGGCCCCTGACTCCTAACAACTTCCCAGCCTCCTGCATTCCCACCTGTCCCCTTCCTTCTCCATGACCCAGCCCAGATGGTCTTTTTCAAGTTCCACAAGTTCTGAGCCCATTCCAGCTCAGTGCTCTGCCTCAGCCTGTTTTATGTATCTGGAATACTCCTCAGCACCCCCACCTTCCCTTACATAACTAATTCTTTATAGTTTGGTCTCAGTTTAAATGATACTTTCTCAGGGAACCTTTTCTAACCACTCAAACTAAGTCAAGTTCCTTTCTGTTATTCACTTTCATGGCTTTCTGTGATTTCATCACAGAACATTTAAATATTTGTAGTTGTTTTTTTTTGTATGTCTGTTTAATGTTTGTCTCTTCCGTCAATGATAAAATCCAAGAGGGAGGAACGACATCTGTTTTGTTCGTCACACCAAGAGCAAGAAATATTTGCCGTACACTTTTCCTATGCCACTGTGGCAGTTTAGTACTGAGGTAGCTGCTTTCACTGTTAAGTCTAAACTGGGAGCTGGTTTCAACTGATTACTATAATTCTTGGAATTTATATAGTACTTATATAGGCATATGATACCTGCTCAGAAATTGATTATTATCTGGATAAAATAAGTGATTATTAATAAAGAATTGTATTTGGCAAAGTAATTGCTCCTCAAAGATATCCTTGTCTTAATCTCTGGAACTCATGGGTATGTTATGTTGCATGCGAAAAGGATTATATGTGAAGGCCTTAAAGTTGGGGAGATTATTTGGATTATCCTGGTGGATTCATTCAAATCACCTGAGTCCTTAACAACAGGGAGCCTTTCCCAACTGTGCTCAGAAAGACGAGACCAAAGAAGAGTCAGAGAGATGCAAGGTTCTGGCTTTAAAAATGGAAGGAAGTGTTAAAAGATAAACTGAGACACAGTAAAATTTTCAAAAGCTTATTGAAACGCACATTGATTCGAATCAGGCAGAGCCAATCCGAAAGTGGTTAGGCATGCTCCACTGACAGGAGCTTGAGAAAAGTTTTTTACAGAAAAGACATGGCAGCAAAGCAAGGAAACGATTTGACTGGCTATAGCATAGGCGGTTGCCTTGTTCCGGAAAGCACACTCGGCTGTTTATGATTGGTTGTTCTTAAGTTTCAGTTTCTCAAATTTGAGTGCATTAACTCTGGCTTAGGTTTTGGTTTGCTTTTGTAGGTCACCAAGGCATCTGAGCCACCCCAGGCTAATGGCATCCTTGTTTAAGTGCCTTAACAGGGGCTATGAACAAAGGAATGCGGGTGGCCTCTAGAAACTTGGAAAATGCAAGGGAATGTGTTCTCCTCTAGAGTCTCTAGAAAAGAACACAACCCTGCAAATATCTTTACTTTACCTCAGGGAAACCTGTGTCCAACTTCTGACCTACAGAACCCTAAGAGTAATTTTTTTGTTATTTTAAGCCATTGAATGTATGAGAATTTTTACAGCATCAGTAGAAAACAAATATAGGGATATATAATGCGTATGTAAGATGACAGAATCCAAATATAGAAAAATTTCAATTGTTCAGAAAAATGGGCTGAAATGGACAAAGTTCAATTGACCGTGAATCAATTTAAAGACACAAATTTCGCCGGATCACAGATAGCTGACTTAGCAGTGGTTCGCATACAAAAGACCTTGGGTTTCTAACTGGATTATGATCATAACAGGACTAAGAATTGTGGGAATTCTCCCAAAGCAGCTAGTGAGACTTACACTCTACTAGTCGAGATCTGGTAATGTTAGAGGCAACTGTTCCACATGGAGGATGTTCCCCACGGAGTATGTATGTATTTCACATGATTATGTGTGTATTCACATGACATCACATCTGTTGTATTTTGCCCCATGGCGCCATGTTACATTTTAAACACGGTGATAAACAGGTGGATAGGCAGGAGGAAACTTAGGAATTAAAATTATACAAAACTAGCTTAAAAGAAATTGGGTTGAAATGTAAGAGTCAATTGATTGTAAGTCAATAATAATTATCTGCAAATATTTAAAAGACAAGCAGGTACAAGATGATCTTTAATGTATGTAGGTACAGAAAGTGGCATGAGTGTCAGTGAATCACTGACACTGGAATTGATTCTAAATTCAATAGGGGTGGGGATAAGGTCTGTATCTAAGAGAAGTTGCCCCTTCTTCTATGCAAAGTTTTCCTAATTATATAATTATCTGAAAATCTACCAAAGAATTGTTATCAAAATAGATTTCTTCTTGCTACTAATGTACAAAATTTTTTTTCCTGAATGAACACTCACTATTCTCTTTAATAGTAGGTGCACATAGCTAAACCAATTTTTTTTGTTCATAAACTAACGTGAGACTTGTATCATTCAATAAAATGCATGTACTTGGATTGAATAAATAAACCAAGAGTTAAAAGTTTACATAAATAATATTCTATAAGGACAAATCATGATAAGAAATATCTTACTGTAAATATGGGATGTGTTTAATATCGTGACTAAGAAAAATATATTAACAGCTTCTCATCATTCCACTCAATTAGATTTGTGTGCAGTAAAAGCAAACATAGACAGGAATAAAAAATAATACGGTTTTAGTTTATATTATGACAGGTTAAATTATTTTGATTAGTGCTTTTACTAAATACAACAACAACAACAACAAACCTGCTAGGTTTAGCAAACAAACTCAGAGCATTTAAATATAGTGTAGAATTGCAAAGCCAACATGGAAACCCACAACTACAACTACCTACAACTAAAGATAAAATTGTGATACAGAAGCACCAACTGACTCTGCCCTGAGGACATTTGCCCTGAGGACATTTGACACCACCATGCCCTGGGGCTCTGGTTCGGAGACTTTCACAGGGCTAGGACAGAAGTTAGGACTTAGGCCCAAAGATTCAGGTAGAATCTTAAATTCTTCCCAACATTAAAGTATGACCCCAGAGTGTGACTTTTTTAGCATAAATGAGAAGATCTGCATGTAAACCTCTGCTTCCCTCCCCCACCCCCTACATTAACAACAGACAAATAACATTGGCCCCTTTCAAGCAAAGTAGGAAAAATTGAAAAGTAAGAAAAAAATTCCCTGAGAAGTAGGAGCCATAGACTAAGACTCCATAGGGTTTGCCTCCAGTGTTTTACATAGCTTGGACGGACTAAGGACTCTCAAATTATGAACTTGGTTTGAGATGGTTCTGAATGCAGAGTTCTCAGGGAACTGCAGAATAGAATGCATTGCCTCCCTGGAAGGGGACATATTAGTTCTAGCCTTGGACTCCCACTTCCTGTGAAAATTTTCAATGGCATTTACCAGAAAGCAACCAAAGATAACTAGGAAGGAAAGGAAACTATATGAATAAAATCCAGTAGAAATAAAAGAAGCAGAAGGAGATATAAGCACAGATATAATTATACTTAAAATGTTTAACAAAATAAATTACAGCACTGAAAACATCTGTTAAGAATCACAAAATTTTTTTAAAAAGCGATTTAATTAATTTGAAAACAGACCAAATAAAGCTTGCAGGACTTCAAAATAAACAGTTAAAATTAAAAACACAGTGTGCATATTTGGCCACAGGATGGACAACACAAAAAGTTATTGAACTGAAAACACATCAGAAGAAATTAACTAGAAAATACCCCACAAAGAGAAAAAGAAGGAAAATAGACAGAAGAGCATAAGAAGTGTGGAGAATATAATCAGAGGTCTAAGACACATTGATCAGAGTCCCAGTGAGATGAGAGATGTATTTTAATATGTGAAGTTATAATTGCTTGGAATTTTCCAGAACTGATGAAAGATATCAATCCTTACATTCAAAACACTCAGTTAATCCCAAGCAAGATAAGTTAAAGTAAATTATGTCCTAGACACAACATAAAGGAACAGAAGAACACCAAAGAGAATGGGAAAATTTTTTTAAAAAGGGTCCAAAAGACAAAACACCTCAAATGAGCAGCAGTTAGACGCTTGACTTATATGACTTAGCAAAAGCAACAATAGAAATAATAAAGCATTAAGGTGTTTGCAATATACTAAAACAAAATAATGGCCAGCCTGGTCTTCCACAGCTAGTGAGATATATTTTTTTCAAAATTAAAAGTGAAATAAAGATAATTTTATACAACAGACTTAGAGAATGAATCAAGAGGAGACCCATATGAAAGAAAACCGTAAAGGGTATACTTCAGTCAGAGGCATTTGCTAGTAGATGGAAGTTCTGAGAAGGAAAAAGGAGCAAAGAGAAAGAAAGTGGTCAATAGAAGGGCACATGGAAGTGAAACATTATATAAAGGGTATAAAACAGATGTGGTAGAGAAATAAAATAGTTATCTAAAATGCCATGTAAGAATAATATATAATATATAAGTCATGAGGAGAGTAAATGGAGTTAAAGTTTTCTAAAGCCTGTCTGTTACCTTGGAAAAGAGTACAAGTCTGAAATCAAGGTGTCAGCAGGCCATGCTCCATCTGAAACCTGTAGGGGAAGCTTTCCCTGCCTCTTCCTGGCTTCTAGTGTTTTATGGAAAATCTTTGACATTCCTCGGCTTACAGCTGCACCAGTCCAGTCTGCATTCATCATCACACGTGTTCTCCCTGTGTGTCTCTATCTTCACAGGGTCCTCTTCTTGCAAGGACAACATGCACATTAGATTAGGGGCCCACCCTACTCCAGTATGAGCTCATCTTAACTAACTGCATCTGCATTGAGCCTATTTCCAAATAAGGTCACATTCTGAGGTACTGGGAGTTAGGACATCAACACATCTTTTTCAGAGGAACCCAATTCAATACATACTACTCATTAATAGAATAGAAACAGGATATATAATTTCCAAGAGAGTAAAGAGAATAAACAAATCTTAAACAATACTCCTAGAAACCAAAGAAACGCCAATAAGAAGGAGAAATAAAAACATACCAGAAAAATTGAAAACTCAAAACAAGATAGTAGAAAAGAATCTAACAATAATTATACTGAATGCAAAATTAAATTTTATTAATTAAATGCTACAGTTAAAAGGCAAAGATTGTCAGACTAGATAAAATAACAAATTCAATTATATGCAATTATGAGAAATTCATCTAAAATGTAAGAATACAAAAATGTTGAAAGCATAAGGATGGGAAGTGATATACCATGACAATAAGAAAGAAAATTAATTAGTATGGGTAAAATATTAGCAGACATAATTTATTTTAAAGTGAAATATAAACACCTTTTCTTTGTTATGATAACTGTTTAAATTCAGACAAAATAGACTTTAAAACAAAAGCTGTAAAAAGAGACAAAGAAGGGCATTACATAATGATCAAGGGAACAATCCAACAAGAGGATATAACACTTGTAAATATCTACGCACCCAATGTAGGTGCACCTAAATATATAAAGCAATTATTAACAGACATAAAAACAGAAATAGACAGTAAAACAATAATAGTAGGGGACTTTAACACTCCACTTACACCAACGGATAGATCATCCAAACAGAAGATCAATAAGGAAACATTGGCCTTAAACGACATACTACAACAGATGGACCTAGTAGATATATACAGAGCATGCCATCCAAAAACCGAAGAATACACGTTCTTTTCAAAGGCACATGGAACATTCTCCAGGATTGATCACATATTAGGCCACAAAACAAGTCTCCATAAATTTAAGAAGATTGAAATAATACCAAGCATCTTTTCTGACCACAACGGTATGAAACTAGAAATCAACTATAGGAAGAAAATCGGAAAAGCCACAAATACGTGGAGATTAAACAAAATGCTACTGAACAACGATTGGGTTAACGAAGAAATCAAAAAATACCTGGAGACAAATTAAAATGAAAATACGACATGCCAGAATTTATGGGATACAGCAAAAGCGGTTCTAAGAGCGAAGTTTATAGCAATACAGGCCTGTCTCAACAAACAAGAAAAATCTCAAATAAACAATCTAACAATGCACCTGAAGGAACTGGAAAAAGAAGAACAAATAAAGCCCAAAATCAGTAGAAGAAGGGAAATAATAAAAATCAGAGCAGAAATAAATGAAATAGAGACCAAAAAAACAATAGAAAAAATTAATAAAACCAAGAGCTGATTCTTTGAAAAGATCAATAAAATTGACAAACCTTTAGCTAGACTCACCAAGAAAAAAAGAGAGAAGGCACAAATAAGTAAAATCAGAAATGAAAGAGGAGAGGTTACAACAGACACCTCAGAAATACAAAAGATTATAAGAGAATACTATGAAAAGCTATATGCCAAGCAATTCGACAATCTGGAAGAAATGGATAAATTCTTAGAATCATACAACCTTCCAAAACTGGATCAAGAAGAAGTAGAGAATTTGAATAGACCAATCACCAGTAAGGAGATCGAAACAGTAATCACAAACCTCCCCAAAAATAAAAGTCCAGGACCAGACGGCTTCCCTGGTGAATTCTACCAAACATTCAAAGAAGACTTAATACCTATCCTTCTCAAACTCTTCCAAAAAATTGAGGAAGGGGGGAAGCTCCCTAACTCATTCTACGAAGCCGACATTACCCTGATACCAAAACCAGACAAGGACAACACAAAAAAAGAAAATTACAGGCCAATATCACTGGTGAACATCGATGCGAAAATCCTCAATAAAATACTAGCAAATCGCATACAACAATACGTTAAAAAGATTATACACCATGATCAAGCGGGATTTATTCCAGGGATGCAGGGATGGTTTAACATTTGCAAATCAATCAACGTAATACACCACATTAATAAAATGAAGAATAAAAATCACATGATCATCTCAATAGATGCAGAGAAAGCATTTGACAAGATACAGCATCCATTTATGATAAAAACTCTGAATAAAATGGGTATAGAAGCAAAGTACCTCAACATAATAAAGACCATATATGAGAAACCCACAGCTAATATCATCCTCAATGGTGAAAAACTGAAAGCCATCCCTCTAAGAACAGGAACCAGACGAGGATGCCCACTGTCACCACTCCTATTTAACATAGTACTGGAAGTCCTAGCCAGAGCAATCAGGCCAGAGAAAGAAATAAAAGGGATCCAAATTGGAAAGGAAGAAGTGAAACTGTCACTATTTGCAGGTGACATGATTTTATATATAGAAAACCCCAAAGAATCCACCAGAAAACTTTTAGAAGTAATAAATGAATATGGTAAAGTTGCAGGATACAAAATCAACATACAAAAATCAGTTGCATTTCTATACACTAACAACGAAGTAGCAGAAAGAGAAATTAAGAATACCATCCCATTTACAATTGCAACAAAAAGAATTAAATACCTAGGAATAAACTTAACCAAAGAGGTGAAAGATCTGTACACCGAAAACTATAAAACATTTCTGAAAGAAATTGAAGAAGACACAAAGAAATGGAATGATATTCCGTGCTCTTGGTTTGGAAGAATTAACGTAGTTAAGATGTCCATACTTCCTAAAGCCATCTATAGATTCAATGCAATCCCTATCAAAGTTCCAACAACAGTTTTCACAGAAATAGAACAAAGAATCCTAAAATTTATATGGAACAACAAAAGACCCCGAATAGCTAAAGGAATCCTGAGAAAAAAGAACAAAGCTGGAGGTATCACACTCCCTGATTTCAAAATATACTACAAAGCTGTAGTAACCAAAACAGCATGGTACAGGCACAAAAACAGACACACAGATCAATGGAATAGAATCGAAAGCCCAGAAATAAACCCACACATCTATGGACAGCTAATCTTTGACAAAGGAGCCAAGAACATACAATGGGGAAAAGAAAGTCTCTTCAACAAATGGTGTTGGGAAAACTGGATAACCATATGCAAAAAAATGAAAGTAGACCCTTACCTTACACCATACACAAAAATTAACTCCAAATGGATTCAAGACTTGAATGTAAGACCTGAAACTGTGAAACTTCTAGAAGAAAACATAGGCAGTACGCTCTTCGACATCAGTCTTAGCAACATCTTCTCAAACACCACGTCTGACCGGGCAAGAGAAACAATAGAAAAAATAAACAAATGGGACTACATCAAACTAAAAAGCTTCTGCACAGCAAAGGAAACCATCAACAAAACGAAAAGACAACCTAACAATTGGGAGAAGATATTTGCAAACCATACTTCTGATAAGGGCTTAATCTCCAAAATGTGTAAAGAACTCTTGCATCTTACCAACAAAAAAACTACCAACCCAATTAAAAAATGGGCAAAGGACCTGAACAGACATTTCTCCAAAGAAGATATACAGATGGCCAACAGACACATGAAAAGATGTTCAACATCATTAACTATCAGGGAAATGCAAATCAAAACTACAATGAGATATCACCTGACGCCCATCAGAATGGCTATAATTACCAAGACAGGAAACAACATGTGTTGGAGAGGATGTGGAGAGAAGGGAACTCTCATACACTGCTGGTGGGAGTGCAAACTGGTGCAGCCACTATGGAAAACAGTATGGAGATTCCTCAAAAAATCAAGGATAGAACTACCATATGATCCAGCCATCCCACTGCTGGGTATTTATCCAAAGAACTTGAAAACACCAATTTGTAAAGGTACATGCACCCATGTGTTCATTGCAGCGTTATTCACAATAGCCAAGACTTGGAAGCAACCTAAGTGCCCATCAAGGGACGAATGGATAAAGAAGCTGTGGTATATATACACAATGGAATACTACTCAGCCATAAGAAACGATGAAATCCAGCCATTTGTGACATCACGGATGGACATTGAGGGTATAATGCAAAGTGAAATAAGTCAGAGGGAGAAGGTCAAATACCGCATGATTTCCTTCATTCAGTAGTAGATAATAACAACAATAAACAAACACATAGGGACAGAGATTGGATTGGTGGTTACCAGAGGGGAAGGGGGGAGGGAGGAGGGTGAAAGGGATAATTCGGTACATGTGTGTGGTGATGGGTTGTAATTAGTATTTTGGTGGTGAACATGATGTAATCTATGCAGAAATAGAAGTACAATGATGTACACCTGAAATTTTTACAATGTTATAAACCAATGTTACTGCAATAAACAAAAAATTTTAAAAAATTAAAAAAAATTAAAAATAAATAAAGTGTCAAAAAAACAACAACAACAAAAAAAGAAAGCATAAGGATGGGAAGTGATGTACCATGACAATAAGAAAGAAAATTAATTAGTATGGGTAAAATATTAGCAGACATAATTTATTTTAAAGTGAAATATAAACACCTTTTCTTTGTTATGATAAGTGTTTAAATTCATCTACAATATGAAACATTTTGTTGTATGATTTGTCATATGATTGTACATGATGTTGTATGATTTGTTACATAGCACCAAAATATATGAACCAAAATTTGTCAGGTACAAAGTGAAATAAACTAGAAAGGGGGATTTTAATGCAACATTCTAAATGACAGACTAGGCAGACAAGATATTAGTAAGGTTATTGGAGATTTGAAAAATATGATGAAAAATACTTGACAAAGTATTTATATAAAATAATGCATCTAACTGCAGAATAAACACATTTTTTTTCAAGACCATATGAATCATTTACAAAAGTTACCCATAACATGTGGTATAAAGCAAGTCTAAATCTTTCAAAACGTTGAAACCATACAGACTGTGCTCTCTGACCAAACTGAAATTTAGATGTGGATGCAACTTAATAAATAAATAATTTAAAATTCCACAAATCTGGAAATTAAAGGATATACTTCTAATTACCCATGGAGAAAAAAGGAAATCATAATATATAGTTTTAAATGTTTGTAATTTAATAATAACCACAAGTCAGTGTTGTGGGATGTAGATAGAGAAAACTTACAGACAAATGTCCATGTTAGAGATGAAGGAAAGCTTAAATTTAATCATCGCAATAACTTAAATAAGGACTAGCAATAGTAGAAAAGGAAAAGAGATGAAGAAATTGGAAGGAAGGGGATAATATAGATAATAGTTAAATGAAACAAAAAAAATTGTATAATTGAAAGGATCAAGAAAGACTAATATTGGCTCATCGTAAACGCTAATTAAAATAAAAAATATCACAAGATAGTGACAAAAAAGAGTGAGAAGTTACAAATATCCTATTTAACGAATGAAAAGGAAATATGACTTCAAAAAGAAAATAAGATAATTATGAAAACATTGCCTAAACATTTAACTATTAAGGATAAATAAAGTAATATCTAGAAAAATATAAATTAATACAATCAAATCAATAATAGAGAAACTGAATAATCATTGAGACATTTGAAAATTATATTACTAGTGAAAAAATAGCCCCAATCAAAAAGTTCATGTTCAGATAGAGCAACTGATGAGATTTAAAAAACAAATAAAGAAGACATAATTCCAAACTAATACAACTTTTCCAAACTAGTTTTATAAAGCTAGCAAAATCCTAATATTCAAACTTTACAAAGACAATACACAAAATGAAAATTACAAAGTAATCCCATTCATAAATACAGTTGTGAATATTTTAAACCAAATATTAGTAAACTGAATTAGCAATATATAAAACATATTCATAGAGGTTAGTTTAAAATATTACATAACATTTACCTATTATACATTATATAATATTTTAAAGGAGAAAATATAACACATTTAAATAGAACATTCCAATGAGCACCTCAATAGATTTACAGAAAAGCTTTTAATAAATTTCAAAATGCATTCATGCCAATATTTATATAAAATTTTAGTCAAGTGGAAATATAAGGGAACTTCTTAAACTTGATAATTTATAGCTAAACAATTCCTATAGTAAACAATTTACTTAGTGCTGAAATGTTTAAATCTTTCCCCTTGGGATCTGTAAAAAACAAGAAAACCTGTTGCGGCACTTACATTCAATATTGTTGAATAATAGACTAGAGATTTGAATGGCCATTTTATAAAAGAGGACATCAAAATGACCAACAAAAATACAAAATGCTGTTTTAGTTCATAAGTTATGAGAAAAATGTAAATTAAAGCCGCAATGAGATTTCAAAACACTCACTGGATTTGAAAAATCAGAAGTCTATAATACCAAGTGTTGACAAGGGTGTAGAACATCACAAATACTCGTATACTCTTGTAAATGGATACAACTATTTTAGAAAACACGAGGCATTATCTTGTTCATTTGAAATATTTATAACACATAACCAAGCAATTTAAACCCTAGAAATATATTCAATATATACAATTGGTTATGTACTCATAGATGACTGATACGTGTGCAATACTGTACTTAGAAATACCCCCAAGGTCCCCGTAGAGTATTAGATGAGCGTATATTCATACTAAGGAACGACACATTGCAATGAAATAAAATAAAACAAAGCAACCTAAAGCTGTGTGCAATAATAGGGATGAATTTTACCTATATTATGTTCAGTGAGTTATACAAGACAAAAGAAAACATACAGTATGACCCACGTATATGAATTCAAAACAGGCAAAGCTAAACAATAGAGTTCACATATACCAGATGGATTTAGAGATTGGTTATCCAGGGGAGAGAAGAGGCTTTAGGATTAGCAGCTAGAGGCGACTTCTGGAGGACTAATAACATGGGAATTTTTGACGTGTGGGATAGTAGTTAAATAAGAACACAGGTGAAGTCATTGCATGCACATTCTGAATAAATATCATGCAACACAATACCAAAAAATCTTTCAAGTTTCGTATAATTAAAGATTAGGTAAAAATACAAGTTTTCACAAACAATTTTATACACCTCTTACTATAAAATTATATTAGTCTATATAAATTATTTCTAGGCACTCAACTTATTTTAATCAAGTTGGACACTTAAAACTAATCATGTATATAAGGCAAAGAGATATACTGGCAAGAGGGAAGAATTTGTGAACAAAAGTTGGAAATAGATGTGCCACCACTCATCAGAAACCAGATTTTGGTTTCTCTCTCTTTCCAGTATATGTTTTGACCCACTCACCCTGCCTCACTTTGTTTTTTCTTTTTTGTGTGCCTGCCTACACAGTACAGAGACATGTCAGGGAATGGAGACAGCAAAGTGTACTTCCAAATACTACCTGAAGAATCAGATTCGACATGCGCTGACTATACCATCCTAGTAGAAATACCCCTCACTCTAGGGGCTGCAAAGCCCCAGCCCCACCCCCAAACACACACACATCTCCCCGCCCACACACACACACACACACACACACACACACACACACTAACCTTCTTCAGAAACGTTGCTCCATCAGCCTCAGGCCTTGCACATGAGAAACTTGCTTCTGCCTCATGGCCTGGTTCTTCCCAAGACATCTTAGAGGTGTGGCCACATGGCAAGAGAGACAAGCACAGTCTAAAATCATTTTTGGCTTAGCTGCTTTATTTTAGATAGAGGGAGAGAAAGGATTGTTACACAGCTGACTAACCTTTTTTGCATCCTTACCGAATGCTAGGTAGTGATCTGAGGGCCTTTCGTGTATTAACTCATTTAATCTTCTTAACAATTCCATGAGTTACGTTATGATGCCCAGTTTATAGATGAGGAAGCAAAGGCCTAAACTGTTGAGGTACTTTGCCCAAAGTTACGCAGCTAGTAAATGGTAAAATTGGGACTCAAACACAGGCAATGCGGCTCCAGGCAATCCATTATCTTAATAATACTTCCTCTTAATTATTAAAATAATCACATATTTTTTTCCAGCTTTGTCACTCTTAGCAGAATAACGTCACTTGTAATGCGCAGTTAAACCCAAGTGAAGTTAATGGTGAACCTGACCATAGTTACTATATTTTTCTTTTTTTCCAAAGGAATAAAGACATTTTAGTATTCAGTAGAAAAATAGTTAGTCTTCATGATGATGCCTATTGAACCTAGTTTTCTATAATGCTAGGTTATCATACACAGTACAATATTATCTATCTATTGCCGCATAACAAATTACTCTGAAACTTATCAGTGTAAACAACATCATTTAACATCACACACAGTTTCCTAGGGTCAGGATTCCAAGGGCAGTTTACCCGGGTTGTTCTAGCTCAAGGTCTCCCATCAGGTTACACTGCAGCTGTTGGCCACAACTGCAGGCTCAGAAGACTTGACTGGGGCTGCATGATCTGCTTCCAAACTCATTCCTTTGGCTGTTGGCAGAGAAGTCTTAGTGCCTCACCAGTGGGCCTCTCCATAGGGCTGCTCACTACGTGCTTCTCCCAGAGCAAGTACTCCAAGAAAAAGAGAGCTCAAGACAGAAGCTTCAGTCTTTTATAATCTAATCTCAGACATGATCTACCATCACCTCTGTAATATTCCATTGGTCACATACTTTCCCTGGTACAATGTGCAAGGGGACTACACAAGAGTATAAATACCAGGAGGTGGGGATCATGAGGGCCCATCATGGATGCTGACTATCACAAGTACTTAAGTATGTCCTAAATAGATGTGAATAAAATATGGTAAACCAGAGCACCACAGTATTTTCCTATTTATATTTCCATATGTCTTAGAGTAACAATGGTTACAGACAATATATTCTTGTTGTTGCTGTTAAACAGAAGTAACATCATCAGAACAATTTCCTTAGGATGAATTAATTTACCTACTCATTAATCTAAGGAATTTGTTGATTTTTTTCCCACTACTATGTATGTCAACTCTTTTGACAAATTCAGAATTTAATTTCAGTTGACCAACAGCAAAAGAAGATTTTTTAGAGTATATTCACCAAATATTCTAAATGTATTTAAAATATTTTATTGTAATAAGAAAGAGCAAAATACATTCACATTCATATTTACTCTCTACAGCACTTTAAAAAGTGATCAAGTTCTAACATTAAGGCATTTGACATAATCCACGAATCTCTTCAAATTAAAACATGGTGGAAGATGAATATTTTCCATCTTCCTTACTCTTTATTATTATTGACTTTATTTTCTATTATTGAATTATTATTCATTGATTTTAACCTTGGAAACGCATAAAACTGGGAAAGACGTAAGTATTTAGAAGCCTAAAAGTAGTGTCTATGACAATGTTAGGCCAATATAATTAGTTCTTTGTTGATAGTTTATGCACATAAATATACAGTTGATAGGTTTGGGCAAATTGTAGGCCTCTTTTGTATGTAAGTGTAGCACATACAATGTAAAACCATTCCCTTTCAAGCAATTTACATTTTCAATTAAAAAAAAAAAACTTTAGACATCTTAGTGCCTTGTCTACCTACACAATTACAGAAAAATTTTTCTTTAAAATTTCACTAGATTTTCTCTATATTTTCCAAAAAGTATTCACTTTTTGTTATACAGGTACTTTTCTAATATTTGCAAAACTGAACTGGAAGTTAACTGTCCTAAGTTGATCTAGGTATTGACATTTTAAAAGTTTTTATTGCTATTTTGAGATATCCAGATTCTAGACTTTAGAGCAATGGCTACTTCCATTTTTTGAGGGCCCTTCTTCTTAGTGGCCTTATTGTGGGCCAGTAGTGCCCTTCTGGTCCATTCATATATTCCTTAATTTTTTTTCTTATCATACAAGATACAATGTTTTCTAGGTTATTATTTTTTCCTATCACTGGTTTAGCAAGACTTAAAACTAGCTATTGAAGATTATTACAAGTTGACATTCTAATAAAAAGAAATTAGTGCAAAGATGGAAAAACGAAGCCAGTAGCTACCATATAGTTTTGTAGATATCAAGTGAAAAATTATACATGTAAATAATTGTAATTTAAGATTTATTGAAGATTACATTTTATCAGTGATGATTACCGTCTGGTATTCCCAATAAAGGTAACCAAGGCTCACCAAGACTTAGGGCATTTATCCCCTGGGGGTTCAGAATTGTCACTTGGAGGTAGAAGTATTCATGAGCCAATAAGTGAGTTTCCATGTTCTCTTGCTTCAAAGAGATAAGCCATGAAGACTTGTATTGAGATAGACAAAAGAAGCAACGGACAATGACTTTAGTTAACAATACAGTATCAAATACTGGAAATTTGCTAAGAGAGTAGATTTCATGTGCTTTTATCACACCTACAAAAAATGGTCACTTTGTAAAGAAATGATGTGTTAATTAGCTTAACTCTTGTAACCATTTCACTATGTATGTGTATATCAAATTATCATGCTGTATGTTTTTTATATACAATTTTTAAAAATTATTTTATTGAGGCCATATTGGCTTATAACATTGTGTAAATTTCAGGTGTACATTATTATATCAGTTTCTATATAGACAGCATCATGTTCACCACCAATACTCTAGTTTTTATCCATCACCATACATATGTGTCCCTTTACCCCTTTCACCCTCTCCCTACCCACTTCCCCTCGGGTAACTACTAATCTGTTCTCTTTATCCATGTGTTTGTTTACCTTCCACGTATGAGTGAAATCATACAGTGTTTGTCTTTCTCTGTTTGGCTTATTTCGCTTAGCCTAATATGCTCAAGGTTCATCCATGTTGTCGCAAATGGCATGATTTTGTCTTTTTTTTTTTAATATAGGGGGTGCATAAATATCTTTGAATTGTTGATTTCATGTTCTTTGGATAAATGCCCAGTAGTGGGATAGCTGGATCATATGGTATTTCTATTTTTAATTTTTTGAGAAACCTTCACACTGTTTTCTATAATGGCTATGCGAGTTTGCATTCCCATCAGCAGTGTTTGAGGGCTCCCTTTTCTCCACATCCTCTCCAACATTTGTTATTTTTTGTCTTGTTAATTATAGCCATTCTGACGGGTATAAGGTGATATCTCACTGCAGTTTTGACTTGCATTTCCCTAATAATTAGTGATGTTGAACATCTTTTCATGTGCCTGTTGGCCATCTGTATATCTTCTTTGGAAAAATGTCTGTTCATATCCTCTGCTCATTTTTTGATCAGCTTGGTTTTTTGTTGTTGAGTTGTGTGAGTTCTTTATATATTTTGGAAATTAACCCCTTGTTGGATATATGATTTGCAAATATTTTATCCTAGTTGGAGGGTTGTCTTTTCATTTTGCTCATGGTTTCCTTTGCCTTGCAGAAGCTTTTCAGTCTAATGTAGTCCCATTTGTTTGTATATCTTACACACATGCAATTTTTATTAAAAAAATAAAATTAAATAAAGAGGTAATGGAGATTCCATCAGTCTCTGTACCTAAATGACTCTGATGAACAAAACACCTTGATCCCTCATTGAAAATTCAGTGAAAAGTAAATTTTTGTTGTGTAAGCCACAGACATTTTGATATTGTTAACTAGCCTGTCTTATTTTGTGATCCTTTTCAAATACTGCTTTACTTGCTTTTTAATGATAATGATATGTTTTGGTTTGTTTTTGGTTAAGCCCATAGTGTATAGTAATACAGCTTAGCCTGTCATCTTCTAATAATCAGATTTGTATAACAGATTTTGCTGGTCAAATATTACTTTTTAATACTCGTGTGTTAGTCATTAACACTATAAACTAAGTATTTCTAATTCTCTTTCCTGGCTCTTGGTAAGTTGCAATCCCCTGTGGTCTCAAGGTGAGGTGTGGCCAGATGACTTGCTTTTTCCAGTGTGTGTCAGTTGCCGGCAGACTATATGAGCCAGTATGATTGACCACCTTCTCTTTCTCTTTACCGCAGTAACGGTTTTAGTCAATGAATGCTCTGTCAGCATGGGTCTGAGATTGAGGACAACGTGCAGCAGGGCCCCAGTCAACCCTGCTGGACATAGAACATGGAAAAGAAATGAACTTTAGTTGAGTTATTTAGACTGCTGGTTATCACAGCATAACCTGGATTGTCCTGACAGATACATACTCTATTGCTAAAGCAGAGACATACATGATTCTCAAAAGAAAATATTTACTTTTTCAATGGTACTTCCTTAGTAACATGCTGTCTCTAAATGTGTTATGTTATTTTAATACCTGTCTATATACTAACAAAATAACGATTTTTGGATTTATGGAATATAGCTTATAATATAAGGTCATACATATAAACTTAGTATTTGCTTGTAAAGCAGGGAGAAAATAATCCATATAAACTGTTAAAATGACTTTGTGACAATATGGATTCCCTATTCTCTATTTCTGTACTTTTATATTGTAATGCAATACTGATACTATATTGACCTGTTATATACAAACATACAGTTTAGAAATTTCCATTACTTTTTCTCTTCACTTTTCCACTTTCTTTCTTCTTTTATTAATCAAGGTAGCTCTCCCTGAAGCGGGTTTTTTTGTGTGTGGCATCTTCTGTCTCACTTAAGGGATTCAAGATAAAAATTGATGTTTTTCACTACCTTCAGACCAGCCAGATGTTTAAAAGTCATTTTCATACATTTCCTAAACCCGTTATTAATGATAATTGCTTTTATAATGACAGTATTTTACTGTTATCATTGGTGACATTTGTTGAAGAAGTAAAGCTCAGAGAAATTATTGACTCAGCAGACAACAGTCCATAGATGACAAAATTCAAAGTAGCTCAACTTGTTTGTGCCTGAAAAAGTAAAAACAAGATCTTTCATTTTGTAAAAAAAAATGTGTCAGATAATTCTTTAAAACATTGAGTAACCATTATATTACAAATACTTTCTTGTTCTTGGTAGAAAACTTGACTTTAAGCAGAAGCTCACTCAAGTGGAATTCAAATTTGCATATTCCAATGCATTGCAGCAATTTCTGTTTCACTATAACTAAAAAATCACTATATCTCTATTTTCTACAAGTGGATCTTATGGTATATGCGTAATGTTACTGTCATAAAGTTATACAATATGCACTATTATTCTACTCACAACACACCAAGATCCTCTATGCTAATGCCTTATCAGCTAAGATATCGCATTGCCCAGTGGTCACCGTTTCAAGGCCTATCATAGAAAAGCATATAGACATTTTAACATATAAGCAGAAAAGAAGTGGATAATTTGGCACATGTGTGTGGTGATGGGTTGTAATTAGTATTTGGGTGGTGAACACGATGTAATCTATGTAGAAATAGAAGTATAATGATGTACACCTGAAATTTATACAATGTTATAAACCAATGTTACTGCAATAAACAAAAAACAAAAAAAAAAAAAAGAAAAGAAGTGGAGCTATAGCTCAGCACGATAGCTTTCATCTAGAGATTCTTGGTGTTTATGTGTAGAATATTATACAAAGGATGGATGGCAATTTATTTATATGCATCCACAGCTTTCCATCCATATTCTATTTCTAACCATGCTTGTAATTGACATTGTGACTGTATCTGAATTCAGTACTTTCTAATGACTGTAATGGCATTAAATTCATTCTTGTATGAGCATTGGGCCTGTGTAAGAACTGAAAGCGCTAACTACAAGAATGAAATTGGGAATGAAAAAGAGACTAAGAAATTCCATTAAAAGAATTATTGAGGGGCCAGCCTGGTGACGTAGTCATTAAGTTCACGCGCTCCACTTCGGTGGCCCGGGGTTCACAGGTTTGGATCCTGGGGGCGGACCTGTGCAGCGCTTATCAAGCCATGCTGTAGTGGCATCCCACGTAAAGTGGAGGAAGACGGGCATGGATGTTAGCCCAGGGCCAATCTTCCTCAGCAAAAAGAGGAGAATTGGCAACAGCTGTTAGCTCAGGGCTGATCTTCCTCACAAAAAAAAAAAAAAAAGAATTATTGAGTAGCAGATGACTTCAAAAGTTAAAGTTCCCAGGAGCATAAACTAGCAGAAGAAGAATCATGTGCTTTAGCATTGATTTACAGTAATAATTGTTATAGTTCTGGTTTAAAATTAATCTGTAAATTTTTTTTTTAGTACAGAGAAGGATAACAAATATTAAAGCTATATCTATCAGGCATTATACATAGATAATTATTTTTCATTCATTCTCCAGAATAATTTTGACTAAATATAACAATTATATAATTTATCTTAAAAAAAAAGCAATAAATTTTGCTAAATCAATTACCTTCTCAGTTTTAAGAATAACATTCAAGGGACTGTAACTTCACAATTACTTTGGTGAGTCTGCACATGAATCTCTAATATTTGACATTTAATTCAACCACGTCTTTCTATTCTAAATTTTTATGTAAAAGGTATGCTGGGTGAGTATCAACACTATTCCAGTAAAAGGACATAAGTAAAACAGATTGAACACATATAAGCCCTTATTGATGTATTTACTTCCTACCATGCTCTGCTATTAGGTCTTTAAATAGCTTAACACCAGAATTTTAGATTATTTCTGTATCAATGTAATGGAAAACACCAAAATTTTCAGAGACAGTGATGTAGAAATAATACTTATTTCTTTCAGTACTAATTAACTCAATTTGTCACTCAATGATATAAATTAGAATACATATTATTCACATATATGTATGATTGTATGCGTAAGTGTTATAAATATTATAAGACTATTTCTGAAATTCAGCAATGAGGTCCAAAAAAGATAAATAAAAACAAAACTTATTATTAATAAGTAGCAATTATGCTGCTGAAACACTGAAATGAACATCCTGTATTTATTGCTTCTCTATCCTCCTGCTAAATACCACCAATTAGATACAGAAGGTCATAGGAAGACTCAAAGTGCATTTATAGGGGTAATTGTACTGAGAGCAATCCAATTATTTTTAAATGCTTCTGTGATGTTATCATTCTCATGGAAACCTCTGTTACACCAGTTTCATTTAGGAGACAGAGCAGAGGCTGCTTTCCATTTACCTACTTCCTCTCATCCTACTAAGTCTGGAATGTGGTCCAGTCAGGATATTATTCAGTATAGACTGTCTGGTATCAATCAAGTGTTTTCTAAATCATCAACGTAAGATGAGTAGTAATCTATGCCTGTATTATACAACTTCAGCTCTCCGGATACTCTTCTATGAGGAATGAGATCCAGTGAGTGGTTGTGACTTAACGTTTATTGCAAAAAATGATCCTACTCTAGACTTTCTTGATTCTTTTTTCTGAGTGTTATATGTTCTAAGTTGTCAAAGGGTTATAAGAAAACTGTATTATCTAGAAAAATGACCTTATTCTCAAAAAATTTAAATTGCAAGAACAAATTATTTTTTATTTTACAATGATAAAAATACAATTTAGATATATTACTCTTCTTGTATTTCTTCTCAGATTCAATCATAGGAAAATTTTTGCTTTTTGTTCTGCTGAGACATGACAAAATATAAACATCAACTAAGAATGTGGATGGTTGAAAAATAGCAAAAGTAGATTATGCTAATTTTTGCCTGAATTTGTAGACTTCACGTGATTTATATCATTATATCTTTGCACATATAACTTTCATTTTCAAGCAGTATATTGAATCCTATTCAATATGATGCACACAATGTAGATGAGTGTAATATATATAGATACATAATTTTATTACTCTTACAACTGCTGGTGATAGATATGATGTTGAAAAATATACCGAAGCTCAGTTTCTCCAAATCAGTTTTTACCCTTCCTTCGCTTTAACTTTGGATTAATGACTTAACATAGCTCTTAGGTGAACTAAATGAATGGTTACCACTACTATAGACAACTAACAGTTATGCATTCCGCAACACGTTGATGACACGACTTCATTATCATGATCTAGTGGCTGGCTATTGCTGTCGGAGGAAATGACTTAGGATCAACTACTCTTAAAACTGAAATCAGTTTTTGGCACATGTTCTCCAATGTCTAATTGGCTTATATCCAACAACTGTATGCAGCATGCTAACATGTTTGGTTACCTCAGGGTATATTTTACAATTAATTTAGCTTTTAATGGTTCACCGGGAAGTCAAATTGCTTAAAATGCAATGTTTTATAGGCCCCAGTGAGTGATTGATAATAGTTGCTATGAAAACGGTTCAGGGCAAAATTATTGAGGTCATCTAGTGTGGTATAAAGTCTTTAAGCCTTCAATCATTTATTTATTTTTATGTTGGAGCAGATGCAGAACTATTTGCCAAGGAAATACCAGGCCCTGGATACTTTCTCTTGTTATCCTCACGCAAAGATGTGGTGGCTGCTTATTTAGACAAAATTTCTTATTTTGAAATCTAATTTTCTTTTCAGATATCAACCGTTCTTAGTTGATTATAAAGCACATGGGCCTGCCTTTAATCAACAGAATGACTATCCGGTCTCTAGTTTTCTACAGATTATAATTTCATGCTCTTTGTTTCTCAATGTTAAGAAAAATAAAAATGAACAAACAAAATTATGGTGCTATTAAAGGGGCTGCTCTTGGAGGATGTGTTGAATCATATATCACCCTTGATTTTGAGAATAGTACCTTTCTAGCAAGCCAGTCTCTGAGGACTGCATTTGGGCCACAATGCTTTGACATCGGAACAATTGCTTTTATGGGACTTTCCCATAGCATCATGTGCTCAGCTGGGATTGAGGAATGCCTTGGGAGCCATTATATGAAATTTGCCTTTATAATCATTACATGGAATTTTTAAAGATACTGTCTGCTATGTCACACAGTGTTCCCTTCAAGAGGTGTCAGGGAAAATTCTCTAGAATCTTAATTTTGAAAAATTAGAAAAATTATTTTTATTATATGATTACTTTGAATCTTAATATTATGTTTGTCTTTTTGCTTTAGCTTCTGAGAATATTAGAGCTCAATTTTTACCTAGAACTAACAACATATTAAGAGTTTCTGTTGTTTTGTCTGGGTACTAACTTTAATTTAACGATATTTCTCTTTAAATTAGCACTTTTGTTTGTTATCTATCATAGAGTTCACTCCTATCAAGAGCCTTCCCTTTTTTTACTCATTTTTCTTAAACAAATTAAGACTTTATTTGTTTAGAGAAGTTTTATGTTCACCACAAAATTGAGGCGAAGGTGCAGAGATTTCCCATATAGCCCTGTCCCTACACATGCACAGCCTCCTCCATTATCAACATCTTCCACCAGCAGGGTACATTTCTTACAATTGATGAACCTACATTGTATGTCATAATCACCCAAAGTCCATGGTTTATATGACAGTTCGCTCTTGGTGTTATACAATCTATAGGTTTGGACAAACATAGAATGACATGTATCTATCATTATATTATTATACAGAGTATTCTTACTGCCCTAAAAATCCTCTGTGCTCTGTCTGCTCATCCCTATCCCACCCCAACACCTAGCAAACACTGATCCTTTTACTGCCTCCATAGTTTTGCCTTTCCAGAATATTATATAGTTCTAACAGCCTTCCCTTTTTTAAAAGTAGCCAATAAGATGCTAAGAACTAAATATTAACCTAGAATTAGCAATTTAAAAAAATTTCTATTATAGTGTTTGCTTATTAACATTATTTTAATCATTTTTCTTTCAAAATGATCATTTTCATTTACTTTTATCTTAGTGTGCATTTTTGGCAACTGTCTTTAAAGAAAACTTGGAAATTGAATACATAAAACATCTTATCCAAACCAAGATTTCTCATTCATTCATTCATCAAACAAAAATATGGTGAAAATTCAACGTGTGCCAGGCACTGTACTGGGTATTGAATTGTAAAAATGAATAGGACCCACAGAAATATAATCAACTGATCTTTGACAAAGAAGCAAAAGCAATACAGTAAAGCAAAGATAGTCTTTTCAACAAGTGGTGCTATAACAGTGGGACATCCACAAGCAAAAAAAAATGAATCCAGATATAGACCTTACACCCTTCACAAAAATTAACTCAAAATGGATCACAGACTGAAATGTAAAATGCAAAATTATGAAACTCCTAGAAGATCCCTTTACAACCAATGGTGAATAGTGCACTGCCTACATTTTCTTCCAGGAGTTTTATAGTTTCAGGTCTCACCTTCAGGTCTTTGATCCATTTTGAGTTAATTTTTGTATATGGTGAAAGCAGATGGTTTACTTTCATTCTTTTGCAAGTGGCTGTCCAGTTTTCCCAGCACGATTTATTGAAGAGACTTTCCTTTCTCCATTGTATGTTCTTTGCTCTTTTGTCGAAGATTAGCTGCCCGTAGATGTGAGGTTTTACTTCTGGGATTCGAATTCTGTTCCATTGATCTGTGTGTCTGTTTTTGTACCAGTACCATGCTGTTTTGATTACTATCGCTTTGTAGTATGTTTCAAAGTCAGGGATTATGATGCCTCCAGCTTTGTTCTTTTTTCTCAGAACTGCTTTAGCTGTTCGGGGTCTTTTGTTGCGCCATATGAATTTTAGGATTCTTTGTTCTATTTCCATGAAGAATGTCACTGGGATTCTGATTGGGATTGCATTGAATCCGTAGATTGCTTTAGGTAGTATGGATATTTTAACTATATTTATTCTTCCAATCCACGTACATGGGATATCTTTCCATTTCTTTATGTCATCATCAATTTCTTTCAATAATGTCTTATAGTTTTCATTGTATAGGTCTTTTGCCTCCTTGGTTAAATTTATTCCATAAAATAAATTTATTTTATGCATTTTTTACAGTTGTAAATAGGATTGTATTCTTGAGTACTCTTTCTGTTAGTTTATCATTAGAGTATAGAAATGTAACTGATTTTTGTAAGTTGATTTTTTACCCTGCAATTTTGCTGTAGTTGTTGATTATTTCTAACAGTTTTCTGATGGATTCTTTAGGGTTTTCTATATATAAAATCATGTTGTCTGCAAACAGTGAGAGTTTCACTTCTTCATTGCCAATTTGGATTCCTTTCGTTCCTTTTTCTTGCCTAGTTGCTCTGGCTAGAACTTCCAACACTATGTTTAATAAGAGTGGTGACAGTGGGCACCCTTATCTTATTTCTGTTCTCAGAGGGATGGCTTTCAGGTTTTCCCTGCTGAGTATGATGTTGGCCGTGGGTTTGTCATATATGGCCTTTATCATGTTGAGGTACTTTCCTTCTATATGCATTGTGTTGAGAGTTTTTATCGTAAATGGATGTTGGATCTTGTCAAATGCTTTCTCTGCATCTCTTGAGATGATCATGTGGTTTTTATTCCACGTTTTGTTAATGTGATGTATCACATTGATTGATTTGCAGATGTTGAACCATCCCTGTGTCCTTGGTATAAATCCCACTTGATCGTGGTGTATGATCTTTCTAATGTATTGCTGTATTCGGTGTGCCAATATTTTGTTGAGGATTTTTGCATCTATGTTCATCAGCGACATTGGCCTGTAATTTTCCTTCTTTGTATTGTCCTTGTCTGGCTTTGGTATCAGGGTGATGTTGGCCTCATAGAATGTTTTAGGAAGTGTTCTATCTTCCTCTATTTTTTGGAATAGTTTGAGAAGGATAGATATTAAATCTTCTTTGAATGGTAAAATTCTCCAGAGAAGGCTATCTGGTCCTGGACTTTTATTTTTGGGAGGTTTTTGATTACTGTTTCAATCCCTTTACTTGTGATTGGTCTATTCAGGTTCTCTATTTCTTGATTCAGTTTTGGGAGGTTGTATGAGTCTAAGAATTTATCCATTTCTTCTAGATTGTCCAATTTGTTGGAATATAGTTTTTCATAGTATTCTCTTATAATCCTTTGTACATCTGTGGCATCTGTTGTGATTTCTCCTCTTTCGTTTCTAATTTTATTTATTTGATCCTTCTCTCTTTTTTCTTTGTGAGTCTGGCTAAGGGTTTCTCAATTTTGTTTATCTTCTCAAAGAACCAGCTTTTTGTTTCATTGATCCTTTCTACTGTTTTTCTGGTTTCAATTTCATTTATTTCTGCTCTAATTTTTATTATTTCCCTTCTTCTGCTGACTTTGGGCTTTGTTTGTTCTTCTTTTTCTAATTCTGTTGGGTGTAGTTTAAGATTGCTTATTTGGGATTTTTCTTGTTTGTTAAGGTGGACCAGTATTGCTATGAATTTCCCTCTTAGTACTGCTTTTGCTGTATCCTATATGAGTTGGTATCGTGTCTTTTCATTTTCATTTGACCACATCTTTGTCACTTTCCCAGTTTTTTTCTTGTAGTTGATTTCTAGTTTCATAGCATTATGGTCAGAATAGATGCTTGTTATGATTTCAATCTTCTTAAATTTATAGAGGTTTGCCTTATTTCCCAACATATGGTCTACCCTTGAGAATGTTCCATGCATGCTTGAGAAGAATGTGTAATCTGTTCTTTTTGGATGGAGTGCTCTATATATATCTATTAAGTCCATCTGGTCCAGTTTTTTGTTTAAGTCCACTATTTCCTTATTGACTTTCTGTCTGGATCATCTATCCATTGATGTAAGTGGGGTGTTAATGTCCCCTACTATTATTGTGTTGTTGTTGATATCTCCTTTTAGCTGTGTTAATAGCTGCTTTATGTACTTTGGTGCTCCTGTGTTGGGTGCATATATATTTATAAGTGTTATATCTTCTTGGTGGAGTGCCCCTTTTGTCTTTATATATTGCCCCTCTTTGTCTCTCATTACCTTTTTTATCTTGAAGTCTACTTTGTCTGATATAAGTATGGCAACACCTGCTTTCTTTTGTTTGCCATTAGCTTGGAGTATTGTCTTCCAACACTTCGCTCTGAGCCTGTGTTTGTGTTTAGAGCTGAGATGTGTTTCCTGGAGGCAGCAAACTGTTGGATCTTGTTTTTTAATCCATCCAGTCACTCTGTGTCTTTTGATTGGGGAATTCAATCCATTTACATTTAGAGTGATTATTGATATATGAGGGCTTAATGCTGCCATTTTATCACTTGTTTTTCAGTTGTTATGTATTTCCCTTGTTTCTCATTCCATGTATTTTGGACTGCTAGTTCAGTTTGGTGGCTATCTATGATGGTTTTCTTAGTTTTCTCTTTATTTTTCAATTGTGTCTTTGTTCTGATTTTTTGTTTAGTGGTTACTGTGGGGTTTGTATAAAAGATCTCATAGATGAGATAGTCCATTCCCTGATAGTCTCCTGTTCCCTTAGTCTAAGCAGGTTTCATCTCTTTCCTCTTCCCCTTCTAAGTTGCTGTTGTCACAACTTATTCCATTATGTGTTGTGAATTTGTGGTTAAAATGAAGTGATAATATTTATTTTTGATGTTTTCTTTTCCTTTATTTTTAGAGTTAAAATTAAGTGTTTGCTAATCTGTTCTGATAGAGAGCTGCAATTTCTGATTTTGTCTGCCTATTTACCTGCTTGCTCAAGGCTTTGTAAACCCTTTCTTTCTTTTTTTTTTCAGATATGAGGGCTTTCTTGATCAAATCTCGTGGGAGGGGGTCTTCTGGCAATGAACTCCCTCAGCTTTTGTTTATCTGGGAAAATTTTTATTTATCCATCATATCTGAAGGATACTTTTGCTGGGTATAGTATTCGTGGCTGAAAATTTTTGTCTTTCAAAATTTTAAATATATCATTCCACTCTCTCCTAGACTGTACCATTTCTGCTGAAAAATCCGCTAAAGCCTGATAGGGCTTCCTTTACAGGTTATTCTCTTCTGCTTTGCTGCCCTTGATATTTTTTCTTTATCGTTGACTTTTGCCAGCTTTCCTAATGTATGCCGTGCAGAAGGTCTTTTTACATTGATGTAATTAGGAGTCCTGTTGGTTTCTTTTACGTGTAATTCCAGCTCCGTCTCCAGGCTTGGGAAGTTCTCAGTTATTATTCTTTGAACAAGCTCTCTGCTCCTTTTTCCCTCTCTTCTCCCTCTGGAATATCTATAATCCTTATGTTTCATTTCCTAATGGAGTCAGATATTTCTCAGAGAATTTCTTCATTTCTTTTTAGTCTAAGTTCTCTCTCCTCCTCCATCTGAAGCATTTCTGTATTCCTATCCTCCAGATTGCTAATTCTAGCCTCCATTTTATCAGGCCTGTTGTTTAAGGACTCCAGATTTTCTTTATCTCATCCATTGTATTTTTCATCTCTAGCAATTCTGTTTGGTTTTTCTTTATATTTTCCATCTCTTTTGTGAATAATTCCCTCTGTTCATTAATTTGGTTCCTGATTTCATTGAACTGTCTTTCAGAATTCTCTTGTAGCTCCTTGAGTTTTCTTATGATGGCTGTCTTGAATTCTTTGTTATTTAGATTGTGGATTTCCATGCCTTCAGGATTGGTTTCTGGGTGTTTGTCTTTTTCCTTCTGGTCTGGAGTATTAATACATTTCTTTATACCGTTTGATAGAGTGGCTTGTGCCAGCGCATACTGATAGTTCTGGATGCAGATTCCTCCTGCTGCCACTTGGGGTGGGGGGCAGGAGCTGTGTAATCTGAGCCCACTGCCACGATCCCTGTCAGCTGTGCCTGTCCAAGCCTGGGTCACTCTTTGGCATCACAGTGGCCCTGTGGGGTCTCCCACTGAATGGGAAAGTAGTCAGATGGGGGGCTCAGGGCCACTGCCGCCTGCTCCCACAGACTCCGGGGGTTGTGCTCCCTGCTTATGGGCCACAGCGGTACTAGGGGTGTTCACAGCAGCCAGGAGCTTGTTCACCTGGACTGGGATCTCAGCTGCTCCCAGGTCGCACCAGCTGTTGTGCTTGGTGAGCAGGACCTCCCCTCTAGGACTGAGCCAAAGCCACTCCCTGGGACCACTGTGGGGTTATGGTTTCTCCCACTAGATGAAAGAGTGATCACACGGGGGCTCAGGGCCACTGCCCCCTGCTCTCACAGTCCCGCTGAGACACCCTTTCCCCCTTTGGGGCCACAGCAGTGCTATGGGTGTTCCTGGCTGCCAGGAGCTTGTTCACCTGAGTGGCAGCTCTGCTGCCCTCTGCTCCTAGGTAGCACCGGCCTTTGTGCTTGGCGGGCGGGGCTTCCCCAGTGGGTCCAAGCCTGTGCTGCTCTCTGTGGGCTGCATGGCCCTGAGGGTTCCCCCGCTAGACGGGGAAGTGATCACTTGGGGGGCTCAGGGCTGCCATCACCATTTTCCTCAGTCACACTGAGGCACATTCCCACCCTCAGGGCCACAGTGGTGCTGTGATTGCTGCAGCTGGGAAAGTAGTCACACGTGTGCACTGGGCTGCCTGGGGTCCAGAGGGTGCTCACCTATCTCCACCACCTCTTCCTGGTGGGGTAGTCCATCCACCTTCAGATATATAGCTGCACAGGTCTCTCAGGCATCCTAGTGTGCTGTGTGTGTATCCTCCACTGATCGATGAATGTCCTTTTATTTGTAGTTCAAAGAGGGCAAGACACAGGGAACAGCTCACTCCGCCATGTTGCTGACATCACTAGAAACAGCTTCTTTTAAATGCATGAAAAGGTCATCTCTTCCATTACTTGAAAATTAAGTTGTTGCATTGTGTAGTTGTAGCATAGAGGGAAAATAGCAAATTATTTATTAATATATGTACAACTTTATCTCTAAAATTTCTTTTGTTATAATCATTCATCATTTTATTAATATGAAAATGTCTACAAAGTAAATACTATTATAAAATTATAACTACATTGAATTTTAAGTCTATAATTCCATCTATATAATTATGTTAAAGTAAGAACAGCCCTCAGGCCTCAATACAGTATTACGTATACATAATGCTTAATTTTTCAGTTTGTTTTAATATTTAATAATTAATTTTTCATTTTGAATAGGGTGATCTCTACTCAAAGATAACAAAAATAGAGTAGCTTGAAACAAAATATTGCAAATATGAATTATGTACCATTTAACTACTTTGGTGTAGCTTGCAATATTTGGACACACTGACATTTCAAATGCATGTAACTTCTGATGATTGCTTTGTACAATTTTCTCAGCTTAAACTAAACTATAGGCTGTACACCAATGGCTTCTTGGCACAGCATTTTGTTTAATTTACTTTTCTTGTATTATATGCCTTTTATTCTGTTGTAATTTCTTATTGCTTCCATTACAGTAATTACTATTCTTCATTTTCTCTCATAGAAAATTTCCTGCACTTCTTATTACCTAAAATATAATTTTATAAATGACAATAATCAAAGAGGAAAGGAGAAGGTAGAGAGTTTTTAGTTCTGGTCATAAAATTACCACTTGTTGGTTTTCTGCTCAATTGATTGTGTTCATCATCATAAATCCAGGATCACTCCTGAAGAAGTGGTCATAAGAAGAGTGAAATCCCTGGTAAGTGGGACATGCTACAGGAAGCACATAATGATTGAAATCAGCAGATATTTATTCAGCACTTGCTGAGCTTGAGTTGTTTTGCATGCTGGATACAAACATAAGAGCAATCCTCTTTCAACACAGGTGAAGTCTCTTTATGACAATGTTTCTCAAAGTTTGATCTGGGACCTGCAGCGTCAGCTTCACCTGGGAAGTAGGTAGATGTGAAAAATCAAACTCTGGAGTTAGGGCCCAGTAATTTGTGTTTTAGCAAGCCCTCCAGAGAATTATGATGTATGTGCTAAAGCTTAATGAGATGCTCTTATAGACCACTTTTCTCTCATACAAAGCACTTATTTGAATAAGTGAAATTATACATGTTTATTAATAGATGGGGTCCTTTATTACCTTTCCTCAACTAGAGTGAAAACTCCACCGGAACAAGGACCTCCTCTGTGCTTGCTCATCACGTGTCCCCAGAGCCCTGCACTACATGTGTCACATAGCGCCCCACAACGTTATTTTTGGTGAACCGCACCGTGCTTTGAAACTTGACTCTAAAAGGTAGAGATTACACAAATACACAAACAACTTGCACAAGGAAGATTATGCTAAATACTAAAACAAAATGTGAGGGAGAATTGGATTTGACCTTCCAGCTTAAGTGTCTTAGACATGTCTCATCATTACTTGTCATTATAATCTATTTAAAAATCAATGCTAATGATGCAACATTGAGCTAAAGGCATTATCCTAATCTTCACTATAATTAGGCTAATCTTTATATAACGTGGTTTCACAATATAATATATATGCATATATTGTATGTTTTATTTATTTAATATAACCTATATAAAAGTGTTTAAATTTATGTAATTCATTTTCAAAATGTTTTCACATCCATTGTGTCTTTTGATCAAATGGTAGGGACAATATTTTTAAAATGTGAGTAGTTATTCAGGCAAAAAATAATAATAAGGAAGTTACCAACACAAAAAGTTTATTGAGAAGCATTAAGTCATACTTTTTCAGAGTTGCCTTTTAGGATTAAAGAATTTTTAAATAATATATTTTAAAAATTTGCACTTTGCCTGAATTATATCCATAATGCTAATTCATGTGTTTCATTCTTTAACATAGTTAAAAAAAAAAATCCATGCAGCTAACTCTGCAAATCCCTTCACCCTTGGCTTCTGGTCTGTTGAGTTTTTTTCTGGTCCTTGATGACAGTGTGCATAGACGGCCTTAGGCAATTTTATGTACGCATAGGAATAAGATGATTCATGTTAATTCTGTATTTACGAATTTTCCAAGTGATACTCCAAGAGTATTCATAACGTGTGTAAGTTACTGTTTATCCTTGCCTTTAAAGAACTTACAGAAAAAAAGAATTGCCAACTCAAATGTAAGTGCAATCATCTATGACATGCAACATCAGCCCTGCCCTTGACATTTGCAAGATCGAAACGAGCAGAAACGGAGGTTCGTATTCCATATGTCTAAACATTTAAATGTTACATTAAACTCAAAATAACAAAGAGTTAAATACGCTCTAATCTCTTACTTTGAAAAAGGCTTTTCTCAAAATTACCTAGAAGGACAGAATTTAGCACCTAAATGTGGTTAGGTAGTATGCATCTCTTCTCCTCCAGCCCTGGCTCAATCCTACACTATGGGGCTGAACACCCCAGACTTCCAGATCTGTCCAAAGTCTCCACAAACAACCTCCTCTTGGCTGACACTTGAGCCTTAAACAGTGGTGTAATCCATCCTAGAGAGGACACAGGCTGCCCCTGAAAACAGACTTGGAGCCATTCTGGAATGGAATTCCAGTACACAGGAACCAGTACCATGGTCTGGAAGGGGATTCGTGGGTCCTGAGTGCACACATCCCAAGGGGCACAGGGATGCCTCACCTCAATGGGTAGATGCAGCTGGAAGGAGACTAGAGTGTGGCCTTTTCCAGTGCGTGGCAATGCAGGTAGGGTTTTTATTTGCTTCAGACCAAGGATGAAACTGTGCAGCACACAGATAGGGAAAACATCTGAAGGTAACACATTCTACTTGTCTTTGCTCAATTCAGTGAATTTCCTCCTGATTTCACTCCTTTATGGAACCAATAGCTTTCAAATTTTTCCCCCAAGTATTTGCAAGGTGGATTGAGACCTACCCTCTAATCACTTCTCACATCATTTTTGTTCATTTTTTTCTTATTATAATAGCATTATTGTAAGAAAGGAGTCATGTTGCCAGGGTAACCAGAGTGCAGAATGGGCATTGCTGCCTTTACAGAAAACTTAACTCTTGTTAAATAAATTTCCCCACTATAACGTAAGACCCACTCAATTTTTTGTAAATAGTTTCATTTCTACCTGTTTCTCTGTTTGATTTCTCTCTCTTTCTTTCCCTCTCTCTCCCAGCTTGGTATCCTGCTGATTTTCTCATGAACTTACTTTTTTTGACCTACTATTTAACATATGTGCTTTTGTCTTTATTCCATAGATTTCCTCCTTTGTTCATTACTGTACACTCAACGTTCTGCGAAATCACAGCATCGGCAGCTCTTTGAAACACTGAGTCAGAGAACCTTGTTCTACTGGTAACATTCCACGTTCGCCTTGCATTAGAGCATCTGTAGCAGTCTGTGCTTAGATGATTTCTCTGCCAATACCACTGCCCCACAGGAGGCTTGGGCTGCCCAGGGTGGGCAGTGAGAGCAGAACAGAAAGCCAACACAAATCTCCTCTCAAAACTATTTTCCACTTTCACTTAACATTTTTCTGTCTTCTTCTATAATTAAACTTTTATTTAAAAATAATTTCATTGAAAGGAAGGGCCCACTCAGCCACCATAAACCATTCATTGAAGTTGGAAGTGGAATCACACAGGACTTACTAATCTGTATCAAATAAGCAGGCCAAAGATGAAGCTGTTTTGCATACATTTAGTGGTTTTTCATATTAGAGATTTGTTGCTATTCTTATTTATTTTGTAATATTTTAGTTGATGCTTTGAGTCACACTAGTTTATTATGAATAAAAAACACACACTTTTAGGCATTTTCTTAGGCCAGTTTCCCTCAGGATTTAAACTTAATTTGGAAGTAAATCCTCATGCTCTTTCAGGCTGTGTTCTCTGCAAGTCCTGAGTAATATTATACAAGCACGCTTTTCATGAACCTGCAGTGGCTAAACTGCAAACAGGTGTCTTTTTCAAAGAAGCCCCACACTCTGGTATTTTCCAAAAGGATCATGGTTATTTCCACCTCATTCTAAGGGGAAACAATCTCAAATCTTTTCACTACTAATTTTTCTTTGATGCTGCAACCTTGCTTGTTTTGTCACTGAATGTAGAGGAAACAGATGCTGAATTTAGAAATTGAATTGCTTAAGGAGACATTTGCAAATAGATGATGATGTTAGTGCAAAGCAGAAAACACAAAAGTCAAGAAAAATATTGGAAACAAAGAAGAAGCTGAACAGGTATACAGGAAGTAAACAATACACCTGGGAAGTAAGGAAAGCAAGCTTACTGGTGCAATGAATATAGTGAGCAAGCCCAACTAGTGGAACGAAATCAAAACCATGCTGGAGCCAGCCCAATGGTGGAGCAGTTAAGTTAGCGCCTTCCACTTTGGCAGCCCAGGGTTTGCCGGTTCGGATCCTGGGCACGTACCTACTCACCACTCATCAAGCCATGCTGAGGTGGGATCCCATATAGAAGAGCTACAACTCTACAACTATGATACACGACTATGTACTCGGGCTTTGGGGAGAAAAAAGACAAAGAGGGAGATTGGCAGCAGATGTCAGCGCAGGGCCAATCTTCCTCAAAAAAGAAAAATCAAAACCATGCTTAATATATTATCATCCTGTCCACTTAACTTTGCTCAATGGGGCTAATTTTTCACCTGTACTTAATCAGGTCCATGGAAACCAGGTCAATGGGAAACACTCATACATCCAATACACCCTAGAAGGACTTACCAACCAAAGTGGTCTCCTCCCCTTTACTTCTGCATTCTATCCAGGTTTACTGCACCTACCCTACTTCAGCGAGTGGATGCCAAACTCTGAAAGATCTCACTGATGTCTTTCTCTTTAAGCTTGAGTGGAAGAGCAGGTATCCTTGCTTCTAGTGTGGGGTGGGGGACTCAGAGCCCAGCCCAGCAGTCTCTAGAGAAATTCTCTTTTTCCAAATCCCCATCCCTAAACACTCTCCATGGGCGTGAGAGTGTCCAAGTCATGTAACCATTTTGTAACATTTATCATGTAAAGTTACATCTTGTTCTAGTGCTGAGGTTTGACCTAGCCAGTCTTTTATATCTTGGCACTTCAGTGAAAGCATCCAATTTAACTTCTTGTTTTAGGGGAAAAAAATTTTATACTTACCTAAAGATTTATATATCCTGACACATTTATATTTCCTTACACTTTTACCCTATGACTAAAATGACTCCTTATTTACGTTTAGAGGCAGTATGGCATAGTGGCTTATGGACAACGTTCGCTTTCCATGATTTATGTTTCAGTCTTACAAGAAGGATGTTGCTGATAATGTTTTAAATATTAACTATCAATCCTTAGGACTCAAAACCATTTCATGTCCCATACTTATTGTTTCACTTGTATTTTTAAAGCAAATTTTATAGCAGCTCTGAATCCTGCATCCTCCTTTACTGGTAGTATCATCTGCAACTGTTCAATAAAACTAATAGTAAACCCAACTCTGCCTTTAGAATCATAAAAATAGCCTACTGTCTCTTCAATATTGATGATCTGGTAATTAAAATGAAACCTGCTACTAAGTATATTCTTTTTTGACCGTGTGGAAAGTGCTGTACTTTTGAACTCTTCAAACTATATCTATCTATACATAGAATTGATAACTAGAAATGGGCTTGGGAAGATTCACAATGAGTGGAGATGCCGGACAAGCAGGGTAGAACACATAAGGTGGTGTAGTGAGGCTGGATCTGGACAGGGAGCATTGGAAAGCCACAAAAAAGGCACTGGGCTACACTTTCTCATTTATTTTAATCTGCTATTACAGAATACAAAATCACAATACAAGACAACATTTGGAAACTACAGAAAAGAAAAACAAACATGATATAATCACCCATTTATCTAAACTCAAAGAAGTCTCAAGACTGAAATAGCAATTTAGTAACTCCTTTTTTGATAGGACAGAAAACGTCATGGGGATGAGTAGACAAGAAAAGCCAGGTGCTTTTTCTCTGTTTAGGGAGGTTTAGAGAATCATTTCTAAAACTTTGAGTCATAAATACCTTTCATTTTATTATGTAATTTTAGAATCTCCTTAGAATATTTAAAAATAATTCAGTTATTTTTCATGGCATTCAGTAAAGTGAATTAATTAATTAATGATGACAAGACTAAAGATTTTCATACCAAATTCATTTTAATTCAATGTGTAATACTGTTTATTATATATGGACAAGTGGTAAATAAAGTATTTAATTACTTTAAATTAATTTTGCAAGAAAAAACTTGATTATCAAAAGTGAACTTTGAAATTGTATGTCAGGATTGATTTGGGGTATGAGTTAATACAAAAAATATAGATTGTGTTTTGACTAAAAAGAGACAGAATACCTGGATTTGAATCCCAGTCAGCCATGTATCACTATCACAGGCTTTCTACTATTGGGGAAGTTGCTTAACCTTTCACTTCAATTTCCTCAATTAGATGGGAGTAAAAGTATCATGTGCATCATATAATATTTCAAGAATTAAACAGGTTAGTACATGCAAAGAGCTTATAACACTGCCTGGAACGTATACAAACTCAATAAATATTATCAATGCTATGTTGCACACACACACGTCAATCACATATATATAAATATCTAATGTGAATGTAATCTTAAAATGTTTAAAAGAAAATATAGAAGACTATCATTATGACTTCAAGGTAGGAAAATATTCTTAAAATATAAGAAAATAATATCTGTAAAAAAGATACAGTTTATTATATGATAATTTTAAAGTTCTATATAAAGTGACCACATATAAAATTAAAATAAGCCACAAATTGAGAAAAGATATAATATATACTTTTATATATAATATATATGAATGAAGAAAAGATTAGTATTTCAAAAGAGTGTGTTTGGGCCGGCCCCGTGGCTTAGTGGTTAAGTGCACGCGCTCTGCTGCTGGCGGCCTGGGTTCGGATCCCGGGTGCGCACCAACGCACCACTTCTCCGGCCATGCTGAGGCCGCCTCCCACATACAGCAACTAGAAGGATGTGCAGCTGTGACATACAGCTATCTACTGGGGCTTTGGGGGAAATAAATAAATAAATAAAAGAGTGTGTTCAGGCCGCCCCGTGACTTGGTGGTTAAGTGCGCGCGCTCCACTGCTGGCCGCCCAGGTTCGGATGCCAGGCACGCACTGATGCACCGCTTCTCTGACCATGCTGAGGCCGTGTCCCACATACAGCAACTAGAAGGATGTGCAGCTATGACATACAACTATCTACTGGGGCTTTGGGGGAAAAATAAATAAATAATAAAAAAAATAAAAATAAAAGAGTGTGTTCAAATCAACCAATGTAAGACAAAAGTCCAATAGAAAAATATATCCATCAACAAAATATTAGCAAACCAAATTCATCAATACTGTAAAAAGATCATACACCATGATCAAGTAGGATTTATTCCAGGGATGGAAGGATGGTTCAACATCCGCAAATTAATCAATGTGATATACCACATTAATAAAATGAAGCATAAAAATCATATGATCATTTCAATAGATGCAGAAAAAGCATTTGATGAAATTCAACATCTATTTATGATAAAAATTCTCAACAAAGTAGTTATAGAGGGAATGTACCTCAACATAATAAAGGCCATATATGACAAGCCCACAACAAACATCATACTCAATGGTGAAAAGCTGAAAGCTTTTCCTCTAAGATCAGGAACAAGATAAGGATGCCCACTCTTGCCAGTTTTATTCAACATAGTATCGGGAGTCCTAGTCAAAGCAATTAGGCAAGAAAAAGAGATAAAGGGCATCCAAATTGAAAAGGAAGAAGTAAAACCGTCACTTTGCAAACGACATGATTTTATATATAGAAAAGCCTAAAGTCTCCACCAAAAAACTGTTAGAACTAATAAACAAATTCAGTAAAGTTTCAGAGTATAAAATAAACATACTAAAATCAGTTGGGTTTCTATATACTAAGAATGAAATATCAGAAAAAGAAATTTAAAAAATAATCCCATCTACAATTGCATCAAAAATAAAACAAAATACCTAGGCATAAATTTAACTTGAACCAACGAGATGAAATACCTGTACACTGAAAACTATAAAACATCGACAAAAGAAATGGAAGAAGACACAAATAAATGGAAAGATAGTCTGTATGCGTGGATAGGAAAATATTTGCAAATCATGTATCTGATGAGGGGCTAATATCCAAAATATATAAAGAACTCACACAACTCAATAAAAAAACAAGCAACCTGATCAAAAAATGGGCAGAGGATCTAAATAGACATTTTTCCAAAAAGACGTACAGACAGACAACAGGCACAAGAAAAGATGCTCAACATCACTAATTATCAGGTAAATGTAAATCAAATGCACAATGAGATATCACCTTACACCTGTTTGAACGGCTATTATCAAAAAGACAAGTAACAAGTGTTGGCAAGAATGTAGAGAAAAGGGAACCCTCATGCACTATTGGTGGGAATGTAAATTGGCACAATCACTGTGGAAAGCAGGATGGAAGTTTCTCAAAAAATTAAAAGTAGAACTACCATATGATCCAGCATTTCTACTTTTGCCTGTGCATCTGAAGAAAACTAAAACACTAATACAAAAAGCTATATGCACCTCTGTTCGTTGCAGCGTTATTTACAGTAGCCAAGATAGGGAATCAACCTAAGTGTCCACTGATAGAAGAATGGATAAGGAAGATGTGGTATATATATACAATGGAATACTACTCAGTTACAAAAAAGAATGAAATCTTGCCATTTGTGACAACATGGATGGACCTCGAGGGTGGTATTATGCTAGGCGAAATAAGACAGAAAAAGATAAATACCATATGATTTTACTTATATGTGGAATCAGAAAAACAAAACAAACAAATAAAACTCATATACAGAGAACAGATTGATGGTTGTCAGAGGGGAAGGGGGGTGGGGAGCGGGAGAAATGGGTGGAGGGGTCAAGAGGTACAAAATTCCAGATATAAAATAAATAAGTCATAGGGATGTAATGTACAGCATGGTGACTATAGTCAATAATATTGTATTGCATATTTGGAAGATGCTGTGAGAGTAAATCTTAAAAGTTCTCATTACAAGGGAAAAAAAATTTTTGTAAATTTTAATGGTGATGGACGGTAACTAGACTACTTATTGTGGTTACTTCACAGTGTATACAAATATTAAATTAATATGTTGTATACCTGAAAGTAATATAATGTAATATGTCTATTTTACCTCAAAAAAAAGTAAAAATAAAATAGATCAAAGAATTAGAATAGGCAACTCACAGAAAGGAACGCTAATAAAAGAAAGGAATGATAATAAAAACTTGCAAAGATGATCCATCTCATTACAGCAGCTGAGAATGAGGCAAATGAAAATCAAAATGAGATAATACTTCACACACATCAGATTGAAAAAATTAATACACGGACACTACCAAGTGAGGATATGGAAATCAGATAATTCTCACACATTACTGGTGAGAAATAAATTGGCAAAACTGTGAGATGTACCATACTACATAGCAATTCTACCTGTAGGTTTATTCTAAAGGCACTCAGGCATGTGCTCAAGGAGAGAAATATATGAGCATTGATTACAGTTCTGTTTGTCATTAGGACTACTTGGAAACACTTTATATATCCATTAATAAGACAAGAGATAAATGAATTGAGGGATATGAAGTCAATGTACCATACTGGAATTAAAAATGAATGAGTTACAGATAGATGCCAAAATGGTATCATTTACATAAAATGAAAAACCAACAAATAATGTACATTATTTAGAATGCACAAGTGTGTGGTACAACACATACATGAGAATAATGATACGAAATTATGAAAACTGTTCTCTCTAAGAGAGGAGGCAAGGAATGTATTTAAAAGTGTTCTGTAGGTGGCCTTACTTATATCTTTAGTTTTTACTTGGCTAAAAATATGTGACAAAAAAAGATATATATATATGTGTGTGTGTTCGATATAGATTGAAAATTGTTATATAGGTATTCATTATATTAAGTTCTCCTTGGTTCTTATGTTTAAAATATAAATATTTTATAACAAAATATTTTAAACATAAGATATTTAAAAATTAATTTAAAATATACTGAAATTTAATAAATTTATATACTTGTGTTATAACGTTGGAGCGAGGCAAATGTGCCTTAAAATTATATTATTGAAATTTGTACATTTTATTTTAAATATCCATCAGATTACTGTGTGCTACATTTTTATTATTTTTTTATTTCAGCTTTATTGACAAAACTGTAAGATATTAAAGTGTACATTATGGTGATTTGATGTTTGTATACATCGTGTAAGGATCCTCCCCATCTAGTTAATTAACACATCCATCACTGTACATATTTATCTTTTTTTATTTTGGTGAGAACATTTAAGTTCTACTTGCTTAGCAAATTTCAATTATACAATGCAGTGTTATCAAGTATAGTTGCCACGTTATATGTTATAGTCTCAGACCTTATTCATGTTATAGCTGAAAGTTTGTACTCTTACCAACCTTACCAACCTTACCAACCTCTCCCAATTTCCCCCACCCCCATCCTCTGGCAACCACTTGTCTACTCTCTATTTCTGTAAGTTTGACTCTTTTTTTTTTAGATTGCACATATAAGTGATACCATGCAGTATTTGTCTTTCTCTGCCTGACTTACTTCATTTAGCATTATGTCCTCAAGGTCCATCCATGTTGTCACAAATGGCAGGAGTTCCTTCTTTCTCATCACTGATAATTCCATTGCATGTGTATATACATATATATATTACGTCTCCTTTATCCGTTCATCCATTGACAGACATTTAGGTTGTTTCCATACCTTGGTTAAGGTGAAGAATGCTACCATGAACATGATAGTGCAGATATCTTTTCAATATCCTGTTTTTATTTCCTTTGGATGTATACCCAGAAGTGGGATAGCTGGATCATGTGGTAGTTCTATTTTTAATTTTTTGAGAAACCTCCATACCATTATCCATAGTGGCTACACCAACCTACACTCCCACCAACAGTGCACAAGTGTTCCCTTTCCTCTACATCCACACCAACAATTGTTATTTCTTGTCTTTTTGATAATAGCCATTCAAACAGGTGTGAGGTGATTTTGAGGTGATTTTCATTCTGGTTTTAATTTGCATTTCCTTGATGATTAGTGATATTGAGCACCTTTTCCTGTACCTGTTGGCCATTTGTATGTCTTTTTTGGAAAAATGTCTATTTAGATCATCTGTCTATTTTTTAATTTGATTGGTTTTTTTTGCTATTGAGTTCTAACAGTTACTTACATATTTTAGATATTAACTGCTTATCAGATACATGATTTGCAAATATTTTCTCCCATTCAGTAGGTTGTCTTTTCATTTTCTTGATGGTTTCCTTTGCTGTGCAGAAGCTTTTTAATTTAATGAAGTCCCACTTGCGTATTTTTGCTTTTATTTCCTTTGCTTTTGGTGTCAAATCTGAAACAAATCATTGCCAAGACTGATGTCAAGGAGCTTACTGACTATGTTTTCTTCTAGGAGTTTTATGGTTTCAGGTCTTACATTCAAGTCTTTACCCACTTTGAATTGATTTTTGTGTATGGTGTAAGACAGGGGTCCAGTTTCATGTTTTTTAATGACAAAAGAAGCTAGAGTGCTTCAACATGCTTTATGTCAATGTTTCTCTACAAAAATTCATTGCTTCTACTGATACCTTTCATTCCAAAAAAATGAAAATCCATATTGAGTTTAATCAACATTAAATGTTGAATATATCACAGTTGAATATAATCATCACTCTCTTTTCTCTTTTAAAAGTTTTTAAGCATTATCAACTTCTCCCTGTGATATATAAATTTTTAAAAAATTATTTTATTGAGGTCATATTGGTTTATAACATTGTGTAAATTTCAGGTGTATTCAGTTTCTGTATAGACCGCATTGTGTTCACCACCAATAGCCTAGTGTTTATCTGTCACCATAGATATGTGCCCCTCTGCCCCTTTCGCCCTGCTCCCACCTTCTCCCCCTCTGGTAACCTCTAATCTGTTCTCCTGATCTATGTGTTTATCTTCCACATATATATAAAATTTTCGATTCGATGAATGCAACTTATGAGATCTAGTTGCAGAATTATTATAATTTTTATGTGCCTGTCAACTTTTTGTGCTTCAACATTAATTCTTTTCGAATTGTCTGCCTTTATCTTTTTTGATCTTTTGGTCCGTTATAGGTCCAATTCAACAATACATAAGAAACAAGAAAAAAAATGAAAAATTCTGATATCCACAACCGTTAACGTGATAAAACACCTGCAGGACTGAGTCTTGAATATGCTCATTCAGTTTCTCCTAATGGTTGTAAATGCACATGTGATCACTCAACCTGTTCTGTATTAAAGGGGGAAGGGGAAATGTTTATATTGTTGAAACTATTCACTGATTTTTCAAAGTAGAAATCCAAAAGTGTCATTATAAGCTTTCATTACTTGATACTACCCACCTTCCTACCCACTGTGTTTTCAAATTCCCTGTAACTTCAACTCAGCAAACACTGATTGGAAAATAAATTCACAAAAGCAGACATGATAAGGCTTAAATATCATTGTGGCATAATCACGTGTGTGGTTCTAGTAGCAGATATTAATTATTTAAGATTTCTGTCTTATGAGTCACATTTGGTTAACCACAACCTGCGGGCAAACTGCTCTAGCACAGCTGGCTAAGAAATATCCATTTGATAAAGTCCCTGATTAACTTCTGAGACGGTTCATCAGTTCTGTAGGGAGATTAAAGACAACTAATATTACATGCATCAAGGACTGTGCTACATGCTGAGAAATTTTTGTAAATGTTTACATTCTTAAACTTTACAGCAACATCGTAGAGTATATGTGGTGTTATTAAATAAATTTTACAGATGCCAAAGGAAATGTCTAGAGTAGTGAAATTCCTCACACAAAGACACGTGGATAGTAGGGATTTATCAGAGTCTAAAATCTATGTTCTTTCTACTACTTCACCACTCCGCCTCTGTATCCGCCACCAACTCAGCAAAGACTCCTAACTCAATAAACCCAAACAGAAGAGTTCACATGAATGAAATCAAGAGTCAAGGCTAGTTCATGAGTTGAGGATGGGATTAACAACAGAAAATAAACTCAATTATTGGGTGTTCAGATTTGTGACAGTTGCAAATCACACATTTTATCCATTTAGATATGTAGGACCAGAATAGAAACATCTAACAGTAAGAAGTGAAAAAGGTGACATCAGTGAAACAGCAGCCTCCAAACAGTGATATTGTGGGACCTATTGGTACACTGTGCAATACCATAAACTTTGAAAGAAGACTCAGAGCCCTTAAGAGAAGTCTACTTTCTTATTTTTGGGGGTGTATTGTATTTAAGAATATTTACATAAAAGTGGTTAAAACAGTATTAAAAATATGGTGTTGTTAGAAATATAAGGATTCCACAGTAGTTCAAGCTCCCTATCTATGCTGTGATCATGCCCTTAAGTAACTGCAAAGCCCTACTCCCCCTCTCCACCCCAGGGGACAGCACATTTTTAGAGGATTTCAAATTAAAGAACTGGCAGCCCTTGTATCTGTTGGGTCCTCCAGTTAGCACATGTCAAAAGAGAGTTAGAAGTGCAAGGAATTTATTGGAGGAAATGCTGGTGAGAGATAAGAGGAGAGGATCGTAGCATATAGACCTCAAAATCCTTCAGACAATTCTACGTATCCAATACCTGTAAAAGAAGAGGGTAAGAAGGGAAGGGTGGGTAGGAAAAGTCTCAGACTGCACTGCAGCTCTGAAAAAAGTCTCAGCAAGCCCACGTGGGAGCTCAAGCACAAAGACTGCTGGGGGAAGAGTTCTGCAAGGGGCAGACACGGCCTGGCTAAATGTCCCCACCACGCTCAACAATTGGCTGGGGGCTGCAGGAGAAGAGCATGGCCTCAGGCAAACGCTATTACATCCTGGAGGCACTGCAGCTGGAGGCTGTCAGCTAAGGAAACTCCTTACAGCTAATCATCCAGTTCTGTGAAGAGAGATCCAAGCGGTGCGCCGTGGCTAACACAGACTTTGCCATTCATTCGGCAGCCATAGTTTTATTCCCCTCGTTTTGAACCCCTTTCCCTCTGCTTGTCTTCAGATGGTCTTCTGACTCTTTCTTACCATACTGTCTCCTCCAGTGTTCCCTCATGGCTCATTTGAGTCTGAAACTACCACCCCGTCTTATAGCAACATCATCTGTTTCTATCTGTAGCTTCCTGTTCAGTATGGAAGACTAAATCTTAACCCCATGTTCCTAATCCAGACACTGTGCTTCACTTTTCTCCCTATGGAACCTAACTAGTTCAACTTTGATTTTGGCTTAGAACTAAGGATTGATGGTAATTGCATTTGTCTTCTATTTAAGGCATTTAATTTAAAACAATAAATATACATTGAGCATCAATTCCAATCTGATGCTGATTACTTGGAAACAATATATGAATCACTTCAATTTTTAAAGGGTTCATATTGAATAAATATAATGCATATATATATGTATATGTGGATGTATCTTTCATTCACTCTTTCTTTTTCTTTCTTTCTTTCATTGTTTCTTTTTTCCTTTCTTTCATTTATTGAAAAACTGCGTATTATTTAACAGAGATGTTTACACGTTTTTACAAAAAGACATATATAAGGAGAAATGCAAATCAAAACCACAATGAGATATCACGTCATACCTACTAGGATGACTAAAACAAAAAAGACAATAACAAGTATTGTGAGAGTGTGAGGAAATTGAAACTCTCCTACATTGCTTGTGAGAATACAAAATGGTGCAGCAACTTTGGACGATAGTCTAGCATTCCTCAGAATACTTAAAGTTGGTACATGACCCAACAATGCCACTCCTAGGTATATATCCAAAAGAATTAAAAATATATGCCCCTACATAAACTTGTACATAACAGTACTATTCATATGTGAACATTCAGATGTTCATAACAGTATTATTCATAATATCCCCCAAATGAAAACAATCCAAATGCCCAACAACTGATGAATGGATAAACAAAATGTAGTATATTCTTGCAATAGAACATTATTTAACCATAAAAATGAATGAAGTACTTATTTAGGCTACAACATAAATAAACCTTGAAATCATTATGCTAAGTGAAAGATACTAACCTCAAAAGCCACATATTGTGTAATTCGATTTACATTAAACGCCTGGAATAGGCGTATCCATAGATAAAGGAAGTAGAATAGTAGCTTCCAGAGACCAGAGTGAGGAGAAGACAGGCAAGGACTGGTAATTGGTACAGGATTTCTTATGGGTGATAAAAATGTTCTAGAATTAGATAATGATGATGGCTGCACAATTCTGTGACTACAAAAAATACATATACAGGGGCCGGCACGGTGGCGCAGTGGTTAAGTGCGCGCGCTCTGCTTTGGCCGCCCAGGGTTCTCAGGTTTGGATCCCGGGCGCTCACCGAGCACAGCTTGTCAAGCCATGCTGTGGCGGCGTCCACCATAAAGTGGAGGAAGATGGGCATGATGTTAGCCCAGGGCCAATCTTCCTCAGCAAAAAGAGGAGGCTTGGCATCAGATGTTAGCTCAGGGCTGAGCTTCCTCACAAAAAATATATATATATGTACCATACTGATTTGTGCACTTTAACTGGATGAATTTTATGGTATGTGAATTATATTTCAATAAAACTTACACGCACACACACACATATAAATCAAAAGCTTTTTCATTATGAGACAGAAAATGTTAATGAAAAATCCGGTCATTATTTGAATATTGAGTTTTAATGCTGGCTATAGTAGATTATCTTGAATCACCCTCTGCCTACATACACCTTTATGTAGTACACGCCCACATAATTTGGTCCATATGACCAATAAAATAAAGCAGAAATGATAGTATGTGTCTTCCAAGATTAAATTATAAAGACACTGTGGCTTCCATTTCAGTCTCTCTCTCTCTTGCATCAATCTCTTTGGGGAAGCCAACCATGCTGTGTGTGGCGCGAAGAGTCCAAGTGGTAAGAGATTGAAGGCTTCTCCCCACAGCCATGCGAGTGAGCAAAGATGCGGATCCCCCAGCACTAGTCAAGCCTTCAGGGAAATGCAGCGTGGGCTAACAGCTTGATCATGACCCCAAGAGAGATCCTCAGCCAGACCACACAGCTAAGCTGCTGCTAGATTCCTAACCCTAGGAAACTGTGAGTGAGTTAATCTGTTGTTTCAACCTGCCAAATTTTGAGGTCATTTGTTATGCAACAATAGATAACTTACATTGGCAAACTTGTAGACATATAGGTGTTGGGTAATGGGTCTATAAACATATATATTTATATATTTTATTAATTATATACAATATATAATATAAAAGATTTATTTACATATTTCATTATAATATATACTATGTATATTATTACATTTATACATATTCTGTTAGAAAAAGAGTTAAAAGAGATGAAAAGGCATTATAAGAGAAAAATGCACAAAGGAGATAAAAATGAGAGAAATGAAACAGAATATTATGTGAGAGTCGTGTGTTCTTTGACTTTGACAAAATAAAGAATAGGACAACAGCAGTTTCTTAACAAAAGAGAGTAGAATAATGATGGATTGACTAAAGATTACTCCCCACAAAAACCTTAGAGCATTACACACATTTTCAGCCCAGTGATTAAATGCATTAAATAAATATAACAGGCACAAGCAACCATAAACATCTAAACTGCTTAAGATATATATACCCAAAAGCAAAATCAACATTAGATGAAATTTGAATGTCCTTTTAGTGGTTCTTATTTTGAGGGCTGTAAAACAGTGCTGAACGGAAGGATGAGGGCGGAGCTGAAATCACTCCTGATGCTGATCACTGCCCTGTAGTCTACAGTCACCCCTCTGCGCTCTCACAAGCATCGCAAGTCCTTGAAATTCAAATCTAGATGGGAAGAAATCATGAACTAAGGAATATCAACATTCCAATGCACAGAATACAAAGAGTGTTTTAAGTCAGTGCAAAGATTATATTGTCCTTGGGGAAAAAGAATATTTTAATCATATTGTGATGTGTTTTGTAATGCTCATATGGTATAAAGCATCTGTAGCATGACTACATAAGCATATATGCATTAGCTAATAGATCCAACGGAAGCAGTCTCCTAAATATGCACATGATGGGGGGGAGGGGAGAGGAACAGGCAGACTACACTTCAATCAAAGATTCTCCTAGTAGAGCAAATCCTTTTTTTTTAGTTCTCTTCCAGTATATAGTCTCAAAGGCTATGCTTTCAATACCTTTCAATGCTAGAAATAATCATTTATGAATTGATTTTTCTTCAGAAATAGTCTTACAACGTACAGAACCAAGTTAAGATTGTGAGAATAAAAATAAAAACAATAGCTAATAATTATATAGTTATCTATAATTATAATGTTTTATCTTCATAACAATATTATGATTTAGATACTATTATCCCCTTATATAGTTGTATAAATTGCAATAGAGAAATTAAGTAACTAGCCCAAGTTCACACAGATTATTTAATGCTTCTGTCCGTCCATCCATCATTTTTTTCCTTCTAATGTCATTCAACAGCATTCCACTGACTTTCCAATGTATCCTGGTCCCTCTGAGGTATCCCTTAACCTTTTCAGGACTAACAGGTCTGTTAGCTCTAGTATGTCCTCATTTCTGACCTTCTGTGATATTCGCTGTCAGTTACAAATCACCATTAATCTTTGTAGAGAAAAAGAGAAAAGTTCCATATTTGCTGCTTTCCTGTGGTCCTAGAGGAAGAAAGAAATAACAACAAAACAAAAATTAGGCAAAGAAAAGCAAAATCAGAATTTACAATCAAGTAATTGAAAATTTGCCTAAATATTTCTGAGCAAATTTAATTAAAATCAGTTTTGTCATTGAAATTCTCTTAATACAAAATGGGATAGGAAAAAGATGAATACCCATGTTCATTGATCAAAAGTCAGGCAATAATATATTGTTAGAGCCATAAGCAATTGCATTTTACACATGAAGAAAATGAGACCCAGAGAGTCTGTGTGTTGCCCAACTTCACACCATTGGGATTAGATCATAGCTCTCTCTTCTCTGATTACACAATTTTTTCCATTCACTGCAATTTTTATAGATGCTTATCTTCAAGATTCTTGGTCACTGGTGCTTTGCCCAATATATTAAGTTACAAGTCCCTATTCTCACCATTTTCTTTCTTGCATAAAATCAGGAATATTTAGGTATAAAGTATACATTTGAAAGTACATTTCAGATTATATTGGTTTTAGTAGAATTACTAGATACTTTTAGTAGAAGTACTAGGTACTAAGAAGTACTAGGGTAGTTCTGCTAGAATATAGCTGTATATTAATTGTTCACAAACATTAATGGAATTTCTAGATCATTGACAATCTGATTTTTGTCAGAAAAAATAAGTAGACACGTTATGTTCTTATGTAGGCGTATTCACACACATGCATGCCCACAGACAAAACTTGTTGAATAAATGTCAGGAATTCATGGATTTCCTCAAAGTCTATCCATGAGCATGGAGCCTCATTTTAGATCATTGTTGGATTATCTTTTTATTGCTTATAATGACCATTTTCCTGCTTAATGTGGTAAACCTCTGAAAGTTGATAGAAATAGTGCCATCTTTGGTCAAGCTTATTGATTGTTCTGATTGATATTTGGTAAGGGCTATTGAAAAGGAAAGAGCAAACTATTTATTTACATGAAGTTTAGGAATTTATTTGGTGCTGTATTTACCCATGCCATCTTGATTTACCATTGTCATAGATGATTGACAGTCAGCTAGATTCATCATGTTACAAAGAAAAAAAATTTTGAGTTTAGGAGATTACCACTTTTTTATAATTAGTTCTAGATAATTAATAAAGTGAACCTTAATTTTGAGAATCTTACAACATTCATGTAAGATATAAATGAAAGTCTTCAGGAAAAAACTGACAAAAATCACTTTTTGAGGATTTTTTTAAAATAGTGAGCAAAGCAAAATGCTTCTGGGTTGAGAATATTTATGCCAATTTTACCCTAAAACAAATATTTTACTTTTGAAATAGAAATCTTCAAAAATAAGGGTCCGTAATGGGTCTGCTGACAAATCCTTAACTATGAAGTTGCTATTGGGTACTACTGTAATGCCATACCTATTTCCTGGTGAAAGAGTTGAAAGCGGCATTAATAGAGCTTAGTTTTATAATATTGAAATTCTCTTTCTCTGTCCCTCCTCTCTGTTTTTTTAACTTCCAGCGAGATAAACAATTAGAGAGAGTCAGTCTAGCTAAATAGACTGGGAAACAGCGCGGCTGTGTCTCCGCTCCGTTACCCGACCTCTTCCTCGTCTCACATTTTCCACAAATGGCTTGGTTATGTGTACCTGACATCCTCGCACTTCCCTGCTGACTGGCTGTGGGGGCTTTAAAGCCGAGACAGACAATGTTTTCTACAAACATTTATACTCCCTTGTAAAGAGGCCAGTTTTTGTGGATACGTAGTTGTAACTTCAATACGCCTGTGACTGTGGTTTCCCAGAATTCAAAAGCATTTTCTGAAACTAGCCTTGCACAATAGATATAAGTGGCAGCAAGCTTGCTCTGGGGTGCAAACATTCCACCTTAGCTAAGCAAACACAGAGTCAGAGGTTAGGAATTCATGCCATGAATGAGAAGCATGCCCCCTAAAAGGTTGATCAAATGTTGAACTCCTTTATACTTGCAGAAGTCAGGGCTTTAGAAATATGGCTGCCATGTTTTGATGCCCTTTACTCCCCAATCCAGCAGGATAATGGCCTCTAAGTGTTGCACTGAAATAAAGTGCTTTTTCTAAGATGAAGCTCTTTGCAAGCACAGTCTGGGATGAGAGCTGCGGAGAAATAACAAGCAGCAGAGCTGATTTTCTTGAGCTCTTTTTATGGACTCGGCCATAAACCTATAACAATGTGAAGGCTTCAGAGGCTTCCTAGTTGCCCTCATAAGAAATAGATATCATTCTACTTTCTGACAGTTCAGGTAGTAGAAGTAGGCACATTTTCCCCATAGTCACCAGGCTATGAATCTGAGTAACTAATCTACTGATAATTACATGTGATGCCTCAAATTAAAAACCAATGTTACACATGTGAATTAATGGCATTCATTCTGTATTACTGTCTCCGTTAATAAACTGTGGCTAGATTAAGCTTCGCAGCTCCGAGGTAACTCAGGAGAGTTCTGGTCAAGCCCAGCTTCGATCAAGGACAATATGAAATGATGAATGTAGGAACCAAACTACATTGAGCACGTCTTAGAGGCAAAACCACCTAGAACTTCCCAGTGTGTGCGCGTCAAATTTCCTCTCATGCTGGAGAGCGCAGAGCATTGCAGAATGACAAGTAAATGGGGATACTGAATCTTGAGTGACTCTCAATCTACATAACAGATTAAACAAGTCATATTTATGGATTTTAAGTTAGACTGGTCACAAACTGACCCAGAACATTGAGTAGAAGGAACTTGGTCTGGACTCATGAACCCTGAATCACTTAACGCCAAGCTTTGTTTAGCAAGTGATAAAACTGAATCAAGAGCTGAAGCTGAATTTAATAGGGACCCCTGTGATTCTCCTCTCTCATTTGCAACCTCCAGCTTCACTAGCTTTTTACAGCTGAATAGGCAGCATTTATGCAATGAATAAAAAGTTGCTTTCCCTCTCTCTCCACTCCTCTTCTCAAATCATGCAGTATTTCCAAATTCAGCCTGCTATTATGAATGAAAAGAAATGCTACGGCCCTATCTCTGTGTTAGTGGAGCATGGAGGACAATTTAGTTCAGCTCAAAATGATTAACCAGCAGAGAAGTCTTCCTCCTCTGCCTTTGGTAAGGGTTGGCCTTGGCCTGTCACTTCGAAGCAAAATTTCCATTTTTTTTGTGTGTGCGAGAGCCACATCTCGCTAGTTTGCCACTGGTAAGGGTACTCTCCATCTTGTGTCTAGGTCAGTTTGAGAAAGGAATTCATTTTTCAGATTTGGGAGATTGCCTCTTCCAAACAGATTCTACTATTTTCACTCCAAACACATTTACACACAGGCATGAGTCTTTCATATTCAGTAATACTTATATTTTTCTGTATACATATTTAAGTGAGGTAATATAAAAGAAAATTTAATGCTTTTTACTATATTCCAAATCCTTGTATTCTTTTTTCAAACTGATCCCTCAGCATCCTAACTTATTCCCCGTCCCCCCATTCTCCTTATATATAATAATAGTAGTAATTATTGGATTTTCTATTGGAACACACATCATGATTCCAGGTACTGCGCCACTAGCTGGCTGTTTAATTGAACTTGATAATGAATAGTGGGTCTCGTAGCTGTACCTGGCTTAGATAGGACACGTTTTGCTCTTTTAGTTTACTCACACTAACATTTCTAATCCTGAATGATGTGAATTCATGGATTTCTCTTCTAAAAACTAATGTTAACTTTAGAGCAAGTCAGAGTACCCTTAATTTAATTTTGCCATTGCTGTTGTAAGCTCTGTTTTTTCAGTTAGTCAAGTTTACAACCAAAAAGCAATATTCTCTTTCCCTTTTCTCTATCACTTAAAAACTGTAATTAGTTTGCTCCAAAGAATTTCTAAAATCTACTATTGATCTATGGTTTTTTGGCGTCATAATCCCCAAATGCCATGCAGTTTGTCTCTGCAAGAACCTCTGTGCTGGTATCACACTCATGGCTTTGAAGTCTCTAATCTTCCATGCAGTTCTGTTCACTCCAGTAAGAATCACCTTCATCAAGCATCAGTTTCTTTCAGACACCAACATACTCTTGTAATTGCATCTCAAATTAAATTTATAGTTAAGGGATCCTCCTGTGACTGTTAATTACTAGGTTCAACAAAATGAGAAGGGAGGAGAATTTAATTTGTCTATTCTGTGCTACGTATTTCATATGCATTCCCTCATTTTAAACTCAAGGCAAACCTGAGAAGAAAGGAGTATTATTTCTTTTATGCAAGTGAAGAAAGTGAGACTTATCCATACCAAGAAATTTGCCTAAATTCCTAAAGTGGATGAAACTTGACGCTCTTTCTACTTCCCTACTCTAAAGAGGGGCAGGGCAATATGGAGGGTGGGGAGAGCAGGAACGCCATTTGCCACTGCCAAGAAACAAGGATACTGTACTTAAGGGTAACTGACAAGGTAACAATGATCTGCTTCTTTCATTAATTCACACATGTATAGTGTCTAAATATTTTCTTCAATATTTGCATAGGGAATGTGTGAGTGCTTAAGATATAAAAGAATGTTACAAAAGAAAACAGAAGGAAACACTGCCCAAATTAACCCATTTTACAGAGTAAATATTAATTGTTCATATACTTTTGTTGAAAAAATATATAACATCAATGATAGCACAATCATATCAACCTGTAACAACACGAATAAATATGATTAAAAATCATTGAAATTACAAACCATACCATCATGACCAGGTACGTCCTGCTGATAATTTTAATTTCTGCAAATAAATTTGTCAGTTTGAATTAAAGTGCACATTGCATGGAGTATGAATGATTCCTTTTAAGTACTTGTCAGGGCAATATGCAATAATGATATGAAACAACAAGTAAGTCATATAAATACTGAGAAAGGACTATATTGAGAAATAATATAAAGAGAAAAGCTGTGAAACATGATAAGTTAATTTTAAGTTCACAAAATTACATGTTTCTCTTAGTGCCCACCCCCCAAAAAAGGTAAACATTACTTACTATATTCAAAGATATTGAGTGTGGCTTAGAGGGCAATAAAAATTTCATCACCATAATTATTTAATTTGCATGAGGCCCAAATATCATATATTCTTATTTATGAAAGACGTAATAGTGGAAAAAAACCCATAAAATCTATAAAAATAATAAAATGCTGAGATTTGGAAATTAAAGTAACACCAAGTGGGCTTTGGTACTATCACTTGGAGATAAATTTGTTTTGTATTGACATGGGTAAGTATGAAGAGATTTGTCATATACGAAGAGCAACCTCCACACATCACCAGACACTGAGTCATTTCCTGTACCCACACCCAGGTCGTCCTTAGAGTCTCTGGAGTGTGCTTGTCTGTGCTGTGCAGTGACTTTGTGCAGGCGGCGGAGCTGCTGCCATCAGAGGGTTCCTGAGTCCAGCAGGGTCAGACAAGCGCTGGGGTTTACTTCGAAGGCTTTCCGCTAAGTCATACCACTCAAGCAGTGCCTGCTTGGTTTGACAAGTGCAATAACTATCAAATGGTCTTCTTTGAATTTGTATTTTCTTAGGCCTTACTAAGAACAGTGGTCTTCCCTGAATTTCCACTCACGCGTCTCTGCTGTCCAGTATGGCCCTGACAGAGGACACCAGAGGAGAAGGAACAGCCCTGCCACTCATCATCTTATAATGCAAACGGTGATTTTTTTTTTTTTTTGCCTTGAGGTAGAAAACAAAGACAAATACGCATTTTTTTTACCTATTAATATCAAAGGAAGTTTAGTTACATATTTAAGGAAAAAATGATCATGCGTATATATAAAGAGAATTAAATTTTATGTAAGAAATTTCTTTGAAACTAGAAAGGAGCATAAAGAAAGAACAAGAGAAATTAAATTAAAACATCAAATCTTAGTTCATTGGATTAAAATTTATTTAGTAGGAAAGCAAATTATTATGTTAACAAATATTTATTTGAGCCCTTACCACGTGCCACCCAGTTCTAAACACTTGACATCTTTCATCTCATTTATCCTCAAAACACCACAACAAGATAGGTAACATCACTATCACTGTTTTACAGGTGAGTAACTCAGGCTCTGGTGGTCTAGAGGTTAAGATTCAGTGCTCTCACTCCCATGGCTTGTGTTCGTTTCTCTGTCAGGGACCCACAGCACCATGGTGGACAGATTTCAGGGTAGCTTGTAGACTAAAACAGACTAGGAAGAAGGACCTGGCCACCCACTTCCAAAAAAATTTGGTCATGAGAACCCTATGAATAGCAGTGGAGAACTGTCTGATACAGTGGTGGAAGGTGAGAAGATGGCCCACAAAGACGTGACAGTGTCTGCTATGCTGTGCAGGGTTGCTAGGAGTCGGAATCCACTCCACGGCACTAACAACAAACTGAGGCCCAGAGGGGTTAAGTAATTGTTTGAGATAACAGTAAATTTCAGGGCTGAGGGTTGACAAGGAGACTATAACTAAATGGTTTAACAAAGACAATTTCCCATATTAAGATCTAAATTGAATGCTAATTGTAATAAAATAATAGGAGTTTACAAGTAGCAAACACATAGTGCTTCACATGGATCACCTATTTCAATCCTGGTAACAATCCTGCGGAATAGAAACATTTGGAGAGGGTAAAGAACGTTCTCAAAGTCACTCAAATAGCAAGTGTTCAAAGTGAGTACTGGGATTCAAACTACCCACTTAAACTCCAGAACTATTTCTCTTCTCTACTATTGTGAAGTTTTTTATATTCTGCAGTCTAAGTTCTGTCATACATAATGTGCGCGCACACACACACACACACACACACGTACTTAGATGGTATTTTGTCTTTAATAAGAGTAATGATATGTATAGAAAACAGGAATATAAGTATCATAGGAAAAAACAAACTCTTTGTGCACACTCTAATAGATTACTCGCCTTCTGCCTACTACAGAGAAAGACTCTAAATTTTATATTGCAATAAAAAGGACTGGCACTTGTTTCAGACCATTGACCCATGCGGCTTCAAGATTTTTAGTGTGAAAAATAGAACATCAAAAATGGACTTCTACACGAAATACATTGTCCTATAATTTGCCTGAACACACAGTTGGCTTCTCTACAGGTATAAATATATACCATTTAAATAATTCAGAACAGCTAAGGGGATTGAAATAAATAGAGTAAGGTTGCTAGCCTTTTGAAATAGTTGCTAGAGCCTGACCGTTTTTTTTAAAGCCACTATTGCTCATATTTATTTCTCCTTTTTTTTCTATGTACGGTTCAAGAACTTATAAAAGTGCATGATTTTTAGCCTCTTGTTTATTTATACAAGGTAATTCTGGCATATATACCACCACTGGCTCTAACAAACGTGACAATGCAGCAAATAAAAACATGCTTCATTTATTAAGTTGCAGACCAGTACTGTTCAGTTTGTAACCGATTTCTGGAAGTAATATATTTTTGATGATTAGTCACCTGACTCTCTTTAGAGCTTGAAAAAAAAGATGGGAATGCAGATCTGAGCTATAAAATATTAATGACATTGTATGGCTTGTACTGGTCTCAGGCCCTCTGTTGGATCAGGGCTTGGGATCACATTATGGAATATTCCAATCCACCAGGAAGACTAATTGATTCTCAGATTGAAGGCCCTCTGTGCCTCTTGAAAGCCATAAAATAAACTGGCATGTCACCTTGGGACAGTAATTTTAATATTCCTTAAAATATTTTTATATGCAAACAAATAAAGGTATGTCATGGAAAAGAGGGGAAACAATCCCAAAATTCTTTTAAAATAAGAGATAAGAGTTAAAGTTTACATATACAGAGAACCCCTTCAGATTTCATGCCCAAATCCATGTTTTGCCATTATAGGTACACCCTATCTAAGGCTTCTTACCAGGAAATATCCGAAAACCTCAGAAGACACCTTAGTGGAATATGAAGTAGGCAGAAGCTATCTCACCACTGGTACTGACATAGGTGACAATCTTTATTTCCTTCCCTGGCAGGCAAGCACTGCACATTTGTATTTAGATCTCTGCCTTCATGTTCTTATGACAAAATCAGTCTGCAGCCAAGGGTAGTTTTTTGCAATAACCCTCGACCACTCATTGACTAAGATGTAAACTCATTATATGAGCTTACAAAGATGTCATATGTCTTAAGATAATAAATAGACACTGATTGAATTGGAGCGAACATTTGAATGCTGTTCTCATTTATCATAAAGAGAGATAGCCAATTCAAAGCCTAGGGTTTGGATCTGGTTTATTGGTATGTTTTATTTTGCCCACCCATTTTTTTCCTTACAAAGAGAGATTTTAGATCTGAATACAAATCTGTATTATCAGCTTCTCTTAAAACAGGAAGATCTGGAAACAATTTGCCCCCATTCTTGTATGGCGACATTCTGCAGTACCCAAATAGTGAATGACACTTCATACAGATTATTTGTTTTTTGGTTGGCCACAGTCCCCACCACTCCCTAATGTTTATTGCTTTCATCCATCTTCTGTCATTTGTTTCACCTCTCTGGCATTTGAGCATCAAGATAGTTAAAACAAGCATATACTAATTCACCATTTTGACTACTAAGTCATCCATTAAGTAAAGCGTTTTAGTCAAAATGACTGAACTGCTTATGAATGGAAACAGCCTAACTATGATATATGCACCTTACAGTAGCATTGATCCATTGCTTGCCAAATGTCAATGTACGTACATTATTTTTAATTAATGGTAAATTTCCAGGTCAAAAGTTAGGAGATGAAGGGAGAAATTGAAATTGATTATCTACCTCTCCCAAGTGCAAGAGCACAAGAACATTTTGGGTAGGGAAGGGGGATGTCAACAATTTAACTACCTTATGAAATAAGTGATTCACAGTCTGCAATTATGGGATGTCTACAACAAGTAAGGTTAGCCATTAGCTCTACCCACAATCTCAAAAATCTTGGCTTACTTTCAAAAATGACAAATATGCATAATGATGGTAGTTTGACTGAATTCTGTTTTGTTTACAGAATTTGTGGTCAAAATGCAAATGTATTTTTGCTAATTAGTAAAACCTGATGTATTTCTCCTATAAATCTCTTGTTCTTGAAAAACAAGTTCTGAAATGTTAATCACTATTGATGACTAATGGTCATTTTAGTGAGTCTAATTCTTTTTCAGAATTTGGTAAAGACAAAAGAAAAACAAAAAAAGAAAACAAAAGTGTAGTCATCAAAATGACTTGTGTTTATAATTAAATATAAGGCATCCTGAAAAGCAATTTACCCATTTACTTGCATTTTTAGGGTTTTGTCTTTGTAAAGATGTGTTAAAATAGGGCTTGAAATAAGGAAAATTTTACTTTTGCAGTGATAAATTTTCAAATATTTTCAATAGATATTCAAAGAAGAGAAGGAAATGAAGTAGTTATGTACATCTAACATTCTATTTAGTTTTCACTGATTCTTTTATGTGCATATTGGATGCTAAAACCGACTTTATTTTGGACAAAAGAAGAATGAGCCAAAATTATTTCAAAAGAAAAGCATTGTTTTAAAGATAATTAAAATCTCATTTTTTTTGTCAAAATATATGTATTTAATTCATACTACACTAATTGTTCTTAGATTATTAAATGACTTTGTAATAAACTTTTATCTGGGTGCCAGTTTGGGAAATAGGAAATCTGACCCTTACAGTGATTAACCCCGACGTCTTGAGAAACAAACTTATTTTCAGGCCTCAGTTTACTCAGACAATGCCCTTCTACTCAGAAATTCTGAAAAAGATTACACTAATTTTAATGTGCATTTCTAGACAGAAAATAGCCCATTTTTAAATAATTCATTTAAATTCCTTGTGGAAAATGTTATAATAATTATTACATTGGTTATAATTCTCCTCTTCCCTCTTCCTCACCACATAAGCCTTGTCAGAAGACCATAGAAGATGAACACCTAATTTGCTATTTTCAATCAGCCATCCTAGTCTCCACTCTTGGTTTCAGATTGATTCTAAACAGATCACACTGGCTCCATAAAATACATATTATTTTTATGAACAAACAGAGTGAGCAATGCAATGAGAAAGAAGACAGTAATAAGAAATTGGAAGTAGAAAATTTGGATATAAAGGATGGAAATTATCACAATTTCCAGATAATAGAATTGGATACCTAGAAACACAAGAAAAACAACTACAAAATGGTTTCATACTCTAATAGAATGTGCTTAGGTATCTACTTAAAAGATTAATTTTTTTACAAAAAGTAGCTTTCCCATGTTCCAAGAAGAAAAACACTATGAAGCATCAATTAAAGGACCCATTTACTAAAGCAATAAAAAGATAAAACATTGAGAAACAGAGTTAGAAGAAATAAGAAAAAAACTCTATGAAGAAAATTTTAAAACACTATTGAGGGACATAAAACCAAAAAAACCATAAACAAATGGTAATACATATTCTATCATTAACTAGGAAAACTCAATATTAATTCAATGAGGTCTAATTTGAAAATATAATCACAGTAAAATGCCAAACGTTTTTACTTTACTAGAAATAGTCATGCTAATTCTAAACTTATTCTAAAATAAAATAATTTAGCAACTGTACATGCATAGTCTCACAAATCAACAGAAAAGACAGAATCCAAAGTTGGCATGGCTATAACAATGATTTACTGTGTGGGAAAAATACTTTTTGCAATTTATTTAAATCTTAATTTACTCTTTTAAATGCTCAGTGAGGTATAGCACATATCTAGAGAAGTACACAGACTATAAATTGTGTAGTTCAGTGATACTTTACAAAGTCAACATATAGCCATAATCCAGACGAAGATATAGAATACTACCATCACCCCAGAAGTCTCATCCTTTCCCAGTTATTAGCATCTCCCAAAGGAATTCACTACTTTAGTTTGCCTGTGGTTGAGTTTTACATAAATGAAAGCAAATAGTACATATTATTTTGTGTCTAGCTTCTTTCACTCACCATTAAGTGTGTGAGATGCATTATGTTGTTGCATATAGCCATAATTTACTATTCCATTGTTGGTGGACATTTGTGTTGTTTGAATTTTTGGAAAAATTGACATGGCTATTCTTGGTCTGCATTTAATGGATCAGAGAGTATTTATAAGCCCAGATTTAGTTAATATTGCACAAGTGTTTTCTAAAGCAGTGTACCAATTTATATTCCAACGAGTAGTGAATGACCTTTTCATTTGCACCATACCCTCACCAACCCTTGAAATCATCTTTTTTAAAAATTTTTTTTTTTAGTTTTTGCCACTGTTGTGGTAGGTGCCTGGTGGCATTTAATTGTGTCTTTATTCTTCATTTCCTTCATGACTACTAATGTTGAGTTCTTTTGATAGGCTATTTGGTCATTTGGATATCATCTTTTTCAAGAATAAGTTCAAATTTTATTTTATAAGATTTGAGTTTTCTTCTTTTCTTATTGATATTTAAGAATTCTTTGTTTATTCTGTATACAAATCCTTTGTTGGATACAAATAAATCTTATCTCACTGTATGGCTTGCCTTTTCTTCCTCCTAATGGTTTCTTTTGATGAACGAAATTTTCTAATTTTAATGGAGTTCAATTATCAATATTTTTGTTATGATTAGTGTTTCTTGCAGCCAGTTTAAAAATTCTTGCCTCTCCAAAGTTATAAAAATGTTATATGTTTTATCCTAGAAATATTATTGCTTTATCATTTAAATAGGTCTAAATCCATCTGGAATTGATTTTATGTGGTATGAGATAGATAGGTTTATATTTTCCTATGTAGGTATGTATATAATTAATCCAGCATCATTTATTGAAAGGAGCATCCTTCCTTACTATATTGCAGAAGCATCTTTGTCTTAAATCAGATCAGTTTCTGTACCATTTATTCTATTCCATTAGTCTATTTGTCTATCCTTGAGTAAATACAGCACTGTTTTAAAAACTGTGACTCTACTATAAGTCTTGATGACAATTGGGTCCTCCAACGTGTTCATTTCCCGAAGATTGTCTTCACTATTCTGGGTTATCTCGTTGATGAGTTGAAATCAGCTCATCAACTTACATGCTGAGCTTTTTATTGAGATTGTATTGAATCTGTAGTTTTTCTTAGAGGTAGTGAAAGTTTACAATATAGAGTCTTCTCCATCGATTACTCTTCCTTAATTTATCTTGTTAATATTTTTTTCTTGGTGTAGGAGTCTTGCACAAGTTTCTAAGTTTTAGTTTCTGATAAATAATGTGTTTTCAAAATTGCATTTCTTAATTGTTGTTTGTAAGTAAAAACTACAACAGATTTTTCTATGTCGATATTTAATCCAGTGACCTTTTTACAGTCACATATTAATTCTAATTGTCTCTTTCTAATATTCTTTTGAGAATCTATATACTGTATAATGTTATCTGTGAATAATGAGTGTAACTTCTTCTTTTCCAATCCCTGTATCTTTTATTTCTTTTTCTTCCATCACTGAACTCCCTCCAGCGAAATACTGAATAGAAGTGGTATAAGAAAGCTTCTCTAGCTCATTCCTAGTTTCGTGGTGAAATTTTACAATATATCAGCATTGAATAGGATGTTTGTGGTAAGATTTTTGGTAGATATTCTATTGTATTAAGTAAGCTCCCTTCTATTTCTGGTCTTCAATCTTATTGCTTTACTTAGAGATTGTTTGCAACAAATTAGGTATAATAGGATCAGATAACTTGGGTTATCAGCTGGTGTAAAAATAACCAATATTAGCTTTCATGGTAAAGATAGGGTTTTTTTGTTGTTGTTGCAGTACTTTTTGTTTTTTCCTTTGTTGCTCCAGTTCAATTACTTTGAAGATTGTGATTGTTTATTACCAATCTTATCAAAAGTATCCATAGACCCAAGCCTAGAATCATTCTCTTCCATCTCTCACCTCATATTCAGAAAACACCATATTGGATCCTCTGTTTATTAATATTTCTGTTTGTCTTCCTCTCTATTTCTTAGTCTAGTTTCCCCTCTGTGTTATAAGGATACATGTGATTGCATTTAAGGTCCAATAGTATAATCCAGGATAAGCTCTTCCTCTCAAGATCCTTAACTTAATCACATACACAAACCCCTTTCTCCAAATAAGGTAATAATCACAGGTTCTAGAAATTAGGATGTAGACATGTCTTTTGGGAAGCCACCATCTACTCCACTACAATCTGCCCTCTGTCACCCAAAATTCAAGTCTGTCCCACACGCAAAATATATTTGCTCCAACCCAACTTCCCCTAAATACTCAACACATTAAAGTATCAACACTACGTCCAAATTCTCGTCTAAATATTATCAGTTTAAAAGTCCCAAGTCTCTCTCATCTAAATCAGATATGAATAGGACTCTGGGTATGATCCATCCTCAAGCAAAGTTATTCTCCATCTATGGATCTATAAAACCAGAAACAAAGTATCAATTTCCAAAATACAATGGTGGGACAGAATCAAGACAAGCGTCAGAAGTATTCCCATTCCAAAAGTAAAACATGGAAGGAATAAAGGGATTATCAATCCTGAGCAAGTTTCAAATCCAGCAGGGCAAATTCCATTAGGTTTCAAGGCCTAAGAATAATCCCCTGTGACTTGAGGCTCCATCATCTATGTATCTGGCTCTGCCTTCTGGGCCCACAGGTCTGCCAGCCCACTATATCCACAGCTTAATCCTCTAGGCCCAAGGCTCTACTCCTGGGGTCATTCTTCCTCTTTCTTGAAGAATAGTACACATTTGCAGTTGAGTAGTTCCATCATCCTGTTTCCTGTCTCTAGAATCCCCAAAGTCTGAATTCTTTCCTTCATTTTTTTCCTGTCTCTGTCTTTTTCAGTCCAAGTTGGCTATGTGTATACTGATACAACATTCTCCAAACCTTTATGGGTCTCCATCCAAAGATCTGTCCTGGAAAATCCCATCTATAGTCCTGGATTCCACTGAGATGGTTAAACGGGTCCATGAGTCATATGCCTAATTTCTTCAGCAGAAGATTGTCCAGCCATATGCTTGGCCTTCTCTCCAGAGGATGCTTTTCGAATAGTGAATGTTCTAATTTTTGCATTCTTTTGCAATCTGAACAGGCTGAGAATTTACCAAATTATCAAGTGCTAGTTCCTTTTTGTTTAACAGTTCTGAGAAGTTTTTTCCTCATACCAACAAATTCTCTGATTCTCCCAAACCAACTGAGTGTCCTACTATTCAATTCAAATCTGACACTAACTTCCCAGACTTACAGTCAGACCCCAAAGATTTGAGGGCTCATCCCTCACTTCAGATGCGAGTCACAAGTCTCAGGCCCCCAGGTTACCCACAGTTCTGTCCAACTTCACTACCTAGTTGGAGGTTCCCAAAACTAACACCCTCAGTTTCCATAATTTGCTAGAATTACTCATAGAACTCAAGAAAATGCCATTCTTACTAGTACAGTTTATTATAAAGGATATGAATGAACAGTCAGATGAAGAGGCACATAGAGCATGGTCCAGAAGGGTGCCAAGTGTAGGAGCCTCTGTTCCCGTGGAGTTGGGGTGTACCACTCTGCCAGCACATGGGTGTGTTTGCCAACTTGCAAGGTCCCCAATCCCTGGTGTTTAAGGTTTTTTATCAAGGTTTCATTACGTAGGCATGATTGTGCCATTGATGATTAACTCATTCTCTAGTCCCTATGTCCTCCCTGGAGTTTGAGGGGTGAGGTTGAAAGTTCCAAGCTTCTAATCAAGACTTGGTCTTTCTGGCAACCAGTCCCCATCTTGAAGCTATCTATCAGCCTGCCAAGAGTCACCTTATTAGAACAAAAGATAATCCTATCATCCTTTTCACTCAGGAAATTCCAAGGTTTTAGGAGTTGCCAGGAACTGAAACAGAGACCACATATCTTTCTTATTATATCGCAAATTCTTTCTTCAATTTACACCTTTCCTCTTGCATTTTACTGTAAACAGCAAGAAGAAACCAAAGAACACATAAAATCCTTTGCTTGGAAATCTCCTCAGATAAATATCCACGTTTACTGCTTACAAGTTCTGCTTTCCACACAATTCTGGAACACAGTTTAGTCAAGTTTTCTGCCGCTATATAACAATGATCACTTTTTCTCCAGTTTTAGTAACTGTTCTTCATTTTTTTCTGAGCCCTTTAATGTTCATAGTTCTACCAATATTCTGTTCGTAACAACATATGTATTCTCTAAGAGGGTAGAAACTTTCTCTACTCTGCTCCTCACTTCCTTCTGAGAGGTCACTAGAAGCACTTTTAATGTCCATATTTTTGTTAATATTCTATTCAAGGCAATCTAGGCTTTTTCTATCATGTGTCTCAAATTTCTTCCATTCTCTACCGTTATTCAATTCCAAAGCCAGTTCCTCGTATTTAGGAAGGGTAGGCTGGAAACTTTCAGGCAGAAGTGGATACTGCAATCTCCAAGTGGGATTTCTTCTCCCCAGGGAAACCTCAGTTCTGCTCCTAAGGCCTTTCTACTGATTAGATCAGCCACACGCCGTTTATCAAAGATAATCTCATTTACATAAAGTTAACTGATTATAAATGTTAATCACATCTGCAAAATAGCTTCACAGCAACATTTAGTTTAGTGTTTGTTTGAATAACTGGGTCCTTTGGCCTAGCCAAGTTGACACATAAAACTGATCATCACAGTTAATTTAAGCAATATTAAAATTAATTTCAATATTAAAACAGCAGTATTAACCCCAGGTGTAGTACAACATTTTTTTTTTATTGTATCTAAAATGTCAAGAAGAAAGTTTTGAAAAACAGAGAGGATCTTTCTCCTACATTTGTCTATTTCTGTGTTGCACAAACCTCTATGTGCACGTTCAGTGTATGATACACTGGGATAAATACACTTGGACTCTGGGCACCTAATTGGTAGGATAATGGGGAATTCAACCTAGGCATGGTAGAAAGGTAAAGTGAATGGTAATTTACAAGATGAAATCTATCAGGAGTACCCTGTCTTACTCAGATAGGTTTTTTTTTAATAATCAATATCTTTTTAAATAGAAAACAACTACATTTGTCTTAAAATGCAAAAAAAAATCTTGGAAAAGAATTCACTTAAATTATACAAAGATTAAAAAAAAAAAAGCCTAATATTAGAAGCTGAATTCAGAGCAGGTTTACTGTATAGAGAGGAAGTAGAACAAACTGACCAAAAAGTGTAAAAGGGTAATTCTGTGGAAGCTGGTAAAGGTATAAAATGAAATCTTTTATCTTAAAGTGTTTACCTGGATTTTGGTAAATGATCTGATGCTGTGTTCTTACTTTTCAAAAAGGTTGGTTTATAGGCTGCAGATATGTAAATATTTCTGAGATTATTATAATTCTGTATGCCTACATTTTGCAAAAATTTTAAGGGTTAGTATACTAATTATATTATTATGATATAGAATAATTTATTAATAAAGGTATTATATTTATAGGGAGCTTTGCTTATATAGGAGACTAGCAAGAGCCAAATCCTATATAGTTTAAAATTTTGTTCATATAAATATTATTTATACATTAAAATTGAATACCAGTGCAACCATTGTATTTATATTACTTGATATACATTCAAAGATATGATAACATTAACAATGGGAGTTATTTCTAACCTAATACAGAAAACTGAATTCCTAAACTATTAAACATAAAATGTATAGTCTCAGAAATTAAAGATAATAAACTAGGTCTGTGCAATTGATATTTATAGATATGTGCCTCTCTAAATAATACAGTGACAAGAACTTTGTGTGTTTTTATTATTTTTTAAGTCACAAGTATTAATTTTATGACTTTGTGAATAAATTTTCCTTTTATAAAGTTAAAAGTGCAAATAAATTCCCTATTGACGATTGCTCTCAATCCTAGTTCATTCCTTACAGAAAATCACTGCCATCAATTTGATTTTAGCAAACACACAGAGATGGATCCATGACTTTTTATAATTGTTTTTGTTTTACATACATCATGTACTATCTATTTCCGCAACTCGTCCACACACATTATATGTCTTAGACATCTTTCCATGACAATTATATACATCTAATTTATTTTTAAGTACTACATAGTATTCCATAAGCAGATTCAGCATAATTGATTTAGCTGGTTTCTTCAGGATGGACATTTTGGTTGTTTCTAACTTTTTGCTATTACATACAATGTATTCTTCCTCGTGCATATGTATAAGTGATTTTTAGTTTAATAAATTCTGCCAAATTGCCCCCCAAAATGTCTGTGTTGATTTATATACATGAGTTTTGTTTGAAAGAACGTGCTTCCTCACATTTTTGCCAAAACAGGCTATTGGGTAGAGAGAATTATCTTGTCTCTGCTCTAAAGTAAATCTTTTTGAGATTTATGCGTTCTCCAGATGCGAGTTTAATTTTGACAGTGTAGAAGGAAGAGAGAGCTAAGTAGATTCTTTGGAAATCTTCTAGAAAACACTCAGAAGACTACCATCTTTATGTTAACACATCATAAAGTAGTGCATGTTAAAATTCATTAGTTCATAGTTTATAGTACATTTCCTTAGGCCAACCCAATTCACTGAGCCAGTGGTTTTCAAACTTCAGCATGAGTCAGATTCATCTGGAAGGCTTGTTAAAACACTATGCCCAACCCTACAGTCTCTGACTTAATGTGTCTGGGGTAAAACCTGAGAATTTGCATTTTGGCCAAGCTCCCGGCTAATTCTGATGGTGAAGGTGCTGGTCCAGAGTCTGCACTTTGAAGACCACTGCACTAAGTGACCACTGAGTGCTAACCAAACTGTGGTCCATGAATCTCCACTAGCAACATCACTTGGAGCTTGTTAGAAATGCAAATGCTTGGGTCCCACTCCAGTCCTACCAAATAAGAATGTCTGTGCTTTAGCAAGTTTTTCATCTGATTCTTATGTACTCTCACGGTTGAGGAGGACTGATGTAGCTTAGACTTGTGTAACTAAGATTTATGTCTATACTGGGGTACATCACCCGCCTCACCCTACTATTTAGTATGACATGAATTATATACTGTGATTGGACACCAGAACAATATTCTCATCAGTTCTAACACATATCAGATAATTAACTAGAATTATTATTATTTTTAAAATAAGTCTATCCAAATAGATGATAATCTCAACATTGTAGGGAAAAGCTCAAATGTATAATACATTTTAAATTCTATATCTACACTGCCAAATACGGCAGCCACTAGCCACGTGTGTCTATTTGCATTTAAATTTAAATTAATTGAAATCAGATTAAAGTAAAAACTCAGTACCTCACTTGCAGTAGCCACATTTCAAATGCTCAATACCAACATGTGTGTAGTGGCTACCATATTTGCATCATCACAGAAAGTTTTACTGGGCAGTGCTGCTCCACAAGCACACCAAGTTTACATATTTTCTTTCTTTTTCAAAACAAGGTTCTGTTCACTGCATTCAAAACATATTGACTCTGCTACTATGGCAACTGTAACGCATTTCTTGCAATTTTCCTTAGAATATCTACTAAATATTTCCAAGGAATAGAAGTGTATAAATAACACTACAATTACGTTTTCTTTTAGGACACATATACATTGTATGTTCATAGTTTTGTACTTGAAGGTTGTTAAAATGCGACTTGTAATTTATCCACTGCTTTTTCCAAAGGGCCCAGTCTGTAGACAGATAGTTTCAAACTAATTTCAACTTTCTGGCTTTTATCTATCCCTCTCTACTCTCAGGAGTGTTGTAATCAATAGAAACATGTCTAACTAACTTGAACTTCCCAGGCCGCTTTTCACTCTGTACTGTAATAATGAACTTTGCTTCTCTGTGCTAGAGTCACTAGAGATGCAAGGGCAAATCAAATGCTTCTTGTGTTAAAAATAACTTTTTACTTTGATAGAAAGAACCAAAATCCTAGGCCTGAGATATATTGCTTATAAACTTCTATGGAGGCCATTCTATAAAGATAATTCCCTCGGCTTTGGGTGCAGCCCAGTAAGTGCAGCTCTTTACAGAATTCTAAGAAGCATCCAGATACTCCCCAGTGTCCAAGTTCCTCCCTAGAGGCAAATTCATTATTCAAGGATGATCAAGACATACAGAATGTTGGAATACCACCATGATCCATTATTCACAGTATTAGAATCCAAAACATTTCTAAAAATCCAAAGTACCATGGTAAGATTATGGCTAACTCATTTGGTGGCAAAACATAAACTGAATGATGGGAAGTTAATTTTAGCCTATATTAATCCCATGCAAGCTGATTGTTCATACAGTTTGCTGAAGAAATGCAAATATGTTTGATTATGGGATGTTACCCGGTCCCTGCTGGGAGTATTTATGTGCCAAGTTTTTCAATGGACTATTGCTTTATTTGGGTCTCAACAAAAGATACAATTTTAGAAGGCAGAGATTGTAGTACTCATATCATCCAAAAGGTTAGTAGATTAACCTTGAGAAAAGAGCGTCAAGACTTAGATCTGATGTATTTGAGAAAGTGCTGTGCAAGGAGTTTAAAACTCAGTTTAATCTTGGTTCTGAAACTTACCAGTTTAATGACCATAACAAACTCTCAAAAGCCTTGATTCCTTGGAAAATCTGGAGTTATTTCTTACTTTGGTTAGTTTTTGCAATCATCTCTTTCAACAATTGTATCACTAAGTTATATATACTCAGAGTGAAAGGTAAGATCTATTATCATACCATAACTTGAAATGTGATCCAAATTATATGTATACACATATTTTTTAAACTAGAAGAAACAATAAAGCCCTTGAATTTGAATTACAATGCCTAATTTTTTAAAATCTCTTTTCAATGATAAGAAACAAATCTTATTAGCTAGCGCAATGCGTAATGGCATGGATCAGATAATTTTTCCAGAAAAGAACAAATGGAAAAAAAACCCTCTTTTAAGATTGATGATCCATCCTGCTATATTTCCAAAGATTATGCTGTCATAGAATATTTTTATTTCCTATCTCATTTATAAACATCCAAATCTGAATTTACAAAATAGTCTAGAGGCCTCTCACAGCAGCAATTGGTCAAGAGTCACAGCTATAGAAGGTGGGAAGCACGCGGCTTTCAGAGTGGTTGACATTTCAGATAATAGAGGTCATTCTTTCAAGTTATTCTCCCTTGGGACGAGAGAAATTTCACAGGTGAGTGGAGGAGAGAACTTATACTAGGAAATTGTCCCAGCTGCAAGGGCACATAATTCTGAGTTGTGTTTACATGTATGTGCACATAATTCTGAGTTGTGCATGGATAGCCCATTAAATTGACTATTACAGATAGCATTTTTCTGATTTAATTAATATTCAATTTTTCAAATACTTGCATTGAACAATATAAATTTTTATATCAGGGACAGTATTGGAGTTAGTTCCATTCAAGTGTAAGTCAGCAACAGAGTAGTAATTAATAACTTCTTGGAGACATGAAGGATACTAATTAAAATGAAGTTGAACAAAATTGATATTAATAAGTAAATGATATATAGATACATAAAGTTATCTTGAGAATTCATTTTTCCCTGAATTCATTTTTCCCTAAAACAAATATATGCAGTGTGGTTTAAATTCATCTAATTTTACAATATATTGAACATAAAGAAGTATTTAAATGATATGAAAATAAGCTACCAATAGTGATAGTAATGACATACTGCTATTTACAAATAAAAAATTTCCTCTGAGATACTCAAAACATGTTACTGATATCATGTTAATAATCTCATCCATGTACAAATTCTTAGTTGCAAATTTTATAGGTTAAAATATGCCTCCTCAAGAATAATAAGTCTTCTAAAATATAGAAAATTTCTTGCTGATGTCAAGTGGTAAATATCACACTTAATTATTTTGGATAAATCTCTTAAAATGTATAATATTTAATATAGGTTACAAAACAACTTATATTACTAAACTGAATTCTAATAGAAAGCGTTCACTAAATGTTAGCTATTCTTATTTTATTAACAAAGTTCCTTCCCTCTGACACTATATGGAGGACTCTAAATTCCATCTTACTTTTAGAAAGGATTCATGCTTTTGTTCTTGAATACAATGGCTTTCAGTGGCTTTATAACATATATATGTCTGTAAATATCTATTCCAAAATGATAATATAGCTTTAATGTCTAGAATAAACATTTTGAGCTCAAAATGTCGCAGTCTTTTTGCCATCATTCTTGTAATTTCCACTTTCAACCGCTTCAAGTGGGTATAAATTAAGAGAACACAATTTTTTGGCTCAATAAATGGAACAACTGAGAGATGCCTCCAAATTTCATGGTTTGCCTCCTGAGAAAGTAAGTTGCTCTTCATTGAAATCTTTGAATTGGAGTCCGGATGGTAAACTACCGAATGAGAAACATAAATTTGGAGCTGCAATAGTTTTCACTGCAGCAATTCTTAAAAATCAGTCAGAATAAGGTTCAAATAGTTTAAACAACAGTTTCTAGTACGTTGGCTCCTGTCATTCTAATTCAGAATGTTTGAAAGAAACTTGAATTTTACCAAGTAACTCAGACCATGCTAATGGAGGTGGTAAAAGGACCACATCTTGGGATCCAAAGATTGTTTAGTCCAGGTCTCAATTTGTGGCTGAGGAAATGGAGTGCAGTGGTTACGTGAATATGACGTAAGTCACATCGTTAATTCGGTTATTCACCTGAATCTCGAAGTAACATCCCCTGATTCCCAGGCCAGTGCTCCTATGTTTAAATCAGTTTCCAAATAAGTTGTATGGAATATCTTTCTAAAATTGTGCTCATGTGCAGATGATTTTATTTTTATTTTTATTTTTTTAAACAATAATAAACATTGATTACCCTCACAGTTTCTCCAGGTAAGGAATTCAGAAGTGGCTCAGCTGGGTGATCTTGGCTTGGGGTCTTTCATGTGGTTGCAGTCAAGATGTCAGCCAGGGCTGCAGTTTTCTGAAGATTTGACTGAGGCTGGAGGATTTGCTTCTAAAGTGGCTCACTTAGACGTTTGGGAAGTCAATGCTGGGTGTTGGCAGAAGGCCTCAGTTCCTCCCCATATGGGACTCTCCACAGCCTGTTTGGGCGTCCTCACATGTCAACTGCCTTTCCCCTGAGTAAGTTAAGAACAAAGTGGAAGCTATAAATTCTTTTACGAGCTAGCTTCAGAAGTCACACTCTATCATTTCCACAGCATGCTTACGGTTACACTGGTGAGCCCTTTTCACTGTGAGAGAGGACTTCACAGGAGCATCAATACCAGAAGGCAAGAATCATTGGGGGCCATCTTGAAAGCTGGCTATCATCCCCAACTTCTATCCTCCAATATCTGCTATAAGTTATTCCCTCTTTTCTCTTTACCTTAATTCTATTCTTCTTTAAGTCTTTTTTTCTTTATATATTTTTCTTCAACAAATAGGTTGTCTTTCATCTTTGACTCTTTAAGCTACAAAAATGCTAAGGTTACTTTCATTCTTTAAAAAAGCACATACCTGTCTCCCATATTAATAGGGGTTTGGTTGCAGAAAACATCCATTTGAGCTAGTCTAAACAGGAAGGAACTTGTTATAGGGCATTAAATGGATCATGGAATTGTTGGGAAGCCTGAAGAAACAAACTCCAGACTGACTTCCAGAAATAACTCCCCAAGACTGCTCAGGGAGCTGCTGCTTCTGCTACAGTTAGGAAGCTGCCAGTTCAAGAAGCACACTACCTCTTTAATGCGCGGATTGATTTAAATGGAGAAAATTCTCGCAAATAAGACAATTTTTTCCTACTTTTTAAAAAATGTGTAAAAACAAAAACTAAATTTAAACTCTTCATGTTTATATTTTCTTCTGCCTTAGAAACTAAACCAATTTATAAATAGAATTTTATGTTTACTTAGAAACTTACATAAGCATTACCATAAATCAGTCACTATTCTAAGACCTTGAATAATAATATTTGTAAATATTAATAAACAAAATTATTAAACCAACTACTTTCACATTAGCAATGCTAATTTTTTGTTGCCGATAGTACAACTTGACTGAAACTACGTTAACGCCCACGGCATGGATATGGTGGTAGCTGTTCCGGTGCACATTCGTTTGAATACTCCTGTTTTGCGACGAGTAGCGATAATGTCTGACCTTCACTGAGCACATACCATGTCCAGACACTGTTCTAGCACGTTACATTTTAACTCATTTAGTATTCACACCAATGCTACGCAGAATGTATTACTATATTCCCCAACTTATCACTGAAGAAATTGAGGCAGGGAGAGGGGTATCACTTGCCCAAACTAGGAAGTGGAGAAGCCTGGCTGGAGCGTCTATTTTCTTAGCCATCACTGCTCTAGTGCCTCTGATATGAGGTGGGGGCGTCACATCCTATTTTAAACTTTCCGCGGCTATTATCTAGTTCAACTACTGTAAAACTGTCATCTGCACAGAGCATCTTGATCACATTTCAGCTTTACTTGGTACAAATTTACATGTTAATCGGCCTCCTTCATTTTCGTGATGGTGCTGGACACAGAGCAGCGCCTTTCACTGCCTGTCATCATTGCGATGTCAAATAAAAGCCTCCGCTTATTTAACAGCCTGACACACCACAGTCCTTTTAATGAAAATGACTTTCTATTGCACATATAATTTTGGCCTTCATAACTGATGACATAATTTGAGTATAACAGTGAATGTAGGAGAATTTCTGTCATTTTGAAATTTGGCTTTATTCACCTAAGACCAAACAGGAACGGTAACCTAAACAATAAAAGGTAAATATTGGCTCTTGAATCACTTATGATTCACATACTAATGCAAAAACAGACATCAAAATCATAAAGAAAATCTCAGACACTCATGAATTTATTTATCATGGAGGGTAAATCACAACATTAAAAATAAAGTTGAGGGGGCCAGCCCGGGGCACACCGGTTAAGTGCCCGCACTCTGCTGCTGGTGGCTGGGGTTCGGATCCAGGGCGCGCACCCATGCACCGCTTGTCGGGCCCTGCTGTGGCGGCGTCCCATATAAAGTGGAGGAAGATGGGCACAGATGTTTGAATGGCCATCTCAAATTCAGAGTCTTTGAATGTGCAACTGCTGTATGACTGCGCACTTGGAGTTCTTTTTGGATCAATTAGGTTTAGACTTCCTTACAACTGGAAAAAGAAAAAAACTCATACTGTTTCTCTGTTTTGTTTTTTGTTGAGAATGCGATATACAAATTTTGATGCGAAATACAGGTCCCCAGATATGTCCATTAGCAGCTTACACGGTTGTTATGTTCAAGCCAACACTGCTTAGGAAAATTTGTGATGTCAGCAATTTGCCTTTACAGCCCTCTCAAGTGTGGTCCTTTCCTCTCTGAGGCTCTTCCTCTCCATTCTCTCTCGTGCTCCATGGCTTTTCTAAACTTGCACATTGGCAACCTGCCTAGGGAGGCCTACCCTGCAGCATTCCTTCTAGCCCATACCCCTCTAATTCCAGGATTGAGTTTTACATTATATTGTTGACTGATATTAGCCCAATGAATCTGAATAAATTACAAAGGAAAGTTTGATCTTCAACAAGAAGATACCACTATTGTTTAAGTTTTAGCTCAAATAATGAAATCACGTGTAAAATTTCAAATGCACATGTGGTAGCATAAATGGGATGGCAGGTATTCTAGAATATATATATATATATAATGTATATATACATTATATTTCTCTCTATATGTAATCTCTGAATCTCTCATCTAATACCAGGTAGGTAAATACCCACTCTAGCTACATGTGGGACCAACTGTGCTCTCACCTGAACTGCAGTCACTTTTTAAGTAACGTGTCAATTTCATCAGGATATTTGCAAGAGTCATGAATTAGAAAACAAAAAGTATTATATCTAGTTGTAATAATAGTTGAAAGGAATACCTTATCCATAAATATGCAGAGCTTATGTGGAAAGATGGTGGACCAGTCTTTTCTAGCAAGGCCCTTGTATATCACGTTTCACTCTAGGAATAATAATAGTGAATACACCAGTATGCTTGGGGGCCAGGCTTCAAGCAGAATCACAAAGCTTTATTAGCTGAATACCGCTGAGGAAGCAAGTGTGACACACAGTCTTCCTAGGTAAAGATGACTTGTCGCTCGTAGTTTAAGAAAGAGTGTGTCTGTATGATTTTTAGAGACTAATACAAAGCAAATATGTCAAATACTATATATCTAACTTTTTAACATTTTTCAACATCCTGAATTTTTAACAAACTTTTTATCTATCTATCTATCTATTTATTTATTTATTTTGGTGAGGAAGATTAGCCCTGAGCTAACATCTGATGCCAATCCTCCTCTTTTTACTGAGGAAGATTGGCCTTGGGCTAACATCTGTGCCCATCTTCTTCTACTTTATATGGGACGCCTGCCACAACGTGGCTCGATAAGCGGTGCATAGGTCTGCGCCTGGGATCTGAACCTGAGAACCCCGGGCTGCCAAAGCAGAGCACACTAACTTAAACACTATACCATGGGGCTGAGGCACAAACTTCTTATTTTTAAAATAGAGATTTCTATGTCATAGAGAATCATTTAATTGGGAGTAAAATGTGGACACATAAAAAATAACACAAATAGACATTGAAAATTTAAATTAGACAACCGATTTAAACTAGTTATATGGACTTTACAATAGTTATTTGCATATTCTCTCCTTTAAATTTTACTTTATTTTATACTTGATGTCAGAGTCTCTAATTTGTTTTTATCGACTTGCTTTTAAGAAAAATAGGATTTGAAGAAAATCCTGTTACCATATGTCTACCTCTTAAAACTAACCTTACCATATTTGATACCAGTATTTATTCCTAATAAAAACAATATTTTGGGGGCCGGCCTGGAGGCGTAGTGGTTAAGTTCACGAGTTCTGCTTCAGCGACCCAGGGTTCGCTGGTTTGTATACTGGGCGTAGACCTACTTATGGCTCATTAAGCCATGCTGAGGTGGCACCCCATATAGAAGAGCTACAACTCTACAACTAGGCTACACAACTATGTACTGGGGTTTTGGGGAGAAAAAGGAAAAAAGAGGAAGACTGGCAAAAGACGTTAGTGCAGGGCCAATCTTCCTCAAAAAAAAAAAAAATGTTTTTATTCCATGGCCAGTTAAGACCTTTTTGCCATCTTCAAATATGATAAGCAAGTATCTGTGCCTGTATTAAATATCCTACTAATTACTCTAATGTATCTGAAAATCAATATTTTCAAGCCAAATTCCTGAGCTCCCTCCAAACCTAGTCCTCCACTGCAACGAATTTTAGTATCACCATCTTTCTAGACAAATCACAAATTTAGGAATCATCCTAGATGCCTTTTCTCCCTTTGCCTTGCATATCAAACCCCTGACCAACCCCTCCTGCATACCTTGCAAAGCAGCCCACTTTCCTCCATCTCCACTACCAGCACTCCAGCCCAAGTTACTCTTGCCTGGACAGATACTATAGTTTTCTAACTGGATACCCTACATTCATGGCACTCTTCAATTAATTATCTAAACTACAGCCAGAGTAATCTTGTGAAATGTAAATGTCATCACATAATCCCCTACTTCAAATACTTTCTCTTACGATAAAAATTAAATCCAACAGTCCTACCTGCAACCGTTTCCTGCCTCATCGTTTCCTACCTTCTCTCTTGCTCTACGACCAGGCCACAGTGGACTTCTCAGGTCTATGAAACTCGCCATACTCCCTTCAGCTTCTGGGAATCGTTTGTCTTTCTCCACCCTCCCCCATCTATGGCAAGTTAATTTCCAGTCTTCTTTCAGATCCTAGATTCGTCATCACTTGTTTTGTGATGTGCTTCTCTGGATTCCCAAGCGAGGTTAGTGATCAATATCTCCCAGCACTGTGTGCCTCTCTTCTTCATAGCAACAGCCACAGTGACAATTTCATATTTATATAACATGGCTCACGAATTAAGTTCTCCTTTTTCCATTAGATGGTCAAGTTTGTGAACTATCCTTTATTATCTCACTATTATATCCCCAGGACTTTCAGTAGTAAATTTAATAACATTTGCTATATACAGATTGTTGAATGTACAGCATTAAATTCTGAATGCTGGGACACAACATGAGACAGGATGATCTACAGAAATCCTACTCAACATTTCTTAACTTTCCAATGTTACGTATAATTGGAAGATGCTTCTCTGCCTTTGGACTCATAATGAACTCCCTATCTGAGCAATTCATTCAGGGCTTTTCATACAGTTCCTTATCTAGATATTATTTGTGCAGATACTTAAAGGATCCCACTAGACAGTAAGTCCCTAGAAAGCTGAGACTGTTTGTTATAAATCTTCATTTCTGCTTACCTCTCAGCCCAGTATTTCACACAAAATATTTTGAATATAATACAAACACATGCATACACACACACACACACACACACTGGCTCACTATATAAATAAATAAAACATTGGATTATTTTATAACTATCAAGTCTCTTCCATGGATTTCAAATTTCTCTAGAGAGTTTTAGCACCATGTTTGAATGAAGTGTGTGGTCCTGCCTCTTCTGCCTCATTCCCTTCACCCCGTCTTGCCCATATCAGTGCAGCCCCAGTCTATTTGTGCATTCATGGAGATAAGTCATTGTGCTTCAGTGACAACAGAAATTAGTTGACATTTCTTATTCATCCCCCAAGTGAGTTCCTTTGCCTAAGTTTTTCAAAAAGTAAATTATTTTAATAGGTGTTTAATAAGCATTTTAAATGTAAAGTTAAATAACTTCAACCAAGTTATTCCTGATGATAAGTTAACTGTATGTGAAATAGTGTAAGCAGTGACAACAATGAGAAATCAAAGAACAAGATTAAGAAATATAAGTTTAAAAAGGGAAACCAGTAGTTTAGAAGTTAACGTTAAATTGGCTTTCAGAATTCTGCTATTGAAGGTGTCTATAAGTCATTCATTTTTATAAGTTCCAATGAGAGTTGGACTTTTACGTTAAAGCAAAACTCAAGTCATTTTTATATCCTATGCCTCTAGAAAAAGTCTGACAATAAAAAAGAAACTGTGCAACCTACAAGGCCTTTATTTTTATGTCCAAACTTGTGCAAGAGTGTTCTTGCTGGACACTTAGAAATCAAGCTAGATCTCTCCAGATGACCTTTAGAGGCACTTTTTTAGCTGTTTCCTCCTGTTATTTCATTTTTTCCTTCTCCAAATTGAAACCAGCATAATTCCTTTTCTCTGTATTAAAGAAAGCTGAGACCAAGCAAAAATATCCCAATTGCTTGCTCTACAAAACTACCCATTCCTAGAAGATAAAACTGAACCAACTAACAGCTCACTTTTCTGGACTATCAGCTTGTTCATCAATACTTGTTTCAAGATACCCCCTCACTGTGATCACCAACCAATGATGTTAGGTTACAAACTCTGCCCAATCCCAACGGTTCCGTACTTGTCAAGACCCACCTTAAAATCATCCATCCTAGGGACTAGAAGCCCTTTAAGTATCTTCCCCTAAGGTACTGCTAAGACTCTTCAAACTGGAGTTCTACCTTGCTGCACAAGTCTAATAAGCTCAGCTTTGTTTGAGCAACAAGTTTTTTGGCGGTCTTTTGGGAGGTCGACAGTCATCATTGTTTGTGTTATTTTACTATATTTCCTCTTTAACTATGCCTCTGGTTTCAAATGCTGGCCTTTCCTCTTGCTCATTAACTGAATGAGCTTGACTAAGTTACATCACATGTCTAAGCCTATGTCTTGATGAGCAAAATGGGACTTTCATAGGGTTCTTCTGAGAGTAAATGAGGAGATGTGTAAAGAACATTAACTAACCCATTTCCAGGTGTATTGACACATTTAATTCTTACAATAACTCCATGAGGCGTTATCTACATTTTATAAAGGAATAAATTGAGGTACACGGAGGTCAAATAACTTACCCAAGGTCATAGATCTTGTAACCAGCAACACTAGCATTCAAACCCAGGCGGTCAGCTCCATAGGCCACGGCCTGAACCCATGCAGGTCATACTGCCTTGCCTTATGGGCTTGGTTCAATTCTATCTTGATTATGGGCAGAGGTTCCCCCATGTGCTCCCACTCTTATTCAAGTTATACTAGATGTTGCCGCAATCACTTCTGTTGTACAGCAAATGTCAAGTCCTTGTTGAGAATAGTGTCAGCCTCCAGTGACTGGAGATCAGTTGGAGCTGTATGGTCTCACTTCTTTTCCCCAGTCCTGGTCTTAGCTAGTTTTGAGGAGGGAAAAATAGCTCAGCAGGCATGTCTGGAGAATTATCACAGTATATCGCTTTCGTCTGTCCTGAAATTGAATCTTCTCTTCCACAAAGATATAGACTCAGGGAGGGAAAATAACCCTATACTTGCAAGTAAGAAACAGAGAAAAGACATGCACAGAGAAAAACTAAATTAATACTTGAAATTTGACTTGAACAGGCTAGTAGTGAAAATAGCAGCCGGAGCAGTAGTTAGCCAGACCAGCTGTTGCAGTAGCGATAGCAGAAGCAATAGCAGCATTAGGTAGTCCTGTCACTCACTTATTCACCTAACAAATGTAGATTGACCATTTGCTATGTGCATGGCATCGTTCTTTGTCCTGGGGCTACATGCTAAGAACCCCATATTTCCTCATTGGCCCTTTTCTTTTTCTATACTTTTCTTACATTTCTATGGTTCAACTATCACCTTTGTGATGGAGGCCCAAATCATTATACCATATCCTCATTTCTCCTCTGTGCAGCAAAAACAAATGCCCGTTGGCTGAAATACTTCTTTCCAAGAATGAGTTAGAGACTCAAAATGCACAGAAAAGAAAATATGTATTGTCTTCTCCAAAATCCAGTCCTTTGTTGTCTGTGTAAGTGAACTGCATCGCCTCCCTTTCAGTTGCTCATCATAAGTCTAAACACTAGTCTATGACCAGTCCAGGACCTCAAATTGCCATTTCTGCTGCCTGATGTCCCCTCTTCCACAGCTGGCATGTTAACATCTCCCTTGTCTTGCACATCACCACGTGCACCACACATTTTTTCTGTGTCTGTTACCTCCACTAGCATATAAGAACCCTGAAGACAGAGATCTACTTGTACTTTTTAAAAATATATATCTCTAGGGACTGGCCCAGTGGCGCAAGCGGTTAAGTGTGCACGTTCTGCTGCAGCAGCCTGGGGTTCGCCGGTTCAGATCCCAGGAGAGCACCGACCCACCGTTTGGCAAGACATGCTGTGGCGGAGTCCCATATAAAGTGGAGGAAGATGGGCATGGATGTTAGCCCAGGGCCAGTCTTCCTCAGCGAAAAAAGAGGAAGATTGGCAGATGTTAGCACAATCTCCTCACACACAAAAAAAATTAAAAAATAAAAGAAAATAATAAAAATAAGTAAATAAAATATATATCTCTAAGGTGAGCAAAATGTCAATCCTTATAATCAAGAAATATCCATTCAGTAGATAGAGTGTTTAGAAACATTAAATTGATTGAAAAAAATAAAAACGTCCTGTGTTATTTGAGAGAGTGGGAAGAACAGAGGCTAATTTCTTCATTCTCAAAAGCTGAAACTGTTGCTAAGGCAAGCCTGCTCATTTAGTTTAAGAATTATTTCATCTCCGCAAAATAATTGTATTTCATAAGAATTTCATGATAGTTAAGTGATTAATTATGATAAGGTATGTTGTACCTAAAGGAAGTTTATGGAACCACTAGCATGTTCTGTGTGTTTTTACATGTCTTACCTCATTCCACTATTATAAGAATGTCATGATGTGTTATTACTTTGTTAAACTACTTTTCCCAGAGTTAAATTTTAAAAAGTTAAAAAGACAAAAGAAGATCTGGACATTTGAACTCAAGTGTTTCTGAGTGTAAATCACAAACTTTTTCCAATTTTCTCTTTTCCTTGCCTTCTTTTAACACAGTTCTTCCTTCTGACGTACATCGCCCATAAAATTCTTTTATCTCCAGCTACTGTAAGCAGAAAACAAGCCCACCAAATATATGCTTTATTTCAGAAGAACAATATTTTTGTTCTGCTTCAAATCTACATGGATATATGACCAGATAAATAGATTAACCCTGGAGGACCTATTGTTTTGTGTTAAAGAAGAGAAACAGGGGCTGGCCCAGTGGCATAGCTGTTAAGTGCACACGCTCCACTTCGGCTGCCTGGGGTTTGCAGGTTCGGATCCCGGGGCACAGATTGACACACTGCTTACCAAGCCACACAGTGGCGGCATCCCTTATAAAGTAGAGGAAGATGGGCACGGGTGTTAGCCCAGGGCCAATCTTCCTCAGCAAAAAGAGGATTGGCAACAGATGTTAGCTCAGGGCTAATCTTCCACACACACAAAAACGGAAGAAAGACAATTTCACATGGATTTCTACCGAGTTAAGCAGTATGTTGCTGACCGTCCTTCTGAAGACTCACCACGTGGCTCCTAAGTGCCACACATTTTCACTTAACCATGGGACGCTTTTTTGCACCTGTTTTAGTATAACTTATGCTTTTTTAAAAAAGTTCAAAGTAGGGTGCTGGCCCCACAGTGTAGTGGTTAAGTTCAGTGGACTCCACTTCAACAGCCCGGGTTCGCAGGTTTGGATCCCAGGCACAGACCTACACACTTGTCAGCCATGCTGTGGTGGCAACCCACATACAAAATAGAGGATGACTGGCACAGGTATTAGCTCAGGGCGAATCTTCCTCAAGCAAGAAGAGGAAGATTGGCAACAGAAGTTAGCTCAGGGTGAATCTTCCTCAGCAAAAAAAAAAAAGTGCAAAGTAGATCATATTTTTTTCTATGCCATGTGAGGAGTCTATGACTTCATTTGTTAAACAAAATATTATTCACGACACTTGTTAAATAACAGTAAGCTAGACTTTATTCAGGACCATCATGATAGGCATAGGGACCACTGCAATGGGGTTTTGCTGTCAGGGAGAGAGACTGAACTCAACTTTGAATACAACAAGGAAAAGTGAATTTATGGCCAGGGAGCAGAGTGGGAGACAGTGAAACCGGTAAACAGTCAGCTATTGACGATTAGGTAACTAGTAACCAAAGTATTTTTTCTTTTTTGCAATTACTGATTATAGCTTTTAGTTGATCCCCCACCCATTGTTAACCGTGCTGCTTAGGCAATATACTGTCTGACTTGCACTAGGTTCCTACAGACAACGTCTCCCTGGTGCCTGGGTCACCATGGTAATGGGTGTTTGAGCTGTTTTTCAGGAACTAGGACCCCCTTGGCCACCTCAGGCCGCTTGAGACCACCAATCCATCAACTGGGCCAGTGCGGATGCCCAATACGTGACTTTTTGATGTCAAGAGGCTAAAACTCCACCCTCAGATGATGCTAATGCCACCATTTTGTGACTGTCATCATATGAAAAGGTACAAAGTCTGACTACACTTGTGCAGATGATCAATTACCTCACTTCTCCTCACCTCCAATCATCTATCTCCACACTTCGGACCACCTTGCCCCTTACCCCATAAACATCCCTGAGTCCCCTTGAGGAAGCGGATTTGAGACTCATTCTCTCACTTCCTCGCTTGGCTGCCTTGTGATTGAAACCCTGTCTCTGCTACAATATCATCATCTTGGTGTTTGGCTTTCTGGGCGAGGGCAAAAAGGAACTTGGTTTGGTAATGATGCTGGCTCAACACGAGGTTGACATAAGGGAAGCCATATTATAGAAAAGAAACCATATTATAACTTTGAATGACCCCTGACTAACTAACCCAGCTGGATATGCACCCTCCAGGAGATCTAACTGCTCTGTAGATTTTACGGGAGGTACCTGCTTGTGCGTGCACCTCCCAGCTGTGATAAGATGATAACTTTGTTCTTTTGAGTTCCTTAGGAATGTGATGACCCCTGGACAGAGTCTATCTGATATGACCACTCCTAGTCTGTAACACCAGAGGATCAACATTCCTAACCCCCTGTCCTATAACCCACTGGCCTATGTAACTGCTTCAAGATTCTGTGCCCTCCTTAAGATGGTTCTTTGGGACACTAGTCCCCCAGTCTTCTGATTTGCTAGCTTATCGCTTAATAAAATACCCTTTCTCTGCCACCATCTTGCCTCTTGACAATTGGCTTTTGTCTTGCGGCCAGCAAATCATGCCGTTTGTTTAGTGATGACAACAGTTGATGGAAAATTACTAAGAGGAAACATCAGGGGCAAGAGAGGATTCTGGCTAAACCAACCTTACAGGATTCTTGCTGATGGCAGAACAGGGGGATCAGACATCACTTGGTGGGGATGGTGGTGGATGAAGAACCTGATCAGATAGTGAGAGTGATCAGATTTTGAGAATGAGGAATTCTGGCTAAATCAACTTGGGAGGCTTCTTGCCAAAACTGGGCAATGCAGAGACAAATAGGGAAGTTCAAAAGTCAGGACCTAGTTGAGAAGAGAGTTCAGAGGAGCCTGAGTAGTTTGGTCAAGGAGAGAATCTCTGTCACATTTTAAAAGTAACAGTATATCTTACTAAGGAAAAAAACATTTCGGCTTTCTCTGTTTTTCTTCTTGTCATAATCAATACTATCTTTCAAAACTGAATAATCTACGCTCACGACAAACAGAATCAATAGAAAAATAAAAAGTTAAGAATCATAGTGATTATCACAATCATTCCTACTATGAAATTTCTACATCTGAAGTGTATAAGCACCCCTCTTCAAGGTTTCCAAAGGCAGTGATCAAAGCCTGTGCATATTTCCTTTGAGCCTGAACAAAGAGAAGTGATCCATCTGGGACACCTTAGAATGTGCCTAAATTTGGAAGATCATCACTTAGAGTGTATTAATTCTCACCGTTTTTCTAAGTGCAGCAAATTGAAGAAAAAGATGATAGGTGGACTCCTGACAAGTTCAAAGAGTGTATCAGAGGAATTTGATAGCATGAGATTAGTGCTTCTTAAAAAACTCTAAGAAAGACCTTGTCTGTCTTTATATGTGTGAATTGTTGAAATAATTTGGAATGGCATAAGTGTAACTAGTGTAGTATATAAAATACAAAAATTAAACAGAAGTCCTTAATTTAGGCACCCCCCTCCCTTACTGTGTGAAATCTCTTGAGTAAACCTTTTCCTGTCCTCTGGCCAGTCTGCTAAATGAGGCATACAAGGTAATTACTAAGTTTGCCCTTTCTATGTGGAGAGAGAAATACCAGCTCTGGGATTTTGTTATTTTATAATCACTTCCATTAGCATTACTAGCTGCACGTAACAGGCTGATGAATGGGGTATTTCTTCTGTGAGTGACTAAACAGCATTTAATGTTCTGTTCTGAGGTTTAAGAAATCAAGAAATGGCAGAGCAGTGTTTGACGTGCATTTGTTTGTGAACACAAAGCTGTAACAAGGGAAGAATTAATTAAGAAGACCTAGACGTTTTTATGATAATGGTTTTAAGAATATTTGCCTATGTAAGTACCAGCTTTACATTTTCAAATGGAAAAGCGTTGTTTTGAATCATGGACTCCCGAAGTAGGCACGTGCCTGTTCAATAACCATTTAGGATGTTTCAGAACCTAATAAACCAAATTCATTTAGTATGTTTAGTGGAAAAATTACTGATTGTAGAATTCAAATCCTAGCTCTTTGTGTGACCTTGGGAAAGTTAGTGAATTTTTCTAAACTTTAAATCCTGTCTTTTTCAAACTACATCTTGGGTATGTAATTTAACGCTTCCAGGCTTAATTAACTTTATCTGCAAAATGGAGATAGTAGGGAAGATTCAACGAAGTCCAGCCTTTAGAAGTATAACAGAGCATAGAAGCGTGTTTGTGGGAAGGAAGCTGGAAACATGGGCGCCGGAACCAGACACCTTCAGTCCAAATCCTGCCTCTGATGACCTTGGGCTTGTTGTTAACCCCTCTGTGGCTCAGTTTACACTTTTGGAAAATGGGGGTAATAATAATAGTACACACCTCACTGGATAACCGAGATAATGCCTATAGAGCACTTAGCATGACGACTGGTACAACACTGCACTGAGAAAATTCTACTGCTATTACCCAGGGCAGGTTCTGGGGGAGAGTTTGTGCTCCAGAAATGCTTTTGAAAGGGAAATATGGTTACTAATCCTTTTGAATGGCTGTTTATGGCCAGTCTTAAATATTGTCAAGTGCTTGCTCCCTCAAATATTACCAATACCACTTATGGAAAAGACAAAGGTCGGTTTATTGCCCACTGCAGAAAGGGGAACATCATTGCAATAGATCCTTGGGATCATCCAGAGAAAGGAGGACAAAGCTGGATATTAAATATTTAAGTGTAGTTCAGGCAGGTCATTCAATGAATGGGGCTTGGTTAGGACTGAGTAAGAATCATAATATAATAGTGTAAGGATTGATGGACACAGTAAGATGGGAATTTTGAGGTAACAGTTTCAAAGATTCTTTAGATATTAATTGTCATTTGATATTTTCTATTGAAGAAAGCATGGGTGTTTCAGGAAGTTCCTGGAATGTACAATAACTTTATTTGCAACTTTTACCTTCCTGGGGCAATATTAAAGTAATGTTGATAAAAATAGTATAATAGTAAAGTCATGTTAAAGTAGACAGTGAGCTGTGTGGATGATTTCAATTCTCAAGAGTTACATCCGGCAATAAAGAGATTTTAATTTTCTGAACAATACTTCTCATATCTGCGTCTATCAGGAAAACACTAATGTTTCAAATCCTGATCACACCCTCAGTTTTCTCTATATTATTACTAAAGGACTTGTCTTCCTAAAAAATGGACACACAGGTGCTTTTCTCCACCACAAAATGCAAAAAATAAATTAGTCAAATTAACATAATTTTTTTAGAAATAACATTGAATCAAAATGGTCATTTCTACTATTTGTGACATTTAAAAAATTGGCTCAATCTTATCTATTTCTTTCATCTATGTCTTCATAATTACATTTCCTCTCATTATAGCTCTCTGTCTACAAATAAACTTCAAGTACTATTCTGCTATTTCTTGATTTCCTAAACTTCAGAAATAAATGATATGTAGACATCTACAGAAGTAGTAGTATTAGGTTGAGCTAGAAATGCTAATGGGGTGATTATAAAATAGGAAAACGGCTAGGGCTAGTATTTCTTTTTTTCATGTTGAAATATACTGACCATGTACCTTATTAAGTCTATTAAAAAATTGATATTTTGGTGTAGAATTCCTACAAATTTCTTGCAATCCATTGACATGTATGAAATTCTGGAGAAGTGCAGACATTTTGCTGGAGTTAAAATGATATGAGGATCTGAACAAGATTGTGTAGACTCATTTCTCCCTGCTCCTCCCAGCTAGACACAACTAAAAACCTTAGAGTTTATGCAAAAGGCAATCAAAGGAGAGCTCTGAAAGGTGGTCGGAGGAAGGTGAACTGGTTTAGGACCCAGGACTAGAGAAACAACACACATTAATGTGTCCTACATCTCCTTTCCAACAGAAGAAAGTGATTCAAGCACATTGTTTTCAAAACCCAAACCTAGCAACAGAAGGAAGCCCAGGTAGGCTCATTTCTCTCCTGGATTGAATGGGAGTCCCTCTGACAACCTCAGATGAGCCTTGAACTATGGAAAGGTTATTGTTAGTGGGAGTCCTGTTAAAAATAAGTGGCCAGAAAAAGTGCTCTTTATCCCCACAGGGCCTGAAACCCCCTTCTCGCACTGAGAGACACCAGAGCAACCAGCAAGAGGGACCGCACTATAATAAGTAGCCTGGCTCTGAAAGCCTCTTTATCCCTGTAGGCCTGAGAACCCCCTTTGGTTCTCCTTTGGTACCTCCATTCATGTGTCCGCCACCAGTGTGGCAGGGTGGTGGAAGGGACTGAAACGGGGTATCCTGCCGCAGTAAGCCTTAGCCCCACAAGAAGTCTCCCACCACAAAAGCATGTGGCCAATGTACTTGTTGAAGTGGCCATGGGAAGCAGCAATGGCAGGGACTAGTGGAAACCCCTGAGGGACCAGATAAACCAAAGAACAAGGACCAAAATGGAGCAAGGTTTCCAAACTTCACTCAAAGTGGTAAAATATTGACACCAGTAGATGGTAATACACCATTTATGTGTATTGAAATACTTAGAACAACCACTACAAAAACTGTACAAAGAGATATGCTCAAAAGTACTACTAATAAGTTAGGATACAATCCTTAAAAGAGATACAAATGGCCCAAGGGAAGATAAGAAGAGAGGAACAGAAGAATGAGAATCAGAGGAAGTAAACAGAAAATCAATAATAAAATGGCAGAGTTCACCTCTAATATCCATAATTCAATTAATGTAAATGTAACGCAAATAGTCTAAAGACACCAATCAAAAGTGAGAGATTGGCAGTGGATTAAAAAAAATTACTCAACTATGTGCTGCCTATAACAAACTCACTTTAAATTCAATGACAAAAAGTAAAAAGCAAGTAAAAAGGCTGAAAGTAAAAGTATAGAAAAATATATAACATGCAAACATTAATCTGAAAAAATGCAGAAATAAGTATATTAATATCTAAGTTAGATTTCAGAGCAAAGAAAATTACTAGAGACAAAGAAGAACAGTGCATAATGATAAAAGAATCAATCAACCAGGAAGATAGAATGATCCTTTACGTGTGTGCACCATACAAAAGAACCACAAAATACACGAAGCAAAAGCTGATAAAAGTGAAAGGAGAAAGAAATAAATCCACAATGAATGTGGGAACTTCAACACACCTCTCTCAGCAACTGATAAAGCTATTAAGCAGAGAATCAGCAAGATTAGAGAAGATCTGAACAACCAAATCAATTGATAGGATCTAATTCAGATATATAGAACACTCCACATGACAAGAGCAAAATGCACATATTTTCAAGTTTCCACTGAACATTCATCAAGAGACTGCAGAGCACAATGTCTGATGATAACAGAATCAAACTAGAAGTCAAAAAACAGAAGGTTAACAGGAAAATCCTAAACACATGGAACTACAATAACACATCTCTAAATAACCCATGGGTCAAAAAGGAAGTCTGGGGGCCAGCCCGGTGGCATAGCGGTGAAGTGCACGGGCTCTGCGTTGGTGGCCCAGGGTTCGCAGATTCTGGGAGCACACTGACACACCGCTTGTCAAGCCATGCTGTGGCGGCATCCCATATAAAGTAGAGGGAGATGGGCACAGATGTTAGCCCAGGGCCAGTCTTCCTCAGCAAAAAGAGGAGACTTGGCATCGGATGTTAGCTCAGGGCTGGTCTTCCTCACACACACACACAAAAAGTCTGAGAGGTAATTAAAACAAACAAAAAAAACCCAGGGAGAACAAAAGGAATTGAAAATAAATCATATTAAAATATGTGGGATCCAGCTAAAACAGTGTTGAGAGGGAAATTTATAACCACAAATGCTTACATTAGAAATGAGAAAAGATATCAAATAATCAAAGTTTCTACCTCAAGAAACAATAAAAAAGAAGAAAAAATAAACCTAAAGCAAACAGGAGGAAGAAAATAATAAAGATAATATAAGAAATTAATGAAATTAAAAATAGGAGAATAAAAGAAAATTAATAAAACAAAAATTTAGTTTTTCAAAACCATCAGTAAAATTGGTAAACATTCAGCAAGATGGACAAAAATTTAAAAGGGAAAGAAATATATCAACAATATTGGGAATGAAGGGATATCATTACAGATGTTGCAGTCATTAAGAGGATAATAATGGAGTACTATTAACAAATTTACACTGGTAAATTTGGCAATTATTTGAAGTGGAGTATTTCTTCACAAACTGAAAACTACTGAAAACCAATCAAGGTGAAATAGATAATCTGAATAGCCTTCTAATCATTAAAGAATTTGAATTTGTAACTAAAAATCTCCCGAGAAAGAAATTTCCAGGCCCATATCATTTCACTGCAGAAAGCTACCAAACATCTAAAGAAGAATTAACAAAATTCTACACAATCCTTCCAGGAAATAGATGAGAGAACATGACTGAATTTATTTCATAAAACTAGTATTATCCTGACACCAAAATCAGAAAAAGATAGTACAAAAAAAGAAAACTGTAGCCTGATATCTCTCATGAACTTAGATGCTAAAACCCTCAAGAAAATAAAAGCAAATCAAATCCAACAATGTAAAAAAGAATCACACACCATGATCAAATGAGGTTTTTTCTAGGTAAGTATGTCCGATTCATCATTTAAAAATCAATCAATAAACCCACAGTATCAACAGGCTAAAGAAGAAAAATTGCATGATCATTTCAATTGATGCAGAAAGAGTTTTTGACAACATCCAAAACCCATTCAGGAAAAAAAACTCTGCAAGTTAGGGGTAGAGGGGAATTATCTCTACTTGATAAAGAACAACTGCAAAAAATCTACAGCTAACATCTTACTTAATGGAGAAAGACTATATTCCCTTTAAGAGAGAAAGACGGCAAGGATGTCCTCTTTGATGACTCTTATTCAACACAGTACTGGAAATTCTAGCCACAGCAATAAAACAAACAAACAAAAAAAAGACAGAAAGAAAAGAAAAAGATATACAAATTAGTAAACTTTCCTATTTACAGATGGTATGATTATCTACCTAGAAAATCCCAAAGATTCTACCGAAAGAGAAAAAACCCTCTTAAAACTAAAAGTGGGTTTAGTAAAGTCTCAGAATATAAGATCAACACACAAAAATCACTTATATTTCTATTTGCTAATAATACATATGCAGAAACTGAAATTTAAAACAAAATACCAATTACAATCACTCCAAAGAAAATGAAACACTTAAATGTATGCTTAACAGAACACATGCACTATCTATGTGCTAAAAGTTATAAAGCACAGATTAAACCAAAGAAGGACCTAAACCAATTGAAAAATATACTGTGCTCATGCAGTGGAACATTCATCATGGTAAAAGTATTAATTCTTCTCAAATCGATACATGGATTTAATGCAATTATCGTCAAGTCCCAGCAATATTTTTTGTAAATATAGACAATCTTATTCTAAAAATGATGTGGAAAGGCACAGGCCTTAGAAGAGCTAAAGTAATTTTGACAAAGAAGCATAAAGTGAGAGGAATCACTTGACTTGAGATTAAGCTGCACTATAGGACTACAGCAGTTAAGACAGTGTGGTGTTAGAGGAGGAACAGACAGACCAATGGAGCTGAACAGAATTTAGACCCACAGAAATATTTTCAACTGATCATTGACAATGGTGCAAAAGCAGTTCAATGGAGCAATTCAATTCAATTCAACATCATTGCACAATTGTGTTGGAGCAATGGGACTTCCATGGGTAAAAAAATAAACCTCAACGTAAACCTTATACCTTTATACAAAAATTAATTCAAAATGGAACAAAGATTTAAATGTAAAAATATAAAACTATTAAAAATAAAAATTAGAGAAAATATTTGGGATTTAGAGCTAGACAAACAGTTTTTCTTTCTTTTTTTTTTTTTTTGAGGAAGATCAGCCCTGAGCTAACATCCATGCTAATCCTCCTCTTTTTGCTGAGGAAGACTGGCTCTGAGCTAACATCTATTGCCAATCCTCCTCCTTTTTTTCCCCCAAAGCCCCAGTAGATAGTTGTATGTCATAGTTGCACATCCTTCTAGTTGCTGTATGTGGGACACGGCCTCAGCATGGCCGAAGAAGCGGTGCATCGGTGCGCGCCAGGGATCCGAACTCAGGCCGCCAGTAGCGGAGCGTGCGCACTTAACCGCTAAGCCACGGGGCTGGCCCCAACAGTTTTTCATCTTAAAGCTTGATAAACAAAATGAAAAATTGATAAATCTGGACTTTGTCCAAATTAAAAAACATTTTCTCTGTGACAGATCCTGTTAAGTGGATGAAATTATAAGCCACAGACTGGGAGAAAATATTTGTAAACTACATACCTGACAAAGGACAGGTATCTAGAATATAAAAATAACTCAAAACTCAAAAAAAGAGAAAACACCCAAAACAATCCAAATGGAAAATGGGCAAAAGACAAGAACATATATTTCACTGAAGAGGTTATAAAGATGACAAATAAGCAAACAAACAGAGGTTCAACATCATTAGCCATTAGGGAAATGCAAATTAAAACCACAATTAGATATCACTATATATCAGAACGCTCCAATTAAAAAATAGTGACAAGACCAAATGGTGGTGAGGATGCAGATCACTCATACATTGCTGGTGGGATTGTAAAATGTTACAGCGACTACAGAAACCATTTTGCAGTTTCTTATATAACTAAAATGCAAATACCATATGACCCATCTATTGCACTCTTGGGCATTTATCCCAGAGAAATGAAAACCTGTTGACACAAAAACATGTACATGACTGTTCATTGTAGCTTTATTTGTAATAGTGAAAAAACAGAAACAATCCAAATGTTCTTCAGAGGTGAATGGTTAAACAATCTATGGTAAATATGTACCATGGAATACCATTCAGCAATAAAAAGAAACAAATTATTGATACATGAATAGCCAGGGAATAATACTAAGTGAATAATAGTGAGTACACCAATTCCAAAAGGCTTCATAGGTTATGATTCCATAATATTTTGAAATTACAAAATTTTAGAAGTAGAGAACAGATTACTGGTTGTCAAAGGTTAGGAATGGAGGTGGGTTGGGAGGGAGGTTGATGTGGTTATAATGGGCAACATGAGGAATCTTTGTGGTTATGAAACTGTTCTGTATCTTGACAGTGGTAGCAGAAACCTACCTATCTGATAAAATTGCATATAACTAAATATATACACACACATGCACAAATGAGTATAAGTTAAACTGGGGAAATGTGAATAAAATCAGCACTTTGTATCAATGTTAATATCCTGTTGTGGAAATGTACTCGAGTTTTGTTATGTTGTTATTGGGTGAAACTGGGTAAATTACACTGGATCTCTCTGCAACTGCGTGTGGATCTTCAAGGACCTCAATAAAAATTTCAATTTAAAAAATGACATGGGGGCTGGCCCCGTGGCTTAGTAGTTAAGCGCGAGCACTCTGCTACTGGCGGCCCAGGTTCGGATCCCCGGCGCGCACCGACGCACTGCTTCTCCAGCTGTGCTGAGGCCACGTCCCACATACAGCAACTAGAAGGATGTGCAACTATGACATACAACTATCTACAGGGGCTTTGGGGCAAAAAAAGGAGGAGGATTGGCAATAGATGTTAGCTCAGAGCTAGTCTTCCTCAGCAAAAAGAGGATGATTAGCATGGATGTTAGCTCAGGGCTGATCTTCCTCCCCCAAAAAATAAATAAAAAAAAAAAAATTTTAAAAACGAGATAAAAAAATAAAAAATGATAGGGACTTGGAGCTCATTCTCAAGAATTCAATTTAATACTTCCAGAGATAGCTTTCGGGGAACCGTATTTCATCAGGATGCCAACATTTCTTCTACATATTTTCTCTTTTTTTCTTTCTTCCCCAAACTCACATCCTCCCTATCCTTCTGTCTTTCCCAGCTTTAATTCGTCCTGTACATTCTGTATTTTCCATGGCAAATGTCCCGATCACAGGATGTGCCAGTGTGTGCAGGAATCGGTTGTCATCCTGGAAAGCTTTTTAAAGGAGGATTAAAAGCGAAAAAAAAAAATCTAAGATTTTGACAGTCAAAACTGTGGGGAATGGATATTACAGAGAAAGACACAACCATGAACATTAAGTAAAAAAACCCCTTAAAACAAAAAAAGTAAGATTTTGTCAGTCAAAGCCATGGGGAATGGATATTGCAGGGAAAGACACAAGCACAGACATTGGCATCAAATTTTGAAAGTGCACATTCATTAAGCGACACATAGTTCTAGTGGATAGAGGGTAGGGTGGTTACTTGTTCGCCGTGGGTTAAAGTCGATGAGACAAGCTAGAAAAGTAGGAGAACACTGAGGAAAAACTGAGAGTATTACTAAAGATATGGACTTTATTATATAGGCCAAGTAAAATCATTAGATTTTCAACTGAGCTGAATTTGAAAGATATTTAGGAGGAAGAATCTGAGTAACTTGTTGAAATGAAAGGTGAATCAATGAGAAAGGGTCATTGAAGATTCTATAGGTTTTAACTTGAGGACTAGAAATCTCAGATTGCCATTATCTGAGAAGAAAAGAAAACATAGGCAGAGGATTCAGTTTATGGGAGGGGAACATTAAAGACATGTTTAATTCCTTTAAAAGAAATCATTTATATATTCAATTATACATTCACATTTTAAAAATTTTCTCATTTAATTAAACACTATTCAGAAATTAGTAACTGGAATTTCTAGGAAATTGTGGACAAAGCATTTGTATTCAATTTAGTTCCTTCAAATATCAAGGTATTCTGGTTTGATAATTATAACAAAAATGATGTCATGTATATCAAATAATTATAGTGATATACAAAAATATATATTTCAAACTAAAATCTACTCTGGAATGAATATGTAAATAAGCTTATTTAAAATTTAAGATAGAGAAAATAATTTTCAAAAAAATGTTTAAAATCATAACAGTGATTAGCTATTTACCTTAACTGATATAAATATTTGACTTTTATCTATCTATCTATCTATCTGTCTATCTATCTGTCTATCTGTCTCTCTGTCTATTTATGATTCAACTTTCAACAAACTGACTGCCAATCACTTCCACTCGTGTCGGGTTCAAAATACTTATTCTTCCTAGTATATTGTGTACAGTAAGTTCATTACCCACTGGCCTCTAACTTTATTTCTTTTGTCCCAGGGGTAATATTTTCTCTAGTTACTGCTACCCCAGCTGAAAGAATCATTTTTCCCTTGGTAGGCTATTGTGGCTCTGCCAAACAGAGTGAACTTTTAGGAGGTCTGAGTATAAAGAACAGGTCAAGATATAAACCATGGTTAATTAGGTAATTAGATAAGAAATAGTACTCATAAAGCCATAAGCTAAGGGGACAGTGGGCTATGAATGAATAAATACACCTAATGTTTTAGATTATACTATGAGTTACTCTATGGCAAATTTTCTATTTTAGTCATTATTTTCTCCTCAATCCGTACAGTAATTTCTATTTCTTAGGAGTCATTCAATATATATCCATTGAAATTAAATGTGAACTTTTCCTTCTTAATGATTTTTTGTTTACTGCTTCCCCTTTATTTCCCTGTCGTTCTTTCTCTCCTTTTGCTGTTTTTTCTCTCTGACTTTACCTTTCTGTATCGTTCTCACCAATTTAGTGAACACTTCTCGTTTTACGCTTTATTTTATGAGTTTCTGAATTATATCATAAAGGACATACAAACCCCCAAACATGAGCTACTTAACATTTTAGCCCAAAAGATAGGTATTAGACACAGATCTAAAAAACTTAGACAAAGATAAACGTGATGAAGAAAAGCACGGGAAAAGAAAGTGCAAGAAAATTTTAAAAGGAAAGATGAAGAAGGAATGAAGCAAGGAAAGAAGAGGAAGGGTTGAGAGAGGAAAGAAGAGAGGAGAGCAGCATGAAGAAATACGTGCACAGAAGAGCAAGAGAGAAGAACCAAATAGAGGCAGAGGCTTAATCAAGAGAAATAATAACTACCAACAATAGACTAGTAGGTCAGTTTCACGATATCCATACAGCAAATTGTCTACTCCTGAGACGTACCAAAAAAACTAATCATAATAAGTCAGAAAAGTGCTAAAGGAATGCCATCTATTTTTTAAATCTTTTAAATACTCTGTACTGTAGAGAAGATTCTAAATTTTAAGTCACAGCTTACCATGAATGACAGATAGTTTCTACCGAGAGACATAAAATATAAATCAAGGGTATTAGGTAAGGCAAATGTTCTTTAGATTTAAAATAATAGATGGTGATACATTACAATCATAATAGCATTGTCTCCATGTGTTTTGGAGTTGTTTTGGTGAATAAGATGGGTCTGCTATGCCTAACACTAAAGTCCACAAAGCAATCTTCCAAGATCCTCTGACATCATCACCAACCTTTATCCAACTTCCAAATCCTCTCCACCATAGAACCAAGGAAGGCTCCACTTCAGCTTCAGAGAGCCCAGAACATTATTGGCAGAGACCACTGCATGATCCATTGAACCTCCATGCCTTGACAGTAACCCTCCACCCAACAGGGTTTGTCATGGTGGACCCTCAAAGATAACTGCATCTACCGTGTCTTACAGCCCTATTATCCTTGGCTACCACTCAAGATGCAGCCCCAGAAGCAGTGGCTCCCTGGGCTACCATCTTCACTAGTACTCTCATCCTGATACTAAAGTTCAATTTTCTAATCCTTTCTACTATACACTTTAGAATCCGCATTTAAAAAGTTTGGCTTAAAAAAACAAAAACAAAACAAAAAATCTCTCCTCTGTGATTAACACTTGTGTTCCTCAAAAGCCCTCAAAAATGGAAGCTACTCATTTTCTCTTGCTTCACTTCCCAAGATCAATGTTCTTCCTCGTGCCCACTGTTAGACTCAAAGCATTCCATATTTGCCCTAAGGATTAAAACTTCCTGCTTTGAAGCTTATGCCACTTTCTACCCTTCTTTATCATGATAGTATACTGACCTCCTGGTTCCTATCACTCATGCTTTGAAACTGTGTCATCTTGTTCCTGATAGTTCTTTCTACTCCAAATCCTCCCTTAGATGTCTTCAAAAGGTCTAAAGATTGTCCAAACAGCCACTTGAAGGTCTCTTATTTCCTCAAATTCTACTTTAGATACCCGTTTTCAGGGCCATTCCCTGACTCATCTTGACTGTTCCACCACAAAATCATACTTTTAATCACCCAGACTGTGACCACAAACTCCTAACTTTCAGTTCCCTCACTCATCTTTCCACTGCCTGTATTTGGAACTCACAGGAAGTTTCTGCCCTCTGTTTCACTTGCCCCTGTCAAAATTCTCTTGTCTCCATTTCTTTCACTACCCAGTTAGATTCTATGGTCCATTACCTGAACTACTCTCTCGACAACATCCATGATTCTCTTTTCTTTTGACGACCCTTCCTGGCACATTCTAATTGTTGACCTTCTCTGCCTATACCAAGGATATTGAGTACTGTTGGAAAAATTTTCACAAACACTATAAAGTTCTCCCCAACTTCAACTAAGCAATCAGTGCAGAGAAACACTGTTTCCCAAGTTAGCCATCCTATTTTGTACATCATTTATTTCAAACCTTCTCCAAAAGCGTCTCCTTCTCTTTAAAAGAGAATGTAGAGACCTGCAAGTTTCTAACATGACCTATAAATTTAACTGTATAAACATGTATTCTTTTTTCTTCCTATTTGTTTTACAAAGGAAGAAGTAACGTTTCTCATGTCCAGGCATAATCCCTCCAAGGTTTTCTGCATCGTCTTATGACTTCTTAACTATTTTCTGCTATGTATTATCATGTTTTCTCTTTTAACTTTAATTTCCTCATTTCTTCATTTCTAAGCAGCAATTAAATATGTTTAATAATCTTTCATTAAAACAAATATCAGCCAAATCAAACCAAACCCAAACAAAACAAAATTTTTGTAGGCTTGGTAAAATGGACACATTAAAATACTCTTGGAGCCAAAAAGCAACTTTGAAATGGCAAAATCAAGCAAGTCACTTCTGCATTATGACCTCCATTAAGTTTTTGTGGTCATGTTCTTCTTGTGTTTCTAATAAGCTTCTTCAAATATTTTGATATGTTTTTCAGAACAAAAAAAGAAACCACATATTCATTATTGTTTACCATTATTTTATGACTCACATATACATATAATTCCTCAAGAAGAGTTTTATCTTTAAATTGTCTTTGCTACTAATATTGATAATTGAGTAGTGATAATTCATACATGGTTTCCTCTTTGTTTTATTCTTAAAAGTTTGATAAGTGTCCACATTTTAATGTTTAGCCTGTCTTTGAAATCTTTCTTTAAAACATTTTGAGAAAATATTATTTTAAATAAAGGAATTTACTCATTTACATTTTTATAAAAAACACATGATTTTTATTGCTTTTGTTTCTACTTGTATTCTACCATATCTGTTTTTATGTTTACACGTTTTTAAAACATTCCTTGTTTTTCCATATAAACCAAATTTTTTGCCAGTACGATGTGGGAATTTGGCATTCAGTGTTTATTTCCTTCAGTGGCTGTGTTAGTGATTTTCTAATACATGATAGGTCACATGAAGTTAATGGGGTTAGTATAAACATGTCAGGTGTTCATGAAATATAAAGTTTTTCATTACTCAATTTTCCTTTTTATTGCCATTTCTATTTAACCCAAATCTTTATTAGCATTCCCTACTTTTGAGATTTTGAGATGGTTCTCATCAACTGTCAAGGTAGAAGGTGAGTAGTATCGCCATCGAGTCACCTATCCATACAGGTTGCTACTACTGAGAGGCCCCTCCTCTGTTCAGCACGAAGCGTCAGGTCCTGAGTCTCCGTGCTGTTCTCACATAACCCTGGGAGCCAGAGAGCTGCCTGGGTCTCCGTCAACCTACGTCCTTGCTGGAGTCACTCCTGCTGGTGCACGTTTTCCGGTACATATATATTAGATTGGTGATATCTATGAGGATTCGGATTCCGTAGCAAGAAAGGGGCTCATGACACCTTGACTGGGAATTTCTCTAGACTCAGTTTATCACCACCCTGTCCAGTGCTGCCGCCTAATTTTCCCATTGCTTAGTTCTATCCTGTGGAACTTCAAGTTTTGTTGTAATAACTTTTCTATTGTTTTGCAAATTTTTCTTCACCTCAAAGATGCTTTATCCGTATTCTAATCCCAACTATTTGGTTTTTACATGGGCTCTTTCTGGTCTGTCTGCGTATTTCTTATATTGATACAGAAAATCACAAGTACCTCAGGTGATTCCTCTAAATCAGCTGGTTTATTTAATTTTTAAAGTACTAAATTATGCTGGCATAGTAATAAATTATGACTCAAACCATCCAGTTTGTATCAGAGGTGACTTGTCAGAATGACCAGCCAGATAAATGAAGAACTAAGGACCAGTTCTTTTCTTACAAATAGTTTTAGGAAATACAATTTCTCTGTCTCCAATTAACTGGGTATAAAAGATCCACAAATAATTTACTATGAAAAAGGATTTATAAAGTTATGTTAATCTGAATATGACAAAATTTTTTAAATTGCTAATGTCATGTCAACAACCTTAGTGTAACCTCTTCATCCTGGTTTGCCCAGAACTTTCTTTGTTTTATGACTGAAAGTTCTGCATTCTGGAAAAACTGTTAGTTCCAAGAAAACTAGAATGGTTGGTCACCTTAATTTAATTAACCATTCTGTAATGTGTATGAGGCTTTTGTCCTCTCCTTTTTTAGCATACCTCTATGACAAACATTTTTAATTTTGAAAACAGTGTTCCTTCTGAGAAAAAAAAAGATGCACTTATAATGTGAATTTCTCTCTATCTAAAATTCATAAGAAAACACTGAATCTACAAGAGAAATCATTTTAAACATATAGTTAAACAGAGAGAAAGGAAGCAGAAAGGGAAACTGTAACACATGAGCTGAAGACATCTGGGTGGATGGCATGAAGAATTTGACTCCTTTGACTTCTCTGTAACTTCTGACACTGCACTGACTAGTGAGGAGCCATCTCTTGCAACCCTTGCTAGAAGATAGAGAAGAGGCCTGCCTTTGATAAAGAAACATGTAATTCCCCCTCCCAGGACTTATCCCAACCTCCTTGCTTGTCTGCTAAGCCTAAACTCAGGCTAAATTGCAGCATAACCCAACTGGAGACATGCTGGAGTTGCTAAGGGGAAAAAGGAACCTACCCTAAAGGATCTAGACAGTGTTACGGGCAGGAGGGAGAGGTATCAGATTCTAAGGGTTCCTATTTAAGAGAACATAAAATTGAATAGGGAGACTTTATTGACTTAGGGGTACTTTCATGAGATATAGGATTCCAGGAGATGGTGCCAACTCACCACTAGCATGGTTCCTAAACTCATGGAAGAAGAGATGATCTACATTAAGCAAAGTTGAAATTGCCATAACAGGCAGTGGAATGGCTATAAGGTATATGGCTGGAAGACCCACCAGATGATTATGTCCCACATAATACCCAGAGCATGAGGGATTTACCAAGGCCGTGGAAATGTGTGAAAGGGTCACCAGCACCACCAGCATCAAGTGCAGTGATGGCTCAGGCTAAGGCTGATGATTGGAGAGGCTCTTACAGAACTTGGCTCTCTCATAGCAAAAGGTATCTTGAAACCACAGAGGCCAGGTTCCACTGCTTATCATCAGAAGCCAGGGGTTCACAAACACTGTAAGTAACCATCAAGATTGGAGTCACAACCAAGCATGTCTCACCTGCAGAGGATTGTGGAGATGGTTAATAGAATATGATGCCCTTTGGAAAAAAATGGATGAGCTGCTAACAAGGGTAATACTCATGTTGTATGTGTAGAAATAATCAAGGATGCATAACCAAGATGGAGGTGGTTGCCCCAACAAAAAGTCAAGTAATAAACTCAGTTTCTGGATCTGAGCCAGTTTTCAGACCCAAAACCTATTGACAGGAAAGGGGGTCAGTTTCTTACAAGGAAGAACACTGCCGCACCATGGCCAATACACATCGAAACGATTTTTCCAGTCTCTCAATTGTCTGTGCACTTGAGAAAGTGGAATATCAAGATGATTTTAGGACTTTTAGACACAGAGTTGGAGTTGATATTGTTATCTAAGGAAGAGAAAAGTCATTATGGCCCCCCTGCTAAAGTGGACAAAGTGGGTAATAATTCATGTCCTGAAAAAAGTCCAGCTCACAGTGTGTCTCCTGTGTTTAGTGAAATACCCAGTGGTCATTTCTCTGGTCCTTGACTATTTACTTGGGATTGACATATTGAGCAATTGGTTCACTCTCCTTATTAGGTCTTTGGTGTGTGTGTAAAGAGCTATGATAAGAGGAAAGGCCATATAAAGTCTCTAAAATTGCTCTCTCTCCTCACTTTTAGAGGAAATAAAAAAATAATACCCTGGTGATGGGTTGGGGAGGGGAACAAATGCTACTCTGAAGAATCTAAAGGAAGAAGAGGTGGTACTCATGTTCATGTCTCCGTTTAATTGGCTTGTCAGGGCCCCACAGAAATCGAATGGCTCCTGGAGAATTACTTATAGATGGCCACATGCTGAATGAAGTAGTAGCTTCAATTGCAGTGCCATGCCAGATATTATATCTTTACTATAGCAGATTAATATACTCTCAGATACATGGCAGACAGCCATTAATTTGGAGAATTTGCTCCCATCTATCCTAATCAGAAAAACAAAACCAAAAAACATCATAATCATTCATCTTCATGTAGAATAGACAATAATACATATTATAGTTTTTCCTGGGGTTGTTAACTCTCCTGTCCTCTATCATCCCACAGAACATCATTTAGATCTGTCATTTTGACGAATCGGACAAACAAGAGGCCTTGGTAAGATACATGCCCTGCAAGAGGATGGGAGTCAAACTCAATGAGATACAGGGGACTATCATAATTGTACAATTTTTAGGAATCAAGGCATCAGGGATAAGTTAGGACATCCTCTCCAAAGTAAAATACAAATTATTGCATCTTGCTCATCCTACCACGAGAAAGGAAACACAATGCCTAGCACTCCTCCTCAGTTCCTGGGAGCAGTATATTCCAGCACAAGGGACAGTGCTGTGGCCCATAAATCTGGTGAAGCAAAAGGCTTCTAGCTTTGAATGAGACCAGAGCAGGAAAGTGCTCTGTAGTAGGTTTCCCATTCACATACCTTCTTTTGCGGCATGTCTATTCAAGAATTGTATCCAACTTTTATTGTGATGTTTGCTTTAAAAATATTGATTTGTGGAATATACTCTAATCCTTTGTCATACAATTATATATTTGCAAATATTTTCCTAGTCTGTGGCTTACTTATTTGTTTTCTTAATGTCTTCTGACAAGCAGATATTTTGTCTAATTTATTAGATTTTTTTTTGTTATTGCTTTCTGTATCAAGATACTTTGGCTACTCCCAAGTTGCGATAATATTCTCCTATTTTTTTCTAAAAGTTTTATTGTTTTAACTTTTACATGTAAGTCTATGATTGATCAATTAATTTTGTGTACACTATGAGGTAGAAGATACGTGTGTTTTTCTTTTCCATATCAATATATAGCTGTTCTATCACCATTCTTGAAAAGACTTTACATTCTCTATTGATTGTTATATCTTCAATGAACTTGACATAATATCTTTGCTAATGTTCTTTGTCTTGAAGTCAATTTTGTCTGTTATTAATATAGAAACTCCAGTTTTCCTATGCTATTTATTTTCAATTTACCACACAGAATTTTTTGTCACTTTTTTACTCCTTCTTTTCCTTTTGGGTTTATCATGGGTTTATCAATTTTTTATTAATATTCCATTTTAATTCATAATGGATTTTTATTCTACCTCTTTGAAACATTTTTAATAGTTTCTCTGGGAATTATAATATGCAATGTTAATTTATCACTCCACTTAGAATTATTAATGTACCACTTCAAGTATAATGCAAGAAGCTTGCAACCTTATATTTCTATTTACTCCTGCCTTAAGTTCTATTTTAGTCACATATATTGCATTTACCTATGTTATAAATCTCACAACACATTATTAGAATTTTGCTTTAAACAGTCATCTATTTCTTTAAAAATTAACAAATGTAAAAAGTATACAGTCCTGTGTTTATTCACATATTTACCGTTTCTAGTGCTCTTCCTTTCTTCCTGTAGAGCATAGTTTCCATATTTCGACATTTCCCTCAGCCTAAAGATCATTTTCAACATTTCTTGAAGTGTAGGGCCCATCGCAACTCATTCTTTCAATTTTTATTTGTCTGAAATTGTTATTTGGACTTCGGGTCTTGACATTTTTTTTAGATATCAAATCCTTGGTTGATAGTTTTTTAAAATTTTGTTTAGGCACTTTAAAGAAGTCATTTCCTTGTGCTTCCTTTATTGCTTCTGATGAGAAGTCAGCCATCATGTGTACAGTTCCTCTCATATTTAATATGCTGTTTATTTTTTTTCGATCTGCTTCCAAGTTTTCCATTATCTTTGATTTTCTGCAATTTTACCATGCTGTTCTTGAATGCTTGATGTTATATTTGACGTGTTGTGGAGAATTTAGATTTATTTATCTTCCTCTGAAGAGTGTTGGTTTCTTTCCAAACAGATGATTAATTTAGCAGGACTCAAACTCCAAACTTGTCTCTCCTGTAGTTCTTTCACGTCCCCACTCTTCATTTTGCAATGGTTCTTGCATCTTGACCACACACACTTTGTCCTGGGGTCAGCTAAGGATTTGGGCAAAGTTAAAAGGGAGATTTTGTGGGCTCCCTCTTTGGTGGCTCCTTCTCTCTGGGAAGCCCCCTCTCCCCACACACATGTTCCAGACACTGCAATGCTGCACTTCATCCTCTGATTCCTTAAATCAGTCAAACTGCGGGTTCCGTTTTGAGTTGTAGCCACTCTACACCTAATGGACTGAGAGAAACTCTGATGAAAGTCATAGAAACATCGATTTCACCCAGCACAATTCTCTTCCTTCCAGGGTCAACTCCTCTCTAGTTTTGGCCTAATATTGTGTTTTCTCTAGTGCTTTCATATAGTTGCTTTGAAAAACATTTTGTCCAGCTATCTGAAGGAAGGTAGCTTGACATAAACTAATCTGCCACTTTCAGAAGCAAAGTCTTGACATTTAGCTTTGGTTCCCTCTGTCCTCCATATCTACCATCTTTTTTCTCATGTCCCTCATTTTATTGTCTTTTTGTTTATTATTACAGTGAGTGTGTTCTCCATACCTGTGCTTCTTGTTTCTGTTGTATTACTTCTATTTTGCAGGCATCCAAAACAAGTCTTAGTGCTGTAATTTCTTCCACCTCCTTCTTTATCTTATTGACTCCTAGATTAACTCATAAAAATTGCAAGATTTCTTTTATGAACAGGTATAACCTAACATCCATTCCAAGAATTGCTTTGATATTGGCAGGCCAGGAGGGACTCATGATGCTCCTGTAGGGAAGAGGATGTCGTCCTATCCTCAGCAGCCGAGGGAAAGACGAGCCTTGCAGTCATAAGTTAGCAAACACTAAAAGTGCTCTTTGAAATTAGTACTGGTAATACATATTTGAAAGATGTCCAAATGTTAAATACCTGGGATATACAATTGAATCTGCCATATTTCTTAGGGAAAGTAAAGCATTAAGAATATTTTTTAGTTCAGACCTCACATTTTCAAATATGCAAAGTAAAAATGTGGTAATTATGAAGGTTACTTTTCACTTCAAAATGAGAATCAAGGCTATACTTTTCCTGTTAGCCCTATGGATGATCCATAATCCATTTCCAATAACATTTGAATTTCTTTTCGTAGTTCCCATATTGTTGGTTTTGATTTCCTAATTTTAATCATTCTCACTCAAGGCAAGAATTTTTGACTGGCTATTTATTTTTAAAAAATGATGTTTGTCCCTACTCACTGTCCTATGGGTAATATTAGATTCCCATTCAAACAAAATGTTGGAGCATAAGTTGAGGTGCATCACTCTTGTTCAATTTGCCTGCAAATATTCATCTAATTTAGCTCTCCAGGTTTAAGAAATACTTCATATATTTCATTGTCTGCTATTTTGTTCATTTAACATAATGCAATATATGAGTAACGGAGGTCCCACCATGAAACATTAATTACCAGGACTACTTCTATCCCAACCCTGATCTTAACGTTAAGTGTACAACTTTGAAAATCCACCACCCAAACACTGTTTCCATTTCCTAATTCTTTATTCATATTCTGTGGTCATTGCAGACCACAAATAGATGTAGAGATGTGCAGTAGAGGAAAAAGTGCAGACAGCACAGGTACCTGGAGCGCCCTTAGAACCAATGCCTTTAGAATGGAATTTTTCTTATTTTTATATACCTCGCAATTCTGAATTTAGCAGAATATGATATATGAGAAATGAAATTTATTGTAGACCTCTTTTGATTAGCATATTTTCTCTGTTTTAAGCATCAGCTTTTATGCTAAATTGTTTTCACCTTATTTTGTCTCATAGATGTTAAAACAATGCCTCCTGTGTTAGCACCACATAGAAGTTTAGAATTATCTTTTGTTGTATTATTGCAACAATTTTAATGATAGGTTGAGAAGATATATAACTATGATTATAAGCCTAAAATATTGGATGTATTCATATTAAAATATCCTCTCCTAGAAATAAAAGTCTCATCCAGAAAAGAGGATAAAATAAGGCATTTCAAATGTCAAATATACATAGACACAATAGATGTGTGGTTTTGGGGTTCAACTATAAATCAGAAACCAGCTATCCAAATATACGGTCTTTTCTCAGTAAGAAGTGCCTTATTCAAATATCTGCCTACTATTTAAAAGGGTCAATCAAAACTAAAACATTATAAGAAAAATAGGATTTTTAATGCCAAATAAAGATTTAAAAAGTAATATGTGATACTTGGGAAAAGTGTTAGGATGAGAAAAGAAAAATAAAATTCTCTTAAGAGCAGATGATTTCCTAGGCCATTCTTTGTATTTCTACCTTTCACATTAAGTATACCTTATAATAGTTTATATCTGAATTAGAACATCCTAACACAGATCACAATATTTGTTTAAAGCCACACTTCATTCTCAACTGAAATACATATGTGACAGGAATGAGGGGCACCAGGCAAACTTATGATGACTTGGGTAAAGTGCCCCTTTTCTGAGACCTGAGGTCCTTAGTCCTGGACCCATATACTGTACTAAAATTTAGTTTGACTGAGAGAGATGCAGGTGAAAGAATTTTACAACCAAAGACGATTGGAGCTAGAAAACCTAGAAGAACATGCAAATGAATTCTCAGGTAAATCACTTTTTGAAGAGTGAAAGTTGAGGAAATTATTAATAAATAATTTAGAACCAAAATTAGAAATTTATTCCTTTTAAATTACATCCTTGGTTACCCCTGAGAATGTCTTCCTAGGAGGAGAAGTGCTCTCCAATTTGAAGATCACAGATTTAGAAAATAAATAAAGATTAGACCATTGTCTAATGCTCACTTTTGTCCTGAGAGTGGAAGGGAAGTTATTGAGAAAAACATAAACTTCCTTTTTTTCTCTTTTAAACAAGATAGAGTTTGTTTCCTTGGATGTTTTGATGTCTTCACATCAGTAAAATTGCTTATTCTTGGTTTCCATTTGAAGACTGAAATGAAACAAGTTAAAAGGGTAAAAATAGAAACACCTTTTCTTAAAGTCCAGATATGGTGATGAATCAAGTAACACTTCATCTGATTTTTCACACTCCGTTGCTGTCTGAACTTCGTAGCACATTTGTTGTTTTGTCTATCCCTGCTTTCCTTACTCGATATTCTTTCTATTTCAAGTTTTTCTTTCTTTAGTGCCAGTTCTTGATTTGTTTTCTTGTCTTCAGCCTCCTACAGGCAATTCTGTGTTGCTATGGTCAACAGCAAAATGACTATTCTCTTGATTGCTAAACCTTTCAGGCCTGGACTTGAGAGCAAGTTTTTATTTCCCCTTCCCTGGTAAGGCACATCTAGACTGACTTGGACAAACCAAAGTAGAAAATCCCTAAGCCATTTTCCTCTCTTCCCATTTCTGGTTTCCAGTCTTATTCCATGTATTTTTGGTGATTAGCCCTTTAGTGCTGAGGCTTATTAATACATATTTTTTGCTACCTTCAAGCATATAAATATCTAGTTCCTTTATAATTTTGGAAACATAATTTTGGAACTTATCTAAGGTTAGAGAATAAATTTTAAGTAAGAATTGTGACTCATATATTTATAAAATAAACACGTAGCAAATATTTTATTAACTCATTAATTAAATAGGGGAACTGGTAAGAAGTTACAGCTGGTTCAAAGGAGAATCCAAAGAACAGACATATTTATATATCTGGAACATTAAAATGAATTTGCCAATGGATGCAAAACTGACTTCTAACTCAGTTGGGAAGGGAATCGAATTGAATCTCCACATGACAGTATTTGTTTGCATAGGTATATACATGAATTATTTTGCATTGCTATCATTTATGTAACAAGTAACAAAGTTGCAAAATAGTTTAAAGGCAAAGAAAGGCACAGAATCCCTAGATGATCAGATAAAGTAAAAGGGTGTTCCACAGAATGCAATTTTCCATTTGAAACACTTTTATTCCAATGTCCTGAACATTTCTTACACAAATATTGAACATATTTATTGCCTTTACACATTGACTAGTTTTTTTCAGCTTTATTGAGGTATAATTGACAAACATTGCAAATATTTAAGGTTTTCAACTTAATGTTTTGATATATGTATACATTGTGAAGTAATGACCACAAACTAATATGTCCATCACCTCACATAGTTACCTACCTTCCTTCCTTGCTTTCTTTTTTTCCTTGTGGTGAGAGATTTAAGATCTACCTTCTTAGCAAATTTCAAGTATACCATACAGTACAGTTAACTATAGTCACCATGCTGTACGCTAGATCTCCAGAACTTATTCATCTTGTGTAATTGAAAACTTTGTACCCTTTGACAAACATCTCCTTATTTCCCCCTTCACTCAGTCCCTGGCAACCACCATTCTAGTCTCTGTTTCTATGAATTTGATTATTTTAGATTCCACATATAAGTGAGATCATGAAGTATTTGTCTTTCTGTGTCTGGCTTATTTCACTTAGCATAACATCCTCCAGGTTCATCCATGTTGTTGCAAATGGCAGGATTTCCTTTTTTTTAAGGCTGAAAAATATTCCGTTGTATATATACATATACCACATTTTCTTTATCCATTCATCCATTGATTGACATATAGGTAGTTTCCATGTTTTGGCTACTGTGAATAATGCTGCAGTGAACATGGGAGTGCAGTTATCTCTTTGAGATACTGATTTCATTTCCTTTGGATAAATACCCAGAAGTGGAATTGCTGGATCATATTGTACTTCTATTTTCAACTTTTTGAGGAATCTTCATATCATTTTCTATAATGGCTATATGAGTTTACATTCCTATCAACAGTGCACCAGTGTTCCCTCTTCTCCACATTCTTGCCAATACATATCTCTTGTCTTTTTGATAATTGCCATTCTAACAGATGAGAGGTGATATTTCATTGTGGTTTTGATTTGCATTTCCCTGACAATTAGTGATGTTTTGCACTTTTTCATATACCTGTTGGCCATTTGTATGTACTTTTTTGAGAAATGTCTATTAAGGTTCTCTGCCCATTTTCTAACTGGATTGTTTATTTTTATGCTGTAGAGTTGTATGAATTCCCTATATATTTTGAATATTAACTCCTTATCAGATATATGGTTTGCAAATATTTTCCCCCAGTCAGTATGTTGCCTTTTCATTTTGTTGATAATGTCCTTTGTTGTGCAAAAGCTTTTTAGTTTGTTGTAGTCCCATTTGTTTATTTTTTATTTTGCTGCCTTTGCTTTTGGTGTCAGATCCAAAAAAATTCATTGCCGAGACTGATGTCAAGAAGCTTACCACCTATGTTTTTTCCTTGGAGTTTTATGGTTTCAGGTTTTACCTTTAAGTCTTTAGTCCATTTTGAGTTGATTTTTGTGTATGGTGTGATATAGGGTCTCTTTCTGGGATTCCCATAATGGATATATCGGTCTGTTTGGTGGTGTCCTATAAGTCTCTCATGCTATCTTCACTCTTTTTTTCCTTCATTCTTCTTTTTGGCTCCTCCTGGATGATTTCCAATGATTTATCTTTGGGTTCGCTGATTCTTTCTTCCACTTGATGTAGTCTGTTGTTGAATCCTTCTATTAAAATTTTCAGTTCAATTATTGTATTGAATTGTATCAGTTCTATGGTTTCTGTTTGGTACTTTTAAAATATTTTCTATCTCTTGTTAAAATTCTTACTTTGTTCATACATTGCTGTCCTGACCTCAGTGAACATCTTTTTGATAATTATTTTGAATTCTTTGTTGGATAAATCACATATCTCTATTTCATTGGGTCAGCTTCTGGAGATTTGTCTTGTTCTTTTATTTGGAACATATTTTCCTATTTCTTTATTTTCCTTGACTGTGTTGGTGCTTGTGCATTAGAAAAAACAGTCCCCTCTCAGCCTTCACAAACTGACTTCATACAAAAGAAGACTCACCACTCAACCTGGTCAGATATTCTGGGTGCTTCTTAAATCTTTGTGCTTGCCCAAACTGCCATTCTTTGTTCTTAGCAACCCCCAAGAATCCAGAGTAAGCCAAGTTCCATAAGCGCCCTGAGACAGGCAGAATAGGATCCAGTCCCTTGAGTAGTACCCAGAAAAGTTGAGATGCTAGACACGAGATACAAATCCTTCTCTCCTTAGGGAGAAGCTGGGAACTGGAGTTTATCATCTATTGGCTCTATATTGAGCCAGGGACGGGAGCTGTGGAAATGCCTGCATGCTTGTTCAAACCACACCCTTTCAGACCATTGCTTTGTTCTCTGTAACCCCCAGAAGCCTAGTGAATGCTAGGCCTGTCAGGTCTCAGAGACAGGCAAGTTAGTTAGAAGCCAGTCTCTTGAGTAGCAGCTGGAAAAGTTGGGGGACTAGATGTGTGGTCCAATGACTCCCAGAGAGAAGATGGAGGCATGGTTTTATTGCTGGAGTGAGCTGGTGGGGAGAAGTTATGGAAAGTCCCCTCATGCCAATTCAAAATCATCACTTTGTTCTTGGTAGTCTAGTGAATGCTGGCCCCACCAGCTCCCAGAAACAGAACAATTATAAGCCAGACACTTGAGTAGCAAAAGTTGGGGCACTAGATGTGTGGTCAAAACCCTTTGCTCCTCAGGTAGAAACTGGGAATTGAGGGTTTCCTCCCAATTGTATGGCACTGTGCCAGGGATGGTGCTTATGGCAAGAGTGAGTTAGCTTTTCCTACCAGTCAATACGGGTCATTTCTCACTTGCTCGATATACAGAAGTCTCTAAACCACTGTCTGGATTTCTCACAAAGGGAACTGATCCTTGTGTAGCTGTTAAATCAGTGGTCTGTCGGGAGAAGGAGGGTCTGCAGTCTCCTATTCCATCATCTTGCTGATATCCACACCTTGACTGATTTTAAAATATATTCTCTAAATGGGAATAGAAACATTCCTAACATTTTTCAAAATAATGATGAAACTAAATAGGAATGAATAAAGTAATTTCTTTTCTCTTTTTGTGCATTAACTATATCTTGTCATTTCATATAAGGAAACAGCATATACATATATTAGGCAAAAATTACAAGATTAACACATGTCCAGGTCACATTACTGTATGAACAATGGTTATCTTATTTTATGTAAATACTCAGTGATTGTGTTGCCACAGGGTGTGGTTCTTAGAAATAGAAAAAGCCCTATTAGTTTTGAATGTTTCACTTCTGAGATACTACTTCTGAGCTTTTTCCTCATGCACAGTAAAACACTCATTTCCTACATGGAGCTCAGACTCACTCTGGGTACTCTCCACTTTGCTTTATTGATCCTCTCACTTTGCTATCACCTGTAATAAAACAGCTGCTGTAAAACCTAAGTCATAATATCTGAAGGAAATAAAGAAGAGACTCGTGAGACGGTTTTAGTTAGCTTTGCAAAATGTTATTCATCACATATCTGTAGTTATAAGCTCAGGTTTTCATTCTTTTTGGTTGATTTAATTATTTTGGATAAAACATCAAGATAGTAAGTCAGTCCTTTATTTTAAAGATTTTTTCTTTTTTCTTTCCCCTTATAGTGCATTACTTCACATAACATGACCTCATCTTGCAGTCCAGCATGATGGCTGAAAACAGTAAACATTTAACTTATGAGGAAGTATTTCTTCTGAATAGGATGAGCACTGTCAATTGAGATTATAACTGACTTCTAGCAAATGGGGGAAAAATTAGTTTTTAAAAAACAGAGTTCTCTGAGTTCCCCGAAATCTGGGCATATGTGCCTGATAGTTTACAAGTGCATAGCCTAAAAGCCATTTCACTGACTTGAATGACAATGCATTTTACGTAAAGACGAAAAGCGACTATTCAGTCTTTTGCAAGATAAAAGGAGCTACACACCACCAATTAAAGGGAGGTGGGCAAGGGGCTGAATGAACCTTGGGAGGTCTGAATACCTGAAAAGATAAAACACAGACAAATACAAGTGGTGAGCTGTATTAACTGAAGCAGAAAGTCTTGCCTGGTAGTTCTGTTGAAAAAGAAATCCTTTAAAAGCAAGTATGTGGGGAAAAAGAAAGGGATTAGTAATAGCAACCAAAACAAAACAAAAAAGCCTCCATGAAAACATAGTCATTTTCACCACAGGCCTCAGTAAACTGCATCATTTTGAATTCCCCAATTATGCCTCCATGCTGCTCTTTGGTGGAGAAAAGTAAAAAAGCAATACCCTAGGTTTTATTGCTTCAAATGACCCAGCACATCATGAGGTGATCTACCGCCGTGTCAAATATGTGTTACATCTTGTCACAAGCTAACCCTTCAGAGCACATTTAAAAGAGTTTCTAATCCTGAACTTTAAACACACATGTTCACATGTCCAAATTGATTTGTTCAGTTTAAATAAAAGCATGGCGTTTACAATGGTTTTAAGGATGTTGAGCTAAATCAACACAGATACACACAAATACGCATTTAAAAATAATTTCCTATTTGACAAAAACAAATAGTTACCTGAAAATATTTAAATAAGATTATAGAGCTTTATTTTATTTTCCTATTTTTTTAAATACAAAATTTGAGATATTTGCCTTATAAAAATGAGGATTGAATTGACTCATTATAATGTAAGAAGTTGATTAAACCAGGATCGTAACTGTAACACAGTTAAATGTCGCAAAGGGATAGCCAGAACTGCTGGTAGTAAAAGATGACGTTTGTACATTTAACGGATCCTCAAACTTTGTTGTGACCTTTAGTGATGGGAGTCTCTATGACAATATGGTGATCATATTGTAAAATGAAAACATTGGGACAATTGAGTTTTTTAAATGACAAAAATTCTCCGATTGTTATGTATATTTATTTTACATGATAAATGATACCTGGAGCAGTTCCTTATTGTTTCATTGTGTCTTTATGGTCCATCAGGATTTGTAGATCTCTGTAGTAGAGAAATTCCACAATTCTCAAAGTAAGCTTTTGGTCTAAATGGGACCATTGATTTAAACACAAGTGAAGTCAGCAGAGAATAGGATCCCTTCTAGTAACATGAGATAGAAATCCACAGATGGATTATATTTATTAATTCGGTTATACAATTTATCATTTTATAAATTATTAAAAAATAGATTGATCATATTGCAAGGCACTGTGATTCACCAGTATTTCTACTACCATATTCTTAACTTACTACAGTCATCATTGCTAATAACTAATTTATTTTTGAATTACACAGGGAGATAAAAAATTATTCATATTATATCTTGCCAGTTTCCTAGTTCTTATGTAAAAAATATATATATTTACATATATAAATATATATATTTCACCAAATCACAGTTTTTAAATAAGATGTGGATTTTCAAGCTGATAAATGGGTATACTTTAAGGTCAAATATTAATATGATTCTAATTATTTCCCAGTATTTATTATTTACTTATATCTATAAGCAAAATATAAACTAAAATGTGCTTTTTTGTTCATATGACATATTTGTATAAGCCATTAAGAGTTTACAATGTACAGCAAGATTGTAAAGTAGATGGAGATTCTATAGTGTTGCTCATTTTATAGAAGAAGAAAGTTTTAATGGTAAAGAATCTTGTTCAATTTATTTCAAATATTATATTTTTCAGTTGTCATTTCCATTAGATTTTTTTAATATAGTTTCTATTTTTCTGCTGAAACTTCCTATCCTCTTTTTCATTCATTTGTTCATTGCAAGCACATTTTTCTTTGCCTACGAGCATTGTTATAATAGTTGCTTAAAATTCCTTGTTTGCTAATTCCAACATCTGGGTCACTGGAGGTAGGCCTACATTGATTTTTTTCTTTTGAAAGTAGGTCACATTATTCTGATTCTTTGTAGAATAAAATACAGTGTTATATTGTATTATTGAGACAGGAATCAGCCTAATGAGATAGGGTCATCCGCAAGGCCCCTGGCCTAACAAGATAAGGCCCCTAACCAACCGGCAAGCTAGGAGAATCAGACAGAGGCCACCCAGATCCACCTTCCACAGTTTTGGGACTTTCTCGGGTTCATGCACGCATCCTAGCACCCAGCAGTTGTCTGAAAGTGACCAAGCCCCATTACCATACTAAAAATCACACCCAGGGGTGCAGAGTTAACAGGCTAATGACACATGCAGTGCATGTGGTGGCATGTCGAACAACAGCACAAGCGCAAGCACAACCCCACCTCTACAGGCCATGACAAGGCACTCCTCCCCAGCCTTGGCCACATAAAAGCCCCACAGTCCTGCTCCCTAGTGAGCTGTCACCTGCCCCTTTCCTTTCCACACCGGCTCCCCTGTGCCTCCCCTGTGCACAAGCTATGAACTTTTATTTCTCTACTCCCGTTTGTTGTCTCTCTTGCTCTCCATCCTGGGGGACAACAAGGACCCAACGTGCCAGTAACATTTCATCCTGTTCATTATGATCTTATGCTGTGGAGACTCTATAGGAACTCTGTTATTTTCCTCTGAGTAGTGCTGATTTTTGAGGTTGTTATTGTTTTAGCAGGTATTTGACTTGGTTGGTTTCAAACTGTAAAGTCCTCGCACACGCGGCAGCTCAAATCCTATTTCAATTCTTTATGTCCTTATGATGTCCTCTTTGCTGTCTGCCCCCACACGCGTGGTTCAAGGATCAGGAGGGATATAGACAAAGTTTATACACAGAATTAGATTCTCCCCTCAATTTCAAGTGACCGTGGATCCCTCAAACTGTTTTCTAGTTCTTCAGGCCAAAAAGAATGTGAGTTTTGGCACTAATAGTTGAAGTTAAAGAAGGTTCAATGTCTGAAAACAACTCATAAAACCCCACATGACAATGCTGACAAATCTACAGTTTATTTCAGGACCAGGCGACTCCATTAAAGTGAGGAAATGCAGCACAGCCAACAGTAATCTCAATAGCAATGGTCCGAACTCTGACAAGTCAGCAGGGAACTCCAACTATTCTCCCCTGTAAGGACACACATCCTCCATATGATCAAAACCCACCAACATGTGCACAAAACTCTTCAGAGGCAGGGGCCCCAGATGGAGCCTCAGTTGGGGTTTTTACACCTTGCTGTCAAATAGGCATATTATAGTACAACAACAAGGCACATATTATCAAGGGCAATCACAAAGAAAAAGAAAATCTAATCAGATACAGTAATAATTTACTTAATTTTATTCTATAACAGTGAAAGAGAAAACAAAAGTGATCAAAATACCAAATTATTAACCATTCACGTTTTATATGTTTTATATTATCAAAATGAATGGTCTTTTGCAAATGTATGTAGGAAATCAATTTGTCTGTGTTCTTTCAATGTTCGGTATAATACATTTTAATGCACAATGAAAATACAGTAAAGGTATTTTTTAGCGAGGAATTTGACAACTGCTATTCTACAAGACAGATCGCTGTATGTTGATTAATAAAAGATCATTTTACTGAACATCAATGTAGCATTATTGAGATAGCTAGTAAAATTTTGCAAATATTGCACACTTATAATCATTCGTTCTAATCTCTCATTGATCAAAACAAATGAGTCAAAGACCAATGATGCAGCTTAACAATAAAGAATAAGGAAAAAAACTTCAAAAAGTAATTATTCTGTCTTCATTTGAATTCTCAGGGAATGCTTTTCCTATAAAATGGTTAGTTGATAGTTTTCACCAATTGAGTGTAGTTCTATGATTAATAATTGTAGCTCTATGATCAATAATTCTCTTATTAAATTATATTTCTATCTAAGTCTCAGTAAACATACCACATGAACTAACAGTGGCAGATAAATAGAGTTCAATCGTTAAAAAATTCTCACAGGACCTGAAAGTCCTGGTTCTTTCAAATCTACAGTTACTTGAAGAAAAAGAATACAATGTAGCAACAGCATTAAAATAAGGATATGAATCACAGACATACAGTACTATAGCAAGAGGACCAGAGAGGTCAGGCAGAGGTTTTTATTCTCCACCATCTGTAGAGTTGTAGCAGGACACACTTTCTCCTATAAAGAACCACAAATGTGTGCACACAACACTTCAGAATCGGGGAGCACAGCATGGATCTCGGCTGGGGTCTTTTATGTTTTACTATTTATACGGAACGAAGTGGGCTCGCCTCCTGGTGAGTTAAATAAGACTCTACACCAGTGGAAGTTGTCTCACAAAGTAAAATGTATCTGCAGTAAATAGGAGGCCATGAGGAGTCATTTCCAAAGTCATGGCGTCCCTGAACAAAGGAAAGCAGGAACTTTTATTTGGTTGGGGAATGAATATTCAAAAGGGAGAGGCGGGTATTTGCTTGCACAGGCTCAGTTGGAGAACATGCTTCCACATAATGAGGCCTAAACTCCTCCTGGAGAGATCTTTGCATTAAAGATAAGGCAAAGGTCATGGGCATAGCTCTTGTGGTGAGCCTTGATTGGTTTCAGGATGGCTGCTGGTTACACCTCCCTTGAGTGCCTCGCTTGGTCAGTTTCAGGATGGCTGGTGGTTACATTTCCTTAACACACAAAAGGAAAAGAAACAATCTGGAAAAGCTGTTAATTGCTTCCAAACCCACCTTTGAGTTTCTCGAGACCCCTAGTTGGTGACACTATTACGTAGATAATTCTGCTGCAAACTAGCTTCAATGGAGGAGTCCTGTGGGGTGTGGGAGTCTCAAGGAGAGCACACAAAAATAAAATGTCACGGTTATCAATATAATGCTAAAAAGCTGTTAACAACTATCCCTAAATGAGTAACTCACTTTTGTTGATTTATTCTTCCAAGTTTCAGAGTATCTCCAGAATTTTCCTGCTTTTGTTCACTTTTCAGAGCCTCTAAGTAGTTGTATTTTGGGCCAAGTATATAGTTGTTATCTGAGGAAAGTTCAGTTTGTTCGGATCTTAGTCATAATTCAAGCAGAGCTCCAATTTGTTCAAACTAACATGGCCAGTAAGTAGTGTGGGAGATCAAGATTTGGCCACCCTGAAATATATCTTTTTACCTTGATTGTTTTCTCTGACGGACATTTGACCTCCCCCACTAACTGCCTAAAGAATTTGACATAGTAACTCCTTCCTGGAACAGATCTTCTATCTGATGGCTGTAATATAATGTAAAATAGATGTTACAATAGGAAAGGCACCAACAAACCCATCTTATCCGAAGTTCTGTCTCTCTGGCCACATTCTCTGGATGGCCCTGGGAGGAGTTGCCAGACAAACATTTACATTTATAAGGGAAATCTCCATTTGTAAAGATATCTCCCACTCTGCTTTGGAAAGAGGGGGGATGACCTCATTTCTAGAAACTTATCAATGTGGAAGGTGAGGTCTTAAATCTGCATAATAACCTTACTCTTGTTTACTGTACTTTAGTGGTAATCTCCTGTAACTGACTCCCCCCACCCCCAACATCCTCCTTTGTCATTGGCTGAACATGGTATTTAAGACGAGAATTTCTGCTATTGTGTTGAGAAACACAATGTCCCTGGTTTCTCCCATGTATACATGTTATTAAACTTGGTATTATTTTCTCCCGCTAACCTGTTTGTTAATTATCTGGCCAGCCATAAGAACCTTAAAGGAAAGGGCAAAGGGAGATTCTCCCTCTTCCCCCACAGTAGCAAAACTAGAAACAGTGCATTAGTTCTGATAACCTAGTGTACTAAGTTTTTCAAACATTATTTTCTACTTTTCTTTATTATTGAGTATTATAGGGCAAGATTTTAATTTTCTACAATGATAAAGAGAAGTTAATAAATATTAGTCTCCAACATATCACATTTCAATCTATTCAGCTTTCTTACACATTTAAGATGTATTAAGAAACAAATTATATGGGATGGTGTTACTAAGACACTAATTCACACCATTAAATATCTTACGTACCAAAATTACTCTATTATATAGTCATAGCCACTATTTGTTAACGAAGCTGTGATAGGTGTTATCCTGAGCAATTCCTATGTATTGTTCCATTTAATCCTTAAATGTCCTATAAATAGATAGCTTTATTATTCCTATTTTATAGGTGAGAAAACTGAAGCAATATGGGGTAAGTAACTTTTCTGATAACTTGCATCTAGTATCGGAGTGACAATTGAATCCCAAAGATTAGGAATTGACTACTGATGGTGCTCAGGGCAAGGTACCCCAGGAAGCACCACTCTGGTATGCGGATTATTTCGAGCTGAAGACAATAAGGACTCAGAGAACTCAGGAAGAGTATTTGAGTTTCCCCTCCCAAACTGCCTAAAGAATTTAAAACAAAAGATCTGTTTCAGGAAGGAGTTATTATCATGACGGCTATAAAGATAATGTAGGGTAGAGGTTACAATAGAAAAGGCACCAACAAGCCCATCTTATCGGAAGTTCTGTCTCTCTGGCCACATGTTCTGGATGGCCCTGCAAGGAGTTACCAGACAATCATTTACAAGGGAAGTCTCCATTTGTAAAGGTATCTCCCTCTCTGTATTGGGAAGAGGTGGGATGACCTCATTTCTAGAGACTTATCAATGTGGAAGGTGAGGCCTTAAAACTGCATAATAAACCTTACTCTTGTTTACAGTACTTTAGTGATGATCTCCTGTAACTGACACCCCCACCCTCAACATCCTCCTTGTCTTTGGTTGGACATGGTATTTAAGACGAGAATTTCTGCTATTTTGTTGAGAAACGCAGTGTCCCTGCTTTCTCCCATGTATACATGTTATTAAACTTGGTATTATTTTCTCCTGTTAACCTGTCTTGTTGATTATTGGGCCAGCCATAAGAACCTTAAGGAAAAGGGCAGAGGGAGATTCTCCCTCTTCCCCCGACACTACATAAAAAAAAAAAAAACCAAAAATAAACCTCAAAACAAAAAAATATTCACTTCTGCAGTTAGCAGCTCTTGTTACTAATGAATCATGATGGAAAGAGGTGTTCATTTCCCACCAAGGACATGTATAAGCACACAAGCATTCTGTTGTATTTGCCACTCACAGAAAGTGTTCATGATACTAAACCATAAAATCTGTAAACTATTACCATTATTGGATTTATATTTTGGATTAAACTATTGACATGTTCAAAGGTTATAAACACCAAGAATCATGTTACAAGAAGATAACTACTGGGCCAGCAGCAACACTTACATATGGCCACAGGTAATGAGAGAGGGTCAGAAATACAGTATAAGATCCCTGCAGCATAGCATGGGCTGGATGCTGCATACTAAAGGGCAAAAATAAGGTGGAGTGATGAAAACAGGGAAGCTGAGTGTCCAAGGTAACTGTTGCCATGTCGACACATCATAAACAGATTGCCTCCTTAGACTAGGTTTAAGGACTTGTCTGTCACTCCTGCTCATGGATATGAGCATTGAGAAGGAATTAAGTCTAAGCAATTTTTATAAAATTTCTACTTCCTAGAAGTTAATGGCTACCACAATGTGAGAAACAGGAAGCAGTGCTCTAGACCTCACAATCTATACAGAAAATGGAAGTTGAATATAACAAGGTGAATGAAATATGGAAGCCTACTAAGAAGTGGATATTATTCATTTAAATGTGATTTTGAAGTTTAAAAATGATGTAAGAAATAGCTAACGTTAGGCAAATATTATTAAAGTTTAATCTCCTAATATATAGTATATCAATAGAACATAGTATGACAATAAGACATTATTATAATGGTTAAAGTCACTTAGGAGGACAAGAATGATGCCCACTCCTATACTGACCTAGAGAAATTAACTTCCACATGTTGTTACTGAACAAAGGGTCGTTATTTGGCCAACAATGTGAATACATCTATACAGGAGGAAGATGCTTTAGAATGAGCATTGTTATGTTTGATCATAGAGACCCACATTTGGAACTTTTCGGGTCCCACGTAAATGTTTTATAAAGCCCCAAGTCTTTTATAGATAATTTACAGGAGAACTCTAAGTTACAACTGGCAGATTTACATAATTACTTCTGGGGGCCCATACTCTGACTTCCTAAAATTTTCATTTCAACCCCTCAGGAAAGTCTTAGAAAACCAAGAATTTCTCTGTAAGGAATGAAAAGTCCTTTAATATTTTTTAAAAAGGCAAACAAATCAAAATCAAAACTAAGGATCAATTCTCATCTTATGTAGCTCATATCATCATGTTTAGATCCATCACCAGAGGAATAAAGTAGAAAAATCAAAATTGGGATAAAAAAGCCTTTTACTACATTTTTCCTATTAAAAGCAAGGCTTTCCGGGGCCGGCCAGGCGGCACAGCGGTTAAGTTTGCACATTCTGCTTTGGCAGCCCAGGGTTCGCAGGTTAGGATCCTGGGTGCTGACTTACTCAGTGCTCATCAAGCCATGCTAAGGCAGCATCCCACATAGAGAACTAGAAGGACCTACAACTAGGATATACAAGTATGTACTGGGGTTTTGGGGAGGCAAAGAAAAAAAAAGAAAAAGACAAAGATTGGCAATAGATATTAGCTCAGGGACAATCTTCCTCAAAAAACAAAACAAAACAAAAGCAGAACTTTCCTAATTTCAGATCCTTAATGAAAGGAAAAGTTAACTGGAATTTATTGGTAAGAAAATTGGAAAATAGGCAATTAGGCAATTGTGTGATCTCTTGGGACAAATTGTACAAATGAGACCACACAGATACATCACAGGAGTGCAAGTTCTGAGAAGAATTGGTTATAATCACTTTATGCCCCTTTCGTCCAGGTAAGTATTATAACACAAATTTATCAAATAGTCTTCTTTAGAAGCAAAGAATCTTTAGTGAGTTAGACAGAGAAAATAGAATTTTAATAATTATATGGACGTTCATTGGAAAACATTAAAAACAAATGCATTTGAAAATTTGCAAAAACACTTGTGTTCTTCTTAGTAATGATAAAAAAAATTGCAAATAAATTACAATTATTCACTACAACTGAAGTGGGGAATAGATTTTCTATCAGGGTAAATCTAATATCTGTACTATATTTTATCTCATTTTGACTTTGTGGTAATAAAAAATTGCTGAAACTGATTCTATCTGATTGGAGATTTTTGTGAAGTTACTTCACATTCTTCTAGAATATAGTTAGTTCCCCTAAGATGCAGGTTTGTTTTCAAATTCATTAATTATTTTATTAAAATTTTGAGTTTTTTAAAAACTTAAGCATCTAGTATTTTCACATCTTTAAAACTCAGCATACCTTAAAAATGAAATTAGAACTCCGAAGGGTGTGTTGCCTCAGTGTACTAATTTTACTCTGGGGAATGACTCCAAGAGAAACAAATGCTATGGAAGATGCTTTTGGTTAGAAAACAATGCATCCTTGAGATGTTACTATCCTTTAGAGTAGATGACACCGATTGTTGGGAATAGACCTCCACAATCTATCTAAATAGAGACAAAGCTGTGAAATCCCTCAACAGTCAAGGAAGATCATCTATGATAATGAGATAATGACAACTCTGCATGTAGAATAGGCTGGAAACTACTGGCAAATCGTACTTTTAGTATAGCAACATTATACGAATCTATCTTGAAAAGAGTATCTAAAATAAACAAATGTTCAGATCATGTGTTTATCTTCTTTAAGATGAAAACTTAGCTTGTTTGAACAATTCAGACCGATTTATTTACCATATATTCTACTTTCTTGACTGAGTATACTTAATATTTAATTTTTTCTTTGTTCATCAGAGACAATATAGGCACTAGTGTGTTTGTCTTAAGATAACAATGATCTCAAGGGATGTTAAAGGGGTTCCAGGACCTAATGGCCCTGAATGGCTTTTAAAAAATTTATTATGCACAAATGAATGTAACTATGTTTACTGATCATTTATATCCAAACATTGCAATAGATTCATGGGGAATTAGAAAACAAAGAATACATATTTATCCTTAATAAACTTATGTAGCGTTTTAAAGGATATAAGATGTCAACATAAGCAGGAAGCAATGAACAAAATATTATTTCATGAAATCATAAATAAGCAAAGCTACAGTTGAGAATATGAGGAGACTTGAGCTAAAGTGTAGAAAGGAAGAAATATAGCTATTGTTTTGGGCATCACAACCATGGAAGTGTATGTGGATTGTCATGGTAAAGAATGTAGAGAAAGAAGTAGATCAGAAGGAAAACAAAACCCCATAGGATCTACTTAAATTAAGGAATGAAGACAGGAGGAGTACATGCAAATAGAAGAAATTATCAAGATTTGATAAACAGAGGATGGAACAATATAAGTTTGTGGAAGCCAATGAAGAATATTTGAAAGAGGAAATAAAAGTCAATAATGTTTAATACTACAGAGATTTCCAGATGAATGGAATCTGGAAATGGGTACTTTGGTGATTAGAAGGAGTTTAGGAATCTCCAATTTTTGTTAAGGTGATTGGAGTGGCGTGCAAAACCCCAAGAATTACTTAGGAACGAGGACATGAAATGTAAGAGACATGGATGAATTTTACTTCTGAATTTAATATTTTCCATCACCTTGACAGGTTGTAATTTAAGATAAGCACAGTAATACTAACACACTAGGAGGTTTATTGTGAGAATTAGGTGGGAAATTGAGAAAACAAGAAAAATATGTGAAGTGGTTGATAAACACCAATGAATTTCTTTGCTAGCAGATGACATGCCTTCTATAATGACAATGGCATTATTAAAAGTTAAGCTCTTTTGCAAAAATTGTAGGTGTCTGTTCAAAATCTCAAGAGTCTATTCTACTCTTTTGAACATCTTTTGATGTTATAAGGTTTAGGAATCAATGATTGCCTTAAAAGGGTAATAATACGTTTTTGTGTGTTCTTGTTTATGTATATATATATATATTTACAGATTTTTTAAAAAAATTTGAAAAAGAGATTTAAGTAGGCTTGTAATTATGAGAGGGAGAGTTTGAAGATCTATGATAGTAAAGAAATACAAAACAACATGAGGTCTCTAAAAGGGCAAGAGAGCATGGAATAAAGGAAGAATTCATTTTGAGTTGACAAGCAAGTTATACTTCTTTCACTGTGGGCAAAGAGAAAGAAGAAAATTTGTTTCTAATACTGCCCTAGATGCTTTTTCCATATGCCTTCTTATGTCTCATAACCGCTTTTTCATGGTCCTTATCACACCACTTTTTCTCAAAGAATTGTTTCTTGCTTGTATTAGTCTGCTATTGCTGCATAACAAAATGCCCCCAAAACACAGCGGCAGGCAGCAATAAGCATTTATTCTCATGCTCATAGATCTATATGTCAGCTATGGTGGCTCTAAGGATTAATTGAAATGGCTCTACTTTAGTTTGCTTATGTACAGGTCAGCTGAGGCCACTATGTCTCATATATCTTATTCAAGAGTCTAGCTAGAAGTGCAGGGGTTACGTGTGCTATGGTTTTTGCATCCTATGGGTCAGGAGCTCCAAAGAGGAGCCTGCAGAAACATGTGATGCATCTTAAGATCTATGCTTGGATTTTGTACTGTTATTTCCATTGCCATTTCAGTTGACCAAAGCAGGCGTCATGGCCAAATCCAAAATCAATGAGCTTAGAAATATACTGCACCCGTAGTGGGAGGTAGGAGGGAGTGAATATTTGCTGAACAATCATTTAACAATCAGTTAAATGAACAATACTCTCTTCTTCACAGATATTCCACATTCCTCTTGTATGTAAAACACACGTACTCCTATTCTAAGACTACTAACAGACTTATCTGCTACAGCAGCGTCACTTTAAGACAAGAATCTCATCATCTGCATCTTGTTCAGGTGTACATCCTCTTGATTTGAACACTTATGAACCAAAGAGACAAGTCATTTATTCTCCGCACACCCAATTTACAATGGTGAAACAAGCAAGAATATCCACAATAAATATTTTCATTCCACAAGGAGAAGGATTATAGGCAGAAGTAGTCAATGGTCCACAGGAATTCTAAATTCCTGCTGGGCAAATGTTGCCAGACGCCCCAACCCTGAGGGTAGAGGATATTCCTTGGCTCAGCTCCAGATTTGTTCCCTGGAAGTAGCTACATATTCTCCGCTGATCTCGACCACTCTTGGTTCTACCCTCCAGGAGGTCCTTCTTTATCTATAATCCTCCTTAGCTGCTTTTGAAACTGTACTGCTTGTTGGTTAAGCAGCTTTGTCAGACTGCTTTTTGTCTGTAGAGAGTTGGTGGCTATCAGGTATTTTTACATTGAAATAGACTGTCTCATTTGTTCCAGGCTAGTAGTCACTTTGTTAATATAGCTTTCTTTATTTTTTTATTATTTTTATTTTTATTTCATTTTATTTTTTTGTTTATTGCAGTAACAAGAAAGAGAAATTAAGAATGCAATCCCATTTACGATTGCAACAAAAAGAATAAAATACCTAGGAATAAACTTACCAAAGAGGTGAAAGATCTGTACACTGAAAACTATAAAACATTGCTGAAAGAAATTGAAGAAGACACAAAAAAATGGAAAGATATTCCATGCTCTTGGATTGGAAGAACATAGTTAAGATGTCCATACTTCCTAAAGCAATCTATAGATTCAATGCAATCCCTATCAAAATTCCAACAACGGTTTTCACAGAAATAGAATAAAGACTCCTAAAATTTATATGGAACAACAAAAGACCCCAAATAGCTAAAGGAATCCTGAGAAAAAAGAACAAAGCTAGAGGTATCAGACTCCCTGATTTCAAGATATACTACAAAGCTATAGTAACCAAAACAGCATGGTACTGGCACAAAAACAGACACACAGATCAATGCAATAGAATGGAAAGCCCAGAAATAAACCCACACATCTATGGACAGCTAATTTTCTACAAAGGAGCCAAGAACATACAATGGAGAAAGGAAAGTCTCTTCAACAAATGATGTTGGGAAAACTGGACAGCCACATGCAAAAAAAATGAAAGTAGACCATTACCATACACCATACACAAAAATTAACTCCAAATGGGTTAAAGACTTGAATGTAAGATCTAAAACCATGAAACTTCTAGAAGAAAACATAGGCAGTATGCTCTTCGACATCTGTCTTAGCAACATATATTTTCAAGCACCATGTCTGACTGGGCAGTAGAAATAATATAGCTTTCTGTAAGCTGTGGATTTGCCCTGTATTTGATGCCAGTGAAGTCCAACTGCCAAAAGGCAGAACCACAAGTTTTTGGATTTTTATTGTTTGTTTGTTTAAGCATGGTGCCTTTCTCTAAGGACACAATTATAGTTCTTTTTACTTATCAGGCTTCTGTAGGACCACACCCTTGTGCTTTCTAGTGGCTCTGTCCAGCTCAAAGAATGCACACAGAGGCCACTTTAATTGACTTAGAGATCTTAACAAAGGGTGTTACATTCTTATCTAGTGCTCTGGATTTTTGTCTTCTCCCTGAAGCTGTGTTGTAATGGTTATGCCTTTGATTTTAACCCTGCCAATTTCTGGTTTCTCTATGTTCCCTCCACGTTCTGATTTCAAACTGCCCAACTCTATTCTGCACTCATTTTTCCCCCCGTAGTATCTTACCAAAGGCAACTAGTAGCATCTACCTCATGCCACTCAAAACTTTCCTGCTCAATACTACAGTTTCATTAGATATTTGTTTTATCTTCCAAGTTATCACAGGCAAATGTTTTATCAAATATTTTGTCATTATATGCTATGGCTCACTATCCTGCCTCTAATAAAAGTTTCTTTGTTATCTATTAGCCAGTCTCAAAGCCACTGTGATCCACTCTAGGTGTGTGATAATGCAGCATTCCCATTCTAGCTACCAATTACTTTATTACCAACTATTGTTACATAAAAAAAAATCCCAAAATTCAGTGGCATACAACAATAACTATTTATTGTCAATGAGAATTCTCATTTATTCTCAAAAACTATTTCCACAGGCACAGGTTGATTGGGGGACTCTGCTCCATCTGTCATATTTTGGGGCTCAGGCTAGAGAGGCAGAAGCTACATGTGGTATGGTCTTCATGGTGGATGTCAAAAGTTTCCAGAGAGTTGAGGAAAAACATTTGATACCTCTTAAAACTTACATTTGGAACTGATGTTCTGCTTCCTGTGGCCAACGCATTTGTCATATGGTGAAGCCTCAAGTCAGCGAGGTATGTAAATTGACTCTGCCTACAGTGGAGCTGGAAATGTAGCAAATATTTGGTGATCAATCATACAAACATTCACACCTCCTCACTTATTCTCATGTTCCCAGATCGTCACCCGTTTCCTTCTTTCAGCTATCACAGCAGGATAGGTGCTTCCATTTTTACTCTGATTTCTATCCTCATTCTGCCCTTTCTGGGATACCTTGTCATCGTGATACCGAACTAAGTGGGCTCGCCTCCTGGTGAGTTAAATAAGACTCTACACCAGTGGAAGTTGTCTTACAAAGTAAAGTGTATCTGCAGCAAATAGGAGGCCATGAGGAATCATTTCCAAAGTCATGGCGCCCCTGAACAAAGGAAAGCAGGAGCTTTTATTTGGTTGGGGAATGAATACTCAAAAGGGAGAGGCAGGTATTCACTTGCACTGTTGGAGAACATGCTTCCGCATAATGAGGCCTAAGCTCCTCCTGGAGAGATCTTTGCATTAAAGATAAGGCAAAGGTCATGGGCATAGCTGTAGTGGTAAGGCTTGGTCAGTTTCAGGATGGCTGGTGGTTACATCTCCTTAACATACAAAAGGAAAAGAAACAACTTGGAAAAACAGTTAATTGCTTCCAAACCCACCTTTGAGTTTTTCGAGGCCCCTAGTAGGTGACAATCACACCACCTTTGTAACAGTCTCATTACCTTCTCTGCCAGCAATTTCAGACTTAACTCTTATTCTTAGTAACTTTTATTTTAGTAAAAGTTCACCCTTGACACTATATCCCCTCTGATTGATTTTGACTCTTGAAACCTAAACCAACTATTTCCATCTCCCTGCCAAAAACACACACACAAACACAAATACACAAACATAGGTCCAATACCATAAGTTCCTTTTAATAAGGGGTCATATTTTCCTTCTATTTTTTATAAGTCCAGAGCCATGTGTAGTAAATGCACATAATAGATAGTCAGTAAATGTTAAACGAATGAATGAGAATTGAAGAGAACAGTGAGCTATTTTGTAGTTGAATGAGTAGCATACATGGTGGGGAAAACTTTTCTATCCACTCACAGTCAAAATGCTTTCATTTCTCATTACTGTCTTTACCATTTAGCAGGCTCACTCGGGTTTGATTTACTTATTCTAATCAGCTGTGAGGCAGAGTGCTTGATCATTGAGCCTATTAAGCTCACTTGATAGATGTGACTCGGGCTAACAGCTCTTCGGAGTCAAGGTTGTGTGCGGGGCATGGGCAGAACTGCTTGAACTCTGTGTCACCTGACTGGCTATAGTCTCTGTGAAGGTGGGAGGAGGTCTGTGTTTCTCATCCTTCTATCCATCAAATAGTAAACCCTGAATGAGTACATGAATGAATGAATGTTTCTGGCTGATATCCAGCTTCCAGATAATATGGTTACCAGATGAGTGTCCTCTGCAACTACGTATTGTGTGTACTTTTCATTCAGGCATAAACCACACTCCAGATATGAAACATTAGGTTCTTTTTCAAATCATATTAATTTTAAAACTACAAAATAGAAAATAATTTATGAAGCTAAACAAAATTGAAAATGGGTTATAATTTTTTTCTAAAAAAACTTTATTTTTGAACAGATGTTTACTAACCAGCTTTTACTGCACTAAGATATAATTCCCTGCAGTGTGTGCTATAGGGGCAATACCAACTGCCATTATGATAATCAGTTGGGGCATAAATTTCATTTATTAGTATTTTGAAATAAAAATGAGAAAAGTATGAGGAAAAGAAAAAGAAACAACTATAATATTTCTTTTTCATCTTGTGCAGATGGAGGTTGAAAGGAGAACCTTTGGTCCACTTACCAGACAAATTAATCATAACCTTCTCTTCAATGAACACTTTTTTTGGCCTATTATTGGTTTGCAATAAAATATAGTAAAGTAATTGAATGTCAGGATACTCCTCACTGAGGCAAACATACTTTTTGTCTATTCAATTTCCGTGTACAAAATTGATGATGTTCTTCACTAGATGTTTGCTTATCAGAAATGGAAACTGGAAGCTGGTTGAAAATTCTCAAGAAAAATAACAGCAAAATATCTTCGTAAATCACATTACTCGATCAAAATCATTGCACATAAAAAACATTCAGGAGTCTCTGTTGTGACTTAAATCACATTGCTAAAAGACTTTCCCAAAATTTCTTTCAAAGTTTTCGCCTACGCACACATGCACACACACACATTGCTTACATAATGGGGGGCTACTTCAGCATTTGAACATAGATCAGTGCAAACTAGGGTTGAGTTTTCCAATATGTAGTGAGTGGGTAATTAATTTTTGTCAGAGGAAACCAGCGAACAGTTAGCCATTGATGATTAAGCAGCTAGTAACTATGGGGGATCAGAATTGGCCCCCACCCCACTAACTAACCAAAGAAGTTTGGGATGGGACGCCTGCCCCCAGAACAGGACATCACCATAGACATCTCTATTGTCTGGGTGGGTCCCTGGCTAAGCCCATTCTTAGTTCTGGTTACCCTTTATAAAAGACATTTACATTTGTAAAGAAAATTTCCATTTGTAAAGGTATCTTCTTCCCTATACCAGAAGGAGGGGAGGGATGGCCTTACCTAGAAACTTATCAGAACAGAAAATGAGGACTTAAATATGCATGATAAACTTACCCATTGTTAACTGTGCTGTTTAGGTAATATGCTATCTGACTCCCACTAGGTTCCTATAGGTAATATCCCCCTGGAGCCAGGGTCACCATGGTAATGGGTGTTTGAGCTATTTTTTTCAGGAACTGAACCCCTTGTCCACTTCAGGCCAGATTGAGACCACCAACCTGTCAACTGGGCGCTTTTGATGGCAGGAGGTGGGAACTCCACCCTCAGGGCATGCTAATGCTGCCATTCTGTGAGCATGTGTCCTAGGAAGAGGCCTGAAGGCTGACTACGCTTGTGCAGATCAATTACCTCATCTCTCCTCACCTCCAATCACTTCAGACCACCTTGCCCGCTTGCCCATGAACACCCCTGAGTCCCTATTTTTGGGGAGGCGGATTTGAGACTTATTCTCCTGTTTTCCTCGCTTGGCTGCCTTGTGATTAAACCCTCTCTCTCTGCAATCTCGTTGTCTCGGTGATTGGCTTTCTGGGCAGTGGGCAAGAATGGACCTGGTGCCGTAACAAGGATGGAATTTAGTTTTTATTAACAAAGAGAATTTCATAAAAGATGATTTGAAAATCCTAATAGGTAGACCCAATTGGCTGCCTGGTAGTAAAAATCTAGCATAAACTAGCAGGATGAGAACTAACTCTTGTAGAAAGCCTGCTATATACTAGGTACATAGTGATTTTCTGGGAATTATTTGACTTAGTACTCACAATAGGTGAAGTAGGTTCGGTTATCCCCAATTTACAAATGAGAAACCTGCAGCTCAGAAGTTAAAGCTTAGAGGACCCTAACTCTCATATACAAATAAGTAGCAGAAACAGGATTGAAACCAAAGAACTATTTGACTCCAAATGTTTTCTTTTCAGCAATATATTGACTCCCCGATAACATTTTGCCCTGCAGAAATCTCATAGCAACAAAAACATTGAGAAACATTAAACATCATGTAACCTTAATTTTTTCTATATATTGGTTGAACAACTAATTAGAGAAGTGTTGTAGATATCAGGGCATAAGAACTTTTAGATAGAACAAGAAACTCAAGTTAAACATAAAGATATAAATAAATATTAGGGAATATTTATATGCATATAGTGGTCGATATCATACACTTCAAATATAAGGCCCCCAGGGGGCAGACATATGGCTGGACCTGAGAGATAATGATGAGTAGGGCAGGAGAAAGATTGTTCAGAATAAGGAATATTAAAAGAGGTCAGCTCTCAGAAATAATAATAATAAAGAAAAAGAGAAAGAAACATTATCAAAGTGAGGCAAGTGCAAGAAGTTCTTCCACAAAGAGAAGCATTATTTACTGGACTACTTTATATTTTATTTCCTTGAAATTTTAGCGTGACAGGGTGCAATTGTTGCCCCTAACCTTAGGGAGTGTGGGTGTATAGTGAGGAATTATCAGGGTAGACATTTCCCTTGTTTTCCTCTCCATCCAGATTGAGGCAGAGACAGACAATGATCTCTATCCCTCATGGTGAAGAGCTCTGCAGACTGGTGGCAGGCCTCGGGGAGACAACTCTATGCAGTGGTCTCCAATTCTACCACCCATCCTACACAGGCTTTAGAAATGTGAGTGGTCAGCCTCATAAAACCACCAAGATTTGAACCTTAGGGCCAGGGAGAGATGCTCCAGTCTTGATACCACCGTGTTTGTGTGTGCACTTGTCATTTCAAGTCTCAAAAAAAATCCCCTGAGATTCCCACTACCTCAGTCTTCTTTTTGCATTAATAGTCTTCCAGGTATATTTATCTTGCCTACAGATTCAAATATCAAGTCTATGGTAATTAACCACAAAATTAAATCTCTTAAGCATAAAGAACATATCTCTGTATGCACACTGGATATTCTTGTCTCAAATTCAGCATGTGTAAACTATGGTCCAGAATCAAGCTCACAGCATACTAGCTATATGTAATCACATTACCTAACTTCTCTGTGCTTCAATTTCCTCATCTATGAAATTAGGATTAACAACCCTTCCTTGAGGGTTGTTCTAGAAGCAAATGGGTTGTTACATAGAATGAATGTGCTTAAAATAGTGATTGGCATATGATAAATATTCAATAAGTTTTATCATTATTTAACTCTACAAATGTTCTATTCTTCCTCTATTCACTCTATTTTAGTCAGGGTAAGCTGACTAAGCTGTCATAACGGCAACCACAAAATCATAGCCAATTTACACATAGAAAAGTTCATATCCCACAACTCAACATGGGATGACATTCTAGGATTGCGTCTATCCATCAAGTGACTCAGGGATCTAGTCCATAATGGTTCAGTTATCTCAGCTCTTGATCTCCACTGTCTTCAAGGCCAGAGAAGAAAGAGCCAGAGAGTTGCACACCACTTAAGTTATTTTTTCCCAGGAGGGGCACACATGGTTTCTGCTCACAGTTCACTGAGGAGAAGTAGTCACATGATCTTACCTTATAGCAAGAGGCATGGGCAATATGGGAACACGCAGATATTTGGTAAGCATTAAATGTCTATGTCCCAACTAAAACTTCACCATTCACTCTGAGAGCCAAGATGGAAATTGTTGACTTCTCCCCTTCCCTCTTCATCTATAGATTTACTTCAACTAAGTCCTGTCATTTCCCTCCCTTTAATGTCTCTGAGATGAGCTTCTTTCTCTCCACTACTGCTTCTGCTCCAGTAGATATAGACTCTCACTTGGTATTCTATCTGATCTGACTCCAGCTCTCTGCACTATAATCTATCCATCTCAGTACTTTCAGAGTTACCATTACAAAGGTATGAGTATAGGATTTCTTTGTATGAAAAAGTTCTGTTTTCTCACATTTCTTGTGATTAGAGCAGTCTCCTTCTGGACATCGGTGATTTTGCAAGAGAGAAAAGAAAACACTGGGTGGTCTTGTACCAGTAATTAAATGCTCTGGCCTGGAAGTGACACTCTTGATTTCCACTCATAACTCATTGGTCAAAACTGGCTTAAAAGGCCCTTAAAAATCTAAAAGTCCTAATTCTCCTGGCCTACTTTCTATTCACTTTTATGATGACCTCTGCATCATAGTTTTTTCTTATTTATTTCACCAAATATTTATTGTCTACTGCTATGAGTCAGGAATCATATACTTCCATATGGACATTCATATTTTCATGCTTATTTCATGTTCTTGCCTCCTCAAATAACATATTTTCCTTCTCATCTAAGACCATAAAAAATTTCTTTAAGTCATGATTTAATTTAACCAAGTAGGAACCCAATTATCCATTCTATACCCAGCCAAAGCTACATTAATCCCATAGAACATTGTTCACCTCTTGGTACAGTGTTAATACCTGAATTACTGTAGCTATTGATTAGTCTATCCTGCATTATAGACTGTTAGCCCCTTATGGGTAAGGAACTGGTATCATTCATCTTCGTATCCCCAGAACTTGGCACAAATTGTGTACTTAAAGTTGTGAATTAAACTAAAAGTTTGGCAACAATTCTACAGGGTAAATGCTTGCAGGAACACTTCAAAATCGAAGTGCTAATTCTAAAGTTTTTTCACAATTAGGCTTTCACTCCATAAATCACTACCATGTAACAAAATGTGACAGATGCATTGGCTCAGGCAGTTCCACATCCATTCCAACCTTTTTCTAATATTCTTTCTCATAACGCAGATGCTGAATTACTAAAACAGAACAAAACAAGAATACAAGATTCCTTGTTATGATGTAGATCCTCAAGTCAGACACACTTGAATAAGACTTGAATTAAAAACTGAGTCAAGTGAAGAGAGAAGCAAGGAAAAAGGCATCCATTTGTGTACGTGCATGTGTGTGTGAGTGTGTGTATGTGTAGTATAGCACAAGTGTTGTGGTTATGAAGCAAGCATCTATAGTAATGAATTCCTGAGACGGCAAGAAGTTTCCTGATTATGGCAGGAAAAGCAGCCCCCTTGGAAGCCCAGTTATGTTGTTGGCTTGGAAATTATTCTTGGGATATCAACCTAGAGTCTATTCCTACTGTCTCCCAATAATTCAGTAAGAAATTAAATTCGTCATATTATTTTCTGTGTATGTTAACTTGAGTGGGTTCTGTCTTTCCTACTAAACTCAAACTGATACAACAATTTGTGCCTGGTAATAAACCTCAAGGAAATGGGCATCTGGTATTGAGTATCTGGCCTGGTTGTGTTTGAAGACGTTGAGGATCTTGCTAACATAAGAGTACAGAACACTGTTATTCCATCATATGCTATATCAAAGCAACAAATTAAATGGTTATCTGTAGCCTCTTGGGAGAAAGCGTTTATTGAGGAAAGCATTTGATGAGCTGATTAGCTGCTACAGTCTACACGTATCACGAAAATGAAGAACACATGAATTCTGGAGTGCGTGAACTGCTTCAGCTGCGCTGGAGGGTATAGAAAAGGACAAGGATAAGCCCAAGTTTCAAAGTCCTACTCAAGACACCATCCCAGCTCCAGACAATTTCTGAGAGTGCCCTTAAAGAATTATAATCTCTCATGCAGTGAAGGCATATGCTTAGCATCCATGAGAATCAGTGCATTAATCAGAATGGGCTAAGCTGTTCTGCATTAAAAGCAACCCCCTAAAATCTAGGTAGCTCAAAATAAAAGTAGTTTAAACTCCATGTCCATTGCTGGTGAGGGGGAGGCTTCCTTTACAGTCTCTAAGGGACACCGACTATTGATATAGCCATCTATCTTCTTGAATATAGTGGCTATGCTAGTTGTAAAGAAAATTATGGAATGTCTTGTACCAGAAATTAAATGCTCTATCCTAGAAGTTATATATATAATTCAACTCACAACTGACTGTGCATAAACAATAATATGGTTCTACCCAACCCCAAAGGAGTCAGTAAGTGCAATCCTAGGACATGTCTAGAGAAGCAAAAATGAAATATTTGGTGAATATTGGTGAACAGAGGTAATTACCACAAATTGCACAGCGAGTCTAATGCTATTGATTGCTACATTAAGGTATTGGAAACATTTACAGTCTTGACAGATATCTAGTGAGAAAATTAATATATTTGTTGTGAAATAACGACCTCAAAAATTAGAGTTGGAACATTTGTGTGAATGTAGTTGACTCTGAACTCCTGGAGTGCCTAATGAGCTTTCCTTGCCCATAGAAGTAGCTTTTTCTCCTGAGTGATGAGGCTAATTTTGATTTGCTTTAAGACATGGGATAATGTTACCTCGAGGAGATATCTATTCTCTAGCCTTACCATTACTACCTCCTGTACTGTATATACATCTGTAGAGAGGGATTTCAGGATGACCTAGAGATAAAGTTTATTCATCATAGCCAACTTGGAAATGAGGAAAATGTGTGAGAATTAATTACAAATATGCTAGATGAAGGTGGAAAGAACATAATTTTAGTTATGGATAAACATATTTCTAAGTCTGTACTTACAAGAAAATCTGAGTATTATTTCTAACTGAGATATCCGAAAATCTTTCTTTTTTGTTGGTTGATTTCTTAAATATGGGCCCAAATACGGCTTGTACTAAATTGTCAAAATGCCAAAATGTCCATGGTGTAACATAGAAGGAGGGATTCTAACACCTTGATGAGTTAACAATGTTGGAGTGGCTTAATCATGTATAATTAATTTATATATCCACTAACTGTGACTCCTGAGAGAACTCAAAGGAGATTCCTTTCACCAAGTCATTGAGAAGGCCATTGGTGAGGAAGCCATAGCATACTATTTGCTATTCTTTGTAGTATGATGATGAGGGTTATATTGATATGGCTTCTGATTTTAATGAGTATGATGAGATCTCAGAATTCACAGGCCAAGTAGAAACATTTAATGGACAGAAGCAAGAACATCATGGTTTTCATAATAAGTAACAGAATAGCAATCAGAATTTCCGACTAATTATTCGTGGAATACCAAAGATTAACGTCGATGGGCAGCCCACTAAGGCCTTACTTTAATTTTTATACTAACTACTATTTTTATAACTGCAAGTTTTACATTGTATTTATTACAAAGAATATATTATTTATAACTAGAAATATTGTAGAATATTAAGGGATAGTAAAATTGGGGCTCTAGAAGTCTCTGAACTCAGTCCCTCAACCTCCATGGCACTGGAACCCCCCATCCAGCCACATTTATGCATGTCCGCACAGAGAGTTCCCTATGAGCAGCTGATTGAGAAAGAAGAGAAAAGAACCTGGTTTACAAACAGTTCTTTAACTATTTATAGAAATTTAACTATTTATAGAAATAGTTAAAAGTGGGCCTATAATGCTGAAGCAGTCTACTGTTTGGAAAGGAGAGTGTGGAAAGTTCTGCCATTCTGCAAAAATTCGAATGATACACTTTGCTGTCACATTGCATGGAAGAAGCTTGGCTGCAGGTATGGGTTAATATATATTCAGAAACAATGGGCAATAGTTTGGCCAGATTGTCAGGGAATTCAAAAGAAAACATTAAAAAATGGGTAGATTACAAAGAGGTTTGTTTATGACCTTCTCACAATAGACCCAGAATGAGAGGATGTTTGTGTGTTATGTGCTTCTCTTGGTGGGAGAAGCTCTACGTTAGGTGAACAAGACAGCATTTTTTATGATATTACTTGGCCTCTTTTCCTAGGCATCCCAGCTTGCTTAAAGGGGTTGGGGCAAAATTGATCCTGCTGGTAGGGATAGAAACTATGAATGAGTGCACATAGACTGCTTTTCTCTTCACTATCTGGCTGTGCCACTTGGTGTGCCCAATTCCAGCGGCAAAGAGCAATTCTGAGGCCTCCAAATGGCAATATATCTCTAGAGGACCAGTTAGTTAACTTGAGACATGTCAAATATGGAAGGTTTTCTTACTTGAAGAGACATCTATCCTGATTTATTCTTCTCTGACTGCCATGTCTCTGCCAACAATGCCACCATGAACTTACTGAACATCAAGATTCAACACCAGGCTATTCTGCCTCTGAATGAATGAACTTATTTCCCAGCCAAAGTAATGAGGAAATTGGTTTATACCCATAGAACTCACCAATCTTACTCTATCACCCAGAAGTAACTGGTTGAACAGACTCTTAAGGACTCTGTTATTGTGCTAGTTAGAAACAAAACTTTGAAAGCATGATGTCCTAGAGGAGAGAGAATATTCTACAAATCAGTGACCAATATATGAGGCTGGGCTAGTTCTCTCATAGTCAGAACACACGGAACTGGAATTGTTGAGTGAACTAGAAGTAGCATTTCTTATACCTAATAAGCAATTCACAATATATTTTCTTCTTTTCCTTGCATAGCAGAGTTCTATTAGTTTAGAGTTCTTAGATAAATGCCTCCGCTAGATAAAACAATAGTGATGTCATTGAACTTGTCATTGAGATCACTACTTGGTCATTTTGGGTTCCTCATGCTGCTAGACCAACAAGCCAAAAAAGGGGAATAATACTGTTATCTGGGATAACTGATTCTGATTATCATGGGAAAATGAGGTTGTTTTAATACAATAGGGGTGAGGAGGATTATTTCATGTACTGCCCTGTCCAGCATTATTAGTTAGTGAAAGACGAAAGTAACCACACATATGCAGGAGCATCAAAAGTTAGATCCTTTAGGAATAAAGTTTCGGGCCACCCCAACAGGTAAAAAATACTGAAGAGTAGAGGTAGTAACTGCAAACAAAGGAAATACGAATGGATGACAGAAGAAATAAGTTGAAAATCTATTACCTTGTGCAAATATAGAGGCTAAGGAAGCTACCTATATATTCTTCATTTATGCCTTTATATTAATCAAATTTCTTTTGTTTCTCTCACTTTGTCCAACTACCGTAGATAGGATATATTAGTGTTACTTTTATCCCCTAGTTAATTGTAATGGCTATCATGACGGGATTCTAATTAAACTAGAAAAGAAGTGAACATAAGGCAGCATGTGCTTTGTAAGTAAAATTTGGATACTATTTCATTTGTATGAAAGCTGTTTATATTTTTTAGGAGGTTTCTGTTGTTACCAACTATTGTTGTTTCAAAATTTAAGGATGGAAGTAGGTTACCGAGTAGCAAGTGTTGGACTGTAGCGGATACACAATATTGATTTGATAATGAACCATTCTAGCTACTTTGTAAGAAAATTCCTACACAGAAGGGGGTCAAAAGCTAAAAAATTAATTTTCTGATCTTCCTTGAACCTAGAATTTCAAATATGATCTAGGTACTGCAAATCAGGTAGACTTGAGCAAAACTTGCATTTAGAATTAAATTAAGTCGGAAAAGGGGCAGGGCTCGAGGCATCTGGTTTGCACATGAGGATTACAGCGGAGGTGGTGTGGAACTGTAGCGGTGACTTCCTGTTGCTAAACGTAGCTTTCTTACCCATCATAGAAGGAACAGTGGCTTCCTTGATAGCCCAGTTCTGGAGCATATTTTTAGTAAGAGTTCCTGAAAGACCAGACTAGAAATAGTTTTTTCAGCACCCCCCAACCTTCTGTAAGCATTTAATCCTCAAGAATAAATCCCTTTCTGCTAATATAAAATAAAGTGGGTTCTTTTCTCTTCAATTGAACTCTAAATGATATATTAATGGAATGTCTAATATCGACTGCAGTAATCTCAAGGTAGGGGCGGCTAGGGCAAAAGGGGTGACAGGGCACATGAGTATGGCAATGGATGGTAATTAGTTTTTGGGTGGTGAACATGACGTAGTCACACAGAAATCAAAATATACTGATGTATATCTGAAATTTATATAATGTTATAAACCTCAATAAAAAAAGAATTAATGATATTGTTAATTACAATATGTTTTAAAAGAACCACGATATAACCTTACATTGAACTTTAAAAATATCTGACATTATCTTTTCTATGACTAACAGAAAACTCACCATGAATAAAATAATGACGTTCATGGGATGAGAGCTAACACTTTTGAGTGCTGTCTCTCTGCCAAGGATGAAACTAGACACATCAATAGTATGAAATAGAAGTAATTGTCCTTGTTATATAGATAAGAAATTTGAAAGTCAAAGAGCTTAAATAGAGTTCAAAAGTCACATAGCAAGAAAGCTAGACTTATTACAACGTAGGTCTCTTTGACTTTTAAGTCCATGGTTTTCCCTTGCATCACATATTTTTTTTCTTCTTTCCCCAGTATGTGCCATTACTATGTTTAAACCTATAGAATAGAAATTGTAAACTCTTAAAACAGACCTGGAAGAGTCAGGCTTTTACTTTTAATTTCTATCATCCAATGTTCTTATTATATTCACCTCCATTTTAAAAGACCCCAATAAAACCAGACAAAATATGCATATATATATATGTATATATATAGTAAAAAGTATTTGACTTTTCTACCTGGCAATGTTTACAAAGCTTATGGGGGTGTACTGTACTACATAAAGTTTGTATAAATCTATGTTTAGAATATTGAGTGGAATTTCAATGTTTTTCATCACAGATTATGGACATAATTTATTTCTGTGAACTCCTAGAAATATATTTTCTTTCTTTTCTTCCTTCCTTCCTTCCTTTCTTCCTTTCTTTTCTTTCTTCCTTTTCTTTCTTTCTTCCTTTTCTTCCTTTCTTTCTTTCTTGACTTCTGGCTCAGAGGGTTTTCATGAGCAAGAGCTATCTCTATTCAGTGGCTAAACTCCATTTTCCATTGCTCTCTATTTCAGACCGTTTGCATCCGCCCACAGCCTGCTCTACTTCCCTATTCACACCTCTGTGTCAGACAGTGACATTATCATTTTCTCTGAATCTACCTTTCATTTGCCTGCTGCTGAGATTTTGCTAAGGCTTTTCATCTTTTCTGTATATCTCATCTATTTTTTTTCTGCCCATCCATGCTATAGAAAAGCTAACATAATTCCTCAACCTGAAGTCTTAAAGGAGTTCCTATTTTCATTTATTTCATAATGAATCATATACAGTCTCTTTTGGCCTGTCTTCATTTCTAAATTTGTGTGGTCCTTTTATTGTCAAATAACTTTTCAAACTAGTTAAGAGTGGATGTTTTATTCACCACCCTTGCAGTATATTTTACAGCAATTAAGTGCCCAACCAAGTTTAGAAAAATGTAATGTATAATAAAAAAAAATTAAAAGATGCTTTTTTGGGCCTTCCTGGCATCATCACTATGCAACACTATGCAATTTTAGATAGTTCAGGTTTAATAAACCAGTATTTACTTGTGATCATTTTGAAGTTTTCCTACCACGCTATTTTCAACTCTGATCATTGAGAGACATGTAATATGTGCTCTAGTAATAAAAAATAAAGAACAAGTAATATGCCAACAAAATAATTTCACCTATAGTCCTATTTCAACTAGAATTTGAAAAAAAAAATAAGTGAAGGAGCAGAGACTGCCTGAACTCATTCTCTGCTAATCTGGGAATAAATCTTCTCAATGAGAACCTTATCTGAGATTTTTGTCTCAAACACTAGCATGAATAATGTGTAAGTTTCAACACTCAACAGACCATTCTTACAGGGCATTATGAGCTTTGTATTTCTACATGGGGGAAAATGAATATATAGGACTATATTATAGAATAACTTACTTTCAGAGAAGGAAAGGACATTAGAGGACATCTAATTCAGAAGCTCACCCAAACTAAGTTTGAAGTGAGACCGTCATCAACATCTAGTGAGCACCTACCGTCGTTATGAGACCCTGTGGAAAAATGCAAAGGAACCTTAGACAGAGTTTTTGTCCTCCAGATGCTACTTCTTGAAAATTATTTAATTCATAATCAGATCTTTTGTGTTATTATCTTGCTGCATTTCTTAAATTGTAATAAAAATGATTTGAAAGCCATTTTAATGTGAAGTTATTATATATTATCATTTATCAGAACTCAAAGGCTGTAATGTATGAAAATTCTTAAATATAAGGTTACATTTTAAAGTATGCTTTATGCAAATGAACATGGTTTTTATATCCTTTCCAATAACCTTGATAATGTGTTTTCAAATGGAACAACCACTTCAAAAGAGGTCTTTCTATATTACTTGTCAATCATTAAGACATATTCCTTTCTTATGCGTTACAAATGTGACATATTTCTGAATTAGGGGTAAATACTTATAATCCATTCAGGAATTTTAAAAAATACAGTGTTAATTTAAAAAATGATTGATCATAAAAGGAGTGGATATCTGTATTTTGGTGACATGTGAGTCATTATATTGAAGTCAATCTCATAGTCTGTGAACAATAAAGTAATAAAATAAAAATGATTTTATTTATTTAAATATATATACACATGTATGTGTATGTACACACATACACAAGTACATACACATATATGTGTATTTATATCCCATAGTAATTTGACTCTTTGCTATTAAAGTCCTTATTATATGACATTCTAATATTGTATTTATTTGTGTGTATTTTCCTCTAATCTATATGCGTTTTGGAATAGGGACCATCCTTGTCTTGTCGACTATTACATCACCAATTCTTAGCCTGGCAACTAACATCAACCAGCCACTCAGCAACTATTGATAAATTTCCATATTGTAATCTATTTTTATGATTTATTATGTGGCTACAATTTAACTGCTGCTGTCATAGTTCAAATATTTTAATTCTAAATTAAATAATTTAACTTAATTATATAATTTTACTCTTGAGTTTTAAAATTAAAATATACACTTAACAAAGTGGGTATACAAAACTATTACTGAGGCAATGTAATAAAAGTATGTTGACAAGATTATGTAAATAGTAAAAAATTTGATGCAATAAAATCAAAATTATTACATAAGAAAACAATGTAAATAATAGATTAAAGTATAAGCAATGAGAGAATGTAAAAGAAACAGCTTTCCATGCAGAATAATTGCCAGCTCTAAGTGCAAGTGACAGCGATAGATGCCACGACTGTAAATATATTAAGAGAGGATTGAAGGGGAAATGACCCTTGAGGTGGAGGGGTCATGAGAGTAAGAATAAAAATACAACTTAAAGGAAACATTTTGATGACTTTGAATCCAAGCAAACTTTGACCAAAGAATAAGGTTAACACTAATCTCTCTATAAAAGCGAATAGAAAACCTTAGCTGGGATTTGAAAAGTAGTGTATTGAAATAAAATTAAATGAGAGCTTTAAGGGTAAAGTCACAAGGACCAACCACATGTCTAGGTAGATGCTTACATCAACTGAAGGTTAGAGAGGATATGGGCTTATCAGAAACAATTCAAGGCTGGTTCTCCAGGATAAAACAATGCTCCCCTGTTCGTATTTCTGCTAAACTCTGTGTATGGGCCTGCTATAAACTATCCAAGTTAGAAAGCAGCAACCTTTCTATCAAAGACAGTTTCTCACCTTTACGGAACTTCTCCAGGGGTGATCCCCTACAAGCTTACGGAGTTAATGATTTATCAATTTCAACTCTCTTTTGCATTAATTCAGGTCTATTTTCTCTCATTTGTGCCCTACGAGTAAATTTGGTAGATAATCTCACCATGAATCTGTTCATTCATTTATTCATTAGTTTATTATTTCACTCCATAAGTATTTATTAAGCATCTGCTCTGTGCCAGATTGTTGCAGTAGCCGTTCAGCTCCCTGAAGGACCCTCTCAGAGTTTCCCATGCTTACGGACTAAATGAGTTCACACCATCACAACTTTTCATTCATTTGGAGTAAGATAGTTTGTTTTCAAATTTGCATAGTATTTTAGAGTTATAAGCGTCACTATATAATTTGGTGTTCTCAACCAGACTGAGAGCTAGTTAAGCAAGTGATTCGACTGCCTAATTTTCATAGGGGAAAGCCAATGCTCCAAATGAATTCCTGTTTTCCCCCATTAAGTTGTTCTTCCTAATGTTTTACCTGCTTCATATTATGTCATCACATTTACTCCATTTTCCAAGCAAAAACTATCAGTCATTGTTGTCTACTCCGTCCTTCATCCCTCATATACTAGCAACAACGAATTGCCAGCAGTTACTTTTTCTCTCAGTACTTGCTTCTTCAGCCTCACTACTTTGTTAGTAGAATATGCTCCTGACTTTTCCCTGGACAGTTCACCCCAGCCCAGTGCCTGGCACAGAGTAAGTGCTCACTAATTAATTAATGCTCTGGGATTTGCCTTTTGTACTTTTCTGCAGTGGTATGATAATACATTTACCCAAAGACATTCCAGTGAAGGGGTTATGAGAGTGAAGTCAGGCTGCCTGGGTTCAAAGCTAGTGTCATTACATCTGACCCCATAGCCGCTTACGTACCAGGGAGTAATAACAAAAGCTACCTAGGGCAATTGTTGGAGGCTCTTTGTTAATGCATAAAAAGTAGCTTCCTCAGTAGCTGACATAAGTTAAATGAGCTCACATCCTTCTGACACTCTCTGCAATGTCTATTTTGCTTTTTCGATCTGGAAAATATCCACTTATACTTCAAGTCTGAGCTCAGTTGTTACTATCTTCATGAGGCCTTTGCCAAACGTCTTAGGGACGTGCACCATTTTATGCATGTGAAATCGCCACTTTTCTCACATTATTGAAGTTATGTGTTCAGACATCTATTTCCCCCACTAGACTATGAACTTCTCTGAGAGGATCAATCTTGTCAGAATCTCTTTTGTATTCCTCGGGCCTAATGAGGAGTCTGGCACTTTAAAGGACAGAATGAATATTAGGTAAAGTGATTTTCTAATATTGTAATACTAGTACATTGCAGAAAAGTTCTTAGTTCTCTCTAAATAAAATAGTAAACCAAATGACAAAGGTCACATTTTGAAAGAAAACCAACTTGCATCAATGTTATTAAAATATCTCCTTAAAGTCATCAAACCCCAGATGTCAATGGGAACAGAAGCAGTTTTATTTCTAAACTGTGAAAAACTCTTGCTACGCTATCAGTTGAGGTGCATTCTACCTTGAAACTACTTCCCTTTGTCGGAAGCCTTTTGTGTACGATTCCCTGGACTGCTTGCATCTCCCTGCACTTAGCTCTTGGCTTGCTCCGAAGCTGACTACATCAACATGCCCAGTTTTCCTTTCAATTGAACAAATAGATACTTGGCTTATGGGAACAGGCTGAACCGCCCACTACAGGGGTTGATTCTGCCAGGCCTTGCCTCTCAGCTGCACCTGATTCACACTGAAAATAAAAATCACAAGCACAAAAGTGGTAGCTCCATTTACCTGTATATTCTCATTACTTTTCGTGTCCAAAGAAGAACTGTCATCTGAGAGTCAAAAATAATGAACTCGCTCTTGTTCTCCATGTTCTCTCTGCCTTCTAGCTCCTCCTTTGGCTACTTAATGATTCCATTTTCTATACAATGTGGTTGTTCATTTGTGATGTGGCTGCTTCAATTCACTGAGGACTGGGGAATTGTGATTTTCACAAATAAGACTGAAGTAAATAACTGTGGAGGGATATAGGAAAATAATAATCATAGTTATAACTTATAATCACCTATGATATGCCATATTGTCATGTGTATTGTCTTAGTAATTTTACTACAACATTTAAGGTTATTTTTGTCAGCTGAAAATCAGACTCAAAGAAATTCAGAGAGTTTCTCAAGGCATATAGCTAAGCTGTTGTAAAGGTAGAATGTGTGCCCTGGGCAGTTTGATTTCTGTGTCCATGCTTTTTTCCCTATATTTTACTGATTCCAACATCAGAACTTCAGCCAGAAAAAGCCAGTTCTATGATGTCAGAAGAGCAACTTTAACCAAAAGGAGCCCAGAGTATAGATATGTTCTCTAGAAGAGCTACACCCCTCCTCGGATTATTTTAACCCCTCAATAAAATAAGTAATGGATATTTGAGAATGATCCATTGTGGACCTTTATAGAATGTGTTTTTCTACTACTATAGGCTCTATTTCTGTGTGCTAATAAAACTCATTTTGCACAATATGTTTTCCAATGGGATATCCAATACAATGTAAGCTTAAGCTGTTAGAAACGTGTCTCCCACGTTAGGTAGCTTGGTTCTCTGTGTCATGTGAGCTATAAGTTTCAAGAGACACCCCAAACTAACGCCCCACGCCAGCCATGCCTGATTCTTTGTCTTCTCGGGATTATACTGTCTAAATTACTTCCCAGCTTTCTCAGAGTGTATTCTCCTGTAATCATTTTTCTAATTCCTTTCCTAAACTCAATGTATATTCTCTGGAGTCCTTTTGGTTTTTTTTGTTTTGTGAGGAAGATCAGCCCTGAGCTAACATCCACGCTAATCCTCTTCTTTTTGCTGAGGAAGACCAGCTCTGAGCTAACATCTATTGCCAATCTTCCTCCTTTTTTTTTTCCCCAAAGCCCCAGTAGATAGTTGTATGTCATAGTTGCACATCCATCCAGCTGCTGTATGTGGGACGCAGCCTCAGCACGGCTGGAGAAGCAGTGCGTCAGTGCGCGCCTGGGATCTGAACCCAGGCCGCCAGTAGCAGAGCGTGCACACTTAACCGCTAAGCCACGGGGTGGGTCCTTTGGAGTCCTTTTAAAATGAGTTGTTTAGGACCAATAATTTACTAATTGCTTGGAATATTGCCAGAATATTCTGGCTTGTAATATGAAAAGAGATTTTTCTAATTCTTCTGTCTAATAACTGATAAATATCCCAAATTAATGACACCTTTTTATTTTCATGTGGAACTCAGATGTTCTGTGTACCTTTGAAGTGGGGAGCATGAGGGCCCAGGAGGACCCGCCCATCACCATGGCTGGCAGTGCTCAGTTGGCGTCATTGAGGGAACGTGCCCGAGGTGGAGCCACGGAGTGATCTACACTCCTTCAGCTGGGCAATAAACCGGCCAGTTAAAGAACACCAGTGACTCTCTGTCCCCTAAACTTTGTTCCAACATAATAAATGCATTCCATCTCTAGTGCTCTATGATTAGGAGATGTCTTGTTTTTCTACTTTTCCTACCTACCTGTTATTTCTGAACTTTTCATTGTAAGTGGCTCTTTATTACTAAGTATACTAATTTTAACTTGTCTTAATTGAATCTATTTTTAGGATTTCACTATGATAATTTTCTTGATTTTTAAAGCGATATTTTTACTCTTATTTCAAAAGAATGTATGCTTATTGTAACATTTCTAGAAGATAAAAATATTTTGACTAAAAAGTGAATATCATTCTCCAAGCTCCCTGAAACACATTCCCAGATGTAACAATAACAATTGTGTAAACTCCTTCCAGATATTTTTCCATGAATAATCAAACACACACTCACATATGTGTGTGTGTGTGTATGGGTATATATTTATATTTATGTGTATGTGTGTGTATATATATTTTATAAAAATGTTATAGCCACCATTTTTTGAACCCTTGGTATATCTTAGGAATCACATTATATCAAAGTGGTTATGGTTCCACTGTGAAATTTGACAGATTGAACTCAAATCCTGATTCATCTTGAACTACCTATATAACTCATGGCAAATTATTTACTATTTTGTGCTTTAGTTTCCTCATCTATAAAACAGGAATAATTACAATGTCTATCTCTAGGGCTATCAGGAGGCTAGAATGAAAAATACACATAAAACATTTAGAACAACGCCTACCACTCAGGAAGCATTAGCCATTATGACTTTTATCTCATTAAAATGTTAGGGTAGTAATCCCCAAAAGAAGGAAATGTTATTGTATCCATTTTGCTGATAAGGACATTGGAGTTTAAAGAGCTTAAGAAATTTCCCAAGGTTACACAGTAATTTTGGTGTAACACGGGTTTAGCCTAGGGAATCTGGCTAAAGCCCCCGCTTTAACTTGTGTACCATCTAAACTTGACTACTGAGTGCTACACCATACTCCAAATACAGTCAGTCTGGTGTATTTATCAGTGATCTGCTACCTAATACTTTCGCTTAAAGTATAGTAACATTAAAAGAACAGCAGGGCCAGCTCCGTGGCTTAGTGGTTAAGTGCACCGCTCTGCTACTGGCAGCCCGGGTTCGGATCCCTGGGGGCGCACCGATGCACCACTTCTCCGGCCATGCTGAGGCTGTGTCCCACATACAGCAACTAGAAGGATGAGCAACTATGACACAACTATCTACTGGGGCCTTGGGGAGAAAAAGGGAAAAAAAGGAGGAGGATTGGCAATAGATGTTAGCTCAGGGCTGGTCTTCCTCACACACACACACAAAAAGGACAGCTAATTTATATTGACCATTAATTATGTGCTAAGTGCTTTGTATATGACACCTTATTAAAAAATAATTTTAAAAATGAAGAAAATGAAATGCAGGTTAAGTACTTCTTTCACCATGATGCCGTGAATAAGAGGCAGAGGCTGCAAGAGAACCCAGTTCTGCGACATGATGTTACCTGCACTTCAGCTCTTTGATTCACTCCTGCCATATGCTGGGTACATTTTTATGTTAGAGCAAATGAGTCTACTTACTCCTGTTTCATTAAACGTATGGATATATTAGGATTTATTTATTCTATTTCCATACTGATGCACATTCAGCATTTTCGCCATTAAAAAACGATGTTCTAATAATCATTTATGTATATATTTCTTTCAAATTTTGTTTGATTATTTCTGCGGGATACTTCCTTAGAAACAAAATGACTGAGTTAAAAAGATTAGGAATTTAAACAATTTTGCCCTATAAATTGTTGTACCATTTTCCTCACACATCAATAGTGTATGAATGCCTCGAAGATATATTAATACATAATAGTATTTCTCCCTGTTTTTAGGTTGGGTTCCCCAGATGTAGAGTATGAAACAGGTCCATGCGATGTATTGGGAGGGTGCTCTCAGGAGAAAGAGAATGACGAAGCTGCATGAGCAGGGAAAGCAGCTAAGCAAGGACGTGCTCTCAGCTAGAGTTTAGCTTCAGTAAGCTCCAGGAGGAACTCTACATCTTGAACATTAGTTAGTCACTGAACACAGATTGCATCCCTATGGGCTGGGGTCTTCTTCAGTTGGCATTATTCTCCAGAGAATGGAACAGTTTTGAGCCTTAGCAACTCCACATCTGAGCAAGTGGGGTGTAGTGACACCGGCTGGCAGACAGAATCTGGGTCACCAATGGAATCTACAATGGTTCACGCTTCGCAACGCACAGACCCACTTATGTTTAATACTAAATTACTGCAGCCAGGTACAGCTTTTTGGGATTTTGGTTGGTCACAATTTCTGAGAAAACTTACAAGAGGAAGGATATTGGGGCAAATAGTGGAGCATACTACAATTCTCGATGATACAGTTGGTCTGAAGGCTATAACTGGTATTCATCATCTCTCCTTCAAAATTCACTGTAGATTGCCCTCCCCGTTGGCTGACACTTCTGTGGGTCTTGGTGGCTTTCATGGCAGATGATCCATACCATCAAGTCAAAGGAAATTCAGTCCATTTTTATGATGCCCTTATCAGACCTTGGATGCTTTTCTTGTCCATTTGTGGTTTAAATTCAGTTTAAATACCAAAAGATATACAAGAAGATGGAGTGACGTCAGCATCATGGCGGAGTGAGCTTTCCCGTGAACTCTTCCACCAACAAGATACAACAAAAGGAACAATCACAGACCAACAACAGAATCCCAGACAGTGAAAAGCTAGAGCAGAAAGATCCACACTGCCGCACATCTGAGAGCAGAACGTGCTGGGCCTCCAGAGGAAGTGGGGAGAGGTAAGGAGAACTCCTCTCCCTCCCCATCAGATCAGCGATCCCGGTCCGCGCGGCTCCCAGAGAGGGGGGAGGGGCAGCCCTCGGCGGGGAAACTGTAGCTCTTCGGACTCTCTCAGCCAGTGGGAAACTCCCGCACAGAGGACTCAGAAGAGCCACAGGGCTACCATCAACATCTGAGCACCCCAGAGAGCGGATAAAGAGGGGCAAACGAGAAGCCTCCCACGTCAGGGACCCAGAGGGAAAAAGAGAGAGCTCCCTCCTCCCCGCAAACCAGACCCTGCAGCTCAACCAACCAGACCAGACCTAGCGATCCGCGGCAGACCAGACCAAGAGATCCGCGACAGACCAGACCTGATCAAACGACCGGACTCGTGGATCGCAGCAGCAAACAAAACAAAACAAAACAAAGCAAAACTGCAGATCGCAGCAGAAAAACCAGGCAGAGCACAGGGGGCTTAGACTACACAGCCCTTTACCACCAGACAGTGGCGGCAGGTGGAAATTGCAACCAGAGATTTCCAGGATGAGGAAAAACAAAACCAACACAGGAACCACAATGCAAAAATATATGAAATCACCAGACCAGAAACAAAATGACAAGCACCCAGAAATCAACCCCGAAGACACAGAAATCCATAATCTAAATGACAGAGATTTCAAAATAGCTGTCATAAAAACACTCAACGAAATACGAGACAACACAGACAAACAATTCAATGAGATTAGGAGTTTCTTCACAAAAGAGATTGAAATCATAAAGAAAAACCAATCAGTGCTGATGGAGATGAAGAACACAATGGAGGAGATAAAGGAGAATCTGGAATCTTTAAAGAACAGAGCTGACAATATGGAGGAAAGAATTAGCACTTTAGAGGATAGGAATACAGATATACTCCAGATGGAAGAAGAGAGAGAACTAAGACTAAAAAGAAATGAAGAAAGACTCCGAGAAATATCTGACTCTATTAGAAAATGTAACATAAGAATTATAGGTATTCCTGAGGGAGAAGAGAGGGAAAGAGGAACAGAGAGCCTATTCAAGGAAATAATAGCTGAGAATTTCCCAAATCTGGGGAAGGAGCAGGAAATACCAGTAAGCGAAGCCAACAGGACACCTATATATATTAACAGACAAAGACCTTCACCATGACACCTAGTGGTAAGGCTAGGCAGGGTCAACGACAAAGAAACAATATTAAGGGCAGCTAGACAAAAACAAAAAATAATGTACAAAGGAACTCCCATCAGGATCTCAGCGGATTTCTCAACAGAAACTTTACAGGCTAGAAGAGACTGGAATGATATATTCAAAATACTGAAAGATAAAAACTTTCAGCCAAGAATACTCTATCCAGCAAAAATATCCTTCAAATATGATGGAGAAGTAGTAACTCTCCCAGATAAACAAAAGCTAAGGGAGTTCGTGGCCACGAGACCCCCACTACAAGAAATACTCAAGAAGGCCCTCAGACCTGAAAAAAAGAAGAGAAAAGGAACACAAATCTTGGAGCAAGGAGAAAAGTAGGTAGACAAACTCAGAAAAATAGTAGATCTTTACCGGAATAGGTTAGCAACCACTTAAATACTAAATTCAAAGATCAAAGGAAGAAACTCACCAAAAATAAATTTAACCTCATCGCTGTAAACACACAGCCACAACACAAGATAGAATAAGGTATAACAAGAACAACTTAGAAGGGGAAGAGGAAAGTGATTGAATTGACTTAGTATAAGGAAATAGGAGGCTATCAGATAATGGACTATCTCATACACAAGATTTTTTGCCCAAACCTCAAGGTAACCACTAAACAAATAATCAAAACAAAACCACATATGATAAACAAAGAGAAAACCAGAAGAGTCATAAGACAGAACAACCAAACTGAATTGGCAGTCTGAAACAAATGGGACAAGAAACAAAGGAAATGCAAAAGAACCAGAAAATAAATGACAAAACAGCAACATTAAGCCCTCATATATCAATAATTACCCTAAATGTAAATGGATTGAACTCTCCAATCAAAAGATACAGAGCGGCAGGATGGATTAAAAAGCAAGACCCAACAATATGCTGCCTTCAGGAAACACATCTCAGCACTAAAGACAATCACAGGCTCAGAGTGAAAGGATGGAAGACAATACTCCAAGCTAACGGCAAACAAAAGAAAGCAGGTGTTGCCATACTCATATCAGACAAAGTAGACTTCAAGATAAAACAGGTTAAGAAAGACAAAGAAGGGAAATATATAATGATAAAAGGGACACTCCATCAAGAAGACATATCACTTATAAATATATATGCACCCAACATAGGAGCACCAATGTACATAAAGCAACTATTAACAAACCTAAAAGGAGACATCAACAACACCACAATAATAGTAGGGGATCTTAACACCCCACTTACAACAATAGATAGATCATCCAGACAAAAAGTCAATAAAGAAATAGTAGACTTAAATGAAAAACTGGACGAGATGGACCTAGTAGACATATACAGAGCACTCCATCCGAAAACAGCTGACTACACGTTCTTCTCAAGCGCGCATGGAACATTCTCTAGGATAGACCATATGTTGGGAAACAAAGCAAGCCTCAATAAATTTAAGAAGATTGAAATCATAACAAGCATCTTTTCAGACCATAAGGCTATGAAACTGGAAATGAACCAGGAAAAAAAAACTGGGAAAGTGACAAAAATGTGGAGATTAAACAACATGCTGCTGAACAACCAATGGATCATTGATGAAATTAAAGGAGAAATCAAAAACTATCTAGAAACAAAAAAAAATGATAATATGCCATATCAAACCATATGGGATTCAGCAAAAGCAATCCTGAGAGGGAAACTCATAGCGATACAAGCCCACCTTAACAAACAAGAAAAAGCCCAAATAGGCAACCTTAAATTACACCTAACAGAACTAGAAAAAGAAGAACAAACAAAGCCCAAGGCCAGCAGAAGGAGAGAAATAATAAAAATCAGAGCAGAAATAAATGAAATTGAGACCAAAAAAACAGTAGAAAGGATTAATGAAACAAAGAGTTGGTTCTTCGAGAAGATAAACAAAATCGACAAACCCTTAGCCAGGCTTACTAAGAAAAAAAGAGAAAAGGCTCAAGTAAATAAAATTAGAAATGAAAGAGGAGAAATTACAACGGATACCACGGAAATACAGAGGATTATAAGAGAATACTATGAGAAATTATATGCCAACAAATTGGACAATCTAGAAGAAATGGATAAATTCTTAGACTTATACAACCTCCCAAAATTGAACCAAGAAGAAATGGAGAATCTGAATAGACCAATAACAAGTAAAGAGATTGAAATAGTAATCAAAAACCTCCCCAAAAATAAAAGTCCAGGACCAGATGGCTTCTCCAGTGAATTTTACCAAACATTCAAAGAAGATTTAATACCCATCCTTCTCAAACTATTCCAAAAAATAGAAGAAGATGGAACACTTCCTAAATCATTCTACGAGACCAACATCACCCTGATACCAAAGCCAGACAAAGACAATACAAAGAAAGAAAATTACAGACCAATATCGCTGATGAACATTGATGCAAAAATCATCAACAAAATATTGGCAAACCGAATACAACAATACATTAAAAAGATCATACACCATGATCCAGTGAGATTTATACCAGGGACGCAGGGATGGTTCAACATCCACAAATCAATCAACGTGATACATCACATCAACAAAACAAAGAATAAAAACCACATGATCATCTCAATAGACGCAGAGAAGGCATTTGACAAGATACAACACCCATTTATGATAAAAACTCTCAATAAAATGGGAATAGAAGGAAAGTACCTCAACACAATAAAGTCTATTTATGACAAACCCACAGCCAACATCATACTCAACGGAGAAAGACTGAAAGCCATTCCTCTGAGAACAGGAACGAGGCAGGGCTGCCCACTCTCACCACTCCTGTTCAACATAGTACTGGAAGTTTTGGCCAGAGCAATTAGGCAAGAAAAAGGAATAAAAGGAATCCAAATAGGTAACGAAGAAGTGAAACTCTCACTATTTGCAGATGACATGATGGTATATATAGAAAACCCTAAAGAATCTGTTGGAAAACTATTAGAAACAATCAACAACTACAGCAAAGTTGCAGGGTACAAAATCAATCTACAAAAATCAGTTGCATTTCTGTATGCTAATAATGAACTAACAGAAAGAGAGCTCAAAAAGATAATCCCATTTACAATTGCATCACAAAGAATAAAATACCTAGGAATAAATCTTACCAAGGAGGTGAAGGACCTATACAATGAGAACTACAAGACATTATTGAAAGAAATCCATGATGACATAAAGAAATGGAAAGATATCCCATGCACGTGGATTGGAAGAATAAACATAGTTAAAATGTCTATATTACCTAAAGCAATCTACAGATTCAATGCAATCCCAATCAGAATCCCAATGACATTCTTCACAGAAATAGAAAAAAGAATACTAAAATTTATATGGGGCAACAAAAGACCTCGAATAGCTAAAGAAATCCTAAGAAAAAAGAACAAGGCAGGAGGCATCACAATTCCTGACTTCAAAACATACTACAAAGCAATAGTAATCAAAACAGCATGGTACTGGTACAAAAACAGACACACAGATCAATGGAACAGAATTGAAAGCCCAGAAATAAAACCACACATATACGGACAGCTAATTTTCGACAAAAGTGCTAAGAACATGCAATGGAGAAAGGAAAGTCTCTTCAATAAATGGTGTTGGGAAAACTGGACAGCCACATGCAAAAGAATGAAAGTGGACCATGTGATATCGCCATTCACAAAAATTAACTCAAAATGGATCAAAGACCTGAAGGTGAGACCTGAAACAATAAAACTCATAGAAGAAAATATAGGCAACACACTATTTAACATTGGTTTTAAAGGAATCTTTTCAGATGACATGCCTACCCAGACTAGGGAAACTAAAGAAAAAATAAACAAGTGGGAGTTTATCAGATTAAAGAGCTTTTATAAGACAAATGAAACCAGAATCAAGATGAACAAACAACCAACCAGCTGGGAGAGAATATTTGCAAAACATACATCTGACAAGGGGTTGATCTCCATAATATATATAGAATTCACACAACTGAACAACAAAAAAACAAACAACCCGATCAAAAAATGGGCAGAGGAAATGAACAGACACTTCTCCAAGGAAGATATACAGATGGCCAATAGGCACATGAAAAGATGCTCAACATCACTAATCATCAGGGAAATGCAAATCAAAACAACACTAAGATACCACCTCACGCCTGTTAGAATGGCTATAATCACCAAGACAAAAAACAACAAACGTTGGAGAGGATGTGGAGAAACAGGAACACTCATACACAGCTGGTGGGAATGCAAATTGGTGCAGCCTCTATGGAAAATGGTATGGAGATTCCTCAAAGAATTAAAAATAGAGATGCCCTATGATCCAGCCATCCCACTACTGGGAATCTGTCCAACGAACCTGAAATCAACAATCCAAAGAGGCTTATGCACCCTATGTTCATTGCAGCATTATTCACCATAGCCAAGAAGTGGAAGCAACCTAAGTGTCCCTTGACTGACGATTGGATTAAGAAAATGTGGTATATATATATATATATATACAATGGAATACTACTCAGCCATAAAAAAAGACAAAATCGTCCCATTTGCAGCAACATGGATGGGCCTGGAGCATATTATGTTAAGTGAAATAAGTCAGAAAGAGAAAGACAAACACTGTATGATCTCACTCATATGTGGAATATAAACCAACACACGGACAGAGAAAACTGGACTGTGGTTACCAGGGGCAGTGGGGTGGGGGGTGGGCACAAGGGGTGAAGGGAGTCATATATATCGTGATGGACAAACAAAAATGTACAACCCAAAATTTCACAATGTTAGAAACCATTAAAACATCAATAAAAAAAAAAAACTTTGTGGGAATGACGCAACACAAAAATAAAATAAAATAAATGGAACAACAACAACAACAACAACAACAAAAGTTATACAAGAAAATCACCAGAGTTGTAAACATTCCTCCTTGCCCCCATCAGGTAGTGGCAGTCTACCATCCCTTGATGATCACGTGACTGATTCCTGCTTGCTGATCTATTGGAACAAGTCTTACAGACACTTTCACTTATCTCCTGTTGGAAATGTCCACCCTGTGGGACCTGCGACTCTAGACACTGAGTGTTGTGAGGACAAGATGCACAAATCCCCCAAGCAGCATACTGTGAGTAATGGTAAACAAGGCCAACCCTATTTTAGCTCACTGATCCCTGAATCCATTCCATATACCTATTAGGCACACAGCACCATATAATAGCCATTGGTTTAAGGTGTATACTCCATCCTGAAAGATATTGCCCCATTTTCACTGGCTGTCATCCTCAAGCTAGTGCTTCAGCTCTGCCTTCAAGGGTCTAGTCCACCACTTTATCAGGCTAGCAATTTCATAATAGTTTGCTATGAATCCCATAGTAGTGTCTGCACCGCTGACTGTACTTCTTAGCTATATAACAATCACTTGGTCCAAGAAAATGCTATGTGATTTCCCATATCAGTAGATTTCACATTCTGAGCCCTGAGTGGTGCTGCTAGGGCACAGTGGACAATAAAGACAAACTCACCCTCCAAATGTGGTCAATCCTGGCCAGTTCTTGCCAGAGTGGAAGGGGTCCAGTGTAATCAACTTGCCACAAAGTGGTTGGTTGGTCTCTTTTTAAAGCTAGTACTGTATTGCAGGTGGGGTGAACACTAAGCAGTGGAAGTAGCAAGACTAAGCTCAATTTACTCTCACCACTGCTTTTGGGACACTCCTGTGGGAAGATGTAATGTAGGAGTAGAACATTTTCATCTTGCAACCACATGTTGACCTGACCTATCCTTGAATCAAGCTCAAGTTACTCTCATCCTCTATCAGCTGGTCATAAGAACCTCCCCATGAGCCTTAGGTGTGAGCTGATAGGAGTCAGTGCAACACAGATTGATAACTTGAGGATCTGGTCTTCCTCCTCATACAGCTTATTGTGGTTTTTGGACCTGCCTGCTTCTGATCCTGAATGTACCATTTCCATTTTACAATGGGTTCCTGCTGGGATCGTCTGACCTTGTGATTTGGTAGGTCTGATTGGACCCAGATCATGATTGGCAATTCTGGCCACATGGCCACTGATGTGATATAATTTTGTCTTTACCAGGGCACAGGAGCAAAATAAGAGCTGTTTTTTTGAATGGTATCAGAGAGAAGGCTAATTAACCTCACTTGGAACAGAATGAGATGCTGGGAGTTGAGACAAATTTATGTCAAAACATCAGAAAAGTTTCTCAAATACATACAGATATATGTATTATTTGTAAACAAAAAGTGTATGTTCATAGTTATTTTATTGAACTTATAAAACTGCAGCAGTAATGGATCCTGGAGACAAAGGAAGATAAATGGATGGAGGAAGGGATGATAAATTGAAATAAATTAATCTATGAAATAAATGATTATGTTAAGATCAACATTGTGTTGGACATAGGAAAATTGAGATTGCAATATAAAACTCTAAAGTGTAAATTGCTTAAAGTTTTGTAAAGCATTAAAATGAAAAGTCACATTGTTTAGGTAGCTGTGAAGCGAAGTATAACCAAAAATAATGACAATATTCCCTCCATTTTGGAAGAGAATGCAGCAAAGGTTCCGTACTCTGGGGATCAAGAAAACAAAATGCCACTCTGAGACATTGAATGTTCCAGCACATCAGCATCACCCTACTGAACTATAACCATGGAGGTACTTCCATGATGCCTCCATAGCCATGGGAAGCAGCACAGGGTGTTGGGGATCCACAGAAGCTATCACTTATGACATGGATATCAGCCGCAGGCAGTGCAATGTGGTGGTGTTACACTGTGGGCACCAGCCCTGCTGTAGCCCAGACAGCGCTATTGGTCTAGCATAGCTCCCTCATTGGTTAGTCGTTTCCACAATGGAAGGAGTTTAGTGTCACCAGCTTGCCACCAAATGAATGGTTGGTCTATTTGATTGGTTTGTTGGCATCCTTTCCTGTGCCTCTCCAATTTATTCTCCTTACAGGAAACAGAAATTAAATATATTGAAATATAAACTGAAACTGAAGGGTTCTCATTACTCTTCAAGTTAAAACTATGACCTCTGTACACCTCTCAGGTTTTCCTCACTCAGCTCTAGCTCCAGTCTGTGCAAAACAACTTGAGATTCCTGAGTTTACCACTCTCTAGTCTCAGCACATTTCAGACTATTTTGCACATATTGTCCTTTCTAGCTGGAAAGCTCCTTTCAGGAAGTTTGTTACAACAATGGCAGGCTATGGAATCAGCCAGACCTTGGTTTAGGAACACCTCTTACTACCTATGTCACCTTCCACAAGAAACTAATGCTATTGAAACCTCCTGTTCCTGTTAGTAAAATGGACACAGTAGTGGTTATCATATTTTATTAAATAATATAGTCATAAAATATTAATAAAATCATATTAATTATGAAGGATAGATGAGACATTAACATTTTCTATAGTGATTGATGTACGATGATGATATCTGACATTTTGGGACATTTACTATATGACAGTGATACTCATTCTAAGATTCTACATGTATTATTGTATTGCCTCAAAATAGTGAGTTATGAGTTAGTAAAAGTGTAACGGATATTAATAATTGTTACTATTATGTACTCCCTCTACACACTTTCATGTGGTTAGTTTCTACTCAAATTTCAGCTTAGCCATCACCTTTTAACCAGTAGCCTTTTCTAACCTCTAGAAATGGTTTAATCCTCATCCTATGTGTGTCTGTAGCACTCTGTGCTTACCTGTAACATAGTTTTGGGGTTTTTTTCATACTGTATTATCTTCTCTTCTTCCCCCAAATAGACCGTCTGCTGCTACAGGACAGGAGCCAGGACATACTCACTTTTGCATGCCCAGTGTCCAGTCAGCTCCTCACGTATATTAAGGGCTTACTGAATATGTTTAAATAAAGGAAATAATGAGCACATTGTCACTAGGAAATGAGTGGTAAGGTAGCTCTAACATCCTTGGCTAAAGGCAGTAGAAGCAGTAGCTGATTTCACTGTCTCCCCATTCACTAGATTGTTCTACAGAAAGTATATCCTTCAGTGGCCAGAGCAAAAGGACAGTGTTTGGGTATAACATAATTTAATGAAGAAGATATTGGTAACAAATATGAGACACCCTTTTGGGACCGCCAAAAATAATTAGGTGGAGATATTGTACAATAGCCTACTTAGATTTCCAGAATTTTTTGGTAGAGACAGGAACCCCAAAATACTGTTTACTGTTATTAATGTAACTCTATTGAAACTCTACATATATTTTAGAAACAGGAGTCAATACTTTAGTTTGCTTACGTAGAAGAAAGTATTTAAGGTAAACTCAAAACAAATTCTATTTTCTCACGAGTTATTAGAAGCAAGCCTTGCTCATGCCTAGAACTGCTTACCTGGGAAAGCAATGTATTGCAATGATTTCCTCAAGATGAATTCAGAAAAAAAGAAATATAAATATTCTTGATTTCAGAATTTTATTAGAAGTTATTCTGAAATCTAATAGGTGTAGACTTGAGCCCTTGGAAATGAGACAAAGAAAATAATATAAGATTTGAAATCATCATTATTCTAGGGACAATTTGAAAAACATAGGACAAAGAAGTACCCAAAATGTTCTTTGACAGTGCACTTGTCATTTGATAAAGAACAGATGTCACGTGTCTATGGAATTTATTAACAGGTCAACAAATTTAATTTTATGATCTGATAAATTATTTTTAAGTTCCACATGTATAAATAGTGATTTTCTTATGCAATCTGAAGATGATATCAATATTACTACAACATAGCACAACAGCAAAGAGGTTTTTGAAATCACCTAAGTATTATATTGCTAAATATTGCTGAGCATGTTATATGAGTTCAGAAAAAAGTGAGTGTTTTTCACCATAAAAATCAAATTTTGGGTACATTAAAATCCTACTGTTTACTTGATGTTACAGTACAATACCCAAGACTATACTTAAAGAATATTTTATTGGCTTTCACCAGAATATATTTAAGAGAGTAGAAATAACAACACTCTCTAGAGACTGTATTTCTACAGTTAGTATTAGATAAATCATTTTAGTAATGCAAGTTTAAAAATAAAAGCCTTTTTCACATTAAATACACATGAGAATACAACAGGAACGAAATCATCTCACTTTTTCTCTTACCCTTGGACTATCTATAAAGAAGGAAAATTGAGCAACAGTGCAAATAATACATTGGAGAGGGGAGACTGGCTGGACGATAACTTTAATTCTGAGGTGAAAGATAATGGGAGGGATCATTGGAAGAGAAAATAAAAATAAGAATACTTGGTTTTTATATTGATCACCTACTTTCTGTTGCAAGGTTGTCGTACAGCTCTCTCTAGAGCATCCCGTGTTTGGATATGATATGTTAGCTTGTGGATCATATTTTGCAATAGACGTAAATGAGCTTTACATACTTGGACTTTCCTTAGTAACCTATCCAAAAAGCAAACACTGGAAGTGTGACACAAAATTGTCCCTTTGAATTGATTTCCATAGAGCATAATATCCTTTTTCAAACAACTAACATCTACTTACAATCAATGGCCATTGCCTTCCCACAGCAGATGTTAAGGCTTTTGGGATCTGGCCCCTATTTTTTTCAACACATAATTAAAATTACTTCTCCTACAACCATGGAAGTTAATCATTAAGGTTTCACTGAAGCTCTTTCTTCAGCGTAGTGATACAAGCAGCCAGAATTTTGTAAAAAAAATATATATTTTCATGGGCTTCTCATATCAAAGATTAAAATAAAAACTCTTTGAAGAGGTAACAATAATGTTTTTCCTCAAGTGTTACATATATCAACATAAGCTTAACCAAAGTACTAACATATATCTTTTCAGAAAGCCTGCAAGTTATGATTATAACTTCAATGTAACTAATTAAGATAATTTTAATAGTAACTTGTAAACACTTTGGAATTATATTGTTATAAACCAATTATGAAACTATACAAAGAAAAATGCGCTTTTCACACGCCAAGCACAACTATTTTAATTCTTCCAAAGTTTCCTTGTGGATATTATTATATATATGCATAATTATCTAGTTGTAATCATCATGAACACTTAATTTTGATTTGTGTTGTTTTAATTAACACTATATTATTATATATAATATATGCTATTCTGATTATACATTATATATGCTATTCTAATTATTTTGGTAGCATTATTTATTCAATTGAATTGATATAATTAAATATAACTTAAATATTATCATATTGTTAGGCATTTAGCTTATTAATTTTAATCATTGCATACATATATCATATGTTACTCTAATGCTTTCTTTGAAATATAGCTATTTTATTATTTTGGAAGAATTGTTAAGTTCCTAGAACATTTTCAAACATGTGTTCATTCATCTGGCTTGTCATGCAGGGAAAGGATACTTCCTGAGGAAACCTACCAATAAAGGAGATTCAATCAACCTTTAGAACTTAGATCATAATTGGATTTTTCAAAATCGTGGTAGTTTTTCTCCATGAAACCACACTGTTTTCTCCTGTAGAAAGAGCATTCCTCATGGTGACTACATAGGGCTGTCGACCCAGGGTCATTTCAGATATCTGTTAAATAGAGTGGAGATTCCCAGACTCCACTCTAGCTCTCTTGAAATGGAATTTCTGGGGTCAGGATTTGAAAGTCTGCATTATTATCAAGCTTTCCAGATAATTTTCCTGGCTACTACTATTTGGAAAATTACTGCTTTATTATGTCAAAATGATTGGTAACTTTTTCTCCTTAGGAGGATTCACCCATTTTCACAAAATCTGTATTAATATACTTATTGTAAGTCCTTACAAAACATTCCCCTAGCTTTTCTTTGAAAGCACAGATCTTGAAGTTTTTTTCTTTAATTTTGTTATCCCATTTTATTCAATGATTTTCAATGACATTATTTGGTCAATTCACCTATGAGCTTTTTGCCACCAGTGTTGTCTTGGTACAAATATCCTGAGGTACTCCTGACTCCTTGAGTAAACAGGTAAAATGTTGTATCTGTGATAATCTAGGTTGAGTCCAGTAATTTTAATTCTTTTAGCTATCCTTGGTGCCAAGCTCCTCACACTGGCCAGTCGAGGTTTCCTTTTGTACCAGACGAATTTTCTGCAGGGTGCCTTCACCTGGCTAAGGTTCACCTTTTAGAATATAGGTAGTTAGAATCGCAGTGGGAATAATTTGATGTGCTGGCATATTAGCGGGATTATTTTGGCAGAAATAAGAGAATTGTGGCCCTCTGTCAATTTTAAGTGGATTACACCTAAGCTTTTAGGAACATTATATAAAAGGCATATGCCTGCAGTATATACATTTATTTAGATATTCTAAATATTATTCCTGGATCAATATGAAACTTGCATGTTGAACAGCTTTAATTTGGCTACTTTTAGAATTCAATGATTTATGGCAGACTCATGCTACCAGTTTGCATTGATGCAAGCTGTAACAAACAGCTTTATGAGAATCAGAATTATAGTTCTTGTAGAGATGTAGTTTAGGATATGCTCTAGCATTCTAGCGTACTCTTCAGGAGAAACCTGGACAATATCTTTTCCCTTTAGTCTAGCTTCAAGCAAAACTATCTTGATCAATAGTTTGACTTTGGACAATATGAATATTTGAAACTAAATTTATTTTTCTTTTTGTTTCGGCCACTAGAAAACTTGAACCAAATTTTTTGTCCACCTCTAGCTCCTATACAAAAAACTACAGGATGAAATTGCGTGTGCAAATATTCCCATTGTTTTCCTTTTTTACACATACATTCTGTGTGCCCTACTCTCAAAATAATTTATTTTTGCTATATTATGTATTTTAATACATAGTCTTAAGCATTTTGTGTAATAAGATTGAGAATAAACTATTTTTAATAAAATTCTAACGACAGTTTTTGAAGCCTCAAACATTGTCATTTAAATGCTTTTCTTAATAGACATGGTTTCTTTTTTTGTTGTTTTCATTTCCATTCTTTTGATTATTAGTGATATTAAATATTTTTTATGAGTTTTTCTTTATGTGTGAATTTTTTTCATGCCATTTTATAATTGAATAGTTTTCTTTTGGCTTTATATACTAGATAGGTAGGCAGGTAGATAAATAGGTAGACAGATTAGTAAGTAGATATGGCTAATTCAAATATGATGCATATATTTGTCTTACTTGATGAAGTATAAACCTATTAATGCTTTTCATTTAGTTTTTATGCTAATTTTCTTAAATAAAAAGTTTTAATTCTTATGCAAGAAAATATTATCCCATGTTATTTTTTCTATAATGCTGACTGCTTTAAAAATTATTCTCAATGATAGGCAAGACACTGTTGGCGTTAAAAATGGAGACCAATACCAAAAACCCTGAAATTTATAGTATTCTGCTATACCATGAATTCAAATGTCTATGCATGATCAATAGAAACTGTCAGCAGACAGCTGCTCTAGCCTACGATTTTTAAATGGACTGCTGTTGTGGCAATGGTACTGGGTTGAGAAAAATCAATATGTTTGAATATATGGAGTTAAAATGACTACTATTTCATAAATGTTAAAGCCAATAAAGTACCCATAAAAACCTCAATGTTGTATAAAGTGTATATAAATTTCTGATGATGGATCTGTTGTGCCTTCAAAGGAAACATAAATGTACTACTTAAATGGAATGAGTCTTGTATACCATTGCCTAGGATGTCTGTGCTTTCTTTGATTTGTTATTATAGGAGTAATGTTAATTAAAGCCCATAACAACATATGAGAATAGGATGGAAGATTTGTATGCCTGAGTGATTCTAAATTCATGAGTCATCCTTTACCCATGACTTGCAATCAACTTCCTTGCACAAACCAACTTTGCAGCCACATTATCTGCAGTTGCAAGAAATAACACACCTAACTTGAGAACCTTCTTCTTTACAAAAGTTCTACCAAACGGTACCAAAATATTATCCTAGCAATATTCATTTCCCTTGCTAGTATGTATGTTGGTTGAGTCTATTTGTAGATTGTGCGTCTTCAATGACATGAGGTCTATGATCCTAAGCACTGTGCACTGACAGTTACAGTTTCCCCAAGTACTCTCCTGACAGCAAATCTCCCCAGCCATGACTTGTCCTGACACTATCTCCTTCCTCTTGCATTTCTCTTGCTAGCCCTTATTATAACTGTATCATCATATATTTATTTGTTAATATAGAACTTGCCTTGCTCACTGGAATATAAACTCCATTAGAGCAGAGTTTGAGTTTTGTTCCTATTCTATCCTCAGGGCATAAAACAGTGCCTGGCCCATCATAATCACTCTAGAAGTATTTGTTAACGAATGAATAAATTCTATTAATCTCTCCAAAGTGGGACCAATTGATAGTGTTGATTCTAAAGGAATCAAACAATTTAACCCTAATTGATATGCCATAGGAAAGGAGAAAACTCTGTATGACAGTTTTCCTATCTTCTTTCTATATGGAGATGGTTTTTTTATTTCCTGAGGAAGACTCTCCCTGAGCTAACATCTGTGCCCATCTTCCTCTATTTTGTATGTGGGTCACAGCCACAGCATGGCCACCAGTGTGTGGTATAGGTCTGTGCTTGGGAGACAAATCCAGGCTGCCCAAGAGGAGTGCACTGAACTTAATCACTAGGCCATGGGGCCAGCCCCTAGAGATGATTTTATTGTGAATGGAAGGAGGACATAGTTTGGGTACCAGCCTGGGCTCAGACCCTTACACAGCTATTTAATTACTTTGTGGTTCAGAGCAAGTCAGTTAATATCTCTGGTTCTCAAATTCATCTGTAAATTAAAAATACTACTCTCTAGATTATTATGAGGTTAAGCAAAATAATGTTTGCAAAAGTATAGAATATGGCAGGTGCTAATCAAATGTAAATTCTGTCCCTTTTCATCTATGAATAAAATGCCACAGACATAATTTTTTAATCTCTTTAGAGCAAGCCAAAAGGTAACTTATTATTCAGTGGGGGAAGATCAAGCATGTAGTTTTCTCTACAAGTTTGAAAATATTAAAAACAACACTATTAGACTGGGAATTAATATCAAAACCTAAAAGGAAAAGAAAAAATCCATCTAGTTCAATAACATTTTGACATCATAAGTAAACAGAATCACTCTCAACTACCTTTGAATGTTAAGTAATAGGAGAAAAGATGCTATTCATGAGAAACCCATGAGAAACTCGACTACATCAAGAGGGTAAAACACACTTTAATTTTATTCTAGTTGACCAAGTTACCTCCACCAAATTATAGCTTCATATCTTAGGAAATATCTGTATTTCTGATATATTAGGTAACTTTCTTTTTAATTGCATTTTGCATTACTACTGTGATAAACAGTATATCTTAATAAATCTATAATAGCTTGTCAAATGTTTGAGATCAGGTACTTATTCTTACTGATTTTGTATTATCTACCAAACTTAACATGATATATTAAATACAGTGGGAGCTTAGAAAATATTGCTTGAATTGATTTGGTGATAATATTATAAAATTGATTGCCTTTATAAGTCAGAGGACATTCATTCCATTTACAAAAATTATTTAATAGGATATTAAAAATATCATATATATATTTTTTATTGACCTCACCTCCCTCCCTCAAAATTCACTCATTTAATAAATAAAGTGAAAAAAATAGAAGAAATAAAACCCTTCTGCTAACTAAGGAAATTTCAGGTCACAAGCTATGCAGAGTACAGGTCCAAATCTATAAAATTTAAGCTCAAACAATAACAGGCACTGAGAAATAAAACACATTTCCTAAGACTTTATGCAGGGTACAAATGTATTTAAAAGTAATTGTGATATATGTAAAGAACTATCCAATATTCCCACAGTGAGCAGAGCTAAAGCAGAGGCTGACTATAGAAGATGAGGGAAGATTATCCCCCAAACAGTGGCCTTCAAATAGTTTTACTCAGCTACCTCCAAAAAAGATGTTTTTAAAAACTGTGTATCCAACAAAACATTTAGAAAATGCGTAAATTTTTATAACTTTATAAATTGCAAAAGATGTAATTTCCAGGTTTTTTTTAAGTGTTACACTACTTTTTAAAATATATCCAAATGTCACATGACCAGGTGTATTGTAAGGTCTAAAATTTCATGTACTGCTTTGACATCTTGGAGCTTCACAGGGACCCTGAGCTCCTCTGCTCTCACCATATATGTCCCCCTCCCCAGAGGAAAGGTTCCTCATCTGACTAGTTCAATTATTAGCCAAAAACTACAACTATGCAGCCAGAAGCTCAAACCTGCACAGGCTGTAGCAAAGCCTGGTTTGTGGGCCCAGGGCTCTTCCACTGCACCACCCTGCAAGCTGTGCCTTTGTTGCAACAAAGAACCTAATCCTCGGAGTTATAGGGAAACACACCCGCGGTATCCCTGTGATATGTGAGGGGGGTAATTCAAACCTTACCTAAGCCCCGTTTCCTTAAACAACACAGCCATTGGCTTTGAGGGAGTCCCTGTCCCTATTGATGCTGATTTGAGGCTCTCTGGAGGAAGGAATTTGTAAGTATGAAGAGAACGCTTCACGTGAAATATATCCAGCGACAAAAAAGGCGCTGTGTTTGTGTGTGTGTGTGTGTGTGTGGTGGGGGGGGTGAAAAAAATAAAAAATTGGATACAAAGAAAATTAAAAGAAGTCCACAATTTGACCCAATTGAAAATTCAAAATTTGCTAAAATAATACAGCAAAAGATAAAAGGGTGCTGATTGGCTTTTTCATCTCTGCAATATAGATTCTGAATTAACTTTAACAACTGCTGGAATACACCAATGGGCACAGCTTCATGGACTTAATCAAAACTGGGGCTGAAATTACAATTATACCCAGAGATCCCACTAAATTTAAACATGATCCCTCCTATAATCTTAGAGGAATTACTGAATATAAAGTAGAGAACAAATAGGTATGCTTCACCTCAATCTCAATTTCCCATAGTGATAGCACACAATTGTGCTAAAATATCGCATAATGGGCCTCTGGAGGCTCCTACCTAGCAAACAACAAGTTGAAATTAAATTAAGTCTTTGGCATTTACATATTGATAAAATGGGACCTCGTGAACACCTCCTCCAAAGTTAAATAGTTAATACTACTCAATGTAGATTAAAATAAGACCTTTAAGAATTGAAACATATTATATAAGATCTAATAAGTAAAAGAGTGATTATCTCACTTCTCCATTTAACAGCTCAATTTGGCCTGTTCTTAAACTTAAAAAGGATGAATAGTGCCTCATAGTCCATTACCACAACCTCAATGTTGTGATCTCAGTCATTAGAGATCCCACAATAAAGAGCCAGTATTATTGGAAAAATTGACTCCGTCCAATCAGAAAATGTTTTGCCATGAGAGATTTGACTAAAATTCTCTATTCAGTGTCTATTTCAATAGCTTACTAGCCACAGTGTACCTTCACCTCTGAAGGAGCGCAATACGCCTTTACTAGGCTACTCATGATGGGGGCATCAGCAGCCTTGCTGTCACACACAGTCTTTGCAGCGATATCTTAACTGCATCTACCTTTCTCCAGGAGCACAGGTATGACATTACATTGATCACATTCTCCTCCAAAGAGATTCCTTGGACATACTTATCAAGGACATACGTTTTTTAGTCCTTTCTGGGCTCAAGAAGCACCATATTTCTCATTTACAAATTCACTTAATCTTGCTGATGCTGTTACTTGCAAATTGACCCACGTTGAATGGGAATTCCCCCAACTAAAGGCTTGGAAATCTACCCAAGTTGAAATCTACAGGACTCTCCTTAGTGCTTTCAGATATTCCCTCACTGTAGAGGCTTTAGCAACCTATGGGCTTCTGATGCAAGAAACTGCCCTTCCTGGCCCTGCACTGTACAACACTAGAGCAGCAACTCCTAGTCACATACTGGCTGTCCTGGAATTAGAGGCTTTCACAGATCCTGAGCCTGTGACGTTCCATACCAAGCTGTCCATCATGCCTTGGGAATCAGCTCCCAACAAGCTTGGCATAGCTACCAACACCTCCTTGCCACAGAATGGAACCAAACCTGGGTCCTCTGGCACATCCTACCTCCAGGTAGTCCCTATTCCTTAGTCCCTTCTCAGATGCCACAGTGCTGAAAGAGGTCACTCATTTTTCAGACCCCTTGGCTACCTTGGGAATGCCTATGGGATTAGCTGAGTGAACAGCAATGAGAGTTCACAGACTTTACAGATGGGATTGCCACCATTATACGTGATGGCGCTCAGTAGAATGTTGCTGTTTTCTATCCCTTAACCAGGGTGTCCCTGAGAAAAGAGGAGCCCCAAGGATCAGCACAATTGGACAAACATCAGGCGATCATTGTAATACTGGGCGCCCTGGTCAACAGTTGGTCCATCTGCACATTTTTTGCTAACTCTTGGGCCACAGCTGACAGTCTAGGTGTCTATTGCAGCCAAAGGCAGCAACAACTCCTTGTTTAAAATTGCCCCTTTTGGGATAAAGAACTCTGGGAATCTCTTGCTTCACAGATACTCAAAATATAATTCAAGGCAATATATACTAAGGCCACAAGATAAGGCCTCACCAGGATGCTTCTTATCCCCTTTGAAGTTCCTTACTAATAGTATCCAAGGCACTCATTCCACTTCTCAAAATACGTGATGCAGAGCTCTAGAAGCAGGCATTCAATGGAACTTCTACCTTCATTATAGGTCCAAGCAGCTAGTTTAATGAAGAGGCCTCATGGCCTCTACAAAATCTACTACTTAAGTTATAAATGAAAACTGGGTCCCCTGCTCAGTGTCACTATTGTCAAAGGCATTAATTAGACTAAATTCATGCTCCCTGGAGACATGCAATCCCTACTCCAATATTATATGGGTCCCTCGATTGCCTTTATTGGCCATAAAGGGAGACACTTCTAAAGTACAGGTCTTCAACAACCACCTCACCATGTGGCCCTCCTGGGCAAGTGTCTACGTGGCTTCCTAGAGAGGCACTTCTTCCACTCTCTAAAAATATTAGTCCTCATAAAGTCAGTATTTGATGAGAAGACATCAAGGAGTTAATCGTAATATAAGGCCTCAAGTTTCATGTATTGCCTTGACATCTTTGAGCCTCACAGGGCCCCCTAACTGTGAGTTCCTCTGCTCCCACCAGATATGCCCCTCACTCAGTGGGAAAGTCTCCCCACCTAGCTAATTTTCCTATCAGCTGGTCCAGTTGCATTCTACCAATCCTCATCCTAAGAGGTTTTTCTTCTCTGCCAGACCAGGGGCGCCTCATCCTCTTTATACTATAAAGACTGCTTTCCACAGCCCCTGCTTGTACATTCTGCTCCAGAATGCAACCCCTGTATGGTCCTGCATGGCATGCAAGGTCCTCCTCTCTAGGGTTGTGAGTTTATGTCACTAATAAACCTCTGTCAATTTCATCTGTCCCATGTTGGGTGCTTGGTGTTTGTTCATTTCATACTATTTAAAGCTAGATCCTTCCCTCAGCAATAGGATGCGTAAGAGGTAATCAGAATACTAGGTATCTGTTATCATCCATTTAAAAAATATGAGAAAGTTTTTCTTTAATAGTCAAAAATTTTCATTCCTTTTCTTTCTTGAAATTGTATTTCCACTATACCAACCACATGTCTGAAAAGATATAAGAATATTGTGAATTTGAATCAAATCTATACACAAAATCACTTGCTTCTTATATAAAGTAAAAGGAAAAAAAACTTCACACCCGTAAATGCGTATTTAAACAATATACATAGATATACATCAAAAATAAAAATGTTATTTAAAAATCAATAGTATATAACAAAGACAAGGTAACAGAATAGGCATAGTAAGAAATGCCAACATAAATAAAAGTATGGGGGCCGCCCCGTGGCATAGTGGTTAAGTGCGCGTGCTCTGCTGCTAGCGGCCTGGGTTCGGATTCCAGGCGCGCACCGATGCACCGCTTGTCTGGCGGTGCTGTGGCGGCATCCCGCATAAAGTAGAGGAAGATAGGCACAGATGTTGGCTCAGGACTGATCTTCCTCACAAAAAAAAAAAAAAGAAAGAAAGAATTAAAAAAAAAATATGAAAACTTCAAGTAGAGTTTAAAAAAAAAAGATTGGTGTATATGAGGAAATTTTTGCAAAATAAGGACAATGTGCTAACCTTACTTTATCATATTTTAGACGTGTAAAGCTGGGAAAAAAAAGACACTATGCAACTGATGCAGAAACAGATCAGTGGAAATAGATACAAAGGTTTTCATATAATAACGTCTGTCAAAGCAGGAATGGGGTGAGAGGTTATTAAAATTATGGTGTTTAAAATATTGTTAGTCATTTGGAAAAGTAATTTAGACCTCAATCTTACACTAAAATAAATTCTGTATATACTAAAGATTTATGAAGCAACACTATCCCTAGGATAAAATACAGACCAATACCTACACAACAGTGTGTTTTGTAAGGACTTTCTGTACTTGAGCTCATGGACATTATAAAGAAAGGAAAACGTCAACAAAATAAAAATTAAGAAAAATTCTCTATGGGAAAACATCTTAAAATTTAAAAGAAACATAAACTAAAAGTGATATCTGAGAGGTGGTAAAAGTATTTTATGGGGCTGGCCCGGTGGTGTAGTGGTTAAGTTTGCGCGCTCCACTTCGGCAGCCTGGGATTCGTGGGTTTGGATCGTGGGCACAGACCTATACACCGCTCATCAAGCCATGATGTTGCTGTGTCCCATATACAAATTGGAGGAAGATTGGCACAGATGTTAGCTCAGGGGCCATCTTCCTCAAGCAAAAAGAGGAGGATTGCCAACATATTTTAGCTCAGGGCCAATCCCCCTCACCAAAAAAAAAGAAAGTATTTTATATTTTCCTATATAAAAACACAAATAAATATGAAAACAGGTGAATAGCTCAATTAAAATATGGATTATGCACACAAATATCTTGGAAAGTATGAGTGGCATACAAACATTAAAATAAATTATCAGATTTATTGTCAAAAATTTTTTAAAGAACTTGGATGACTGGAATAAAATAATACTGAATATAGCCATTTTAAATTCTTCAAAAGCTCAATGAATTCCAGGAATCTAGCTAGCTAGAGCACGGGCCTAGCTGATGAGCTTACAGCAGACACATGCTATACTGAGTATTTATACTGTAACATTGAATTTCTTTGTACAATTTTAGGTGAGCTAATGTGCACAGGACTGAATCTCAAAAAATGACCAGAGTGTGGCTACAATCATTCTAATCAATGAGATTTATCATATGTGAGGAGTTTATTTCAGGGAATACACCAAAATTATGGCAGCCATAAATTAAAACACTGGTAATTTCCAGTGAATGCTTTTTATTATCATCATTCAAATAACTCATGATGTAAATATTTTAAATTGCATTGTAGTCCAACACTTGCAGAGCATCTGAACCTTTTTGCCAAGTTATAGGTAACCAAAAACAACATCTTTACAAAGCTCTATAACAGAGCAATGTGGCAGGAAAATCAACCCCAATGTTCAAAATCAACATTCGGTACCTTCATGTGTTTTGTAGCAGGCCTCATGTATTCTTTAAGTATGTGTTTTCTCTTTTGTTTGCTCATTTCCTCATAATACACAGATAGATATTGCTCCTCCTTTTATCTTATGGAACTTTCTAGAAGAGAAATTATTTGAGCAGCATTTGTGATTAGAAATTATACTCTTCATTCATTTCTCCCATTAGACAGCAGATAGATCCTATTGCTCTAGGTTCTACCACTTTATCATTTCTTCTCTCTCATCTTTCACGGGAGCCCTAACAAGCCTTAGTGTATATAACAGTGAATGTGCCCTCAATTCACAGACTTGAATATTTGTTCTTCTATACTCCTGTATTGGAAGTGGTCCAAGAACTGGGCCAAGCCCTCTAGAGCACATCGAATATCAAATAGCCAATATTTTATTTCCGCCTCCTAAATGAACATCACTAAGCAAATTTCCTGTTCCCTGAGGAACAGCTGAAAGATATTGCAGACTGTGTAGCCTTTCCACAGACCAGAACCTAAAACATTTACAGGTTACAAAGTAAATAAGCATACAGTATATGCTAATTCTTTCCTTATGAATAGTTATTTGTGTTTTCACTGTTTAATGAAGTTATGGACTGTGGCCTTTCTGTGAAAGTACGTTAATTAGGAATCAATTACACCTTATACTGAAACACTGGTTACTCTGCTGCTGTGGGATAATTAGGAAATAACCATATCGTCATTTTTATGTACTTTGGCTACATTGAATCATAGCATTTCAGTGGTGACGCATGGGTAAATTGCACATACGTTTGTTCATATTAGGTCGTGGAACATGAAGACAGTGTGAAAAAACTGCTCACTTAGAATGAACTCCAAAGATAATGTGTAAGTTCAAGCAGCTATGCAAAGATAGTCAGGGCTTCTCAATTAATTTCCATTCCCAACGCAATTAGTGCCACTTAATAGAATGTGGTGCAATATTAGAAAATGGATCTAAATGCCTTGCTGGTTTTCTTGTGTGTGTGTGTGTATGTTTTAATTTGACTACTAAAAGGAGCTAAAAAATTCAGATTAAAGATTTTTTTAAGAATAACAAAATGATTTCTTTAAAGATACAAGTGCTTTCAGAATATCATATCAAAATAAGTAAAAGGAAACACTAATAAGTTGGCATCCAGTGCCCTGAAAAGATTTTCAGTTGGAACTTTTTAAACAGGCAAGATTCTCTGTTTATTATGTGACTGGGAAACAAAATCTTGTGATATTGGAGAAATTTTTTTGTCTGTATTTTTTTCCAGCATTGATGTCACTAACCAGGTCTCACAGGGAAAACTAGTAGTAACAAATCTTGAGCCAAGAACTTCGTTGAAGATTCTGATAGGAATGTCATCAGAACTTCCACAGTTAAGGTAAATATGCTGTTGTTTACTTTCTAATAACAAAGCAAAGGAACTCTCAAGGGCTCCACTTAAGCAACATCTGTGTAAACAGAACGAGCATTTATATCCTTAGTTTAGATGACCTGTCTCAACTTCCAGTAGTGAGTGAGATTTGGCATGCAGATGCATTGTTTTTGTCATCTCCCTTTCTTCTTTTCCTTACATTTTATAAATTTTGAAAATATGATCAGCTATTTAAAAAATTGAAGATTTCACACACACATCACAAATAAGTGGTTTAAAAACATAACAGCAAAAATGTATTTACTTATAGCATAGGTATAGGAAAGCTTAGTTGATTTTTTCATCTGCCAAGAGGTAACCCTCTCTTCTATTGATGGTAATTGTCCTGGTTTGCAGCATCCTCAATCTGAAAGACAAGGAAAGTCTTTCCTGGCTTCCAATTATACTTTTTCGTGGCCAGAGTTGAAACATGTCAGTCTCTCATGAAAGTATTGTTCCGATATAAATAGATACTATTCTATGCTTTGAAATGTAGTGTGAACATTCCTCCAATGGGTGGGAAGATTACGGGTAATAGCAAGAATTGTAGTCCTTAAAATAAATTGAAAGCGTTGTTCCAGAGCTGCATTCAACTAATACCAACTCTATTATCTTCATTCAGACCAGCCCACCAAATGAGCCAGGACAAATACCCTATAAACATCGAATGTTCTAAAAGCCTCCTACACTTGATCACTGATTACACAATTACTTAAGAAGGGGAATCTGAGAACAAAACAAAGGTAATTAAGTACAAGAGACTTGTTTTTTAATTATAAGCAAACTAAATTAAATAAAACACAGAGTTATTACTGTGAAAGGAAGAGTGCAACAAATTGTCTCAAATGTGACTCTCTAAAGCGTTACTTAGTAGTCAACTGACTTGCATCATTTAACGATAGAAAACTAAGACAATGGTCATCAGTGTGTTTTTGACTTTCTGAGGTGCAATTTGGTTTTCTTTCTTTCATTTGTATAATTGTGAAATTAAATTTAACAAGTGGTGAAAGAAGTAAAATTATTTTAAATGTCTTTTGCTAGTAAATTTTTAACAGAGAGTAAATAAACATGATTTCATCTATTTGTACTATTTTTTCTGATGAGCCAAGTATCAGTAAAAATAGGTCACCTTGAAGACAGAATAACAGCAACGTTAGATTCACGTGTCCTCTGGAAAGGAAGAAAAAAGAATGTAGCAATAGTTTATGATCGTGCAAGTTTAAAAGGTCCTAAATTTCCATTTTTCAATTGTTTCTCGAAGTTATGTTTAGAGTATAGGGAGATTTTTCTCCTTGAATTACTCTTTATTTCTATCTGATTAAAGTAAGTTACAGTTTCTATTGAAGACATGAACAGGAGCAACTGAAATATTAAATGGAAACATTTGCAACTGCTGCTATTTGAGTACTTTCAAACTAAAAATGGCAGTTTCATAAGGTTTAATCCAAAGTATTAACCAGTATGTGTTTTCTGATGAGATTTCAGCACAGCAATATCGCATGTACGGGGAGAAGATTACTGATGTACGTGAGATGTGACTCAGCCAGAATTCTGAAGAATTCTCATCAACGTATTACTTCCATCTTTTTGTATGACCACACGTGATTATCTTTGTATTCTCAAATCAATACATCTCCATTCCTGGTGATCAATTTTAGGTGATTTTGCAGTGGTAGATGGTATGCTGGGTTTTCAGCAAATATTCAATATCCAAATAATGCTTTAGAGCGGAAGAGAATGATAGAAAACTGTCGTCAGTAGGACACATGTGACCAAGGAATGATCAGAATGCTTTTTTTTGATGATCCGAAGAGTGATTCTAGCTTTTAGCAGAGCATGGCAAATCAGGACCCCAGCTATTAAATCTGTTCATTTCTGTAACTGAGTAATGACACTGTTTACGTATAATTGAAGAGAACATGAAAATAACCAACTTTTGAGCTATTGGCAGTCATTATCTTGTAATACGTTAGACCTCTCACCTGGAGCCTCATACACATTCTTTGCAATAACCCTTAGATTATGACTCAAATTAACTTCCTTGTTTTTTTAGCTGTATTTTCTTCAGTGAAATGCTGCCTTATCTCCCTAGGATTGATAATTCAGTCTTCTCATAGAAAATTCATATGAACTTTGAAGAAAAATTGTAAGATTGGGCATTAGGGAATGATGCAGTTGGCTGCATCAGTTTACAAATTAGAAAATAAAGGTTTAAAGACATTAAAAATGTTTTACACAGGGTCACAGAGGAAGCTAGTAGAGAAGCTGGAGCTAGATTGCACATCTCTGGCCTCCCAAGCCAATTTTTAGACCAGTCAATTATGTCTCAAAGCAAGATAGTCTATTCAGGAAAATGTAAACGATTCTTTAAATGATATTTTCTTACTTTTACCATTGAATCTGGACTGACATTAGCAACCTTGATCAATGGATCTCTTAAGTCAAATTAATGTATTTAGACCCACTACATTTTGTAACTGTTTTTCAAAACATCAATTTAATTAAATCCCATTGTTATGCTTATATACTCCAATGGCTCTCATTTGCTTGTGAAATAGATTTGAAACTCTCTAAGCTAGCATTAAAGCCTCTGCATAAATCAATTGACCGATTCTTATTTCTATGTATGTCTTACACATGTCACTACACGTGTGAGGTAGTGTTGTCTCTTGGTTAAAAAATGTAGAACCTTGGGTTGCACAGCTTGACTGCAAATCCCTGCTCTGCCACTTGCTGGAGTGTCAATTAGTGATCAAGTTATTCATCCAACTGATCAGAAAAAATAGATGTCACCTCATATGCTTCTTGGAATCTTAAATAAGAGTTACCTGAGGTCCAAAGAATTTAAGTAAGTTTATCCATTGTATTACTTATCTATTGCAGCATAATGAATCACCACAAACTTACTGGCTTGAAATATTACACATTTATTTTCTCACAGCTTCTGTGTGTCAGGAATTCAAGAAGACTCTTTTACGTCATGAGTCTTACGTCTGCCATTAGGGTGTTGACTGGGACTGGAGTCTCAAGGAAATCGCGACTGAGAAGTATCTATTTCCAAATTCACATAAGTGGTTGTTGGCATGGATCAGCTCCTTTTGGGCTATTGGACTCAGCATTCAGTAACCTTCAGTTACCTGCCATTTGGGCCTCCTCTACATGGTAACTTGTCTCATTAAAGCCAGCAAGGAAGATAGTCTCTTAGCATGATAGAAGTTATAATCTTATGCAACATTATCATGGAAGTGACATCCCATTACCAACGATATATTCTATTGGTCAGAAGCAACTCTCCACCCCACTCAAGGGGAGGTGATTACACAAGATTTAATATCAGATTAGGATAACTGATCTTACAGCCTATCTTCTACAACTATGTTCCCAACTCTACTTTTTTTAAAATATTAAAACCAATTAATCTTCATCTCATTTGGATTTGTCTTCTTTTGTCACAAAATCACAATCTCTATAAACTCAAATGATGAGTCTGTGTTCTATAGTTGTTTGTACCTCCATCACCCCAAAGTAGAGGATTTGGGGATTCAATTACATAAAAAGAAAAGAAGCAACTGATGTTTTGGTGTATATATTTCTTGTGCCGCATCTTGATCCATAGTTTTTACTATATTGGAATGTATTGATACACAATTTTTTTTGACAAAAATTATTTTTGTTATCACTGTTTAGACTAAAGAGGGGGTGAGTATCTTGGTAGGATCTTGAACTGAGAAGATTGACAAACTGCTCTAGGAATCTGGCCACCAAAACATGCATTGAGTTCCATAATAAACTATGGAGCAAATGTGATCCCAAATATCACCGGGGCTACATTGTATACGGTGATGAAACTCCTAGGTATTAAGAATTTTGAAGAAATTAACAAAGACCCTGAGCCAAAAGCTATGTAGGAGTTAGTTTGGACCTAAAAGATATCTTACTAGAAATTTCTCTAAATTTTTCAAGAAAAATTGAAATTGCGACCTGAAGCTGACAGTCATTGTACTTGTTTGTATTGCTGACATTTACTTCCATCAGATGTAGCTGATATCAATATTGGCTTGTCTAAAACTATTTATAAACTATCTAAAAAATATCCTCGTTCATTTATCTACACATAGCCTTTATGACTTCCATATTAGAATAATAATCCTGGTTTGAAGTTAGAGGAAACGGATGAAGAACATGATTTTTTTCCTCTTGCACGTGGTTGTCTGTGCCTCTTCCTTCCTGCCCAGCAGACCTTGGCCAAAAACTGAATGCCAGACCCATTGTCACAGGTGTAAATAACATTGTGGTCTAACTCGTGCTTCAGAATAAAGCTAGTTTCCAGCTAAATTTCATTATTCCTTAGCTTTTTCCCCTGGCCTATCCCAGATTCCTCACTCCCCTTATGCTAAGTATACTCCCCCAATAAATAACAGTACAAGAATTCCATTTCAGTCACTTCTAGGAAATCCCACCTAAAAGTGGGCTTGGTCCTAGAAAGCAGATTCTAAGAATGATATCTAGAGTTGGGTCATTTACTGATAGTATGACCTTGACTGTCCCATCACTGTGGCAGGTAAAGGATTGATGGACCCTGTCATGCTACAGCTGTAGTGAACTGGGATGGCGTATAGGTGGAAGGGGAGGCACTAGCTGGTGCAATGTCTCCAGCATTTGAAAGGAATGATGGAAAAAGAAAATATGAGAACTGTAGAATTGAATGCTTGTGGCTAAGCAGCATTGATAAATTAAAGAGAAAAATGACAGGCTCACAACTATTAATCAATACCTTAAAGCAAAGTTAGAGTTAAAAGGCTTTCTTGACAGCATTTAAAGAGATTCTTATCCCCCAAAGTCCTAGGGCAGAACCATTGAAGTTCAAGCCCAGGACTTAACTGTAAGAGTGGCAGAAGTTCAGAAAAGCCAGAATTCTCAGCCTCAGCAAGTCTTCTATGCCAGGCTGGGGCCTGGTGTGAAAGTAATATAACTTAGAGATTTTGAAAGGAGTATCTGTGTTGGTGAATTTGAGAATCTTGAATCTTGAGTTTCTGCTGATCTCTCAAGGCCAACTCGTTTTTCATGGCAGATAGATCCCTTTTCCTAGCTGCTTGCCTAAAACAATGTAAGAACCCCAAATAAGGCAAAAACATACAAGACAATTGTTGCCCCTCTTCAAGACAAGCCCTTAACTGCCTTCCTGGCCAACAGACTATTTTTGCCAGTTTTATTGAGATATAATTGATATATAACATTGTATTAGTCCAAGGTGTACAACATAGTGCTGTGATGTATGTATACATTGTGAAACGATTACCACGGTAAGTTCAGCTAACCCCTCACATAGTTACATTTTTTTTCTTGTGATTAGATCTTTTAAGATCTACCCTCTGCCATTTTTAAATATACAATAGAGTGTTGTTGACTATAGTTATCATGTTATAAATTAGCTCCCCAGAACTTATTCATCTCGTAACTAGAAGTTTGTACCCTTTGACTAACGTCTCTCCATTTCCCCAGCCCCCAGCCCCTGGCAACCACCAATCTATTCTCTGTTAGTGTGAGTTCAGCTTTTTTAGATTCCACATATAAGTGAGATCATACACTATTTGCAATAGACCATTAATTAGGGTAAAAATCTCAGTATAATTCAATCAGAAACCAGTGGACCTAATCAGGAAGAAGAGGTTTGATATATCAAAGGAACTACAAGCTCTGGCTGATATGTGCCAGCAGGAAGTGGAAAGTAGGCCTGGAAGGGGTTGTGAGAGTGCCAGCAGGAGGGCAGAACATAAAGCTGGCTAAGAGAGTTTGTCTATATTGGGGCACTCTCTGGGGACAAAGAATTTAATACTGTTATAGGAAATGATCTGAATGCTTGGAAAAAGTGTCAGTCTTCATTAAATAAAGTAGAGATGCCAGAGCTGCCTTGGTAATATATTGATAAATGAGTAAAAAGAATCAGCAAAGAGGCGTGCTGGAATGTGTTTACTACACAAGACCAGAGAATCACTAATCATCAGGACACTGCAAGTCAAAACCACAATGAGATACATCTCATACCTGTTAAAATGGCTATTATCAAAAAGATGAAATAGGGGCCAGCCTGGTGGTGTAGTCGTTAAGTTCGCACGCTCCACTTCTGCGGCCTGGGGTTCACAGGTTCGGATCCTGGGTGATGACCTATGCATCACTTATCAAGCCATGCTGTGGCAGGCGTCCCACATATATAAAGTAGAGGAAGATAGGCACAGATGTTAGCCCAGGGCCAATCTTCCTCAGCAAAAAGAGAAGGATTGGCAATGAATGTTAGCTCAGGGCTAATCTTCCTCACAAAAAATAGAAAAAAAGATGAGATAAATTCTGGTAAGACTGTGGAGAACAGGAAACACTTGTGCACTGTTGGTGGGACTGTAAATTGGTACAGCCACTATAGAAAACAGTATAAAAATTCCTCAAAAAATTAAAAACAGAGCTACCATATGATCCAACAATCCCACAGCTGGGTATTTATCCAAAGGAAATGAAAACAGGATATTGAAGAGATATCTGCATCCCCAATTTCATAACAGCATTATTTACAATAGCCAAGATATGGAAACAACCTAAGTGTCCATCAACATATGAATGGGTAAAGAAAATGTGATATATATGTGTAATTCAGTCACAAAAAAGAAGGAAATCCTGCCATTTGCAACAACATGGATGGACCTTGAGGACATTATGCTAAGTGAAATAAGTCAGACAGTGAAAGACAAATACTGCATAGTCTCACCTACGTGTGGAATCTAAAATCATTGAACTCATAGAAACAGAGAGTAGAATGGTGGTTGCCAGGGGCTGAGCGATGGGGGAAATGGGGAGATGTTGGTCAAAGTGTAAAAATTTTCAGTTATAAGATGAATAAGTTCCAGGGATCTAACGTGCAGTATGGTGACTATAGATAACAATACTGTATTGTATACTAGAAAGTTGCTATGAGATTAGAGCTTTAACGTTCTCACCGTAACAACAACAACAGAATGATAATTATGTGAGGTGAAGGGTGTGTTAACCAACGGTATTGTGATAATTATTTCACTATATATATGTGTATTAAATCATCACATTGTACACCTTAAACTTACACAATGTTATATGTGAATTATATCTTGATAAAGCTGAGAAAAAATAGAAAACTCAAAAGCTAACTATATTCCTTGAGAGGGCCCAGAGAATAGTCCATTTACCAAAGCAATGAGAAGTGTATTGGTGAGGGGAAACAGCATTGTTGAAAGCTTTGTATTGGCTTCTCTAAAGGTAAGGATTGGAGGTAGAACACACAGACACAGAACTGAGAACCCTGGTAGCTATACATATACATATACATATACATATACATATACATATACATATACATATGCACATTATTGAGCACCCTAATATCTATCTATACACATATTATATGTATGTATGGTTGTGTATATATGTATATTTGTGTATACACACACATGCACACACACTATTGATTCACCCAGTCTTTCTTAGAAGGACTTAGGTGACCATATAATGGAAAGGGGACTATCCACACCTTTTAAAGTGTGTTGGTAAAGTATCTAAATTGACTCTGATATGCAGAGATCCAAAGTACCATCCTGACTCCCCTTTAGACTATGGTCATAGAGGGGTTAAATAATAATAAATTTATAACCAAGGTCTACCTCATAGTGTGTCCATTAGGTCCACAGGTGCATCCAGAAGACATTTCCCTGGTTCCCGAAGGTACTATTGGATTTGAGATACTGAACTGTTAGCAGAACTTTGATATTGTTGCTCTCTGTCAAAAGATAATCCAAATGGACCTGGACCATCTAGAGATTCTGCAAAGCATCACATTGGTTCACTATGTTAATATCATATTAATTAGGTTTATGAGCAATGAATAACAAGAACTTGTGATGGTTCATAAAACGTGTGCTTGAGAGGTGGGAGATTAAGCACTACAAAAGTTCCGGGACTGAACACATTGAAGACTTTTTTAGGAGTGTGATGTTCTAGGAATGATGGGACCTACAACATAAAGGAGTAGTCGTTGCATGTTATACTTTTTACCACTAAGAAAGAAGCATAATGTTTGGTAGGCTTCTTTGGCGTATTCTACATGTAAGAATACTGCCTCTTGGGCCAGCTCAGCGACATATTGGTTAAGTTCGGTGTACTCTGCTTTAGCGGCCTGGGTTCCTGGGTTCAGATCCTGGGCACAGTTCGGTGTACTCTGCTTTAGCGGCCTGGGTTCCTGGGTTCAGATCCTGGGCACAGACCTACATCACTCACCAGCCATGCTGTGGCAGCAACCCACATGCAAAATAGAAGAAGATTGTCACAGGTGTTAGCTCAGGGTTAATCTTCTTCCCCAAAAGAAAAAGAAAAAAAGAAGAATACTGCCACCATTGATTCTGCATGGAAGATTGCTAGCTTTGAATGGGCCCCAGAGCAAGAAAAGACTCGGCAGCAGGTCCAGGCTGGGGGACAAACAGCACTATTACTTGGACCACAGGACCTAACAGATCCTATCATACTGGAAGTACCTACTGGAGGTATCTAGGGTAGCAAAAGGAACTACCTTTTTCTCTGTAAAGCTCCAATAATAGAGTTGTCACATAGATCCTTAGTGCTCTGGAGCAAGGCCGTGCTATTTCTGCTAGAGAACTATGTACTCTACTGTATATAACAAAGAGCTCCCAGCACGCTAGCGGGCAAACTGAGCATCTGGCCCTGGGATATCAAGAGATCACGCATTTAGAACGGCTCATGATAACTCACGTACTGTCACACCCATTGAGTCACATAATCATTCACCACAGAAACAAGCAGTATCAACCAAGTACTGTGCATAGATCACAGAGACAGAATTGTGACCCCATTTCACTGAACTGCTGCTGCTATGTGTAAAATACCTGGAATGTGAAGGGCCGCTGGATACTTTTCTTTACTTCTTCTAAGTTGGTTATACTTCTTACCATTAAAAAAATCTATTATTGGGGCCGGCCTGTTGGTGCAGTGGTTAAGTGCGTGTCCTTTGCTTTGGCGGCCCGGGGTTTGCAGGTTCGGATCCTGGGCGCACACTGAGGCACTGCTTGTCAAGTCACGCTGCGGCGGCATCCCATATAAAGTAGAGGAAGATGGGCACGGATGTTACCCCAGGGCCAACTTCCTTAGCAAAAAGAGGAGGATTGGCATCAGATGTTAGCTCATGGCTCATCTTCCTTGTAAAAAAAAAAAAAATCTATTATTTTACATTTTACACAGGCATTTATATAGAAATATCTCTTCATGTATATACATATATATATATGCATAAACACACACACATATATACATATGTATACTGAATGGATAGTAAATGTAAGGTCCAAAAATATCTGTTTTTCTCTTACATTGGTTTGATAGTTAAAGTAGATCATTCTATGGACCAATTAAATTCCCTTCCAAACTTTAAAGAACGTAATGCAATATGGTAGTATTCAATATTACTAAAGAGAAATTTGAATTTTATCTGATTGCCCTGCCTTTAAAAGTAGCCTGTATTTTTATTTCTGGAAATGTCACTGGAAAGACTATCTTCTCAGCAATATGTCAACCCTTTAAATCTGAAGAATATATAATTTTATTTTTTCAATTTATTTTCCTCTAGTCTTTCTTTGGTTATGTCTTCTCTCCACTATCTTTCTCTATGCTTCTTTACCTTCAATTAGATGGACCTATCCTCTTGCCTGCATGTGTTTTAACTTAATCATATTTACCATTGTTTATCTTTTCCTCTGCCTCTGAAAGATTTCTTCATGTTTAATATTCAGATTACCTGCTAAATCTTTTGTCCCATGTAGCTTATTATTCACTCTGTTTAATCTTTTAAATAATTTTTGTCATTTTTTTTAATTCCTAGGGACTTTCGGTTTTCTGATGGCTCTTTCATAACAGCTTGTTATTTTATTAGACATACAATATCTTCTTGTATTTCTCAAGGGATACTAATTTGAATTTTTAATGTCCTCTTTTAGTGCCTGAATTATATCTGTTTCTTTCAGGGTCATTTACTTTGTGTACTCATTTTGGTCCATCTATTTCATGCTCACAGTTGCTCTCAAATTTCTGATGGTTCTTCGTTCATATTTATAAATGAAAGACTACGTTAATTAAGTATGTGGTGTGAATTGCCTGTACAGTTGTAAAAGTATATTTCACAAAAAGGTCTCTCCCTTGAATGAAATGACTGGCAGTTCACTCTAAGTAAGTAGAAGGGATTCGTCAACAGGTAGGCATCCCTACCGGGTGACCAGACAGTAGACAGACATACTAGGGACCCTCTCAATCACTTTAGGAGAGCATCATTCTGGGCTTTAGGAGAGCATCATTCTGTAATTGGATTAATGTAGTGCAAGTTACATCCAGGATGAGCTGTCTTCTTTTTTGGTTGTTTTTTTGACTTTCGAAATTTAATATGGAAGTACTTCAAGCTTAAGCATTCCTTTAATTTAGTACTTTAAACCTTTAAACCTGCACAAGTGTCTTAGGGAGGCAACTGCCAGCAATTCCATACACGGGGGAGGTGAAAGGATATGATTGGCCCAGGTAACTGCAGTTCTTTAAATACTCAGATGACTATTCTAAAGCCATTTTCTAGTCTCTAAATTTTTTTAGTTTGAATTTGAAGCTAGTTTCAACTTTCTTTAAAAGGAATTTAGATAGCTCTGGTGGTTGGTTTCTTGTTTTGTCTTATCTGTTTGCCATCTCAAGAAATCTTGTTCTCTTTGACTCTAATCTTTCAGAATTTTCTCAACATTTTTATCCTCTAATAACTTTAGTTTAGCAGCAGTGCCTTGTGTTCACCCTTTTTATTCTGTTTTCTGTCTACACGTGTTGAGTCTAACACCTTGAATCAGAATTCTAATGGCTAGTTTGTCTATTATAATTTTCAGGGCTAACTTTAAATAAACTGAATGAGTTAACAATTATAGGTCGTAAAAGTCTGTATGTTAAATTGTAGACAAAATACTGATAATAAAATAGAAATTTCCTAAGCAGTTTTAAGTGAATATCTGTAAAGATAAGCATTGAGATCAATATTTTAGGATTTAACTGAAAACATAATATTACACACGAATTGGAAAAATAGGTTTTTCCAGATATTCAAGCTATAAAATGGTTGAAAACCTCTTTATCTTTTCCTAGTTCCACCAAATCGATTACTTACTGATTGAGCTTAAATTATTAAGGACATTTTTCCAGATATTCAAGCTATAAAATGGTTGAAAACCTCTTTATCTTTTCCTAGTTCCACCAAATCGATTACTTACTGATTGAGCTTCAATTATTAAGGAATGTGATAAGTTGTTAGATATTATTAATGATTTCCCATTATTTGTTTTTAAAGCTCCTAGAATTTTTATTTAAAAAATATCATAAGATTGCATGGAGAGCAATGAAAGAAAAATGTGAGTTTCCAAGCACTTTTCTCTCTCAATCAAGATATATTTGCTACTATAAAACCAAATCAAAATCAGCAAGATACTGAATTATAAACCGCTGTAAAGTGGCAACTCTCACCCCACACCATAAAGCTCAAATTGTTTTATTCCTCAACAGATCCTCGTGATTCTTAATTAACTGTTATATAACTAGATGCTATAAATTTGAGCTTATAAGGTGTGTATGTGGATTCTCACCAAGAGAATATAATTTTCCATATTTTCTGTGTTGGTATCCTATACCAATACAGAATACAATATAAATTTCCTTTTAAAACGTGAAAGCTGCTGATAATACTTTGCTTCTCTCATTCTCACTTTCCTACCATTAAATCAATCTGATGTTTGTTTTGATTTCATTTTGAAATATTTTGTTAGCTACTCAAGAAATTAGTTATTTTTAAGCATTGGTTCTCCATAAGAAAATCACAATTATCAAATCTTTTATTATTACAATCATGACAGGGAAAATCATGTACAGAATTTTGAGATCTTCAATTTTAATGTTTATCACCAAATTTTGTATAGCATATATGACGAGAAATTCAAATATTGCCTTCTAAAACAATCAGTTAAAATCATCTGAGTAAACAGCAGACTATTTATCCTCGCAATTGAAGGATTAAGTATAAATATCTCAGAATTATACTCACTAAGCTGCTTCATGGAATTTGAATTTCTCATGAGTTTGTGAAAATTCTTGTGATATTAAAGTTGGGGAATGTTTTACTGAATAGAAAAATATACCTATTTTTCTAGAGGTCATCACAAGAGTGAATTTATCAAGATCCTTTACACTTTACATTCTAGAAGGTAGAATAAGAATGTTAAGCATGTGCTGATGTACTTTAATTTCTAAAGGATTATGAATGTGCAACTTGCCTATTATCCTTTTTCCTTGTTAAGCAATTAAAATATGTCAAATAGCAAGAAGCTAGTTCTTTAATGACGGTCTAGTGAATCATTTCACTACAAACATTTTCGTGGAGTTTAAATTTAATACACTAGTTTTCAGATATGCAAAGAAAACCAAGCTTCTTTGTTTCCTAAACAGGTCTCATCTTTCTCATGAACTCCATCGGGAATGGAAGTGGAGTACAGATTTTAACTTATCATTCTAATGTATTTCCTTCTCTTTTGGTTTAAAATGTCTTCCAGATAACTCAGTCTCTTTCAGGTAAATGCTAATATCCAATTGCTCTTCTTAGATGTGTAATCTGTGCGTATGGGGAAAGGGAGACTTGCATGACATGGTCGATGAGGGTAGTTGATTTCTTAGCTATGTGTAAAAGTTTTTTTGTTACTCTCCTTTTCCACTGTTCTTTATGGAGAGTGGTCTTATGCTTTTTTCTTACTGGTATTACAGAGCCCAGATAGTTGATGCTTCTACTCTCTTTCCTCTGACCCAGGCTGCCCATTTCATAACTTTGCTGTGGAATTACTTTGCCCCCTTGGCCCTAATGGCAAAACTGCTGACTTTATTAAGCTACCTTCTGCATCCTCCAGGGAAGAGTAAGACCTTCCGGACCCTCATGGAGCCAAGGAAGGCTCATGAGTGTGAGACCTGGTTTTCTCATCGCCCAAACATGGGCAACTTGGGGACTGCAGCTTGGCTATGCAGAAGCAGCTGCTGCTCGGTCACCTGTAGGCTTCACAATCATTATTTTAGCAACCATTGCTCCTGGGCCTTCTTGTTTTCACGTGAGGTCACCATGCCTGAAAATATTCTCTGATAGTTACAAACTGAGGATGGTGTGGGGCCTCGGGTTTTTCCTTCATCTTAATGGCCCATCTTGCATTAATGCTAACATTGTTCCAGTGCTGGAAGTCAGGACTCACAAGTGTGATTGTTTGTTTCTCTGACGTCTTGTTCCCTCCTCTTATTTCTGCATTAGGATGGTATAGGTGAACTATATTTACTTTTACAGTGTTAATAATAAATATCTTCACCCTATACGTTGCTGTGAAAAACATCCCTAAATAATTTGGAAATATGAATTTATCTGTGTGAATAATTATACAGGACTTTCATAAATCCTTTGTAATTTTTTTAAATTTCTAAGCCTATTTAACTTATTGTGGAAGTTCGCCAAATAATCTGTACTCTTTTTGTCAACAGACAGAATAATTTTTTTCCATTAGTTCTTTTTGATACCTATTGTAGTAGCCACTGTATTAGTTAGGGTTCTGCAGAGAAATGGAACCAATAGAAGAGAGGAGGGAAGGGAGGAGACAGGAAAAGGAGAGAAGCAGGAAGAGGAGGAGGGAGAGGAAGACAGGCAAGGAGACAGAGAGGGAGACAGATTTATTTGAAGGAAGTGGCTCATACAATTGTAGGGGCTGGCAAGTTGGAAAGCTGTAGGCAGCTGGCAGGCTGGAAACTCAGTCAAGAATTGATGCTTGTGTTGAGGAGCCATGAGTTAGAATTTCTTCTTCTCCCAAGAAACCTTAGTTTTTGCTCTTAAGGCCTTCAACTGATTTTATGAGGCCCACCCCACACTATCAAGGGTAAATCTTCTTTGCTTAAACTGATCGTAGATGTGAATCAATCTACAAAATAGGTGTAGTTCACATCAACACCCAGATTAGTGTTTGTTTAAATAACTGATGCTATAGCCTAACCAAATGACACATAAAACAAAATATCATAGTCACTGAATATAATGAAAGTATGCAATTTCAAGTGCTTATTTCACCCATCATAAATTCTCAGTAGCAGTATACTAGATAATATTATATTCAGCGCTTGCTTAAAAGGTTTTGAAATAAAATTTACATATATTTTTATGACACAAAATGTATTCATTAATATTCACATACAAACTCATAAAATATAAGTAATGATGAAGTAGGTCATTAAAAACGTAATTTATTCTTGCTATTTACCATAATTATTTTATCCTTATCTGCGCTATTCAGAAACAATACAAAGAGTGGAAAACTGATACATAATAGGAGAATATAGAGAATGATGTCTCATTTGGAAAGAAGTCTGAAGTTTGAGATAAATTTTCTCAAAACATTCAGTTTTTCAGATTGTGAGAGTTCAAAGCACACTTACAGACAAATATGCTTAAACTATTCTGGTCATTGTATTGTTTCTATGTTCTAGTTTACATATGGTGATAATTACATCTAATACGGAGCCTGTCTCTGACGCTGAATCTAGTACACGTTCACTAATCTCATCTTATTGGAAGGATGACCTTATTTTCCAAACTAAACACCAGGACAGAAGAGTCTGATACTTCTGAAAATAGGACCATTTCTTTGAAACCAAATTGTCCTCAGAAATCTAGGACATATAGGTGCTAACATTCATAGAGGGCATTTTTATACCATGAATTCTGAAGTGACTTAAGGGAACAAACTAGCTAAAATTTATTAGACATTGAAGTGAGCGCATGATTTATGTATCTGATTGAATATATTTATTTTCATGATTTTATCTCTGTTCTTAGTTAAAGACTAAGCAGATGTGTATAAGAGATTGTTGTTAATGAAAACTAAAGAGCAGTTAAATGTAAGATATGCCACCAAAAATAAATCAGAACAAAACAGTGCAAAATCCTTCAGTGTAATTATGACTATATAGGTATATACCTTTTCTTATCTTCTTCACTAAATTATATAAAAATCAGATTGTACTGTTCTAATTGTAGCAAGCATAAATAGAAAGTAAAAAGCGAGGCTTGAACATAAAAGAAGAGGTATAAATAGAAATGAGGGTGTTGGAAGGTGGAAGTTTCAAGAAAAGGAAAAATAAGTTCAAGAGTCATGATAGACATCACAATTTCTGCCACAGGATTAAGTAACTGCATGATGGGAGTCTATATCCTGGAGAATGATTGTAAATCCAATTTCAACCAATAATCTATTTTAATATGATGGAATATTGTATTCTATCCTGGTGAATAGGTGGATGAAGAACATTCTCAATTGCTGGTAATAGGTCAAATTTACAATGTAGTGAGCCCAGTTCAATGAAAGAAGAAAGGAAGGCACAGATTCTTCCCCGAGCAAAAGAGTAATAGCCCTGGTTGACCATATGTTCATGCAGAATTGTCTAGTAGGAGTATGAGGAATTTCAGCTCTGTTAGGGCAGCAACCATATCTGTTTAATTTCACATTTATCATCAGCTAACAGAAGAATGTCTCTTACAGTGAAAGTGGTAAATAGAATAGGTAAATAGGTAAAGCATATTCTAATTTGTATTGTTTTATATCACTTATTTATATTGTTTATTGACCTTTTAAGCTAGAATTTAAGCTTCATAAGGAAACAAATTTCCTCTTTCTTTTTTGCTTACTACTGTGTCTGCAGCTCCTACAACATCTGGTACATAGTAGGTCCATAATAAATATTGACTGATTGAATGAATTCATGCACAAAATATAAGGAAATTTTAATTGACTCGTAGGTGTATCGATAACATTGCCATTTTCCTTAAAATTTTTTTTGTCCTCCATGAGCATAGGTTCCAGAGAAATCTTGATTAAAAAAAGATCGACCTTATTGCCCTTAGGTAGATATATTTTAATACAGTGTAGAGCATGTGAACATACACTGTAGACAGAGTGAGTTCTGAACAGATGGGAGAACTTCTAAAAGAAACTATATAAAATTTAAAAAAAACTACAAATTTCTTCTCATATTTGCTTTGAAGTCATCTGTATGTCTTTCTCTCTGTACCAGGAAGACTAAGTTACAGGGACACTTGGCAAAAACCCAGTCAGTGATTTCCAGGACAGTTAATTTATTTTTCCCTTCTGACTTCAATAGTTTCTCGGTAATGTATAGGTTGGATAACTTGTCACCAGGAAGCAATCTTGAGGTTTTTGTAAGTACAAAAGAATAATTGTTATTTTGACTCTGACCACTCTTTCTGTCAGTACTGGAAGTTTGCTGCCACCACAGCACTTTATATATAATTAAAGATTTAAGCAATAATTATATTGTCACATATACATTTGTACTTAGAAAAAAAGGATAGAGTTCTAAATTAATTCCATAAAATAGCATTTTTATATTTTTCCAAAATTTTTAATTTTGTCAAATATGTTAGCAATTGTATAACAAAACATTTATAACAAATGGTTAAATTTATGGCAATATGATGAAACAAATAAATGAAATACTTTTAAATATTTCTCAAACAGAATTTTTGAAATTAACTGATAAAAAGGGAATATGCATAGTTAAAACTATTAATAAAACAAAAATAGTTAAAACTACTGATAAAACAAATAATGGCTTTAATCTATTAAAACAAAGCATAAAAATAAATGACTGGTGCATCATTGATTGATGCAAGAATTGACATATAATATATAATTAGTGATGCTTTGCCTATGTCTATCTGAAAATCTTCAAATAATTTAAAAGTCAAAGAAAAATGGTGATCAGTTTGTGAGAAAAGGGAGTGAACTAGCAGAATATCTAGACAAGTTAAGAGAAGTTACAAGGAATTTCACTTCCGGCCACGATGTAGTAATAAGAATGTGATTTACTCTCCTGCCCTAAACAATTAGAAAACTGGACAAAACATATGAAATAGGTCATCAGCCACTGGACTAGAGCTAACCTAAGACAGTGACGTGTGGAAAGAGAAATAAACAAGGCAAACGCCAGGATTATTTCAGAGTACAGGGTCAAGCCACGGTGCAGAGAGACAATCCAAAGTTTTCTGGTCTGGATACACCAAGGAGACCAAGTGGAGTGTTTTGGGTTAGTGAGGCTGGGATCTGTGGGACAAAACACTAGAGAGATTTCTGGAGTTCTGCGGAGAGACTGCCTCAAGTTTTAGCTAAAGAAAAAAATTAGTGAATTCGAAGAACTAGTAATAGAAACTATTCCAAATAAAGCACAAAGTGAAAGATGACTGAACAAAAATGAATAGACAGTGAGCTTTGGGGCAATAGCAAATGAAATAACATAACTGCATTTGGAGTACCACAAAGAGAAGAGAAAGAAATGGTACACCAACAGTATGAAATATAAAAGAAAAAATGTGAGACTATGAAATTTTAAAAATTTGCTCTGTGAAAGACACTCTTATGAGAATGAAAGCCACAGACTGAAAGAAAATATTTTAAAAACATATATGATAGAGAACTTGTATTTAAAATACTTAAAATGACGAAGACTTAAGTAGGAGTTACCATGTTTAGAAAGCATAGGAAGCCAAATAGGCCAAGTGGTTGCCTAACATTACATGTTTAATAGTTGTGCTGATTTTTGACAGAGCTATCTTCTAGACTAAGCCATTCCTCCCTTTCTGCATCTCACTAAGACTCTCTCTCTTTCCCTTTCTCTCTAAGAAAGATCCCCTTGCTCCTGGCAGGGCTAGCTTCAAGGCCTGCAGGCTAATCCTGCTGGATATTGCAAAATGCCACTTCCCAGCTGGCCCTGTCTCCTTCCCATGTGATGCGTCTTGAGAAGATAGCCCCCTAGTTAGTCCTGTCCCCCTTACCCTGCCTCTTCCTCCTTCATGCCTCAGATCTCCCAAACTAACACTCGTGGAAATAAAACAAGAAAAATCAAATGAGCACCAACAGAGGCTGCTCATTCAGAACTTGCTATATAAAGGCAGTCAGTCACCATCACTTGCATTCGGCAGAAACTTAAAAGACAAATAGTGAAGTGGGAAAGGCTTGCAGTAAAAAAGGAAGGTTTCAGGTATGCTCTCACTGGAGCTCGATAGCGTGGGGAAACAGGGCGTCTGACATGATTGGTCTGGGAAACATATTTAGCTTTCTCTGGTTGGTTCTGAGCTAGAAGTGGGTGCAAAAAATTAAGATGTCATTCACTAAGTCCTGAGCTAATTGCTGCAGAGGCTGGGGTCAGAGTTCTCTTGTCACAGATGGTCTGGCTATCAGGCATTTGTATTTTCAGTCTCTCACACTAAAGACTTTTCACCTTGGGACAACTCCTCAGAAGCTTAGTGTGATTTTCTCAAAGTTTCGTTACCAGGTGGTTAGGCAATTGAGAAATTTCTGTATTGCAATCCAACAGCTGCTTCTGGGCAGATGCATACCTTACTGAATAACAGACAGAAAAAAAAGGGCGTGGTGAATATATTGATAATTATCTGTGGGAAGATAATTTCTCCTTTCTTTTTCAGTAATATCTTTAATGTGCATATGTTTTTAAGTTTAAAATTCATTTCAGTCAGGCAGAAATAAACTAATCTGAGATGAAACCATAGTTCCATTTGTGTGAGAGGTACAACGTTTGCCTTTTAAAATAATGTCTGCCACAATATTGAGAGAGCACTGACATAGGTATTCTAGGCATTCTATTCTAGATTGGAAAGCTAAAAAGAAAAAAAATAAAAGGAAAAGTAGAAATATTATGAACAAAGTATGATCACAGACCAGATACAGACGAGCTACAGGAATATTTGGTTATGCAAAATTTCAAAATGTCACTAAGATTTTGGAAAGAAATCAGGAAATAATGAGGGTTTCAAAATGGTGTCACTACTAAGAATAAGAATTAACAGCTTCTAGTGGCAAGGATGTTAAAAGGTGGTTTATTAAAATGGAAGAGTAAAGGTTGCGTCAAAAAAAGTTGACTATTATTTGGCAGATGGTTGATTTTTAATTCACACAAATTGGGTTTAGTCCAAGGTCTGTCACATTTCTGATACTTTGAGCTTCAATTTTTCAGTTTTCAATTTTTCTCTGAGCCTAAATTTTTGCAGATCTAAAAATGGTAAGATGATGACTATCTTACAATAATTTGGGATTTCAGTGACAGTATGCCTATGAAAACATCGAACATAATACCTGTGGTTTTTATACTGCTCCCCTGAATATCTCTCAAATGTGTTTATTTCCCCATTTCTCTATACCCCCTCCCAACCAGCCAGGGCCACCCAGCTCTCCTTAGTCTGGACTGTTGCAGTAGCTATAACCTATCTCCTTTACTCTAATTTCTTCTCCAAATTCCAGTCAAATTGGTCCTTTTAAAGAATTCATATCCAATTTTATTATTATTCTACTTAAAATCCTTTGGTGGTTAACCCCTTTTCTTTCTAATAAAGTTTAGACCTATTAACAAAGCCTGTAACGTCCTGCATGATGTAGCCCAGCCCACCTTTTCCAGTTGTTTCTGCGCCGGTGATACTGGACTCTTTCTTCAAAGGTGCTTCGTCCTTTTCTATCTCAAAGCATTCACACTTGTTATTTCTCGTGTCTGAACACTCTTCTTCAGCTCTTTACGCTTCTAATTCTTGCTTGACTTTCAGTGTTAGACTTATCTGCCACTTCCTCGAAGAGCTTTCAAGACTCCTCAGACCAGTACTGATGTCCCCACTATATTTTTACGTAGCATCCTGGACTTCTTGACCAAACTCTTCATTCCCCTGACCATTGTTTCAGCTGACTTGCCCTTCCAAGCTTCCCTCCTATGCCACACAACATCAAATGTAGTCCCTTTTTCTAGCAAAGGAAAATTGACATTTTTAATCATCTACTTATTGTGTTGTATTTTTTTAACAAAAAGAACTACATGCAACTAGAAATATCTAAGCCACCAATGACTTAAATTTCTGTACATTTCTCTTTAGAGGTAAAATAAGGCAACTCAAAGTAAGTATGTGTGTGTGTTTTCTGTCTGATCGTAACATGAAAATAGCCTGCTGAAAGACTTCACTTTAAAGAGCCACAAAACAGACAGTGGAAGAATGACATGAGTTCTCATTTTTTAGACTTTTGCATAAAAGCCTTTAAATTCATTGACAGCAGCAATATCTTTCATTTCCCCCTCTAAGAGCAAAGCGCCATTTCTCAGTAAACAAGCCTTCAGAGAACTCATATGTCTAAGTATATCTGATAGATACATGAATAACATCAAAACTAATGCTCTGCTTAATGGCTGTACAACTCTTCTGGCAGCCATTCATTTATGTGTGAATGCACCGTAAGTGTAGGTGGTCTTCCAGTCAGTGAGACTTCAGCTGAGCATGTCATGAGGAGTACACAAAAAAACAACCTCCTTGAGGAAGCGTAATGGAGAACAACAGGACAGATAATCATGAGAGATGAGAACATCGCCTCATAAATCTGCAGCGATGCTGACAGGATTTCAGCTTTGAGAGTGACAAACCTTTCCTCTTATTCAAGCTGTGAAGTGGAAGATACTAGGCTAATGGACTCATTCTGCCAAAGCCGTCATCTAACCAATGCATAATTTTCAAAAGAAATGTTTCTATATTGTCTTATATTCATCTACAAAATGATAGTGTTTTGGTCTTAATCCAAACTGTTCTCAAGGGATTTGAATAAAATATAAAATAACAATTTTAGCTAATAATTTACAGAAATTATTAATACTACATTGGAAAGTCACATCACTGTTTATAAAAGTTTAGTCACAATTAGGCTAACTCTTCACTTCAGGGAAAACTTGTCAAAATAATTGTAGCCCAATGTACATGACTAGATTTAGGTTCAGAGTAAACCTTTCAACCAATTGCAAACAGTTAAAAGTCTAATCCTGAATCTAGGTTTCTGAGGTGAGGAAAATTCGACAAAGTGTTTTTACAATGTTTTTCAGACCATGCATTTTCAGACCATGCATAAAAATTTATGCATTTTTTCTGGTTAATTTATACAGCTATAATAATGATTAGCCAGTCATTCACCAGATCTGACCAATGATGTATTAAATGGATGTGGCTAAAAAAAGCAGCCCAAGGTCCAACAATTTAGTTGTGACTTTGAAAGTACTTCACGGATTCCACACTCTACCTTTTGAAAAGGTACTAAGCAAAATTAAGACATTAAGAATTATTTAATTTTAACACTTTAACAGAATTTAAATGTTTAGTTAACTGAAAACATAGTATCTAATCACAAATTATTCAAAACGAATTGACCATAAAACCTATAGAAACAGAAAGCAGATCTGTGGTGATGTAGAGCCAGGAGTGGGAATAGGGAGGGACCGTAAACGGGCACGAGGTTTCTTTTCTGGAACGTAGGAAATGCTTAAAAGTAGATTTGGGTGATGTTTGTACAACTTTGTAAATGTGCTAAAAATCATTGAATTGTAAACTTAAAATGAGTAAATTATATCCCAATGAAGTTGTTAATAAAAAAAAATCAGAGCATTTTAACAAAGGCATCTTGTCTCATAAGGGGTCTATGGGCCTTGGGCTCTTCTTAGAGTAGGCATTACTGTTCAATCTCATGCCGGGGGAGGTTTTCTGTGAATCCATAGGGATTAACCAATAGAAAGTGGATTTAAATGAGAACATTTATTCTTTAGAACACATAAAGATAAGTGGGCAACATGTTCTCTCATTTTTCAAAAGGTATTGAAAAGATTTTTGATGATCTTATATTGAATAATGATGCCAAAATATGGAGGTTTGTAAATTTTCATGCTAATTTAAACTATAGCCAGTGCTGAAAAGCATCAATTTTGCATATTATGTGGTATATGAAAGTATACTATATATCATATTCTGTGGTATATAAAAGTATATTGTATTTTCTGGTATATAAAAATATACCACATTTGCAAACAACTGAGAACACATCTGAGACACAAGGTTTATCAGCATTATAAATCAACCTTAATATGTAATTTAAATAAAAATACCATATCATAATTTAACTTTTCAGAAGTTTCTTAAAAATTTTTAAGCAACTGATATCTACAAGAGAGAACAGTATTGACTATGAAATTATAAAGCAGCAGACGGAAGTTTAAATGGCTGATTAGTAATCCTCATCTTAAAGTAAACAGAATACTCAGAAATGTGTGGAACTCTCAATGCATAGTAAAAGTATTATTTTTCCCGTTAGTAGAATTATGTTTTCTCAAAGTAACACACACACACACAGTTTATAAATCCAGTGGAACACAAGGATTTATAAAGGAAACCAACAGTCCAATTGCCCCACTGGTCCCAGCCCTACCCCTCTGCAACTTTCCTTTTTTAACTGTTATCGGTACCTGTTATTCAGCTGCTTACTTTCACAACTCTAGATTACATGCTTACGGCATTATATATTAATTTATTAACTGTGGATATTATCTATTGACTTTTGCCATGAAAACTGAGGATTTATCATTTCAAGACCATGGTAACAGCATCTCTGTTCGTGTTCACCCTCATTGTTTTCATTGTTGACTATCATTTTTAGTAGGATCTTGAGAGAAAGAGGAAAAAAACACATATTCTCAGTCCATCTGACTGAAAGGGAGCCTGCAGTGCAAATGTCTTTTCATAAAGCCTTGTTCATTTCATGAAGCCATGGATTTAGTGTGCCCGCCCTGGTCAGTGGCTCATCCCTCCTCTGTGTCCTAGAGGAGTTCTTCAGGCAGGGTTGGCTCTAGTCTTCCCGTCCATGTGCTTCCACACACCCTGTCATAAATCTCACCGATTTTTCCTCCTTTAAGCTTCTTAAGTTTTCACTTTTTAGGTTTATTCACCTGATCAATCTAGTTCAGGTTTGTATAATCTTAATATAATGATAAAAAAATTAAAACTGTCTCCAAACATTTCTAATAACACCTGGTAAAAATATGATATCGTAAATGGATACTTCACAAGAGGTTATTTATTGCCTGACTTGTAGTCAAACCATATAAATGTGTGAACCATATGAATAATGTTTATTGGGAAATCAGTTTGATACTGCATCCATTATCCTAAAAATGAATACTACTCTTACAACATGTAATTGGAAACTTTTCAATACCAGCAAAAATGGCTCTATTTGGCCCATTTTGTTTGCTGTGACTAGATGTCCCCTTCACCTTGGAAGATGGATAGGCTTTAACTGTGCTGTGTTCTGTGCTTACCAACTAGTCCCTTCCAGTACATTCGAATGCATTAGAATAATTCAGGAGTAAAGAAAATCACAGCTGAAAAAGTCTTCAGAAAATGTTAGGCTGTATTTAAATACCACACACTCTTTTTTTTTTTTTTTTTAAGATTCAACACGGTTTATTAGATTTACAAGAATAATACAAACACTTGGGAAGTTTTTTGTTTGTTAGGCTAGAAACCTGTATTACATTAGAAGGAAATCTAATACATCAACTATACACATGTAGTTAAAAATGTTTAAAGGTGTTTTAACTGAATTTATAAAAGCTTTCTTTTTTTTATTGCAGTAACATTGGTTTATAACATTGTATAAATTTCAGGTGTACGTCATTATACTTCTATTTCTGCATAGATTACATCATGTTCACCACCCAAATACTAATTACAATCCATCACCACACACACGTGCCTAATCATCCCTTTCACCCTCCCCCCTCCCTCCTTCCCCTCTGGTAACCAACAAACCAATCTCTGTCTCTATGTGTTTGTTTGTTGTTGTTTTTATCTTCTACTTAGCAGTGAGATCATACGGTCAAATACCACACCCTCCTATATGAAACAAACTTCTAGAATTACATCTTCATTTTCTCATTTAACATATACAATCAGTTATCAAAACTCTTTTATGAGGGCACCAATAAACCTCATTGAGTGCCTAAATGAAGTTGGGAAAAAAGAAGAAAGTAGTCAGTGAAAGTCAGATTAGTTGGGAAACCGCTTTCCTATTTCTGTTACATTTGCATACAAATTGATCTGGAAATCCATCAGCTGACTCCGTTAATGAGGTCAAGAACAACATGCAGACTCAATCAAACCCTGTTGCGGCTTTTGCTGGTTAACTGTCTCTGGGGATGAAAATTCCACAATATGAAATCTTGCTTTCTATTGCATTTGCCTCCTTTCTAGAACAATTTCTACCATAAGATCATAATTAAATGTCATTTAGAAGTTCCCTTGCTTTTCATTTTTACTCCAAAACTGTTGATGTGTGTCATACTTGTCACTTTAATTGAACTTTGAGACATAACTGACGTATGGTGGAATTTGGAATGACAATATAACACGAATGCATTATTTCAGAAGTCTGAGCAAAAATCTGTCTTTGAATTAAAATTCTTGCTAAGGAAATAGAGAGGAAATATGAATACATTGAAATTTTCCCTCACTTCTCTATCTTTATTGTTTCTATGCATTCGTGTCACAGAGATCCTTTATTTGAAGACACTATGTCAAATCATATTCTGTAATATGACAATTAATAAAAAATCATATTCTGCAATTTTCTTATTAGCTAAGGTTTTAAAATATTGCATTATGTAGTTCAAACAGTATTTAAGTGCCTTAGACATATTTACATAATGTGCAACGGAGTCGAGTGAACAAAAAGCTTTTGTGAAGATGCCCCACACTGTGCATATTAGCTTTCCTGACCCTGATGCTTCTCTGCAAACCCCAGTCAGTGTTTTTCTTGCCACAAATTTTAGTGATGAAACTTGTTCCATCCTTTAACAAGGTTTCTTTCTATGGATACTGAGGTGAATATGTGATAAAATGTAATCTGACTATTCTTTAAGCCACATGATGTAGTTGAATAAGATATGGGAGAGTCAGTAAATATATCCTTGGTCAATTTTACAGTATTTCTGCTTTCCCCCTACTCAGTCGCTACTTTAAGATACTTTGTAAATATAAGATTTATATACTGGCATTTAACCAAGTAAAAGGATATTATCTGACTCTGTTTACCAATAAAACTCAAGTACTATGAATGCTTATGAACGTTAAAATTAATTTTTAAAAAGTTTCTCCAATTTACATTCAAATTGTTTTTCTAAATTTGAATCAGTAGCCAAGGGCACCACTTTATTTCTTCATTAGTTTCTTGTTTCTCCCAAACTTATTCTGATTGTGTTACTAAAGGAAGAGAAGGTGTCACATTATTTATAATTATGTTTCTACTAGAAGGACTTGAAATTCATTTGTAAGAGACTAGTATAACAACAGTGATGAAGACATGAACACACTTTATAAGTATCATCTATGTTTTCCACACCATACCCTCTAAAGTCCTTCATTAATTAAACTTCTCACGGCTAGAAGTGCATTGAGAATTTTTTTGATCTGTTTCACATATCATTGCTAGAAAATAAAATATTTGTTTGGGGCTGGCCCGGTGGCGCAAGCGGTTAAGTGCGCACCTTCCGCTGTGGTGGCCTGGGGTTCACCGGTCCCACTGCTTGGCAAGCCATGCTGCGGCAGCATCCCATATAAAGTGGAGGAAGACGGGCACAGATGTTAGCCCAGAGCCAGTCTTCCTCAGCAAAAAAAGAGGAGGATTGGCAGATGTTAGCATAGGGCTGATCTCTTCACAAAAAAACAAAAAAAATTTGTTGGTGTGATGAGTTCTAGTTGAGGGTTACATGAAATCATGTGTTACTAATATATAAACAAACATCAGAAAGAAATAGTCACCTGTAAAAGGCTATCCTGCACAACAGCTGTGCCCCAACTAATGGACATGAATTGTCCATCAAATCTCAATCTGTGACAGATGTTGTTACTCCATATTAGGACAGCCTGGACTCCTCCGAAGTGTAGCGGCATATGCCCCCCCAAATACGACTGCAGGCGTTCAGGACATGCCACTCCACAATGTGCTGCTTTGGTTATATTGATTGTATTGATTGTTTTGTGCTGTAGGAACCTGGAAAATAGCAGATACGGGGAGAGGCTTTCTCTAAACTCCCTGTATCTGCCTGAAGACAGATCCTCCAAAAGGAACCCAGTTGTCACAGATCTCCTCCCTGGGAATTTCATCCATCAGGGAAGATTGGCTCTTATCACAGAGAGGGAAATCAGAAGTTGACACCACACCCAGACAAACTTTGTCACAAACTATCATACCTCTCATCTATTCTTCTAAGGGCCCATTTCTTTCCTAAAAATCATTTACTCTCCCCTGCCTTTTCTCCATTAGGATGGGATTTAAGTCTAAGTTCTAATCTACCTCAGGGAGTTACTCATCTTTTCCTGGGTATCTCCCAAGCATACATGAGGTATACATGTTAATAAACTTCTGTTTGTTTTACTCTTGTTAATCTGTCTTTTACTACAGGGGTCTCAGCTAAGAACTCAGAGGAGCAGAAGGAAAATTATTTTTACTCCCCTATCTTCCTTCAATTTGAGTTTAACTATTATGAGAAAAAAGACAAACCACCATCTGGTTATGCATTCAAAGATTGATAAGGCGCAGCTTATGGCTGCAAGACTCAATGAATGGCTGTACAAACTGCACTAAATACTGCCATCTACGGGAATGGTGCAGTGCATAACGGACACAACCATATGTGGCAGCCCTGAGTCTGATGACATCACCTTTCTTGGGGAGAATTTTACAGCAACACTTCCAGATCCTTCTCTGTCTTATGATTTTGCTCCAGGAGGCTGACATTGACGAATGCCATTTCCAGGGTCTCACGTTTTCTAGCTTCCAAAGATGGGCACTAGCGGGAGGTTGGAGCATCCTGGTAGAGAAAGATCAGGGTGCTCATTTTTCCAGCTTTCTTCCTGTTGGGTGTCTATTTTATCAGCCATTCTGTTGTTCTTTCTGTTGCCACAGCTAGAGTTATGCAGTCCAGTTCTCTGGGTTCACCAGAACACTTCTCCTTTACCTTGACCCTTCAAGCCTAGGAGCATTAATACTTCTTGTTGTTACAAGTCTTTGGGTGCTTTAACATCTTGGTTCCAGTAAGCCTCTTATCACCTTTGTCACTAGTCCTGTCTTGCACTATTGTTCACCTAACATTTTGAGTGTGCTATCTAGTCCTTGATCTGACCCAGATTGTTATGCATTATTTTAAATCAAATATCATGGAGAAATAATTTGTAAAGAGACATTTCTTTAGAAAAGCATGTGATAAGTAGCTTCTTTGTTAAATATTTTACACAACAATGGCTACTTCTTTGGAGGGTATGATTGCCAGAGAAATTATGACTCTGGGTTAGCAAGCACAGCTAATTTCTCCACATCTCTCTGTGTGTCCCTGGTAGGGCCATCTATCCAGCACACTGCTGCTCCCTGCTGAGTTAGGATGTGACCTCACACCCTTTATCAGCACGGCGCTCCAGGCAGTCTCTACCAACGGTAGTCTGAGGTCTGCAATTTCTGAGATGCCTTCACCCCATCAGTGTAAGCCGCATCCTTTTGCTTTTAAACCCAGTACCCACGGTCTTCAAAGGGAATGTTGGGGCTGTTTTCATCGGTCACTGCACAAAGTATAACCAACCCTAGCTTTAATCTTCTTGCACATTATCCTGTCTCATAATGCGTTATGCTTTCTGCATTTTACCCACTTGCCTCTCAAACTCTTCCACAGAGCTATCTGGATCTCTTTCTTCTTAACAAACACATCTCCTGTATCTTCAACCTCATTTTTATTTGTTCTACTTTGTTGCTTTAAAGTAGATCTTCCTAGAAAATGCTCTTTTTTTTTTTTCCGGGAACTATCTCAAGTGTTTGCTAGTTATATATTCTTATCCTCACCATCATAAGGCTAAGTGTTAAGGATGTGTCCCCCTTAGATCCACAGAGTCTCTTCCAGACCTTCCAGATTATCCCTTACATTAAACTTGACTAATTGTGGCTCATTCCATGCAATTTAATGGACCTCTTCCCCCACGCAGATTGTCATCTGACTTTGGGCCACTTTCCCTCATTCACTGAAAAGTTTAGCACTTTGACTATAGTCTTATCTTTTACCAAAAATGCCAACGTGTTGGATGACCTTAGCATCCACATAGAAGACTCACCTTATACTGGGCATTTTAAGGAAGCAGTATAGGTCAGGGCAAAACTGTGGATTGTGTAAGCTGCCTGCCCGCCTGTTTTCTGATGCAAACAGCTCTGATCCCAGGCAAGTTACTAAATTGTTAGAGCCTTAATCTTCTCATCTGTGAAATAGGGATAATACAAGAACTCATTTTAGGATTGTTGTTAGAAAAACATAGTAGCTAAAATACTACCTAGGTCATAATAGGCCCTCAGCAAATATAAGCTATTATTATTATCATTATTATTAGTTCCTTTCTCATCATTAATATCTCCACAACAAGACACACTCAGAGCCTCACTTTGAATCTTGTCATCACCCAAAATTGCTGAGCCTATAAATATCACCATCTCAAGATTCACAGTCTCTGATTAGAACCTCCTTCCTTCCGGCTCACTTCTTCAGTGCTGCCCCTATGGCTTCATCCCCTTTATGGAGACTTTCTATCACTGACTACATTATTTCAGCTGAATTCTCAGACCACAGAACTTTTCTGCAATTTTAACCACATCTGGATTAGATTCCTAGGAGCACCATTTCAAGAACACTCTTGCCGTTGTCCCAAATTACTTTAACTCTGTATCTTTTTCATAACACTTTCCTGGGGAAAAACCACAGCTCTGAATGGAACTAAGTACCTGCTCTGGCCAGGCCAGCTCCCAGGAAGCTGAGCATTGTTGGGTATAGTTACAAAATAGGCAGATGGTTCAGCCATTAACTGATAACCATCAACTTCCATTAGGCCCTAAAAATGACTTTGCTTTTTAACTTATATAAAAAAAAAAAAAAAATAGAAGCCTTATCACAGAGGCTCCCTTGAATACAACCACAATCATCAGCATCCTTTTCTCCTTCCCTGCTGCTGTAAGAGAGGAGTGGCTCACGGTGATTCAAGCCAATTTCTTTGGGTGCTGTGGGACACCCTCACTCTTTCTCAGAGCCCTTATACCACCAACTATTTCTTTGCTCTTGTTTTGCAAACTCTTTCTCTCTCTAGAGTCTTTCCATCGGCCCTTAAATGTGTCGTTTCTTTCTTGGACCCCACTACCTCCCTCAATTACAGTCCTCTCTCTCTCCTTTCACACGCAGCCAAATTGCTTGAAAAAGTTGTTAAATATTGGTTGGAGATTTTCTGTACCTTTCCTACTATGTTGCTCATGTGCGTTCTTTGACAGTGCTCCATGGTCATATGCATCATTCTTCTGACTTAAAGAGGTTTTAAAATTTTTAGGATATTTTCTTTGATATTCTTGCTATTGGTCCCTCATCTCCATGGCTATGTTTGGAAAGCGCTAACATTTTCCACACCTCACTTGCTTGATCCCTGTCCAAAGTCCATGCTGTTGAATGCACCTTTCTTTTTGAAATCATCTTCTCTTTGCACAGATGATGTGACCCTCTCCTGCTTTCCTCCAATCTCTGGAACAAGTGCTTTTCAGACAACTTAATGCTTCCCCCCTTCTCCTGGGCTGCTCATGTTAGGAATCCCTGAAAATTGTCACATACTCTATTCCCTACTCATGACGTATTCTCTCATGATGCCACTTTATCCATAACCGGGCCTCCAATTATGATTTCTATGCAGATGGTCTCAAGTATACCTGGGGTCAGATTTTACATTTTTGCAAAACTCTCAAATTTTAAAAATTGAAAAGAGAGTTATTTCATAATATGTTGCCATAAAATGTTACAGCCTCAAAAACAGGATGCTACTTCTAAAAACAGACTGTGTTGCAATGGTGGCACTCTCTCAAACGATACATTTGATAAGGAATGAATAAGGAGACACAACCTTTTAAAAATGAGCACAAAGAGCGGTGGAATTATGCAGAAAGATTTGTTTAAAAAGAGATTCAAAGATTATAAAACTTGATGATCATTTATTACTCTAAAGCAATGGTACCCACACTTGCTTAGTCATCTCACAACTTCTTAAACAATTTACTATTCCCTTTCATTTTTAGTTTCAATAAAAATACAAAGTGGAATCACCAAGAATACAGACAAAAGTGATGGATATTTGCTGAATGTGCTTTGGCTCATGGAAATGAAATGAGTGTTAGTGGGATGGGCAGAAGATACACTGCAATCACAGGTTCAGAAGAATCTGCATGTTTCTTGAAAACCAAGTTTCAAAAAGACCAGTAAAAGTTGGATTACCCCCTTTCACCACATAGTGTATTCTATAAATCTAGCATTTTTCTGAAAAATTGATAGTATTTAAAGATGATACAAGTAACTATAATTTCCATTTTCATATAGGACTTGGTTTGAAAAAAGAGCCATATAAGCACAGTAATTTCTAACTTATTTTGCCCAGAATATTGTTTCATTTGCAGTTGCCATCTAATTGAGAGCTGAATAAGGTTTGCTATTCACTGCATAGCTTCTCTGCTGCTAATATCTAAAAGGATCTGTCCACTTCTTAACCCTATGCTCAGGCAGCTTTTGGCCTGTCACCCAAACTTGCAACAAATATCTTTCAAAAAACCTGTAACTAGCTTAATTGGCTCACCAAAAAGAAACCCCCGCTGTCTTTCTTTCTGTATATACACCCAGCCCAACTCTGCTCCAATATCGATAGCCTGCTATTCAATTCATAATCTTGCTGTTTAAAGATAAGCTCCATAAATATGCTGCTCTTTTCACCGCTGCATTGCTCTGTTGAATCTTTCCAGTGTCAGCTTAGTAGTCATTATTCTGAGAAACCTTCGTCGAAGTTCTAGAATTTGCTAGGAATATCTCCGTATTATGCATGAACTCTCTCCCTACACACACACACACACACACACACACACACACACACCCCTCTGAGCCCCATCAGGCCTGAGCTAGTTAGTCACCATCTCTGGGAATATTTCTCAGGTAGAATTAAGGGATCCAACAGCAGCCCCCACAGTTCTGGTCTCAGAGCAAATCACACGATCATTTAAAGGCTAATTGTCCATCAGCCTACTATAACTGCAAGTTCCATGAACTCAAAGCACTGTTAACTTCCTTACAGTTGAATCCCCAGTGCCTGTGAAATTTATATAATTATTTGAGGACATATTTGAATCTCAGAGAAAAAAAGTTCAAGTTTTAAAAAAAGGTAGGAGAAAGAATAATTTCCTTTTCAAGCAGAAATAGAAAAAATTGTAATTGTTTGGTAAAAAGAATCCTTTTGTCTTTTCAGAACAGTTTTACTCACATTAATATCATAGTTAATAATACTCACAATGCAATGAGCGTAACGTAAAGATGGGACTAAACCTCCAAAGATCCAAGACCTGGGCCGCCCTGCAGCTTTAATACTAACGAGTTGATTGTGTGACCCCGACTGATTCTCTTCATTCTTCCGGATTTGAATTTCCCTGGCTGGACGTTGAGTAGGGTTGGGCAAGACTAGCGGTTATTACTGATGCTGTATTAGTTTCCTGAGGATGGCAAGCAATCACCAAAAATTTGGTGGCTTAAAAGAACAGAAATTTATTCTCTTACAGTTCTGAAGGCCAGAATTCCAGAATCACCGGGCTGAAATCAAGGTGTGAGCAGGGCCACACTCTCTTTGGAGGCTCTAGGGAAGATTCTACTCTTCTCTTCCAGCTTCTAGTGGGGGCTGCGTGTGTGGACTTGCGTCTGCATCCCTCCAGTCTTCAAGAGCATCATCTTCAAATTTCTTTCTGCTCCATCTTCATGTCGTCTTCTCCTCTGGGAGTCACATCTTCCTCTGCCTCTCTCTCTCTCTCTCTCTCTCTCGTATACGGACACGTGTGACATATTTAGGGCCCACCTGGATACTCCAGGATAATCTCCCATCTCAAGAGCCTTAACTTAATCACACCGGCAAAGAACTTTTTCCAAACAAGGTAACATTTACAGATTCCAGGGATTAGGACCTGATACCATTGGGGGTTGGGCATTTTTCAGCCTATCACAGTAAGATTATTTGTTAAGGCTGCTGCTACTATTGCTACTGCTAACAGCATTGTAAATCTCTAAAAGAAGATTTACAAGGAAATCTTACATTCTCAACACACAAGGTAAAGCTGCTCTGTTTGAAGCAAAGATAGTCATGGTCAATCTTTCTCCAACCTTCTCCTTCCTTTTTCCTGATTCTCCTTCTCCACAGTTGATCCTGAACCCCTACAGTCCCCCAGAGCAATTTGTAAATCTCTGGATTGGATGGCCCTAAGTACTTCATAGAGACTAAAATGATATAATGTTCCAGTTAGCATAGCATATGATGATTAATTTATAAGGAAGCAATTAAAAATATTCTGGAAATGAGCTCAAGTTTTCAAAGAAACCATATCTAGTCAAATACAAACAAATCAGCTTGCTAAGAATATCATTATACCTTATGCATCTATTACTTGGGTTCGTCAATTTACACTAATAGTGTACAAAATTATGAAAAGTGCAGAATATTGAATGGATATAAATTATCCAACTGAGAGTCTTTATGTTGTGGTGTTCCAGTTCTTACATATTACTTACATCCAGTTCTTACATAAACTTTTGCTTCTCATATAATTTGTTAATTTCCCCCAGTTTGTTATTGAGACTTAAATTTATATATGGAGACTTCCTGAAATTTTATGTGATAAATCTATAACATTTCATGTATTATTTCTACATCTGAATATAAACCTGAGTAGGCCCTCAACTTCCAACACCCGGCTTTCTGCCTGGCAAGTAACAGACATTCAAAAAATAATGGCTGAATGAATGATTTCATCTAAAGATAATCCTTATTGTCTTCTAGTATACGTATGGCTTAATTTTATGTCATTCGAATCTTTAATGGATTTTAATTTTATTTAGATGACATGTGTGTGGTAGGGACTGAATTTTTTTTTTCCAAATCAATAGAAAATGTTTCCAATATCTTTTTCTAAGTAACCATTGAAATCTCCACTGAAGTAACATGTCCCTTGTGTAATATTTTGTATGTTTATATATAATCATATTTATTTATTAATATTTGGGACTTTCTATACCACTTTGTCTGTAAAGTGAGTACCTTAACAATCTCAAAATTAAAATAATAATTATAATAATTACAAAATTTTACCATGGAGACAAGGAAGAAAGTCTTGCACACGTAAACTTTCAATTTTTTCAGTCTTTTTCATGATTTCCTTGGCGACAGAGAATCATATTTGGGATAATAAACTTCTGTGCTCTTTATGACTCGTTGCTTCCTTCAATTTATAAAGTTACTTTTGTTGGATTTTAAGCCCTCTTTTTGACTTATAGGACCTTTGTTTTAAGTAAAAGAACATATAAATTATTAAATGTAAAGTAAGCAGTCAATAGTTATCTTTCAAAATGCAAAAGAAATGCATCATAATTAGACTGAAGAATATTTATGCTACTTGCATAAACTAGAAAATTTCTCACAGAGTATAATGACCCAGCCCACTAACCAGCAAATAATGAGTACTCAAGCAATATTTGTTATATACATTAAATAATATTTTAAAATATAATATTTATTATATAATCACATACTTTCTGTAAATATATGTCTTACCAACTTTCTATCTATATTTTACACTTGGAGTATGCCTAGTCTACATGAAGAGCTCAATAAATGTCAAATACATGCATCTTCTACAAAGAAGCATTAACAAGTTAAGTAGAAACCTACAGCCAAGGTGAAGTTAGACAACGTGTCCTGGGAAGTTACCATGAGCTATGGGCTTTTGTCTAATAAGAGAAAGATTTAAGGTGGAGTGCAGCGAAAAAAAGATCTCTTCTGACAAAAATGAATTTTATGCTTATTGTCCACTCCTATTAAAATGCATTGATGAGGCCTAGCACGCAACTGTCACAAGCAGTTTTAGAGATCACACCCTGGAAGAAGTGAAAATTTTATTTTTCAAACCATGAAAAAAAAATCTTCAAAAAAATATTTCTTAATATAACCAAAAAGGAGAGCTTTTTAAATTAAAGATGTAAAACATCTTTCATGTTAAAACTTGAACTATGAAAGTAGATAAAACTATAAATATCTGTTGTTATTACACTGGTTTGATATATATTGACATATAGAGGTAACATAAAAGTATAGCAGGACCTTTCTACACACACTGGAATTTTTATATAAGTTGAGAGTTAAACTATTAAATCAACACTTAATAATTGAGACAGGAGAGATGAAGCCTTTGCCTATCTAAGGAAAGGGCAATGCCTGACCATAGTTGAATTGGTTTCAATAAACTATTGAAGGCAGAATGTTTGCCATGAGAAACAGAAATAGTCAACAACCAAATGAGGAAGATCATCCTTGGCAGTGAGTCTCTGGCATTCCCTGTGAAAAAGGGGTCCTGATACACTCTGCCTGTTCTTGAGACAGACAGAAATTTATGGTAGAATAGAGGTACCCAAATATTATAGCTTGATGTCACTAGACATGAGTATAATATAACAAATTCCCTTACTTCACATTCTATGCTTACAAAGCCATTTGTCTATAAATTATTATGAATTCTTCTTCAAAAAGATAATGCACTGGACATAACTGATATATTTTCTTCATCCATTTTGCAGAATTTCTTTGTAACTTAGTGAACTATGAATATCATTTACACATTAATTTTTACTTATTATCATTACCTTTAACTTTTTTTTTTTTTGGGGGCAATGAATGTTCCTCCAGGATTAAGCTGAATTCTGAAACTTTGAAACAATAATTTCTTGGTCTAAAACAACAAGGGCAAGACCCTGGGTTGTATTAAATTCACAAAGGTAATGCAACCCTGTGACTTTTGCCTGGTGACATTACCCTACTTTTTTTTCCAAATGTCACCATTATACTATTTAAGTTAATTATTTAGAAATGTAGTATATTTCACAGTATGTGTGATATTTTCTCTATCAAGACTTTGCCTCAACATGTGTAATTGTAATAATTGATAATTAATCATTGGTACTGTTGGAAAATCTTGACAAATTTAACAAGAACAACAACAAAATGTATGAGAAATTCTAAGAAAACTATCTAAACTTAGAGGGTCCTAATGACACACGAATTCAAATTTCTGATACTAGAAGTGGTATACTTATAATTACCCTTAATAAATGGTACATGAAAATGACTAGCTCTTGGTTAAATGTTTTACATGTTATACAAATAGATATATTAAACAAGTTTTTATAAGTAAAACCTAATTTATTTTAAACTGTCTGCCTCTATGCAGATTGTTAAGTAGAAAATCAGTTAACGAAAATGATGATGTGGCAGTTTTAAAACATCGGTGCACATTCTTTAATGCTTCTCTCATTGAGAAGTGGGCTCCATGTCCTTTTCCCACAAATCTGGGAGGGATAGTGACCAATAGAGTACAACAGAAATAACACAATATGATTTCCAAGGCTAGGGCAGGGCACCTTGAAGCTTCCATGGTGGTATCTTGGACTGCTTGCTCTCCAGATGTTCTTTCTAGGGACACTTCCTTCCAGAACCCAGCCACCATGCTGTGAGCCATATAAAAAGGCCATATGCAGGTGCTCCCATTGACAGATCCAGCTATCCCAGGCTTTAAGTCATTCCATCTCAGATGGTAGCCATGTGATTGAAGAAACTCTCAGATAATTCTAGACTTTAGTCTTTTGAGTCAATCCCAAATGTTGAGTCTTCCCAAGGTAGGCCTCAGATGCGGGGAGCAGAGACAAGTTATATTTGCAATGTCCTATACTAATTCTTTACTTCAACAACCCATGAATATAATAAATGGCTGTCGTTTTCAATATTAAGTTGTATTAGGGTTCTCCAGAGAAACAGAACCAATAGGATATAGATATAGGATGAGATTTATTATAACAAATTGGGTCACGCAATTATGGAGGCTGCAAGCCAGTTATGTAATTCAGTCAGAGTCAAAAGGCCTGTAGATCAGGGGAGCCAATAGTGTAGATTTCAGTCCAGGTCTGGAGGCCTGAGAACCAGGAACACAGAGAGCAGGAAAAGTCAACATCCCAGCTCAAGCAATCGGGCAGGAAGGGCTGAATTCTTTCTTCCTCCTACTTTTTCTTCTATTCAGGCCCTCAATGGAGCAGAAGATATTCATCCACACTGGGGAGGGTAAATCGCTTTACTGAGTCCACCAATTCAAATGCTAATTTCATCCAAAAACACCCTGACAGATACATGCAGAAATAATGTTTAGCCAAATATCTGGGCACCCTGTGATCCAATCAAGTTGACACATAAAATTAACTATCACATAGGTTTAGGACTGTTTCTTATGCAGCTATACATAATCAAAAGAGATATTAATACCAACAACAACAATAGCAAGCATTTCTTTTGTGCTTATTATATGTTATAGACTGTTCTAATTGTGTTGGTTAAAATACTTTGTTTAATCCTCACAATATACCTATGAAGTACATGCAATTCTCATTCTCAATTTAAAATTGAGAATAATAAGGCACAGGGAGAATAAGTAATTTGTCCTAGGTTACTAAGATAATACACTTAAAAAATTTTTCATTTCTGTTTTTGTTGTTCAAAATAAAGACCAACTAAATGTTTCATAATCTTATGTTTTAAATAACATTGACTCTATTGGTTAAGAGAATTCTATAGATAAGATTTTCATTGCACTTATAGGCAAATTATAATACCATATGCTGCTCACATTGATTTTTTTTTCCTTAATCAAGTTTGCCTAAAGGCTTCTGTCTACTTTAAGGCGCTGATAGTACATCACTGTTACATTTCCTAAATTGCCAAAATAATGGTTTGTGTTTTTTTTTTTTTTTTTTAAAGATTTTATTTATTATTTTTTCCCCCCAAAGCCCCAGTAGATAGCTGCATGTCATAGCTGCACACCCTTCTAGTTGCTGTATGTGGGACTCGGCCTCAGGATGGATGGAGAAGCGGTGCCTCAATGCACACCCGGGATCCGAACCCGGGCCGCCAGCATCGCAGCGCGCGCACTTAACCACCAAGCCACAGGGCCGGCCCTGGTTTGTGTTTTTAACCTTTACTTTTTTGCTCATCAGAATAAGTTTTCCTTTGACATGTTAATATTCTTCAATAAAGCTAGTTAAGTAACAAGTCATCTAACTTCATACTCCAAAAATGTGACTAAGTAAATTGCAGACTTTCCAAACACTAACATTTAAGAAAACTGTGTATAACACGTTCACACATTCAAACCTGAGATCGGAATGAAAAATAAATAGATAAATCACCAAGTGTAGGAAATGGAGAAGGAATTGAAAACCAAAGCAAGGGCTCCTTATGCACCTTTAGCAACAGTTGGTGGTAGGGTGGAAGGATAGAGGTGGTCATCACATTACCGTATTAGCGTGGTCACCTGGGGTCAGGAGGTAAGGCCTTAACCTGTGGAATACAAGGAGTTGGAACAGAGGAGCCTGAACGTGATATGGAGAAATGTAAAGAGCTATTAAGCTACTAAATGTGTAAACTGAGAAAAGATTATCCGTCCAACAGCACAAATAAGGGAAAAAGGAAACTTGCCTGTTTCTCTTTCATAGGATCCAGGGAGCAAAAAGAAAATCTGTTAGAATCCATAACCATGCCCCGTATCTTACAAACTTTTTGTTTGAAGTGATCAGTAGTTCCCAAACCTCCAAACCTCCAAACCAAAATTTTACCAAATGTTTGGTAAAATCAAACACAGAATTGCTCAGGTCACAGGAAACTGCTGATAAAGAAGAGCTTCCCAATGGAAATTAATGAGGGAAACCAACACCAGGAGTGCAAGTCAGAGGGATTAGTAATCCTCAAACATTTGCATAATAAAAGGATACAGATGAAATATACTAAAAAAAATTAAAGACATATAGTAATGAATTGATATCATTCTAAGATAAAATACGTAAATATGAAAAATGTCAGATATTTTTTACAAACTACCAAAACTCTCAGAAGAAAAGAATATATTCATTGAAATAAAATATGCACAATAAACTAGTTGAATTATTAAGAAAATAAGTAAACTGCAAGATACATTGACAAAATTACCTGCAATGCACACATATAAAGAGTTTAAAATTATGATGAAGAAATTAAGAAACATGGTGAATAAAGTGTCAGTCCTAAAAAATAGGAACTCCTATAGGAAATCCAAAAGGAGATGCCATTGAGAATTGGACAGTGATAATATCTGAAGAAATATTGGCTGAAAAATTTACAGAATTCTTGAACAAGGATCTTCGTGTCTCTCTATAGTTTAGGAGTTGGAAATTGGGGGAGACGTACTCAGAACAGAGATACACTCAAAGTCATATGGAGGAGAAAGACGACCTGAATTCTTTGGTTTTGTATGCTGGCGTAAGAATAGTGATAACAGGCATAAAGAAACTATTCATCATGGTCCTAAGGCAAGTAAAGGTGGAAGTACAGGACAGAGTGGACTGCCTTGCCTGGAGGCTTCCAGGGCTCCTGCTGGACTCCCGCTGATAGAAACAGTATGGTGGATTGGAGGCTGGTTACACTAAGCTTTTTGACTTCTACAATAGAGGGGTGGAGGCTGGCAAAGGGCATTCTTACCCAGATCAGATGAAGACCAGGATTCCTTCTTTACCCTCGGTGATGAAATCAGCTAGCAAAATGTATAAAATTTACAATAATTAAGAAAGTGTGGCATTGGCATAGAGTTGGAAAAATAATGAACAAAAATGTCTCAAAGACAGACCAATGTAGACATAAGACCATTACATATTACAGAGCAGTGCAAATCAGTGAGGAAAGACTGGCTGGACTAAATATGTATAAAAAGAAAAATAGTTAAGATCCCTGTGTCACATGGAATGCCAAAATAAATTCCAGAGGAATTAAAGACATAAATGTGAAAAAAAAAATTTTAAAAGAAAGTGTAAGAGAATCATAGGATTTTACCCATTATTTAAAATACACAAATTCATTATGTCTTGAAAAGAAAAATAACCTCTTAGAAAATTATAAAATCAACTTATGGTATGTTGCTTCACTAGATTTAAGCAAAATAGCAAAATAAATTGTTCTTAAGTAGTCATGATTAAATTATTTTCCAAATCAAAAAAAAGAGAGAATATCTTTATTATATCAGTATAGGGAAATATCTCTTAGGCAGGGCACAAATAGGACAAAAAAATTAGAGAAAGAACTCTTACAAATCAACAAGAAAGGAATGATGAAGCTCTGGAAAAATAGCAAAGGATATGAACAGACTTATTCTTACCAGAAATGGGGGAAATATAAGTTAGAACATTTATAAACTATTTCATATCCATCATGTTGACCAAAATTAATGTCTGATAATAATTGGTGTTATCTGGTGACAACATGAGGAAATAGGACCTTTTCTAGCTTTGCTGATGAGAGTTAAATTGCTATAAACAATTTTAAATTAATTTGACAGTATCAAGAAAAGTTGATTATGCACATATCTTTTGACCCAGAAAATAAACTTTTGTGTATCTTCCTGTAAATAAGGAGATGAAAAGAATGCTAATTATTGCAGCCTTTTTTTAAATAGGAAACTATGAAAATAATTCTCCTCTGGTACAAAAAATGGATAACGATTTATTTATATAATATAAAACTACAAAGTAGTGCAAATAAATGACTGATACATATATCACTATGAAGATTTTATAACTGTAAGGTCAAATGAGTAAGAATACATGTGGTAAGAAACTATATAATGTTTCAAAAGACAAATTTAAAAAATACTAATATCATAATGACATATAAGTATATAGTATAAATTCTAATATATAAATATAAATGGACTATGTCAACCTTGGGGTCTTCTTACCTCTGGGAAAGGAAAAGTGAGAGAAATGGCAAGGGAGCTTTAGTAACACCTGCATCACTTTTGTTCTGTTTTTAATTAGATTTTTAGAAGCAAATGTGCTAACATTTATTAAATCTTGATGGTGGGTACATGTATGCCTATTTTCTTATTGTTGTTCATTTCTATATATATGATATTCTTCATTAGTTCAAATAAAATAATTTTTTAGAGGAAAAATATTAAAACATTTGGTTAGGAGCAAAACTGCAATTCAAGAATAGTGCAATTGTGACTGTACTGTAGAATAAATTAGATAAGGCATATATAACATAAAATTAGTAATTTTCCTAGGCAAGGGTCAGTAATGTTTCAACCTAAGACTACATAGTATATTACTGGAATCCTTAAATAGCTTAATGCTAGGGTGGTGATACATGATGTAATTTCTACTTTGTATAGAGAAACACACACACAAACATGACAACATACTCCAGTACAAGGATTATGTTTACAGAATGATACAATAGTTGGTAGAAAGCATCACATTGGCAAAAAGTGCCCAAGAGATTGTAATATACACATAAGATTAAAGTGGCTGATGCGTTTCAAGCGGCTTTACCACGGGACTATTCTCCCTCCAGAGCAATCCCATCTTGTGAATAGTCTGTAGACCCTGTTGGGTGAAGTTCATAGCGTCAAGTTTACGTTTGCAGTCACTGTGCTGCCAGCACGCAGCTGACTTCTCTCCAGCGTTCTCCGGCAGGGGTCAAGGATACCTGAGAGAAGGCTCTGTAAGGCGCCTGGAGTCCCCTCTCTTCTCCAGCAAGGTAGCTGTCTGGAGGAAAGGCGGCCGCTCTCCTGCACTCTGACTGCACTGGTCCTTTCATCTGGTCAGAGTCCAGGACTGCCTGGTGGTGCCGCGTTTTACCAGTAGGTACACTGACAGTGCCCTAAGCGCAGAAGTCAGCCTCCCCCTCCCTGCCCGGGCTCCACATTGACGCGCGTGCAGCACAGCTAGACGGGGTGTCTCCTCTTCTCGTTTATCCGTGACGGACCAGCTTAGTCAGGGCCTGAGGACAGCTCCTATTTTCTCTTTCCTCAGACAGGCTTGACTTGCTGGTGTCAAGATTTAGAATCAAGGAAGAAGTCAAAGGCTGCGCTAGAGTTCAAGTAAAGCCACACAATCCTGTTTAGCTTATGCCAACGAGCCCTGCGTTGCTATTGATTTGGGTGGACCCAAAAAATCATAAAGTATACTTTGATTCCCATTCTGATATGCACAGGGCCCCCTTAGAGACCCCCGCCCAGGGGAAGAGGGGTGATTGACAGGGAAGTATTTTATATCCCTGTCAGGGAAATATTTTAACACCGTTAAAATATTGTCAATATTTTCTGCAGACCTCATATAAGTAAACTGCTAGTCCTTATACAGGAATATCGAGTACCACAGATTTTAATCTAGGCACGAAAAAGCTTCAAATGAAAATTCTCTAGAGAAAAAAATCTCTAGAAAATATTAACAACATATTTACACACACTGAGTTATCTTTAATATTCGACAAAACAATCTTCTTACCGGTGTGTATGTTCAACGTTTTTTAGTTGATTGTTTTTATTTTTCCCCCAGGAAGCCCAACTAACTGGAGTAGGAATTATTTTCAAATGGGAATATTTATTGTTTGTATAGTTATGCTTCTTTTTAATTAGAGTAACATGATCTGCTAATTAAATTCCCTGGGAAAACAAGGCTTACATTATTAGGAGATATATTTCCACAAATGGTTTTACCATCTCTACCACTTAGAAAAGTATTAAGAAGTTTTTCAAAACTCATCAGCAGTACTGGGAAGTTAGGTTTTCAATATATACAGATTTTTTGGAGAATTTATGAAAAGGTAAACAGGTTTGTGTTTGTTTCTTTGTTTCCCATGTAGCATGTAGCAGATCCAAAACTACTGAACACTTAAAGAGACATTTTCCTATAGATATAAACAGTTGTGTAAGTATTTTCTGTCTGATCCTGGAGCAGGAAAAGGGAGGACATGTTAAACATGACAGGACAGAGCAGCTGGGAGGGCCAAAGCGTGGGATCTGCCCCAGGGATGGGTCACACAGGACACAGACACTGCATCAGGTGCCAGGAAGAAGTCTAGTCACACAGGTAAGACACGCTGTGTAGGGAAGGGATAGATCATAGCTAGCAATACAGTTCCACACAGAATTTGCCTCAAGAGAGCTCCAACATGGGATATAGTGTTTTTCTAATAGGCAAGCAGAGAATAGCAATAAGGAATCCAGAAACAAATGACATTTGGAAGATCAGACCAGTAATCAGGATATCAACATCAGGGAAGTCTTCAGAGGTGGGAGGAATGGGAACCAATCCATATAGGGTGTGACAGGGGCCAGAGGGGAAAGTTTATGTACATTGATCCACTGAATCCTCAGTAATCTGAAAGAGTTTTCATTTTATGAAAAAGGAATCTGTGGACCAGATAGGTTAATTAGGGCTGGTACCTGGTCTTCAAACCTGGTCTGACTCCAAATCCTTAACCCACTGAAAATGAAAATCATGCTATATTTAATTAGCATATGATCAATAAATCACCCCCAGGCTGGGCAGTTTGGGATGAATAAATTGTTGAATTGTTTCAAATAACACAAGTCTTTAAATGTTCAGAGGTCTCACCGGTATTCTATCCTTATTAATCTATATTCTTTATTATTACTGAGATGATACTAAACATTTATCATAAAACTATGGGGAAAAATGAGACATTACAAAGTATTTAGGCAATGTCTGAAGACTACACAATGCTTTTTGGCATTCAGGAAGACTCTGTCCCTATATGATTAAGGTCCCAGTTAAAATTGCTGATAGACCTTACTTAGGAAAAATAATGTTTGTTTTTTTTTTTTTTGTATGGTGGAAACTGTGCCATAATTTAATCAAAACTGGTTTCATATTCCACTTTCTATATATGTGGAAAACCATACATATAATACGTAGAATTTGCCAAATTTATCTGATCACAGAACCATCTGTTTGTGTTGAATCAGCCTGAGAACTCAGTTCTCCCAGGAATCTATTTTGGTAAGCGATGCTCTCTTAGGGGTGTGGGGTGAAGGGGAGACTGGTGGAGGGAGGTTTGTCTGGGGACCTGACAAGAAGAGAATAGAGTGAGGGTCCTGGAGTAACGGGGGTCCTAGGTAATGAGCCAAAAACTTAGTTACTAAGGAAAGAAACAAAGCTGAGTCTTTAGAAGAGATGAGTAAGCCTGAGTTAGACAAGCAGCGAGGGTGTCTTAATGTTGAGTCCTAGAGTGCTGTGTTACAGCTGCTCGAATCTCTTCTGGGCAGTGTTCTGTGTTCTGGGCAGATGACAAGTAAACAAGTGTGTGTGCAAATGTGTGCAAGGGGTGCAAATGGCTTCTCTGAGAAGAAGAATGTAGAATATCAAAATCAGCTGGAATTGAAAAAATTCAGGGTAAAAACATCCCCTTGGAACTCTAAATCTATTTTCTGGATTAACATAACATGAGATCGTTAAATTACATAAAAAAGATAGCCTGACAGATTAGGCTGATAAATTGGATTCTTTAAAAGCATGAAGCACATCTGCTATGCAGGGGAAAGTAGTCTTGTGAGAAAAAATGTACACCAATAAATAGAATAATCAATCTGCTAATTGCGTGTGTTCCTTTGGGTACCAAAATTTGGGAACATTTGGTAATTTTCTGTCAGGAAGTGTACACAAATCCGGTCTCTAGATAATTCTCAAGCAGCTAGACCATGGAAAAATAGATCATGTGGAATAAAATAAGAAGCCTGCAGGTAGATTCAAGGCTTTTGTTTCACTTTTTAGTTCCTAATCCCAGTTACTCTATGACATTATTCCTATCGATGATAAATATCGCAAGGTTATTCTCCTCATTTGCACATTCACTGAAGCAAAAAATCGGTGACTAATTGTACTTTACATTCTCCATGTTAAGTGTGGTTTGTGATGACTGATGTTATTTAGAGCTATAGAAGTGAGATTAAACCATCACCATTAATGATTACAGTAAAGGGCATTGAAGGAAATTGTAGCATTTTAATGAAAAGGGTAGTTCCTGCTTGGAGGCACTGTCACCGCTCTATGGCTCTCCTGGTTCCTAATGTTTTACCCTTTAGGGTCAGAGCAATTACTGCAGTTCTCCATGGAACCAATATTTTGCCATGGTTTATCATCTCAATATAGATGCATTTAAAATGGTACAATGTTATCATCATTGCCACACCGGAAGATAAGCCTTCAGGTAAAACTTAGCTTTATCCTACAAAATAAATTTTTTATAACATTTTCAGTTTGAAATTTGTCATGTGTACTTTGCAATGTCACCATAAGTTTCTGAAAGGTAGCACATATTTTTAAAATTTAGAAAATAATGGCTTGCTTCTTTTCTACCAAACAGTATGTTTCCAGCTAATTTGATTGAATTAATAAAAAAACAATTATCCTCAAATAGGGTGATATGCTTTCCATGTCTTATATAACTGCCATCACAGTAGATGAAGTGATTCCTATTTTAAACCTTTATATTGCCTTAGATAAAGCCATATCTCACAAACTTTATTTCTATAGTTTAGCCTTCTATAAACTGCTACCGAAGGAAGAAAAGGTAATGAAAATTGGTAGTTAGAAGAAATGTTTAAATTATATGGCATTTCTCAAAATTCATATGGCTAATCGTTAATTGACAGAAATTGGAAGACACTGAGGAATGCTATCTTGGCTTGAAGGGCAAAAGGCAATCTTGTGACCTTAATAAAAACAGCAGACACAGCAGTGCTGTAGGGTTAAAGAGAATCACTTGTAAGCCTCAACTCTCTCCACCCTAGTTTCCCATCACGGAGCTGTTTGCGAAGGACTAATGAAAAATCTGGGAAAAATCTAACTCTAATGGAAAACATCTTCAAAATGCATTTGTTTTGCAGGTAATGTGTCAGTGTCAGAGAGCAGTTTTTGAGCAATCGATGCCTCTCTCCTAAATCGTCTTAACCCTCTGTTCTTCCTTTCAAAATCATCTCTAAATTTGGGGAAGGGGCTACAATAGATACCAAGTCAAACATGAGACATGTGCACTTGGCAGAGCTGCTTTGAATGCAAATAATGGAGCGTAGCACAAAAGGGGGCAGGCACGGTGCAGGCTGATGTGCCCTTGGGAGTCTATTGGGCCACATGGGAGCATGAACCAGACGCAGTGGCCTGGACAAGAAATAGAACATGACCAGTGCCCCAGAATCTCCTCATGCCCCATCTAGTCACTATCCACCTCTACCTCACAATGATAACTACTATTCGGACTTCTAACATATGGCTGTCCATCTATACGACCCACCTTTAGTTCTAGGTTAATAATATCACATCTGGAAAGTTAAGACTAGTTAGATTTTCACTTTTCAAAACTGATTTAAAGTCTGAAAAAAGAAAAATGTAGACACCTGACAGCAAATCAAACTAAGAAACTATAAGAAATCTTGAGTAATTTATCTTTGGAATTACCTCTACTGGAGTAATCTCTAGCTTCAAAGGTGATTGATAGAACAAAGAAAGGCATGTAAATAGAATAATGGATAAATGTAGGGAGAAAATGAAAGGAAGGGAGATATGAAGCATGAAAGAGAAATTATTTTAGCCTCATATTTTTAATTTCTTGGTTCTTCTTTTTCATTTAATGCATATTAAATTGCTTTAAATAGTCAAAAGATATTTAATACTCCTTTGGTATTTAATACTCCTTTAGGAGAAAAAATTCTGCTAAAAAATTTTCTTTCAATTTTATTTTATAGCCTCTTATTGGAATCTTCAACCTTTATATTACTCTGCAAAAAAAACTTCTCATAAATTTAAAAACAAGGAATAAAATCCACTAGTATCATGATAAGCACAATATAAAATCTACAATGAAAATGCCTTTTGCAACACATTATAAAGCTTTAAAGCAAATATTTTAGAAAGTGTATCATGAAAAGACTTTGCAGTGTCATTGTAAAAGAACAACCAAAATAACAGAAGTCATCAGATTAGAATTACCTCATCTACCCACCAACAAATCTAATAACCCACTCATATGTATTTCCGTAAAATATGCCTTCCCTCCTATCGCAATGTATTGTGCAATGAATTCCGTTCCATTTGCCTCACAAGTGTGTTGCTACTGGAATTATTCTCTCTCATCTGTATCATACATTTTTTCCCACTCTACTGTTGTTTCCCTTTAGTTCACAGGCACGTCTTGCAATATTTCTCAACTTAAAACCAAACCACAGCAACAAACTAACCACAACCTTCCCTTGATCCCACGTTGCCTAGCTACAGCTCCACTGACCTGCTCATCATTATAGCAAACTCCACACAATGTGCTATACTTGCTGTTTCCTTGTCTTTGTCTTCCATTCTGTCCTCAACTTCCATTGCTCCCCCCAACTCCTCTGAGAGAATTATTCCATGGTCACCGAGGCCCTTCATCTTGCCACACCCAACGGTAAATGCTCAGTTCTCATCTTTCTTCTCAGCAGCTTTGGACATTGTTGACCATCCTCCTCCTGAAACACTCTCTTCCCTTGTCTCTTAGGGAACCATACACTACTGGTTTTCTTTCTAGATCAATGATTGCTCCTTTTCAATTTCCTTTTCTGATTGTTTCTCCCCCCGCCCCCGATCTTTAGGTTTTAGAAGTGTCTCTTGACTAAATCCTCAGAACTCCTCTGTCCACACACTCGCTTTCTAGTTGTTCTCATCCCATCTCTGTGCTGATGCATTCCAGATGTCTATCTGATGCATTCCAAATGTGTATCTCCAGCCCTAATCTTTTTTCTGTCATATTCATAATCCAACTATCTAAGGACATTTCCACTACAGTTATCTAAAACAGAAATCTTGTTTCCCCCGCCATGATCACCCTCTCCCTCTAACCAGACATGTTCTTACGCTGGTCGTTCTCTTCATTAACATCAATTTCATTCATCTAGTTGCTCAGGCCAATACCTGGAAATTATGCCAGACTCCTCTCTTTCAAAATAACTCTATACCTGTTATGGGCTGAATTGTGTCTCCCCTCCCCTCCAAAATTTTTATGGTGCAGTCCTAATCCCCAGTAACTCAGAATCTGAGAATATTTGGTGATAGGATCTTTACAGAGGTAATAAAGTTAAAATGAAGTCATTAAATGTGGGCCCTAATCTGATGTGACTGATGACCCTATAAGAAGAAGAAATTGAGACAGAGGCACAGAGGTAAGGGACGCAGGCATAGAGGGAAGACAATGAGAAGTCTCATGAGGTAGACTGCCATCTACAAACCAAAAAGAGAGGCCTGGAACAAAACCTTCTCTTACAGCCCTTAGAGGGAACCAACCTTGTTGTCATAGTTCTAGCCTCTAGAATTGTGAGAAAATAAATCTCTGTTGTTTGAGCTGCTCAGTCTGTGGTACTTTGTTATGACAGCCCTAGTGCATTAATACGATACCTATCCCGTCAACTTGTCCAGTCAGCTCTACTTTCAAAATATATCCCAACTCTGACCATATTCAGCTCTATCCTCACCCCTTGAGCCACTTCTCCCCTGGAGGACAGTGAGAGCCTGCTAACTAGTCTCTCTACTTCCACTCTTGACTCCACAATTCAACGACTACAGTCATCTTTTAAGAATGCGAATCTTGTATTGCTTTTCTGCTCAAACTGTCCATTGGCTTCCTATCAAAGTGAAATAAATACAAGTACCCTACCACAACCTACAGAGTCTTAAAGGATCTTGCCTCTGCTCAACTGCTTGATCTCTGCCTCTACTACCTTAGGTTTGGCCCTCACTTGCCTTCTTGCTGTTACTGGCATATGCTAAGGTTTTTCCCACTCCAGGTCATTTGCACCCTCTTCCCTCTCCCTTTCCCATGATCCTCACAAGGCCTTCCCTCTTAGTACATTCTTGTCTGGATGAAATGACACCTGCTCAGAGAGCCTTTCCCTGACCACCCTAAAATATGTACTACCCATCTATTTATCTGTCATTGTATTATAATCCATAATCCATTTGTTTATGTTTTCCTGTATTTCTGCCCCAGCAGGAGCGGGCAAGGGCTTTGTTGGTACCATAGTACCCCTAAAATCTAGAATAATGTCTGGTAATATTTGTTGAATGAGTCAATGCATGGAGTCACTGCCCAGAGATGCCTCCCACTCAACCACTGCTAATCTTTACTGCTAAAACATGTTCCACCCTGAACATCCACAATCCTGAGTTCACACAGAGAACAGACGCGTAAATTTCTCACGGACACAACCCTATGTTTGGCTTTGCTTTCACTTGCCCTTTATAATTTTTACATTCAAGGAAAATTAAAGAGATCAAAAACTTATTACCCATTTGTATCCATTATATTTGAGTTGTCAAGTGAATATTTCTTAAACTTGCTACATATAAAAATTTTTTTGAGAAAGAAATGGAGCATTTTGAAATCACATTTGAAGGTTTTTATTTCTGGCATAGCTGGATACATCTCAGGGTGCAAGGTGCCTGAGAAGCCTACCATTTCTTCACTCAGTACACATTCTATCTCCCACCAGGCTTAGCTTTGAGTGAGAGCATTTTTGATTATAAGTTTCTTTTCATTCTGGTACGATGAATGTTTAAGGATACATCAAAACATACTTGATCAACTGAAGATATTCTTTACAAAAATAGTTAATGCAACACCTTTATCTTAATGAGTAAGACAAGATTTCAAAACAAACATGCTGTTTTAAAGTAGTTCACTCCGCTGTTAGTTTTCTGAGGGTGAGTCAAGGTCGTCTTTACAGTGGGTGACAAAGATTTAGATTTCCTTATATAAGCAACATTAATGCAGACAATGAGTGTGTAACCCCAAGGGCAGTTGGACTACTTCCCTAAGGTCCTCCGAGGGAAAAAGATAGTGTTATATATTTCTAAAGGATATGGAAGTAATATAGAATCAATACAACTCAGAATTTTTTGTGATTGATAGGTGTCATGTTTTGGTTTTAGGAGATTCAATTATTGATCTATTATTAAAAACTTACTGAATATCAAATAGAAGCCACGCCCAAGGCTAGGCACTGGGCATACCCAAGGTGAGTTAGATATATCCCTTGCTCCTGAAAAACTCAGAAGCTGCTCAGGAAGATAGCCATGTAACAAATAATTACAATCTAGTATAATACTACTTATGGTAGTGATAATAATAAGTTCATATTAATTTTTGTGGATTGTTTTTCCACAGTTTTCAGTGCACTTAGGATGCATGTAAACTCTCAGAGTGAGCACCTAGAGATAGTCAGGAAGTGAGATCTGTGTGTGTTTTGAAAAACAAACAACAATGTGCAAGAAAAGAATAAAGGAAAGGATATCACTAGCAGAAGAAGTGCCTCTGTCTGAAGTCATGAAACCAAAATATAAACCTGAGCTGCCATCTTAGATTTATGAGCATTTCACTGTTGCTGAAGCAACAACTTTTGGTGAAGGTAGAGATAATTATATTTGGTGTTAGACAAAATAGGTAAACTGAGGCCAAATTGTGTGCCAGTGTGGATGCCTTCTACACCGTAAGGCAGTGATCTATTTTATAATAAAGGCATGGTGAACCAACAGAAATATTTTAATTAGAAAAATGTAATTAGACATTTTTATAAAGATAAATATGGTGTCAGTGAAGATATGTATAAAAGTGGATAGGGCCAGCCCCGTGGCTTAGCAGTTAAGTGCGCGCGCTCTGCTACTGGCGGCCTGGGGTTCGGATCCCAGGCGTGCACCGACGCACCGCTTGTCTGGCCATGCTGAGGCTGCGTCCCACATACAGCAACTAGAAGGATGTGCAACTATGACATACAACTATCTACTGGGGCTTTGGGCAAAAAAAAAAAAAGGAGCAGGATTGGCAATAGATGTTAGCTCAGAGCCGGTCTTCCTCAGCAAAAAGAGGGAGGATTAGCATGGATGTTAGCTCAGGGCTGATCTTCCTCACAAAAAAAAAAAAAAAAATGTGGATAAAAATGGTGTTGACAAGAGCATCTACCAGGCTGTGGCAGTTGAAAGACATTAAGGACCTGGACCAAAAATGATAATAAGCATGGACCAAAAGGTATAGTTGAATTTGGAAGATATTTCTGATCTATTTAAATGGATTTGGTGTCTGATTGGAGGAGAGTTCAAGAGAAAAGAGTTAACAATTATAAGATTTTGGCTTGGAAGTATGGATAAGCGGATAAATAGAGTTAAGCTTATCTAAAAACACTAGAAAGTTCAGTTGGGTGCATGCCTTGAGAAGGAAGATAATCAGTTCTTTTTGGAATATATTGGCCTTGAAGAGCCTGGGGGGCCTCTCCATGTCCATTCCTTGTCATCACATATACTGCTATGGAAAGTTGCACATAATTATGGCAAAGAGTAGAGAGACCACAGCTAACAATTATGCTTCTAATAGATTAGAATAATTCCAGCCATAAGGAGCTTTGAATTTAAACATTTCATAAGTGATAAGCATTGTTATTATTCAGAGCAACCTCAAGGAACACAAATTTCTAGGTTAGCATGGCATTTCTTAGTACAGCATTTGGACTCCTTGGCCATTTAAAGCTTCTTCCATTCAAGAATTTCATATTGTTGGCTTTATGTAATGAGGCAGTATAGCTCGGTTATTGAGAGTGTTGGCTCTTGATTCAGACAAAATTGAGTTTTAAATTTAATTCTACCATTGCCCAGCTAATATAATTTTTGACAGGTTACTTAATGGGAATAATAAACTAGCCCATGCAAATATTAGAATTAAATGAGGTACTTTAAATAAAAAACTTTATTTAAAGAACAATGCCTGGCACAATAAGTTTTCTGAGTCAGTGTTTATTTTGTTATAACAGTTAGTTTAGAGCAGGTAAAATCGGTGTAATTTGCCATTTCCCCAAACATTTTCTGTCTCACAAGTGTTTCTTTGTTGGAGGATGTAATGGAGACCTAATTAATTTGACAACTACATATTAAGAAATTTGTAGTTAAGGAAAAGAAACTCTCCAAAGATGAAAGAGAAGTAAATATTTCTGGGAAAAAAAATTTATTTTTATCTTCTTTGGGGTCAGCCTTCTACTCCCAAGGGTTCTGATGAGCCCGCTAACCCAAGGTCAGCCCTCAGCCTCCTAGACAGGGCCATGACCCAATTGGAATCTCTCTCCCAGATGCACACAGGGATGACAGTGGTTACTGTTCTACCGAATCGTCCTAAACAGACGCCCCCACAGCTCCTGCTGCTGAGATGCTCTAGCTGCCTTGAGTTCCGTCATTCTTGAGAACTTATTATGTAACGATGATTTTGATTTTCTGAGCTACACAATTGTTAAAATATATCCCCTCTTACCTTCATTTACTCCTTTTTATTGTTTAAGTTGGAGTTTGTTAATGATAACTGAATATCCTAAGTGATACAAAAATTGAAGTCAGAAAAGAGCTGTACAAAAAAGATCCTCAGGAAACGTGGGGTATCTGGAATTAGTGATCAAGCTCAGATTAGGCGAATGGAACTGAATTCTCTTCACACTCTGGAGAAGATGGAATCAGTCCACGCCTCTCAGTGCCCACTGCGCTCATCAAGGTGTTCCGTATGGCCTCCTAGTAAGCTTTGGTAAAGTTTTGCGAGACTAAGCAACTGCTAATATAGATCAATACAAAGGAGATGAGAAGTGTGTTTTACCAAATAAACAAAGGTTACTTTCAAAACATGGAATATTTAAATTTGAAAAAAAGAAAATCAAGCTAAAATTTGAAATTTTTGTCTTTTAGGACCTTTATGTGGCAACAATGAAAGAACATTTTACCGCTTGCATCTGTTGTTGGAAATAATCCGAAGAGATGGATTGTGGGAGTTGGATTTGATTGACAGTTGGCTGCCAGACAAAAACTTTAAGGTTGATCATACTGTTTAGGAGGACTAAGAGTGTTTGAAGAATCCCAATTTCCTAAGTCACTTGAGAATTCTCTCCATTGTGCCTCATCTAATTGAAGATAATGTGGTTCCCCTGTAGAAAAAAGTTAACCCTTCTCCTCATACCCTACTCCTCATATTACTACTTACAAAGTAACAGAAATCCAAACTTAAGGAAACCTAGAATTGGTAAAGTGGAATCAGAAAAGTTAAAGAGTTTCATCCAGAAAGTTATGCAGATGATCTGATGAACAGATTCTGGTTTATCACTGAGCTTTGAGGGTGACAGCACACCCATCTCTGGTCCAGCAGGTGAAGCTGCAATCTAAGATGGCATCATGGACCCAGCCTTCTCTCACACATCTGGCTGTAAAGAATACTAGCCACTCTGTGGCATCAGGCAAACCTGGCACAGGTAACGGAGGTCTGGGCAGCTTGGAAGGAGCACATAAGCTGCATTAGCAAGTTACTCTTTCCGGGGCACCTTGCATGCACACCACTTCCTCATCTCTGAAATCCCAGGAGTGCCTCAGCTCTGCTAACTCAGGGACAGAAAACCCCTTGCCCAGATTACAGATGGCTGTGAAAATATGTCGGTAACAGCAATGAGAGGGCAACTGGAATATTACAGCTTCATTAACGGGAAGTCCCTAAGGACAAAAGGAAGGTTCTTTGATTAGGCAAAAACTTCAATCATTACATTTTCTTTTCCACTTTACTTAAAAGGTGTGATGGCCCGGGGTCAGGATCTATACTAATTCATGAGTTGTGACTAATGGACTAGAAAATTAGGTTCTTGGAAAGCTTTAGACTGAAGAATGAGACAAGAAGTTCAGTCTTTCCTCTTCATTTCCACTACACAAGATGTGGGGCAATATTTTTGTTTTAACACTGAGTTCTCCATAAGCCCATAATAGTCTCTAAAGAGACTGTATTTAGAGAAAAGAAGCCTCATGACGTTGGCCTTTATAGGCTTTAGGTAGACATTATTTTAGATTGTCTCTCTTCAACAAGCCCATGAGTTTGTTTGCAATTATAAGTGGGTCACATTTGTAGACAAGGACATTTTTGGAAGTGAATATATATGGGGAAACGTTGTGTGTGTGTGTGTGTGTGTGTGTGTGTGTTGTATAAAGAAAATAACACTAAATAATAAAAATAAATTTTGCGCATGCTGATTACTAGTTCAGACTCAATTTTCCTGAGACGCCATCTGTTCCCAACTTCCCAGATCACTTGAGAATTTCCCAAATCAATGTGATTCTAGTAAAGTTACCGACTACAGAATTTGGGCTCCTCAATAGAGGATGCACACGTGACTCAGGCAAGGCCCATTCTTTTCTCAGGACTTTAAGTAGAGCAGAGGTACTTATGAATGGAAGATCTTTAGTTATGATCAAAACAATGTAGTTTTCTAAAAAGAATGTGAAGGATTTTTTTTATTGTTGTCATTCCTGGAGCTACATGGTTCCTGCCTCTTTAAGGCCTGTTTTAATGTTTTTTTTTAACTCTCCTTTTATTAGTTGCAATAATCACCTTTTTCTTGCTCTAACTTAGTAGGAAGCGTTAAGTCTAAACAGAGTTTATCAGGGTTCTTATAGAAGCAGCTTGGATATTTTGTCATGAATATAAATAAAACTACGCGCATGTCTAAATACATAAAGCAAATATTTTATTACAATGTGGCTATGAGTAAGGAAAATGTTAATTAATTTGAGTTATAAATAATAGAATATTCAACTATACTTAAATGTTGAACAAAGACTAAATCTAATGAGGTGTGTAAGAGAAGACACATCCATCCAGTTTCATTTGCCCTTTCGTAATGATGAGGTGTTAAGAGCACTGAAAGGAGGACCGTGTCTTTTGTGTCTAATGTCTACGATGGAAGAAATTCAGGTTGATAATTAACTTGATATCCTATGTTTACCCAAGAACCAGTTAAAACATCTACTTTCATTCAATCTAATTTGAGTAGGATGATGGTAAGGAGTTTTTTGGAATGAAGTTTGAAGAAATTTACTCAAAATCTCCATTACCAGTTCTATCAGGATAGAGCACAGTCAATTTTCCCATCTGTCCCTGGATACACAAAACTAATTTACCTAGAAATTTGAAGTTCCTGAGGTTTAGAATGACCTGAGGTAACAGAGTGAAACATCATATCCCCAAAATATGTATTTATAAATGGACCCTGGCTCTGCAAAAATCATAGCCCCTGGTTTAACCTGGCATATAAGTCAACAAACGAAACAAGTTCCTGACAATCATTTACTGGATTCTATAGAAAAGGACCTGCCATTGGTGATGTTACCCCGAACAACCAACCCACCTGCCTGTTACCATGGTGATGCAGGGACAATGTATTGGGAAAAAATGTGACTTGTTTACACGTGGTGAGCTTTCAGCCCTTCCTATCTACCCTGGCAAATTCCTTATTTGAATTGGAAAAATTAAAATATATTAAAGCCAAATATATGAAGAATTGCATTAAAATAGTTTTCAATCCACATTTTAAAAAGCAAATATGCTTGGAATTGCTATATTTTAAAATACTCTTCGTTGAAATTATTTCTGGGAAGTCAGAAAGTGAATACATTATAATGCATAAATTTATTTGAGAGAGTACAAAATTGATAATCACATAGCAAAATCTTAATATTACTTACATATTCATATTTTTATAGTTGCCCTAGAGAAAAAGCATTACATAGGTAAAATTTTAATGGTAATACAATTAAAATGTCTATTCTCTTAGTCAAAAGCGTGACTTCTGAAAATAAAAAAGCCTCTATCTGTGTAGGATAGTGGTGATTAATGACTATAAAAATACTAGAAAGATTTCCACATACGAAAATCTGTCTCATTGTATTATAATCATGTTTCTTCATAAGTTTAGTGGCTTCATAAACTTATTAAAGACATATTAAACTCAAAACACTTTTGGAATCTGTTCTTTAATTGATGACATAGCAGAGAGGATTTCACAACTTCAATATAAAAGCATTTATGGTTTTCTTTATAACTAACACTACACAGTATTCTCCTTGCACACACATATTAATAAATGTACCATATTATACAAAGTTTGCTATCTACCATTCTTCACACCATTGAAACCCTTGACCAGTGCCCAAGATGTAAGTTTCTGCTGTAAGTTACTCTGTCATGTTCTACCAATATACTCTTGCAAAGCTTTCTTTCCTCCTATTCTTGCTCCCAAATGGCTCCACTGTGAATTCTGAAACTCTCATTCCATGATTAAACTCCACTATAGTCTCATCCTCTCCCATTAAACTTGTGGCCTTGTGGATACAAATTTCCCTGCAGAACTCAAGAGGAAGCTGCCATTCCCTTACACTGTACCACCATATGGGTGTCAAGCAAGATTGGTATAGTCCTGGTTCCTCTGTGTCTTCCAAGCCATTATTGCTAATTTCTCATGTAAAAACCAGTCCAGTGCTCTTTGAGGCTTATGCCAGTTAGCTATGTAACCAGCTACCCTTCCTTATGCTTTCCTTGATGGTTCTTGTCATTTTCCTTTTTCCCTGATCACTGTATTACCTAGCTTTTCTTGTCTTACTCTCCGCTCAAGTTCTTCCTACCATCCTGGGTGATTAAGTGTCCATATAAAACCCCCACACAACACCCTGCATTCCAGGTTCCTTGACCTGACATTCCTAATGACCATGATATTTGCCCTATTTGAGACATCTATCCCCATGGCCATATTCTGAACTTGGTGATTACTCAAGCTACTTTCACTCTTAAGTAATAAAATGTGTATATATAATATAATGTGTTTGATTTTTAAAAAAATGTTTTTCTATTTTTCTCCTACCCTATATGGGTCAGACCAGTATTCTGTTACCTGGATAAGGAAGGAAATCCCACATTATGAACAGAGCTGTCCCATCAGTTAGTGAAATTTGTGAGACAGCTTCCACACTGAACCGTAAACGCCTTTGTGCAGGCAGACTCATTGTGTGAATAGGGGGACAATGGGTTGGTTTGCTAGTGACATCATAATGCCACCCTATTCGACCATCTGTTTTACTTTCTAGTCTCAAAGGGAGGCAATTATAATCAGAGATCATCTCTATCTTCCAGATGATCTCTACCCTCTCCTAACATTCCCTCTATATTTTGCACTAAGCGATCTGTTAAATTGATCACAAAAGTGGAGGGCCTTATTCCCCAGACCCAGATGCGTATATGAGGCCTGTTCCATTCTTGTATTTCTTTATCTAGGACATGCAGTGCCCTAGTAGTACTAGAGCATCTTGACTGATCCATGCAATCCCAGGAGGAGGTTGGGAGGGATAAGTTTTTGTCTTTCTTGGATAGGATCAACAGTATTCTCAGCTCAACATGTGTATCTTTCCCTTCCACCCACCAGGGTTTTCAACTAATGATTTCAGTTGCAAATCCTTTTAATTGCAGCTCAAAAATATTTTTTCACATCTGTCTACTTCTCTTTATCCTCATTGCTATGAAAATAATATAGACCATTGCTTTTATTAAGATTATTACAACAAACCTTTAACTTAATTGCTTACCTCTCCGCTGTTCCATGTGATTTCTGAGCCTTTGTACAGTTATGCGCCATATAACATCGTTTGCATCAACGACAGATCGCATATATGACAGTGATCCCGTAAGATTAGTACCATACAGCCTAGGTGTGCAGTAGGCACACCATCTAGGTGTGTGGAAGTACACTCTGTGATGTTCGCGCAAAGATGACATTGCCTAATGACGCATTTTTCAGAATGTATCTCCGTTGTTAAGCAACACATGACTGTATTTCTGTTCTACCTGCCTTCCTGGAACACCCACTCCTTATAGCTAAATTCCCATGTTATTACTGTCAAATGCAGATACAACCCTCCTTGGACTCACGCCCTCTCTCATTTCCCTCTCTAACTTTCCCTCTCATGTCCTCAGCCAACCCCTTGTCAGTACACCTGCACAACGGGCAGTTACCTCATCCCAGCCAGCATCTCACTATTTGATGATTCCTTCTTCAATTGCCTGTATCCTCCTTGGTGCCCCTGAATTTCCATGAAGGCAGGGGCATGTATATCCTGTTCCTTGTCATGTCACCTGGCATAATAAGTGTTTGTTTACAGAATTAATGAGTAAATGATTGAGTAAATAAAAGCTGTGTACCACAAGATTGGAAATTTCTACATAATTTCCTTATAGTTTTCCTTGTCTGATAAGCAGCCATAGCCCTTACTCCAGTCATCACTAGGATACATAAATGTCAAAATCCACATAAAAAGAGGGAGCCGTATGGATATAAATTGGAAGATGGTATGATTCTTCTATTGCACCTAGTGCCATAATGGAAATGATACATGAAAGATCAACGGGGAAAATGGATTATACTGTCAGAAAAAGCAGGTGTTGTTTGCAATTCACTGTGCATGGACATAATAAGGAATTATAAACTAACATTTTGTAGCGTTAGACCTCCTATGATAAAACAACTAAATTATTACTTAAATTTTACTAGTTTAGGTAATCAGCTAAGATTTCTAGAACCACCTACTGTGTAAATATTACACTCTAATTGTTAATAGTCATTCCATTGCTGTTGTGAATGAACCACTGTGAAATTTTGTTTAAACAATCAGATGTTAAACCAATAAGGAATATTGTTCTCTTGTGCCCACTTTCCCTCCCTTCCTCTACTCCTTCTGGATCGTGTTCTGTCACTACAACTTGCTCCTAAACTCTGAGCATCTCCTTGTCTAATGATCCTAACTTGCAACTTTTCAACATCCACACATTCTGTCTCATGTGAATTAAAAGCTTTCCTTCACCTTTCACCACCAAGCCCCAGATACTGGCTTATCTCTCCTCTGTCGCTTGCTGAACTTCTTGGGAAAAAAAATTACTCCATGTTTTCACATATTCTATTGGTTCACTACAGAAAATTAAAATCACTCAATATATTTTCTTTCCTGTTCTTTTCTTTTTTAATTGATTCTTCTGCTTTGCCATATGTTTTACCAGTTTTTTTTGCTTTTATTTACATCTCTAGCAATTCTTTTTCCACCTTCCTTGTGAGATCTTCTTCCTCCAGCTCTCATTTAAATATTGGGGTTTCCAGAATCCTATCTTTGGTTCCCTGACCTTTCTACAGTTCTTCACATTTCTCTTGGCTTTAACCAGCATCCATATGCAATAGACAGCAAAATCATTATCCCTTCCTTTAACTTTTCACTTGAGTTCAGACCTGTACATTTACTCAAATTTGTAGACATATTTATTTGATACATTCCTGACAAGTTTATTGAACGAACTGAGCTCTACAGGGAACAATCAGAAAGCAGTTCTATTTTTTCCTTTTTCCTTATGAAACAAGAGAGATAAGAGATGTCAAAGACCTCACTAGACTGGTAACCTTGTAATTTGGCTTCAATGCCCTCAGGGTAACAGGAAAACAATTTTTGGCTTTCTCTTTCTGGGTTTTTGTGACTTCCTCAGACAGCCTCCTGATGGGGCTTGCACCTGTAATTCCGTTGACGTGCATCCACTCCCCTTCTCACCATCCCCCTCAGCCCTTGGTCTGCAGGTACTCACCTGCAGGATTATTGCTTTTAAGTTGGCCTGTGGCCAACTACCTTCAGAATTCTCAGCAGGTCCTAAACACGTGTACATTTGCCCTGTGTCCAGGAGAAATGCAGGGTCCTCTTGGTTCTTTATCTCTGACAAAGGCCTGTCACACTCTCAGTTCCTTAAGGTAAAACTCATTCTAGTTTTCTCTCATTCTTTAAGCCTCTACAAATAATCAGTATGTCTTTAAAGACCAAAAAATATGAGTTAGAGGTCAAAATGGTGGCTTAGGCAGACTCTGAACTCCCCTCCTCCTACAGACACAACAAATCTACAGCTACTCTTGGAACAATTACCCCAGAGAGAGAACTGAAAATAAGATTAAAAGAACCCCCTGACTGAGGTGGAAGAGGCAGAAATTCCTTTCTGGAGAGAAAAAAAGCTGCCTTGGTAAGCCACAGTGCTTCATGGCCTCCCGGAAGCAATCCAAAGGTAGGTAGCCTTCCCTGGAGGAGTGGGGGACCTGAGCGGGGGAGCATTACCACTATAAGCATCTGTTGGATGCAGCAAAACCCAGTCAAGCATCATAATATCTGGCCATGCTGGCTACTAACAGCAATGGAGAATACCCCCAGAAAAGCTATCCCACATAAGGGAAAATAATCCAGCTGTTAAAGGGCCCATGTACAAATTCACCCATTTTGGAAAGCAACCCCAAATCACCAGAAAGAAAGGTGCACAGTCCTTTGGTGAAAAGAGACTCACTTGATAGGCTCTGGGTGCATCTTGGTGAGAGATGAGACCTCTCCAGGGACTGAGACATTGGCAGCAGCCATTATTGTGACATAGTACAGGCGTGCTGACACAGACACTGGCAGACGCCATCGGAGTTCCTCCCCGGGCCTGTTAGCCCAGGGTCTGCCCCACCTACTAGAGCACCAATTTAATCCAGCTCAGCCAGAACAGGCAGCCCCCCTAGGGACTGGTTCCACCCAACAGTAAGCCCTCAGGCAACTTGTGGGCCTGCATAGGCTGGGTACCAGGATCCTCTGCAGGTGGGCAAGTGAGTCCACCTTTGTGGGGCAGGGCATGTGTGAGGAGCCAGGGGAGTATGAGGGGGCCACTGCAGTAGGGCAACTGGATCCACTTCAGGGAGTCAGGGCGCACACACAGGGCAGGACTGTGTTGACAGTGTGTGTGACCCTGTGAGTGGTGGGGCTTGTAAGCTGCAGAAAACTTGTGCTTCTCCAACAACCACATGGGGGTCAGCCGCACCTTCCAAAGCCTGCAAAAATTGGGAGCTTCTATGCCTGAGGCCAGCCCCACTCAGCTGCAATCCTGAGAGAACTGACAAGAGCCTTGCAGGCCTGAGGCCTACAGCAATTGTAAGCCCCTAAGCCTAGCAACCAGACACACTGGGGGCCTACTGACTTAACAGAAAAACTGCAAAAAGAATGTGCTATTAGACCTTGCAAGCAGCTGTACTGGGGTTCCCCACACCCAATAAAGTGACTGAAGTGTCCATAGCAGCCACATGCAGCTGAGCATTACAACCAGCAGGCCAAGGGGGCAAGGCAGCCTCCCTAGGCACCTACAGCAAGAACAACCCTGCCACAACAGAAGGACACATGTAGCCCACACAGGGCTCACTCCTGGAACATTTGGAACTGGTTACAAGAGGGAAGCACACTGCTGGGCCTCATAAGGCATCTCTTACATAATGCCACTTCTCCAAGATTGGGAGATGTAGCCAACCTACCTAATACATAGATATAGACACAGAGAAAGAGGCAAAATGAGGAGGCAAAGGAATATGTTCCAAGTAAGGAACAGAACAGAACCCCAGAAAAAGAACTAAATGAAACAGAAACGAGCAATCTACCTGACAAAGAGTTCAAACAAAAAGTCATAAGGATGCTTACTGATCTTGGAAGAAGCATGGATGAACTCAGTGAGAACTTCAACAAAGAAATAGAAGATATAAAAAAGAACCAATCAGAAACGAAGAATACAATACTGGAAATGAAAAATTCACTAAAGGGTCTCAAAACCAGAGTAGATGACACAGAAGAACAGATCAGCGAACTGGGCAAAAGACTAGAGGAAATCACCCAAGCTGAACAGATAAAAGAAAAAAGAATTAAAAAGAACGAGGACAGCCTAAGGGGCTTGTGGGAAAACACCAAGCACCTAAATCCATGTTACAGGTAGGTGTCTCAGAAGGAGAAAAGAGAGACAAAGGGGCGGAGAATCTATTTGAAGAAATAGTAGCTGAAAATTTTCCTAACCTAAAGAAGGAAACAGACATCCATGTACAGGAAGCACAGAGAGCACCAAACAAGATAAACCCAAAGAGGCCACACCAAGACACATTATAATTAAAATGTCAAAAATTAAAGACAAAGAGAGAGTCCTAAAAGCTGCAAGAGAAAGGCAACAAGTTACATACAAAGGAAACCCCATAAGTCTATCAGCTGACTTCTCAGCAGAAACCTTACAGGCTAGAAGGGAGTGGCACAATATATTTAAAGTGTTGAAAGGAAAAAACCTACAGCCAAGAATATTCAATCTGGCAAGGCTATCATTCAGAATGGAAGGAGAGATAAACAACTTCCCAGACAAGCAAAGAGTAAAGGATTTTATCACCAAGAAACAAATCTTACAAGAAATGCTAAAGGGACTTATTTAAGAGGGAAAGAGAAGACCACAAATAAGAAGAAGAAAAATCAAAAAGAAAAAAAAGGCAATAAAATCACTGGTAAAGGCAAAAATACAGTAAAGGTAACAGATCAACCACCTATGAAGATAATATGAGGGTCAAAAGACAAAAGTACTAAAATTACCTATTTCTATGATAAGAGAGTAACAGATACACACACACACACACAAGAGGTTAGATATGATATCAAAAACAAAACATTGGAGGAGGGGAGTAAGGGATTAGAGCTTTTAGAAAGAGGTCAAACTAAAGAGACCATCAACTTAATATAGATTGCTATATACATAGGTTATTATATATGAACCTCATGGCAATCTCACACCAGAAAAATATAATAAATACACAAAAAACTAAGAGAAAGGAACCCAAACATAATAGTAAAGAAAGCCAACAAACCCCTTGGGAAAAGAGCAAGAGAAGAAGAAAGGAACAGAAGAGAACTACTAAAATACCCAGAAAAAAAATTAACAAAATGGCAATAAGTACATACTTATCAATAGCTACCTTAAATGTCAATGGACTAAATGCTCCAATCAAAAGGCATAGGGTGGCTGATTGGATGAAAAAACAAGACCCATATATATGCTGCATACAAGAGACTCACTTTAGAAATAAAGACACTCACAAACTGAAAGTGAAGGGATGGAAAAAGATACTCCATGCAAATGACAATGAAAAGAAAGCTTGGGTAGCAATACTTAGACAAAATAGACTTTAAAACAAAAACTGTAACAAGAGACAAAGAAAGACACTACTTAATGATCAAAGGAACAATCCAACAATAGGATATTGCATTTGTAAATATGTATGCACCAACATAGGAGCACCTAAATATACAAAACAATTATTATCAGACACAAAAGGAGAAATAGACAATAACAAAATAATAGTAGGGGACTTTAGCACTCCACTTACACCAATGGGTAGATCATCCAAACAGAAGATCAATAAGGAAACATTAGCCTTAAATGACACATTAGACCAGGTGGACTTACCAGATATATACAGAACATTCCATCCAAAACACACAGAATAGACATTCTTTTCAAATGCACACGGAACATTCTCCAGGATTGAGCACATATCAGGCCACAAAAAAAATCTCGATAAATTTAAGAAAATTGAAATAATACCAGGCATCTTTTCTGACCACAACAGTATGAAACAAGAAATCAACTACAGGAAGAAAATCAGAAAAACCACAAATATGTGGAAATTAAACAAAATGCTACTGAACAACGATTGAGTCAATGAAGAAATCAAAGAAGAAATCAAAAAATACCTAGAGACAAATGAAAATGAAAATATGACACACCAAAGTTTATGGTATACAGCAAAAGCTGTTCTAAGAGGGAAGTTGATAGTAATACAGGCCTACCTCAACAAACAAGAAAACTCTCAAATAAATAATCTAACAGTACACCTAAAGGAACTGGAAAAAGAAGAACAAACAAAGCCCCAAATCAATAGAAGGAAGTAAATAATGTAAATCAGAGCAGAAATAAGTGAAATAGAGACTAAAAAATGCCAATAGAAAAAGCCAATGAAACCAAGAGCTGGTTCTTTGAAAAGACAGGCAAAATTGGCAAACCTTTAGCTAGACTCACCAAGAAAAAAAGAGAGAAGGCTTAAATAAATAAAATCAGAAATGAAAGAGAAATTCCAACAGACACTTCAGAAATACAAAAGATCATGAGAGAATACTATGAAAAGCTATATGTCAACAAATTGGATACTCTAGAAGAAATGGATAAATTCTTAGAGTCATACAACCTTCCAAAACTGAATAAAGAAGAAATAGAGAATTTGAATAGACCAATCACCAGTGAGGAGATCAAAACCGTAATCAAAAACCTCCCAAAAAATAAAAGCCCAAGACCAGATGACTTCGCTGGTGAATTCTACCAAACATTCAAAGACTTAACATCAATCCTTCTCAAGCTCGTCCAAAAACCTGAAGAGGAGGGGAAGCTTCCTGACTCATTCTACAAAGCCAACATTACCCTGATACCAAAACCAGACAAGGACAACAAAAAAAAAAAGAAAATTACAGGCCAACATCAATGATGAACATCGATGCAAAAGTCCTCAACAAAATACTAGCAAGTTGAATAAAACAATAAATTAAAAAGATCATACACCATGATCAAGTGGGATTTATTTCAGGGGTGCACGGATGGTTCAGCATCTGCAAATCAATCAACATGATACACTACATTAACAAAATGAGGGATAAAAATCACTTGATCATCTCAATCTATGCAGAGAAAGCATTTGACAAGATACAGCATACATTTCCGATAAAAACTCTGAATAAAATGGGTATAGAAGGAAAGTACCTCAACATAATAAAGGCCATATATGACAAACCCATAGCTAATATCATTCTCAGTGGTGAAAAACTGAAAGCTATCCCTCTAAGAACAAGAATCAGACAAGGATGCCCACCTTCCCCACTCTTATTTAACATAGTATTGGAAGTCCTAGCCAGAGCAATCAGGCAAGTAAAAGAAATAAAAGGGATTCAAATTGGAAAGGAAGAAGTCAAACTGTCACTATTTGCAGATGACGTGATTTTATATATAGAAAACCCTAAAGAATCCACCAAAAACTTTCAGAATTATTAAATGAATATGGTAAAGTTGCAGGTTACAAAATAAACATACAAAATTCAGTAGCATTTCTATGCACCAACAGCGAAGTAGCCAAAAGAGAAATTAAGAATACCATCCCATTTACAATTGCAATAAAAGAATACAATACCTAGGGATACACTTAACCAAAGAGTGAAAGACTTGTACACTGAAAACTATAAAACATTGTTGAAAGAAATAGAAGACAAAAAGAAATGGAAAGATATTTCATGCTCTTGCATTGGAAGAATTAACATAGTTAAAATGTCCATACTTCCTAAAGCCATCTATAGATTCAATGCAATCCCTACAAAACTTCCAACAACATTTTTCACAGAAATAGAACAAAGAATCCTAAAATTTATATGGAACAACAAAAGACCCTGAATAACCAAAGGAATCCTGAGAAAAAAGAAGAAAGCTGGAGGTATCACATTCCCTGATTTCAAAATATGCTACAAATATATAGTAAACAAAACAGCATGGTACTGGCTCAAAAACAGACACAGAGATCAGTGGAACAGAATCAAGAGCCCAGAAATAAACCCACACATCTATGGACAGCTAACTTTCTACAAAGGAGCCAGGAACATACAATGAGGAAAGGAAAGTCTCTTTAATAAATGGTGGTGGGAAAACTGCACAGCCACATGTAAAAAAATGAAAGTAGACCCCTTATCTTGCACCATACATAAAAATTAACTCCAAATGGATTAAAGACTTGAATGTAAGATCTGAAACCATGAAATTTCTAGAAGAAAACATAGGCAGTATGCTCTTCGACATCAGTCTCAGCAGCATATTTTCAAGTACCATGTCTGACTAGGCAAAGGAAACAATAGAAGAAGTAAATAAATGGGATGACATCAAACCAAAAATCTTCTGCATAGCAAAGGAAACCATCAAAAAATGAAAAGACAACCTAACAATCGGGAGAAGATATCTGCAAACTATATATCTGATAAGGGGTTAATAGCCAAAATATATAAAGAACGCATACATCTCCACAACAAAAAAACTAAGAACCCAATTAAAAATGGGCAAAAGATCTGAACAGACATTTCTCCAAAGAAGATATACAGATGGCCAACAGACACATGAAAAGATGTTCAACATCATTAACTATTAGGGAAATACAAATCAAAACTACAATGAGATATCACCTCACTCCTGTCAGAATGGCTATAATTAACAAGACAGGAAACAACAAGTGTTGGAGAGGATTTGGCGAGAAGGGAACTCTCATACACTGCTGGTGGGAGTGCAAACTGGTGCAGCCACTATGGAAAACAGTTTGGAGATTCCTCAATAGGTTAAGAATAGAACTACCATACGATCCACCTATTCCACTGTTGGGTATTTATCCAAAAAACATGAAAACACCAATGTGTAAAGATACATGCACCCCTGTGTTCATTGCAGCATTATTCACAATAGCCAAGACTTGGAAGCAACCTAAATGCCCATCAAGGGATGAATGGATAAAGAAAATGTGGTATATATACACAATGGAATACTACTCAGCCATAAGAAATGATGAAATCCAGCCATTTGTGACAACACAGATGGACACTGAGGGTATTATGCTAAGTGAAATAAGTCAGAGGGAGAAAGTCAAATACCTTATTATCTCACTCATAAGTAGAAGATAAAAATAACAACAGTCACAAAGAGACAGAGATTGGATTGGTGGTTACCAGAGGGGAAGGGGGAGGGACGGGGTCAAAATGGATGATTAGGCACATGTGTGTGGTGACAGATTGTAATTAGTCTTTGGGGGGTGAACATGATGTAATCTACACAGAAATCAAAATATAATGACATACACCTGAAATTTATATAATGTTATAAACCAACGTTATCGCAATAAAAATTAATGACCAAAAAATATATATTTATTTAATCTCTCCCTTCTTCTCCGTCCTCTGTCATGTTAAAAGAGATTATCTGTGTCTGGTAAGAGATTTGAATAAATGTTTCTAAATCTAGTGTCCTCCAGATCCAATTTATTTCTTGTTGGAGTCAGCATGAATTGTCTAAGTCCCATATCTAACAGTGCTGTTCGCTCCTCACCACTTATATAAAAATTTCAATCTTTTGAGGATAACATAAAAGACACTTGATGGCCTGACTTTTACCTACCTTTTCATCTTTGTCTTTACTAATTTCCTCCTCCCACTTTGCCCTTCATAATATGCTATCTGCTGCTTCTTGTCTACATAGTTCCATTCATAATATTCCTTCTTTGTGGAAAGTCTCTTCCCACACTACTTACCTAATTTATGCCTACGAGGAAGTAGCTAAGCTACATCCTATACAGCTAATTAGTACTAAACACTCTGGCTGGGTTAACCACCTATTTCTTTCCCAGTCTCTGGCATAGTGCATACTTTTTCAACACTAAACTTACCACTTCCTCCTCATCTCAAAGTTAAAATCAAAGAGGCCATCATTTTTTTTTTTTTATTATTTTTATAAATTAACCTTTTTTATTTTGAGATAATTGTTGATTCACATGCAGTTGTAAGAAACACAGCAAGATCCTGTGTCCTCTTTACTCAATTTCTCCAATAGTAACATCTTGAAAAACTATAGTACACTATCACAAGCAGGATATTGACATATATACAATCTACCAATCTTACTCATATTTCTCGAGTATTACTTGTACTTGTGCAAGTGTGTGTATTCAGTTCTATGCCATTTCATTGCATGTTTAGATTTGTGTACATGTCTCCACAGTCAAGATATAGAACAGTTCCATCACCACAATGATCTCTAGTGATGCCTTTTTATGATCACACTCACACACACCACCCTCATCTCTAACCCCTGGCAACCACTAATATGTTCTCCATTTCTAAAATTTTGTCATTTCAAAAATTTTATACAAAAGAATCATATATTACGTAACCTTTGAGGATTAGCTTTTTTTACTCAGCATAATCCCCTTGAGATTCATCCAAGATATTGATATAGTTTGTTCCATTTTAATGCTGAGTAATATACCATGCATGGGTGTACCACAGTGTGTTTAGCCGTCCTGTTTAAGACCTGTGTCCAACCCAATGGCTGGCCAGTGGGGGCACAACTTTGTTAATAGGAATTCTACTCTGCTACCTCCATCCTATGTTTCCAAAAGAATAGAAAGCTAATTAGTAAAGTGTAAAGTTAAAGTACCAGAAGTCAACTGTTTCACTGGAGTTAGACTATGGAAAAATTCTTAATTAATATGGAAAATGGAAAAGAAAGTGTATACACTTGTATGTTGTAATTTTAATTATATTTTAAGTAATCTTCTATATGCAGAAAAAAAAATTGGAATTCAATAGCCCCAAAGCTAGCAGTATTTGGGATTGAGGGTTGAGGCTTTGGTAACTTTTAAAATATCGTTTCTCTTTTCCACATTTTGCTTAAAATTTTTGCATTAAAAAATCAGAAGTGAAGTTTAGGGAATCAATTTTTCTTTAGCTTAACTAGTTAACTATTAACATTTTTATTTTGCTATTAGTAATAAAGAATGCTTAGCCTGGTGGCATGCTTGTTTGCTATGTAACATAAGGCATGTTATGCACTTGTGCTGGGCCGCAGAATATGCATCTGTAAAATGTACCCACTTCCTAGCATTGTGAGGATGAAATGAATTGATACTTGTAAAGCTTAGAACAGTGCCTGGCACATGGAAATCCATCCCTGCGCGTTAGGTATTATATCAGTTAGCTTTTCTTTTTTAAATAATGTTTTTTAAAATTTTAGAATAGATTTAAAGAAAAATTGCAAAGATAGTAAAGAGAATTGCAGTATACCACTCAGTAAGTTTCTCCTTTTATTAATATCTTTCATTACCATGGTTCATTTGTAACATCTAAGAAAACAACATTTCTACATTACTATTAACGTTCTACTAATGTCATTTTTCTGTTCCAGGATCCTATCCGGGAAACCACCTTATATTTCATCATCATGTCTCCTTAATCTCCTCTGGTCTGGGACATTTTCTCAATATTTGCTTATTTTTCATGACCCTGACAGTTTTGTAGAATGTCCCTTTGCTTTTTTCATGTTTTTCTGATGGTTAGATGAGGGATATGGATTTGGGGGAAGAATAACACAGAGATAATTGCCCTTTGCATCAGATGATATCACAGGTACATATTAGTAACCTGATATTTTATTTCAGGTGAAGTTAGCCTTGATGTCTTGGTTAAGGTAGTGTTTGCCAGGTTTGTCCACTGTGAAGTTACCTTTTCCCCCTTTCCATATCCACTCTCTGAGACACGTTGCTAAGTGCCGCCCATACCCGAGGAAGAGGGGTAATGAACTCCACCTCAGAAAGGGAGGAGTATTCACATCAATTACGTGGAATTCTTCTTTACAGTAGATTCTATTCTTTCCCACTTGTGCGTTTGTTTAACCTGTTATTTATACCAGTATGAAGTCATGGATATTTATTTTATCCTTTGGTGTATAACCAGTGCTGAGTTATTTATCTGTTGCTCTATCCTCCCAGCTTTGGCCACTGGCAGCTCTTTCAGGTCGGCTCTGCTGCCCTTTTGACACGCCTTGATTTTTTTTGTTTTTTGGAGCAGTGTCCTACTTTCCTACTTTCTTATAAGATGCCCAGGCTCATTTTGTATTTTCTCTGCTCCAGTCCTAGAATCAGCCATTTCTCTAAATTGCCATTTTTCCACTGAATTTCCTTTGCGCCTTTGTAAAAAATCAGCTAGCTATATTTGTATTTTTCAGTTCTGTTCCGTTGACCTAGATATCCATTATTTTGCCAGTGCCACGCTATCGTGGTTACTGTGGCATCACAGTAAGTCTTGAAACAGAGTAATGTGAGACCTCCAACTTTGTTCTTCTTGCTCAGAATTGATTTATCTATTCTAGTATCTCTTCTTTTCAATATAAATTTTAGAGTTAGCTTGTCCCTTGTCAATACACACAGTTAGGTTTTCTCTTTTCTTTTCTGTTTGTTTTTTAATTTTTAAATGTATTACTGTTATTATTGACATAAAAAACCTTCCAACACTTAGTTGCTTAAAATTATTATATAATTAGCTCAAAATTCCGTATGTCAGCACTTGGGGCTGGGCTCAGCTGAGCAGTTCCTCTGCTGGGCTAGCTGGGCTCACTCATGTGTTTGCAATAAGCTGCAGTTCAGCAGGGCAGCTCTGCCACTGGTGACTGGAGCAACAGAGAGTGGAGGGAAGCTAACAACTTCACCGTGTTCTCTCATTTTTCCAGTAGGTTAGTTTGGGCTTATTCAAGTGATAGCAAGAAAGACTTGAGGACATGTACCTAGAAAGTTGCCCATTTTTATTCCATTGCTTAAAGCATGTCATAAGGCCTGCTCAGATTCAAGGGGTAGGCAAATGAACTCCACCTCAAGCTAGGAGAAGCTGGAAATTATTGTGCAGTCTACTATAGTTATTATTGACCAAAGTTATCAGCAATGTAATTTTTGGAATTATCAGAAGGCAAAGGCAATTACTGTGAAGATGAAGATAAGAAAGAAATCCATAATTGTTTAGGACCAGGAATAATTGAGATTAAAAAATAACAATGTTTCTTAAAGTGGAATAATAAAAATCGTGATTAAGTCATTGCATTAGTCTGTTTGGGCTGCTGTAACAAAATATCATAGACTGAGTGGCTTAGAAACAGCAGAAATTTATTGCTCACAGTTCTGGAGGCTGGCAAGTCCCAGATCAAGGTGCCAGCAGATTTGGTATCTGGTGAGAGCCTGCTTCCCAGTTCATAGACTACACCCTCTGGCTGTCATCTCACATAGTGGAAAGGAAGAGCTAGCTCTCTTGGGTCATTTTATATGGTTACTACAGCCAATCATGAGGGCTCCTTCCTTATTACCTAATCACTTCCCAAATGCCCCATCTCCTAATACCATGACCTTAATGGTTAGGATTTTAACATATGAATTTTGGAGGGACACAAACATTCAGACCATAGCAGTCACCAATTAATAATAGTAGTTTAATCAAAGAGACATTTCATTTGTCCAATCCTGAATCTAAAAATTCATCTATAAATGTAGATATAAATGTAACTGTTGATATAGATAGAAATTTAGCTCTAAGTGGTCTCAAGGATAATAGGTCTAATTGGTTCAAAGTCTGTAGCTAACTATTGGCCAAGGTAGAGTTTGGACTTCTGTACTCTATTTTCCAGTCCACTGTACTTCCTGCAAAACCATACTCTCTTTTTATGGCAGAAAGCTTTTTAGAAAGGTTTCCTTTAGAAAGCAACATTATCTATCTATATAGTATGTTAATAATTATATTTTCTCTGCCTCTTTGACCATGAGGCAGAATATAAATTTACAACTTTTTGATTATTAGTGGGTCACTAATAATCAAAGAAGAAAATTGCCAAAATATATGAACATAGTTTTGCAAAAGATAATAGTCTCATATACTGATTTATAGTTAAAAATGCTATTCATAAGTCGTAGTTCATTTCACTTGCTCAGGCTAATAAGTAACAGAAGGAAGCTTATTATTCCTATTTTGCAGATGAGAAAAATGAGGTTCAGAAAAACTGAGATTTGAGTAATGTTCCAGAGCTAGTAATTGAGAGTGTCCAGATTTGAGCTAAACAAGACGTCTTTGTTTTTTTCTTCATTTACATGTGTGGAATCTTAGGGGGAAAATTGATTAAAATTTTGCTAAATGGTAGGAATAACAGTATAAAATAAATAATATTCCAAATATCATTCTTATTATTACATCAAGGCTTGTTTTGCTTATGGGAGGGTATAATCGTTCAGGAAACCCTTGCATTGAACCACTGGGGTTATTAGAAAGGCAGATTCTCAGCCTTTATTCCTAAGGGGTCTATTTACGTTACGTCTCTGGTGGCCTAGAATTGTTTTTTAAAGCATCCTCAAATTCTTCTTATGCATACTTCAGTTTGAAAAGAACTGGTAACAAGGTGCTGAAAGTTGGAGATATCCAGGGTTATACACGTGTGTGTGTGTATGCGTGTGTGTTTGAGTATATGTGCAAGTGAAGTCCTGTGTGTGCAAGTGCATGTATGTATGTTCAATTTTAGGTGGGTGTGTGTGTGATATCGTTGTGTGCTTGATATTGGGGAGGATGGCTGCTTGGTAACCATTGCTTATTTGTATGAATGAAATTGCATGAAATAGTATCCCAGAAACGCATCCTTATTCTTCAATTTTCACGCAGGTAATTTTTAGAAATTATATCCACTCAGTAATGTACTTCCTACTCCTTATGTTTTGAAAAATCAATACTTTTACATCAACTATATCTTTTATGGATGTAATACATTTCTTGAAGCATCTTAAACATGGATACCCATGTTATATCAAGACAGACGTTTTAACTATAATGGCACTTAAAATGGATTGTGAGTTCAGATTGATTTTTCTCACATTAGTTGTTTAAATTTTACAAAGCAGACATAAAATGGCATCGTTGTCCCCTGCCAAAATATCAAAGAGGAAAATATTTAAAAAGAAACGATATGAGGCATTTGGAAAGAAAGCCCATATTCATTCTCCTTTAAGTGGCCTTTGGGACATTTCTGTTTAAAAATGTTAATGTGTTTTATGAGTTTTGATTTATTGATATTTTTAACATTATGCCTTTAAGGTGTCAGCTCTTGGTAAACTAATTGTGCTCCCTTCCCCTTTCTAAAAGCATGAAGGCTGCAGGGTATACCTTAAGGGGACTGACAACAAAATGAGTAGGAATCAGGTTTGTTAATAAGGTTTGATCGAAATAGAAAAGAGAGAAATATAATAATGTTTTGAATTTGAATAAGATGTTAGGTAACAGCAATAGAAAGGAATATCAATTCAAACAGAAGGGAGGCAGCTGAAATCATATTATATAGTCCAAATCGCAGAATAGCTGCCGGACGGCGACGAGCAACAGGGACGCAGGTCACTGCAGGAAGCGTCTGGTCTGATGTAGACGCTGCCGTCCTCCTGCGTAGCTGCTTCCCCATCCTTACAATCGCTGTCACTGCAAGAGTAGGAAAAAAAATAATTTGAGAACTTGAATGTAAACCGTAAAGTAAAAGGATGTCTGAATCAACAAACAGAAAAACACAGTCTTCCCTTTTGTCTATGGAAACCTTACAAAAATAAACCGTGTATTTGGGTAACAAAGACAGCCTCCGGAAATGTTAAAAACGCTGATTTTAGAGGCCATGTTCTCACACTTTAATGTAATAAATCTAGAAGCCACAGCAAAAATAGCTTAACATTAAATAAAAGGAAATTTAAAATGGAAATCATCTCTAAATTAAAAAGAGGTTTTCAAGAGAAAACACATCTTATCAAAGCTTCTTATAAAAAGTGAATTGTATTTGTTTAAATACTTTTCCTTTTTCAGAAATAAAAGAAAATATATGTGCTATATTTAGTTTATGAAAATAAAAAAAGGACAAAATAAACTAAAAATAGAGTTGAAACCAATAATGATAAAAGCTTAGATTAAGTTCAAGTAGAAAATGACTCAAGACAAAATTCTAAATAGAGTCAACTTCTCTTTCCTTAAAAAGACCAGGTCTCATTAAGAAAAGAGAGAGAAAAAAGCGCTAATATGTCCAACCTCAGGATTGAGAAAATAGATAAAACTCTAGACACAAGTGTGATTTAAATTTTTATAAATGACAGTTCTGTGCAAATGCATGACAGCTTTCATGATTTTCCAGCAAAATATATATTATAATAACTTGCTTAAGAAGAGATAAAAGATTCAACATTCCAAAACTTTAGGAGAAAAGATTTTCAAAGGTATATGATTTTAAAAGACACCTGTCCCAGGTAGTTTTACTTGTGAATTTTAATACATTCATGAGACAGACAAGACCTTTGTACTTTAGAAAATTTCAAAATAGATTGACATAAGAAACTTCCTAGCTTATTTTAAAATGCTGGCATGATTCTATCACCAAAATCTTATTAAAAAAATTGCATGCATCCACACACATGAATAATAGATGAAATGCACTTTTGAATATAGATGCCTGAATAAATGAATAGATATAATAAAGGAAAAGCATAACATTACAAAATAGTTATCTAACCATATAAATGTAGGCATTTAATTTGATGTCAACCAGAATGACAAAGGACATTTTTTTATAGCAAATGATTCTAAAGTGCATATGGAAGAATGTGTATGAAATTGCTAAACAAATATTAAAAAGAATAGTGAAAAGATACCTGCCCTTTGGGTACTAAGCTTCTTTTATCAGAATAACATGATAGTTGCAAAGCAAAAGTGTAAGTGGTCAGTGAAAATGATAGAAATTGAAGAAATTGATCAAATTAATTATGTGGAAATAACAATATAATAATAATAACAATGTGTCCCAAGTGAGGGAAAAGAATGTTTCAAAAACGGTACCAGGGTAACTAATATTCTATTTAGAAGAAAATAAATATAAACTTGCACTTTATAACATATAAAAACATAAATTTTAGATGGATTAAATGTGTAAACATAAATTAAAAACAACTACTAACATATTCGAACAATATATGAGAATGTTTATATAATCTGGAGGTAGAGGAAACCTATTGAAGCAATTTAGGTAAGTTCAAATCATGAATGAAAATTTTCACAGAATAAATTACATAATACAAAACATATTGTTTGGCAAAGGACTACCTAAACAAAGATAATGGACTAATTCTCACCCAAACCTTATCCTATTCTCAATCCTAATCCAACTCACATTTATAATAAAATTCAAAATCCATTCCAGGTCCTATCCTAGAAGGCCCTATCTAGTCTGGTGGATGGCTACCCATCAGTATTCCCAATACATAAAACATTGCTACTAATTACTTAATAATTAAGAGATAAAGCAGTCATTTTTTAAATGAGAAAGTTCATTTACCAAAAGAATAAACTGTAAAGCTATCAAAAGAGTTAGATTATAAATATAAAAAATACAGAACCGGGGCCGGCCTGGTGGCGCAAGCGGTTAAGTGCGAGTGTTCTGCTGCGGTGGCCTGGAGTTTGCTGGTTTGGATCCCAGGCACGCACCAACACACTGCTTGTCAAGCCATGCTGTGGCGGTGTCCCATATAAAGTAGAGGAAGATTGGCATGGAAGTTAGCCCAGGGCCAGTCTTTCTCAGCAAAAAAAAAAAAAAAAAAAATAGGAGGATTGGCAGATGTTAGCTGAGGGCCGATCTTCCTCACAAAAATAAATAAATAAATAAAAATAAAAAATAAAAGAGAACCATTAAGAATTTTTAAATATAGTGTCAATACTGTGATTTAGTGCTCAAAGGTGATATAAGAGACACATAAGCAACAACACAAGAGCATGAGGGACTTTGGGAGTTGATGAATATGTCTATTACCTTGATTGTGGTGATAGTTTCATGGGTGTAGGCATATGTCCAAACTCAACAGATTGTACACATTAAATATGTGCAGGTTTTTGTGCAGGTTTTTGTCTATCAATTATAGCCCAATAAAGCTGTTTTAAAAGACTAGAAAAAAAGAAAAATTACTATTTTGGGACTTTTTCTTATCCTGGATACTAACACTTTCGTACTAAAATCATGTTTTTCTTCTTCTAAGATAAATATTTTAAACTAAACATTTTACTTTGAAATAATTATAGATTCACATGCAGTTGTAAGAAATGATACAGAGAGTTCCTGTTTATCCTTTATCCAGTTTTCCTAATGGTTATTATATTTTTCAGTTCTATAGTGTCCATTTGTGTCTTCTTTATTTTTTAGTGAGACTTCCTACTTTTTCATTTCTTCTTCATTCAATCTTCACTGATATTGGTTAGTGTTGGGCAGACAGACGGTGTATTTAGCAGAGTTCCAGCAGGAAAGATACATGGCATACTCATAAAAGGTGGTTGAAAAGAATTTACTGTTTTACAGTTGTGTGAAGACACTTATGGGAGACCAAGGAAGAAGGTGATGCATCCTATGGACTGGCAACAGCTGGTGACTTCTGCTTCTCCTGGAATTGAACAGGGCAAGACTTGCAGCTGCAGGAAGTGCTGCCCAGATGGAGCTGTGCCTCGTAGTTAAGGAACCAGCCACTGGCAACCATAGGCTGTCACAGGGAGCCGGAGATTTAAATGCAATGGCAGTTCTGTCTTCACACCCACTGATCTCCCACTGGAATTTTCTATTGGACAAATATAACTGTAAGGTGTAAGGACAGGGAGTCCAACCAAGTCAAATGCTGGTACATAGACTAGGGTAGAGAAGGGTGGGAGGTGAAACTCTAGGGCCAAGTGCAAAATATTCAACCTTCAGAGGATCCCATATGGAAAACAGGAGACTAAATTAAACAAATGTTAACAAAGTGAGAAGGCTGACCTGTCTAGAGAAGAATTCAAAGGAGACAGCAACTGATATAAAACGAGATCATAGAGAGTCATGAAGGTTGGATCAGCAGTCTTAACTAAGGCAGATGATGGAGTTTAATTAATTCACAGGCAATGAAATGGTTAAAGCACATACAGATAGTAAAAAAAGATGACATGGCGAAGCTTAAAATATTCAGTACTCTGTTACACTTTTAATGAACAAAATATTTCTCACAATGAGGCAACAGAATAAAAGATAAATTTAATTAACATAGCAAAATATGATAATTTCATTGAAATGGCGTCTAATTAAAATAGAATGATAGTGGAAGGCTTGGGAAGATTGATTGGTGATTTTGTAGAGATGAATCTATTGTGGAGAAGGTAAAACTCAGGTTGAAATGCTGAGTGTGTGTCATTTCTTTTCAAGGATTTGTGTGTGTGGCACTTTTCCCATTTACATAAACAAACAGTACTGAAAATAAAAAGTCTCAACCAGAAATCTGCCTTCCAATGAGAGACAATAACCACCTAATCATTACTGTTTTTCTTTCCAATACAATTAGGGTCATCAGAGCCACATCTTCCTAACAGGGAAAGAAATATCCAATAACATCTTAGCAGGTGCTGCATAATCATGCCTCAAATTGACTTTCTGCAGATAAAAAGAGAGAGGTATTTGCTTGCATAACTGAACATATCTGCCTGGGTTGTTTTCCTACAGCTGTTATCTTGGGAATAGAAACAAAATTGTTCATTCACTAGCAGCTGTCAAGAAGCACTATGATCCGGGGCAGCAAAGAGCCTGCAATAAAAGACTGAGAGGCATTCGCAACTCTGGAAGAAAACACTGGTGTGGAAAATACATAAAATGGCTGTTTGGTCTCAAGACTGTCTGAATTATTATCCAGCTATGCTGGATGTTCTAATTCCTGTGTCTCAGAGGACTGCAAGTAGGCATATATACTGACAAATATATGCAGATAACACTGTTAAATGCTAGCTTTCACAAACAGTGTTTGTATCAAGCTCTCCACACTTTTTAGGCTGGCACTATTTGTGGCCAAGAGCATCTACTAAATTTAAATCCTTGAGAGCAGTGACTGTTTCTTATTCACTTTTTATTCCTGTCTTGAGCCTTGTGCATATGCAATACCATAAATGCTTTTGACATTAGAGATCCTTTATATCCAAGCTATATTTACAACTCAAAGCAGCTTAAGGGTAGGGATTGATTATAAAATCACAATATCTAATATTTTACTAAAAATAGCTAACATGAAGTTTCAATGAAGTGTAGAGATCAGAATACACTGCACACAGGCCACCACTCTCCGCAGCTGCAGATCATGACAGATAATGAAACTTGATCTTGAAACTTTTCTGTTGAGTCTGAAGTCAGGATCCTAACGTTTCTCAATGCAATCTTCCAGGTAGGCATTCCCAATAAATCAGAGTCAATAGGCAACATGGAAATCTGTTTGCTGTCCTGGGTTCAAAAATAGTATCATACAGTGACAATGCACAGAAACACACACACACACACACACACACACACACACCCATCTATATACTCTTTACTCTTACAAACTATGCTCTCCTTTTTTGCTGAGGAAGATTTGCCCAGAGCTAACATCTGTGCCAATCTTCCTCTATTTTGTACGTGGGTCACTACCACAGCGTGGCCGCCAATGGGAACCAAACCTAGGCCGCTGAAGCAGAGCACCCCGAAGTTAACCACTACGCCACAGGACTGGCTGTTCAGTTATACTCTTAACTAAACTTTATACTATACTGTAACTAACTAAACTATATACTATAACTAAGCTATTCAATTACTATACTCAAACTAACTAAATTACTTAAACCAGGGTGAGAGTTAATTTTATATATCCACTTGACGGGATCAGGGGATGCCTAGATATCTAGTTAATCACTATTTCTGTGCTTGTCAAGGTGTTTCCAGATGAGATATGCATTTGAATCAGTGGACTCAGTCAAGTCCCAACATGCGCAGGCATCATCCAATCTCTTGAGGGCCTGAATAGACAAAAAGGTGGAAAAAGAAGGAATCTGTCCCTTTTTTCCACCTCATTGCTTGAGCTGGGACAGCTCATCTCATTTTCTCCTGCCCTTGGACTGAGATTTACGTCATCGGCCACCCTGTTTCTCAGGTCTCAGGACTCGAACTGGCTTTCCTGGGTCTGCAGCTTGCAGACAGCAGATTATGGGACTCCTCAGCCTCAGAAATCACATGAGCCAATTCCTCATAATACATCTCCTTTTATATCGTATTGGTTCTGTTTCTCTGGAGAACCCTGACTAAAACACCGGGCAAAAGAAATCCACATGTATTCCATTGTCAGCATATTGTGCTTTGGGGAACTAACACTGCATTTTGGATTCTGATTCAGCTGCAACTATTCATTTATTATACGGACCTATTATGCTTTATTTATGTTTCTAGTTTCTGTTTGCTAAAGCTTTCTGGCTTTTGGAGACAAACTTGTCCATGCAACAAATATTTATAGAGTGCCCTAGGATGGCTTAGGCCTTATGCTAGGCATTGGAGTTGTCCAAAGGCAAGTTAGCTCTGGAGAAACAAGACTCACATTCCAGATGGCAGCTAGCCAGCTTGATGTCTGTCACCATCATTCGCAAGTATGTATCCATGTTTATATTTTTATGAATATTAACAAGCAATGATAACTCTGTTACTATTCTATATTAATCTGCAGGAAATTTGCTCAATGAAATGAACAAATGAAATGAATGATTCATGAAGGAACATGTCCTGAGTTTCAAGAAGAGATGTTCAATATTTTAACTAATTTGTCATTGACTGACTTTCCTCCCAATTGTAGTGTTTAAATGGGTATGATGACTTAAACTCCTGATTGGCATGGATTTCAATGCAGTCCAACCAAAGCAAGGGTCTCAAGACGTGACATGATTAGGTCAGGCAGGTACTTGTCATGGTACTCATTGACTGGTCCTGTTGAGAGACACATCACAGCCAATAGTAAGAAATGAGTATGGGATAAATTCTGGGCTTAGAAAGAGAGGACTAGTGATAGCCTTTAACAATGACGGGGCTCTAGCTGAGCAGCTTGAGATTCGAGTGTAGGCCCCAGAGTCAATGGGTAATGAGTGCACTGAACAAGAACCAAAGGAAGTCACACCTCTTTAGCAGATAAACAAAACTGTGATTTTGTGTGTCCAAAGCGCCCATCCAGGCTCTACAGCAGATAAAAAGCAACAGAGTGATTTTCAGCCCCACTCATTTGTGGGGCTGCTTCTCCCAACGCTCTTCTTGCCCTTGGTGAGTGGCCTAGGTACTATTTAATCTAAATCAGGAGGAGTGAGGTCTGAGCTCCACTGCGGGAAACAGGGAATAATAAGGATTTTCAGAATTTGTGACGAGAGAAAGAAAAAGGTGAGATACTTATCTATATTCTAAATACATTTTCAACTTTTTTCTGCTCTTTAGTGCTCTTCATTGGTTCTCAATTGCTTTCCAGAACAGTATTAAAGCAGTATGCCCTCCTACACTATGCATATTTAAGCATACATTTTGTTTCACTTTACGATTTCATTTCAATACATTGTTCAATTTGTGTCTAGTCTATTTTCCTTCAAGTTATTTTCATATCTCAGCATGCCCAAGAATAACCTACAATGTACTCAACAAAATATTTTATTTCTCTATTTCAATACTTTTTAAAATATGCATTTTATTGACCCTTATTTCCGGTCATTTTAGACTCCACTAAGATGTAAAAATAGTTAATCCAATATTAATATGTATTCAATATTTTTGCTTCAAGCTGTGAGATCTGTTGACTTCAATGTGTGAACCTTGAAGGAAGCTGCAATCAATGTCTGTCTCATTCTGTGCTCTGCTTGGTTCACTCTTGTTCTCAGCAGATCTGTATGTGTATTGTGAAACTTACAGTGATTAACTGTATGGCTATTTTATATTTTATTAAACATCATCTCTGTCCTCCAGAAATAGATCATCTAGGAAGCAAGATAAAGTTCATGTGCAAATACCTGTGACGGAAGGTGAAAGAAGATAGGTACCTCATAAGGTGCACAAACAGCATGTTATAGAAGTTCAGAGATAAAAGAGACCTGGTTGAAGAGGAAGAGCTTTATTTAATAGGTTACATTTTATTTGGCTCTCACAGCACAGAGAATATTTTTAAAATGCATATATTTGGAAACTTTGTAGTTCTTAAGTTTTAACAGACAGCATTGTCATATTTTTGGCTGCTGTTACTGGAAAGCTCTTTAATGTATTTAAAAACAAAAAATTACATAACAAGAAAGAAAAATAAGTGCCTGAGGGCACCCTCCCCAAAATAGTACAAATAATTTTTCTGAAACGTTATGACATGCCAAGCACCTAAGGTTTCTTAAACATATGAATCACTGATATGTGTGGAGTTTTGATCTACTCTCTCCCCTAGGCTCCAGGCCACCTAAACACATCACAATATCTTGTTAACAAAAGTCACAATTTGTCTCAAAAGCTTTACTTCACTCCTACTGAGGACCACTGAGATCATCTGCCTTCACTTTTCGTAGTGGAATTGCAGGAATCTTTAATCTCTTGATACATTTTTTGGAGTAAATAAAAGTTTTATCAAGATCTGGAATGCACATCAAGTACTAAATTCCAGAACTTAGAATAACTGTAAATGCATCCTTCGGGTTCAGCTCAGTTAAATCATTTATCAAGTCTCTGCTACACAGTAACTTGTGATTGCTCCCATGCATTTTTAGGTAGATCTTCCTAATAATAGTTCTTCCTCTCCCTCCCTGCAGATTATTATGTGATTTTTCTCTCTTTTTCTGGGGTTCTGGCTTTCTTTTCTCTTAGAAGTCACAGAAAAAGCTTTTTGTTTATCTTTACTCTTCCTCCCCATTCTTTTCTTGTGCTTTTTTTTTTTTTTTTTTGACCGCTACAAATCAGTCCTTTATCTTCTGCCTTCTCCTCATTCAGTGGTTGCCTTCACAGCTCACGGTTTATATGCACTCCTGCTCCTCTCTGCCTCATAAGTAGCAGGTAGAGGTGAATTGGCTACAGCCGTCAACAAGTTCCCTTTTATCTCAGCTTTCTTGTTCTCTCCACACAGTTAGCACATGCTGTTCGTATGAAGTACTCTTCTTCTCTATACTCTCTGCTTCACGAAGTAGCTGCCTGGTTTGCCAGACTCCTACTCTTGCGCACTTTGGAGACAGTCCTTTCCAACTTGTACCGTACTCAAAAACGCACATAGAATCAGGTACAATTTCATTTAATCTTTATAGCTAGCCTTGTACATGAGATATGACTGATTTTCAACTTAAGAAGAGTAACTCGAGGTCCAGAGAAGTGGGAACTTTCTGTAGGTGTCTAAAAAGTGAGTGACAGGGCTAACACCGGAGCCCAGATCCAGATCCGCAGCCTAATGCTCTCTCCACTGCCAACCACTGCCTTACCTGAAACTTAAACAAAACAAAACATAAATAAATTTTACATTGTCTTTATGCTTATAGTTTCCACTGAGGCAAATACAATTTCTTAGGAAAGAAATAAAACCAAAAATTTCTTTTTATAAAGGCAATTCATAAAAAGTCAAAGGAAATGTGGAAGTAGAGACAGAGCGAGTTCGACAAACTCCTTAGAATCTGTGTCTGGTGGAGAATTCAATCTACAGAAAAAGTTTTGTCTTGTTTCTTAAAGGACCTTGGCCTTTCTCCAAACACTAACACATACCTCTAAAGTTGTTTAATCAAGTGAATACTCCACATTGCTTGATATTCAATGCAAACTAGCATGCTATCTAACTACAGTGCCAAACTCACTGTGTAAAAATCAGCTGGGGAATTTGTTAATTCTAAAGATTCCTGAGCCTACATCTAGAAGTTTTTATTTAAAGGGGTTTAGGGCATGGTCCAGGAATCTGTATGTTCAAATGCTTCCCATGTGATACTGATGTGCAGCCCATGAGGCAGCAATTAATTCACACTATGTATGATCAAGGAGTCAGTAAAAACACAGCTATTGAAAGAGAAGAATTTATTGAATATCTATATGACAATCATTTCTTGTTTTCCAGTAGACTATTTTTCAACACTTCCCTAAACTGCTCTTTTTCTTATTACTTGTCAGGAAAATATGTTAGAAAGAGAGGAAAGTACTGAAAATTTGTTTTAATGTCATCTGTTCACCTATCCAAGCCATAGCAAATATTCATGTGGAGTCAATTATAGGAATGGGGAGAGGGGAAGAATTGAAATCTAATGAAAGTTAATCAAAGAGAAGAACTTCCTTCGGGCTGGCCATGCATGTCTGTGGTTTGTCTGTCATTTATAATGCTGCAGCCTCTGGTTCATAGTCAAGCTGTAATTCTGCCAGTTAATGTATCCAATTAACCCCACTAATGAGCTAATCAACAGTGTAAAATCTATGTAAAATCACTGAGGGTGTATGATGAATGGAAAATGCACTGAACTCTCCCAATATAAAAAGTGCTTTATTGCACTTGTTAAAGTGGCACTGTCTTATCCCTCTCTAAAGGGTAATTTATCACCAGGGTCTGTAACAGTGCCATGCCCTGATAAGGCAGAGGTGGCAATAAACCCATCAGAAAATGATTATTCAGGAATGTGGAGCAATTACAATGTCTCCATGTATCAGAGTCATAGGCTGGAAAGCAAATGTGCTTTTCTGTTGATGCAGGGTTCAAATAAAGAACGAGTAGTAAACTAAAAGGTGATCCATAACTTGTAAATGGATGGTATTTTTATATATGTGCATATTCATTTATAATCCTTTGAAGCAAGTATTTCTGGTGTCACGAGTCTCCATTGTAAAGGAGGAGGATGGTCCTTTCTGGGAACTCCTTATCACAAGGGTGGGGCAGCACAAAGTTGGCTGCCCTATAGAAGCTACCCATTTCCTCTAAAATCAATCATCTCTTATGGAAAGACTTTCATTAGCAAATTAATGGTCCTTTGTTTTTGCTTCTATACTGAGATAACATTCTAGAAAGGCTCATTCTCATGTGGGAAATCAAGGCTTTCCTTGTGGTGTAGGATCCAGAGTCACCCTCTTCAGGATACGGATCCCAAAGCAAATCCCAGTACTTGCTCTCTCTAATCCTATCCTTTTATAACACAGTCCCTCGGTGTTTTATATGTTTAAAACGCGTTGGAATCAAGGATAGACTTCCAGGCAAGTAAAGAAGTGGCATCCTTTATTCATTTCTGGATAATTCTCTACCCTATTTGCTACTTTGGCTGACCGATTTCTTTGTCCTTATTTTCATGTGTCTAGATCTGGTCCCTTTTCTCTCAGTTGTGGTCTTCAAAACAGAGAAATTGCCCACTTTTGCACCTGAAAATATCTCTGCATTTCATTACTCCTGTCATCTTACCTTCAACAAAGACATGACCCACCTTCTCTCTGTTGTGAACTCTTCCTCCTTCGTTGACATTCCTGTCCTTGCTCCATCCATTATTTGTGGGCTTTTCAATCTCTCCTCCTCTTCTATCTTCATCAACAAATATGCTCAAACATCACTACTATTTAAGAGCCTTCTCTTCCATTCTGAGTCTTCCCTCTAGTTACCATTTTTCTTCTTTCTTTCACTTAAAAAGTGCTTCTCTCTTACTGTCTCCTCTTGTCAATGCACATGCTAACTTAACCTGATTATCTGAGCCTCTCTCTTTCCGCTGCTGTTTCTCAGAGTTCCTCACCATCCTCTGAGATATCAAACCCAGTGGTTTTGTGACAGTGAACATCACAGTTAATCTCTGTGAAAAAATCTGACACACTTACCTACATTTGCTTCCCTAAAATTCTTACCCCCCTTCCTTTTTGTGACACTACATTCTTGTTCTACTTTACGTCTTTGATTACTTTTCTTGAAATTATCTTCTGTGAGCTTTAGTCAGCTGTTCTTCACATGTATATATTCTACATTATTTTATATAACATTTAAAAATATTCCTGCCTTGCCTATACACACAAACTGAGCAGTCTCCTTTCCTAATAATTTGACTATGTCCTCTATATTCCAAACTATGGAACTGCAGGTCTGAACTCATCTGTGAATTCCAGGTCTGCATTTCCAAAATTCGTGAATTTTTTGACATCTCGCACTTAATATTTGCAAACTATAGCTGATTATGTTTTACTTCTCCATCAGCCATGCCTCTGTAGGTTACACAGAAATTCCACTTTAATTAACTTAGGCTGAAAAAGGATTTATTAGCAAGATACTGGGATTTGACTGGACTAACCATAGTCAGGAATCTCTATACTTGCCTTCCCTGACTCTTTCTAGGTGCTGGTTTTATTAAGTCCAATAAAAAACCTCTTCCTCCAGAGGTTAGGGAAGATGGTTGTCAACAGCTCCTAATTCTCATACTTTAAGCTTCCACTTCTGAAGCTTTGACTGGATCTTCTTCTGTAGTTTCAATTTACAAAATTGTGGAGAATTCCTCTGATCAGCTCACTCTGGGCCAGTTGAGAGGCACCTGACCATTTTAAGCTCACATAAGTGGAGTGAGGCTGGTCTCAGAAGTTGTGGGGTTGTTTTGAATCAGGCATTCCCTCTAATTGGCACCCATTACTACCTACTTTCTGTGTTTTCTCTCTGAACAATGGAAGCCACCAAATCACACAAGCTAAATACCACAGCAGAATCTTTGCCACTTTCTTTCCCTCTAAAGCCAATCACCAAATCCTATTCTCTACGTGGTCTCACTAGTATTTCCATTTGCCTCCTTCTCCAATGCTGCTGCTGTAGTTCAGATTCAGCATTGTATCTCTCCTAGAACATTGCTCAATTGGACTCTGACTTGAATCTCCAGCATTTTTAGTGCATTCTTCTTAGTCTAGTCAAAGACAATGATTATCACTCTCATCAATACACATGCTAAAATTTCTCTCTTCCTTCCATTCACAGTCACACTTCTCTGCTATCTTTTAGGATAAAAGGATACAACAACTTTACAACATAATTTCTTAGAAAAGTTGTCAATACTCCTTGTCTTCAGTTCCTTACGCTCTTCTCTCTCTAGAAATTAGTGGAGATTTTCACCCCCACCAACCCATTAAACCAATTTTCCTAATAACTTAAGACATCCAACTTGCTAAATCCACTATCAGTTCTCTATCTGCCTCTTTTTTTACTCAGACCTTAGCAGCATTTGATATAGATGATCAATTCCCATTCTTGAATTACTTTCCTCTTGCCTTTTTGCTTTCCACACACTCCTGATTTATTTCCTACCCCATAGATGTCTTCTTTTCATTGTCCATTGCTAGATCTACTTGCTCTTCCAAAACTCCAAATATTGACATTCTCTAGGGTTCAGTCTCATTTTTTCCTTATATAAACTTTTTCCCTAGGTTACCTGTGCAGCTTTCCCTGCCCTCTGTGCATATAAACGCATCTCCAATTGTATTCACTTAGCACAACCATTTGGTGCATTCCTAATTTCTTTAATTGTTTTGTATTTCTCTAATACTTCCTGTGCTCTCACATAGTTGACATTGATCAACGTCCCCCTTCTCCACCTCTGATACCACTATTATTATCTCTCAGATCCAATTCAATGCTGCCTCTCCTATAAAACCTTTCCTGATTAGCCCACCCAATCTAGCTGGGATAAATTATTCTAGGTTTTCCCTCTGTGTGTGGTTTGTACCTCTTTTTAATACTTATTTCACCCTGTATTCTCTCATAATTTGCAATTAAATATTCAACTACCTCTCTTAGACTGCAGTTCCATCAAAGAACACTATAATCTATTCCAGCACACCATCATGGCACTCTTGTAGCTGACCTGTCTACGAATGCATAACTCAATTCCACCAGACAACCTGGACTTCTGAGCCCTACCTAGCTCAGCCTATAGGACTGGCTCCTCTCAGGAAGTTTTGCCTGTCTTTCCAAATTCTGGTTTGTGTCTCAGAACCGGTTTTATTCAATTCTTATTCTCGATTACTTATGAGATAGCAGGCAAAGAATTTAAAATATTATATTTATTCACTCATATATTTTATCTAATTTTTCTTACTGATTTATTTAAAAATTTAAAATTTTATGTATTTAATTTTACTTTTATTTAATTCTCTTTAGCCCTAACCAAATGAGAAAAAAGAATTGCAGGAATTAACTTGCCTAAGTCCCAAGGTTAATGAGGGAAAAAGTTAAAAATTTTTGAACCAATTTATTTAATTCCAAAGCTCAGACTGTAAGACTCTTCCCCCTCCTCTCATCAGTCCCCTCCTTCCCTTTTCTCCACCCCTCCTTGCTCTGGCAGAACACTCCACACGCAGTAGGAGCTCTGTAAATATTCGTTAAACTGAATCGACTATAAGTTTTGTGGAAGTTAGTGCTTTTGCCATGAAAAATGCTGGGAGGCAGGGAAGGTTAATTGAATATGAGTCTCAAGGTGTCTGTGTTATTTCTTTCCTCAGTACTAGCTGGTAAACTGCATTTTTCTCCTTTAGCACTGGCTCTTGTAACCAGCCACAGGGGGCCTGCAAAGCTTAGGGCAAAGTCAAATCGCACAGTCAACCCGTTCTAGGGAGGCTCTGCCAGAAATTTACAGTGCTGAGGTGGCAGGAAAGAGATCACAGAGTTGGAGGAAACAAGAAAATTGGCTTCAAGCACAGCAATAGAAGTGCAGCGCTTGATGGGAAGAATGCAAATTCTGTTACCTTCCAGTATTGGATTATTTACAGCATGTGGGAAATATACATGGACTTTCTAACAGACCCACTGATATCTGACAATACTGAAAACCAAATAAGAAAAAACACAGTGGTGTGAAGGTATCTTTACACCTTTGTCCCATTACAGAACCATATTACACCTTTGTCCCTTTAGGAAACTTTATGATAATGTAGTCGGTGATACTGAAGTTAATGATCAAATAGTGAAAGTGGTTCAGAGTCAACAACAGCAAACTCCTCTACATAGCCAGAAGAAATAATGTCACAGAGTGGTGCTTTAACTTTTTTGTCAACCAGGATTTTCATAAATCTTTCCATTAATCTTCCTTGAAGTAAGATTCAAAACTACTTCCTATATTTAAAAAGTGATTATGTCAGGTGTGTATTTTAAAAAGATGAATAATCTCTTCCATTCTAAAAGAAATCTTATGCTCCATAGTTGTTTACATTATTAGTTTCTTTGTGGTTCTATTGACTATGATAAGAGCAGAGAAAAATAGATATATCTTTTCCATATCTTATATCTGAGATCATGAAGTAGAAGAAAGCTTCTGGTCACAGTCACGTTTGGAGTTAACACAAAGCTTCAGCAGTAGATAAACTTCAAACACTAAATCTTTATGTCACTGACACTATACCTGCTCATCTCTGATTTGTTCTTTCTAAATCCTAAAAAAACTTGTCTTTTTTTTCATTTTCCTTGTGCAGCAGCACATTAATTGACCATAACATGTATTCTGTTCTCCCATCCCCAGTGGGATATCCAAGACATCCTTAGATTTGCATCCCTGAAGCCACTTACTCTAAGCTCTTTCCAATCACCCATGGTAACACACTGTTGGTAGGTAAAAAAATAGAATACTTTAACCTGAAGCCCTCTAGCTAAGAAAGCTTTTAGCTATCCACGAAATTTTAGTTATTGTGCAGAATATTACTTAATGTGGATTTGTCTAATGATATTTGCATAATTAGTTTCAGGTTAAACATTTTTGTCAGAAATACTAATGCTGTACCCTTCTCTGTGAAGCATATCAGGAGGTATATGGTGTATAATTGTTCAATTTTTGGCAATGAAACCTTTGATCACTTGGTTAAAAGTGTTATCATCTAGATTTCTCCATTGTAAAGGAACTTTTTCCCTTTGTAAAGAAAATCAATTTGTGGGGTGATTCTTTGAACTGTATGAACATCACTTGTCCCAGTAAACTTTCTCCACTGTTTTCTTTTTAATAAAATTTTCATTCTATAATAATTTTAGATTTACAGAAAAGTTTTAAAGACGGTACAGAGTTCTTAGATTTATCACAACCAGATTACCTGTTATTAACATCATATGTTAGATGATATATTTGTCACAACAAATGGACCAATATGGATGCGTCATTACTAAATAAAGGCCATACTTTAGTTGGATTATTTAACTTTTATCTAATGTTCTTTTTCTGATCCAGGATCCCATCCTGGATACCACATTACACTTAGTCATCGTGTCTCCTTAGACTTCTCTAAATAGTGACTGTTTCTCAGACTTTCCTTGTTTTTGATGACCTTGACAGTTTTGAGAAGGACTAAGCAGGTATTCTATAGATGTCTCTCATTTGGGTTTGGCTAATGTTTTTCTCATGATTAGACTAAACCCATAGAGGTAAAGTCCACTTGCATCGCATATTATCAGGGGTGCATGCTATCGACATGCCTTATCACCATGGCTGTTGACCTTGGTCATGCAGGTAGGGTGGCGTCTGTCAGATTTCTCCACTGCAAAGTTACTTCCTTTTTTTCTTTCCATAATCTACTCTTTGATAGGAAATCACTATGGCAGCCCGCACTTAGGGGTTGGGGCTTAATGTTTCCATCTCCTGAAGCGAGGAGTATCTTCATAAATTATTTTGATTTCTTGTGTGTGGAGATTTGTCTATTCTCCCCACTTTATATAATTATTTAGTCATTTATTTGTATCATTATGGACACGTAGAGGTCTATTTTACTTTCAGTTACAGACTAGTTCTATGTTATTTATTTTGTTATTCAAATTGTTCCAACTTTGGTCACTAAGACTTAGTTCAGTTGTGTTTGTTTTACATATTCCATTGGTTTGTTTTGTAAGCATTACTTTACTTTCTGGTACTATAAGATCCTCTAGGCTCATCCTGTATATTTCTTGTCCCAGGTTTGTAATCATCCATTTCTCCAAGGAGCCCTCATTCCTTCTGTTAGAAACCGAGATCTGGATTCTGGGTGTGTTCATTGCTACTAGGCTTTTTCAGAGTTCAGAGCTTATACTATATCTATGTATACGCAGATTATTATAATAATATATTAATTATAGGTTATATGTTGTAGAAGTTATATAATATGTGTATAAACTCATGTTTATAATTTCTATATATACCCATTTGTAACAATATTAAGTCAAACATGAGTTCATACTGATGTCTCAAATTTAATCCAGTATTAAATGGTTCCTTCTAGCCTTAATCCCTTGCTTGTTTGTAACCTTTTACTCCTTTCACTCCAGTGAGAAAATTAGCTCCCAACATCCATCACTTGTTTATATATTTGTTCAGTCCCAGTATGCATGTATAGTGGTTTCAGATTTACTAACTCATAGACCTGTGAGAAACAAATTCACCAACTAGAGTATCATGCTGGAGTACAGTGCTAGAGTCCAGTACTAGAGGACAGTGCTAGAGTACAATGTTAGAGTACAGTACTAGAGTCCAGTACTAGAGGACAGTGCGAGAGTCCAGTGCCAGAGTCCAGTGCTAGAGTTCAGTGCTAGAGCCCAGTACTAGAGTCCAGTGCTAGAGTTCAGTGCTAGAGTCCAGTACTAGAGTCCAGTGCTAGAGTACAGTGTTAGAGTCCGGTACTAGAGTACAGTGCTAGAGTACAGTGTTAGAGTCCGGTACTAGAGTCCAATTCTAGAGTACAGTGCTAGAGTCCAGTACTAGAGTCCAGTGCTAGAGTCCAGTGTTAGAGTCCAGTACTAGAGTCCAGTACTAGAGTACCGTGCTACAGTACAGTACTAGAGTCCAGTGTTAGAGTCCAGTACTAGAGTACAGTGTGAGAGTACAGTGTCAGAGTCCAGTGCTAGAGTACAGTGTTAGAATCCAGCACTAGAGTCCAGTGCTAGAGTCCAATAGTAGCGTCCAGTGCTAGAGTCAAGTGCTAGAGTCCAGTGTGAGAGCACAGTACGAGAGTACAGTAGAGTACAACTGTGCAGCGTACAATTCCTTTTGTCCTTAGTCTTACAGTCTCTACTTGTTTCCAAAGTCACGTGGGTCAGCACCTTCCCCCCCCACCTCCTTCAGTGATGTCATACATGTGGAATACAATTAGATTATTTTATCACAATTGGCGTTTCATCTTGGGATACCCTGACCCCCTCATTTAAATCTGTGTACATTAAGTTTCACTCTTTGGCTGTCAAGTTCTGCAGGTTTGACAAATGCACACTGTCATGTATCTATGACTATCACACTGGATAGTTTCAAATCCCTAAAATAAAATCCCCTGTGCTTCACCTAGTCAATCCTCCCAAAACCTTTGGTAACCACTGATATGTTTGCTATCTTTATATTTTTCCTTTTCCAAAATATATAAATGGAATATTATAATATATAACCTTTTCATACAGGCGTCTTTCATTTAGTAATATGCATTTAAGATTCACTCATGTTGTATTCATTCTTCTTTTTTTAATTGAGGTATAATTGACATATAACATTATATTACTTTCAGGTATACAACATAAGAATTTGATATTTGTGTATGTTCATTCTTCTGTATCACCGAATTGTGTTCCACTGTGTGTAGGCATGGCAGGGGTTTTTATCCATTCATCTTTTGAAGGACATTTTGGTTGCTTTCATTTTTTGGTGATAAGTGCTGTAAATATTTGCATGTAAAATTTTGGTAAACATTAAGTTTTCAGATCAGCTTAATAAATATAAGTGCAATTGCTGAATTGTATGGTAAGACAACGTTTAGCTTTATGAGAAACTCCCAAATTGTCTCCCAGACAGCTATACCATTTTGCACTTCCACAAGCAATAGATATTTCCTTTTGCTGCACATCCTTGTCAATAATCGATACTGTCATTTTTTTAATTTTAGCCATTCTAGCACAGTGTGTAATAATATCTGATTGTTGTTTTAATTCAGCAATGGTTTTGTCATTCATTTACAATCTTTTTCTAAATCATTTATTAAATTTGTAGTTGCAAAATAATAGTATTTTAATTCTATAATTTATTTAGTATTACTTAATATTCTTCTATTAAGATCTTCTGTTAAAGAAAAGTGCTCTGTCCTCTTCTTTTAGTATCTTCCATGGACTTACCAATTTCTTTATTTTAATGTTATAATATACTATTGTCATTATATTATTTATTTTGATGCTCAGATTATCCCAGATTTGGCTAATGAGAGCCCATTTAAATTTACTCTTCTTGCTTTTGACATATTTAGTACTGACAAGTTTCTAACCAAATAAGCGAAATAAGCAACAGCAATAATATTGTGTAGAGGGGAAAAGTCAGAATACAGAGTTGCTACAATATATTATCTAAAATGGTTACTTTTCAACAAACATTCACAAGACATATAAACAAACAGAAAAGTGTGACTTAGAAAAAAGACACTAGCTATAGGAGGGCCCAGATATTGGATTTAGCAGAAAAAAACATCAAAACAGCTGTTACAACTATGTTCAAAAAGCTAAAGGAAACAATGTTTAAAGAATTGAAGTATGATGATAATGACTCAACAAATAAGAATCTGAGTAAATACACAGAAATATCTGATAAAAGAATCAAATGGAAATTCCAAAATTGAAAAGTATAATAAATGAAATGGAAAATTTACCACATGGGTTCAATAGCATATTTGAGATGACAGAAAAATAATTAAACTTGGACATTGATCAATGAAAATTATTCAATTTTAAGAACAGGGAGAAAAAAGATTTAAGAAAAAAAAAAAGGCTCAAAGACCTGTGAGAAAATATCAAGCATACCAATGTGGATGTAATGTGATTGCCAAATAGATAGAAAAGAGATAAAGGGGTAGAAAAAATATTTGAAGAAATAAGGATCAAAATTTTCCCACATTTGATGTCGTAAATATTAATTTACAGATCCAAGAATCTCAACAAACCCTCTGTAGGAAAGATACAAACCTCATGTAGGAAAGATGTATCTAAACCTAGATACATCAAAGTTAAATTACTGAAAGACAAAGACAATCTTCAAAATAGTAAGAGGAAAAGGATATGTACAGAGAAACAACAATACAATTCTGCGTTAGAAATGATGAAGGCCAGAAAGCAGTGGGATTCACACGTTTCCTGCAGCGTACTTCATAGATGCCTGAGCCAGAAATTTCATTGTTTCCTCAAAAGTCTGTTACGTCTGTGGATGCCTTCCCTTACATCTCTGGTTATTTGTTTAGAATACCTATTATCTATCTATCTGTCTGTCTATCAAATATACATTATTCAGTATGCTGATTTTCTTTTCATCCTCACATGTTCACTGTTGAGTTTCAATAATTCACCTGTCTTTGAGCAATCGATGAATTCTAAATATCCCTAGATGTTAGAGGAAAACTGGAAAGAATTAAATATTTAGTGGACTCTGCTTAGGACAAATAAAGATGATGGCTTACTTTGCCAATCTCTTCAGAGGGAAAGTGAATTTTTAAAAATGTTGGGTTCCAAAGCATAGAGCACCTCTGAATTGAGTTTGAGTCACCAATATTTCAAGACTTTTATGATTTTGAGATTGTCTTGTTCCATGTGGAAAAAATTTCATCAGAGAGATTCCAGCCCATCCAACCGCCACTGCACTGAAGCAGGTGGCAGGATCCCTCACACTGTCTCAAACACCAAGCAAAGCACTCTTCGGAGCTGTTTGACTTCTTGAGCACCTGCTTCAATACTAGCGTTAACCTAATTAACGTATATATCAACATGTGTAAAGAGACTGCAGATGTAGTTTTCTTGGAAGCTCAAAAACACTTTGGGGAGGTCTGGAAAAATGCTGACAATATATAGGACAATCAGTGACCAGTTTTACGGAATGGGTATCATGAGTCAAGGTTTCAGCAGGACTCTAGCTGGCTGCTATTTCTACGATTCCCTGGTGTCTTTCATTCCATCTCTGTCCACAGCTTTCAGGCACTTCCTCCTGCACTCTTCCGCGCAGATCTCAAACCACACAACTTCTGTTTTAGGCAGACTGAAGTACGACTCACAGCACCAACTAGAGTCAGTAAATCTCTATTTTATTTGTTATCTAGGACTCACCTAGGCTTTCTGAGTGCAATAAGAATGTCTTTCCAGACTGCCATGACTTGACAAGTCGAAGCTAGAGATGAGGAAGCCTGTATTAAGTTCAGTGAATTTTACCTTCTAATAACAGTATATGTGAACAGTAAGTACATTTTGAAAGTCAGGGAATCAAATAAGCTAACATTATAGTGATGATTTTGAAATATGGATTTTAGCCTACCTGGCAATTTAATTGCTAGTTAGAAGGAAATCCTGTCTTGTAGCAATAGGGTTAGTCAGTATTTCTCTAAATTCCATATGAGCTATTGATTCACGGCTGCTACAATATGAGGGCTTGCTGAAAGAGCAAGGTTTCCAGATAACGTAATTTTGAACAATAAAATCGTTTGAAGAAAGAAGCTGTTAAGAAAACAAATTCATTTAACTCGCACTGAACCAGACTACCAGGAACTTGGAAAAGTGTAAACTTGATTAATAGTGGCTGTTTGTCTAGTTTTGAAGGTGGGGGAAGCCATGCTGTTAAAATGATCTCTTTATTACCAGTTCCAAAACAATTCACTATCTAATAATAATTCCATTGACAATATTCTTCTGCACGAGAGCATATGATCTCACACATAATCAGACTTTGGGTCTTAATAACAATAAAGGATGTATGTAACTAGTAGAGGCTACCTCTTTTCAGGCTCTACACTCTTTTGTGTGCCTTTTATTCTCTTTATGGCTTTATGGATATGTCTGCCCACTGCTGACACTTTATAATGCTCTGGTAGATAGTAAATTACCAAATGGGTAAAAATTGCTTTCAATACCTAAAGCTTCTCAAATATATTCCAGTTTTTCCTTTACCTCCCATGTCCACTCAGTATTTATTTTCATTCCTTCTCTGGTCTTTGAAATTTCTAAAATCTTTCTTTGTTGTCCTAAATTTTTATATCAAAGTAAAAAATAAATAAACTGCTATCTTTCCTCACAGTGTTTGTATTTTTGCAATTAACTACATTTTAACCAATATGTGTAATGCTCATCAGAATCCTGAATTTGAAATGAAATGTCCACAGTAGTGCTTCTCAATGCAGAGGTGAGAGTAAAACAAACTTTCCACAGCAGTTGTATCCGGATGTGTGTGGACGAGGAGGAGAAGGCATTGGCCAGGCATGAATATTTTGAAGCACTCCTTTGACAATTGTGAAACGTTCTTCCATACCGCCTTTTATGACTGAGAAACACTCATCTAGGTTTCTGCCTCCTCCACTCATCCCTAAAACCAACTCGAATCAATTCCATCACCTTTCAACTTGCTGCCTGCAGCCTCTGCCTTCACGTCCCATTCCCAGATTCTATTCCAGATCATGAGGAATCCTTGCCGGGTAAACCCCAGTAACCAACATAGGACTTGAAGTTGAGTCAAATAATGAGCATGATAAGAGAAGGGATGTGCTTGCCTATCTGATACAGTATATTCCTTTAGGATAATTCTTCTGATTGAGCTCAGGGGGTTGATTTCTTTCCTTTCAGATGTAGTCTGCAGCAGTGTTTCTCAATTTTCAATGTACATTAGAATCATCTTGAGAGCTTTGAAAAATATCAATGTCTGGCCTCAACCCAAAGATCTTTATTTAATTGATTTAGGAAAGGATCTGGACATTGATTGTTTTCAAGTTTCCAGAGTGATTCTAATGTGCAGCTAAAATCTAGAATGTCGAGGTGCCAAAAAGTTCATAGGACAAAGGATATGTTATTCATTATAGTTTAAAAGGCAATGGATATTTGTTTTGGTATAGTCTTCATAAAACTTATTCACATACAATCTTCTTCTTTTATCCTCAAAATGTAATATATGAAAATGGCTAGACATTTTGCAAAAAGAGAAAAGAGTTAATTGACTACATTAGGTCCCAAAGGTAGGTAATGCCGGATATTGAAATCCAACACAGTGTTACCTACTGGTGGCCCAGGATTCTTTGTAAAGGAACATATTTTCCTAAGGAGACTTCTATTGAGTACTGTTGAATACCGATTCTATAAGATGAAAAGAGTATATTGGTCAAATAAGCTTGGAAACCTCTTTAGAATATATCCTAATTTTGAATATTTTTAATAGTGGTGGTTCTTTTTAAATGCTCTTTGAGGTCCTGCACTAAGGGAAGTCGTTTGAAGTGATTAATCCTGCATTCCTAGCTTATTTGACTATGGACTATGTTTTGTGGTAATGCATAGAAATATCTAGCAAATTTTAATCTTATGCCAAACACACATTGAAAATCACTGTACTACATCATACTATCCTACATACATATACATAATACGCCACATTAAAGAATCCTAGTAAAATCCTATGAATTAATGATAGTTCCTGAAATTCAGAATGCTAGAAAAGAAAGTCTGCCACTCTTACTATAAAAGGAGTTGCTGTAAGTTCCACAATAATACTCTAACAATGTTTAACTTGTGGCAAGGGTTGCAAATCTATTGAATATATCCAGTGTTAATAAATTGATTTTAAGTGTAATCATAATAGAAAAGAAAATTAAGTTGAGGTTTTTTTTTTGTTGGATAGAATGTAATGAATTAGCAAATATTTATTTCTCTATCTATATATTGCATGTGGTGACTAATTTATTTTGCCAATTTCTATTAAAGGCAATTATAGTTTAAGTACATTTTCTGGCATTTCAGTGTTTTCCACTACACTGACTTCAAAATATTACTTTGCAGCTTCAAGCATTACTCTTCAAAGGAATTCCTGAATCATACAACTAGAAAGCTAGAGCAAGTGCCTTCTCTGTTTGCAATGAAAGCATTTGGAGTAGTAATTTGCATGTTGTCCTTTTTCTAATAAGAAGACTCTATTGATTCGTATTTGCTAAAGCATGCGTTTACTTGGAGACTGTTGTTTTCTGTGTGTGTTCTAAAGATGGTTACTTAAACACACTCTCTCACCCACACACTCTAGAGTTTTATCTTTTATTAACCTCTTCGTTTATTGGTTACACTATGAGTTTAAATGTATATTCTGTAAATTTGAAGCTTTTCTCTTTTGATTTGGTTGTTGGTTTTGCTCTCATTTGTTACATTATTGGCCCATGCCATTACTCATGGCCAAGTCTGTGTATGTATTGATCATCTAGTTTAAGAATGATTTCTAGTTTGTAAAATCAAATGATTTTTCTTTATTATCCTATGTGCTTCTAGACTGTTTCTTTCTGTCATCAACTTAATCCAATGTTTATTTGTTCATAAAAATAATAGTAATAATTGGGAAATTATGATTTATCAAAAGGGAATGCCATCCAAAGGAACACTGAAAACCTTCCTGTGGATGATCTAATATTGGCCATACATAATTTTTATAAGTTCATTTATAAAACATTCAGTAATGGGTTGTTTCTCTTTGTTCCTCTTATAATATTTGTTTATGATAGTTAGGAAATTTCATGTTTTAAATATGAGTTTTTATTAGCAGAGCTGTATTCATCTAAACAATCACTTTAAAAGATGACAAAGAGAAACTTTGTGAGGCAAAAAAAAAAAAAAAAAAAACAGGCAATAAATAGACAAATAGCATTTAAAAGCTATTGGTAATTCTTGTCATGTTATCTCCTATTTTTAGGACCCAAAAGTAAACTCACTGAAATGAAACAATAAGATACAATGTCATGTTTCTTTCCCTTGGACATTTTTAATAGCAGGAGGCATCCAATGATTGTCAGGCGGCTTTTGTTGCTGCTGAATACCAAAGAAGTAAAAAATTATAATTAAAGCTTAATTTGGTTTCTAGAGGCCTAATCCAAAAATTGTGAAACCACCCATTTTCTTACGCTACACATTTAACTTCAATGTATTCCTCAGCTGCCACTGATTTTCTCTTCACGTCTGGTAGATTCAAGGGTACTGAATTTAGAACCTCTTCATTAGGCGGCTGATCTGCCTATATTCACCGATTCTTTCCTTGGTCATATAGCATGATACGTCTAAACGACAGCCAAGCACCTGAAGGCTTCTAACATTATCCCCATAATTGAGTCAAATCAACTACCTATCTGGTGATTTATTCTGTCTTTATTTGTTTCAACTATTACCCTGAAAATATTATCAGACATCTCATCAACTAAATACTAATGCCAAAATGTGGTCTTCCATTCCCTTAAGATCTTTCTGATATAAACTTACCTGACTATAGAGACAGGAAGTCTTTTTTCTGAAAGCGAGGTTAGGCTAGAATTCTAGAATTGAATCTCCTATCTATGTACCACTGAAAATAGTGATTTCATTTTTCTAGAAGTAAGTTGCTTCATTTGTAAAATGACATAGTAGAATCTGATGATCACTGAGGTATCTTTCTAAAAGGCATATCAACTCAGCATTCAATGGAAAATATGAAATTAAAATACATTAGAAAAATCCATTTTTACTTAAAATTTAGAACTAAAAGATTCCAGCAAGATGCTACATATCAGGAAGCAACAAATAATGACAAAATTACATTTCTAAGATATCTTTAGCCAGATGTAAACCAGTAGTTTTGTCTTATGGAGAATATTATGTTTACATAATGTTCATGTCTTTGAAGAGTAAAACTAATGTACAACAATATGCCATTCATAGAGTTTATTAGGGATATTTTCAGCAGACTAAGTTTCTGCCTGGAAATTTGGGGATTCCACCCAAATAAATTCACAAGAAAATTTTTATTTGTATGCTGGAAATCATAGCTTTATATAGTCTGTTTTTTTATAAGAAATGAAAAATGCTTAATGTTGGTGAAAGAGTTTGCTTTATAGGGAAAACTTTAATAGATAATCACTTTGTAAGCATGTTTAGAAATTTAATTATCTATTTTAGTATATTGTTGTTCTTAATATCTGATTCAAAGTCAAAAATTTTCAAAGGTTGTTATTCTTTTGGGAAAAAACTACATACCTGTGCATGCACACACACAAAGACACACACGGACACATACACACCTGCTAAACATTCCCAATTTGTTTAGCTGTAGAGAAAAACTCAGTAAAAACCAAAGAAGCTACCAGAGTTGGTGCAGAAATGTGAGTCTCCATGTGTATCCATGTGTATCCACATGAGTCTTTTCTCGTGTCTTGTTCTGTATGGGGTAGACCCTGCCAGTAACACATTCCACTTGTAGGGCTTGTGCAAGAGTTGGGAAAGAAGTGAAATGTTCTTGCACCACTTATCTTTTGTCTTGGACTTTTCATCAACATTCCAGAACTTACACTAACAATCTAAGTATTAATGTTTAATAATTTTCCTTGAAAGCTTTCCCTTATTCTTGAGACAAAAATCAAAATCAATAAGACCAGATTATTTGCTCTGAAAAATGTTCATGTAGCTTTCAAGATTCTGGAAAGATGATCTCATTACAGATAGTATTACGCAGTTGATTCTAAAAAAATAAGTCTTTTAACATTGATTAAAACTTTTAACATAATTACAAATTGAATATTTTGTTTTGCTTCTATCCATATACTTCCCAAATAATAATGTAGTTTCTGCCTTTCAGGCATATTAGAATTGAAAGGGCTAAAAGAAAAACAAAAATACTTTAGGTAAATTGACAAATATATGCATCAGGGGACTATTTCTAGATACTTGTACTATTGCTAGGAAATCTATATTAATAAGTATCTTCTATATTTTCTAACATATATTATTTTATTGGGTATTCATTTATATTAATAAATAGTCTCTATATTGCTTTAAATAAATGTTCTGTTTATATGATTGTATGTAATGGGAACTATATAAAATTGATTAATTATTATCTAAGATGGGGATTATTTGGTCACATCTGAGATGCAAACTACTTCCCTTAAGGTACACATAATCTTAACTGTTTTTTACATTTTTTTATCCATTAAATGATCTATATATTAAATTTTCATTGAGCACATAGCGTCCACAAAGTGCTGTCACCGCATCACACCAATGGATAAGAGAGGCTGAGATAAATTGGAGGAGAGTCCAACTCTGTGAGCCCTCATGAGCTACAGAAAATTCTAGAAGTTGCAATGACCAATGACTAGAGGAATGAAGTCACAATGTCCAAGCCAATCATACCTTCTCTAGTAAGTCTGTGACTCAAGTTTTCCTTTTTTTAGATCATGAATTCTTCTTCTTCTTTAATTTTTTTCCCTGAAACACAAATTTGCTTTCATTTATTCATATATTTATTTTTGACCCCCAATTCTGGCCACACTGACATTGCTCTCATGGTTGTTCTGTCCTATCTATAAAAGACAATCTTGTAAGTAGTTCTATTTTTGTATATTTGGATATTTATAATAAGTAGTTTGTCACTCTGTTTGTTCTGAAATATTTTGTGACTACTTTCTCTTAAATTGTACTTCAGCTGCTATCCCTCATTACCTTTCAGAATGCAGTTTACTCTCCTTTTTTTTTTTTTTTTTGTGAGGAGATCAGCCCTGAGCTAACATCCGCCAATCTTCCTCTTTTTTTTTTTTTTTTTTTCCGCTGAGGAAGACGGCCCTGGGCTAACATCGGTGCCCATCTTCCTCCACTTTATATGGGACGCCGCCACAGCATGGCTTACCAAGCAGTGCGTCGGTGCGCGCCCGGGATCCGAACCAGTGAACCCCGGGCCGCCGCAGCGGAGCGCGCGCACCTAACCGCTTGCGCCACCGGGCCGGCCCCCAGTTTACTCTCCTTTTTTCCTTCCTCGTTTCTTTATTTTTTTCCTTCTCCATCCTCTTTGCATTCCTTCCCTCTTTTCAATATGTTTTGCTTCAGAAATATCTTGCTGACAAAATGCCATGTTAGAAAACAAATAAAAAAAAATAATAATTTCTTTTAGGGAGAGTTTTTGACACATTTTGGACAAAAATAAGAATTCCACAATAAATATAGAGGAAAGGCTAAATCTATCCATCCTGATCATTACTATACCATTACAGTATCAACTTGAAGGCTCATCTGTCTATCAGATTATTCACTTTCAGGTTTAATTTTAATAGATCTTAATAGATTTTTACAGCTAACATATATCAAATGAAGTTGAAAAATAACTTTGAAACACGCTAGAGTTCTTTCTCTTTCTGCCTCCCACATAAATAAAGATGTGATTTTATTTGAAAGGAACCAATTATTTAATCAAATTGATATTTAGAATATTTGCATATTAGTGTTTTAGGACATTAGCTGGCATATGAGTAACTTAATCTAACATATCTTAAGGCAAAGTTTGAAAAATAAAAAATGATGAGAGTGATGTCGGCATGATGATGGAGTGAGTTGTTCCCTCTGTCTCTCCTCTTTAAGTTGCAACCAGTAGGACATCCATTGACTAACAAAGGACTCCCTGCGCTGCACACTAGAACACTGGAGAGATCCATGCATCTATACATCTGATGGGGGGTGGAGTGGTCCTCCAGGAGGCAGTGGAATTAAGGGTGAATCCCCCACATCCTCCCTTGGTGGCAGAAATCCAAACTGTGGAATCTCCTGGAAGTGGTGCATGATGGCATCCAGAGGAGCAGCAATGGCACTTGTGGTTTAGACCCTCCCCACTCCTGTGGTGAGAGGTGGCTCCTACAACCTGAGGTTTCAGGAAGCACAGTGGCACCGGTGACCCAGGCCCCTCCACTTCCCTAGGCAGCAGCAACTCAAGCCCAGTCTTTCCAGCAACAAGGACTACATCCAAAATGTGGATACCAACAGCAGGGGTGGTGGTGCCCTGACCTGAAGCTTCAAAAAGTACACCAGCACATGCCAGGAACCAGGCTGCAAGAGCAGCAATGGCACTCATAGCTTAGCCCATGCCCCTCATCTACCACCAGTGACAGGTGGCACCTGCAACCTGAAGCTTCAGAAGCCATAGCAGAACCTATAACCCTGTCTCCAGTGGCAACACCTCCAACACCAGCTCTACCAAGAGCAGGGGTTGCAAACAAGACCCTGAGCCCCTGGCAGTGACAGCAACACCTGGAACCTAGCCCCTTGGCAGTGGTGTTGTCAGCACTCCCAGAAGCAGCAGTGCAGGTGGTGCGTGGGGCATTAACACCCAACCCTGTGGAAAGCCCACAGAGAGCCAGTGGAGGAACACAAGACCCAGGTGACACTGGAAGCAGCAGAAGTGCTCACAGCCTGGTGACCCTGGTAGTGACATGCAAGACTGCAGTGACTCATAAGCAGCAAAACAACACCAACCTCAAAGACACAAGCAGCACAAGGAGGGTACTGATGACACCTCTGGCAGAGGCAGTGGGGGGTGAAAAGCGTGGGCTCTCAAATATAAGCAGAAACAGCTCAGAATCAAAGTAACCAAAGCCTTATCCAAATAAGAAAGATATTTACTACCAAAAATGTGCTGGCAGAGGATTAACTCATCCAGCACCATGAAGAACTACAGTAACATAGTAGAACAGAAATAAAATGACAACTGTTCAGAGACCAAACTTGAAGTCACAGAAGATTACATTCTGACAGAGAATTCAAAATAGCTGACATAAAAAAACTCAACAAGTTACAAGAAAACTCAGAAATACAGTTCGATGAGCTCAGGAATAGAATTAATGAGTAGGAGTACTTTAGCAAAGAGATTGAAACTCTAAAAAAGAACAGAACAGAAATTCCGGAGATGAAGAACACAATTAATGAGATAAAAAATAAAGTAGAAAGCATTGGAAATTGAGCAGATCATATGAAAGAAAGAATTAGTGAGCTTGAAGATAGAAATCTAGAAATGATTCAGGTGGAAGAGGAGACAGAACTAAGATTTTTTAAAAATGAAGAAATTCAATGAGAAATATCCTACACAATTAGGAAAAGCAACATAAGGATAATAGATATCCCAGAAGGAGAAGGGAGGGAGAAAGGAGCAGAGAGATTATTCAAAGAAATAATAGCTAATATCCTCCCATACCTGGAGAAAGAGCTGGATATACAAGTGTATGAAGCTAATAGAACTTCTAATTATCTAAACACAGAAAGACTTTCTCCAAGGCACATTATATTTAAATTGTCAAAAGTCACTGACAAAGAAAGAATATAAAGGGCAGCCAGAGAGAAGAAAATAACTTACAAAGGAACCCCCATCAGGCTATCAGCAGATTTCTCAGCAGAAACTCTACAGGCTAGGGGAAAATGGAATTATACATTCAAAATACTGAAAGACAAAAAATATCAGCCAAGATTACTCTATCCAGCAAAGTTATCCTTCAGATTGAGAGGAGAAATAAAGGCTTTCTCAGCCAGACAAAAGCTGAGGGAGTTCATCACCACTAGACTTGCCTTACAGGAAATGTTGAACGGTGCCCTCCTACCTGAAACAAAAAGGCAAAGGTTTACAAATCTTTGAGCAAAGTGGTAAATAGACAGAACCATAAAATTGCAGCTCTATATCAGAATAGGTTTGTAAACACTTAATTATAACATGAAGGTTAAAGGGAAAGAAAGCAACAAAAATAACTATAACCACTTCAATTTGGTCACCGACTCACTGCACAAAAAACGATAATTTGTAACCACAAAAATATAGAAGGCGAAGAGGAAAAGGACAGAACCTGCATAGGCTAATGGAGATAAGATGCTTTCAGCAGAAAAAAGACTATCTCACCAATGAGATCTTTTATACAAACCTCACAGTTACCACTAAACAAAAATTCAGAGCAGAGTCACAAATCATAAATAAAGAAGAAACTGAGACAAATATCATAGAAAACCAACAAACTGAAAGCAGACAGAAATACAGGGAAAAAGAAACAATGGAAATATAGAACAACCAGAAAACAAAAGATAAAATGGCAGTATTAAGCCCTCATATACCAATAATCACTCTAAATGTAAATGGATTGAATTCATCAATCAAAAGACACAGAGTGGCTGGATGTATTAAAAAACAAGACTCAACAATATGCTGCCTCCAGGAGAACCATCTCAACTTTAAAGACAAACATAGGCTCAGTGTGAAGGGATGGAAGAGGATACTCCAAGCAAATGGCATTCAAAGAAAGCAGGTATAGCCATACTTATAGCAGACAAAATAAACTTCAAACCAAAAAAGATAACAAGAGAAAAAGATGAACATTATATAATGTAAAAAAGGACATTCCACCAAGAAGACATAACACTCATTAATATATATACACCTAACACAGGAGCATCAAAGTATAAAGCAACTATTAGTAGACATAAAGGGAGAAATGACAGCAACACAGTAACTGTAGGGATATTTAATATCCCACATACGTCGATAGATAGATCATCCGGAAAGAAAGTCAACAAGGAAACATTGGCCTTAAATGAAACTCTAGACCAGATGGACTTAATAGATATATATGGAACCTTCCATCCCAAAGCAGCAGAATACACATTCTTCTCAAGTGCACATGGAACATTCTCAAGGATAGACCATATGTTGAGGCAAGTCTCAATAAATTTAAGAAGACTGAAATCATATCAAGGATCTTTTCTAACCACAATGATATGAAACTAGAAATCACCTACAAGAAGAAAGCTGGAAAAGTCACAAATATGTGGAGACTAAACAACATGCTACTGAACAACTATTGGATCAACGAGGAAATCAAAGGAGAAATAAAGAAATACCTGGAGGCAAATGAAAATGAAAACGCAACATACCAAAACTTATGGGATGCAGTAAAAGTGGTACTAAAATGGAAGTTTATTACAATAAAGGCCTGCCTGAAGTAACATGAAAAATCTCAAATAAACAATCTTAACACTATGTCAAAAAGAACTAGAAAAAAGAAGAGCGAACAAAGTGCATAGTCAGTAGAAGGAAGGAAATAATAAAAATCAGAGCAGAAATAAACAAAATACAGACTAAAAAGACAATATAAAAGATCAATGAAACTAAGAGCTGGTTCTTTGAAAAGATAAGCAAAATAGACAAACCCTTAGCTAGACTCCCTAAGAAAGAAAGATAGAAGGTTCATATAATTAAAATCAGAAATGAAAGGGAGAAATTGCAGTGGATACCACAGAAATACAAAGGATTATAAGAGAATACTGTGAAAAGCTATATGCCAACAAATTGGAAAACCTAGACAAAATGGGCAAATTCTTAGAATCATGCCACCTTGCAAAACTGAATCAAGAAGAAATAGAGAATTTGCATAGACCAATCACAAGTAAAGATACCAAAATAGTAATGAAAAACCTCCCCCCAAACAAAACTCCAGGACCAGACAGCTTCTCAGGTGAATTCTACCAAACATTTCAAAGAAGACTTAATACCTATCCTTCTCAAATTTATAAAAAATTGAAGAGGATGGGGTGCTTCCCAACTCATTTTATGAGGCCAACATTACCCTGATACCAAAACCAGACAAGGACAACAGCAAAAAGGAAAATTATAGCCCAATGTCACTGATAAGATGGAAAACCTCAACAAAATATTAGGAAATAGAATATGACAATACATTAAAAGGATCATACACCACAATGAAGTAGGATTTATTCCAGGGATGCAGGGATGCTTCAACATCTGCAAATCAATCAATGTGATATACCACATTAACAAAATGAAGAATAAAAATCACATGATCATCTCAATAGGTTCAGAGAAAGCATTTGACAAGATCCAACACCCATTTATGATAAAAATTCTCAATAAAATGGGTATAGAAGGAAAGTACCTCAACATAATAATGACCATATATGACAAACCCACAGCCAACATCATACTCAATGGGGAAAAATGAAAACCTATTCCTCTAAGAACAGGGATAAGACAAGGATTCCCACTCTCACCGCTCGTAATCAATATAGTATTGGAAGTCCTAGCCAGAGCAATTAGGCAAGAAAAGAAATAAAAATTATCCAAATTGGAAAGCAAAAATTAAAACTGTCACTATTTGTGAATGACATGATTCTATATATAGAGAACCCTAAAGAATCCACCAAAATCTATTAGAATGAATTAACAAATACAGTAAAGTTGCAGGGTACAAAATCAATACACAAAAATCAGTTGCATTTGTGTATACTAAAAACAAGCTAGAAGAAAGAGAAATCAAGAATAGAATCCCATTTACAATCACAATCAAAAGAATAAAATACCTAAGTATAAATTTAACAAAAGAGGTAAGAGACCTATACACTGAAAACTGTAAGATATTATTGAAAGAAATTGAAGAAGACGTAAAGAAACGGAAAGATATTCCATGCTCATGGATTGGAAGAATTAACATAGTTAAAAGGTCCATATTACCTAAACTAATTTACAGATTCAATGCAATCCCAATCAGAATCCAAACAACATTTTTCGTGGAAATAAAACAAAGAATCCTAAAATTTATGCAGAACAACAAAAGACCCTGAATAGCCAAAGCAATCCTGAGAAAAAAGAACAAAGGTGGAGGCATCACACTCTGATTTCAAAATATGCTACAAAGCTATAGTATCAAAACAGCATGGTTCTGGCAGAAAACCAGACACACAGATCAATGGAACAGATTTGAGAGCCCACAAATAAAACTACAAAGCCATGGGCAACTAATTTTCAACAAAGGCAACAAGAACATACAAAAGAGAAAGGAAAGTCTCTTTAATAAATAGTGTTGGGAAAACTGGACAGCCACACGCAAAAGAATGAAAGTAGACCATTGTCTTACACCATACACAAAAATTAACTCAAAATGGATTAAAGACTTGAATGTAAGACCTAAAACCATAAAACTCCTAGAAGAAAACATAGGCAGTATGCACTTTGACATCGGTCTTAGCAGTATCTTTTTGAATACCATGTCTACTCAGGCAAAGGAAACAAAATAAGAATAAACAAACGGGACTGCATCAAACTAAAAAGCTTCTGCACAGCAAAGGAAACCATCAACAAAACAAAAAGACAACCTACCAATTGGGAGAAGATATTTGCAAATCATATATCTGATAAGGAGGTAATATTCAAAATATATAAAGAACTCATACAATTCAAGAACAAAAAAACAAACAACCGTATCAAAAAAAGGGCAGAGGATCTGAACAGACATTTTTCCAAAGAAGATATAGAGATGGCCAACAGAAAAGATGTTGAACAGAAGGATGTTGAAAAGATGTTCAATATCACTAATTATTAGGGAAATGCAAATCAAAACTACAATGATATATCACCTCACATCTGTCACATTGGCTATTATTAAAAAGATAAGAAGTAGCAAGTGTTGGAGATGATGTGGAGAAAAGGGAACCCTCATACACTGTTGGTAGGAATGCAAACTGGTGCAACCATTATGGAAAACAGTATGGACATGTCTCAAAAAATTAAAAATAGAAATATCATATCATCCAGCTGTTCCACTTCTGGATATTTATCCAAAGAACATGAAAATACTAATTCAAAAAGATATATGCACCCCTATGTTCATTGCAGCATTACTCACAATAGCCAAGACTTGGAAGCAACCTAAGTGCCCATCAACAGATGAATGGATGAAGAAGATGTGGTATTTACACACAATGGAATACTACTCAGTCATAAAAAAGACAAAATCATGACATTTGCAACTATATGGATAGACCTTGAAGGTATTATGCCAAGTAAAATAAGTTAGATGGAGAAAGACAAATGCCATATGATTTCACTCATATGGGGAAGATAAAAAAACAAATGAACACGTGGATATGGAGAACATATTGGTAGTTACCAGAGGGGCAGGGGGTGTGGGGAGGGTGAAAGGTGTAAAGGAGCGTGAATGTATGGTGACAGATGAAAACCAGACTTTTTGTGGTGAACACAATGCAGTCCATACAGAGGCTGAAATAAAATGATGTACCCCTGAAATTTACATAATGCTATAAACCTATGTGACCTCAATAAAATTAAAAAAATAAAATAAAAAATGATGTAAACTGCATTTTAATCTAGTTATGACATAATATATCTGTAATCTCTGAAAAGTCATTTAATGTCTATGGCCTGGTTTTCTCTTTTGTAAAATAGTGTTCTCCCACACTGAACAGTAATCTGTAGTTATTATTAAGTAAATTAAATTATACATTATCCCATTAAAAATATTAATTTACTATTTTGAATTTTTGTCCACCACCCCTGCACAAAGCAAAATAAAAGCAGAGAAAAATAAAGAAAAAAGAGATTAAAAAATTGCTGAATATCTACTATGTGTTTCCAATGTTCTAGGTATTTTATAATTATTGTTCCCTATAACTCTTGTAATTATATTTTGTGGTAAATGTTACTCAAATTACAAAGTTGAGGATATCGTGGCCTGATGGGATAATCTGGCTGATAAATATGAATGGATGCAGGTAGACACCTTGTGCAACTCCGCCTCAATTTGCACTTGAATGTGCTTCTCAATGTGAATAAGCTAAACGTATGTCCTACCTTTCTGCCTCTCTCGACCACCTGTCCCATATGTGCACAAATGCACTCAGGCAAAAGCTCTATGCAAACAACACAGTTTTATTGGCAGAAACTACATGTTAAATGTATACCAGCATCTTTTCATGTCCCCAAGGACTTCAGACATTTGTGTCACCTTGTTCCTTAAAAAGTCTGTGGTCCTTCCCCAATATGTACGCCTCTGACTCTAATTTTCTGATTCTCCTATTTTTAAAAAATCTCCTTAGTGTCACACATTTTTTAAGTTCTGCTTGCTTAGGAGAGAGAAGGGAACAGTCATCTCAGTCTTTCGGTAAGGTGAAAGAATATATCAAGACTCGGATATTTGTTTACTTTTATCAGCATTGAAAATGGACTTAACAGCATTTGACCACAGTTTGATTGCATCTCACATATTTAACATTACCCTTCTCCCAAATCCTGAGTTATTTTGTATCCTCAACTTGAGTTACATGAAAGCAAATAGCATTCACTCCAATCTTCTAAACTATATTTCACCGAAACTACAATTTATTATCTCCTAGTATACCTTAGCAGGCTAATTTAGATTTTGAAAAGTAAAATTTATCAGTATCTACTGAGTTTTATTTTGTCATTGGTTATTATATGAAAATAAGACACATATTGTCAGGAGAAATCATAGACAAAAAGAAAAACTAAGCTAATACAGCAATAAGGTCATTAATTCTCTTTCCAAACCATAAGAGAGGAAATACAGATGACCAAAACAACAAATTATTGACCACATTTTACAGTATGTTATATATCATAAAAATGAATAGTGGTTTGGGAATAAATGTTTTTAAAGATTTTGTTTATGTTGTTTCAGTATTTGATGTAATAGATTGTGATACACCATGGAAATAAATAAAAGTATATTTCTTAAAAAGCACTTGACAACTGCTTTCCAAAATACAGATTGTTATGTGTTTATTAAAAAAGAAGTTAGAAATGTTATAGAAAGCCTATGTAGGGTTATTGCAATATGTCATATAATTTTTAAAGTATTGTACATCAGAGACCCTCATTTGCATTTACTCATTCTATTTGCCCATTCAAAACAATCAAGCCAAACTAATAATGTAGTGTAACCATGAGGAAAAAAAACACTAAATAATGATGTAATTATTCTGTCCACATTTGAATTTGCTTTTCCTATAAAACAGTTGACTTTTTTCATCAAATGTGGATAATTCTACGATAAACTCATTGTATTCATAATCTTCCTTATTAAATAATATTTAATTAATTGTATCTCTACCTGAGTAAACAGACCAAAATATATATACTTAATTTAAGAAAAAATCAGTTTGTAATTTATAGAATGGGTAAATATTTTCTCAGATAAATTTTGAACATATTATAAAATATTTAAATAGTTATTTACTACTTATGAAGTACATGTATTAAAAACAGCTAATCCAGTACTTTTTGGACCAGTAAATTTCAGGTTTAAACAAAATAAAATGAAATTTTAGCATTTATGATTAAGCATTAAATTTTTATTTTAAGAATATGACCACACAGTAGTTAAATATTTTTTTCTTGCAAAAGAGCAATAGAGTTTGTATAATTCTAGCTTTGTAAATAAAGACAATGATTGTAGTTTATAGCATATTAGGGAAATAGCCTGTATTTTAGTTTAAAAATTACAATGTAAAAAATAGCATAAAGCTATAATGAGGATTGCTTTGTTTTCTTGATTTAAGCTAATCTACATAAAAGACATAGATGACCACAACTTCAGTATGTGAAGAGACTAAAACAAATGGAAGATAATCAATCCAATCTGAGCCCTTGTGTAAATTATGTAAAGTTTAAAATAGCCTGTGTGTATCCAGAGTTGTGTAGGTGCCCCTCATTTGAAACAAATAAACTTAAAAAGTAGGAGTATCCTTGCATCTCATTCTGGAACAACTGCTGGAATAACTTGACATTGCACCTCAGCCATGTCTCACATTATAAATGGCCAGACAAAAGTAACAGAAGAGAAAGCAAATATTGGGATTGCAAATATCAAGACAGGAAATGCCCAGGAGTAAATATAATGCTACTTAAGCATAGCATTTAACATGATGTAGATAATTATTTTAATAGTTTTCTCAAAAGTCACTGAAAATAAGAACTTAATTGAAAATGCTTAGTGCATAACCTTTTTGCAAAGCAGTAGCTACCTATGTTAACTCAATCTTTTGATGTTGTTGCTAAGAGTTCTTCATTATTTAGATTTAATCTCACAGCTTTTTATATCTTATTTATTTCTGATTTTGTGGAGTGACTTACCGATTTATTATTTTGTGTGGTGTTTCTTAAGTTAAGAGCTGGTGATCAGCTAGAACGAGAATATAATACAATAATATGTATCATAGAGTTCAATCCTATTTCTGTAATTGGGTTGTTATTTTTGTAGATACGTTACTTAAAAGTAGAGTAGTAGAAATCTCTTGTTACTACCTACATGATCTTAGATCAAGTAAGTAATTGCTATGATTCTCAGTTTTCTCATTTGTAAAATGGAGTTGATAAAATTAATAGCTATCTGATATGGTAGACATACAGGTGGCAAGAAGATATACAGATGGCAAATAAAATCATGAAAAAATATTCAAAATTATTCATTTTTGGGAATTATAAAATAAAACCACAATGATATATGAGATAACACTACTCATCTGTTTAAATGGCTAAAATGGGGGGAAAACTGACAATAACAAATGCTGGTGAAGATGAGGAACAACAGGAATTCTCATTCATTGATTATGAGATTATGAAACAGTCAAGCATCTTTAGAAGATAATTTGGCAGATTTTTATAAAGTTAAACAAAGACTTACCATACAACCCAGCAATCACACTGTTAGGTGTTTATCCAAGAGATTTGAAAACTTATATGCACAGAAACTCTGTATGAGAATGTTGAGAGCAGCTTTATCCATAATAGCCAAAAGCTTGAAGCAATAAATATGTCCTTCAATAGGAAGATTGATAAATCATGGAAAAGCCATACAATGGGATATATTTCAAGATTAAAAAAATGAGCTACGGATTCATGCATCAACATGGATGAATATTAAATACAATTCACTAACCGAAAGAAGACAGACCCAAAAATCTACGTATTGCATAAGTCTATTCATATGATATTCAGCAAAAAGCAAAAATTTGAGGACAGAAAACAGCCAAGGGTTGGGGTAGGGAAGAACAGTTGACTACAAGAGAATATGAAGGGGAAATTTTAGGATTAAGCAATGGTTCTGTATAGTACTGGGTTATCAGATACATGACTCTACGCATGTGTCAAAATCCATAGATCACATACACCACATACATCACAAACCATACATCACAAAGAGTGAACTTTAATGTATGCTAGAGTTTAGTTCACAGTAATGTACCTGTGGCAGTTTCTTAGTTTTGATAAATGTACCATAGTAATGTAAGATAGTAAACTGGATGAGTGGTATTCTGGAACTCTTTGCGCTATCTTTATGATTTTTCTATAAATGTGAAATTATTCCAAAATAAAAAGAATAATATATTCTTCATAGAGTTGTTAAGAGGATTTAATGAGTTAATATATATATAAATTGTATAGATCAATACCTGGGATATAAACATTATGTAATGTTAGCTAAATATTCATACTGTCAGTCCAGTCTTTTCTTTCCCACTTCTAAAAAAGGAACACTTTCTTTCCTGGGGGAAATTATTCATGTACTTTGCATGGGACTGACAACATCTTCCTCTTCCCTTCACCTCCAACAAAAGGAATGGGCATATGTGCCACATGTAGCTGATGAGATAATCCCACCCTCCAGCCTCAAAGATGATTTCAGGCAAAGACAAGTAACCCAATGCAACTTCAGAGACTTTAGGCACCGTTGGGAAATAATTATCTTTTCAAATTAAAGTTGTTAAATTTGTAGACTGTGAGCATGTGATTCCTGGTGAGTCTTTTGCAACTAAATGACTAGAGCTCTATTGAAAATAAACTCAAATAGACATAAGCAAAAATAGATTTTAAAAAATCCTGACAATATTGATTGTACTCCTGAAGCCATCCATAACTGAAGCTAGAGTCACTCCTATGTAGGTCCAGCATTATGTCAATACAATAACTTTATTGCCTCAGCTACTATTATTTGAGACTCAATTTCTTGCAACAGGAAGAGTCATGGCTATTATTTGTAGTTTTAATTGCTTATGGTTAGACAATGTCAGCCCTATTTGATCTTGAGAGGAGATTAACTGTTTTTAGGGGTAAGGAACAGTGAAATCAAAGGCAGTCCCAATCAATAAATGATTGAAACCTTCATTCAGCTAACCAATATATATTATGTCACCTTGTTTTAGAAATTCATATTACTTCATGTGACTATCTCAGAAGCAAGAGACAAATAACATGTGACTATAAGAAGGAATAGCCTACAGCTGAATGAGTAACAGTGATTTTTGAAGGAAAAAAAAGAAACAGGTATTGTTTATGCCTCTCCACTAGGAAAGAAACTTAGAAGAAAGAAAAAACTATGTGAAAAAGAGAATATGGTAAAAAAGTCTGTTTACATAATCAGAACAACAACAAAAAGAACGAGGTAGTAATACTACCTTTCTGTCTATGTTATAGCAAAGGGGAAAAAAGTCTTGACAATGAATGGATTTTTCCAGTATTGCAAGAATGATGCAGCATTAAAGTATCTTCCAGTAAAACTTATTACACAGTCAGTACAAAGGAAGAAATCCACATGATTATTTTAATTAATATCAAGGAGAACAAATTAAGAATAGTAGAAAACTTCCTTAACTTAGCAAGATATTAGTAAATATGATACTTAATAGTGAAACCAAAAGCCATCTCCATTAAAATGCAAAATCAAGGAAGGTCTACCGCCACAACTTCTCTTTTATGTTATAGTGGAGGTTTTAGCAAATATGATAAGACAAGACAATGAAATGAGAGATGAAAAATTTGCAAGTAGTACGCAAATTAGATTAGAAAACCTAATCTATCTATAAATCCTAAAATAATGAATAAAACAATGGAAACTAAAAAAAGGAGTATAATAAGTGTTGGTTAGAAGATTTCACAAAAATCAATATTTTTCTTTAAACTAGTTCCCAAGAAACAGAAAATCTAATAGAAAAATACCATTATTATACTTAAAATATTTAAAACTCTCAAAAAGTAAAACTAATAAGTATAAAAACTGTTATGAAAGTAAAAACTGATAACTAGAAAACATTATTGAAGACCATAATATATAGTAAATAAATAGAGCTATACAATGTTCATGCATGAGAAAAATCAATATTGCAAAGCTGTCAGTTCCACTTAAATTAACCTATATATTCAGTGGTTTCCCAAAAACCTAACAATATTTTATAATATTTGACATGAGGCTTTTAAAACACAAATGGAATCATTTGTAAAAATAAAGAGTTTTAATTAAACAATGAACTATAGTAGACTTGATCCATGACTTATTAGAACATCTTTAAAAACTATAGTAAGTAAAATAGTGTCATTTGATTGAAAACAATAAATAGATAATTAGAATATAGAAAATTCATAAAGTCACATATATAAACACACATAAAAGAAAATTTAGTAAATGATAAAAACAATATTTCAAGTTATTACAGAAAGGACACATTATTTTATAATTTGTTTTAAAAATTGATTATTCATTTGGAAAAATATAAGCCAAACTTTTACATCATACCATTGTTAAAAATAAATATCAGATTAATGAAACATCTAAAAGAAAGATTAAAAATGGGGAATTAGGAAAATGGGCAAAATTATAATAAAGTCATTCATAGAAAATACTTTTAGATATGGCAAATAAAAATATAAATATATTTTAACATTACGTAGACTATGAAATACTGTGCAGCAGTTTAAAAAAATGAGGGGATCTCCATTTACTAATATGTAAAGATTGACAGTATAAAGACTGCATGTTTCAGAATTATACGTGGAATATGATGTCTCTGTACACACAAGAAAAATACACACGGAAAATTGCATTATAGCCTTATACATTGGCGATGTGTGTGTCTATGTGTGTGTGTGGATGTGTGTTTAAGTACATTGTAAAATATCTGAAAGATTACACACCAGACTGGTAAAAGTAGTTACATCAGAGGAGGGACACAACTTGGGGATGGGACAGGACTCATGCATAAGTGCCAAGGGAAACTTTAGCTTTATTTGCCTTATTTAATGGCTTTAATTTTTCCCAGGAAAACCACTTTCATAATTAAGAAAAAAATTTTAAAGAAATATATTACTGTTTTCTAGAATGTAATTCCATGAGATCAGATATATTTTTTTCTTTTTACTGCTTAATCCTTAGGCTTAGACTAGTACCAAGTACAGGGTGGGTACTCAAGTATCTCGCAAATGAAGAAATGAATAAATGCTGAGCATAGAAAAGTAAGAAGAAACATAAAATAATATATAGAAGAGCAGCCTGCTCGAGTTTTCCCTAAAAAAGACAACAGAGCTCGTCCTCTTCCCCTCTCCGTTTTTCACGGCCCAAGGAGAGAGCACAGCTGTGGAGGCCACAGTGGGACTGGGATGAGCAGGCAGCTGGCATGCTGGGAGATGGGGTATGTAGAGGAGGAATGGATACATAGTAGATATATTGAGGATAACAGGGCTGGGTTTCTCATTAGCAGAAAAGGATTTACAAATGCGGAAAGAGAGAAGGACAGAAAGAACCTAAGGTGTTATATTGGAAATAGAACATATATCTGTAAACTTATATTCTTTTTATAAAATAAATAGAAAGATAGAAATTGATACAAATATAGTGTATCTCTCTCTCTCACACACACACACACACACAAACATGCATACTTTTCCTTGGTCAGTCTACTAAGACATAGAAGCAGTAACACTATACAAGAAAATGAACACACTAGGCACTCAGATCTTGGTGTCTAGATACCATCCTCAACAAAAGAAACTAGAGCTCCTTAGAAAAATGGTTGGTATTAGGGCCAAGGTAGGAAAACTACAAGATGGACCTGGAACATGGTATTGGGCCAGACAGTAAAGAGGTACTGAAGAATGAGGACATAAGACAAGGACACAGGAGAAGCCTTAGGGGGTTCTCACTGGACAAAATTGGGACAATTTTTGCTTTAAAATAAATATTGAAATTAATGAATATACATCCAATATATAACATAGAGATCTAGGAGTCCAGATTGATATAAATAAAAGTATATGTAAACATATAGGGAGTAAGAGAAAGCTCTTCCCTGGGGTAAAATGCCAAATAATGAAATTAGAAGGAAAGATTGAAATGGAAAATCACCCTTGGGCAACTCGTTTTGGCGTTTGATTCAGGCAGAAGTCATGAATGGATGCTAGAACTGGTGGGTGGAGATTTGATGAGAAACAGGTATTGCACTGAAAAAGATGATAGGATTTTCTTAGGATATCTTCCCACACAGCAAGGTTATGAAATATGAAATAGAAAAGAGATACTCTCTGTAGCTGTCAAATTCCTGAAGGACAATGCAAGATGGAGGAACTGTAGCAGTTTGATGGGGACTAAAGAGACAGGACACTACGGTTGGAACAATTTAATGGTGGTGTATAAACTGGATGGTACTGTATAACTTTTTAGTTTAAATGGCAGCATTGTGGTTGCTTGGCGGTTAAGCGGTAGAGTGCCCTTGTTTTACCAAGAAGCAAGCAAGAGTATTTAAGGGTGACGGGGGATTGTGTCTACATCATGCTTCCAAGTAAGAGAGAGAGGGTGATGGAGCTAACACAGTAAAATGTTAACACTGGCTAATCTGAGGGAATGAAAATGGGATTTGTGAGTTCTTTGTACTGTTCTTGCAACTTTTCTGTACGGGTGAAATTACGTTAAAATATAAATAAATCTTATGTAAAAGAAAGTAAATTTGATTAAAAAGGTAAGTTAGAATAAAATGTGCAGTTTAATAAAGAGAGATGAGTGACTTGATCCATATAATAAACTGAATAGTAGTTATGGTGTGCTTATGATTATGTGAAGACCTGTAAGATAGTTGGGGGAAGAATAGTATAGATCTTCTTTCCACTCTCTCTGGGGAAATAAAACTAAATTTGATGTTAAACTGCTCTGTCTTGAAATACTATGATCTTTATTCACCTACTTACTTTCTTATGCCACAAATGTTTAGAACAATTTATAAAATATATGTGATAATAGAAACATAAATTACAAATTAAAATAATAATAAATAATAATATAACATATAATTATATAATATATAAATTAAGTAAAAAATAAGAATCAGGCAATAAAAACAAGGAACTTAAGAACATATATAAATGAGATGCAATTTTGTCGTTTTTAACGAATATATCATTGTAGTTTAAAAGAGTCTTGGATAATTAAAATCTCTGGTTAAATGTTAAAGGATTCGACTTTGATTTTTGAATTTAAATGTTTTAATATTTAAAATAACTTCAGTTGAACAAAATTCCTGCATAAATTTTGAGGGATGATAGAGAATAAGGTTAGAAATGGCCAGGTTACATGTACCTCGACAATCAGGTTTGAGTTAAAAGAAATATGGTATCATAATAATCCTGAGATATTGAAAATACAAGTCAGAATCCAGAAATGAAGCAAAGGAATCCTTTCAATCCTTTTAAGGCAGAGGTGCCTTATTGTTTTCAACCCTGAGCTACTAATTTTTTTCAATATTTCAGTAAGATTAGTTAATGGTTGTATGTGGCAGGCATATCATTTTGAAAATTGGACCGTTAATGAATGCATTTTTTCCTCCGTTTTCCTGTCTGGTTATAGCAAATCTAAGAGAATATGACTTACCATCATGCCTTTGTTGTATACAAAGCTACTCTGTGCCTATTCTTTCTGCCCTCCCCCATCCCCCGCATGAGGCACAACTAAAGAATCCACAGCGGTCAGAATTTCCATGAGTAAAGGCTGCTTCAATTACTACTTGTGTTTAAATTTACTATGTGTAGAAAACACATGTCTATTTGCTGCTCTCAGCGTCCCTTTCTAGGTTCTGAGAGATTGGAATTGCAGTGCCCCGCCCCCCCTGTCATTTACATCCCAGTTTTATGTGTTGCTGCTTTTATGGAGTGCTAAATTGCTTAATTAAATTTTACTGGTTTATTCTGCTTGCTCATTCATATCCTACTTAATCCAGCCAACGACATTTTCTTCCTTAAAATGAACATATAAAACCTTATGATGTATTTTTAGAGGTGCATTTGGGCTGTGAAAATGTATAAGTGGTTTAATGTATAAGGCGCTATTTGTTGAAAAATAACTGAATGCTCCACGTGAATATAAAAGTCATAAACAACATTAGCAGTTGAGTTTAACAAAGCTTTTGGAGGAGCAAATATCGGATTAAATATTTGCTTTTGCTAGGTGTCATTATGTTTTATTTCTAAGCTTTTGTTCTATCTCATACATTTGGAAAATTCTTTATTCCTGAAACTAAGAATTGTGCGTAAAATACTCCCCGTAACAAATTCTCTGTTTGAGGTCTGTAAGAAGAGGAAGCACTACTCTTTTCTTTATCAGAATCCCTTCATAATTGATGGTGGCTGGTCCATGATGAAGGATTTGAAATGTTTCCACACCATTCACTTCAGCACTATTTCCAAAACTTTCCAATTCCACTTGGAACCGTTTCTTCTCTTTTCCGATGATCTCATATCTATATATTAAAAGACTATGACCGGTTTGGCCCTGCGGCACAAGCGGTTAAGTGCACGTGCTCCACTGTGGGGCCTGCGGTTCGCCAGTTTGGATCCCAGGCGCACACTGACACACCGCTTAGCAAGAAATGCTGTGGTGGCGTCCCATATAAAGTGGAGGAAGATGGGCATGGATGTTAGCCCAGGGCCAATCTTCCTCAGCAAAAAAAGAGAAGGATTGGCAGATGTTAGCACAGGGTTGATCTTCCTCACACACACAAAAACACTGACCATGTTAAAATGAGTCCTTTCATTGTTTCTTCTTCACATATTAAGAATTAATTATAGCTTTGTCCAAATACATCTCCTTCATGCCCATCATCAATGATAATTTTTCAAGGTACTGAATCATGCCTCACTTTCTGGTGAATTAGCAATAATTAAATTTGCTTTTTTCCTATTTCTTATAATTATGCCTAATATTTAATATATTCATTTTTTTATTGTTGACTATACACAAAACTCATTTATTTGAAGACATGTATAAATGGGTTGACCCTTTCCCTCCAGATGAGAATAGAGACACTGGCACAATTACAGGTGGGGACTCTGTTGCTGGCTGCTGGGGTTGAAATTGAAACTCTTGTCATTTAAGTTTTTTAATCTCAGAATACCTCAGGTTTTTGTTTGCAAAATTATAGTAGTTCAATATAATTGAGTAACTATAGCACTCAAATGAGCTAAAATATGTTTAGGGCATGGCCTAAAGTTGGATCTCATTTTATTAATATATTTAATAGCCTTGATAGCCAAAAGGGTTTAATCAGTACCTCCTAGTTGCATTAGATGGCATTATCCACATTAGGTGCCCTATCAGCTGATCATCCCCTCCCAGGGGTCTCTGTGCTAGGTGTCTGCAGAGCAAGAGCCAATCAGCCCATTTTCTGTGAGCACCAACCAATCAGAATGGATGCAAGTAACTCAGAGAGTCAGGATATAGATAACCTCTTACTGATCCAAGCTTTAACCTGTTATTAGGTTGCTCAGTCCTGGGGAAGTTGGAGGATGGGGCAGAGGCAGCTGGGATGTGAGTTTGTGTGATGGGGACCATCCTTTGAGGACTCAAAGGAGAAGCAAATTTCCAACCCCTGAGAATGTGTTTCAATATTTTTAACTGGCTGGGTTGTACTGTTGCTGTCTGAATGAATATCATCCTATCTTTTCCCCAGTGCTAACCTCTCTGATCTTAATATCCAGGCAATCACCAGATCTAAGGCCATGCCACACTAATGCTTACGTTTTCCTCTTTCTCATGCAATTGGAGTCTAACTCACAGTATCAGATCATTCCTTTTTCCTTCAAAACAGTAGAGATTTTTCTATAAGGAAAATAAAACAAAAAAGTTATTTTCAGCCACTCAAACAGATATCTCACTCTGTCTCATGGATGCCAAACTTTATTTTTTGTTTGTTTTCTCAATATGCTTTCTGGGCAGGGTGCCAGTTAAGCAATGACCAGCCAGCCCTTTGGGGTAGGGTATTGACTTTAATGAACTAATTCCATTAAGTACAAATGGAATTCAACAGAGACAATGAAAAGTGGAGCTCTAGAGCCATGGCTCAACTACTGCCTTCATGCACATAGCTTCCAAATATTTACTCCAGACTTAGCATCCTGATTCCACTTTTACACACACACATATATATTTGTATATTTATGTGTGTGGAGATTTATGTGTGTGTGTATATATATATAATCATTTCTTCACATGAATATCTTTTGTTGTTGCTTCAAAATCATTATTTACACAGTATATTGTGTATGTGCTTCGCTTAAACGTCTTCCTGAATTTTCTATCTCTGTTAATACATCCTTACTCTATACAAGGTGGAAATTTTGGAGTCATGTTTGATCACTCTCTCTGCCCTTTTCCATATACTGAATTAGTTTTATCTTTTCAATAGTTCAATCTCTTATATTTTTATTTTTAAAATTTTTACTTCTAAATTATAGTTCTAGATTCTCATTAACATTTACTTGAACTGTTTCATCTTCTTCCAACTTATTTACATGTTCCTAGTTTGCTTCTCCGTTAATGGAAACCAGTTGTCTTTCTTGAATTCTAGGCCTTTGTATCCTGCACACTGCACATCACTACTCAGATATCTCATAGTCAATTCAGACATAGCAAGCCAAAACTGGAAACCTAAATTCTTCACCAAACACACACACACACACACACACACACACACACACACACTCACTCACTCATACAGATCTGCCAAATTTGCCCTTCCTATTGTGTTCTCCATCTGAATGCATGACCCTTTTATTAACCCTTTGATCAAGGCATATAATCTGGAAGTTATTCTTGAGTAATCATCACCATGTCCTATCAAATTTACGCATTTGGGATATGTCTCATATTGGGATCTTATTAAAATGCTGATTCGGATTAAGTGAGTTTAGGGTGAGACTCAAGACTGTACATTTTAATAAGATCCTGAGAGATGCCACTGTTGATGGTTTGAGAACTATGCTTTGAATAACAAAAACCTATGGTATCCTATATCATCTGGCCCCTTTGCAGCCTCTCAGAAGTCATCACATAACACTCTCCATCTGACTCCCTCAGATCCAAGCACCTTGACTTCCTTCATTTCCTTAGTACATCAAGCTCTTCTGTATGTCCACGCCATTGCACATAGCTTCATCTGTCCTACCTGCTCTTTACACTTTTTATACTACTACCTCCCTGCATCCTTTACACCTCAACTTCTATCATTCATCTGACAAACATTTACTGAGTATGATGGTTAATTTTGTGTGTCAACTTGACTGGGCTGCAAGGTACCCAGATGTTTGGTAAAACGTTATTCTGAGTGTGTCTTTGAGGGTGTTTCTGATTGATATTAACATTTGAACCAGTAGACCCAATAAAGCAGACTGCCCTTGCTAATGTGAGTGGGTCTCATCTAATCCATTGAAGGCCTGAATAGAACAAAAAGGTGGAGTAAGGGAAAATATGTTCTCTCTGCCTGACTGTCTTTGAGTTGAGACATCAAGTCTTCTCCTGCCTTTGGACTTGGACTCAGACTGGAACTTATGTCATAGGCTCTCCTGGTTTTAAGGCATTCTGTCTAGAACCATACCATCACTCTCTTGGACTTCCAGCTTGCTGACTGCAGATCTTGGGACTTATCCTCCATAATCATGTGAGTCAGTTCTTTATAATACACACACACCAACACACACCAACACATATACACATATATAACCTATTGGTCCTCTTTTCTCTGGAGAACCCTGACTAATATAATGAGTGTACATCATCTACTGATAAACACCCATGTAAATATTTGGACAACATAGCAGTAAGTGTTATAAAGAAAAAGAAATAGAATGTAATGAGAGAAATAAATATAGGTCATGTAGGTGGTCAGGAAAGGCTCCTAAGAGGAAATGGCATTTTAGCTAAAAATTGAAGGAGTAGGTCATGAAAAATCATCTCAGGCAGATGGAACATCCTCTGTGAAGGTGTCGAAACAGTGACAGCTGAGCATCTTCAAGGTCTGAAAGGAGTCAGTGTGTCTGGAGTACAGTGAGCAAGAAGATTTTCATTGGATGACATTAGAGAGGAGGCAGGAGATAAACCATGAAGAACCTGATAGGCCTTGGTAGAAAATAGGGATTTAATCTACGGGCAATGGGTATTCAATGATATACTTAATCAAGAAAGACATATGACCTAATGTGTGTTTGTTACATGTTACTATGCTGGGACTCCTGTTTCCAGTCATGACAGAATACATGGTACCAGACTTGATCTCTTCATGGAAACTGTTGGAAAACAGGGCAAAATGTCTGAGAGAAAACATTTCAGGTGTGGGGACAGTAGGCAGACGAGGACTGTGATTGTAGAGAGGAGAGAAACACATGAGGTGAGCCAGACGGCTGTGTCATGATGACCCCAGTTTTCTGCCCAGGGCCTTTCTGGGCTGCAAAATAGGGAGGCATATGATTAGTGATATTGCTGAGCTGAAGAGGAAGATATCGTATTTCTGGGCTTCTGGAGCATACGAAATGTACAGCTCTGGGGATCTGAGAGGAGGGAGCTGTCAGAGAGGGGCTCCGTAAATCTCTATAGGGAGTCTCATGAGTCCTTGGATGAAGGCTAAGGAGTTCCCTTCAGACATTTGACATTTGAGTCCCAGGCCAGGGAGAGCAGAAAGACCCTCCACCAAGCACATCAAGCATTCAGTGGAGACTCCAGATAATGCCCGGGGTTAGAAGTAAGGACCACACCATGTGGTAAGTGGCACACCCTAATACTAAGTACAAAACAGAAATAGAATCTCCTTCACACAGAATAAGATCAAACCTGACAGGACTAAAGTATAGGCTAGTAATTTAAATACCTGTCAGAACAAAATGGAATGCCCTTTAATGGACGACAAAATAATCCAAACCCCCCACAATATAATCCACTATGTTCTGCATAAAATTAAGGAAAAATAAAATATTAGATGAGAAGAAATAGGAAAGGTCACCCCATAGGCAAAAGAAAGAGCAGTAAAAGCATAAATACATAAACTCCAAAACGATCCAGGTGATGTAATTAGTAGAAAATATCTTTAAAGGAACTGTTGGTCCTTTTCTTTTATTATTATGTTACCACGTAGATACTGCTGTTTTCAACAGTGCAGAAGAGAGGGCATAATGCAGGAGTAAAAATAACTATGCTTATAAAAATAGAAAATTCTTAGATAAATGAACATATGGGCAGAAAATCTATAATCCTTGTTCATTCTGGATTTAAATCACAGATATATTTCTATTTACCATTTTCTTTATTTTTTTGCTGGAAATAATGCTTAATTAAAGTATTTTTCTTTTTCATGAGGAAGATTAGCCCTGAGCCAACATCCTTTGCTGATCTTTCTCTTTGTGCTGAGGAAGATTGGCCCTGAGCTAACATCTGTGCCCATCTTCCTCTATTTTATATGTGGGATGCTGCCACAGCATGGCTTGATGAGCAGTGTTTAGGTCGGCGCTAGGGCATCCCCTGGGCCATCAAAGTGGAGTAGGCAAACTTAACCGCTACGCCACTGGGCCAGCCCCTAAAGTGGGTTTTAATCTTAGAAATTTAACAGAAAATTCAAATAGAAATTGTCTGGTTTTTTTGTTGTTGTTGTTTTGTTTTGTTTTGTTTTACAGCTGGAATCTTATTTATTTATTCATTTATTTATTTTTTTAAATTTTTTGTTTATTGCAGGAACATTGGTTTATAACATTGTATAAATTTCAGGAGTACATCGTTATACTTCTATTTCTGCATAGATTACATCATGTTCACCACCCAAATACTAATTACAACCTATCACCACACACACGTGCCAAATTATCCCTTTCACCCTCCTCCCTCACCCCTTCCCCTCTGGTAACCACCAATTCAATCTCTGTCTCTATGTGTTTGTTTATTGTTGTTATTATCTACTACTTAGTGAAGGAAATCATACGGTATTTGACCTTCTCCCTCTGACTTATTTCACTTTGCATAATGCCCTCAATGTCCGTCCATGTTGTCACAAATGGCTGGATTTCATCGTTTCTTATGGCTGAGTAGTATTCCATTGTGTGTATATACCACATCTTCTTTATCCATTCGTCCCTTGATGGGCACTTAGGTTGCTTCCAAGTCTTGGCTATTGTGAATAACGCTGCAATGAACACAGGGGTGCATGTATCTTTGAGCATTGGTGTTTTCAATTTCTTTGGATAAATACCCAGCAGTGGAATAGCTGGATCATATGGTAGTTCTATCCTTGATTTTTTTTAGGAATCTCCATACTGTTTTCCATAGTGGCTGCACCAGTTTGCACTCCCACCAGTAGTGTATGAGAGTTCCCTTCTCTCCACATCCTCTCCAACACATGTTGTTTCCTGTCTTGTTAATTATAGCCATTCTGACAGGCGAAATTGTCTGTTTTTAAATGTATGGGTAACAGTGGTACAAAGTAAGATTCAGCATTCTTGACTTTGAGAGTCTATAGGAACTACAAAGTTCATATATTTACCATTGCTAATTTATTATTATTATTTCTGAGACAGAAGTAGAGTATTAAGAGAAATAATTTATTAAACGATTTTCCATTTGACACTCAGATGACCTTGAACAAGACTTAAGCTCTCTCAGCTTTCATTTCCTTACATGTAACCTTAGAATAACAATACAAATTTCAACAAGCAACTCTTTTCTATCGTAAGAGTAAAAATTGTGCCCCTTTCACCTCTCTACAGTCTAGAGTGGACAATGGAGGCCCTATTCATTTATTTTTGAAAATGCAAATGTGGTCATATTCTAAAAACTGGTTTACAATCTGTTATTTTTATTTACTTACAAAGATAATAATAATATGTGACAACATCAAATATAGACAGCAAGACCTAATTATCATGCATTTCTTCTGATTGACTCTTTTTCCAGATCAGTTAGTCTTTTAAAGACAGAGTTCTTGGAAAACAAACCATTTCTTACCGTAGTAAAGTTTTGGCTGCAGGTTTCAAAAATTTATTTTAAAGGCCAGCCCCAGTGACCTAGTGGTTAAGCTCACCATGCTCCGCTGCAGCGGCCCAGGTTCGTTCCCGGGCACAGACCTACACCACTCATCTGTCAGTGGCCATACTGTCTGCCATCGGCTCACATACAAAAAGAGGAAGACTGGCAACAGATGTTAGCTCAGGGTGAATCCTCCTCAGAAAAAAAAGAGAAGGATTGGCAATAGGTGTTAGCTCAAGGTGAATCTTCCTCAGCAAAAAAAAAATCTATTTTGAAATTCAGAAGCCAGAAATTCATTCATTGCCTTGGCTCAACATTTCTATTATATCTTCATTCAGAAATGTCAAACAGCCCAGTGCTGGCATTATTAGTTTCAGTTGGGGACAAGTGAGATTTTGTTTAAGTATCAAAAGGATTGTTTGCTCTCCAAGGAAGATATACAGATGGCCAATAGGCACATGAAAAGATGCTCAACATCACTAATCATCAGGGAAATGCAAATTAAAACAACACTAAGATACCACCTCACGTCTGTTAGAATGGCTATGATCACCAAGACAAAAAAACAACAAATGTTGGGGAGGATATGGAGAAACAGGAACCCTCATACACAGCTGGTGGGAATGCAAATTGGTGCAGCCTCTATGGAAAACGGTATGGAGATTCCTCAAAGAATTAAAAATAGAGATGCCCTATGATCCAGCCATCCCACTACTGGGAATCTATCCAATGCACCTGAAATCAACAATCCAAAGAGGCTTATGCACCCCTATGTTCATTGCAGCATTATTCACCATAGCCAAGAAGTGGAAGCAACCTAAGTGTCCCTCGACTGACAATTGGATTAAGAAAATGTGGTATATATATACAATGGAATACTACTCAGCCATAAAAAAAGACAAAATCGTCCCATTTGCAACAACATGGATGGGCCTGGAGCGTATTATGTTAAGTGAAATAAGCCAGGAAGAGAAAGACAAACACTGTATGATCTCACTCATATGTGGAATATAAACCAACACATGGACAGAGAAAATTGTACTGTGGTTACCAGGGGCAGTGGGGGTGAGGGGTGGGCACAAGGGGTGAAGGGAGTCATATATATGGTGATGGACAAACAAAAATGTACAACCCAAAATTTCACAATGTTAGAAACCATTAAAACATCAATAAAAAAAAAAAAAAGATTGTTTGCAACTCCATGGTCATGCTATTGATTTAATATGCAAATAATGCCAAAATTGAATTCAGAAGACCCCGATCTTAACTGTGTTTCTAAACTGACTGGGTGTGGACAGTCTCGATGATCCTGTTTCCTCATGCTGTAGTGGAGGCACATATCCAGCCCGCTCAGAGAGATGTGTTGAAAATGAAGTCAAACTAGTTATAAAAGCATTATATGATAGTAAAATATTGGATTTCATTCTTTCTGTTGTTATAACTAATAAGCCAAAAAAGTTATATTAATTAAAATCACCAGCAAAAATTGTTTTCATGATTTTTGGATACAAACATTTTATACCATATCCAAGGCTATGATACTCTGTGGATCCTGGAATCAATTCCATTTTTATGGCTTTTGTTTCTGAGAAAATTTCTTCTAGTCACTTCCTTTTCTCTAACTGTGTGTTCTAAAAGGTTTAAGCATGGGGAAACAAAGAGCAGTACTCTTAAGGAGACAAATTAATGCATTAATATTAATTAGGTGTCTGCTGTGTAGCAGGCACTGCCCCACACACTTGGAGTATTGTGGAATACAGCAAGAACAGAACAGAAAAAAGAAAAACAAAACTCCGCTTTCATGGAGCTTGCATTCTGAGGAGGAGGGCACCAAAGACTTGTTAGAAATGAAGTTCATGTGTATCTACACTCAACACAATTCTATATCCGTTGCTCACCTTGCAAACATTATTTTGTACCTCAAATTTCATTTCATCATGCAACAAATTTGTTGATGTGACATTAAAATGTATTTTTATTTTAAAAAATAAAATGTAGAAAATTCTCAATACTGCCTAATGCAAGGAAACATATTTAAGCATTATTTTATAATCAACAAAAGTATTTATTTGGTACTATTTTAGTGTAGTATTGTATTATCTGTGGTAAAAAAAATGCTTTTGTTTTACTGAAGTTTACAATCTAAGACTAACAATAATGACAGGGACACAATTTTAACATGTTGTGCTTACAAACCATTTCCAAAATTATTTTATTATGTAGTGTTGCCCCAGAGGCTTCTGGTCAGTTTATATAAATCAAAATGGACACAACTAGTTAGTCGTCAAAACCAAATACTCCTACATTCATAGTCTCATTGAGAGAACCCCTGGTTGAGTGACTCTTAGTTTTTTCGCACACAGCTTCATTTTAATAGCTCTCTCTTCTTCTAAGGCATACTTTACTCAAATAATCAGAACCATGCTATTGATTTTTTTTCAGAATTCCAAACTTCAAATAATGTAATTTGTGAAGAAAAAGATCTAGGAGCTAATCTAATTCAATACCCTCTACATTCAATAGAGAGAAAAATTTATGGCTGATGTGGTTAAATGTTTAATATTTTTGAAGCTAATTAGTCACAGCAGAACCAGGACTCAAATCATTCCCAAATTTCCCAATTTCATATATTTTAAAACTTGTCAGTGTCATTTAAGCTCCTTTGTTTTTATTATCAACGTTTTAAATTGGTGTGAAGGGAATCAGAAGTCAAGATGGCAGCGTAGGCAGACTCTGAACTCACCTCCTCCCGCAGACACAGCCAATTTACAACTACTCATAGAAAAATTACCCCTGAGACAGAACTGAAAACTGGATAAGAAGAACTCCTGCAACAACGGACAATCCTAACTGAGGTAGAAGAGGCAGAAACTCCCTTCTGGAGAGAAAAACGCCACCGTCACAAGCCGCAGCGCCTCACGGCCTCCTGGGGGGCAGCCCACAGGTATACAGCCGCCCTGGAGGAGCGAGGCTCTGAGCCAGGGACCACCCCCGCTGTGGGCATTTTGTGGACCCAGCACAATTGAGACGAGTGGCATAATATCTGACTTTGCTGCTACTAAAACATTGGGGAGTACCCCCAGAAAAGCTGGTTCATAAAGAAACTAAAACCAGCTCTTAAAGGGCCCACGCACAAACTCACCCGTTTCAGAAAGCAACCTCAAATCACCAAAAGAAAGGTGCACGGTGCTTTGGTGAAAAGAGACTCACCTAATAGGCCCTGTGTGCATCTCGGTGAGAGGTGAGACCTCTCCAGGGACGGGGACATTGCGGCGGCCATTGTTGTGGCTTGGTGTGGGCGTGCTGACATAGAAGCCATTGGAGTTCTCCCTGGGACCTGCTAGCCCAGGGTCTGCCCCACCCGCTAGAGCACCGATTTAATCCAGCTCAGCCAGGGCAGGCAGCCCACCCTAGAGACTGGCGCCACCCAACAACAAGCCCTCAGGCAACTTGTGGGCCTGCATAGATTGGTGACTGGATTCTCTGCAGCCTGGCCACTGAGCCGACTTCAGTGGGGCGGGGCGTGCACAAGGAGCAGGGGGAGAGTGTGGGGCGGTGGCGGAGTGTGTGGGGATCCCACCGTGGAGAGACTGGGTCCACTTCGGGAGGTCGGGACGCGCACACGGGGCAGGACTGTGTGGATTGTGTGTGTGGATCTGTGGGCGGCAGGGATTGTCAGCTGCAGAGGACTTGTGCTTCTCGAAGGCCCACATAGGGGGTTTGCCCCACCTTCCAAAGCCTGAAACAATTGGGTGCTCATGTGCCTGAGGCCAGCGCCACCCAGCTGTAATCCTCAGAGAGCTAACAAGAGAACTAAAGGCTGGAGGTTTAGGCCCTGAGCCTAACAACCTGTCACGCTGGGGGCCTACTCACTTAAAAGAAATACTGCAGCACAAATGTGGTATTAGAACTTGCAACCAACTGTGCTGGGGCTCCCCACACCTGATAAAGAGACTGAAGGGCCCACAACAACTACAAGCAGCTGAGCATTACAACAGCTGGCCAGGAGCATAGCTCAGCCTTCCTGGGCGCCTACAGGGAGAGCAAAGAGGCCACAACAGAAGGACACACATAGCCCACATAGAGGTCACCCCTGGAACATTGAGAACTGAGGGAAGCAAACTGCAGGCCTGCTAAGCCATCACTTATATAAGGTCACCTATCCAAGAGCAGGAGACGTAGCTGACCTACCTAATACGTAGACACAAGCACAAGGAAAGAAGCAAAATGAGGTGGCAAAGGAATACATTCCAAGTAAGGGAACAGGACAAAACCCCAGAAAAGGAACTAAGTGAAACACAAATGAGCAACCTACCCAACAGAGAGTTCAAACTAAGAGTGTTAAGGATGCTCACTGATCTGGGGCGAAGAATAGATGAACTCAGTGAGAATGTCAACAAAGAAATGGAAGATATAAACAACAACCAATCAGAAATGAAGAATACAATACTGGAAATGAAAAATTCACTAGAGGAACTCAAAAGCAGAGTAGAGGATACAGAAGAATGGATCTGTGAGCCGGACGAAAGACTAGAAGAAATTACCCAAGCTGAATAGGTAAAAGAGAAAAGAATTAAAAAGAGTGAGGACAGTCTAAGGGACCTCTGGGACAACACCAAGCGCACTAACATCCGTGTTATAGGTGTCCCGGAAGGAGAAGAGCGAGACATGCGGGCAGAGAATCTATTTCAAGAAATAATAGATGAAAACTTCCCTAACCTAAGGGAGGAAACAGACATCCAAGTACAGGAAGCACAGAGAGCCCCAAACAAGATAAACCCAAAGAGGCCCACACCAAGACACATCATAATCAAAATGTCCAGAATTAAAGATAAAGAGAGAATCCTAAAAGCTGCAAGAGAAAGTCAAGTTACATACAAAGGAAACCCCATAAGGCTATCAGCTGACTTCTCAGCAAAAAACTTACAGGCTAGAAGAGAATGGCATGATATATTTAAAGTGCTAAAAGGAAAAAACTTACAGCCAAGAATACTCTACCCAGCAAGGTTATCATTCAAAATGGAAGGAGAGATCAAAAATTTCCCAGACAAGCAAAAATTAAAGGAGTTTGTCACCAAGAAACCAGTGCTACAAGAAATGTTAAAGGGACTGATTTAAGGGGTAAAGAGAAGACCACAAATAGGAAAAATTATCTATTTCCGTGATTAGAATGTAATGGATACAAATGCACAAAAAAGAGGTTAGATATGATATCAAAAACATAAAAGGAGGGAGGAGGGGAGTTAAGAGTACAGCTTTCAGACAGAGGTCAAACTAAAGTGACCATCAATTCTGTATAGAAGAAGAAAGGAACAGAGAAGGACTACTAAAACACTGAGAAAAAAAAAAAAAAGTTAAAAAATGGCAGTAAGTACATACTTATCAATAGCTACTTTAAACGTCAATGGACTAAATGCTCCAATTAAAAGGCATAGGGTGGCTGACTGGATAAAACAACAAGACCCATATATATGCTGCATACAAGAGACACACTTCAGACCTAAAGACACTCACAAACTGAAAGTGAAGGGATGGAAAAAGATACTCCACACAAATGGCAATGAATAGAAAGCGGGGGTAGCAGTACTCATATCAAACAAAATAGACTTTAAAACAAAAACTGTAAAAAAAGACAAAGAAGGGCATTACATAATGATCAAGGGAACAATCCAACAAGAGGATATAACACTTGTAAATATCTACGCACCCAATGTAGGAGCACCTAACCATATAAAGCAATTATTAACAGACATAAAAACAGAAATAGACAGTAGCACAATAATAGTAGGGGACTTTAACACTCCACTTACACCAACAGATAGATCATCCAAACAGAAGATCAATAAGGAAACATTGGCCTTAAATGATACAGTAGAACAGATGGACCTAGTAGATATATACAGAGCATTCCATCCAAAAACCGAAGAATACACGTTCTTTTCAAATGCACATGGAACATTCTCCAGGATTGATCACATATTAGGCCACAAAACAAGTCTCCATAAATTTAAGAAGATTAAAATAATACCAAGCATCTTTTCTGACCACAACGGTATGAAACTAGAAATCAACTACAGGAAGAAAATCAGAAAATCCACAAATACGTGGAGATTAAACAAAATGCTACTGAACAACGACTGGGTCAACAAAGAAATCAAAGAAGAAATCAAAAAATAACTGGAGATAAATGAAAATGAAAATACAACATACCAGAATTTATGGGATACAGCAAAAGCGGTTCTAAGAGGGAAGTTTATAGCAATACAGGCCTATCTCAACAAACAAGAAAAATCTCAAATAAACAATCTAACAATGCACCTAAAGGAACTGGAAAAAGAAGAACAAACCAAGCCCAAAATCATTAGACAAAGGGAAATAATAAAAATCAGAGCAGAAATAAATGAAATAGAGACCAAAAAAACAATAGAAAAAATTAATAAAACCAAGAGCTGGTTCTTTGAAAAGATCAACAAAATTGACAAACCTTTAGCTAGACTCACCAAGAAAAAAAGAGACAAGGCACAAATAAGTAAAATCAGAAATGAAAGAGGAGAAATTACAACAGACACCTCAGAAATACAAAAGATTATAAGAGAATACTATGAAAAGCTATATGCCAACCAATTTGACAATCTGGAAGAAATGGATAAATTCTTAGAATCATACAACCTTCCAAAATTGGATCAAGAAGTAGAGAATTTGAATAGAACAATCACCAGTAAGGAGATTGAAACTGTAATCAAAAACCTCCCCCAAAATAAAAGTCCAGGACCAGACGGCTTCCCTGGGGAATTCTAGCAAACATTCAAAGAAGACTTAATACCTATTCTTCTCAAATTCTTCCAAAAAATTGAGGAGGGGGGGAAGCCCCCTAACTCATTCTATGAAGCCGACATTACCCTGTTACCAAAACCAGACAAGGACAACACACAAAAAAGAAAATTACAGGCCAATATCACTGATGAACATCGATGCAAAAATCCTCAACAAAATACTAGCAAATCGCATACAACAATACGTTAAAAAGATTATACACCATGATCAAGTGGGATTTATTCCAGGTATGCAGGGATGGTTTAACGTTCGCAAATCAATCAACGTAATATGCCACATTAAAAAATGAAGAATAAAAATCACACGATTATCTCAATAGATGCAGAGAAAGCATTTGACAAGATACAACATCCATTTATGATAAAAACTCTGAATAAAATGGGTATAGAAGGAAAGTACCTCAACATAATAAAGACCATATATGACAAACACACAGCTAATATCATCCTCAATGGTGAAAAACTGAAAGCTATCCCTCAAAGAACAGGAACCAGACAAGGATGCCCACTGTCACCACTCCTATTTAACATAGTACTGGAAGTCCTTGCCAGAGCAATCAGGCAAGAGAAAGAAATAAAAGGGATCCAAATTGGAAAGGAAGAAGTGAAACTGTCACTATTTGCAGATGACATGATTTTATATATAGAAAACCCTAAAGAATCCACCAGAAAACTTTTAGAAGTAATAAACGAATATGGTAAAGTTGCAGGATACAAAATCAACATACAAAAATCAGTTGCATTTCTATACACTAACAACAAAGTAGCAGAAAGAGAAATTAAGAATACAATCCCATGTACAATTGCAACAAAAAGAATAAAATACTTAGGAATAAACTTAACCAAAGAGGTGAAAGAGCTGTACACGGAAAACTATAAAACATTGCTGAAAGAAATTGAAGAAGACACAAAGAAATGGAAAGACATTCCGTGCTCTTGGATTGGAAGAATTAACATAGTTAAGATTTCCATCCTTCCTAAAGCCATCTATAGATTCAATGCAATCCCTATCAAAGTTCCAACAACAGTTTTCACAGAAATAGAACAAAGAATCCTAAAATTTATATGGAACAACAAAAGACCCCGAATAGCTAAAGGAATCCTGAGAAAAAAGAACAAAGCTGGAGGTATCACACTCCCTGATTTCAAAATATACTACAAAGCTATAGTAACCAAAACAGCATGGTACTGGCACAAAAACAGACACACAGATCAATGGAATAGAATAGAAAGCCCAGAAATAAACCCACACATCTATGGACAGCTAATCTTTGACAAAGGAGCCAAGAACATACAATGGAGAAAAGAAAGTCTCTTCAACAAATGGTGTTGGGAAAACTGGATAGCCACATGCAAAAAAATGAAAGTAGACCCTTACCTTACGCCATGCACAAAAATTAACTCCAAATGGATTAAAGACTTGAATGTAAGACCTGAAACTATGAAACTTCTAGAAGAAAACATAGGCAGCACGCTCTTCGACATCAGTCTTAGCAACATGTTTTCAAGCACCATGTCTGACCGGGCAAGAGAAACAATAGAAAAAATAAACAAATGGGACTACATCAAACTAAAAACTTCTGCACAACAAAGGAAACCATCAGCAAAACGAAAAGTCAACCTAACAATTGGGAGAAGATATTTGCAAACCATACATCTGATAAGGGCTTAATCTCCAAAATATATAAAGAACTCATGCATCTCAACAACAATAAAACTAACAACCCAATTAAAAAATGGGCTAAAGACTTGAACAGACATTTCTCCAAAGAAGATATACAGATGGCCAACAGACACATGAAAAGATGTTCAAAATCATTAACTATCAGGGAAATGCAAATCAAAACTACAATGAGATATCACCTCACGCCTGTCAGAATGGCTATAATTAACAAGACAGGAAACAACATGTGTTGGAGAGGATGTGGAGAGAAGGGAACTCTCATACACTGCTGGTGGGAGTGCAAACTGGCGCAGCCACTATGGAAAACAGTATGGAGATTCCTCAAAAAGTCAAGGATAGAACTACCATATGATCCAGCTATTCCACTGTTGGGTATTTATCCAAAGAACTTGAAAACACCAATGCGTAAAGATACATGCACCCCTGTGTTCATTGCAGTGTTATTCACAATAGTCAAGACTTGGAAGCAACCTAAGTGCCCATCAAGGGACGAATGGATAAAGAAGATGTGGTATATACACACAATGGAATACTACTCAGCCATAAGAAACAATGAAATCCAGCCATTTGTGACAACATGGATGGACATTGAGGGCATTATGCAAAGTGAAATAAGTCAGAGGGAGAAGGTCAAATACGGTATGATTTCCTTCATTAAGTAGTAGATAATAACAACAATAAACAAACATATAGAGACAGAGATTGGATTGGTGGTTACCAGAGGAGAAGGAGAGAGGGAGGAGGGCGAAAGGGATAATTCGGCACATGTGTGTGGTGATGGGTTGTAATTAGTATTTCGGTGGAGAACATGATGTAATCTATGCAGAAATAGAAGTATAATGATGTACACCTGAAATTTATACAATGTTATAAACCAATGTTCCTGCAATAAACAAAAAACTAAAAAAATAAATAAAATAAATTGGTGTGAAGGAAGTTCCTCATCTTTAAAGAAGGATTGCTGTCTCATTACCCCTGCAAGGACTGTATCCTAATTCCCTACATCAGGATACTAGATGGCTCCCAATTTAATAGTGAGCTTTCTAAGTTGGTCAAGCTTTTAAAAAATTTTTTAATTGTTGGAAATAGTTTTATGTCTAGTTTATAGCTGAAAATCAGTCATGGAATTTCTTAGACGTAAATACATTCAGATAGTTCTTGTCTCTCACAACTGTGTTTAGTGTTACTACAACCACAATGAATTGTACTTCCTTCCTGCTTAGTCAACACGACAGATGAGATTAATAAACATTTAAAGAGGCAATCAGGTATATTAAACTAGCAAATGGATAATTTCTGTTTCTGTGTGTGTGTGTGTTCATGCACACATAGGATCTTTGTGGAGTTCAATACAACGTAAAGGCATCTTGGAGATTTTTCTTCATCTATTCATGAAAATCATTTAAAAACTAGAAAATTAAGCTATATTTTGATTTATTTTGGCAATGGATTTGACCAAGTTTGCTGAGGAGGGGCCAATCCCTTAAATGGTAAAAGTTCATGTATGCATGCCTGCGGTCTGAATCTCCTTCAGAAACATCATATCAGTTGTCAAAAGAATATTTATCCAATGAAAGGCATAAAACCTCTGAAAATAAGAGAACAGATTGTTTAATAGCAATATTCCCTACACAGACGAATATGAGATTAGGTAATAAACCAGTCTTTCATCCCGTGACTCCTCGCCATGTGGTCTCTGCAGGTCTGTGAAAGAAGCAGGCATTTATTACTTCATATGTCCTCTGATACTTTGGGATTATCACTTAATTAACTCAGTATAAATAGATTGAACAAGTGGTGTAAATCCCAGTGGACACAACACGTAGAATTCTACCATGCATCCTCTAAAGAAATCCTGGAAAACGAACTGACAAGGAATAGAGAAGTGACACCTGCTTCAGATCAGGATTTGAGTTTACGACAAACACTTTTTATTTTTCTGCACATATATTTTAGTTTAGGCTGGTACATTAAGAAGTTATAAATAGGGAGACAGACAGATCTATTCATTGAAATAATATAGGACCTTCTCCATGCCTCTCAGTTTGGGGAAATATTAAAGGATTAGAGATTAGTTTAAATTCCAGACACAATTTTAAATACTTGCTCTCTTATGGCTGTTGTAGGCAATAAAGAACATCTGTGTGTTATTTGTTGTAAAAGTTTAAGAAAGAGATATAACTAATGTGATTGAGGTTTATTATTTCTTAAAGTTCTCCTCAAAAGTGAACTTAAACCTTTTAATCAAATCTCTCTGTGACCATTTAGGAATCTGATTCAACTCTTTTTGAGAGTACTCTACACAGAATAGTTTTAGAAATGTATTAGGTCAGATCAAAAGTAGTTAGCTAGATGTTTTAACCCAAATTGCGTCTAAAAGCAAGCATCAAAAAAAAAAAAAATCTATAATGCAATTTTAGCCAAACTATATCTTAGAAGCCAGTTATAGCAGTAACTTTTCCTGGACTATAAAGGTCAGTGGACCTTTGTAAATGGAAATAAATATTCATATCAATTGTTATCCAAAGTGCACTGGACGTTTTATAGTTTAATATATTTTAAAGTATATAAAGCATAGCAAACTGAAGCATAATTTTGCTGAGCTTAACCACAATTATTTTAGACCTTAAATAAACAAATACATTTGTGTTTGCATCTAAAGACAGAAAGGTGGCTTAATAACAAAACCTTTAGTAAGCGACATCTCTGCTCCACGAAAGTCTCTTCTGAATCTTTACAAGATGTCTCAGATGCAGATCAATTGAATACATCACAGTCTATTATGCAGAGATGTTTTGCCCACTGATACAAAAAAGACCCCTCAGTTTAAAAAAACAAGATGCTTAAATAAGGGACTCTGAGAGTCTGTTTTACTTGGTCAAAACTTCTGGTATGCTGACGGATAGGGACTTTGGAGAGCCATCTATTTTAACAAGCTGTTTGTACTTATTCATCCCAATGACCAAGGTTTTCATTTGAAGTGACTATAGGGTCATCACGTAATGAGTGATGTCACAAGATTGTTGTAGTAAGATACAAAAAAATGAATAAATAGCAAAATACTGTTTCTTTTTTTTCTAGATAATTATTTTATAGAAATTATCTGCACATTCAAGGATTTTGGTACTCTCTCATTTTCCCATATTCTATTTCTTGACTTATACATATAAGTTATAAATAAGATGGGCTTTAGAAGGTCATTTAAATTACTAACACAGTAAACAGTGTTGGTTTTTATTCCACATTTCCCTTCTCAAGTGCATCAGGGAAGTATTTGTGGGAGTGCTGCCTACAGAAAAGGGCGCTTTCTCTAAGAAATGGCGTAAGGAATCAGTTTATGCTGTGGATGAGAATGGAGACAATCCAGGAGGAAATTCTCATTTTGAATCCATCACTCGGAGATGCATGTGTCTGGAGGAGAGAACCTGGCCTCCCATGTGGCCGCTTGAATACTGAGGACAAACTAAGGCCTGATGTATCACCCTCAGTACTGGTCAAGTCTCAAAGACACCGTGATTCAAGCAGCACTTTTTATAACAGCTTTTTGGACCCGATGCCTCTGCAGTTCTCAGACTCAGAGCTAACCAAATTGACTACCAGGGACAGGCTCAGACCTGCCGCCAGAGAAATGCAGTCTTGACTGTACGCAGCCAGGAGGTACTGTTAGTGCACTTTCAGTCCACTCTACCTCGACTTCCTGTGAGTTTCATTTCCCTGGTGAATGTCTTTTCTCAAGCCCCAACATCCTGCTGGTGGCTCCAATTATTTCTGACAATACACCTGCCTGATCTTTAGCAAATTGTCTCCACTCTCACTTTTGAATAGCCACTTAGATTCTGATCTCATGATGTGGTTTTGACAAATATCAGAATAATAAGTATTTATAAGTATCATGACTATAAAGAGAAAAAATTTCTTGAGAAATAATTTCTCCTAAGTATCATGAGAATAAAGAGAAGTAACTCTTTAATAGTTTGTGTAATTAAATATTATTATATTCACTATTGTAATCCTGTACTGCCCTTGGAATGACCTACACATTTGGAATTACTTTCTGAATTTCATTTCCATCTACGCTTCACTGAAAGAATTAGCTTAGGTTTCCCCTCCACCTTTGCACTGTTAGTCCTCTGCTGACCTGTTGCGTCTTCCTGATTTTGGGTCCTATCATTGTTGGTCTGTTCAACATTTTTTTGAACATGTTTTGCTTATAACAACATGCTGAAACTGAACCCATTTTAACTCCCAATTAAGGATCCTGGACTCTTTAATTTAAATCCAGTTCTTGGCGATCAATAGGCACATATACTAGCACTGTTTTTAAAGGGCAGGTCCCTTTACCATGCAAGAGGTAAACATGGCTTCTCACGGATTTCTCTATAATAAATAATAGACCATCCAGTGATTTGCTCTAAGATATAAGGGAACACCTGGCCCATTCTTAAAATAAATCAATATCATAAATTTATCACCTAGTGTCAAGAGGGCTATTTCCAGCTGAATTAATTGCTTTTGTTGATTTTTTTTTTCAGGACAGAAGCACGGATTTTGACTTATTTGTTAACCAGGCCATTACTTCAAACTAACAGCAATAATGAAAAAATTTAAAGTCTATTATTTATTGATTGTGTCTACTACGCACCCCAGCATTGTTAGGTGATAGATATGTAGATACATACATAGATGGATAATCTAATATAATCCTTACAATAATTTTATTGTTGTTATTATTATTATTAGCTCCACTTTTCTGACGTGGAAACAGAGAATCACGTTAAGTTTAGAGGTGTGAAATCTAGTATGAATTACAAGGAACATTGCATTTCGAGTCTACATGACTCCAAAAGAACCAAAACTTAGGTTCTTTCCACTATCTCCAACGTTTCAAATTAGGATTCAATCACCTCTTCCTTGAGGGTATGGAGGCAACTCCCTGCCGCTAAATTAAGCCAAAACCGAGGCTACAAGTAAATATGCCTATAGCCACAAATTTCGAGAAAATACACATCTCTAAGTACTATTTAGTATTGAAATGGATTCTTGCTAGAAAAGAAAAGATATATATTTCTGTTTTCAGTTTTGAAGAACTTGGCAACAGAAATGAGGTAAGCACTTTTCTGGGATATATATCATCTAGTTATTTTTCTGCAAATACAAACAGTCTAATCAATAAACTTGCAGATTGATCAGTGAGTTCATAAGTTGTTTGCTATTAATAAAGTTAATTCTTCATCACATATACATTTTTCATTATAAGTATACATTTTATAAGCATACTTTTTATAAGTATATATTTTAATGTAAAGATTATGATACCAATATACTACAATTAGAATGGTTTTTTTTTAATGTTGGAGGTTTTGAGAGGTACTACTTACTTACACTTCTCTCTTTCATGTTTTGAACCAGTTGAGAGATAGATATAGGAATGAAGTGAAACTTTAATAATACATCATTTTTATTGCTGTCAAAACTGGATTGAAAAAGTAGCCTGGGTTAAAGTTTAAAATGTGTGATCTATCCTGTGAACTGTACTTAACCATTAAATCGCAGGTCGAGCAAATGTTGAGACAAAGAATGAAAGAAAGAAAAGGGAGGAGAGAGAGAAAGAGAGAATATCAAGAAGTCAGCTTATATATGAGTACTATTTTTAATGCATTAACTCTATCACTTTTTCTCTCTTGAGGTGAGATAAGTGAGAAAAATACACAGATACACAGAATTCCTGAAGATATTACCTCATTACTGCTTCTGCTTGGAGGATGGAATGGCCACCTATGCATAAAAACATAACAAAGGGAAAATAGTGTCTCCCCAATAAATTTGGTGGGAAACTAAAATAGTTCAGATCATATGTATTGTAAGTAAGAGATGAGATCATATGCTGAGAATAAACTGAGAGATATTGAAGATTGAGGATTAAATAAACAGAAACTGGCAATGAACGAATTAATCTTAAGTAGTTACAATACACACAGATATTACAAAGGCTTAACTGAATATGTTTGTAATTGTTAGAAGGGGTAGTAGATAGTAGTATATACCAGGGAGGTCCATAACGCCGTGAAAAGCCAGAAATATGGTAAGAAGTATTTAAGAACGACATGGAGAAAAACAGAAGTAATGTACTATGGACCATTCATATAGTAACAGGGTATGCTTTCCTAAAATCACAAATTTGTGCAATGACAAGAAGTAATTTTGACCCAGACAATTAATGTTAAATAAAGAACAATCATTTGTACAAGTTACAAACAGAAAAAGCTCATGATGCACAATGATGGAGAGAGATTTTCATACAAGACCAGATGGATTTCCAAGAAATTAATAGTATGGCATTGCTTATTTTCTTTTGGTCCAGACTTTGTGCTTTAGTTTTGTAGGCTTAGAAATTGCCATTGTCAGCTTATCAAGATTATATCCATCTCTCCAGGCCTACTTAAGTTAACAAAAGAGAAAATATTTATTAGATTAAAAAGAAACAAAATCCAACTGGCTAGTTTAGAGGAGAACTATGAAGAATATAACCAGATGGCTATGTCCTCCAGCCAATTCATTTTTCCTGTGATTATTGGAAATCACATCAGAATCAATAGGTTTGTTCGGTGGGAAAGGAAGAAATAGAGAACTCAATATTTAATGATATCAGACTGAAATTGCCTGACATATACCTCTCCTCAGGATGGAGGTAGGGAGTGCAACAAGACTCTAAGAAGTTCAGATCTTGAACTGGGGCATTGTCCACCATTGTCTCTGCAATATCTCTCCAAATTTTAAACAAATATTCTCTTTCCCATCATGTGCTGATTTTAAGATTTAACACTGAGGACTATTTTATTTTTATTTTTTGATCTGCAATTGGTATGTGGAGATTTACACATATTACTCAGAACACTGATAAATTCTTGACAAGACTTATTAATAACTGATTCTCTAAGTTAAGAAAAGGATGAAGAGAATGGTTCTTTTAATTGTAAATCTGAACATGAAGGACTGATACATGAATTGGACCTTTTAGCTTTCTCTTCTAGAAAAATATCTGGTACCCTACATTATATTAAATCATGTGAAAGACTTCAAAGAAATAGCCTCCATAGGCAAAGCTTCTCAAAGAGAAAATAAAAAGTTACAATAGAAGCACTACATAATTAAATTTTTATAATTTGAAATGCTACAAAAAGAGAAAAAAGAGGTAAGTCTATGAAAACCAAACTGGCTGTTTATGAATTCACATCTTTGGGATATTTAAAACAAATAAAAGGAAAAGAAAGATTATATGTATCTTCACTGGGGAAATTTAAAGTTTAAGCGAAATTGCTAAGAAAATGAATCATGGGCAGAAAAAAGATAACCCTTGGTGCTGGCCCGGTGGTGCAAGTGGATAAGTGTGTGCGCTCCGCTGTGGCAGCCCGGGGTTCACCGGTTCGGATCCCGGGCACGCACCAATGCCCCACTTGCCAAGCCATGCTGTGGCGGCATCCCATGTAAAGTGGAGGCAGATGGGCACGGATGTTAGCTCAGGGCTAATCTTCCTCAGCAAAAAGAGGAGGATTGGCATTGGATGTTAGCTCAGGGCTGATCTTCCTCACACACACACAAAAATATATATCTATAACCCTTGAAAGTAATAGAGGCAAAAATGGCCAGGCCACTTTGTTCTACCCTGACAAGTTTGCTTTCTCCAGTCAGATGCCCTAAATCTTTACATATGGGGAGGTGTACATTATGAAATACAAGTAGCCTATAGGTAATTACTATTAAAATATTCAGAATGTTCAACCCATATTTGCCTGGGTAACTAACCAACTCTCAAAAAACAGTGACCTAAACCCACATTTCCAAGAAGCATTTTGCCTAGAGATTGATCTGCCAAATAGTCAGTCAGCTTAAATTCAGCCTCCCTTTAAGTAATTTGAAGCTATTTTAAGACCTGTTGTCTTTGTTGCTGTTGTATTATTTTGAATTATTATTTTCTTATAGGCGCATTTTTTCTTTCATCTCTTCAATCTCTTTGGAATATTTTGAAACATTTTACTTCTTTAGTTAAAGATTCTCCAAAAATATTTTATTTCTTATAATTAATACGTAAGGAACATTTATAGTAGTCTTTGGAAATTTTATCCACTGCATTTGTGCCTTTGTTCTTGCTCTTTTATTCCATTGTGTATGCCTGTGTTTACTCCATGCATAAACAAATTAGTACTTGCCAATATTCATTTTTGTTAGTGTTTTCTTAGGTATTGATATTCTGATAGGAGAAAAATGGGGAATTGGATGAGTCGGAACGTTATTGAACTCCATTAAATCTTATTTTTCAAGATAATTTTTTTCGATGTAAAAGTGAAACAAAAGGATACACTGAACATTGATATCACTGTTAATAGCTAAAATTTCACTGTTGTTTAAAAGCAAGTAATGATTGTCCACTTTAGATAGTCAGCAGTTAGTTGACTATTGAGCAAAGTCATGTATAGCACACTGTTTAAGAATTGTAAATTAGCAGGGATTCCTCACTCACTAGTGCACAAATGTTGGCTGCAATTAATTTTTTTCAGTGATTAGTTATGTAAATAGTCTTTGAGCTAGAGACTTAAGTTAAAATCCCAACCCAGACACATTACAAGTATATAACCTTATCTACCCTATCTCCCAGTCCCCAGTTTGTCCCCAGACACTCCAGGGAATCTGTCATGTGTAAAATATGCAACTACTGACCTTAATACATAGATTTGACCAGCTGTTCACTTTGCTACTAGACCTGCTCCTATAGAAGCCACAACTTTTAATGCAGTCAATCCCCGTAAGACTGGCAAACTGAGCTTCTCTATTTGATACTGTGGAATATTGATAATAAATGAGATAAAAGAGGATTTTCTGGATCAGGCTACCTAAATTTGAGCTGTATTTTTGAATGAGTCAGTTGTACAAGAAGGATTCTCAGAGACAGTCATCAGGAAGAGTCATGTCAGGCCACAGGGGAGAGGGGAGATTTGAGGTTCCGGTACCTGGTCACCAGGAGCTGGGAAGCTTACACTCCTGAAGGCTGGATGGGAAGGACAAAAGTGAATAAAGCAGGAGAACCTGTCCTGGAGAAGGCACTCAGGTAAGCCAATCTGGTACAAGTCCAATAGCACTTTAGGGTTAGAAAGCTCTATGATGCCAGAGTGTTAGTGTACACACTATAGACTGGTGTAGCCCAGAAGGTTATGACTCTGCTCTTCTGTGGACTATGCCATGTTTTCCTCAAGGAAATGAACAAAATAGAGCAAGAGCAATGTGAGGCCCTTGCCTTCTTATCTGTCACCCCTCACATGCCAACCTATAGCTCTTACCTGCATTTGGCCTTTCTATAATGGCAAGAAATATAGCTCCTTTGCCAAACTACTTGATGCTCCTAGGTAGCATAGCAAAGGCAAGCTAGTCTTGACAGAGATTTCCAGAGCAAATCTATTTTAAAAAATGCAAAAGAGGGAAATACAGGCACATAGCTTTAAAATTTCAGAGTAGTGTTGTCCTGCTTGGAGCTTGTCAAAAGGTGAAAGCTTAAGCCAGGGAAAAAGAAAGGTGTGGGGGCCAGTCATTCTAAAACTGGGGTAACAAGGATTCAATAGAACAGTTGTTAAGAACAGATAATAATAAGAGGTTTATAATTCATTCAACCAACATTTATTTTCAAATTATCTAATATCTGCCAGTCATTTAGCCAGGTACCAGATGCTGAGTATATAGGAAAGGATAAAACCAATGGCATAGAGAAGACATAGCTACCACATATAATTCTTTCCATTTTTTGTAACAAGGACACTGGTCTCCAGTCAGGAAAGAGTATAACAAACAGAGTCCTAGATATATGAGGAGTGGATGGAGAAGGAATTAACTAAGTTAAAGCTTTTGGGCTTAGGCAAATTACAACCCAGAACCTGCTAACAATTTGAGAATGAGAAAAGTATCAAAACTCTACCGTCCTGACTTTCAATCAAGGGGGAAAAGCATATTCAGAAAAATACAAATTAATAACCTCAACTTCACTAATTGAACGAATATTTGCATATTTATTGAGCAAGATATCACAGGAACTGGACAGAGTTTACCGTCTAGTGGGGACATAATGTTAAATTAGTTAATTAATTAATGTAACTAATTAGTTAATTAGTCAGACAGTAAGGTGAATACTATGATGATAGAATGTGCATGTATACATAAGGTTAAAAAAGAAACATGCCTACATCTCCTTGGAACTGGAAAGAAAGTATATTGGTGAAGTTGCCAGTAACAGAATACTGAACTAAACGTGGTGTAAACACTGAGGACATTTATCACCTAACATAAAAGGATCCCAGGTGGTTCGGCAATGTTATGAAGTCCTCAAGTTCCTTTCATTGGTCTGCTCAACCATATCTCCCCACACCCCAAACACCTCATTTTAACAAATGGCATTTGTTTGCCATTTGTTAACAAATGCCACAATGGCATTGGGGCAGTCATGGTCTATTTCTTTGTATTGGGGAGCAGTCTACTCCTGGAGCCTTTTACTTCCCGAACTCTAAACAAAGTGCAAGATCCATTAGGCAGGAAAGGAAGGATATGGTTATTCTGAGGACTTCAATAGGATCTGCCACTGGAAACTTACATAGAACCATCAACCTTTTGCCTTGGACTTGATACATGCAGGATCTACTAATCCATTGGGCACAATAGGTATAGTGCCCAGGACTCACAATATCTTTGGGGCCAAGAAAATGTTTTAATTTCCTTTAAATCAGATGAAAAAAATAAATTTTTAGATATAAGAATATATTTTAATATGGAACATCGATATATTCATATTTATATGAATGTGATTGTGAACCATACATTTTAATATTTTTCTATAGGGGGAGGGGCCCATGGAAGTCATAACACAGCCCTGGTTGCATGACTATAGCATGCCAGGTGCACAAAGAGAGGAAGCGCATTCTGGTGAAGGGAACAGCATATGCTTTCCTCACAAGAAAGATGAACCATCCCATTTCAGAGGACTGGATATCCATACTCTCAAATCCCCAAGTGGTCCTAGATTCGTTATGTGCATCATCAGACATCTGCAGTGAGGATTCTCAGATTAATTTGTTCCAAGTCAATTTCCAATTAAACTGGATGTAATAGATTTTCCCAGGGGTGCCAATGAAAATAAGGCAGCAACACAATTTTAACAGTTTTTCCTTCCTATTTTTCAAAATGATAGATCAGTATTTCCAAAAGGAAGGTGTGCCCTTTTTAAGACTAGCTCTGTGTTCCATAAACACTGTGCCCTATACATATGTGCACAGCACACACACATATATTTTTGCTTTTTGACATCTTTTCTAAACTGGTACATTTGATAAGTGGCTCTCTCTCTATTTTTGCTGTCAAGGTCCTTTATTGGCCAGCTGGTTGGAAAAAAAGACGATGAAAGTCGATTTGCTTTTGCTCAGAAACAAATCTGTCATATCACTGATGTTCTACTACGGTGGCCTTGTGGGACTGAGGGATGTCAGTCCTCCTCCTTTAGGGCACTTCCTGCTGAAACACACATACAACAGATTTTCTTCTAGATGAATTGGGCCTCAGAATGGCAATCAAGGTTGTCATGTCAGAAAAGAACTGAAGTCAGAAAAAAATTGTCTACATATTTCCAATAATCAGAGTACTTTAAGAAGGTTCTTATAAGATATCTGCAGACTTTCAAGATTTTCTGGCCTCATTTTTACAGAACAAAACTGCAAAGCTGAGAGATCAAAGCGTCAGAGCTTCTCTGGCAGAAATAAATGTAGTTCAAACATTAGTAAATATGTATGCTGTAATGAAAATATCATGTTATAATACACTTCCCCACTCTCAGTTGTGAATTTCCATGAGAATTATTTCCAAAGACAAGCTGCAGGGAAAACACCAATTAATCTGCTGAGTGAATTTTTGAATCCATTCTCAATGCTGAGACCCCCTCCTGGTGCTTGGTAATTACTCCAATATTTTCTGCACGCTTGTTTAAATGGCTTCCTCTTGAGCTTCCTGTGAAGAAGGCCTTTCTCTCTGCCGGTCTGAAAAGCAGCTTGCCTTATCGCTCTGCCTCTTTCCATCTGCAAATCGTGGGGGGTCTCGCTAATCATTGTCATTGGAACATTGGATGAGCAGTCTGGGGACATAGATAGATGCGACACCAAAGGAGACCAGGGACTTTCCAACAGAGCGCTCATCTCGGTAAACGCATCACGCCCTCCCAGATTCAAAGCTGGAGATGAACTCTTTTAAAGCAAAGACCTGTACCTTAAGTATACAGATACAGTGATCAAAGTTATTATCACTCTTTTCAAAGGGCAGAGATTCATTAGAATGGTGTTTTGTTACTTTTGACAGAAAATACTTGGTCTTTGTGAAGAGCAACAGTAACAGAAAAATACAATACGGGAGGAATAAAGTAAGAGGAAAGGGAAAATGATTTTAAACAAAAATGCTATTTATACAGAAATACAATTTAAAAAGCAATGGATGCAGAAGAAAGAAGTTGTGAAGTGTTGGATTGTGAAAGAACTTCAAAGTGTATTCAAATGTCACATTGATTTTTCTTACATCTTTAAGTAATAAATTTCAAAAGATAAGTGTGATCCACAATTTATCCACACATGATATATCTAGAGACAGAGAAAACAAAGCACAGTCATATTTTTTCATATGAAAGAATCCTCATATCAGAAATATTTATCCTTTCTTTTTCTTAAATAAGGATGGTTTTCATACTTTCAGAGACTGACATGTGAACGTCAGTTTCTAAATAAGTTGGTTCACAGGTTCCTTGAGACTGTCTGTATCTGAGGACAAGCTATGCTGCTTTACTTGGAGTGTAATAAGTCAGTGTGTGTAATCTAGTTCAAAAAACTAAAAGATGTCATCTAACGAATATGAGCAATGAGCTTTTTTTGATGGACAAGTATTTGAACAAAAGAAAATGAAGTAGGTGCCGGCCTGGTGGTGCAGTGTTAGGTGTGCCGCTCTGCTTCCGTGGCCCGGGGTTCCCTGGTTTGGATCCTGGGCAGGCACCGATGCACTGCTTGTGGAGCCATGCTGTGGTGGCGTCTCCTGTAGAGTAGAGGAAGATGGGCCCAGATGTTAGCCTGGGGCCAATCTTCCTCAGCAAAAAAAGAAAAAAAAAAAAAAAAGAGGAGCATGGGCATCTGATGTTAGCTCAGGGCTGATCTTCCTCACACACAAAAAAAGAAAAGAAAAGAAAAGAAAATTAAGTAAGAGGTTAATGGAAAATGTCAATTCTTTTAATCTTAGGATATAAAAATCTCAGTTCAATTAATTCATCTCTGAACTGTCTGAATCCCAATATTAAAAACGTTTGAGATACCTTCTCATTTATAATCCCTGTGATTTCTACAACATAGACTTGTAATATCACAAACATTATTGTTCTACTTGCTGTCATCAAAATGAAGTAAAATATTTAGAATATTTAGAAAAAATATTTAGAAAACTTCTATCACTTCCATTTTATTTTATTTTATGCAATAAATATTAAAAATAAACTCATTTTATCTTAATGCAATATCTATACATTATAGTTCACAATTTTACCCATAAAATGGAAGAGCCAGTCATAACAATAGAGTGGAGTCTGAAAACCAAGAAGAAACCTCAGTTAAGATTCAATGGTCTGTATCAATCTCTAATTTGTCTCTTCTTGTTCTCTCTTGAGAATTCATGCTAATCAGAAATTGCCTCTGCCACTTCATCAAAATGTCCCCATGTTATCCAGTTGTTCCCTATTGCTAAAAACCAATGGTCAATTCTCAATTCTCATCTTGGTTGACTTCTTAGCGACGTTTGTCATGGTTTCTCAGGCCCTTCTCCTTGAATGGTTGCTTCCTGGACTCCAGGACAAAATTCTCTCCTGACTTGCATCCTGTATCACTGGCCACTTCTTCTGGTTTATTCTGATTTTGTTGGTTTATCTGCATTCCCTTGATTTCTAATCATTTAAATTTCCTACTGCTAAGTCCTCGGATCTTTCCTCTCTATCTACATGACTCCCTTGGAGATCTCATTCACTCGCATAGTTTTAAATACCATCTATATGCCTATGATTCAGACATTGAAATTTTCATCCTGCTTGTCCACCTTGTAGTCCAGACTCTTATATCCAAGTTTTTACTTTGTCTAACCACTTTAATGAATGGTAAACATCCCAAACTTAACACACTCAAAACAAAACTCCAAATCTTTCCCCAAATATTCTCCTCCTGAGGTTTCCTAAACTCAGTAAATGGAAAAACCATTTTATCATTGCTGAGGCAAAAAACCTTTGGGCGACTGACTCCTCTGTTTCTTTAACAGTCCACACTTGATATAACAGCAACGTGTTAACACGACAGCCAGAATGATCCTTTTAACACTCAAGGCAGATCACGTCACTCTTCTACTCCAAACTGTCAATGGCATTCTATGTTGCTTAAATAGAAAAACCATGTTTTCTTCCAATGGGCTATAGGATAAAGTTTATTACTACTTCTCTGAATTCATCATCCCTTACTTTTGCCTTTGCTCGTTAAATAACTGTCACTTTAGACTCCTGCGTTTCCTAGACCAGGCCCAACGTGCTCTCATCTTCGCTTTCCTGGTCCCTCTGTCTTGAAATCTCATCCTCCACGTTTCCCCTTAGGTTACTCCATCATTTCCTTCAGGTCTTTGTTCATACACTAACTACGCTTTTGTTAGTGACCTTGGGTAAACTATCTTAACTTTCTGGTATACATTTTTCTCATTGGTACAATATTGATAAAATTATTTTATGGAATCATTGTAAGATTTAAATGAGATAGTACAAGAACATTAATAAAAGCCTTATGAATGATATACATCTCAGTCCACAACAAAACATGATACTAGAGGTATATAACAGCAGACTCTATAAAAGCTCAAATTATGCTAAAATAAAGTTTACACCAGCACCTCTCCACCCCTTAAAATGAGATGACAGATTTACCTAGTCTTCCTAGAAATCAACCAGTAAAGGAAAGATTAGTAACAATGCAGACAAGCAGTCAAAGTATTTGACCAGAACTAGAAAATCCATGTTGTATGTAAAAGCAACAAAGTGAAGAGAGTTTAACGAGGATATTCTTCAAAATGAGGTGTCTCAGAAGAGTCCTGTGCTACAGTACTTTATTAACTCAAATCAAATGTTTTAGAATGTTTCAGAACCAGTGCTGTCTCCAGAGTCATCACGTACACCAGGAGTCACACTGGAGAAGTAGCAGTGTACTTGATGACATGGCCTTTGGTGCTTAATCATTTGGGCTCAAATCAACAGTCTTCTACTTACCAGTAGGTAAGTGTAGCATGAATCCACATTGGGCTAGTTATTCTATCTCTCTAGTTACCTAACTTTTCCCAACGTCTGGATTTGAAAAGGGAGAAGAGTGAGACTACTTACTATTTTTGTGAGAAATAAATAATCAGTGATATAAACACTTAGAGCAATGCCTGGTTCACAGTAAATGGTCAGTGAACATTAGTTATTAGTAACATTAACCCAAAAGCAAATCTTTTGTAGAGCCCTGCATGGGGGATCAAGTAGCTCTAAGGACATAATAATGTAAATAGATGACATCTCCCAGAGTTCAACGTTTCTAGCTACCAGTGTTTCGTATGGCTTAGGTCATTCCAGTGTATCAAAATCGCTATTGGGAAGAAAGATAAGAAGCTCTTTTGCTGCATGTCAGCTATCTCCCTCCAGTCTCCCTGGAATCTCCATTTCTCAAGGATGGACAAGGCTTCAACTGGAGTCAAAAGTTGAGCTTATTGCATTGGGCAATCTAGACCTAGATGCAGATCTGAACCAAATCCCATTTTGGGGGAATCAGTAAATGTCAAAGAACCTGTGTTAGTTTTGGATTGCCCTGAAACTTAGAATTACTCTTTAGACCCTCAAGGTACTTAGAACTCTTTAAGTACTACCGCTTCCTGGTGAGGCACTTAAATCTATCAGTCCTAAATTTCTGTCCTAATGATTTCTCAGGGATAGTTTATTTTCCATGAGCTTGCTCTTCTAGGAAGCAATCAAAATGGTCTATTTTGGTCTGGACTAAAGTGTGGGGGCACTGTATAAATCAGCTGAGTCCTGAGGTGAGTGCTTCTTACTCATAACTGAATTTCAATAAAAGGAAAAAAGGAAATGGCTGACATCTGTGGGTACAAGAGGATTTTTTTTTTTCTTTTTTAAGTAAGTCTAACATAGACCCTGTCTCTCCTCACCAATTGTGTGTTTGGAACAAATACAGATTTCAATTAGTTTAAGATCATATTTTATATCTAGTGTTATCTAAAATGCAAATTGTTTAACTTCCATTTCCTATCATGCTGACATTTTAGTGTGTTATTGTTTTCTTTGATATAGCATTCACATCTTTTGGCTGGAACTCATGGCACTGGGTGTGTCGATGAATGTGTATGAAACGTAATTGTAGAAGCATAATGCATCATCATCATTTTTGCTTTCAAGTAAACCACAAGCCATTTTAATTCTGAATAAATTGTACATTTAGTTATGGATCATATTCAGTAATTGGCTTTTGTCCTTTATATGTGTTCTGAAAATTGCTCTTTTATAGTTTTTTACCATAAAAGGAAAAAAATTAAATACTAAAATGAAACATTCACAGGTCTAGGTACAAATCTCTAATGGATTTATAAGTTCCACTGATGAGTTAAAAGTAAGTATGTTGATTGGGCAAAGGAGTATATCATTTAGGCAACTTCATATTGAAATAAATTCGAGAAAACTCTAGAATGGTGAATTTGAGGACATAATGTCTGGTGTGATTCCTTTATTTCAGTTAATTTTGCCCAGAGAAAACTAACCAGTTCAAAATTTCATGCTAATTCTCATATTAATAATCTTTTATGACATATTGATTCAGTATTACTGTCTTAGGTGACTTAAAAGTTATTCTCTCTTTTTAGCAAATAAAGATCTCAGAAGATGCTCTCTTATCCATTCCATTAATGCATATAATTGGGAACTTGCAGGCTACAGAGTCCTCCTTTTTCCTTAGGAGTTCAAAGCTGACCATTGATAGTGAATTAAAGAAAGAAAAGTGTTATGTTAAATTCATATCCAAAGAAGTCTTTGTGAAAAGTTGTTGAGAGGTAGAGAAAGGAGAATGAGAATATTTTGATCACTTAATTTTGCAAATGACTTTTATTACATATATATGCTATACATATATCATGTAAATAGAATGTGTTTGTAAGCTATATGATTTTCTCTTTTTAAAATGTAAAATATTTCACAAAATGTGTGAAAACTTTCTGAATAATGAAGGAATCTCTGTGATGATGATGATAGACTCAGCTAGAAGTTACTTGCAAACAAATGATGAATCCACACAAACACAGAAAACAAAAGAATGCCAATTGCATAACTAAAAAATATTTGTTGAATGAAACAAGGCTCGGTTAATTTAACTTACAGAGAATCCCACCAGAAGCACTCCATCTCTCCATCTGTCATAGGTCAAGGTTCCTGCTAGTCTGAGCTGCAGACCTATCTGCTTAATTTTGAAACATACAGACACACATGCACACTTTAGCCCTGTTGGACATTGGACATTGCTTATAGGACATTGACAATGTTATTTAAACTCATTTTGAGAAAGGAAATATTTCTTTGACTTGCTTACATTCAGAAAGCCATATAGTAGTCAGAATACAGTTTGTTTCTTTTCTACTTCATTGTGTGGATGTGCTAAACTAAAGATTAGGCTTTGTTATTTTTAATTATGATCCTTGACTTTCCAATAAATGCCTTGAAAAACTCACTTTAGTCAAAACTCATTTTTCACAAAGAATTTTTTTTTTTCTCTTGGATCTTTCCATTATATACAATGCCAGTGAACACAATAAATGAGACAATGTTGGGGACAGAACTGCTATATGATTCACTGCCTACACTAGTTTCTGAATTGCAAATGGCTAACTGTGAGACCTAAATCAGGAATCTTATAGAAGAGATCTGAAGCCCAGTATGGGCCAAGAGACATCGAGCACAACAGAGTGCTCTCCCTATCCTCAACACCGGACTGGGGAACGGAGGGTATCATGGATCATCCTCTGAAAAATCCAAGGATTGGCTTAATCTCAAAAGTCTCAAATTTCGAAAAATGTACTGCTGAAGGAGTAGAATAAGATTTGCATTTCTATAAATGTGATGGCAATTATTACAAGAGCATTACTCAGTTTAGACTTGAGAAAAGAAAGGTTTTACCTTATCAGAAGAGTTGAGAAATTGAATATGTACTCAAGTGGAAACCTTTTGAGGAAGGGCTGTAATTCCTCAGATATGCTTTTTACGGACTCTCAGGAATGTTCGCTTTAGGGAACAGCGTGCCAGTTGTACAATGGGCAATGACCTATGGCAGAATTAGACACAGCAGAAAAAGAGCTCACAGAGCTGAGAAAACTACAAAGTGCACAAATCAAAAGACTTAAGACCAAAACTTCTCTGTTTACCCTAAATAGCAAAGGGTGCTGATATTGAAATGTGAAGAAAAGAATTAGAGATTAAATAAATTATTTAATTTAGTTGACCATTCTAGCACAGTATGGCTTTGAATAATCATCAATCATCATAATCTCTTTGCTATTCACTCAGGAGATGGCCAAATAAGGATGCTCATATGCTAAACATGTACCATCTCAAATAGACAACTGTTACTTGAAGAGGCTATCTTTCTACCTCATGACTTCAAGTACTTATTTGAAATCTGGATTTAGGACTTTGACCACATGCTGATGCTGTAATAAGCAGAGAGAAATACATAAAGATGTAAATATACGTCTGTGAGTGTAAAAATTAAGACACATGTCGTATATTTGAAAATAATCCTCTGTGATCACAATTGTCTTTGTATATTATACATTTATTTTCAGTGAACAACTTAGGGAAAGGTTGAAGTTATTTTTATTTAGATAATATATTTTAAAAATATATGCATAATCTATGTTTACCATAGTGGAAACTGGCATGACCGATTCACATTGACAGTTAGATTTCATTGCTATAATGTTACTGGACAGAGTCAATCAATTGCCATAAAACCTGCATTAGGCTCTGCCTTCCATGTGGCAACTTACAATGTTATATAGTCAGACATATAACTTTGATTTAACATCACCACCATGTTTGTGTACCTCCTGAAGTTACCTTTAACGTAGAATATAAGGTGAATGGGCACCCAATCAAATTGTGCAAGAGGGCAGGAATGCAAATCACATGAGTTGGCAAGATGTGCCAAGGACTTTGCAATATAAATCATTGACCTGATTAGTTAGGAAAAGGGAGATTTTCCTGGCTGATTGGTCTATAACCAAACTTCTGCAAGTGCTTTGAAACTGCTAGTTTTTAAATTGAAGAATATAATATACATATTTATAAAACAAATTCCAACTGGAAGGGCCTTTAAAAGAGTTCTTTTGGCAAGCATTAAGTGATTCCCTTGAGATAGGATTTTCCCACTCTTTTCAGCAAAAACCTTCTATAACTAGCCCCATAAATTTGAAAATATGCCAGGATTGCCCCTCAAACTTTTATTTTTGGTAAGTCCATCATACTTCATAATCTTTCTGCAAACTTTACATTTATTCCTATTTTTAAATATTTTTATTAAAGTAAAATTTAGATTAAAAAGTGTAAACTAAAATGAGTTTACAGGTCTATTAATTTTTATGAAGTTGACACATCCAGGAACAAAATCCAAAAGAAGAAATAGGACACTATCCACATTTCAGAAGCTCTCCTCAAGTCCTCTCCCCGTGTAACCCTCCTTCTCTTTAGAGGAACCACTTTCCTGAAGATGAGATTGTTTCTGAACATTATTCAGATGGACTTTGACAGCATGTATCCTTTTATGTTTGATTTCAAAATTATGATTGCGATATCAAATCACGTTGTTGCAAGTAGTTGTCATTTGTTCCTTTCATTTCTATATCCATTATATGAGTACTACACAGTTTACTCATCCACTATACTCTTGTGAACAATTTTGTTGTTTGTTATTTCCAATTTGGGGTCATTTCAAATATGTTGCTACAAACATTTTTGAACATGTCTTCTGGTGCACAGATATAGACATTTCTCTTGTTTTTGTACTTAGGAGTAGAACTGCTTAGTTATGACAGTACTCATAAGTTCATATTTAGTAGATACTGACAAAAATTCAACAAAGTGATTACAACACCAGCTTGAAGTTTGTAGTGCTACCTGTTCCTTGATATCTTGTATCATTTTTGGAAATATCTGTACTTTTTTCCTTCAAATATGCTTTCTGCTCCATTGTCTTTCTCTTCTCCCTTTGTTACTCTAATTACAAACATTAAAAAATAAATTTTATCATGCCCCATATGTGTCTTAGCTCTTTTTCTGTATTTTTCTAACTTTTTATTTCTCTGTGCTTCAATTTGCTTATTTTCATTGGTTTATCTTTCAGATCGTAAGTGATCATTTGGGCTGTGCATAATGTACTATTAAACCAATTTATTGAGTTATTAATTCTAGATAGTATGTTTTTCTAATGCTAGAGTTATTTTTGAACTATTTTCTATAAATTTTAATTTCCTGCTGAAATTCTTCACCTTTCCATACATTTTTTTTGTGTGTGTGTGTGAGGAAGATCAGCCCTGAGCTAACATCCATGCTAATCCTCCTCTTTTTGCTGGGGAAGACTGGCCCTGGGCTAACATCTGTGCCTATCTTCCTCCGCTTTATATGGAAGGCCACCACAGCCTGACAAGTGGTGCCTCGGTGCATGACTGGGATCTAAACCCTGGGCCGCCAGCAGTGGAGTGGGCACACTTAACCCCTGCCCCATGGGGCCAGCCCCATACATTTATATATATATATATTTATATATATATATGTATTAATTTTAGTTATTTTAAAACCCATGGCTGATATCTCCACTATTTGTTTTTTTCTGTACGTCTATTTCTATTGTCTATTTTTTCAGTTAGTTCAGTTTTTCTTGTATCCTGGTATTCCCAGCATTTTTTTTTTTTAATACCAAACATTGTGTATGAAATTTTGTACAGATTAATTGTGGGTCTAGAAAATGTTATTTTTTTCTTCCTTTGCTCCTGAAAAGCAGTTAGATTAAGGGAAGACTGCTTTGATCTTATCAGGGCTTGAACTGTTTTGAGGCTAGTTTTCAGTCTTCATGAGAGCAATTCTGTATTCTGTCTGGCAATTCTCTTTGGGCACATTTCTTCAGGGATCCTGCCTGCAATCCTAGAGTGTGTTCCAGAGATCACCACCCTCCTCACGTCCCCATGAGAGCGCTAAACGCTTTTCTCAGCTTTTCAGCATTTGTATCTGCTGCTTCACTAAGAACAGATCCTCATGATATCATCAGGGGTAGAGCTGGTTGAACTTTAAGATCTGTCTGCAATTTGTAAATAGGCAAATAACTCCAAAGTAAAAGCAACTGGCAATATCAAGTTCGCTTCTTTTTGTTTCTTATCTCTCTAAGATATTGACCTAAATTTTGGCTGAATTGACAGTTGTTAAATTGATTTTTTAAAATATTTAATTCACTTTTCTAGCTTTTCTCACCAGGAGAGTTGGTCTGATACAGCCTGATCTGTCATAGCCAACAGCAGAAATCTAACATACTTATTCATCACACAAGCCATGCTACATTCACACATGTATTATTCAATAAGACCAGCAATATTGTGGGAGGTATAATGTGCAATTTTTGGTTTAATCTATAAACACATCTTTTATCAGTTCTATAAAAATATTTTAAACATAAGACGTAACATTAAAAACACAAGTTTATTATTCACATGTATGGACTTTTTTATGTTCCCAATATCATGTTTGGGCTTTGTTTCTAAAGATTTATTTAGGGAAATTATTATAGAATTATTTGAGACTTCAGTCTGAAAATAAATATAAAAGTTAAACAATATTTTCATAAAGTGGTTTCTATTGGGTGTATAAATGAAGCCATAATAAGCTATTAATTTTTAGATGGAAATACACAAATATTCTATATAATTTCAAGTCATTTTTTATGACTATATTTTTTCCCTTAGTTAAGGCTAAATCTATTGAATAATTATATAACCAAATAATTCATTTTTCCTTTGGTTTTAGAAATAGTAATTTCATTAAATTAGAAATAATAAAATAGTGCACATAAGAGACTTTTTTTGGTGATCATATTCAACCATGGATACAGAGAAGTACATACTTTAATCACAAAGTCTGTCTCAATTTTTGAAGTGTCTTAAAGTTTTTACTTTATTAGTGACTCAAAAACCTGAAAAGAACTCTTTTCTTCACAATTTGAGGACAAATGAATATTTTTGGTGCAAATGTAATGTAATTATAGGTTGCCAGAATATCTTTCCAAATAATCATGGAATAAAGAAAATAAGCCCGTCAATTAGAATCTAATTATTTATAGGCGTATGTATTGATGTTTATTTAAGCACATAGCTTCTCACTTCATTTTCTACTTGCATTGGTGAAAATGGAATAGCTTGTAATATTTACACTAATTCAACATTAAATAAAATAAAGTGAAATATGTTATACAAATTAAACACTTCAGTCAGTTCTGCCTTGTTTATGCTCTCATCCCCATCCATCCCCAGAAAACCTGATGCTTGTCGAGATGCCCACCTGATGAGCTTTCAATAGCTCAATAACTTTTATTCAAAGTGTGTTTACTGAGCAGCTACAATATTGCTCTCCTTCCTAGCCTGACTGGGGAAATGTCCCCCAGAGCTGAACAGGAAACTCTTCAGCTGCATGCTGAACCACAGGGCAAACCCTTCATCCTCCCTCTACTCTGGTCCTCTCATTCACATCCCACCATCCTGCTCAAGTCTCTGGGCCAGCAGCCTGGCTAGTTTCTTACTCTTTTGGTAACGAAAAGGTCCTGACTCTGATCTGGATCTGTCCTTAGTATCTGGATCCCATCCCTCATCTGGATCCACAAACCATCCTTGTTCTAACTCCTACATGCATTCATACAAATTCATGACCAGATCTCTGAGTATCAGCCTTCTCTTAATTTATAATATTTCTCCACTTATGTGTTGAGACAAATCACCACTTGGCTTTAATCCTCTTTGAGGTACTTTTTTCCGTTTGCCTGGATCATAACCAGAAACTGCCCCTCTCACTTGAGAATGTCTTCCAGATCAGATCTCCTCAGTAACCAGGATCTGGGCGCTGGGGCTTGATCCATGGTGTTTCAGGCCACAGCCTCTTTCTTGCCTTCATGGTAATTTGTTATCAATTAGCTGCTGGGTTCACAGGAATTCAGAGACACAATAGATCGCATATAAGCAATCCTTTTCTGTGTCATGGAATTGACCTCTCTTTAGTCTCCTCTGTAGAGGATACAGTTATTCTAACTACAGGGACAAGTTTATTATTTTAAAATAGCAGTCAAGGGGCCGGCCCTGTTGCTTAGCGGTTAAGTGCATGCGCTCCACTACTGGCGGCCCGGGTTTGGATTCTTGGTGTGCACCGATGCACCACTTCTCCAGCCATGCTGAGGCTGCGTCCCACATACAGCAACTAGAAGGATGTGCAACTATGACATGCAATTATCTACTGGGGCTTTGGGGAAAAAAAGGAGGAGGATTGGCAATAGATGTTAGCTCAGAGCCAGTCTTCCTCAGCAAAAAGAGGAGGATTAGCATGGATGTTAGCTCAGGGCTGATCTTCCTCACAAAAAAAAAAAAGAAAGAAAGAAACCAAGATTGGATGCTTGATTGTTCATTCCTCTAAAAAAATAAAATAAAATAAAATAGCAGTCAAGTATTGCTTTGTCCTTCTAAAAAATAACAAAATGTAATTTATAATATCTAACATTCAAGGAAATAGAAACCTTGAGGAAATGAACATTCATTTATTCATTCCAGAAAATTTTTATTGAAGACCTGTTACACGATAGGAACAACATACTTGTATATTTATGAATTTTGCTATTACCAATGAAAGAAATTGAATTATTAACAATTACCAAAATTAAGTCTGCAATACCAATCCCATATTAAAAATATATGGTTTTAGATAGTCATTCCATTTGACTCAAATCACAGCTTCAGGTGGGATATGAACGGAAGAGTACACACACTGATGAGTCTACCTTACTAATTAAGGAGCGAATAGATTTTTCAGTCAGATCACCTCCATCGACAAAACATGGGACTTAATAAGTTATTCAGTTAATCCATCAATGCACCCTCCCCCTAAAGATGAATCTATGATAAATGGGTATATAACATTTAGCAAATATTCCTGGGGCCGGACTGGTGGCGCAAGCGGTTAAGTATGCGCGCTCAACTGCAGCAGCCCCACATTCGCAGGTTCCCATCCTGGGCGTGCACTGACGCACTGCTTGGCAAACCATGCTGTGGCAGTGTCCCATATAAAGTGGCGGAAGATGGGCATGGATGTTAGCCCAGGGCCAGTCTTCCTCAGCAGAAAAAGAGGAGGATTGGCAGATGTTATAACGCACAGGGCTGGTCTCCTTGCAAAAAAAAAAAAAAGAAAATACTCCTGTAACACTTATTTTCACTAGTTATTTTGATATCAGAATTCATTTTACTTAACTGTTTTATGTGATCATTCTGACTAGGGATAATTTTGATGAGGTACATTAAGAAAACTAAGCTTTTAGCAATTTTTATTGCCAAGTAATATGAAAAGTATATGTTCTCACCCCGTGTCTGAATGTCACGCTATCACTACAACTGTATTGTTCAGAATGAGCTGAGACTCGGGAATTAGCCAAACAAAATGCAGAGTTCAGAATCACAGATGGGGCTAAAATAAGAAAATCTTATGAATGAGTCAGGGATAGAGTGAGGATCAAAGAGGGTATGAGGGATAGAACGAAGTTCAAAGATAAAACTCTGAATGGGTGCATATAGAACACTATTTCTGCTATAAAAATAGCTTTTAAACATTATGATGCAGCTACGCACAAACCATCGCAATGTAATATTTTTGTACAATAAACCATATCACATGTTTTGTTTTATCATAAACATAAAAATATTTATAATGAGGAACCCTCTAAGAATTTATTCTCTAAGAGTCAAAATATTAAGATATATACATACAAATTTCTGCATGAGTAACTAACAAAATAAGTAACTAAATATAGAAATATCAAAGTTAAGGCAAAATGACCTAGTGGAAGTCTCAGTAGAGCAGGATGAGAAGGTGATTTTGCATAAAGTTTAATTGTCATTGATTTCACTATTCTTCAGAGAAAGACTGTGTTAACAGAAAGAGAAGCTTTCAAAGAGCTGGACTCCGACCATGTGACTTCACATCTTTCTAGTCTGGGAAAAGGTCCGAACGGCCCAAAAGGGAGACAGCTGCCTCAGGCAATCCCAGCTTGATGACACCAGCCGTTGCAATTATAAAACTAGTTATCCTTGATCTGATTCTGTACCTACTGAACTAGCTCTTGTTTGGAATTGGGCTTCTCAAGAAAGACTTTCCTACAGAGAACGGATGTCCTGGCTAGTCACCATGACATCACAGTTATGTTGCTCATTACATCACCAGTCATCATTGCATATATATATTGCAGCACCAGTCATCATAGTTATATTGCTCATTATAAATCAATATTTTGTGATTCTGGTTACAGCCGAATCTTTTAAAAACATTATTATTGTGGATTAGTTTTTAAGAGACTAAACTCCTTGAGCTACATGAGCAAAATTATGATTCTGTTCCAGATACGTTGAGAAGTAAACATATCTGATGCATCAAGTCAGAATTTTTAAATACTTTTTATTCAGGTTTAATGTACACTCAACAAAATGCAGAGATCTGGAGCGTTCACTTGAAGGGTTTTCACAAATCTATACACCTGAGTATACAACACTCAAAACAGAATTTCCCACCTCCCAGAAAGTGTTCTCATTGTCCTTTTGAGTCAACCTCTTCCCACAGAGGCAGTCACTGCTCTGATCCCTATCACCATAGATTATTTTTGCCTCTTCTAGAACTTTATATAAATGGAATCATAGGGCATATACTACTTTTTTCCTGATATTTTCACACAATATTATAGCTGTAAGATTAATCCATGTTGTTGCATATATTAGTAATCATTTTTTCTTGCTTAGTTTATACCACTGTATGAATATACCAAAATGTGTATATATATTTTTCTGTGGATAGATAACTTGCTCCTCTGTCCCCACTTTGGAGCTATTATAAATAAAGATGCTAAAAACTTCTTCATATGTTGTTGGTGGGGGAATATGCATGCATTGATTTATTTTCATTATATACTCTCTTTCATTATAAGAGAGTATCAAACAATTTTCCATTTTATACTTCCATCAGCAATGCATATCATGAGAGTTCTCAGTTGCTTCACATCCTCAAAACATTTATCATTTTTAATCATTTTTAAAATTTTGTCATTCTAGAGAGAATGCAGTGATATCTCATTGTTGTTTGCATTTGCATTTCCTTGATGAAGCACAATGTTGAGCTCCTTCCATGTGTTTATTTTCTTTTGTAAAGTGTTTGTTCAAATCTTTTATTTATTTATTTTTTTGCTGGGGAAGATTTGCCCTGAGCTAACATCTGTGTCAAACTTCCTCTGTTTTGTATTGGGTCACTGCCACAGCATGGCTGATGAGCGGTGTAGGTCCACACCTGGGATTTGAACCATGAACCCGTGCCGCCAAAGCGGAGCACACCAAACTTAACCACTACGCAATGGGGCTGGCCCCTGTTCAAGTCTTTTAACTGGGTAGCTTTCAATTATTAATTGAAGGAGCTCTTTATATAATCTAGATACAAATCCTTTTCCAGAAAATTTTTCAAATTTTTTCCCTAGTCTGTCTTACTTTTTCATTTACCAAATAGTGTCTATTAATGAGAGAAATTTTCAATTTTAATGAAGCCTTATTAAAAATTCTTATATAAGGTTAGTGCTTTTGTATTCTAAGAAAATTTTGCCTACCCCAGGGTTGTGATGATATCTTCCTATGTTTTCTTCTATAATCTTGACAAGTTCACCTTTTATATTTAGGACGGTGATACATCTTTGATTAATTTTTGTATATGTTTCATTCTCAATTTCAATATTCAATTGTGCCTGTACCATTAGTTGAAAAGATTTTGCTTTCTCTTTGAATTGCTTTGCCACCTCTGTTACAAATTAATTTTCCACAGTTATGTGAGTATATGTCTGGACTTTACATTCAGTCCTATTAACCTATTTATAAATCCTTATTAATTTCTGTCCCTTTAAAGTACTTTTTAAAGTCAAGCAGTAGAAATCATTCATCTTTTTTTCCTTTTTTTAAGGTGTTTTGGCTATTTTAAGCCATTTGCATTTTCATATAAATTTTAAGTTTATCAATCATTTTCCTTAAAAATTACTATTGGGGTGATGATTGTGATGACATGCTTAAGGTGGTTATTTCCTACATGTACTTTTGCTATTCTTTTCTTTTCCATTTCTATTTTGGTCAGAGAACACATTCTGTATTATTTTGATGCTTGAAATTTACAGAAGCTTGTTTCAAGGTGTCAGATTTGTTGTATGTTAAACACAGGCGCTTGAAAACAGTGTATTCTACAGTTACTGAGTGTGATGTTCTATAAACATCAATTAGGCAAAGGTGGTTTATTTAGCAATTTAAATCTTCTAAGTCCATATAAAGTTTTGTCTACTACCTCCATAAATTACTGAGAGAAGAGTGCCAAAACAACTATTTGTCAGTTTTTGCTCTATAAATTTTGAAATTGTTAGTAGGTGGATGAACATTTAGAATTGATTACTATCCTTCATTATTATTATGAAGTTTCTCTTTTCTTCTGAAAATACTCCAGAAAATACAAGTACAGCCTGTCTGATGCTAATAGAGCCGCACTAGCTTTCTTATGAGTAATGTTTTACTTTCCACCTGTCTCTGTCTTTACGTTTAATTGATATTCGTCTCTTATAAAGAGTATTAGTTAGGTCTTTCTTTTTTATCCAAGTCTGGCAATCATTGCCTTTACATCAAGGTGTTTAGTGCATTTACAATTTATGTAACTATTCATATGGTTGGGTTTAATCTACCATGTTGCTATTTCTTTTTTGTTAGACCTATCCTGTGTTTGTTTCTTTGTCTCTCATTTCCTGTCTCTATTTTGATTAAACAGGTGGTTTTTTTAATTTTATCTCCTCTATCTTGTTTGGGGTATTTATTTTTGTTACTTTTGTAGTGTTTATTTTAGTGATTATAATATGTATCTTTATCACTGTTTTGCTTGAAGAATACAATACCATCTCATGTATAATGTAAGGTTACTCCTACCTTTCTGACTTTTTTGTTACTTTTTTCATATATTTGCAACCACATATGTTATCAACTCCACAAAATATAATTATTAGTTTTGCTTGTAATGATTTATTATCTTTTAATAAAATTGATAAAAATAATATTTTATATTTAACCCCAAATATACCATTTCCAATGTCCTTCCCTCCTTCGTTTAAATCCAGGTATCCATCTGGTATCTTTCCCTTCATCCTGAATAACTTCCTTCAGCCTTTCCTTTAGGACAGCTTTGGTGGTGATGAATTTTCTCACGTCTCATTTAGTTGAAAATGTCTTTGTCTTTATTTTAAAAGAATATTTTCACTATAGAATTTTGTGTTGATGTTTTCTTTTAGCACTTTGGAGATGTTGGTCCATTTTTTCTTGTCCATTGATATGAGATATTAGTAGTCTTACATATTGCTGTTTGCCTTATATGTGACTTTTTTCTCTGCTACTTTTCAAGTTTTCTCTGTAACTTTAGTTTTCAGCAGTTTAACTATGATGTGTATAGATGTGGTTTTGTTTGTATTTATTCTATTTAGGGTTGCCTGAGCTTCTTTAATCTTAAATACATTTCTTTCACAATATTGGAGGATTTTCAACTATTATATCTTCAAATATATATTTTTTGCCCCAGTCTCTCTCCATCTAAGATTCTATTTATGCATATGTCAGACTGCTTGACAGAGTTCCATAAGTTCCCTGAGGCCTTGTTGAATTTTCTCTTTATTCTTCAGATTAGATTATTTCTATTGATCTGACTTCAATTTACCTGACTCTTTTGGTCTGCCATCTCCAATTTGCTAGTAAACACATCTGGGGAATTTTTCATTTCAGACGTTGTAATTTTCTATTTTATACTTTTACTTGTCATTTTAAAAAAACAGCTATATTAAGGTATAATTCATATAGCATAAAACTTACCAGTTGTAGGTATATAACAGTGCTTTTAAATAAATTTGCAGAACTGGCAAACTACTTTTAGAACATTTCCATCCTATCAAAATGATTCCTGTTTGCAATTGATCCCCATTCCTACCTCCAAATCCAGGCAGCAACAGATCTGTCTTTAAAGATTCCCCTTCTACATACATTTCTTATAAATGGTGTCACACAATACTCAGTGCTTTGTATCTGGTTTCATTCACTGAAGATAATGTTTATGAAGTTTATCCACATTCAATGCCACATTATGTTCCTTTTCCATTTACCAGTTGATGGACACTTGGATTGCTCCAAATTTTTGCTTCCTATGAATAACGTTGCTATGGGACTAAATGTAAAAGTCTTTGTATATACATATGTTTCACCTACCTTGTGTAGATTCATAGCAATCATATTTCTGTGTCACATGGTGAATTTATTTTTTACTTTTTAAGAAACTGATGAACTTTTTTCCAAAGTGGCTATATCATTTTACATTCCAGTCTCCAATACTTGAGAGCTACAGTTCCTCCACAGCCTGACCAATACTAGTAATATTCTGCCTTTTAAAAATTATAGCCATTCTAGTGGATGTAAAATGGTATCTTACTGTGGTTTTAAATTCCATTTCCTTAATGACAAAGATATTGATTATCTTTCTCACTTTTTTCATAGTTTCTATTTCCCTACTGAGAATTCCTAGATGTTCATTCATTATGACATGTTCCTCTAAGTCAGAGTTTCTAAGCAGTATTACCATTTTGAACCAGATGATTGCTTGTCTGGGGAGGCTGCCCTGTGCACCGTAGGATATTTAGCAGCATTCTTGGCCTCTGCTCATTGGATGCCAGCAGTACCCCCCAGTCAGGACAATCAAAAATACCACCATACATCTCCTAATATCCACTTTGGCGGTCAGGAATCACCCCAGTTGGGAACCACTGCTCTAATTCTTTGATAGTAGCTTTAAATTCCACTTATGCTAATTCCAACATTACGGAGTAGATTTTCCTATTTCTTCACGTGTACAAGGATATATCATAACTATGAATAATACATTGTAGAGACTCTGGCATCTGTTATCTTCCTCTGAGGAATATTAATTTTTGTTTACAATTCAATTAAATAGCTGGCTTATTACCCTGTACAAATGGGAACTTGGTTTTCTGCTTTAAGGTGAGCCTGTTTTAGATTTTCCCTTACTCCTAGAGCAAACCCCCTAACTCAGGGATGTACTCTTTATGCCCAATCTAAGTCTCTTTTGGACTTTCAAGGGAAAACTCAAGGTATTTACAAGTACCTCCACCTTGGCAGGAGTCAAACTTAATATTATGTCTCTCAAGCGATGGGCAGCAGCTGAAATTTCTGCTCAGGGTTTTCAGTATTCTAGCTCTTTCTTTCCACTTGTTCCTTGGTGTCTCCCCAACACTTGCACAATTCTGTGGTCAGTCAAAGATTTGAAGAGAGGTTTTCTGAACATTTTGAGCTTCACTATCCTTTCTGGTATTCTTCCATACTTAATTTTCCAGCTGCTCTGGTAGCCCTAAATTATATCCTCTGACCCTTTAAGCTGAAAAAATCATACATTTCTGCTTGAGTTCTAGCCAACCTATGCAAAAAGCTGTATCAATGTAGACTTCACAACACAATGCTCTCAGCTAGCTTTTGCCTGTGTTTCTGTCAAATCCCCATTAGTTTTTAACTGCTTTAGTCACTCTCTCATGTCTTGAAATAGAGTGTGTGTGTGCGCATATCTGTGCGTATATATATTTTCCAGAGTTTATAATGATCATCTGTGGGCATATTAATTTGATACTGTTTACTCTGATATCACCTAAACCAGGGCTTTTTATGGTTAGCCTTGTATATCTGAACGTCACAGAAAAACAATTGTAGACTCAGCAAGATTAAATAACTTCCTCATGGTCATATAGCTGGTAAACTAATCCTCTTTCCATTTCACTATTCTTTTATTTCCTAACATTGTTTTTTCCTACATAGATTTTTTTTAATCAACCATATGGGGTTAAAAACACATGATTTGTAGCTTGCTCAATGTAAATATTATAGAGTGTCTGTAATATTCAAGCACAGATGTTTGTTGTCAGAGAATAGCACTAATATGTACATATTTGGTTAAAATAAAATAATATAGGAAAGTTAAGCTTCCATTCCTATTCATGAGTTAAGTAGGCTATATCTTAATTTTACAGTCAACCCCAGGATGTTACCTCTAAAAGCATTTTCAGTTTTGTCAAAATCAGTTGTCCAAAATGTGCGAGTCTGCTTCTGGATTCCCTACTCTTCTCCATTTATTACTGTATTTTTCTATCTTTGTGCCAATTGTAATTCAATTATTACAGCTTTATGATAAATTTTGAAATCAGCTGGTGAAATAACTCCAGTTAAAAAAACACTAAAGCCAAACTCATAGAAACAGAGAGTAGAATGGTAGTTACCAGAGGCTGGAGGTGGGGGAAATCAGGAGATATTGGTCAAAGAGTACAAACTTCCAATTACAAGATGAATAATTTCTAGAGAGCTAATGTACAGCATAGTGATTATCATTAATAACACTTTATTATACAATTGAAAGTTGCTAAGAGAGTAGATCTTAAATGTTTTCATCACAAAAGAGAAATGGTAATTATGTGACATGTGGGACGTATTAGCTGATACTATGGTGATAATCATTCTGCAATACATAAGTGTATCAAATAAACCTGTTGTATTTCTTAAACTTGAAAATAAAAGAAAACACTCATGCAATTTATTTCTTAGTTCTCAGGGTTTCCAACACTTAAAACAAAAAAAAAGAAATCCCTCGTTTTTTTCCTTTGTTGCAAAATAAGTTAAAAATTAATTAATAATAAGTTAATAATAATATTATTGAACTTTCCATGCTTAAGTGTATTAAATCTTAGCTTCACAACAACCAATCCATTTCAAAGGAGGAATCGTAACATAAAGAGATTAACTTGAGCACCCAGTTAATCAATGGCAGAGCTGGGAATTAAATTTTGACAATTTAAGCCAAAGCTGGGTTCTTAGCTACCTTACTAAATTTCATAGTAAAACAGTTGAAAGCTATATAAAAGCATACAGCCAAAATAATAAAATTATTTTAACCTCACTCAGCAAAAATAAACACTGTTATTTTGGTGTCTATTCTCTCCAGATTATTTTTTATTTATACACCAATAGTATGATAGCTTTTTATAATAATTTATCCTCCTGACAAAAATGAATGACATTCTTGAATGTGATAACGAATATTGATCCATTCAGTCCAGCAATCTAAATACAATATTATATCCCAGACTTATTTAACTCAAGACTGTGAAGAGAACAAAAGAATTTTTTGAAATAACAGAACATATATTTGATAATGAGAATGATATAGCTACTGGTGTTTATACTTATGTACAATGAACAATAAAGGATACAAAGGATAAAGGATATTCTTTATCAGGTTCTTTCTTACTACGGCAGCTGACATGATCCTTGACCAGGCACACTTGCTAGAGGATATCTCCTGTTCACAGTTCTTATTTTGTGACTTTGTTAAATTAACACTTGTTAAGTAAACCTCCAGGGTGTCGGATGGTGAGCCAGGTTCAACAAAAGACCACAAGGGAATGGAAATAGAGAAGTTTATCACTCACAGGTTCTGGAGGAGGTACACGGCAGGCCTCGAAGGGCCACAGAGGGAGGTCAAGGAGAGAAAAAGATAGGACCTGGGGCACTTGCCTTTCTTAGGACCTGTGAATGGAGCGCCTTGGGGTTCCTGGGCTAAAGCCAGATTGGTCAATTCAAACCAAAAAGAGTGGGGTGTTGGTAACACCCCTGGGGTCTTATCTAAGTGCACAAGGTTAAAGGCCCTGGCAGGCAGGGGAGACTTAATCACAAGGGTTTGGGGGAAGTCATGACAGAAACTTATATTTACTTGTGGCTCTATGGGCCCTTATCTAGGGCAAGTGCTTGTGTCAAGGGTAATGTCAGTTTAAGGCCCCCACAGGCTGCTTGGCCAAGCAAAATGGATGCTGAGGCAGCAATGCCATGGGGTAGCTTAGCTACTCTCTGGACACCTTACCACTGAATGCTCTGTCTTCTCCTTTGCACTCCAGGGAAAGCTAGATAAAGCTTGCACATTGTTTCTCTGAGCTCCATGAGCTGAACTCCATCCATAGTGATCACTGTTTCCCTGCTCAGAATGTTTCTGCTCAGATATAGAGGTGCCAGGCAGTAGGGCAAGATTCTTCCTGCTTAGACTTGGAGGTCGCCTTGGGCTCCTCATTCGCAGAGGTCAGGACACATCACTGATTAATCACCTTCCCTGTAGCGATATGCTTGTTACAAATCATAGGTTTCTGCTCTGGCCTTGAATGATAAAATTTTAATAATTTCTATTTTGCCTTTTTATTGAACAACTGAAAACTGTTTCCTTTTCTAAAGATCGCATTTCTCATAGATATCAATCAGTACGGTGAGGATGAGGTATCAGGCCACAAGCTAATTGTGGGTAGTTTCATAAAATGGAGTTTATAATTTTTTCTTGGTTTGAATGTATAGAATAAAAATGTTACTGTTTCAGTATTTCAGGAAAAAAATTAAGCAGTAACTTATTCTTCAGTATGTATTTTTGTGTGTATATACACATACAAAATTCATTTCCTATACATGTCATGCTTTATGGTGTGTTATGTTTTTATGTTTACCCTTTCCTTTGGGTGGGGAACAGGGTGCAGCCCTCCCTTGTTCACTACCTTTTCTAAACATGGCTACAGGAATAATTCATTCCAGCTGACAAGGATAATTGAGACAGTCAGCTGCCAGATGAAAACGGTTTATTATCTGTTTTAGTTAGCATTTTTCTCTTATAGAAGTTTGAATAATATTTTAATACAATACCTCTGAAACGTTACTTTTCATTTCTCTAAAAACAAAGCGATTTAAATAATCAGAAAGGAATGTCTAATCTCTGTACGAATAACTCCCAAATGCATTCAAGACCCTGTGTTCTGAATTGTTCTGCATGATTAAATGTAGGTACTTCAATGATCTGTGTTTAAGATAAAATATGTGAAAGATAAATATGTTCTGATTAGAAGATGTGTTCAGCAGACATTTAACTTGCATTAATCAGGAAATAAAAGCCCTTAACATATCCTCATCGGGGCCAATCACGTAATTCTAAACTCCTGCCTTCACATGTATAATTTGTGAACACAGAAAATTTCTTACCCAAAATACAGTATAGCCTGTTTCCTATAAACCATGTGAACCTTACTAAAATACTTTTAAACAAATATTTTAAAAACACCAGTTACAATACATGTTAAGTATCTTAAAAATGGAAATGGGAAATTAGACATTTGGAGGTAAGGCATAAAAATCCAAATGAATCATCTGAGAAAACTTCCAACATAGCAACTTCTTAAGAGGGTTTTACTGTCATAATAGTAATGATGAGTTTAATTCCTCTGGGTGCATAACAATCATATAAGGATGGTATTGTAATTTTAGATGAATGAAAGTGTTGTGAAGGGGTGCAAATTGGCTCATGCACACATCTCCACAGCCCCTGGGAGAAGAGATGAGCCTGAAGCAAAATCCTCCTTGAGATCATAATGCTCAGTTTACGAAGCTTACATTTCATCTAGCAGGAAAATGCATCTACCAGAAAAATCTTTTGTTAACCTTCTCTTGCAACTTTGCCTCACACTAGCAAACGGTGAGATGCAGTCACTCACACAGCAAGTGCTTATGTTCAAAGAGAAATTGAACATTCCCAAAGGGTGAGAATATGGCTATTTGCACCTTCAAAATGGAATTGTAAGCCTGGGGCCAAAAACAGCTTTATAAGATACAAATTTGACACAATGGACCACCTCTGCCTCCTTCAAACTCCTCCACAGTCTTGGGGATACGATCCTGTTTAAGGAATTCTGCAGGTCTAATTACTCCTCCAGTCTGTCTCAAAAGATTTTTCTTTTTTTTCCTTCTTGATAAATATTGACTTTGTTACATTTAACAGGCAGTGGGCATTTTCATTTAGAAGTCCTAAACTCATTAACTAAAGTAAGTCTAACTAAAATCACAATCTTCCCTCTCAAATGTTCATCCCTCCAGATTTCACTGTCAGCATCAATGCTACCATCAGTTTTTTTGTTACACAAGTTCAAACTCTCAGAAATATGTTCTAATTTCTTTTCCCTCTCCTTAACTTAAAGATATCTCATTAAGTCAGATTTCAACTCAATTATTTTCGTACTGGTAACATCTCTATCGTCTCTTTCTCTATATTTTTATTACCACTTTTCTAGGTCAGTTTCTCATGCTTGGATAATTGAACTAGTCTCCTACCAGGGTTTCCACTCTTCCGTCCAGCCATCTCGTCCTGCACGTCACCATCAGAGTGATCTCCCCCTGCAGTGTTCTCATCAGGGGCTTATCCCTGAGCAAAACAAACCTAAATAGCAGTCAAAATCATGACTCAGTGTCCTCCCTGGCCAAATACAAATCTCTTTCTTGTCTAACTCCTTTTCCTACTTACACTTTATATTTATTCCCACTATGCACAATACCTCCCTCAAAGCCCCTCCATTTCCAAAACCCATCTAACCTTTGAAATCCAGCACACACTGATCATCCATCGTTCAAATATTGAACCTCTATTGCATTGTCTACACCAGGGGTCAGCAAACTACACCCATGGGCCAATTCTATCTTTCCACCTCTTTTTGTATTGCCTGCAACCTGAAAATGCTTTTTACATTTTTTTAAATCTTGTTGAGCCCCAGTCTGTACAAGTATTTTCAAAGTAGTACATGAACATATGGGTTTCTGGGTTCTCTATCAGATTTTATTTAATTTATGTTTTTATATCATTATCTAAAAATAATAAAAAACATATCTATATCGTCTGTGTAAACTCCTTATAACTGAATACCGCCATGTGGTTTCATTGCTTGTGTTCATATTCCAGTCTATAGTCAAAAAGTTCAGTCTAAGTGGCGTTATTAGATTTTAAATATTTTTCAAGCATACCCTACTTGAAATTGGGCATGCTGGCATTAGGAAATAAGTACTGCCAGCATTAGGCTGACAAGCCTCCATCTTGAAATTTAGTCTTCAGATGAGCCTCTGAATCATAATCATAGTATAAGACTTCAGATTCTTATGTCAATGGCAATTCCCAGTTGAAATTCATATTGACAAATTAAGATTTTAGGTTCTTGAGTAAGAATTTCTCAGGCAGAATTTTGTGGAGCTGTCTTCTTCAAATATATTCTCAAGGTCTAGGATTATTCAAGTTGGAAAAACTCTCCCACTCTTCAGACATATATATTGCTGAAATTTTCTTAGTTCTTGAATAGCTGGACTTTGTGTTCAAGGAGATTATATTATACTCCTTTCAGACTCCACAGCAGAGACAAGTAATTTTACCTATACCATTCTTGTAACAATTTTATTTTTTTCTGATTGATTTACTCATATTCAGGTGAAGGCAACAGAGAAAAGCAGTTGGTTCTAAAGGGAATACCTTCTACACAGTCCCTGTAGCAGCCCTTGGAAGGAAACTTCAGAGCTGCCCATTGGCACGGAGCTCACAGTTGCCATGGAAGTCTTGGGATGGAGATGGACAGGCAACTTGGGAGAGAATAGAGAAATCTCATTATGTTCTTCTTGGATAGTGAACACATTCCTCTGTTTCCCAAATGTAAATTACAATATCCAGCATGATGATCTACAATCATCACTGAGTCTTATCCTAATATCCAAATGCAAATATATCCTATGTCCAAATCTAGGAGGAAACAAAAACAAAATACATCTAAATGGAGAAGGTTTTAAAAGGTTAAGAAGACGAATGAGGAAAGCATCTGAGTAATGGTTTGAGGAGACAGTACTATAATGTAAGAAAGAGTTTAGAAGGTTTCCTTTTTCATTTTAGGATTCGAAGGGAAGAAATTTAACTGGTCAATGGAATAAAAAAAGAAAGAAATGATTCTATGAGAAAAAATAAGAACTATAAATAAGTATCCTGATGTTGCCTTTGGAAAGAATATATAGTTTCATGATACTATCTAAACTTACTAGCCACAGTGTAATTTATACATATCTACACTAGTAAACCACAAAGGAGGTAGAGCATGTTCTTGTGCTTTAAAAATTTGCTTATCAAGCAGCAGCATCCACAGTGACTGAGATCTTGTTAAAAGTGCAGAAACGCAGACCCCACCCCAAAAGTACTAAATCAGAATTGCATTTTTCACAGGTTCCCCATGTGATTTTTATACATATTAACATTTGAGAAGCAGTGCTTGAAACATGGAAATCCTAAGTAGTCTACCTAGCCCCTATTTTATTGAATTTTGTTTGTAAAGACAAACACAACTTCCTTCCCCTCAATAATAAAAGCTATTGAGAGCAATAAGAAACAGCAATTTATTATTTAAAGGAATAGAGTTCAGTAAGAATAAATGAGAAGTTACCAGATGGTTATATTCTATGAGCAATCATGTTGCTGTGCTTTGTTTTTTTATTTTTAAAAAATATATGTATGTACTCATTGTACCATCGATTGTTAACTGTTGAGTTAGTATCAATCAAGGAGATTAGTTTGGGATAGATTGTTTTATTATACTCAGTACATATGAACAGTGTTAATCAATACCAACTATGGCTATTCTTCACATACAGAAAAAAATCTACATAGCAGGGGTCATCTTATTTTTATCGGTTCTATCAGCCATTATCAATTGTTAAAATTATTTAAATGTTGATTAGTTGAACATTTTTGGCCTGCTCAGTTTCCCAGAAAGTTTAAATATTTATATTCCTATGCAATTAATCTAGCCAGTTGACAATGTAAGGATTATTCTTTAATGTAATTTCACAGTTTTTTGGGCAATTGTGAAGGCAAAAACTAAGTTTTATTTTGATGACTTTTCTAATAATTTGCTTTACCTATTCACAAAAACTATTCTACCTGGAAGCATAAATTTAGTTAAGGGCAGTGAGAATTAATTCATTCATGGTGACACTCAAACACAAATGAAAAAGAACATTGTCTCAGGGGGATCCCAGAAATTATGCCAAAATAAAGATTATGCCCTTTTTAAATGTATTTAAGTAGTATGAGTCCAAAACACTAAAAGTGGTAGGATTATATATGTAGTAATGTAAATAATTTTTAAGAAATACATTGGAATATATAGTTCCAAATATTCATTTCAAAAGAGTCAAACTAGATGTCTATACAATTAAAATGTTAACAACATTCAAAAATATTGAGAGGCCCTCTTTTAGAATTATCTTTACAACCTATTATATATTATCATTAAAAAAATCACAAATAGTGATCTAATGTTCATCATTTTTAAAATGATTTGATTTTTAAAGGTAGAATCTTTGGTAGACTAGTTGAGACAGAAATTTAAGATTCAATTTCCTATGGATCATATTTATAGCTGAACATATTAATATGTTGAGCAACAACTTGAATAAAATAAATTATCTACAGTAATAAGGATAACACCTTGTAGGTCTTATAATCTCTGTATTACTTTAGTGAAGGAAGAATCATATATTAAGAAATTTAGATAGATTGATCCCCAAATATATGGATGATGGACATAAAATATTATTTTTCTTCTATTTTCTTTTTTCTTCCACTTGGTACCTAGCCAGTGCTCATAAGAAAACATAAATACATAGAAATACAAGGTAAATTCAATAACTCTTAAAACATATGGAAGTCCATTTTTAAAAATCTCTACAGATTTTCATTAACTTAATTCAAGAGCTATATTGAGCTATTACGAAGAAAGTGAGAGTATGTGAATCTTTTTGGTAAATTCACTTGTTGTTTTTCTGTTGTTATATGTCTGTTTGCTTTTATATGAGAGAGAGAGGAATTCTCCAATACAATAAAATAGTCAATAAAACGTGGAGTTCAGTGCGCTGAAAATTATGTCATGTTCCTTTCCTGAAACTATGTAAGATTCTAGATCAGAACAAGAATCAGGGTACATTTGATAGTATATATATACCTCCTCACACCCTCTATCCCAAGAAATACAAAATAAATAGGACATTTTCTCATATTTTTTGTGATATTTCTTCCTTAAAAAGCAGCTAATAGGTATATTACTAGAGCAAATCTTTAATGTTTTCCTACTAATATGTTACTAAGCACAAAGTAACAATGGGATGAGATATTTGTTCCAGAAAAATATAATTAACTCTCACTGTGTTGGGACTGGGGCATGTATTTTGGATACAGAATCAAGTATTTCCTGTCTTCTATATTCTCTTTAAGAGAAGGAGCAAAACAAAAAATTATAATACATGTTATAAATATAAACGAACAAATGTCTAATGCTGCCTGCTAGAGGCAATTTCCCACAAGAGGTCATATTTGATCTAGAGAAAGGAAGTGTCTTGGTTGTAAGATGTATATTTTTCCACACCGAACAACAACAAAACATGTGTGGATGTGTATGTATCCAAAAGTCTATGTGAAGAAAATATTTATCATCAGCCTCAGCTAAAAAGTCTAAACAGATAGCTGCCTGGACCAAGCTTCACCTCTCAATAACGGGCAAAGTGAAGCAAGTTTTTCTGGCTGGAGTGATTCTAAAAACATTTTGGAGAAAGCTAATCACTCTGACTTAGACTTTCGCCATCTTTTAAATTCATTCCAACTACATGTTGTAAACTCAATTTATATAACAAATGTAGTACTCGATTGACACTGATTCATGTTTCTAAAACAGGTATATGCTTGATGAATGTGACACAATGAATGCTATATCTCTATTTGCAAAAATAAGACAAGGCACGAGAAATAATTTATATCAAATGATTTTTCCCAAATAATTGATCTTATTCAATTCAATGTCAGAGTCCAAATACGTTACATAACAGGTTGTTTCTTAAATTGCTTACCCAGCTACAATCTTTCTTTTGCCTCATTTGTGGCTTGTGTTATTGTCACCTCTGCAGTCCACTTTTTAAAATTGAAAGAATACATTGCAGGGAGAGAATACTGGAGTATATTTGAAATTAATAGTTAACCATTTCAGGTCAGAGAGGCTATAGAAATTTTATTATGTGCTAGAATCTCTTATTTAACAAGAGGTAGCTCAGAAAGGAATCATTCTCTATGCCAATAAAGTTACAAGGCAAATATTGCATGTTTCAGGAAACTAAATAGTCATAGATTTTACATCAAGTGTAAAGAGCACAGGTATGTGTGCACACATAAACACACATTCCTACATCAAAATACTCTCATCTACCCCAACTTTAAAGGACTGAATTGAACTTGATCTGCTTCATGTATTCCTTACACATACTGTTTCTCTTTGTCTGACTAGTAAATACAAGTAGTGTGTTAAATATCTACTGCTGCATAACAAATTATCCCAAAGCTTAGTGGTTTAAAGCAACACACGTTTATTATCTCACAGTTCCTGTGCATCAGCTTCACTGGGTTCTCCCGCTCAGGGTCTCTTACAACGAGGTAATCAAGGTGTCTGCTGGGGCTACAGTTATCTCCAGGCTCATCTAAGGAAAGATCTGCTCCCGAGCTCACTCACCTGTTTTTTGCAGGAGCCAGTTCCTCAGAAGTTGGTGGACTGAGGACTTCAGTTCCTTGCCAGTTGTTGACCAGAGGTCTCCATCAGTTCGTTGCCATGCGAGTCTCTCCAAAAGGCAGCTTACACATGGCAGGTGGCTTCCATCTGAGCAAGAAAGTGAGAGGGCAAGAGAGGGTGAACAAGACAGAAGCCAGTCCTTTTGTAAGTGAATATCAGGAGTGACATCCCATTCTTTTTGCCCCGTTCTATTCATCAGACATGGGTCATGACCCAGCCCACACTCAAGAGGAGGGGATCACACAAAGGCGTGAACACTGGCAGGAGAGGTCTTGGGCTCTCCTAGAGGCTGCCTCCTTCTCAGTGCATGGAACGTAGTCAGCACCTAATAAATACTTCCCAATGAAATGAATTTTCTTATTGTAAAAATATCTCTGAATAAACAAAGGAGTTCAAATGATACCAGAATGAAATATGTGTTTATGCTGAGGAATAACTCTACTTCTAAAACCAACCGGATTAGTTCTAAATAGTATAACCTTTGCTTTAATCTCTTAATCCAGTGAAGAATTCAATATAACGTATCTAATTATTACTATTCATAACCTGGTTTAGCTCAGTGACCTGTCAAGAACACAGTAAGCTATTTACCAAGAAATCCACTTTCCATAGGTAATGATAAATATCCTGGTTTAATATTAACATCACATTTTTATATGAAAATATTGACGGCAGTCATTTTAATGCAGTGTTTCCAGAGCAAGTGGCTTGCTGATACCAACAAACCTTGAAATGAATGGAGATGTACATCCTCAGCATCAAAAGTTATGCATATGCACAAATACTTATCTGAACATGTTTGTGCTAACTTTCAAATAAGACATTCCTAAGCATAAATGTGCATCTGAAAGATCATATTTATAGGAAGTAATGAATTTATTGTTGTTCTCTACTTAAATAGAGTTTCCCTCAGCAATTAAAAAAGTCCTTGCTACCAGTTCCATTGTGTGCTTTTCTCTGACAGTAAAACTTAAAAATTAAGAATATGTGTGAAATCAGTTGTCCTTGAAGAAGAGAAACTATTAATCAATCTTTGCATGTTTAACTAGAATGTCTTTGAAAACTAAGGGCCAAGACATTGAAACTACTTTCTGAACCCATCAAAAATTTAATATATGTCTATATTTACTATAAAGCACTTAGTAGTAGTATGGCTAACTTTGAAGGAAAGAAATGTAAATATTAACTAAGGAAGGAGATTCATTCTAAATACTCTCCTTTGTCAGTAACCAATATAATCCATCAAATTTTTACATGTTTTCATTGAAATGGAAGAGTAGCCAAATTCAAAAGTTAATGTTATCTGTCATTCAAATCTCGAAGGATCCTGATGTTTACGTTTCTAATTCTAATATGCATAATTTAATGCTATTTTCCTGTTAGTGCATTTAAAATATTAGCATGTATCAGCAGGGCTTCTGATTCCTGATTTGCATCCATGAAATTTTGTTGATAAAACAAAATACAAATTTGGTATGAGAATCGAGTCTAAATGATCAAATAATAGTAGTTAATACTAATACCATAAAGACATCTGATTTAAAAATGAAAAAAATAATATTTTATAGCTTTTGATATTTAGAATTCGTTTTTATTTACACACAGCAACTACTCAATGTGGACATTACTGGCCCCTGTAACGGATTGAATAGCATCCCCCAAAGAGATATGTCCAAGTCCTAACCTCTGGTTCCTGTAAATGTGACCTTATTTGGAAATATGGTATTTGCAGATATAATTAAGTTAAGGATCTTGAGATGAGATCTTCCTGGATTTAGGGTGGGCCTTAAATCTAATGACTGGTGTTTCTATTAGAGAAAGGAGAGGGAAATTTGAGACACACAGAGAGGCAGACGGGAAGGCCATGTGAAGACGGGGCGGAGAATGGAGTGGTACATCTACAAGCCAAGGAACACCAAGAATTGCCTGCAGCCACCGGAAGTGAGGAGGGAGTCTGGATAGGATTATTCCTTAGATCCTTCAGAAGTTATCAATTCTGTCTACTCTTTTTTTTTAATAGGTTAATTAATTTTTTGAGGCAGATTAGCCCTGAGCTAACATCTGTGCCCATCTTCCTCTACTTTATATGGTATACCTGCCACAGCATGGCTTGATAAGCTGTGCATAGGTCTGCGCCTGAGATCTGAACCTGGGAACCCTGGGCTGCTGAAGCGGAGCTCATGAACTTAACGACTATGCCACCAGGCTGGCCCCAACCCTGTCTACTTTTTGATTTCAGATGTCTTGCTTCTAAAACTGTGAGAGAATAAATTTCCATTGTTTTAATCCACCAAGTTTGTGGTAATTTTTTATTACCCTGGGAAAGCAATACAGCCTCCTTTAACAAGTACACTAAAACACAGAGATTCTTGTTTTCCCAAGATGAAAAATAATTAACTGACTTGATATGGGTATCATTGGCTTAGGGACAAGAGTGAAATATTCTTTCAATATATGCTGCATTTCCATTTCTCTTGATACATTCTAGAGTACTATAGTGTTTGATCAAAGCAGTTATCATTAACTTGGAATAGACAGGTGATTTAAAAGAGTCAGACTCTGAAAGTAAATAAATATTAGGACCATCTTAACCAATATTTTCTTATGCTTTCTTTTTTAATAGTCAATGAGTGACAAAAATCTATTTAAACTGAGTCTAAAAGAGTTCTGTTAATAAGTAACCATTTTAACAAATTGAGTAATAGTATATAGTAATAGTTTAATTATCAGATTTTTCCTTTTAGAGGGAACATAAGTAATGGTGTATCTTGTCATTGATTCTTAGATTTGATGACATATTTGTGACTGTCTTGTGGGCTATGTTAGTTGAAGGGGGAATTGGAGAAAAGTTTTTGCAAAACATCTTTCCAAGGATTCTTCTCTCTCATGCAAAGAGAACTGGAAATGTCACATTATAACTTGGTAGAGCTGACAAAAATGTATAATTCCCAGTGAAGAAGAGGTTTATTCTGAAACAGATGCTAATGTTATACTTAGGAAATGCTATCTTACGGAGTGTTAAATCTATTTTTTCATTTAAAATGAGTATTTTCTTTCTAATTTTAGGGTTATGTTTTTAGTGTTTTGTTTGTTTGCTTTCTCATTTGAAGGTTTAAACCCACCAAGATAAAAGTTGTGTGTCTGGCACAACTAGTGAACTAGTGCTTTTCAGAGTAGTTGTGATGGATAGCACCTGGGATGACCCCTATGTCTATACTCTGTGCAACCCCTTAACCTTGAGTGTGAACTGCATCTGTGATTTGCTTGTAACCAATAAAACATGGCAAAAGTGAGATGTCACTCCCATGATTACATATTTATCTATCTATTTACATCTGTATTTGTATCTATATCTATTACGGTATAAATACATATATACACACACATATATATGTATCTGAATATATATTCGTATGCAGGCATGTACTTCTCTGTAGACGTATACAAGCATGCATTTGTATGCAAGTATGTGAGGAAGACTTCTCTCTCTTCCTGATTTTGAGGAAAGAAGGTGCCATCTTGTGAGAGGGTCTATGGAGAGAGCCCTGTGTCAAGGAAATGCAAGAAGCCTGTAGCAGCTGAAAGTAGTCAAAGGCCATCAAGAAAATGAGGACTCAGTTCTATAACTGCAAGGAGACAAAGGCTGTCAACAACCGGAGAGAATCTGGACATGAATCTTTCTCCAGTCAAGCCTTTACGAGAATGCAGTCCTGGCTGACACTGGGATTGCAGCCTAGCGTTGACCCGTGGAACTGAGATAGTAAACGTGTGTTGTTTTAAGCTGCTAAATTTGTGCTAATTTGTTACTCTGCAATAGAAAACTAATACAGTAGTCAAGTTCTTCAAAAATATTAATTATCAATCCATTCTTTTCTTCTTGATCTATATTGCTGGCTTTTAGTATGAAATAAACTATTTTATATTCTAGTATTTTTTTCTGCTGTATTTGTTCCCATTTTGATGTGTCAACCTATTCTAGCGGTGACTTGTTCAGAAATCACCTCCTTTCCTGCTCTAAGAATGGGAAAATATTTACATGGTGATAAGGTTTTTTGTTTGTTTCTTTTGATTTGATTTGGTTTATAGTATGTCATATTCATTCCTGTTAACTACTATTTGATGGTTCACATAAACTCATTAGCATAAAGATGCATTATATCAATGAGAAAAATTATTTTGCAATTGTGTTTCAAGTTAATTTTTTAATACGAAAGTTTTTATTTTTTTGTCATTTTATTATTAATTTATTTATTTTTATTGTGTTAGCATTGGCTTATAACATTAAATAAATTTCAAGTGTACATCATCATACTTCTATTTCTACACAGATTACATCATGTTCATCATCCAAAGACTAATTACAATCCATCATTGCACACATGTGCCCAATCATCCCTTTCGCCCTCCTCCTTCCCCCTTCCTCTCTGGTAACCACCAATTCAATCTCTGTCTCTATGTGTTTGTTTGTCTGTTGTTGTTTTTATCTTCTACTTATGAGTGAGATCATACGGTATTTGACTTTCTCCCTCTGACTTATTTCGCTTAGCATAATACCCTCAATGTCCATCCACGTTGTCACAAACGGCTGGATTTCATCATTTCTTATGGCTGAGTAGTATTCCATTGTGTATATATACCACATCTTCTTTATCCATTCGTCCCTTGATGGGCACTTAGGTTGCTTCCAAGTCTTGGCTATTGTGAATAATGCTGCAGTGAACACAGGGGTGCACGTATCTTTATACACGCATATTTTCATGTTCTTTGGATAAACACCCAGCAGTGGAATAGCAGGTAGTTCTATTCTTAATTAATTGAGGAATCTCCATACTGTTTTCCATAGTGGTTGCACCAGTTTGCACTCCCACCAGCAGTGTATGAGATTTCCCTTCTCTCCACATCCTCTCTAACACTTGTTTCCTGTCTTGTTAATTATAGCCATTCTGACGGGAGTGAGGTGATATCTGATTGTAGTTTTGATTTGCGTTTCCGATAGTTAATGATATTGAACGTCTTCTCATGTGCCTGTTAGCCATCTGTATATCTTCTTTCAAGAAGTGTCTGTTCAGATCTTTTGCCCATTTTTTAATTGGGTTCTTAGTTTTTTTGTTGTTGAGAAGTATGAGTTCTTTATATATTTTGGATATTAACCCCTTTTCAGATATATGGTTTGCAAATATCTTCTCCCAATTGGTAGGCTGTCTTTTCATTTTGTTGATGGTTTCCTTTGCCGTGCAGAAGCTTTTTAGTTTGATGTGGTCCCATTTGTTTATGTTTTCTATTGTTTCCCGTGGTGACTGCCTGTAATCAAAGGAGTGGTTGCCGTACTGAGCAAACCGCCATCACATTAAATGTTCAGCAGTGTCAAGTGTGAGATATACCTGTTCAAGAGCTCGTCCAGATGACTGAGAGATCTCTTTGTCCAATATTCCTACTTTAAAACACTGTTATTATAAAAATTATAATGATACTTGGTTTTCAATCTCATATTTGTTTCTAATTCATCAATCTAATATCCTGGTTAAAAGAAAATCTGGCAGATGTCTCTATTTTATTCTGTCGATTAGGCAGACTTAACATATTCTCTAGGGAGATGTTTTCTTTTTTTTTCACTCAGCTCAGTTTTCTCTTTCTGGAGCTTGTCCCATCCTTAGGGCTTTGCAACCTCTTGAAATGTGCTCCTGCCCATGCCGTCCTTCTCCATGGATCTGTCAGCCAAACCCAACCAGCAGTGAAATACTTTCCCCAGTACCCACTGATGAACAATGTGATGGGGTACTCTGTGTGTTCTATACATTCTGAATAGTATTTACCGCCCATAGTATTTACCTGGGTCTAAAAAGTCTAAAGCATTTGTATTGGCTATAAATTTCTCTTTTTACATTTTGATTCTCGAATTCATTGAAGACATTTCAAATTCAAGCTTTAAGGAAATGAAGGCAGTGTAGAAAAATAGTCAAGGGTATAATTCCTGAAGTCAGACAGCTATGACTTGCTGGATTCAAATGCTTTCTCTGCTGTTTACTGGCCACATGGCTTTGGATCTGTGATTCAGTCTCTCAGAGCTCAGTTCCCACATCTCTAAAATGAGCACCTCTAGAGTGTTTCCTCAGATGACAGATGAAATAAATTAATGAGATGATATGTTTTTAGCACTTATCAAAGCACGTGGCATATAATTTGTGCTCAATAAACATATTTATTATTATTATTATCAATATAACTATTAATGTAAGAAGGCGTTTTCATTACTAGTGGTTCTTAACCAGGGGTGATTTTTGTACCCCAGGGCACATTTGGCCAGTTCTAGAAAGATATTTCATTGTCATAACCAGGTCAGTGGGTGAGGGGGTTCTGCTGGCATCTGGTAGGTAGAGGACAGAAATGATGTTAAATATCTTACAATGCCTGGGACAGTCCTCCACAACGAAAAGTAATCCCACCCAAAACATCAATAGTGCTGAGGTTGAGAAATTCTGCCATAATTCTGTTTGCTCATCAACCTTTCTTCTCCAGCATTGATGATGTTTTCATTTGAAAGATCACACTATCAAAAGCATTTTAAGTTTTCTTTCCTTGCGTGCTTTAAAGTCATGCTTATGCTTCTGCAAGCTAACTGACTTAGAGCAAAATGAAGGACTCTACTGTATAAAACATTCAGTATAGAAAACAACATTGAATAAATAGCTTCTATGGCTAAGTCTTTTCTTACATAATACATTATTCACTATAAACCAAATCATGATGCTTTTGGACTTTATTAAGACATATTTATAAAAAGCCATATTAAATATCAGTCATTATTAGTAAGTTACTTAGGGATCTGTACAAGTATACTTAGTGCAATTAAAGCCCGCCAAAATGTTATGTTTAAGTACAATAAGTTGCATCAGCTTGTTATTGCATTTAGAGTGAATGTTTTTCCAACAATGACAAGCTGAATAGTTGCGGGGTTTAGCAGTTGTGTTTAATCAGTACAATTAATCATCATTAGTGCATACTTTATAGTGATCAATCACATTCAATTTTATGACCACAGTTGATCACAATAGAATGCCTTAGTAATCATCCAGAAACTTAAGAAAATAGGCTGTTATCTCCCATTTTGAGTCACTAATATTTTCCATTACTAACATTTATATGAATATTTTGGATATTTTTTAGTTTGAATTAATGTTAATTGACAGAAGTGTTTATATTTAAACACAGCATTTGCAAATTGAACAAATATCCTATGCTAATTGGAATTTTTAGTCTTTTTCATCTATTTAACCAAAAAAGACGCATATATATATACACTCACATATATACATATACACACACAATATATATAGATACACCTTAAAATATATATATGTATATATATATATACACACAGCAGGTTTACTCAAACGCCGCTTACTCAGTGAAGCCTTTCTTGATAATTCTCTATAAAACAGCAGCCCTCTATACATACCTCTACACACATTTCTCTTCCTTGTTCTATTTTACTCCATAACATGAATCTATCTAACGTACTGCATATTTTATTCCTTTATATTTAATATAGTCTCTTTTTGTCTCCACTAGCACGTATAAGAATATGAGCTTCGGGTCTGATGTGTTAGGTGGTTTTTTTTTTTTCTGGTGAGAAAGATTAGCCCTGAGCTAACATCTGTTGCCAATCCTTCTCTTTTTTTGCTGAGGAAGATTGGCTCTGGGCTGACAGCCATGCCCATCTTCTTCTACTTTACATGTGGGATGCCTGTCACAACACGGCCCGATAAGTGATGTGCAGGTCCATGCCCAGGATCTGGACCTGCGAACCCCAGGCCATTGAAGTGGCAAACTTAACCACTATGCCACCGAGCCAACCCCCATGATGTGCTAGTTTTTAATTACAGCTCTGCCTGTTACAAACTGCGGGAGTTGGCGCAAATTAATAACCTCCTGTGCCTCAGTATCTGTGGGAATGATAAGGCTACCTACTCGTAGGATTGATCTGCGGTTTAAATGAGGTAGTATTTTAAAGTACTTAGCACACAGTAATCACTATGTAAGTGTTAGATTTAATCTTCATAATGACAATGGTTTCTTTCACTACTATATCGTCAGAACCTGGCACATGGTAGGCAGGAAAAGAAAGGCTTGCATAAAGAATGAGCTTATCCTTAGCTACCAAAGGTTCTCTGATTTTCTTTTGTCACAAACATCTTACTATGATCTCTTAGAAACTGTCATATCCTCCAATTCTGCTCCCCAAAATAGGGGGAACAATGAGTGGAGTAAAGGCAACAACATTTGCAATCAAATTAGAGGGGAATGTCTTTAAGATTATACTTTATTTTTCCTATTATATATTTTTACTGGCCACTTTAGTCATTTTCATCAATATATGGTTGAAAGGACAGAGCCTATGACAGATAAAACAAAGTAAACAAAAATACTGTAATTGCAAAAACAAGACAATCTCTTGTGAAGGCAAATTACAGCATGTTGGATTAAAAATAGCTTTCTACTTAGACAATGTGTAATATGAAAATTGAGCTTAGGTACACATGTAACTAATAGAAAGTGAAAGCATTCTTCTTTGTAGCTGACAAGCCATCTGCTTAGGAATTTGTTCTTCATTCATTACTGAATCTTGTAGAGGACATAAGTAAAATTAGACATAACAAACATCAATTCATTTTCTTTTCACTTATACTTGATAATGAGTTTTTTTACATTCAAATGAATTAAATTGCTCAAATTATGACTTAAACAAATGTAAGCACAAACATTTTTAGATTAAATATTTACTTTCTTTGATTTTATACATTAAATCGAGAGCTAATGACAAGCTAAGATATAAGCCTAATGCTTCATTAAATCCTCACAAAAGCAGTATGAGGTAGGTTTTATATTAACATTTTATAGTTTAAGAAATTGAAAGTGAAAAAGTTAAGTAATTTCCCCTTTGTAATACAGCCAACATTCAAACACCTGTGTGTGAGAAGTAAAAGCCCATGTTTTCCCATTATCTCAAGCCTTGTCTTCATTGTTAGAACTAAGACCACATAGATTTTACCACTAATATAGGTCTTTAATTTAAATTGAAGATTGTTTCTTGTATCAATTTTACATAACAAATTTTTGCTTCTATTCATGAAGAGCAATGACAGAACCTCCCACCATAAATAATTAGAAACTGAACAAAATACATGAAAATATTTCTAGACATTGAACAACAGACAGTGCAGGCTTGTGATCCTTGAAAGATGGGACATAAATCATCTGAGACAGACAATTCCCCATTTCATTGCCCAGAGGCAATTTCTGTACCATTAATGTAAGAGGGGAAGTCCAAACAGCATTGGCATCTTCACATAACTGAATTGAGGAGATCAAGATCAGGTTTTTAGGAATATGTGTCAGCTAGAAGTGTAAACCAGAGTTCTGGAGAGTACAGAGCTATGTTGAAAAAGTACTCTGGAAATTGGTTTGGGGATTCTTGAGTCTTTGCTGAATGCTAGGCTGTGCATGCATAGAGTAAAACTCTAAAAAGCAGAGCAAAGGAAGACCGGGGATGTAAGCCTAACAATTCCAAGAGCTTATACTGGCAGGCAGATGCTTAAGCTCCAACCCACCACAGTAGAGACTCTTCAGTAATAACCCATAGCATTCAGTGGAGATCCAAGAGAGACCATGCCTTAGTAGTGTGGTTGAGATTTCTCTGGAGTGAATACTCTTATACTCCTATGAATATCCCTGCTCTAGCAAAACCCAAAAACAAACAGTGATAAAATTAATACAAAAAGTCAATTTTGGGCCTAAAAAAAAAAATAAAAACAAAAAACCAACTTTATTTAAAGGAAAACAACAAAATTACAATGTTCAACGTCCAACCAAAATTAGTACACAAGCCAAATAGCCAGAAACTGTGATACATCATCAGGATAAAATTCACTTAACAAAAATAGACCCAGAAATCATAGAGATAATGGATTATAAAACAAAAATGCTAAAAGAGCTATTATAATTATATACAAGTATTTAACATAAAATAGGAACATAATAGGATAGAAATGAAACACTTAAAGAAGATCCCAATAAAAATTCTAGATATAAAAACTAGATTATCTAAAATTAAATTTTTATTAGATGGGACTAAGAGTAGATTAGATATTTCAGAGAAAAAAAAGGATCAATGATCTTGAAAGCATAGCAATATAATCTATCCAAAATGAAGAAAAAAGGACTAAAAAAAAATACACTGTGCCTCTGGATCTATGGAATAATTTCAAGCAGTGTAAAATGATATAATTAGAGTCCAAGCATAAAAGGGAGTACAGAAAAATATTTTAAGAAATAATAGCTTGGGCCAGTCTGGTAGCATAGTGGTTAAGATTACGTGCTCCACTTTGGCAGCCCGGGGTTCACAGGTTAGGATACTGGGCACAGACATACACCGCTCATCAAGCCATGCTGTGGCAGCCACCCACATACAAAAAATAGAGGAAGATTGGCATAGATGTTAGCTCAGAGCCAATCTTCTTCACCAAAAAAGAAAAAGAATGGCTGAAGAATATCCAAATTTGAAAAAAAACTATAAACCTAGCAATCATAAAAGCTCAATGAACTACAAACAGGAAACACACACACACACACACACACACCACATCTAGGCGTATTATAACTACATTTCCAAAAACCAGCAGCATGAAAAACAAGACTCATTATGTGCAGAGAAACAAAGATAAGAGTGACTGAGACTTCTCATAAGAAATAATGAGAGCCAGAAGATAATGGAAACCATTTTAAAGTAATCAAAGAAGAAAATTTGTCAATCTAGAATTCTATATTCAGCAAAAATATTCTTCAAAAATAAAAGTGGAATATAAACTTTCCCAGAAAAAGAGAAGAGAGAGAATTCTTCATTAGTTAACCAAAATAAAATAAATTCTTTCATCAGAAAAATAGAATCCAACATGGAATCTTAGACCTTCCCAAAAGAATAAAAAGCACCAGAAATTATAAATATGTGGGTAAATATAAAATATTATTTTTAATTTTTAATTTTTTAAAACATAATTGAGTTTTTAACAAATAAAAAACCAAATGCATTATGAGGATTACAGTACATGTAGAAATAAATGGAAACAATGTATAAAGCATGAAGAGAAATGGAGTCATTCTTTTTTAAGGATATATCTTGTAAGTTATACATGAAGGGAATATTACTTCAAGATAGACTGTAAGAAGGTGGTTATATATTTTGCAAACATTAAAACCATTAAAGCCAGAAGAGTTATAGCTAATTAGTGAATAATGGAGACACTTAAAAAAATACACTCAATAAGAAAAAAGGAAGAAAAAGAGGAAAAAAGGAATAATAAACAGATGCAACAAATATAAAACAAATCACAAGACAATACTATAAACTTGAACATTTTGATATTTATATTAAATATAAATGGTCTAAACATGCCCAATAAAAAGGAAGAGATTATAAGATTGAATATAAGAAACACATGTTAAATATACCTAAAGAGATATAAATAAGATAATGGAAAAATATAAACCCTGAAAATATTGAGCATAAGGAAGCTGAAAAGGCTAATATTAAAAATTAAAAATAAAAAATACTACATAATAAGCAATATTACTAGAGATAAAGAGGGATATTTCATAATGACAAAGAAGAAAATCAAAAAGACATTGCAGTCCTTTATGTGTATGTATCCAATAACAGAGCTGCAAAATACATGAAGCAAAAAGTAATAGTAATAAAAGGAGAAATAGACAAAATCAGAATTATAGTTGGAGTTTTCCAAGCCCTTCTCAGTAATTGAAAAAACAAACACAAAATACCTAACTTGTAAGAAATAGAAAAAAATTAACAATATCAACCAAATGGACCTAATTGACATTTATGGAACACTGCAACCTAAAATAGCAGAAAACATAAAAACTTCAAGTACATATGGAGCATTTAACATTTATTTAAAATAGGCCACATGATGTGACATAAAATAAATTTCATCAAATTTAAAAGAACTGAAATCATACAGAGTATGTTGTCTCACCACAGGGAAAATAAATTAGAAACCAATAATAGAAAGATATCTGGACATTCTCAAACATTTGTAAGTTAAACAAAACTTTTCTAAATATCCCACAGGTCAAAGCAGAAAGCAAAAGGGAAATTAGAAAGTAATTTGAATTAAATAAAAATGAAAACACAGCATTTAAAAATTTGTGTGATGCAGGTTAAATAGTGCTCAAATGGAAATGTAGGGCTTAATATGTTATATCAGAAGCAAACCAGCAAAACTTTAAAATCCATGATCTAAGGCAGGAGTTCACAAAGTTTTCTGTAAAGAGCCAGGTGGGAAATAACTTAGGCTTTGTAGTCTACTGTTGCTACTACCAGCTCTGCCACTGTAGTGTGAAGGCAGCCATAGACAATGCATGAATGGATGAGCATGGCCGTATTCTTAAAAAACCTTGTTTATAGAAACTGTAAATTGAATTTCATAAAATGTTCACATGCACAAGATGTTATTAGTTTTAGTTTTTCAAACATTAAAAAATATAAAAATCACTCAGCTTTCAGGCACTGCAAAAATAGGTGTAGGTCGGATTTGGCCTGCAGTCTCTGGTTTGTGGACTCCTGATCTAAACTTTGACCTTAGGGAGGTACACAAAGGAAACAAATTCAACTCAAAGTAAATGAAAGGAAGGAAATTATAATCTTATAAGCATGATTTAATAACATTGATAATAGACAAACAGGAAAGGAAAAGCAATGAAACCAAAGGCTGGTAATTTGGAAAAATCAATAAAGTTGATAAATCTCTAGATCCATTAATAAAGAAAAAACAGTGTGAAGACATATTACTAATATTAGGAATGAAAGAAAAGATATACTCTAGAGTCTACAGGTGAATAAGAAAATGTTATAAACAACTATATGCCAATAAATTTGACAAGTTAAAAGAAATAAATAAATTCTAGGAAGACATAATTGATCTAAATAGACTCAAAAAACTAGAAAATTTTAATAACTCTAGATCTTTTGGGATATTTCAGTTGGTAATTAAAAACTGTCCCACAAAGGAAACTCCAGACCCAAATGCCTTCATTGGTAAATACTACTAAGCATCTAAAAGAGAAATAATATGAAACCTATACAAACACTTTCAGAAATTAGAAGAAGAAACATTCTATGGAGTCAGAATTATCTTAATATCAAAGTAGGCAACATTTTCCCAGAAAAAATTACAGACAAATATCCCTTATTTGAAAAATCTTTTTAAAATTTTGGCAAAGAGAATCCAGAAATATACAAAAAGGATAACATAGTTTGAACACCTGGGGTTTATCTTGTGAATAAAATCACCATATTAATGGAATGATTGGGAAAAAAAGAAACACAAGACTCTTTCAACAGATACAGAAATAGCATTTGACAAAATTCAAGGCTCATGCATAAAAAAACTCACAGTGACTTAGAAATAGAAAAGAGCTTCCAGTGAAATATCTATGAAAAACCTAAAACTGTGATCACACTTAGTGGTAATAGACTGAATTCTTTCCCCCTAAGGCTGAGAACAAGTCAAGATACCCACTCATATCACGTCTATCAAGACTGCACTAGAGGTTATAGCCAGTACATTAAGGATGAAAAATAAAATAAATGCATACATTTTGAAAAGAAAGAAAGAAAGTTCTCTTTATATTCAAACATCATGAGTATCATAAGGAAACTATAAGAAGCTGCAAGAATTAATTTATGAGTTAAGCAAAGTAATAGTATACAAGGACAATATAAAAAAACTCCCTTGTATATATATCTATGTATTAACAATGAACAATTGGAACTTGAAATTAAAAGTAAATCAAAATGTCTACAATAACATCAAAATATTAAATATAAAGAAGTAGGTTTAACAACATATGTGTAAAAAACGAAATACATTGCTGAAAGAAATTAAAGGAGACCCCAAAATCGAGCAATATATCATATTGTCCAGAAACAGGAGGACTCAATATTGTTAAGATAACAATTCTCCCTAAAATGATTTATAGATTTTATGCAATCCTAACCAAAGTGGGTTTGGTTATGCAATCCTAACCCAGTTGGTTTTTAATAGAAATTGACTAGCTGATTCTTAAATTTATATGGAAAAGCAAATGCCCAGATTAGCCAAAACAATTAAATAAAAAAGAACAAAGGTGAAGGGCCCACATTTTCTGATTTTAACACAGTGTAAAGATAGAGTGATCAAGATGGTGTTTTTGGCATAAGGATAGATATATCAATCAATGGAATAGAATAGAGAGTTAGTATATTGATTCACATATATAAGGGAAATTAATTTAGGACAAATATGCCACAATAATTCAATGAGAAAAGGACAGCCTTTTCAACATATGGAAAAATGATTCACAAAATAGTTTGGGTTTAGAAGGGTCACTCAAGTTCTTCTTTGGATTCTATAAAGGTATTAAATGACTAAGCCTAAACATATGAAAGAAATTATTTGATGTGACCTCAGTACTGTAGTACCTTTTAGGTCTGGGGTCAAAAATTTATTGGTGCCTGTCAACAGTTACTGGATATTGCCATTTATTAAGCTAAAATGTCTTCATAACTGACTTTGCCATTTGCCGTTTTAAAGCCCACGTCCTGATGTGAAAACTTCCTGTGGAAAAAAATGACTTGAGCACATGAACTCTACTTAAATAGTGGGAGTCCTGCTTGAAGAGTAATTCAGAGTGCTGACAGTCAAAATTGTCCTTTCTGAGGGGAAAATGACCTTTATGTTTAAAAAGAAATAGTACATTAATCATATCTTTTTTTTATTTCTGCTTAGTTTTTGGAATAGAATATCTTCTGTCTTTCACAAAGCAAAATATTATAAGTTCTGCATTATTTTGATTTATGCTTTGGGCATAATATAATTATCAGATGTTCTGTATTTTAAAAGCAATTTTATAGAGAACTTTCTTATTACCTAGAAAACCACCTATTGGATATAATAAAGTGGTACTTATGAAAATGCCACTTTCTTAAAGATAACTTGTATAGAAGACTAAAATCATAATGTAAGGCTTTAATAAAAAGTAGGAAACATTTTGGAATTTGAAACTCGTTTATTCTTGCCTATGATATGTAGAAATGTGAAATGGTTCAATACTTTCCCAGATAATTCACTTATTATGCACATGCTACTTACAGTTTTTATTACAAAAAAAAATAAAAACAAAAAAAACCCTATGTGGTAGTGTAGGGGATAAAAACTTCCTTCCACCCCATTATAGGTTCTATGGCCAGCCTAAAAATTTTATTTTTTTCCTTTCTCTCTTTTTATTTTAATGAAATATAATTGACATACACTATTATATTAGTTTCAGATGTACAACATACTGATTCAACAATTATATACATTATGAAATGATCACCAAGATATGTCTAGCTACCATCTGTCATCATACAAGTTATTATTATGCAGTTATTATTATATTAATGAATACATATCATTGTATATGTACATATCAATGAATACATACATACAGTTATTATGTCAATGAATATATTCCTTATGCTGTACATTATATTCCCGTGACTTATTTATTTTACGACTGGAAGTTTGTACTTCTTAATCCCCTTCACCTGTTTTGCCCATCCTCCCATCCCCCTCCCCTCTGGCAACAGCCAGTTTATTCTCTGTATCTATGAGTCTGTTTCTGTTTTGTTTTGTTTGTTCATTTGTTTTGTTTTTTAGATTTCACATACAAGTGAAATTGTACTGTATTTGTCTTTCTCTGTCTGACTTATTTCTCTTAGCATTATACCCTCTAGGTCCACTTGTGTTTTCACAAATGACAAAATTTCATTCATTTTATGGCTGAGTAATATTCCATTGCATATGTATACCACATCTTCTTTATCCATTCACGTACTGATGGACACTTGGATTCCTTCCATACCTTGGCTTTTGTAAGTGATGCTGCAATGAACATTGGAGTGCAGATATCTTTTCTAATTAGTGTCATTGTTTTCTTCAGATATATATCCAGAAGTGGCACTGCTGGATTGTATGGTAGTTCTGTTAATTTTTTGAGGAATCTCCATACTGTTTTCCATAGTGGTTCACCAGTTTGTGTTGTCACCAACAGTGCATGAGGATTCCCTTTTCTCTGCACCCTCACCAAGACTCGTTATTTCTTGTCTTTTTAATAACAGCCATTCTGAGAGGTGTGAGGTGATATCTCAATGTGGTTTTGATTTGCATTTCCCTGATGAGTAGTGACATTGAGCATCTTTTTATGTGCCTGTTGTCTATCTGTATGTTTTCTATTCAAGCCCTCTCCCCGTTTTTTAATTGGATGGGTTTTTTTTTAATATTGAGTTGTGTGAGTTTTCATGTATTTTGGATATTAACCCCTTATCAGGTATACCATTTGAAAATATCTTCTACCATTCAGTAGGTTGCCTTTTCATTTTGTTAATGGTTTTCTTCACCGTGCAAAAGCTTTTTAGTTTGATGTAGTCCCATTTGTTCATTTTTGCTTCTGTTGCCCTTGCCTGAGGAGACAGATCCAAAAAAGTATTGCTAAGACCAATGTCAAAGAGATTACTGTCTATGTAGTCTTCTATGAGTTTTATAACTTTAAGTCTTATATTTCAGTCTTTAACCCATTTTGAGTTAATTTTTGTACATGGTGTAAAAAAGTGGTTCAGTTGCATTCTTTTGCATGTAGCTGTCCAGCTTTTCCAACCTCATTTATTAAAGAGGGCATCTTTTCCACATTGTATATTCTTGCCTCCTTTGTCATAGATTAATTGACCATATAAGTTTGGGTTTCTTTCTGGGCTCTCAATTCTGTTCCATTGATCTATGTATCTGTTTTTGTGCCAGTACCATGCTGTTTTGATTACTATAGCTTTTTAGTAAAGTTTGAAATCAGGGAGTGTGATATATCCAGCTTTGTTCTTTCTCAAGATTACTTTGGCTATTTGCGGTCTTTTGTGGTTCCATACAAATTTTAGGATATTTTGTTCTATTTCCATGAAAAATGCCATTGGTATTTTGGTAGGGAGTGCATTGAATCTGTAGATTTCTTTGGGTAGTATGGACATTTTAACAATATTAATTTTTCCAATCCATGAGCATGGCATATTTTTCCATTTATTTGTGTCATCTTCAATTTCTTTCATCAATGTCTTACAGTTTTTAGAGCACAGGTCTTTCACTTCCTTGGTTAAATTTATTCCTAAGTACTATATTCTTTTCAACATAATTGTAAATGGGATTGGTTTCTTACTTTCTCTTTCTGATAACTTGTTATTAGTGTATATAAATGGAACAGATTTCTGTATATTAATTACACATCCTGCACCTTTACTGAGTTGGTTTATTAGTTCCAATAGTTTTTCGGCGGAGTCTTTGGGTTTTCTGTATATAGTACCATATCATCTACAAATAGTGACAGTTTTACTTCTTCCTTTCCAATTTGAATGCTTTCTATTTCTTTTTCTTGCATAATTGCTGTGGCTAGGACTTCCAATACTATATTGAATAAAAGTGGCAAGAGTGGGCATCCTTGTCTTATTCTTTATCTGAGAGGAAAAGATTTCAGCTTTTCACTGTTGAATATGATGTTAGCTGCTGGTTTGTCATATATGGCCTTTATTATGTTGAAGTACATTCTCTTTATATCCACTGTGTTGAGAATTTTTGTCATAAATGGATGTTACATTTTGTCAAATTTTTTTTCTGCATCTATTGAGATGATCACATGATTTTTATCTTTTATTTTGTTAATATGGTGTATTGCGTTGATTGATTTGTGCGTGTTGTACCATTCTTGCATCCCTGGAATAAATCCCACTTGATCATGGTATATGATCCTTTTAATGTATTGTTGGATTTGGTTTGCCAATATTTTGTTAAAGATTTCTGCATCTATGTGCATCAGGGATATTGGCCTGTAATTTAATTTTTTTGCAGTGTCTTTGCCTGGTTTTGGTATCAGGGTAATGTTGGCCTTGTAAAATGAGTTTGGAAGCATTTCTTCCTCTTCTATATTTTGGAATTATTTGAGAAGGATATTCTTCTTTAAATGTTTGGTAGAAATCTGTGAAGCTGTCTGATCCTGAATTTTTGTTTGTCAGGAGTTTTTTGACCACTGATTCAATTTCTTTACTAGTAATTGGTTTATTCAGATTTTCTATTTCCTCATGATTCAGTCTTGGAAGATTGTTTGTTTCTAGGAATTTTTCTATTTCTTTCAGGTTATCCAATTTGTCAGTGTATAATTGTTCATATTAGTCTCTTATGATCCTTTGTATTTTGTAGCATTGGTTGTAAATTCTTTTTCATTTCTGATCTTGTGTATTTGGGCTCTCTCTCTTTTTTTCTTGATAAATCTGGCTAAAGTTTTATCAATTTTTTGTTTATCTTTTCAAGGAAACAGCTCTTAGTTTCATTGATCTTTTCTATTGTTTTTTAGTCTCTATTTCATTTATTTCTACTCTGATCTTCATTTCTTTCCTTTTACTAGCTTTGGGTTTTGTTTGTTCTTCTTTTTCTATTTTCTTTATATGTAAAGTTAGATTGTTTATTTGAGATTTTTCTTGCTTCTTGAGGTAGGCCTCTATTGCTATGACTTCTCTCTCAGAACTGCTTTCGCTGTGTCCCACAGATTTTGGAACATTGTGTTTCTATTTTCATTTGTCTCAAGGTATTTTTTGATTTTCTCTTTGATTTCTTCGTCGACCCATTCATTGTTTAATAGCATGTTGTTTAGCCTTCATTTGTTTGTGTTTTCTCCAGTTGTGTTCTTGTAATTGATTTCTAGTTTTATATCATTCATATCACCAAGCATCAAAGAAAGATGCTTGATATGATTTCAATCTTCTTAAATTTCTTGAGACTTGTTTTGTGTCCTAACATGTGGTCTATATTGAGAAATGTTTCATGTGCACTTGAGAAAAATGTGTCTTCTGCTATTTTGGGTTTTATTATTCTGTATAATATCTGTTAAGTCCAACTCTTTAATATGTCTAACTCCCTTAGGTCTATTTGATATTTTTTTTTATATATTTTGGTGCACCTATGTTGGGTGCATAGATATTTATAAATGTTTCATCTTCTTTCTGTATTGACCCCTTTATCATTATGTAGTGCCTTTCTTTGTCTTTTATTACAGTCTTTCTTTTAAATTCTATTTTTTCTTATAAACCAATGTTACCGCAATAAAAAAAAAATAAAAAGTAAAAGTAAAGTCTATTTTTTCTGATATGAGTATAGCTACACCAGCTTTCTTTTTGTTTCAGTTTGCATTGAATATCTTTTTCCATCCATTCACATTCAGTTCATGCATGTCCTTAGTTCTAAAGTGAGTCTCTCGTAGGCAGCATATTGATGGGTCTTATTTTTTTATCCATTCAGCCACTCTGTGTCTTTTAATTAGCATATTTAGTCCATTTATATTTAAAGTAATTATCAATAGATATGTACTTATTGCCATTTTGTTAAATATTTTCTGGCTGTTTTTATATTTCCTCTCTGTTCCTTTCTTCTCTTTCTCTCTTCCCTTGCGGTCTGATGACGACTTTGATTTTATGTTGAGACTCCTTTCAAATTTTCCTTTATGTATTTACTGTAAGTTTTTTTCTTTGTGGTTATCATGAGGTTCACATATAACATCCTACATGTATAACAGTCTCTTTTAAGTTGATAGCAACTTAAATTTGAACACATTCCAAAGTTTAATATTTTTACTTCTCCCTCAACATCTTATATTTGTGATGACACATTTTACATCTTTTTATTTTATGCATCCCTTACCTAATTATTATAATTTTAGTGAATTTCACCATTTTTGACTTTTGACCTTCTTACTTGCTTTATAAGTGATTGATTCATTACGTTTACTATAAATTTACCTTTTCCAGTGAAATTATTACTTTCATGTGTTTTTTTATTATTAATTAGTATCTTTTCTTTTCAGCTTAGAGAAGTCCCTTTAACATTTCTTGTAAAGCCAACTTAGTGTTGATGAACTCCTTTAGCTTTTGCTTGTTGGGAAACTCTAAATCTCTCCTTCAATTCTGAAAAATAACCTTACTGGGTAGAGAATTCCTGGTTGGAAATATTTTCCTTTCAGCACTTTGAATATGTCATGCCACTCCCTTATGGCCTGTAAAATTTCTGCTAAAAATTCTTCTGATAGGGGCTAGGCCGGTGGCGCAAGCAGTTGGGTGCGAGCACTCCGCTGCAGCAGCCCAGTGTTCGCCGGTTCGGATCCCGGTCGCGCACTGACATACTGCTTGTCAAGCCATGCTGTGGCGGCGTCCCCTATAAAGTGGAGGAAGATGGGCATGGATGTTAGCCCAGGGCCAGTCTTCCTCAGCAAAAAGAGGAGGATTGGCAGATGTTAGCTCAGAGCCGATCTTCCTCACACACAAAAAAGATCTGCTGATAGCCTTATGGGGTTGCCCTTGTACATAATAAATTGTTTTTCTCTAGCTGCTTTTAAGGTTCTCTCTTTACCCTTAACCTTTACCATTTAAATTATGATGAATCTTGGTATGGTTCTCTTGGGGTTCTTCTTATTTAGAACTTTCTGGGCTTCCTGGTCCTGGATGTCTGTTTCTGAGAAAATAGAAATTTTCAGCCATTATTTCTTCAAATACTTCTTTTGGCACTTCATCTCTCTTCTCCTTCTGGGACCCCTATAACGTGAATGTTATTTCACTTGATAGTGTCCCAGAGGTCCTTTAAGGCATCCTCACTTTTTTAGATTCTTTTTTCATTTTGCTGCTCTGTCTGGGTAAGATCCATTGCTTTGTCTTCCAGCTCACTGATTCTTGCTTCTCCTTCATCCATTCAGCTGTTGAACCCCTCTAGTGTGTTTTTCTTTCCAGTTATAGCTTCTAATTGGTACTTTCTTATATTTTATATCTCTTTGTTGAAGTTCTCCCTGTGTTCATTCATTCTTCTCCTGAGGTTGGTTAGCATCTTTATGACCATTAGTTTAAACTCTTTATCAGCTAGGTTGTTTATCTCCAGTTCATTAAGATTTTTTTCTGGGTATTTGTCTTGTTCTTTTGTTTGGAACATATTCCTTTGTATCCTCATTTTGCCTGACTATCTGTGTTTACCTATATTTTTTAGGTAAAACAGCTACTTCTGCCAGTCTTGAAGGAGCTGTCCTGTGTAGCAGATGATTTGTGGGGCCCAGAAGTACAATCTCCCTTGGCCTCCAGAGCCAGGTGCTCAAGGGGTATCCTTTGTGCAGACCATGTGCCCAGCTGCTGCACAAGGAGGACTGGACATGATGCTCTCATGCAGTGCAGTTGTGGCATGGCTGTGGCATGGGGTGAGTGGGAGTCAAGGCGTTTGCCTGGCCCAGTTGCAGTGCAGCTGTTATGCAGGGAGGGCAGGTAGCAGGATGCTCCCCCAACCTGGTTGTGGTGCAGCTACTGCACAGAGTAGGGGGGCCTAGGGCACTTGGTTGGCCTCATTGCAGTGGAGCTGCTGCATGGGGAGTGCAGGGCACAGTACACTCATCCACCCCAGCTGTGCTACAGCAGCTGTGCATGGTGGGCAGGGTGCAGAGCACACCCACTGGTGCTAGCAGGCTAGAGAGAGGGCGTCAAAATGGCACCTGCCAGATCCATCACCAACAAGTTAGAATGAGATTGTGAAAATGGTGCTCACCAGTGTTTCCAACCCTGGAGAAAGTCACTGCAAGTTTCAGTCCCTCCACAGCCACTTTTGGATTAGCAAGCAGGTCTCCCTCACTTATGGTTTAGGCACTTTTTGAACTGTTGCTTTTGCACTGGATCTCAGGGCAAGCAGGTCTGTGTGGGAGCCCTTTAAGAGTAGGTTCTCCATTCCCTATAGTTGTATGTTTCCCCTAGACTTAAATCCTGTTGATTTTCAAAACCAGACAGTTTGAGGGCTTGTCTTTTCAGTGCTGGATGCAAGGACCAATGTGTGGCACAGTCCCTTCACTTCTTGAGGGAAAGTTTGGTATTTTGGGGGATCCATGTCTAATGATAGGACACCTTGCCTGGGGTGGGGTCCCAGGTGAGACCGAGTCTCTGCCCCTCCTACCCTTCTTGATGTGTCTCTTTTATCTTTTGTTGTAGGTGCACCGTTTGTCCAGGTCTCAAGTCCTTTTCAGAGGAAAATTATTCCATATGTAACCATAAATTTGTTGTGTCCATGGAAGGAGGTGAGTTCAGGGTCTTCCTATGCTGCCATCTTGAACTCAATCCTCTAAAAAGTTTAAACTGATATATGATAGATTAACAGAGGAAAGCATACAAATTTTATTTAATAGTTTTATGTGTACATGGAATCTTCAAAAGAAAAATGAATGCCCTAAAAAGCTGATAAGCCTAAAAGCTTATACAACTTTTTATGCAAAGAACAATAAATTGTGAGAACATGACAAGACAAAGAGGCTTGGGCTAGGGGCAGTAAAATTGTGGGACAGTGACTGGGAAATATATGGGGGAAACTAATGTAAGATAAGAGTTATTTTAGTAGGTTAGTTTGTACAGGTCCATTTTGGCATCAACTCCCAGTCTCAAGCAACAAGATGGCTCTCTTGGTACAGGGAAGGGACCATTCTCATGGGAAATTTTATGAGCTGATTTAGGGAGAAAGGGGAGATCAGACAGCCTTTCTTGCATCTGTTGTTTCTCAATTGCCTTCAGCTCAAAATAATCTTTAGGCCCAATTGGCATATTTGGAATGCCATATTCTTCTACTGTTCAGTAGCAATATCTCCTTCTCTTTTTTTAAAAGAATATAAGTTCTTTATTTTTTGTAAGCTTTGTTTTATAATATTTATTTCCTTTTTTTCCCAGCTTTATTGGGACATACTTGACATATAACATTTTGTAAGTTTAACTTGTAAAATGTGATGATTTGATGTATGTACATATTATGAAATGATTACCACAATAACACAATAACGTTAGTTTTAAAACCTCCATCACCTCACATAGTTACCATTTTTTTGTGTGTGTGGTGAGAACTTTTAAGATCTATTTTATTAGCAGTTTTGAAATATACAATACAGTATCATTAACTGTAGTCATCATGCTGTACATTAGATCCCCAGAACTTATTCATCTTATGACTGAAGTTTATACCTAGGCCAATCCTAACAGAAAGGTACTATTTGGAGTGTACCATCAAATGAAAGCTAAAGGGCAGTCAGAAGATGTCAAATGCATCTCCACTTTCAGAAGTCAGGATAAGTGTGCATGTGTATGGGGTCAGGTGGGAGGGGGAAGAGAGGAGGATGGTCTCAAATGCACAAAGGAGACAGGGCTCACATTTTAACGTATGCACACCAGGGACCCCCATGCTCAATTACAGCAGCATTTGTCAATAAAGACCTTGTGTTTTTTTTATTCCTGCTCCATCTGATCTTGGAGAAGTCAAAAAGAACTTCTTAAAATTACAGGTGGAATAAAATAAGGAGGAAAATAAGCCAGCAATGATCCCCTTTCCTATGGCAGATAAGTGATTCTGAGTTAAGCCTTAGCTGAGAAGAAGATAGAGAAGCTTCAAACTGGATGTCAGAACAAAACTTGATTTAGGTCAGAGAGTACTTTTTAGTTGCTTAAATAAAGTGATAAATTCAATATCCATGATGAATGATAAGCTCAGAGATCTGCTTGGTCTATCACATAGAAACTGAGAAGGAGAAGTAACAGTTTGAAACAATGATGGGAGACAAAATAAGGGCATTCACTGCTGGGTCCGTACTAGATCCAGACCTTTCAATATACCTTTCTTATGTGGCTTTGCATCCACACTGTCTAACATGAGCACTCAACAATTGTTTCCAGAAAAAGTGAAGGACAACTGAAAAATCTGTTTCTTTTTTGTAGCTCATCATTTTTTTCTACACAGCTGGCCACCTGAAAGTGAATTGGTACTTTCCCAGAGAAGATTTGTTTTCAGAACCAGAAGAGAATCTTGGAGTGCTGTTGCATGGTACAGTGCCTGTATGTTGAGGCAGAAAACTGAAATTAAAATGTGGTCTGTCATGCTTTATCATGTTCAGTTTAGAAAATTATTGTAATTTTAAAAATATCTGTTCCTTTTCCTACTTGGATTGTGATTTATAGTTTGAAATGCCTATCTGTTAACCGATTCTGAGCAGACTTCTAACTTCCACTGAAAATATATGTGAAGTTCAGAAATCAAAACCAAGACAATAACAATACTCAGCACCAAAAACTAAGACACTATGCTGTTGGAAAGCAAAAGACATTTTCTATAGTTTAAAATTTGACAAATTTCATTTATACGCTTACCATCTACATGTTTTTTGCCTTTTTGGCAAACCACCTACATTATTATTTACTTAATACATTTCTTGCAATAAGATTGACTTTTTTATTTATCTTGGTGCTAAAATATTTTTGCTATTACTTTTTTTCTATCAAGAGATTCAAATCTCTATCAGAATGTTTAGTTAAATTTAGGTGATGTAAATTAAACAACCACATAACACATACAGTATATATCCCAATTTCTCATCATTTCTTTTGGAAATCTTATGTAATTCCTCTTGTAAGACCCAAGATAAAATGACAACTTTCTCATCTTATTATAGTGGGTAAGATATTAGCAAGAAATCAGAAGACATCTGTCATTTTTAATTTCTCTAGTGAATGAGGGTTTAACTACGGGCAATAGTCTTTTTACAAGAGAAAAACATATTCGGAACCTGAGAAAAGACTATTTCATCTACAATCACTCTGGTACTTGAAGTAAATACTTAGGCCATTTGCTTATTGCTAGTTTTGTTATGCTTTCCTCTTCTGTTCCCATCTTAAGTGCACAAACATGTCCACAAATATACATGTATATAATGGCTTTCTTTCCTCATTTCCACACCTCATTTATAAACCGATATTGTTACTATATCTAAGAATGCTTAAAAGAATTGCCAGAGACTGTGATTAAATACACAGCTTGACAAGGTTATGTTACTCAATTTGACTCTTTAAAATATGTTTTTATTTAATGTATTGTAATAAAGTCTAAACATTGCTTAAGTCAATGTTTATTACCTTTCAAGGAACACAATGCGTGTCTGCCTTATGCAAAGTTGTGTTCTTGTTCAGTGGGAAATGCAATAATAAATGATGTTTTGATCACAATTCCGCTATAAAAAACTTGCTATTCATAATAATAGAAATGTGAACATAGCCATAGGCATAGATATAAAGAAATATAAAAATATTCATTGGACTTTAAAAAGCAAGTTGATTATCTAATAAAATTATTTTCAAAAATTTCTTACAATTTTTGAAAGTGTGTAAGTTGAAAAGTGTGAGAGCTACAAACATCTCTTTATTATTGTTATCAATAATCATTGCACATCATTTAGCTTCCTAGTACTATAAGTAGCCAAAATTAAAAGATTTAATTATGCTTTTTGAGTCCCTTTTTCTTCTCCAGGTACAATTTTTTGACGTACTTTACTTTCATATTTCCTTCCTAGCCAAAAGTCCCTCTCAAAATTATGCTTTGATTTTCCAATAATAGGAAGGTACAGAAGCCAAAATATAGTATCTACTTACCATTAAGAATTTATTTCTTAGGGAATTGTTTTAGAATTAAGACCTGTAAATTGTTTTAAAGTTGCAAAATGAAAGTATATTCTGTGTAGAATATAAATATCCAGTAATTTTCTACCCTTTTACAGCAACGTTTAGCAAAACACAGCTTAGAAATATATTCATGTGACCGTAAAGGAGGAAAATAGCATTTATTGAAGATAAAGAGATGAGAAAATATTTTCTAAAAATGAGGGTTCGCTTTTTAAAGATTTCTTGCTAAGGTAGAGATAAAATATATTCATGGTAACTGCAATTTTATTTACTGACTCTGTTTACTTAGGTTAAGCATATTTAAAATAAAAGGAAAAATATCACTAAGGGAAAAATATATATTCTCTTTTTATTTAAATTTACTACTCTAAATAATGTTGAACGGTTTTGACCTAATATGCTTTGCAGTGATGTTATACTCCTAGTTTCATTCTGGTGGAAAAATACCTCAAGAAAAATGTTTCTGGGTTTCCAGTTGTCTCTGTAAATCAAAAATCTAACATAGCAATTAGCTAATATATATCTAAATATATGTAAAATATACTGCATATACATTAATTATCAAATATATGTAATATAATATAAATATATAATACGTATTAGCAGTTTTGAAAACCCCTGCTCATTACTCTTGTTTTAAAGATAATTTATAACCTTTTTTACTACATCCTTTTGTGTTATGAAAATCTGAAACCAGGGCTTCTCTATTTCAACTGCTAAAGTGTTTTATTTCACAAATAATACAACATTCCCCGATATATTTCCAGACTCATTTTAAATGATCCAGGAGTCATGTCTTTTGGGGACTTACATGTTAATCTTTCACATGCTAATGCTGCTTTTCAGAAGAACCTATTGATGATGATGTTGTGTGGAAGGCATCCTACATATAAACGTGTAAGGATGCAAAGAACATTTTTGTGGATTCAATCTAATTTCCACAAGTACAAGCCATGCACAGGCATTCTTGTTTTTTGTGATTGTTCTTTCTGTTATTTTGTTTTATTTTTGCTTGATGCAGCTTTTGGTTAATCAGTCAAGAAGAGTTCAAGGGTTGAGGATGCTGCAATAGCCTAGTCCAAAATTCACCCCTAATTTTTAATTTTGAGCCTACAGAAAGATTGAAAGAATTGTAAAATGAATACCTGTAAAGACTTCAGCTAGATTCACCAAATGTTAGCATATGCAATATTCTCTCATTTCTCTCTCTCTCCCTTGCTCTTCATATATTGATTTGTTTATTTCTAAACCATTTGACATTAGTTTGCAGACATCATTACTCTTACTCCTAAATACTGCAATATATATTCTCCTGAAAACTATAACACGTCCCTGTGTAAGACCAATACTATAACCATACCCAATAAATAAAATATTGACCCAATATGATCAAATATGATGATCTAATATAAAGTTCATAATCAAAACTTCCTAATTACCCTGATTATGTTCTTTATAGCTCTTCTGTTGTTGTCTTTTATTTGCTTAAATCTAGAATCCCATAACAAATTATGCTTGGCATATTGTAATTTTGCTCTGTCAGTCCCCTAAAGAACAGTTCCCCAGTCTCTTGTCATCTTTCATACCATTGATATTTTGAACAGTCCAGATCAGTAGTTTTGCAGAATGTCTCTATGATTGTCTCCACGTAAATAGATTCAACTTAAGTATTTTGGGTAAGAATACTACATAGGCAAAATACTAGATAGGTACTGCCCGTTGTATCACATTGAGGTCATATAATGTCAGTTTATCCCATTATTGAGGATGCTGCATTAGGTAATGTTGATGTCTAACAAATCCTTCCATTATACAGGTAAAGTTTTCCTTTTGTAATTAATGAGTAATCTCAGCTGTGATGGCATCCATTCTAGGTTTAGCAGCATTAATGATACTTGCCTGATTTAAATTTACATTGGAAGTTGTGAAATGGAAATTTTCTAATTTTATCACAATTTTATCATTTCTTCTACATTTATAGCTATAAAATTTTGTTAAGAAGAATTTTCCTTTACCCTTGATGCCTTACTTTTTAGTATCTTTGTGGACTCATGGATTCTTTTCTATTCAAATTAGTATAATCCGTTACTATAATTATTATTCTTTTTCTACCTTTTTAATTTGAAATAATTTTAGACTAACACAAAAGTCGAAAAAGTAATACAGAGTTCCCGTTGCCTTGACCGATATTTCCCTGATGTTAACATCTTCTCTAACAACAACAAAGTGACCAAAACTAAGAAATTAACATTAGTTAGTACAACGCTATTAACCAAGGTAGAGGCTCTATTTGGATTGCAGCATTTATTTTCCACTAATTTGCATTTCTGTGATGGGACCCAGTCCAGGATCCCACATTGCACTTTGTTGCCGTATCTCTTTGGTCTTTTCCATTCTTTCCTTGTCTTTCATGATGGTAACGCTTTTGAAGCATACTTATCAGTTATTTTGTAGAACGTCCCTCAATTTGAGTTTGTCTAATGCATTTTCATGATTAGATTAAGATTATGCATTTTAGGCAAGAGTACTACAAAAGTGATTCATCCTCCTGATCAGGTGTTACATGATGCTGTTATGTCTTGGCCTGCTAATTCAAAACTTGATCATTTGGTTAAAGGGGTATCTTCAGAGTTTCTCCACTGTAAAGTTATTATTTTTCTCTTCGTAATTAATCAATATCTTGGAGGAGAAATTTTGACAACTTGCAAGTATCCTGTTTCTCCTCAATCATTTGCCCACTAATTTTAACATTCATTGGAAGGCTTTTCCTGAAATGTCGTGTCCTCATGGTAACATTCTATTTCCTTCACTGCTTCTACATATAATAATTGGAATTATTAAGTATTTTTGTGTCTGAATATTAATTTTCATTCCTCTAGTTTTAACACCAAGGAGAGGTATTAAATTGCTGGGACATATGCTGAATGTTTGTTTCCCGCAATGGCTATACCATTTTGCATTTTCACTAGCAATATATGGAAATCTCAATTGCTCCACATACTCGCCAGGACTTGGTAATGACAATATATATGATTTCAACTATTCTAATAAGTGTAAGTGCTATCTTATTTTGTGTGCATGTGTGTATGCTTTAACTCTGTGTAACCACTATCATAATCAGAATTTATAATATTTCCCACACAATTCCCCCTCCCCCACACACATCTACTTCTGGCCATCCACCACTGGTCTGGAATCATACATTATTTAATATTTCAAGACTGGCTTCTCTCTTTCACTCAGGATAAGGCATTTGATATTATATATATATATACATAGTGCTGTATATATATGTATACATCATAGAATAGTATATAGTAATATATATAGTGATATATATATAGTAATAATATACACATAGTGTTGCACATATTGAAGATAATTCTTTTATATCAATAAGTAGTATTCCACTGTATGCATGCACTGGAGTGTGTGTATCTATTCAGAAGCTGAAAGACATTTTGGTTGTTTCCTCATTGAGATTTTGATCATATCATCTACAAACAGAGATAGTTTTATTTCTTTCTTTCCAATGTATATGCTCTTTATTTCTTTTTCTTACCATATTGCATTGGCTGTGATTTACAGAACCATTCAAATGAGAGTGATGAGAAGAACATAACATGCTTTGTTATATAATACCTTCTCTTAGGTTGGATTTAATTTCTTTTATTTTACTTATTTCTTAAGCAGGATATTTAGGTTACTGATTTGAGACAATTCTTCTCTTTTGATATAAATATCCAATGCTTTAAATGTCTCTCTAATCACTGTTTTAGCTGCATCTCATAAATTTTGAAATTTGTATTTTTATTTTCATTCAGTTCACAATATTTGGTAATTTCTCTCAAGACTTCCTATTTGACCCTTGGGTAATTTAGAAGTGTTTTATTTAATTTTCAAGTTTGGGTTTTCTAGAAATCTTTCTGTTATTGATTTCAAATTTTATTCCATTGTGGGCCAAGAACACACTTTGTATAATTTTTTTTAGTTTGTTGTGGTTTGTTTAATGGCCTAGAAAATGGTCTGTCTAGTCGAATGTTTCCTATGAACTTGAGAAAATGTGTATTCTACTATTGTTGAGTGGAGAATCAATTAGATCAATTAGATTGATTATGATGTTGAGGTCTTCTACTTTATTACTGATTTTCTCTCTATGTGTTCTATCATTTAATGAGAGAGGAGTGTTTAATTCTCCAAATATCTTTTCTTTTATCACATATTGTTTATTGTTTGATACAGGGCAATGACTTTATTTCTTTAATTAAAGTATAGTTTTAAATATTAAACTAGTTTTAATAGCTAGTCTTAAGTTATTATCCATGTACTCTATTATATAAATACTCTATAAAATTATTACTGGATGAACTAAGTAGATTATTATATTATTATTGCATTATTATTATTACTCTAAATAATCTAAATAGATTAAGCATATCATTTATGTGTCAAATCACTTCTCTTTGTTTTCTTTATAGATATTAAGATATCTAGATTCAAACTTGAACATACTTTCAAGAAGAGTTAATTATAACATATGTTCTTTGTGAGTGGTTCTACTTTGTTGAAAACTTTGTCAATATTTTGAAAAACTAAAAAAATCTATTGTATCTTTATTTGTACATGGAAACTAAATATCTAAACCAAATTTTATCCATGGTATCAGCCTACTATGCAAGTACTAGGGTTTACAGAATCATGGGACATTTAATTAAATTGACCTTACCATATCTTATTGTATTACAGAAACAAGTAATAATCAATCTCAATTGTAAGTCAGAGAAGGGAATATTGACTGTATCCTCCCGTGTCTTACTAGTTGTATTATCTTTCGTTATTATGGTCACCTATATTACACCAAGAAAAAAAACAGAAAACATTATCAAGTGAAGTAAAATAGGTGGCTCTGATGATTTACTTTTCTGGTACATGAATATAATTCCTATCTTCTTAGTATCTGTCATCTGAACAGTTACAATATTCCCAGTTAAGAAATCCAAGTTCCAAATGACTATATCAATGATTGTAAGGTACATATATTTTAAACCCTTTTAAGCTGAAAATTATATTTTAGCAAAATATTATTGGGCACTGAAGCACAAAAAGGAGACAAAAGTGATATTTAATACAACACATTCACTTTCAGTTTGAAATAATTAGTCTTATAAAGTAAATCAGTGAAAATCTTGATTCTGTCGAGGAAAGCAACAGTTTGATTTTAGGAGTTATTAGTGAATCTTCTGCTCCTATATCAGCCTTAGAACCCACTTTTGTTTTGGTTACATCATACTAAGGATATTCTGGTTCCCACAGAGAAATAGGGGTTACTTCATTTTAACAGATCTTCTTACAATGTCAATATACTCTTCAATTTAACATGGGTGTCCCTGCCAAGCTCTCTGAGCTCATCTCTCTTCAGTGTTTCACTTGCTCACTTGGCTCTGGCCACCCGGACCTCTTTGCAGTTCCTTGATCAGCAGGCCTCTCTTTCAGGGCTTCACACTCGCACTTCCCAGCACACTCTAGCCTAAGATATCCTACAGACTTTTGTCCTCCTCTCAGCATTCTATTCAAATATCATCTTATTGCAGAAGCTTTTTCAGACCATTTACCCTGCTTATTTTTTGTTCATACACTCTTATCATGACCTAATGTATTATATATGCATTTTCTATTTGTTTATTTTCTGTTCTACCTGCCATTAACGTTCAAGTTCCCTGAGAGCAGAGACTGTTGTATTTACTTCCGTAACCCCAGAGCCTAGAGCTCTACTAGCAGGTAGTAGGCACTTAAGAATTACTATTTTGTATTATTTGTTGGATGAAATAATCAGAAGAACATGCTTTGAACTGATGCATATAAGCTTGCATTGCTATTAATAGCTCATGCATGTGCATCTTGAAGTGTTGTATATTTGCATGCTTTTATTTGTACAAACCTATACAACCTGAGTTTCAAAAAAAAGCAAAACAAAACAGTACAGGGCTACTGACATCTTTAACCATAATATTTTTTAAAAACATTCTAAATATATGAATAGCGATGATAGGAAAAGAATAGCACAAAAAAATTAGCTAAACTGAAAGCAGACATTTACTCATCTATTGTCTCCAACATGTTAAAATTTGCTACAATATTTAAGTGCTTTATAGCTTTCCTTGAAGTTTTAAAAATATCGTACACATCTTTGATATTTGATTCAAGCATTTGTAGAAAGCCTTTGAAGTATGTCTGTAGAACCATAAAGCTTCACAGAGCACAAGTGAAAAATCCCTCAAGTGGAGGGATCTAAGGCTCAAAAGAAATGACTTTCATTTAACCAGATAGGAAAGGAAGAAAGTGGGCTATTTTCCATTATAAAACTCTTAAATAAGGGGTTACTCCTACAGAGTGGGGCTATCACAAAACCAGAGAACCTCAGGAAAGCCCTTCAGTCCTCTAGAGAGCCCAAATTCTAATGCCCGCTCTTGGATGGGACTGCTTCCAAACCTTTCCTGGCTCTAAAGAAGTACACCAATTAGGTTTAAAAACTAGAACTCTGCAACTAATACCTGTACTTTTTTTTTTTAATTTTTTGTTTATTGCAGTAACATTGGTTTATAACATTGTATAAATTTCAGGTGCACATCATTATACTTCTATTTCTGCGTAGATTACATCATGTTCACCACCCAAATACTAATTACAACCCATCATCACACACATGTTCCGAATTATCCCTTTCACCCTCGTCCCTCCCCTCTTCCCCTCTGGTAACCACCAATCCAATCTCTGTCTCTATATGTTTGTTTATTGTTGTTATTATCTACTACTTAATGAAGGAAATCATACCGTATTTGACCTTCTCCCTCTGACTTATTTCACTTTGCATAATACCCTCACTGTCCATCCATGTTGTCACAAATGGCTGGATTTCATTGTTTCTTATGACTGAGTAGTATTCCATTGTGTATATATACCACATCTTCTTTACCCATTTGTCCCTTGATGGGCACTTAGGTTGCTTCCAAGTCTTGGCTATTGTGAATAACGCTGCAATGAACACAGGGGTGCATGTACCTTTACAAATTGGTGTTTTCAAGTTCTTTGGATAAATACCCAACAGTGGAATAGCTGGATCATACGGTAGTTCTATCCTTGACTTTTTGAGGAATCTCCATACTGTTTTCCATAGTGGCTGCACCAGTTTGCACTCCCACCAGCAATGTATGAGAGTTCCCTTCTCTCCACATCTTCTCCAACACATGTTGTTTCCTGTCTTGTTAATTACAGCCATTCTAACGGGCGTGAGGTGATATCTCATGTAGTTTTGATTTGCATTTCCCTGATAGTTAATGATTTTGAACATCTTTTCATGTGTCTGTTGGCCATCTGTATATCTTCTTTGGAGAAATGTCTGTTCAGGTCATTTGCCCATTTTTTTATTGGGTTGTTAGTTTTTTTGTTGTTGGGATGCATGAGTTCTTTATATATTTTGGAGATTAAGCCCTTATCAGATGTATGGTTTGCAAATATCTTCTCCCAATTGTTAGGTTGTCTTTTCGCTTTGTTGATGGTTTCCTTTGCTGTGCAGAAGCTTTTTAGTTTGATGTAGTCCCATTTGTTTATTTTTTCTATTGTTTCTCTTGCCCAGTCAGCCGTGGTGCTTGAAAATATGTTGCTAAGACCGATGTCGAAGAGCGCACTGCCTATTTTTTCTTCTAGAAGTTTCATAGTTTCAGGTCTTACATTCAAGTTTTTAATCCATTTGGAGTTAATTTTTGTGTATGGCGTAAGGTAAGGGTCTACTATCATTTTTTTGCATGTGGCTATCCAGTTTTCCCAACACCATTTGTTGAAGAGACTTTCTTTACTCCATTGTACGTTCTTGGCTCCTTTGTCGAAGATTAGCTGTCCATAGATGTGTGGGTTTATTTCTGGGCTTTTGATTCTATTCCATTGATCTGTGTGTCTGTTTTTGTGCCAGTACCATGCTGTTTTGGTTACTATAGTTTTGTAGTATATTTTGAAATCAGGGGGTGGGATACCTCCAGCTTTGTTCTCTTTTCTCAGGATTCCTTTAGCTATTCGGGGTCTTTTGTTGTTCCATATAAATTTTAGGATTCTTTGTTCTATTTCTGTGAAAAATGTTCTTGGAACTTTGATAGGGATTGCATTGAATCTATAGATTGCTTTAGGAAGTATGGACATCTTAATTACATTAATTCTTCCAATCCAAAAGCACAGAATATCTTTCCATTTATATGTGTCTTCAATTTCTTTCAACAACGTTTTAAAATTTTCAGTGTACATATCTTTCACCTCTTTGATTAAGTTTATTCCTAGGTATTTTGTTCTTTTTGTTGCAATTGTACATGGGATTGTATTCTTAATTTCTCTTTCTGCTACTTCGTTGTTAGTGTATAGAAATGCAACTGATTTTGTATGTTGATTTTGTATCCTTCAACTTTACCATATTCGTTTATTACTTCTAAGAGTTTTCTGGTGGATTCTTTAGGGTTTTCTATATATATAATCATGTCATCTGCAAATAGTGACAGTTTCACTTCTTCCTTTCCAATTTGGATCCCTTTTATTTCTTTATCTTGCCTGATTGCTCTGGCTAGGACTTCCAGTACTATGTTAAACAGGAGTGGTGACAGTGGGCATCCTTGTCTGGTTCCTGTTCTTTGAGGGATAGCTTTCACTTTTTCACGATTGAGGATGATATTAGCTGTGGGTTTGTCATATATGGTCTTTATTATGTTGAGGTACTTTCTTTCTATACCCATTTTATTCAGAGTTTTTATCATAAATGGATGTTGTATCTTGTCAAATGCTTTCTCTGCATCTATTGAGATGATCGTGTGATTTTTATTCTTCATTTTTTAATGTGGTATATTACGTTGATTGATTTGCGAACGTTAAACCATCCCTGCATACCTGGAATAAATCCCACTTGATCATGGTGTATAATCTTTTTAACGTATTGTTGTATGCGATTTGCTAGTATTTTGTTGAGGATTTTTGCATCGATGTTCATCAGTGATATTGGCCTGTAATTTTCTTTTTCTTGTGTTGTCCTTGTCTGGTTTTGGTAACAGGGTAATGTCGGCTTCATAGAATGAGTTAGGGGGCTTCCCCGCCTCCTCAATTTTTTGGAAGAATTTGAGAAGAATAGGTATTAAGTCTTCTTTGAATGTTTGCTAGAATTCACCAGGGAAGCCGTCTGGTCTTGGACTTTTATTTTGGGGGAGGTTTTTGATTACGGTTTCAATCTCCTTACTGGTGATTGTTCTATTCAAATTCTCTACTTCTTGATCCAATTTTGGAAGGTTGTATGATTCTAAGAATTTATCCATTTCTTCCAGATTGTCAAATTGGTTGGCATATAGCTTTTCATAGTATTCTCTTATAATCTTTTGTAATTCTGAGGTGTCTGTTGTAATTTCTCCTCTTTCATTTCTGATTTTACTTATTTGTGCCTTGTCTCTTTTTTTCTTGGTGAGTCTAGCTAAAGGTTTGTCAATTTTGTTGATCTTTTCAAAGAACCAGCTCTTGGTTTTATTAATTTTTTCTATTGTTTTTTTGGTCTCTATTTCATTTATTTCTGCTCTGATTTTTATTATTTCCCTTCTTCTACTGATTTTGGGCTTGGTTTGTTCTTCTTTTTCCAGTTCCTTTAGGTGCATTGTTAGATTGTTTATTTGAGATTTTTCTTGTTTGTTGAGATAGGCCTGTATTGCTATAAACTTCCCTCTTAGAACCGCTTTTGCTGTATCCCATAAATTCTGGCATGTCGTATTTTCATTTTCATTTGTCTCCAGGTATTTTTTGATTTCTTCGTTAACCCAGTCATTGTTCAGTAGCATTTTGTTTAATCTCCACGTATTTGTGGCTTTTCTGATTTTCTTCCTATAGTTGATTTCTAGTTTCATACCGTTGTGGTCAGAAAAAATGCTTGGTATTATTTCAATCTTCTTAAATTTATGGAGACTCGTTTTGTGGCCTAATATGTGATCAATCCTGGAGAATGTTCCACGTGCATTTGAAAAGAATGTGTATTCTTCAGTTTTTGGATGGAATGCTCTGTGTATATCTACTAGGTCCGTCTGTTCTAGTGTGTCGTTTAAGGCCAATGTTTCCTTATTGATCTTCTGTTTGGATGATCTATCCTTTGGTGTAAGTGGAGTGTTAAAGTCCCCTACTATTATTGTGTTACTGTCTATTTCCGTTTTTATGTCTGTTAATAATTGCTTTATATATTTAGGTTCACCTACATTGGGTGCGTAGATATTTACAAGTGTTATATCCTCTTGTTGGATTGTTCCCTTGATCATTACGTAATGCCCTTCTTTGTCTCTTTTTACAGTTTTTGTTTTAAAGTCTATGTTTCTAATATGAGTACTGCTACCCCAGCTTTCTTTTCATTGCCATTTGCGTGGAGTATCTTTTTCCATCCCTTCACTTTCAGTTTGTGAGTGTCTTTAGGACTGAAGTGTGTCTCTTGCATGCAGCATATATATGGGTCTTGTTTTTTTATCCAATCAGCCACCTATGCCTTTTAATTGGAGCATTTAGTCCATTGACGTTTAAAGTAGCTATTGATAAGTATGTACTTACTGCCATTTTTTAGCTTGTTTTTTTTTCTCAGTGTTTTAGTAGTTGTTCTCTGTTCCTTTCTTCTTCTATACAGAATTGATGGTCTCTTTAGTTTGACATCTGTCTGAAAGCTCTACTCTTTAATTCCCCTCCTCCCTCCTTTTATGTTTTTGATATCATATCTAACCTCTTTTTTGTGTATTTGTATCCATTACGTTCTTATCATAGAAATAGATATTTTTTCCTATTTGTGGTCTTCTCTTTTCCCCTTAAATCAGTCCCTTTAACATTTCTTGTAGCACTGGTTTCTTGGTGACAAATTCCTTTAATTTTTGCTTGTCTGGGAAATTTTTGATCGCTTCTTCCATTTTGAATGATAACCTTGCTGAGTAGAGTATTCTTGGCTGTAAGTTTTTTCCTTTTAGCACTTTAAATATATCGTGCCACTCTCTTCTAGCCTGTAAGATTTCTGCTGAGAAGTCAGCTGATAGCCTTATGGGGTTTCCTTTGTATGTAACTTGACTTTCTCTTGCTGCTTTTAGGATTCTCTCTTTATCTTTAATTCTGGACATTTTGATTATGATGTGTCTTGGTGTGGGCCTCTTTGGGTTTATCTTGTTTGGGGCTCTCTGTGCTTCCTGTACCTGGATGTCTGTTTCCTTCCTTAGGTTAGGGAATTTTTCATCTATTATTTCTTGAAATAGATTCTCTGCCCCTTTGTCTCGCTCTTCTCCTTCCGGGACACCTATAACATGGATGTTAGTGTGCTTGATGTTGTACCAGAGGTCCCTTAGACTGTCCTCACTCTTTTTAATTCTTTTCTCTTTTTTATCTGTTCAGCTTGGGTAATTTCTTCTATTCTTTCTTCCAGCTCACAGATCCGTTCTTCTGTATCCTCTACTCTGCTTTTGAGTCCCTCTAGTGATTTTTTCATTTCCAGTATTGTATTCTTCATTTCTGATTGGTTCTTTTTTATATCTTCCATTTCTTTGTTGACATTCTCACTGAGTTCATCTATTCTTCTCCCCAGATCAGAGAGCATCCGTAACACTCTTAGTTTGAACTCTCTGTCGAGTAGGTTGCTCATTTCTGTTTCACTTAGTTCCTTTTCTGGGGTTTTGTCCTGTTCCCTTACTTGGAATGTATTCCTTTGCCTCCTCATTTTGCCTCCTTCCCTGAGCTTGTGTCTACGTATTAGGCAGGTCAGCTACGTCTCCTGCTCTTGGATAGCTGACCTTATATAAGTGATGGCTTAGGAGTCTTCCAATGTGCTTCCCTCAGTTCTCAATGGTCCAGGGGAGCCCTATGTGGGCTCATGTGTCCTTCTGTTGTGGCCTGTTTGTTCTCCCTGTTGGTGCCTAGGGGGGCCGAGTTATGCTCCTGGCCAGCTGTTGTTATGCTCAGCTGCTTGTAGTTGTTGTGGGCCCTTCAGTCTCTTTATCAGGTGTGGGGAGCCCCAGCACAGTTGGCTGCAAGTTCTAATACCACATTTGTGTTGCTGTATTTCTTTTAAGTGAGTAGGCCCCCAGCGTGGCAGGTTGTTAGGCTCAGGGCCTTACAATTGCTGTAAGCCTCTAGCCTATTAGGTCTCTTGTCAGCTCTCTGAGGATTGCAGCTGGGTGGCGCTGGCCTCAGGCATAGGAGCACCCAATTGTTTCAGACTTTGGCAGGTGGGGCAAACCCCCTATGTGGGCCTTTGAGAAGCACAAGTCTTCTGCAGCTGACAAGCCCTGCCGCCCACAGGTCCACACACACAGTCAACACAGTCCTGCCCCATGTGAGCGCCCTGACCTCCCCAAGCGGACCCAGTCTCTCCACGGCAGGAGCCCCACACTCTCCACCCGCTCCTTGTGCACGTCCTGCCCCACTGAAGTTGGCTCAGTTGCCAGGCTGCAGAGAATCCAGTCACCAATCTATGCAGGCCCACAAGTTGCCCAAGGGCTTGTTGTTGGGTGGGGCCAGTCTCTAGGGTGGGCTGCCCGCCCTGGTTGAGCTGGATTAAATCGGTGCTCTAGCGGGTGGGGCAGACCCTGGGCTAGCAGGCCTCAGGGAGAACTCCAATTGCGTCTGTGTCAGCACACCCACACCAGGCCACAACAATGGCCGCCACCAATGTCCCAGTCCCTGGAGAGGTCTCACCTCTCACCGAGATGCACTCAGGGCCTATCAGGTGAGTCTCTTTTCACCACAGCACTATGCACCTTTCTTTCTGGTGATTTTAGGATACTTTCTGAGACGGGTGAGTTTGCGTGGGCCCTTTAAGAGCCGGTTTTAGTTTCTTTGTGAACTGGATTTTCTGGGGGTGCTCCCCAATGTTTTAGTAGCAGCAAAGTCAGATATTCTGCCACTCATCTCGATTGTGCTAGGTCCACAAAATGCCCACAGCAGGGGCACTCCCTGGCTCAGGGCCCCGCTCCCCCAAGGAGGCTGCGGACCTGTGGGCGGCTCCCGGGAGCTGTGAGGCTGCGGCTTGTGAAGGCGGCGTTTTTCCTCTCCAGAAGGGAGTCTCTGCCTCTTCTACCTCAGTTAGGATTGTCCGTTGTTGCAGGAGTTCCTCTTATCCAGTTTTCAGTTCTGTCTCAGGGGTAATTTTTCCAGGAGTAGTTGTAAATTGGCTGTGTCCGTGGGAGGAGGTGAGTTCAGAGTCTGCTTACGCAGCCATCTTGACTTCCTCCTAATACTTGTACTTTTATCACTAAAAAAACAAAAGAAAGAAAACTGCAATTCAGTATTTATTGAATGTCTGCTATGTGCAAATTTAGGAGGCACAAAAGGGGCTACAAAATAAATGAGCAATTCATTCACTCAACAATCATCAGTTAAGTTCCTACTATGTGCCAGATATTGCTCAAGGCAAAACTAACAAAGGAGTTTGGGAGAATTAGGGAAGATTTACTGAAGAGGTAAAAAATTGAAGGTATGGAACTGTAGGGGCACATTTACAGCAGAGTCACGTGAGCAGAGGAACAGAAGTGGGGACAAGCACTTGGTTTGTTAGAATGGCTCTGGTACTTCATGTGGCTGGAATGTAGGGGAGCAGTGGGGGATACCTACAGAGACGGAGGTGGGATTCACATCGCAGAGGACCTTGAATGTCAAGTCTGAAGACTGTGCCCAATTTGCTAGTCATGAAGAGTCAGTGTAGGTTTGTGACTAGGCAAATAGTTCTCAGACGTCAGAAAGGAACAAATACAAAGAGTATACTGTTGTATGTTGATATTATTTAAAAATATCAACTTGCCTACATTTTGTTTTCATCTCAAAATCCCTATATATAGCAGAGGGAAAATTGTTTCTTCACAATCTACTAGGAAAAAATTAGAGAAAAAAAAAAAGAATGAAGAAATAACCTTAGTATCTGTGACTCACTTTACCCGTCCTTCCTTCCTTTCTTCCTTGCTTCTTTCCTGCCTTCCTTCTTTCTTTCCTTCCTTCCTTTCTTTCTAGGATTCTTTCTAAGGAAGATTAACACAAGCATAGAAAATACAATATTTTTGTATGGAGAGCTAGATCCTGTACGTGTTACTGGTTTGTGTTTGAGCTCTGTGACCTATTTATCATTTTGAAAGAAACTGAAATGGTTCTGTCAGAGGCTGTAGAATGTCCTCAGATCAACACAATGTCCAGCCCCCGCACCTTGATGAAAAGCAATATTTTGGGTCATCTAATCTTTATATTCACTTCAACTTCTTTGCTCATTTTTCATTGTCAGTGCCCACAGAGATGAAAGAAATTAGTTTCACTATTGATGACTTTTAAATAGAGACAAGCTTGGGGGGAAATACCAAGAAGCTCGGGGAAGGATGAAATCAGATAAACCTGTGTGCTCCAAAATGAATGTTACATCCAACTAACACCTGTTTAAGAACGCTAATTAAGTTGGTGCTTTGGATGACATCCTTACAAGTCGCCTTCTTTAGTCTGTACTTTACATACATACATGTATATGAAAGTCTCCTTACTAAAAATGTCACACCAGAAAAATCAAGTAGATAATTTTGACTGCTATCACCTTCGTTCTTTGCTCGTACAAACACAGAGAGACAGTTTGAACATCAGATTTCTTTGGGTGAAGGCCTGAAACCTTCACATATGACTGAGCTTGCTACTCTAATGTAGTATTCATTAATCTACGGAGCTTTCTTGGGAGATAAGCTTCGAAATGAAAATAGTAAATGCTCCTGCTTCCGAGCAGCTCCCTTGTAATTCATATTATTTGGACAGACTTGTAGAATTCTTTCCCCAAGTTACTTCTGTGACCCTTGCTTGAGCAGAATAAAATGAGAAAAGGTTCAAGTTTAAAATATTCCTATAAGAAAACTAACTTTAAAAACTTTTCATTTATACATGATAAAAGAATAACTTAATACAAAGAATTCCTAGCAATGCTAATCAACTTCCTGAAAATCATCAGGCTAAAACAATCATTTGCCCTATATTATCATTCTGGCCTTTTTGCAACTGAGCCACTAAAAGTAAATGATGTGGCATTTCCTTCACTAAAAAGATCTTTTTGACCATTTCCATGAAACATACATTAAGTTGTTTTAGAAGTCACCGCTAATAACCTTGCCCTTTAGACCTTTGCTTGCAGGGATAATGAGTTGGGGTTTGCTGAACATTTCCTCTCTGCTTCAAGCTCTAGCATGGTCAGGGAACCGAATGACCCAGCCTGCTCAAACATACTGCTCTTTCCTTATTTTCATTACAGTTGGGAAGTAAAGTCTCATTAGCTAACTGACTGGAGAACTCTGTATGGTTAATTGAAATATGACCCATCAATTGGGAAGGTTTGCCTCTTCTTTATGACTTTAAAGTTGTGAGGCAGACCAGAAGATTCAGGAAATTTCCAGTGGCTCTTCAGTAGAAGCTTATTTAGCCACTAGTAAAAGCTGTCTCCAGAAACTAAATCTAAATTTATTATTTCCCCTTTCTGAAAGTTCTCAAAATGGTCTTCTAACTCTAAAGCATAGGTAGAGGTAAGAGAGAGTGAATCCTTAACCTATTTATTATTTCTAGTTATAAATTTAGTTATAGCCAAAATACAAATCTCTTACTTTAAATACTGGAAACATTATAAAATCTAATATCTCTTGTGCAGATGTTAATTGTGTCATGATTATTGTGTGTAGTAATTCCAGCGATTCACTTCAATCAATACATGACTTTGGGACAATTGAATGGATTTATTCATCCACACATTATTGCCCCTTGCTATGCTGGGCAGCATAAATATAGAGAAAAATAATACATGGGGCCCACCTTTAAATTGAAGAGACAGGAAAACAGCCAGCAATTATAACACTGTATTAAAGAATGTAACAGAAATAATAAGTACGTATGTATAGGTATATAATTGTATATATAATTATATAGCACTTATAGCTCTACAATTCATCAGAGATTTGCTTTATGATATTTTGTTTTCACTAAAGATATTAGTATTCATGTGCAATTTTAAGAGCGCTTGAATTTTCACAAGTATGCCTGAATTTCACACATATACATCAATGTAAGCGTTCAAACTCTTCCAAATGCTTCTTGATAGTCCAGCTCACAGAGAGGTGCCTACAGCACAAAATACCAAGCTTACTTTTGTCCAGGGAAGTCTTGGAGTGCGACTCACATGTGCTTGTCTCCAGCCCTCTCACTGAATGCTAAAACACACAATTTGCAGAAGCCACTTCCTGGTGATGAGCAATTTTACATGATTCCACAGTCTCAAGTTATACCACAAAAAGATTGGCCTGAGGTTATCCTGAGGCATCTCTGGTCGTGCATGGTTGAGTAAAGGCAGTGCCTTTGGTCAATTCATTTGGCTGCTGTCTTCTCTCCTTGGCTGCCTAATGGCAGCTCAGTGATAGGGGCGTGGCTTCCTGCTCTGCTGCTCAGCACTAATCTCTCTTCTCCAGGTCAGAGTGCTTATCTGGAACATTAATTCATGGGTCAAGGGGACGTCACCTCTTCTTGGAAAAACTCCTAAACTGCCTTGCTGTGATAGTCATTCTTCCAAGTTTTCCTGGAAATGCCTGCTATCTAAAGTTCCTCCCCTACCTGATTAGATCACAACATGAAGAGAGCTGTACCACCTTCCAGAGAAGTCCATCTTTCTCTACTTTTCCACTTGTAAACAAAAAGGCATATTAGCATTCTCACTTTTGTTGCTTGACATCATTGATGAAAGAGCAAATCCTTGATTTCTTTATGTACATAAAGAAATAACCCCACAGTAATCACCACATTTTATATTATCTAGCTAATAGAATTGTACCAGAGCCCAAGGACATGGATATTCTTGGGCTTGGGCATAGTGTCTCACCTCTGATGCTCTACACACAGTCAGCCCCTCTGTATAAAGACCCCTCACCCTGCTCCTCCTACTAATTCTTCGGTCCTTGCTTAAATGGACCTTTCTCCACATTTCTCAGACACAAAAGTGTATTAGATGTTCTTGCTTTGGGCATGCATGTCAATTTTATTTTCATTAACATAACCTTCATCATACTTTTATTATACTTACTCTTTTCCTTTGCAAAACCCACGAGGGCAGGGATTTTACCTAATTTGTTCACCGTGGTAGCCACATATTAGGTACTCGATAAACATGTTTTGAATAAATAATGAATAGATCAGTAAATCTAATGACAATAAAGCCATATCATTCGTATATTTTAGACTTGTATCATGTTCAAAGACAATAGAGAAATATATGAAAATAAAATATTACAAAAGGTAACATTTGCATAATATATGCAACTTATTCTCAAACGGTTCAGAAAAACAGTAATAATGTGTACACAGAGAGAATGAAAAAGCAAATTTAGCAAATTTTACTAATTGGTGAACCTGAGTAAGGGATATAGAGGTTTCTTTTTTTAATTCTTATAACTTTTTCTGTTAGTTTGAAATTGTTTTGAAATAAACAGTTAAATCTGTTAAAATCTTTAAAAATCTAAAAAAATTAAATTCTATATTAAATTTTATTTATATAAGCAGCACATTTTAATACTTTGGGAATACTATTAAGTATATTTGTGTGTATATGTATAAAAGTTAAACCTCTTCAAAAATGAATTTGAATTATCAGAATATTCCATGCTATATACATGCTATATAAGAAAAAGGTGACTCTATTTATTTGAAAGAGTTCAGGACATGCCACCAAATATGTCGCTTTTGTATATGGATTATTTTGAGCTTGAAGATACTTGGAAAAACAGCAGGTGCAGGGAGAGGCTTTCTCTGAACTCCTCTTAACTGCCTAATGATAGATCCTCCAAAACGAACTCAATTGTCATCCATGCCCTCCTTGGGAGTTTTATCAATCATGGAAAATTGACTCTTATCACAGAAGAGGGGACACTAGAAGTCCACATTACACTCAGATGAACTTTGTCACAGACTATCATACCTCCTATGTATTCTTCTAAAGGTGCATTCTTCTGTCCTAAAAGTCACTCACTCTCCCCTAAGTTGCCTACATCCCCTCTTCCTTTTCCCCTATCAAGATAATATAAGCTCCCAAACCTCACCACTTTTTGAGAATTCACTTTTATTTTCCTGTGATGCCCCCGTGCATGTAATATTAAAAATTAACAAATTTGTTTGCCTTTTTTTCCTATTAATCTGCCTGTTGTCAGTTTATTTCATAGACCCATAGAACTTAGGGGGGTAGAAGAAAATTTTTTCCTTCCCTACAGTTACATTAGATAAAAGCAATAAAAAAGTCACCAAAATATGAAAGTAAAAGTGTTAACAAAACAATCAGAAAACATGTGATATAGGTAAAACTAAGGCTTTTCACTCAATCCACTGGGGCATATATGACAGTATTCACTCCAGGTTAAATATTTGCTAAAAAGTGATATTGAAGAATATTTGGTATCAATATTGGATTAGCAGATATTAAATAATCAGTAATTTAATACCTCTTCAAATTTTCAAGGCAACTATGATGGCTGATAAATTTAGAACTGCTATTTGTTTATTAGAATTTTTAATATTTTAAACATGTAATATAGTATCCCAACTAAAAAGTATTAGTCTATCATATTGATAATGATTATCACTTGCTTTTTCCTTCCTTACTTTCAAAGTTAGTTGTAATAAAAAGTTCCTTGAAATTGAAAAAAAAAAAAAAAGAAAGTAAACATATGGTGGTCATGAATATATTCACCAAACCTTTATGGGACTTGTAGTGAAGTGATCATTAAAATTCTGACAATTATTAGTTATGTAACCACAGACAAGGCACTTAACTTCTGTATTAGTGAATATATTTGTTAAATAGCTGGCATATAATAAGTCTGGAAAATGTTAGTTTTCTACTTTTCTTTTCTCCTTTATAATCCGCACGTTCTTAGGATAAGTAATACCCACTCGATGCTGAGAATTACTACATACAGCACAGTTATTTTTATCTTTAACATAGTCTAATTGGAAATAAAAAGAAGTTCAAGCATAAACTAAAAAAAAAAAGAATTTCATTACAGTCAGTCAAGAAATACAGGTATAGACACACACACACACAAAGTACAACACTATAGGTTCTAGGTTGTTTGAGAGCTATTCAAGTGGATTAAAACACTTTACATGGATTTAAAACAGTCTAGTATAAAGCTAAAGATCTGAGACTTTCGGGAAATAAAGAATACTCTGTGTACTTTCATTTTCTGTATATTTTTACTGGTGAATTCTATTTATGTTAAGTTTAAATATGGTCCTTTTTCAGTATGAAGTAAAAATACTTTCTTAAAAAGATGAATTGATTATCTGAATTCAGGAAATTTATTTTTTTATTTTTAAGCATCATAGGATCAAATGTAAAGATAAACAAATAAAAATAATTTGGGGGGTAATAATATTGATTCATAAAGGTTTAAAAATTGATTGGATGTTTGCTTGGTAGTTGATTGGTAGTTAAAACTAATTTAATAGCGTTTTATCCTCTATTCTCAAAAATAGTGATGTGTAAACCCCATACTTATTGTGAACACTAGTTAGAAGTTGACTTGTCAAACTAGATCTTGCTGTTATAATTTGTTATTTGTCACATATTTATTATTCTATTATATATTATGTTATATAGTATTATATATTTATTGTTAAAAATTAATTTTAATTTTAATTCCATGGGTCTTATAAATTTCTCAAAACATAAGAATGTGAATTCTGGCAACATCTGGGGTCTAATCATGGATGATTTTTGGTATGAATGTTCCTCTTTGATTGTCCATTCACGTTGGCAAACTTAACTTTGTGCCATGTCTATATAATCAATTCAGAAATTATTTACTTTTTGTGAAGCTTTTTTTAAGCTAAATTTTACTCACCACTTACTACACACCAGGCTATATTCTAAATATAAGTATCGAGAAAAATCTTTAAATAGACCTTTGATATAGGATTATGTTTTTATTCCCACTTTATAAATGGAGAAATCCAGCATAGATTAAGGAAAACCTATAGAATGGGGTTTGAGCCCATGCAGATGGGTTTTAAAGTCTGTTTTCCTAATTGCTGTGCTCTAGCTGCCTCTCAATATAGTAAGAATATATAGTGTTATGAGTTGAATTGTGTGCACTCCCTCCCTCCCGAATTCTAAAGTCCTAACCCCCAGTATCTCAGAATGTGACCATATTTGGAGAGAGAGCAGGTCTTTAAGGAGATCAAATTAAGAAGAGGTCAAATGGGTGGGCCCTAATCCAATATGACTGGAGTCCTTATAAGAAGAAATTAGGATACAGACAACAGAGACTGAGGGAGGACCATGTGTGGACACAGCAAGAGGGTGGCCATCTGCAAGCCAAGGAGAGTAGCCTCAGAAGAAACCAAACCTGCCAACACCTTGATCTTGGATTTCTAGCCTCCAGACCTGTGAGAAAATAAATTTCTGTTTAAGTCACCCAGTCTGTAGTTTTTTGTTATAGCAGCCTTAGCAAACTATTATATGTGGTCACATATAATCCTAACTGATGAAAAAGTTTATATTAAAAACAGTATCCCCCAGATCTTTAATGCCTCAGACCATGACAACCAGAATCATTTTACATCTCAAGCTGTGTGCCCTTAGAAAAACTGTGTGAACTCTCTAAGTCGCATTTTATCTATTCACTGGGACTAACGATTACACCTCACAACTAGAAATGTTGTAAAAAATAAAGGAGATGAAGTACGTAAAACTTTTAGCACATAACATATCAGGTTCTAAGTGTACAATATATGTGGTCATTTCCCCAATTATTAATTACAAAATAAGCTATTTCACAGCATCAGGATAAATTATTCCCTAATCAGATTTAACTAATAAGTGCAAATTCAGAAATAAATTCATATGGGTTTCAGCCTGACTTTTAGTGTTTATTTATTTTCTAGTATTTTTCCATGTATTTTCCATTTTTTAAATTTTTTTCTACGTGAAATTGAAAAATAATCAGTATTAAGAAGAATGTTGGGGCTGGCCCCGTGGCTTAGCGGTTAAGTGCCCGCGCTCCGCTACTGGCGGCCCGGGTTCGGATCCCGGGCACACACTGACGCACCGCTTCTCCGGCCATGCTGAGGCCACGTGCCACATACAGCAACTAGCAGGATGTGCAACTATGACATACAACTATCTACTGGGGCTTTGGGGGGGAAAAAAGGAGGAGGATTGGCAATAGATGTTAGCTCAGAGCCGGTCTTCCTCAGCAAAAAGAGGAGGATTAGCATGGATGTTAGCTCAGGGCTGATCTTCCTCACAAAAAAAAAAAGAAAAAAAGAATGTTGTTAAGAATATTGGACTAGATTCCACATAGTAGATAAAATAACTGAAAAATGAATGATATTAATAGATAAAGAACATATGTTCTTATTCTTAAAAAAATTTAAAAAAATTAGTAATCTCTTTCCTTCAAAAGAAATCACCATCCATATATGGTGCCAATAAAAACGGCTCCAGGTGTTGTGTAGTTGATGCTAAGTAGGAAACGTTGATCTGTTTGGCGTGGACCTGAGGAACACTCCCACTTTAGTGGCTTTGTTATCGTTAACATTCAACAGTTAGAGTAGAAGACGTACTCCCAGGATACTACTTGGCTCTGCTATGAATACTATTTACATAGTCACAACGATTCAAAAGCTCCTTAGTAGGTGTTATTTTTTAGAATCAACTGGTAGACAAAATATGGAAGACTAAAATATAGATGCTGAAGAGAATATTATCTATCTTGAAAATATAAAATTAAAGGTAGAGATTATTGAAGATGAAGGTAGAGGCAAGGGTAGACAACACCCTCATCTACCATAATGAGAAGTCAGGAAATGCTGTTTAACCTTGAAGGAAAAAAACATAGATCTTTCTTTTTCTATTAGAACCTCGCATACCTAGAATTAAGTTCATGACAAAATATTAGCATCATTATGTTCAAAGCCTCCCTTTAATTTAATTGTATTTTATTTTTCTTTGTCCTTCTTCTTCTGCAGTCCCGTTCTGCTCACCTTCCATTCCTATTTCCAGTATATTGAATACATGGTTTTCAATCCATTCCATTATCAATTTGCTCATTTAGATGTACTTGTATCCCTGAAAATATATAAAATGTTTTGTGAAATATATATGTGTGTGTGTGTGTGTGCGTGTGTGCATTAGTTATTGTGCTAAGTCTTCCATAATATGCTTATACCACATTTAATTTATCATTTTTCATAGAATGGGACACCTAGGTTGCTTATAGTTCTTTGATACAACAACCAAAAGTATTTTGAACATTCTTATACGTCATCTTATGCGCCCTTGGTGAGTTTCTTTATAACCTATGTGTGGACAAGCCTCCACCCAACCTTCCTTCCTTCCTTTCCCCTCTCCTTCATTTAGGATCACACTTCCTTTGTGGTCTGATGGTTCTGCCAGCATCCCTTGACTTGCTCTCCATTTTCTCCCACGGGGATTTCTATTGATATGTTTCTCCCATGGTTAGTACCATATTGGTGTTTTCTCTTCAGAGGATATGGACTACACAAACTGACACAATGCTTTCTTTTTTGATTAGTTTGTTTTAATTTCAACTGTTTCTATGTGACTCATTTTTACAATCTTTTCCATTTATCTCATGATATCCTTACTCTTTTCATTCATGTTTTAACTTTTTCCACTATATCCCTCAATATACTAAGTATAATTATTTCAAAGCCCCTGTCTGATGGTTCCAATATATGGACCATTGATCTCTGGTCTGGTTCTGTTGATTGATTTATTGCTTAATAATGAATTATTTTGACTTGAGTTTTTCCTTTCTTGTAATTTTTGATCGAATGGCAAAACCTGTGTATAAAAGAATACTATAGACTTAGATAAATATAATTTCTGCTGGAAGAAGACACATCTCTTCTTCTCTCTGGCTGTTAACATAAGAGTTGGAGCCGGTCTAATTAGAAGTTGGGATTGGGTTTTGTGTTGTTACAGTTGTCTCAGTGCACCACAGACTTCGAATGACTCTACTGGCAGAACATGTGCTCAGTGTGCAATTTAACGTGGGCCTGGAAAGCTGGTGTTTCTCAGTGTTCCTGCTCCACGCTCCAATTTCAGGAGCACCTGTACACCTGTATCACGAGTCTGATCATTCTCCTCCACCAGCAGTTAACTTCCCTGCTTTGTACCCATAGCCCTTGACGTGATGAGAGATTCTTGGTTCTGCTCTTCTAGTCAGACTTACTCAGACCCTGTTTACCTGAAATTCAAAATTCCTGCTCCTCTTCTCTGTGGAAGTACAATTCTTCCTTGTAGTGGTAAAGAGTGCTGAGTACGAGCATGTATCCTGTCTCTACTCCAGCCACAGGCAATCTCGGCTTTGAATCAATGAAGGATCCTCAACACTAGTGGGCTTCTTGCCCTTTTTCTAGTATCAGTGCAAGATGGAGGGGGGACTCTCCTCTTCCCCAGAAGCTGCCGAGCTTGCTTGGGTCAGCGGCATGAGGATGGTTTAGTGCCAGAGGGCTTTTGTTTTTATAAGGATAAAACAAGCATCCAGTGGAAGTGGATGTTGTTCTGGGACCACAAAGTGAAAGACTTCTCCTTTCTCCTGCGTGCAGGTGTACTTTGTACGTGGGGTGATGTCTACCACTTCTTCCTCCCATGATCTACAAAAAGTGGAGCATTCAACATGTCCTGTGTCTCTTCAAGGTGCTTGTTACTCTTTGGAATTCAGTTCACCTGCTTGCTTTACAACTTCAGCCTTACAAAATGTCTAATGGATTTTAAAAAACGTTATAATTTTGTAATTTATATGGCTTTTGTTGTTGGTATGAGAGCAACATCCTCCTCTTGTGGCTTTCTAAGGAGAAGCAAGACTCAAACTTATTTTTGATACTGCAAACTCTATAATTGACTGTATCTCCCAATTTAACTAAGAGCATGAAAACTCATAACAAAAAAGAATCCTTGTGATATGAAGTGGGTTAAAGTTTTAAAATATATATCATTACTCTTCACTTTACAAGTGAGAGATTAGAGGAACAAAGAGGTTGAATAACGTATCTAGGCACATGTCAGTTGATGAGTATGGGCCGATTTGTACCTCAATTAAATCTAATACTAGTATTTGTGCATACCTTGGAAAATCTGTCAAATTGGGTCAGGTTCACTCAAAGCCTGTTGCATGAGGAATTTAGAAGCCTCTTGGGCATGTACTTATTCCAAGAGAGTGAAGCAGACACATTTGATCTAGTAATAAAACTTTAGTCATCAGAGGTTGGGGACAATGAGAGTTTAGCATAGTGTTTGTAACTCAAATTTATCTTCAGACTCATTCCCTCATGGGGGATGGGGGAATTCCTTCAATACCCTCAGGCACTGCTCCTAGATTACACTGAAGGGCACAGGCATTAGTTATTGGAGCTGGTATATGTGACAACCCGAACATTGACGACTCCAATATTTTTCACCTTCTCCTGATGTAAAATGAGTAGCCTCCTCCTTTATAGCTCTATAACATATATAACTCTGATATGTTGTTTTATCTTCCATCTAGTAGGTTGTCAAATGTTTATTGAATAATGAATGCATTAAATAACCTGTACATCCCTCCAGTCATCTACCTCTGATGAATACAGACCACATTACTCTCAAACAACTCCCTTTTGGTTTAGTTCTTGGATGACATAGCCCTTAAGTGCAGTGCATTAGATCACAACAACCTATCTCTTCAGTACAGCAGTACATGCTCACGACACCCTCAAGCAGTCTTCCTCCTCAAGTGCCTAAGCATGCTCTCCTTTCTCTTTCCTTGCAATAGGCTTAGAATCTAAGCACAAATTATCATCCATTTATCACAATAATTAATTTTTGTTTACTGTGGTTTCACCCCTTCCTATGATTCTTAACAAAGAACAAGGAAAAATAGTATGTGTGTTTGTGCTGGGAGAAAGTAACTGTAGCTACAAATAAAAGCCAAAAGACTTATTTCAGAAAAGTTTTTGTAAGATATTGCAAGACAAGCACTAGGGCTTTTGCTAACCCTGAGGATAAAAACAACACTCAAGCAGAGAGAGGAAAACTGCCAGCTTCTATAAAGTTCACAAATTGACTTTATCAAATGAACGTCTTTAAAAAGCACAAACACTAGTGGATACTGACAACAGCAAGGGTGACACTCAGAGGGAGGCAATGACAGTGATGCCTGACAGTAAACAGCTTAGTGGGAGGGATAGAACCCACTAGAATGGCCTCAGATATGGGCACTTAAGGGAGGAGCAGCTGTTACTAGAAGTTGCCAGAGCATTGAAGATAGATAAAGTTGAATGATAGATGATTTCTGTTCACATCTGAAACATGCCCAGGGAATGCCTAAAATAAATCCAGATGGGGAGACTTTTGAGGGTATTGGAGGTCTTGCAAGAGAATTTGGGGAAATTACCAAAGAATATCAGTCTACAAATGGTTAAAACAAGAACATAATCAGGATATTAACTAAGATATATTAACTATAAATCCTTTGTTCTAACTATACCTTACTTTTGTTAGAGATGGTGAGAGAGAACATTTTCACTATATCTATATTTTTCACTAGCATTGCTCTTCTTTATAACCTTCCTTTCTTCCCAACATAGTCCTTACTCTTGCAATGAAAATAATATTACTATTTATATAGGAGTAAAAAATCTTAGAGCTGGAAGGGATCTTAAATATCATCTCATGGCATCACCTCATATTATAAGGAGATAGTTTAAGCTAAGTATGTAATCCAAATCCCCCATCTGGTAGTTGAGCAAGCAGTTAATGACTCAGAGAGTCATCCTGTCCAGGAGCTGTGCTTCTTATGACACTACACTGCAACTTTTAGAATATGGCACCTTTTAGAATAGCTATTTTTGACATGAGAAATCAGTTTCAGAATCTAAATTTTACGTAAAAGAGAATCATGAAAACTTAAATTGTCAAAAACATCAAGATACCAAAAAAAGAAAGAAGATAAAATCTAAATCCATACTCCATAGGAAGAATTTACAAAGGAAACATTTGAGAACGGTGCCCTGACTCCTGGGCTCTGTCACACAGCCCTTCAAACTGCACCGCCAGCTCTCCTGGGTCTCCAGCTTGCAGACGACAGGTCTCGAAACTTCTCAGCCTCTGTAGTTGTGGGTGCCAGTACCTTATAATAAATTTCTTCATATATATATTAAATTATACCTCTTGTTGGTTATGCTTCTCTGGGGAAGCCTGACTAAGGCACACACACACACAAAATAAATAAATAAAATGCGCAACTAACCAAAATTCTGCTACGACATTCAAGAATCGAGACACAGAGCTCCTAAAACCTGATTGATAAAGATGACAGGAGCATTGTTTGTTATAAGATTTGGTCTTAGTCCCAGGTTCCTGACACAAGAATTTCTAAAACCCTTAGAATCTCCAGAATAAGAATGATAAGAGAGTCTCTCTGTATGCTAATGAGATGGCTGGTGTCTGGGGGCCCATAGATAGCTTCAAGAAGGGGGCTGGTCCCCAGAGAAACCAAAACAAGATGAGAGGTTGGAACTTTCAGAGCCAACTCCTCACCTCCTCCAGGGAGGGAAGAGGGGCTTGAAATTGAGTTAATTACCAGTGGACAATGATTTAATCAGTTGTGCCTATTGAGGTGATGAAACCTCAATAAAAACCCCTAAACCCCATGGTTTGAGGCGCTTCCAGGTTGGTGAACTCATCCGTGTGCCAGGAGGGTGGTGCACCTCAAACTCCATGGAGTCAGAAGTTCTTGCACTTGGAACCCTTCTGGATTTTGCCCTATGTAGCTCTTCATCTGGCTATTCATTTGTATCCTTTATAATATTCTCTATAAATAAACCAGGAATCATAAGCAAAGTGTTTCCCTGAGTTCTGTACACTGCTATAGCAAATTATTGAACTTGAGGAGGGGGTTGTGGGAACCCCCAATTTAGAGCTGGTTGATCAGAAGTACAGATGACAACCTGGGACTTGCGACTGGCATCTGAAGTAGGGGGGAAGTCTTGTGGGACTGAGCCCCTAACCTGTGGGGTTTGTGCTAACTCCAGGTAGTTGGTGGCAGAATTGAGATTAATTGTTGGATATTTGGCTCATGTACAGAGAGTTGGAGAATTGATTGTTGGTGTGGAAAATACCCACACATTTGGTGTCAGAAGTTCTGAGAGTAAAAACAGTTCACAGACCCTCAGATGATATAGCTAAATTCAGTAACGAATAAAAACATCTCCATAGAGATGTGGCTTTGTTAAATTCGAACTGTTAATCTTCAGGCTATTAATCTACATGCTGAGGCAGCCATGGAAATAAAAATGTGTAACAGAATTGTATTTGTTATTAAATGTGAGAGTTGTTATTAAGACCCATGTTGGGAGAAAATGTTTCTTACTACATTACATTTTAAGTTCAGAGAGGTCCGGACACATCCTTGCACAGGCTTATTGAGAGTTGCCATTTCAGCAGAACCAGTACTCCTCTCCCATCCTCCACCATCACAGATAATATTAGAGGAGAACTAAGAGGGAAAAGAGTAAAGACAGTGCAGTTATTCACGAAGGGAAGAAGGGGCCTACTGTAACCACTATCTTTCCATATCGTTTCCCACAGTGGTATGGTGGGCGTGGTGATGTGTCACCAGTTCTCTCTTCAAGGAAAGACTTGTTCCCATAGCTGCTGGGCATTGCCGTTTGCAAACAGCCTTCAGCTGTCAGCCCTTTGAGGCTTTGTTTCAGGTACAGAGTACTACCTCACCAAATATCAGGGAGGGTGTCCAATGACTGTTCAAGGCAGCAGGATAAAGGCCCAATGCAGGACAATTCTAATTCTAGTCCATTTTAGGTCCAGAACATTCCATGGAGTGCGCAGTGGCGGTTCCTGGGCCTACACTGCAGCTCCACTTCCCCTTCTGCCCAGTTCTGCTTTTTTCCCGAGAGCATTTCTAGATAAACATCCTGTAAACTAAACTCATCTAATTTTACTTTCCAGCAGCCCAACCCGCCTGACAAGCAGTTACGGCTGGCTGGGGAAAGGACAGCAATCTCTCCTGGGCAATTTAAGGTAAGTAGGAAATGTGCCTCCTTATCCTTTTCTAAGCTATACCTTAGTGATATTTGCTTGGAAAAGCGAGGGAGAAAATGTGGCAGACATTCTTGGGGGATGAGGTTTCAATACAATATGAGATAGAAAATTTAGAATGAGCTGACTAAGCCTTAGAGGTAGCAATGAGATTTTTCTAATAAGGAATAACCATTGAAAAGTCATGGTTTCAAACTGAAATATCATTAAAAAGCCTGATTAATGTAGGAAAGAGGAGATTTAGATAGATCATGGTGGATAGACATTGCTACATTTTTAAAGCTACTTCTTATTTATTTATAAACAAATAAATTGAAACTCTTCTCTAAGCCAGTATTATGTATGTGTGTACATGTGGTTGGTATGACTCCAACTGCTAGAAAAACATGTCGTGAAATCAATCTCGTGTTATCCTTTAAAGAAATACCATATTCCAAATAATGACACTGTATGCCCCAAAGTCAAAATATATCTACTTGTTTATCTCAATGAACTTCATAATAATAATATTATTTATTTACTTTATTGACCGTTACACCATGTCAGATATTATACACATGTGATTTTTAAAACTCATTGCAAGTAGACTAGTGTCTTTTTCTAGGAATATCCTGGAATGAGCAGTTATAAACTATTCAACACCATCAAACACAAATTTAGATGGAATTTTGAATCAAAAAATTTGAAAGACTAAGTTAAACAAGGAGGAAATATACACTACAATTTTCCTATGAGAGAATTTTGAATTCCCTTTAAGAGTTGTCCAGTCTCCTGGTCTTTCTTAAAAATGTTGAATGTGTTACTATTTTTACAGCAGTCCTACATGCAGAAGTAAGTTTGGACATGCAGATAATGAAGAAGCATAAAGTCAATTAATAAATAAAAGGGTTATAATTGATGGTGGCTATTTAAAAGCAGTATTCCAAGATCTAAGTCTTTCTGTCATTTTGACCAGAAAATTTTTAAAAATCCAAGAAAAAGGAAAATAATGCTAAGGCTGAGAAAAAAAGTAACTGCTAAGTAAAAATATATTGGATGAATGAAAGAAAATTGAATACTAGATGAAATAATCAATGAGAGCCTCACAAAAGGGATGATGAGGCACATGGGTGTGGTGATGGATTGTAATTAGTATTTAGGTGGTGAACATGATGTAATCTATGCAGAAATAGAAGTATAATGATGTACGCCTGAAATTTACACAGTGTTATAAACCAATGTTATCACAATAAAAAATAAATTAATTAAAAAAAATAAAATAAGAGCCTCAAATCATCAAAAATATGGAAATTGATAAATATGCATGTGTGTATATATATAATATACATATATATAATATATATAAACGTGAAGTCCATATTTATATATTTAGTTTGTATCTAAATCTCCTAGGTGTATTTGATTGTAGGCTTCTAAGTCTAGCAAAAGTCACCTGTGGAAGCAATACCTGGGACCTAATTATTTGTCTCTCCTAATAATATCCAATAAAAACATACACAGGTTAGAATATCTAAGTAGTTATTTAAGTAATTAACCTTGAGACACACAAAGACCAAACAGATGCAGGAAATATATGATTAGTATTGAGGAGAAACAACTTGGAATAGGCAGACGCTGGCATACAGCAGAGTTGGGGGGCTACATATTTCACATCCAGAGGTGTTGAAACAGGGGATGTGACTACTTCTGGGACAAGGATAAAAATGCAAATGGAGCCTTTGGACTAAGTTCTGGGAGTAAGATAAATACTCTAGAAGATACAGATGTCAATTTGGACAGTAACAGGGATTAGTGTGATTTGGTAATTGAAAAGAGACAGCAAAGGCAGAATCTGAAATCTTCTATATTCGGGTCCTGTGACAAGTTGCTATTTGACTCAATTAACTTAAATTACTGAGATATAACTGAGTAAGTAATATCACGAGGCATGACTCATCCAAGCACACGCCGCTTAGTAAGGAAATTCAGAGTTTCGTTAACTGCGAATTAAGAGTTAATGGGAATCTCTAAACAGCATTTGATCCTGGGAACACAGCCTTCTATTTTCTCAAGGAAGACTAATGGCTTAAAATGGCATCCTGCCTCACTGGTTAAACAACAGAATGAGAAGACAGGGACTGTGAATTCTAATTTTGAATAATGCTTCATCTCACACTAGGTGAAGCAATTAACTTTGGTTTCCTTGGGTATAAAATGGAACAAATAATACTCAATTACCTTGTGGGAATATTATCATGAGAAGCTCAAGATACATACTTATAAATAATCTCAAAAATATAAAGTTTTAGATAACATAAATAATAAGATTTTCAAATTCATCAGTCACATGCACAATATGTTGCTAGTTTTATGCTACATTGGTGAGCTAGTAACATAAAATGATGTAGGAAAGTTGTCTTCACTTTTCTAGGTAAAATGATTACGAGGCAAAATTAAATTTATTCAAAGAATTTTGAAGTTACAAAATTAAAGACAAAATGGCATTGGCCCATGGATAGAAAAATTAACCAATGGAACAAAAATGATAAAAGACCCACACATATCCAGTCACTGAATTTGTCAAAATAATTACCATAGTGCAGTGAGGAAAGGATGGTCTTTTTAATACATGATGCTGAACAATTAGATATAATGTGGGAAAAAATGTGACTGAACCATACCTACAACTATACACTAAAAATCAGTTACAATTGGATTATGGACCTAAACATGAAATGTAAAGAAATTAAGCTTCTTATGGAAAACAGAAGAATATTTTCCTGACTTTGGGATAGTTAGACATTTCTTACACAAGACAAAATAAATATTAACCTTAAAGGAAAAGACTGATAATCTAAACTACATTAAATTAAGAATTTCCATTTATCAAAAGATTCTATTCAGAGAGTGAAAACTAAGTCACAAAATTGATGAAAATATTAGCAAGACATATCTGACAAAAGATTCACATTCAGAAAATATAAAGAACTCCTAATTCAACGAAAAAAAAGAAAGAAAACACAATAGAAAAATGAACAAAGTAATCCTGCACTTCACAAATAAAGATTATCTACAGGACTACTAAACGTGTAAAAAGGTATTTAACTTCATTGGTCATCAGGTAAACATAAATTAGAACCTCAGTGGAATAATTTCCACCAGGATGGCTAAAATTTAAAAGACTAATTCTGTCCGCCAAAATTCATATGTTGAAGTCCTAATCCCCAGTCCTAACCCCCCAGTACCTCAGAATGTGACTGTATTTGAGAGAGGGTCTTTAAAGATGTAATTAAGTTAAATCAATGAGATGATTAGGTGGGCCCTAATCCAATATGACTGGTGACTTTATAAGAAGAGAAGATTAGGACACAGCCACACACAGCAATAGGAGATACCATGTAAGGACACAGGGAGAAGACAGGCGTTTACAAGTCAAGGAGAAGATACCAATACTGTAGACCCCTTGATCTCAGACTTTCAGTCTCCAAACCTACGAGAAAATAAATTTCTATTCTGTAAGCCACCTAGTCTATGGTATTTTGTTATGGCAGCTCTAGAAAACTAATACAATGACAATACCAACTGTTGGCAAGGTTGTGGGAAAAATTGCATACTCATATGGCTGGTGGGAGTATAAACTGGTACAACTACTTTGGAAAACTTTTGGTGTTATCTACTAAAGCTGAAAGCATACTCTGTGATCTAACTCTTTCACTCCTGGGAGTGGGGGGTGCTCTGCATTAACTAAATGTCTTATCACTTGATCTGGGTGATGGTGATTTGACTGTATGGATTTTGTGAAAATTAATTTAGCTGAAAATTTATGGTTCATAAGCTTTTCTGTATGTATATTATTCTTTAATACATAGTTCACTTAAAATTCAGAGTGAAGCATTTCCAAAAATGTTTTAGGTCATTATGAAGGGTTTTTTGTAGCTTAAAAAAATAGAGGGCAAACATATCACTCTTCACTCAAAACACCCCAACAGCTTGACCTCTTGTTCAGAGAAAAAGATGAAGACCCCCCTTGTCTTATGCCGTCCAGGCCTTCACCACCTCTCTGACTTGATCTCGTACTGCGTTCACCTTCGCTCACATGGGCCTCCTGGCCGTTCCCCCAACGCTCCACACTCGCTTTCATTTCAAGCCTGCACACAACCTCATGGCTTGCTTCCTCACAACAGTCTCTGACCAGCATTGCTTTCTGGTGAGGTCTTCCCAGACCTCCTTATCTAACACAGTAACACTCCTCCACACATTCTCCATCTCCTTTTCGTGCTTCATCCCAATAATTATTTATCACCATGTTTATTAGATATTTACTATATATCCCTTGCATGCTAACATAGAAACCCTTCAAGGGCATGGATTTTATCTGCTTTAGTTTTCTTTCACATTCTCTTCACTTGGAATACTGCTTGATATGTAGTAGGCGGTCAGTAAATATTGGTTGAAGGGAATGAATGAATCAGCTTTTCTCTTCATTTAATTATTAGACTTCAATATTACCCTGTCACCCATAACTTTTCATAAATGGATAATTGTTAAATGAGAATATCTTTTGGGTTACCCTAAATTACGATGAGAGGAAGAACTCAAGATAGCAAGCATTTACTAAGATTAATCAAATGGTTTGATTTAACACTTCTTCAGTTTTATAGATCACAATGATCTCCACAAGACAGTTTGGTAGAAAATCACAATATCAGAGAAAAAAAATTATTGTTTATTTCTTCTTGAAGTAGTTGTCTCCCATTATGTAAGTACAGATTGTATAACTATATGTCTTTCTCAAAAAATAAAATTCTTTAAGCAATGTAATTTGAGGTCAATTACTCAAATTAAAATTAAATGTAATCAAAGGGACATTATGAAACAGTTGAACAAAGTGGTTTTAGCATTAGCCTCGCTTTTGTCATGTGTGAATGTTTTGTTTCCCACGTATATGATCTGTGTGTATAATTATTCAGTATGATTTAGATACTATTTCCTCTCTATAGTCAAGACAAATGTGGAGCAGAGTAAGTACTTGATAGAAAATTACTTTCTCCAATTCTACATATTTTGTCCAAAACAAATCTTATTCCTTCTGCAGCTGCATCATATATCTCATTTGTTTTTTTAAAGATATTATGCATTATGTTTTATTAACACAGACACAAATTCTATATAAGTTTGAAATTAGAATTTCCTTCTTCTGTGGAGTCCTATTGAAACGCTCTAGCCTAACCACTTGCTTCCTGAGTTACTGTGCATGGGTATTTCTCATTCAGAGCTGGCTGATTTGTTTCTTCATTATGAATGCTCCACCACGAGCACTCACATCGTCCTTTTTCCCCTTCATCAGAATTGGTCCACGACCTGCTTGATGCATTTCCATGGAGCTACAGATAAACACGGCAGGTCACCTTCCACTGATTTATTATTTTTGTTAGGATTTGAAGTCATTACCACGGAAGAGTGCCTGCAGGGTTACCTTGTTAAATCAAGATCAGGATTGAACTCAGTGAGACACTCTTACCTGGTCCTCAACTTGCTAAACTTTTGTCATTTTCATCTGTTTTGTTTCTTTTGCACTTAAATCTCTAGCTCATAGGCCTCTTGTCTCATTTTCCTCTGTCCTTTGGGCATTCCACCAACTTCTCTTACTTCAGTGACTGGATCTTTTTTGTTTCTATTAACTTTTAAACTTTGTTATTGTGGTTGGACTTTCAGAGTGTAAACTGGAAATACTCCAGAAATGGTGGATATTTCCATGCTTCTAAGTCAATATTTTATGACTCACAATGTATTGAGAGATCAGAAGATCAAGAGTCTGTAAGATTAAGCAGCTAGTATTATACATTTAGCATCTGGCTCTATCCCAGACTGTGATCTTTGTGTGAACATGATTGTCTCTGTCTTATTCAGAATGGTATCTCAGTGACTACTCAGTGCCCATCAATAGAGAGTGCTCAATAAATGTTTGTAAATGGATTCTGTTCGCTTGCTTTTCTTTGGCACCCACACAGCACATCTGTACTTCCAATATCCTTAGCTATCCATTTGCCTCAGTTGATTATTTAAATATCTGACTGAAATAATTCCAATTGAAATGCATCCTTTGAATGCTCTTCTGGTCGGAGTATGGAGCTTTAAATAACGGAATTCCACAATTTTATTTCCCATTAAAACTCTATCTTTTCTTCTAAAATATAATTCCCAATAAAATAAGAGAAAAATACATCATTTTCTATCCATCATTTCAACCTCTTATACAAGAGAAAAAATAATTCTCAAAGAATTAATAATCACATTGGATAAAATTACAGGGGAAAAAGTGAGTTAAAACATAACTGCATGAAAATTATTTTATTTATATTAACATGTAAAAAAGTCATTTGAAAAGATAAAAGCTGTGGCACTAAAAAGAGCAGCATCTTTGCTCATTAACCTATAATGAAACGATGCTTGCAAGGACAAAACTTTCAGTGACTCATCAAATACAACTCCTCCTGTGTTCTTTTGGGAAAATTGACTTAGGCTGATACTTAGGTTAAAAAAAAATAGATACAGAATTTCAATACCTTTTAACTGCTCTGAGATAGATGTATAAACAATATGAAATAGTTTTCTCCTCCTTTAAGAGCAGCATTTCAACAGTAGAGAAATAAAGAATGCAAGAAAAGGCCTCAGAGGATTTATACACTCCTTTTGCCCTTTGCAGTTAATTAAGTGACCTCAACAAAATGGAGAGCATCCATTTTTAAATCTCGGAATCTCAGAACAGTAAATTATATCTGAAAATCAAAATACAAAGGGTCATCTCTGCTACCAGGTGAAGGGAAACTTCAAGGGTGGATTAATTTAGCTTTTTGTTTCATCTATTTCCTTCATTAACTTTTTGTCTTTCCACTACTTATTGCTTAATTTTTCCATTCAAATGAGGCGCAGGGGGATTGAGGGAGAGGGAGAGAAACGACATATTAAACTATTGGCTAAAATTAAGTTTGCTGATTGTCTCTTTTGTGTTTTCTCTCCCGGTTGGCTATTAGACTATAAAAATCAATCAATTATTTTAGAATTAAAGACCTCTATTACAATGATATATGAAAAGGAGAGATTATAAATAAAAATAAAAAGTTAGGAAGAGGTTTTTCACTGTTTTGTTGTAAAGTGGGAAAGCAGGTATCTTGCAAGCCACATCTAACCTCTGAGTCCAAAAACCTGGCTTTCAAGGAGGCCTGTGCTGCTGAGTCAGAAGGACTGCCAAGAGCAGCTCCCAGCTGTGGAAAGTTCTAGATTGTGCCTAGGAGAGGCTCTGTCACCAGGTCTACAGAGATGTTGAGCCTGCATGAAGAAAACTTGCCAAAATCCAAGGAGATTAAAGAGGAAGATGAGATTGGAGGAAGTGAACAGGGACATAAAGCATGGAAAGGTTTGGCATATGCCAAAGAGGTTCAAAGCTAGTTCAGTAAATTGTCCAGAAACCCAACTTTCTTATGTACTTGCATCTATGGGCCCTATGTGTATTTTTATTTTTGTTTTTTTGGTGAGGAAGGTTAGCCCTGAGCTAACAACGGTTGCCAATCCTCCTCCTTTTGCTGAGGAAGATTAGCTCTTAGCTAACATCTGTGCCAATCCTCCTCTACTTTATATGTGGGATGCCTGCCACAGCATGGCTTGGTAAGCGGTGTGTAGGTCCACACCTGGGATCTGAACCTGCGAACCCCAGGCCACTGAATTGGAGTGCACAAACTTAACCACTACGCCACTGGGCTGGCTCCACCATTTGTATTTTTTAAAGAACTGAGTCAATAAGGATGAGCATTCTATTAACACTATGTGGGCTTTTTTGTATTTAACTTTATGTTGCCCTCAGTGTCTACAGTGTTTTGTAAATAAGTACTCATTCAATATTTGTTTAGTTTAATTTAATTTAATTATAGATAGAATCTCCCAGAAGCCATGAATCAAGCCAGGGAAATGACTTTCTTTTCTTTTTTTTACTTTAGAATAACAGGGACACTTTACTTTATAGGGGGACAGGTTTACTTAAATAACAAAGATATTTATTTAACTACCTAGTTAAGTCTAAAAATAATAATAAACCTTTCCAAATATAATTTTTTAAAGTTTCTTACATTTTTCTGCCTAGTTAATTTTGTTCTTTAACTAATTTTGTTATTAGGTTAACTTTGATTGATGTTGTTATACTACTATTAATATATTAAGGCGGCAATTTTAGTTCTAGATAAAATTTTATCAGGCTTAAGAAGATAATGATTCTAATAGCATGATTTGTTTACGCAGAAACAGAGAATGGTTTTCCACATTAATCTGGGATATCTAAGAAAAGAGAAATATTGGGTGCTAATTTCGATGTCTCCAGCAATGTTAAAAAAATGACCATTTAGGGGCCCACCCGGTTTCCTAGTGGTTAGGTTTGTGCACTCTGCTTCGGCTGCCTGGGGTTCACAGGCTCGGATCCCGGGTGTGGACCTACGCACTGCTTATCAAGCCATGCTGTGGCAGGCATCCCACATATAAAGCAGAGGAAGATGGGCATGGATGTTAGCCAGGGCCAGTCTTCCTCAGCAAAAAGAGGAGGATTGACAACAGATGTTAGCTCAGGGCCAATCTTCCTCTCTCTCTCACACACACACACACACAAACAATTTTATAGTACTGTTTCATAAAAGTGAATCTTGGCAGTAGGTAAATATTTAGCATGAATTTTCTGCTGGGAAATTTAAATATTATCAGTGCATCATGTCATTTTTGAAGTTTTTTTTGATGTTTTATTATTTAGGCTGATAACAAAATAGTTACTACTATACAGGAAACATAAAAAACACTGTTCTCCCGCAAACATCCAAATGTTGTTGGTGTTTTACTCATCCTCCTCTTTTACCAGAACCTAGCCCAATGCACAAAATGTTATTTATCAGGTAGCTGTCACATAATTAGACTATTTTATTAGAATACAGTAACATCAGGAACCTAATATAAAAACAAATATAATGCAAAAATTAAAAGACTCTGACAAAAACTTTTGCAAAGGCTGTCTCTCATTTATGATAGAATTATTTGCCAAAGACTTAAATAATATACATATATTGACTATTCTTGAGAAACCCATTACATTCCATTATCCTGAAAGGTGAGCACTGACTGAGAAGAATGTTGTATTTGGATTACATTTTGTCCTTGGGTCACTCTTACCAGCCCCTGTTTCCAGGAACCTTAACTACTTAATGCACATCACCATTTTGTTCCTAATAAGTAAAATGCTCTCCATTGAATCTAAAGTTGATTGATGTCAGCAGGGTGTAGTGGTATATGAATATGTAATCTTTTTTGACCTAAAAACTTGACCTTTATTTGTTTTTTCTGTCTTTGCCTACTTTATTAGAAGACATCAATTGACACATTATGCACCCTTCACCCCCCAACATTGAGTGCAGAATTTCCCCCTCCTGACTGGGAAGCAGAAAACCATTTGTTTTCTAACAGAAAAAACCTCCCTAACCAGAGAGAAAGCAAAAGAGAGAGAGAATATTTTTAGTGTGTTTTGATCTATTTGTTCTATTTCTTTTCTTTTTTTAAATAAAGGGTTAATTTGAGAGTGGGGAGGAAAAGAAGATATGATCCAAAAGGTCAGGAACCTCTGAACTAAGGGGGCAGACCTAGCACAGGGCGGCCACCCAGGGGTTTTGCTGAGTGCCTCAGAGACACACGGAGGAGTAGCAGTGCCGGTGTTCAGGAGCGGGAACTTCATGTTGCCCCACAGCGTGACCTCACCAGTTGACTGCTCTCACACCAACAGCAGTAGGAGAGAGATTAGATCCACACTACCAGACTTCCTTCTTTCTGCTTCTATTCATCTGTGAAGATGCTTTACAGCAACACATCTCAAGGTACCTGTAAGACCAAAGCATACACCCCTGTTCCAAATACTCATTTCTGCATAAAGTGGCTGCTGGTTAAGCCATGCGTGTAAAGTGGAATCTACTCATACTCCCATGACCACAATTGATTATGTCAAGACGAAGTGGCTGACCAAACAGCAGCTATAGTTCCAGCTGAATATGAGAACTGCCACCAACTGAGTGGTGACAATCTGTCCCAATCAAATAAACTCTCTTGTGTGGTATGAATGCTGAATGTACACAGATAAAGCAGGTCATTTAAGCTCAGGTAATATCTCAAATGACTGAGCTCCATTTCTGGTTCTCTACCTGACTTGTTTTGCATCCCAGTCTTGAATCTGACCTGACCACATCGCCCATATTGCTAAGAAGGAGATGGTATCTAAATACTTTGATCTTCAAAGCCAGCAATGGCAGGCCAAGTCTTTATCAAGATGATGTCTCTCTCATTCCGACTCTTCTGCTTCCCTCCTCCCAACTTAAGGGTCCTTGTGATTACACTGGGCGCATCTGGACAATCCAGGATAAGGATAAGCTCCTTATTTTCAGGTCAGCTCATTAGCAACCTTAATTTCATCCGTAGCCTTAATTCCTCTTTGCCACGTAACAACACATTCAGAGGTTCTAGGGAATAGGATGCTGACATCTTGGAGGACCATTCAGTTATTCTGCTTACTACAGACGGCCGTTGATAAGAACTGAGACAACATTTCAGATTCAAAAGAGAAGTTGCCATTTGTATGGTACACAGATGACCAACTCTAGTCATGCAATATACCCAGTAGTTTGAGATAATAAGGCTAATTCTATACCCAACCATGCTGGATGTGACTTCTAACAGTTGTTATTACACATGGTAGCTCTAGGATTGGATAAGATTTGAATTTCAGGGAGACAGTCTACCAGTTTATAGCTGGAGAGTGTGGGGCAGTCAGAGAACAAGACTTTCTTGTTAATAAATAGAAAATGTCCCAGCTACGAAATTCATTTCTGTTATCTTTCTCACTATTTTTTTCTTTTGAAGATTTTCCAGGATTAAAATAGGCTTTTGTTATTTGTAAGACTTAAAAATGATTCTTGCAGTAAACTGTTCAAAACACTAAACGAGAGAACTTTATTTAGGGTTTCTAAAAGTCTTCAAGTGACTCTTACTGTGGAGTGCCCTGAAACAATGAACCACTGCACTTCAAAGATTTAGAGCCAGGTTTGCTCTATTCCATCATCAGTCAACAGAATCCAAAAGGAACAGACACTGTTAACCTCCTTCCTAACTTCCCAACTGTAAAAAAGATAATGATAATTGGAGCCTAGAAGTTCTCCTGTTTCCTGGAACATTTGAGTGTGTTTTATTCTAGTTTCTTTGCTATGAGGCTATGGGGGTAATTTTCACAAGGTTTTCTCCCCACGTTTGGGCGCGCACACACACACACACACACCTTTCTTCATATATACCACTCTTTAATACATCAGGCTATAATAATGGATGTAGATATTCATAAATTTTGGTTAATAGTCTTCTATTCTTTTAAGAAAGCCAGGGTTTAGTTTTCCTCCAGAAAAACACAAAGCAACTTTAAATTTTTAATTATTTATTAAATGAATCATTAAGGACATTTTCCATATCTTGGAAAGGTTTACGCAGGGCAAAGAAGAAATATTTATTTGGTGGGTGTTTAGACAATACTTTAACATTTTTCTCCATATAAATATTGTTGTCAAGAGCTATTCCTTATACTTTATACCCCATGATCTGTCTTGTCTTGTCTACACAGCCTCTCTCACTCAGTTTCTTCATCAGTACCCACTGTTGTTTCATTTGAAACTAACACTCATTTTGGCTGAAGGTTTTTAAGTAAATCAAAATGCTATGGGTTTATCTATAATGAAATTACTGAAATGTCAGGAAACAGCTCAGTGCTGGGAGAGGGGCTTTGACTGTGTGATAAAGGACAAATAATTTTCGCATGGAAGTCCTAGTCCAGTCTTTGCACACAGGGCAGAGCCTGATTCGTCACTGACAAGAGCACCATCAGAACATCCTTTGACCACCTACGAGTAGATTGTGGGCCTCACAAAGTGGTTCTTAAATCACCCCCAGGTCACAGAAGATGATAACTATTTAAGTAAGAAGGGTATGTTTGAATCTATAAGATTTCCCAACTAACCAGAATCCCTTGTGATTGGCAGCTCAGAACCTTGTGGCTGAACAAATGCACATCATTGCTTTCTTCTTGGTTTGCCTTTCTCTTTGGGCTTATTCCATTCCTTTTGGAGGTATAGCTCATAATCCAAATGATCTTGACTGCTACTTGACTTAAATGGAGGAGGTTGGAGGATAAAGAAGGAGACTGAGGTATGAACCAGAGCAGTGATTCTTAATAGAATATTGTCTTCTCTTAGAAAATGTTTTTGAATGTTTTGAGGAGTGAGGATTTTTGTTTGTCACAATAATCAGTAGATGATTCTTCTGGCATTTTTGTAGACAGGGATCAGGAATGTTAGGAAATCTACAATGCACAGAGCAGCAAATGACATATTTTCCCATATCCTCTTTTATATGTTTTATACACATTATTTGTAATCTTCATAATAACTTGGCAAGGTAGATATTGTTAACCCCATTTACAGATTGAGAAACTGAGGCTCAAAGAGGGTAAATGACTCCTTCAAAATTCAAACTGAGGTCACTCTGGTCTCCTCTCTGACCCACTTGACCTACTAGGGCTTCCATTCTGTCACACTGCCTCAGTTTTCAGGCACAAATTCTATATATTCTTTCTAAAATCACCTCTTTATTTTCATATATTTTATATAACAACTTTTGTGTTCATTTTCACCAATATAGACGGCTACCACTGACATGCTATCCACTCATCTTTTTGTAGCTAATTGTGCCACATAGAGACATAATCTTTTATTTTTTGCATCTAGGGGTTTTTTTTTTTTTAGGGAAAGATTCACCCTGAGCTAACATCTGTTGCCAGTCTTCCTCCTTTTTTTTCTCCCTCCCCAAAGCCCCAGTGCATCGTCGTACATTCCAGTTGTAAGTCCTTCTAGTTCCTGTATGTGAGCCACCACCACACCATGGCTACTGACAGATGGGTGGTGTGGTTCCGCGACTGGGAAACAAACCCAGGCCACCAAAGCAGTAAGAGTGCTGAACTTTAACCACTAGGCTATCAGGGCTGGCTCAATCTTTTATTTTTTATTTGTATTATAAATCCATAAATAACTGATGCAAAAGAAATCCTCTGCTATAAAATGAGAGCTAAATTAACAAATTCTAGTTTTACAAATGCAATACTAATGATTCACCATATAGTAAATACAGCACTGATAAAATTTTCACAGGAATTTCTGCCTTCATTTTCTGGAGAACTAAAGTTTTATCATTTCACCTCCTAAATCTTTAGAGGATGATCATCTGAGAAGAAATATTCTGCAATATTTCAAAACTATGTACCCTTACATTCAGGACCATTTTATATCTACCATAAATGCACATCTCCTTCCAATATTTCTATGCTGAATAATATCATAAGTTAATTTCCACCTTTCCTCTCATGATTCAAAATTCTGACTATTCACCATAATGTAATATGGTTCTGGTAAACATCAAATGTTTCCACATTATAAAATTTAGGTTTCTGTAATATATCAGTGGATATGATTTAAAATTATTCAATTTTCTTTCCTTTTTGAAAATGATCTGGTATCAGAACTTAAGATTCCATAGCATGTTTTAGGCTGATGCAGTTTGACACAATCACTGAATCACATTAGTACTTTTGTTACATAGCACGAGATACTGCACACAGGGAAATAAGAGAAGCTAAACAAGGGTCTGCTGCTAAGCACTCTAGCCTTTCCCTTCAATTGCCTCTGAGGGCACGCATCCTCTTCCTTCCTTCCTTCCTTCCTTCCTTCCTTCCTTCCTTGTTTCCCTCCCTCCCTCCCTCCTTCCTTCCCTTCTTCCTTTCCCCCCTCCCTGCCTTCTCTTTTTTACCCCTATTTGATAAGCAGTTATCAAGATGGATGTGTAACAATGATGGCACTCTGGGATTCATGCCCAAGAAGAAAAATATATTTATATCTACCTCTGCACAAGAAAATTTCCAGTTGACTTTCTTCTTTCTTTTTCCCCAATCTTATGGCAATTTTATTTGCTTTGTTGGTGACAAGCCAGCCATTCCACTGGCAGTACTATAAGTGGTATTTATGCTTGCCCATGAAGAAATAACACATACATGTTGCCATGATGTACCTACTGTGCAAAGCCACTTACCTACTATGGGAGAATGTAGAGAAGGAGAGCAGATAGGAGCAAAGGGATCTAACAACCTACTTGTTTCTAATACTTTCCTCCAGGTGTCTAAAATATGAATAATAGTAGGCAGCATTTACCAAATGATTACAATGTGCATCATGTACATTGTATGCACGTATCAGTGTATGACATTGCAATATGTATCACAGTAAGCCTTTTATATACACTAACCATATAAGAGGTCTCATAGACTGCTTGTCCAAGGTCCACTAGATTTGAAATATCTGACTTTAAATTGAAACTTGGGTTGATTTGATCCCAAAGCTTGTGTTTTAAATAGGCTACACTGCCAAAACTTCCAAGCACCACTGGGAAATATCCTCTCCAGAGCCAAGTAGAATTTGGGAATCCCTAAATCAAATATTCAATGACTCACTTTAGGCCACTCTCTCTGCTAGTCATTGTTCTAATGCCAGGGTTATCTTCTGGTTCCTTGTAACCCAGAACTCAAAAATCATTTCATATCATTTTTATGAGCTGAATTTGGAGCTCATTTCTAGAACATAGCCCTTTGGTACTTTCTAGAACTCACATATACCACAGTATCATTCTTAGCCTTCAGTTCCCAGCTCTGGTCTTTCCATATAGTGCCATATCCTTCTGATTCCACTAAACTATCTTCCTGGATCACTGCCTAACCCTGGCTCTCTGACTCCCATGAGTCTTCTTGCTTGCCTAGATTTCTTCTTATCATGTATAATTAGGTTCTCTTAGACTTACTACAACACTAAATGGATCTTTCAAACCTCTGGATACCTATTCCTTCTGATGGGGTCTATTTCTAATACTTGCTTAAGTTTCACAAATGTTTATTCTACTATATTCTAGAAACTAGCTAGGTGTTGAGAATATTATAGAAAGCAAGACAACAAACAGTGGTTCCCTTGTGGAAATAATAGTTTAGTGAGGGAGCAAAACAGAAACAAAGAAAATGAGAAAATAAATTTATTAGAAGTTAACACAAGTGCTATTAAAGAAACAAATGAGTGTTTTGATAGGGGAAAGTGTGGGTTAGGTGAGTATTGATTTAATAGTGTAGTTAGGAAAGGCCTTTCTGAGGAAATGGAATTTAAATTGGAGCTCAAAAACATATCTGAAATATATCTAAGGAGTGAAGTGAAGAGTAATGCAAAGAGAAGAATCTGTATGCACAAGGTAATATAGGTAGGAAAGAAATCAGCACGTTCAAGGAACTGAAAGGAGGCTGGTGTGGTGTGGTGATGAGCAGAATTAGATGAGGTTAGAAAGGTAGATGGTAACCAGATCAGGTATACACCATGGTTAAAAAATGTCATATTTATTTTAAGCAGGGTAATGACAAAAGCTGATTTCAGTTTTAAGAAGATTCTTCTAACTGCTACATTAAAAATTATTGGAAATGACAAGTACAGACTTGAAGAGACCATTAGAAAGCTGTTCCAGTTTTGTAGGCAGTGATAGTTGGTGGCTTGGGCTTGGGTAGCGACACTGAAGATGGAGACAAGTGGAGTGCCTCACATATATTTGTGTGATAAAAACTTATAATACTCAGCTAGGGTAAGGTAGCAAGAGAAAGGGTAATAAACGCCAAGATTTCTTACTTGAGTAACTGGTTGGGTAGTAATGCCATTTAATTAAATGGGAAGAAGTAAGGGGATTAGGATGGACTTGGGAAGTAAAATCAGTAGTTCAGATTTAGACATACTCAGTTTGAGATGTATGTGAAACATCCAGGTTAGAAATGTCAATTAAAAGTTTCATACATGAGTCTGTAGTTCAGAGGCGATCTCTAGGCTGCAGATAGAAATTTGAGAAATCCAACTTATTCTGTGAGAATGAATGACAACCTAGAAAAAGAGCATAGAAAGGGAAGGAAAGTACCTGGGACAGACTTCTGACTAATTCCAACATTTGAGGCTGAGGAGGAGAAGCTACTAAAGAAAACTGAGAATTAGCCAGAGAAGTAGAAGAAAATCCAAGAGAGTGTCTCTGAAGCCGGATGTGAGTAGAAGGGCGGAATCAACAGCATCGATGCTGCTAAGAGGTGGAGTAAAATAATGATGCTGTTACTTTCCAATTCTGACAGCCTCATTATGCCAATACTCTTTGCATCAGTACTTAAGTTTTTAAAAAGTTCTATAAATAATCCTAATAGTGTCCAGATTTCAGAGGAAATCTTCCTGGAACAGAGGGAGTAACTGAGTTAAATATGCCATTTAATCTGGAAATTTCCCAAAATTTGAAGTCATTTAATCTCGGAGTTTCCCAAAATTTGAAGGTAATCTATTCTCAAACTCTTTTGTTGAGATGTTCCTACATTGTTTTCGTTTTTAAAATATAATAACCAATTAAAGTAGGATCATGTTAAAAATATTTGTTTTGTGTTAAAACAATGTTTCTACCATATGAATTCTGGCAATCTATGTGGATCTTGTAATATTTGTTGAAATTTGGCACATTTACTATCCCTTAACTATGGGTATGGTCCTTTGTGACTATTTGGCTTTTCTTTCATGTTTCACAACCATCAGGATTAATCACACAAAATATTTGAGATTGTCATAATATCTTAGTTTTTACTTGTACTTGCAGCTTGCTTCTTTATTGAGCTGGGATTTCCCCCAACTGCAAGATTTGTTCCTTATTATGGTAATAATTATCAGTAAATCTGTTAGTTGATATCTTTTATGATATTTAAGTAGGAAGAGACTCACAGATATCATATAATTATTTCATAAAATAGACATGATCTTGATTCATATTAAAAAGTTAAAGGATACAAAATTCTTCCAACTAATGTCTTTCTGTTCAAGTTATGCTCTACAAAATAAATCACAATAGCAGAAAAATTTTGATGAATAAGGGTTAAAGAAGAATTTCAGCTACAGTACAGTTTACCTTTTAAAGTGCACTGCTAGTTCTATTGATATATTCAGTGTTCTTTCTATCCAGGAACTCCATGAAGGAAGGTGCCACATCTGTTACTCGCAGCAATGGCACAATGTCTGTTGCATAGAAACCTCTCAGTAAATGTTTGGGAATGAGTGAGTTAAAAATGATTAAATGTAAGATCTGGTCCCCTAATTCAAATATTCTATTTGCAACTTAACTTTGTACTACTTGACTATCAGCCCTGTGAAGCTAGTTGCATTACATCATTCCTAGAATACAGGAATTTTTCTTAATAATAAGCTCAAATGTATTTACACTAAAAAAAAGAAAAAAGAAAGATACAAAAGAAAAAGAAAGAAAAATTCTCAGAACTTAATTTCCTTATTCTGTTTACTCAGATGGTCTGTGGTTGGTTGAAAAATTTTTCCCTACATGTACATCAGAATGGCTACCACTAAATTCCAGTGAAATTGCAAAGAAATTGCATCACTTATACATCACTGGTGGGGATGTAAAATGATACATCCACTCTGGAAAATAGTTTGGCTGTTTCTTATAAAACTAGGAATGCAAGTATTGTATGATGCAGCAATTTCACTCTTGAGCATTTATCCCAGAAAAACAGAAACTTATGTACACACAAAAACCTTTACACAAACATTCATAGCAGCTGTACTCATAATAGTCAAAAGATAGAAATAACCAGATGATCTTCAATAGGCACGTGTTTAAACAAACTATGTCATTTCTGTCCCATGCCATACTATTCAGCAATAAAAGGGAATGAACTACTGAAACACCCAACAACTTGGATGAATCTCCAGGGAATTATGCTCAGTGAAAAAAGACAATCCTAAAAGGTAATATACTATGAAATTTAGGTATTTAATTAAAAAGGCAACAATAAATATGATCTTCTCTTACTACCATTGCACACTAAGTAGGGCATTTAAAAACCACGTCAAAGCATAATTCTAAATTTTAAAAAATTAATTAAGCTTTATGAGACTCTTACTGTATTGTTATTTTTCTCATTTTGATTAGCCCAATACTAATCCATGTACAGGCCTTTGGGTACTGCTGATTTGGAACAATATATTACCTATAAATTCCAACATCCAACAAACAATTTTCCTAAGCCTATAAGTACTGGGTATATAGGTACCAAAATGATCTTCATCTTGGCTGTATTTATTATGTGCCTGTCCCCCAAACTCCATTCTCCCTCTCTCCTTCTCCTCCTCCCCTCCATCTCCCCTTCTTCTTTTTCTTCCTCTTCTTCTCCTTCTCCTCCTGTTCCTTCCCCTCTCCCTCCCTCTCTTCCTCCTCCTCTCCTTCTGTCCTCCTTTTTCTTCAGTAAGAAGTGCCCTGGTTTGGGGCTGGGCAGAAGACCTCCTGCACAGATAGATGAGTCATATAACTAAGTTCTGAGCAATGGGATGGAAATGGAAGTAGTGTGTGCAACCTCAGGACATGTCCTTATAGAGACAGGTTGTAACCTTCCATTACCCCATCTGCTTTCCTGCTGACTGAAATGCAGACATCATGACAGAGGTGGGAGAAACCATATTGGACAATGAGGTAAAAGTCACATGTTTTGAATGATGGATTTCTAAAATAGAGTGAGCTTAGGCCCATGATGATCACAGAGTAGCCACTCCAACCTCGGACTTTCCACATTCATGTGAGATAGAAATTAACTGTATGTTGTTTAGGATTCTGCCATTATTTACAGATGAACCTAGACCAAACAAACATAATATGGTTGAAATACTTTACATTGAGTTTATTGAAAATTGGGAATATTGCACCTCTATTGTGCATTGCAAACAAGTCTAGTAAACTATTAAATAAAACCCTCTCTATTCTGATAGGCATATATTGAAATGTTCTTCTGTATATTGCAATTATAAAATTATTATGGTAACATAGTTATCCTCTAAATTTATAACTTAAAATATATAAATTATTGTTTTTTTTTATCTTTGAAAGCTAATGAAAGGCAATACATACAGCAGGAAGAATGTTAAATATGTCTTGCTCTCTATCACATAACCTTCTATTTCTTTTTTTGTCTGCCAATTCATACAGGTATAAGAAGGGCTTAAAAGATAAACGAGACATTTACACCCCAAAATAGCTCAATTTTTTTTAATAGGACTAAGACATGCACAAAAATAGACACAATATATGATAGAACATCATGTCCTCAGAGCAGTGCCATGGGAGTTTCTGCGGAGCACTTCTGTTTGGAGAAGCAGCGGAGGCCGGGGACAGGTGAGCGCGTCACTGACGGGCTAGGCAGGGCCCTAACAGACACGTGAGGCAGGAGCAATGCTAGCAGAAACAACCATGTGGGCCCTTTGGCAAGGTTTCGATGAGGCTGTTTGGAAGATGAATAGGAGGATTTGAGGTCAGAGGAAAAAACTGCCTAGAAGGCATTTTGGAGAGAGAAGACGGACATTTGGAGGATTCCTTCAAGGATGAAATTCCTATGAATTTTGTGTACCTACTTAACAAGTGATTATTCATTTGGGATGGCCTTAGACACTGATTTATTTTTATTTATTTATTTTAGTCATTAATGTGTTGGAAAGTGGAAGAGAAAGTGGTGTTTGCACCTAGTAGAGAGATTTTCTTCTTTTCAGAAATGAAACAGTGACTATAGCAGATGCCGTGACCCTGCTAAAATTCGATGATGACGCATTATCAGCTCCGGGAAAGCTGGCAGAGGGGTTTCGTGAGACAGACATGTGTCCAGAGAGAAAAGGGGTCATTATGTCCGGGTCGCATCACCAGCAGCATTTCCCAGGCTGTGCTATAGATACATCTTGGGAAGCTGTGTTTAAAAGTTAGGAAGGCGTTCTCAGTGCGGATGATGAGCGGGGGAGATGAGGGGCAGCAGGGGCTGTGCGCAGCATCCTTGGCCAGGTAGCTCAGTCTATGCAGAGGATCGCAGAGCTGGCCTCATAGCGCAGAAGCGGGACAGCTGGCAGCTGGGCACCAAGAGTCACCTGCGGCCTGAAGAGAAGTAGAAGTTAGTAAGAAAAGTAGGAAAAAATGGAGGAAGTAAAATGATTTTTATGTAGTGGTAGACAAAATCAGAAAAAAAATAATGGTGGAAGAAAATGTTGAAAAGTAAGAAACAGCTACCTGATAAAGGCAGGTCTGCTCTAGAGGTAAGCACCTTTGTTTGGCAGTTTTAGGGAGATATATAGCAGGAAAGGATATTATAAGAAAAATAAGAATGGTTTGAGACAACTAGAAAACACAGGGCCGCTATAAAAGAGATTTGAAAAATTCTAAAATAGAGAAATACGACAAGAATGAGTATAGAGTTAAAAGTTGAGACCAGTGTAAAACAAACGAGTATCAAAAAAAATAATAAAGTTTGAAGAAAAAAAATGTGATGATAATAATAAAAGCTAACATTTGTATAAACTTATTCTGTGCCAAGCACTGTTGTGAGTGATTGATGCGTGTTAACATATCCACTCCTACAGTAATGCTAGGAAGTGAGTACTCCCTCATTTAATACATAGAAAAAGTGAGGAACAGAAAAAGTGCAAGTAAGAGCTAGAATTCCAAACCAGGCAGTTTAGCTCCAGAGTCGATGTTATTAACTATTAAGAATACTGCTTCTAACCACGATGAGATACCACTTCACACCCACTAGGATGGCCGTTATAAAATATTAATAATAATAATAACAACAGAAAATAACAAGTGCTGGCAAGGATGTGGAAATTTGGAACACTTATACAATGCTGGCAGGAATGTAAAATGCTGCAGCCACTGTGAATAACAATATGATGGTTCCTCAAAAAATTAAACATAGAATTACCATATAATCCAACAATTTCATTTCTGGGTCCATACCCAAAAGAATTGAAAGCAGGAACTCAAAAAGGTATTTGCACACCCATGTTCATAACAGAATTATTCTCAATAGCCAAAAGGTGGAAGCAACCCAAGTATTCATTGATGGATGAAAGGATAAATAAAATGTGGTACATATACATAATGGAATATTATTCAGTCTTAGAAATGAAGGAAATGCTGACACATACTGTGAAATGGATGAATGTTGAAGACATTATGCTAAGTGAAATAAATCAATGGCAAAAAGACAAATATTGTATGATTCCACTTATATAAAGTACTCAGAGTAGTCAAATCCATTGAGACAGAAAGTAGAATGGGTGGTTGCCAGGAGCTGGGGGGATAGGGGAATGTGGAGTCAGTATTTAATGGCTAGGAATTTTCAGTTAGGGAAGATGAGAAAGTTCTAGAGGTCAACAGTGGTGATGATTTCACAACAATGTGAATGTACTTGAAGTCACAGAACTGTACTTTGAAAAATGGCTAAAATGGTAAATTTTATGTTATATATGTTTAACCACAATTAAAAAATAGAATATTGCTTTTCTCTGAATTGAATTGAGTGCTGTGAGAACTTAAAGGCTAAAATACACAAATAACAAGGACTGAGGAAAACAAAGACAGGAGGACCGACCAAAGGGAGTGAGAATGAGGGTTATCTGGATTTATGGGGACTATATAGACGTTGTTTGTAATTTTGGTTTTGGTCTATTACTAGGTTATGAAAGAATAATAAATACTGAATGAATGATTTTTAGAGTAAATTTGGCAGAAATAACTGGAATAAATGTGGGTAAAAGCTTTTGAATAATGGTTCAATTACTATAAACTGGTACAGGGGGACCCCTCCTGAAATAGATGTCCTTCAGTAAATATGAGGTATTTACTGTCTTTCAGTCATCTCCGTACAATCTCGTTAGGTATTCCTGAGCCCTGAGGAATAATGACACTTCACTGTCAGTAATTCTGTAATCACTATGCAGAATATTATCTAAATTTTAATTTCATCATATTTTGGCAACAAATTTAGGGTAAAATATGCCATAAAGCAACTGAACCGTACACTTATATGCAGTATTTTTTCTAAATTTGAACATGTAACAGATGTCAGAGAAACAAGATAAACTACTTGAGCCTGTTTATTATGCTTTGATTTCCCTTGGTCTTTATAACCGAAAATCTAGAACGTCTCCAATGACTTTTAACACTATATTTTATTTTTGCTTTTATCTTTGTTTATGGACACAAGAAAATAGAATTGGTGTGAAAATACAAATCTTATTGGATAAGATTTCAACTATTTTGATATTCAACTTTAGAAAAAAACTAATTTTTGGCTTTGGAAATATTTTCTAAACAGTTTAGAAAATTATTTAATGTGGTTATCTTTTACTAGGAAGGAAATTTTAAAAGTAAATTTTACCTAAATTTAATTTTTCCATTTTTTCCTCCTTTTTAAATCTCAGGAAACATATACATGTTGAAAAAGGAAATTTTATTGAAAACAAAAGTACTTTTCAATTAAACTGAGATATCTGCCAAGTATAAATCACCTACTTTATTTGATATTAAAGATTTTGGACAATAATCTAACCATCTTCAAAATGCTTAACTCTTATTTTCATAGTCTGGTTTCCTTTAATGATGTCATAGTAAGTGTCTTGATTTTAGAGTATTAAATATTTTGCTTTTTAAAAAGACTGTTTTAAAGGAAAATTCAAAAGGCTGTAAGAGGATACAGACAGTAACTAACAAACGTAAGCTTAATCTGGAGCGCCCATTCTTTTACTGTGCGGTGTAATAGACTTAAATCGCTGCACACACAGAAATGTACATCTGACGCCCAGCGAGCTGTGAACTTCCCAAAGGATCACAATTACTGCAACACCTGGACCAGATTTCTTTGTGATGATGGACTGCAGTTGCACTGTAAAGTGTTAAATAGCTTTCAGAATCTCTCATTCCTTACTCGAAACGTGATTTCCACTGAAGTAGTATTGCTCTGTTATTTCAGAAGCTTTCTTGACTTTGATTTAATATCAACTGATATAATTTTAAATGTTACTCACAGAAAGACCCATCTACGCATCTGCATTTATAAATGGATATTTCTTCTGATTTTCTGCTTTTATCTAGAGTACAGCTTTTATCTAGAGTACTGAATACATTCATTATAAAAATATATTTAGATTTAGATTTGGTTTATACAATTGCAATAGAAGAGATATTTTGGCATTTTCGGAGCAATCCGAAACAAATATAGAGACAGAAAGCAGACATAATGCTTTGAAATGATGGAATTTATTTGTACTTGCTAGTTAAACACTTATGATAACTAAAATGCACACAGTGCTTAATACATGCCAGGTTCTTTTCTAAGCAGTGCACATATCTTAACTTTGTTAATCCTCATAATCCTCCTATGAGGTAGATATTACTACTATCCCCATTTGACAGATGAAGAAACTAAAATAACTTGCTCATACCAATTAAGTAGCAAAGCTAAGATTTGAATCCAGAAGTCTGGCTCCAGAGTTAGCGCTGCTAACTGTAAATTCGGACATATTTTAACCGATGTCTTTATCTCCGAATATTTAACCCTTAGCCAAACGCTCCCTACTAATATTTGTCTGCTTTAAGGGTACATCAAAGCAAAGGGCCTCATTTGCTGGGCCCACGAAGATGCACATAATCAGGCTCGCAGCAAGGAGCGCAGCTTTCCCAGACCCAGGGGTATTTGCAAAATAAGTGGTGTCACAGGAGCAACACTGGCTGGGTCTCTCCCTGCAGCTATTTGATTGGAATATGTGTATATGCCCTTGGAGTGGGAGTAGAGAGAACTGTTTCACTATGGCAACATGCATTTATAATACAGGAAATTCTTTCAAAGGAGCTGCAATCCCAAATATATTTAATGGAACAGTAGTTGCGTAGTATTTTTTTTTTTATTTAATGTATTTGAATCCCTTAAATGTGTCCAGTTCTATGTTAATTGTTACTTAAGCAGAGGATTCAGATCAAAATAAGTGTAGTCGTTTGAATATTATTTCATAAAAATGTACAAGAAATATATATTTACCTATTTTAAAAATCAAACTAAACTCAATTTTTGAGCTACCCATCTTGTTAATTTGGCAGGAAATTCGACATTGACCATTATCAGGGTCTCTCTATTGTTCGCCTATAATTCCAGGTTGCATAAGAACACAAGAGGTTTAGGAGAGTCTAGGGAAAGGTTTAGGGACTATTGCTCATGCTCAGTCCATCAGGGCAACTGCTGACATCCTCATTGTCCCCGATCCTGTGGTCCCCTATGGCAGGCTATTCCATGGCTTTTGTGCCAAGCATGGGCCACAGGACTTACTATTTTTCTAATATATAAAGCCCTGGGACATAGGGTCTCACCCTGCAGCCATTATTCTCTGGGCTTTGTCATCTGTCAGGGGTGATGTCTTGGAGTGAGAATGCATCCCTCTTATTCCCAGGACCTGCTGATTTCAGGACTGCTTCCCAGTCTGGGGAAATTTCTCATTTATGTCTCTGTTCAAAACTCTCTCTTTCCCCTTGAGGACAATATCATCCTTTCTTTAACAACCTTAGACTTTCACAAAGAGAGAAAGAGAAGAGAAATTGATTGCTTGAAGAATCTTCTGCTCTGGGCCAGGAAACAAGAAATCGGAAAGAGTCTGGCTACTAGCCTGAATGAAGAGAAGAGGACATTGCAGAAAATCAAAAATGAGATAAAACTCTCAATAAATTATCTGTCACCAAAATTAAACACATTTCTTTCCTGTAGTACTTCTCAGAGTATTTAACCTCTGCCTGTGTATCATTAATGTAAACAAGGGATATATTATGCAGTGTTTTCCAAACATCTTTGTCCATGAAAACTTTTGTGATTTTTTTTCTCTTGTCTGAAGAGCATCTTCCAAGAACTAGTTTAAAAAATGTTTCTCTTGGAAAATGTTCTTACTATCTGGACCTCTAATATTCTCGACATTTGGGTTTCATAAACTTCACAGTTTTCCACTATGTGTCTCCCAGAGAGCACAGGGGAGGATAGTTTGTTATTTGATCCCACAGAAGGCTTACGTCCATATTTTTTACATTTAAAAAGGAGAAGGAAAATGTTCTAAAGAAAGTTAATGTGTGCTGTTTTGGAAGTTCCTTCAGAGATAATAAATAACATGTTTTCCTCTAAAGCCTGCTGTTTCAGAAGAGGGCTCTGTGTCTCTTTTCAGGATGAACAAAGCAACAGGTGAGAGGAGATGTGCTATTTAATGATTCTGCCATGCTTCATCTAAGGGATAATAGAATTGAGCACAGGCAAGCTTCCTTATTCTCAATCACTGGATTTATTGAGACTTAAAGAAAAAAGAAAATAGAAACATTTCTTTTTCCGTACTCTAAGGAAAATAAGACTCAAAAAACAGCACAGAAGAAACTTGTCAGTATGAAGCAAAAGGAAGTCATCTGTGCATTCTCTGGATTAAGACTTAGTGATGTGGTATTGAAATGTTGGACAATTCATCATCTAAAATGCTATCTCCTGTGCTTTGTAACTTGAATTCAGCAGTGTGTTTTTTATTTCCTTTCTGTGGCAGTATTCTTTCTAAAAAAGAATTAGATGTAGTGCTTATAATATGACTTTGGTCAATTAGTAAATTTTGGTCAATTACTTTAAAAACAAAGAAAGAAAAGAGAAAAATATCACTTGCCTAGTGACCTTTTGGTCAGACACTGAGTACCTATCTATCGCATGTGAAAGGCCCTCTACTAGCACGTGGAACATGATGTTGGTCGGACAGATCGTTGTCCTACCATCACGCGTCTCACAGCCTCATTTAAGGCAGATAGACTTTATACAACATAGAATAAATGGTTCTAGAGTATAAAGTGGCATGGAAATAAAAAGCATAGGGTAGGTAAAAAAGGGGTCTTGGGGCTGGCCCAGTGGCATAGTGGTTGAGTTCACACGCTCCGCTTCTGGTGGCCCAGGGTTCGGACAAGGCATGGACCTGCACACCACTCATCAAGCCATGCTGTGGCAGGCATCCCACATAAAGTAGAGGAAGATGGGCACAGATATTAGCCCAGGGCCAATCTTCCTCAGCAAAAAAAGAGGAGGATTGGCAATGGGTGTTAGCTCAGGGCTAATCTTCCTCACACAAAAAAAAACAAAAAGGGTCTTACCTTAGTCTGAGGGAAAGCTAAACCAAGATTTATCAAGCCAAGGTCAAGGAGAATATTCTACACTAACACTGGAGGAGACAGCCAACCCTGACACGGATGTCACAAAATACACAGAGCACACTCATTTCTGCTTCTATTCAATTTGTTCTGGAAAAAGATTAAATAAAAGTGAGAGCTACTAGTCTTATAGATTTTGTCTTTTATCCTGTTGCATGAAACTTCTGCCACCCATCTTTATTTTCTCTTCATCAGAAAGTGTTAAGTTTTTCTTTTTTTCCGAACATGAAGCACAGTTGCAAGAAAAATCATAGATTATTAAAGTGCTTTTTTCAGAGGAAAATTAGATATTTGCCATTGCTCAATATCTTATCACTACGTTTTCCCCTCCTTTCATCCAAATCCACACACACAAATGGCATTTGAACAAAGTACGGGGTGGAGGCGATGTGTGAATAAATCTAACAGCAGCTTTGCTCAGTCGCAATCTTATCAAATGATTCCCCTTGGTGCTCTAGGCCCCTAGATGTCTCTCCAATAGCGCCCCACCTCAGTGCCCCAGCCCCCCGCACTCCCCAGACTTCGCTCTCCTGCTCATGACTATCAACCAACACATTTCCACAGTGCGAAATCACTCAGGCTTTCCGAAGCTTGACTAAGTGGCTTTCCAAGCCCCTTGTGTTTTAAGTTTCTTCATTATTAGCAAGTCTAAGAAATTTGCCCACTTTTCTTCCTTCTTAGTAGCTGCTACCACTGACTCTGGCTTTTGGGATTTTGGTCTCCCAAGTTAGACTGTGGAGCAGAATGCCATATTCCCAGATGCATCACCCCACCCCATCCAGGTCGGGCCTGGAAACAAGCACACAGACCCTGTCGTACATCTTTGTTTCTCTCATCGTTTACCACAATCTTTAACCTTTAACCATATATTTTTATTAAATGTGTTTGCTTACTCATTTTCTGTTCTCCTCACTAAGATGTAAATTTGATGAGATCAAGAACCTCATCTGCTTTGTTTACCTCTGAATCTCCAGAGTCTGGCATGTAGTAAGTGCTCAATAAATTTTTGCTCAATAAATTAATGAAGTAAGGTATTTATATTTATACCTCCTCCCATATCCCAGTATTTGGTATACTATACATCTTTCCTAAATGTTTAAGAAACATTTCAAGTGTACTGATGAAAATTACTACCATAAAACAAACATATAAAAACAAACATAGGAAATTTAAAAATGCTCTAAGGTTTTACAAAATTGTAACAAGTATGTGTTATTTTTTTTTCTCTTGTTTCTAAATACATAACTCAAGTCTCTGTAGACTTCTCTTTATGAAACTGGGGCTCACTTGTCTTTCTCACTTCACCTTTCTGGACTTCTTTCCTCTTCTCCTTTTTCAGAATTTAATTAAGAAGGTACAAATTGGTTCTCTAAAGCTGGATGTGCAACCAGCACTACTTTGTGTCTCAACTTCGTTTCCCAACTCAGTGGCGCTTACACAGATTTGCTCCTTCCCCTATTCTCTCAGAAAAGCAGTGCGAAGTCCTTGATGGCTATCTCCTCCTTCCTCAGGTGGCTAATATCTTGGTGTCACCACCTTGTAGTGGAAATTCCAAGAGTCCCACGAGTGTTTAGAAAATCATCCAGAGGATCTGAGATGCTGGCTCCTAGCAATGTGTTGAAGAGAAATAATGGCTCTATCAGTCGCATCTCATCAACATTGAGTCACTGGATTTGTCACGTAACAGCCCAAGGCATTATCGCTGTCAGAATAACAGGACTGAAATGTTGTACTGAATGAATTAACTGGGAAACTTTCCTCATTACCACTGGTAAATCTCTCTTCTTAAACTGGCTCTCGTTTATGTCAGATCCTGCTACCTAAGGTGCTATTGAACAAACGTGCTCAAATAATTAATTCCATATTGGAATAATATGACTTGTGCTGATACTATTGACTACAGGAACTGAGACTCACCTAACTAGGAGCCTCAGCCTATCTTCTTGAATTTCCTCCATAATTAACCTCAGAGGATGCAGCAAGGTTGGCACACTTCCCTTAACAATTACCTGATCTTTGGCAAAATATGAAACATAGGGAAGAAATTCTTAACAGCAACTTATATTAGTGAACGTAATGAACCTAAAACAATATTCATTGTTATTGGCATACCGAGTTGACTATCCTCTAAATTAAAGAATTTCTAATCCAAGCAAACAATATTTGAAGACACGTCAGTATCTTAAATATTCTTAAGCTTTCCCGACCCTGTGTCTTTCTATTGTCTTTTCTCTTGTTCTAAGCTTTTCTATTGTACTTAAGAAGATGCTCATCTTTAGAGAGCCAGTAGTAAATTCCTGGGTTGACCGTCTCAGTTTTTGGTGGGTGGGCATCATCTACTGTAATCTGTGGCTCACCTTGCTAATTTTATAAGACATAAAAGATAGATGGGTTTTTGTTTTTACTGCCTCTACTTTTTTTTCCTCTCTTCATTCCTGGAAATCTCTGCTTCATCTACCAGTTGGTATATCATTTCCAATCTCTCCTGGTGGCTGCTCTGCCTAAGCAATCCAGTGAGTCCTTTCATTCTAGTATATCCTATAAGAATCCATGACGATGATGGCTTCTACTTTAAGTTTTGATTTGTTTTTGCTGTTTTAGTGTACAGATTCTCTTCTTGGTATAGCTTCTTCTTGATGATCCTTCATGAAATGACTTTTTGTGCCAAGACTGAAAGGTACATTTTCTGTTGGGCACCTACACTAATGGTAAAGTTTCTTGGTTTAATAAGCCTGTTTGCCAATCCTTTTGGGGAAACAATAGGAAATGAGTTACATTTGTGCAAATTTTGGGATTGTTATTTGTTATTGCTTCTCATTATTTACTAGTGAGTAAAGAATCTTTGGTTTATGATTGTCGAGATGTTCAACATGTTGCCATGGAAATAAATTACTTGCTGTTTTGAGATTTTACATTTAGATTTGAACTGTAGAAAATGTAATGCTGAAAAGAGAAATTAGATGGTCAAGAATTATTGGTAATAAATATTTAGTTAGGTTTATCAGGAATAAAAAGTTACATAGTGGTGCCTTCCCAGTGGTGTAGTGGTTAAGTTTGCACGTTCTGCTTTGGTGGCCTGGGGTTCACTGGATCGGATCCTGGGTACAGACCTACTCACCGCTCATCAAGCCATGCTGAAGCAGGGTCCCACATAGAAGAACTAGAAGGATATACAAGTAGGATATACAACTATGTACTGGTGCTTTAGAGAGAGAAAAAAAGAGAAAGATTGGCAACAGATGTTAGCTCAGGGCCAATCTTCCTCAAAAAAAAAAGTTACATAGTATTTTCTCTAATGATATTTTAGCAAGATTTTCAAACTCTTAATCAGTACATATTTATATTACCCATTTGAAGAAATTTGTGGATTTAAGAAAATACATCATTAAAAGATCTTAATTATTTCTCAAAAATATTTGATTAAAGGATTAATAATTAAGTTGAACACGTGATTTGTAGACAGTGGAAACGTTTGTTTGCCACTGCTATGCTATTGAAATTTATGTTAAAAATTAAGTGCATTGAAAAACAAGCCAAGTTTAAGACATGAAAATGCTATTACATTTCATTCACTTTTTTGGGTATATTCTGCATTGTTTAGTTTTCAGGACAGCAGAACATTTCAATACTACTTGCAAATATCCTTTACATCAGTAGAGATATACGGTATTCTTAGACCTGAATTTTCTATTCCTTGCTCATGGAATTCCACGTTTTATAAGAGAATTTAGTTTGTGCAAATTGAGGGAAAGTTACGATAGTCATTGCTATGGACATGGATTTCCTTATAGAGCAAATTAAAACTCTTCTTTTTCCATACCATGGTCATAATCATTGGAACTTCTTTTCTTACTATTGTACAATACATTAAAATATCAAAAAGATAAAACTTCGTATATACTTGTGATGTAAAATGCTTACTATCTTGAGGAAAATAATGAAAAAAGTGTGTCTTCCTTAACTTTAGAGTTTATGACAATTGTCATGTTACTCTAATAACTTTAATGATAAAACCTTTTTCCACTAGGTAGTGGTCTTTGTCCCAACTAATTTACTAAAACAGTAGTTTTCAAATGTTTTTGCCCACGCATCGCGTAAAAGAGTTTGCAAAAATGATACACTCCCTCATAGGTTTTCACATTATCTAAAATTTTACATTTAAATAATTTCCAGGATAAAATTTCTGGAGTGTCATGTATTATATCTATGCTTTAAATATATTTACATCAAAGTCTTTGAGGTACAAATGTAGCACACTCAATTTATGGAAAATATCTGGCAATTTTCCATCTTTGTCACACAAAACAACCAAATGAGACTATTGTGTCTAAATATCTGTGCCTTTATTTTAAAACTTGAATTGATGTGTTAGTATGCATTACTGAGAAAACAATCTTTCCTCTTGAATGCTAATTCTAGGATAGATAGAGAGATTGTTTATGTATATAAATAGAATGTTGTCCTAAGTTTGTGGCATGTATGAAATTTGGTGCCTCTCTTTACAATATTTTAGAAGTTCTATTTGCTTTGCTCTCACAGAACACACCTCAGTGGCAATGTATTCTTACAACACCCCTTGTTTGATTCCCTGGAGCTAGTAAGAAAGAACTTTCTTCCTGCACTGTAGAAAATAGATGAGAGTGAAGATAAGGCCAGAGCATGCAAAACAGTCAGATGGTTGCTGCAGCGATAATGCAGATGAAGGAAGTGATGCTCTGGACTTGAATAGGGCAGTAAAGAGAGATGAAATGGACATACTTGAGAGATATATACAAAGAATGATCAACAGAATATATTGATTGCTTAGATGAGTCAATGTTAGCTCCCAGCGTCCTCGCCTGGGAAACTGGATGGTTCAAGGCGCCATTTACCAAATCAAGAAACAAGTGGTGCAAATGGCCCAGCCAGCAGGAAGGAGAGATGATGAGTTCAGTTTGGGAAGTAATCTTGAGGTCCTCTGTGACATCCAAGTAGAGATCTAAGTAGATAGCTGGTCTATCGACTTAGGTGGGAGCCTCAAATTTATCTCAGAGAAGTGAGGTGAATATTTGCTGTCCTTCAGCCAAGCAGTTTCAGAAATCTGCTATTCATAACCTTTCCTTGACTAATTACAAAGATAGTGACCGTGGTTCTAAATGCATACATCTGTGACTTCTCCTCTACCTACTATTCCACATATTGAACGTCACTCTCTATCATGCATCAAAGTAAAATTCATTCATTTAGTTTTTCATTCTTCTTTAATAAACATTTTTGGTAAAAATACACTGAGACAATTACACAACCATACAGATATCATTCAATGAATTTCTACAACCTGAACATATCTATGTAACCACCACCCAGAGCAAGAAATAGAACACGACCAATAGTGCAAAAGTCCTGCCATGTCCCCTCTGAAGCATTTCCTTCTCTTCAACCACTCTCCTCACTGCTAACTTTATAAATTTGTCTGTTTTCTTGTTGTTATTATTGTTTTTAACATGACATTGTGGAGAAACACTTGGAAGTTCAGAGTTGGTACGAATATTATTTTAAGCTGAAGACATTTGAGATTGAACAAATGCAGGAAGAAGACTTCCTGGGGTTTCCCTTATCTGATTAAAAGCAGCACCTTCTGGGAAATCAAGCTACTATAAATCCCCTCTCCTAGGAAGTTTCACGGCCATGAAGAAGACTGAAAAACACTCACACTCTCATAAACCAACATTATCACAAACTTTCTTATCCCCCATTAGCTCTCCTAAAAACGTATTTGTCTTTCCTACAGAACTCTATTTGTTCTTCTCATAGAAGACTTTTCTGCGCTCTCCCTTTGCCCTACTAACTTAGGTATATAAATCTCTAATTTCAACCATTCAGTGATCTAGCTACTCCTTTTGTTAGCTTCTGTATGCATGTAAATAAACCTTTCTTCTATTGATCTTTTGTCAATTTAATTCCCAGTCCCCTAGATCTGAACCTAAGAGAGTAGAGGAAAAGTTTCTCCTCCTCAACAACATAAATGGAGTTGTATATTATGTTCTTTTTTGTGCTGGAATTTTTGCTCAAAATTATATTTGTATGATTATTTTCATTGCTGAATAGCATTTCTTTGGATGAAATTACAATTTATCCATTCTGCTATTGAAACAATTTTGGGATGTTTCACTTATTCGTTAATGTATTAATGTGTATGACATACATTTATTGAGTACCAATTTAGCATCAGACATTGTGCTAAGTAAAGATAAAAAATATGGATAAGACACAATTATGCCCTCAAGGGACTTATGTTCCAATAATAGTAATAAAAGATGAACAAATGTAACCAATGCAAGTGATATGAGATTATATGATCAAGATAGAGTATATCAGGACAAAGAATATAATTAATTCTACTCAAGAAATGAGATCAAGAAATAATTGAGGAGGAAGAAATCTTTGATCTAGAAGCCTAAGCAGGCAGAGGGTGGAGGCAACAGCACATGTAAATAAATTCATGAGAGAAAAAGTACCGCAGATTCAGAAACAGTAATTCCAAATGCATATTATTGTTAAAAGTGTGGGTATAGGGATAAGTGAGTATGTTGCAAATGAAAGCTCGGACCAAATAATGAGGTTACATGTATTTTGTAATCAGATTTTTGTTTTTGTCACTATAGAGGACAGAAATGATGGAGACAAGGGAAAAACAAAAGAAACTAATGCAAGAGGCCCATCAAAAGATGCAGGTGGAAGCAGATGAGAGGCAAGAGATGAGACTTAGCTCTTGATTGATGGAGGACTCTAAGGTAGCTCTCCAAGTTCTTAGCGATAATGTTGATCTCAATATCCGGGCTGAGGAGGACATCCTGCAAAAAAACATACAAACTTCAGATTTGTACTTGTTGAGTTTGATCTGATAGGACTAGCAAGTAAGCAGTTAGTTGTTCACAGAACTCAAGAATTTAAATTACCAGTGCTAGTGAATTCTATGACAGGAATGAAAAGAAGCAAAAAGTGAGAAAAAAATGGTGAGAAAAAAAATTAAATGTTGGTCCTCGGAAACGTGAGAATTTAAGGCAAACACAGAGGAAGGAGTACTATATGCATTCCTTTAACTGTGTACTTGTTCATAGCCTGTTTTGATTTTTATTTCATCATTATCTATCACAGATTATGGAATTTTGTGTAACAGGAACCATGGACAATAATTATCTCTACAGTACACTTAGCACCACACTACATAGTACACATATGCAACCTATAAATATTTATTCTCACGATACCTAGTCAATCTTTTATTTTTATTTTTTTTCCTGACATTAGGTGAAGAGGTATGAGTCACTCATTCTTTTCAGGTCCTGGAAAAATATCGGTTATCAGTTTCTGGAAAATTATCACAAGCATCTTTTTTGTTTAAACTTTTATTTATTCCCATTCATCATTCCTACTATAGACACCATTCCAATGGGTTTAATGTCTATGTTTTTTTGTTTGTGGGTTTTGCAATCATATGCAAACAATGCATATGATTGTTTTTAACTTAGGGAAATTAAACTATTCATCTATCAATGCTATGTTTTTAAGATATATCCATGTTGTCATTTGGATATCTAGTTCATTACTTCTAACTGCTAAATAGTACACTGAGATGTACATCCACCGTATTTTCCCATTTATTTCCCCAATTATGGATGCCTTTCAACTACATACTGCAACAGAGGACTCAGAGGCTGTGTGAATTTCTGTGGGATAGACATACCCATGCTCAGAACTGATGAGTCATAGGATAGGCCTATACTTATTACGGCTAAATATTGCCACGCTGCTCTCCCAAAGCTTTCACCAGTGTAAAGTCCTCTTGGGAGTACTAAAGAAATGGTGAAACCAGAGGACTATCTTTAAAAAAAGGACAAATACAAAATAAAGTATCAAAATAAAAATGTATTTAAAGCAAGAAAAGAAATCACAACAAATTCTAATCTAGGAACAGTTGACAAGTATAAGAATATCATGACACCTAGGAAAAAACTTTTATTGCTTAATCACCTAACTTAAAAATACTCAAAAAATACTCTTTCCCTAGTTTTTTAACATATTACTCTTTAATTTCTTCTTCATATGGCAACAATTTTGAAATATCGTTTTCTGTAGATAATGGAAAGGTCATTTAGCTTTCCTTTACTACGGTTGCATGAAACTACAATTGAGATGCATAAAGCACAAATGTATGAAATCTTTTAGTACCAGTACAGATATTTTTCTGAAATTTAGATAAATTCTATTTCACGTAATTTTTAACAAAAATGAACAGCATATGCATGATATGTTTATAATAGTAAATGGTGCATTATGGAGCATATTTTTGCAAGAGAAGACTCTCTTTTGATAAGGTGTAAATGAGAATAAAATTCTCTTTATTATTTTACACATTTAATGATTGGAATAATTTTCCATAGACCTGCTTCTGGCTCATTTAAACATTTGTTTCTTCTTCATAGCCGCATACTTTCAGTGCTTGATGCTATAGGACACATTCACATTGAGGTAAAACCTCTGGACCACCATCTTCCTGTCATGATACAAGATAGATGGTAGGATATTCCTGGAGCCATTCCTGCATTGGAATGGATAGCAATAACTTAACTATATATTAAGTTACATTTTTTGGCTGTAGAGTCTTTGATCACCACTTTGTATGATAGTAATTTGTAATATCATTTTCTATAGAGAACATGATATTATAAATCCAAAATATATTCAACTAATTTAAAGTACATGTATCCCCAACTTAACTTCTTCTTACCCAGATACCAAATATGTCTGCAGGTACTCCAATATGACTTAACACAAGGCAAGTGTGACAGTAAATGTCCTACCTACTGTTTGCAAATTTTAAATTCAGGAATGCTGCTATGAAAATAAACCACAGTGAATATCACAAAGACCTGAAAAAAATTATGGTAAGACTTAGTTCACAGCCAACCTAAGAAACATTGAACCAATGACATTGGTAAGAAGGCTATTGTAAATCTTATAATATGTTCAGCAATGAAGATAGAGTTATTTGCTTTTTTGCAGTAATAACTTGTATAATTTTAATGTATATTTTGATGTAGAACAGTATCCTAAGACAATGTTCTTGCTAAACAAAGAAACTTATGAAGATTGAAACTAGTTGTGGTGCTCATTATTTTTTAACTGCATCTTAACAAATTGCATTATTTTCCCAGTTGAAATAGACGCTACAGTTGTAACAATACACAGATATACTTGTATGTATTTCAAAAGCTAAATAATGTCAGTTATTTTAGCACTGACTTTTCACTCCCAAGTGTCTTGGTTTTGATGATGTAGTGATATGAACACGTTAGCCAAAGATAATAAGCAATAAGCAAACAAACCAAAATACTGAAAAGTGAAATTTGTGGTCTTCATGACATTCCACTAAAACTTTATGTGCCATTATCTTATGGTATTTACTTATAGTCACTCTCAATTTGTTTCATATTTCAATGGGTGACTTTAGGGTGAAAGATGACATTTCCTATAATCTCTAATGCATCCAACCACCCCACACATTGGAACAACAGTTTTTAATGGGGAACAGTAAATCCGCTTTCCCTTTGGCACGAAGCTTGAACCACTGCCACTGTACTAGTCCTCACGAGTCCAAGAGGCCCCCAGAATGAGTGATTGCTCTACTTTATAGTAGATATATATATTTCACTACTTACAGAGGGAATTCTTGACCCATCTGCTATTTTATAAATTATAAAATCAGTAATGCATTTATAAAGATAAGCTCTGGTCAATATATCAAAGATCTGAAGAAAATGAGGGCAAGACTATTAAGATTTGGACCACAGCCAAGCAAAGAAATGTAACAAACTCCATTTGCATTACTTCTTAGTTGTTTTATGCATAAATGGAGTGTCTCAGACTAAAAGCTGTAAGCAAAGCAATATTGGGTAGAATGCAGGCAAAATTTAACTTCCAGATGCAACTGATCTAAACAAGCAATTTTTCAAAACATTTGCAAGGCTAAAGTAATTTGAAAACTTGTTTACACAATTGTTTTCTGAATTGAATTTGATATCCAAAGTTACTTAATGGTTTTCCAATTGAAGATTGAAATAAGGAACATAGAGAGATAGTAGAGAAGTCATGAAGATAAAGCAAAGAATATAGGTGATAAAGGAAGTTGTGTATAACTGGTAATCAGCTAAAATATTTGACATGGTGTTAAAAATCTTTACTGAAATTCAAGTTGACTTCAATGACTCCTACTCTGTGCATGAATCTGCCTTGTGCTGAGAGCTCTTGGCCTTACTATGCAAACCCTTAGCATAGTTCCACCCACTAGGCATTTTATTGACCACAGCAGTCTCACCATCTCTGAATAATGAGAATATCAGCTTGACACCTTTAGATAGATTAAAAAAAAAAAGCACCTCTTTAAAATATAGCAGCAGCTTGAAGAGTTAGAATGTAATGCAAATAAATTCTAGGCCCCTCAGTTTTCCTTGTGTATGGGCAGTTAGTTCTGGTATAGTTGAAAATTTCTGTGTTAGTAGGTAATTTAGCAGAATACCTAAGAATACTATATTTTATTATGGAGGGATTATAGCTTTTCCCCTTCAGTGATTAAACAGTGAATTGTGCCTCTGAGTGATAGTAAATTCAAATGTGTTAACAGTTTTAAATCTTTTTTAGGTTATTTAGAGGAACCCACTCGTGTGTGTGTGTGTGTGTGTGTGTGCGCGTGTGTATGTATGTAAAGTAAATGATAAAGACTGACCAGAATAGGTTTTAAATAGCTTTTATAATGTGAAAATAACAGGCATTTTGAGAGAAGAACTTAATTAAGATTCTTTTTAGGGGCACATAAGATTGTGAACAGTTTACTAACAAGTAAGGCATGAGGTTACATTTCCTTATCCTTGGTGGGACCACATAGATACACTCATCCAGTGCATCACCAGGTATCCAGGAGAAATGGATGCAACTTTGCAAAATGAATCGGCCCACAGAGTCTCAGAAAAAGTGAATCAAACTGAAATCAGGGTTCTGTGAAGATGAAATCTGGGCTCAACCTCAAATCTTGTAGAATCGTACACCTGAAATTGACGTTAAGAATTCATCTACTTTAGTCAATTAAAGTCTGATCTTTAGGTAAACTGTTGTCAGTATTATTAATTTGCTCATCAATGGTATCTTTATACTATTCTTTCCTTAAAAAACACCATTAAAATATAAAGAAGCTCATCATTAAAAAGCAAAGCTAGATGTTAGCCTCTGGTAAAGCAAAGATATCCAACCAATTCCTTGCACTGGTTGGAGTACTAAAAATTGAAAATCCTAAGCAAAATAATATAAACGGAGAACGTTATGGAAAACACGAAATGACAGCTATATATACTTCCTTAGCCAAATTTGTTGACACTCTCTTGACTTTCTCTTTCCACATTCTTTTATTCAACTTCCATTTTGCTGTCTCCATTACTTGATTGAAAGAACTCTTGTCTGAATTACCACTGACAATAAATGCTACAAAATCTAAAGAACACATTTCAATTCTTATCTTGTTGACCATTTTCTCCATCTTTACACGTGTTCTTATCTTGGCTTTCATGATGAGCACCACCCTAATTTCCTCCTATCTCTGCCTGCGCTAAATGATCCAGTTACTTAGAGCTTAAAGAGGGGTTTTATTCTGTGACTCTGCTCTGTGCCCATAGTTTTCTCAAATATTTCAATGGCATTAAATATAATCTATATGCTTATGTTTCCCAAATTTACATTTTAAAATCAAACTTACCTCAGCAGTAAGCTCATATATTCAAATACCTCCTTGTCACAGCCTATTGAAGTCTCATTTGGATATTTCAAATATAATATGCTCTTAGAGGAACTCTGGACTCTGTCTTGACTCTATTTTTTTTCTCTCTGAAATTTTACCTCCTCTAGGCTTCTCCAAGTCAGCAAATGGCACCATAATTAACCAAACTTCTCAAGCAATAAACCGGAAACTCATCTTGATTCCTCTATTCTTTACCCCCCAGATCTAATCAAACAGTGCTGATTATAGCCCCAAAATAGATGTTAAATCCATCCACTTATCTCCAACTTGACTGCTACCATGGCAGTCCAAGTCTTCATCAGTCCTTACCTAATCAAACTGCTTTCTAACTGATCTCAGCATTTCTGTTTTTACTTTCTTTAAACTAATTGTGCACATAGCAACCAGCATGATTTAAAAAAAAAAAAAAAAAATTGAATTAGACCTTGCTTAAAACCTTCTGATGGTATCTTATTGCAGTTAAAATGAAATAAAAATATCTTGGCATGTCCTGTATAATCCATTCTGATCCGATGCTGCCAACATCTCCATCCTCCTTCCTACCTCTCTATCGTTCACGCTCTACACTCCAGTACCATTGTTGTTCTACGTTTTTCAAATATACCAAATTCTCACTCAGCTCAGGATCTGTAAACATTTCAGTGTTTGTTTGCTTTGCTTGCCATGCTTTTGTTCCTGCTCTTAACATGTTTGCCAATTAATTAATTTTTGCTAGTTCGTTAAAATTGAATGGAAAATAGGCATTTTTCAGAGAATTACTGACCTATTTAAATGACCCTAAAACTACCAACCTATTTTATTTTAAGTGATATTGGGCAGATACTTCAAGATGAGAAACAGATTTCTCTAGACTCTGGGCTGAGAATTATTGTGAACACCATAACCTTGAAAAATAGAGACAAATATAATAAACAAAAAGACACCAGTGATTCTGTGTTCCTACTCAGTATAAAGATAGATGTACAAAGAAAAACCACAAAAGTCACAGTTAACTTTTTGAAAAGCTTGCTGTCTAGCAGAGTTCTAGAAAACTACTTACCATTGATCTATTCTTGTAAGAGAGAAAGGAGAATAGGAAGCAGGCAAATGCGCTTTAATAAACCCTTACATTTATTTGCTCTCTTCTATTTCCTTATCTCCCCTCTAACGACACATCTCTTAAATTGGGGACAAAATATATTAGTTCGCAATCTAAATCATTCACTGAATTTCCAAAAAAAAAGAGCTATTTTTGAGTCATAATTATTAAAAATGACTGTCTACCTGCCGCACTGATGACCTCTTTGCCCACAGATTGACTTACGCTCACTCCACCTACCATGTTGCTCTAACTGGGCTGCTCTGCAGAAGGATCCCCTTTTCTGCATGTGCTTAGTCACATCTCAACTATCTTTCACGGTCTAGTTCAAGTCCCACCTTTCCAATAACGCTCTTAAAGACCATTCCCAGCCTCCATGGGGACTTCTGAACTATGCTGCTCTGTCTGTCTACCAGTATGGCCACTTGATCACCTCTTGTCTTTATCTTTTTGTAGAATAATTTATGAGTTGATTCATTTTCCCCAGTGAATTCTAACTTCATTGAGGGCAGTAGTAATGTGCTTTTTGTTTGTTTGTTTAACATCTTTTCTAATGCTACCTATCCTAAGCATTTGTTTTATAATAATACTTTGTTTTGTATAAACAATAATGTGTTTTATAGTAGTAAAGAATATGATTCATTTAACAAATGGTTATTCAGTTCTGCCATGAGAGCATAATGTACCATAGTGCCCTGGGAATATACAATGTTAATATATATTAAGCACTTAACGTATGTCAAGTATTGTTCTTTGTGTTTTACATTTAAAAAGTCATTTAATTATCACTGTAAAGTTATGACATAGTCACTATTATTACCCCCCCTCAATTTACAGATGAGGACACTGAAACACAGTCACATTAAATAACTTGCTCAAGGTCACAGAGCTTGTAAATAATAGGGCCAAGATTTAAATCCAGAGTGTCATACCCAAGGTTTTGTTATTAACTCCTTTGCTCATTGCACCTACAAACTTGTGAAAAACACAATTAAATGAGCAATTGCAAGGCAACATAAATACTTTAACAGAGAACAGACGCTATACTAGAGGAGCACAAAGGAAGACATTTAATGTAGATCTGTGGGCCCAAGGTCTATATACTTTGTACATATAGATTATATATAAATTTGTGTATCTATATATGTGTTACGTATATACATATAGAGAGAGAGAGAGATGGAAGTTGTGTGTATATATAAATTGTATTGAATATATACATTGTAAACGTGCACGCACACACCCATATTATATTAGTCCTTGTAGGTGGTTTTGGTCTTCAGTTTGTTTCTTGCTTTTGCATAACAGTAGTTCTGCATTTAAGCCACAAAAATGATTTTACAAAAAAAAAATATCACTTGCCCTGTCACCAGCAAAGCCTTATCATCTACATTTTCCAAATGAATTCCTGGGAAAAATAATAGGTTTAGATTATTTTATAGTATAAAACATAAATATTCTTCTAAAATTGTAAATATAGAGACATTCTCACTCAGAGCTTCACCTCAAACCTCTTTAGAAAAGACTCTCAAAGATGATTCTTTCAAGAAGAAAAGTATAGAGAGAAGTCAAGATGGCGGCGTAGGCAGTCTCTGAACTCACCTCCTCCCGTGGACACAGCCAATTTACAACTACTCGTGGAAAAATTACCCGAGAGAACTGAAAACTGGATGAGAAAAACTCCTGCAACAAAGGACAATCCTAATTGAGGTGGAAGAGGCAGAAATTCCCTTCCGGAGAGGAAAAATGCCGCCTTCACAAGCCGCCAGCGTCACGGCCGCCGGGAGCAGCGCACAGGTACGCAGCCTCCCTGGAGGCGCGGGGCCCTGAGCCGGGGAGCGCCCCCGCTGTGAGCATTTTGTGGACCCAGCACAATCGAGACCAGTGGCATAATATCTGACTTTGCTGCTACTAAAGCATTGGGGAGCACCCCCAGAAAAGCTGGTTCACAAAGAAACTAAAACCGGCTCTTAAAGGGCCCGCGCACAAACTCACCCGTTCCAGAAAGCATCCTAAAATCACCAGAAAGAACGGTGCACGGTGCTTTGGTGAAAAGAGACTCACCTGATAGGCCCTGAGTGCATCTCGGTGAGAGGTGGGACCTCTCCAGGGACTGCGACATTGGCGGCAGCCATTGTTGTGGCCTGGTGTGGGCGTGCTGACACAGACGCCATTGGAGTTCTCCCTGAGGCCTGCTAGCCCAGGGTCTGCCCCACCTGCTAGAGCAGCGATTTAATCCAGCTCCGCCAGGGCAGGCAGCCCACCCTAGAGACTGGCCCCACCCAGCAACAAGCCCTCAGGCAACTTGTGGGCCTGCATAGATTGGCGACTGGATTCTCTGCAGCCTGGCAACCCAACCGAGCCGACTTGAGCGGGGCAGGGTGTACACAAGGAGTGGGTGGAGAGTGTGGGGCAGTGGTGGAGTGTGTGGGGCTCCCGCTGTGGAGAGACTGGGTCCGCTTCGGGAGGTCGGGGCGCGCACAAGGGGCAGGACTGTGTTGACGGTGTGTGTGGACCTGTGGGTGGCAGGGCTTGTCAGCTGCAGAAGACTTGTGCTTCTCAAAGGCCCACATAGGAGGTTTGCCCCACCTGCCAAAGCCTGAAACAATTGGGTGCTCCTGTGCCTGAGGCCAGCCCCACCCAGCTGCAATCCTCAGAGAGCTGACAAGAGACCTAATAGGCTAGAGGCTTACAGCAATTGTAAGGCCCTGAGCCTAACAACCTGCCACGCTGGGGGCCTACTCACTTAAAAGAAATACTGCAACACAAATGTGGTATTAGAACCTACAGCCAACTGTGCTGGGGATCCCCACACCTGATAAAGAGACTGAGGGGCCCACAACAACTACAAGCAGCTGAGCATTACAACAGCTGGCCAGGAGCATAACTCAGCCTCCCTGGGCGCCTACAGGGAGAGCAAACAGGCCACAATAGAAGGACACACGTAGCCCACATAGGGGTCACCCCTGGAACAATGAGAACTGAGGGAAGCACACTGCAGGACTCCTAAAATTGTAAATATTAATTTCTTCTGAAATGGATATCACCATTTACTTACAAAGTTATATAAAATTATACTGCATACACTCAAATGTTTGTCTTTTTAATTAATAATCCTATCTAGAGTATTTACCATGAAAAAAAAAATACCCCAAAAGTATGCAAGCCTTATTAATCTTTTCACAATGGACTTTCAAAATCTATACAAATGCCTTGCAAAAGTACCACTCTGAATATCTAACAACTGTACTTAATTTTTCAACTTTGAAAGTTCATACAGCACTCAAGGAGTTTGGCATATTTGTCATCTGTGAGAGAACCCAAAATTTCACACTGGACTTTTCTCAGCATTCTTTGAACCCAAGGAATAAATTACTCCACCAAAAGGTTATTTTCACCAACCATTCATTGTTTGTGTATTAAGCACTGACCATATAAAGGTAATTCTGCCATCAAGGAATCCAGAGACTAGTGGAGAAAGAGATTCCTTGATTTTGTTTTAATCATTTTCAGATGAAAAATCAGTACATCCTTAGACCTCAATGTCTTCCCAAGTATACCAGGGAGGAAAGCCTGGCGTGCAGAAAAAAGCTGACGTGAAGGAGGAGCCATAGATGGACGACTAAAGCAACCTCGGAGCAAGGCTGCTGCACTGAGCAATGCCAGGAGGCACAGCGACATTGTTGCCTATGCTAATAGCGCTCCTTGGAGTTGTGCAGTTCACAGCATGCTTAACCACACCTGGCAGCCCTGACTAGGACTTGACTTTATGCTCCAAATAACAGTTCATTTCAGAAACACGAAAACATCAAACAAAAAAGGCTATTCCCCTTAGCTTCAGAAGCAGCTGCTTTTTCAAGATAATAAAGAAAAGGCATCTCATTATGAAATTCAACATTTACATTACAGACCATTAATGATTACCTTAAGAGACTGTTTTTAAGTAATCGTGCCTTCTGGGGGACATGGAGCCAAACTTCTGTGAATGATTTCATCTTGCTCTCCAATAAAGCTTTTAATTATGGAGACTCTTTAAAGTGCATTACATTAATTAGCCATTTGCTCAGCAGGCTGCTTCCCAGGGCTCCTTCTTCTAGTTCCCTTGACTCTGCGGCAGGACCTGGCAGTTGCTACAGCAAGAGTAAGAGTTCAGATGTTTGAAAACAGAATTCAATGATCTTTTGCCGACATGAAGAAGATAGATATGAGCATAAGGAAAAGAATGCATTGCTCTGCAAAACACTGCTTCATTTCTCAAACACAGAGGGAGGGCAGAGAGGAATAAATTGCATCGGGCTGCTTCTCAGGCTTAAAATAGAGGTTTACAAAGCAGTTCCATTTTTTTTGTACCATACATCATTACTTTAATATTATTTGGATAGGAAACTGATTTAACTCAATTACCCTTAACTGAATTCAGGGCATTTTAGTCACGCAAATAGGAAAGGAAGAGTGGAGTAACATGAGAGTTATTAGGGTTGAGGCAGAGAAGAAATGTCCCACCCACCCAGCTGCCCACTAGTAGCATTACTTTTCCCATCCATAATTACATTCTACCCACAATTTTATTCTCTTTGCAGAAACATGTAATCCTACTTTGGAAGTTATCTTTCTAAAGCCAAAATACGTTAGGAAAGTCTCACGACTTCAAGTGCCCTGTTGAAAACACCGGACTTTTCTCCCCTAAACAGTTTCCTCAACTATTATTTCAATCCCCAATTTAGGAGCCTAGAAGTCTTGGTATGGAAATATTTTTCGGTGGTATCTTCCTTACTTTGCATAGGCATGAATTTGTTACAGGAAATCTGGCTACAAAAAAAAACCATGGCAGGACTAGGAACCTGGGAAGGCAGGCCTATTCCAGGGGCCAAATTGGATATTACTTGGCAGTGCTTGGTAAAGCAAAGTTCAGCATCCGCCTCATGCGGTTCCTGGCAGCCATCCCCACTACTGCCAACTTGTCTCTTTTGTATCTTCCTGTCCTATTCTCCTGAAATAAGAAGGACAATATTTATAATGAGGGCATGGTACAACTACCTTCTCCAAGATATAAGATCCACATTTCCTGGTTTTGTATTGTGAAGTTATCCCAGGTAATTCACTTATTTACAACATTGGCTAATTAGGCCTTGAATGGGTGAAGCGCTGATCCAGATATCACCCATATAATTCTGTGGGGATGGACATAACTCAGGAGGGTCATCCACGGAGAATCTCAGGATGTGTTTTTTAATATATGGACTATTAAATAAGGTGAGAGGAAAAAGATATATCAAGTACTTTCCCTTTTGCCAAATCATTTCAATTTGTGCCATATGCAAACACTGATGATGGCTTTTCTTGAAAAATCTGTTCGTCTCAATATTTTAAGCATAGATTTCAGAAACGGCCTGTGTAAATGTGGAATATAAAAACTGAACTCATAGACAAAGAGAACAGATTGGTGGTCGCCAGAGGCAGGGGAGGGGAGAGTGAAGGTGGTCAAAAGCTAAAAGCTTCCAGCGGTAAGATAAACAGTTTCTGGGGATGTAGTGTACAGCATAGTGGTTATGGTTTAAAACACTGTATGGTATATTTGAAAGTTGCTAAGAGAGTAGATCTTCAAAGCTCTCACCACAAGAAAAAAAGTATAGCTATGTGAGGTGATGGATATTAACTAAACTTACTGTGGTAACATTTCACAATATATACACATACCAAAGCGTGATGTTGTACACCTTAGTCTTATACAATGCTATATGTCAATTATATCTCAATAAAACTAGAAAAGAAAAAAAAAAATCTTTGGCGTATTGGGCCTCATGACCTCCTTGAAATGAAGGACCTTAACTTTTCATTTTTGAATCTCTCTTTTAACCTACAAACTACCCCAGAATACTTCCCCTGCCTCCACAAAACCTTCCATCCCTCTTACCCCTAACGTCAACTTAGAGCATAGCGCCTGGATTGGGGCTGGAGCTGGAGCTTTCTGCCGCAACGCTGTATTCCTTGAAACTCATAATGGTTATAAGTTGAAACAGAAGCAACATCATTAAAAATAATAAAACAGAACTCAAGTAAAGTTGTGACCTCTAGTCTGGTCTAATGTGTAGAAGAGCTAAGCTTGGATAATCTTTTCATTTCCTATTATGTAGAAGTTACTAGATCTCAGAAAGGTATCAGAGAAGGACAATGAAAACATAGGAAAGCCAAGAAACCACTGAATAAACTCTGGTTATGTCAAGCTATAATGAAGACTACGGGTTTCCTTGGTGAAGGACTATTCTGGGTCTTCTGTAAACTTCTAACGCGCTTAGTATAGTGCCTGCCTCTTCATATGTGCTCAATGAATATTATGCATTATTATAATTATTATTGGGTCCCTGTTACATCATCAGTGCTTCCTCTGAACATGTGATACTAATTCTTAAATCATAGCTCTGAGTTGCTCGATTTCAAACCCAGACAGCTGATGGTGCTCAGGGCAAGCTGCCCCAGGAAGCACCACTCTGGTATGCGGATTATTTCGAGCTGAAGACAATAAGGACTCAGAGAGCTCAGGAAAAATATTTGAGTTTCCCCTCCCAAACTGCCTAAAGAATTTAAAACCAAAAAAATCTGTTTTAGGAAGGGGTTATTATCATGACTGCTATAAAAGATAATTTAGGATAGAGGTTACAATAGAAAAGGCACCAACAAGCCCATCTTATCGGGAGTCCTGTCTCTCTGGCCACATTCTTTGGATGGCCCTGCGAGGAGTTGTCAGACAATCATTTACAAGGGAAGTCTCCATTTGTAAAGGTATCTCCCTCTCTGTATTGAGAAAAAGGGGGGGTGAGCTCATTTCTAGTAACTTATCAATGTGGAAGATGAGGCCTTGGGGCTGTATAATAAACCTTACTCTTGTTTACTGTGCTTTAGTGGTAATCTCCTGTAACTGACTCCCCCACCCCCAAAATCCTCCTTTGTCATTGGCTGAAAATGATATTTAAGATGAGAATTTCTGCTATTGTGTTGAGAAACGCAGTGTCCCTGCTTTCTCCCATGTATACATGTTATTAAACTTGGTATTATTTTCTCCTGCTAACCTGTCTTGTTGATTATTTGGTCAGCCAGAAGAACCTTAAGGGAAAGGGCAGAGGGAGATTAGCCCTCTTCCCCCGACAGTTTTGGCGAGCCAGCCAGGAGAAGCACTGGCTGGTAAGTTGCCTTCTCTGGCTGGAAGACCTGCCTTCTCCCTGGACTACTGCAGATGATGAGATACGGGAACGCCTGACGAAAGCCGGCAAAAGGTAAGACTTCTTACCACGTCAGCATCCCGGAATCTCTATCTGCGGAGTCCGGCGGAAGGAAGTGGTGAGAATTTTTTCTCTTTCTAAATTTAGATTGGCAGGAGAAAATATTTGGGAAACTAGTTTCTTGGGCTTTTAGTGACTCTTGGTTTAAATTTGGTAGAGTACTCTTGGTTTTTGATCTTGATCCCTTTTCCTCCCAGAGATAGTCTCTGTTTTTCTCTTTTGTCTGTGTCTTTTGTCATAAGAAGGAAATACCATAGGGTAGGACGCAGGCATAGGCCCTACAAGCCTGCTGTCCGGGCCGGCCCCACAGACTGGTGAGTTTGCGGGTCTCACCAGACTGGCGTCTACAAACTTTGCTGTGGGTTATTATGCACATGAAGTGAAGGTCATTGCCAAGGGCATCTTGGAAGCCAAAAAGGCCGCAAATTTAAGTGGGCGCGGGTCGAGCAGTTAAGAGCCATTAGGGCGCTCGCCACTTTCAGAAGACTCCCGTGACAGGATAAGTTGGATCACGGAACGGGGTAGATGACACAGGTCCCCCGCCAACTGCAAGAAAATGTCCGTGCAACGACGAGGTACTCTGTAAAAGCACACAGTCCCCAACCCCGCGGCACCTCCCCCTCTAGGTATTATTCTGGCTCCAAGAGACCTAAGGCGTGACTAAAGCTGTCATTGTGCACAGAAAAAAAAAAAAAAACCGGATGAGGTTTTTCCTTCTGTCTTGTTCTGTGTCCTGAGAAAACTTGGCTTTGTGACCAGTGAGAATATTCTCCTTGGTCTCCACCATACGGAAGGTGCATTTACCGGGGTGCACCTTGGCGGCCAGTCGAGTAGACTGGGGTTCCGAACTGTCTCTTTGTCCGGCTGTGCCAAGTTCTCAGGGGAGTTTGTCATAAAAGGCCCAGTCCATAAGGGCTTTTGTCGTCTTTACCTTCGTTGCTTGTTAGTGCTGGAAAAATCCCATTCCAGTATCGCCCGCCCGGTGTCACAGATTAGCGGGTCTGTGACTGGAGGCGTCCCACACTATTGTGGGAGACCAGAGACACCCTTTTATCCTTACCGCCTGTGCAACGAAGGTCTTTACTTTCTCTGAATATCTTTGGGAGTGAATTCTGTGGATCATGGGGGCTACATCATCTGCGCCCTCACCAGGGATGCCTCTTGCATCCATGGTAGATTTATTCTAAGCGTGGAAAGTTACCTCCGGGTCTTTCCTTAAAAAGGCTTATTGGTTTGAGTCACTATTGGAATAAATATACAAGTGAAGATCCTACTCGTCAATGGCCAGACGACGGATCCTTTGAATTGGAAAAACTTCTAAATTGGGGAAAAAAATTTTTTTGAGAGCTCTCACATAATTGCTTAATTGGTACCTAAGAATTAAGGCCAGAAAAAGGAAGGGAAAAATTTGACTAGTCTTAAGACCTTGACTCAGGTTACAATTGAATTGAGAACATGTAAAAGTGTAAGTGTTGATAAGATTATAAAGGTTGGAATGTTTGAGCTAATTTTATACAAAGAGGTTACATCAACTTTGCCTGAGTATGTTTTAAAATGTCTGACTGGGAATGCTTCTCTTGTCCAAAGTTAGAAGACCAAGACCTATTGATAAAAATCTTAATGATAATTATGTTTAAAGATATAAGAGGTGACGAAATTTACATGAAATTTTGTAAGAAAAAAACTGATGTTATTTCTATTACAGAACTGGTTAACAAAAATAGTAATTTAAATGATGGCTAATTTTATCTAATGTCTTATGAAGTCTTATAGGCAATCTAAATAGTTATTGGGAATAAGTAACTAAATAGTTATAAAAAAGATAAATGTTAGATAAACTTTAAACAATAATTATGTGTTATTGTGGTTACAGCTTCCAAACTCTTTTTGGTGACTTAAAACTTGAGAGTTTTGCTAAGTTTTATGATAAAAATTCTCTGAGTATCATCATTTCCAAATAAGATAAGATATTAGACATTGATTGCTAAATGTACATTTGTCTACTTTTGGCTTTTCATTACAGGAAAACTAAAAGGTGTTTTGGGTCTATTGGTAAACATGTGTTTTATTAAAAGATTGTACTATAAAGTAACATATTTCTAGAAGTTATGAAGTGTTTATAAATTTTCCAAGCCACAAGATACTAATGTAAAAGAAAGTTTATAATTGTTTACTTAGTTTTTACTTAGAAATTAAGGTTTCTAAGGGTTAAAATTTCTAATTAATATATGTGATTGAAGCTACTAAAAATTAAAAAAAATATGTCTGTGTACAAGGAAAATAAGATGTATAAAGGTACAAAGAATGGAAATATTTTGTTTGGTTAAAAAAGATAAATTTGTCCTCAAGTACTAGGAGGGAAAAGAAAGACATGGGACAAATTCTGAATGTAAAAGGAAAGTTATAGAAGGTTTGTGGAAGAAGAATTCTGGAAAAGGAGTTTTATGCATGGTCAAATTGGCTAAAATTAAAATGAATTTAATTAAGTAAATGAGTTTTAATAGCAGAAATAAGCTGGTGCAAAATTAAAATTTGGTCTTCTGTCTCTTAAAAGGATAATTTGCTTAAACTTGATAAAGAGGTTACAAAAGATTTTTCTTTACCTTTGAGTAAGTCTACCTAAAAGACAGAAAAAAAAAAAAAACTGTTAAAATAATTTCCTACGTTCAAAAGACTGAGGTCTCTCTATTAAGGCTTTTGGACTGTTAATGCTCTGTTTGCTTTGATTGTTTATATTTTTGACAAGCTCCACCAAAATTCATATCTTAAATAAAGTCTTTTTTTTTACTTTTTTCTTTGGGAATTTTCAAAGGGCCCTGGAACTTCTCAAAGAAATTTGCTCTCTTCCTATAAGGGGAAAGATACTAAACTTATTAGGCTTATTCAATATGTTCAATTACATGGAAAGCATTGTCAGAACAGTGATGATAAGCCTGCTTAGGTGCTATTATGTGGGCAAATGTTATTGACATAGGTGTTTTAAAATTGTATAACATTACTGAAATTCTGATCTGTCCTGGTTATCAGTCATAATTCTGGTTATTATTATTTTAAAGTGTTGTATGTCACAAAATTAACCAAATTTCCTTGTCAATTGCCATTTTGAGGTCTTGTTGTTTACAGACTTATTTCTTTGCTCTAATGCTTTTGCAAAATGTTTCGACTTCAGAAAAATTCATAGAAAGGACTCTGACATTTACACTGGAACTGTACAGGTTTCTGACAAACTTTCTGATCATAAAACTGAACTGGGTAAAAAATTATAGAAATCTGATGGAGAGACTGATAACTTCATAAAGCTGCTAACAAAAAGATTGGGATCAAGAATGGATTACACAGGACTGAACCAACTGATAAGGATGATTATAATTTTTATGATTTTTCGTTTGAAGTATTGCTGAATTTTTAATGTTTTTTCAGACTTAAGAAAAACTTTTTCTCTTTTCTCCTGAGCTAGCTATGACTTATAGCAATTTGGTAAATGATACTTTTATAAGTAAAATTGAAATATTTATCTTTTTCTCTCTACCTGATCCCTCGAATTTAGAAACTCTTAGTAAGTAAATATTGTTGTTTTCATGGCAATATAGTTATTTGCATAAGTTCAATAAAAATCTGTTCTCCTTATAACAGGACACAATTGGAAACACTGGTTATATTACCAAGGTTGTGACTGGAACATCGTATTTGCCATATAACCATACAGCTTTTGAAAAATAAAGATTAGACTTTATAAAATAAAGCCACGTGGAAATATTGGCCTGGTACCTTATGTTCCAAGCAGCACTTACCAGGATAAATAAAAAATGTCACTTATCTGACAGGTACAAGGAACCTTAAAATATTTTGGGGAAACCTCGGAATAGAGGGATTCACCCAAATCTGTAGATATTACAGGCAAAGTCTGATGACAAAATCCTTGGCTTGGCTTTCCCGGCCTCGAGAGGCCTTTAAAGTTCAATCTGAGATTCCTTATAAAAAGTTCCAGCAAAGCAGATTTAAAAGAGCCTATGTGATCAACTGCTATTCTTGCTGTACTTATGTAAATAATTGGGCCAACTCTATTGGAACTAGACTTATTTTGCAAACTAGTTTTAATTTTGCTATCTTAATAAAAATGAGGGTGATTTTAAAAAAAAAAATTATATTTCAGTAAAAACTATTTCAGTATAAATTTGCAGATATTAGATCCTAGTTTTGTTGTCTTTTGAGGTTTTTGTTTTATATCTGTTGACTGGACTAGATCCTGATTTCTTCTAGTCTCCTGAAATATCTGGCTACAGATGTCCAAACTAACGTTTCTGATTTTTTCCATCATTTTCATTTGAAATCACTGAAAACTGAACCTGCCCTTTTTCCTGAAGCCTTACAAACTGAAGCTGATGAACTTGATATAAACTTAAGAGATGACCTGACGACACCATCAGAGACATTTTAAACTGCAAAAGATACTTTGACGCTGACATCTAAAATTCTTCTTCACTGGCTGTCCTCTGAACTCAAAAACTGGTTTACAATTTGCTCTAACCATTAATCTTGTTTTTCTTTCGTTTACACAAATATGCTTCTGGAGTCTGCCATGCTGTTGACACAATTTAAAAATCCCGTGGATTCTTAACTTCTACAAGAACTTCTATTGCTAATAGACACTTAACTGCAGCCTTATTACAAGCTATTCACCTTCCTTCAAAAATTGCCATTGTTCATTGTTCAGCCCATACTAAGGAGACTGATGTCATATCTTTAGGGAATGACAGGGCTGACAGAGCTGCTAAACATGCAGCTCACTATGGACCCCCTTATCCGTTTTCCACCCAACTTTTAAACCTGCCTTTATCCCTGACTGATGTTATTAACTATTAGGCAAATGCCCCACAATCTGAAAAAGACAATTAGATACAAAAGGATGCCAAACAATTATCAGATAGATTATACATTGGACCAAATAGACTTCCAGTAGCTCCTTTTCTTTTGACTTTTTGGCTTGCACTTATCTCCCACCAAGTGGGACATATGTGCAAACGGGGGATAGTTAAGGAACTGAAAGACAATTGGTTTTGCCCTGGCATCCATAAAGTTTCTGACCAAATCCCCTCCCAGTGCACAACTTGCAAATCTTACCAAGTCTCTGGGAGAAATCAGTGTGATCCAGGAAGTCCTCCCAGGCCCACGCTGCATTTTGTGGCACTCCAAATGGATTTTATAGACTTCCCTTCAGCTTTAGGTTACTCTCACTGTTTGGTTATTGTCTGCATGTTTAGTGGATGGACTGAATGCTATCTGACCAGACATGCAGATGCCACAACAGTGGTAAAGCAATTAATAACTGAAGTTATTCCTCGTTTTGGCATTCCTTTATGGATTGAATCAGACCAAGGAACTCATTTTACAGCAGAGATAAACCACTTGCTTGCAAAAACTCTGGGGTATTCATTAAAATTTCATACCCCATATCACCCTCAGTCATCAGGGCAAGTAGAACGTAAAAATCTAGATATAAAAAGAACTCTAGGAAAAATCTGTCAAGAAACTGGACTTAAATGGCCAGAAGCTCTGCCCTTGGCCCTTATGAAGATTCAAAATACTCCAAATAGAAGGCATGGATTGACTCCTTTTGAAATAGTTTTTGGACGTCCAATGCCTACTGGTGTCTCTAAACCTTCAATTCCTGGATTAAATGAATATTATGGGAACTTAAGTGAACAATTTGATGCTATGACTTGTTATATACAAAAATTAACTAGTATACTTGAAGCATATCGTCAACAGGTAAAAGAGGCATGGCCACCACCTTCTGACAAGCCTTGCCATCCCTTTCCACCAGGAGACCGGGCGTACATCAAGGTCTTTAGAAGAAAACACGCACTGTCACCTCGCTGGGAAGGACCTTATGAAGTCTTACTGACGACCTGCACTGCCATCAAAATAAAGGAAAAATCTTCCTGGATCCATGCGAGCCACGCCAAAATAGACCCAGAACATCGCTCTCAAGACAACTGGGAGATAATCCCCACAGACGACCTTAAACTAAGGATTTCGAGGGCCAAAACCTAGGCCCCAGAAGCAGCCGACATCACAAAGTAGACAGCTTTTCCCAAGATCACGGATCAAGAAAACCTACTTTGACCCATTTCCTCCCCCTTGCTTCAAAACTCCCTATATATATACACACTCACACACACAAACTATTAGTGGATATATATATATATATATTTTTAATCATTTATTAGAAAGCTGACTGGAGAGTGCTGGTCTCTATCTGTCCCTCTTCCCCTCTCTAAGTCTCCGCTATGGGCTCTTTTCTGATCTGTGTCTTGCTTTTACTAACCCTCTCCTTTTCAACAGGTCGGGCACAGACCAAACACCCCCTTATGCCAGTTTACCAAGCCCTAGCCACGCTAACTAATCAATCTGACTGTTGGTTATGTCAACAGCTAGATAGTGCAAAAGAACCTGAACTAGTCTTTGTTCCTGCTGATATGAACACCTGGTGGACTAAGTACGGAAAATGGACGAGTAACAGAGTATGGTATCCGCAAGAAGGGAAACTTCACTCTGCTTCTTCTCCTGGTGAGTCACTTGGGCCCCAGAAAGATTACTTAGAAGGTCAAGGACTGTCCCTTGCCCAAGCACAAACAATAAGTGAAAGTTTTTCCCTCTGTATTGAAAGTAAACATGGCACTGGACCTTTCCTGGGTGATATACCGAGACAATATTGCCGTCAAACTCTGTGGTTTGATTCCGCAGGTGGCATCTTCAGAACTCTCAAGGGAATTGTAAGTGACTCTATCACTACTCCCTCTGGCACAAACATTTGCCAAATCACCAAGTGCTCTGGATGGCTTACGAGCCACCCGTGTGCAACTTGGGGTATAGCAGCTATCCGCATGGTTAAGCTGCCCAATGCCACAGACTATATATGGGTGGATCAAAAATCTGGACTCACCTGGTCAGGTGACAAGACCAGGCTTTATAGCTGTCAGAATCAGACTGCAGGCCTCCTGTACCAGCTATTCCGCAATCTGTTCTGTTCTCGCAGACTGACTGGAGTTCATGGGAAATGGAGATGTTTAGGTAGTAACAGTGCAAGTGGCACAGATCATGAAAATAGTCCAGATCCTGGGAACTACAGACTCAATTCTAACCTTGTCTGTAAACTACACTGGTCTTTTCATTTTATGCGGCAACAAAGTGTATAAAGGATTCCCACCTAATTGGTCAAGACGATGCGGACTTGGATACCTGGCTCCTTCTGTCACCAAACACTCCACCTTAAATGCTAGCCAAATTACAAACTTGGGTTCGTTTGTTCATAAGATTGTGCCACATAAACGTGCCAGTCGAGAAATCGTGGAAAATCCGCTTGTGTATCACAACTCCAAGTTCTTTTCAGCCTTGAGAGTCCTATTCCCCGGCTTTGGAGATTATGAGTTGGAGAAAGCAATATTAAATCTCTCTATGGTAATGGAACAAGAGTTCAACACCACCATGCAAACCTTAAACATACTCCAGTCAGAGATTAACAGCCTAGCATCTGTGGTGCTCCAAAATCGGCGTGCTCTGAACGTACTCACTGCCCAGCAAGGAGGAGCATGCGCAATCATTGGAGAAAAATGTTGTTTTTATGTGAATCAAACAGGTCAAGTAATATCTAACTTAAATCTATTAAAAGAAAAGATTGACATTTTTCATCAGATAAACGAAGCTCACACATTTTATTGGACTGACTTGTTTCCAGGATTGGGGGACTGGTTTAATGGAGTGTGGGGAAATGTGCTCCGATTTGTTCTTTTCTGCTTGTTCATCCTCATTCTAATCTATGTTCTTTTCTCTCTTTGCAGACTTCTTATCACCCGGGTACTAACACGATTTCTCTCTCCACAGTCACCAGCTCAGCTTTTAATATGTGAAACTTCTAGGGAAGTTTCAGAGGAGGGAACTGATGGTGCTCAGGGCAAGCTGCCCCAGGAAGCACCACTCTGGTATGCGGATTATTTCGAGCTGAAGACAATAAGGACTCAGAGAGCTCAGGAAAAATATTTGAGTTTCCCCTCCCAAACTGCCTAAAGAATTTAAAACCAAAAAAATCTGTTTTAGGAAGGGGTTATTATCATGACTGCTATAAAAGATAATTTAGGATAGAGGTTACAATAGAAAAGGCACCAACAAGCCCATCTTATCGGGAGTCCTGTCTCTCTGGCCACATTCTTTGGATGGCCCTGCGAGGAGTTGTCAGACAATCATTTACAAGGGAAGTCTCCATTTGTAAAGGTATCTCCCTCTCTGTATTGAGAAAAAGGGGGGGTGAGCTCATTTCTAGTAACTTATCAATGTGGAAGATGAGGCCTTGGGGCTGTATAATAAACCTTACTCTTGTTTACTGTGCTTTAGTGGTAATCTCCTGTAACTGACTCCCCCACCCCCAAAATCCTCCTTTGTCATTGGCTGAAAATGATATTTAAGACGAGAATTTCTGCTATTGTGTTGAGAAACGCAGTGTCCCTGCTTTCTCCCATGTATACATGTTATTAAACTTGGTATTATTTTCTCCTGCTAACCTGTCTTGTTGATTATTTGGCCAGCCAGAAGAACCTTAAGGGAAAGGGCAGAGGGAGATTAGCCCTCTTCCCCCGACACAGCCTTAGCTCAAATTTTAGTACAAGCCATCATCCTTTAATGGAAACTCATCCTACCTCTTTTGCCTTACTCTAAAGTTAATAGAAAAAGTCACCTTTTTGAAAGATGATTCTTGAGCTCATGTCCAATTTTATTCACTGTCTTCATTTAGATCTTCACTATTACCATTAGTATTCTTAAAGCTCACATGTTGTGTAACCAAACCACAAGGTAAAGTTAGACAATTTGGTAATTGTACTCTATGTTTATTGTAATATCTCTTCTTTAAAAAGCAGAACACAAGTTGTTTTTGAGAAAGATTCAATAAAAGTTAAAAGCAGAAGACTCAGAATACATTGAACAACATTAATGAAGCATATTTTCAAAATATGAGAGAACTAGGTCTGGTTTGGAAATCAGTTATAAATGCATTACTCAAAAAATTTACTTAATAATAAACTCAGAGCTCTAACTATTGGCAAGTCCCTAACTAGCATGGATTTTTCTTTTTATAGAAAATTAATTAAATAAGGAATGATGGGATTTGGTTAGAATGGAGTTGGCCAAGTTTTCCAAACAATATGGTATTGGATCTTAGAGGTTTGGGTTCTGTTCTAAGAAAGAAAAGTAAGTTTCAGACTCTTGACTGGGGGTGTGGAGAGAGTTTTACACATTTTCTGTATGGGACTTCGTGAAGAAAGCATTTAAATGACAATAAATTAACTATGTTAATGCATTTGAGATTGGACCTCAAGTTTATATTAATTGAAAGGGACAAGACGCCCTTACCAGGAGCCTTGCTTTGAACTTGGCCACAACTCAAGTAATCTTAATTATTTTTATTGTTAGGCTATTAACTCAAGGTACATTTGAAATATTGGTCAATTTCCTACAACGTTAAATCATAGTTTGTCCTTTGCCTCTTATTATGGATAGAGAGAAAAAACATGTGAATATGAATGCAGAGCATGAGAATGAAGAAGGCACAAGAAGTAAACAACGAACTAAGAGCTTTAATCATCATAACAACAGATTTAGGTTAGGTACATTGAGGCCTTATGTTCTAAATCATTTTTCATTTGGCGATATTTGACTTGTTTAACAGCAGGAACAATTTTTTGTCATCTTAGCCTTTGTGTTTTGTCAGTCAGCAAACCTTGCACCTATAAGGAACATTCCTTGGAGGCTCCAAGACCAAATCATGAGAACTTAAGTTTAATGAGAGCCTTTCCTTTCCTGTGCTATGTAATTTTGTCTTAAGTAGAACCATACAGCTGTATCTCGGTGCCTCCACCTATAAGAGAAGGCAAATGCACTCTGTCACCTACTTGCAAGTACACAGAATCAGTAAAGCACATTTAGATCTCTATAAACTTAGGTATTTTATGATTTTAGAGCACTTCCTTTCATCCAGAATCTCTCCATAAGTGATAAATTATTGCCATTCCAATACGCACATTATATAGCCACACTCTTTTCATCTCCCCAGTCTCTCCTTACTTTTCCCTTTCAAGCACTGCATTAACATCACTTATTTACACATAGTTTAGGTCAACACTGAACTCTTACTTTCTTCATTCCCATGTGTTATGTTACCAACATCATCATCACCATCATATTTTGAGTGCCTGCTACATAAAGGGCATTTCCAAAACAGAATCAAGTGGGTTTGAGGGGAAATCCACTTTTCTCCCACAAGTTCAGAAACATGATTAACAGCTCCTCATAGAACAGTGTTTAATCATGTTGAGTCACACAAAATCCTCTTAAAAATGAGCCATTTTAAAAAGAGAAAATGTAACATGGTAGAACTCCTTTTTCTATGGCCGAGTATTAATAACACCACAGCTTCCGTCTCGCTAACTACACCCAGACAGAAGGGCTGCTCCTGATTGAGAGGCGCGTGCAGCACACCTTTCAGTTAACGGAAGTTATACGCACCCATCTATTCCAGCACCCTTCTGCTCCCTCCCACTTATCTCTAGAAGGTGGAGGAACATTTCTCACTTTAATCACATTGCTCTCCCCACTTCACAAGAGCTATCCAACACAGGCTTTAAAAGCCAGAAATAAAGTGCACACTGTGTTATCTTAACAAAGTTCATTCCTTTAGGCAGAGTAGCAAAAGGACTGCAGGGCAATTTATTCCAATCTCTTTACCAGATGCCTCCCACACTTCAATAGATACCCAACCTTTCAGGAGCAATTGCTGTTCTTCATACGTACCCCACATGGGCTCTTAGGAGAGTTCTTCTCAGGCCGCCCGGTGGCACAAGCAGTTAAGTGCGCGCACTCCGCTGCGGCGGCCAGGGGTTCGCTGGTTCAGATCCCGTGTGCACACCGACGCACCGTTTGGCAGGCCATGCTGTGGCGGCGTCCCATATAAAGTGGAGGAAGATGGGCACAGACGTTAGCTGAGGGCCAGTCTTCCTCAGCAAAAAAAGAGGAGGATTGGCAGATGTTAGCACGGGGCTGACCTTCCTCACAAAAAAAAAAAGAGTTCTTCTCCACCAGCCATTCAAAAGTATATTGTGGGATATCAAGATATTTTAATTTGATTCATTGACTATCCTGATATTTGTAAACATTCTTGTCTTTTTACCCAATTATCGTAAGAGTTTGGTTCTTTCTTCCCTTTTTAAACTATTGCTGTATTCTACCTTCCATTCTTTTCACGGAGCTTCACATCCAGCTAGATCCTCCTAAATGCACTTATTCCAACAAGCTGAGCGGAAAGGAACCTGATGTAAATCTGCATGAGGACACAGGGTGTGCTGGGAAGGATGATAAAAAGAGCATTTAAAAGAAAACTAAATACTTGATCAATGTGCTTCAAACGTGTCCAGGTCATGAAAGACAAGGAAAGACCTGTTACAGACTACAAGACACTAAGGAGAACTCACAACTATATGATCCTGGACATGATCCTTGAACAAAAAAAAGGATGTCAATGGGAAAAACGATGCAAGTGAAATAGGTCTATACATCAATAGTGAATACTGCTGTGCCAACGTTAGTTTTCTCTTCTTACCACTGTCCTGTGGTTCTGTAAGAAGTCAGCACTAGGGGACGCGAGTGAAGGAGAGGAAGATAAGGAAACTGCGCAACATCAGTTCAAAATTTTAAAAAGCAAATAAAATGAAAAAAAATTGAAAGCACAAACCACAGTCATGTTCAAAAAGTTTTGGTTGAAGCCTGACTTTCAGGGAAAATGGAGAATCTAGAGAGGGAAATGATTAGACAAAAATACGGAAAATTTGTTTCCCTGATAATCAAAGTTCACTTTTTAACAGAACCACTTAAATGAATCATCCAACAAGTTCTAGAGAAACAGCAGAATAAGGGCCAGGCCTGGAAAGCAGAGAGCAGGGAACCATGGCTGCTCACTGTTTCCTTCAACATTCCCAGCAACAGAACAAAGAAGAAAGCTTGAGTAAGCAGTGAGCCATCTGAAGCCATGCTGTGAGTGCTTCCCTTCCCCCCTTTTAGTTTGTCCTTCTTGAAAGCAAAATATATACTTGGTCACAGTGACAAAGCATCTTTCACTTGAAGAATTTGAAGCACCTACCAATGTTAATATTTATGGAGATAAAAAGCACCCCACTTTTAGAATCCCAGATATGATGCTGTAGGGGAAGAGGGAGAATTCCCCCTCCCCAACCTTTTCCCTAAGGTTCTTATGGCTGGTCAAATAATTAAAAAGGCAGGTTAGCAGGAGAAAATCAAACAAAGTTTAATAGCATGTATACATGAGAGAAACCCAGGAACACTGAGCAACTTGCCAGAATGGCTAAAGCTGCCACCTTAAATATCATCTTCAACTAAAGAAAAAGGAGGATGTTGGGGGTAGTGGTTAGGGATTTCAGCCTGGAGGAAGACAATTTACAAGGAGATAGAAATGCAAATATTTGTTAAACAAGTTTTTGCTGGGCCAAAAGTGGGCTTGTTGGTGCCTTTCTGTCACATGTATTTTATATTATACTATACAACATTCTCTTATGGTATTAGCTCCTTTCTGGAACAGGCCTTCTATGTTAAATTCTTTTAGGCAGTTTGGGAGAAAGTCAAATGTTCTTCCTGAGTCTTTTGAGCCTTTATTGCCTTCAGCTCAAAATAATGGCACATCTTGGGGTAGCCTGCCTTGAACCCCGGCAATACTAAGGTAAAAATCTTCCAGTGATTCACACAAATTCTTTTGTGTAGTGATGCCCTAAAGGGAAGAATTTGGATATCCTCGTTTAGAAGTGTTAAAATATGAGTATCTATTCCTAGAAAAGTTTTAGTTAATAGCACACTGAGTTTTCTTAGTATAGTAGATTTTCAAAGTGTTTTGATATATATTATACCATCACAACATCCCTATAAAATATCAATATATCCAATTTTTTATATAAAAAAGGGAAATTTCACAAGGTTATTAATTGCATAATGTACATATGGCAGCAACTGACACTTGGCTTGAGTGCAGAGGAGCTCCAGGAAGGGAAGAAGCTGATACACAGCTCTTAGCAGTTGTCTTGCAGGATTGCAGGACCCAATGTGACTATATCCCCCAGGTTTTCAGGAGGAAAAAGAAATTTTGTCACATAAAATTTTATCAACCCAAAACTTAGTGTCTTGTTTCTACTCTGACTCGGTAATATTTTTGAAATATATAATTCTAGATATACTACTACATTAATTTCCTCACTGACTCTCACTTGAAGACTAAAAGGTAAGATAAAATTGTGGCTGTTTTTCTATATTTGTTGTGAAATATAGAAGAACATTTTATATCATGTAAATATTATGTGATATTTCTTAATATTTAAGAATTGCAAAAACTTCATTAAAAAAATAAAGCATCATGCATGCCAAACTTTGTGGGTCAAATCAAACATCTGAGTTACACTTTTGCAAAAATTCTTGAGAATTTTTGAAGAAGAAGCAAAAAACCCCTGGAATAATTTCTCTCTCAACTATGTCACTGGCTTGTTACCAGGATCAAATGAGAAAATGCATGTAGAAGGGGTGGTATTTTATAAAATGCTGTACAAAGGTAAGGAATTATTATTACATTTGTATTTTATTTTACTTTATAAAAAAATGATGCTTGTCCTGGAACTTTTATCCTGGCAGTTCATAAACTATCCCAGTGTATTATCTCAGATGAGCACACAGGCTCCAGACACAGGGCTGAGTTAGCTTCTATGGATTTGTGCCTCCTTGCTCGCAAAAAGAAACATGAAGAAATGAAATTATTAGTCGTAATATTGAAAATATTGTTTTGTATTGGGAATAAGTATAATAAAATAGATAAAATCGCATATCGCAATTTGGCTTCAAATCAGAGCTAATAAAGAAATTAATGCATATAATATGTAGGAACACGTATTTCAAAAATGACCATTGTCAAATAATGAAAATTATAAGAGATTAATACTTTGCTCAACGAACTAGACAATTTACTATGAGAAAAAATTAATAACTCTATATAATTCATATCACTTTCCAAATACAATATAAATACCAGAAAGCTAATGGAGAAAATTAAGCAAATGTGTATGTGTCATTGCATTTCTTTACAGGGCAAAGGTAAGAAATAGAAGCTTATTTTGTAGACATAAACTTGGATAAGTGGCTCTGGGACCAAACCACAGCACCTCAGAGCTCACAGGGTCTCTCATAATGAATTTTCCCTGCCTTCAGCCCTTGCAAGAAGGGAGAATCTGAAGTGAGTTTTAACTCCCACTTGTTATGGAATTTTCCACTCAGGCTCTAGAGTCAGACCAACCAGATTCTGGGCTCTGTCACTTACTGTGAGATCCAGCAAATTATTTCACTTTCTGAGTCTCAGTTTTTTGATAAGTAAACCCCAGGTATTGAAAGTACTTACCTCTTAGGTGATGAATACCTAAAATTGACTCTAATTTATTAACAAGGAATATTTTTAGATTTTGTGTTCTCAAGGAACAGCAATTTTTCAAACAGAAAAAGAGATTTTACTCTGTATTGCCTGATCCTGTCTGTTATTTTGACATATAAGAAATATTCTCTGTGTTGGTTTTGATAGTTTTCAAGAGAGATTTATTATCCTCTTGACTTTGTTTAGTTCTAGAAAGAGTCTATTCCATACATATGCATAAATTACATACTTAAAAATTAAATATTAATCAATTGTATATTTAACTCTCAATATCCCAGTGTGTTCTTTTTTCAACAATGTAATTGCTATTACCCAAAAATATTCTCCGTTAACAAACTGTATTCTATTTTAGACAGATAGTTATAGTCATAGATCATAATAGTAATACTTGTTAGCAATAGTAACAATAATAATACTCAAGAATCTGACTGTGTCAGGCACTGGGCTGAGCATATCACACGCATATTGCATTAGTGAAGGATGAAGAGCAGAGATTTGGAGTGAGTGACTTGAGTTCAAATCTTGACTCCGCTACTTCCTAGCTGAGTGGCCAAGGGGAAATTGTGTAACCGCCCTGTGTCTCAGTTTGCACATCTGCAATATGGATCCCATGGATAGAGTTGTTATAAGCATTAACTCAGTTAATTAGAGCTTTCATATCCACCTCTGGCACATAGGAAGCACAGAATTAGTGATGACTATTATTATTACATATTTTAATTGAGGATTTCTTGTTTTGTTTTGTGTTCACAATCACTGCAGTAGGCCAACTAGCAAAATCTAGTTTTTTGAGTTTCTGAGTTTCAATCCCAGATCCCAAATTCTAATACCTGTTGTCTCCTTGCTTGAGTAATATGACTTCACTGAGCCTTAATTTACTCCTCTGTAAAATATGAATAGCCACATCTGACTAATGGGCCCACTATTATTGTCAAATAGAACAATGTAAGAAAAATTCCTCGTAAAGTATAAAATCTTTATGAAAATACAAGTATCTTCCTACCTAAATGGAGAAAAAAATGAGTATTGATTGTGTCTTGCCTTTTCTTTCATTACATCTTCCCCAATGCCCTCCCAACCCCGCCAATGGAGGGTTTCAAAACTACAAACCCCAAATCACTATGGTTCCTGTATGTGTTCGAAGATACGATGCACCTAAGAAGAAATATTTAAGGCAGCTGCTTTCTTGAGGAACATTCTATAGTTTGGAACAAGTTCTTCCATGTGTAAAAATCAAATAATGATATACATTTCCCAATTCACAGGAGGAAAAAATGACAGCATTTTCTCAAGATTGAGATTTTCTCTGGTATATTTTTTCTTAAGTCTTTTCCTTCCTGCTACCCTTTGCCTGCTAGGAAACCTGAAAGTGACAAAATGAAATACTGAGCATCAAACACAAACTAATTAAAAGCTTCAGACTCAGCCACCTTTTTTCTTTGGCAGCAAGTTTTCTGATTGATACATGCACTTTTGGTTTCACTCTTATATTGTGATGATAAAATATCATTTTTTCCTGCTATTTAATAGTTATGACACCAGGTAGAAATGTTTCAGGCTAAGACGTCATTCTCCAAGGAGAACTACGTATGTGGTGTTTCCCACGGAGCAGAAGGATTTTTCAGTAATTAGGTAGAATTTCACCAATCCAAGAAGAGATTTCTGAAAATAACTGGAGATATTCTTCACTTGGGATAGAAAACTTAAATGACTATGTAAAGCGAATCATATAGTTAACTAAAACAATTTTTTCCAGCAACTCTGGAAACTATAGAGTTGTATTCTATTTTTTTTTTGTGTGTGTGAGGAAGATTAGCCCTGAGCTAACATCTGTTGCCAATCCTCCTCTTTTTGCTGAGGAAGATTGGCCATGGGCTAACATCCAAGCCACAGCATGGCTTGACAAGCAGTGAGTTGGTCCACGCCCGGGATCCGAACCTGTGAACCCTGGGCCCCTGAAGTAGAGTGGGCAAACTTAACCACCACACCACCGGGCAGGCCCTGGTATGATTTTTTAAAAGCTTAGTAACTAAGTTACTAATGGAAATTCTTCATCAGATATGACTAACAAAAATTTTCTCTTATCCTTCCACTGGAGAAAAAGCAAAATTTTGACAATAAGTAAGAATTTATCTGAAACTCTTTTTAGTGGAGATCTGTGATTGGATGATGTTTTAGAATAGTATTTGGTTATGAATTCGTCTAAACTTTTTCTCGCTGTATACTCACGAAAGTAGAAAAAGGTGTTCTTTGGATACTCTGGGCTAATAAAAGCATGAAATTTCTTTGAAGTTGTCTGTTTCATTTACTAAATTCATGTGAACTTTGTATTATGTTCCTTAATTTGGAGGGAATCTCTTTTAAAAGAAAAATATCAAATTTAGAGAAATAAAAATAATGAAAAGTAATATACAACAAATAGACGTCATGTTTATCATGCTTCAAGACAGAGTTCCCACATTTTAATGTACATACAAATCTCCTTGTAACCTTAAGATATAGATTCAGACTCAGTAGTGCTGAGGAGGGTCTAAGATTCTGCATTTCTGAAGGCTCCCATGTGAGGAGGCTGCTGCTGGTCCCAAGACTGATACCAGCTCAAGACAAGGTGGACATAAGGGAAGCCACATTGTAGAAAAGAAAAACTCTATTGTAACTTTGAATGACCTCTGACAAACTAACCCAGCTGGATCTGCACCCTCCAGGAGATCTAACTACTCTAGATTTTACGACCCCTGCTTGTTCATGTACCTCCCAGCTGCGATAAGATGATCACTTTGCTTTTTTGAGTTCCTTAGGAATATGATGACCCCCAGAGAATCTATGCTGATAGCCATCATCAGTGAAAACCAAAAGATCTGGTGTGGCATTCCCGTCTGTAACACCATAAGGTCAACATTCCTAACCTCCTCCCCTATAACCCAATGGCCTATATAACTGCTGTAAGATTTTGTGCCCCCTTAAGACGGTTCTTTTGGACATGAGTCGGCCATCTTCCCTCTTGCTAGCAAGCTGTAATAAAAAAGTCCTTTTTCTCCTAGCACCTTGCCTCTTGGCTACTGGCATGTCTTGCAATGAGCAGAAGGCCCCACGTTGGGCAGTAACAAGACCATATTCTGAATGGCAAAGTTTAAGGGATAATAAAAAAAAAAAATCCAGGTGTGTTTCATGTAGACTCAATACAGAGGTGTAAAATTCTGAAGTCATAGAAATACAGGTAATGCTTAGGAGTATTGATTTCTGAATTGTAAACAAAACCTGAAAATTTCTCACTTCAATTAAATTATAACTACTTATTGAAATAATTTTAATTACCCAAAAGCTACTTGGCGTCATTCAGTGTGCATATTTTATTTAGATTTTAATTGAGTGTTTTATTGAACTGAACAGGCTCCCTTCATGCCCTTCCTGAGTAATGCACCTTGTCCCCCAGTGAGGCCAGTTCTGACCCTCTGGCCCTAGCAGGGTGCTAGGATCAGAGTCAGAACACAGGTTTGTAAAGCCCCAGAAATAGTAAATGGATGAGGCCAGAATTTGAATCCAGTTTGACTTCAGAACCTGCCATATATTCTTACAAGATAATGTTTATTTCCTCTGCTATAAACTCTAAAACAGTGTTTCAAAGGCATTAAAAATGGAAAAAGTTAATATATATTAAATAGAATTATTTTCTTGAACTTATGTTAAAGGCAGTTAATAGCATACTTCTTTATAATGTCAGTACCTAAGGTACTGAAAATGTGTTGAACTGAATACATTTTTTTTAGGTATTTCTAAAATAAAGCAGCAGAATCCCATAACATCTGACACAGATAATAGATAATATCCAGTCTCAGTAACTTGGACTTGGTGTTAACCTAATAGAAAACTCAGGATAATCATATTCTGAGAAAAATGAGGTTTTGAATTCACACTGAAATCACTTAAGCCATTCTAGAACTCTACCATTCTGAATATTTCAAATACACTTGTTGCATTCTCCTGGTCTGGGCAATAGATGTTTATCTATTATGTCTATTTATCAGAGATTATTTATGTTTTCCATAGTACCTTGAAAATCAGTGCTTTTGGGGGAGGGGTATTGAGTGTCTAAAAATCCTACTATTTTTTAGAGTTGATAAAATACTTAAGTGTGAGAAAATCATCTCACACAGCTACACTCTTCTCCAAACCTTTAAATAGCTCCTGAGAGCTTAGTTTGTGCAATCAGATCAGTGACAGCTGAGGAAGGGAGAAGTTCCAAGTAGCTCAGTCAAACCATCAAACCAGGCAAGTGGAAAATTGCATTTTGCTGCTTTGAGTTAGGTAAGCTATTACCTGAATATGTATGCACATATTTATTTTCTATGTTTATTAATTTGAAGTTCTTGACTTCTCTTTTACCCTTTCTGTAGCCCCTTATTTAAACAAGTTGATATTTTGGTTTCATTTCTTTAATCCCTAGACAGCATTTCTCACAGAGTGAGGTTTCCCTCATCTCATTTTAACATCGTTTAGTATTTATGAAGGTTGCCTGCTTGTGAACGCTGGTGTATTAGTCATGCTCCAAAGTAAAAATTCTGTATGAGCCCTCTGGAAGCATTGAAACTAAACTAGATAACACTACCTCAGATGAATTCAGGGCTGATGTGCCTAGAGTCAGATAGCAATGTGCAATGGATGATTCCATTTTTGATTATTTGTGTGTCTTCATGCACAACCAGGGTGTGCTGTAGACCAAGGAGTTTAACCTGGAGTCCGCAGGCCCATGAACTGATTTCAAGGATCCATGAACTAGCTGAAATTGGGTGCAAAATTTGTGTTTATATGTGCATGTGTACATTTCCTGAAAGCAGAGCTGTTGCTTTCAGGAGCTTCTCAAAGGGTTTAAAGCCCCCAGAAAAGATGAAGAATTGCTGTCTTAAACCAAGAGATATCTGGTTTGGCTTTTAAAAGTGTGTTTTAGTGGCTAACAGGGAACAACAGTAATGCAAGCTAAGGCCAGGTACAGAAGAATGTGGCCAACACTGCCAGCAGTCCTACAGAGCTTCAAGAGGGCAGACAAGACAAGCGTTTGTTGAACTACTACTGTGGGTCAGGTGCTGCGTCACACGCTTTTCACATCCCATTGAATCTTGACCACATTTCTGTGAGATGATTCTCCTGTACATTTCACAGCTGAAAAATTTGAGGGTCAGAAAATTAAATACTTAGCAATTAGACCTCAACATTTATTGACACAATTATCTGAGCTAGCCACTATTTCACGCATTATTTCATTTAATCCTCACAACCCTGTGAGGAAAGGCTTATCCTAATTTAATAGATGAGCAAACTGAAATTTAGAAATTTATGTAGCTCGCTCAAAACTAGACAATTAGGGAAGGACAGAACAAAGATAAAATCAAACAATGTATGAAACCAATTCTATGCCCATAATTACTATTTTATACCAGATATGACTCAAAATTCATATTATTTTTATTAGGGCACAACTTCTAAGAAAGCAATAATGGTAATTCACATTTATGTTCTACCAAAATGATTTTATGTCTTAAAGGGGATTAACAGTAGGGGAGAATGAATTTTTTAGAAGACCTGTAAGAATTAGAGATATTCTATGTAAGACGAGAGATAAGTTCAAGAGATTCTTCTTTGGTTAGAACTTTAGGGTTGAAGAGAAAGAATTTTGATATAAACCAGTCCAACTACCCTCTGATGTTGGGTCTCCTATACTTTATCTCCATCAAGTCAGCATCCAGCTCTTGCTTAAAATTCTCAATGGGTAAGAAGCTCATTATCTCTCAGCTAGCCCATCATAAGATTTTTATTTTTTACAATGGTAAAAATTATATAGGGAATAAATTATTTCCTGAACTGGGATATAATTCAACTAGGTTGGGCAACCGGAGCCTAAAGTCATGCAGAGCAGGCAGATGTTCTTTTCCCATTTTCATTCCCCTTGAGCATCCATCCTCTCTTACTTAGGTTTAGTACATCCTCTTATTTCAAGATTGTTTTTATTGACCAAAAACATAGGTGCAAAATGTCTTTGTCATTGACTGCCAGCAGCAAGGCTATTCCTTCTTTGATTTTCTTTTACCACATATGACTTTTAAAAGTCTTTTTCTTTTGGTTACCCTTGACATTATGTGTACACAGTACTTCATTTATTCATCAAACATTTATTAAGTTCCCTACTTTATAACAGGCACTTTGTTATGTGCAGATGACACAAAGACACATTTCCTTCCCTCATGGAGACTGCAAGCTAGTGGAGAAGACAGAGCAGTAAACCTGTCTTAGTGGACATGATAGCTTCTCTAGAGAGTATAGAAGAAAGCCATTTCACACAGGCTACAGGCCTCCCAGAGGAGAAGAGTTCTGGGATGCTTATTTGAGGCATTGTCCTTCCTAACATCATTTTCACTATTCCAGGTTATTCTCTGGTACTTGCCCTGAGATCTATGACCTTCTTTCTATCTTAGTTTCATGTTTTCTTACCCTTTTGAAATCCAAGTTTATCTGAGAGTGACTTGTGCAGTCAGATGGCTCTTTGGGAAACTCATCCTTCTCTTACTCATCAGAATCATTTGTGGTTGCAGAATTAGAATTGCATTCGTGATAACATTTTCATCTTTTAGAAGCCTCATGATACATTCTGATTCATAATTCTCATGTTTATTTTGTTGTCAAAAAAATATTAGAAAAAAACCCTCTCCCTCCCTGCTAAATGCCCTATTCTTTTCTCTAATGTTTTCCTGTGTGGTAATTGTCAGGGTCACCCTCAGATAGGTGGTACATTGGCATACAATAAGTGAACAGATCAGACCAGGAGAAAATGTTGGCAATGAACTGTGAAGAAACTAAAAACAAATTGCTAATAAGAATTTATTACTTTCCCCAGTGTGAAAAGAAAACATAGAGAGTGAAAAATGCTGTTTGATTTTTAATCTATGTCTTCAAGTTTTGATCAAGATTGATCATGGATTTGATAATTTAGTGATATATTAAGCTTTGTGTCAACTTATTTTTATCCATTTAAACCTAGTAATCTGCTTTTCTCCTTTGTTTTCATAATATAGTTACAGCTCAAGCTTCTAGACAAGTCATGGTAGAAGCCTTTTGTACCCTGTGTTTCTGCCTGTGCCCTCTGAAGTCTCTCAATAGAGGAGAGCCTTATAAGTTGTATTTAATAAAGAAAAAAAACAAAATCACTAGAATTTTCACCATCCTCTTCTTTCTTATGTCACAACAATGTAAGTTGTAGAGAAAAATGTAGCTTTTTGTGCAAAAAATAATAGTGTAGTACAGTAATCTGGCTCCCTTACTTCCTTCCTTCCAAATAACTGAAAAGCTTTCGTGAATACTATCCCATCCCAAAGACATGGAGGTATAGGTTTTTATGGTCATCACTTTTTCTCTTGAAACATTCTCTTGAAACAAGAACTCCTATTTTTGATGTTTCTAAACTAAGGATCTATCTTATTACTTATAACCAAAAATGCTATAATATTTTGCTTTTATCTTTTTCCGTCTCATACATGTTGTCATCCAACATTGTCTTCCGCCTTTTATACAAGTTCTCAGACCTGTATCACCATCACCATGTTGTTAACATCCTTCCACAGGAACTCATCTCTTTTGGAGAACCAGCTTCCAGCTCTCTGCATTCTCTGTTTCGCCTGTTATCTATTTTGAGCCGTATAATCTAGCAAAAGCCACTAAATAACATTAAACAACCTGCTTTTGATAGTTGATTATATTAAAATTAATGATAAGATATTTTTCTATGCAATTCTTAAATTTGAAAACATAATTTAGGTTTATTTTAATATACCCCAGAGGAAATTCAAAATCAACTGTCCCTTTGCCTTGGTCCAGTCACTTGTGACAGCTCATCTTCACCCTTAAATGTATTTAACAAACATGTGATATCTGGGAAAGAGTAACTTTCTACCCACCTTCCTGCCCTGATGGAATCTAGCCAAGGTGTGCAGGCTTCGCTTCCTAAGTAAATTCTGGAGCATGTTATCACCTAAATCAGAAAAAGGAAGTTCTCTTCTGAGGCTAGAAACTTTTCTAAATCTCATTAGAATATATTCTACTTTAGAACAGGCAAAGAAGGGTGGAAGATGACAAAACAAGCTCCAGAAAGGAAGGCACTAAAGCAAGCAATCTGGTGTCATTAATGTGAAAGCTGTCAGGAATGCAACTCGTAATAATAGGAACAGATAGTGCTTTTTTTCAAAGCCTGAACTTAAAGCTTCAACAGTAAGCAGGGAAATGACATTTACATCGAGATGTAAATTGTAGCCAATGACACTATTCATTTATGTAAGATGGGTTTATTTTGGTCTTTGGAAATATAAATTGAAATCTTGTGTTTTCTCTTAGAAAGACTCACTGCATAGAAGCTAAAACTTAAACTTGTCCCTGACACATCAGGAAAATGCAAAGGCCATTTCACTGTCTAAATGTAAGTATTAATAAAATGCAAACGTAATCTTGTTTGAGGGGAAATCTAAATTAGTAAGATTATTTCTAAGTTCCCCTGGAAAGGCCATTGCTTTTGAGGCAAAGGAAAGTCTATAAAACAGTAAAGCCTTCCATGCAGAAATATGCAGACACTTCACCTTTATCCCTGCATATTAGGTAACACAATTGTGTACCCTAGGGATAAGTGATGCATTTCATAAATCTAAAAGACTGAAAGAGAATTTGAAATGTTATTTAATTTCAATTCCTATCTCCTGACACAAATAGATTATGGGTTTATTTTTTCCATATGACTTCCCGGAGAAGAGGATTCTTTAATCCCTGAAGAACTGTATTAAAGCAGTCACAACCTTTACCATAAGGAAGTTTCAAAGACCAACTCTAACCATAACTCCCTCCATTTAGTACACTGACTAAAACCTTCCTCAGTGGAAAGGCAAAACAATGATCAATCACCATATCCTGCACATTGCTATTCACCCCTTCAATAACTCCCTGCATAATTCTATCATAGCACCAATCACATTGGACAAAAGCTACCCCTGTCTCTCTCTCCCACTGGATTGGGTGTGTCTCCCCAGTGCCGAGCTCAGTATCTGGAACATAGCAGGCACTCAGTAAAGGCTGAGTTATTACGTTATGATTGTTATGTTATGTTATGTACACTATATTTAAGCTCAATACTTTCAAGCACTTCAGATATTAAGAGGGGTTATTTCTCAAACTCTTTCTCGAATTCAGCAACATTCTTCACCAACAGCACCCCAATAAATGTTTTGTCTTTATAATAATAATGCAAAATATAGTTTGTGAGTTGCTTTACCATTATTTTCAAGACTCATAAGTCATCATATATTCTGCCTATAGTACAGCCTTTGTGACTGACTGATATATAGTCTACGATTGAGGAAACTTGGGGGGGAAGTGAGTGCTGCTTGGTACAAACTACACTATTTCTGTGATTTCACTCCAAACTCCTGCTATAAGCCCCACTTATGTTGGAATAAAAATAATCAAGGCAACTTCATTTTACAATAAAAAGAAGACAAATACTAGTAACGGTAGTAATTAAAGAAATGGAGATAACATCAAAGCTATTTCCAGAAATCGTCTTCTCATTGCTTTAGAGATCATGGCAGTTCTCCCTTAGGCGCCAGCTGATCAGACCCTTTCCATCACCTTTCCCACGCTGGTACCTTCAGTTGCTTGGGCAAATCTCACACCAGCCTTGCTGCAGCAGTGGTATTCCAAAATAACATGAAACTCTCCTAACTATAGCTCCACCATGATCAAGATGATTAATTTATTCATTCAACAAATATTTTTTGTCTTTTTCATATATCAGACACTTTTATGGACACTAGACAATTAATTAAAAGCACAAATTCTTTACTATGGAGCTTACATCTAGTACAGACAGACCATAAATATATATGCAATAAATATACAGTATTTTAGATAGTGATAAGAATTATGGAGGAAATAAACAGGCTAGAGTGACCATACACCTTATCATGCAAAGTGAGAGATTTCTGAACATAAAAGGAAGGAGGAATTATAATAACACCAGTAGGCATAAACCAAGAACTGTCCCAGGTAACCAGGGCATGTAGTCACTGTAGGTGAGGGAGATGAGAAATGTGTTGAAGTACAAGGACATGACTTAATTTCTAGTATGTAGAGACCTGAAAATTAGGTAGCAAGCCAACAGGTATTGAGTAGCAGGGACTGTTTAGAGCACGTTCTCCATAGTAATTCATTTAATCATTACCATAACATTATGAGGTAGGCGCTATTGTTGTTTCTCTTTGGTGGGTCAGGAAAACATATGCATAGAGACTTGAGAGCTGGGTTTTCCTAGGAACTCTTCTCTCATTACCCCCTGGTTCTCTTGCCTCCTCTGGAGCCCTTTTTCCTTTAACCTGAAGTGCCCACGCCCACATTCTCTCTCAAGGAGGCCTCTGCATATGATTCAATAAGACACCATGCTTGGTAAGACATCCAAAGATGGTAAGTTAAAATAAAGATGCTGAATTCTGACCATAATTACTGTGGTTGTGAAGCTGGAGGAATCTTTTTCAACGGGCCCCCGTTGGTGGGGACAAGTCTTCAGACAAAGCCTCTCATGCTTTGGCCACAAAATAATGTTTTCTTTATCCTCACATCCCTCATATCATCTGAGATTTGATGCAGTGCCTTCAATACTATACATACATTTTTTTTCATTTTTATATATGTTAAGAAAAGATGAAATACAGTCAGTTGTTAGAAGGGCTTAGTTATAAGATCAAATCTGTGCCTTTTTTCTAGAGGTATTCGCAAGCAGAAGTGTACCTTGGAATATTTCCTCTAAGTATAAATTATTTTAAAAAGTTATTCCCCTACTTAAATGGTCGGAAATAAACATATGCTTTCCACGTACGAGTCAGTGGATATAGGCTTGATTACTGTACTTAAATCAATAAAACCACAAGCAAGCCAATCATGAGATATTGGATTATTTATATTACACAAAAATAGTAAATATTCTGATAATATTCAATGTTGCAAGAGTATTATCACATGAGCACAGGCATGGTTTGTGGCGGCAGTGTAACTTATTATACTCCTTTCAGAATGAAAGAAAAGACAGTACTTCTCCAGAAAAAAAAGGCAGCGTTCATAACCTTAGTTATGTCAGCACCTAGACACAGGAAAATTATGTTAAGAAAAATAAACAAATGATGGATAATTGTATTGACATCAATAAGCAAAAGCAAAAGAAACTAAACACTCCAAAATAAGGAGATGAATTAATTCATTGGGTCACATCAACTCTATAGAATATTTTGTGGAAATTAAAAATGACATTTTGGAATGCTGTGTGCCATCAAGATAAAACAGTATGATACAGAACTGTTAAGCTGAAAAAGAAGAAAGTACAAAGTTTTATTTGGTATATAAATATATTTATGTTAACCATAAGTATTTCGGGAATTGGGAGAAAACATGGCAAAACAAGAATAAAAATGAAGTAGATTTATTAGAATTATGGGATTGTGAGTAATTTTTAATGAGTTTTCATTATTATTAGAAGATTGCACAATAAGTAGAATTTTTTTTTAAACCGCTGAGCACAAGACTCATGTCTTAGAGTCACCAGAGAGGCAATTTATAGTCCTTAATTTTCTAGAGGCCACATAAATTAAACGGTACTCTTTTTATATTATACTTGGATTGGTTTAAGGTCTTATATATCAGTTAACCATTTCAAACGTATGCAGAATGAATTGGAGAAAGGGAACACAATTGAATAGAAAAATTGTTAAGAGCTTTGATGAAATCTGTAACAAGTGTAGACTCTGATGAAGTGGTTTAACACAAACATTTTTCAAGCAAAACTCTATGGTTTGACATCCAGTCCATTTGTGTATATTGAGGGATGTCTGGAGAATTTGCTGTCCATGATACTGAGATAAATGTCTCTGAGAGTTCTTCATTGATAAAATTTGAAGGTTATTTGTGCCCTTCAGGTCAGTTTTAAATTAATCACTCTGAAGCTATGATAGCCCTTATATAACTCTTCAAGTTGAAGCTATATAATTAAACATATTTATTTAAAAATACTATTTCAATAAATATATTTAAAATGCTAGTTCTTTGCCAAAAAAAAAGGATTTTTTTTAAAAAAACAAACAAGATTAATTAGAGGACTGAAATACAGAAGTTAAGAAATTTTAAATCTGTTATCCTTGCATAGCAACTATAAATTTTGTCATTCGATATTTGGAAAATCATCTCTTTTGCTTTGATATTTGAAAAACATTGTATGCATATATTCATTAAAAATAAACCCTACCTTATCCATCTTGTATGGGAAATTGAGAGAGTACTCTTTGCCATTGTCTCATTCTGGAAAATAATAAAAGCAGATGTTGACCTGTGAATGAAAAGGTTACTGCAAGATACGTGTATGTGGGTTCTTTGCAAATGGAATAATATTGGATATACTTATATGTAGACATTGAATATTATTTGGTTCAAAATGTCCATTAAATTTAAACAAATGTTATTCTATGCCTTGTGATATAGCCTTTAAGGTGTCTTATTTTCCAAGTCTTACTAACCTCTGTCAGCTTCAGCAAGGCAAACAATGTAAACCTCAGCAAGATGAATAGCAATTAAGCACTCCTCTGCTCAAAACTGTCTTTAAGTAGGTTTTAGGAAGACAGGAGACAGGAGGAATAGCCCCCCTCTGAAGCTGGTCTTATTCATCTGGCCAAGAGCCTGGAGTGGCATTCTCTAAACAGATTTACTCATTTAGATAAACTTTTGAGGCCAGTTTGTTCTTGACAACTCTCTCCTTAGATCTAGAAACTACCCATACTCTTAGATCAAATAACTCAACCATAGTCAAGCTCTGGTGCTAGAAAGATTATTAATACCACATCTACATCCATTGTCAATCCCTTAATCAATCCCTTCTGTGTCCACAGCCTGGGGTTAGAGAAGGAAGGGTTGGGAGAAGAGGGCATAAAATTGGTTCCATTTCTATGTTTTCATTCTTTGTGTACACTCTTCTTTCAACAGTTAGCAGTTCAATTAGGACAATGTTAAATCATCCACCCCAAAATCTCAAAAACAATAATCATTTGATTGGCGCTTCTACTCGAATTAAGACCAGCACAAGAGTTCCATGGGAATGAACTCCAGAGAAACCTGTTAGAGTGCCATTGCATGCCATTGGATGTTTCTGTATCAGGAAATGATTTACGTGTGCATCACTGTACTATAAGACATTTTTCTATAAAATTAACAGTGATGTTTATGGACAATTTGAGCTAAATAGCAAGCAGGCAAGCAAGATAAAAAGTTCAAGGCAAATCAATACTTTTGATGTAATAGGAAAAAGAGTGTTTGTGTTTAATCTAAGTATGTAAGCTTTACTAACAAGAACATTTGCTTAGACATTTTATCAGGTTTTATTGCTACATTGATCGTGAAACTACAATAAAACCTGTTGAGACTTTATCACCAAATAAGATGTACTGATAAATGGATCAACACGTAATGCATAATGGGTGATGGTGATCACTTTTTAAACACCTCTGCAAATATATTTGATCAATAAATAGACAGCTATTTCCTAAACACTATGTTAGGTACAATTGGCATCATAAAAGATGTAAATATATTCAATACAATCCATAATATTGAGGACATGTTATAGAAATATCCCTAATACCTCAAGGAATATAAGTGACACATGATGGTACAGATAATAAAAAATAGAGGAGTTCATGATACTTGAGCAGTAAAAACATGTTTAATGACAAAAAGTATATTTGAGTTAGGCCTTAATGAAAGATGAGTATCTGGAGAGGTAAAAAAAAGAAGAGAAAGGCATTAAGGGGCACTATGTGCAAAGTCTGCAGGCAGTTGACAGACTGGGAGGCGATTATTACTGTTAAAAAAAAAAAGATTAACAATTAATGTTAGAATATGTACGGAACCTAGGTGATGAAAAAGACAAGAAGCCTAATATGGATATTAATAGACACCAAAGGGGAAACCAAAAGTATATGAAGATATGTTCAATATCATTATGAAGAAAGAAATGAAATTAAAACAATAGTGAATATCCTCTTTGCAAACGTTATTTTAGCAAAAATTAGAAAATAAGATAGTAACAAATATTGCTGAGGATGTTAGGAAAGAAGCATGCTAAGATATTACTGATGGGAATGTAGATTAGTGCAGCTATTTGAGGAATTAATGAAATAACACTATCTAGATCCTATCACCAAGAAATTCACTCCTAGTTTCATCCTCAGAGAAACTAGTGCACAAATACAATGTATGCATTCTGTTGTTGTTGTGATTTTCTGACAGCAGGGAAAGTAATTTAAGTATCTAAATAAAGAATTTAATACAGGACTGAATAGAGTGAAATGTGATGGAAAAATCTCTGAACCATCTAGAATATGATACAATCATTCTGATAAATCTTACATATCTATCATTAAGTTTAAACAAAAGGGAAGAAGCATCCGATTTCTAGTACAATCCAATTTCTGTAATTTTACTACTATAGTAAAACAGTACTATACACAATTTTAGTATTATAGTAAAACAGTACTATACATAATTTTCAGAGATATTTACACGTCTAGAGACAGATAGCAAACACAAGGAGTACACACCTATGGTGGGAAGAGATTAATTGAAATAGGATGACAGAAAAATAAAACTGAGAGTGATTTGCAAGACTGAAGACGAAGCGGGCCATAAACTGGGAGTACTCAACTCTTAATACCTGGGCCCCCAAAAAGAAAGCCAAACAGTCAGCCTCTATGTTTTCTTGGCATAGAGTTATAACTTTGTAAAAGGAACCAAATTTGGTTTGACATCATCTTATATTTTTTAATAAATACTTTGTAGGACCTAGTTTAAATTGGCAGGATTATCAGCCTACTTGGGAACCTAGAATTTTTGTGTTTTTCTTTTATTAAATATAGATCTGAGGAAAAGGAAAAAGTGGGCTGGGTTCAGAGTGTGCACTGTTTAGGCAGCAATGGATCTGGGTTAGAAGATGCTGAGAGTAACAGGCCAAAGCTGAGGGGAAGAGAAATTGACCAACTTCCTCCAGGGAATGTGGGTGAAACCAGATTGACTCAGTGGGAAGAAAATTTGGAGCAGGCAAATCTGTGCCATTCTAGTTTTTTCCACATGCACATTAAAAGTTAACACAGAGGATTCTTGACTGCTGAGAAAACATTCGTCTTTCAACTCTGAGTTGCAAACTGCTGTATCATGCTTGATTTAAGGCACAAACAGAGGCTTCCAACATGTTCCTCTCACCTGTACCAAGCTGGTATGAGTGAGGAAAAAAGAGCTTTCAATTTACCTTTAGCCATCTTCTTAAATAGAAAATAGAGATTGCTAAAAAGGCATGGAAAGAGGTAAAGGGGTGTGGTAAAGAGGATATTATTCTTCCTTCATGCCCCTACATAGTAACTCCTTTATTTAAATTATTCCTTTCTTGCCCAGCTCCTTTGGCTGAGTCTTTGGAGAAGAGGAAAGCTAAGACTAGACCATTGGAAGTAGCCGCCACATGATGGTTGCCCTGAAGAGGCAGGAGAGTTATAGGCTGGTTGAACTCCAGGAATATGATGGAGGCTGCAGCTCCCAGCTTTCTGCTGGTCAAGAATGATGGGTTGACCCCAAGCTGAGCAGGCTTATGGTTCCCAAGGGAAACTTGCCTTCAGGGTTTCAGGAAGCTAAGAGTGGCACAGTGAGGAGGGACAATCAGTGCTACCTGGTATTCATCTCAGTCTCTGAGGCTGTATCCCAAGACTGTTTTCTTTAAAATCAGAGGAACCCAGATATTGGTGTCACAGCATCTTTAATTTAACTGCCTCAGGATCTGTATGCTACCCAAGTGGTGGCATGAAATCCACTGCAAATTCTTCCTCCAGCTCCTGCCCTGCTCAAATCCATCCCCGGTGCATTTTCTCGGCTGTGTCTCTCTCCCCTTTAAGCCCCATCCTTGGCTCTTGGTCTAAAATTTCATCCTCTATGTCAACTCCCTACATAATTCCCCCCTTCTTAATATACTGATTCTATTATAATGGTTAGTGGCCCATGCATCATTCTATTTTTCTGGTACAAGCCTGACATTTGATTCCTCCCTTTAAGCATGCAAGCATTTGTGGAGTTGTGAAAATATTGGGTTGATGCTTTGATGAAGGGCATTAATGGGGAAATAAGCATAGAAGAAACTCCAGAGTATAAGGTATTATTTTGTGTGAGAATTGAAGCTGAATCTTCTTTCCTTTTCTTCAACTGATATGAACTATGAATTGTTCTTATCACATGAATGACCAGAACTCCCAAAGCTGCTTGAGTAGCCTCTCATCATGCCACTATGAAAAGGGAGTGTCAGGTCACTGTATGAACTCATACTGTCACAAGAAGACATTATGATTATTGACTTTCATGTGAGTTGCTTATAATTTTATACCTAATTGCTATGCTATACAATAATGATTATGTAGACCATTAAATGGTTCCTTAACATTTTATGTCTTTTATTTGATTAGTACAGCAAACTCTACTCATGTGTGCGCTACGTTCATAGTTTATTAAACATGCAACATGGTTTTCTGCCCATAGAGCTTGATCTCTCCTAGTCTAGACATGAGTAAATTAAAAATTACATAGTCGAGTGATCAGCATCATTGCAGAGTGAACCTTCCCCCTTAGACTATCCCCCACAAGATACAACAAAAAAGACATTCATATACCAATAGAGGACATTCACACAACACAAAAGACATCTGAGAGACCCACGCAGCCTTACATCTGAAGGTGGAGGTGCTGGAAACCCCAGAGGAAGTGGAAGGAGGTAAGGAGAACTCCTCTCCTTACCCAACCACAGTGACCCTGGGACTGAGACCACATGGCTCTCTGAGAGAGGGGAGGGGTGGCCCTCCATGGGAACTGTCACTCTCCAAGTTCTCTCACAGCTGGGGGGAAATTCCCACACAAAGGGGACTGAACGATTGCAGCTGTGCCTTCATCAAGCTAGCACCCCAGGAGAGCAGATAGTGAGAGAAGTGTGAGAAGCCTCCAGGCATGCAGGCAAAAGAAAAAGCCCCTCCCCTGTGGGACCACATGCCTCTCAGAGTGGGGGGAGGGGCGGCCCTCTGTGGGAAAACTGTCAGTCTCCAAGTTTTCTCACAGCCTGTGAGAAATTCACATATGGAGGGGATGGACCGTTGTGGAGGTGTGTTCATCAAGCTAGCACCCCAGGAGAGCAGATAATGAGGGAAAAGTGAGAAGCCCCCGGGGATCCAGCAGGCGAAAGGAAGAGCCCCTCCCCCCGCCTGCCACTCCAGCACAGCTGGTCAGCCACAGCACATGCAGATCACGGTGGGCTCAGAATACACAGATCTTGACCCCCACCCACTGGTGGCAGGTGGAAGCTGTGACCAGATATTTTCAGAATGAGGAAAAATAAGTCCATGCCTTAAGCAGTATGTGAAAATATATAAAATCTCCAGACCAGAAGGAAAATGACAAACACCCAGAAACCAATCCTGAAGGCTCAGAAATTTATAATCTAAATGACAGAGAATTCAAAATAGCTATCATAAAAAAGCTCAACTAATTACAAGAAGATACCCATAGACAATTCAAGGAAATCAGGGAATTCTTCACAAAAGCGATTGAAACTATAAAGAAAAAACAATCAGAAATGTTGGAGATGAAAAACACAATGGAGGAGATAAAGAAAAATCTGGAATCTTTATAGAACAGAGCTGACAATATAGAGGAAAGAATTAGCAATATTGAGGATAGGAATGCAGAAATGCTCCAGATGGAGGAGGAGAGAGAACTAAGCCTAAAAAGAAATGAAGAAATTCTTCGAGAAATATCTGACTCAATTAGGAAATGCAACATAAGGATTATAGATATCCCAGTGGGAGAGGAGAGGGAAAAAGGAGCAGAGAGCTTGTTCAAAGAAATAATAGCTGACAATTTCCAAAACCTGGGGAAGGAGCGGAAACACAAGTGAATGAAGTCAACATGTCTCCTAAATATACCAACATGAAAAGACCCTCCCCAAGGCATATAGTAGTAAAGCCGGCAAAAGTCAATGATAAAGAAAAATTATTAAGGGCAGCAAGACAGAAAAATAACATACAAAGGAATTCCTTTCAGGCTCTCAGTCAATTTCTCAGCAGAAACTTTACAGTCTAGGAGAGAGTGGAATGATATATTCAAAATTCTGAAAGACAAAAACTTTCAGCCAAGAATATTGTATCCAGGGAAAATATCCTTCATATATGATGGAGAAATAATAACTATCCCAGATAAAGAAGAGCTAGGGGAGTTCATTGCCACAAGACCCCCACTACAAGAAATGCTCACGAAGGCCCTCATGCCTGAAAAAAAAGGAAAAAGGGATACAAAGCTCTGAGCAAGGAGAAAAATAGGTAAACAAAGTCAGAAAAATTGCAGCTCTCTATCAGAATAGGTTAGCAAGCATTTAATTATAACATCAACGATTAAGGGAAGGAAAACACCAAAAATAAATATAACCTCAGCACTTTAAACACAAACTCACAACACAAGGTGGAATAAGTTGTGACAATAATAACTTAGAAGGGGAAGAGGAAAGGGATGGAATCAACTTAGTCTAAGGAAATAAGAGGCCATCAGAAAATGGACTATCTCATCTAAGAGATTTTTTTATACAAACCTAATGGTTACCACTAAACAAATAGTCAGAACCAAGACACACACAATAAATAAAGAGAAAACTATCACACAAAACTACCAGACTGAAGTGGTAGTCCAAAACACATGGGATGAGAAACAAAGGAAATGCAAAAGAACCAGAAAATGAGTGATAAAATAGCAACATTAAGCCCTCATATATCAATAACCACTCTAAATGTAAATGGACTGAATTCTCCTATCAAAAGACACAGAGTGGTGGGATGGATTAAAAAACAAGATCCAACAATATGCTGCCTCCAGGAGACACATCTCAGCTCTAAAAACACAGGCTCAGAATGAAGGATGGAAGACAATACTCCAAGCCAATGGCAAACAAAAGAGAGCAGATGTTGCCATACTTAGACAAAGTTGACTTCAAGATAAAAGAGGTAATGAGAGACAAAGGGGGCAATATATAACGATAAAAAGGACACTCCATCAAGAAGACATATCACTTATAAATATGTATGCACCCGGGGCCGGCCTGGTGGCACGAGCGGTTGGGTGCGCGCACTCCGCTGTGGCGGCCCAGGGTTCGCCAGTTCGGATCCTGGGCACACACCGACGCACCGCTTGGCAAGGCATGCTGTGGCAGCGTCCCACATAAAGTAGAGGAAGATGGGCACAGATGTTAGCCCAGGGCCAGTCTTCCTCAGCAAAAAAAAAGGAGGATTGGCAGATGTTAGCACAGGGCTGATCTCCTCACACACAAAAAAATTATATATATATATATGCACCCAACACAGGACAACCAAAGTATATAAAGCAACCATTAACAAACATAAAAGGAGAGATTAATGACAACAAAATAATAGTAGGAGATCTTAACACCCCACTTACATCATTGGATAGATGATCCAGACAGAAAGTCAATATGGCAATAGTGGACTTAAGTGAAAAACTAGATGAGATGGACTTAAAAGATATATATACAGCACTCCACCCAAACACAGCAGATTACACATTCTTCTCAAGTGCACATGGAACATTCTCAAGGATAGCCCATATGTTGGGAAACAAGGCAAGCCTCTATAAATTTAAGAATATTGATAACATAACAAGCATCTTTTCCGACCACAATGCTATGAAACTACAAACCAACTATAAAAAAAAACTGGGAAGGTGACAAAGATGTGGAGACTAAACAACATGCCACTGAACAACCCAATGGATAATTGAAGAAATTAAAGGAGAAATCAAAAAATATCTGGAGACAAATGAAAATGAAAATACACCATACCAACTCATATGGGATACAGCAAAAGTGGTCCTGAGAGGGAAACTCATAGCAATACAGGCCCACCTTAACAAACAAGAACTAAAAAACTTCTGAACAGCAAAGGAAATCATCAACAAAACAAAAAGACAACCTAACAATTGGAAGAAGATATTTGTAACCCATATATCTGATAAGGGGTTAATATCCAAAATATATAAAGAACTCATATACCTCAACAACAAAAAAACTAATAACCCAATTAAAAAATGGGCAAAAGACCTGAACAGACATTTCTCCAAAGAAGATATACAGATGGTCAACAGGCACATGAAAAGATATTCAGCATCATTAACTATCAGGGAAATGCAAATCAAAAATACAATGAGATATCACCTCATGCCCGTCAGAATGTCTATAATTAACAAGATAGGAAGCAACAAGTTTTGGAGAGGATGTGGAGAGGAGGGAACTCTCATACACCACTGGTGGGAGTGCAAACTGGTGCAGCCACTATGGAAAACAGTATGGAGAAAAATTAAAGATAGAACTACCAGACGATCCAGCTATTCCATTGCTGGATATTTATCCAAAGAACATGAAAACACAAATGCGTAAAGATACACGCACCCTTGTGTTCATTGCAGCATTATTCACAATAGCCAAGACTTGGAAGCAACCTAAGTGCCCATCAAGGGATGAATGGATAAGGAAGATGTGGTATATATACACGACAGAATACTACTCAGCCGTAAGAAATGATGAAATCCAGCCATTTGTAACAACATAGGTGGACACTGAGGGTATTATGCTAAGTGAAATAAGTAAGAGGGAGAAGGTTAAATACTGTATGATCTCACTCATAAGTAGAAGATAAAAACAACAAAAAACAAACACGTAGAGACAGAGATTGGATTGGTGGTTACCAGAGGGGAAGGGGGGAAAGAGGAGGGCGACAGAGAGGATTAGCCACATGTGTGTGGTGATGGATTGTAATTAGTCTTTAGGTGGTGAATATGATGTAATCTATGCAGAAATAGAAGTATAATGATGTACACCTGAAATTTATACAATGTTATAAACCAATGTTACCGCAATAAAAAGAAAAAGAAAAAGAAAACAAACAAGAAAAATCTCAAATAAGCAACCTTAAACTATACATAACAGAATTAGAAAAGGAAGAACAAACAAAGCCCAAAGTCAGGAGGAGAGAAATAATAAAAGTTAGAGCAGAAGTAAATGAAATTGAAACCAAAAAGACAGTAGAAAGGATCAATGAAACAAAGAGCTGGTTCTTTGAGAAGATAAACAAAATTGACAAACCCTTAGCCAGACTCACAAAGAAAAAAAGAGAGAAGGCTCAAATAAATAAAATTAGAAATGAAAGAGGAGAAATTACAATGGATACCACGGAAATACAAAGGATTATAAAAGAATACTATGAAAAACTATACGCTAACAAATTGGACAATCTAGAAGAAACAGATAAATTCTTAGACTCATATAACCTCCCAAAACTGAATCAAGAAGAAATAGAGACTCTGAATAGACCAATCACAGGTGAAGAGATTGAAACAGTAATCAAAAACCTCCTAAAAAATAGAAGTCCAAGACCAGATGGCTTCTCTGGAAACTTTTAGCAAACATTCAAAGAAGATTTAATACCTATCCTTCTCAAACTATTTTAAAAAACAGACGAAGATGGAACACTTCCTAACATCATTCTGTTACCAAAGCCAGACAAGGACAATACAAAGAAGGAAAATTACAGGCCAACATCACTGATGAACATAGATGCAAAAATCCTCAACAAAATATTGGCAAACTGAATACAGCAACACATTAAAAAGATCATACACCATGATCAAGTGGGATTTATACCAGGGACACAGGAATGGTTCAGCATCCATGAATCAATCAATGTGATACATCACATTAACAAAACAAGGAATAAAAACCACATGATCCTCTCAATAGATGCAGAGAAAGCATTTGACAAAATCCAACATCCATTTATGATAAAAATTCTCAACAAAATGGGTATAGAAGGAAAATACCTCAACATAATAACAACCATAGATGACAAAACCACAGCCATTATCATACTCAACAGGGAAAAACTGAAAACCTTCCTCTGAGAACAGGAACAAGACAAGGATGCCCACTCTTGCCACTCTTATTCAACATAGTAGTGGAGGTTTTGGCCAGAGCAATTAGGCAAGAAAAAGGAATAAAAGGACTCCAAATAGGCAGTGAAGAAGTGAAACTTTTGCTGTTTCCAGATGACATGATTTTATATATAGAAAACCCTAGGGGCCAACCCAGTGGCACAAGCAGTTAAGTGCGCACGCTTCACTGTGGCAGCCCGGTGTTCGCTGGTTCATATCCCGGGCCTGCACCGATGCACTGCTTGGCAAGCCATGCTGTGGCGGCGTCCCATATAAAGTGGAGGAAGATGGGCACGGATGTTAGCCCAGGGCCAGTCTTCCTCAGCAAAAAAGAGGAGGATTGGCAGATGTTAGCACAGGGCTGATCTCCTCACACACACACACACAAAAAGAAAACCCTAAAGAATACATTGGAAAACTATTTGAAATAATCAACAACTACAGCAAAGTTGCAGGGTACAAATCAACTTACTAAAATCAGTTGTATTTCTATATTCTAATAAGAAACTAACAGAAAGAGAACTCAAGAAGACAATCCCATTTACAATCACAACAAAAAGCATAAAACATGTAGGAATAAATTTAACCGAGGAAATGAAAGACCTATACAATGAAAACTATAAGACATTATTTAAAGAAATCAATGGTGACATAAAGAAATGGAAAGGTATCCCATGCACATGGATTGGAAGAATAAACCTAGTGAAATGTCCATACTACCTAAAGCAATCTACAGACTCAATGCAATCCCAATCAGAATCCCAATGACATTCTTCACAGAAAGAGAACAAAGAATACTAAAATTCATATGGGGCAATAAAAGACCCCAAATAGGTAAAGCAATCCTGAGAAAAAAGAACAAACCTGGAGGCATCACAATCTCTAACTTCAAAATATACTACAAAGCTATAATAATTAAAACAGCATGGTACTGGTCCAAAAACAGACACACAGATCAATGGAATAGAATTTGACAGCCCAGAAATAAAACCACACATCTATGAACAGCTAATCTTTGACAAAGGAGCTAAGAGCATAGAATGGAGAAAGGAAAGTCTCTTCAATAAGTGATGCTGAGAAAACTGGACAGCCACATGTGAAAGAATGAAAGCAGATTATTTCCTTTTGTCATACACAAAAATTAACTCAAAATGGATCAAAGACTGGAAGGTAAGACCTGAAACTATAAAACTCCTGGAAGAAAATATAGGCAGTACACTGTTTGACAAGGGTCATAGAGGGATCTTTTCAAATTCCATGTCTACACAGACAAGGGAAACAAAAGAAAAGATAAACAAGTGGGACTTCATCAGATTAAAGAGCTTCTGCAAGGCAAAGGAAGCCAGGATCAAAATGAAAAGACAACCTACCAGCTGGGAAAAAATATTTGCAAATCATATATCTGACAAGGGGTTAATCTCCGTAATATATAAAGAACTCACACAACTGAACAACAAAAAAACAAACAACTTGATCAAAAAATGGGTAGAGAATATGAACAGACATTTTTCCAAGGAAGACATACAGATGGCCAATAGGCATGTGAAAACACGTTCAACGTCACTAATCATCAGGGAAATGCAAATCAAAACTACACTAAGATATCACCTTACACCCGTTAGAATGGCTATAATCACCAAGACAAAAAATAACAAATGTTGGAGAGGTTATGGAGAAATGGGAACACTAATTCACTGCTAGTGGGAATGCAAACTGGTGCAGCTTCTATGGAAAACAGTATGGAGATTCCTCAAAAAATTAAAAATAGAAATACCTTGTGATCCAGCTATCCCACTTCTGGGTATTTATCCAAAGAACTTGAAATCAACAATCCAAAGAAGCTGTGCACCCCTATGTTCATTGCAGCATTATTCACTATAGCCAAGAAATGGAAGCAACCCACATGTCCTTCGACTGATGAGTGGATAAAGAAGATGTGGTATATATACAATGGAATACTACTCAGCCATAAAAAAGACAAAAATCATCCCATTTGCAACAACATGGATGGACCTGGAGGGTATTATGTTAAGTGAAATAAGCCAGACAGAGAAAGACAAACACTGTATGATTTCATTCATATGTGGAAGATGAACTAATACACAGACAGAGAGAACAGTTTGTTGGTTACCAGGGGTGGGCACAAGGGGTGAAGCCATGCATTTATATGGTGACTGACAAACAACAATGTAGAACTAAAATTTCACAATGTTATAAACTACCATGACATCAGTAAAAAAAAATATGTAGTCTTTTTTTTTACTTTCTCTTTTTGCCTTATATTGGAACATAGAGAAGGAACCACCAGACTGTTACCAGAAATTTCACGTGAATATAATGCAATCAAGACTGACTTAAAATACACATTTTGAGAAAATGAATACTTTGGGTGCCATGATAAATGGCTTGAGTCTTTCGGCATCTCAGCTCTAGGACTTACTGGCATGTAGCATGAGTGCAAATGCCCTCATTCTGGGTACACAGTTCAGTCAACTTCAATGTGTGTTAACTGGCAGCATACATTCATAATGGTGACAACAAATAGAAGCATATCCTTCTAAACAACATAAACTAACCTAGGCTTGAGAACTTTGTAATACGTTATTCATTCCCTTTAACAAATCCAAAAGATGGAACTCTATTTCACACACAAGAACATTTCATATACTTGAGGAAATGTTGATTGCATGGAATCAATTTGTGATGATAAATTCAAATTCAGGACCTAATAGCCAATCTTTCTTTTGTGTGTGAGGAAGATCAGCTCTGAGCTAACATCCATGCCAATACTCCTCTTTTTGCTGAGGAAGACTGGCCCTGGGCTAACATCTGTGCTCATCTTCCTCCACTTTATATGGGACACCACCACAGCATGGCCCGACAACCAGTACATCGGTGTGCGCCTAGGATCTGAACGTGGGCCGCCAGCAGCAGAGCAAGCGCACTTAACCGCTATGCCAGGGGGCTGGCCCCTCCAATCTTTTTTTTTATTAGAACCACTCCAAACATTACCAAATAGAAACCATCTTAAGAGAGTGACTTAAATTGAGATTAAGTAATTTGCACTGTTAAATTAACAATTCAGTGGAGGTTATATTTGAACGCTCAGCTGGTGAAATCTAGTTCTGGCTTAGCTTTTGAATTTCCTAATGGACTTCAACAACATGGATCTGCAACCCGTTGCTCATGTTAGTTGTTCTAAATTCTCTTTATTTCTCAGTTATTCTATTATTCTGCTTTGCTAGCTTATTGATATCCTCAATTTCTCCACAATAGTTTTAACATGTTTTTCTAGTAGTTCCAGATCTCCTGTGACCTTTCACTTTATTCACGCAATCTCATTTTCATTAATAGTTGACTTATGTGAGAATTTATTCTCAAAACTTCCTGTGGTTTGAGATGTTTTTCCCTCATTTTTGACTTGGCTACTTGTAGCAATGAAAGGAGGAAGTATTTAATTTATTGTAATTCTAATACATCTTTTCTTTCTTTACCATTGTCAAATATATTACAATGATGTAAATTCCATTTGTTGTGAGAACAGTTTTGCAAATGATGACATTCAGCACTTGGAATTATTTTAAATAATTATAAAAAATATATGTACAAGTGCATTTTTATCAAGTTTGTCATTCCTAAATAAAAATATGAAAACAAATAGACTGAATTACCCAAAGACTAGAAAATATAATCAAAAGAAGATAAAGAAACAACACAAACAGACTCTCCCTGTAGAACTTTAAGTAGCTAGCAATTCTGCATTAACATAGAAAAACAAAGAGGCCTGATTGCTGTAATGGTTAATTATATGTGTTAACTTGGCTAGACCATGATGACCAGTCACGTGGTCACTAATCTAGATTTTTCTGTAAAGGTATATTTTAAGATGTGATTAACATTTATAATCAATTGACTTTAAGTAAAGCACATTACCCTCTATAATGTGAGTGGGCCTCATCCAATAAATTGAAATGCTTAAGAGAAAAGACTGAGGTTTCCTGAAGAAGAAGGAATCTTTCCTCCAGATTGCAACATAAAAATTCTCCCTGAGTTTCCAGCCTTTGGACTTAAGAATGCAACATCAATTCTTGCCTGAATCACCAACCAGCCAGCTTGTCCTGTAGATTTTGGACTTGCCATCTGTCAGCCCTCACAATGGCATGAGCCAATTCCTTAAAATCAATCTCTCTCTCTCTCTTTCTCTCTCTCCATCCTATTTCTTCTTGGTTCTCTTTAGAACTCTTGACTAATACAATGGCCACTATACAATCTTCCCAATTTTATCATAAAAAACAAACAGGAGTTACCCAGACCATAATTATTCATAATCGAGATACATGAAGATGTTTCCTCTTGTCGGGGGAAGAGGAAGAATCTCCCTCTGCCCTTTCCCTTAAGGTTCTTATCGCTGGCCAAATAATTAACAAGACAGGTTAGCAGGAGAAAATAATACCAAGTTTAATAACATGTATACATGGGAGAAAGCAGGGACACTGCATTTCTCAACACAATAGCAGAAATTCTCGTCTTAAATACCATGTTCAGCCAACGACAAAGGAGGATTTTGGAGGTGGGGGGAGTCAGTTACAGGAGATTACCACTAAAGCACTGTAAACAAGAGTAAGGTTATTATGCAGCTTTAAGGCCTCAACTTCCACATTGATAAGCCTCTAGAAATGAGGCCATCCCCCCCCCTTCCCAAAACAGAGAGGGAGATACCTTTACAAATGGAGATTTCCCTTATAAATGTAAATGATTGTCTGGCAGCTCCTCGCAGGGCCATCCAGAGAATGTGGCCAGAGAGACAGAACTTCTGATAAGAGGGGCTTGTTGGTGCCTTTCCTATTGTAACCTCCATCCTACATTATCTTTACAGCCATCATGATAGATCTGTTCCAGGAAGGAGCCACCATGTCAAATTCTTTGGCAGTTAGTGGGGGAGGTCAAATGTCCTCAGAGAAAACAACCAAGGTAAAGAGATAGATTTCAGGGTGGCCAAATCTTGATCTCCCACACTCTTCTTACAAGATCACCCCTCATTTGTGATCAAATCATTTTCTGGACAGAGGTCTCAATTAGAACCATCATTGGCAAAAGGTCATTAACATGGATATTTGTAATTTTACCCTGAAAGCTGATGTTATATTAATAGAGGAGAAATCTTGTGATGTTTGCTCAACCCATAGTCTATTTTGTTTTTCTGAAAATTTCCCTCCCGTCTCATAGAGTTAGACCACCTCCTGTCCTGTTTGCACTAAGCGAAACACACTCTGTCATTGCTGATTGGGCCAGAGATGATCACTGGATTCAGGCTGAACTGACAATGTCTTTCTCTCTCAGGGATCTGCAGGCGGGTTTCAAAGTCTACAGCTTCTGCAAGTCTTCTTGGGAATGGAGAGAAAGCTGGTTTCAGAGAAAAAGGAGATAAAAATAAAGCAAACGTAATAAAAAGCAGAGACAACTTTTCAGGACCCAGAACAAAGGGAGAAACTAAAATCTAAAAATTAGTAATTTTTAACTGCAATTAATAATTATGTTTATTAAAAGTAGAATCAATAATAACCAGATTCAGTTCCTGAAGAGGTTTGTATATATGTCTCTCTTCAAATTCCATGAAATATCTCAGGAACCTTACACTAAATTCCTTCCTCTTTTTCATCCTCCTCCCACTTCTTTGTTTTCTTCTTCAAGCTAATTTGAGTGGCTTAACCACAAGAGCTGTGATTAAGATATATGATGTTTCCTTTTGATAAAATTAACTATCATTTTTATCATTTGCTGCCTTATATTTCTATTCTTAAGCTTTTTGTTGTTGTTGTTCTGAGGAAGATTCACTCTGAGCTAACATCTGTGCCAATCTTCCTCTATTTTGTGTGTGGGTCAATGCCACAGCATGGCTGCTGATGAGTGGTGTAGGTCCATTCCCGGGAACCAAACCCAGGCCACCAAAATGGAGCGTGCCGAACTTAACCACTAGGCCACAGGGCCAGCCTCCCTTAAGCATTTTGAAGAGATAAAGATCATTTCTTCCACTTTTAATTCTTCCACTTTTAATTCCACTTTTAAGTCACTTCATGAATCACATCATCATTTTTCTTTTTTATTTTTTTTTGTAAGATTAGCCCTGAGCTAACATCCGTTGCCAATCCTCCTCTTTTTGCTGAGGAAGATTGGCCCTGGGCTAACATCCATGCCCATCTTCCTCTACTTTATATGATATGCCACCACAGCGTGGCTTGACAAGTGGTGTGTCAGTCTGTGCCGGGGATCCGAACCTGAGAAACCCGGGCCACTGAAACAGAGAGAGCAAACTTAACAGCTACACCACTAGGCCGGCCCCACCATTTTTCCTAATAGCATTGAATATGTTACTAAAACAAAAAAAACTCAGATGATGCCAAAACGTAGGTTTTGATTTTTATTGAATGTTTTAATTAAGATCTAAAGAACAAAGGGTCACAAATCAAGCTGTGAAAAGTCTAGAATTGATTATATTGTGAAACAGCTGCAAATAGTCCAAAATATACTAACTGGGAAAATGATTCAAAATTAGTATAGAAAATGTATCAAGGAAAGAAATAAAGTGATTAGAACTTAAATTTGATAGCATTTGAGGTAGGAGTTAGATGTGGGGTCTATTGGTAAACATTTCTTATCCAATCTTCTGGATCTCATCCAATCTTATCTAAGGTTATCCAGTCCAAATAGGACCATTGCTATGGGCAATGAGAGAGCTCAGTCGGAGCAGAACAAGTAAGTATGGAGTTACTGCATGGCATCTTTGGACACCTATAGGTTTGTGAGATAGAAAGTCAATACCTTTAGCAATTATCCAGCTTATCCATTGCTTCAGTTTAATCAAGAAACTGTAGGTATAGTCCACCTGATAGTGACCTGGGCTTCCTCAAAATAGACGTCTGTATCAGGAATAATCTCTTCTGTCCCTGATGCATGGTTTTCTTTTATGAGAAAGTTCAGAAAAAAGCAAAATCTTGACTCTTCCCCAGAAATATGTTCCATCTCAGGAGTGGTAGTAAAACAGTGTTTGTAAAGCATGCTGTATGAGACATAATTTTAAGAAGAGCAAAAATAATAACTACACATTTTATTATTCCAGAGAGGAAGTGATATAATGACACTAATGTATGCAAAAATTTAGAGATGAATAGTTTTAGGTAGTGAATTTGTCATTTCAGATTTGTGTGACAAAATTTTCAATGAGCCAATCATATCTGAATGTTTCTAAATAATAATTACACTGACGTCAGATATATTTAGCTGATTAGTATATCAAAATCTCTTTAAAATAATTCATAAATGACTCACCATTTCATAGGCTCAATCTATGAAGCAGAAATGCAGGCATATTAACTGAAAAAGTATCTTCTAAAGATGTTCCTGAATGTATGACTTTGGCTGCTTATCTATTTCAAAAATCTTTGTATTTATAGGATGTCTATCACCTACACTTAAATGAAGATGTCCATGTAGCACAGTTCCATTGAATAACAACTTGTTATTCATTAATATGGCTTTGGTTATTTGTTTCTTTGTACTAAGGAAACTATGACATCAAGCATCTCCTGTTTAATTCACAGATGCTTAGAATTATTTGAATCTAATGTAAATATCCTTATAAATCCTAAGTGAAGGAAGTTGGTCTCAAAATCTTCATCCATTTACAGTATTCTCTGGTTGAATGAAGGGTAACGTTGAGTGCAGTATGGCATCTAATATGCAGACTTGTCCTATGTACCCGCTCCCATCCCCACCGGCCCACAACTTAGTTGTCTCGGGGAAGTCTTCAATTAAAAAGAAAAAGAATTTAAAGAGTGGTTCACATAACACCTTCTGTGGGGTGCAAGGGCTGTGAAACGAATGGGCCCAGACACAGGAGAAACAGATTCTCCTCATTGCAGTAGGCGGCATATACCACGCCTTAGGCAATTGTGTACAATAGGTGGTGCTGGAGACAACAGTAATGGTCATATCAGGGCCTGGTGACTTGGCTATGTGTGATTGGTAGAGTTAAGGTTGCAGTGCTTCTCTCTTTGCTATAGCAGTTTCTCTTCATTGAGGGTTCTTAGAAGCATAACCCAGTTTTGGCATTTTCAGGCTGCTGTGTGCAGCAGCTCTCATCACTCTGACAACACCAAGATCCAACATTCAGGTGACTGTGACTAAAGAACCAGCAAGAGAAGACAACTCAACAGCCAGCCCCAGTGGTAAGAGTGAAGATTCCTTCATGATGCTTGGGGAAAACAGGGCCTTCTGATAACTTCAATCCTTATTTAGTAGTGCACATCCTTTCATCTGCCACAGCCTACATATCACTCCCTCAGAGAAGCCTTCCCCAACTATGCTCCTTCAATGGACACATCACACTTTTACTTGTTTAGTGCCTGTCTCTTCTCCTAATTAATAATTGGCAGGAAAACTTTTACCTGGTTTGTCTTGTTCCCTGTTCTATCCCCAGAGCCTGGCATATAAAAGGGGCTTAAAACCTATTTGTTGAATTAATAAAAAATATATCCTGGCTGGGCCAATCCCAATGTCCCTAGAGGTCTTCCATATGCAATAAGCAAACAAAGCCACCTTGAATATAATAGAATGTTCCATGGTACATAAATAGGGACTGAGCTCTATCTCTTAATTAGCCAGGGGCATAGGAAGCCCTTGGGAAAGAAGTTAAACCATGCTCTCAGTCAAGGCTCATGCACATATGCATTGGTCTAAAATTATATAGAGATGGCAAAATGGTACTGGGAGAGGGCAATGGTGGAACTGGAGCAAGTCAGATGGCCAGGAGACCTAACTTATCCATGAGATGAAATCACCTTAACCCAAATGTTCCTTGGGCCCTTACGCATGTGAGCCTGACATAATGCTGGTTACACAAATTGCCCCCAGATCTATTGAAAAGAGCCCTTCTTCAAGCTAAGAGAAAAGACCACAATCTTATCTAGCTGTAAATCTCTCTAGAAATGTCTATGTGGGTGGGAAGGAGCAGGACATTCTCATATATAATCAGAGCTGCTCTCTATCTTCTTTGGCTAAAACTCTTCCAGTCACTGATGTTGTTTCTCCCTGGACCTCATAATACATGTCAGATACTACGCTAGTGCCTCAGAAGCCAATGGTGAAGGAAACAAAACAAAACAAAATGTAATTTCTGCCAAGGAACTTTGTCGAGTAGAGGAGACAGACATGAAATCAGACCATTTCAAGCCTAATTGCTAAGTACTGTGATCAGAATAGAGGACTCTGGGAGCAGAGAGAGGTCACCCAATGTATTATCAGGGAGGGCTTCTCAGAAGAAGTGGCATCTAGGCTGAGACCTACAGAATAAGTAATGGTAGGTTCCAAGTCCAGGCAGAGGGCAAAGCCTGTGCAATGGTTTGCACTGCATAGTGTATTGGAGAAATAGATATCAATTGTTCAGTACAGCTAATTGAGAGTGCAAGGTCAGAAGTGGCAAAGGGCATAAGTCAGGACTCAGAGATAACCGAAGCCAGATCATGAGGGCACGAGAAGCTGTGGCAAGAGGCTAGACTTCATCCTGGAAGCATTTGAAAGCTATCAAGGGTTTTAAATTGGTAAGTGATAGCCATCAGTCTTGCATTTTAGAACAACGGCTTTGGCTGTAGATAGTGAAAAAGGATCAGAGGATTGAAGACTGAATGTAGAGAAACAAGTCTGGGAGCTGCTGCAAACTTATAATAATACCAATGGCAGATAAGAGTGGTCTGAATGCCGAGACAGAGAATATGGCAAACTCGAACGAGAAGTAAGTCTCAAGATGTGTTAAGGATTTGTTGATTGATTTGAGTTAGAGGATAAGGCAGAGGGAAGATTCTTTTACTTAGGCATCTGGATCAGTAACAACATTCTGACTCTGCAGAAGGAGAATCCACAGGGCCTGAGTGATGTTAGCTCATGGCTGGTATGTGCTGCTGCATGACACGGGCACAAGGAAGATGCTGACAGACACCTTTCACAGTGCTGAGTGGGATGTTCCCTGCCTTGCACAGTTCTAGGGACAGCACCAGCTATAAGACCGTCCACTTCAAGATTTAAGAGGCAGATCTTCATGAGCTCTTTGTACAGCTACCCTCAGCCTACCTCTGTGGCATCAACATTATTTCCACAATCTACTTAAGAAACCAACGCCCTTACCTGAGCCCACTGCTTCCCCTGATACTCGCTCAAATGGCTGCTTTCTGGTATTCTTTTCCACATCGTGGATACTACTTCAACTGGAGATGCTTTCCTGTTTCTCATTTCATAGAAGCATAGAAGCAATGGGAAGAGAACTCACATACTCTCCCAAAGCTACACTGCTCACTCTATCTGCATCTGGAACCACAGACTCTGACATTTCTCGGGTGGCAGAAAATGAACTTCTCCATTTCTTCCCTGGATTCCAATGCCTCTCACCCATTTGCCCCTTCTCCATCTTCTTGTTCTCAGTAAATAATATCTCTGTTTATCCAGCTTCTCAAGCAAAATGCCTTTTAGTCCTTGGTTCCTTGCTTTTTCTCATCCTACAGATCCAATCCAACAATAAGCCCTGTGAGCTGTTGGGAAGGAAAAATTCTTCATCTACGCTTCTAGATTCTCCTGGCTGGTCTAAGGATTAAATTGACATGAGACAGATTAACAGGAGAAAATCAAATTTAATTTTGTACTTACAGAGGCTCCATATGAATATGAGGCAAGAAGACAGGCAATTGAGGCTTATATACTACTCAGCACTAAGGAAAAGGGGGTAGGGGTCTGGGACTTCAAAGAAGTGGAGAACAATTCAAAGGGAGATGGGAAAGCAAATGTTTGGCAAACAATGTTTGCCATGCCATGCAGAGACAAAGGCACACAGAGAGGACCTTGATCAAGCAGGCCTTGCTAAGTTCCCCTCAGTTTACCACACCTAGCTCACATTCTTTGTAATTACATCTGGTGATAGTTCTTCTTCCTGGAAAAGGCCCACTATCTAAATTCCTTTAGGCAGTTAAGGAAGAGGTAAAAGAAAAACTTACTGAGTTTTCTTTTTCTTAAAAATAATCAGCCTAATATAATCCTCATGCCAAAGAGACCTATTTTGGAGTGGCAAATTTTGCCCTCCTATAGAGCAAAAATATATCCCCAAACCCACTTTTTGCCACTTCCTCTGCCACCACTCTAGCCCAGCCATCATCCACTGCAAAGACCCTACTGTGATAGCATCCTCCCAGGTCGTCTCTGTGCTGATCATAACCCCCCAGGGTTTATTTTCCATATAGCATCAGAAGCCATCTTTTAAAATATGTATCTGGGCACATCAGTTCACCACTCAAAACCTTCCAATGACTTCCCCTTATACTCAAATAAAATCCTAACCCCTTTACAGGCCTACAAAGCCCTACAAGATATGGTCCCTGTCGTTCTCTGCACCAACAGTACACAACCTTCTGATCCATGGATTCACATCAGAGACATAGGCCTTTTCCTCAAACTCTCATTTCTGCCTTACAGTCTTTCTCACCTCTCTGCCTCAAATACTCTGTCCAAAGATATTAAAATGACTAATTTCCCCAGTTCAATGAGGACTTTGCTTAAATGTTACCATGTCATTCAGAGTTCAACTACAGAAGCAGAGAGAGAGAGAGAAATTTATTAGAGAAAATGGCTTATGCAATTGTGGGAGCTGGCTTAGCAAGCCCAAAGTGTATAGAGCAGGCCTTCAGGGAGGGAAGATCATGAGTAGATTATAACTCCACAGGCATGAAACTGTGACCACAGGCAGAACTGCTCCTGTCTCTCAGGAAAGCCCCCGTCTTAATTTTAAGGCCTTCCAACTAATTAAGTCAAGCTTTTCCAGAATCGTACCCTTACTTAAAGTCAACTGATTAGTAAATTTGATTACATCTGCACAATTTCTTCACAGGAGTATCTAGGTTACTGTTTGATTGAATAACTGGGGACTATAGCTTAGCTAAATTGACACATCAAAAAACCATCACAGTCACCTGTTCAGAGACAGCTTCCATAATCAAAGTGGCCATAACAGGACTCTGCCAACCTCCTTACTCTCTATGCCCATAGCCTGCTTTATTTTTTTCATAGCATATGTTACAAGCTGATATTATGTATGTATTTGTTTATTTTATGATTCCTCCAGTAGCTCTAAGAAATCAGAGATGTTCTTTCATTCCACAGTCTATAATCATTTAAGATTTTTTTCAAACCAATGAACAAATTAACTAATAAAATGATCACTATAAATGTACTCAGAAAGAGGGGTCTTCAGGGTGTGATGTAATTCCCTACTCAGAACTCTATTATAACTGTTTGGCAATTAGTGTGGTTAGACATTTTACTAAGGACTTGTTGGGGAGAAGAGATTTTAAAGGTGTTGTCATCTATAACTCAAATTGAGGAAGCAAGGGCTGGTCATGATCTGTTTTATTTTAGTCTAAAATGTTTTAAGGGGACTTTTTTTCTAATGCATGATTATTTCACTCTGATCAGGACTTCTGACCTCTGTTAACATTTTCTCTCTACAAGTCCAATCTTAGCTACTCTTCTGACCATGAAAGAGCACCTCTTGTAGATTCAGAAACTAACAACGTAGTCTTCATATAGAAAGAAAGGAAGGAAGGAAGGCAGGAAGGCAGGAAGGGAGGAAGGAAGGAAGGAAAGAAGGAAGGAAGGAAGGAAGGAAGAATGGAGGGATGGAAAGAGCCTAAAACTAATTCATGCTCAATTTCAATTTTTCTTTTGCTTGCTTATTTTTCCCTTTAGTTTCAATGGGCAGAATACAGTGGACCAAACTGCTGTTTGTAATCATTGTGTTTTTAATTTATACAAGTGTCTTTAAAAATACAAAAAACATTGTTGTCAATAAATTTCACTTCGTTCAATTTAATGGGTTGTTAAAGGGAATGGCCTGTGTGGTCTGAAAAGAGTGAGTTGGGGGCCATGATGCTAATTCAACTGATTTGTAGCATATACTGATAGTCTATTATGTAACAGGCACTAAGTAGGTGCTGTGAGGGACACAAAAATGGCCTCTGCTTCTCTGGATTTCATATTTATTGCACGTATAAATCTTCCTCTCATTTTTCTCTGAACTTACTAAGCACAAATTCCCTTTGCCATGTTTACATTTGTTTTGCAATTAACTAACTAACTAACTAAATATCACAAACCCATTTAAAACATTTATCTTTGCACAGGGGCCCTATACAATTGTTGATATGGGTTGATGGGGGAGATTAGGGCATATAAAAATAAAAACCCAAAGCAAAACAGACAAACAAACAAATTCTGCATTCTTGAAAAGAAAAAAGCTGTGCATATACTGAAAATAAAAACTCCACCCATCAATTCTCTAGGTAGAGGAATGGATGAATTATTCCCAGGGAGCAGTAAGTTGGGGTCTTTCAAAGGGACAGTCTCTCTCTCAAGCCACTCAAGGGCCATTTAGAAAATGAAACTGCTGTATATAAACTATACCAGACAGTCTAGAAATCAAAGTGCCCCCCCACCTCACTCAGCAGGAGGATCTGACAAATTGAGGACTGTACCAGAAGAAAGCATATTAGGCAAAAATGGCTCCTTGTATTATACCCAATGAAGGAAACGGGAGATATTAAGAAAAACTCCTTTGAGACCATCAGTATACAAAGACACTTAGCAGAGCAAAAGTCACGGTTCTAGAATAAATGATTCTCAGTGGCCTAATACCTTGCATCAAATTCCAACTAAAAGAGGATCTCAAAGCTTGCATGAGTGACTACACATCGCCTCCTAATGTTTACTTCCTGGATGGGAGGTTCTCGAAGTTTCACATTTATTGCACACTTTCAAATACAGCCATTTTCCTCATGAGCCAAATGTTCATAATGCAAATTTGGTGTGACTTGGTCAATTAATTTTGGAGAATAATCATTAATTTCTATAATATAGAACAGGATCATAAAACTTGTTCTATTCTAGGGTTTATAAGAAAAAACTCATGCAAAAAACACCTGCAATCAAACATTGAGTCTCTCAGTGAGATTTACACTAACTTGTAATGATTAAAAATAAAATTTCCTGTGAATCATTGGCTAGCCCACATATAAAAGTAGCATTTTGCTATCATTAAGAAAGGAACATCAACAATTTTAATTTCTCTTTCAGTTTATGTGAGATGTACCAGGATAAACACAGATTAAACACAAAATATTTCTAGAAGCATCAACATAAAATGTATTTCAACTTGTTATATGTATATAGTATATATTTCTCTGATCTTCTGAATTATAATAACCAATATTTATTGAGAACTTATTAACCTTCCTCCCAGCCACTGCTTTAAGAAATTGACATACATTTGCACATTAATTCTTTTCATCCTTAAATGATTCTATGAAGCAAATACGATGGTATTACCATTTTATAGATGAGAAAATGATATACATAGAAATTAGGCAATTTGCCCTATATCACAAAGCTTGGATGTGGGGGAACTAGAACCCAAGCAGACTTCAGAGGATGGGCTCTTAGTCACTATATAACATTGCTTTTATAAACTCACTTAGGTGTCTTCATTTTATTCTTAAACCCTCCTCTTCTCATTCATAACATTCATTTCAATTTATAATTGTACATCTAGTTGTTCTCTTATTGATTTAGTATCTATCTGTCCCTATGGTCTCTAACTCCTGGTAGACTGGGCCATGTCTATAAAATGCAGTTTCTGGCATTGAGAAAAATCACTATAAAGATGTAGTGAGTATATGAATGAATGAATGAATGAATGTACAAAGGGACAGATGAATGAATGCAGGAAAAAAAATCATTTAAAAATTGTTGCGCCTGATATTATAACCATTTTTTCAATCAAGACAGCTGCTTTTGGAGTGTGTTTTTGACAGCAGGTTAACCTAGAAAACTTTGGTCACTTGATGGTCACTTTAGAGGACACATTTAAAGGGATTTCAGGGCACCCATCAATTGCTCTCTATACTTAATCAACCTCAGATCCATTTCACTGCCTAAATAGAATTGACTGCCTCTTTTATAATCACAGGCAAAGTTCTTATATGTTCTGTTAAATACACACTGCTTCTATGATTGTTCAACCTGACACTGCCCATACCTTGTAAGCAGGGAAGACGCCGCATCACATTCACAGTGATTTCAGCTCCGTTGTCCGTACGAGATACACTATCACAATAATATTGACCTCAGTATGAAAAAAATATATTTTATAAACTCATCAAAGCTATGAAAGGAAATTGGTGGTGACATTTAAAAAGAATAAAAAGTTAGTGGAAGCATAAGAAAGTAAAAACTAGAAAGCTATGAGAAAAAGGCAAGACCTGGAGATATCAAAGGAAAATTTTCCTTATGATCCACCTGAGCTACAGTGATATTTTTCTCATTATTACCAATTCCCAAACCCTCACTTTCATAATTTTTTTGTTAATTTGAGGGCATCCTTTGTCCCTTATTAGACTGCCAACACTTTAATGTTAATGGAAGGAACTATCTTCTATATATGTACAGAGGCTTAAATGCTGGGAGAGTGGTCAGATCTCATGGGAAAAGCATGCAACGTACATCTTGGGGCCCGTAAATGGACAGAGTGTTTAGTCTGGAGAGCATGGTGTGTGTGAACAGCAGCTGGGATGAGACTGTTCACAGGGACAGGGGATTTTGGTTGCAGGGAAGGGGCTGTGTGGGTGAGAGCAAGAGGAAGGTACTCTAGGTGTTCCTGAGAGTGAAAAAGATATGATATGAAGACATGACTAAAGCAAATTTTGGGACTATTTCTGTATGATTTATCTGTATCGAACTGTTTAAAAAGCCTTTCACAATATCTGAATTGTTCTCTGAGATCTCTGAGTTCAGGCGGCTCTTCCTTCACTGTGTCTGTGGAGTTTGAGGCAGAAAGGTGGTGGGGAGCTCTGCATGACTTACACGCAGTTCCGTTCCTTGGTACTTTGTATAGATCAAGTGTTTTAACACTGTTTTTTAACTCAACAAATTACTTGAAAGTAAAGAAGAGTAAGAATGCATAAAATAATATTTTATATTATTTTATATATATATAAATATATATATATATAAATATATATATATAAAATATATATATAAAATATATAAAAAATATTATATATATATATAAAATAAATAAGACATAAAATAATAATGTCTTATTTTCCTTAGGGAAAACAGAGACATCCATGTAAGATGACTTATTTGTGGTTTTATTTAGACTATCTTATAAAAGAACTGCACTGCATTCTAGACTCTAATGCTTAGCAGACAGATGTTCAATAAATACACAAAATGAAAGATGATCATTAAAAACTAGAATATATTATTTCCTTCAAAACACAAAAGACTTACAAGAGCAGAAAAATAAGAACTTTCTATCAGCACCAGTTAATAGCAAAATTAAATTAAAGAAGCTGAGGCAAATTAGCCCATGTTGGGATTCACTTCAAATCTACATCACCTGAGTGATCCACACCCACAATAGCAACTTGCCCTGCCCCTCAGGAGGCAGTGGCAGATGGAATAAAATTGAAAATTATATATATATATATATATATATATATATATATATTTTAGCTATTTTTGTGCTGTGTTGCTTTCTAGTATGAATTAATACAGTCTCACAGATTTATCTCTTTCATTTTGGAGGGGGGTGCGGCGGGAAGGAACAGGGTTTACCAGGTTACAATAATCATAGTGAAGTGGCTGAATCCCAATGAATGCTGAATATGAGACCAGACTTGCTTCTTTAAAGATCTGTCATCTGTCATTTGTCATCTTTTCAAAGTTCCAACATTTGTAGGTTTGTTAAACAGAAGTTGTTACACACTGCTGCCAATATCCTCCACCTCCTTGCAAATCAACAAGGCCCGTATTAGCTGAAAAATGACCCAAATCTATTTATTAGTCAATATATTGAATTATTGTTTTCTCATTTTTGGAAATTGCTTTGGATCATTTAATTATCCTATAGATCAAAGGTTAGCAACTGTCGGGGGAAGAGGGAGAATCTCCCTCTGCCCTTTCCTTAAGGTTCTTATGGCTGGCCAAATAATTAACAAGACAGGTTAGCAGGAGAAGATAATACCAAGTTTAATAACATGTATACATGAGAGAAAGCAGGGACACTGTGTTTCTCAACACAATAGCAGAAATTCTCATCTTAAATACCATGTTCAGCCAACGACAAAGGAGGATGTTGGGGGTGGGGGGAGTCAGTTACAGGAGATTACCACTAAAGCACAGTAAACAAGAGTCAGGTTATTATGCAGATTTAAGGCCTCACCTTCCACATTGATAAGCCTCTAGAAATGAGGCCATCACCCTCTCTTCCCACAATAGAGAGGGAGACACCTTTACAAATGGAGATTTCCCTTATAAATGTAAATGATTGTCTGGCAACTCCTCGCAGGGCCATCCAGAGAATGTGGCCAGAGAGACAGAACTTCCGATAAGATGGGCTTGTTGGTGTCTTTTCTATTGTAACCTCTATCCTACATTATCTTTACAGCCATCATGATAGATCTGTTCCAGGAAGGAGCCACCATGTCAAATTCTTTAGGCAGTTAGTGGGGGAGGTCAAATGTCCCTCAGAGAAAACAATCAAGGTAAAGAGATATATTTTAGGATGGCCAAATCTTCATCTCCCTCACAACCTATGACCCAAGATTGAATATCATTTACTAAAGCTTTAAAAATGTGTTTGTAAAACCATTTAGACAGCAAACCCCTCAAAAGTGGAGACTCTGATATTAAAATTCAATTTGTTTATGTCTAACACTAATGGAGTACTGCGAATATTAAGGGATTCCAAAATGGGTGTGAGTGTGTGTGTGTTTGCGTGTATCTGAAAATTTGAAGTAAATTATTTTCCTAGGTGAGGAACTTAGATTTCAGAGCACAGAAATACAGCTCATGCCTTGTCATCTCTTGGATTTGGGAATGACTGTTACTGTGTGGTTATTCTGAAAGCTCAGGAACAAAGAGACTCTGAAATCCAGCATCATTAGGAAGAATCTCTTATTTTCCTCTCATATTTCCTTTTTCTAATTCCATCTATGCCATTCATTCACTTATTCAACAAACCTTCTTAAGGCCCTATTATGTATCAAACATTGTGCTAATGGCATCAAATGCAATAATTAATAAAATATAGCCCTTTCCCATAGCAAGCGCAAAGTTTGATGGAGAAGAGAAACATGTAAATGCGTGATACAACAGAGATTGCCATGGGGTAGTATTTAAATCAAAGAGGACAGTGAAGTGATGATCACCGCCTCAGGGAACAGAGATAACATTTAAGTTGTGTTTTGAGGCTAAATAGGAATATTCCAAAGAAGCAGAGAAAGGCATTACCAAAAGAGGAAAAAGAATACATGATTGCTCTAAGGCACCAAGAGAGCATGTAATTCTTGTGGACGTGGGTTGCTTCTAACTCATTAACAGACAGTCAAGCAAACAGGTGTTGCTTATCTTCTCTACTTCAGGATTATTTTAAAAATCCTTAGAAAATACCAGGTCAAAGACTGAATATTTGAAATTATAAGGCAGTATTTTCATACACAGAGAATATTCTAGTGGTGCAGACAAAAAACATATAGGAAAAGACTGAGTGATATGAAACAGCATTCTAAATTACATAGTATGAGATTAAAGAAAAAAGAGAAAGTGTTACCAAACCAGGTTTGTTTTAGCCTGTCACCCAGAAAGCCAATCACCAAAATGACAAGGATATAGCAGAGACAGGGTTTTAATCACAAGGCAGCCAAATGAGGAGGCAGGAGAACAAGTCTCAAATCCATCTACCTGAAAATGGAGACTCTGGGATATTTATGGGGTAAAGGGACAAGATGGTCTGAAGTGTGGAGATAGATGATTGGAGGTGAGGAGAGGTGAGATAATTGATGCTCTGTGCGAGTGTAGTCAAACTTCATTCCTCTTCATAGGACATATGTTGACAAAGTGGTGGCATTAGTATGATCTAAGGGTGGCGTTTTTAGCCTCTTGACGTCAAAAAGGTCACTTACTGGGCACCTGTGCAGGCCCTGTTGATGGACTGTGGTGTCAACCAGCCTGAACTGGACAAAGGGGTCCTACTTCCTGAAAAACAGCTCAAACATCCATTACCATGGTGACCCAGGCACCAGGGAGATGTTGTCTATGGGAACCTTGTGGGAGTCAGATAGTATATTGCCTAAGCAGCACAGCTAACAATGGGTGGGTGAAAAACTAAAAGCTGTAATTAGCTTTTTTTGTAAAACCCTGCAAACGTTAGTTACTAGCTACCTAATCATTAATGGCTAACTGTTTACTGGTTTCAAAAGGCAGAGAGGGAGGGAGAGAGAGAGACAGACAGAGAGAGATTATGGCTGGGAAAGAACTTTGAGAATGGGTTGGGTTAGGAAAATGATAGAGTATGGAAGGACATCAGTGAAGCACGTCCAAGGAGGGCTATCACATTGCAGTTATACCCCACAAAAGTCAAAACGAAATTTTGCTCTAGGGAGAACCATTTGCATAAACTAAAATGTGAATACGTCATTCACATTTCACCTCCTGGGCTTGTTCAACTCAGCAGCAGAGCCACACAGCCCACCGGGAATATCCTCTGAAAGCTCAGCGACAGGATTTGCAATTTAGAGCATCAAAGCTTGTTTAAGGCCTAAGGCTCCAATTCCTTTTTCGGGTTTGGGATCAGGCCACCTTAACACTGAATCTCAAGAGAGTCCTGAAGGTCACCAGCTTTCCGTGCCTTGCTTTTGCTGATCCAGCACTTAGAATTTTCATTTCCATTTTGAAACCAATAAATCAGCATATCTTGCTAGAGGAGTTTTAACCTCTTAAGATGCAATCAAATTGCTCAGTCAGAATGACTCCTGAAAATTGATCTGCAAGTTGCTAAGAATGGAAGAGAACTTTCATGTTTCTGGGGAATGTATATCGCTAATTTATGGGATAATGCTAGCTGGATCCTGTAGGATTGAGTAATGCTGTTGTAATTAGAAAGATCTGAGATTATCCATACCAAATAGAAGAGAAAGTTGTCCATCAGTGATATCGGCCAATTGTACATAGTTTGGTAACAATGTGTTTGTTAATACATTGTATTGTAATTATGGGCTACCAGTTTAAATATTTACTCTCTTTTATCACTGTTAAAAACCATAACAACATAAAGTGTATCTTTAATTTCCAAAGTACCTCCTTTGGTACTTTTAATAAGATATCAAATGCTTGAAAGTTGTTTGGGGTTGTTTTTTGGCCACATAATTTTAATTTTTTTATCCTGATTTTTCTGGTTTTTACCAACAAATTTTCAATAGATAATTTTCCTAAATTAGGCCTCTGAATGAAACAATTTGTATTTTAACACATTAATTTTCTTATTCAATGTATCTTTCAAAGCAGTAGCATTATCAATGAAGTACTTCTCAATCTTCTTCATCCCAATCCTGTCCCATTTCCTCGGTCAGGGCTGGCCCAGCCTCACAAGAGAATCCCAGAAAAATCATTCATGTCTCTGACTGAACATTGGGAGGGAGCTGAGAAATGACCACCACTCTTGAGACCTTATTTCCCTGTTTAATGAAGCAATATTTATCTAATCAATTTAATCAGACTATCACAAAGATTAGCAGTGTTACATGTTCCAAGAGTCCTGTGTTATTTAGAGGAAGGTGTAATGTATATGGAAGAAATAGCACGATTTTAACTATGCATTATTCCTTCAGCCCTTAAACTAGCTGACTGGTTTTCGGCTTTGGTGCTCAGAACGCTGTGAGCATAATATCAGTGCAGGACTCACGTAAAAGAACAAGCAGCAAGCACTAAAATCGCTAAGCAATATCTGAAACTCAGGAGCATGAGGAATCAGTCTTCTATTGGGAATCTCAGAACAGTACCATTTTTTTCTTGCAGAGTTTAGCACTAATTTCTCCCCTCTTCAACTGCTAGATGTCTTGTAAAACACATAGGGTAGCAGAATTTGCTACCCCAAAATGTGTTTCTCTTTGGCTTGAGGATTATTTTGGGCTGATGATTTTTCAGAATAAAAGACTCAGGAAAAAATCTGACCTTTCTCCTAACTGCCTAAAAGACTTAAGATAGAAGGCCTGTTCTAGGAAGGAGCTATCACTATAGACAACTATAGTATAAAGTAAACTAGGTATGGTTTTCAGGGAGGAACCTAGTAAGACTCATTTGATCAAAGCCCTCTCTGTCTGCCATTGCCTCCAGATGGCCCAACAAACATTTGTTTACCAAACATTAACTCTTTTCATCTTCCTATAAACTTCCTCCTTTCCCTTTGAAGGGCCTGATCCCTGCCCGCTTCTCCTTAGTTCAGAATGACATACATACCTCATTTAGCCTGGCTGTCTATGGAATTTTTCAAGCATATGTGAATTCCCCATACACACATATTAAACCTCATTTGATTTTCTCCTGTTAACCTGTCTCATGTCATTTAATTATTTGACCAGCCACAATGATCAAGAGGGGAAGAGGGAATTTTCCCCTCCTCCACAGTTTTGATGTAGTCAGCAGGATACTCATTGGCTGGCAAGATCTTCTCTAGCTGGAAAACCTGCCTTCTCTGGCTGGAAGAACCGCTGTCTCCATAGGACTGCAGATGAAGAGATCCTGACTTGTCTGACAGAGGCCGACAAGAGGTAAGATTTCTTACCATGTCAGCCTCCCAGAATCTCTATCTGCGGGGTCCAGTGGAAGCAAGTGGTGGGAATTTTTTTTCTCTCTCTCTTTATAAATTTAGATTAGCAGGAGAAAACATTTGTGAAATTAAGAAAGTTTCTTGGGCTTTAGTGACTCTGGTAAATTTGGTAGAGTACTCTGGGGTTTATTGATCCTTTTCCTCCCAGAGATGGTCAATTTTTTTTCTTTGTCTCTGTCTTTTGTGTCTTTTGTCATAAGAAGGAAACACCAGAGGGTAGGATGCAGGCCTAGGCCCTATAAGCCTGTTGTCTGGGCCAGCCCCACAGACTGGTGAGTTTGCAGGTCTCACCAGACCAGCATCTATTTCGACAAACTTTGTCATGGGTTCATATACACATGAGGTAAAAGCTATTGCTAAGGGACATCTTGGAAGTCAAAGTTGCAAAATTAGTGCTCATGGGTCACACATTTAAAAGCCATTAGGGAGCTCACTATCTCAAGAAGTTTCCTGTGATAGGATAAGTTGATCACAGAATGGGTTAGATTGATACTAGGTCATCCATCAACCTCAAGAAATTTTCCATGTAATGAAGTACTCTGTAAAACATCACACAATCCTGAACCCCATGGCACATCCCTTCTAGGTATTAGTTTGACCCCAAGTGACTCAAGGCTCAGCTAAATCTGTTAATGTGTATATTAGAAAAATGGAATGAGATTTTTCCTTCCATCTTGTTCTATGTCCTGCGAGCTTGGCTTTGTGACCATTGAGAATATTCTCCAGAAGGTGCATTTACTGGAGTGCACCGTGGTGGCCAGTCGAATAGACTGGGGTTCTAAGACACACAGCATTCTCTTTGTCTGGCCATACCAGCTCTCAGGGGAGTTTGTCATAAGAGGTTCCAGTCCCTGAGGGGCCTTTGTTGTCTCAACTTTCATTTGTTGAGACATTAACATTCTTGTTGATACAGAAAAAATCCTATTCTAGTAGTGCCTGCCTGGTGTCTCAGACTAGAGGGTCTGTGACTGAAGATGCCCCAAGCTCTTGTGTGAGATCAGAGACACCATTTTCACTACACTATACTTACTGCCTGTGAAATGAAGGTCTTTTACTTCACTGACAATTTTTGGGAGTGAAACTTTTGGGTCTTGTGAGGGCTGACTCCTTTGAACTCTCCTTTGAGGATGCCTCTTGTATCTTTGGTTAAGAATTAAAAAGGCTGTGGGTTTGAGTCACTATCAATTAGACCCCAAGCATCAATGGCCAGAAGATGAATCCTGTGAATTGGAAAAACTTATAAATGGAAAACATTTTTTCAGAGAGCTCTTCTAAATTGTTTAAAACAATTATCTTATTGGTACCTATAGAAAGACCAAAATAAAAAGTAGATACAAAGAAATATAACTGCTAGCCTTAAGAACTTATTGAATTTGTGGTCTCAGCTTCCTCTCCTGGGTCTTACAGATGCTAATAAAATGTTAGGTTAATTAACTAGAGAATGGAAAGAAGCCTAGGGGAAAATCAAGGAAATCTTCCCAACAAGGTGGAAATTTTTTTTAACGGTTATTAAAAAATGGAATGAATAAAATGGACATTGATAGAGTTAAAACAAAGGTTTTAATACAGCAGTACCTAAGGTTGGGTGACCCAAAGAGAACCCTGATGGTCCCCCAAAATTAAAGGGTCCCAATCAAATCTGCTCTATATACCCCAGTTGAGAGAAATTTAAAAGCTGAAAAGTAAAGACTAGTATGAGAAACCCAACCAGCAACCACTTGGCACAATGGTTCGGCAGGTTAATCAGGTTAAAGAGTTTCTTAAACAAAGGGAGTTTTTATAAACAGATTACTTCCTAAGAATAATGGATTTAAAAAAAAAATGCCAAGGAAGTATTTGGAAATTGGACAAGTAAAAAAATCTTAAATGTCGTCTCCAAACATATTAGTAAAAAGCTTTAATAGGTGAACTTAACTTTTTCCAACTGCCAAAACAGAATTTGGTTATAAACTAGTGAGTTTTGTATTGTACCTGATTCATAGCCAAAATTTAATGAAAGCTATAGAGTCTCTGTCTGTGTCCATGTGTTCATGCATGTCTACATATGTATGTTGCAGATGTGTGATATACTTTTTTTGCCTCTGGATGATGTTGCCAAAATTAACTTAGAAGAGCTCCTTTAATTGGCTTAAAGTAAGTGCTTATGAATTATTTCTAAAAATAATAGAAATTGATGAATTTCAGGTTCACGTGATCTGGGAAAATAGGTATTAAAGCTAGTTTAAGTTAGTTGGTTTAATTAATACAGACATGTCTTTAGAGCTTTCAACATTAAGAATAATACTTTTATTCTACCTAGGTTTACTAAAAGTCAAATAAGTTCATGTTATCTCTGTTGCAAAATTTTCCAGCAAAAATAATAACATAGAATGATGGCTGATTTTGTCTAACGTCTCATGAAGTTTTTGTGGATAATCTAAACATAATTGTTGGAAGCAGATGATTTAGATACACATAAGTGGGTAAGAGTTTATAGATATAATTTTTAGTAACCATTATATTTTACAATATGCATACTTAAAAATAGCTTCCAAAATCTTTTTGGTAATTTGAAAGCTTAGAATTTTGCTAAGTTAAATTAAATGATGGAAATTCATTAAATATCTAGATGATTTCCAAATAAAATATAATAATACTGAATAGAAGTTTATCTTCTGTTTGCTTCCTTTTACAGAGAAGTTAAGAATATTTAGGTTTATTAATAAACATGTTTTATGCCATGCTGAGAAATTTTCTAAGAGAAAGCACATGTTTCTAAAAAGTATAAGTCTGCCAATCCACAGAATGCTAACGTAAAAGATAGTTCATAATTGCTTACTTCTTAGTTTCCAATAAAATTCAGGTTTCTAAAGCTTAAGAATTGGGCCGGCCCTGTGGCTTAGCGGTTAAGTGCGTGCTCTCTGATGCTGGCGGCCCAGGTTCGGATCCCGGGCACACACCGACGCACCGCTTCTCCGGCCACGCTGAGGCCGCGTCCCACATACGGCAACTAGAAGGCTGTGCAACTATGACATACAACTATCTACTGGGGCTTTGGGGGGAAAATAAATAAATAAATCTTTAAAGCTTAAGAATTGTAATTAATATATGTCATTTAAGATGCTACAATTAATAAGGGAAACATCTCTGTGTACAAGGAAAGTAAGATGCATATTTTTGGTAAAGGGGAGTGTGAGGAATGAAGATACATTGTTTGTGAAGGGGATGAAAAGTAATTTTAGGCGTGAGGAGAGGCTGGGAGAGGGAAGGCATGGGACAAAATCTGAATATACAAAGGAAGTTACAGAAAGCTTGTTAAGGGAAATCTTTGGAGAGGGGATTTGTGTGTGATCAAGACTGCCTGGGATTAGAATGAATTTAATTGAATAAATGGATTTTAACATCAGGGGTCAACTGATGCAGGACTGCCATTTGGTTTTCTCTTTCTGTTGGGAGGATGAGGTGGGTTTTTTTGTTTTGTTTTGTTTGCTTGTTTGTCTGTTTGGAGTGGTCTGCCTGGAAAATAGGAATTCCATGTTTTGTAAAAATAATTTCCTATGTTCAAAAAGCTGAGGCCTCTCTATTAAGGTTTTTTAAAATTTTCAACTGTTTAACTTTATGAACTTGCCTTTAACATCTTCTATTGTTACTTTGGTTGAATGAATAACTAAGTATTATTTCACAGTGACCTATGAGACTATCTGACAAAGTGTTTTAACACCTTTTGATATTTTGACAAACTTCCCAAAATTCAAATCCTAAACAAAAATCTTTTTTTTGACCTGAAAATAACTTTGAGAATTTCCAGAGGGTCCCTGAGACTTCTCAAAGAATTTCCTCTCTCTTCTTATAAACAGGGAGATATTAAACTAATTAGACTTATTTGATATGTTAAATTACATGGGAAGCATTGTCAAATAAGTGATGCTAAACCTCCTTCATGAATATCCTTGTATGCATAGATGGTATTAATATAAACATCCTGAAAATTGTATGAAATTTTTGAAATTCTGATATGTGCTGGCATAATGTTATCAGTCATAATTCTAGTTATCATCTTAAAATGTTGAATGTTACAGAAATAACCAAATTTCTTTGTCAATTTCATTGTAATCAGATAATTAACCATGCCATTTTAAGTCTTTTATCATTTATAGACAGTTATTGTTTTATTCTAAGACTTTTGCAAATATGTTTCAACTTCAGAGAGATTCATAGAAAGGACTCTGACGTTTACTCTAGAATACAGGTTTCTGATAAAATTTCAGATCATAAAACTGAGCTGGGTAAGAAATTGCAGAACTCTAACAGGGAAACTGATGGCTTCATAAAACTGCTAACCAAAGAACAAGATCAATAATGGATTACACGGAACTGAATGAGCTGATGAGGATGATTATAGTTTTAAGAATTTTTGTTTGAAATATTGCTGATTTCTTAATGTTTTGTTTTTCCAGATTTAAGGAAACCTTTTTCTCTTTTCTCTTAAGCTAACTATGACTTATAGCAATTTGGTAAATTACACCTTTGTAAGCAAAATTGAAACATTTACCTTTTTCTCCCTACCTGATCTCTCCAGAATTTGGAAACAATTAGTGAGTGAGTATTCTTATTTTCATGGCAATATACTTATTTGCATAAGTTCAATAAGAATATGTTCTCCTTATAACAGGACACTATTGGAAACATTGGTTATATCACCAAGGCTTTGACTGGAATGTCATATTTGAAAGAGACATGCATAGACTTAGATATGACCAGACAGCTTTAAGGAACTAAGGTTGACTTTATGGAGCCAAATAAAGCCCCTTGGAAATATTGGCCTAGTACTTTTCTTACAGGGATTCCCAGAACCTTACCAGGTAAGTAAAGAAGTTCACTTTCTAGCAGGTGCAAAAACCTCAGAATATTTTGGGGACCTTGAGAAGAGAGGAATTCACCCAAATCTATAGGTATTGAAGATGGAGTCTGATGACAAGTCCTTGGCTTGGCTTTCCTGGTCTCAAGAGGCCTTTAAAAGTTTAATCTGAGATTCCTAATGAAAAATTCCAGCAGAGCAGATTTAAAAGAGCCTATATGATCAATCACTATTCTTGTTACACTTATGCAAATAATTGGGTCAAGTTTATTGAAACTAGACTTATTTTGCAAACAAATTAGTCTTAATTTGGCTACCTTTGGTAGAAGTGAGGTTGATTTTAGAAAGAAAATTATATTTTAGTAGTACGCCTTTGTGGATATGAGATTCTAGTTCTGTTGTCTTTGAGGTTTTTGTTTTCTGTCTACAAACTGGAATGGGTCCTGAATTCTTCTGTTTCCTCAAGTATCTGGCTATAAATCTCCAAACTAATGTTTTCAATTTTCTCTCATCCTTTTGATTTGGAATCATTGAGAACTGAAACCATCCTTTCTCATAAAGCCTGGGAAAACTAAAGGTGAATGACTTGATAGGAACTTCAGAGAAATTGCCACAATAGCCCATGTTTAGGTAATCTTTATGCCTGTTGTATAAGCCACTCAGAAAGTTACCTGAACGCCTGATAACATCATCACAGACATTTCAAACTGCAAAAGATGCTCTGAGCTTTACATCTAGAAATCTTGATTGGCTGCCCCCTAGGCTCAGTAACTGGTTTATAATTTGCTCCAACCATTAAGCTTTGTTTTTCTTTTGCTTGCATAGACAGCAAACATTTCTATGTCTCTTATTAAACATCTTATTGTTTGCTTATACAATATAGGCCTAATTTTGGGAGCCCACCTGCATCACCACCTCCAGAAATGAATTTAACTGGACTGCCCTATTGTCAAGACTAAGAGACTGGTTCAAGGAGATGGAAGAATCTACCAACTCAGCTTCTGGACTGTGAAACTTCTTGGAGAAGTTTCAAAGGTGGGGCTGCGGGGACCAGAATTTGCCACCCCAAAATGTGTTTCTCCTTGGCTTGAGGATTATTTTGGGCTGATAATTTTTCAGAATAAAGACTCAGGAAGAAACTTTGACCTTCCTCCTAACTGCCTAAAAGAATTTAAGGTAGAAGGCCTGTTCTAGCAAGGAGCTATCGCTATAGATAACTATAGTATAATGTAAACTAGGTATGGTATTCAGGGAGGAAGCTAGTAAGACCCATTTGATCAAAGTCCTCTCTGTGTCCCATTGTCTCTAGATGGCCCAACAAACATTTGTTTGCCAAACATTAACTCTTTTCATCTTCCTGTAAATTTCCTGCTTTCCCTTTGAAGGCCCAGACCCTTGCCCTCTTCTCCTTAGTCTAGAATAACATATATATCTCATTTAGCCTGACTGTCTGTGGAATTTTTCATGCTTATGTGAATTCCCTGTGCACACACATTAAACTGTATTTGATTTTCTCCTGTTAACCTGTCTTATGTCATTTTAATTATTTGACCAGCCATAACAATTAAGAGGGGCAGGGGTAATTTTCTCTTCTTTCACAAATGTAATCTGTGCATGTCATGCTAAACTAGCAAGGTGGTTAGCATTGTTTCTGTCTTCCTATAGAAAGGAATGCAAACCTCCTCCATTATAAGTGTGGTAATCAGGTAAGTATAATGGAACAATCTTTGCCTCTAAGGTTTTGTATCATTATGAATAGAAAATTATAATAGGGTTTTTGTTATTGTTGTTGTTATCACCCACTCATGTTCTGTTTAAAGGCAATGACTACCAAAATATAAATGGGTAAAAGGAATAGAAAAATGAAAGGAGTCATTAAAAGAAGGTTGTGAGCCAGTCTAGTAAGATAGCTGCAATGCATTAAATCGTAGTTTACTTATTTCAGAGTTTTCCTCAGAATGCTTAAGGGGGAATTGCAGGCATATTGGAGTGGAAAGGCCAACCTGTGGTAGGCATTTTGAATGAGAGTATTCTAAGCTTCTCTACCTCCATTATTTTTCCATGTGCTTTCTGTAGCCCACCAGGGAAGGAAAGGAAAGAATAGATACTACCCCCCCTCCCCATGCCCCAGTTTTTGGTTGCAAAAGCCTTAAGAACATGCTGTCCCGTTGAACTTGCTCTATAATTATGGTATGGGCTTTTTATGGAAGGATACATGAAAAAGTCTGAAGAATTATCTTCCAGTATCACTTTGCCCAGAAATTGTCTTCATCCTATCAGAAACTACACAAATTCCTTCTTGGTCCCTCAAAAATTGCAGAAGTTGAAGCTGATATTAGGGGAGACTTTACTATTATTCACATCTATGAAACTTTGAAAGTGAAGAGTGTATACACAAAAGAGAAATATCAGCATTGGGGAAAGAGCCAGCTCTAACTTGTTCCCACAATTGGATTGTTAAGTGTTCTGGCATTTTATGAGCCAGTTATTAAACCACTGATAGCTTTGAATTGGGTTTGGCAAGAGTATTTACACTATGGAAATTGATAAATACTACACATCAGACCCCCTAGTTTACCAGTATCCCAGCATGATGGAAGGAGAAGCAGCTAGAATAATAGTGAGAGCCATCTGGACCTTATGTACTCTAGTAAAGACACTTGAGAGTAAGAGGATTCGTGTGGACATCTCTGTTAGTCTTGAGATGATCAACACAGGAGCTTTCAGAAAGACAATGAATAGAAGGATGATACAGCACAAGATAATGCAAGAAAAAAATGTCTAGAAGTTGTTCAAAAATGGTCTCTAATCACCCATGACTGATACCCACCCCTAGATAGGAAACTTTGCCTTTAAATACCACCATGCTTGACTGTCTACTTTAATTAAATGTTGTACAGAATTGCATGTAACTTAACCAAATTTTCTCTCCACCTACCCTCATCCCCAAACAATTCTCTTTGTGCTGTTCTACAGCCCAAATTTCAAAAAGTCCTTTTAGGTTTTGTTAAATCAAAATCAACCTGAACCTTCTGGAGGTCACTGCCTCAGACTTTTTGACAGTAACCTGGATGAGTACCTGAGCAAATTTCATTTTGTATTTGTGCTCATCAGTGGATAGTGGCAAGATAAATAACCGATACAGATTTGAAGTTATAGTTAACACTTATACACTGCTTACTATGTACCACAGGTATTAACATACTTAATCTTCATAAACACCTGCGAAGTAACTACTGCCATTTTACAGATGAAAAACAAAACCAAAAACAGAAAAAAATGTGAAAGCCTGAGTCACAGGGAGTTTAATTACCTTGCCTAATATCTCACAGCAGTAAGTTTGGAGAAAGGCTTTGAATCCAGAAGGTCTGGCTCCAGAAGCTAAGAGCTTAACCATTACACCAATGCTCCTCATGGAACTATGATGTTTGTGGCATTCAGAAGTGCTACTAGCTAAGAATGTTCCAATTCGGTTGCTCATTTTACTAGAATGCAATGTGCATTATATTTTCTCTTTCTTTGTTATAAATAACGTTCGTTTATATGCTGAGATTTTGACATCTTTATCAATTGCTTTGATTATTATAGTCATTTGTATCAACGTGAATTTACTCTAATTCAGTTTCATTTAATAAATGACTAAGAATTTACTAGAAACTACACACTCTACTGAGAACTATGAAGAAGAGAAAAGCAGTATGAACAGTAACATGATATCTGTACCACACATTATTACAACAGAAGTTGAGGGGCAACACTTACACACTTAGAACATTTAGAGATTGGAGATTGAAAGATAATATACAATGAAGTGTCTCCTCTAGGAAAGTTCATATAAGAGATCATATTAAATCTATATACAATCCATAAAGAATCTTATAGAAACTGCATAAGGCAAAATAAGTGGATATCAGCAAAATAAATGAGAAACAAAATGTCATTTTGATATAACATGCTATTATATAATTATAAAGGTGAATAAAATAAATTATGATGATAATCAAAAGATTTTCTAAGGAAAGTTGATACTGAGGGAAAAGGAGAAAATCTAGACTAGATAAGAAATGAAGGAAACATTACACAGAATCCTGAATACTTGAAAAAGAGAGGTGTAGAATGCAAGAAGAAAGCAGAGCTGTAAATATAATACAAAGCTGAGGATGTAAGGGAGAAATTTAAATTAGAAATTCAAGAGGTGCCAGTATTTCTCTCAGCCGGCTGAGGCAGCTGGGTAAACAGCACTGACAACTCGCTGAGTAGACGAACAAAGTATGGTTTGTATTCATTGAAAAAGAATATTTTAAAGTATTACTAATAAAAAAGATATTTTAACATTAGCTTACCCTTGATGATTGCTTTGACTGCATTTAACTTCTATTTGAATTAAAATAACAACAAAATTATTGAACTTAAAGGGTTGTAAGATCAGTTTCTCAATTAGTGTCCATGTTAATGGAATAATTGAGGAGCTACTAGGCATTTGAAAGATCAAGAGAGAAATCAGGACCCATGATGTCATTTTGAGGAAGACATTAACTCAGAAAAGAAATGATGGAATTGAGATGCAGCAAAATATTTCCCAATAAACAAAGAAATGGATCCAATATTCTTTTGAGGCCTGGAAGTATACACAAGAGAATAAGGCCAGAATGAGAATGAGAACAGAAATTCTAGAGAATCAAAACTTTCATGATAGGAGCAGATGCTTTTTGACCCCATAAGGGCCTTATTGGCAAATTGATAACAAAAAGCAGTGATGAAATCCTGAAGCCTATTATCAAATTGAATTTTATTTATGTTCAGTCATAAGTATATGGTGATTAGGCTAATGGCATAATGTATTAGTTAGAGTAAGCAACTCTAACTGTTGCAAGAGATAAATCCTGGAACTTTAGAGGCTTAACAAATAAAAATTTACGTCTCACATGTGCAAAGTCTAACGTGAGTCAGTCAACCCTCCCCCATCTTGTAGTTACACCATCTGTAATACTTGGCCTCCAGGGTCACCACAACAGGGAAAGTGGAACCTGGAGATTTATTCAGAATATTTTTAAAGTCCACGCCAAGAAATAGCACACATTATAATTATCCACCTCCCACTGACCAAAACTCAATCTCAGTGACACAACCCACCACAATTTTCCTGTGTGCCCAGGAAGAGAATATAGTAAAGTGACAAACAGTATTGTTTCTGCCAGTATAAATTATTGGGACATAAGAAACAATAAATAAATTTTTGCTTGGAGCACATTCTGCTTTTCCCTCCTCATAACTGGGAAAGAAAACTGAGCAATGGGATAAACTGGAACAATTAATCATCAGTGTCTTCACTATGAACCTAAAAGACCCCTAAGCAGAGCAGAGTGTCTGAACAATGCACGATGAATCAGTCTTTAGAGGGAGAAGAGTGCTAAGTATTCATATAAAAAATTCAGGTTATCAAATATCAATCGTCAGTAAGAATTTATATAAAGTCTCACTCTATAAACACATACTATCTAGAAATTCTTTAGTCTCTATGTCCCTGTACCATTTTAGATGCACAGTTTGGCCTCTGTTAAGATTTACCAAGAGACCATCCAATGCAGAATTACCGGATAATTTCATGCAGAAAGGTAGACCACAAGAAGTAACTTGATATCCTCCTTAGGATTCTTCAAAATTTGTCTCCAATCTGCACTCAGTTTTGGTAATTACTGCTTACTTCTCAAACCCATCCCTCTCAAACTCCTCACAACTTTATTATACAAATAAATTTACCTTTGGGGCAATGCATTCATAAATTTGAATACTCAGGGTCATCACCTCCTAGGGAAAAAAAAAAAAAAAGCCTGGTTAAATTACCAAGTCCCTCAATGCCTCACCCTTTAGAAGGAAGAGGAGTAGTAGGTAAATGTGTAAATATATTTTTCTGTCTCATTGAGAAAAAGAGAGGCAGGAAGGGAGAGCCGGAGGGAGAGAGCGAAAGAGCAAAGGAAGAAGAGGACTGGCTGGCTCAGAAGATTAGCCAACTCTTTCCCCTACAAAAATTGGGTCAAGGATGGACACATTATCCAAACAGGCCAATTAGAGTCATGTCCGGCATTTTTCTGAAGCTGTCAAGAGAGACATAGTCTCTCCTGGTTTACCAAGCTGTGATAACATAAGACAGTAGATAGAGAGGGCCTTTGTTCCATGATATATGGAAAACCTAAGAATGAATTCAACGAAAGTAGATAAAATAGCTGAGAGATGGAAAGAGAGAGGGAAAGGAGAAGAGAGAGAGAGAGAACATGAATCCTATATTCCTCCAGGACTGAAGCCATTTCTAAACTTTTTAATTATAGAGATAATAAATTCACTATGCTACTTCAGCAGTTCACATAAATAGTTGTATATATGATAGATGCATATCTAAGACTAAAATTTTAAGAAAAAAAAGAATATCTGTTTAAGAATAAAATTTTTAAGAATAAAAATCATGTACCAGATAAATATGTACATAAGTAGAAACAAAGGGTGAATATCAATAACTACTAAATTTTACAAAGCAATATTTTGAGAAAGTTTTTGTGTCAGTTAGTACTTAAAATGCCTTATATTTATACAGTCTTTTGTACTTACAAAATTTTCCCACAAATTAGCTAATGTAACCTTAGCATAACAGTACAATAGTTATCATCATCACACTCCACTCCAAGAAGCAAACTTGTAGCTCACACAAGGAAAACGATTTGTTCAAGGTCATGTAATAAGAACCTGAGCAAGAACTGAAACCAATGCCCTCATTATCACTGTGTGATCATGAAATGTTCACCTTAGAGCTGAGAACTGTAAACTCTAAATTAAACGTAATCGTGTATGGTCAAGAAAGGTCACTTTCCCCTCAAAAAATTATTACAGAGGAGAAATCACCTTAGTCATCTTGGTTTGAGTGCACTTAAAAGCAGAGCCTGAGATGAAGACTTGGTGCAGATATTTTATTTGCGAGGTGATCCCAGGGAGCTGGAGCGAAGGAGTGAGGAGAAAGAGACAATGAAAAAGAGAGAGAGAATAAAGGCAGAATTACTGGGCTTGTCATCAGTGTGGGCGACTAAGCTCACTCCCACTTGAGGTAAATCTTATCGCATGTACTCAAAACTTTTGCCTGAAGGATTGGAAGCTGCGGTTTTTACCCACCAGCCCTGGATTGTTTGAAGTCTCCACACCTCTGCCCTGCATGAGCACTCCTGCCAGCTCCTTGATGCCACACCTACATGTGGTCCAGGAGTGCTGTCTCTGCTGCTTAGAGAAGGACCTCAGGCAGAGTTGGGAAGAGCTCAGTGTGCCAGTGAAGAGTCCCTCACAGCTGTCACCAGAGTCAGAGGTAGGATATAGGGACCCGGCACAGGGCAACAACAGTATCTACTACAGTCATTCCCCAAATAGATTGGCATTAAAGTCAACGTGTCATCATTAGTCCTACTTTGATACAAACTTGATAACTAAAAAGAGAAAGCATAATGGAAAAATCTATATCAGCTCTCACAGAAAATAGATAACATATTTTTTCTCCTTATCAATTAAAGTTCAGCACACATTTCTCCAAAACAATTTGCAGTTCCCAAGAAATTCAATTTCCGGCTTGAGTGATAAATAGAATTATTCATAAGCAAAGAAAGAAAATGAATAAGAAAAAGATCAAATTATTATAAACAGATATAAATGTTTCATCTCTGTCTTTATAATTAGAAGTTCTAACAGATACCACCACTACAAATGTGTAATATCTCATAGACTAAATTACCTTTAAGACATTCATCAGGAGGGCAACTTCTTTCAGGTGATAGATAGAGAAAATATAAATATGTCTCGAGAAATACAAGCACTTCTTACATTTTTTATAGTTTTACATATTAAAGTTAAAATAAACTGTGTAATGCTAAATTTAAAATTTGTGAATAAATCAAGTTTGTATAGTTTCAAAAAAATTTGAATTGTAGAAACCTGCCTTTCTATTTAAAATATTCTGTTTTCTTTTCTAGCCTTAAAAGCCTTTGTAAGCATCAATACTTCCAAAATATTTTTAATATTTTCAAAGAAGTCAGGAAACAAACAAACAATTAGAGATTTCTATTGGGTAAACCATTTATTAGTAGTTAAACATTTTCTAACGTGATATTAACTACACCAATCACTCAGGTCTCCATTCCTTACTGAATTATGCTCCTATTGACTTCAAGGATTAATACTCAATATCATGTAATAGGAACCAGAAAATTGTTTAGGCACATCCGCTAGGGTAATCTAACTTAAATTAAGTTAAGCAATTTTGAATATCAGAGGACAGCTATTAAATGAAGCTAGTACTTTAAAATGCTACAAAATTTTTAATCAAAATACTTGAAATGAGATTGATTTTACGAATCTTTCCTACTAAAGTACAAAAGCCTCACAAAGAGATTAAAATGCTAGAAATAAGAAGATTCAGGAAATTTCCAATGTACTCAGGTATATCTGTATAGGTACTATTTATATATATTTTTAAAATTTAAATCGTTATTGAGGTATAATTTATATTCAATAAAATATATCCATCTTGAATGCACAATTTGACAAGTTTTGACAAATGTATTCCAGTAACTACTACCACAGTCAAGATACAGAACATTTCCATCACCTTAAAAAATTTCCCTTATATCCTTGAGCAGTCAACCTCCCACCACCCCACCACTGCTGGCCCCGGGGGCAACCACTGTTATATTTTTTGTCACTACACATTATCTTTGCCTGTTGAAGAATTGCATATAAATGGAATCATATGTATTGCTGGCTTTGGGGCTGGCTTAAATAGGCCCTAAACATAGAATAAAAAATAGGCTGGAAATTTTTGTCCTCCTCATCGAAGGATGGGCTAGAGTACGGAATCTCCCTGTGGGAACGACACATCAGGAGCTCTTAGGGATACAGGTATCAGTTGTGATGGTTGGTTGCTTGCTTCAAGTTTTTAATTGGTAGGTCTCACTCCTACTTGGGGAGATTCTGGAAAAATAAAGCTTACTTGAAAATTATTATAGTTTTTACTTCTTTTTCAAGTCCCCTGTTTTAAAACCTGCCAAAATCTAGACATTACTCTTTCTTGGATAGACAGTACTTTATCTATTCACAATGAACAAAATATTTCAGCATTATCAACAGGCAAAACTGATCAGAAAGAATCATGTAACTATATATTCCCCCTCAAAACTCAAACAGCATCCTGATGTCACCTGCACAGATTTCTGTTCTCTGCCTGAGAGGAGAAATCTCAGTTTGTCAGGGGATCCTGTGCTTTCTTGACAATAATGATCAGAAAGAAGGCAAAAAGGGACTGAATGAAGGTGCAACGAGTGGGCAAGTGGTGATCTAAACCTTTTATATTGTGCTGGGGAAGAGGTTGTGGGTCTCCAGCTACATCCCAATCTGTTGGGTTATGTCCATACAAATACTCATTCTGCATCACTTGTGACTATTTTCTCCTTAATCTAGTGGGGAGGAATACATATATAAAAAGGGCAAGCCATTTGGGATTCTATACAAATGAATTTTAAATATGGAATCTGCATACGTTATTTATTCTCCCTCACCGAAAACATGTAAATGTCGCAGGGGCAAGGTCACAGTTGACTCTGAAATATCTTACTTAAGAGCAAGGTTTGCAAAGTTAGTATCCTCTGTTCCCATAATAAGAAAGAATCACCATGTGATTAGGATCATGGAATTTCATGACACATTTGGAGAGGCCCCCAAGCTTTCCAGTAATGATCTATATGGTCTTATAAAGTGAATATTTGTCTCAGTACTTGAAGACCTCTCCAAAACTTTCCTTCTCCTAGATTTTATTTTCTTGATTGGCCTGTGGTATTGCCCTAAATTGCTGTTCATGCAGTAATTTAAACCTCTAATTCTTAAGAGAATCTGATGAATTCTGTCACTGTGATTTAGTTTGAAGATCTCTGTCCCTATCCATCTTGACCTTGCTCTTCCTCCTTCTGAAACTACCTGCTATTTCCCCTGCTTCGCCTCCTCACTTTATCTCCTCTTTTCAATGCAGCACATGCATGTTTGTTGAAGTCCAATGAGCATATAGCTAGCCACAGGAAAATGTGTAGAAGAGAACAGAAGAAATTTGGAGTCATTAGCATGTATTAAGAATAAAGGAGGGGCTGGCCTGGTGGCATAGTGGTTACGTTCACACGCTCCTCTCTGGCAGCCCAGGGTTTGTGGGTTCAGATCCCAGGTGCTGGCTTACACACCGTTCATCAAGCCATGCTGTGGCGGCATCCCACATACAAAACAGAGGAGGACTGGCACAGATGTTAGCTCAGGGACAATCTTCTTCAAGCAAAAACAGGGAGATTGGCAATGGATGTTAGCTCAGGGCCAATCTTCCTCACCAAAAAGAATAAAGGAGCTACTTACGGAGATGCATAAGAAATAATGATGAAGATGAGAGAAAAATAAAACTGGGAGGAGTCATGTAGGTAAGTGACAGAGATCATTAGGGAAGTGGTGTCAGTTAATTGGTGACATGCATAGATGGCACCAGATCTTGGGTGCCCACCACTGCCAGCTTGAGGGGTTTGGATTTAAATCTATAGATAATGGATTACAATTGAATCTTTTGAGCAAGAAGGGAGTATGAAAAATACAAACCTTTGTTTTACAGAGGTTACTCTGCAAGATATTTGTAGTATGCATTTCAGACGTGTAGACTTTGTCATATGGCTATAACATACCCTAAAATGCTTCAGCTGAGTGTGTTGCTTGTATGTGTGTGGGGGGGGAGGTTAACTTTAATCCATCCTTTAAGAGAAGTTGGTTAATTTGAATGACCCTCATTGGGAATACCTACTCCAGAGATGGTTTGTTAGTTAGCTGCAGTTTATTTGTTTTGTTTTTTTTTTGTAAGGAAGATCAGCCCTGAGCTAACATCCGTGCCAATTCTCCTCTTTTTGCTGAGGAAGACTGGCCCTGAGCTAACATCTATTGCCAATCCTCCTCCTTTTTTTCTCCAAAGCCCCGGTAGATAGTTGTATGTCATAGTTGCACATCCTGCTAGTTGCTGTATGTGGGACGCGGCCTCAGCATGGCTGGACAAGCAGCGCGTAGGTGCGCATCCAGGATCCGAACCTGGGCCACCAGTAGCGGAGCACACGCACCTAACTGCTAAGCCACGGGGCCGGCCACTTAGCTGCAGTTTAAATTGCAGAACTGACTAAAACAACTTCCATTATCTTTAGCTCCATCTGTTCTTGCGGGTTTGTTAACTAACACAAAAGATGTTAGAAATAAGTTTTTACTGGCATATGTGTTATTCAAAGTATCTTATTTTTCCCAGCAGCTTATACCTTTCAGAGTAGTACCCTAGGCCCAGTACTTTTGATTCAACCCTTGGTTCAGACATTTAATGAAGGATTCTTCACTGCACTCCAACCAGAATAGCTGAATTCGGCAGCTAGAAGATTGTCACGTATGCCTTGAGTTAACCTTTCATGTAAGATTCTTTTCTCTTTTTTTTTTGAGGAAGATTGGCCCTGAGCTAACATCTGTTGCCAATCTTCCTCCTTTTTGCCTTTTTCCTCCCCAAAGCCCCAGTAGATAGTTGTATGTCATAGTTGTAGGTCCTTCTAATTGCTCTATGTGGGAGGCTGCCTCAGTATGGCTTGATGAGCGGTGTATAGGTCTGCACCCAGGATCTGAACTGGTGAACCCCGGGCCGCCGAAGTAGAGAGCGTAAACTTAACCACTACGCCACCGGGCTAGCCCCTGGTAAGATTCTTACCAGAATGCCTAAAATGATAATGAGATGTACTCCACTGAACTTGTAAGGAAACATTATATGACTCATTATATGACTCTCACCTAACTCATTATTAGAGGCTATTGATATCTATTTTCTAAAAAAACAAAAAGACAAAAAACGTAATAATTATGAATGGCCAAATTGGCTTGGGCCAGCATGCAACAGACAGAAGACGTAAGACCAATTTTGAAAACACATCAGGAGCATCTATGTGAGGAAATGATGGTCTAGACTAGGTTATATGTGGGAAGAGAAATATTTGGGAAAGGTTAAACTAAGTCTCTTTGCAAATTTTAAACAAAAGAAACTTAACCTCAGATTTAATTAAATTTTCCAATTAAAAAAATAAATTTAATTCAAGAATATCAAATTAAGAACATTATTATAAAATGTAAAACATATGTATCTCAAATTTTATTTAGTAATTTTGATTAAAATAATAAGAATCAGTAAGAAAGTAGAACTAGAATAATAAAGAAAGTCATTAGACAAAAAAAATTTATTAGATCAGGAAAGAAAAAGGCAGAAATTCAAATACTGCCAATGGTTTATCTCGAGGCACATTACAGGCCCTCTTGAAGAGTATCTAGCACTGCGTGGGATGAGGGAACTGCACTGTGTTATGAACACACAGCTGCACATCCTGTTCTGTATAAAATGCTATGCTAGGGTGACAGATTGTGCGTAGGTGCAATGTGTACTCAGTTTGTTCTTATAAGGAAAATTTTATGTTTTGCCATTTCTAGCACAGGTTAGTCCATTCTGAAAATTACTCTCTACCATCCCAAAGGAAGAGCAAGAGAATTTTGGATTGGAATATTTTCTTTAAAAAAAAAAAAAGGCGAAAAAAAAGAAGGTAAATATCATGTATCTCACACTATATGCTCCTCACTGAATGAGGCTTTTTCCTAAATTTTGACTGGTTCTATGGTAACTGGAATAAAAATCACTTATATGAGATGACTCCAAAGGCATGAAAAGCCACCTCTTGTGCCCAAAGCATTTCTAAAGTACTTAACATTATTATTACGTTTTGACATGAAGAAATTAGCTGAAGCTATAGTTCAGCATATAAAATTTTGCCTAGAGCATGAGTAGGTATCAATGAATCATACAGACTTTAAATGCACATATCAGGGTGTGAGGTAGAGTAAAAGACAATTAGCTCCTCTTTACAAATAAACACAGATTAGTTTATTGCATTAGCAATAGTTTCTTCTTGGAAGAACTAAGTCTTGAGTTTCAAGAAAAGGAGAGCAAGTTGGAATAAGTCTGAACCTTGGACAACTATCTAGAGATTCCAAACTGGGCAGGGAAGAGTTTGGGAACTACCAACAAGTAAATGAGGAGGACCCAAAGGTGAATAATTTAATAGTATCAAGTTCAAATTATTGCAATATTAGAAAACAGTACAAGAGAAAACAATGCTTACATACATTTATTTCCTAACTCTTAATTATAGAAGGAAATAAAATAAAATGCATTAATGGCATCCCACTTGCTTATGTCCTTTTAATTAGTTTTAAAATATTCCAGTTCTAATTAGTTATTGAAAGTTAATATATATTCACTTTAGCATTTAATTCTTATTTAACCTTTAGCTTCCTACTGATAAGAATATAGCAATTCAAGTCAAAAGTCATAGTTAACTTTTGCAAGTAGGATCTGGTGAGTCAGTACCTGGATTTTATTTCAGGATAAGGGAAACTTTTATATCTATAGTTCTTGAATAAAAATTTTGACAAGATAGACATTTGCTTTATAGAGATGGTGTCTTTTTCTCTTCTAACTATAGGGCCAATAGAAGGTATATTTCAAAACCAAGAGCATTCAAACATGACAGAGAACTGTAAATATAAGTAAAAAGGAATATATACGTATATACGTATACGTATATATATATACATATATACATACATAATTTTAGTATTAATAGCATATTTAAATAATTAAAAAATGTAAGGATAGTGATCTCTGAAAGATGAAAACAAGTTGAGTCCTACAATTGCCCAGCTTACTGCCTGGGAAAGTTTCCAGGCTATGGCACAGACAGAAGGAAATCAGAAAAGAGCCCTGCAGACTCCCTAGGTTGAGTAAAAGCAATGCGGCTAGAATTTGCAAGGCAAAGGAACACAGAGGAGAGAGATGCACAGAGACAGAACTCCAGACACCTTCAGTCCCCCTCAAGTATCAGCTAAGTACTGATCAGCACAGCAATGCAAGGAAACTACCTTTTCCAAGGTAGAGACTGTCCCGAAACATTAGAGAGGTGCTTCTCAACTGGGAGCAATTTTGCCCCTAAGAATATATTTGGCAATGTCTTAGATAGTTCTCTTCTCACAACTTGTGGGGCGAGTGCTACTACCATCAAGTAGACAGGAGCCAGGGATCTGCTACACCTCCTACAATGCACAGGAGAGTCTTCCACAGCAGTGAATTGTCCAGTCTAAAATATCAATAGCACCAAGGTTAAGAAATCCTGTATTAAAGAAAAGAGCATAGAGGGCTCACAGAGGGCTGGAGCAGGGTCTATCCCAAATATCTTGAGTGGAAAACCTCCTTATTTACAGGGCATCAAGTAGAATAGTAAGTAATGGGAAAAACGTACCCAAGATTAAATGCTGATCTAGTTTCTCCTAACGAAAAATAAAGCACCCCCCTAAAAAATTTTAAACTGTTTCCAAGTAACTTAGCCACATTGCAAAACAAATCTCAAGAATATTTTTAGGCATACAGAACATGCGATACACAGGAAGATAAAATATATAACATTTGTATCCAAAAAATATTACCAAGCATTCAAAGAAACAGAAATATATGACCTGTGAAGAAGAGAAAAATTATTAATAAAAACTGGCCCAGAAATGGTATAGATGATAGAATTAGCAATCCAGACGTTAAAATGATTATTATAACTGTATTCAATATGTTCAAGAAACTTGAGGAAAGATTCAACATACTAAGTAGGCATGAATGATGTAAAAAAAAAAGGCCCGAATTGAACTTCTAGAAATGAAAATTACAATTTGATATAGAAATTACACTAGAAGGGATTAACAACAGTTGGGCCTTATAGGAGAAAAAAATTAGTGAACTTGAAGACTTAGGAATAGAAACTATCTGAAATAAAATATGCAGAGAAAATTGACCTAAAATAATGAAGAGAACATGAGTTGAACTGTGGGAAAATTTTAAGAGGCCAAATATACATTTAATCGTAGTCTTCAAATGAGAGGAGGGACTGTGGGAACAGAAAAAATATTTGAAAAAATAATGTCAAAATGTTTCCAAATCTGATGAAAAATAAAAACCCAAACATCCAAGAATCTCAACAAATCCCCAGCACAAGAAACATAAAGAAAGTGACACCAAGGCATATTGTCATTGAATTGCTTAAAACTAATAATAAAGAGAAAAATCTTAAAAGCAGCCAGAGAAAAAGACCCACTATATACATAAGAACCAAGATAAGGATGACAGAAGATTTCCCATCACAAATAACATAAGAGAGAAAACAGTAGAAAAACACTTTTAATACTGAAAGAAAAGCACTGTCAACCCAGAATTTTACCCAGAGAACATAACTTTTAAAATCGAGGGTGAAATAAAGGCTATACAAAAGCTTGAAAAAAAAAGATCACTTCCAGAACTGTACTACTAGTAATATTAAAGAAAGGCTGACAGGCAGACAGACAATGTTACCAGATGGAAACCTGAATAAGGAATGAAGAGCATTTGTAATAGAAACTTAACGGGTAATTATATTTTTAAAAAATTATTTAAGGGGCCGGCCTGGTGGTGTAGTGGTTAAGTTCATGTACTCCACTTCGGCGGCCCAGGGTTCACAGGTTCGGATCCCGGGTGCAGACCTGCGCACTGCTTATCAAGCCATGCTGAGGCAGGCATCCCACGTACAAAGTAGAGGAAGATGGGCACAGATGTTAGCGGGGGCCAACCTTCCTCAGCAAAAAGAGGAGGATTGGCAACAGATGTTAGCTCAGGGCTAATCTTCCTCACCAAAAAAAAATTATTTGAATCTCCTTAATAGAAAATAAACTATTTAAAGCAAAAATAATGCCAATGTGCAATGAGGTTTATAATCTGCATAGAAGTAAAATGTGTGGCAACAATAGCACAAAGTCTGGGGGTATAACATTTTAAAGCTCTTATTCTACAATGCTACAAGTGAAGTAGTTTAGTATCATTTGAAAAGGTGCATTGATAAGTTAAAGATGTACACTCTAAACTCTCAAGAACCATTGAGACAACAAAAGAGTTTGTTTTAAACTAAAGAGTTTACTTTAAATAACAAAACAAAAAGTTCGTATTAAGGCAACAAAAGAGATCAAAGGTAATCATAAAAACTCCTCAATTATACCGAGAAGGCAATTATTCTGGAAAAAAAAGCAACAACATGTGAAAAGGATAATACATAATGAATAAGTGGGATTTAAACCAGGAATGGAACGTTGGTTACACATTTGAAAATTAGTCAATGTAATCACCATATTTACATATATGCATGAAATCTCAATAATTGAAAAACAAATAAGGAAAATAAAACAGCTATTCCTGATTTAAAAAAAAAAAAATCTAATCAAACTAGGAGTAAAACAGAATTTTCTGACCTGGTTAAGGACATTTATATCTATAGCTAATATCATACTTAAAAGTGAAAGATTGAATTATTTACCACTACAATCAAGAACAAACTAATATTTCCACTCTCTCCACCTTTATTCAGAATTTTACTGGAGATTCTAACTAGTGCAATAAAGCAAGAAAAGAAAATGGTTGCCATCCAGATTTGATAGGGAGAAGTAAAACTGTCTGTATTTGCAGACGGCGTGATAGTCAAGATAAAAAAACCTGATGTAATAGATTTAAAAAAAAAGCCATTAGTGAGTTTCAAAAGATTGTAGGATATAAGAGTAATATACAAAAAGATTGTATCTCTATATACCAGACACAAGCAGTTAGAAATCGAAAGTAAATGGAATAGCATCTCCAATAGCATCAGAAAATATGAAATGCTTAATAATAAACCTGACAAAAGGTATGCAACACCTGTGCACTGAAAACTATAAAACATTACTGAGAGAAATTAAGAAGACCTAAATAAATTGAGAGATATAGATATTCATGTAGCGGAAGAACTAACATTATTAAGATGCCCATCCTCCCCAATTTAATCTATAGATTCAATGTAACCTCAATCAAAATCCCATCATAGGTTTTGTATAAATTGACAACTTCCTTCTAAAATACATATGGAAGTAAAAAGTACCTAAAAGTACAAAATATCTAAAACAGCCAAAATAAAAAATAAACGTTGAAACAAAGAACAAAGCTGGATGACCATCTGACTTCCAAAATTATTATAAGGCTACAGTAATCCAGACAGTGTGGTACTGACATCAAGATACACAAGTAGATCAATGCAACAGGATGGAGAGTCCAGAAATAGATTCCAAAATATATAAACAACTGATTTTTTATAAAAGTGCAAAAGCAATTGAGTAGAGAAATAATAGTTTTGTCAATAGCAAATGGCGCTGAAAATGGGATCGCCATTGAAAAAAAAAAGAACTTCAAGCCATACCTTGCACTAAAAATAGTTCATAAACCTAATGTAAAATCTAAAACTTATAGAAGTAAACAAGGAAAAAAAAATCTCAGTGATCTTTGATTAAGGAAAGATTTCTTAAATCTAGCAACAAAAGCATAATTCATAAAATAATGATATGTTGGACTTCATAAATGTAAGAATTTCTGTTCTGTGAAAGACAGAAGAATGAAAAGACAAGCTACAGACTAGGAGAAAAATATTTGCAAAGCATATATCTGATAAAAGATTTGTGTCCAGAACATATAAAGAACTCTCATAACTCAATAATAAGAAAACAACTCAATTACAAATGCACAAAAGGTTAAACAGACACTTCATGAAAAAAGATATATGAATGGCAAATTAGTACATGAATAGATGTTTAACATCACTAATCTTTAGGGAAATGAAAATTAAAGCCACAAGGAGATAGCATTACATACCTATTATAATGCCTATAACACAAAAGACTGACGATACAATGTAATGGCGAGGAATGTGGGGAAACTGGAACCTATTGCTGGACTGTTACTGACTTATTGCAACAGTCAACCACTTTGGAAAACAGTTTGATAGTTTCTTAAAATGATAAACATACACCTACCATATGACCCAGCCATTCCATCCTTAGGTGTTTTCAAGAGAAAGGAAACATATTTTTATACAAAGACTTGTACACAAATGTCCACAGCAATTTTATTTATAATACCCCAAAACTGGAAACAACCCAAATGGCCATCAACAGGTAAACCAATAAACAAATTATAGTATATCCCTTCAATGAAAATCTATTCAGCAATAAAAAGGAATAAACCATTGATACAAACAACAACATGAATGAATTTCAAAATAATTACTGAGTGAAAGAAGCCAGACAAAAACAGTACCTACCATAATTTTTTCTACAATTTTAGAAAATACAAGCTAATCTATACACAGATAAAGCAGATCTATGATTGTTTGGAGATGAGGGATGGGTGGGAAGGGCTGGGAGAGGGGATCACAGAGGAGCATGAATAAGTTTGGAGGGGTGATGAATATATTCATTATTTTGATTGTAGTTTTATATACATATACATACACACACATACATACACACACGTATTTTACAGTTTAAACATGTGAAGTTTATTGTATATACATTGCACCTAAATAAAACTGTTGTAAAAAACATATTTACAGCCTCTGTGAGATGCTTAAACAAACCTGTAGAATTTCCTATGAAAGCATTCTGCTGCGTAGCTCATGTTCCCTTTAAACTTATCATAGAAAAGGACGAATTAAGAATAAAATTATGTGGCAGCAAGTCAAAGGATGTAGTTAAAAATGACAATTTTATACTCTTGAAGAGAACCACAAACACTAAACAACAGAACAATAGTTCCTAGAATATTACTGAGTTCAAAATCACAGGAAATAGTATGAGAAAAACATTAAATCTGACTGCAAATTGATCGATGAATTGAAAAGCAGAATCAGCAAATGGTAAATTTCTTAAAATGTTGCTTTCATCTCTTTTTGGAGTGAAGATTACCAAATTATAAACTGAAAAGATCACATTTTCTATCGCAGGGAAAACTTAAACATGGTCATTTAGAAGTAAGTGAGGAAGTGGTTGGAAGGAGAACCTATTCAGAGGTTCTCTATAAATAGCAAATACCCACAGGTCCTACGGAGAGCTCCGAGCACATGTGAACTCCTTGTAAATGTCCAGGTAGTGAAGGAAACTTCCTAGACCATTAGTCAATTCTGTGCAACAAAGGATTATTTTTAAGGAAACTAATGGAAGACACCCAGAAACTGCTACAAATAAAAGCTCTAGATGAATTTATAAAGCAGTTGCAAGTCCTTGAAGCCAGAGGCTAGGGGACTGGAACCTCATTCACTGTTTTTTGTCTTCTAACCAATGCCAACACGAGCATACTGGCAGTGCTCAACAAATCTTGGTTACACTATGCGTAGTTTTCTTGGAAATCATGGCAGAGCCTAGTTTTTAGAGCATTGAGATCTTATATTAGGCAATATTGGTTTAATTAAAAAACAAAAACCCTCTCCTCTCTGGCAGCATATTTCTGCTTTTCCACAAGTGAGATTAACAAAGTAGCCAAAGACAACACAAGAGAAACGAAATACAGAAGAGACATCACCAGGACAACCAGAGTAGAGAGGTTTATTAGGACAGAGGCTAACAAGCTACAGAGTTGAAGCAGGGCAGAAAAGAAATAGAATCCTGGAGAAGGCAAATAAGCTCCAAATTAGTACATCAATCAGATGCAAAGATTCAGAGGCCCTTCATAAGTCCAAGGTGTTACGCCACTCAGAATAGCAGTAATGCAGAGCAGAGAAATAATGCAACAGTCAAAACTAATAAGCTGAGAAGCTGTGGGATCTCAGTAATAAATGGCAGTGAAATTGTTAAAGGGCAAGGAATACCAAAGAAAAGTGAGGAGAAAAGAGGTCTGAGGAAAGGTTGCCAAGAAGACAGGGTACCGCAAGCACTGTCACTTGAAGGGTGTGGGAAGTTTGCTAAGGCCAGTGAAGGATATATACTCCACCCGGGCAGCAACCTCTCAGGAGTCCTGGGGGCGGGAGCACATGCACATTAGCAGAGGGTTGGAGTAGATTAGGACTTTAAAGTCAGTGAGTTGTCCTTCTACTCTCAGACCATATGTAAAATGAATTGCCTAGAAGCATAAACAAAGGAAATGTATAAGTAGCCAGTACCTGGGAGACCAGAATCCTGATCGTTTCCATACCATCTTCCCTACCTGATGCCAAATGAACCCATCAAGTGGCTCTCCATCACACCTTCTATTAGTTTCCTAGGGCTGTCATAACAAGTTATCATGAACTGGGTGACTTCAAACAACAAAAAAAATTATTTTCTCATGGTTCTGGAGTCCAGAAGCACAAAATTAAGGTGTTGGCAGGCCCACGCTCCCTCCAGAGGCTCTAGGGAAGAATCTGTTTCTTGTCTCATCCAGCTTCTGGTGGCTGTAGGCATTCCTTGGCTTGTGGCCACATCATTTCAACTGCTGCCTCCATGGTCACATTGCCTCTTCCTTCTCTTCCCCTCTTTGTGTCTGTTTTATTAAGGATACATATGATTGCATTTAGGGCCCACCCAGATTATCCAGGATAAGCTCCTCTTCTCAAGATCCTTACTTAATTATACTTTTGCAATACTAAGTAACATTCATTCATTTGCCATATTATGTGATACACATAAATTCTGGGAATTAGGACATATCTTTTGGGGGGACTACTATTCAACCCACTACATACCAGCTCTCTGGGAAAAAATGAACATATATAACATAAAGGGAGTGAGTCACATTTATAAATAACAATAAAATACACAACACTTTTCATTGTAAATTCTATATTAATTGATTCTCACAGAATGCTTCATTGATTTTTGCTGAACTCTCGTATCCATAGCCAAACTATGGTTTCAATTGGCAAGGAATATTGACATTTTAGTTTATAAGATAAGGGTGAAATAATGCAGATCAAAGTGGAAACTTAATCACCAATGCAGTGAGCAGATTTTTGCTGAATTGACTAATAGTTTTTTAATATTGAATGGGTATCTCCTCAAATATTTTTATGCTAGTCACAATATAACAGCTACAGATAGCACATACTTTGAAGTCTAATCTGCATTAACATTTTCTCCAACACTTTCTTAAGTCCAGACAATCAACAAAACAATAAATCAAATCCTGATTTGTAGCACTTGCTGATTTTCATGTGTAAATATTCCCACCATGACTGAATTCAACCTATTAATATGAAATCACTAAATGCAGAGTTGGAAAAAGATATTCAGTAGCACACAACTGTACAGTATTTCCTCCATTTAGATACCATAGAGTAAATAACCTTGAGAGCATACATAATAGTAAAATATACTAAAAATAATTAAGAAATGATACACCTAGATATTTGTTTTGTTTTCAATATAATTTTTTTTTTTTTTTTTTTTTTTTTGCTGAGGAAGATTCACCCTGAGCTAACATCTGTGCCAACCTTCCTCTATTTTGTATGTGGGTTGCCATCACAGCATGGCTGATGAGTGGTGTAGTTCCACACCTGGGATCTGAACCCGCGAACCCGCGCCACCAAAGCAGAGTGAGCCAACCAAACTCAACCACTAGGCCACAGGGCCAGCACCTCAATATAGTTTTTAAATTTTAAGTTTATATAATTTAATTTTCAATAATGGCTATGTTTAACAACTGGCTTGCAATATTTCTGAAAATTGAAGCTGGCTCTCACAAGTCTTTATCAGCTGGTTCCAACATACTACCATATAGCATGACAATGAAGAATCAGAGGAAACATTTTCAAACCTTTACATCAGTTACACTGAAAATCAATGACAGGTTAGCACTTTAGTCAGAGAAAATGCATTGTAAAGTCTTCAGTCTTTTCCAGGACTGTTGATACAACTCCCAGTCAGCGCTGGCTCCAAAGGAAAACATCAAGCTCTATGTTAGAGGCCTCAATGGTTCAGTTATAATAATAAGCAGAACAAAAAGCCAACTTTCCTGCTCTACATTTGGAAAAGTTTCCTCTATGCCTCCTGATGAGCCTCCAGGTGAATTTCATAAGAGGGAGCTTACTGAGGAGTTCTAATTATGCCTAATTCCATAGTCACCAACAAATTCACAGTTTTGTTGTGTGACATTAGGCCAGTCACTTCCTTTTACCTGGCAGTTTCTTAATCTACAAAATACATATGTCCCACTTCACAAGGGTGTAGTAAAATATAACAAATTGAGAAATATTACACATCCAGAATGCAGTACACAGTAATTAAGAAAATTAGTAGGAAATTATGACAACTCCTTTGGAACCAAGCCATTAATTTTTAAACAAGAAAAGAAGACACACAAAGGAGCAGCTGCATCATGATCTTTTACAACCACTCTTTTGGGAGAAAGGAATCATGCGACAGTTACTCTCCCACAAAGAAAAGAGAGAGAGGCATGTGCCCCGAGCCTGTTCCTATTCTGCTAGCATCTGCAATCATTAGGTTCAAGTGGCATTTAAAAAAATTATTTTCTGCAAAAGAGTCCCAAGGAAACAATAATTATCATTTAATGGGATTCACAGTGGCGCAATAAATATCACTGCTCTTTCCCACCTGAGTTCAGACCAATCGAGAAAGGCAGATGGGCACCAAAATACCATCTTTATTACCGATCATGGAGAACATGGCTTTTATTGGCAAGTAAGTGAGCTTTCTTATAAGGAGCACCACAATAAAACTGACTCAGCCATCATGACAAAGGCAAAAGGAGATCACTACACACTTCTGTCCTGGAACAAGGTCCTTGATAACTTACAGCATGGGAATCTAGACAGGACACATGCTTCCCAAGAGAGACCAGGGGTCAGGCCCCTCATTCCCAGCTGCTTCTTCTAAATTCACCCATCAGGTAAGTTACCCCTCTTCACTGGGGAATAAATGGATGATGAGGCAGAGAAAGTCCCAGAATGCTATGCTAAATGAGTGCCCCCCACAAGGAAGGAAACTTCAGAATACAGAAAGCTCATCTTTCCCAACCCTTTCCCACCATCATTCAAAAATGATTGATGTTGGAAAAAAGAGAGGTAGGAGTTGTCCATGAGGTATGCTCACCCTAGCAAGAATTTGGGATCAAGGAAAAGAATATTTCCCTTCAGTTCACCTCTAATGAATGCCAGACGCAGTACTAGGTGCTCAGAGAAGTTGAGCAACTTAAGTAAGGTCACCCAGTCAGCATTGGTGTATGAGTAGACTATGTGATCTTTGAATGCAGAGATTGTGCCTTAGAAATTATTTAATAACTGTAGTTTTATAACTGCCTGGCACATTGTAAATATTTATGGAAAGAAGGAAGGAAGGAAGGAAGGAAGGAAGGAAGGGAGGAAGAAAAGAGTTGAGAACAATAAATTCAAACCCAGGGCTGAATGGGGCCTCTCACCATTCTATGTTGCCTAGGTATGAGTGTTATAACTGGGCTTTATGACTCCTGGAATCTTATTACACAGTTGGGAAGGAGGTACTCTTGAAAGATCATATCTTATTCTTCAGAACAGTAAGTCTCTCTAAGGGCAATGTGCCCAGTGTTCCAACTAGCTCATATATGGTACTGGCTGCGTGCTGAGATGATATATAATCTCATGGGTCCTCAAACCAGACTGAGAAAAACAAAATGAATTGCAACTAATACATAAGGGTGTTCATAATCATACTTAAGGTCAGCACGTTCTGCCATAAATAATAGTGTAACTACAAGCTTACATTAGCATATTTTAGGCATTCTCTCTGAACACAATGGACACGACTAGGGTTGTCATTCTTTTGCTATTAAAGATTGTTCTCGTAACATTGACAAACATTGATATATGGGATTAATCTCTTTAACTCATCTATTCAAGAGATGGTTCTCCATCATGTCCGTGGCTGGATAAGCAAACAATAAATACCATTAAAAAATCACAGGCAATCCCTTGGTCAAAAAGTTCAGGTAAGAGAAGAATTCAGTCATGGAGCTCAAGTAGTTCTGTTGTTCACATTTTCTAGGACTTAGGGGTTCTACTTACAAAGAAACACTAAGCCATTAGTATGTACGATGAGCTATTTAAATATTAAAGTGAAATTTCAAAGTGTTTTATATTAGAGGAACAGCTATCAAATCACCTTTTAAACATATATATTCGGTAAATGTGAGTCTCTCCTTTTCTGAAGATTCTCATGTAGATGTGCTGTTGGACTGCACTTTGGCAAGAGTCTGCTCTATTGGCAACTAGTGGGACCACCTTAGACATACGATGGCTCTCCTCTGGGTCCCAGGTACAGTATTTTGTTCATAAGGATGACAGTAACTGGCTGTATGAAGACAGAGGCCTGAATCAAGAGACCTCTTCATATCTTCTATAGCCTTAAATATCATGATCTAGGATTAAGTGCAAAAAGTTGCAATTTCAGACAACTAGGGTCTGAGGTAGTTAAGTGGCAAAATCACTGTTCTCATTCAGCCACCCTTCTGGACCCACAGCAGCTGCAGGAGTGGTGTCATCGTCCTCTGACTTAGAGTGGCAGCTGCGTCAAGTCCACGGCAGGAACGTGAAGGATTATGCCCAGTGAAGCTTGACCCTCCACTCCGGTGAGCCAGTCTCCTCCAGTGCAGCAACACTCCACAACCAGGCCTGCATTTCAGTTCTGCCTTCACAACACTGATTCAAGTCCCATTCAGACTGTCAGTCTCACTTCCTCAGTATCAGTTTCCTATACCTGCAGTAACAAATTACCACAAATTGAGTGGTTTAAAACACCACAAATTGATTATCTTATAGTTCCTTAGGTGAGAATTCCTGCATGGACCTCTGTGCTCAGATCAAGACATCAGCAGGGCTGTGTTCCTCTACGGAGGCTCTAGAGGAGACCTGTTTCCTCGCCTAGAGGCCACCCACATTCCTCAGCTCCTGCTGTCTCCTCCATCTTCAAAGCCAGCCACACCACAGCTCTCTGACTCTCCTTCCACACTCAGATTACACTCCATCTACAGCCAGGACACGTGCTCCGTCTGAAAGATCCGTGTGATTAGATGGGTCCACCGGGATAATAGAGGTTAATCTTCCCATCTCAGGTCTCTGCTCTTCATTACATCTTCAAGGTCCCTTTTGCCATCGTATTAGTCAGAATTCCCCAGAGAAACAGAATCAATAGGGTGTGTGTGTGTGTGTGTGTGTGTGTGTGTGTATAGAGGGAAAGATAGATTCATTCTAGGGAATTAGATCATAGAATTGTGGGGACTGGCAAGTCCAATATCTGCAGGATAGGCAGGAAAGAACTGATGTTACACCCTGAATCCAAAGGCAGTCTGAAGGCAGAATTCTCTCCTCCTCAGGAAACCTCTGTCTTTTTTCCCTCAAGATTTTCAACTGATTAGATGAGGCCCACCCACCGATGGTTAATCTACTTTACTGAAAATCTACTGATTTAAATGTTCATCTCATCTAAAAAATACACAGCAACATTTAGACTGGTGTTTAACCAAATATCTGGGCACAGTGGCCTAGCCAAGCTTACATATAAAATTAACCATCATGGCCACGTAAGGTAAGATATTCATAGGTTCTGGGGATTAGAACAGAGATATTTTTTGGGGGAGGGAATATTATTCTGTCTGTCATCTCCTCTATGAAACTTCCCATAACCATTCCAGTCCTCACTTATTACACTGTGCCTTGCACTATTGGAGTCTATGGCCCCAATTATTTAATAATTCATTGACTACTGCCTTTTTCAAATCTGATTGTTTTAATGTGGTTTGGTAATTGTAAACTTTCTGAGGGAAGACTTTCTGCTTTATACGTCCTTCGTCTTTTCACCCTTTCCCTATCATTGTCACAGTGCAGAGTACATAGCAATTAGCATAATTCTTAGATATTTCTTTAAAAGCAAATAGCATATTTTAGGTTTGAAGACACTTTAAGTTATATCTTTTTTTTTTAACCCAAATTGAGCACCAGAAAGATCAAGTGAAGACCTATGGTGACATGGAGTAAGATAAGCATTCAAGACCTTATAGACTCCACAACCAATCAGTACTCTTTCCATCCTCAAGTTAAATGCTTATAAGTAAAAATCTTTCAACTATCATTAGATAACAGACAAGAACATTGTATGTGGGCATATATTTCCCCTGGTTTACCAGTATGAAAATATACCACTTTCATAACCAGTTTCATATATCATTCTGAAAAAATATTTTTAGCAAGAGAATATAAAGAATATTCTAAATACCAAGGGCAGTATGATTCAGTGTTATGTTTTTTCTTCCTTTAAGTTCTTATTGTTGTGTACTGCCGGTTTTTAACAAGGCTTAAGTTCAAAGTAGTCTGCAGTAATGAAGTCTTGCTGAAATCCTCCCTATTCCCTGCCAATATTTTAGTGCCACCCAGCATGAAAAGAAAACCGCTGACTGTCAGTGCCCACTCAGGATAGTTTGGTCTCAGTACAGCTCAGTCATCGAAATTTGACTGGTATTAAGAATTTTCTTAGTCAATATTTAAATACTATTGAGGTCAATCAGTGATTCTTCAAGAAATTATAGCTGGGATAAAAGAGATAAAATAAGCAAAAAAACAAAAGCAACACACACACACATTGCTTCTATTGCCCACAGTGAAAAAATGATAAAATCAATTTTCTAAGTCATCTGGAAAATAGGAGTTCTTAAGATGGTCTCATTTGACTTGAGGATACAGAGCCCTCATTCAACTAAAAAGTGATCAAGTCTTCAGACAAACACAATCTGAATTTACAATTCCATAATATATTGAAGCAAATTATATTCACATTTGCTGTGGATTGCATCGTGTCCTCCCCAACCAAATTCTTATATTGAAGCCCTAACCCCCAATGTGACTATATCTGGAGATAGAGTCTTTAGCAGGTAATTAAGGTTAAATGAGGTCAGAAGGGTGGGACCATAATCCAATAGGATTTTTGCTTTACAAGAAATGGAAGAGATCTCTCTCTCTCCCCTCCATGTGAGGACACAGTGAGAACATAGCCATCTGCACACCAAGAAGAGAGCTCTCATCAGAAACCAAACCCTGCTGGAAACTTATCTTGGACTTCTAGCCTCCAGAACTGTGAAAAAATTAATTTCTGTTGTTAAGTCTATGGTATTTTGTTATGGCAGCCCGAACAGGCTAATACAACATTGAATTTATGAAATGCCTTCAATGGAAACCTGATACAATTAACCACAACAATTTCAGCCCATGTAACTCTCTCTTCAACAGGAACAAAGAAATCTCTAATCAATAAAACAGTAGCGAATATCCACATGCAAAAAAAAAAAAAGAAAAGAAAATCTAGACACTGACCTTAAATCTTTGAGTTAAGGTCAAAATGGATCAGAGACCTAAATGTAAAAGGTAAAACATAAAACTTCTAGGAGACAATACTGGAGAAATAATAGGTTATCTTTGGTTTGGCAATGACTTCTTAGAAACAACTCCAAAGTCATGATCCATGAAAGGAAAAATTGATAAGTTGGATTTCATTACAATTAAAAACTTCTGCTATGCAAAATGCACTGTTCGGAGAATGAAACAACAAGCCACAGACTGCAAGAAAAATGTTTGCAAAACTAATATAATATCTGATGAAGGACTGTATTCAAATATACAAAAAACTCTTAAAAGTCAACAATAAGAAAACAAACAACACAATTAAAGTGTGTGTAAAAGATATGAATAGACATGTCACCAAAAAAGACACACAGATGGCAAATAAGCATAGGAAAAGATGTTCAACATAATACGTCATTAGGGAATTGCAATTTAAAACAACAATAAGATATCACTACATAACTATTAGAAAGGCTAAAATCCAAACAGACAACACCAAATGCTGATGGGAACGTGGACAACAGGAACTCTCATCCATTATTGGTGGGAATCAGAATGGTACAGCCATTTTGGAGGTCAGTTTGGTAGTTTTTTACAAAGCTAAACATAGTCTTACCACACAACCCAGCAAGCACACTCCTTGGTATTTACCCAACGTGTTGAAAACTTATGTCCACACAAAAACCTCCACACAAATATGTACAGCAATTTTATTTATAATTACCAAAACTTGAAAGCAACTAAGAAGTCCTTCAATAGGTAAATGGCTAAACAAACTGTGGTACATCCATACAATGGAATATTATTCAGTGCTAAAAAAGAAATGAGCTGTCAAGCCACAAAAAGACACAGAGGAAACTTCAATCAATGAATCAATCAATCTACCTAATCTAAGTGAAAGAAGCCAGCATAAAAAAAAGGCTGCATACTGTATGATTTCAACTATATGACATTCTGGAAAAGGCAAACTGTGGAGACATTTAAAAGATTAGTGGTTGTAAGCAGTTTGAGGAGGGTGAATAGGTAGAACATGGGATTTTTAGGGCAGTGAAACTATTGAATATAATGCTGTAATGGTGTATGATAGTGTAATGGTGGATACATTACGCATTTGTCAAAACCAAAAGAAACTACAACATAAAGAGTGAATCCTAACGTAAACTGTGGACTTTAACTAATAATAATGTATCAATATTCATTCGTCAATTGTTGAAAGTATACCACATCTATGCAAGATGTAAACAATAAGGGGGAAGGAGGAGTATGTAGGAATTCCCTGTATTTTCTGTTCAATTTTGTGTAAGCCTAAAAATGCTCTAATAAATAAAATCTATTAATTTAAAAAAATAGGCAACATCATGATATAATCGATAGCAAATAAAAAGTTTTTTATTTTATAATAAAAATGCTAAACACAGAAGGCAGATATTTCTTTTATATCCATTATATACATATGCATATATTACTAGAAAATACAGCTCTATGACATCTCAACTCAGAAACCTAATGGAAGAGGAACCATGAGGTAGAGAAGAAATAAACAGAACTATAATTCTATGAGTGAGATCTTTAAAAAGAAATATATTTTTAGTCCACAAATCCTAAACAGCATGAAAACAAATTATCTTTTAACTCCTAAGAGTAACATAAAAGTAAAATGACTAGAAGATATAATATGTAGACTCTTAATAGGAAAAAAATCTATATCTTGAGTGATGAACTGAACTGGAGTGAGCTCAGTGAAGTGTTCAGAAATTCAAATTGTACTCTATAGAGGCTAAGGGATGATTTTCATTGTCTGCCTTGATCATCCTCACACTGGGAAAAAGGAATCTCTTTGCTCTTTACTCAAGTTGGGACAGGAGTAGAATTTTGTGAGCCCCTCTCTCAGAAGTAACTGCAAAGTTATAAATGACATGTACCAACTTTGAAGGGAGATGGGGCAAGTACTGTTACAGTGTTGTAAATGTTGTGTCTTCTGTTTGCTCATTATTTTTATTTATACTTTAATAAATATATTTTATATATTTAATAACAACTTTTGATCCCTTTCACTCATTTGTTCATTTATTCATTCATTCAGAAAATAGCACTGGAGTTCCTACTATCCATTCTAGACACTGGCAGCAGAGCAGTGACCAGAGCGGACCAGGTCCTTGCTCTCAACAAACTGAAATAAATCCTTTACTAGTTCTTCAGTAAAATCCTGTGTACGTATGTATCACTCAGGAATGATTGCTCCAGTGTCTTCTGGCATCTGCTGTTGGAAGTTAAATATCTGCTTTCTGTCTAACTGTTAGTTCTTGAAAGGAATCTGCTTATATTCTCTGGTGACTTCAAAATTTACTTTTGTCTTCCAAGTTCTGCACTTTCATTGTAACACATATAAATGTGGATTTGTTTTTATTTATCCTGCTCAGGGCTTCGTATGCTCCTCTAATCTGGAAAATTCTGCATAATTGCGTCTTGAAATATTGATGCACCTCCACCCTCCTCTTACTTCTCAGACATTCTGTGAGGACAATTTGGGGCGTCTCACTCTACGCACCATCTTCAACTGCTCTTTCATGTTTTCCATTTCTTTTCCTCTTCATGCTCTACTTCCCAGATGTTTCTTCCAAATTCATTTATGGTCCTTCTCTTGGCACCTACTCTGTTTAATTCATCCATTGTTAAATATTTATCTAAAAATTCATTTCATTTTTAGAGTATATACTTGATTTTCTATAAGTTTGTTCAATTTCCGTATTTCCTCAAAGAGTAAGCAATAAAAAAACATGTAAAATTACAGGAGAAGAGTTTCTTATATTTAATAAACAGAAGACAGGACAGTGTAGGAGGGAGAGGATGGTATAAAATGATATCCAGGAGGTAGGTAATAAATAGCCAAGATATACGCACCTTCATATTTACTGCAGCATTATTTACAGTAGCCAAGATATAGAAAAAACCCAAGTGTCTATCAATGTATGAATGGATAAAAAAACTGAACAATGGAATATTATTAGCCATAAAAAAGAATGAAATTTTGCCATTTATGACAACATGGATGAACCTTGAGGGCATTATGCTAAGTGAAATAAGTTTGACAGAGAAAGACATACCATATGATCTCTCTTATATATGGAATCTAAAAAAAACAAGCTCATAGATACAGAGGACAGATTGGTGGTTGCAAGATATGGGATGGGAGTGGGAGAAATAGGTGAACTGTTTTTTTTTTGTTTTGTTTTGCTTAAAAGAAAAACAAAAGTAATAAATAGCCAGATCATGCAGGGTAATCTAGGCCATTTTAAGGAGTTTAGATTTCATTCCAAGTGTGAAACCGCTGTTTTAAGCTGGGGCATAATGTGGTTTCATTTATGTTTAGAAACATGCCTTCCAAGAAAATGAGAGAAAGGGCAGGGAGAAGTGACAGCAGGCTATTGTGTAGAAAAGAGCTTATAGTGGTTTGGATTAGATCACTACAATGAAAATGAATAGAAGTGATAAATGATCCTTAATATACACTGGCCAGTACTCGTAGCTTTATACACATTATCATTTTTAATCTTCACAACAACTATTGTTATCATTAGTCCAATTTTGCAGATATGCAAACAGAGGCTTAGTCATGCTAGATAACTTGCTAAATTCACACAGCTGCTACAGAGTATAAACAGTTTTTGACTAAGGTCTCTTAGTCTAGTGACTTTGCATAAGACAGAGAAATGATGAACAAATAAACAAATAACCAAGCGAAGTATATTCAGATTGTGACATGTGTGATGAAAAAAACACAGCGAGATAATCAAGAGAGACCAGTGGTTGGAGTGGTGATAATTTGGCAAACTTTGAGTTGAGAATAGGTTGACAAGAAGATAGGCATGAGTAAATCTGGTGGTAGAAGGGTTTTTGTGAGGATTAAAAATTGAAATTTTTGTAAAACTCTAAGCATAATACTCTTAGTATTATGAGCTCTTAGCTCCACCTAAGAGTCACTCTTTTCATGTGTTTACTTCTCTCCAACTGTAGTAAGCAATACCCTAGTCCCTTCTCTCCATTTCATGTCTTATCCCTGTGTATATTAATGACAAATCCCTCCCAAAGAAAAGGGCTTCTTTCCTTGGCTTTGGGAGCAGAATTAGGGGGCTGGTGTGTGTGTGTATCTTGTGAGAGAAGTAAGGGGATTGATAAAGGAGACCACATCCCAATCTATAGCCATGCATGGTGAAGAATTTCTGGAAAGACAACATCAGAAAACTACTGAGAATAAATGACAGGTGCCTGCATTACAGAAGGAGAGGGGGGAAAAGAGAAAAGGTCTGAGAATGAGGCCTTGGCTTCTAACAATATTTCTTGATGAATGAATGGCCCTTGTGGAATTCAATTCTATCCTAAAAAGAATATCAATATTTTAAAAGTTATCCACCTGGGTCTTTATGTTCACTAGACAAATCAACATGCTTCCAAGGGTAATAATTAGTATGTCTAAATTACATAAATTTAAGTTTTCTCTTGGCAGTCTTTGCTTTGGGAATTGAACAACATTAGGAAGAGGCAAAGTTCATAACAAAAAGTGTGGCCTGATGTAAATCTCAATGTATTTTAAATTTCAGAAAAGGTGTGTAGGGGAGGAAGACAATTCCTCTACCCTCTAGGTCCTTCTGGCTGGTCTAAGAATTAAATTGACGTGAGACAGAACAACAGGAGAAAATCAAACAAAGCTTTACAACATGTATACGTGGGAGAAACCCAGGAAAGCTGAATAACTGGTCAGAATGGCTGAAGCCCGCCACCTTAAATACCATCTCCAGCTAAAGACAAAGGAGGATGTTGGGGGTAGTGGTTTGGGACTTCAAAGGGGAAGAAGGCACTTCATATTGGAAATGGAAAAGCAAATGTTTGGTAGACAAAACTTTGATAAGAATGGGCTTAGCAAGGACCCTCCCAGTCTACCTATACTCAGTTATCTATGGTGATGGCCTGTCCTAGGGACAGGCCTTCTATTTTAAATTCTTTTAGGCAGTCAGGCAGAAGGTCAAAGTTTCTTTCAGAGTCTCTTGTCCTTAAAAATAATATAGCCAAAGAGACTCATTTTGGGGTGACCAATTCTGATCCCCCACGGGTAACATAATTGTGAAAGTAACATGTGAACATACAGATGCAGGCATACACACACACACACTTAGGATGTTTCCATCTGGCAATCTTTCATTGACTGATACCAGTCAAACTGAGCATTTCCTGGCCTAGTCTTATGGGAATCCTAAAGAAACTGAAAAATCACTACCTGACTTGATAGACGACGGGACCCAGAAACAGTGTCCCCATACTTGATGGCTGTAGCTGCAATCATTTGCATTCAGTAATAAAGGACAAATCTGTAACTGAGAATCTCTTACTCAATGTTCACAACTATAAAACCAAAGACAATGTTGTTTCTCATCCATACTCTGCAGAAGAAAAAGAAGCTGTCTGGATAACAGGAACGGAGGCACTGAAATGAACTAAGCCCTGGCACTCTGCCCAGAACTCTAGGTGCCTCTACAAACCTACACTCATTCTTTTCCACGTGCGAGATGAGGAATAGTGAGAAACCCAACCATGCGGTATCAAGAGCTCACATTCCGGAGTGGGAATGCCCGTTTCAAATCCCCTGTGTGCCTCCTGTGGGTCAGATGCGCTCGGGCGGGTGACAGAAGCACAGAGCTCAGCTTCCTCCTCGGCACAGGGCTCGAGTAATTGAGTCCTCCACCCCCCACGAGAGACGCTGTGAGGACTAAATGAGGATAACTCGAATGCTTCATAATTGTATGTCACCAATAGTAACAATTTTCAAAGCACTTTCTTAATATGAGACATAGAATAAGCAATTAAATTATCATTCTGTAATGGAAGGCTTACTATTTATTGATATGGGCACCAGATCCTTGACTAAAATTATTTACTGGGTTGCATCCAATATACATGACCATTTTAATAGTATTTGATTTTCTTTAAATCCAGAATTTCATAAACAGTCAGTTATAACTGAAGCCACATTGTGGAATAAACTATACACTGTTTACTAGATAATTATTAACTCAAACGTAACTATATTTTCAACAAGCTACAAATGGTATTTAATTTGGCAATATATTGATTTTCTGTTTCCCCTTTCTTGAATTAGCAGCAGATTTTTTTTTTTGTAGAGCTTTTTTTTTTTTTTTTGTGAGGAAGATCAGCCCTGAGCTAACATCCATGCCAATCCTCCTCTTTTTGCTGAGGAAGACCAGCCCTGATCTAACATCTATTGCCAATCCTCCTCCTTTTTTTCCCTTTTTCTCCCCAAAGACCCATAGATAGTTGTATGTCATAGTTGCACATCCTTCTAGTTAGCAAGAGATTTTATCCAGAAATCTCTGAGTATATCAGTCAGAAATCTCTGAGTATCTCTCTTCTGGTTACATTTACATCCCCATCTTTCATTGTTGAATCCTATGTTGTCCAGAATAACTCTCCTGTATATTCAATGCAGCATTAGAACTTTTAATACCAATTGCTGGAATTCTTTAGTCCCTCTTCCTTCAATAACTGCTCTGTGCAGTGCTGGAATTGAAGGAGATTTTTCTCTTCTTCAGCGCTTTCTCTGTAAAATGCTGGCTACAGATGCTTATCCCTTATTACATAGGATACAACTCAGGAAATGACTAGTCCGTTTATTTGCAAGATACTGCAGTTCCATACAATATCTCTTGGGTCAGAATTCAAGATTCTATGATCTTGATCCTGTGACATCATGAGAATGAGAGGGATTTTTATTACCAGTTGCTTTTTGCCAAAAGTAAAGCTGTGTTCAGGGTGAGGTTCTAAATGACACTTAAAGCATTTGGGCACACAGTAAGTAAATTATATTTGCCATTGTTGTTCCTCCATAGCAACCAATGGAAATAATAAAGCACAAATCACAATATGACTTTTCTAAATATGATGACTCATCATCATGGCACCTAGTATAAATTGGGGGACAGTTTAATACAACGACAAAAGCATAGGCTTTAGGAGCAAGAAGGCATGAGTTCAAATCAAGGTTGCCTCTTATTTGTTGTTTGACCTTGACGAGCCATTTACCTTCCCTGACCTTTAGCTTCTCCATCTGTAAAATGAAGATTATGACTCCTAATTTGCAAGATTGTTTTGACTGTAGTAGAGTATGTAATGCATCTAAAAGAGTGCATGACACACATTTAATCTTCAATAAATATTAAACATTAGGACAATCAGTTGATGATATGATTCAGTAAATCTGAGGCATAGAGAAATCTGAAAGCTTTCCCAGAGTCACAAAATAAGCCACCGCCAGAGCTGGAAAAGGAATCTATGTGTCACCACACTGTTTTTTGTTCACTTCAAGTATGGTCAGCAACTAAGTGTCCTTATGTTTAGAAAAATTTCAGTAGAATGTATTCTCAGTATCACAGAGAATTAAAAACCAGGGATAAAAGGCAGACAGATGTTCTACAGAGACAGACACTGTACTGGTGGTAAATCAATGGTGGGAAATTACATTCTATCTTTTACTACCATAATTAAAAAAATAAACTAGAGAAACTCTACACGTTTGTAGTATCTAACCATGTACTCTTTCTATGCCTCACTGAACTTATCTACAAAATAAGAGTACTAGACTAATAAATCTTTATCAGTTTAGTCCTGTTGTTATCCTAGAATTGTAGAAGGAAAACAAATTCTAGGATAATAAGGCAATATTTTGAATTTGATAGGGAACCTGGGATCCAAAGTATTTTGTCAGGATTGTAAAATATCAACTGAATTAAGTAGAGCTACTGATTCACATATTTAGGAAGAAAGTAAAGTCATTGCTGCTAACTTTAATATTTGATGAATTGATGAATCCTTTTAGCCTTGAACATGAATACTGTGCCAGGCAGTTAGAAATTGGGAAATTATGAGTCAACTAGTTGACCCTTTTTTTAAGGCTAACCATAACTTGCTACCTTCAAATATACACCCTACTCACTGTGCTGTAAACCAGAAGTGGTCTCTCACAGAAGGGGAGATCTCTGGGACTCTACTGTGAGAGAGGCATTTGGGGTTCCCGGCTGTAGGAAAACAAGTAGAGAATTTTTTCTGGTTTCTTAGATCCAAAGGATTCACTGTTATTTTCTGAGAAGGAAAATTGGACAAATTGCACTACGAGCTTAATATCATAGAGCTTGGTCTCTATGGGCAGTCAACTCTTATCCCCTAAGTTCTTGGAAGATTTTTGGAATATATATACCATATCTTAGATTAAATTTAGTTAAATCACTTAACAATAGAAAAATATTGCCCATAGCATTCCTTTAAATGGGAAAATTATATTTCCATACTTTTAAATAAATTGCATTCTCAAGTTTAACTTTCTGCTATATAATTGTTATAATTATATAACGTAGAATGGAATTCAGGCCTAGACCACATCATAGAGGAGCCTTAACCAGTGCAAGATGTCTGTTTAATCACATTTCTGCAATTCTTAATCTTGGAATTGAAACAGCCCCAGTAGAAAGACTATTGCCTGGAAAGGCTTGACTTAACAATATGCCAAAGGATAGATAAGGGCTTATAATGCCTGATTTTAAAAGGACGATGGGGGAGGGCAGGAACTGCTAATGATGTAAATGCCACAACAAGTGTTTGACATCATCTTGAAGGGGCATTGTGGTTGCACATCATGGCAAACAGAGCAGCAGCTGTTTCCATGTGTGGACATCTAAAAGGATAGTTCCCCCACTTTTCAAAACAGCAAATCTGAACGTTTCCCGTTTCATGTGTGATTAATGGAGGCTCAAATCCATCCTCACTCAGGAACGAGAACAGAAGGACTGAAGGAGTCATTGAGTATTCAAGAGGCAAATCTTTTAGCACATTTTAATGATGATTAATTTAGATACCTGAACCCATAATTTCAGTATATTTACAAGATTTCAGGGAACTACCAACTTAAAACATTATTTTCTCTAACTGCTATTACTATGTTGAAAATAAATTTAAATATATGTATAATTACATCCTGATTATAATAGTCTCAAAAGGCCCACTGATACCAGCTCAACACAAGGTTGACATAAGGGAAGCCATATTGTAGAAAGGAAACCCTATTGTAACTTTGAATGGCCTCTGATAAACTAACCCAGACATGCTCTGTGGATTTTATGGTCCCTCCCAGCTGCAGTAAGTAGATAACTTTGTTCTTTTGAGTTCCTCAGGAATGTGATGACCCCTAGGCAGAGAGTCTATGCTGATAGACATCATCAATGACAACTGAAAGGTCAGGGGAATAGGGCATTGCTCCGGGCTCTGATGCACATCCAGTAAAACAAAAGACTATCGGGAACTAAGACCAGATGTTTGCCCCACCTGGAGACCAGCCCCATATATAACTGGCTGTAGTCTTTGTTCTGTAAGATGGTTCTTTAGGACACTAGTTGTCCATCTTCCCTCTTGCTAGCAAGCTGTAATAAAAAGTCGTTTCTCTCCTATGATGTTGCCTCTTGACTACTGGCATGTCTTGCAGCAGGCAGAAGACCTCCCTTTGGGCAGTAACACCACCACCACATCACACAATGAAATAATTTTAACATATTTTCACTACATAATAAATATTAACTCCAATACCACTTTTCTGTTGCCTTTTTGTTTGTTTGCTTAACAAATGTTTTCTCATTTAGATGTACCCACTTACAAAATTGCACTGATTTAACTAAGGAACTAAAATGATCTGAAACCTTATGATGCAAATGATATGAAACATTATGATGCATTCAAATTCCATTGAGTTGGTGCTTTCTGAGCCTGTATTTTCCACTGAACTGTTAAAATAATCCTATGTAATGAAGTGCCCCTTCTGCAGCCCTAAAACAATGCATTTTTCTTAATAGTATATTTTTGAGCTGTATATCAAGTCTGAGATGAGCCTACTTTTCTGAAACTGGATGGATCAAAGCAAAGAGAAGCAAAGGAAAGAGATGGCAAATGGAAACATACATATGTCAGTAGCAGTTCACCAAAAATGTTTTCCCAAGAGAGTTTGCCATTGGAAAACTTATTTTTTAAGAAATAGTGGCAGAACCATCAGTGTGAGCAGTGTGCAATTTATTTTAGATACATCCTCTGACTATGGTGTCATTAGTTCCTAGTCTAATTGAAAACATATTTTCTAGACACCTAACAGGAAAAAAAAAAGTCCTATAGTCAACTCCCCAACAGAATAGCGTTTGTTACTATCCTTTATCAAAATTCATCCAAGCTAAAGATGACATTAAATTTGTTACAAAAGCAAAAAATTAAAGAAAATGATCATTTTCTTATAGATAATTATTTTGATGTACTAAGTTACAAAATATGTCAAATCCTTATGCTACTTTAATACTTGACTCCTTCATAGACTTTTGCAATTGAATCCTAAAAAGGTAGTAAACACACACGTAACTGATGGGTTGAGCAACATGACTAAAGAAATGTAATCAACACAACTTTATGAGCTATCTCTCATGGTCCTTTTAAAAATTTTTCATAGAAAATATTTTTTATTCTCAACTTAAAAAAAAGTTCTATGATCACTTACTCCACAAAAACCCTCTGAATTATTTAGTCAGAAATGTCCAGCACAATAGTTTAAATCTTCGTGATTCATTGAAAAGCAAAGTTTTTGGTCACTTTTCCCCACAACTCCCAATGGCTCCATCCCTCACCACCAGTATTGCTGAGTAGTAAGTAGGCTGCCTCTTTTTTTGTGAAGGGGTGTGATTGACTTTTTCTCTTTACTCTGCTGAAAATCCCACCTCAAGCTTTTAGCCCTTCTTGGGTTGGATTTGGGGAAAATAGAATACAGAAAATTTGTATTAACTGGTACTGTGATAAGATAATCTTTATACGCTTTGGGCTTGGCATAGGTAGAAAATGAAATCTTGGTCTCACAGTTGCTTTTGTGTAAACCTCCAAGAATGGTTGCTGGGACCCTCTAAGCAATGCCCGAGATATGGACCATACAACCTGTCCTATATCTGTCCTGTCCCAGCTGCCCCTCCCCCTCCCCTTCCATCCTCCCCCTCCCCTCTCTCCCCACCTCCTCCCCCTCCCGCTCCCTCTCCCCCTCTAGCTTTCTAGTTACCCATTCCCACACAGTCTCTTGCTCAGGAATCAAGAGGGCTGCAACTCCATTCTTGCAATCACATCTGTGTGGCCCATCTTTCTTTCATGGACAATCTTACAGTACTTACTTCTTCTGAAAAGAAGCAGGCTACCACTCTGCTGCTAAAATCACTCTGGATTTCTTAGCCTGTGTCAGGTACATCTTCTGAGTCCCCAGTGTGGGCATGCTCTCTGAGTGGTGCCTTTGGGGTCCCTCTGACTGGCTGAGGGTTAAAGGTGAGAGTCTCTCCACACTTAACAAATAAAATACAGGGTGCCCTGTTAAATTTGAATTTCAGATAAACAACGAATAATGCAATATTTAAGATAAACTTTATAAAAATCATTCATTGTTCATCTGAATTTCAAATTTAACTGGGCATCCTGTATTTTATCTGGTTACATTATACACCCTTCCTTTGTGGTTGAGTAGGACATAACAGCACCTCTTTCCAACATCTCCTTTCCAGTTCTCCTTCTAACTCCTCTCTTAACCTGGGCATTGTCCTCTCCTTCTAACTCCCCTCCTTAACAGATGAAGCCAAGGAATTAAGTTCTTGAATATTTCTTTTGACTAATACATTTTGGTATATCTCACAACTTACTAAGTATCAGAAATCTGTCTTATTAGTTGAAACTTTAAATTTAGCTTCCTGCTTAATAAGTGTGATATAATGTATCTTTATGGGATATTTTAAAAATCCTCTAAAACTTTTCTTATTTTTAGTGCCCTATAGATTTAACTTCAAGTATTTTAAAATCACACTGCATGGCCATTTACTATTATGATAGTCTTGATTATAATAATTTTATATATTATATTTCTTTTTTATTTTATTTACATATTTATATTTTTATATTTAGGTTTACTTCATATTAAATTTATAATTTAATAGTTTATGATTTACATAATAATTATAATTTTTAATCTAATGCCTCAGATCTCCCAGGAACTTCAACAACAGCCCCATTCTTCCTGGAATTGCCCCTTTGCTTGTCACACCCATGATCTTCTATGACTCTGTTCTTTAGTCCCTTTGGCCCAGGAAGGGTCTCTGACCCAAGTCAAGCCAACCCTAACTGTCCACTGGTAACTTTATGAAATCTGAGAAAAGTCAGTTAAACTAAACTTTCTCATACAAAGTTCAGAATCTTTAATTGATCATATTTCTTACTTTCTACAGATAACTGAATTTTGATAACAGGAGGCATCTGAGGCTCTGTTTTAATTATTTCTGTGGTCTAGTTGCCGCTCTTGACCTTCTCACACATGGGATATTTATTTTTCCTTTTTTTTTAGACTGATAAATTCCATTTTTTGTCTAATCTAGTTGAAGTTAGGATTTCCTTACCTTACAATCAATAGATTGCTTAAATATTGCAATTCAATTTATTATTTTAACATTGTGCACGATAAAATACTATCAAAGCTTTTATGAAATGCTGTAAGTTAGGGAAGATGATAGGTTTAAAACAGATCAATTAAAATAAATTAATTGGTCCTATTTTAGAAACATGATTAGAAGAGAAACAAGTAAAAGATCATCACAATAGACATGGTTAATATTTGAACACACTCGACACAGATACTCCAGCTACACAAAAAGAATTTATAAAACCACATTCCAAATGGGAGGTTACACACAAGTGGAATTATATTTAACTAAAATATGAAGAGAAGAACTAAAGGTATGGGTTCTAAGAATTCTTAAACAGATAATAAATATTCTTAGTAAAACATTTTTTAAAAATTTATTTGACATAAGGAATTAAAGTTGGAATGAAAATCCCTGCATATATGAACAATGAGCAATGGTATTGTTGAATATGCTTTCTTTTTGTCCCCAACCCATAGTTCTCACAATGGCAGGCAGATAATTGGGAAAGCACAATTGCCTACTTTATCATTATTTTAGCATTACTTCTAGTCTTGGCTCTGAGAAATATTTTAGGCAAATGGTTTGGTCTTCTACCTTTTGCCTCTTACAGAGCTTTTCCCCTCATTTCATTAATGTCCCTCCCAGTAGCTTCCCAGAGCTCTTTTGCTGTCCTGTTTTCTGTGGCACAGATACCTAAGCGGTTCCTTCTGCACCAGTCCTAACTCTAAGTCTAAAGCCCCATTCTGCACTGTCACTCACAATAGGCAGCACATCATGACATAACTAGGTGTGAATCAGGTAAATCACCTTTATAGATGTTCAACTAAAGTGTCTTCTTTTGCAGGCAACACATCGAGGACATAAAATTTTGTCTATTTTATCACATTTTTATTTCCATTTTTTATGTTATTTTATATTTTCTAAACAGCAGAAGAATTGTTGCCTCTCTCAAATCTACGGTTTTGCAATAAATTTCATATAACTTTTATGACCATTCAGTGAATCTTGGAAGGATTTTAACTTATAGAATTAATATACAATTTATTTAATATTTACCAAGCTTGTGTTGTATACCTACTTTCATTTCAGAGGGTGTGTAATCATAAAAGAAATAGAAAACATGATCTGAGATCATGTGACATAAAAACACATATGTTGTCAACAATCAAAGTATGGTAGAAAGTTGCAAATATTCCAATTGGAAAAAAAAAAAGTGTAAAATACCTGCATTCTGAAGAAACCAATGTGCAGCTATTTTAGAATATTTTTCCGTGGTGTTCATGCTCATTTTAAAAATCAAGAAAATTATAATGAAAAAAAATATGAAGCCCTCTAGAAGAACTTTGCCTCTGAGACAACAATAGAGGGAAAAGAGGTGACAGGTAATGACATATTCATTAGAAAAGAGAGAAAACAAAATGAAGTAGCTAGTGAAACGGAGGGAGGGTATCAGAGTCTCCATTGGGGGTAAACTTGACCATCCGGTTGACATCACTCTGCTTGATGTGTGACAGTCACACAATTGGGGATGGGGAATATCATAGTTAGCAAAGTATTTTTATTATTATTATTATTGCAATTTGGATACTGAAGATAATAGCTGTCATAACAAAGGACTTTTAGAAAGGGCCAGACTTCAACATAAATGAGTGAAGGTGAGGAGAGGTGGAGGGCTTCTCGAAAGAGCAGGCATTAGGAACTCAGCCTTCAGTTAAGTAATTAACCTAGCAGCAGGCTTTACACAGAGACTATTTCAAAGCAAAAAATAAAGCAGATAGAAAGAGTGGACTGTTATGATATACTGCATTTAATTTCTTAAAGAATATCTGAAAAGAGAAGAATTCAAGTTTATTTCATTTGTAAATTAAGCTAGTTAACTTAAATTAAAGGTAGAGAAAAAAGTTGTCTCTCTGCGTACTCTATTTTTTGAAAAAATTTTCCAAATTATATTTCTCTTGTTTATTTAGCTATTAGATATATCAGTGTTCTACTTTCTACTTTGAGTTTTAAAAATTATAATTGAGAAAAGTATATGTCAGTAGTGTGGCGAAGTGAGAATATCTTTGTCTCTAATATTTTCCTTTGAGGAGCCACCCACCTCTATATATGTCTGGACCTGGGTCCTGTAGTCCTAGTGACTTTCCCTGCCTGTGTCTCACCCTCATCTTCCTTATCTGGCTCCAACAAACGGTGATCATGTAATCCACTATGGCCAACAATTGGGGCCGCCTTGTACAGTTTGTTGTGCTTAAGTGTGTCTGGCCAAGGGAACAACTGGGGCCTGAAATCTAGCCATGCTTCTCTCCCCAAGCTGTGTACCTTGGCATGGGATGTATGTGCCCGGAGAAAGGTCACCTTTTTCTCATTCTCATAAAGGCTCCATCTGCTTGCCAAGCTGTTCACCTGCAGGGCTGCCTCTACCTAGTGGGGAAATCATTTGCTCATTTGTACAAAGGCTGTGGAGCCATATGGGCTAGCAAAGGCCCTGCCAATGAGAGAACGCAATACCCTTTGCCTCAGTCACCGTTTCGTGGATGGACCCAAGCTCAAAGCTAGTCAATTAGGATTCTCCCCTGGACTTTCATATGACAGTTAGTTCATAATACTGAATTTAATGGCAAGTGTTGGTAAACTGAAAGGATGGTCACAGCCACTTTCCTCACTACATGGAGAGCCTATCTGCAGCACTAAGAAAATACAGGAGGGAAGAGCTGAGAGATGGAAAGAGGGAGAACAAGCCCTGGTTTGAACTGCTGGTTCCAGCTCTCCCTGAAATCCCTACCATTATTTCCTAGTTCCACAAACAAATGGATTCTTACTTAACTAACTTAGTGCAATTTAGGTTTCTGTCATGTTCAAATGAAAGAGCTCTGATATACACCAGTAGTACACTGATTACTTCAGTTATTGCAATTTACTAGAAAGGATCTCGTACATAACGGAATGTACTAATCTCCCCCAACAGCAGTGCTACACATTACTAGGGAATAACAAGCATCTGTTGCTTTGCAGTTTGAACATGTGTAAAGGCTGATGCTTTCAGAGTCAATGACTGATTATAGCGGGATGAAGTTAGTCAGGAAGATAAATGAGTACTTCTGCCTAATCCCAGAGTGAAGAAGCTGGATTGATGAAAGAGTGAAATGGAACACTTCAGTGTGATGAAATAGCATAAGCAAAGGCACAAAGAAGCAAGTTAAAGCATATATTATGACTCTTTTAAGTTTCAAATGATTGAATTTATTAGCTCAAAACTGAAAAGCTCTATGAGTAGTCTGGAACCAGGATCGTCTTGATTCATATTTAGATTTGATTGTCAGGAATTTCTCTCTCTCTCTCTTTCTTTCTCTCTCTCCAGTATAGTATAGAGAACAACTCTCTGTTCTCTAGCACAAGTCTTAGAGGTGTTTATGATTCACTCTGCTTAGGTCATGAATCCAACCTTCACTGGATCTGATTGGCCAGGGGACTATGAAGCTCTGATCAGCATCACCTGGACCACATGCTCAACCCTGGAGCTGAGGGTGGAGGCAGCACCAACTGACAAAGCACACTGATAAGTGGTTGCCCAAGGAAGGTGGGGGAGCTGTTACTAGAAAAAGGGAAATAGATGATAGATAGGTAAACATCCAAAGAAGAGAGTAAGCTGACTAGCTAGGTGACAAGGAGTGAATCTATTAGACATCATGAAAAATGAGGTTGGAGAAATGAGGGGGCCAAGTTCAAGAAGCATTGGAGTGGTTTAAATGTGAGGCATTTGAACATCAGTATTGCACACACAAATGGAGTTTACATACAGTAATCTGTTTAGCACTGGAGAAATATCTGTGAAAAGGTGCACCTCTTTTGAATAGGAGCTCATATAATTTATATTCCAACTTGGGACACTTTTGAGAGTAAAAGGAGACAGTCTTGATGATTATACTGGAATAAGAAGCATAAATTGGCACTTTCTCCCAGAAAACTCAGGCAAATGGTCTCTCTGTTTCTGAGCAAAGTGGTCAGAAAGAATGTTTACACACACAGTTCAAGTGTAGTGCCATTTGACCCTGTTATCATAGCCAGAATCAAGTCCAAGCATCTGTGACTAACCTTAAGGCAGTCACCTGTAGCTGAACATAAGAAGGACCAGGTGATTGGCCGGAAAATCTGCGCCAGAGTGGAATACTTGATCAGATGGTAATCTACAAAGCCAGTTGGATCCTCCCCCTTGAGAAGGGTTAGATGCAAGATACATAGAGTAAGACTAATCAGAATGAAGCAGAATTTAAAAGGAACTACTCACAGATAATGCAGTGTAATAGTTGGTGTCGGCGAAAGTTCAATTAAAAATAGAGCCAAATATATGTGTCTCAACCAATAGTAGTTTCTATCTCATTCCTGCTCAGTCCAAAGTGAGCATTACTAGCAAGTGGGAAGCTCTCTTCACACAGTGATTCTGAGAGCAGGACTTTTCCACTTTGTGGCTCTGTTGCCCCAAACTGCAGATTACCGTTTGTATCAGCCAGCAGGAGATATAGATAAGATACTGGAGGAACCATGAAGTTTTTCTTAGAGTCTTGGCCAGGAATGGCTCATATCATTTCCACTTGCTTTCCATTGATGAGAACTAGTCAGAGGAGACACCTAGAAACAAGGAGGGGAATAGGGTCCTGGAAAGGGAGCAGGGCTGGGACACCTGTATACCAAGCGAGGGACTTGCAGATGACTACTAGCTGCCTTTGTCCGGGGCTGTAAACAGAGCCCTCAGCAAACAAACTGAGAGGTGGAGACATGGACAGTTGTGAGTGGGTGAGAAAAGGGCATTTGCTTAAGAAGCAGAGACACAGAAATGCTGACTGAGCCTTCTCAGCCCAGCCTCTGTAAGGTGGTGTATAAAAGGTTTTCTCTTGGCCTGCTCTCTTCTTTTACAACAGAGTCACTATGTGTTTATATGCATTAATCTGAGGGAAATTATCAAAGAATTCTGTGGCCTGATCAAGCTTAAGAACCATCACTTTAAACTCCTCAAGCAACACTGTCTACTTTTATGGCATCAATCACACTTTTCATGGTGACGACTCCCGCATTCATTTCTCTGTCCAGTTCCAGCCTGGCACACCTAGCAGTGCTGCGCAGCTCCACTATATCTCACAAACACAAACAACTCAGCATTCCAACCCTGAATCCATCACTCCCTCTCCTCCAGCCTGCTCCTTTTGTATTCTGCACCTCAGGGGATAGCACGACCATTCATCTGGGAGCTCAGATGGGACACTTGGGACTCACTCCTGAATCTGCTTTCTTTCTCACCCGTTGCAGAACTGATCATGACGGGAGCTCACCTCCTTCTGTGCCTGGAATCCACCATTGTGTGTGTAGGCCCACTGCAGGTTTCATAGCCCAGGTCATTTTCTCTCCCCCAATTTTCACAGGAGCCTTCTAACTATTCCTCCTGCCACCAGTCTTGCCCCTCTATTTATTTTTCACACATCAGCCAGTGAGATCACTCTGCAGCAAATACACAACTATGTCACAAGACCTGCTTAAAATAGTTTTTCACCATCACTTCTAGAATAACTCTTATGTACCATAATGTGGCAGGGAAGGCCCTTTTATCAATCAGGTTCTGATCAGGAAAACAGAATCCACACAAGTTAATTCAAAAGAAGAAAGTGAATACAATAAACTATTACAAAGATGTTCAAAGAATTGAAAAGAAACACAGGGAATGCTGAGACAAGCAGAAATTGGCAACAGCAGGAAGCTACTGCCACTCTAGGGTGGCACGAACAAAGAGAACAAGTAATGTCACCAGAACTCAGGGTCACAGATTCTTGGCAGAAACTGGAACTACCACAAGAACTTGCCTGACAAGAGCTGGGACTATGGAGAAGAAGGGTCTGGTGGGAGCTGGAATCATGAAGATGTAACCTCTGCAGAGAAAGAGAGAGAAAAATACCCTGGCCTCTCTTCTCCTGCCTTGCAGTCTAGTGCCTTCCATCACTGAACTCAACTGGAATCCAAACGGCAAGTGAGCCTTAGTGATGTACTTTTCAGAACACAAAAAGGTTAGGAAATGAATGTGCACAAACTTCATGTTCTGGGCCCTGCTTATCTTTCTAGCCCCAGCCCCTGATCCTGCTCTCTCCCTTGCGCACACTGCACTTCACCCCAGAGACCTCATTTCAGTTCTCCGACACACTCACTTTGTTTTCTCTGTGTTTGTACGCCTTATAACTACAATCCAGGGGCCAGAAAAGAGGTCACCATTTTGCCTTCTCCCTCTTGCCTGAACATCCTCTAACTATGCTCTGGGTCTCGATTTAGATATCACTCCCCTAGAAAGTCTATTTTGGTCCCCAAATCTGAATTAGGTGCCTTTAACATATGAGCTTTTAATAACTTGTAAATCCTCATTACAGCATTTATAACAAAAATTAAAACATAATATAAAAAGAGATTATGGTTTCTTATTTAGTTGTCTATATCCTGAGCCAGCTAATAAATTCTGTGAGAGCCAGGAAGGGGCTCTGTACCTACTAGTCACCATGGTGCATGGGAGGTGCTCAGTGAGCATCAATCAGGTGAGTATGTGGATCAATAAATGAAGGTGGTGAGGCAGGGAATGGCAGGGTCAACAGGGAGCTCTGCAGGTCCCTGCTCTGGAGGACCACAGGAATTGCAGCTAGGACCTCATTGTTCTTAGATTTTGAAGACAAAGGACATTGTTCCAATTTTCTATGATATCCAAACGCGTGGCTGATACGTGGGCTTTAGTGCTACCTTATTTCACCTCTGCCCTTACAATAATGGCCTCCCTCCTCCACTGAGGCTACATGCATCATACTGTATGAAACAGATTAAGGAGCAGACACAAGAAACCAGGAGACCAGACAAAAGGCCATTGTAGAGATATAGGTATGAGTTTTTACAAGAAAAAATTAAATGAGGAAAAAAAAGAACAATGAGGATATTATTTAAACATGAAAATAGTTTAATTTGAAATAATTCTGTAAGGACTAATCAGAGAAGGCCATGCTTACCTGGGAAAATATTAGAAGCATTTGTTATAATCAGGTGTAGATTCCTCTCTTTTAACAATAAAGGAGCACTTCGCATGTGGACTTGGACTCATTTGCGAGAAAACAACAAAAAGATTCGCTAGAGAAAAGCTAATACCAAATTCTGGCAAAAAAGTACATAGGACACTAACAGTTATATTAAACACAACATATACCCCAAATTACAAATAAGAGACAGCATGGTTTTGGCTTTACTTACTATTTCCTCAGCCACAATAAGTCGGTAGCGTCTCTGTCCTCATCTCTATCCCTCTCTTCTTTCCACATGCCATTTCTGCTGGGAGCTGACACAACTCTCCTACGAAGTGCTTTGGTCACTCTCTGCTGTAATGATCACCTTTTATTATGATAATCCACTTGTTTGCAGTTTTTTCCATTTTAGTTCATAGATACTTTCTTCCTAGCCACACAGATTTTTTCTTGCCTGTTATATTTCTATATCTAATTTCTGTCACACAAATTTATGATGCTGAAACTTTTCAGGGTTTCTAGCATGACTGACTTAATATGTGTTATGCTAGCAATCATCTCTTCTCTGTCAGAGGGGATTTCAGTTACTCCTACCTGGGAGCAGAACATCTTCTAGAGCAGTCCATGAAGAGCACTGCTTGGAACACAATGCCCTTTCCTGATGGTTTCTTTTCTCTATAGTACAGTTATTAACCCGAGCAGCTAGAGATAAAATCTCTTGCTCTCTAATAAAAGTCTGCCTCGCTAGGTCTTTTCTTACTGTATATTGGTTCCATACATTCTCAATATTAAATAAAGAAGCAAAGCAAAATTAAAGCAGGGTCTATTTACAAAAGATTACAGGGTTCAGTCATGAACAAACAACAACATACGTATAACATAGTGTTTTCTGTGTTCTCTAACAAACACTCCTTGAACAAATTCACCATTAAATCTGACCTTGAAAAGGGATATTCAAAAGTATTAATAATACATATGAATTAAAATATAGAATTACTGATTTTCTTTTTATTAAAATATAAGATCAACAATTATATCACTTGTGAAATACCTGAACCATTTGAAACTGGCTTTATAAAAAATAAAATAGGCTCTCAAACGAGAGAAGTACCCAGATGTAGAGGTAAAGGCCAGCTGACATGATTTCCCAAGACAGAATTCTTATATCTCAGTTATCTCATCACCCAATTGCCCACACGAATGCCCACAAAGCAATTGTGTAGCCAAGAAAACCAATAACAAATGAAAATATAACCACAAGAGTTCATAGCTGGAGTTCACAGTCAGAGAGGAGTTCTACTGAGGAAGCTGATTTTATGATGCTCTGTGATGTGAGAAAATATACTTTCCAAACACAGACATGGCAGTGTCCCTTGAAAATTCTGGCTAGATAGAACCCAGAGACAATTTTTATCCACTGGAGATAAATATACTTACCTCATAGGGTTGTTATGAGGATTAAATAAGATAAAGTATATGTAGTACCTGTTATGGGTTATATTGTGTCCCTCCAAAAAATTCATATTAGCATCTTAACCCCCAATACCTCAGAATGTGATCTTATTTGATCATAGGGTTGTTGCAGATGTAATTAGCTAAATTAAGACAAGGCCATACCGGAGTAGGGTCGATTCCTAATCCTAAATGACTGATGTCCTTATAAAAAGGCAGATGAAAGCAGAGAGTGCCTTTATCTTCTACAAGCCAAGGAACACCAAGCATTGCCAGCAAACACCAGAAGCTAGGAGATATTCTTCCCTCCAGCCCTCAGAAGGAACCAACCCTGCAACACCTGGATCTTGAACTTCTAGCCTCTAGAATGTGAGACAATATATTTCTGTTGTTTAATCCACCCACTCTGTGGTATTCTGTCATGGCAGCCCTAGCAAACTAATAGTACCTAAGAGTGACTGGCACATAGTGGGCATTCAACTAATGCCAGTGCCTCAGTGACATTCTCATGTGAACACCAGAAACAAATAACGGGAGGTAGTGGTATATTCTCTGGTAAATAAAGGGATGTGGTAGTACATTCTCAGGTAAATAAAGGGGTGTAGGAGCTTATTCTGATGTAAACAAAGGTGTGGAGTAGTATATTCTCGTGTAAATATAGGGATGAAGTAGTATATTCTTGTGTGAATAAAGTGATGTAGTGGTATATTCTCGCGTAAATAAAGGGATGTAGTGGTATATTCTCATGTAAATAAAGGGATGAAGTAGTATATTCTTGGGTAAATAAAGGGATGTAGTAGTATATTCTCATGTAAATAAAGGGATGAAGTAATATATTCTTGGGTAAATAAAGGGATGTAGTAGTATATTCTCATGTAAATAAAGGGGTGTAGTAGTATATTAAGTGTGTGGTAAACGTTTCATAGCAATTTCAGGGCTAGAAATCCAAATGTCTACTCCAGTTCCCCCAAGGACAGAGGAGAGCAAGACAGGAACCTGAGTCCAGGGGAACTCGGCTATTTGTCAGGGACCCTAGCACACACTCATAATACAGGAATTCAGCTGTTCCTCCAATTGGCAAGACAGACCTTTGATCACAAGAAAGAATGAAAAATTTTGGGGACTGGAATTAGGGTCAAATCAGTCATTCATCATTTATTGAGTATCCATCACATGTTCAAGCATATTCTGGTGCAGAGGACACAAGAATAAATGACTCCTGCCCTTCACGTTCAAGAGCTAACAGTCTACTTGGGAGGAAGTCATAAAAATGTCATAAAAAAAATCTGTCATGAGGATATAAAGTAGAAATGATTGGTAATAAGTAAAATACTTCCAGATACACTGAGCATTCAGATGTGGCAGAAAATTGTATATGTGTGCCGTTTCCAGTTGTCAATGTGAAGTTATACTGAGCCATTAAGACATTTTCTGGGGCTTCTTACATCTTCTTGGAATACAGCAACTTTGTCATCTGGGCTAATCTGTGATCGTTGGAATTGAGAGAAGTCAGCGAATGTCTGAATGAGTAGGTCATCACAATATCGCTTCTCCAGAATTTTCTATGTGCCTGACACCTAAGGCACAGGTGTTTTTGGTGTGTGACTTATTTGTTCCTGCTATCTAACAGCATCTTTATTATAAGTTTCAAAACTATTTACACAGGCTTAATTAAAATTTGAATATTTTTGCCTGTCTAGAGACCTTTCTTAGAAATTCTACCAAGACAGATACCCTTCAGGGCTTAACTCAAAAATCCTCTTCCTGTGCCCTCCATCACAGAAATTAGTTGCATTTACTTCATAGCTACACAACATAATTTGTCACATTATATAAAGATCAATTGTTTTTCCTCTTTGCTTTTTTTTTTCTTGGTGAGGAATAATAGCCCTAAGCTAACATCCGTGCCTATCTCCCTCTACTTTTTATGTGGGACGCCGCCACAGCATGGTTTGATAAGCAGTGCATAGGTCCGTTCCCGGGATCTGAACCCGCGAACCCTGGGCCACCGAAGTGGAGTGCACAAACACAACCACTAAGCCACCAGGTCAGCCCCATTCATTCTTTGCTTTTAAACATTGTGCATGGTGAGGGGAAACAATTTACTCTTGTACTCCTAAATGTGTCATCTCTTTAAGAGCTGAATAGATTGCCTTGTGTGGAGGACCCACACCATGAAGTGCATTCTTCTGTTGTTGGGGAATAAGACAAGAATAAGACAAAATCAAGGCAGCAGAGGGTGGTAGCAAGACCACAGAGCAGCAATTACTAAGCAGCTACCAGGAAAGACAGATGAGCCTGGTTGCACCGGTTCTGTGCTTGGGAACAGGGGGGCATGCATGCTGACAGCACATCGGAAGAGCCCACACAGTTCAGAGGTTCTGCACACGAGTAGAGGTCGGGTGGCAGGCGTGGCAACAGGTCGTGAGGCTGGAGCCTCAGGGACAGTACTCTGGTTCTGGGCCATGTGATGAAAGCCGGAGATGTGCCACAGGTGGTGGCAAAATGACTCCAGCTGTGGGGATTGGCAGAGCCGAGAAAACAGGAAGATGTTTACATGGACCAGGACACGGGAGCAAAGATTCAGAGACCCAGGCAGAGGGTTGGGACAAAAAGAGGACAGAGTACAGTCCAGATCCTCCTTAGAGGCCAGGATCCAGGCGGAGGGATGGCAACAAGTTGGGGACAATGAGCAACAAAGCAACATGACTGCAATGATGATGACAATACAGACTTCCTGAGGCAAAACAGTCTCCCATTCCTCCTAGCCTCCTTCCAGGGACTAAAAATGGCCTCGGCAGAGGGAACGCCAGCAAAAACACCTGGTTAGAAGAGGTGTGAGGTTGCCAAAATTGAGGCAGTTTATGAGGAAACCTGTACATATTTAGAAAGGTAGAAGTAACATATAGTTTGCAAGTTAAATTTTAATGATGGAATTTCATAAGTTTCTGAAAAGTTTTTGATTCATGTTTTGCCAAGTTAATATAATCATGATTCATGTATGTAAGGGTATTACTGTAACCACCGGACCAGGAACAGAATTTGTCACCCCTAAATATGCCTCTTTGGCATAAGAATTATTTTAGGCTGATTATTTTTAAGAAACAGCAGACACAGGGAAAAGCTTTGAAAACCTAGTAGAAGTTACCCATTGCAAGAGAAATTTACATTTATAGAGAAGTTTTCATTTGTAAGGGTGCCTCCTTCTCTGTGCCAGGAAGGAAAGGATGACTAAATCTCTAGAACTCTTATCAGTAGAGAAGGGAATGACTTATATCTACATAACAGCTTCACCTGTGTTGACCTCATCTTAACAACAGAAGGTTAAGGCTCTTTTTCAGGCACTAGAGCCAGCCAGGAGTACAAACAGAAGAGAAAATTTTGATCTGCCAATCAAAACTCCTCCTACCAGCACTTCCGCATACTAGCCTGCCCTCCCTTATCCCTTAAACCTTACCCTCTACCCTGGATCAGGGAGACAGATTTGAGAGCCCCTCTCCTGTCTCCTTGCCAATCAATTGCATAATAAACTTTCTTCCCTCAAAGACCAATGTACACAATATCGGCTTCTGTGCGCATGGGTGGACAGAGTCCTTGCTCGGTAACATTACCGCCTCTTTAAATACAGCTAACATATCTCATTTACATTTTATAGGGAAAAAAAGATGATGGTGCAGGGAAAGCAGATGTCATGCCTAACTGTCTCAAGAAACTCATTCTCTTTTGGAGCTAAACTCAGCTACTAACACTTTATAGTCAAGCATTAAAATGTCTGGGAAACAAAGGTACTGGGCAAAGATCCTAGCATATAATACTGGAAGCATGAGAGGGCATGTGATCCTTCTGAGACTAAAGTAAGATAGAATCATGAATATACATTTAGACCTATCCTTGAGTTATTAGGAAGTCCAGAGAATCTCTACATATTTGAAATAATAAGCAAACATTTGATTAAAAGAAAAGATGTAAACAACTTTAAGTTGATTAAAAAAAGTTGACCCAACATTATTTTAGGGCAGTGGTTCTCAAAGTGTGTGCCTGGAACCAGCAGTACCAATATCCCCTATGAAATGTGTTAGAAATGCAAATCCTTGGGGCCTACCCCAGATCTACTGAATCAGAAACTCTTAGAGTGGGGCCACAATTTGTGTTTTAACAAGCCCTCTAGGTATAGAATTGCTAGATTTAGCAAATAAAAGTACAGTATACACAGTTAAATTGAATTTCAGATAAACAATGAATAATTTTTTAGTATGTCCTGTGGGGGATCAGAATTGGCCACCTCAAAATATGTCTCTTGGGGCCAGCCTGGTGGCATAGCGGTTAAGTTTGCACGCTCTGCTTTGGTGGCCCGGGGTTCACAGGTTTGGATCCCGGGTGTGGACCTATGCACAGCTTATCAAGCCACGCTGTGGCGGCATCCTATATAAAGTAGAGGAAGACGGGCACGGATGTTAGCCCAGGGCCAATCTTCCTTAGCAAAAAAGAGGAGGATTGGCAACAGATGTTAGCTTGGGGCTAGTCTTCCTCAAAAAAAAAACTCTCTTTACCTTGATTATTTTCAAGAACAAAAGACTCTGAAAGAAACTTTGACCTCCCCCCAACTAACTGCCTAAAAGAATTTAAGAAGAAGGCCTGTCCCCAGGACAGGCCCTCACCATAGGTAACTCTGGGTATGGATAGACTGGGAGGGTCCTTTCTAAGCCCATTGCTTTCTAAGCTCTGAAAACTAAGTAAAAGTAGAAGTTACCCTTTGTAAGAGACATTTACATTTATAAGGGAACTCTCCATTTGTAAAGGTGTCCCCTTCTCTGTACCAGGAAGAAGGGAGGATGACCTTATCTCTAGAAATTCTTATCAATGTGGAAGCCAAGGACGTAAATCCGCATACTCTTATTTACTGTGCTTTTCTGGTAATCTCCCATAGCTGACTCCCCCTACCCCCAACATCCCCCTTTGTCTTTACCTGACTATGCTATTTAAGATGAGAACCTCTGCCATTTTGTTGAGTTACCCAGTTTTTCTGGGTCTCTCCCATGTATACATGTTATAAAGCTTCGTTTGATTTTCTCCTGTTATTCCACCTCACGTCAATTTGATTCATACCCCAGCCAGAAAGGACCCAGAGTGGGTAGAGGATAGTCTTTCTCCCCTACAGTCCCATGCAATATTTGGGACATACTTATACTAAAAGAAATACATTTTGTTTATTTGAAATTCAAATTTAACTGTACATCTTGCATTTTATCTGACAACCTGTCCAGGTGACTCTGATGCAAGTTAAAATTTGAGAATTTTAGGATAAAATAAAAGTAATATTTAAAAAAAAAAAACAACGTATCTCCTGTGCCCATAGAGCAGATATTGCTGGAAGCATTAATGTCTGGTACAGGCATCTGTCTGGTGGCATGCTGAATTCAGTTCCAAAATATTTTTGTTTGGACTAAGGTACTTGCTTTTTTTTGTTCTTTGTGTTTTGATGTTTGAATTAATTGCAATATTCAAAATGTTGTGAAATTTCACATAAAATCATGATCTGGATCACATACCAGGATGGCAATAACTGGGACTATTAGTAAGTGGGGTCCAGTGTTCCACAGTCCCCTCCACTCCCTACTGTGTCTCTACCGTGAATCTAGGTGTGTCCTGTTATTTATGTCCGCAATTGCACTGTTTTCATAATCCCAGGGTGGGAATGCATTACTTGCCTGCATTCTCTTGGACATGTAAGTTTGCAACCTTTTTAAAGGTTTCCTCCCACATGTGGACTTTTTGGCATATGAAACATCTCAAAAGAGTTCACATGGGAATGGGTTTTATGTCATTGGCCACATCTCCCAGAAAATAAGTTGGTAGAATTAGAAATCAAGGTTGATATCAAGTCCAGCCTAGAACAACTAAGCTGGACATATATAACGGCCAATTTAGGAAAAAAATTATTGAGTTTCTTTCATTTATTTGTTTAATTTAAATTGAAAATACTATTATTAGTTCTCTTGGGGAAAATGAATATTCCAAATTTGATGATATGTTTTAGTGATGAAAAGAACATCAGTATAAAAATTAACAGTGATTTTTAAAGACTAAAATGTTAACACTGGAGAATATTTAGGAATCAAAAACCAAGAGGCTCATTTCTAATATGTTATGCTAACACTAAATTTTGGGTCATATCTTGAATCTAGGCCATGTACATGCAACCCGAGGATTGTGATTTATTAATCATTTCTCTATACCAGCTTGAACTGAAATGTGAACGGGTAGAATCAGTGGCTAATGCTTTGTTGGAATTTGGTTCCGGCACACCTCAAAAACTGTTATGGCTATTGAAGCAACATCATTTATGTACTGCTTGATTTATTTTAAGTAATTGAATAAGTAGCAAAGAAAATTCACCTAGTTTGTACTTAATCCAACTTTGTGCCTTCATGATTTGAATTCTGCAAAGTCACTTTTGATTCAAACTTCTGTAGCAATGTCCCTTTTACTATCTCAAGAGCTTTCCCAGAATAATTCTTTCCCTCTCCAAGCCTTGTTTGGAAAACATGTGCGATGCTTTGGTGACATATGGGCCTGTCTACAGTAATTAATTCCTAGTTTGTCTGACCTAATTGCTCCATGTTGGCAACTCTTGTTATTTTATTAAAGGCAACATTGTTAAATATGAGCAGAATATTGCCAAAATGATGATTATTTTTCAAAGCTGCACACATTTTATAATTCCTCTATTTTATCAATTATTAAGTTTTCTGTGTTCACTAAATATTTCCTAGCCTGCCATCTCAAACTCTGTTGCACGTCTAATTTAATTTATCTTTTTAATTATATTGATGATTAGTTGTGTTCTGAATCTATTGTGGAGGCAGAAATGAGATTCAATGTTCTTTTCTCATGCTATAATATATATATACTCTATTTTATTCCTACCAATTGGAAAACAACCGAGTTGTTTTCTATTTTTTGTAAAGTAGACCAGTGTTTCCTTCTGCCTGGCTGATGAGGAAGGGCATTTTTTCCACCTTGAACTCCCTCACTTCAAGTTGGTAGCTGCATCTCAGATCCATCTGGACTTTTTTCTCTATCCACCTGCATCTCCATTTGGTCCAAACTCCAGAGCAGTGGCTCATAGTAAAATCTGGTTTGAGGTACAGTATATAATTCAGGAATTTACAAAGCTTGATAGTTATTGCTCTGTCACAACTTGCAACAGAGAAAAATCCCTGAGAGAATGAATTTTATTCATCACTCTTGATTTGCAAAATCAAGTAAATTTAAAGTAATTCCCTAAGTCTCGTGTAGTATGTTACAGGATGCCCTATTTCTACATGCCTAATTCTAATGGTGGCCCTCATGCATCAGAATACATTGGTTATATGTAAATAGTAAAATAGGTATAAATTCACACTCTTCTTATTTCTGAATTCTAATATATTAAGCTTTTGAAAAATCATATGGAATTTGTATATCTTCACAAGAAATATTCATCTAAAGCAGTTAGTTACTCTAGACAGGACCTCTCAATGTACAAAGAAATTAGTGATCTCAACGAAGGAACGCAAAGGAGGGAACAAAGGAATGAAAGAAGCGGGAAGATCAAGTATAGCTGTCTCTCCTCTCTACCTTCTGCCTCCCCCAGCATCATAAAACTGGAAGAGAAAAATATTTTTGAAACATTTTCACTTGAATTTGAATATTCTATAAATCTTATGCCACGTGAATTTCTCACCCATTAAAAGCAATGTGTTGTGATGCTTCAGAGAAAAGACAGATACATGCTAGGACAAGTGGTTATTTCTCGGCTTTCACCGTCAGACTTGATTTTGTAGCAAGACAATCAGCTTGAAAAGCAGACTTTGTTAAGGCATGGAGGGTGGAGGACTCTAAATTCCTTTAGCCTGGAGAATTTAGATCATAATTTTATTATTTTGACTATAGGGAAAATGCAATTCCACTTAGGTTGTAATGCTGCTGCCGTGGGGATTGGAGGACAGAAACCTCAGGAAGGGAAAGTCCAAAAGCCTGCGGCCAGCCCTTCCAGTCCTGAAATACTGCGGAGGATGGAGGGGAGAAGGCAGAGAAAGGGAAAACAAGTATGTCAGGTTCCTGGATACTTGTCCTGGCACCCCCACCTTACCCTCTCAGCCCGAGTCTGTAGGGGAATAGGGAGAGGCGCCTTGAGAAACATCCACAGAGCTCTGATAGAACCCGGGACTTAAGAGGCCATACATCTCTGGGTGTGGGCATGGGTGTGGGAGGGAGAAGCCCCACGTAAGGCCACTGTCACGCCGTAATGGGTGATCGTGCAGTACTATTTGCATAAGGTGGACTGAGAGGAGGGAAGCAAGTGGTGAGAGTTACTCAGGAAAGAAATTTTTTTTTTTTGAGGAATATTAGCCCTGAGCTAACATCCGTTGCCAATCCTCCTCCTTTTTTGTTTCTTCTTTTGCTGAGGAAGATTGGCCCTGTGCTAACATCTTCCTCTACTTTATATGGATTGCTGCCACAGCATGGCTTGACAAGCAGTGCACCAGTCCCAGCCTGGGATCCAAACCTGTGAACCCCAGCCCGCCAAAGCAGAGTGCATGAACTTAACTGCTGCCAGCCACTGGGCCACCCCGAAAAAGAAGACATTTTTTAAAAAACAAAATGTCACGATCATGAGGCCCACCTTAAAGTCTAGGACTTCGGGAGATCTCAAGGACGGCGTCTGGCTCTAGCTTCCGAGGCTCATCCACCGTGAAGTAAATGCAGCTCAAATCAGGAAGAGGAAGGGCCTGGATTCACTTCCCTGGTGATGAGGACAGGTTTCAGAACATCCCTTTGGGCAGGCACAGAAGCTGGCTGAATCAGTCAAAATAAGTTGGATATATATTGGTGACGGGCCGAATGGGCCTGAGTCATGGCTGGCAGCTGTGCGGACGGGGGCTCCTGGCGTGGCATCACCAGAGCTGGGCTGTCGTTGCTCCTGCCTGCCGTCACTGCCCCATGGGCAGAGCTCGACAGAGACCGTGTGACAGAAGCATCCCCCTCAGCTGGACCAGGAGACTAGGACAGGTGCAGTAGCCTCGCCGGGGCTCGGGCTGAGGCCCTCCCCACAGGACAGCAGCCAACATGGGCGACAGGGCTGTGGCTGAGGCGTCCCCAGAAAACTCAGATACTTGAGCGATGGGCGTGAGTGGCTAGTGAGGCCCACCAGGCGAGGCTTGGGGGGCTCGGTGACTGGAAGTTTGGGCGGCCTCGGGGTGGGGGTGGGAGTGGGGGGTCTCGCCTGGACTTGCCCCTGGCTGGTGCCCATTTTTGATGCAGGAGTTTGAGGTCCTTCTCATCGGCTTCATCATGATCTTCTCGCTTGGTCACGATCCACACTCTGGCTGCAGCCCGACAGCAGGAAGGGGGCGCGGCTGGCGAAGCGCGGTGCCCAGGTGGGAAGCGCCGTCCAGGACTCTGGGATTGGGCAGGGGACTGGGCTGCTAGGCGTGCTGTGCGCGAGGACAGCCAGGTCGCCAAGCCCAGTGCCTTCACCCGCCGCGTCAAGCGCTCGAGCTGCGCCCCCGGCGGCTGGGTGTCGCGCTGCAGCTGGGCCACGCTGCGGGCCTGCGGGCCGGTCACCCACGGCGCGCGGCAGCCCCCGCGCCGCCGCCAACCGCCCCTCTGCGCCTCGCCGGCCTGGCAGCCGGCCTAGCAGGGGAGAGAATCCTCAGGGACGTATATATGTAGGTGTCTTTATCTTTATGTATTTACATTTATAGTATGTATGCTATAGATGTAACATATATGTGTGTGTATATAGGTGTATATATATATGGCCCTCTGGTGCGCTGCGGCCAGGGTATGGAGATACGTTTTAAAATCTAACAATACCAAGTCTTGCCTCATGCTCCATCATACCTCTCTGGAAGTTACTGAAGCATTTCGTAGCCTGCTAGTGAGAATTTAAATTGGTACAACCGCTTTGGAAAACAGTTTTTAATAGTTACTAAAGTTGAAGATGTGTGTGTCCCTGTCCCGGTAATTTAACTTATTATTCAACCTAGAGACTCTCCTGCACAGGTGCATCAGATTATACTTCAAAGACTATTTCTAGCAGTATTCTTTCTGATAGTCCAAAACTGGAAAAACATTGCCCACCAAAAGTTAACATTATTTACTTAATTTACCCCAGATTAATTAGTATTCAGTTTACCCCACTAATTAATTGCTGTTGCAGATAATTCTCTCACCTACGTTGATTCTCAAGGTTGCACAGCTCCTAAATTTGGTGTGGCAAAAAGGAGGTCTCATTTGCCTGTATGCACTTGGTTTCATTTAGCTATGGTCTGCATGCAGAGCTATGCTTGACTATAGATAACACCATGTGTAGAGAACATCAGAATACAAATAATGGACGTTTACACTTCACTGAAGTATGGATATCCTTTAATAACATCACGGAAATGGTGAAGTAAAATAATAAAGCAACTAAAGATACTTATGAATCTTTGAGGAAAAAACCTGCTTTAATGATTTTGAAAGGTAACCCCTATTCTTCCCCATTTTTGCACCGTTATGCACACGATATGTAGATGTATTACATATATATATTACAAACCCAACAATATGTAGTTATAACTATTACTTTATATAACTTTATATCTGTTAAAAAAGCTGAGAAAAGAAAGAAGAGCAAGTATATACTTTAGGGTTTGTTGTATTTACCTTCTTATTTACCATTTCTGGTTCTAGTTATTTGTTCCTGTGAGTCTAAGTAATCATCTGGTGTTATTTCCTTACTTCAACGGAACTCTATTCCCAACTACCTCCTTTATGCTGTTATTATCCAATGTGTTATATTTCTGTATGTTATTGGTCCAATAGTACAATTATATACGGGTTGTTTTATACATAGGCTTTTAAAATCTTAGTTAAGAGAAGCAAAAGGAAAAATATGCATTTATACTCTTTTATAATTATATAATTATCTCTACCTGTGCTTTTTTTTTCCTCTGTGGATTCTGATTTTGATTTGTTTATTTGCTTTCAGTGTAAAGAACTTCTTTTAGTATTTCTTGTAAAATTGATTTTCTAGTAGCAGATTCTTTCAGTTTTTGCTTATCCGGTGATGTCTTCATTTTGCCTTCAATTTTGAGAGAGAGTTTTGATGGATATAAGATTTTTGGTTAACGTTTTTTTTTGAGCACTTTGAATATGTCATCCACTGCCTTCTGGTCACCATGGTGTCTGATGAGAAGTTGACTAAATCTTATTGGGGTTCCCTTGTATGTGACAATCATTTTTGTCTTGCTACAGACAGATTTTTGTCTTTAGCTTTCAGAATTTTTACTATGATGTATCTGGTGTGTTCTTTTTGCATTTATCCTACTTAGAGTTTTTCAAGTTTTTGGATATGTAATTTGTGTATGTTTTCTGCTCGTTTCTTTCTTCCTCTCTTCCTAGTACTGCAAATATGTGTGTGTTTGCACTTTTAACGGTCTCCCACATTTCTCTGAGGGTCTCTTTATTTTTCTGCATTTTCTCTGTTCTTTGGATTGCATAATCTCTATCAGTCTATCTTCAAGTTCATTGAATCTTTCTTCTATTAGTTCATGTCTACTATTGAGCTCTCTAAGGAATTTTTCATTTCAGTTGTTGTTATTTACAAATACAGAATTTCCATCTAGTTCTTTTAACAATTTCTGTATCTTTATTGATATTCTCTATTTGATGAAACAATGTCTTCATACTTCATACCTTTCCTTAACCACCTTAAGCATGGTTTCCTTTAGTTCTCTGAACATATTTATAATGACTACTTTCAAGTCTTTGTTAAATCTGACATCTGGTCCTTCTTACGGGCGATTTCTGTTGCTTGCTTTTCCCTGTGCATGGGTCATATGTTGCATGTCTCATAATTTCTTTTGTTGAAAACTAGCCATTTTACGTAATATATAGTAGCTACTCTGGATGCTGATGCCCCTTTCTTCTCTCTGGGGCTATTTTTGTTATTGTTTGTGTACTTATTTGTTTTGTGACTTAACTAGGCTACATAGTAAAGTCTATTTCCCTTGCAGTATGAAACCTTTGGTGTCACTCCTCTGAAGATGTAGCCTTGGGCATGTGTACATTCACTCTAGGATGACAATTGTTTTTCCAGGACTCTCTTTGTCTCTTTCTCTGATCTCTCTGTTAAGCCATCTGTTTCCTTTGGTATTACATCCTGCCCATTAAGCTTCATTAATTACTGGCTAATTTCTCTATTGTTTTCAACATCACCCTGGAACATTAATTGCTCAGCAATGTGGTTGAATAAAATTCAGACAGTGGTAGTTTTTGAGGCCAGTCTTTAAGATTTTTCCTGTCCTCAAGAGAGCTCTTTTCAACTGTCTTTTTCTGTGATTCTCTCTGGGAAATTAGATGGCAAATGGGTTAGCTTGTTGCTCTTAATGAAGAGGAGCTGTTGTTTTTAAGAGCACCCTACAGCTAGAACTCTATTTGAAATAAAGACCATAACTTTAGATAGAGCTTCAGAGCTCTCTTTTCTTATGGACTGCCTCTCCCCTCTGGGAGAATTCTCTGAACTACTAGTTTGGGCTCTGGGTGGGACACTAGCCTCTGGTTTTCTTGGCTTGCCTGTCCCAGAATGGAATCTCTCTGATCTAAGAATGAGCTGGAATGAGGGCCTTCAGGGCTGCAGTATTCTCAGCTTGCTGCACATGGGAGAGAGTCTCTGTCCTGTGAGTAGGAACTGAGTGGAAATAGGAGCCTCCCAACTAACAGCTGGCACTCACCATGAATTTAGCCTCTTCAACTTGTATTTGGAGTGGATGGGAAACACTGATGGCTTATGCCTCCTGGTGAGATATGGTAAAACTTGATTGGGAGCTAAGGGAAGAGACAACCCAGTCCTCTTGGCCACACCTACCAATAGTGGAGCTTTCATCAAGTTGAGCTTGGTGAGTAGAGAGAAGCAGCAGGTCGTGCTTCCAACGCCACAGTCTCTCACTGTTCTTACTGAAAGAAGTGAGAACTTACTTTATTCTTTAATAAATGTTTTTTCATTTGCTGTATGCTCTTAGAATAATTTCCAGAGACTAAATTTTTTTAGTTTTATAATTGTTATTAGCTTTGCTTATTTCACTGAGGAGTGGGTCTGCAAAGCTCCTCACATTGTTATCCTGAAAATGGGGTTCCTATAAGCTTATTCTTTAAAATTTTATTTTCTGTTATTCCAAGGAATTTTAAATGGGATGTGAGGTGGACAGACAGGTTCAATTTTTAATCTTCATCCAATCCTTTCATCTTTTTTTCAGAATTCATCTCTTCTTGCCAGGTCTCCTCTGTCCCTCAGGTATGACTAAGCAATTTGTATGTTCATATCACTAGCATTTCGTCGAACCAGGCCCAAAACTCTGTAAGTAAACATGGTTTCAGGTCCACACCTCTGTACTCACTAGCTGTTTGACCTTAACATCACAGGGGCTCTTTGAATTTCGGTTCCTTCACCTGTGATAAAAGGAAAGAGCACTTACCATGCATGCTATGGCTAGAAATGACGTAAAATGTTGATCTAAACCTCATTCTCAGAGAATCTGGGTTATCTCATCTTAATAATGGGAACTACAAGAAAGATTGTGGCAAAATATTATTAGCTTCATTATCTATTGAGCTACAAACTACTCTTAAATTTAAAAAATCATCTACACACTAAGGAGTTATTGCTACATTAAAAAAGTTTTTAAAATAATACATTAATTCAAACCTATATTTTGATTCCTGATTAATCTCTACAGTGCCTTGAATTCTTATGTAAGATGCATTTAAGAGCTTGTGACAGGGAGGAAGAATTTTCTTTTTCATATGAACAATCTCAGATACTTTGTGCTGATTTTGTATAGGCTTAGACAAAACAGACAAAATAATTTTAAAAAGCTAGTGCCACAGCGTTTTATTTCCGAAACCATTGCTGTTTAATCCCACAGTGACTGATTCCTGTATCTGGAGTGCTTGATTTAATTTAAAGGTTTATAACTTTGGCATTTTCGATACTGTTAGGACGTGCCGTATTGTTATATTAAAATTTTACTGATTCTTGCCTCATTTATTTGAAATCTGTAAAAATTCCTACATGAATTGAGTGAAAATTTGCCTTTGCTAATTTTTTTCAAATGAATTTCCTGAAAAGTTGTCAGAGCAAAACCTAGCAGAGAACCCCACTTAAGGTAGGTAGCCAATAAATAATTACTGCCTTTAATAAACATGCTCCTAGGTGAGGGAAGTATTTGATAAGCAGAGATTTGTCATACATTTAGGCAAGTGACAAATAAATTAGAGATTTCTAAAAATTTAGAGTGAAAGAAAGGCCCTCAGGACCTTGCCTGACAATATCTTCTTACATCAATTGGTGTCTGAGAGATGGAAGCAGCCCTATTATTTAAGTGTTTCTGTGGTTTTTAAATGGTGCATCAGTCTGCATTTTCTGCAAGGCCTCTTAGTGATGGAAAGTGGTGATGTGAAAGTGGGGAGGTGTTGACCTTAACCTTGTTTTACATATGGGCTTCTATATAATGTTTCATTTATTTAAACAAAGGGTCCTATGATGGTTAATTTTATGTGTCAATTTGACTGGGCCTCAGTACCCAGATATTTGTTCAAACACCAGTTTGGATTATGCTGTGAAGGTGTTTTTTAGATGAGATTAACATTCAGATCAGTGGATTGCTCTCAGTGGATGGGCCTCATCCAATCAGTTGAAAGCTTTAAGAGAATCAGACTGAGGTCTCTGAGGAAGAGTTCTGTCTCCAGACTGCCTTTGGACTTGAGCTGCAACATCAGCCCTTCCCTGAGTCTCCAGCCTGCTGGCCTCCACAATCATGTGAGCCAATTCCTTAAAATAAATTTCTCCATCTCTCTTTCTCCCTCTTTATGTGTATATATATATATATATACATAAATATATATATATGTTTATGAATAATGAGCATGAATTTTTACAGTCTGTTTTCTCAATTCTGCAGCACCTTGTTGTATGGATTGTATACGTAAGAGATTCTAAAGGTGTTGTCACTCTGTAAAATAGAAAGCACAAGGACAAATGCAGCTTAATTACTGAAATGCGATTCCTGACTCTTTCTGTATGATTAGAGTACTTACCTCTTTTTGTCTTTTGCTTTTGTCTTATGATGATTAGGTCAGGAGCTGGAAGGAGGGAGGGGATTAGGCTCTAGGAGCAAAGAAAGAATTAGCTTGGAACTTTTGAGATGATCCTTAACATATTGTGCTACTTGCTTTTACAGTATGTTAGCAGAAATCGGTGTAGATAAATGTAGAATGATGTGCTTTCTGCCAAGTGGTAATTCACCTTGGTTTGCTATGTTAAAACTGCAAATACAATAAAACATTAATAAATGACTCATTTAGCAAAAAAAATATATATATATATGTATATATATATGTATATAAACACACACATATATATTCAGATCTCTCTCTATATGTATCCGTACGCACACACACACGCACACACACATCTTAGTGGTTCTGTTTCTCTGCAGAACCCTTACTAAAACAAATCGATTGTTAAAAATCTTGATTCAGTTCAGTCCCCTCTTTTTCCAGTAAGGAAATTAAGGTACAAGGAGTGGCCGTCTCAAGATCACACCACCATTTTGTAGATGATCTAGGACTAGAAGCTCATTCCTTTGGTTTCTCCTAGCAGTGATAGATCCTCCTCTAAAGCTATAGGTCCTCAAACTTTTGCATCCATCAGAATCACCTGGAGCTCTTGTTAAAACACATATTACTGGGGCTGGCCCCATAGCGTAGTGGTTAAAGCTTGGTGAGCTCCACTTTGGTGGCCCAGGTTCGCACGTTCAGATCCCAGGTGCAGACCTACACCACTCGTCAGCCAGGCTGTGGTGGTGACCCACATACAAAATAGAGAAAGATTGGCACAGATGTCAACTCAGGGCAAATCTTCCTCAAGCAAAAAAAGAGGAAGATTGGCAACAGATGTTAGCTCAGGCTGAGTCTTCCTCAGCAAAAAAAACCCAAAACACACACACACACATACACACACACAGGTTACCAGGCTTCACTTCCTCCCGCTAGAATTTCTGATTCAATATGTCCATGGTAGGACCCCAAAATTTGCATTCACTTTCTAAAGAGTTTCCAGGTGATGCTAACACTGCTAGTTTAGAGACTATACTTGAGATCAACTGCTCTAGATGAGTGTACAATGTGAGGAAGCAATGAAGGAGTTGAAATATACTAGAAATAAATAAATCATTAAATAATTGTTCAATGTGGCTTCTTTCTTGGCTTCTTGACTGGGATCTACTGCAATTTTCATCCATCTTCCTGGGCTTCATATTTCTTATTAATAAAATAAGGACTTTGGAGCAAATGATATTTGAAGTTCCTCCTAGTTATAATAATTTATAAGATATTACAAATACTACTACTTTCTTGTGGGAATTAAAGAAAACACTTAAGAAAACAATTCTGGAATTTTTTCCCTAAAACAACTAGGAATGATTTGGCAGCAGGTAACTGTGAACTTTGCAAGTAACTGTGGTTTGAATAAATTGTTTTCTCACATACCAAAGTGTCTGAAAGTAGATGACTATCATTTTTTTTTTCCGATTATTTCAGGCTGGGTTCTCTGGAAGAGAGACTGAGATGGAGTTTGGGGTATAAGATGTTTAGTCGGGATTAACACCTATGAGGAAAAAGAGGAGGAAGCAAGATTGGGCTTAAACTTGGGGTAAAAACTGTGATGCACGCCAACAAAACCTCAGCCAGTCTGGTGGGGAGGTCTAGAGTGAATACTGCCTATCAGAGCGTCCTGTGTTGGCCTGAAACAGCTGGGTCTGTCTCAAGGCATAAACTCTCTCTCACTCTGTCACTGGAAGAGTGTGGCCTCAGGCCAGGCAGCTCTCAGCAGCTGGGTTAGAGCCTGAAGAGCTGATGGTTGGAAGGCTGTCTGCTGATCCCAGTCTCTACAGCGAGCAGCCAGTCCTTCCTTCAAGGAAGTTGTGGGTGGCGTATCTCAGGTCTACTCTGCGTATCAACACACGTCCTCTGTAATTCTCTTAGCCTTTCTCTCATGTTCAGAAAATGACTCCTGCAGGTGCAAATAGTACGTGCCATTCAAAGCACCAGGGGAGGGAAGAAACAGTAATATCTATTCCTTTTATCAGGAAATCAAAAGCTTTCCTATAACCGTTGCTTATGCCTCACTTACTAGAGTGTTATCACATGACCAGATCTAGCTAGAGGTTGGGAAGGTGAGCAGTTATTGTCTCCAGTCTCTACAGTGGAGGCAAAGGCTATTGGAATGGATGTGGGGTTCCATGAAGGTCTTTGTCACTCACTTGACTAGTCACCTAAAATGTCCACCAGTTACTCTGCGAGATACTATCTGTTAAATCCCATAAAGAGATGCAAAATCAGCACTAGTATTCCCAATTCCCAGGTAAAATCCTGAAAACTAAGTCCTTGCTTTTTCTTCTGCTTTTTTGACATTTTCCTTAGTCATTGTCATGGCACCCTGAATTAACAGTCTTAGACTTTAAAGAATCCACTGGAGCATCAGAAAAGGATATTTTCTGGCAATATATGTAGAGCACAATTGTACTAAAAACATGTATACACTTCTATTGGGAAAAAAATAGCATTTAGTAAGCTATTTTTATTTTTCCTTTGGGATCACAGTAAGTTTTCTTCTCTGTCCTGAGAAAATGTAAGCAGGCAGGTCACAAATGTGACATAACTGAAAGACCCAGGGGCTGTAGTGTTCATCGAAGCCAAACCAACGGGACTTCTGTCATCCCCTTTTCAAAGCAATATTATCCTAAGGGATATGCTGTTTCACTGTAAACCAAGGAATTCATACTCAAACATGCGCTGCTAGCTCACAATTTAACACAAAAAGCTTTAAAAAGAAAGAGAAAATAGGTGGGAAAGAAGCCCTGCCTATCTCAGGAATCCCTCTTGCTCTGAAGTAGCAGGCAGTACCCCAACACTCACCCATCGCTGTCCGGACCTCGTGCTAATAAACAAAATGAAGATGAGTAATGACCTAGTGCATTACAATAATACATATCGTCAAGTGGATAAATCACAACTACAAATAAGAGCCGTGTTCTCCCAATTGCTGAAGTGGACAGGAAGGAAGAGGAATCTAATTATCTTATCTCTGTAGCTTATCTGATTGAAATTGAGCTGCTATTCAGACTCACTTTCCTGTGAATTTATTTCTGGGGTCAGTAAATTTGACCTAGGACTTGAAAGTTTTTTTCAAGAAAATTTAGAGGTCATATAGAACATCAGAATAATATCAGAGTTGTAATTTAGTATTAAAATTATTATTGTAATAAAAATTGTTTTAGCAGCAGTGTATAACTTTTCCAAATAATTCAGATAGCTATTGTTTATGATGTGCTTTCAGAAATTGTTAGAAAAATAAATATTTTGGTGTATTGGGCAAAGTATACTATTTTCATAATGAAACTGTAAAATGTCTCTCTGCTCGTCTAACAACCAGAATAAACCAAACAGTGAGCACCTTTGAATGAACTGACTTGCAGGAGCCAAAATAAACTATGGTTTAAAAAACTTTTGTTATTTTAAGTAAAAACAGTAGCGGGCTCTGAAAATGATGAAACAATCAACTGCAAAAGATAATTCGGTTGAGTCCTAACTAGGTGTGACACATTTTGCACGTCTTATCTATGTATGAAAGGAATGTGGAAGCTGTGAATAATGGAATCATAAAAGCAAACTGTTTATGAATAACTTTCCACACAATATTATTTATCCTTTTAAGCCATTCCTTAACTACTTTATTTTTTTATTATTTTTTAATAAAAATTCCAAAGAGGCAATTTGATCACTTCCAGAAAGATTTCAAGCAAATATTCACTTGGTGTTATTTCTTTAGGGATTAGTATTCTCCATCTTGTTTCAATATTGACTTGTGTATTATTTATTTATTTATTTTTTGCCCTAGAACATCAGTGGATACATTTTTCAAGGTGCTTTCTAAATTACATTAAAATAGAATTTATCTACTCTTCATCATTCAAGTTCCAGGAGGTATTTTGCACAGGAATAGAAATGTAATTTTTAATGTCCTCCTTAATGCCACTAAAAGTAATTGCATCATTTTCCTAATTAACTGCTATCACCAAGGCTCTATGTTCATAGAAATATATTAATTTTAACTCAGTATTAATTTTGTGTACATATTTCACTCAGGACTAATTTTCTAAATTGAGGATAAATCTACTCAATATGGAAAATACATTTTAAATATTATTTTTAAGGTACAATTATAAATTTGGTAATTATTAAGATGGAATCAATTGATTATAATTAATGTTCAGGATTCCCCTCTCCCCTACTGTAGATGACTAGAGAGCAGCAAGATGGCTGAGCATCTGAATTGCTTGTTTTTTCTCTCTTCTAAGTTCCCAAAGATATATCTTAGAATACAAGAATGACAACTTTAGAACCACAAACACATGCAGAACCCAAAATAAGTCCTTGAAAGGAATTGATGACAATGCAACCAAAGAGTTGTAATGGTAAATATTTCTTCAGTATGAGAGGCAGCATAATGTTCTGATTAGGAGCACAGACTTAGAACAAGACTGCCTGAGACAAAGCTGGGCTCTACTCACCATCTGCCTGCCTGTAGGCAAGTTGGCACCTCTCTATCAATGTGGAACATTACCATGATATACTTACTATTAATATACTACCGACTTAAGGCGTTAATATAACTTCCAAAGGGACCTATTTTATTAACAAGACTCCAATTTAAACCCAAGGGAAATTGGTTTTATATAATAAAGGGTGGTTAATTTTTCAAAGTAATTTCCATTTTTTAGACTATTAATATGAGTCTATAATAATTTATGTATTCAAATCTCTTATTTCTATTCTTCTCAATTCATCTTTTTCTTTTCCATGTCTTCTTTCTTCTTTTTATCTATAATTTGACAATGAGGCAGAACAAAAGGAAAATACATACTTCTAGAACTTTTCCTAGAAATAGTCTAAGTCCTGTGAACATTATAAAATAACCTATTAAATTAGACGATTAAGAAAAATATCACGACTACAAAAACCAAAGGTTAGTCCTATTCTGTTTTTCTTTCTTTCCTGGGGTAAAAATCAGATATTCAGATTATATAAAAAATATATGTAAAGTGAAAGACAGAATGGATTCTTTCTCTCATTTCCTCTGCTGTCTATTTTCATCTCTCATACACATAATACCTCTATTAAACTAAAAAGATGTTTTGTCAGTTTTTATTTTTCACAAAGCACTCTCAATTAGCATGTGACACAACTAAAAGCACTGTCAGATAGTATTAAAGATAGGCAAGATTTTAAATGGACACAAATTGAACAATTTAATTATCTGCCACCAGTATTATCAGGGTACCTCTGCAGGGCTTCTCTACCTCACAGGAAACAGCTGCCTAGCCAATTTTTCCTACCCGTTTGTGAAAACTCAAGACCTAGTTTCATAACAATATATAGTTACTGGACAACTGAGGTAGATTCTTTTTCTGCTCTACATTATGAAGTAAACCCTAAAAAAAGATTATTCAGTTAATCATAGAGGGATTTAAGTAAAATCAGTTTATTTTAGAAAATGGCTTAATATTAAAAGGTATAAGCTGGGACTCGGGTTAGCTGTATTTAAGTATACTTATCTATTTGCCTTCTCTTATGGAAATGAAAGAAACAAAGATAAATAGATGTGTTAACTGTAAAAATCTTTGGCTCAAGGAAGGACAGTTATTGTTTCTTCTAGGGAAATAAAACAATTTTTGTGTTGAATAAGAATTACACATATATGTGTGGGTGTATACATATATACATATATAAAATCACAACATTAAATAATTTCAGCTTCACTGTGGGACTTAGTTATAAGAAATATGGGCCCTTTGAAGCCTTGGGATTGGCACTGAAGTAAATAACATTTTAAAGAAGAAACAGTTAGAAAATACTTTCTGATCTTAGACTGTAGAAAAGCCACTGTGTGTTGGGAGGGAGCTCTACCTGATTTTAAAGGTTTGTTTTGGTTTTTTTTTTTGCTGAGGAAGATTTGCCCTGAGCTAACATCTGCTACCAACCTTCCTCTTTTTGTATGTGAGCTGCCACCACAGCATGGCAACTAACAGACGAGTGGTGTAGGTCCATGCCCAGAAACCGAACCCAGACTGCTGTAGCAGAACGCGCCACACTTAACAACTAGGCCGCCGGGGCTGGCCCTGATCTTAAAGCTTTTACATTGACTGACATATTTATACCCTCAAGACTGCCACACACACTTATTCTATCTGTTCTGTTATTCAAAGGCTTTTGCACTTAGCAAGAAGTCCCTTACAGAAGTAGAAAAACACTTTTGTTCTCTGAGACTCAATTAATTGTTTTGCACAGTGATGAGGTTTGATTAGATCTCTTCTTGGTCCCTTTTATCTCTAAACTTTATGATTGAGACATAGAATAGAAAATTACCACAGATCCAGAATATCTTCGAGGTACACTTGCAGATATTAATACTAAAACTTAAGAGAATAAAAAGGAAGAAAAATACTGAAATCGGTGTGGATGAGAGATGTTGGGGTATGAATTAAAAAGTCATTGCTGTTAAATTCATTTCTTACAGGCAAACCAGTAAAACATAAATATATTTCAAGGGGTTTCAAAACTGACTGGAATTTGAATAATATTCTTATGCACTCATTTGTGTTATGGATGAGAAAACTGTGACTTAGGAAAGTTAAATGGATTAAAGCATGGGTCTTATCACTGACCTTTTCATTAATTCATTTATTCACTCATTTAAATAGACATTTACTGAACACTGTTGCACAGGACACTATGTTAAGCACTAGAGAACAAATAGAAATGTGTCATTGTCCCTGCCCTCAGAAGTATTTTATGTTCTTGGAAGCAAAAAAGCAAATTCAAGTGGAAAATGTCTCTGTGGGAAATACTCTAGTGAATTTAAATAATAAAAATGAAAGGGAAATTGTTCGTAATTAAAATAAAACTATTCTTTGATTAAAAATATATAACGTGAATGAGAGTGGATTGCAAGTACATCAATTTTAGAAAGCATAAGAGAAGTTTGATATATTCCAACAAAGAACAGTCCAGCCCTAGATGGTTTCCCTAGTAAATTCTCCCTAAGATTTAAGGAAAGAAATACCAATTCTATACAAACTCTTTCAGAAAATGGAAGAGGAGGAAATAATTCCAAGCTCATTTGATGACATCACTATTAACCTGATACCAAAACTAGACAAATACATTTTAAAAAAATAAATACTACAGACTACTATCTTTCATGAATATGTACACAAAAACTCTCAGCAAAATGTAAATAAATCAAATCCATTAATATGTAAAAAACCAATACCTCAAACCAAGTTAGACTTAGTAATCAAGATTGGTTTAATGTTCAAAATTCAATCAATGTAATTCATCATATTCACAACATGAAAAAGAAAAAACATGATCATTTCAATAGATGCAGAAGTACATTTGACAAAACTCAGCAGCAAGTCATTTTTTAAACTTTCAGCCACCTACAAATAGAATAAAACTTCCACAAACTGATACGGGATATTTATGAGAAATCTACAGATAACCTCATACTTAGGGGTGAATACTTGATACTTTCTCCCTAGGATTAGGAGTAAAGCAAGGATGTCTGCCCTCACTTTTATCATTCAGCCTTATGTTGGAGGTCCTAGCTATTGCAATAAGGAAATGAATAACATGAAAGGCATAACGATTGAAAAGAAATAAATAAAATATTTCTATTTGTATAAGACATGATTGTTTACATAGAAAATCCTCAAAACAACTATTAAAAGTAATAGATTAATTTATCAAAGTTACAGGATACAAGGTTAATATACAAAACTTTTTTCATTTTTATGTAACAGAGAAAAATAATTAGAAAATGAAATAAAGAATGCTTCCCTTATAATAGTGCCAAAATATAAAATAACTAGTAATCAATTTCACAAAAGGTAAGCAAGGCTATACACTGAAAACTACATATTATTGAGAAAAATTAGAGAAAACCTAATTAAATGAACATATTTACGATGTTCATGGATTGGAAGAATAAACATTATTAAAATATTAATTTTCCTTAAATTAATTTATAGAATTAATACAATCTCAATCAAAATCTTAGCAGCCTTTTTTGTAGAAATTAATAAGTTGATTCTAAAATTTATGTGAAAATGCAAACAACTCAGAATAACCAAAATAATTTTTAAAAAGAACAAAGTTAGAGGACTACATCACCTGATTTCAAGACTTGCTATGAAGCTACAGTAATCAAGACAGCATGGCACTGTTGAAAATTCATGACCACTTAATGACGTTTCAATCAATAACAGACTTCATATACAATGGTGGTCCCAAGGGATTAGTACCATATAGCCTAGATGTGTAGTAGACTATACCATCTAGATTTGTGTAAGTACACTCCAAGATGTTCGCACAATGACAGAATCACCTAACGATGCATTTCTCAGAGTCTATCCCTATTGTTACATGACGCGTGACTGTATATCAAATGGTTAATAGAATAGAATAGTGAATCCAGAAAAAAACCCATACATACATGGTCAATCAATGTTTGTCAATAGTCCCAAAGCAAGTCAATGGGTGAAAGAAAATCTTTAACAAATAGTATTGGAACAACTGGATATCCATGTAGAAAAAGTAAACATCAAACTTTAACATACAAAATACACAAAAAATAACTCAAAATGTATCATATACCTAATTGTAAGTGGTAAAAATATAAAACTTACTGCAGGAAAAATCTTTGAAAACTCGGGTTAGGCAATGTTTTCTTAGAACAGAAAAGGCATAAGCCACACACACAAAAAATGAAAAATTGGACTTCATGAAAATTAAGATATGTAGCCCTTTGAAAGGCACCATTAAGGAAATAAAAAGGCAAGCTTTATAATGTAAGGATAGATATACATAACAGCAAGTAATGGGAAAATGACTTACAATAGTGCCAAAAACATAATATAATTAGGATAAATGTATGAGGAATAATAAAGATAATTTATAATTCAATAATAATAAAAACAAGCCAATTAAAATGGGCAAAGAGATTTGAACAAACACTTCACAAAAGATAATATTTGAATGACCAATGAGCTCATGGAAAGATACTCAACATAAGGTCATAAGAGAAATATAAATCATAATGAGTTACCATTGTACACCCATTAGAGTGGCTAAAATAAATAAGATCGACAGTACCAAGTGTTGGAATGGATGTGAAGCAACTGGAAATCTCATATACTACTTACCACAATTTAAAAGTGGGGTAGCCACTTTGTCAAACTTTTTGGTAGTTTCTTAAAATATTAAATATACGTCTGCCATTGCAGTCAATACAATAGCCAATACAGCTATTGCAATCCTAGGAAATTACCCAAGAGAAATAAAAGTGTATTTCCACACAGGCTTGTACATGAATGTTCATATCAGCTTTATTCATAATAGACAAGAATCCTACACACAACCACACTATATTAAGATAGCATAACAGAGATGGAAAGGGCCCTTTCTTTGTCTTTTTCCCCATCAGAAGGCTGAGCAGCCCTTACACTTTGGTGTTTGAGAACATCTGCTCCTGAGGCATCATATTTGGAATCCGCCCAGATATATTTTACAGTGTTGTAGAGTGGCAGGGGCAGGCGGTGCTTTTGCTGGTTCAGAGCAGTAGGGTGGCCATAGCAGCAATATAAAACATCTCCTGGAATCGTGCTGAAACAGTGTCAAATCGTGGCCTGAGATGCACGTTGCAACAAGGGCAGGTGAGAGTTGACTGGAGTAGACAGACGTGAGCAGGAGTGGGAGAAGCAAGGAGCAGAGGCAAGTCCAAGCTGGATCTCACGTAGCGTGATGGCATGTGCGACAGACCTTAAGAGAGGATTGAGGTCCTCCTCACCAGAGTGGGTAATGAGGGAATCAGATTTAGACACTAATGGTTATGTGATCATATTTTTATACTCTAGTAGACAAGTTAGGGGGAAATTTAGGTTAATTAAAAATATATGAGGATTATTTGAGGACTGCAAATTTGAGTTTGATAACTTATCTAAGTGTTGGTGGAGATTTTATAAACCAATGTTTCCTCTTATAAAAGTCACACTGTGAGTAAAAATGTCTGAATTAGAAGATTCACTATAAAGATGTCAAAATCACCAAACTGATCTAATAGATTTGGCATAATCCATGAATATCCCAGTAGCTTATTCTGTTTTTTTTTTTTTGGAAATTGACAAACTGGTGGTAAAATTTATATGGAAATGCAAAGGGCTAAGGCAAAGATGGTGAACAAAGCTGGAAAACTTAAACTACCACATATCAAGACCTATTATAAAGTTATAGTAAGACAGAGTCTTATTGGCACAAAGACAGACAAATAGAAAAATAGAAACAGATAAAGAGTTTACAATCAGATCCGCAGGTGGATTGTCACTTGACTTCTGACAAGGTAGCAGTATAGTCAGAAGATTGGGCCAAGAGTGAGGTTTTCAGTAAATGATACTGGATCAATTAGATATCCATATGGATAAAATAAATCTTGGCCTGTACCTCATGCTAAGTGCAAAAGTAAATTCCAGATGGATTACAGATCTAAATATAAATGGGAAACCAATAAAGTTTTTCAAAGGATGCAAAAAAAAACATCTTCATGAATCTGGAGTATGCAATAATCTCATATAAAACACTTATAAAAGTCTCTTATTAAAATCTCATATAAAATAGTGTTAGGCATAAAAAAACGGTAAATAGGACAATGGTAAAATTAGAGATTCTGTTCATCAAAAGATATCATTAAGGTTCTGAAAAATGGAAACCACAGAGAGGGAGAAGATATAATATCCTACAAGTAACTTTTGTTCAGAATAGATAAAGAACTCCTACTAAAAAATTAGGAAAAGATAGAAAACCAATAGCAAAGAATAGGTAAGAGTCTTGAATAGGCACTTCACAGAAAAGCATATCTAAATGAATGATAAATTTATGAAAGGGTGTTTAATTTTATTAGTAGCTAAGAAAATACAAAGGAAAATAACAGTATAATACCACTATACAGCCACCAGAAAGGCTATAATGAAGACAAAAAAAAATCAAGTTTTGGCAAGGATGTATAGCAAGGAGAACTCGAACACACTGCTAATGGGGATATAAATTGATACAGTCACTTTGGAAAAAGGTTTGGCAGTATTAGCAAATCTTAGCATATCCATTTTCTGTAACCCGGCATTCCACTCTTAGGTGTATATATGTATATGTTCACTGAAAGCTGTGGAGGAAAATATTCATAGCAACACTGTTTGTAATAGACAAAGCTGAAAACCATGCTCTATAAATGGTAAAATGAATATGTAAATTATAGTGTATTCGCATAAGGGAATACTGTACAGAATGAAAATGGACAAACTATAACCACAAGCAAAGATATAGATGAATCTCACAATGTTGAAGAATAGAAGATAGACAAAAATGAATATATATTTCTACTTATAAAAATTTCAAAATCAGGCAAAGTTAATGTATAATGTTATATGGGGCTATTGTTCATACTTGAGGGTGAATAATTATTGGGAAAGGACTAGATGGACCTGCTGGTGTTACAACTTCCAGTTGTAATGTTCTGTGTCTTGTTCTGGGTACCACTTATAAGGGTGTGTTGAATTCATAAAAGTTAGTCAATTTGTATACTTCTGATTTGTGTCTATATTATTTTATACTTTAATAAAAAGCTTAAAATTTTTTCAAACCTTTGAACATAATATTTTTTGTATATTTGCTCTAATAAGTGAATTAAAATATATTTTCATAAGAATCTGTTAAAAATAAAAAACTTTTTTAAAGTAGAGTGTGGGGAATATAACCAGGATAAATTGTTATAGGAGCTAGGTCCACAAAGCAAAGCTGAAAGAAAAAGTTCTTTTGTTCTTGTTGGAATTGGGGTGGAGGTTGAGGGGATGTCAATCCGCTCCAGCTCAGGAAAGGCTACCCGATGGAGAAGAAGCCTAAAGGATATTAATGAACTAGCTACATGAAGATGGCTGAGGGGTCAGCCTGTGCAAAGACCCTGAGGTGGGAGAAGCCTTGGTAGATTTGTCAAGCTAAACACTATGGTTGGTGCTTAATGTGAAAAAAGGAGAGCGGTATGCAATAAGACTGGCATGCCAGGCTAGAACCAGATTGTGGAAAGCCTTGTAGCCATGGTAAAGAGTTTTGGTTTTATGCTTACAACAATGGGCAATCATTGAAATATTTATACAATAAAAAAGAAAAGAGCTGATATATATTTTTAAAAGATGACAGTAGACAGCAATGAGAAGAGACTGGAGAGGGACAAAAGTGGAAAAGCTTGATCTGTTAGATGGCTGCTGCAATAGTGTAGTAAGAGGTGATGGTTCAAGACTAATGAGCAATAAATACCTTAGAAAGGAAGACATATGGATATACCCACTTCTATAATATCTGTATTTTCATTATAAACATTCTTATAATTATAATTAGTTATCTGACTCATTTATTATCTGACCAAGTTTAAAATATTTATCAAGATTTTTCTACTTTACCAATGAATGTCGAACACTTATTCACAAATATTTCTCAAGAAGATGGGCTATTTCAGTTTTATAACTGAGGGGAGTGTCGGGAAATGCAATAAGCCGTGGATTTCCACTCGGGCCTCCTTCAGCATCATGCCAGTCAGTATATGATCTGTGCTAAGGGCCTCAAGGTTTGAGTCTATTATTCAATCTCTCAAGGCTGTGTACAAATAGAAATACCTTTAAAATGATGACATATCTTTCTAAACTCAAAGGGGCTTAGATGTTGTTGGAATAACCTGCAGCTATGTTAAGGAGATCTATTACTTGGCTCACTAGTTCATTTTAGTGTACAGCCTTGTGGGTTCAGTTTTGCGTTTAGAAGACATTTCGCCTTAGATCCCTGCTACAAGAGCAGCAGTAGTTGAAATGGTAAATAAACAATTCTTTACAGAGGCAAGTCTATAGTGTAGGCTGATCTCATTTTGTGTACCTGAGAACTATGAAAAGAGAATGTATTGTCAAATAGCATAATAGGTATACCATAAATATGTGTTGAATTGAATGACCCTCTATTAGTTTCCACTGTAATTTCTGAGAGATATTTACAGAATAAAATGCCTAACCCAGTGCTCAATAAAATGAAAAGTGAAATCATAGCAGCTCAGTGGCAGCGGGGTGAGGCAGAAAGAGACGTGGAGCCCTGTGGTTTGATTCCTGCCTCTTCTGCTTTCTAGCTGTGTGACCAGGAGCTGTCACAACACACTGTCTGAGGCTGAATTTCCTCATGCATACAACAAAAACAGTAACAGCGTCCGAACTCCCAAAGCTGTTGGAATGATCAAATAAGACAATGCATATAAAAGAAGTGGAAAACTCAGTCACTGCTGTTAACTTTTACTACCAGAAGGATTCTGCCTTTGCCTATAGGAAGCCTGTTTGCATTTAATTTTTCCCCATAAGCCCTAGAAGAAATGATTTAAATACTTGTTAATTCAATCCATTTATTCGTGTGAATTCTAAAAGCATACATACATTTTAAAATAATACTGTGTAGCTATGTAGCACTGCATCAAGGTCCCTTAGTGAGTCCATGGATTTTAATATTTTAAAAAAAAACTTCCTACATCATTATTTTGGGAAGTAAATGAAATTCTTGACCTAGGAGGTCGTAGAGAGGTACTTTTTTGGATTTTTCAGCAGAGTGGAACAGCCAGACAGGAGTGGTTCTTTTTAGACTCCGTTCTCATTGCTCTGAAGTGCACACTTACCTGTTCTTCCCAAGATAGAGAGATGAGTATGACAAATGTGCTTTTCAGGGTGCTGTATTTCACAATACCTGAAGAGATGCTTTTACCTTGGAGCTTCGGAAAGCTAATGGAAAGATTGTTAGAGGTGGGAGGACAGCATTGTCTCTCATTCCTCCTCTTTCAATAGAGGGCAGGTGTGTTGCTTTACTCCAGGAAAGGGCAATGAGGGAGTGAACACTTGCTGTGTCTCCCTCCACTCCTTACTCACTCTTTAACAGGGTAGCTGAGGTTATTAGTATGTTTTGGTCCAAGTACTACAGTAGTGTCTGAGGCCTCAAAATAGAGGAACATGTCCCATCCCCACACTTCTCAGCAGTAGGAGGGAAGGCAGTGACTCCTGTTCTAAAGTTTATACTTATGTTAACTCATTTAATTTTCCCAACAACTCTTTGAAATATATCTTTAATCATCTCCATTTCACAGAGGAGGAAACTGAGGCATAGAGGTGTTAAGTGATTTTCACACAGTCTCTTCAATAGTAGACAGTGAAAGCAGAAACCACGCTTGGGTCAGGGACTCCATCTTTCCCTGTTGGGCTCGATGGCTTCTCCGTTCAAGTGACCTGTTTTTGTGAAGTGCCCGGATCCTCCATGAATCCTCCTTGGTACACATCCTTATAAACTACTTTGCAGCCCCAGCTGCAGCAAGAGGAGATTTGAGGAGGAGGAAGGAAATGTCCCCATTTTGGCCTTAGGTTGCAGCCACCTTTTACAGTATAGCATTTCTGGGAGTTATCAGCCCCACCAAGAATAGAAACAATATTGAAATCCTCATTTGGCATCTTGTGTCTCTCCCTTTGTTTGCAAGACCCTGGAGAGGAGGAATGTTCAATACGGCCCTCCAACTCCCAACAAATTAGATGAGAAGATTGAACTTATGCAGTAAAAACAGTTTATTTAGACCTATCTTAAACACACACACACGCACCATAACACAAAGAGAAAATTACAAATAATGTACATTTGTGCATTGAACATGAACCTGCTGTTAATTATCATGGTAGCAAGTAAGGTCCCATCTATCCAGGTCTTATTTTTCTTTGTTGTTGGTTTATTGAGTTTTTTTGTTTGTTTATTTTTTATTTAGGCAGTGTTTATCTAATTCATGCTAAACTATAAATTTCTATAAATTTATAATTTATAGAACTATAAATTTGACCAGAATGGTCAAAGGAGATGAGTATCTTCAGTTCAAATTTTACATACTAAAGAGCATTTGTAGTATATATATAATGTTTCATTTTTTTATCTAGTTTAATATATTAAATAAGAAATGCATATATATTTAAATTCAAACTTTAAATGGAAGCAAGGTAATATTAATCATGTCCATATTCTCTACATAACCAGAAGAGCCAATCAGTTTAATACTGTTATGGCCAATTTTGTAAATTATAGGTTAGAAATTAAAAATTAAAGATTGAAGCTAGAAAGATTACATTTTGCTTAACAGCATACTAATAGTAAATGAGGAAGCCAAGATTCCAAGCTATGTGGACACCACAGACCATGCAACATTACTTCAGGGACACAAACTTCATTTTATCTATTATTATTCCTATTGAATACTTCACAGCAACGTGAACTGCCAAAATCTTCAAAATGTAAATCTCATCTGGAATGTCATATAAAGAGGGTTGATAACTATCTGGGAGAGTTTCATTCATAGCTGAAAAATAATTGTCTTCCTAGTTGCTTACCTTCTTTCAAGTTTAATCTCTCCTATTTGGCTAGAGTAAATAGCTATTTACTTAAAAAAATGCTGCTGCCCCAGGGTTTAGTAAAGTAAACCCTGTGTTGCTATTGTGGTTATGTATTACATCTAAGGTACCTGACTTCTTGTGGTATTATTGGCCATTTATGTGGCTACCACTTGATACCTTTCAAGGCTGATACTTCTCTGGAGAAATTGAATGCTGAGCTAAGCATAGAGGGAATCTGTATGGCCTTTTATAAAGTTGTTTTTGGTCACATTTCTAAAATTATCCAGAAACCCTAGCTATGCTTTTCAAAGAAGCTTAAAAAAAAAAAAATAAGGAAAAGAAAAAAGACAACCCTTAATCAATGCAAGTTCCTTTCAAATATCAACTTCAAAATGACAGAACGCCATTTTGTTTGGTTTGGTTTTTTTACTTTAAAATAAAAACTCTATGAAGCTGGTAGTTGCCCTAGGGAATGAAACCAAAGTCACCAGTCAGTCCCCAAAGTCTCTGGGGAAAAAGATTGTTACTCAATTTTTAGGGGGCTGTTTTCAACAACGCTGAAATCTTGGTAAGAAACATCAGAACAAAATCTGGTCCTAAGAAATATCTGGTCTTTTTATAGTAATTGCAAAACAGTTAAAAATGTTGAAAGGCTATAACTGATACTCTGATATATTTATTGCTGCAACAGACATGTCTTCCCTGAACCAATACCATCATACTATTTCAAATAGGCCACCAAACCCATATTCAATGATCATAGCTTTCAGCTGCTTCTGATTTGGGCTGAATTGGAACCAGTGACCTAGAAGCAGACAGTGTCATAGTCCATTACTAAATGTCTCAGCCAGCCAGTTACCTTCAGTTTTTTTCCCCTAATCATTTTTATTAGCAGCATTCCCATTTTTATCATCAAAAAAATTGAAAGCTCTCAAGAATGTGCTCTGACACAAATTATAGCTATTGTTTACATTGCCTTCTTATAAAGACAGACTATCCCCAAGTGTGAGATTCACCTTGAATTATGCCAGCTGCCTTTCTATTTCAGTATTTGTTCTTCTTTTATTCCCTCTTATAGTCTCTAAATGACATTAGATGTGATTGGAATGACAAGTGCCTTCTCAGCTCCATAAGCGGAGGTGAATTCGGGAAGGAGCCAAGAGACACCTGTCCATCATAACCACGGCAAGCTGGCCCTAGGTGTAGAGCTATGTAAATTGATCCAAAAATGCTTTAATTTGATTATTTTTTTCATTTCACCTCACAACCTCTAAGAGTTTAATAGTGTACAATGTAAAAAATCACTCTTGCTCCTTCATATTTCATCAACACACTAATGCAAAAATATAAGAACAGGGACTAGTGCTCTTTTTTCTTTTGGCTCTATGTATTTTTCTCTAGATTTACATTTCTTGGCATGCCTGACATGTCTATAGTGGTCTGTGGATAGAATGCCCAGGTAGAAAGGGAATAGGTCAGTGCTGCTCTAACAGAGAGAGTGCTTCATGAAGACACAGGTGTGTAATTAAACCTAACAAACATTTCCCAAGGACAGAGCTCTCTCACACAACAAAATCAAACTGGCGTTCCCCTGTGCTGTACCTCAATGAGAACTTCGTGACTTCGGAGTGCTGTAAAGGGGTGTAGAGGGCAGTTCTGATAGCCATTGACAGAAAATGATAGGCGTCCAGCTTAGAGATAAACTGAACCTAAAACAAATATGTTTAGAGGAAATGGTATGGACAGTATAAACACTGAAGAATGGTATACTCGGACAAACGGTTTGCACTTAGTCTTTGAGGTTTCATGTTTTCCACAGTTCCTATAGTTGAAATTTATTGCAATTTCCAAACAAAGTTTAAAACAAGACGCTTTTTCTCATACTAAATCAAATCTGTGAAGATGAAGATACAAAAACAATATTATATTTTAGGGATAATTTAAACTGACACATCACATTTCTTTATAATTAAAGTTATTTGGGGCTGTGATACACAGATATCTTGATTCTACAGTGTACATTTCTTACTTTGGGTCCCTCAAAAGCAGATGCTAAAGCAAATATTTCGACCCATGTAGTATGTTTGGAAGGTGATCTTAGGGAACCCAGTGAAGGAATGAGCACGTGAGAAATAAAAGGGAGGGAAGTCAATAAAGTTTTATTAATGAGTGGATCTGTGCTGTGGGAAACTGGAGCTCAGTGATGCTCTGGACCTTCTAAGAGATTCTCTAGAGTTATTTCACCAAGGAAGGAAAGCACCAGCTGTGTGCTCACTACTATTCATTTGTTGAGAGGCATTCCTGATGGCATTAACTCCCTGCCAAGCACAGTCCCAGGAACAAAGATTGGCTGCAGGAAAAGGAGAGCAAAAGGCAATAGGTATGAATAAAATCCGTCTGTCAGAATAGAATCTGACTTCAGAGTTGGGCTGAGGGATATGGGAGGGGCATCCACAGAGTCAGCTATAATACATATGGAAAACCTTAAAGCAAGAGAGTACAAAGCAGACAACTATCTACATGGATTATATTTTAAAAAATTGAGAGACCCCTCAGCAGTAGCTATAAAAGCTCTTATTTTCCCAATGTCATTATCTCTATCTACTTACAGTTTTGATGGGTAACAACTCCTCCCTAAAGAGAAAATTCTCTTTAACACTTTCTTCTTTGCTACATATATTAGAGGCATGCTGCTTGTTGCTTCACTAAATACGCTTGTCAAGCTGTCAAGCTCTATTTTCAAAGGCAGTTCATTTTTGTAAAGATATATGACTTCAGGCTCAGGAGGTTTGAAGTGATTTAAACCAGCACACACAAGTGCAGGTGTCTAGGGCTCCATTCCCTTTCTTTGGAATTTGAGAGGATCCTGGGCCATTGAATAGGTAGGGCGATTTGTTCTGGACAAACAGGAAGCATAGTTCAGATAGGGATGAGCAAAGTTTCAGGGCTCAGGAAGATGTCAGTGTCACTGCATGAACAATGAGAGATATTCTGACCGCTGTGAAAGGGAAGTCTTTTTTGAATAACGTTGAAAAGATCCTCTAATGTGCTTCCTCAGCCCCGGTGATGTGGTGTAGATGCTCCTGTGATGGTCTGGGTCACTGGCTTGTCTCGCGCAGGGCTCCAGGGGAGCCTGCAGTGGTGTTGTGACCTGGTGGAGAACGGAGAGTCCCTCACTACAGACCTCAGTCATGTCCACACGGTCATTCCTCTTCTGTCTCCCGCAGAGGCCCGTGGAGCTCTGTGCCTTGTGACAGTGCTCACTCGGCGTCTTCCCTTAGCTCTTGGACTTATTATTTCTCGTGGGCATGGGGGAGGGAGTCTGCCACCACCGCTCTTCTTCCCACTCTGTTTGTGTGCTGTTAACCTCAGCCTGAGAGATTTTATGGCTTAGACATTTGGGCCTCAGCTAGTACAGCTCTTGCAAATCCAAAATCTTAACTTCAAAGCCTATATTTGGAAAATAAAAACACCAAGAATTGCTCTCCTTGGTCTCAGATTCTGCTGTGGTATCCATTACCTGAGAAAGGCTATCAACGTGGCCCATCTAGCTGAGCTCCAGGAAGGCCCACTGGGCACCAAAAAGGGAAATTTCAAATAATATTTCAGACTTTTATCCTCCCATAAATATCACCTATAACCTGGAATCACTGAGCAATCTCTATATACATTATAGATACTATGTAATCATGGTAATAGTATATAAACAGGCATATATTGAAATGGATTGGAGGTTTTAATTACTATGTGGTTTAGCTGCTAATATGATCCTGATTTCAATTTTAATGAACCAATAATAGTACTTTAAAAAATGTACTTTAAATAAAAGCCCACATGTAACTTTGATAAAAAGCAATGATCCATATTTCACAAATATACTTACTTTCTTTTTTTTTTTTTTTTTATGAGGAGATCAGCCCTGAGCTAACATCCGCCAATCCTCCTCTTTTTTTTTGCTGAGGAAGACGGCCCTGGGCTAACATCGGTGCCCATCTTCCTCCACCTTATATGGGACGCCGCCACAGCATGGCTTACCAAGCAGTGCGTCGGTGCGCGCCCGGGATCCGAACCAGCGAACCCCGGGCCGCCGCAGCGGAGCGCGCGCACTTAACCGCTTGCGCCACCGGGCCGGCCCCATTTCTTATGAGTTGAAGATAATATACGGGTCTGCAAATTTGTTTTTACCACATTGAGTTATGTACAAAATATATGGCTTCTTAATTTTTCTATTAAATCATCTGATCTTCCTCACAACCTCCCCTTCCCCCCCACACACACTATGGTAGTGCACATGAGCAAAACAAAACTAAATTTAGTATAATATATACTGCTTATCCTATAATTAATCAGTATCTTTAGTTGACTCATTATTTTTTGAATGAACTGTAAAGCTTTAAGAATTTCCCACTCTCCCTCTACCTCCATGTTCTTACTATCTCTAGGATGGTGTCTGGACGTGAAGGACTTGTCACACCGTATGTGATGGGAAGGAGCAGGGTAGGAATCTAGGCAGGTTCTCAGGTTCCTCACTGGTGTCTACCTGGGTGTGACTGGTTTGTGCTGAAAACCAGACTGGTGACAATGGAAGCACCGCGGCTCTTCCCTTGAGCTTTCTGGAAGGATTTGCTCATATAATCTCCGGGATGTATATCTCAGAGACTGGGTCTAGTCGCTGTCAGTAGGGCAGGCTGACCAGGTCCTGGGCTGTGATCCGCTGGGCTGTGGACCCCTGAGATCTAGCTGTGATCCCTGTGTGTATCTGACCAGGCTGTCTGTCATACAGCCTTCAGCTTCAGTTCACTTTTCCTCTTCTGTGGCAAACTCCTTAGTCAAGACATCAGACTGTTCACTAATGCCCTTAATACACTCAGAGACACCTGCTGAGCTGTGTTTACTCCAAAAAGAACTGGATAAACTCAGGCCCTCTATCTGCCAAATAAGATGTGGCCTGAGTTTACTGCTTCTATGATTTGTGTGAGAAGTATGTATGACATATTTTGCTTCCAGAGTCGAAAAAAGTCCTCTGCCCTCAGGATCTCCCAGATCTGCATAGATGTTTCTATAGATTGCTGACTTGCCCAGGTTACAAGTTTTTACTGTTGGATACAAACATTTCTGTAATGATAAAAGGAGTAGTGAGCTATCAGAATTTGTTATTCTAGAATTTAAACTCAGCAGATTCAAGGAGCAGGTCTATCTAATTTGTTGCTTCACCACATCAAAAGCAACATATAATAAGGGCTTAATAAGTGTTGAATGAATGAATGACCATAACTTATGATTTGCTAGAACTGCACCTGAATGACACAGAGCTTTCTTTCTTCAGAGGTGAAGGAGTTCACAGTGTTCTTTGCTTGAGCCTGGGGTGAGTTCTTCATGGGTTGTTTCACTAAATTTCTTTAAGACATTGAAGAATAACCAGCAGCCTTGCTGTGAAAAAGTCTCCAACAGAAACTGAAAATGACACTGACAACAGCATTTGCGTTGGTCACTGGCAGTAGCAACTTCAGAGCTTTTGACATTGGTGGTAGGTGCCCAATATGCAGATATTTGCGTCTTCAAACTCAGGCATGAGCAGCCACTATGAAGATATCTACAGAGTGACCGCGGACGTCGGCATTTTCACAGGCAAAAGCAGTGCTGGGAGGACTGCACGTGCCAGCGTCTGCATCACAGCAGCACCTACAATGCGGTTGTCAGTACAGCTGCTGCTTTCATTAATAGCAGCGCAGAGTATGGCCACAGGCAAGTTAGCAGAGGAAGAGAGAAAACCGAGATGAAAGTGGAAGTCTGGAGGGCTGATAAGTGGAGGTTATCGGAGGTTTTAGAGAGGAATCTGAGTTTTTTCAGAGAACAGCTAGAAAGGAGTTTTATGTTTTATGCCTATAATTATGATCAAATTTTTTATTTTAAAAATAAAGGGTGAAATGACCTCAAAAACCTAGTGTCACCTGGTGTGTGTTTGTGTGTGTGTGTGCAGGTATAATTCAGTGACGTAACCGACACAGCAAATTCAAGGTGCTGGTCCTATTTTTACCCCTATAAGTCTTGGGACTCTGTGTAATTAGTGCAGCTTTCAAAGATTCCATTCCCTCATTTTAATTGAAGGTATCAATACCTGTCCTGTTTACCTCACATTCTTGTTGTAAGGATAAAACAGGATAATGCTCATGAAAGTGCCTGATGAGTTATAAAGTGCTTTATGAATGCGAGAATTATTATTTTCCAAATTAATTTGGTGATTAATGTATTGAATAGTTTGGTAACAAGGAAGAAAGACTGAATCAAGCTTGCTTCAGAAAGATGAAATGGCGTTTTCTGAATACAGAGAGTTTGTGGATCTCAAAGGCCAGGAGGTAATCAGAGCCAGGCCTCATGTGAATAGTAACTAGAAATGTAAACATTAAGGAGGAAAGCTCTTCTCTCACGACTCGGGGGTCATAGGATTCTTAGCGCTCTGCTTTCTGTGAGTCTATCCCATTCGTCTCTCTCCTCACTGTTTCCTCTGAGGTTTTCTCCCTCATCACCTCTCATGCACAATGCCTCATATTTGCCATTGCAGTTCTAACTCTACTTTACTTTTTCCTCTTTTTTTTTTTAACTCAAGGACACACCTCCCACAGTAACTCTTTCCTCTCTACCAATTGCTTCATATTTCTGAGACTGGGATCTGATTGAAGCTGCTCTTCATGATGAAGAAGGCCACATAAAGCATGAGTTATCAATCCGTCTGTGTCCATTAGCTCCACTTAAATTGGAGTTCCTCAGTGCTCCCATTATCTGTGGCTGGAGCAGTGTGGTCAAGATGTTCCCTGCCCACTCGTGGTGACTACAGGGAGAGGAGAGTTCTTTCAGAAGAGGTTAGGGTACAGCAGCCAGTTTACAACACAGATAGCGAAAAACCTTTGCTAGATCAGCTTAAGAGAGGTGTCTTAGTCAGCTTGGGCTGCTATAACAAAAATACCATAGACTGGGTGGCTTAAACAACAAACATTTATTTCTCATAGCTCTAGAGGCTGGAAAGTCCAAGATCAAGGCACCAACAGATTCAGTCTGGCAAGGACCAGCTACCTGGTTCATAGATGGCTGTCTGGGGTCTCTTTTATAAGAGCACTAATCCCATTCATGAGGGCTCCACCCTCATGACCTAATCACCTCTAAAAGGGCCCATCCCCATCCTCCATTACATTGGGAGTTAGGATTTCAACGTGTGAATTTTGAGACAACACAAACTTTCAGTCCATAGCAAGAGGAGAGCAGTGGAATAACAGAAGAGCACTGGATATTGGGCATAGTTGTTGGAGTTGTGGAAGAAAAGTATAGGCAATTAAAGTTTGGAAGGAAGAAGGAACAGTTTCACCGACTTGAGAATTTTGACTAGGTCTGCCTCTGAGTACTGTCATTTCTACTGAATATTTCATTATTTGTTTTTTTCTGACAATAGTGAATGAGTACACTGATACAGGTAAATGAAACATAAAATCATATTAAATCTTTTGTATTTTAATTTATAAAGTACTATAGGACTTTGATGTGACAGCATATTTGCCTTCGTAGTTATGTTCTATTAAAGTGCATCCACATTCCTTGAGCACACGCAGTAATAACCTTTGGCAGGGGTAGGGAACCCATGCTTTTTGTTAGTGGATAGAGCAAACATTCACACACAAAAACTAAGAATTTACAATACCACTAAAGTGACATTTGATGAAAGATGCCAAAAAACTTACACATGATTTTATTTCCTAACAAATGTTTAACATTAGGATTCTTTTCTTATTCTTGCTTCTTCTTTTCTGTAATATTCTTACCGTTCTTGGCCCTGAGGCACTTTGATTGAAGAGCATTTACCCCTTGTTGCTTTGCACTTCTAAGTGGAGACCAGACCCCATTGATTACTTTGGGCTGACAAATGACAGAAATGTTAGTTATCCTTTCTGTCTCTGTGTGTGAAGCCCAGATGCATTATGTCATTGTACAAAACTGCATATGAAATCAATAAACTTGAGGAAAATGGCTATAAAACCACAATTCTTTAAGTCAAGGGAAAGTAAATTGCTTGTGCTGCCCAGATAGTTTGGGATTTGTTGCCTGTTTCCATAAGAGAGATTTTCTTTCCAATAACTTCAGGCTCAGGAATTATAGTTAGTGACCATAAAAAGTCTGATGCATTAATCTTTATATATGTTCCTTTCCATTGCATCTTGCTTTATTTATGGAAATCATTTTGCTAGGGTAATACCATAAGCTATACAACTTGTTTTCATGAGGAATTGAAGTTTTAAAAAATAGATCAAAATAAAACTAATGATGAAATACCATCTGAAAAGTACACTGAAGAAATTACTATGTATTGATTTTGATAAGTGTTTCCCAGATTTTCTTAGAGGTTGGAAGTTTGGCTGTATTTATAAATCATCACGTTAACACTCTAGTGATTTTTTGAAGTATGACATTCCGGACCATAACTTCTTTTGTTCTAATCCCAGACTCATCTAATGGTTTGTATCTTGTGCCATTTATTCCTTATCAAGTAACATCCATGATAGCTTATCATAAAGCAAAGCATATTAATCTAATAAGAAAGGTTTTCAAAAATATATTTCATCCCAAAATCTTCAAAAGAGGGGAAAAAAAGCAATATCTGATTGAAGTTGTGGTTGTAAAAATGCTGTCCATACAAATGTGAATTTGTTTTATTAAAATTTCAAATGTAAAAACTTTCAGTGCAATAAACGCTTTGATCAATTTCTTGGTAATGTCTCTACTACATCTCCAGTTACCATAAATATCTTCTCACTAAGACGTTCATTGCTCCAACCGCCTCAGCTTATGGACTCGGCAATAAGAATTTTAATTAAAACACACTGAGTAACTCTCATGAGTGAAGAATCTAACCTGTATTGGCCTAGGACTGACTCAAGTCATCAGCTTTTCTATTGGATGGTAGATCAATGCGTCTGATATTCCATCTTATTATTAATTATAATCTTAATATTAATGCTATTAAATTAATAAGTTAAAACTGGTTTTATTTGTTTGCTAAATGTATTATCAATTATTTATTGATTTTTAAAAATGAATTCACAGTTTTTGAAAGAAAGTTATTAGTATATGCAGGAGTCTAGATACTCACACATTCAGGAACAATCCTGTTCATTAAATAAGAAAAAGGTAGCATAATTAAGGTTACCAACTTTAATAACTTTTAGTTAAAAATGATAGCTCAAATTTATTTAGAATTTACTAAATTCTGAACATGTTCTAAATTTTTTACAACCATTTTTTTGTTTAATCTTTATAATAATTCTATACAGTTGGTATAGGTATCTCCATTTTATAAGTAAAGAAACAAAGGAAGAAAAAATTAAGTTTTTTACTCAAGATTATACAGCTAAGAAGTGGCAAATCCAAGATTTAAAGCAAATTTATCTGGCGTTCAGAGCCCATGCTGAATCCCCACACCTTTCTCCAGTTAAGGAAAAGCAAGTCTAGCCAGGGTTTTATTTTGATGTATTTATTGTGTGTATACAATAAAGTTAAATTCCCCACTAAACCTCTATATTTGGTATGCAGAGAGAACATCTTGTTCTCCAGAAGCACTTGAGTGCACTTCATCTGCTGAGAGGAGGAGAAAAGAGCCTGAATTCAAGCTAGAATATTGTAGCTATTCTACCTCACCTTTGATGGATACTCTCTGTTCTCCCATATCCATTCCGTCCTTCTCTGCCTTGCTTTATATTCTAAGAGTCCAAGACTCCCATACCCTCTGCCTTCTGGTTGGATTTGGCAAATGGAAAGAATGAGCTGGAGGTGAGAAGTTCAGAGAAAGGAGTATCTAGGATATTTATTCAAACTCGTTCCTTCTTCATGCAGAGCCACTGTTTTGGCAGTGGCTCACTTTCCATGACTGCAGCTCTTGTCCAGTTCCGTAAGGCCACAGCTTCTACTTGCTGCTTTGGACCTAGGGACAATAATGACTTCACCTTATTCCCAGCTCTGAAAAGCATCCTTTTATTAAATTCCCTTCAACTATCCCTTTGAGTGTGCAATCTGTTTCTTCCTGAGATCCTAATTAATATATAATCCTTGGGAGTAAATTAGGGAGCTTCTTCTCTAGGAGTGGTTATTTGTTTTAGCTAGTATAGTCATACTGCAAAGAAAGAACAAATACAAATTTTGTCTGGAGAGTGCAAAAGAGTCCTGGGAAGGATCTAGAAATATAAAGTACCAATTCCAGAGTCTTACATACTTGAATCTGATTCTGGTCAGTATCCCTAACCAAGGCGTGTGATTCATGGAGCTTAAACTTGTCTTAGTGATGGGTTTTCTAGGAAGGGGGTCTTTTATTAGAGTAAAGGATATCCATGTTTTAGATCAAGAGGTCCATCCAAGATCATTTGAGGAATACTAAAAGGGATTAGGTAAGATGTCTGTGCTAAATATGCATATTGATGTGGGGCTCTCTGCACAAAGGTATAGAACAATACCTTTGTATCACTTCTGGGCAATGTGCTCCACAGGAACAAATTATTCTTGATGGAGACAGAGCAAGGGCAGGCAAGGACTCTTGTCAGGAGTGCAGCTGTGTCTTCTGAATGGCGAGAACCAAAAAGTATTCCTCTGTGGTTGATCTTCTACTCAATGAGATTTCACATTTTAAGCAATGGGCTTGACGACAGAATGCCAATGACACTGAACTAAGCAGTGTGAGCAGCACATCCAGAGAAGACAGGAATGTCCCAAATGACCCCAGAAACACATTCTGCAACAATATAATGAAATTCATTAAGTAGAGTTCAGGACAATATACTTAACCAGAAGGAAATCAAACTGCACAAATTCAATAAGAAGAAAACGTTGTGAATAAGGAAACCAGAAAAAGAGTTAGTGATGAGAATCATTTAGAAAATGATTTTAAAATGATATCCAATATATGTATTAGCTGATGCAATATCTTTAATGAATTCTAAATTAGATCATTATAAATACGTAGTTTATAAATTGTATAAAGAGCAGCAAGGATAATATCTTCACTCAGGTGATTGTTAAGAGATTCTGTATATTAAACTCTTGGTAAAATGCTGTCTCAGTAATCTATTGTTACAAAGTGAACCATCCCAAAACTTAGTGGCTTAAAACAACTCCTTCTTTGTTCATGATTCTGTGAGTTGACAATTAGATTGGATTCAGTTGGTAGTTCTTCTGCTAGTCTCACCTGAGTTATGCTGCAGTCATCTCGTGGCTCCAGTAAGGCCAGATGGTCCAAAGTGGCCCTACACAAATGTTGGACATCTGGTGCATTGTTGGTTGGGTCTCTCTTGCCAGTGGTCTCTCACCCTCAATGAACCAATCTCAGGCTTCTTTACAGGGTTACAGGATGTTCTAAGAGGGTTAGAACAGAATCTGCAAGTACTCTTGAGGCCTGGACCCAGAAGGCATCAATTCCACCACATCAATTCCCCCACATTCTGTTTGTCAAAGAATATCTCAGGGCCGGCTCAGAATCAAGAGGAGTGAAAATAGACTCCACCACTGGATGGAAAAAGTGCTACTCACATTGCAAAGAAACATGTGTACAAATATAGGAATTATCTATCATGTGTTTCAATGGACTACAGATATATATAAATCAGTTGTCATTATTTTTATGCATAATTGAATAGGATTTTTAATTCAATAAATTATCAATCTGGAATAATACCCAGTCACAGGACTGAATTTTTAGGTTTTTCTGTACGTGTCTGCAAAGATGGGGGACATATTTAAGTCTTTTCTGTTCCTACATATGCAAGGCTAAAACAAATCCCAAGCTGTTGGTCATTCTTTTCCATTTATGAACCTGCACACTAGTCTTTATGCTTTCTAGTTAAATGTAAAGAATTCCAACGCAAGACTTTAAATTAAATATAACTACAAATGCAGGCTAAATTACATCAGTTAGTTAAGGTTATCACATTTTCTTTAATTTCTTAAATATTTGAAGTAATTTCATGATGAGAAATGATCTTTATAAAAGGTGATCTGTAGTTGAAATACATTTAGAAGATAGAGTATGTGTCACACTTAGAGGCACTTTAATGACTTCCAACTAGTTATCATGTTCTGTGCTCCCAGCAAACTGCATCTCTTTCTCTCCAAATTGTTTCTTCCTTCCCATTCTTTGGATGGTAATCAGTGGAGCCAGAGGCTAACAGTGGAAGATGTTCTAACAACATCTGCTTGCATTGTAAAATTAGCCATGCATTAGTGGCTTTTTGCTTTTAGTTAAACTTTAATTGTGAAGAAATGAGATGCGTATATGTCATTTGTTGAAGGATATATTTTCTTCATAGAGGGAAAATTGTCAGAACGTTTACACGCATGAGGTTAGATAAAATCAGAGAACCACTGAAATGTTTATTTCCATGAATATTAGACATCGGGAAGAAGTAAATCAAATTCATAAAACATCCTTTTCTTTTACTTTAAGGAAAATCTATATGAAGAAAATGTGAAGTATAATATTGTTGTTATTGTTACATTTATCACAGAGGCCCGACAACCAACATGCCTTCCATGTTCCTGAAACCTAGCGCCTTCGTTAGGGATTTCAGTTCTAGTTTTACGGTAGAAGAACATACATCTATGGCTACTCTTGGTGTGAGAGGGATGGGCTTCTCTGGCAAACTTTGATGGTCAAGCTTATTTTCACTTCACCTGGTGGAGAAAAGGTGGAGAGTCTGTGGTGTAGGTTATAGACTAAGACATAGGAAAACGCTGCTCTCCATGACTGATGTTAACCTTGAGTGCTACAGAAAGGGATCTAAGAAGGAACAGAGACTAGGCTAAACACTAGAGGCAGCTCTTTATCTAGTGATTCTCTTCAGGATGTCCCCGATGTTGATAGATGTTTTGGGTAAATTTAGGCTGTATTTTATACATAATATAAAATCTATAAATTCACTTATCTGGACAATCCATTTAGAATATTTTTCTTACTAGAAATGATCCAGGTAATTGCCTAGACTATCCATTTGTATATAAGCTTAGAATCAAATGTATTTCTAAATATAATAAATTTGTTATTGCAGTTCATGTGGAAAACAGAAACTTGATCATTTTTTCTTGTTTTCCATATTTCAGAGGTCAGAAAGTGAGTAGTCCTATTATGTGAAGTTAGGAACTCACACTAAATTCCTTAATCAAGTTTCTCATATTTAACTTTTGAACTGAATGTAAAGTAAAATAGTTGTAGACAAATTTGCTTTTCTAGAGACAAACTATATGGCTTTTATTCATTTCATTCTCTGAAAATAAAACATTCTTAGGAGAAAACCCAAAAAACTTTCTCCAACCAGATGAGAAAATATGCAGTCTTGCATGTCTGTTTTACAGTATTTGCAAAACTGCATCTTAGAAAGCTATGTGCTCAGATCTGATTCTAACTCAAACTTTAGTACCTACGGTTTGAACCATTATTCAATACTAACTTAGTTTATATTTGTAATTTCAAAGGTAGGAATAATTTTCTTGGTGAAAGTTGCTCTTTCATATTAATTGAGTTTTAGATATAACTACATGTCAACCCATTTACACGTTAGGTTTCTGAATTTATTTTTTTTTCTTTCTATTGGTATAAAATGCAGGAGAAAAATAAGTGATAAAGAATAATTAGGGGAAAAAAACCTTACTCATTTGACTTCTAGAGAGAAATGTCCACTTTATGGAATAGGAGTAGGTAAGAAAGGACTCAAAATATAACGTAGAAAAGTGAGCTACCAGCATCAACCCTGCTGCTTCTGTTAGTTAGGCCTTTAGTTCCAGAAGTGTTTTCCGAGAAAAAAATCGTTTCTAAAGGAAGCTTCAGAAAATAATAACAAATAAACAAAAACCAAGCCAAAACAAAAATATGTCATAGTCAAATTAATTTTTGGAAACAGTGCACATTTTATTCTCCGTTAGAGATTCAAGCATCAGCTACCGTGTTAGAGGCTCTGAGAAGTCTCACAGGAAAGAAACCTATCTTACTTTAACTCAGCATTTTCCAAATATTTTATCACAGAGCACCTTTTTCTTATAATGGCTATTAATATCCTGAGGCACAAATGTTTCTCTGGACACTTGGGAAATGCTCAGAGACAATGAAAATGTCTTAACAGCCCAAACACTTAAAAGCTGCTCTGTTAAGAAAACTGGACTGTGGTTACCAGGGGCAGTGGGGGTGGGGGGTGGGCACAAGGGGTGAAGGGAGTCATATATATGGTGATGGACAAACAAAAATGTACAACCCAAAATTTCACAATGTTAGAAACCATTAAAACATCAATTAAAAAAAAAAAAAAAAAGCTGCTCTTTTACAATAAAGTTTTGTAGATTCTGATTATTTAGAAGCAAATTCATTTTAAAGTTGTCAAAATTTCATCCCTGGATTGTAAAAGTATTGACTGAACTTATTATTCATGCATAACAACCCGAGAATAATTTTAACAAGTGCAATTAAGTCAGATGCATGAATTAATTTCAAACAATAAACTATTTTTGGATAAGGAGCATTTTGAAAAAAATGTCAAAGATATCATGGTGGCTTAACTAATAATTATCCTTGATTGGTTCTGGGAAAAATAATATATGTATAAGAAAATTTAGAACATCTACCTTCAATCATCAAAAGATGTATATGGTTTGACTTTCCTTGAAGTATCCATGGCTTTTCCTTAGACACCCTGAAGGGGCTGTAGCGAGAATTAAGAATAACAGGTGCACTAACATAGCACGGAATTCATATCCATTTCAGTAATCTATTTAATTCAAATCAGTTAACATTTATTGAGTTCCTACTACGTGCCACTCCCTATGTAGGCTTTATATCAGTTTGTGCCCTATGCTTGACTATATATCACCGTATTTCATTCTAACATCAGCACATGGAAAAAATTACTCTTGGTATAGATGAGAAAGCTAAAGTCCATAGAAATTAATTGACTTGTCAAGAGTTTCCTGGTTGGTAAATGGTAGAGTCGAAATATAGACCCAGGTGTTCCTGCACTACCTCCAGGAATCTGTCCACATTGACTGCAATATTCCGCTAATAAATTTTGTCATATGAGAGATAATGGGGCATTATTGCTAAGAATGCACGTTCCAGAGACAATCCAGAGACTGACTGGGTTCCGACTCTGTCACTGCCATTTCATTATGTGTGACTTTGGGGACAGAACTTAATTTCTTTTAACACAGTGTCATATTCAGTAAATGGGAATAACCATTAAGAGGACCGAGTTAATAAATGTGAAGTACCTAGAATAGCACATAGTAAAAGTCCTTTTAAGGCTAGCCAAAACAATTTTAGTAGCTTTGGAATTTTTTTTTTATTTGGGACTCAACTAATTATTTCTTTTTTCTTTTTTATGTTGTTTTTAATGTTTATGAAGATTAGTCATGAACATTGTTTAAAGATTCAAAAAACTCTACATTTATGTTTTCTTATTACACCTTAAAGACTACTGATTTTGACTTTTTGAATTTCTTTTGGTATTTTCTTCCATATTTCTAAATACCTTGCAACTTATTGTTATTTCTGTATTTTAACATTGTAGGAATTGCTGTTGAACTCACACGGTGGAAGATTAGGCTTCAGCTGTCTCTCATACAGCTACCTCCACATCACATGTTCATGCTTCTAATTTCCCCGCTGTCCCAATATGAACCTAGCAATTTTTAGCCAATTCTATATTCAACCTATATGACCCAATGCTATTCACAGCTGATCCTTATAGTAATCTATGAATAACTCTTCCTTTACTGTGCAAGTTTTGTTTTCCTTGGAGTTAAATATTACCTCTATTTTTCTGCTTAGTTTTCTATATACTTATCACTAATTTATCCTCCCATTCTTTTCCAGTTGTATAATTCTCTTACTAATGTACTAAACACATTCAGTATTCTATGAATTTTCATCTTCTTGACAACCTCTTCCAGAGCCTCCTTTTTTGGGGTGGGGAAGGAATACCCTTTTCATCCTAAGGTTTCCTTTGCTTCTCCTTTGTGCTGAGTCCCATGACTTCTGCTCCCAGGGGTACTCCCTTGGTTTGATGAAGTACATCCTCCCATGGCTTCCTAAACAAGTGTATTAGAGGTAAATATCTGAGATATTGCCTGTATAAAAATGTCTATGTTTTGCTTTCACATTTGAATGATAGTTTGGCTTGTTTAGACTCTAATTTGAAAGTTACTTTATGCTAAAAATCTTCTGCTGTTTTTTAGCTTCCTATGCTGCTATAAAAAGTCCAATAAGAATAAAATGTTCTTATATCTTTGACTTTATAGTAAGACTTTTTTCTCTTTCTGTCTGAAAACCTTTTCTTTTCTTTGCCTCCAGTGTTCTGAAATTTCACACGAATGTGTCTCTTTGCATCTATTTCCATCCGATGTAGTTATATTGGATTATAATTCAATAAATAAAATAAATATCTGTGAAACATACTAATATAAACAAATAAAGGTATTCTGTAGGTCTTTTAATTAGGACATTTCCCTGATTATTTTATTAGTAATTTGATAATTTCTTATTCTTTCTTCTCTCTTGGACCCCAAGTCTTTTGAAATTCTTTTCTAATTTTCTTATCCTCTCTCTACTCTTTTCTCATTGATTAATTTTCTACCATCTAGGAGTTTTCCTCAACTTTATCTACAAACACTTTTATTGAGTCTTTCCACTCTAATCATTTTAATTTTCAAGGAGTACTTTTGTTGTTCCATAAACGCTATTTTTATAGTATTAGGCTCTTGTTTCATGGATCAATATATTTTCTTACCTCTCTTGAGGGTATCATTAGCATTTTCTTTTTGTTAAGTTTTTATTTTGTAGATTTATAGGAAAGTTGCAAAAATAGTACAGACTGTTCTCATATATCTACACTCATTTTCCCCTAATGCTACATCTTGCGTAACCATTGTACAATGATCAAAACTAAGAAATTAACCTTGATAAAATACTATAAACTGAACTACAGACTTCATTCAGATTTTACCAGATTTTTTTCTCTAATGTCCTTACCTCTTCCAGGATCCCACATTGCCCTTGATCATCATGTCGCCTTAGTTTCTTCCAGTCTGTGACAGCTCCTCAGTCTTTCCTTGTCTTTCATGACCTTACTTTTGATCAATTGTTTTGTAACATATCACTCAATATGGGTTTATATGAGGTTTTCCTGTAATTAGATTGAGGTTCTGGATTTTGGAGAAAACTGTCAAGGTAATGTGACCTTCTCAGTGTATCGTATCAGAGATACCTGATGTTGACATATCTTATAACTGATGATGTTTACCTTGATCACTTGGATAATATGGTGTCTGACTGTTTTATCCACTGTGAAAGGACTGGTTTTTTTTACCTTTGTGGTTACTAAATATTTAAGAGGAGATACTTTGAGACTGTAATATCCTATTTCATCTCAAATATTTGCACCCTAATTTTAGCTTCCATTGCCACTCGTGGATATTGCTCACAATAATTATTATTGTCATGTCTAACTGTGATTTCTATTTTTCTTATGCCTTCTACATCTGTTGATTGGAATTATTTTGTAAGGAAGAGTTGTGTCTCCTCTTCCACTTCTTATTTATTTAATTATTTATTTATATAAGTATAGACTTATGGATGTTTATTTTATTCTTTGAGTTTAATCCAGTACTATCATTATTTATTTTATTGCTCTAATTATTCTAGCTTTGGTCCTCGCAGGTTGTTTCAGATGGGTTTCAGTGACGTTTCAACACACATCTACCTGTTCTTGAGCACTTCTTTACTTCAAAAGTCCACGAAAAGGACAAGGTGATTCAGGCTCATCTTGTGTTTACATTGTTCCAGCCTTGGAATCAACCACTTTTCCAACGAGCCCTGATGACATTCATTGAATAATGGTATTTAGAAACTAAATCTTGGCCCTAAGTCTACCATTGCTTCTAGGACCTCTTAGTGAACAGACCTTGAAAATATATGTATATGTACTAAGCCATGCACACACATTTTTATTCCTGTTTCTATTTAGTTGCATATATATATAAACATTAATTTATATTGATAGCTCCAATTCTAATCCAACACCACAGAGTTCATCTAGCATTTCCCCTTTCCATATTTGTAATGCATTTGTTCAAGACAGAGAAATCTTTCTCACTGTACATTATCTATACTATATTTATTTATTTGTTCAATTCTGCTGTACATGTAAAGCAGTTCCAAAATTCTAACCTATATTCCTGTGAGAAACAAATTTAGAGTGCAGTATTTGTGCACTGTTCTTTTTGTTATTAGCCTTCATTAATCCAATCAAACGCTGTTTTCCAAAGTAATTCACTGTATTCATTTCCTAGGGCTGCCATAACAAAGTGCCAAAAATTCGATGGCTTCAAACAACAGAAATTTATTGTCCCACAGTTCTGAAGGCTAGGAGTCTGAAATCAAGGTGACTGAGGAGCAATGCTCTCTCTGATGGCTCTAGGGGAAAATCCTTTCTTGCTTCTTCTAGCTTATGGTGTTTGCCAGCAACCTTTGGTGTTCCTTGGCTGGTAGATGCATCATTCTGGTCATAAGGCCATCTTCTCCCTATATATCTTCATTTGTCTTCCCTGTTTATGTGTCTGTTTCTGTATCCAAATTTCCCCTTTCTATAAGAACACCAGTCATTGGATTAGACCCTACCCTAATGACCTCATTTTAACTTATGTCTATAAAGACCCCATTCCCAAATAAGATCACATTCACAGGTACTGGAAGACAGCACTTCAACATATCTTTTTTTAGGGGTCACAATTCAACTCCTTCAGCACGGTGATATTATTCATATGTAATACATTTAGATTCATTTGTTACAGTGTACATTCTGTTTGGATTCGACTTGCATCCTGGTAATTTTTTAAACTTACAGACAATAAATTTGTTCTTTGCAATATACAGTTGTGCAGGTTTTGACAAATGCATAAGTCATGTATCCACCGCCACAGACAAGATACAGAAGAGTTCCGTCATCCCCTACATTCGCTCCTGCCGCCCTTTCATAGCTCCCCTCAGCCCCTGCCACTAACAATTTTTTGAAGTTTCATTTCCCTTATATTCACTCTTTCTTTCAAGATTTTATTTTTTGTTTAGTGTTTCTGTTTATTTGTTTTAGCTTCTGTCTTTAATATCAAATGATTTCCCAAAATGTGGTGACCTTTGGCTATCTATTCACATTTGAGAGTTGGGCAGCCAAACACTGATTGGAAGCTCTGTCTGTGTGATGCTGGGTGATGCTAGTAAGCTGTGGGCTTCAGAGTAGGGTGATTCTTTGGACCATTCCCTTGAGAGAGCCCCTGATGTTAGTATATTTTCTCTTGAGCTAGTCTCATCTTCTAGAGAAAGCACTTCTAAATTCAGGCTGAGAAGACCTAATCCCATCTGTAACCACACAATTCCTGGAGTCTGGTGGAGGTGAACGTGTAAGGGGCCACAGACACAGTATATAAGTCTTACTGTATTCCCAAATTTTCAGAATGGTAATCCCACTCTCAACTGTGCCTGGTATGCTTCCAGGCCAGAGACTTTCAGTGTAATCCTCTTCAGACAGCGAAAATTGTTATGGGTTGAATTAGGTACCCCCAAAATTCATATGTTGAAGTCATAGCCCCTAGTATTTCATAATGTGACTTATTTGGAGATAGGATCTTTACAGAAGTAATCAAGTTAAAATGAGGTCCTTAGAGCCCTAATCCAATGTGACAGGTCTTATAAAAAGAGTAAATTTGGACACAGAGGCAGGCACAAAGAAAGACAATGTGAAGACACAGAGAATGTCATATGAAGATAATGGCAGAGATTGGGTGATATATCTACAAACCAAGGAACACCAAGCATTGCCAGAAAACACCAGAAGCTAGGAAAGATCCTTCTCTCCAGCCCTCAGAAGGAACCAACCCTGCAACACCTTGACTTGAACTTCTTCCTGTTGTTTTTTTTTTTTAATTTTTTGTTTATTGCAGTAACATTGGTTTATAACATTGTAAAAGTTTCAGGTGTACATCACTGTACTACTATTTCTGCATAGATTACATCATGTTCACCACCCAAATGCTAATTACAACCCATCACCACACACATGTGCCAAATTATCCCTTTCACCCTCCTGCCTCCCCCCTTCCCCTCTGGTAACCACCAATCCCATCTCTGTCCCTATGTGTTTGTTTATTGTTGTTATTATCTACTACTTAATGAAGGAAATCATACGGTATTTGACCTTCTCCCTCTGACTTATTTCACTTGCATTATACCCTCAATGTCCATCCATGTTATCACAAATGGCTGGATTTCATCGTTTCTTATGGCTGAGTAGTATTCCATTGTGTATATATACCACAGCTTCTTTATCCATTCGTCCCTTGATGGGCACTTAGGTTGCTTCCAAGTCTTGGCTATTGTGAATAACGCTGCAATGAACACAGGGGTGTATGTACCTTTGCAAATTGGTGTTTTCATGTTCTTTGGATAAATACCCAACAGTGGAATAGCTGAATCATATGGTAGTTCTATCCTTGATTTTTTGAGGAATCTCCATACTGTTTTCCATAGTGGCTGGACCAGTTTGCACTCCCACCAGGAGTGTATGAGAGTTCCCTTCTCACCACATCCTCTCCAACACATGTTGTTTCCTGTCTTGGTAATTATAGCCATTCTGACAGGCATGAGGTGATATCTCATTGTAGTTTTGATTTGCATTTCCCTGATAGCTAGTGATTTTGAACATCTTTTCATGTGTCTGTTGGCCATCTGTATATCTTCCTTGGAGAAACGTCTGTTCAGGTCTTTTGCCCATTTTTTAATTGGGTTGGTAGTTTTTTTGTTGGTGAGATGCATGAGTTCTTTATATATTTTGGAGATTAAGCCCTTATCAGATGTATGGTTTGCAAATATCTTCTCCCAATTGTTAGGTTGTCTTTTCGTTTTGTTGATGGTTTCCTTTGCTGTGCAGAAGCTTTTTAGTTTGATGTAGTCCCATTTGTTTATTTTTTCTATTGTTTCTCTTGCCCGGTCAGATGTGGTGTTTGAAAAGATGTTGCTAAGACCGATGTCGAAGAGCGTACTGCCTATGTTTTCTTCTAGAAGTTTCATAGTTTCAGGTCTTACATTTAAGTCTTTAATCCATTTGGAGTTAATTTTTGTGCATGGTGTAAGGTAAGGGTCTACTTTCATTTTTTTGCATGTGGCTATCCAGTTTTCCCAACACCATTTGTTGAAGAGACTTTCTTTTCCCCATTGTATGTTCTTGGTTTTTTTGTAAAAGATTAGCTGTCCATAGAACTGTGGGATTATTTCTGGGCTTTCGATTCTATTCCATTGATCTCTGTGTCTGTTTTTGTGCCAGTACCGTGCTGTTTTGGTTACTATAGCTTTGTAGTATATTTTGAAATCAGGGAGTGTGATACCTCCAGCTTTGTTCTTTTTTCTCAGGATTCCTTTAGCTATTCGGGGTCTTTTGTTGTTCCATATAAATTTTAGGATTCTTTGTTCTATTTCTGTGAAAAATGTTCTTGGAACTTTGATAGGGATTGCATTGAATCTATAGATGGCTTTAGGAAGTATGGACATCTTAACTATGTTAATTCTTCCAATCCAAGAGCACGGAATATCTTTCCATTTCTTTGTGTCTTCTTCAATTTCTTTCAGAAATGTTTTATAGTTTTCGGTGTACAGATCTTTCACCTCTTTGGTTAAGTTTATTCCTAGGTATTTTATTCTTTTTGTTGCAATTGTAAATGGGATGGTATTCTTAATTTCTCTTTCTGCTACTTCGTTGTTAGTGTACAGAAATGCAACTGATTTTTGTATGTTGATTTTGTATCCTGCAACTTTGCCATATTCGTTTATTACTTCTAAAAGTTTTCTGGTGGATTCTTTAGGGTTTTCTATATATAAAATCATGTCATCTGCAAATAGTGACAGTTTCACTTCTTCCTTTCCAATTTGGATCCCTTTTATTTCTTTCTCTTGCCTGATTGCTCTGGCTAGGACTTCCAATACTGTGTTAAATAGGAGTGGTGACAGTGGGCATCCTTGTCTGGTTCCTGTTCTTAGAGGGATAGCTTTCAGTTTTTCACCATTGAGGATGATATTAGCTGTGGGTTTCTCATATATGGTCTTTATTATGTTGAGGTACTTTCCTTCTATACCCATTTTATTCAGAGTTTTTATCATAAATGGATGCTGTATCTTGTCAAATGTTTTCTCTGCATCTATTGAGATGATCATGTGATTTTTGTTCTTCATTTTATTAATGTGGTGTATTACGTTGATTGATTTGCGAATGTTAAACCATCCCTGCATCCCTGGAATAAATCCCACTTGATCATGGTGTTTAATCTTTTTAACGTATTGTTGTATGCGATTTGCTAGTATTTTGTTGAGGATTTTCACATCGATGTTCATCAGTGATATTGGCCTGTAATTTTCTTTTTTTTTTGTGTTGTCCTTGTCTGGTTTTGGTATCAGGGTAATGTCAGCTTCGTAGAATGAGTTAGGGAGCTTCCCCCCCTCCTCAATTTTTTGGAAGAGTTTGAGAAGGATAGGTATTAAGTCTTCTTTGAATGTTTGGTAGAATTCACCAGGGAAGCCGTCTGGTCCTGGACTTTTATTTTTGGGGAGGTTTTTGATTACTGTTTCAATCTCCTTACTGGTGATTGGTCTATTCAAATTCTCTACTTCTTCTTGATCCAGTTTTGGAAGGTGGTATGATTCTAAGAATTTATCCATTTCTTCCAGATTGTCGAATTGGTTGGCATATAGCTTTTCATAGTATTCTCTTATAATCTTTTGTATTTCTGAGGTGTCTCTTGTAACCTCTCCTCTTTCATTTCTGATTTTACTTATTTGTGCTTTCTCTCTTTTTTTCTTGGTGAGTCTAGCTAAAGGTTTGTCAATTTTATTGATCTTTTCAAAGAACCACGTCTTGGTTTTATTAATTTTTTCTATTTTTTTTTGGTCTCTATTTCATTTATTTCTGCTCTGATTTTTATTATTTCCCTTCTTCTACTGATTTTGGGCTTGGTTTGTTCTTCTCTTTCCAGTTCCTTTAGGTGCATTGTTAGATTGTTTATTTGAGATTTTTCTTGTTTGTTGAGATAGGCCTAAATCGCTATAAACTTCCCTCTTAGAACCGCTTTTGCTGTATCTCATAAATTCTGGCATGTCATATTTTCATTTTCATTTGTCTCCAGGTATTTTTTGATTTCTTCTTTGATTTCTTCGTTAACCCAGTCGTTGTTCAGTAGCATTTTGTTTAATCTCCACGTATTTGTGGCTTTTCTGATTTTCTTCCTATAGTTGATTTCTAGTTTCATACCGTTGTGGTCAGAAAAGATGCTTGGTATTATTTCGATCTTCTTGAATTTATGGAGCCTTGTTTTGTGGCCTAATATGTGATCAATCCTGGAGAATGTTCCATGTGCATTTGGAAAGAACGTGTATTCTTCGGTTTTTGGATGGAATGCTCTGTATATATCTACTAGGTCCAGCTGTTCTAGTGTGTTGTTTAAGGCCAATGTTTCCTTATTGATCTTCTGTTTGGATGATCTATCCGTTGGTGTAAGTGGAGTGTTAAAGTCCCCTACTATTATTGTGTTACTGTCTATTTCTGTTTTTATGTCTGTTAATAATTGCTTTATGTATTTGGGTGCACCTACATTGGGTGCGTAGATATTTACAAGTGTTACATCCTCTTGTTGGATTGTTCCCTTGATCATTATGTAATGCCCTTCTTTGTCTCTTTTTACAGATTTTGTTTTAAAGTCTATTTTATCTGATATGAGTACTGCTACCCCAGCTTTCTTTTCATTGCCATTTGTGTGGAGTATCTTTTTCCATCCCTTCACTTTCAGTTTGTGAGTGTCTTTAGGTCTGAAGTGTGTCTCTTGTATGCAGCATATATATGGGTCTTGTTTTATCCAGTCAGCCACTCTATGCCTTTTAATTGGAGCATTTAGTCCATTGACGTTTAAAGTAGCTATTGATAAGTATGTACTTACTGTCATTTTTTAACTTTTTTTTTTTTTTCTCAGTGTTTTAGTAGTCCTTCTCTGTTCCTTACTTCTTCTATACAGAATTGATGGTCACTTTAGTTTGACTTCTGTCTGAAAGCTCTACTCTTTGACTCCCCTCCTCCCTCCTTTTATGTTTTTAATATCATATCTAACCTCTTTTTTGTGCATTTGTATCCATTACGTTCTAATCATGGAAATAGATAATTTTTCCTATTTGTGATCTTCTCTTTTCGCCTTAAATCAGTCCCTTTAACATTTCTTGTAGCACTGGTTTCTTGGTGACAAACTCCTTTAATTTTTGCTTATCTGGGAAAATTTTGATCTCTCCTACCATTTTGAATGATAACCTTGCTGGGTAGAGTATTCTTGGCTCTAAGTTTTTTCCTTTTAACACTTTAAATGTATCGTGCCATTCTCTTCTAGCCTGTAAGGTTTCTGCTGAGAAGTCAGCTGATAGCTTTATGGGGTTTCCTTTGTATGTAACTTGACATTCTCTTGCGGCTTTTAGGATTCTCTCTTTACCTTAATTCTGGACATTTTGATTATGATGTGTCTTGGTGTGGACCTCTTTGGGTGTATCTTGTTTGGGGCTCTCTGTGCTTCCTGTACCTGGATGTCTGTTTCCTTCCTTAGGTTAGGGAAGTTTTCATCTATTATTTCTTGAAATAGATTCTCTGCCCCCTTGTCTCGCTCTTCTCCTTCCGGGACACCTATAACACAGACGTTAGTGCGCTTGATGTTGTTCCAGAGGTCCCTTAGACTGTCCTCACTCTTTTTAATTCTTTTCTCTTTTACCTGTTCACCTTGGGTAACTTCTTCTAGTCTTTCTTCCAGCTCGCAGATCCGTTCTTCTGTATCCTCTACTCTGCTTTTGAGTCCCTCTAATGAATTTTTCATTTCCAGTATTGTATTCTTCATTTCTGATTGGTTATTTTTTATATCTTCCATTTCTTTGTTGACATTCTCACTGAGTTCATCTATTCTTCTCCCCAGATCAGTGAGCATCCTTAACACTCTTAGTTTGAACTCTCTGTCGGGTAGGTTGCTCATTTCTGTTTCACTTAGTTCCTTTTCTGGGGTTTTGTCCTGTTCCCTTACTTGGAATGTATTCTTTTGCCTCCTCATTTTGCCTCTTTCCCTGTGCTTGTGTCTGTGTATTAGATAGGTCAGCTACGTCTCCTGCTCTTGGATAGGTGACCTTATGTAAGTGATGGCTTAGGAGGCTTCCAGTGTGCTTCCCTCAGTTCTCAATGTTCCAGGGGTGACCCCTATGTGGGCTACGTGTGTCCTTCTATTGTGGCCTGTTAGCTCTCCCTATAGGCGCCCAGGGAGGCTGAGTTATGCTCCTGGCCAGCTGTTGTAATGCTCAGCTGCTTGTAGTTGTTTTGGGCCCTTCAGTCTCTTTATCAGGTGTGGGGAGCCCCAGCACAGTTGGCTGCAAGTTCTAATACCACATTTGTGTTGCATTATTTCTTTTAACAGAGTAGGCCCCCAGTGTGGCAGGTTGTTTGGCTCAGGGCCTTACAATTGCTGTAAGCCTCTAGCCTATTAGGTCTCTTGTCAGCTCTCTGAGGATTTCAGCTGGGTGGGGCTGGCCTCAGGCAGAGGAACACCCAATTGTTTCAGGCTTTGGAAGGTGGGGCAAACCTCCTATGTGGGTCTTTGAGAAGCACAAGTCTTCTGCAGCTGACAAGCCCTGTTGCCCACAGGTCCACACACACAGTCAACACAGTCCTGCCCCGTGTGCGTGCCCCGACCTCCCCAAGCGGACCCAGTCTCTCCACGGCGGGAGCCCCACACACTCCGCCACCGCCCCACGCTCTCCACCCACTCCTTGTGCACACCCTGCCCCGCTCAAGTGGGCTCAGTTGCCAGGCTGCAGAGAATCCAGTCACCAATCTATGCAGGCCCACACGTTGCCTGAGGGCTTGTTGTTGGTTGGGGCCAGTCTCTAGGGTGGGCTGCCTGCCCTGGCTGAGCTGGATTAAATCGGTGCTCTAGCGGGTGGAGCTGACCCTGGGCTAGCTGGCCTCAGGGAGAACTCCAATGGCGTCTGTGTCAGCACGCTCACACCAGGCCACAACAATGGCCGCCGCCAATGTCCCAGTCCCTGGAGAGGTCTCACCCCTCGCCGAGATGCACTCAGGGCCTAATAGGTGAGTCTCTTGTCACCAAAGCACTGTGCACCTTTCTTTTTGGTGATTTTAGGATGCTTTCTGGAACGGGTGAGTTTGTGTGCGGGCCCTTTAAGAGCCAGTTTTAGTTTCTTTGTGAACCGGGTTTTCTGGGGGTGCTCCCCAATGTTTTAGTAGCAAGCAAAGTCAGATATTATGCCGCTGTTGTCGATTGTGCTGTGTCCACAAAATGCCCACAGCGGGGGCGCTCCCCAGCTCTGGGCCCCGTGCCTCCAGGGAGGCTGCGTACCTGTGAGCTGCTCCTGGTGGCCGTGAAGCTGGCGGTTTGTGAAGGTGGCGTTTTTCCTCTCCGGAAGGGAGTCTCTGCCTCTTCTACCCCAGTTAGGATTGTCCGTTGTTGCAGGAGTTCCTCTTATCCAGTTTTCAGTTCTGTCTCAGTGGTAATTTTTCCACGAGTAGTTGTAAATTGGCTGTGTCCACGGGAGGAGGTGAGTTCAGAGTCTGCCTACGCCGCCATCTTGACTCCGCCCCCCTCTTTCTGTTTTTTAAGCCACCTACTCTGTGGTATTCTGTCATGGACAGCCCTAGCAAACTAATACAGTACCAAAGAATAAGAGGCACAGAGTGGGAGTTTAACTAATGCCAGTGCCTCAGTGACATTCTCGTGTGAACGCAAGAAATAAATATAAGAAGTTGTATATTCTCATGTAAATAAAGGGATGTAGTGGTATATTCTTCCGTAAATAAAGGGGATGTAGTGGTATATTCTCATGTAAATAAAGGGGATGTAGTGGTATATTCTCACGTAAATAAAGGGATGTATTGGTATATTCTCATGTAAATAAAGAGATGTAGTGGTATATTCTTCCGTAAATAAAGGGGATGTAGTGACATATTCTCATGTAAATAAAGGGATGCAGTGGTATATTCTCATGTAAATAAAGGGATGCAGTGGTATATTCTCGTGTAAATAAAGGGATGTAGTGGTATATTCTTGTGTAAATAAGGGATATGTAGTATATTCTCATGTAAATAAAGGGATGCAGTGGTATATTCTCATGTAAATAAAGGGATGTAGTGGCATATTCTCATGTAAATAAAGGGATGTAGTATATTCTTGTGTAAATAAAGGGATGTAGTAGTATATTCTCATGTAAATAAAGGGATGTAGTGATATATTCTTGTGTAAATAAGGGGATGTAGTATATTCTCGTGTAAATAAAGAGATGAAGTAGTGTATTCTCGTGTTAAAAAGGGATGTAGTAGTATATTCTCATGTAAATATAGGGGTGTAGTAGTATATTAAGTGTGTGGTAAAAGTTTCATAGCAATTTCAGGGCTAGAAATCCAAATGTCTACTCCAGTTCCCCCAAGGACAGAGGAGAGCAAGACAGGAACCTGAATCCAGGGGAACTCGGCTATTTGTCAGGGACCCTAGCACACACTCATAATACAGGAATTCAGCTGTTCCTCCAATTGGCAAGACAGACCTTTGGTCACGAGAAAGAATGAAAAATTTTGGGGACTGGAATTAGGGTCAAATCAGTCATTCATCATTTATTGTGTATCCATCACATGTTCAAGCATTTTCTGGTGCAGAGGACACAAGAATAAATGACTCCTGCCCTTCACGTTCAAGAGCTAACAGTCTACTTGGGAGGAAGTCATAAAAATGTCATAAAAAAAATCTGTCATGGGGATATAAAGTAGAAATGATTGGTAATAAGTAAAACACTTCCAGATACACTGAGCATTCAGATGTGGCAGAAAATTGTATATGTGTGCCGTTTCCAATTGTCAATGTGAAGTTATACTGAGCCATTAAGACATTTTCTGGGGCTTCTTACATCTTCTTGGGATACAGCAACTTTGTTGTTTGGGCTAATCTGTAATTGTTGGAATTGAATGAAGTCAGTGAATGTCTGAATGAGTAAGTCATTACAATATCCCTTCTCCAGAATTTTCAATGTTCCTGACACCTAAGGCACAGATGTTTTTGGTGGATGACTTATTTCTTCCTGCTGTCTGCCAGCATCTTGTTATAAGTTCAAAAATTATTTATACAGGCCTAGTCAAAATTTGAATATTTTTGCTTATTTAGTGACCTTAAAAGTTCTACAGAGATAAATACCCTTTAAGGCTGAACTCAAAAATCTTCCTCCTTTGGCCCCTACCATACTGATTGGTTGCATTTAATTCAAAAGTATATAACAGAATTTGTCACATTATATTATGGCTAGTTGTTTCTCATTCTTTATTTGTAAACATTGTTCATGGTAAGGGGAAACAACTTACTTTTGCACTTCTAAGTGTACCTCTTTAAGAGCCAAATATATTGCTTTTTGTGGAGGTCCCACACCACGAAGTGCATCCTTCTATTGTTGGACAAACTAACACAAACATCTAGTGTTTCCTGAGGGACAATTCCTGCATGGAGGGGAGAGGATCAATGAAAAGATCATTTAACTGTTTTTTAAATAGCCTTTCCCCAAATTCACTATAGTCCCATCTTGACCCTTACTTCCAGAAGTAGCTGGTGCTGTTTATCCTGACCCTTTGGGAGATTCTGTGGGTATTTTCCTTCTCAGAATCTTGCTGCTATGGAATTCAGCTTTCTCAGTTCTCTTTAATAAGTTATCATTTTCCAAATTCCAGATGTATATCAGAAATTCTGTTTGGCCTTTTGAGTTTATGCCCAAAAGATAAAAATCAAACCTTCTATTATATCATTTTTGTGGGGGTTGAGAAAGGAATGCAACTAATGCATGAGTTCAACCATTTTTACTGAAAGTCTGCTTTTTTTTTTTCTAAACAGATAGTTAAAGTTTTCCCCAAATTTCTTATCATCGGAAGCAAAAATTATAGGGGAAAGAGCTCAGGCTTTGGAATTAGAGATAAATATTGACCTGAAATATGACTTCATATGAGTCCAGCTTTAATGTGGATGAGAGATATGGAAAGAGGAGGCCAAATGAAGGGAGACAATTTCAGAGGTTCTTGCATTAATTCGTGTAGGATAAATTGAGGACCCTGGTAGGGGATGTAAGAGTGAGTTCAAGAGAACCAAACAGATCTGAGAAATACATGGATGTAATATTTATGCAGTGAGTGGTTGAATGGGGATACAGAGAATCAAGCATGGCTTCAGTGTTTCTCCTTTGGGAAACTGGGAGGATGGTAATGTCATTCTCTGAGTACGGAAACAAAAAGAGGAGGAGCTTCAGGGAAGCTTCTCAGTTCAGTTGAGGTTTTCATCTTGGATTGAGTACTAAGTACATCCATATCTACAGATGTCTGTGTATTTGGATAGGGAAAACTGGAGAGAGTTCGGTAAGTATTTGAGAGTTTTTAGCATGTAAATTGGCCTTTGAAGGCATGTAAATTTTATCACCCAGTGAGAGTAAGAAGGTTGAGAAGAAAGGTGGGGAAAGAATCCCAAGGTCCACCATCATTCAAGGTACAGAGGTTCCTCGAACTTCTTTGTGCCCAACTTCCATACTGAGAAACTTGGACCAGGCTGTGAAGAATACTTGGGTTCTCCATAAGAGTCACTGAGAAGAGCACAACTTTCCCTTTTGGCAAGGATCAAGCTTAGAGTGATGCTCAAATTTCTTTCTTCAGATGAAAAAAAGCAAAATTGCAACATTATTTAACATTGTAAAGTTACCACCAACCTGTTTTCACATTTTCTCAACAACATTTAACTGTCTCAAGAAAAGTCTTATAAAGCATGTTCATTACAGAAAATTCAGAGGAAACAGAAAAATTATAAGAAGAAAATAAAACCACAGTTTATAATCCCATCACCTAGAGTAAAAGATTTTAATATTTTGTGATATTTTCTTCAGGCTTTTCTATCTTATGTAATTAATAAAATTGTGATTATATTCTATATTCAGCTTTATATCCTTACTTTAACACTTAACATTACATTTTGTGAATTTCCTCAGAGTTATCTTTAAATAATACTTTTTTTTCAGAAGAAAATCTGCCAAGGATTTAATACCATTGTAATTTAATTTGAGAAAAAAGCACTTTTGCAATGAAGGTCTAGTTTTCCATAATTTGTCTCATTCTTGAAATCCAAGCCGTTTGAATAACATTTACACATTTACAATATTTTCTCTTGGCCAATGTTTATAGCTTCTCATGTTTTCACTTTTAAAAGTAAGAAGATTCTCATTTGTGTGCATTGTTTATGAGGTACCCACTGAACACCAGCAAATATATTGACTAAAGATTATAGTAATAAATAATAGAGGTATGGACTAGCAGCTGCTTTTAACCAGCATTCTCACACTTCTTCATAAGCTTTGGTACTGATACTTGCATACATTTGAGAGTACATTGCTCACCTTGTGAGAGATACATTAACTCTTTAAAGTCCCAAGGGCACCATTTAGTAAATGACTTCTTTAGTGCTCTAAATGTACCTTAGTGCCCTGAAAGAGACACATTAATCTTCAGAACATCCTGTGAGTGCATAGGTCAGGAAATTGAATTTTCTTGGTTATCTTAGCCTGAAACATTGTGAAGCTTACATTATTTCGTAGGCAATTCTCATTGGATTCTGTTTCCCGAAGTTCCTAAGTGTCACCCAGATTCAAGGCCTAAAAACAAATGATTCACATAGAAGACTGTTTCAGTTGAGTTTCTAGAGTAACTGGAAAGAGAAGCCCTAACTCACAAATATAATTGCATCATTAGAATTGCTCTAAGTGACTTACTACAGAAACAGTATCCTTCAGTCATTCAAGGAAAATACAGATATAAAAATGATATGAAAACTCAAAGGCAACCATCAACTTTATACTTACAACTGGAATTTACTGATTACTGGACAAAAGAAGAATACTCTATGACTTACAACCCAAAAGGAAAAAATTCTGCTTAATATCATCAGTTCAGTTTATAGAACATAAGGTAATTTTGTTTAAGTTCCTAAGTTAAAGTGAAATATAATCAATATGAGAAATTTATAGACTGCTATATTTAGAACTATGGGATTTTTTCCCTTCAGTTTTTCTGTTTATTTGTTACCAAATTTATCACATTGCAAGGATATTTTTCTCTTAGATTTAGGTCACTACTTTTTATTCCTCTTCTGATTTTGACCACCCAAATAATAGGGAGAAATAAAAGAAATTTGTATGCTTTTTCTTATTAATATTATCTACTTTTTAATTTAGTGGTCAGATTCTATATTGAGGAAGTCTAACTTTCCCAAATATTGCAATTCTAGGAGAAAAAAAAAACATGCGTCTTCAAGGTATGCCTTTTTTAGAATGAGAAAATGCATGTAAAATTGTTAGCCTAATCACTGGCACATAATTAAGGCTCAATAATATTAACCAAAGTTTTTGAAATTAAGAAAATAATATAAATTATTGGAATGTATTCCAATCCATTTAAGATTCTGAAGCTTTCTGAAGACATTCATAATTATCAGTGTTTAACTTTTTTTGTAGACCTAAGAGAACTCAACTGTGAAGCCCACTAAGCTCTCTCCGTAGCATGCCTAAGGGAAAGGTGCAAAGAATAGTAGTGGTGGGCCCTGAGAATCTCACCTTGCTGTGAGGATGGCTCCTGAGGAAGGAGTAGGGAAGTGGTCTTCAGGTTGTACTGCAACGTGCAAAGGAGAATGTTAAATTCAAGTTTACCCTGTGCCAGTGCCCAGAGTCTGATGGGAGAGAAGTTGCATAGACTCTGCAGAAGTCTCCAGACAGTTCCGGGACTCACACAGGGGAGGCAGGGGGTGGTCACAGGTTATCTGTCTACTTTGTGGAAGAACCGCAGCTCTAGCTAAGAGTTTAGAGGACCAGATCCAGCATCTGGTGAATAAGGATAGTTAAGAATTAGTAGGTATGTCAAGCAAAAATTTAGGTTGGAGAAGTCTTCATTTCTCTTGCAGAACACCTGGAATACATGAGGATATTGATACAGATGCCTATTTGGAGGAATTAGAAAATGCATTATGATGGGAGGCAGGAAGAAGGCTTTCCCTCAGCGGGTACAGAAATTCCCAGAATATGCAGATTATTAAACTAGTTCCAGTGCTGATGGGGACACACAACCTGCATGTCTCCTGCTTATCTGCAGAGATTCGCTTCTTAGTTAAGTGAATGGAGACTTCAGAAAATCAACCTGAAGAGTATTTTACTGAGGCTATTGTGTCCAAAACTCTCTTATATGATGTTGTATTCCTAATAACATCTTGTGACAATAAGTTTTCTGTGTGGTAGTTGTTCCACATATATTATTTTAATTGTTATAACTCTGCAATGTAGTATGATTATTCCCATTTTTCACAAGAAAAAACTGAGGTTCAGAGACGTTTACACGTTCGTATCTCATTGAGCTGGGGTTACTCATCAGCGTGTCTAGCTCCAGAGGGTCTCTACCACACGGCTTTTTATAACAGGTCTTGTAATAATTAGGAGGATGTCGTTGTGCAAACTGTACAGGGGTTTTATTGGCTCACGTGCTTGAAATGACCAGAGACAGGGCAAGCTTGCCTCATTGTGAGGGAGGGTTGGACTCTGCTGTTCTGTGGATCAGCTCTGCCTGTCCTCTTCCACCCTCTGCCCAGGTGCAGCAGGGCCAAGTGTCACATCCGGGTGCCGTACTGTCAGGGACAAAAAAATCTCCCAACCAGAGAATAAAAGCCCTGCATTTCATTCTGGTTGGATCAACTTAGCTCAAGTGGCTGAGGTGGGGGTGTGTGAGTTATGCTGAATGGCTGAAGCCATCTAGAGTTCCTTTCTTGCTGTCAGAGGTGGGATCAACCCACTGGAACTAAAAGATTACTTCCTAGTGAAGAGGAGGAGAATGGATGCTTTGCAGGGAGGGAAGGGGAACCAATAATTTCCACTACAATTTTTAGTAAATGTAGAGTGAATAAATAGAAGCAATGATTATTTTTAAAACTTTCTGGGGCCGGCCCCGTGGCTTAGCAGTTAAGCACACACGCTCTGCTACTGGCAGCCCAGGTTCAGATCCCGGGCATGCACGGATGCACCGCTTCTCCGGCCATGGTGAGACCGCATCCCACATACAGCAACTAGAAGGATGTGCAACTATGATGTACAACTATCTAGTGGGGCTTTGAGGAAAAAAAAAAGGAGGAGGATTGGCAATAGATGTTAGCTCAGAGCCGGTCTTCCTCAGCAAAAAGAGGAGGATTAGCATGGATGTTAGCTCAGGGCTGATATTCCTCGCAAAAATAAAATAAAATAAAATAAAACTTTCTGTCAAGGGGCGGCCCGGTGGTGTAGTGGTTAAGTTTGCATGCTCCACTTTGGTGGCCTGGGCTTCACAGGTTCAGATCCTGGGTGCGGACCTACACAACGCTTATCAAGCCATGCTGTGGTGGCGTCCCATATACAAAATAGAGGAAGATGGTCACAGATGTTAGCTCAGGGCTAATCTTCCTCAGCAAAAAGAGGAAGATTGGCAATAGATGTGAGCTCAGGGCCAATCTTCTTCACAAAAAAAAAAAACTTTCTGTCAGGTAACTATTTTTATTCTCGTAAGTACTTTTTATTCTTAGGTTGCTGACCCTATTCTCATTATTTATTAAGTATTCATGTGCCATAAATAAATAAATGAATAAATAAATAAATCAGTATGATGGCAAAGGTTAAATGATGGCAGTTTAATTTCATAAAATTTGAGAGATTTCACTCCACATTCTAAATTAGTGGAGTGAAAAAATAATGAAGGTTAAAAACGTTACAGACATAGGAAATATTTTGGTGATGTATGCCTGGAAAAGCAGTTTGAAGATTATTTTATGAGCTAAAAATAAATGAATATTGTTTTCATGAGTTAGTAGAATTAGCTTCGTGGTTAGTACCCTGCTTACGGATCTTGCACAGGGACCATCACCTTAATGTGGTCATTCCTGATGACGCTAAATTGGGACAGAGCTGCTCACAGCAGGCAGCACTGATAAATAAGCAGCCTGATGCTATTTGAAAGCATGAGGAGAAAGAACAAAATGCTATCATTATGGATCCTTTCTCCATTCACAAAATACAGATGACATGCCCAGGAAAGTACGAGGAAACCAAGAAGCAGTCACATATGAACAGCGGATGGAATAATATGACAATGAAATATTGTTCAATACAAGAGGCGAATGGGCTGAAATAAACTACTTTCCTTGGCCCAATACTACCTGACAGAACAGAAGCCCAAGCTTCGTGAAGAGCCATCTCTTCTCCTTGTCCTGCAAAACCTACTAGGCCTTAATATAGTTCCAGGCACAGAGACTGAGCTCAATAATATTTGTGGGACTCATAAAGAGTATGGTGACAAGCACCAGGTGCAATATTAAAAATGGCCACCCACTTTAGAGAGTCCTTATGAGGGGAGTATTTACCTTAAGCAGGTGCTTGCTGCATTCAAAGTGGCTGGTAGGCCAATTCTCGTGTTCTCTCTCCTCGAGTTCCCTACAGGATTTTTGTTTGTCCCCCCATCAGCGTGTCTCTGATCACTTCACAAATACGGTAGAAGCCGCCGATGGGGAGAGTGCCCGGCTGCCTCCTGCTCCAGTTCGTGTCTATACCACATAGCACCCAGGCCTCCAAGTCCTCAAGTGCACAATTTCACCTGCACACTTTGCCCCCTCTTCAATTGCCCCATCAATTTTCTCTGGTCTTTTTCAGATATTCTACCTCTCTCTTGCCTTTCACTGTAGAAATATACTCAGTTTCCCTCCTTCCATATTTATTTTTAAAAATGAATGAATACCCTTTTCTGAACTCGCATACCCTTCAAGTTGTTTCCCTCCTTCTCTTAGTCACGAAATTATTTAGAAGAAATTGCCCACACTTGCTTCTCAGTTTCCCCAATTCCCCATCACCTAAGTCAATTACGATTTGACTTCCATCTCCACTATTCTAAGAAAATCACACTCACAGACGTCACAAGAGATCCTAATTTCCAAATCCAACTGGACCATTTCCAAACTCTGTGATATGTCTATTGTCAACCATCAAATTCTTTTCTTTAATGCTCTTTTATTCTCCTGCTCTTATTTGTTTCAAATAAGTTGTCTTATTTCTGTGTGCACACAGAGACCACAGGGCTTCTATTTTCCCGTGACGTTTGGTAGCAAGATCAGCTTACTTTCAGCATTTGCACTGACCAAAGCTGTGCTCATCCTCAACATCCTGAAACTCTTCAACTCTTGGTTAATTGTCCTTGATAAAACTTTCTCGTAACAGCCTCTTTTTTTTTTTTTATTGTTGTTAATTCTTTAAATATAGGTTTTGCAAAAATTATGCTCACTTAATGCTGCATGCCTTTCCTTAATCCCATTTATTTGCTAATGTGTCTCATTCTTTCTCCTGGATTGCCATTCTTTTCCTTATCTTCCTAGAAAACGCTAACTCCCCACTCCGTTCTCTCTCTCTCTTTTCTTAATTGAAGACTTCTTCAGGCCTCATGGATTATTGCAATGACTTTTTAATTTGATTTCTTGGCACCTAACCCTCCAATCTATCCTCTGCATTATTATTTGGTTATATACCAAAAAATAAATCCAATATTGAAATATTTCTATTTGTTCTCTACTGCATAGAGAAATGGTCTCCACATGGAGGTGCACATACTCTGAAGTGGACTCAAACAACACACATGGCTGTAAGAACAGAGCATTAGGTGTGTGTCCTATGCCCTCGGCATAAAGTTGTACTGAGAAAATGTCTGTTAAAGTATGCAAGAATTCCCTTATCAAAGTGTGTAGTCAACATGTGCAGTACTCATAATATATTCTTATTTTTACATATTCTCTAAGCTTTTACTGCAAATATATGTTGCAAAAAGTACAGCATTTAAATTGCAATCTGTTGTGTACTTTCTCTTATACTGCTCTGAATAAATATCTGAAATGCCTTGAGTGCTGAATGCCAAAGATGATTGAAATCCCTCTGAGCCATAAATTTAAAATATGTTCTGTCTGATGGTGAAGATTTTGCATTATGCAAAAGATATAATTGGATACTCTATCCTGAAAGAAAGACAGGATAAATATTACAGAATTCTCTATACCTAATTCCTCTCCTTTTAAAAGTAGAAATAAATTGTATCAGCTTGCATGAAAGTAGAAAATAAAATATAAAATGATACAAGTCAACATCTATTTTGTTTTCTCTCTTATTCGAGTAGCCCCTGATTTAAACATACAGACCTGTAGCTAAATTTTTGCTGTTGTTATTGTTAAATTCAGTCTAGCACCTCATTGAATGAAGAATCAGCCTGTTTAGTGAGGAATTAGGTCCTCTTGAAATTTCAGAGAGTCTGCCAAACTTCAGAGACTCTGACCTTCTGCTACCCCGGCCAAATCATAGCAGACAGAGTCGTTTGTCAGCAGAATTTTCCAAACAGGGTTAGCCAGATACATAAGTAGATATTACACTGTTGCTTAAAACCTGTAATTTCAGTGGCACTGAATAGGCTAACAATTTCCCAAGCAGACTAGAGAGAAACAAGCATTTTAAAAATTTACCTTACTCTTTAAAGACTTTTAGAGGGAGAAAAATCATATTTTATATAGGTGTCATTTTTAACCTAGGAATTACAATTTACAAAAATTAGTTTGCCTGATTTAATTACTGCGTATAATCACCTATAAGCAGAGTCCTAAAAAACATATGTTGGCTAAGCGGAGATAACTCAGATGCAAGCATTAACTCATCCTGGCACTGTTTGGTACGGCAGCAGGTGGGAGTGAATAAGTTAATAACGGGTGCTAGGATGGGTGTGCGGGGTGTAAAGTGGTAATAGAGGAGCAGACGATGAAAGCAGACAATGAGAAGATGAAGATGTTTTTTAACCACATAATTTTGCCCAGAATCAGCTCAATTACCAGGTAAGTAAAATTCTGTGTGTGTGTGTGTGTGTGTGTGTGTTTTAGCATCAGAAGTCAGGTTTAAAATCATCCATTTCTAGGAACACTGCTAATCAAATGGAAAGATGACTGACGTGTTTGGTCCACTGGCAGATGGTTTGGGTGTTGATTTTGTTAATGAATAAGCTGTTTGGCTTGGGTGTCTATATACTGTTTTTTGAAGGTGACTAAAAATCTCTACACATGCCAAATCTCGTGTTTAACATTCAACAGTTGGTGGTGCTGGCAGGAATAGCATTCAGAGATAAAAATCTCTATTACTCATTTCATTTTAGGTGGATTATTATCAAAAAGTAAGCAAATGGCAATCTGGATTAATTCAAACTTCAATTTAAGCTTCTAATTTTGGCCCCTGAGCCTGCTAAGAAGTGTAGTCTGATACTCAGCACTTACTCAACTTCTCAAAATCATCGTGGTAACATGAACAGATAATCTAAGAGCATAAGAAACAACTGGCATCTACCATATTTTAATTACGATAATAACCTGCAAATGCAGAACCCTCATCCCCAAAATTTGAGGAGCTGCTTTTGTTTCATCATATTAAGATTTCCAGTATATTACAATAAACTTTTCCATATTTTTTCCATTTCTAAGTTGGATCATACTTGGGCTAGATCTTTTGTTCAGAACATATATTTAGAGGCATCTGATTTCAAAGAAGCAAGGAAAAGAACATATATTTAGAGGCATCTGATTTTAAAGAAGCAAGCCTTGTAAAAATGTCGTATTGGGTTGTATCATGCCTCCACATACTATTATAGACCATTGATTAAAATGTGATAGCCTCTTTTTTAATTAAAGCAGGAATCAAAAGTCATTGATTAAAAGTAGATACTATTGGAGGCCGGCCCGCTGGCGCAAGTGGTTAAGTGCGCGCACTCCGCTGCAGCGGAGTTTGCCAGTTCGGATCCTGGGCGTGCACCGACGCACCGCTTGTCAAGCCATGCTGTGGCGGCGTCCCATATAAAGTAGTGGAATACGGGCATGGATGTTAGCCCAGGGCCAGTCTTCCTCAGCAAAAACAAGGAGGATTGGCATGGATGTTAGCTCAGGGCTGGTCTTCTGCACACACACACACAAAAAGTAGATACTATTTTGGGCCAGCCCAGTGGTGTAGTGGTTAAGTTCTTGCGCTATGCTTCGGCGGCCTGGGGTTCACAGGTTTGGATCCCAGGCGCAGACCTCCACACCATTCATTAAGCCATGCTGTCACAGCGTCCCACATACAAAAATAGAGGAAGATTGGCACAGATGTTAGCTCAGAGTGAATCTTCCTCAGCCAAAAAAAAAAAAAAAAAGTAGATACTATTTTAATACAAATGTATATCTTGTACTTTTAAATGCATAGTATTTATGCAAAACCTCTAACCTCTCTTGATGTTTTTTATCTTTTTTTGTCATACCAGAGAACAATGTTAAAGGTAATAACAGCAGCTATTTCAGCTATTAATATCTCCTATGTGCCAGCACTGTGCTGAGGGCCAGGGATAAAACAGTCAAAAAGAAAGTGTTCTCTGCTTTGCTGAAGTTTACAATCTAACCGTTAATTTAAGAAAACCTGTATACAGGGGGCTGGCCCCATGGCATAGCAGTTAAGTGCTTGTGCACTGCTGCTGGTGGCCTGGGTTCGGATCCCGGGCATGCACTGAGGCAGCACTTGTCAGGCCATGCTGTGGCAGCATCCCATATAAAGCGCAGGAAGATAAGCACAGATGTTAGCCCACTGCCAGTCTTCCTCAAGCAAAAAGAGGAGGATTGACATGGATGTTAGCTCAGGGCTAATCTTCCTCACCAAAAAAAAAAAAAAAAAAGGCAAGAAAACCTGTATACAGTGTTGGAGAGCAACCATTCTTTGCCACAGCTGATTCTGCAATGTTAGCTCTATTGCCGTGCTAAAGAAAGAAAATACTTCAACATATTCAATTCCAGTGTTTAAGAATTTTATTTAAAAAAATAGAAAAAAAATTTCATTGGTTAAAAATTAATTTCACTTTTATGATTCTAAAATTTCAAGTTGGTCAACTACTTAATTATTGCCGAAAAAGAAGCGCTGATCAACTCCACTAAAAACAACCCTATTATTTTTTTTAGATACGAAGCAATGCTTATTTGACTTATAACTTAATTTTAGACAAATTTTGACTCATTTATTTACTTCTATATATGATTTGCCACCAAGTTATTTTGCAGGACACGCCCGGAAATTACAATGCTCAAGGTTAAATGGTCTGTAGAGGCTGTGCGGGGTTTCATAATTGTTCTGAGTATTTAAATACACACGATATACTTTTTTTTTTCAAGCTGAAATTATTGTGGCTGGATTCAAGGGACCTGTTCATCTTTGAGTTAAAGCAGACTCCAAACTGCCTCAGGAAGAAATTTTGGACCAATTTTTCCCAACAGGCATGTTCTGAGTAGAAATAGAGTAGCTGTTATCCCAGCTCCTTGGAAGGGCCCTCCCCCTTCCTTAGAAATGGGGTCCCCTCCCAGGCCACATAACAATAAAATGTGCGGCTCTGTTCTTCATCAATAACACAAAGTAGTCACACTCCAAGCACTTGTTAGGGGGTCCAACTAAAAATTACTGCCACGCAGGACCCATCAAAACTTTAGTTAAGAGAATAATATCCGTGGAAGATTTCCTGAAGTGTAATTCAATCCACATAGAGGAACCATTAAAACCAACCCACGGATGAAGCCTGACGAACAGAGAGGTGCGCGCCACGACAGCCGAATGCTGTCCCCACAGGAACACTTCTAGGAAATTGTGCTTTCCCCTTGGTATTGTGCCCTGGGCCTGCACTGAAGGCCTCCCTAACAGTCACACAAAACTCATTGATGTCATTACTGCAACAATTCCTTGAGGACACTGTTCACTATGTCGCAGTGTCCTTTTTATGAGGACTCAAAGGAGAAATGTTTCTCTGGACTCAGTGCCAGGAATAATTGTGCTTCTAAGCAACAAGTGAGTGTCCTTTTTATGGGCACTGGGCAACGTGTCCTCTGGTGTCGTCCTTTTTCTGTGACTGCTTCAGAGCTCAGGAGTCAGATGTATGCCTGCCTCCCGCGAGTGTAGACGCCTCTGTGGCACTTTTGAGTTCAGCTCATGTTTCGTTCTTCTGCTTTCCTTCATCCCCAGTATCCATTTATTTTTTTTAAATTTATTTTTTTTGTAAGGAAGATCAGCCCTAAGCTAACATCTGATGCTAATCCTCCTCTTTTTTTTTTTTTTTTTGCTGAGGAAGATTGGCCCTGAGCTAACATCCATGACCATCTTCCTCTACTTTATATGGGATGCCGCCACAGCATGGCTTGACAAGCAGTGCGTCGGTGCACGCCTGGGATCCGAACCTGCGAACCCCGGGCCACAGCAGCGGAGTGTGCACACCCAACAGCTTGTGCCAGTATCCATTTATTTTTTATTTCAATTTATCTAAATATATGAAAGCTGCCATAAATCCTTTTCTGGAACAAGATGTGATAAATAAAGAAGATTAACAATGTGAGATAATAAACAGCATATATTTTCTATTTTCCCATGTGAGTCCCCCTTTTTGACTGAGAGACAATGAGCAAGCTTCTGCCCCAGGGGCAGTTGTCACAAATAGACCAGAAGAAAAAAAAAAGGCAAAACCAAAAAAAATCCCGTCATTTTCAGCTTCTAATTGTAAAAAAAAATTATTGGATGTAAAAAAAAATTGAAGCTGTGAAATGAGCATAGTGGTGTTTTTCTTCCAGTTACAAGACCATACAAAGAATTCTCAGAGCTAAGAGGTGCAGAAGAGAAAAGAAACTAGACTTAGAGGCATTGTAGAAGCCTGGGCTCTGCCCATACCCTCAGCTCGTGTGGACTGGCACCTTTCGTGTCCTGGCTGGAGCTCTAGTAGTCAGTAAGCCCACAGAAGTAGTGAAGAGGGCCTTATAGGGCAGTGAGAGTAACCACTGACAGCTGAGTACTTGTAGTCCTCAGAAACACATAGATGGACAGCCAATTTTTCAGCAGCCAGGCCCAGGAAGACATGGCTAGAGCTACAGAGGCTGGGCGTCAAGGAACAATGGTGCAGCTGGGGTTATTGCAACAGAACTAGCAAGACAAAGGCCTCAGGGGTGTCAACACTGAGAACTACACTGGGGGAGACTACATCTGGAGAAGAAGACCACTGTGGACCTCAGGTGAGAGGCAGGATCACGCCTCTCCAGCTGCTCTACCGGCAGCTGTTAGCCCCCTGGAGTTTAGAAATGGAAACAGAATGAGAAACACAAGAGAGCCCCAAGAACAGGGAACTAAAATGAGACTGGATTAAACTGAAGATGAATGAGAAATACTTGTATTGACAGAGGAAAACCCATGAAGAACCTAGGTTAATTTGTCTGTCATCAAGCAGGTTGGTACCTAGTGTAAGGAACTTATAAAGGATGATATTTGCAAGTTACATTTTTGCAATTTGTGACCAAAATATGTGTCTAAGTAAATAAATGGTACTCACATATGAGTGTACACATAACGCTGTAATCTAGATTCTCTTCCTACCTCCGTTTAAGAAATTGTTCTTTCTGAAGTTGATAATCATATAATGAACTGTGGATATATCTAAATTCTCACTCCCATTTTCAGTCCACAGGCTCTGAGGAGCAGTTCCTGAACACCAGACTTCTTTGGGTGTATATGGCATGGCCCTCTTATAGTTCTCCTCCTATGGTCTGGGTATTCCTTTCCTGTATTTTTACTGTCATAAATTCAAATATATGCAATTCTACTTTGAATGTATATTCTATTCTGGCCTTTCTCTTCCTCCTTTTGTATTTCTTACAATGGAGATTTTGTCAATGAAATAATTGAGAGATAATCTCAATTACCTCTCAGGCAAAATGAGATACAAATCTTTATCCCCAACCATATCTCTTTCAAATTCATGGTCCAAATCCCAAATTGCTACCTGAATATTTCTAGTTGTATATCCCATTATAGCCTCAAACACGACATATTAAAAATGAAATTGTCAACTTTCCCTAAAGCCATACTCCATTGTTACACCTCTAATTGATATCAAGTTACCAGCATTCTCTCAAACCCCTGAACAAAGATATATACACTATCTGTTTTTCTCTCTCACCTACTGTATAAATGAGTTACAGACTTTCTTCCTGTTAGCCTTATATCTAAATCTTTCCTCTCTGTTCCCACTGTCATTTCCCCAGAATAGATTAACCTCTGGTTCCTCCACTTCCATGACTAGTTGTAGTGCAAAGAACATAGATTTTGGTGTTCAGATGAACTCAGGTTAGACTACCTTGTGTGACCTTCAGCAAATTACTTAAAACTTATGGTTTCATCATCTGTGCAACGGAGATTAGAATAGCTGCCTTACAGGTTTGATGTGAGGACAACCTGAAATCATTTATCTGAAGACCTAGTATGAGTCTGGTACCCACCTAGGAAAATCTATCATCTCACTTTGCTCTTTTATTCTACCTCAGGCTGCTGAGAACTATTAAAGAAAATCATAAAATTCTGTAAATTCAGAGTCACAGTGAGTAGCTAGGGTCCCAATAATAATTCATTATTTTAACCAGCTTCTTCTTCCCCTTTTCCTTTTAGAACAGTTCTGCACCTTCACCATTCTCCGTGAGCCATCTTACCTGTTCTCATTCCACTTGATCTCAGGTATGATTTTTGCCTTCAGCCTTGCATGCACAACTGAGGCTGTCAGGTATCTCATCTTCCTACCTTCACACCAACAGGTTTATCTAACTATGTCCGCCCTCTTATTCCTTTGTTCCCTGTTATAGAAACAGAGTTGTCCCTCTCTTTGTTCAGTGTCATCTCTTCACCTCTGCTTTTGATCACTTCCCATATTATCTCATTCAGGAATTCATTCCGTTAGTAGTGCCCTCTCTCTCACTGCTACATCCTAAATATCCATGTCCACTTACTCCTTGTCAGAATCTTTAAACACATTTGAAACTTCTCATCCTAAAAGGCCCTTCCTTGGTTCCTAAGACCTAAATTTGCGCTACCATCCTAATTCTCCTTTGCCCTTCCATGCAAAATTTCTTAAAAAGATGTTCTTTATTCACGATACACACTTCTTCAATTCTGTATTTCTTAGCCTATTGTAATCAGACTTGCTTCTCTACCCATCCTCTAAATTAGATCACATCTAGATTGTCAATCACCTGTCTATTTCAAAACAGGCCTCTCCGCTGAGTCTGTATTTACCACTCATCCTTTCTTGGATTCTCTTTTCCTTTGGCTTCCACGACCCTACTCTTTCCTACTTTCAGAACTGTTCTTTTGTAGTCTTTCTTGTGAGCTCATTCTCCTCTGCTTAATGCTTAGGTGTTGACTTGTGCTACTCTGGAGTGAAATCTTATGTCTTTTCATACTTTGAACGATCATTTGTATGCAAATTATTACTAATTATATATTAATGCTTTTAGTCTTGAGCTCTTCTCTGAGCTCCAGCCCTACGTACAGGTATCTCATCTCCCTACCTGTTCTTGACTCAAGTACTTGGCTACATCTTTTAACTCTTCACTCTTCCACCAGGCACATCAACTTCAACATGTCCAAAAGAGAACTTAGCATCTTTCTTCAAAATCTATTCCTCCTCTTTCATCCCAAATTACAGTTAGTGGTATTGTTATTGCAACAGTCAGTTGCCTTGGTCAGAAACTAGTTTTCTCTTTTCTTTCCCATACATCCAATCAATGACTGAATTCTATATACCTGTCTTACTAAATGATTCTCCAATTCGTGGTGTCTTATCCATTCCTAGCATCAATGATATAATTCAGTCCCTCAACATTTCTTACCTGGCCTAAGGAAATATATTCTATATTCTAACTAGTAAGCATAAAAAAGATAATATAGCATAGTGGCAAAGAATTGTACACTTGGAACTATATTGCTTGTGTTCAAATACTAGCTCCAACAACTCACTAGCTCTGCAATCTCAGGCAATTTAAACAACCTTTCTTTGCTTCAATTTTCTCTCCATCAAGAAGAATGCAGCATCTTACCTAATCAATTATTACTTATTCCTCAAGGCTCAGTTAAGTTGTCACTTGTTCAAGGATCCATTCCTAGAGACACTGAGCTAAATCAAATACCCTTTCTCCTTGATCTCTTGATATCCTTTATAGCCTCTATCTTAAGACATATTTCAATCTGTGGTGCTACAGTATGTGTTTATTTAATGAAAATTAGTTTATTTATGATTGCTAAGTAGGGGGATGATGTCAGTATAATGCAGAAGTTAGTATAATGTTGGTTCATTCATAACTTTTCCAAACCTGTTAATATTTTGCAGAGATTAACAGCAGACTTTCTCACAATTACAGAGAACATGTTAGTAATATGTGAAAACTTTAAGGGAAAAAGCTGAAAATCTATGTGCCTCACTTTAGGCATGGAGTTAGTTGCTTCAAAAATTCCTGTACTTTCCACAATATTACTAAATCTAAGAAATTTGAAAGTGCAGATAAAGTAACTATGAAGACATTTCTCATCTGTTAAGTACCCTGGATAAGATTTTTTAATTTTGATGTATCTGGTCTTTTATAGGTGAATATTCTCAACGACTTTAGAAGGAAGCCTGAGTGCAAGGGTTAAGAGTCTGCAAGGGATCAACTGACTTTGTTACTGGATGCAAATATCAGGGGAGATATAGCTGTGCTTCTGTTTTTATTAAGATTGTTATTGCTTTTGTTAGTGCTCTGTTTTCTAAGTTGCATCAATCCTATTTTTCCTTTAAGCCCTGTTACTTTTAATGTATAATTTTTCAACACACAGGTATTTTTCAGGAACATATATATGACATTACAGTAGAAATACCTGTACATTAAAGTGATATGTCTGTTGTCCCATTAACCTGTGACTTCCTAGGGAGAAAGGACTGTCAGGTATTACTATTTGTACCATCATTCCCTAACTCAGTAATGTTTGATAAACTGAGTGAAAGTATAGAAGAGGCTGAATAAATGCTACTTCTTTTTCCTTATTTGTCTTCCCCTCTTCAGTCTCTCCTCCCTTAAATTCAACCAAAAACAAGGCTTTGTATATGTAACTTGCCTAAGAAAAATATTTCAATCACCTATACAGGTCTCCTCACTTTAGTATCCGGGGCTGTACCTGCTGGGCTGCCAGGCAGTCACTCCGAGTTCCTTGTACCAGCCCGTCAGATCAGCTTTCTGCGCTCCTGCTGCACAGTGTGTATGTATTTGCTCCTTTATTTTGCTGATGCCCTTTTCTCACCATCTTCCCCAGAATGGACTCCCAACCTCACTCTAATTATCAAAGCCCCTAGGTTTATTGTGGTGCCACCTCATTGCACTCTCCTCTCATTTAAGCAGCTATTGTAATAATATGTAATATGCAGATGTCATTAACTACTCTCATATACTATCATTGATCTTTTTATTAAATATGGTCTAACTCTAAACAGTATAAAGTAGGCCCAAAACTTACATTTCTTTGTAGCTTCACAGTCCAAATTAGAAACTTGTATTTCATATAAAGCTGTTGATGACTTTAAAAAAAAGGAAAACTAAGAGAGCCAGAATAAGTCATATTGGACTAAAGTGAAAACCGAGCAAATCCGTGAAACATACACTAAGAGATTTTGCCATAATCTATACATGAGGTTTTGTGGACCTGAAACTCTCTTTGTTTCAGTGGAAATGAGAAGGAAGAGAAAGAAAAAAAAGGAAAGAAGGGAAACAGAACTACATTAGGTGAATAAAGAATAGAAATGAGTAAGAAAATGAATCTAAGTTACCAAGTCCGATTAACAAGAAAAAATGATCACACAACTGAAACAAACAGAGGATGTTAAAATTTATTATAGAAAAAAATGAAGAATTTGGTTCCCTTTTTTCTATATTCAGAGTGCAGTGCAAGGTTATACAAAATACAAAAACTGATTTAAATTCAACGGTATTCTTTATTCTTTAAGCCTTTGTCTATCTTGCCTTATTTTCTACGAAGTGTTATTAACTCTGGTAATTGATGCTTACCATCCCAAACCAGCAGTTGATAAAAACAAATAAAAATATCCTGAAATATTTCATGTATATATTTACCCATGTAAACATTTCTAGTGAAAGAATCAGTTGAATCCAAAATACACTAAGAATGCCGATGGGTGACATAGAATACACTTTAAAATTTTAAAAACTTAACTAATGTATGATCACTTGACTCTGAATTTATACAGTTTAAGGTAATAAATTATTTTAGTTCATAGTTATTTAGTTTAAGGATTTTCCCTTTCTGAAAACTAGAAGCAAAAGGATAAGAGTATATGTTATACTCACAAAAGAATAATGTGAAACTTATCTCCTTCATTTCTTTTGGACTATGATGGATATATTAAACTAATTTATAAAATGAATATTATACATAAGTCACTGAAATATTTGCTTATTTTGCTTTATGTGTATTTCCTCCCCACAAATCTATTTATTGTACAAAATATTTTAATTGAAAATTAAGAACTTAGAATGATTTCACATCATTACATCAATCCGGAATGAATGAAACTATCAGATCGGACTGCTCCTAGAGCCTAAAGTGGTGTGAGGTGTGATCTGTGCATTTCTTATTTATTTTTTGGAGTAGAAGTTAGAAGATTGATCCAATACTCCTAAAAATGTGTAGCGTTCTAAAACTTTTTTAATATTTTTTCTTAAGTGGAGTGATTGTGTCCTTCATTGATATCTTGGAATTATCTTAATACAATCACTATTTTGTAGTTGAATTTTTAAGAACTTTGATTTTAATTTGTTTCTTAAGCTGATTATTAAGACTTTCTTAAGGAAAATTATGATATTTTCTGCAATAAATCTTCTAAATCCACAGTTCTAGTCTAAAGCAATTGAGATTATTCCTCCCATTTAGTCCTCAGAAGAAGTCAAAGTAACAATTACACTTTGTTTTGTTTTATTCTAGGCATGTCTTAGAATTTCACGATGATGATGAAAACCAATATTTATTGAGTGGTTAGTGTTGTTAGCCACTGTGCCTGATGCTTTTCAATATTAGCTCATTTAATCCACCCTGACTCTGTGAAATAGGTAATAATATTATCCCTATTTCATAAAGGAACAAATCAAGACTTTGAAAGGTTATATAACTTGCCCAAACACACCTAATTAGAAAGCTGTTAAAGTGATCTTTAAAACTGTCTGTCTTAAACTATAAGCCTTGTCCCATACTGTGTAAAGAAACAGAATTGTAGTCTTCTTCACCAGATTTTTCAAATGAAATTTATTTAACTTTTAAAGAGTACTTTTCATTTATGTCTTCTGTAGTCATAAGCATCTCATCTTCATGATGGTGTCTGAAACTACAGCCTAAATATAATTAAAAGGGTTGTTAAGAAAATGCTAATTCCAAATAGCAGTAAGATTACTTAGTAATATAAATCTTTCCTGCTTCTCTCAGATCCACAGTTTTAATGTCATTAGTCAGAAATATGCAGCATCTGAGGTCTTTGTCCTATGTGCTTGTAAGAGACTTGAAATAAAGGAAGCTTTTCATTGCTGAGAGGGCTGCACGAGTGTCAGGCTGGTCATTTTTTAGGTTACAGGCCGATGAGTTATAACAGTTCAACTAGAAAGTCATTGCCCAGAGCAGTGTTCAAAGTGGTGGATTCTATGATATAAACTGGCAGAGTGACATTAAAGCAAGTAGGGTCCTTTTGGGGAGGAATGTAGTAGAAAACATGAAAAACAAAAATGCACTTTGAGACTCTCTTGGACTTGATGGAAGGCCACCCACGCCAGTCACCTCCTAGCGTAACTGCACAGAAGGGAGCACCCGCCTTGTGCATTTGCATCTATTTCATGTTCCTTTTTTTGGAGTAATGTGATTTAGCACTTGTGTCTGCTGGATAAAAAGAGTCTGATTAATGTGTGGCACTTCCTGTTATAGCATACACACCCGTGTAAGTGATGGAAGACCCTCACATAATTGGATCTGAAATGAAATAAAATGATGAAAAATTTAGCACAGCCTTTGTCTTTATCTGCTACAGTGGGGAGAGGCGAGAGGTCAGGGTACTGGGAAATGATGAGGGGCATTTTATAGTCTCTGCTGGTAAAAATTTGTTTAACACAATCCCATGATTAAAAAGAATGTGCGTCCTGCTGTGGCACCAAGGTACAAGAGAGGGAATAATAAATTGGTGCCATTGACAAGATGTCATTTGTTATCTGCTTTAAAATGCCAGGTCATGTCATTGTGGTGAAATATTTTCTCTCTTGATGTATGTCTTACAAAGCAGGTTCAATGTTTGGCACTATTCTATTTCAATAAAAGAAAACAGCTTTTAATCTGGAAAGCACTGTCAGCAGGAGCAAAATAAGGTCATTCAAGACTCTTATTTGGCCATTTCTCCACAACCCTCCATTAGCACTATATTTCAATAGCCCAGTTGGTCCAAATTCTTTCTTTAATTTATCTTTTGAGGAGTGTAATTATCCATCTGCTCTCTTGGCCAAAGGCAGGGAGAAAAAGGGTTTTTAGATATTGCAAGGTTACAAAAAGGCCAAAACCTGGTAACTGCACATTCTTATGTGCTATACCTTTGTGATTGTTAGTCTTCATAATTCCTTCTCTCCAAAAATCTCGGAATACAAGCATAGAAAACAAAGATCTCCCAGATTATAGCAATTAAAAATAAGTGAAGAGAATTTTAAAAGACAGGAATAGAGAAAAATATGAAAGTTATGTATTTGTGGGCTGTAATACTGTTGCAGTGATATATAATTTAAATTACTATGAGATGTGAATGAAGGAAAATACAGGACATTAGAAGACTCAGTAAGTTTTTTCCATTTTTCATTTGTCCACATTTTCAGTGTAAACTCATGGTGACCTTGGACAGAATATGGTATCTTGAATTACAGAACCATCTCTTCACTGAGCTGGAGGAGCAAAATCTGTGTTGGATGTTGGGAAAAAATGACCCAACAAGTGAGTACATAAGGAGGTATCTTATTTCTTGTTAGGCGTCTCTCAGCTGAATACTTTACACAAAAGTCAAAATTACAAGCTTCAAACTATAAAACCAGATAAACTGAGAAAGAGCAAAAATAGCTCTGACCTACTACTGTGTCACAAAAGAAAGTCACTATAGATGTCCTAAGACCTGTAGGGTGTTAGAAGAATGGCTTTTGCATATAACCCAGCATGAATATTTGTCTTAAGGATCCTTGGATATTTTTCCAAATGACTTTTGAAATGAAAACTGGTAATTTTATGTTTATCTGCATATCTAACAATAGAGAGGCTTTCAAATTGTACTCTTTTTACACACAAGGATACCATGGGGGATATCTCAGAGATTTAGTGAGGATTGTTATAAAGAGATGAAAAGGTAGGCTTACAGACACCCAAACCCACTTGAGACCAAATGACAATTTTCTGTTGTTGTTGATTTCATTTTTTAAAAAAGGCATTGTTCTGCTGTTAAAACTAGTTTGGAAATAGAAATCTCTTTACCAGAAATCAGCTATATAGATCAGTGCTGAAATTCAAGTGCCCAGAGTAGCCAGGCCAACCACTTTCCGAACCAGACGGTGGAGGCGCTCTGTCTGAATGGAGCTACTCCGCTGCAGCTCACTCTCATCAGACCCAAGTCCGCATTTACCAAAACACCGTGCCAAGTCCCATTTTTCAATAATAGTTTAAAATTTCAGATTTTATTTATGTGAAATCTTCTGAGTGTTTAATACTGACAAATGTTTAAATTATGTATATACGTATAAATATACATATATGTGTATATATATGTGTGTGTATATATATGTATACATATATATACACATAATATCATGCAGGCCAAACTAACAATGTCTGTGAATATTATGTGGCCACCTTCCCTTTGCTATAAATTATTTTTCAAAATACAGGGGTGTATATCTTCAGAACTTTTTGTAGCAAATAAATTATATAGAATGGATTTGTATTAGTATTATCCCATTAAAAAACAGAAAGCATTGAAGAGGATATTACAGGTGAACGGAAATCCAAGTGAACTTATACAACCTCTAGTCATTTTCAGGAACCCAAAGAGAAAAAGGCAAATTATTCACCTCAGAAATACCATCTTCCACAAGTTTAGCAATTGATGGGAAGGGCAGCATAAGCAAACAACTAAAGGATAAGAATGTTCGTGAAAGATACCTGATCTTAAAGGACTTCTGTACACAGAAGAAAAATCTTCCGTATGGTATTGAATATATCTAACTCCCTCAGAGATTGCATTTAAAATGAATTTCCTATGGTGGTGGCAGCTGCTCCCTCCATTATAGTTAAAAATATCAAGTCTCAATGTTCCTTCTATTCAAAATGTCTACATAGTTAACTAATTTAGGTGAAAGTAAAACTGTGCTGAATCCATGCAGTAATTCTTTAAACTTGTTAGTGCTTTTAATGCATAAGAACTATGCATATCTATTTTTAAAAGAAAAGAATTTAGAGAGATTTCACGCAATGAAACATAAGTTACAAAGAAATGTAGACCCTAAAGGGGTTGTACTTTGAAAATATAAGGTTGAATGGTCAAATGTTCTTTAATATATCTTTAATGTAGTTTAGTAAAAATAATAAACTGTCTCTAAATTCCATAGCAAAACAAAAGGCCAACCATGTAAATTATAGAGAAGGGATGAAATTTGTACAGAAGACGCCTGATGTGGCAGAATGATTTGTTGAAACATCATTAACTTGGATTTTGCTCAGATTTCTATAAACATTCTCCCTTTCCAATTCCAAGAAGATGGTCAATGCTATGTTTTCTTCACTTGGGGGCTGCAGAGTAGTCAGGTGCAAAGGAGATATTCCTAGCCCCAAGAAGCTAAGTGCTCTCCTAGGTTTTGTTTGTAAGAGTTATGGAATTGTCTCAGAAGGGAAAGAGTGGAGAAAGCAAAAGTTACTAAATAAGAAAAGCTTGGAAGAAACTCCCTTCCAAAATTTCCAAAAGGAATAAGAGTTTTATGAGTCCCGCAGCATCCTGGAAATGGCAGTATCTCAGTGTACGACTACGCCGTACACACAGGGAGGCTGGACACTTGAACCCAAACATCATGACCTTGCAAGTCAACAGAGCTTGAGCTTGCCATCTGCATCGTTAAGACTAAGCTGGTCGAGACACTGAGCACATTAGCTATGACCAGTGTAGACTGAAAACCAGAGGGCCCTCCCTCAAGTGTTCTCCTGCCCACAGGAATCTAGTGAACCTTGTTCATTTGTCTACACTTTTCATCTTTATATCCTTCCCTCCCAAACAGTACTCAGTTAACTGCAGTTTGGCTGTTGACTTCAGCCTCTCATTAGCACTGCTTTCACTAAGATGGCCAACAAGCTCTCTGTGGCTAAAACCAAAAAACATTCATCGTTGAGGTATTCTTTGAATTGCTACTTCTGATATGGTCTATAGTTCCTTTCTTCTTGAAATGCTCTCTTCCCTTGCATTCTGTGATAGTGTGGGTGTGTATATGTCTCTTTTTTTCTATCTGTGGATAATCCTTCATAGGTTCCTTTTAGGGTTTTCCTTCCTCTACCCATTTCATAAAAGCCTTCCTTCCTTCCTTATGCTAACTCTCCTTAGCACTGTATTCTCCTGGGCGATCCTACAGTTTCAATAATCATCTGTTTTTCATTCATCAATCATCTCAGTTTAAACATTACTTTCTCCAAGATACTCTTCTTGACTCTCTCAGTCTAGATTATTCGCCCTTCTGTGTGATCTTTTAGAACTCAACCTTAAAATATCATGTGTCAGAGTATACTGTAATTATTGTCTCCCATACTAGACTATGAACATCTCAGTACAAAAACTAATCTTGTTCACTATCGCATCCCCAAGAATAGCGCAGTGTCAGACATGTAATAGCCACTCAGTAAACATTCACTGATTTTGAAAAAGTTGATTGGAACAGTGGGACACCTTCAGTATTTCTCTGTCCTCCTTCCATGGTTTGTAGAGGGATAATATCTTTAAAACTTTTTCATTCTTGTTAGATCCTAGATGATGCAAAATCCTTACACTCCTCCTCTTCCTATAACTGAAGCCATTTAATTCAGTCATTCCTCCTGTGTCTAAGATCAGCCCTCAGCTTACACTGGTTAGAGATGAAGTTTTAAGCGTGATAATAGAAAGGCAGGAGTGCAAGGACGAAAGAATCTTAATTGTACTAACTTTGCTCCCTGGTTTGGCATCAAATTATTCCTTCAGCTCTACTAACTTTGCCCTTCTGCTTCAATTTTGAAAAACTTGGCTCTGCCTGTCCCATTCCTGAATCTGTGTCTTAGCAATGACCTAGTGACCCAGTCTCTGTGGAACTGTCCCTGTCTTGTTCTTGACAGCCTCTTTCCTACAGATTGGAGGCTGCTTAAATATCATTTCCTCAGGGAAACCTTCCGTAATTTTGTTGACTAGGTTATATTTTCTTGCCATATGGTCTCATAGCACAGAATGGTACTTATTCAAAATAGTCTTACAGCAATTATACTTATATAATTATGTAAGTATAATTAATATTTGTTTATCTCCCTCACTAAACTGTTGGCTCTGTGAAGGCAAATATCATATCTGCCTTCTTCACAACTCTTATTTTGAGTCACTGGCATAGGGTCCGGCACATAGCCGACATTTAATAGTATACAAGTAGTGAATTAATGAACCCAGTCCCTTGGGTTCCTTCGGCATATTTCCGTCTAACGCGTTTCATAAAGGCCAGCTGCCTGCTCTTCCCCCGGGTCTTCGCCTTTGGATCTCCACCCACCTACTGCTACTCTGGACCAGTCCAGTACATAGCACTCACTGCTTATCTGAAACATAGCCTTTTGGTGCCACACCTCTGGGTGTGGCTTTTATCTTAGCTTCTAAAGTTTAATTTCTTTCTTCATAATAATCATCTAATCCCAGATCTTGGACCCCCTCAGACTGCCGTATTCAGCCACAGTTATCCAAGTTCCATCTAGTTTTCCCCTAAATTGAGACATATTGCTTTTGTAGTTCAAGAGATATTGGATGTGGTTTGACCCAAAGTGCTGCTACTCCTGGGGTCACATTTCACATTCCTGCACATCGAGAAATGCCATGATGAGGCAAACTAGGTGACTATTTTAAGCAAGATTTCCAAGTAGAAAGCCAGTTTAAAATGTCCCCATCCATCAACACAAAGTAATAATAAACACGCTAATGTCTGCAGAAAGAATTAATTGACAGAGCAAACACAGATACAGAGATTTCAGAAAGACAGAGGACTTCTGCATTCTGTGTACAAGTAAAATTTAGCCTTCAGAAATCCATGTTCAAAAGGCTAATATTTCAGAGTGGTAAGCTTTGAAAAAGTGAGCAAAGACTAAGTGTGAGTGAAGATATGGCCAGTAGTTTATGCAGCTCATGTTAGGCTTACAGTCTTTTTTTAGCAATTAAGATCTATATTAACTGGAACCCGTTCACTTGTACTAAGAAGCTATAAACTTACCACTTCTCCCAGCATTTGTATCTCTACATCAAGGCGATAATCTGCCCTATCTCTGGTAGAGATTGACCAATATGGGACATAAAGACATGCAATTACCAAGTGCAAGTTTATGTTTCTTTGAACTATGGAATACATAAAATGTACCTTTTTATTTTATAAGCTTAGATTTAATAAAACTACTAGGTTTTCTAGAACTTAAACCATTCCTCTGGGCACTTAGTGCTATAAAGCCTTATTTCTGTATCTTCTCTTGACAAAAGGGATCTTCACTTTTAAAGAGAGCATTGCTTCTGTAGCTTTTTGAAATAATGACCTTGAAGAGATTTTTAACATTTAAAATAGCTTAAATAAAAACAAATAAAGTAATCACAGATTTTATCATTATCTCAGAAAGATTTGAGAAGTCTGCTTCTTCCTTAAGTACCTAAACAGTTCATTATTTATTTTATCTCCTCAGACGTAGGCTGACATTTGCATTCTAATGTTTCCAAAGGTTTCGGCACACACAGGCATTCCTAGACAAAAATATCTTTTCATAAATATATCATTATACAGTTGAAACTTGCCTCAAAATACCTCATTTTGTCTACATACCTGTGAGTTGGTGTACAAGTATTTCTGACCAAATCAAAGGTGATGTATAAGTGAGATTTTTGTGATCACAATAAAAGTATGTATGCCATGATAAGCTCATTGCCTGCAGGGATCTTATAGTGAATGCATTTACTAATAAAAAGACAGCTAAATGAGTGGCAACTTTGTTAATAAACACAGGCCATGTTTTCATGTTATTTTCCTACACTAGGAACTTTCAGTAGATAAAAATAAATAGTAACTATATATCAACATATTGATTCTTTGTTCACCAAAGTTAAATAAAGCTTTTATTTATTTATTTGCTAAATGTACCCCCACATATTTGGTGCAGGTGGTACGAAGATTCTAATGATGTGATATGTGGTCACTATTAAGTAGCTTACGTTACAGTGGGACAAATAACTTTTCATACAATATTATATAATTAATTTAGTCATTTTAAATAAAAATTGGAAGCGGATTAGATTAATTGCAATTGGAAACTACATCACAGAGAACAACCTTGAAAGATGTAATAAAGAGAAGGACATTTTGCAATAATAATAGATGACATTTATTTTACACATTATTTTTAAGTACTCTGTAAATATTATCACTTTTGTTTCTGGCAAAACTTCCATGAGTTAAATGTTACTTTCCTCATATTACAGATGAGGATCTTGTCTTAAAGAGTTAAGGTCCTTGACCAACACCCAAAATATCTTGCTGCCAACAAGGTCAGAGACAAAGTTTGAACCTGGGTGTATCTGATCGCAAAGCCTGCGTTCTAAATTTCTGTATTATCTTGACCCCTCTGAGGAGAGATTAGGAGAACAAAAGTCATCAGGTAGATGGGTGAAATGAACACCTGAAAACAGAAGCGGGTGTGCCTGGGGCGATAGTGACTGAGATGCCTGTGTGCAGGTGTCCCTGTGTGGACACATAAATGAAAGCGTCCGAGGACAAGAGCACTCAGTGAAGGCCAGACACTGCGCTAGGGTTCCTATGCCCTGGTGATCTGACCCAGGCCCATTTCTCGGACTCCGTTTCCTACTATCTTCTCCCTCATCTCTGATGATTTTGTTTTTCTTTTAGAAAGCTAAGCATCTAAAAGAAAGCTTAGCTTTCTTTTAGAAAGCTAAGGTGGTAACCTTTGGCCTATAATACTAACTCTCTTTTCTCCTCTCTTCCAAATCTAAGCTGCTTCCTTCTTATCGTTCAAATATGGCCTCCTCAAAGACACTTTTTATTTAGAGTTACTCAATCTAAAGAAGATCTCTCCCTTTCATAAAAACACTGCTCCCACCCATCCCTCTAGCTATGATATTCCTATCCTAGTTTTCCACAGCATTCATCACTACCTGAAATAACTGTGTTATGGTTTTAATGTTTATTGTCTTCTCTTGCCTAGTAGAATGTAAATGCCATGAAACAAGGGCCTGCTCTGCTCTGTCCACTACTATACCTCAGTGCCTAAATGCATAGCAGCTGTTCAATAACTATTTGATAAAAAATAAAAGAATGAAATACTGAGTCTAGCATTCTCATTAATTTTGGAATCAAAGCCTGTCCTCTGAACAGCTCGTAGGTGTTTTTATTCCTCTCCTAGGGTACTGATTACTCTCAGTCAGTCTACTTATGTGATTGTGTGAATTATTAGATTGCAACAGCCTTCAGGCAGTGACAATTCCTCTCTATCCCCACAGCACTGGGCATGCTATCCCTACACTCCCATTGGATTGAATTTCAGCAAATAGACATCACTGAGAGAGTGGACAGAATCTAGCAAGCAGTACAGAAAGTCGCTTGAAATTATGAGTTATAGCCACTAATTTATAAAGGTTCTTGGATAGGTTGCTGGAAGGACTATGTTAAGATATCTAGAGTATTCTGTAAATGTATAAAAATACTTTAGAGCTATGAATACAAATGCATAGGTGTGATGGTAATAAGAGAAATTTTCAAACATTAGTTATTTGCTCACAAACAAGCTAAGAAGGAATTAGTCTTAACAGGTCTAAAGGAAAAAATACTCCCAAACTCTCGAAGTTTAGCAGAATATGTCACCCCAGAATAAGTTACTTTGACATAATGATTATTTTGTGCTAAAGGCAAATGAGACAAAGGAGTTGCAAGAACAGCTCTCTGCCCACCCCCTAATTGCCTAAAAGCAGGACACAAAATTTGTAAAGGCATCCCTCTTCCCTCTCTACCAGGAACGACAGAAGTTAATCACTGGAGACAACTCTAGACCCTTATCGCCCAGAGAAGGCACCAGGGGAAAGGGGAATCTACATAACAAACCTAAAACTAGGCGTTATCCACCACCAGTTTCCCCATACATTTGCCTCCTCTCAATTTGCTGCCCCTAGAAGCTCAAAGTCCATTTCCTTTGTCTTGTTCTTTTGTAAAAATGCTATATAAACCCAAGCTCTAACCACTCCTTTGAATTACTTGTTACTAAGTGCTCCCAAGTGTATGTGTGATGCACATGTTAATAAACTTCTGTTTTTCTCTTATTAATCTGTCTTTTGTTAGTGTTATTTGCAGGACGTCAATCAGAAAACCCAAGATAAGTACAGGAAAAAGATTATTTTTCCTCCCCTACAATCATTTTAATTTAAGTACTGAATAAATATGTTTGAATTGAGTAGGTTTTGGTTATCTGACAGTTTATCTCTATGTGGACCCATCGCTCTGTCTCTCTGTCTCTCAGTCCGTGATCTGTCTCTTTATCTACCCATGCTAGGTAATGAGTGTTTATAGTTTCAACATTTTTTTAAAACTATATTTTTAAAATATATTTTTGAGGCTAAAAACTTCTGAACATGGGTTATTTCTTTAATTATTATTTGTAAATCTTGTAATGGGTTAAAATCCCAATGTTGTAAAACTTTTAACTGCTTCCTAGAGAAATATTTAGAAAATACAAAATGACTGTTGATAGACACTGAAGTATGACTAAGGTAGTTATTACATATTATTTTGGTTCTTTTTTGTGTTAAAATCTAATTTACTATTTATGTTTATTTTCTTCTTAATCTTTTCTAATTTGTATTTTCATAACTTTCCTCTTCGTCTGAGTAGAACTTTCAAATAATCAAATAATATTTGCTATATCACATGTTTTGGAGTCTTTGAGTTAGAAAGATCTGAAAAAAAAACCCAAGCTATGCCATTCGCAGACTGTGTAACTCAAGACAAATTTCTTAATCTTCAAATCCTTGTTTTATACATGAAAATGGTAAGTACATTCAAAATTCGTTACAGGATTATATCAAACTGAGTGAGTGATAATATGTGAAAATGCCTATCCCAGTACTTGAGCATATAGTACACCTACAAAGGCATCAGTTTTCTCAGAAAAATAGCCAACACGGCTATGATTTTCACAGAAGATGTCAGTCACATTCAAACCTACCTCATTATATGTGGAGGAGTCCTGCTAAATATGCAAACTTCAGTTCATAAAGACGTGCAGAAATTTGTAAAATGGTTTGTCTTTTACTATAAGAGATTGTGCCCCTTTCTATATTTCTCCTCTAAAATCCAATTTGCCTATATAAAGTACAGAATATGTTAAAGATAAGGGAGGTAGAAGGTTCATTTAACTCTTGTAAAAATCCGTGATTTGAAAAAATGTCTACTAAGGCAACAACATGTACTTTAAAATAAGACTAAAGATTTTGCTTCTAGGATTGAGTGAGCACAATCCACTCTCTATAACCCACTGAATGCAGCTATGGAACCTAGAAAGAATGGATCCGACAGTCATTTGAAGACTGTGAAAAGTAAATAATGATGGGAAGGTTAAGGCAGAAGACCAGTATTCCAAGTACTAGTGCCCATCAGTGAGTCTACCATTATTTTCCCTCTGGTGTTACCCAGCCTGAATTCAATGCATCCTGAAATCTGGAAGAGAAAATTAATGCTGAGAGATTGCTCCAGTAAAAATCTGCTGATCCAGCTTGAAGAGCAAGAAAGAGATGTCCTAGTGCTCAGAGAGAGTAAGGAAAGTCACTGATTTTTTTCTTTTTCTCTTCCTTGTCTCTGTTCTTTTGCGTCCCAGGACCCAAGGGATCCCATGGAAGCAGTAACAACATGGGCTACAATTGTAAGGAAGAACATTAATCTCTGGAAAGAAGGTCTTCCTCACTATCTATGGATCTGAGGTCCTTAGAGGAAGAGGAATTTGCCCATTGACTTTGTTTTCCCACTTTTAGTCTCAAATGTAGGTGATGTTACAGAAAGTGTGCAGCAGATTGGGGTAAATTGAGACCCAACTCTTGGCTCAAGGACAAGATAAGGGGAGATCCAGAGAACTGGAATATGCCTGGACAATGGGGCAGAGAGTTGAACTCAGAATACTGACCCCTTAAGCTTGTTTATAAACTCACCTCTGAGCTGAACATGAGTGCATATTCCTCCAAACAGCACACATAGCATTTGAAAACTGACTACAAGATAGAACATCACTCAGGTCCCAGACTAGGTGATGAATGTGTGGAACAGATTAGATTTGAAATAGTTTGAATAGTTTGAAATACTACAAACAATAGTTTGAAAACTAAACTGATGTTAGAATCACAACTCACAGGATGCTGTTTGGAATTTGTAGCCTGAACCCAACTGGGTCAATTGTTTGTAAAACAAATATCTTTTTTATTTATCTTTTTTTCCAGTTGCTTACAAAGCAAAATATCAACATTCTCTGTAGATGTTAAACAAGACCCAGAGTCTTATAACATCAAAATGTGTAGAACACAATCCAAAATTACTCAGCATATGAAGAATTGAGAAAATGTCAACTGGACTAGGGAAAGACAGTTGCCGACACTGAGATGACACAAGTATTGAAATTATTGGACAAAGACTTTGGATTTCACTAAAATTGTAAACTTCTGCTTTGCAAAAGCACTGTTAAGAATGAAATGACAAGCCACAGACTGGGAGAAAATGTTTGCAGACACATATCTGATAAAGAACTGGTATCTAAAATATACAGAGAACTCCTAAAACTCAGCAATAAGAGAACGAACACACAATTAAAGTGTGGGTAAAAGATCTGAACAGACATCTCACCAAAAAAGATATATGGGTGGCAAATAAGTGTATGAAAAGATGTTCAACATTATATGTCATTAGGGAAATGCAAAGGAAAACAACAATAAATAACCAGTACACACCTATTAGAATGAAAATCCAAAACACTGACACCACCAAAGGCTGGCGAGGTTGTGGAGTAACAGGAACTCTCATTTGTTGCTGGTGGGAATGCATAATGGTCCAACCACTTTGGAAGACAGTTTGGCTGCTCTTACAAAACTAAATATACTCATTCTCTATCATCCAGCAATCGTACTCCTTGGTGTTTACACAAATGTGTTGAAAACTTGCATCCACACAAAAATCTACATGTGAATGTGTATAGCAGTTTTATTCATAATTGCTAAAACTTGGAAGCAACCAAGATGTCCTTCAGCAGGTGAATAGATAAACTGTGGTGCAACCACACAAAAGAATATTATTTAGTGATAAAAATAAATGAGTTATCAAGCCACAAAAAGACATGGAGGAAACTTCAATGTATATTGCTAAGTGGAAGAAACCAATTTTAAAAGACTACATACTGTATGATTCCAACTATATGACATTCTAGAAAAGGCAAAACTATGGAGGCAATAAAGGATCAGTGGTTGTTAGGGATTTGGGGGGAGGGAGCAAAGGGGATTTATATGGCAGTGAAACTGTTCTGTATGATACTATAATGGTGGATACATGTCATTATACATTTGTACCCTAATGTAAACTATGGACTTTAGTTAAAACTAAATTATGGACTTAGTTATATATTATATATTAATAATTATAAATATTAGCTCATCAATTATAACAAATACACTACACTAATGCAAGATATAAATATAATGGAGATTGAGTGGCAAGGGGATATATGAGAACTCTGAATTTTTTCTCAATTTTTTTCTGTCAACTTAAAACTACTACCAAAAAAAGTGTATTAAATACTTTTTAAATGATTTAAAAATTCAGGGATCTTGGGCTGGCCTGGTGGCATAGTGGTTAAGTTCACGCTCTGCTTCGGCAGCCCAGGGTTTGCAGATTTGGATCCTGGATGGGGACATAGGCGCCATGCTGTGGCAGGCATCCCACATGTAAAGTAGAGGAAGATGGGCATGGATGTTAGCCCAGGGCCAATTTTCCTCAACAAAAAAGAAAGAAGATTGACAATAGATGTTAGCTCAGGGCTAATCTTCCTCACCAAAAAAAGAGAAATTCAGGGATCAAAGAGGAAGTCTTAGGGGAAATTAAAAATTATTTTTAAATGAACAAAATTGAAAATGCAACATCTTAAAATTTGCAGTATTCAGACAAAGCAGTGTTTAGAGTAAATATTTCTAAATACTAGTAATGAACATATATTTGGAGCTATTACGATAGTATTACAGTAGGTCTTAAAATTGGGTAGTGCAATTCCTTCAGCTTTATTCTTCATTTTCAAAATTGTTTTGAACATTTTGCCTTTTCATTAAATTTTAGAATTAGCTTGTATATACCCAAAAAAGAAAAAACCCTGCTTGGATTTTGATTAGAATTGTGTTATAGCTCAATTTGGGGATAACTGACATCTTTACTGTATTGAAATCGTTCAAACCATATACATGGCATGTCTTTCCATTTATTATTGTTTTCTTTGACTATTTTCATCAGTGTTTTGTAATTTTATTCATAAAGTTCCTGTACATGTTTTCTTGGATTTGTATGTAAGTATTTAATTTTTTTACAGCTATTGCTAGTAAATATATATATATGCATATATACACACATGTACTTATATATATACACTTACACATATACTTATATAATATTTATATAGTACTTATAATATGCTTATAATATAATATAATATGTATTTATAATATAATATGTAAGTCACTTACAATTATAAATAACATATATGTTATATATATATATATATATACACACATTTTTTTTTTTGAGGAAGATTAGCCCTGAGTTAACATCTGCTGCCAATCCTCCTCTTTTTTGCTGAGGAAGATTGGCCCTGAGCTAACATCCATGCCCATCTTCCTCTACTTTACATATGGGACACCACCACAGTATGGCTTGATAAGCAGTGCTTAGGTCCACGCCCTGGATCTGAACCTGAACCCCGGGCTGCCGAAGCGGAGTGAGCAAACTTAACTGCTATGCCACTGGGCCAGCCTTATAATACATTTTTTTGCATATATGCAAGTTAACTCTAAAATTGAATGAAAATGCAAAAGAAATAAAATAGTCAAAACAATTTTGAAAAAGAATACAACTGAAGGATTCTCACTGCCCAATTTTTAAACTTACTATATACCCAGTGTTATTGGCAATGTGTTATTGACAGGCAGATAGACATATAGATCCGTGGTACAGAACAGAGAGTCCAGTGATAGATCCACACAAATATGACTAATTGATTTTTGTCACCCATTTAAAGGTAATTAAGTGGAGAAAAGATAGTATTTCAGCAAATGGAATAATCGGATGTCCAAATGCAAAAAATTGGACCCCAACCTCACACTTTACATAAAAATTAGTTCAAAATGGATCATAGCTCCAAATGTAGAATTATAAAATATTTAGAAAAAAATAGGAGAAAATCTGTGTGGCCTAAGGTTGTTTATGACAAAGGATTTGTTAAATGCCTTGTGGACCTGCCCAATAACACCCAGTCCATTTCAAAGCAGGATTTTTCCAGATCAGCACTTTTCACCTTGGGCAATTTTGCCCCCATAGGAGACTTGTGGCAATGTCCGGAGTCATCTTCAGTTGCCCCAATCTGAGAGCGTGTGTGCTGGGAGGGGTGGTGCTGCTGGCATCTACTGGGTTCTACCAGGACCAGGGATGCTGGGAAACATCCTACAATGCACAGCACAGTCTCACCCACAACGATTCTCTGGTCCAAAATATCAATAGTGTTGAGGTTGAGAAACCCTGTTCAGATGGGCTTTTTTTTTGTTTTTGTTTTTGTTTTCTGCATATGTCAGACACTTGAATAATCATTTTCCATTTGTCTAATCAGAAGGAAAAAATCTCTTTATTGATTTTGTTTGATATGGACAACTTAAATAACACAGATAGTTTTGACACTAACAGGCATTTTCAGCCAGCATTCTAAAAATGCTTTTGATTTAAGTTAAAATAGTACCAGCCAGGCAAAAGCATAGATTAACTTGATTTAAGTTAAAAACAGCCAGGCAAAAGCATAGATTACAAAAATTGAATGAAAAATTCTTGGTTCACTGCCAGATATTTTCAAACAAAAGCATTCATTTCACTGGTTGCAGGGAAACATTGATGGCTTTCAGACCAGTTATCACTGCAACACTTAAACAGTTCAGGTGTTTTACAGACTTTTGTTACTGGGGAAAGCAACAGTCATAGCAAGGGATGACAGAGGCTCAGGGAAATCACACATCCCTAATGACTCTGTTCCCACTTAGCACAGGTCTCTGGTGAATTCTTTGCAAGGATTCCAGAGCTCAGGCTTTTGATCTGGAGGGGAAAATCCAGGCGAGGGCGAGAAGCTCCTCTATTTGCACAGCTCTCGTGAAATGTAACATTCCCAATTTGGCCAGAGGTGTCCCAGCAGGAGGGCTTCTCTTACACAGAGTGGCTGTAAACCCACACGTGCAGGGCTGGTTTCATTGGTTTTCTTTGGGAGGTCTCTTGGGGGCTTAAGACAATTAAAGGGCTAATTGGCTAAGCTTTGCCTGTAGGGTGTTCAAGCTAGTTTCTTCACAGCACAGTCACCATCGACCGTGTTTTCTCTTTCAGTCTCTAGGTCTATCCTCCAGCTTGGACAAGCTGAAAAGCTGCAGCGTCTGAAAGCAGCATGTTCTAACTCGATGGGAAAAGGGCTGGGTAGTTGTGCAGTGTAGTGGTGCTGAGAACACCAGGTGTACCCTCTATGGCAGTGATTCTCAAGCAGGGGCGGTTTCGTCCCCTAGGAGACGTTTGTCAATATCGGGAGCTACTTTTAGCAGTCACAATTGGGGGGAAGACGCTACTATCATTTAGTGGGGAGAGACCAGACATGCTACTACTAAATATCCTACAATGCATAGGACAGGACCTCACAACAAAGAATTATCTGGCCCAAAATACCAATATTGCTAGGGTTGCAAAATGCTGCTCTCTGGGCTCATTCATCTTCACAAGTATTGCATAGATTTTCACAACTTGTGTATCTTCTAATAGTAAGTTATGTGGGTCATACCTTAGATGAAAGATCTTTAGAGATGATGTCTTCAAGAATGCATTTGTTTTGCAATATCTATCAAACCATAAACCCTTTGGAAATATTTATGTTGCTTTCTTAATTGTCTGAACAGGCTTAGAAGGAATCTTTTGCAGTCTGGTTGAAATTTCCAAGTCCAAGGCTCTTTTTTAACTTGTGTTTAACACACAGCTTCCAGTTTCAGTGCACAAATGTTTAAAATAAAATATATGCCTCATGTTTACTTGTGATACAAATGCTTGAAATTTGAACATATTAAGTGATTCCTTTGGAATACTATTATAGTGTTCTGCTTCATTCTTTTCTTGCACATATCTGGAGAGATCACATGCTCTTATATTCCATTTGTCCCTGAATAACCAGTGTCAAAAGAAAAAAAATTCAATATTTGGATTGTGTAGAAAGATAAAATTAATCATCGACTCGATACTATTTTAACTTAAATAAAAATGCTAGAGTCAAATTGTCACTTGAAACACACATCATATATCTTATATGATTTTGCCAAGCATTTGCAAGACTTATGAAACTCTCCAGTGGTTTGTAGCCATTTAAGTGCAGCTCAGCTTGCTTTGTTCCTAGGACATTGCTTTAATATAAGACTAAATTGGAAATTGACATTTAACAGACTTATTTTAAGAATGGTATTATTCTTTAAGAATGGTATATTATTATTTGGTATGGTATTATCAATGGTACGGTATTATTATTTAAGAATGGTATATTATTTAAGTATAGTGTAGCAATTTGTTAAACTGTAATTAAGTGCATAATAAGATTTAAAATGAGTATGATCTGTAACGGATATGGAAATGCCAATAATGCACCAAGCCTGCAATGCTTCAGCCTGCGAACAAGGAATCAATACCAAAGTCTATTCGAGCATTGAAAAATGGAGACTTGCATAATTGTTCAGTTAATTTAATAAATGTAGACAGCTGACCTAGATAAATCAAATAGTAAAGAACTCTTTTACCTCATTAGCATTTTTGACCTGAATTATCCAGATAATTATTCCAATTTCCACATCACTTTGACCATATTGACAGTGTGTCTTTCAGTTTTTCATGTAAATGCATTTCTTCTGTCCTGCTCACAGCCGAGCAAGGTGTGTGTCCTTTATGATGCAAATCTAGCCTTTCCCTGTTTTGTTGATACTTTTTGAGATGCTATCATTTCTGTTTGTATAACCTTTAACTCACTGTAGATAATTTGACCATGATGATGCCAAGAGACCTATTTATGCATTATACAATTCTGAGTACAAAACATCTCTTTGCTATTCTGCGTTATTTTTTCTCCATTTATACATATAGTTTATTTGATTTTCTTCAAAACGTGCCTTTCCCTTTCCTTCACTCCTAGAATTTCTATTCAGTAGGTAAAACTAGTTTATTTGCTCACCTGGTTTATAACTAGTTATGTAGCAATGTTGAATTCCTGATGTTTCAATCTTCTATTTCACACTGCATAAACTAGTACGATTCAGTTTATCCACATCTAATCAGAAAATTCTTATCTTGAATTAACTTGAGATGAAAGAACATATTATAGAAAATAGATACTATTGTAAGTGCAGCCATCATTTATATTACTGTTACTGCAAAACCAATTGGGTCAAGGGGGGGAGGGGTATGAGAAGAATGGAGGGTAAAACTGAAGCATCACTTAATTATTTTCATGGCTTTATTCATCCATCGTTTATAATATATAAATAACAATTCATTATTCCGCTATAGATATTGAAATTATTTTGCATAAGGGAAATAATAGAACTGAGAAGCTACAGAATCCTGAGTCATATTTGCCCGCCATCACTCACCATTTCACTGGTGAATCCAACTCTTGTTTATTACTATTCTCTGTAGTATTCTTTTATTTTCCATAGTCATGTGTATCTATACAACTTTTTTCTTTATTCTAAATTTTCAAATTCTCCACTGTTGTGATTTTTTAATTGCAATTACCCTTACACCATTATATTAGTTAACTATTGTTGTATAACGCACATTCCCTAGATTTAGTAGATAAAAAACAACCATTTATTATTACTCATAAGTCTACCAATCAGCTGGGCTGTTCTGCTAATCTGGATTACTTGACTGGCTCATACGTCTGAGGTCTGCTTTCAGGTTTGCTGGGGCCTGGCTGGTGTTTGATTGCCTCACTCACAAGTCTGAAGGTTAGTTATGAGTGGTGAAAGCAGGAGACACTGGGCTGCATGATTCTCATTTACAGCATGTTGGCTGACCTTGTTCACATGGCAGTCTCAGGGTTCCACAAGAGGGAGAGAGAAGCAAGCAAGGGTTAGAATTCACACAGTACAATTTCTGTTGCACTCAACACAAATTATAAAGAGAGCCCAGATTCAAGGGATAGAGAAATAGATGCCATTGCTTGATGTATGGTCTGCAATGTTATATTGCAAATAGGGTATGGTTATAGAAAAAAGATTAATTGTAACTATTTTTGTAAGTGATATTCCACAGTCCACTTCCTGACCACAGTTCTTTATATCCATCCCATTTGAAGACCCTTAAACTTCTCATCCAGTTATGGCATTAAGATCAAAGCACAGGATCTCATGGTCTACATCAGGTCTTGATGTTGCTCTTACATACAACTTATATGATACTTAGCTCTCCATATGATGAGCCAAGAACTCAAAAGATGAATTATTGGAACCCACACATGCACTTTACAAAGGAGGGGCAGAGACAGACTAACTGTAAGAGCCAGTGGCACCCAAAGACAGACAGAATGAGACTCACGTTGTAGTCACTGGTCTATAGCAATTCTGAAATTCTTCTGGAAAATGTCATGGCACCTAAGTTGGAGAAGGAGTTTATGTGTATGTGAATTTTTGTGAGTGTGTGTGTGTGTGTGTAGGCAACTGTACGATATAAAAAAATTTTTTCACAGCAGTAATTCTTCAGAAAGTGTACTGTATTGTTGTCAGTAATTTAATATTAGACAGGGAGATTTAGGAAATACAGATGAGCAAAAACTGAACATAAAATGACCTATGTTTGTGTCCTCCTTTAGAGGTAACCACAAGTAACATTGTATATGTTTTTAAGCCTTTTTAAACTGAATTCGCTTTTCATCAAAAATAAAAAAATACCAAAGTACAGCAAAGTATATATGGAAAACATAACATACAAATAGACAATCTATATAATTTTATGTAAAAATATTTTTCTGTTTTAGTATAATAGTTTGCTCCCATAAATTATATTACTTGTTAGGAATGATAATATTTGTCTAAATAGAGTGGATATTTTGCGTCATCCACATATAGTCATTGATCTCTGTCAACTGAATCTTTAATTTTACATTGTCAGGATTAATAGCTTTTATATTCTCTTCTGTAATTTGTTTAAATCTTGTGTGGAGTTTTTGTTTTTAATTATTTTTAGATTGATTATAAATTTGTAGAGAATCTTTGGCCTTTTATAAACAAGCAGGGAGATCAGTCTGAAGGGAGTTGAGTGAAGGAGTGTGGAAGAATGTTTGCAGGCAAATTTAAAAAGTAGCCACTGTCAAAATATACAAAACCTTACAGATCGTGACATGGAGCTTAGGTTTTATTCTAATACACAAATAAACAATGGAGCAGTTTGAAGGGGACATGCATGTTCACAGTTGCATTTATAAGGAGAAAATGATGGGGGAGGTACAAGGGCATTGGGGCATAGAAGCAAGAAGATAGTGGGCCATTTAAATAGTCCATTGATGAGATGATAGTGTCTTGGATAGGGTTGTAGTTCTGGAGTTTTTAAGAAGTAATTGGACTCTGAGCATATTTTCAAGGTAGAGTTGAAAAGATTTATTGATGAATCAGGTGGGAAGTATGAGAAAAGAGAGCAGGTAAGGATGACTATAAAGCTTGTGCTCCAAATTAGTATATGAATAAAAGTACCACTTTTTAAGAAGGGGGACTTAATAATTAGAGGGATTTGTTGTTATTATTATTGTTGGTATTGGTGATATTGTCTTAAATTATCTTGTGTTTTCTTGATACATGTCTTTTTCCTCCAGAGTCAGTTCTAATGTTTTCTATCTTGGTCTCTATATTTCAGGCTTCTGATTTACTTTGTACTTCTGGGTTGATTTTTTTTCAGGTAGCTGTTATGGTTTTCTCTCACTCCTACTTATGTAAGTTTGTGTTCAGCCAGATCTCTCCCATAAATAGGAATGTTGACAGGTATTTGGTGTGAGTTGACATGGCTTGACTATTAATAGATGTTGATTAAGAACTGAGTGGTCTGAGAAACCATGAATGGATCTGACTTTGCTCTGGAATGCCAGAATCCTAAATCTTCTCCAAGTAGTTCTTTCTATTTCTTGTTGATTTTGTTTTTTTGTTGTTTTTTTTACCATATTTTGGTTGGTTTTTACCTGAGGTTAAAAGCCAAGGGCATGAGGATGAGGTGAAGAAGTAGAAAGGGGGTTAGAAGTTGCCTATTGGTACAGATATTTGTCTGACAGACTTTCAGTTAATGCTTTTTTTTTTTTTTTTGCCTCACTTCTCATTACTTTTCTCTGTACCTTCTGATCTCAAGCTGGAGCATATCTTTGTTTCTGAATAATCGATAGGTTCCTGTTTGAATTGAATCCTAATTTGCAAAATTATTTTCCTATACTTTTGCTTATTTAACCTAACTTTTCAAATTTATCAAGTTTCTCATGATATCCTTTCATTATCTTTTTAATATTTACAGTGTTTATGTACTAGTTTTCACTCTAAATGTTATTTAATATTTTTCTTTATTTTGTACCTGCTTTCTTTTTCTCTTGATCACCTTTGCAAATTTATCAATTTTATTCATTTAAAAAAACCCTACAACTATTGGATTCTTTAATTCATTCTGTTGTATGCATGTTTTCTATTTTAGTGCTTTCTGCTCTATATTTCTTTCTTCCTACTTTCTTTACATTTCTTCTGGTGCTTTATTGTCACATATTAAATTGTCTGCTTATTTAAATAATTTTCAGGGTTTTTTCCCTAACACAAGCATTTAAAACTGTTACAAAATTCCCTCTAAGCAGAACTTTAGCTGCATTCCACAAGTTTTTGTTCTGTTCTAGATAATTCCTAAGTTTTATTATTATTTATTCTTTAAGAGTAAATTGTTTAAATATTTTCTTATTTTTTCAAATTTATTTATTAAAATATAACATCTATTTAAAAGTGCACATAAGCATACAGCCCAATAAATATTCACAAATTGAATACACCAATGTAACTAGCAACTAATTCAAGAAACAGAGGATTACTAGCTGCCGAGAAGATCCTCTTTTGTCAGACAGTACTACACCCGATGGTTAACAATATCCTTACTTCTAGCACTATAGATTAGTTTTGTCTGTGTTGAAACTTATTATATAAGATTCCCCCCCATTTCTTGCTGGCTTTTTTCCCTCAACTTTGTGAAATTCATCCATGTTATTGTGCTTAGTTGTAGTTGATTTTTTTTATTATTCTATATTTTTCATTGTATGATATATTGTAATTATCCATTATAACATTCATGAACATTATGATAGTTTTCAGTATTTAGTTATTACAAATAATCTTTCTCTCAACATTCAGGTGCATGCCTTTTGGTGAAAATATGTACACATTTATTTTGAATACACATAGGAATAGAATTGCTGAATTATAAGGTATATGCATATGTGCAAGCTTAGCAGATATTTTCAAATAGCTTTCCAAAGTGGTTGTACCAATTTACAATCTAACCAGCTATGTGTTAGAGTTACATACTGAGTTCAGAAACAGATCCATGTATACATATAGTGCCCTGAGTTTTGACAGATGTGAATCAGTAATGCAGTGTAGAAAGGCTGATGGTTTCAATAAATGATGCTGGATCAATTGGATATTCATAAGGAGAAAAATACATTTAGCGCCCCCCCTCACTTCACGTTTCCTAAAAATCAATTCCATACAGATTGCAAATATAAATGTCAATGGTGAAAAAATTAGGATTTTAAAAAAAATGTGTAGGAAAACATACAACATTAGAATAAGCAAAGCTTTTCTTATACAGGGCACAAAAGCACTACCTCTTAAAAATGAGATATTAGACAATAGTAAGATTAAGGACTTGCTCATCAAGGATACATTAAAGTGTGAAGAACAAACTAAAGAAATGAAGAAGTTATTTGCCATATCAGGAAAAAGACACATATACCAAAAATATCAGAAGACATCCTACAATTTAATAAAAAAGGGGAGACGACAATTGTCTTGCTTAACAAACTACTTAAACAAGTATTTCACAGAAAAGGTATAATATGGAAAATAAATATATGAAAAACTGCTCAACATCTTTAGTCATAAGGAAAATGCTCATTAAAATTACAATATGATACTACTACATGTAAAAATGGCTAAAACATGGAGCACAGAAAATGTCAAGTGCTGCAGTATGTAGACAGACTAGAAGTATGTTCCTTAATACCAAACAAATTGAAGTTTTTGTTATCTACCATTGATTTCAACCTTAGTTTCACTGATTGCAGAGACTTGTTTTATGAATCTGTTAAATAGTCCATTTTTACAAAAATTTTAAGAATATTTGAAAAGTATGTGATTTCTGCAGTAATATTTCAAGTACTCTGTATGAGGTCATTAGATCAAACCTGTTAAATGTGTTGTTTGAATTTTCTATATTCTTTATTGTGTTTGACCTATCAATCAACCAAAAAAAAAAAGTTTTAAAATCTCCTAATACAAGTGTGGGATTGTCTTTTTGCCAGTTGTGTTTTTATCAACGTTCGCTTTATGCATTTTGACACTTGATTTTAGGTAAGTTGAAACTGAAATTTTTATTTTAACTTATGTAGTGACATTCTTATCCCTAACATGCTTTCTATTTTGTCTAATAATGCACCATCATTTCTTTTATTAGTATCATTTTTTTTCCATAATTTGAATTTTAGCTTATTTGGATATTTAGATGTTTGCTATCTCTTTTAAAGAGTATCATATCGGTTAGCTTTTACTAAAACAATGTTGTGTGACAAAACACGTGGAAATCCAGTGCCAATGTTAAGCATTTATTTCTAATTCATGCATCTTTGGAATTTCCATTGACTGGATCAGCTATGCTGCTGTCAGCTGGAACTGACTTGGCTTCAAACTGCAGGTTCAGTTCAGTTCAGATCCATGTATCTCTCATATTCTGGGACCCGTGGACTTCCTAGGGCATGTTCTTCCCAAGTAATGGCAGAGGCGCAAGAGAGACTGTGGAAATACACACCACTTCTTAAGGTCTAGGCTCTGAACTAGTGCTCTTGTTCAAATCTCTTTGGCCAAATCAAGTTGCAGGCAAGGCAAAAGTCAAGGTAAATAAATTCCGTGTCTACTAGAAGAAATCACAAAAGTCATATTACAAAGGGCACAAATACAGGGAAATTGAAGAATTGAAGGAAATATACAAACATATAGCTGAATTCTGAAAATGCATTTTTATGATCTTTGGGCATGAACAAGAGTATTTAATCCACCTATATTCATTGTAATTGTTGATGTATTTTGATTATTTCTACCATTTATTTTGTGCTTTCTATTTTTATTGCCATATTTATGCTACTTTGTTTTTTCTTTCCTGAATTCATTTGCATTTGTTTTTTCCATTCACTTTTATTTTTCACTTATGTTGAAAATTCTATACTCTATTTCTCAAATTTAGTGGTTATCCAAGTAATATTAACACATATCTTTTACAAAGTCTAAAGTTAACACATATTTTTCCTGAACAGTACATTATAATTCCAAACATCTCTTCTTGATTTATATCATATACTAAAGTGTATATTTCTGTACTTTAGTTCTCTTTTTAAACTATAAGAAATTGTTATGGTATGCAGTAAATATTCATTTAGATTTATCCAACATTTAATAATTTTTTCTCTTTATTTCTTTGTATATTACACCTTCTGTCTTGGATATTTTTTGTTTGATTTAAGTATTTTTATACTTTACTTTGGCGAGGTTGTTCTGTTGGTGGACAACTCCCCCAATTTTTGACAGAATATGGTTTTATTGTGCTCACATTCTTGAAGCATATGTTTTAGCTACTTATATAATTCTAGTTTAACAGATATTTTTCAGTATATTAAATATAATGTTCTACTGTCTTTCAGTTTCCATCTTGAGTTGATAAATCACCGTAAAGTCTTGTAACATTCCTGTAAAGGTATTTGGTCTTTGTTCTCTGAGTGTTTTTCAGATCTTTTCCCTGCACCTGGTACTTTTTAGTTTCACTATTACATGATTATTTTTCTGGGGTTCTTGAATCTATGGATTGCTCTCTTTGAATATTTCTAGAAAATTATTAGTCATTATATCTTGAATATTGACTCTTCTATTCTCTCCTCCCCTTGGTAATCCTCATTACAGTTATGGCAGACATCGAAGCAGACATTTGTATTGAAGCTGTAGTTGTCAGTTGAGTGCACATTGCCAGTGTCTCACCTCAAGAGTACACATAATAATAATGTCTCTCTGCTTTCTCCTAATCTGTGGAAGGCTGTTCAGCCCATGCACAGGCACAACTTATAACTACAGGGAAATTAACACTTCTAGGAACAGCCCTCAACCAAAGAGGTGGGGATCTGCTAATAACTTTCCCCACCCGCCTGTACTATGGAGGTTCAGTTCTGAAGCACTTCTTACATAGTCCTTTACAGAAGATACAGTTAGATTAAGTCCCTGTTGCTTACAATGATAACTCAGTAATAAATCCTAATTTCCTTTTCTCTTCTTTCACTCTATTTTGTACTCCTGTTCCCTGGTGTCTCCTTGAAAATGAATAACCTAAGTTACTGTCTGAGTTTTTACTTTCAAGGGAACCCAAACTGAAACAGACTTTTTCTTAATCCTCTGGTTCTCTTATTAACTTTTTCCTGCTTTCTATTGCTTTGCTTCTCTGTAGTGCGTTCTCTATCTTTTTGGTGACCTATTCTCTGGTTTACTAACTCGCCCTTCAAGTGTGCTTATGCTGCTGTCATACAAATCCATTGTTTTATTTTTAATTACTCTTATTTTCAATTTTGGGTGTACAATTTTTCTCTTTTATAGATCAGCTTGGTCTTTATTTTAAAAATGTGTTAAAATACATATTTTACATTTATTTTGTACTCAATAACCCCAATTTTTGATATCTCTTAACTGTTGGCTTTGTTGTCTGTTTTTTCTGCTGGTTATCATTTTTGATGCTTTGTTTCCTTGTGTGAATTTTGGTTCATTTTTTACCATGAGCTTCTCATTTTCTTTGGAATTATATTACTATTTCATTAATTTCTATGGAATTCCATGTATAGGAATTATCTGAAATAAAGGTAGATTTTACTAGAGATGATTTGGTTTGCTTCTGATACTTGAGGGCATTCATATCCTGGAAATCTTTTAGTGTAAATTTCTAGCTTGAGGTTTTTTTTGAGTTGTCCATGTAGTATGAATATATCTGTACAAGAGCCGACTTTTGGTTATGTTTTCTCAGGAAGGAATGTTTTTCCCTCTATTCAGTGCTAATATTCAAGGTAACATTTTTGTGTTTAAAGCTAAGTGTTATGGAGAGCACTCTAGTTCATGCTTACATTGAGGATTGTCAGGTTTATGGGGGATTTCCTATTAGACTTCTCATTTAAAGCAAGAACTTAAAAGACATTTAGTGTCTTTATGCTTTAGTGCTTAAAGCACTTCATCATCTCCTTTTGTTTTGTATTCACCTTTAATTTTAAAAAAATATATAAATATACCTTTCTGTCTTACCAGTTCATGGATATGTCAAAGAAAATTTTTAGTATATATTTTGTGTGTTACTAGCTGTTTGTAGTGGAAAAGTTAAAACAGGGCTCCATTATCCAATATTATCAATATTGGATTGATATTATCAATAAAACAGATCAATATTATCAATAAAACAGAAGCCCTTTCATCTGCTGTCTTCTAAAATTTTGTTGAAATATCTTGTCCACACACAGTCCTCATCTCATTTTCTTAAAGTTACTAGTTCATTCCCTTTTCTTTGCTTTGTTATAATGTGAATTATTTTGTTTGCCATTTTGAAGGAGAGCGCTTATTAAGGTTTTACAGCTTATTAGCTCTGGCGTCATAGCCGCTAATCTGGCTCCTCAGCCATAAATTGTGAATCTAAGCCACGATACATCCTCTAACTCTGCTTTTCCTCACCTAGGCTTTGAAAATAATTACTCTGGTCCTCTGTTTTTAGATGCTTACATTTTCCCCATTACTTTTAAAAAAGTGATATCTAGTGAATAAATGATGAAAAAGTTGAATGAACAAACATATGCATGAATAAACCTCAGGTTATTTCTTGAGAAAGAGCTTCCTTCCTACTTGCCTTGTCTATTTTTCTCAATTCATAATGCTAGGTTTTTTACCACAATCTATAACTTGACTTCAAGTCACAGTTGATATATTTACAGTCATGCATCACTTAATGCTGGGGATGCATTCTGAGAAACACGTCATTAGGCAATGTCATCATTGAACATCATAGAGTGTACTTACACAAACCTAGATGGTACAGCCTACTGTACACCTAGGCTATATGGTATAGCCTATTGCTCATAGGCTACAAATGTGTATAGCATGTTACTGTACTGAACAGTGTAGGCAATCGTAACACAATGTATTTGCGTATCTAAACATTTCTAAATATAGAAAAGGTACAGTGAAAGTATGACATAAAAGATAAAAAATGGCACACCTGTATAGGACCCTTACCATGAATGGAGCTTGCAGGACTGGGAGTTGCTCTGGGTGAGTCAGTGAGTGAGTGCTGAGGGAATGTGAAGGCTTAGGACATTACTGGACACTACTGTAGACTTTATAAACACTGGACACTTAGGCTACACTAAATTTATTAAAAAATATTTTTCTTTCTTCAATAATAAATTAACCTTAGCTTGCTGTAAATTTTTTATTCATAAACTTTTTAATTTTTTTAACTTTTTGACTCTTTTGTGATAATACTTTGCTTAAAACACAAACACGTACAGCTGTACAAAAATATTTTCTTTCTTTATATCCTCGTTCTATAAGCTTTTTCCTATTTTTAAAATTTTTCTTTCTTTTTTTAATTTTTAAACATTTTTGTTAAAAACTAAGACACAAACACATATTAGCCTAGGCCTACACAGGGTCAGGATCATCAATATCACTGTCTTCCACCTCCACATCTTGTCCCACTGGAAGGTCTTCAAGGGCGATAACATATATGGCACTGTCATCTCCTGTGATAACAATGCCTTATTCTGCAATCCCACCTTCCGAAAGACCTGCCTGAGGCTCTTCTTAAGGAGGTATCACTCTTTTCAGAAATATGTCCATGATGGTTTTCTTGGTTTGTTTCTTTTTTTTCATCATAGATTTGTTTGTAAGCAGATAATGCACCATGAACATTCCTCTCTATTAATGGAAACATTTCAGTGATGGGGTCCATGTTTTCAAACTTTTTAAGGAGCTCATTGAGGTCTGTAAAAGCTTCTGCTAAAACTCTTCACTGTGAATTTTCTTGAGGGTTCTTTTTCTTCTCCTGCAGTTTCCTTTTCTTCTGCCTGTTCTTCAGTTATACGTTCCTGTTCCAGTTCCAACAACTCCTCATTTGTCAATTCCTCAGGAACCACCTCTAGGACCTCCTCAATGTCATCCTCATCCACACTCAGGTTAAAGTTGTTCACCATCTCAACCAAAGCCTTCTTGATTATTGCAACCTCCTCATCCTTGGCAAATCCTTTGAAGTCACGGACCAACCTCTTGAGTGTCTTCTTCCAGATGCCATTCATATTCTCCTTGGTGACATCACCCCAAGCCCAAGCAAGGCTCTTGATGCAGTCATAGATGTTGCAATCCTTCTAGAATTGCCTTAATCTCTTTGCAGCAATAGCCTGGGTGAAGGTCCTCAGATAGTAGGCCTTAAAAGCTGCTATAACTCCTTGATCCATTGGTTGGGTCAAAGAGGTGGTGTTTGGAGGGAGAAACACCGCTCTGATATTGGGATGAAGATCATCAATAAAAGGAGGATGTCTGGGAGCATTATCAACAATAAACAAAATCTTGAAATATATGTTCTTCTCCAAACAGTACCTCTCTATTTTTCTGGTGTTGCAATTCAAGAGAGCGTCTTGGAAGAGGAGCTAAGTCATCCATGACTTCTTATTACTCCTGTAGTACACTGGCAGTGTGTGCTTACTGATATGCTTGAAGGCCCTGGGGTTCTCATTGTGTCAGATCATAAAGGGTTTCAATTTGTACCCTGAGACACTGCCCCACAAACAAGACTGTTATCCTGTCCTTAAAAGCCTTGAAACTTGGCATTGACATGGCCTCCTTATGGATGAAAGTCTTTTCAGGCATCTGTTTCCATAATAGGGAGGTGTCATCCATATTGAATATTTGCTCTGACAAGTAATTTTCCTTCACATCAGCTTATCTAAAGTTTGCAAAAAATCTACAGCTGCCTTCACATCAGCACTCACAGACTCACCTCTCACTTTCACATTTTGTAATGAATAATGAATCTTGAATTGTTTAAACCACACAGAGCTAGCAGTAAATTCAACATTGTAGTCAAGTCTAGCTTTTATCTTCCAACAATCACAAACAACTTTTCACTTTGGTCATGATTTTCCAGGTGCTGAGTAGGATACGCTTCTATGTCTGGTCTTCAATCCAGGTCATTAGAAGTTTCTCCATGTCTGGTATAGGCCCTTCTCGAATTTTTGTTAGTCTCATTGCCTTCAATGAAGTACATCCTTTAACAGCTTCCATCACTTCATTCTTGTTCTTCAAAATTGTAGCTATGGTGGAATGGGACATGCCTGAATGGTGAGGACTAGCCATCACTGATTTACCACCTTCGTAGTCCTTAATCACTCTTAATTTTATTTCCAGGTTAATCACTCAACGTGGTCTCTTACTGGCAACATTAGCAGTGGATTTTGCATGCTTAGGGGCCACAATGAACTAAACACGAGATTAAATCAAGCACAAGACAAAAATGAGGCAATCAACAGACATGGCAAACATGAGATGTATGAGGCTGCTGCCGACATCACATGGCATAATGTTTGACAGTGTAATTTTTTTTCTAAGCAGAAAGAGTACACTCTAAAATAACAATAAAAAGTATAATATAGTAAATACATAAACCAGTAACATAGTCATTTGTTATCCTTACCAAGTATTATGTACTGTACATAATTGTATGTGCTATACTTTTATACAACTGGCAGCGCAGTAGGTTTGTTTACACCAGCATCACCACAAACACATGAGTAATGTATTGTGCTACGACGTTATGATGGCTATGACGTCAGTAGGCGATAGGAATTTTTCAGCTGCATTATAATCTTACGAGACCACTGTTGTATATGCAGTACATTGACTGAAATGTTGTTACGAGGTGCATGACTGTGCCTTCCTGTTTAATGTGTTGCTCTTGGCCATAGACATTGTCTCAAGTTTTTGTTAACTATAACAATTTAGATCAACAGGAGGAGCCTAAAACCCTTTTAGTGACTATAAACTTCCTTTACGCTCTAACCAAAAAATGCTTTTTTCCCAGTCTCAAAGTTTAAATAAACTTATATGCTCTGCTTGTTTCTTGAAGTTCCCTCAGCATTCATTAATTTTTCACTCATTTATGTATTGTTTTATTCAGCAGGAATATATTAATTACCTTCTATGAACGTGCATTATGAAATGCTATAAATGTGTAGAGAAACACATAGCTTCTATGGTCAAGTAGTCTAGAATATAATTAGGAAAAATATAAGTACTACCAAGATGTCCTCTCTAAACTAAAAATCATACTTTGTTAGTTACACATTTTACATTTTCATAAATTTTCATGAAGGATTCGGATGTTATATCTTATTTTTACATGTCTTTGACCCAGAATCTTATAATGTAAAAAGTACATCGTTCACTTCATGATTAAGTTCTTAACTGTCACTTAGGATTTATTTATAAAATAGTACCAGTAGTCTGAAAAAACCAACAACTCAGTTCGCTGCCCAACAGTGAACACTTTAATTACTTCTCCAAGATTGACCCACTTCATTGCTTTTGATCTCTTTTTCCATTTAAATCACTTATCCATTCATTTGTTAATATATTCATCCAAGAGATATGTTTTTAAAGATAAGACTAGATATTCTGATTAAAAATAAAAAAGAATCAGGCCCTGTCTTCAAACTCTATAAGATTATTTAGGGATATAAAAATATGTGCAGACAACCACAAGGCAAAGTAGAAAGCAATATGCGGGAAGAGATAGAGTGGGTTAAGCTAAGTACTAGATAATTATAGAGGCGTGAAGGAGGGAAAGAGGAATTGACTTTGGTTGTTAGGACCAAACGACAAAAAAATCAGAGAAATTTACCTTTGACCTGTCTATTAAAAAAAGAGCAAACATCAAATAAAGAAAGACAACATAAACAATCACAGAAACTAGAATATATGATATAGATTTGGGGAGCAGACTGACTGTTAAGTTGAGTAAATATAGCAGAGTTGAGTAAATATAACAGAGTAATGTGAGATGAATCTGGAAATGTACCTTCCTGCCAGATGACAAGAGCCGTGACTGCCACACTGAAGAAGGGTAGCAAGTGGTTAAGAACATAAATTCTGGAGCCAAACCACATGCTTGAAACTCAGTTCAGTCATCAACTCTCTCTATGACCTTGGGCAAGAGCTGTTGATTCACTATGCCTCAGTGTCTTTCTAGTAGGGAGTATCTCATAGGGTTGTGGTAAAAGTTCAATGATTTAATATGTGCCAACTGCTTAGAACAGTGCCTGAAATGTAGTAAGTGCTTGAGCTCAATAAATATTATTTATTATGATTATGCAGGTATAATACAGACCTTAAAATTTGTGAGCAAGTAAATCATACATATTTTTATGTGGAAATGAAATTTCAAAGAATGGATAGAATGGCTCTCAACATAAATAATTGTTTTGTTTTTTCCAGTCTTATACAACATAAACAGATTCAAATGCACTTATATCTTATGTGAAATCTAAACATAAGTTATATTATTAATAAAACCTCATGAAATATTGTATTATTTTCAATTGCAAATCTTCAAAAGAAATAGTAATAGTATTTCCTTAGGTTTGGTGTATAAATAAATTATATTTTTCTGTTCTACTTTGCTTTCTCTTTTCTTGAAGAAAGACAGAATCTGAAGCATTCACAAAATATAAATTTGAGGTGAATATTTTTTCAAAGTCAATAAAAAATATTTTTAAATACAATAAAAGCTGTATCACTTTTATCAGAAAAAGAACCAGAATTAGTGATTATTTATGTTCTAGTGCTTTTAAAATATTATATTATGCTGAAATAGTATTGCCTATTGACATATTATACTATGGTTTAATATTTCAATAGATAATTTGAAATTCGATGGATAATTTGAAGCATGAAAGCATTTGACACATATTTCCAATGAGGTTAGGATATCATTTTTTCTAATTTAGACTTTAAAATATGAAATCATAATTTAATCAAATGGTCTTAATATTCTGAATGCAAGATATTATATAGTTCAAAAGAAATATCAATATTCAATTTAATTTTCTTATTTATTTTTTCCATTTGTCCTCCAAGTTTTCCTCATCTTCCAGAGATTTTACCTCTAAGAAAATCTTCCCTTCCCCCTTACTATTCACAATTTTTCTTTACCTGCTCAAGAATCTAATTATTTTCTTTCCACACACACACACAAAATCATGTATCTTCCTTACGTTTTCATACTGTTAACAGTGAGGTGGAGAATCATTGCCTTTAGATACAGCAAAAACTTCATGAATATATACAGTGATTAACACAAGCTGCTCTAGTAGCCATAGTATACTTCTTGGTTCAGCTTTGTTCATTCCAGCCCGTTGTGAATCCCATTATCAACAAAACCTGTCCAATAGACCACTTCCTTTTTATTCTGGTTCCCTGATTATGGAAGCTCTTCTTGATCTTCTCTGTAGTCCCCAAGCCCTCTATAGGCTCTCTTTCAACCAGCCCCATTTCATAAGAATTTTGAATCTTTTTTCCTAGGTGTGACTGGACAGACTTGCCAAAACAATGGAAGTCCTGCACATCTTTGGAAGGCATGGGCACCTAGGAGTTGAAAGCTGAGTAAATCAAAATCTTCATTCATAGTACATCATCATCCCTTGTCTTTAGAAGGCTTCCTTCTTGTCCAATTTAGTTATTTTTATTCTTTTTATGCCCATTCACCACTATCTTTCTCTGCCACAGATAACTATTTTAATACATTTGATATATATCCTTTTGATTATGTGTTCTTTAAATCGTGTATTGTGTGCATGTTTTTTTTTCATAATGGCTTGTGTATAAATCATATTTTTCTTATTTTTTCATTCAACTTTATCTTTAAAAACCTATCCTCGTTGTTAAGTATACAAGTGCCCCATTGCTTCTAATTGCTCTTGCTGTGTGTTTTCCACACTCCATGGTATGTATGTATGTGTATATATATTATATATATACACACACACATACATTTATTTGTGTGTGTGTATACCTATATGTGTGTGTGGTATATATATTTATATGGTATATATTTGGTATTACACACATGCACATACACGCACTATATATAATTTTTTAACCTATACATTTTCCTTTCTACCTTTGCTTTAAATGTGATATTTAAATAGCACCTCTATAAAGTTTTCCCCACCCCATTGGAACAGAATTAATGATTGCTTCCTTTGGGCTATATTAAAATATTGTATATTTTAGCTTACAGTTGTCGTTTGTCTAATTCTATCAAATTTATACATGTGATTAGAAAAAATAAACCATCATTCACCATAAAATACAAATTCAGGATCCTAGAATTCTGTTAAGAGCTATGTCTCTTATGAGCAAGAGGTAATTTCAAAGTATAGGCTGGGTTTTTATAGCTAAAGAGCCATTTAAAATGAAAATGTTCAATTATCTTATTCTAAATGCACCAAACAAGACATAAATTGAGAGTATGTGGAGGGTGGGGCCAGAAAGGGATAGAATCAATGAAAAAAAAAATCACAGGACTATTCTAAATAAAATTTTGTCCTTTCTCATTTGGAGATGGAATCAGCATTGAAAATTGTAGGACAGTTTCACTATGTACTTCTAAGTTAGGATTCAACTCTGAGGATTAGTATCTATCCTCAAGAGATGTGTTAGTCAGAATAAACTAGGTTGTATTCTAGTGACAAATAGCCCCAAATGATCAGTGACTCAACTACACAAAAGTATTTCTTGTTTATATTCAGTACTCTCTGTATCTGAGTGAACCTTCAGGTCAACTTTTCTCTATGTTTTTGGCTCAGCATTCCAGCCTGCTTTGACTTAAGAGCATTTTCACATCAATGTGTGCTATGAGCATGGGTGCTGGAAAAGAGATTGCTGGAGGTCTGAGTTCTGGCAGTTAAATGCTTCCACCTGGAAAGGACACACTATGTCTGCTCTTACTTCATTGCCTAAAACAAGTCACTTGGTCATGTCTAATTTCAACAGGAACCAGGAATTACAGTCTTCTTGTGTGCCCAGAAATAAAGGGGTAGTAATTGCCCCACGTTGAGAGAGGTGGTGTGTGTGTGTGTGTGTGTGTGTGTGTGTGTGCAGAGAGAAACAGAAAGAGAGAGAAGGAGAGACCGAGAGAGAACCAGCATACATGATAAAATACAGAAACATGGGAGTTACATTTGACATTCACCCAAGAGATTTTAAAGAGGATCTATTTGATGTGTCGAAGGTCTCTTTGCCTATAGTTGTCTATTTGTCGATGTTTATATCTCCCTTGCTCCCTTGGGCATTTCTCAGTTCGGAGGAATTTGTTTTTCTTTGTTTCCTCAGTGCCCACCACAGCCCAGCCACATCTCTTCTTACTTTCCAAAAGTCACTGAGTCTTGTACTGCTTAAAACTTGAAATCAGTATTGAAGAATGAGCATTGGAACAGGATTTAAAAAACAGGTTCTCAGCCTAGATGAGGCTTTTCTCTCTTTGGAGCTAAGTTCAGTCTTTATAAGATAAGAAATCAGAGCTCTTTTACAGACAACCATATTATGACATTAGAGTCTTTGTGCATGAATTCTTTACTGTTTAAACTCACACTTGGTTCACTGCAGATCACAGGATCTACATGATTTTACAAAGGTGTTTCTGGGAAATCTGCCTGTGGCATTCAGGAGTCAAACAGACAAGCAAAATTAAAGCAGTGAGACTCATAAATTGAAATAGATTTTTAGTAAAATTGTTGGTTTTTGTACTCTTTATGTCATATAAACCCTAATGCAGAACTCTCCAACTCTGTTTAAAGTCATGAAACACATAGTAAGCAGTAATAATCACTGTGAGTAAAAGGACAATGTTACTTACGTCTCATAGTAACCGTCCTGGATGCTCTAGCCGCCCTAAGACCTGCCGGGCAGCAGTGAGGGGGGCTCTGTGATGATCTACCTGTAATTCAGGCGAGGAAGTTCTGTGTTAAAGGATCAAGTCTTGAAAAAAGCTAAAGACTGATAGGTTTTCCTACTTTATACTTTAGTGAATCATTGGAGAATATTTGCTGAGCACCCTCTGTGTGTCAAGCACTGTGCTAGCCACTGGGCACACACAGTGGAGATGAACGCTAGATGTGGTCCTTGTCTTTAAACTGAGCTTCAGGAGACAGTGACTTTGCAACTTTGAATCTGTACTTGAAATTTACAGCCATTTGTAGCCATCTCTGACAAGTGAGGTAACTTCTTGAGTTACCTCGGAATCACCAAATTCCACTGCAGGTCTGGGTTATTTTGGGTTTGCAAATATTTCAGACAGCTTTCTTGATATGACTCCCATAATTCTTAGCTGTTATTATGATCTCCCCATAGTTGTAATGCAATTTGAAATAGGTACTTTGAGACCTTTCAAAAGAGAGAATTACTAATGTTAAAACAAGAAAAGCTCTTAAGCTGTCAAGATTTGCTCATAAATTCTTAATGTGTGAAAGGTCTCACATGTCCCATATTTTTTCTGTTTTCCATTTTATTTTCAGCCATAAAATAAGTGCATATTGTATTTATTTTTGCATTATAATGAAACTGAAAAATACAAGCTAAGTTGAAAAGACACAACCCTCTCCCTACTAGTTGATAATTTTTTCATATTATAGTAAAAACCTTGGAATGATTGACCTTCCAAAAACAACCCTTTCTTGGAGGAGAAAATAATGTTCTGATCTGTATCCATTCTAAGTAATTGAAATAACTCCAGCTTATAAAGGCAACAAGGTATAGTGAAACATTCTCAAGGTTTATAATTAATAAACATTAATGTGTATAAGCATCACTTTAGGCGTTTGTGAAAAATGCAAACCCTCAACCTTTACCTCGGGGATTCTGTTTCAATAAGACAGCTGTGAAACCCAAAAAGCAATATTTTTTTATAAGACCTCTACATGATTATTATGAAGGGATCCTGGGACTCAAATTTGCAAAACTCTAGTGTTATAGAAAGAGAATTGGTTTAAGTGTCAGGTGGACCTCAACTTGAATTCTGCCTCCATGTCAAACACTGTGTGTGTTAGTTATGTATTGCTATTTAACAATAACTAACTGCTACTCACCAACTTAAAAATATACACATCTATTACTTCACAAGTTCTGTGGGTCAGGAGTTGAGACCTTCTTATCTCGGTCCTCTACTTATGGTTTCCCAAGGCTAGAATCAAGGTGGTGACCAAAGCAGGGCTCTCGTCTAGAGGCTCAAATGTGGAACAATCCACTTCCAAGCTCCCTCAGTTTTTTAGCAGAAATCATTTCCTTGCCGTTGTAGGACTGAGAACTTCAGTTTTTTGCTGACGGCCAGAGGCCACTCCTAGAGACTGCCCACAGTTCCTAGAGGCCCACCACAGTTCCTGGACACATGTCTCCTCCAACATGGCTGCTTATTTCAGCACGCTAGCAAGGTGAGTCTCTAGCCACAATCCACTAGCTAGACAGTCTTATATAATGTAACACAAACACAGAAGCAACATCTCACCACAGTTGTCATATTCTATCAGTTGGAAGAAGTCACAGGCTCCAATAACTCTCAAGGTGAAGGGATTATGCAAGAGTGTGAACATCAGGAGGTGCTGATTCTGGGAAGCCACCTGAGAATCTGTCAGCTACTGTGTGACCTTAGGCAAATTATTTAGCATTATGGATTCTTAATTTCCTTGTCTAAAAATGGAGTTATTAACACATGCCTTGAAGAAGTAACATACGTAAAGGTCTCGGCATGCTGTAGCTATTTTATTAGTACCATTAACAAAGAACTCCAAAAGAAAAAGAACCACAAGGCTTTTATGGCATATCTGCAAAGTCCCTTAAGATTCCGTGGTTCAATGTTCAAAAATTATGTTCACTCTCTTATTGACTATGACACATCTCTGGAGCCTAATGTAGGGTCAACTTCATGGTAGGCATTCGATAAGTGTTTGTTCGATATTAATAATATTTTCATAAATGTCCCTTTCTTTTATTTCTTTAAACATGATTTTATTTTAGGGTATCCTTTCCAAAGACAGATGAGAGGATGACCTCTTAGCCATGTTTTAGTGAAGAACAATTTCATTTTGGCGGTGAAAACTATGAATGAATCCAGTGGAAATAAAAGCAAAGACTCCCAAAAGACCATCTAGAAAGTGTTTCCACGGGGAAAAGAGCAAACAGAATGTTCTGTGCACAAGAGCAGCAGCTGCTCCAGCTTGGGGCTCATAACATGACTGTCCTGCAGCCTCCCACTGCAGAGTGCAAGCAATTAGCAGTGCTATGAGCATTTCCCTTTCTGTTCCTATTCAGAGCCTTGGCATTTTTCCCCACTGGCTGTTTTCTCAGTGCTTTTACTCCACTTTTCTAACATATCAAAAAAAGCATGTAGAGATCTGAAGATAATTATTTGAATGCAGGAAAACTGAAGAAACATTACTACAAATAATCCTGCTTACTTCTATTGCATATGCATCCTGTTTCCTTAGTTATTTTATCAATATTTTTTTTCTGTTGGGGTCTTTTTTTTTTACAGAGAACTTAGTAGGTAGAGATATGAGAATTAGAATGTTTAACGTGGTAGTAAATACTATAGAGGAAAAGTAAAATATTTTTCTCTTCTTATCCTGTCCATGTACACAAGTCACAGCGCAATCAATCCTCAGAAAAACACAAGAGAAAGGATAATAAGAGAATTACTTTTTGAGGAGATAAACCCATAGCTCTAAAAAAAATAATTTTTTCTTAATGTGCCTTCATTTCTTAAGTTAATCTATTCAGTCTCTAACCTATCTGTAGATACTGGGTAAATCCTTCTTTTTTGCTCCCGTTGTTCTAGCCAGTAAGCATCAACTTGTTATGTTTAAACCACCGCCTCAGCTTGGCACATTTGTTCATCATACAGTGTATTGTAATTTTGGAAATATTGTTGCCAGCAGCCAAGAGTCTTTCTTTTAACTACACATTTCCAAATTACTCAGCACATTGGTAGATTTTGGAAATTAGTACTGCTAAGTAAAAATAAAGTAAATTCTATTTAAAAAGTATTTCTAAAAAATAGGATACTAGATCAGTAGGTAGGTAGGCAGGCAGATAGGTAGGTAAATAGATAAAATGCTGTGGGAAAAAAACTGCAAAATGGTATAGTAAAAGGTTAAATCTAAACCAAATATGAGGGCCGGCCCCATGGCTTAGCGGTTAAGTGCGCGTGCTCCGCTACTGGCGGCCCGGGTTTGGATCCCTGGCATGCACCAACGCATCACTTCTCCCGCCATGCTGAGGCCGCATCCCACACACAGCAACTAGAAGGATGTGCAACTATGACATACAACTATCTACTGGGGCTTTGGGGGGAGAGACAAAAGGAGGAGGATTGGCAATAGATATTAGCTCAGGGCTGATCTTCCTCACAAAAAATAAAAAAATAAAAAATAAACCAAATATGGAAGACCATTAGCTCAAACTCTGAGGAGTTAAGTGCCGTGTGAGAGCAGAGAGCTGGTGTGTGAGAGCCAGGAGTGGAATATCCAGCCCTGTTGCTCCTGATCCAGCCTTCCTTCTACTGAGCCGTGCTGACTCCATGTTTGTTTGAAAAATGGAGCTCAAAGTGGGCGATAAAAGTTCATAACCTTTTCCCATATTATGCACACTCTCCTTTTTATGCTTAGCAATCAGGATTTTTCATGCCTTTCTAATTGTTCTTATAAAATACTCAGAATAGTCCAAGCAGCTGTCAAAAGGGTAGACCGAATGGATAGAAACATCTATGCATTCACGCCTCATAATCTGGGGGGAATAAAAGGAGAAATAATTCAAAAGTGAATACAAAGCTCTTGGGGACTGACTTAGATAATTTGTCTAAATTTATGAAAGAAGTAAAATTACTGCTGCCTAACTTCACATTTCTTTTAGTCACATATATAAATGACTTCAAAACAGTGTAGTTTTTTAAAGGTAAAAAATTAATGTAGCTCTTTGGAGTTTCTAATCCCTTGATTTATAGGAAAAGATAATCCTACTAAGTGTGTTCTCTCGATATATGCTCTAATGTGTGTGCTACATACATTTTCTGTAGTATCTCAGTAGAACGTTCTGCCTGAAGCTCTATGCTCTCCCCTAATGAAAATGAACCACATTACATTCAGTGCGAACATAAAAAAAGGATCTTTCAGGAATCATAACAAGTAATTTATCAGTTTCATCCTCAAAGTAAACCACGAAGACCTACGGGTCAGATTTGGGGCCAGTCATGGTACATCAGCACCTTCAGTTTAAAAGACCTGGCTTCTGGGTATCATTAGGAGACTGTTCAAGGTTTCTGGTACATAAATTCTCAAAATTTAATTACAGGCCTGAATAAGGCAGTAACAATTTCAAACTCCATAGTATTTATTTAGCTAGCCAACCCTGTGGTAATGTATTTTCACTCACTCATTTTCCGAATGAGATGAGCATGGTTAGCTATCCATCTGATATATGGCTTCTAATATAATGCCAGTTGGTTTAGACTTTATTGGTTAGACATTGAGTTGAGTCTGTCACATATTGAAATAGATACACAGTGGGCTTGGCTTTAGCAAATTTTAAACTCTGGCTCTTTCGGGAAAGGTTATCCATAAAAAGCTAATTGCACCAGGATTTGCTGAGTGGTGGTGTCTCTTGGCGGAGATGAAGTGCTCTGCATCCTATTGTCTGCTGTTCCGCAGTGCTGTGGGCTAGGATGTAATTGGTAGACTACATCCTCTGGGGAGCCTTCAAAAGCTGGCAGTCCATCTCCTATTGCCCCCTGTATGGGTTGTAAATGAAAAGATAATTTTCAAGGTGATGACTTTTTTTAACATAAATGTACAGTAATGCAGCCTGTAAAATTAGCATCAGTCAGACTAAGATATCACAGATAAGGGATTTTATATCTTTAATCTGATAGTCTGTGCACTGATTAGAAGTATTTTCTATACACAGAAAGCCTCCTGAAATGATATTGTGCATTGTATATTACATGGCACGTGTTTAATGAAAAGTTAAAAACAACAAAAAATAATAAACAAAAACAAATCTGAACTTTGAGTATTGTAACTGTCCCAAGTTCCTTTTATCAGAATGAAGCCAATAAAGTATTTCTAATCTTAGCTATTTCTAATCAAATTTATATAATCTGCACAAAGAAAAGTACATGGTATTATAAACATTTATAGAAGCACTTTTCTGCTCACTAGGAGTTTGAAAGATATAAGTGAGATTGTAGATTACACATCCTTTTGTGAGTTTTTAACTACCTCAATTTACATAAGAAAACATATATTTTAAGTAACAGCAACTGCTTTTTCCATATTCCGTCTCAGTAGTACATTAATTTGGCAGTAAGGCGGGGATCAAAAGAATTTGATTTCTCAATATTACACAAATTGTTCCACAGACTTGGTTATTCTCTACAGAGTATGTAGTCTATAGTGTAGCATATGTAGCCTTGTAGTTAAATGTGATAAATTTGCAAAGAAGCCAATGGAGTACAGCATTTAGTAAAAGCTTTGGATCAGACAGACCTGAGGGTAAATCCTGGATCTGTGTGACCTTGGGCAAAACACTTAACTACCCTAAGCCTCAGTATGTATAGCAGTAAAAAGGATAATAATTATACTTAAACTCAGGTGACTGGGAAATTCAAAAGAAACAATATATGCACTGGAGTTTAGTCGTTTACTCAGTAAATGGTAGCTGATTGTTATGTTATTTATAACAGTATTGGTAATATTAACAGTAGTAGTAGTAGTCATATTAAGTAGTAATTAAGTTAGGAGTTAAGAGGAGAATCTATTAACTTCTCCTAGAAGAGTTGAAGAAGGTTTATCAGGAAGAATATGATTTAGATTGCTAAGGAGAGGTAGAAGTTTGCTAATTTAGGGCATACTGGAAGAATGTTGCAGGCAGAGAAGAAAGTTGGACAAGTGTGTACGATAGTCTAGAGTTGCATATTTAGATAATAGTGAGAAGTGCAGTGTGAGTAGAATATGAGATGGAGATGAAAAATGGTTAGTTATGTGAAAGATGTGGAAGACTTTTCCTTGATAGGCTAAGAAGTTGGAAGTTACTCTGAAGATAACTGGGAATCAACAAAGAGTTTTAAGCAGCACTATGACACAATCAAGTAGACACAACTTCCAGCATTTTCTCAGGGGAGTAGAGAGGGGTGACAATGCCCACAATGTTCTCTGCAACCCCTATTGCTAAATGCAGTTTAGTTCAGTCCAACAATTATTTTTTGAGCAAAAAATGTACCAGATGCCTTTCTAGGATTTTGCGTGTCGGAGAGCAAGAAGTTGAGGTATTTGTGCTGATGGGCTCAATTATTTTACGGAAATAAGAAGTTAGTTTATCTACTGACAAATGGTGAGGATTGAGAGTGTTGCAGGTGAAGGGTAAAAATTTGTTTTCTTGTTGTTTTGTTTTCTTTTAATAGACATTGAAACTGGAAAGGGACAAGTAAAATTAAAGTCCGTACGCTGCAGAGTAAGTGAGGTTGGACATCACTGTTGTGGGCTCCTCCACTCTGCAGGAGCAGCAGCACACAGGAGAAGCGAGGGCGAGTGACTGATCCAGTCTGGGGTTTGGCTGGGCAATGGTATGACAGTAAAGTAAGGGAATCGGAGAATCAGGGGAGAGAGTAGTTCAGATGATCAAATTACAATACACATAGAATAATGACAGAAGCAGGGCCAGAAAGAAAATGAAAAGATCCAGTAATGGGTGTTGCTTAGAGTTCAATGAGCAGATTTAATAAGAATGAGAAAATGGAAGATAAGAGACTGGGCTTAGAGAGCAGCATACTGGAATATAAGAGATCTGTTATGTAGGGTTTTGTAGTCAGAATAGAGGTCCTCAAAGATGTCCACATCATGATCCCCAAAACCTGTGGATATGTTACATGGCAAAAGAGACTTTGTGAATATAAAGTTAAAGATCTTGAGATGGGAAGATTATCCTGTATTACCCAAGTGGACCAATATAATCCCGAGTCCTTATAAGAGGATGACAAAGGTCCAAGTCAGTACAGTCATGCACTGCACAACGTGTCGGTCAATGATGGACCGCAGATATGACGGTGGTCCCATAGGATTGATACCATATAGCCCAGGTGTGTAGCAGGCTATGCCAACTAGGTGTGTGTAAATACACTCTATGATGTTCACACAGTGATGAAACCACCTAATGATGTATTTCTCAGAACATATCCCCATTGTAAGTGACACACGAGTGTAGTAGGAGATGTGCCAAAAGAAGCAAGGATTTGGAGTGACATGAGGAAGAGGCCATGAGCCAAGGATTCCACGCAGTCTCTAGAAACTGGAAGAGAGATGGAACAAATTCTCCTTGGGAGCCTTCAGAAGGAGCAAGCTCTGCCAACACCTGAATTTTAGTCCCATAAGACTCATTTGGACTTCTGACCCCAAAAATTATAAGAGAATAAATTTGTATTGTTTTAAGCTGCTAAGTTTGTGGTAATTTCTTATGGCACTATAGGAAACTAATACAGAGGACTCTGGGTGACAAGGTTTAATATCTGGGTGAGCAAATTTGGAGTGTAATTACGAGACTTGAAGTTGAGAGGTTTACGAGTGATCCATGGAAACAGAAGAATGTGATCTTGCTGTGAGACTCCAATCGATAAGCAGAGACGCTATCTCCACTATAAACCTCTAACAAAACTTTTTTTTCTTCTCTGTGCTCCTGAAACATTTTGATTATAAACATTTTGATGTATTAGATAGGGAGAGATGCCATAATAAAGTACCTTAGACCAGGGGGCTTCAACAACAGAAGTTTATTTCTTCACAGTTCTGGAAGCTAGAAGTCCAAACTCAAGGTGTTGGAAAGGTGAGTTTCTTCTGAGGGCTCCCTCCTTGGTTTGTGGATAGCTGTCTTCTGTCTATGTCTTCACATCCTCTTCCTTTTGTCTGTATCTGGGGCCGAGTCTCCTCTTTTTATAAGGACACGTGTCATATTGGATTAGGACCCACCCACATGATCTTGTTTTACCTTATTTACCTCTTTAAAGGCTTTCTCTCCAAATACAGTCACTGTTTGAGGTACCAGGGGTTAGGACCTCAACATGTGAATTGGGGTGGGGGGGCACTATTCAGCCCATGTCACTGTACTACAACATTTATTACAGCAGTCTGACTCTATTTTGAGTGTATTTTTTTCTCTTATGAGATCCTAACCTCTGGAGGACAAAGATATCCTCTTATTCAAATTGATGTCTTCACAATGCCTATCACTATTTTTTGCCTATTATAGATGCTTAACACATAAGTAATTAAATTATCACCTTGACAATCCAGCTCTCAAATGTCTATAACTAATTTTCTATAAAGGTAATTATCCCCCTAATATTAAATGCTAATAATTTTTTTACATTCCTATACCTCATTAGTACATTCTATCTGGGGCACTCCTCCCTTTCTCCATGATAGTATATAGAGATTAGAGCATAACATAACATACTCTTTCTAAGTGTGATACACATAGTTCTATCCCAATCAGAGAACATCTCAACAATTTAAAATCAAATATATGGCTGCTCTTCATTTCCTTATAAACTGTATCATTCAATCCATTTTAATAAAAATTCATGTTGATTCAGCTATATATCCAACACTATGCCAAAAATAAAATTTTATATAAATGAGACATGCAATATGGTAACATTACTAGTAGGGGAGAATATTATAACTCTACTTTCCAGGTCTTTATCTATAAAATATTTAGGAAAATGACACAGAGGAAAATTGTTATGCAAAATGTAGTTGTATTCACTCGCTTATACATTCATTCATCAAATATAAATGGAGGAGTTATTATGTGGTACTGTGGAACAAAGTAGACTGATGGAGCTTAAGTAGAGAAGTAATAAAGAAAAATCTTAATGAAATATTGTTTGAAATAATGTTTGGTTGCAATTGTAGTAAGCGCCACAAAGGAGACACAGAAGGTGCTATGGGGCCTTATACTGGGAGTTTTACCTAACTCCAGGGAACAGGGAAAGTTTTATCTAAGGAGTTTGCTTTCTCATGGAAGATCTTAAGAAAGAAGAGGAGTCACTAGGTGAAGAGAGGAGGGAAGCTCATTTCAGCAAGGGGACAGTATGTGCAAAGGCCCTGTGGTACAACAGAGCTTGAACATCTAGGGGATAAAAGAGATGAGAACAGTAGGAACAGAGAGAACTAGGAGGAATATGAGGCATAGGCTGTGGAGGGCTCAAGTCATGTTAAAGACTTTTTATTCTTCCCAAGAAAAATGGGAAGCCACAGCTGGATTTTAAGTGAGAAGTTGCCAAGATTGGATCAGAGTTTCAGAAACATTATTTCACTTGAGGATTGGAGGATGACATTTAGAGAGACCAGAATGGGTGCAGTAGGTCAGTTGCAAGAGAGTGCAGTGAATCTGAAGAATGAAGATGGCAACTTGAATTACGTGGTAAACTGCAGAAATGTGGAAGGATTTTCAAGATACTGCACACAGTTTCAGAAAGATGAAAGATGACGTTAATATGTCATATTAGAATGCCATTTTATACGTATTTAAGCATATTTATATGCTTATTTCTCAAGTCAAGTTCCCTTAACAGTAGAGAAAAATAAACATACAAGCTTGGTGGGAAGGCAGGTGGTTGAGACAGAGGGGAGAGCAACAGAGGGAATTTCAGTGCCAGGAGAGGCCTTCCTCACCGTTGTTTTTGAGTATTTCCTTTTTTTAATTTTATTTATTTATTTATTTTCTCTCCAAAGCCCCAGTAGATAGTTGTATGTCACAGTTGCACATTTTCTAGTTGCTGTATGTGGGATGCGGCCTCAGCATGGCCAGAGAAGCGGTGCGTCGGTGCGCGCTAGGGATCCGAACCCGGGCCGCCAGCAGCGGAGCGCACATACTTAACTGCTAAGCCACGGGGCCGGCCCTGTTTTTGAATATTTTATCTTAAACATTCATGTAGGTTTTGAATTTCATGCCATAATACTTTTTTATTGGTTTTAATATAAAATTATTTCGTTTTTCTCCTCAAAATCTTTCAATGAAATCCTTGCTATTGGAAGCTGCCCCGTCTTTATTCTAAGAGTTGTGCACCTCCTGATTACTGTTTTTTCTTTCTGGAAATCCTTGTTCTCCATTTGGAGAAACCAACTCTTACCTTCTGTCGTCTGACACTCGCAGCCATCCAGTGAAAGAGCCAGGCCAGGGCGAGCCATTGTTGTTTCAGAGACAGACGAGGAAGCGGAGGCTTAGGGCCTCCAGGAGCCCCCCACGGCTGACTGCTGGAGATGAACAGACCGAGCACCGCGTGACCATCACAAATGCAAGTAAGCTTCTGTTTGTCAGATCTTAATGACAAGACTGAAACACATCAGAGGTTAGTTAACTTATGCCATGACAGTAACAGGAAAATTAAAATGTAATAAAACTCAATTGGCTTCAAGTGCTAGTCCATACAGACTTTAAAATATAAATAGCATTGCCAAGAGAAAGCTGAGAAGGTATATTGTAGTTATTATACAGAATCAATTGCAATTTTAATAGAAATCGTACTTTATCACAGGCAACATAAGGACTCCGTACTGCTACATTAAGGTAAAACAGAAATAGTAGCGTCATAGCAAATAAAATAAAACAGCACATCCTTGGGAATTATCAGGGACCTTGATAATTCTTTGACACAATTTTTTTATTTATTCATTCTGTATAACTCCGAATAGTGTAAATGGTGAACAAGACATAAAAGTTTCCTATATCAATTGGAAATAAAAAATAGTTTTGCAAAATACCCAGACTAGAGATCACCGTGGAAAAATAGTAGGTGGCAGCAAGCTCTAAAACATACAGTTAGAAACTTGCTAACACTCTCTTTGGCTACAAAGAAAAGTCTACTTTCTGGAGTCACAATTGTTTATATACAATACATATTTGCATAAAAATAACTAGCTTTTTCAAGATTGTGGATTTGCTGACTTCTCAAAGCATAGAATTTGATTATGAATAATTGCAAGTGGTATGTAGACGTTTAGTAGTTGATGCTAGAAATGAAAAGTGAGGACAAATTCTCTTTTATTTTTTCTCCAGTGTACTCTTCAAATCCTATTGTGGTACATGACACCTTGCCATGCTCTTTCCCAGCCAGAAGAAAGTAAAGCAAAATTGAGGCTTCACTAACTCTGAAATGTGTGCCATTGAAAAATTAAAGTAAAAGCCGTATTATAGTTAGTGAATATCTTTCCTTTAATTATATCCTGGTATATAGAACTAAATAGACTACCATGTCAAGCTTGGATAAAAATAAAACAAAGTGAGAAAACAGAACAATAAAAATAAAGTGACAAAACAATAAAGAGTTAGTTGCTACGTAAAAGCAAATCTTCTGTATTTCATTGCCAAGAAAGAAGCAGAAACAATTTCTAAAATCTGGTATCCAAGTTGTCTGAATGCCAAATCAACACTCTTCGGTATATAGCACATCACCGAGGAAGAGAAGACACAAGTGGAGAAAATCACCAGCTTTGGGAAAACTAAGGCATTTCATGTCCTGATGGAATTTATAGAGCTTCCCTCATTTTTGCCATTTCAGTAGAAAATGATTACTCCATGGTCTTACTTGGAAGTATCTACATTTTTTTAAGCAGTGTGGTAGTGGGTCATTGCCAGAGACAGAAACTCAGACATCAGGAAAGATTATAGTTTTAGTACCAGTGCATTTTTAACGCCACTTGAAATAAATCCCAGAGGAAGAGAATCATGAGGAGAGTCCTGATGATAGGCTGGTTAAGAGCATGATCTTTGGAGCTGGACTGTAGACTCAACTCCCAGCCTCGCCTTTTAATAGTTACATGACCTTAACCCAATCACTTAATTTTTCAGTGTTTCAATTTCTTCATCTACAGAACTAGGACAGTAATAGTGGCCACCTCCTTTAATTGCTGTGAGGAATAACTGAGTAAAAGGGAACTCTTCAAATAGTCTCTAATGTATTTTAAAAAGTACAAAGGAGTTTGCTATTGTGATACAGTAAACAAACAAAAACAATCATCAATAAATGGACACGGGGGCGGCCCAGTGGTGTAGCGGTTAAGCACACGCTCTCTGCTTCGGTGGCCCGGGGTTTGCAGGTTCGGATCCCGGGCGTGCACTGCCACCCCGCTCATCAAGCCGTGCTGTGGCAGAGTCCCATATAAAGTAGAGGAAGATGGGCACGAATGTTAACCCAGTGCCCACCTTCCGCAGCAAAAACAGGAGGATTGGCATTGGATGTTAGCTCAGGGCTGATCTTCCTCACACATACACACACACACACACACACACAAAAGTAAATAAATAAATGGACACATACTTTTAAATTATTTTGTGCCAAGCCCTATGCTTGTGATTTCTGGCACATCAATTTACTGCTTAAAAAAATATCTCTACAAAGTGTGTATATAAATTACTTGCACATTAATGATGGAAAAAGCATAGATGTAACGTTTTTTGTGGAGCCTTTCATGATTTTCTGTGACTAGGTTTGTGCCTCCCTATGCATTTCTGTAGTACACTCTGCCTCACCTCACTGATTGTCAGACAGCACTGTAATTGCCTATTTAATTGTCTGTCTTCCACACCCCACTGTAAGCTCTGTGAAGGCAGGGTCTATGTTTTGTTCTCTCACGTATCTCGAATGCTTAGTAGAATGTCTGGCATTAGTAGGTCGATAAATATATGTTTGTTAAATATTCTATGAAATTCTCTGGAACAGACACTATAGCTTGAGTGGCCCAAAATTCATTTTTAATCATCCTTTTCCTTGTCCCCTTTGCTACTGATACTGAAAACTCCTGTCACTTGTCCAGCCTCTCTTGAAGCTAGGAGTGACCATGTGACACAGTTCTGGCCAATGAGCTATAAATGAATCAACTACATGAAGGAGGAATGTTGGTAAGGGAAGCTTTTGTTTTTCTTCTAAAAAGGGGATAAAGATGTAGTGGTTAAGTGCACGCGCTCTGCTACTGGTGGCCCGGGTTTGGATCCTGGGTGTGCACCAACGCACCGCTTCTCCGGCCATGCTGAGGCTGCGTCCCACATACAGCAACTAGAAGGATGTGCAACTATGACATACAGCTATCTACTGGGGCTTTGGGGGAAAAAAGTTAAATAAATAAAATTATTAAAAAGGGGATAAAGATAACAGGTCCAGTCCCTTCTCTTTTCTTTCTGTTTGTTGGTTTGTTTATAGTAAATAGGAGTTGTAGAGCTGTGGCAATCATCTTATGACCACAAATTGATAACCACAGTGGTATGGGCTGAATTGTGTCTCCCCACCAAAATTCATATGTTGATGTCCTAACCTCCAGTACCTCAGAATGTAACCGTGATGGAGACAGAATCTTTACAGAGATAATTAAGTTAAAATGAAGTCATTGGGGTAGGCCCCAATCCAATATGACTGGTATCATTATAAGAAGAGGAGACTGGGACACACACACATGCACAGAGGGAAGACCATATGAAGACACAGGAGAAAAGGACCATCTACAAGCCAAGGAGAGAGGCCTCAAAATGAAACCAACTCTGTGCTGACATCTTGATCCCAGACTTCTAGCTTCCAGCACTGTGAGAAAAAAAATTTCTGTTGTTTAATCCACTCAGTCTGTGGTACTTTGTCATGGCAGCCCTAACAAACTAATACACACATGGACCCAAGCCAACATGTAAGGATGACAAAACAGGCAGATAAAAGGGCCTGGGTAGGTAACCCAACACCAATAACTGCCTAGCTCCAGACTTATGTGAGATAAATAAACTCTACTTGTTTGGGCCGTTTTAAGTCAGAGTTTCTGTTAACACCAGTTGCTACCTAGAACACTCTTCCTTTTTCTTTGACTTCCAAGTGAGTTTGACCTGACTCAGAGCTTGGCATGAGAAGTATCCTGTTTCGAAAACCTGGATTAGTATGCTTACCTGTCTGTCTAGATGAAGTAAACCAGACAGATTTGGGTCAGAAAATTCAAATGGCAGCTGCAAAACCAGCATAAAGATAATGACTAATTTAAAATAAAATTCAGTAGATTTCTTTTTTGGAATGAGTCTGTTAACAACTGACATTCTCTCTGGGAATGTGATTGAATGGGGCCTTATCTATAAATATCCCAACATTTCAACATTTCCCGGCTTTTAATAAAGAGTATATGTCTGTCATTAAACAACAATCTGAGCAAGGATTATCATAGACATACATGAAAATATAAGTGGTGGAGAAAAAAAAAGAAACTCTACGGGGCAAAAGTGTCATAAAGGTCAAGAGGAGATTGAAATTAAAATGATGAGCAAAAAAACTAAATATACCTAAATTCTACTAATTACTGTTAAAGTTTTTAATAACAGTACTACTATTGAGTTCCAGGGATTTTTATCACCTTATTCACCACGCCAAACAACTTGGTCTTTATTGTTTTCCTACAGGTAGGAAATCCAGCTCCAAATTTCCTCCTGAAGGTCTTCTCTCCATGACCATCCTTGGTACCAGTATTCCAAGCCTCAGTCCTTAGCAAATACCTCCTGAGGCAAAGCTTATGTGTCACCACCGCATGGAGAGCGGCAGTGCACGGTACACAAACAGGGCAACAAGAGCCAGGGTGAAGGGACGAGAGAGGTGAAGACGGCAAGCGAGTCTAAGGTCCTAGGTTACCGAACTGTCCCAGCTTCACAGGACGTCCAGTCGGCTGCTGGGATATCTGCAGAGGGGCTATGGGACGCCACCATCTCAAAACTGTCAGGAGAGGAAGGGAAAGCAATCGTTCAGTGTGCTTTTTCCAGTCTTTTGTTTTTCTTTGGTCAAAAGTCATTTCACGTGATATTTCCTCTTCCACTCCTCTGCATTTTGCTAATTGCCCCTTGTGGGTCGCTACTGGGGAACCCGGCACTTTCATGAGTCCTGTTGAATCACACTGATGAGCTGGAGCCGCTCCTCTGGTACCATGAAGGTACAATAGAATTCTTGCTGAAGCCCCTCTCTCTCTCTTGAGGTGGCAAGGTCATTTGAAATGTTAGAGGATGAGGCAAATGCAGTGGTAATAGAGCTTGGCTTTTAGCCCATGGGAAGAGTGACAGCCACCAGTAGGGCTACTCTAAGTGGGAAGGGTTTCACATGGCCAACTCCCTGGCCCAGGGTTGGAGTGGAGCTGAGCACAGCTGGAAGGCTCATAAACTGGCCAGAATACAAGTCAATTTTCAGTTCTTTATTTGTGAGCATACATTTTCCTTTTTGGCTAATTGTGCAGCATCGTTACAACTAACAGATTTACTTGCTTGAGTACAAACAGAATCATACTCTATATATGCACTGTTAGCATTCTTACTATGTACATGTATGAAGTTAACATGAGTTTTAATGTTTGCTTTAATTTCATCATAGCTGTATGCTTCAAAAATCACTTTTGAACTATTTGTAAAGTAATCATTAAGTTCTTCCAGTTTTCACCCTTTTGATGGTGTGTTAGGGTGGTACTTTTACTCCTTTGAGGTTAGAACTGTAAGCAAAAATGGCAGGTGTCCCATCCAGGCAGAAGTAGAAGGGCCTGTGCATAAGTCGCCGTATGCTCTTCCTCCAGCTCTGCTGGTCACAGAAGCACGAGCTAAACTCAAGCTTGTGGCGCTGAGTGACTAAAGGGAACAGAGCGCCCTGCCCACACCTGTGGGATAGGTCTCCTAGGAAAGAAAGAAACTTTTATTATGTTAAGCTGCCAAGATTCAGGGATTGTTTACTACTGAAACATAGCTTAATCAATTGGAGTCCTAAAAGGAAGCCCCTCAAACTAGATGATTGAGGAGATTTAAATGAAGGCTGTATTTACAAAGTTGTGGTCATCAGAGATTAGGGAAACTGATGAGGAATGATGTAGTAGCCTGGGCCTTATAACATTGGAGAGACGTTATGACCCCTAAACCTAAAAGGGCAAGAAGAGGGAGAATTAATTACTAGAACCTGGAGAGTATAGTTGTGTTGAGAGGGCTTGATGATAGCTATTATCTTCAGTAGAGGAATCCAGCCAAACAGTAGTGACCTGAAGGGGAAGAATCCCGGAGAATGAGTACCCTGTCCCTGCTTTCCTTTCACTCCCTGATTTCCTTCCAATGACTTCTATTGGAGAACACTCTTGGAAGCTGGAAGACAAAGGAATTCATTGATGCAGATATTAACATCAAGCACCCCACTCCCACCCCAGGACACAAAATAGTGTAGAGAAGCATATAGATCTAATGAGGCAAATGGAAATCGTCATCAATGTAACCTATCCTGATTGATACTGGATGCTGCTATGACCACAGAGCTAAAACATGTGGTATTGATATTGGTCTAGGTAACAAGTAGTGAGACAACTGATGTAGGAGCCTAAAAGGATGGTCCACATTATGTAGCGTCAAAACATTTGGTAACATTTCCACCTTTGCTTGGAAGGCAACTCGTGTACCTCATGAATTTGTAGTCCAGGGAGAAGTGGTAGGAAAATAGAACATTAGTGGTACGTGGTGGTCGTTATTGACTGTATTTGGCAGGATATCAGAAGAAAAAAGTGAGCACAAAAAAACAGATTTTAAAAGAAATAGAAAGAGTCTACAAATTCAGGGACTTGCTGGTTTGGCAGTAGAACTGTTTCTCAATTCTAAAAAACAAAAAATAAAATGGAGAAATGCTTTGCATTAAAAAGGCCAACTAAAACTCAGACTCTTGGCAAGCATCAAATCAATGGCATGACCACTAAACTCATTATTAAAGCTCTGAATTGTTTATAGTAACACATGGGAAAAAAGACTTTCATTTAGTCAAAATCTTTGCAGAAAAATAGATTAAACGTTTGGATTTCCCATCAAAACCTGAGAGGATCATGGTACCTGCAACTAGGTCAAGCGAAAGACTCATGGGGCTTTAGTCAATAAAGTGTGAACAGATGACACATATCCATTCTGGGTAGAGCTTTTAGAGCCAGTGCACGTTCGCCAGGTTCTCTTCCCTCCGGCACAGCAATCTAAGAAAGAGGCATCAGGATGAAGGCCTTTAGCCCTGGTGACCATAGTGACCTGCTGGTCTTTTAGACATGAAACAAGAGTAGAGCTTGGTTCTATTAAGCCACTGAGTTTTGTGGTTATTTATTAGCATCTAATATATCTTGAATAATACAAGTCAATAATCAACTTTTAGAACTGAAGCTATTATGCAATATAGTAGTAACTATGGAGATGCAAACTGAACAAGTGAAACCATAACAGGCAAATAATATACAAATAGGAAAGCCATGAATTACTGCAGCCAAGATGAAATGACTGGTAAACTCTTTAGGCTCATTTACAGACTTTCAGAGCATAATGGTTAGAACAAAAGACAATTGCTGTAAAGATCATGGAGAATGTTACATGTCAATTTTATAAAATATATATGAATAAATTGATTTTTTTTCATCAAAAATTACTAATCAGGGGCTGGCCCAGTGTCATAGTGGTTAAGGTCACTGTGTTCCGCTTTGGCGGCCTGGGTTCAGATCCCGGGTGCAGACCTACACCACTCATCAAGCCATGCTGTGGTGGCAAGACACATACAAAATAGAGGAAGATGGGCACAGAAGTTAGCTCAGGGCCACTCTTTCTCAAGCGAAAAGAGGAGGATTGGCGACAGGTGTTAGCTAAGAGCCAATCTTCCTCACCAAAAAAAAACAAAATTACTAATCAGCCCATGAAAATTTAAATAATTTTCAGAGACGTTGTTTTGATCTGTCCAGAAAATAACAAAGACCCAAGCATAGAGAACAAGGGTTCATGAGGGTGATATGGAAATTCTATTTGGTCTACATGCCACCTCTGTAATTTCAGAGATAAATTCTGTGGTACAGTAATTCTGTGGCTTTGTTCCGGGTTCCTGGCATAAGGCTCCTGAAATCCTCAGAATTTCCTGAGTGATAAGAATGTCTTTTGTTATTCATAAGGAGCTGCTTTCAACCATACATGAGTTTATGCTAATGAGTTGACTTGTAATAAGCCTCTAGATAGCTTCAGGATGAGGGCTGGTCACCAGAGGAACCAACCACATGATTAGAGGGTTGGAAGTTTCAGCCCCAACCCCCGGAACCTCCTGGGAGAGGGCTAGAGATTGAGCTCAATCACCAATGGCCTATGATTCAATCAATCATGCCTATGTAATGAAACCTTGATTACAAACTCTGAATGACAAGGTTTCTGGGGACTTCTGGGTTGGTGAACACATTGAGGTCCCGAGAAGGTGATACTCCTAGAGAAGCCGTGAAAGATCTGTGCCACCCCACCTTCCACCCCCACCCCCACCCCCGCACACCTTGTCCTGTGCATCTCTTCCATTTGGCTGTTCTTGAGTTGTAACCTTTATGATAAAACTAGAATCATAAGTATAGTGCTCTTCTGAGTTCTGTGAGTTGTTATAGTGAATAATCGAAATGGAGGGGGAGGTTGAAGGAACCCTCAAATTTGTAGCTGGCTGGGCAGAAGTGTGGGTAACCTGAGGATCCCATTTTTTCTGGTTCTCCTAATCTGAAGTGGGGGCAGTCTTATGGGATTGACTCCTTAACCTGTGGAGTCCTAACTCAGAGGAGTTAGTGTCAGGATTGAATTGAATTGTTGGACAACCAGTTGGTTGTTGGAGAACTGTTGGAAAAAGACTTAGCTCTAGACCCAGAAAAAGGCAAACAAAGTCTAGTTTCAATCTTTCCTGAAACCAAAGTCCACTAGGCAGTACCTGGAGTAGGAACTCCAAATGGGGACAAAGCAGCTGTCAGGAAACACAGCATGTGTCTGGTGGAAAAATCAGATACTGATTGGAATATAGAAAAGCAACCTTCTTCAGAGGCTGGGCAGTCTGTGTGAAGCAGATCAAATTTCCACATGTGGAAGAAGCTGGAAAAGGATGATCAGAAGTAGCAACAAGTGAGTTTGCTTGTTTTATTTCTTTCAATTTTGCCTAATATTTATCTCTAAATTTGCTTGGGTCCTTTTATCCCTATAGATGTTCTGTCACCTTTTACCAGTTTTTGTTTTGTGGCTCTTCCTTCTAGATTCAACTATTCCATGATTATTTAACCCTTGGTTTCTCTTCATCCAAATCTCAGGGTACTAATTTTGCCCTCCTGCAGAGCTTGCTTTCAGTCCCTACCTTTTCAGTTGAACATCTGCTTGTTCCTGCATTCATACCCTTCAGTCTTAGAACCTGGCCATGCCCAGAGATTTCCTCAGGCCAGTCTGTTAGTTGGGAAATAATCAGCATATGCTTCAAAGAACAGTAGTCTCAGAATGCTGGAAGTTCAGCAAAGCTTCTGGCAATTGAGGTACCAAAAAGTTCAATACATCAAGCAGAGCACAGCACTAAGGAATCCTACAGAGTCTGTTGATTTTGAAAGAAAATATCTGTCTATATTCAACAAATCTCTATTTCCAACTCTCCAGGAATTGGGGATTATAGAAAGCAAGGTGTAGCCCCAAAGGAGGATCAAGGGATGAAATGAGTTAAGAGAGGACACATATTTAAATCCTAAATGAGAACCTGGGTATTAATCAAGACATCATTCAATACTACTGGGAAGAATCCATAAGCCCCATCAGGAACTCTTTCTCACCTGCAGCTACCAGGCTACCTCCTTTGGCTGCCATATTCCATAAGAAAGGAAATACATACCTTTTCATTTCAAAGATACAGAAAATCCTATAAAAACTGTCTAAAGGAAAAAGGGTAATTTATTGTGTTACATAACTAAAAAGTTTAGGAAAAGATCTGGTCAACTGTATCTTGATATGAAGAGCTAATGTGTGTTCAGACCAGGTCTGTTGCCATTTGTTGGCTCGTCTCTCCTCCATTTCAGCTTAATTACAAGCTTCCCTTAGTAGCCAGATGGCTACCATAAGTGCCGTGGCTTTATTTTTCCAGGATGGAGTCCAGTGTGAAAGAGTAGGGTCTTCTACCTCAAAAGTCTGACTAATATCTCAACATCCTCGTAGGTTACGTCCCTATCTCTGAATTAATCAATGTAGCCAAGGGGAAAATGGTATGTTTAGAGATGCTGGGACATCTGATAGACAAAAGATTAGAGCTACTGGCCCCATTTTATGACCATCACAATAGCCTCCTATATCCTTGACCATCATTAGGAAAGTCAAGAAGACAAAATAATGGTGAAAACAATTTTCCCTCCAGCATTGGCTAGGATATATAGTAGAGTTCATTAACATTCTACAATGACATGAAGGTTTAAGCACTTTAATCTACCTAAAAGGGGCTGAACAGTCGGCCAACATTTGTGGTTAATAAGATTGAAAAAATAAAGATCAGAACTTGGAAGCTCAACTGTCCCCATTTTGGCCCAATATAGCCAATAGAGTTCAGGATGCAGTCTTGCCTAAATCCATGCTGGGGAGCCCAATACCTGGGCCAGGTGCATCTCATCTATAATGCAATGCAAAGCATGATTGTTAAGGGATAATACACAGAACAGACAGAGCAGAACAAATTTCTCATGCTTCACTCTCAATCTCCCTAAGCTTACACAGCTTGGGCTAGTACCTTCCTGAATTTATATATAGAGCTGAAATGAAGTTCAGTTACCCTCTACTGCCTGCTACTCTGTAATGTCTCTATGAAACAGGTTACCAAGTTCTTGAACTAGTTTTAGAACCTATCCTTCCCTCTCTATCTGACAGAGACACATACCTAGAGAGATCAGATCTACTCAGAGATAATGTTGGGGAAAGGAAAAACAGCTAATATCTATTCAGTCCTTACCATGTGTAAGACTTTTATTATCCACTTTACATAAATTATCTCTTCTAATTCTTCCAACAGACTGAAAAAAAATATTATTTTTTTTGGCTTGGAGAACTCAAGTAATTTGCCTAAATTTACACAGCACAAAGTAATCTTTCAGCTTAATTTCAGGGCATTCTGTCTCCACCTATTATTGCCTTCCTTCCTCCCTACTTACCTTCTTTATTTCTGTCTTTTTATAAATATATATATTCATTTTAGGATTTTAAAAATAAAAACCTAAAACATTTCAGATACATTTGAAGTTATCTTTGGCATCTTCTTTAATCTCATTTCCTATCATATCTTCACAGTGGCAACCACTATAACGAATCTGAGGGGTAACCTTTCAATGAACTTTTACTGAATCTAGGTATCCGCATACCATATATCGTGTTTCCAGCTTAATGAACAAATTTCACAAATGGTATGAAAATTTATTTGTTATTATATAAGTTGTTTTGATCATTCAACATGATATTTTGAGGATTTAAATATATTGATAACATGTATTTGGCTTATTCTGTTTTAATATATAGCGTTTGAAGTAGAAACATACCATCATTCATTTATCCATTCGCTTATGATGGGCATTTAGGTTGCTGTTAAAATAATGCTATAATTATCACATATATGTATGATAATTGCAGTATTATATCTATCTGCCTATCTACCTACCTATCCTCTCTTGCATATTAGTTTTCTGTTCCTGCCAAAATAATTACCACACATTTAGTGACTTAAAACAACATAGGTTTATTGCCTTATAATTTTCATGTGTGTTTCTAGCGTAATAATATATCTTGAACAGTTTTCCTTCATTCTATATATTCTTCTAAGAATGGACTTCTACTCTTCTGTTTAGTAGATGTATCTTATCCTTTAACTGTGCCTTATTGTTGGACATTTAGATTCTTACCACTACTTTGCTACTTTTGGTTGACATGTTTTAAGTTATCTGCCAGAGAACAAAGATTTGTTCATCTTTGGGAACATTTCTCCCTCAGTCCTAATTGCTCACTATTTTATTTTGGATGTAGTATCCTCTCTCTGTCAAATAGTATATGCGCAATATTTTTTGTAAATGAATTCGTGGGTAGTAAGGGTGGGACCATGTAACCAAGTTTTATTTCATAGCCCTGTCTTACTGGCTGTAACTTTTTGGACAAAGGGTAGGCACTCAGTCAAGCTGAGCTGATGAGAATCCCTTCCCTAGAAATTTGGAATTGAGGCCAAATGAACGTAGTCTCAGACTTGGCTAGTTTCTTGAACAGAGATATAAAGATATGGGCTTTGCGATGTGAGTCTCTTCCACCTGGTAGACTATATAGCAGACAAAGACAGTCTGCAGAGAACCATGAGATGGAACTGCTAAATTAAAAAGGTAAGAAGAGATGGAGAAAGTACTAAAGATGAGTGCCGTGATGCTTTTTAAAACAGTTTTTATTATACTTATAAAAAATTAAAAATGTGCTTTTTCATTAGCAATGGTTCTTAATTTTTAACGTGCCTCAGAATCACCAAAGATGTCCGTTAAAAATTCCAGATGCTTTTGTCTGATACTGAAAGATTTTGACCCACTGCATTTTGAGTGGGCCTGGGAATGTACATACTTATTAAGCATTCCAGTTGATTGCAGCACAGGTGGTATGAGAACCACTGTAGGGAAGGGCTGCATTGTGTCATGTTCCCTCTTTAGTACTTCCTCTGGACTCCTTTCTTCCAGGCTTCTTTCCCGACATAATTATCATCTAACTGCTTCCCAAGAACCAAATCTCCTTTTTAAGCACTGCATACATTTATTACATATAATATTATGTGAAGGAAGCACAAAATTATCTCTCTGACTCTCCTCTATCTGTCACCTATCAACCATATATCTAAATTCCCAAAAGAGAAAGTAATACTGGAATATGTTTTATTTAAATTGGAGCTACTCATTCAAGTGAAGGGCTATTTATTTCGAAAACTGTTGTTCTCCAAACAGAAAAAATAAAATAAATTCTTTTTTTATCATCTTATTAGATATTTCTCCTGAAGACAAAAGGAAACTTATTGTGAAATTACCTTTAAAGAATCATATAGTTAAACTCCTCATGGTACAGGTAAATTCACAAAACAAGTACACAGAAAATTCTTGGCACTGCAATTTATAAAGTTTCATGACTTTGTACTTATTCGAGAAGATAACTTTGATGCTTTTAGTAAGTATTAGTTGCCTGGTGCCATTAGGATGTGATGGCAAGACAATAGAATTAACCCAAATTTCAATCTAAAAAGCAGAATATTTTTATTTTATTAGCAGGTAAATCCCAGTAATGGAATACATTCAGTCTCCTAAACATGCTGGGATATTTAGTTTCATTTACCAGATTGCAATGAGAGTTAATGAGGAAACATAATTACCTGATCTGTGTTTATATTCTCTTCTTTTCATTTTCATTTTTAGCTTCTTCATGTCTTATTCTTCAGGATAGACGCTAGTGTGCCTAACTATTCTATTTTATTATAAACCACATGTGCCATAAATAAACATGTTATACAAGAAGGAGAATTGTTTATTTTTCTCTCTGAACCATTCAACTTCCTTCTGTGACAGGCGGCGGAGTCAAGCCAAATATATGTTGGGAGGCTCTATGAATTCATCAGACAAAACACACATTAAGGCCGGATATTATAAACTAGAACTGTATTAACATTTTGGTCATTAAGCCTGCTTAATTAAATTTAATTGTATTTCCCTCACATTATAGCAATTGCACACTAACCACATTGCCTTTCCTGTCCTAGAAAAGAAAGCTTCATTCCAGGGCAAGGCAACCGTTTAGACTTTCAAATGTATCTTTGAGATGAATTAAATCATCTCTTGTTACCAAGGAAAGAAATAAGGAAGATTAGTATGTTTATTTGATAGTGCCAGACTAAAGGTTGATATAAGATATTAAGGAGCTTTCTATAGACCACTATTAATTAATTAATTACAATGTAAGTGCTGCTGTCTGTCACTTTGTATTATTTTCTGTAAAGGGAATGACACACTCACAAACAGTCAAGTCAAACCAATCAAACAAGAAACATAGATTCAATGATTGGACAACATAAATCCGAATTTACAAATTTAGGTAAGTGCTTTGCATTTTATTCGGGTCTAGGTCAGGTGATTTTACGTGCGTTTAATATAGTAGACGTCGTGCGTTGGAGAAATGCAAAGGTAATTCAGACATGCAGTTCAACAGAAAATGGGAACTGAAACATACAAATAAACTGCATTTTGTGATTTTAGAGGAGGGAAAGAACTACCTTCTCTCTGGGGATTTAAGAAGGCATCACTGAAGGGGTAAAATATTTACTGGACTTGTGAGGACCGTTACAATTTGTACAGGAAGAGATAAGTTTAGTTCAGAGGGAAGGAACCCCATGAGCTATGACACAGACATAAGGAGAAGAGTCTGATTGAATTTGACTGAAGTAAAGAATTCACAACAGGAGGTACTAAGAAATAAATTTTTTAAAAAGCAGTTGTAGAGAAATCATTAAATGCCAGACAGAGACAAAAATTTGTAGAGAATAAGGAGCCATTGGGGTTTCTGAGCAGTGGACAGGAGGGGCAATGTATTTCACTTTGCGTGTCGTGCACTCCCACCTCTTTTCAAGTCTGTGCTGCTCAGTCACGATTTCTCATGATCATGGTCAAAGGAAAACCATGGTGTGTGCTTGAGTCAGCCTTTCAGCTGTCTTTGGTCTAGATAATAAATTTAGGACAGGAATATGCTTGAAGGGGAATAGACCCTGGCAGCTATATCCTTAACCAGTATTCCTTGGTCTGTGTGGGCAAAAGGGAAATGCTATGTGTGCAGTCAGGACTAAGGGGTCACATAGCTTATTTGATGATGGTGATTGTGGTGTAGCTGTGAGACACTGTGTGCTGATGGTAACTCTGAGCATGACAATTCTTGGCTTCAGTGTGAGGAGCTATTTCTTCAATGGGATATCAGCTGTCACTGCTGTTACCTTAAAAAATATATGGTAATTATATTATTGCTCTGAATAAGGCAGAAGCACAATTATATCAGTGTTTATTTCCTTACCATTCAGTGTGTTTTTATGTACCGGAAACATGTCAGTTGTGTGCAATGTAAATTATGCTGTTTCTCTGACAGGACAGGTCATAAATGAAACATACTGGCTATTCGCAATGTGCACTGGTTGCTTGCAGTTCCATTTGTGGAAAAATGTATGCCTTCTCTCCGTGACAATGCCACTGATTTATTCATGAAGCACTTTAGTTTGAGTGTAAAAAGTTACAGACACACCCACCAGGATTTTAGGATCTCCTCTCATTGTATGTCAACCCTTTCAGTATAAGATATAACTTGGCATAATGAGTCTTATCCTGAGGAGGAGCATAACTTGCCAAATATAGGCAAAGATAAATTTGGCTGCTCAGGTATTACCATAGCGAGATTAATATGTAAAATTTCTCTAGCTCATTTGCATGTTTTATGATCAGCTTCTAGCTTGCCTATATATTTCAGAATGGACATATCTCTAGGATTAATAAACTTAAGGCATTATTAATAAACTTAAAGTATTATACTTTTTTTTTTTTAAGATTTTATTTATTTATTTTTTCCCCCCAAAGCCCCAGTAGATAGTTGTATGTCATAGCTGCACATCCTTCTAGTTGCTGTATGTGGGATGCGGCCTCAGCAGGGCCAGAGAAGTGGTGCGTCGGTGGGCGCCAGGGATCCGAACCCCGGCCGCCAGCAGCAGAGTGCACGCACTTAACCACTAAGCCATGGGGCCGGCCCTCATACTTTTCTTTCTGGGACATTTCTAAAGGAAAAGATGTTGTAATCCTTCAAAACTGAATGATGATGCCACTCATTTTACAATAGCATTCCCAGAAATGTACTTAAAAATAATTGCCTTCCAGGTAGTAGATATCAGAAGTAGTATGTGGAATATGCGATCTAAAACCTATTGACTAAAGGTACTTTAATCTGCTTTAGTGTATAGACCAGAGTTTCTCAACTTCAGCACTATTGACATTTTGGGTCAGAATTCTTTGTTGTTCGGGGGCTGTCCTGTGCATCGCAGAATGTTTAGCAGCATCTCTGACCTCTACCTACTAGATTCCAGTAGCACCCCTCAAGTTGTGAAAACCAAAAATATTTCCAGATAGTGCCAGTTCTCTGTTTGAGAACCAGAGTACATACCAGTGCATTAGTTATCAATGGCTGTGTGTAACAAATTATCCCCAAAATTAGCTGCTTAAAACAACACACATTTATTATTTTGTCTCTACCTTTCAGAGTTTCCTTATTTTTTTTTTATATATAACTTCCAGAGTTTTTAGCTGTACTTATCAAGAACAGTAAGGAGAAGTGAATCTACTCCATTTTGGTGCAGAATAGGAAGTCTCTAGCCATTTTGAATTTTTTAAAAGTATAATGCATTTCTAATAAATACTATATTTATCAAACATTTTAAAGGTATTATTTCAATATAAAACAGTAATTAGTATTAGAATTTCAATAATAAAAGTTAATTGTCACACAAATAAAGAACAAAATGTAAGCATCGCTGGGCAAATCCAGCATTTAAGACTTCCAGTTCCTGCTCAAGAATAATGGGCTTACTTCTAAGATGATCAGCAATGTCAGATCCCAGGGTTTTTTATCCAACACCTTCTTATCACCTTTGTCACTTTATCAGCCAAAGGTATGATGAAACAGAATCTAGGAGCTTTCTTTTCAAGTCCCTAAGGTGCAGAGTTAGTTCTAGGTTACCTGTACATTATCACTGGTAGTAAAAGCATACTGTGAATGTTGTTCAATCAAATGAGTTACAAAAGTATACGTTTGAAAACTCACTGTGTAGGAGATATGCCTCTGAACACTAAACATACGCTCGTACTTGTAACTGACATGCTCTTGCACTCATACATGCAAACTTACAAATATTTCGTAATGACTTTGTTCTGATTTATATATCTTTGCTGCATAGAGTTTACTATTGTTGCTTATACTCATAATTCAAAGACAATTGACAGTTCATAGTCAAGCAAATATGATGTATCATACAATATACAAGAGTTAAATTTTACTCTTTCGTTCATATTCATTTATTTGCTAAATATTTGTTAGGCAGAACTAAATGTAAAAAACTGAGGAAATAATGTTACTAAAGCACTTCATCTACCCTCCAAGCTTCAGGAGTGTGAACTTGGTTTGGAGAGACAAAGAAAATATTTATGAAAGCGTGTCAAAGGGTATGTCCAGGAAAATAAGTTACAAGAATAGCAGTTCCGGCAATCTATAATCTCATTTTGACATTTCCTCAAGCCTTTTCCTAGAATCATTCATTCCTTTATTACTCCCAGCTTATTCTCTCTCTCAAACTTCTATTCACATACCAAATGTCAAGTATAAAGGTAAGTTTTCAGAGAAAATAAACTCTTAGAGAAGTAATTGAATAAGAACTTTTGCCCACAGAACTCTGATTGTTGGGATTTTTACTTCAAAAATATCCCTTTAAAACTATCTTTGAAAAAGACTTACATTTTCCATTAAGTAGTCCATTTCCCAGACTAGTTGAAGATGTCATGCTTAGTTCATAATCTATTAGCAAATTAAATGATGTAATGCCCTGATTATCGTTGACCCATCCTAGATAGAACCAGAAGTCATGGTAGACATGGTACTGGCCTTGGAAAATACCAGAGGTTGGCATGGAAGAGTGCATACTCACCAGGCCTTCATGCTACCACCACTGTGATCCAGTAGGGAACAAGGGAGGTTGAAATTGGAAACTGGTCCCAACACCAGCTATACCAGTTCATAGTTGTGTGACTTTGAGCAAGGTACTTAGCCTCCCTAAGACATTTCTCTGACATCTCCAAATGGGATTACGGTGAATATCAAATGCTATGGAATATAGACAATGGCATGTTTCCCTCCCACTAATAGTGTTGCCGTCCTGGTCTCTTCCAGACTCCAAGTGAAAACAGCAGAGAGAGGACATTCTCAGGAAGGGTTGGGGATTATACGTAGAGGACGGGTGGTTCTGTCATCTCAGATCACACACGAAGATGAAGGTAGCAGAGAAGAGGAGGATAGTATTTTAGTGACTACTGGAGTCACGTGATCCAGTTTGGGTGAATAAGCAGACGCTGGTGTGGGGCTGGAGCCTAGTCAATAAACCAGACCCAGCCTCCCGCTAATGTTGTTAATGTGGAGTCTAAGGAGGAAATTACCAGTATGGCCTTAAAAGAAAGATATGTACCACTTTATTAGGTAAACCTACACCACAATTGGGCTCAGGAATACAGTTATCCGAGGCTTATTTAAGCCATAATCTCTGCCTCTAGATACTTGTAAATGGACTGTGAAATATATTCATTATTAACCATTCTTTCTCTTTCCACTGCAAGACAAGGTTTGTGATATGGATAAAACAGAAATATTTGTGAAGCCAATGTACCAATGACCTAGATTATTGTTAGTACTACATTCTTGTAAACATTTACTTTGGTGCTAAAATTTATTTCCCAGGGGTATTTTAGACACAATTGAGATAAAATTTGTTAAAAGCTTTCAATGTGTTGAAGAAGTTCATAACATACAGTAGATGTATGGCAACAGAAAAGAAGAAATTTTTTACCAATTCTTTTTTACGATGATGCCTCAATTTCTGATCATTAGTAGGACAAGAGTGGGTCAAAAAAAGCTTTTTAAATATTCTAAGACGTGGCATAGTTTTCTAATACCTGATACAGATCTCTTTAGATTTGGGCGTCTAATACTGCTATGCAGTATTCGGAAATCTAAGACCAACACATGGTCAGAGAAGTGTTACAAATCCCAGCATCTTTAAATAACAAGACATGAGCCAATGGATTCAAGAACACAGACGTCATTATACTTTGATCAAATGCCTTAAGGCTGATTTAAATGACCAATCATATTGTGTTAAACGGGTCAGGCAGATTTAAGTGGTCTTAATGCGGCAAACTCAGCATTACTTTTCGGATCACTCTGAAGCATAGCTCCTGACCACCATCAGTCTGTCCTCTCTCTGTTTAGTTGCTGTGGAATATATTTTAGATCATAAAGATCTTTTCACTGTTCCCAAGGCTCACATTTCTGCTGACGCTTTTCAATAAACTCACTGTATTGCTTGAGAGAGCTAAATTTGCCGTGTTAAACTTACTCCATATTTAAATACTTACACAAATAAAGTTATAAAAATGATTCATTTCATAATCTTGACATTTTCAACAAAACTCAGGAAGCTAGGGATAGACAGTACTGCAACGTTGAAGAGCAATTAGCAATTAGGATTATTTTAACTGGAAGGAAATCACAGTTAGAGTATCCTATTTCTCTAAAATGGTTCCCCATTAAAGGGAGGGGAAAAAAAAACCTGACATTGGCTAGTAAAAATCATTAAAAGAAACATAATACAACTGCAAATAGAAAAGATACTGCCAGAAAGAAAATGGTGTGACAAAGAGCCTTGCGACTGTAGTTAGCAGTGAAGAACCACAACGTTCTGAACAGTAAACCAAATTGTCTGTAATATTGGAATGTAGAGTTTTTTACCAAATATATTCTAGCTCCTTTAATACCTATAATTGGTCATTGTGAATAACCAAACCAACACTGGAGGCATTGATGGAAAAGGCATTTTTTAAATTATTTATATTACAGATATCAAGTATTACCACATAATTTAGAAACTGTGCGTTTCCTTGAATTTAATGAAGCTCATTAATTCTTCCCAACACAGTAAGTAGTTACTAGCTAACACAATAGTAAAAGTTCCATTTCCTAGCCACTAGCTGAGCTATTGTATTAGAGAGTATATTTTATGAACTGATTCACAGCAATCTCTTTAGGCTCTTGCTAAGTAGGTACAGTAAAAAGTGGTGCTGCCCTATGAGTCAGTTAGTCTTACTCTAGTTAAATATATACCCAGAGAAAGAAAACCATGCAGCATCTTAGAATCTGGGCTTAGAATCCATTTATGTTGAGAACCAAAATGTCTCCTTTATAAATATTTATAAATCTGAAAGGATATCAGATTATATGTTCAGCATTGAATGGTGCATATTATTCTTATTAATGTTTCATAAACATTTGTACCAAAAACAATATGCTTTACTTTGCTTCTAAGTATTAAGTAGAATTATTGCAGCAGCTGCTTCCAATGGTTGAGTGCACAAGCTATTCATGCCTTGTCGTAAATTTCATGATGCATTAAGATGTCATTAAATGTACCTTCTGTGGTTGTATCCTAATTTACATACCTTGTAAATCATCAGGTAAAAATCAAGCGAACTGGGGAATAATCACCTATGCTTTTCCCTTCTGTCACAAACTGAGTGCAATTCATATTGTTCTCCATTCTAGGCTCCCGCCACCTCACATGCCTCATCTCTGAGACTATGTCTCAAAACATTTGAAAATGTAGTTAAAGGACACAATTATTAATAGTTTTAGTGATGCCTATAATCATATAGAAACAAACTTGGAAAATAGGCTAGGAGATTATAGATGACGTTAGGCATACCAGTTCAATTTAGCATATCTGTTGTAAAGAGAGTATGCCTGTCCAGGGAGCCAGCAAGTAGAGAGAAACGGGAAGAAACCAGCGTCTCTTTTCTCTCAGTCCTGCTTTTAATGCCTTCGCCATATGGTTCCCAGAACCACGGAATCTCAGCATTAGAAGGGCTTACAGCTCACCCAGTGCAACTGCCTCCCATTCTAATGGGTCGGCTTCCCTCACGTTAGTGTCCGTCTGTTGTCTGAACACTCTGAGTAACGGGGAATCCAAAATTTTGTAAGAAAATCCATTCAATTTGTCATTTAGATTGAAGTGCTTTTCAGTTCTGTAAGGAAAAAAAACTTTTTAATTTGCAACTCCTTGACTACTCATTTCACAGTGATAACAGTGGCGATTTTTTTCAGTCTCAGTGGCCAGAGAGAAATCCTCATGTTGAGTGCTACTGCTTTGTTAAGGGACCATGTCACTACAATATCGTTCCTCTGATTTCTGTTTAAGGCATTTAGTTCAGAAACTGCTATTAAAACCAACAGAGTTTCAGGCCACCTGGCTAAGTCACAATTGTAAGGATGCTGGAAAACTGAGTGGAAAGAGCACATTTGTATTTTTACTAAACTGGCCCTGGAACATTAATAATAATTTTTCTATTGCAGAGAAAGATAAGATATCCTAGGAATTCTAGTGTTGATCTCTGTGTTTTTTACTGAAGTTTGGATGAGATTAATATCCCACAGAAATCTAACATAAAATTTTTTTGAGAGCAATGTCATTGAAAATGGATAAATACACGTGGATTTTATATCGAAGACCCAGAAATAAAGGAGAATGATGGATATATTAGCGTTCTCCAGAGAAACAGAATAGGATATATAGGATATATATGGATATATATAAGACGAGATTTATTATAGGAATTGGCTCACATGGTTATGGAGGCCGAAAAGTTCCACAGTCGGCCTCTGCGAGCCAGAGAACCAGGAAAGCCAGTGGTGTAATTCAGCCTAAGGCTGAAGGCCTGAGAAATGCAGGTGGGTGGTGGGCGGATGGGGAAGAGGAGCCCTGATTGCAAGTTCTGGAATCTGAAGCCTGAGAAAGAGGGCAGGAGGAGATGTAAGTCCCAGCTCACAAAAAGAGAAGGAATTCACCCTTCCTCCTCCTTTTTGTTCCATTCGAGCCCTTAAGGGACTAGATGATGCCCACCCACATTGGTGAAGGTGGATCTTCTTTACTCAGTCTACTGAATCAAGTGCTAATCTCTTCCGGAAACACTGTCAACAGACACACCCAGAAATAATTTTTACCAGCTATCTGGCCATCCCTTAGCCCAGTCAAGCTGACACGTTAAATAAACCGTCACAGTGGGGAATGAGAAAGGAGGCAAGAAATCATTACGGAGCAATACGTGAATCCAAGATGAACCATAATTTTTCCAGATTATATCAATTTTTTTCATTTTGAATTTGTTTCTTCCAAACAAAAGTTGTCTACAAATAAAACATTCATTTATTTCAGGGTCAGATTTTCCCCTTATGTTATGTGATGTACAGGCTAAAACAACCATTAACACCGTACATGTCACTTGTGATAGGCTTAATACTAGAAGATGAACCTCTGAAATTTTGCCTTAGAGAGGAAGACATGGTTACCAAGTGATGGGCAATTTTAAAAACACTGTGACACATAGAAGAGACCTCAGCTTTTGTTTTTCCTTGTTGTTTTTCCTCAAAATACATACATCAGTCTTTGCAACAGTGTGTCCTTGAACTGCTATTGAAAGAGGTCTGATGAGAAATGGGAATTCCCTGCAGTATCTAAGCCTGTTAAAGTACCAAGAATTTCTTTTTGCTTTTGTCCCCGGGGAAAACCTTACAGTATCCTGAGGAATCTAGGGCAGGAAGGAAGATAAATACAAAGGAGGAGAGGTCAGCAGGAGGAGAGCAGGAGAAGTGGCTCCCTTTTAAAAATGTGTTCCAATATTGTACAATGGTCCACTACACCACTTCGCAACATGTTTTCCTTTTGAGGCACTAGAGGCAATGCCAAGAAGCAGGTGTCGGGAGAAAAGTGGAGGCAGCAGAAGCAAAGCCAAGGGTATGAGCTCTCTGACATTTTTCTCCTCTTCCATCTGTGAGGTTTCATTGGGCACACCAGGTCTGGGAAACTAATTTTAAACGTCACTCTCATCAGAACACAATCACATTTTCTATCAAATATAAAAGCAGATCCATTCTCAATAAGCATATGTACAAGATTACGCCTGTAAGTCAGCTTTTCAGACGGAATTATGATCTTGTTAATGTCAAGGAAAACAAGGATACACTTCCCACATGTTATGATTTAGAAACTAAAATTCCCTTGTCTCTTAATCAGGGATAATTATTTAGAAGTCTCTGAAATGAGTTTGCACATACAGTACAAGGCTGGAAAGCTAATATGAAAAAACTTCACACAGAGAATTTTTTTCCATTACTTTCAAGTCATATAAGTTTATACATGGAGGATTTCACAGGACAAATACTAAAAATACTAGCAGATTATACCAGGCCTTTGATTTAACCCCAGCTTTACATAAATTTAAAGATAGAAAACATCTTTGAAATCATGCCTCTTTTCCGTTGTCGTCAGATAAGAAAATCGAGGCTTCATTATGTTGGGTAACTGGACACTTGGTAGAAGAAACAGAACTATACAGCTCCCAGCTCCCAGATGCCACTCAGTGCTTTTCCTTTACACAATATATTGAAAAGTGCAGCAGCTTTGCATTTTTTTAATAACTTTAACCATGTGGAACCCTGGGTATCAGAAATTATAATATTTCAACATAATAATGATATATATCGTGTTTTGCTTTCTATATACTATACACTCTACTAGGCAATTTGTATCCATTTATTCTGACTTATTCGAGAAAAGTTTGATTGAATACAATTTAAACCCTTCACACAAGCTTAGAGAATGACTCATGAGTCTAAAATTTTGAAGGAAATTTTACAGAGTCTAACTTCAAGAAATATAGTAGTTAGAACATTCTAAGCTCCTGGTTCCATTTCTGCATTCTCCATTTCTGTTTCTCTTTTCATATAAAATCTATTTTTCCCCATGCTACCCATCTTTCTCTGCAAAATTCTTACCTTCTGCTTTCCAGGAATTTGACAGTCCAGGAGACTTTGAACAGCCTTAGATCCATCAACCTGCTGATAGTTTTAAAGACCAAAAACCAAATTCCTGCACTTCTCTCCTTCTCTCATTTTTTAATTGATAAGTAAGAGATCTGATTGTCTTCCTCCCTGTCACAAACTACAATGAAATTTTCATTAAATTCTACACAGTTCAATTGATAACTATCTTCTAAACACACACTCTGCCTAACAAAATAGTCAGTCCCTTAAGGTCAGGTACCATGTTTTATGCTTCTTTTATGTCTTCCAGCATCTGGGGCACACAGCTGATGGTGAATAAATAATATTCTGATGAGTCGAACTGTCCGTGGTTGCCTTGAGTTTTCATGCGATCTAAGACCGTGTCCCTGAATTACTCCCTCAGTGATGAACCATGGTTAATAGTCTTCAGTTTCTGAAGTAATCAGAAAGTCTATGACAAATTCCTCTGTCTTTGCAGTTTAATATTCAAATGGGAAATGATTTGAAAAGTGGTTTGAAATGATGTTAAGAATCAATCCCTTTGTATCCAGACAGTATTGTATAGTAAAAAGCGAACAAACAAACCATAGACTGACAGTCTAGATTCACTTCTCCCTCTAATAGTGTAATCATGGGGAAATTACTGAAACTCTCTGGTCTCAGTTTCCTTTTCCAGCACCCAAGTTGTAAAATGGTAGAAGGAGATGGGAGGAGGTGAAGTAGGAAAGGAACTTCCAGCTGTGTTCTGTCCATTCTGAGGGTCCTGTGGAACTCAGAGCTTTCTGGGAGAACCGTTAAGAGCTGCTCAGGAGAAAGTGGGGAAGAATGAGTAGGGTTGGCCTTGTTATTCCCTTCAAACTTTAACCAGAGGAGCTCCATTTTTATTGGGTGTTATCAGTTTTAGATACTGGAATTCTGTGGTATGGTCTCCTTTGGAAAGTTATATTGCCATTTTTTTTAAACCACAGAACTAAATGATATTTCAACTCTCAAGCTGTGTAATCTTATTGAGAGATGGTTATTTATGGTCTCTCAGGAGTGAAAAGAATGGTCGGCTTCTCTTCACCTCTCACATTCTCCAGCTTCTGTATGGAGTCCTACGGCCCACCTGGCAGCCAGGAGGAAGCACACATCTTAATGACCTTACAGTTAATGTAGCAAAGCCCAGTGTTCACCCTTGGAGATGAAAGAGGAACCTAATGGCTCATCACTCACAGCTTTCTGGTATCTCTGCCACCAAATGCAACTAGCATCCTTCTCTGGCTTCATTTCTTTTATGGGCTAAACACCCAGAAGCTGGAGAAAGAACAAAGAGAAAAGCCCAAATGTATATCAAAGGTCAAAATTACACATTAGAGGGGGCCGGCCCGTTGGTGCAAGCGGTTAAGTGTGCGCACTCCGCTTTGGTGGCTGGGGTTCACAGGTTCGGATCCTGGACACGCACCGACGCACCGCTTGTTAAGCCATGCTGTGGCGCGTCCCATATAAAAAGTAGAAGAAGATGGGCATGGATGTTAGCACAAGGCCAATCTTCCTCAAGAAAAAAGGGGAGGATTGGCATCAGATGTTAGCTCAGGGCTAGTCCTCTTCACACGCACACAAAAAAATTACACATTAGAGGGGCCAGCTTGGGGTTAGCATAGTGGCTTAAGTTTGCAAGCTCGCTTCAGCAGCCCAGGGTTCGCAGGTTCGGATCCTGGGTGTGGACCTGTGCACCACCTATCAAGCCATGCTGTGGCAGGCGTCCCACATAAAGTAGAGGAAGATGGGCACAGATGTTAGCCCAGGGCCAATCTTCCTCAGCAAAAAGAGGAGGATTGGCAACAGATGTTAGCTCAGGGCTAATCTTCCTTGCCAAAAATAAAAACAAAAATTTACACATTGGCAAATTACTGCTTATATGGATAAATGTGACTTTGTAGATTTTTAAAAATCTGTGTTTTTATGATCAGGTTTTTTTTCTCTTGTCCAGAGGACAGGTGAGGGGAGGTGAGACTGAGTATAGTAGTGGAAATTAGTAAATTGTTAGCATTTTATCTTTAATTGAGCAGCAGTGAGGTGTTTTTGCTGTGCCAAATATTGAATTAGACACAGTTGCTCTCCAGTGACCTCTCTTTTTTGTTAGAATATTTTCTATTACTATCCAAATCTAATCAATTCTCAGACCAAAAAGCAACAGAGAATCCATTAGGGTCTGTTCTGAGAAGCATGGTGGGTGGTTTTCAATGCTAGGTCTGTGTTTCTATGTAATAATCCAGGATCATCTGTGTTATACGGGTAAGCTCTCTTGCCATAACTTTCTTGGCAGAAATATTTAAGACCCAGTTCATGAATCCTCCAGAAACCTATCCCTGACCCAGTTGCTTTTAATTTGACCTATGGCAGATATTTTACTTGAGGAAAAATAGTTATTAAATCACAAATTTGTGTATATATTTCTATGATGATTGATCTATTCGACCACACAAAAATGATTTCGTTACACTCACACCCTCTTCCAAAGATTTTTTCATTATGGTCTCGTGGAAAACACATCAAATCATTTCGCTACCACTACAGACATGAAAGTTGCAGCCAACCGCATGCTATGTCACTGATTGTCCCTGTGAGTTACAAGTAGTGTTTGGTTACTCATAACTAAGACCAGGCTCCAGCAGCTAAAATGAACTAGCATTTGAGGCGGAGTCAAGATGGCGGCGTAGGCAGACTCGGAACTCACCTCCTCCGGCGGACACAGCCAATTTACAACTACTCGTGGAAAATTACCCGAGACAGAACTGAAAACTGGATGAGAGGAACTCCTGCAACAACGGACAATCCTAACTGAGGTGGAAGAGGCAGAGACTCCCTTCCGGAGAGGAAAAACGCCGCCTTCACAAGCCGCCAGCTTCACGGCCGCCGGGAGCAGCGCACAGGTACGCAGCCTCCCTGGAGACGCGGGGCCCTGAGCCGGGAGCGCCCCCGCTGTGGGCATTTTGTGGACCCAGCACAATCGAGACCAGCGGCATAATATCTGACTTTGCTGCTACTAAAGCATTGGGGAGTACCCCCAGAAAACCCGGTTCACAAAGAAACTAAAACTGGCTCTTAAAGGGCCAACGTGCAAACTCACCCATTTCAGAAAGCATCCTAAAATCACCAGAAAGAAAGGTGCATAGTGCTGTGGTGAAAAGAGACTCACCTAATAGGCCCTGAGTGCATCTCGGTGAGGGATGAGACCTCACCAGGGACTGGGACATTGGCGGCGGCCATTGTTGTGGCCTGGTGTGGGCGTGCTGACACAGACGCCATTGGAGTTCTCCCTGAGGCCTGCTAGCCCAGGGTCTGCCCCACCCGCTAGAGCACCGATTTAATCCAGCTCAGCCAGGGCAGGCAGCCCACCCTAGAGACTGGCCCCACCCAACAACAAGCCCTCAGGCAACTGGTGGGCCTACATAGATTAGTGACTGGATTCTCTGCAGCCTGACAACTGAGCCGACTTGAGCAGGGCAGGGTGTTCACAAGGAGCGGGTGGAGAGTGTGGGGCAGTGGCGGAGTGTGCGGGGCTCCCGCCGTGGAAAGACTAGGTCCGCTTGGGGAGGTCGGGGCGCTCACACGGGGCAGAACTGTGTTGACTGTGTGTGTGGACCTGTGGGTGGCAGGGCTTGTCAGCTGCAGAAGACTTGTGCTTCTCAAAGACCCACATAGGAGGTTTGCCCCACCTTCCAAAGCCTGAAACAATTGGGTGCTCCTGTGCCTGAGGCCAGCCCCACCCAGCTGCAATCCTCAGAGAGCTGACAAGAGACCTAATAGGCTAGAGGCTTACAGCAATTGTAAGGCCCTGAGCCTAACAACATGCCACACTGGGGGCCTACTCACTTAAAAGAAATACTGAAACACAAATGTGGTATTAGAACTTGCAGCCAACTGTGCTGGGGGTCCCCACACCTGATAAAGAGACTGAAGGGCCAACAACAACTACAAGCAGCTGAGCATTACAACAGCTGGCCAGGAGCATAACTCAGCCTCCCTGGGCGCCTACAGGGAGAGCAAACAGGCCACAACAGAGGGACACACGTAGCCCACATAGGGGTCAACCCTGGAACATTGAGAACTGAGGGAAACACACTGGAAGCCTCCTAAGCCATCACTTACATAAGGTCACCTATCCAAGAGCAGGAGACATAGCTGACCTACCTAATACATAGACACAAGCACAGGGAAAGAAGCAAAATGAGATGGCAAAAGAATACATTCCAAGTAAGGGAACAGGACAAAACCCCAGAAAAGGAACTAAGTGAAACAGAAATGAGCAACCTACCCGACAGAGAGTTCAAACTAAGAGTGTTAAGGATGCTCACTGATCTGGGGAGAAGAATAGATGAACTCAGTGAGAATGTCAACAAAGAAATGGAAGATATAAAAAAGAACCAATCAGAAATGACGAATACAATACTGGAAATGAAAAATTCATTAGAGGGACTCAAAAGCAGAGTAGAGGATACAGAAGAACGGATCTGCGAGCTGGATGAAAGACTAGAAGAAATTACCCAAGGTGAACAGGTAAAAGAGAAAAGAATTAAAAAGAGTAAGGACAGTCTAAGGGACCGCTGGGACAACATCAAGTGCACTAACATCTGTGTTATAGGTGTCCCGGAAGGAGAAGAGCGAGACAAGGGGGCAGAGAATCTATTTCAAGAAATAATAGATGAAAACTTCCCTAACCTAAGGAAGGAAACAGACATCCAGGTACAGGAGGCACAGAGAGCCCCAAATAAGATACACCCAAAGAGGTCCACACCAAGACACATCATAATCAAAATGTCCAGAATTAAAGATAAAGAGAGAATCCTAAAAGCCGCAAGAGAATGTCAAGTTACATACAAAGTAAACCCCATAAGGCTATCAGCTGACTTCTCAGCAGAAACCTTACAGGCTAGAAGAGAATGGCACGATATATTTAAAGTGCTAAAAGGAAAAAACTTAGAGCCAAGAATACTCTACCCAGCAAAGTTATCATTCAAAATGGAAGGAGAGATCAAAATCTTCCCAGATAAGCAAAAATTAAAGGAGTTTGTCACCAAGAAACCAGTGCTACAAGAAATGTTAAAGGGACTGGCTTAAGGGGAAAAGAGAAGACCACAAATAGGAAAAATTATCTATTTCCATGATTAGAATGTAATGGATACAAATGCACAAAAAAGAGGTTAGATATGATATCAAAAACATAAAAGGAGGGAGGAGGAGAGTTAAGAGTACAGCTTTCAGACAGAGGTCAAACTAAAGTGACCATCAATTCTGTATAGAAGAAGAAAGGAACAGAGAAGGACTACTAAAACACTGAGAAAAAAAAAAAGTTAAAAAATGGCAGTAAGTACATACTTATCAATAGCTACTTTAAACGTCAATGGACTAAATGCTCCAATTAAAAGGCATAGGGTGGCTGACTGGATAAAACAACAAGACCCATATATATGCTGCATACAAGAGACACACTTCAGACCTAAAGACACTCACAAACTGAAAGTGAAGGGATGGAAAAAGATACTCCATGCAAATGGCAATGAAAAGAAAGCAGGGGTAGCAGTACTCATATCAGACAAAATAGACTTTAAAACAAAAACTGTAAAAGGAAACAAAGAAGGGCATTACATAATGATCAAGGGAACAATCCAACAAGAGGATATAACACTTGTAAATATCTACGCACCCAAGGTAGGTGCACCTAAATATATAAAGCAATTATTAACAGACATAAAAACAGAAATAGACAGTAACACAATAATAGTAGGGGACTTTAACACTCCACTTACACCAACGATAGATCATCCAAACAGAAGATCAATAAGGAAACATTGGCCTTAAATGACACACTAGAACAGCTGGACCTAGTAGATATATACAGAGCATTCCATCCAAAAACCGAAGAATACACGTTCTTTTCAAATGCACGTGGAACATTCTCCAGGATTGATCACATATTAGGCCACAAAACAAGTCTCCATAAATTTAAAAAGATTGAAATAATACCAAGCATCTTTTCTGACCACAACGGTATGAAACTAGAAATCAACTATAGGAAGAAAATCAGAAAAGCCACAAATACGTGGAGATGAAACAAAATGCGACTGAACAACGACTGGGTCAACGAAGAAATCAAAAAATACCTGGAGACAAATGAAAATGAAAATACGACATGCCAGAATTTATGGGATACAGCAAAAGCAGTTCTAAGAGGGAAGTTTATAGCAATACAGGCCTATCTCAACAAACAAGAAAAAATCTCAAATAAACAATATAACAATGCAGCTAAAGGAACTGGAAAAAGAAGAACAAACAAAGCCCAAAATCAGTACAAGAAGGGAAATAATAAAAATCAGAGCAGAAATAAATGAAATAGAGACTAAAAAAACAGTAGAAAAAATTAATAAAACCAAGACGTGGTTCTTTGAAAAGATCAATAAAATTGACAAACCTTTAGCTAGACTCACCAAGAAAAAAAGAGAGAAGGCACAAATAAGTAAAATCAGAAATGAAAGAGGAGAGGTTACAACAGACACCTCAGAAATACAAAAGATTATAAGAGAATACTATGAAAAGCTATATGCCAAGCAATTCGACAATCTGGAAGAAATGGATAAATTCTTAGAATCATACAACCTTCCAAAACTGGATCAAGAAGAAGTAGAGAAGTTGAATAGACCAATCACCACTAAGGAGATCGAAACAGTAATCACAAACCTCTCCAAAAATAAAAGTCCAGGACCAGACAGCTTCCCTGGTGAATCCTACCAAACATTCAAAGAAGACTTAATACCTATCCTTCTCAAACTCTTCCAAAAAATTGAGGGGGGGGGAAGCTTCCTAACTCATTCTACGAAGCTGACATTACCCTGATACCAAAAGCAGACAGGGACAACACAAAAAAAGAAAATTACAGGCCAATATCACTGATGAACATCGATGCAAAAATCCTCAACAAAATACTAGCAAATCGCATACAACAATACGTTAAAAAGATTATGCACCATGGTCAACAGGGGGATTTATTCCAGGGATGCAGGGATGGTTTAACATTCGCAAATCAATCAACGTAATACACCACATTAATAAAATGAAGAATAAAAATCACATGATCATCTCAATAGATGCAGAGAAAGCATTTGACAAGATACAGCATCCATTTATGATAAAAACTCTGAATAAAATGGGTATAGAAGGAAAGTACCTCAACATAATAAAGGCCATATATGAGAAACCCACAGCTAATATCATCCTCAAGGTGAAAAACTGGAAGCTATCCCTCTAAGAACAGGAACCAGACAAGGATGCCCACTGTCACCACTCCAATTTAACATAATACTGGAAGTTCGAGCCAGAGCAATCAGGCAAGAGAAAGAAATAAAAGGGATCCAAATTGGAAAGGAAGAAGTGAAACTGTCACTATTTGCAGATGACATGATTTTATATATACAAAACCCTAAAGAATCCACCAGAAAACTTTAGAAGTAATAAACGAATATGGTAAAGTTGCAGGATACAAAATCAACATACAAAAATCAGTTGCATTTCTGTACACTAACAACGAAGTAGTAGAAAGAGAAATTAAGAATACCATCCCATTTACAATTGCAACAAAAAGAATAAAATACCTAGGAATAAACTTAACCAAAGAGGTGAAAGATCTGTACACCGAAAACTATAAAACATTTCTGAAAGAAATCGAAGAAGACACAAAGAAATAGAAAGATATTCCATGCTCTTGGATTGGAAGAATTAACATAGTTAAGATGTCCATACTTCCTAAAGCCATCTATAGATTCAATGCAATCCCTATCAAAGTTCCAACAACATTTTTCACAGAAATAGAACAAAGAATCCTAAAATTTATATGGAACAACAAAAGACCCCGAATAGCTAAAGGAATCCTGAGAAAAAAGAACAAAGCTGGAGGTATCACACTCCCTGATTTCAAAATATACTACAAAGCTATAGTAACCAAAACAGCATGGTACTGGCACAAAAACAGACACACAGATCAATGGAATAGAATTGAAAGCCCAGAAACAAACCCACACATCTATGGACAGCTAATCTTTGACAAAGGAGCCAAGAACATACAATGGGGAAAAGAAAGTATCTTCAACAAATGGTGTTGGGAAAACTGGATAGCCATATGCAAAAAAATGAAAGTAGACCCTTACCTTACACCATACACAAAAATTAACTCCAAATGGATTAAAGACTTGAATGTAAGACCTGAAACTATGAAACTTCTAGAAGAAAACATAGGCAGTACGCTCTTTGGCATCGGTCTTAGCAACATCTTTTCAAACACCACGTCTGACCGGGCAAGAGAAACAATAGAAAAAATAAACAAATGGGACTACATCAAACTAAAAAGCTTCTGCACAGCAAAGGAAACCATCAACAAAACAAAAAGACAACTTAACAATTGGGAGGAGATATTTGCAAACCATACTTCTGATAAGGGCTTAATCTCCAAAATATATAAAGAACTCATGCATCTCAACAACAAAAAAACTACCAACCCAATTAAAAAATGGGCAAAAGACCTGAACAGACATTTCTCCAAAGAAGATATACAGATGGCCAACAGACACATGAAAAGATGTTCAAAATCACTAACTATCAGGGAAATGCAAATCAAAACTACAATGAGATATCACCTCACGCCCATCAGAATGGCTATAATTAACAAGACAGGAAGCAACATGTGTTGGAGAGGATGTGGTGAGAAGGGAACTCTCATACACTGCTGGTGGGAGTGCAAACTGGTGCAGCCACTATGGAAAACAGTATGGAGATTCCTCAAAAAATTAAGGATAGAACTACCATATGATCCAGCTATTCCACTGTTGGGTATTGATCCAAAGAACTTGAAAACACCAATGCGTAAAGATACATGCACCCCTGTGTTCATTGCAGCATTATTCACAATAGCCAAGACTTGGAAGCAACCTAAGTGCCCATCAAGAGACGAATGGATAAAGAAGATGTGGTATATACACACAATGGAATACTACTCAGCCATAAGAAACGATGAAATCCAGGCATTTGTGACAACATGGATGGACATGGAGGGTATAATGCAAAGTGAAATAAGTCAGAGGGAGAAGGTCAAATACGGTATGATTTCCTTCATTAAGTAGTAGATAATAACAACAATAAACAAACACATAGAGACTGAGATTGGATTGGTGCTTACCAGAGGGGAAGGGGGGAGGGAGGAGGGCGAAAGGGATAATTGGGTACATGTGTGTGATGATGGGTTGTAATTAGTATTTTGGTGGTGAACATGATGTAATCTATGCAGAAATAGAAGTACAATGATGTACACCTGAAATTTTTACAATGTTATAAACCAATGTTACTGCAATAAACAAAAAATTAAAAATAAATAAATAAATAAATAAAATAAAATCAACTAGCATTTGTCTTCTCACAAATGAACGAGTACAGCGATAGGTGTTACTAGATTGTTGAGGTGACTTTATCATGTCATTAAGCAACACAGGCTCTTTCTATTTTTCTACTACACATCCTTCTATGTCTATCCACAAAATGAGAAGATGGTACCAGAACTCCAAATTCCACACACATGTTGTAGCAGGAAGAAGGACAAAGGGAGGGAAGAGGCAAAGGGTTCCTCCCAGCTAAGTTAGCTCCATTTAAGGAACTTCTCCAGAAGCCCCTCTAATAGCTTGTCTCTATACCTCATCAGCCAGAACTTACGCACATGGCCACAGCTAGTAAAGAAGGAGGCCGTGAATGTGTCTTTCAGCGGTGCCACAGGGCCACTTGAATAAAATGAGGGTAAAGGGGCTGGCCCGGTGGTGTATCGGTTAAGATCACCTGCTCTGCTTCAGCGGCCCAGGGTTCTCTGGTTCCGTCCTGGGCGTGGACCTACACACCACTCTCAAGCCATGCATATGGGTTGATGTATGTGGGCAGCATCCCACATACAAAATAGAGGAAGATTGGCACAGATGTTAGCTCAGGGAGAATCTTCCTCACCAACAAAAAAAAAAAAAAGTAGGGGGTGGGGCTAGGGAGTGTCTCTTCCTAGAATGAAGGAGAGGAAAGAGAGAAAGGACATTGAGTAGTAACCAGCAATTTCTTGCACAGTAGCCTGCAAGTGACCAGGTGTTCTATTTAATTATTATTTTTAATTTTTTTTATTTATTTTTTCAGCTGAGGAGGATTGGCCCTGAGCTAACATCCATGCCCATTTCCTCCACTTTATATGGGACGCCGCCACAGCATGGCCTGACAAGCGGTGGGTTGGCGTGCACCCAGGATCCTAACCTGAGAACCCTGGGCCACCAAAGCAGAGCACGCACACTTAACTGTTTGTGCCACCAGGCTGGCTCCTAATTATTATTTTCTAATGGCTTCATATTTTGATGGTGCATAGTCCTGGAATTATACTCCTTCCTAACTATACATGCTCATGGACGGCATGATTCATAGAATGCCAAATATAGGCTTAATGATGAGTAGAAAAGTATTACTAATGTGTGGTTCTTTTTTTTAAAGGTGAATAGAGGCGAGTTTAATTTATTTGACAACATCATATTAAATAATTTAAAAGAGGAATTCTATAACCTTTGAAAATTTATTAGCCAAGTTGATACAGGAAGAAAGCTAAAACCTTCTTGAGGAAATCCTAATGATTCAGATTCTAAAAAGATTGATAGCATAACATTAAAAATCTGAAAATAATATTATGCATCATGGAGAAAATAATTAGGTTCCAGTTCAGTGATTTTTATAAATAAATGTGACATCTGTTATGGTATTTTATCCTTATAAGATTCTTCATTAAGTAGGAAAAAGTGACTTTATATTTGACTTTATTTCAATTCGATAAACGTAACAGATATAGTATAAAGGTTGACTTTTCAAATGAAAACCACAAAATAGTAACTTCTTTAGTGAAATTCAAGGTCATTAAAAAACTAAAGCGTATCTGTAGATTAATCTAAAATAAACTGGAACCCCAACCATTCAGGTAATTGGTCAATTCTACGTAGTGATTAGAGTGTGACGTTAGTGAACTAACTGCTACTGTCATAAGAACGTTGAACTACTAGGAAGTGTTTTGTTGTTGTTTTTGTGTTTGGCAATTATTCCCTTTAGTTATATAGTATAACTGAAACACCTGTTTAGTAGGACAGGCACTAGGCTACTCAGCTGATTGCGTTATAGAAACTTTCTAGTGTTTTTATTTATTTGTAACTATTTTGACACAGATCATGGTCTCAAAGCATTTTACACTTAAAAAAGTTGGTATATCTCAAAAAATTATTTAAAATAATTTTCACAACACAGCTGCAAATGACTTGCAATACCAAAACTATATGCATGCTTATATTTAATAAAATAGATAATACTTTTAAATTTAGAAAAAAAGTCCCTCAAATTAAACACAAAACACAATGTTTTTTAAGCTGGCATTTCTGACCTTTATTAATCCCATGAGAGAAAAGTGTATTTCTATCCAATATTAGTGCGAGAAAACTTATCGCCTTTCTATTATTTCATAAACCCAACATCAAGAAAGGAAAAGTCAATTTAAAAAGTCAACACTTTTTAAAGACTTATTCCACTGTTAACTTTGAGCTCTCACAGTGTCCCAAATCATGGCAATCTCACGAGCATAGATGAGAAGGATATCACTTGGGGTTCCGGTCCCAGCTATCTTCAGGGTAAGTTAGACAGCGACCACCATAAACATGGAGAATTAGAGGGAGGTCAGTTAGCCCAATTTACCAGTCAATGAAGAAATGACCTCTATATCACTTTCAACAGATCGTCATCGAGTTGTGTGTAAATTTCAGAACCAAAGAATATTTCTTTATTTATGTTTTTTAAAAAGCTATCATTTCTTTAAAAAAAAGATGTTTCCTTGGTTTGACCTGAACACTCCCCATGTGCTTCCACCCGCCCCCTTGACTTCACCCTGCAGACTGAAGAATCAGGCTAATTCTTTATATGACCAGTCTTTACACACTGGAAAACAGGAAATCTATCTTTCTTATTTCTTTTCCTCTCATGCTAAGCAGCGCCAGCTCCCTCTGCTTTCCCACACATAAGAGAGCCCTTCAACCAACCATTAACCAGTTCTTTCCGATTTTCTGGCCTTCTCTGTTTTTTTTTTTTTTTTTCCACGTTCATATTAAAGTGTGGCCCTATAACAAACATAGATATCAAGATATGACCAAGAACTCTCACCTCCCTTGCTGGAGATATTGTACTTCTACTAATACAACCTAAAGTAATTTATCTCTGTTTGCAGCCATAGTTCACTGTTGTCTCAGTATGAGCTTATAGTCAATTAAAATCACTAAGCCATTCTTACTTAAAATTCAGTTAAGCCCAAAAATACAATGAGGAACACTTTCAGCAGCCTTTGAAATCCAGATGTCTGTGGCCCTCACTTAGTATCCCAGTTAAATAATTCTGTCAAAACAGGAGAAAAGTCAGGAAAAATAAAAGAATTTTTTTTATTCTTAGTGAATGGAGTCGAGGTCATAACTACTAATATGTTCTTTCCTAAGTCCTAAAATGATTTTGTTTAATTTTGTTGAGGTTGTTACCAAGATCTTTTGTCTATATTTTTAGAGATCAAGCTTCCACATGAAAGAAAGAAAGAAGGAAGGAAGGAAAGAAAGAAGGGAGGAAAGAAGGAAGGAAGGAAGGAAGGAAGGAAGGAAGGTAGGAAGGAAGGGAGGGAGGGAGGGAAGGAAGAAGAAAGAGAGAGAAAAAGTGTAGACAACTTTCTTCTACTCCTTTTTAAATTATTCATAATTCTTCAGTTATCACCAAAAGTGGGTCTGAAATAAAAAATTCAAGTTTTTTTTGTTTCTTGAATGTAACTTATCTGGGCAAGAAATTGGAACTTATTTAATTAATCAATTAATATTTAATAACTCGCTTATGATGTTCAACTTTTTTCTTAACCAAGTTTTGTTTATCCTTTTGCCTTGAAGATCATTTGTTTGAAAATGTTGGGAGAAGTTGTGTTTCTTTTATTGCCTCTCACCAGTTCCTCTTGTATCACTTAGTCAAAGTACTTCACATTTTCCCTATTTCAAAGTTTAGCATGCACAAATATTAGCAAGTAAGCCGATAAGAATATATCAAGGTGGAGCCCAGCTCCAGATAAATTGACTCAGCCAGTATTGAGTGCAGCTCTAGAATCTACATTTTTTATTAAACAGTCTACATAATTTTAATGTATATAAATGGACCATAATTTGATAAATATTGTCATATTTCTTTATCTTTGGAATGATTTAAAATTGTGTTATAAAAATTTACTTTTTGTATTACCTCCCATTCTTCCTGGGACATCAGCTTTAAGAATATCTGTTACCACAGACAAAGGTGGTTCTCTGTCCGACACACATGAAAAAAGCCAATTATTATGCCACTGCTTTTGAGAAAAGAAAAGGCTTTATTGTGAGGTCGACCAGCAAGGAGACAGGAAGCAAAGCTCTCAAATCTGTTTCCTTGATTCAGGGCTTGGGTTAAAATTTATGGGATGAAGGGCAGGGTGGTCTGAAGTGTAGGGATAGATGATTGGAGGTAGGGAGAAGTGAGATAATCGAGGAACTGCACAAGTGTAGTCAAGCTTCATGCCTCTTCATAAGATGCATATTCACAAAATGGTAGCATTAGCATGATCTAGGGGTGGAGTTTTTGGCCCCCTGATGTCAAAGGGTCACTTAAGCATTCTCACAGGCCCAGTTGTTGGGTTGTTGGTCTCAACTGGCCTGAACTGGACAAGGGGTCTCAGTTCCTGAAAAACAACTCTTGGTTACTCTGTTGACAAGATAGAGGTCAGTTTGAACTGGCCCTAGGGGGCCCTTGGTATGGTTACATATTCAGCTCTGAGAACATGCCTATTCTTCCTTGAAGTTTTTGAGCTCAGTTGTCCTAAAGTCTAAATTATATCTCTGACTACAAATTCATTTCTATGTCTATTATAAATTCCAAGATGATGTGATCACTTTGCTTATTTACCTAGGATGGTAGTTACTTCATTCAGTATAACATAAGTAATTGCTTATTAGGACTGTTCCCTTCTTTAAAAGACGGATCATTATAAAAATAACTTAGCAGATAACAAAATTAAAACAGATAATGCTTATAAAAGTGTTTTGCAAACTACAAAGCAGATGTTTGCATTTAATCTTAGGTGATGGTCTAGACCTGGTGTCTTAGTCTGTTCAGGCTGCTATAATAGAACACCATAGACTTGGCAGCTTATTAAAAACAGAGAGTGATTCCCCACAGTTCTGGAAGTTGCGAAGTCCAAGATCAAGTCTCCTGCAGATTCAGTGCCTGGTGAGAGCCCACTTCCTGGCTCTTGGATGGCTGTCTTCTTTCTGTTTCCTCACTTGGTGGAAGGGGCCAGAGAGCTCTGTAGGATCTTTTTTTATAAGGTCACTAATCCCATTTATGAGGGATTGACCTAATCACCTCTCAAAGGCCCCACTTCCCAATACCATTGCGTTGGGGGTTAGGATTTCAATTTATGAATTTTGGGGAGACACTGATGGTGAACAGGGCAAGCTGCCCCAGGAAGCACCACTCTGGTATGCGGATTATTTCGAGCTGAAGACAATAAGGACTCAGAGAGCTCAGGAAAAATATTTGAGTTTCCCCTCCCAAACTGCCTAAAGAATTTAAAACCAAAAAAAATCTGTTTTAGGAAGGGGTTATTATCATGACTGCTATAAAAGATAATTTAGGATAGAGGTTACAATAGAAAAGGCACCAACAAGCCCATCTTATCGGGAGTCCTGTCTCTCTGGCCACATTCTTTGGATGGCCCTGCGAGGAGTTGCCAGACAATCATTTACATTTATAAGGGAAATCTCCATTTGTAAAGGTATCTCCCTCTCTGTTTGGAGAAGAGAGGGGGGGTGAGCTCATTTCTAGTAACTTATCAATGTGGAAGATGAGGCCTTGGGGCTGTATAATAAACCTTACTCTTGTTTACTGTGCTTTAGTGGTAGTCTCCTGTAATTGACTCCCCCACCCCCAAAATCCTCCTTTGTCATTGGCTGAAAATGATATTTAAGACGAGAATTTCTGCTATTGTGTTGAGAAACGCAGTGTCCCTGCTTTCTCCCATGTATACATGTTATTAAACTTGGTATTATTTTCTCCTGCTAACCTGTCTTGTTGATTATTTGGCCAGCCAGAAGAACCTTAAGGGAAAGGGCAGAGGGAGATTCTCCCTCTCCCCCGACAGTTTTGGCGAGCCAGGCAGGAGAAGCACCGGCTGGTAAGTTGCCTTCTCTGGCTAGAAGACCTGCCTTCTCCCTGGACTACTGCAGATGATGAGATACGGGAACGCCTGACGAAAGCCGGCAAAAGGTAAGACTTCTTACCACGTCAGCATCCCGGAATCTCTATCTGCGGAGTCCGGCGGAAGGAAGTGGTGAGAATTTTTTCTCTTTCTAAATTTAGATTGGCAGGAGAAAATATTTGGGAAACTAGTTTCTTGGGCTTTTAGTGACTCTTGGTTTAAATTTGGTAGAGTACTCTTGGTTTTTGATCTTGATCCCTTTTCCTCCCAGAGATAGTCTCTGTTTTTCTCTTTTGTCTGTGTCTTTTGTCATAAGAAGGAAATACCATAGGGTAGGACGCAGGCATAGGCCCTACAAGCCTGCTGTCCGGGCCGGCCCCACAGACTGGTGAGTTTGCGGGTCTCACCAGACTGGCGTCTACAAACTTTGCTGTGGGTTATTATGCACATGAAGTGAAGGTCATTGCCAAGGGCATCTTGGAAGCCAAAAAGGCCGCAAATTTAAGTGGGTGCGGGTCGAGCAGTTAAGAGCCATTAGGGCGCTCGCCACTTTCAGAAGACTCCCGTGACAGGATAAGTTGGATCACGGAACGGGGTAGATGACACAGGTCCCCCGCCAACTGCAAGAAAATGTCCGTGCAACGACGAGGTACTCTGTAAAAGCACACAGTCCCCAACCCTGCGGCACCTCCCCCCCAGGTATTATTCTGGCTCCAAGAGACCTAAGGCGTGACTAAAGCTGTCATTGTGCACAGAAAAAAAAAAAAACTGGATGAGGTTTTTCCTTCTGTCTTGTTCTGTGTCCTGAGAAAACTTGGCTTTGTGACCAGTGAGAATCTTCTCCTTGGTCTCCACCATACGGAAGGTGCATTTACCGGGGTGCACCTTGGTGGCCAGTCGAGTAGACTGGGGTTCCGAACTGTCTCTTTGTCCGGCTGTGCCAAGCTCTCAGGGGAGTTTGTCATAAAAGGCCCAGTCCATAAGGGCTTTTGTCGTCTTTACCTTCGTTGCTTGTTAGTGCTGGAAAAATCCCATTCCAGTATCGCCCGCCCGGTGTCACAGATTAGCGGGTCTGTGACTGGAGGCGTCCCACACTATTGTGGGAGACCGGAGATCCTTACCGCCTGTGCAACGAAGGTCTTTACTTTCTCTGAATATCTTTGGGAGTGAATTCTGTGGATCATGGGGGCTACATCATCTGCGCCCTCACCAGGGACGCCTCTTGCGTCCATGGTGAAGATTTATTCTAAGCGTGGAAAGTTACCTCCGGGTCTTTCCTTAAAAAGGCTTATTGGTTCGAGTCACTATTGGAATAAATATACAAGTGAAGATCCTACTCGTCAATGGCCAGACGACGGATCCTTTGAATTGGAAAAACTTCTAAATTGGGGAAAAAAAATTTTTTGAGAGCTCTCACATAATTGCTTAATTGGTACCTAAGAATTAAGGCCAGAAAAAGGAAGGGAAAAATTTGACTAGTCTTAAGACCTTGACTCAGGTTACAATTGAATTGAGAACATGTAAAAGTGTAAGTGTTGATAAGATTATAAAGGTTAGAATGTTTGAGCTAATTTTATACAAAGAGGTTACATCAACTTTGCCTGAGTATGTTTTAAAATGTCTGACTGCGAATGCTTCTCTTGTCCAAAATTAGAAGACCAAGACCTATTGATAAAAATTTTAATGATAACTATGTTTAAAGGTATAAGAGGTGATGAAATTTACATGAAATTTTGTAAGAAAAAAACTGATATTATTTCTATTACAGAACTGGTTAACAAAAATAGTAATTTAAATGATGGCTAATTTTATCTGAAGTCTTATGAAGTCTTATAGGCAATCTAAATAATTATTGGGAATAAGTAACTAAATAGTTGTGAAAAAGATGAATGTTGGATGAACTTTAAACAATAATTATGTGTTATGGTGGTTACAGCTTCCAAACTCTTTTTGGTGACTTAAAACTTGAGAGTTTTGCTAAGTTTTATGATAAAAATTCTCTGAGTATCATCATTTCCAAATAAGATAAGATATTAGACATTGATTGCTAAATGTACATTTGTCTACTTTTGGCTTTTCATTACAGGAAAACTAAAAGGTGTTTTGGCTCTATTGGTAAACATGTGTTTTATTAAAAGATTGTACTATAAAATAACATATTTCTAGAAGTTATGAAGTGTTTATAAATTTTCCAAGCCACAAGATACTAATGTAAAAGAAAGTTTACAATTGTTTACTTAGTTTTTACTTACAAATTAAGGTTTCTAAGGGGTAAAATTCCTAATTAGTATATGTGATTGAAGCTACTAAAGATTAAGAAAAATATGTCTGTGTACAAGGAAAGTAAGATGTATAAAGGTACAAAGAATGGAAATATTTTGTTTGGTTAAAAAAGATAAATTTGTCCTCAAGTACTAGGAGGGAAAAGAAAGACATGGGACAAATTCTGAATGTAAAAGGAAAGTTATAGAAGGTTTGTGGAAAAAATTCTGGAAAAGGAGTTTTATGCATGGTCAAATTGGCTAAGATTGAAATGAATTTAATTAAGTAAATGAGTTTTAATAGCAGAAATAAGCTGGTGCAAAATTAAAATTTGGTCTTCTGTCTCTTAAAAGGATAATTTGCTTAAACTTGATAAAGAGGTTACAAAAGATTTTTCTTTACCTTTGAGTAAGTCTACCTAAAAGACAGAAAAAAAAAAAAAACTGTTAAAATAATTTCCTACGTTCAAAAGACTGAGGTCTCTCTATTAAGGCTTTTGGACTGTTAATGCTCTGTTTGCTTTGATTGTTTATATTTTTGACAAGCTCCACCAAAATTCATATCTTAAATAAAGTCTTTTTTTTACTTTTTTCTTTGAGAATTTTCAAAGGCCCCTGGAACTTCTCAAAGAAATTTGCTCTCTTCCTATAAGGGGAAAGATACTAAACTTATTAGGCTTATTCAATATGTTCAATTACATGAAAAGCATTGTCAGACCAGTGATGATAAGCCTGCTTAGGTGCTATTATGTGGGCAAATGTTATTGACATAGGTGTTTTAAAATTGTATAACATTACTGAAATTCTGATCTGTCCTGGTTATCAGTCATAATTCTGGTTATTATTATTTTAAAGTGTTGTATGTCACAAAATTAACCAAATTTCCTTGTCAATTGCCATTTTGAGGTCTTGTTGTTTACAGACTTATTTCTTTGCTCTAATGCTTTTGCAAAATGTTTCGACTTCAGAAAAATTCATGGAAAGGACTCTGACATTTACACTGGAGTACAGGTTTCTGACAAACTTTCTGATCATAAAACTGAACTGGGTAAAAAATTATAAAAATCTGATGGAGAGACTGATAACTTCATAAAGCTGCTAACAAAAAGATTGGGATCAAAAATGGATTACACAGGACTGAACCAACTGATAAAGATGATTATAATTTTTATGATTTTTCACTTGAAGTATTGCTGAATTTTTAATGTTTTGTTTTTTTAGATTTAAGGAAAACTTTTTCTCTTTTCTCCTGAGCTAGCTATGACTTATAGCAATTTGGTAAATGATACTTTTGTAAGTAAAATTAAAATATTTATCTTTTTCTCTCTACCTGATCCCTCGAATTTAAAAACTCTTAATAAGTGAATATTGTTGTTTTCATGGCAATATAGTTATTTGCATAAGTTCAATAAGAATCTGTTCTCCTCATAACAGGACACAATTAGAAACACTGGGTTTATTACCAAGGTTGTGACTGGAACATCATATTTGCAATATAACCATACAGCTTTTAAAGAATAAAGATTAGACTTTATGGAATAAAGCCACGTAGAAATATTGGCCTGGTACCTTATGTTCCAAGCAGCACTTACCAGGATAAGTAAAGAATGTCACTTATCTGGCAGGTACAAGGAACCTTGAAATATTTTGGGTAAACCTCGGAATAGAGGAATTCACCCAAATTTATAGGTATTGCAGACAAAGTCTGATGACAAAATCCTTGGCTTGGCTTTCCTGGCCTCGAGAGACCTTTAAAGTTCAATGTGAGATTCCTTATAAAAAGTTCCAGCAAAGCAGATTTAAAAGAGCCTATGTGATCAACTGCTATTCTTGCTGTACTTATGTAAATAATTGAGCCAACTCTATTGGAACTAGACTTATTTTGCAAACTAGTTTTAATTTTGCTATCTTAATAAAAATGAGGGTGATTTTAGAAAAAAATTATATTTCAGTAAAAACTATTTCAGTATAAATTTGCGGATATTAGATCCTAGTTTTGTTGTCTTTTGAGGTTTTTGTTTTATATCTGTTGACTGGACTGGATCCTGATTTCTTCTAGTCTCCTGAAATATCTGGCTACAGATGTCCAAACTAACGTTTTTGATTTTTTCCATCATTTTCATTTGAAATCACTGAGAACTGAACCTGCCCTTTTTCCTGAAGCCTTACAAACTGAAGCTGATGAACTTGATATAAACTTAAGAGATGACCTGACGACACCATCAGAGACATTTTAAACTGCAAAAGATACTTTGACGCTGACATCTAAAATTCTTCTTCACTGGCAGTCCTCTAAACTCAAAAACTGGTTTACAATTTGCTCTAACCATTAACCTTGTTTTTCTTTCGTTTACACAAATATGCTTTTAGAGTCTGCCATGCTGTTGGCACAATTTGGAAATCCCGTGGTTTCTTAACTTCTGCAGGAACTCCTATTGCTAATGGACACTTAATTGCAGCCTTATTACAAGCTATTCACCTTCCTTCAAAAATTGCCATTGTTCATTGTTCAGCCCATACTAAGGAGACTGATGTCATATCTTTAGGGAATGACAGGGCTGACAGAGCTGCTAAACATGCAGCTCACTATGGACCCCCTTATCCGTTTTCCACCCAACTTTTAAACCTGCCTTTATCCCTGACTGATGTTATTAACTATCAGGCAAATGCCCCACAATCTGAAAAAGACAATTGGATACAAAAGGGTGCCAAACAATTATCAGATGGATTATACATGGGACCAAATGGACTTCCAGTAGCTCCTTTTCTTTTGACTTTTTGGCTTGCACTTATCTCCCACCAAATGGGACATATGTGCAAATGGAGAATAGTTAAGGAACTGAAAGACAATTGGTTTTGCCCTGGCATCCATAAAATTTCTGACCAAATCACCTCCCAGTGCACAACTTGCAAATCTTACCAAGTCTCTGGGAGAAATCAGTGTGATCCAGGAGTCCTCCCAGGCCCACGTTGCCTTTTACGGCACTCCAAATGGATTTTATAGACTTGCCTTCAGCTTTAGGTTACTCTCACTGTTTGGTTATTGTCTGCATGTTTAGTGGATGGACTGAATGCTATCCGACCAGACATGCAGATGCCACAACAGTGGTAAAAAAATTAATAACTGAAGTTATTCCTCACTTTGGCGTTCCTTTATGGATTGAATCAGACCAAGGAACTCATTTTACAGCAGAGATAAACCACTTGCTTGCAAAAACTCTGGGGTATTCATTAAAATTTCATACCCCATATCACCCTCAGTCATCAGGGCAAGTAGAACGTAAAAATCTAGATATAAAAAGAACTCTAGGAAAAATCTGTCAAGAAACTGGACTTAAATGGCCAGAAGCTCTGCCCTTGGCCCTTATGAAGATTCAAAATACTCCAAATAGAAGGCATGGATTGACTCCTTTTGAAATAGTTTTTGGACGTCCAATGCCTACTGGTGTCTCTAAACCTTCAATTCCTGGATTAAATGAATATTATGGGAACTTAAGTGAACAATTTGATGCTATGACTTGTTATATACAAAAATTAACTAGTATACTTGAAGCATATCGTCAACAGGTAAAAGAGGCATGGCCACCACCTTCTGACAAGCCTTGCCATCCCTTTCGACCAGGAGACCGGGTGTACATCAAGGTCTTTAGAAGAAAACACGCACTGTCACCTCGCTGGGAAGGACCTTATGAAGTCTTACTGACGACATGCACTGCCATCAAAATAAAGGAAAAATCTTCCTGGATCCATGCGAGCCACGCCAAAATAGACCCAGAACATCGCTCTCAAGACAACTGGGAGATAATCCCCACAGGAGACCTTAAACTAAGGATTTCGAGGGCCAAAACCTAGGCCCCAGAAGCAGCCGACATCACGAAGTAGACAGCTTTTCCCAAGATCACGGATCAAGAAAACCTACTTTGACCCATTTCCTCCCCCTTGCTTCAAAACTCCCTATATATATACACACTCACACACACAAACTATTAGTGGATATATATATATATATTTTTTTTAATCATTTATTAGAAAGCTGACTGGAGAGTGCTGGTCTCTATCTGTCCCTCTTCCCCTCTCTAAGTCTCCGCTATGGGCTCTTTTCCGATCCGTGTCTTGCTTTTACTAACCCTCTCCTTTTCAACAGGTCGGGCACAGACCAAACACCCCCTTATGCCAGTTTACCAAGCCCTAGCCATGCTAACTAATCAATCTGACTGTTGGTTATGTCAACAGCTAGATAGTGCAAAAGAACCTGAACTAGTCTTTGTTCCTGCTGATATGAACACCTGGTGGACTAAGTACGGAAAATGGACGAGTAACAGAGTATGGTATCCGCAAGAAGGGAAACTTCACTCTGCTTCTTCTCCTGGTGAGTCACTTGGGCCCCAGAAAGATTACTTAGAAGGTCAAGGACTGTCCCTTGCCCAAGCACAAACAATAAGTGAAAGTTTTTCCCTCTGCATTGAAAGTAAACATGGCACTGGACCTTTCCTGGGTGATATACCGAGACAATATTGCCGTCAAACTCTGTGGTTTGATTCCGCAGGTGGCATCTTCAGAACTCTCAAGGGAAGCGTAAGTGGCTCTACCATTACTCCCTCTGGCACAAACATTTGCCAAATCACCAAGTGCTCTGGATGGCTTACGAGCCACCCGTGTGCAACTTGGGGTATAGCAGCTATCCGCATGGTTAAGCTGCCCAATGCCACAGACTATATATGGGTGGATCAAAAATCTGGACTCACCTGGTCAGGTGACAAGACCAGGCTTTATAGCTGTCAGAATCAGACTGCAGGCCTCCTGTACCAACTATTCCGCAATCTGTTCTGTTCTTGCAGACTGACTGGAGTTCATGGGAAATGGAGATGTTTAGGTAGTAACAGTGCAAGTGGCACAGATCATGAAATAGTCCAGATCCTGGGAACTACAGACTCAATTCTAACCTTGTCTTTAAACTACACTGATCTTTTCATTTCATGCGGCAACAAAGTGTATAAAGGATTCCCACCTAATTGGTCAGGACGATGCGGACTTGGATACCTGGCTCCTTCTGTCACCAAACACTCCACCTTAAATGCTAGCCAAATTACAAACTTGGGTTCGTTTGTTCATAAGATTGTGCCACATAAACGTGCCAGTCGAGAAATTGTGGAAAATCCACTTGTGTATCACAACTCCAAGTTCTTTTCAGCCTTGAGAGTCCTATTCCCCGGCTTTGGAGATTATGAGTTGGAGAAAGCAATATTAAATCTCTCTATGGTAATGGAACAAGAGTTCAACACCACCATGCAAACCTTAAACATACTCCAGTCAGAGATTAACAGCCTAGCATCTGTGGTGCTCCAAAATCGGCGTGCTCTGGACGTACTCACTGCCCAGCAAGGAGGAGCATGCGCAATCATTGGAGAAAAATGTTGTTTTTATGTGAATCAAACAGGTCAAGTAATATCTAACTTAAATCTATTAAAAGAGAAGATTGACATTTTTCATCAGATAAACGAAGCTCACACATTTTATTGGACTGACTTGTTTCCAGGATTGGGGGACTGGTTTAATGGAGTGTGGGGAAATGTGCTCCGATTTGTTCTTTTCTGCTTGTTCATCCTCATTCTAATCTATGTTCTTTTCTCTCTTTGCAGACTTCTTATCACCCGGGTACTAACACGATTTCTCTCTCCACAGTCACCAGCTCAGCTTTTAATATGTGAAACTTCTAGGGAAGTTTCAGAGGAGGGAACTGATGGTGCACAGGGCAAGCTGCCCCAGGAAGCACCACTCTGGTATGCGGATTATTTCGAGCTGAAGACAATAAGGACTCAGAGAGCTCAGGAAAAATATTTGAGTTTCCCCTCCCAAACTGCCTAAAGAATTTAAAACCAAAAAAAATCTGTTTTAGGAAGGGGTTATTATCATGACTGCTATAAAAGATAATTTAGGATAGAGGTTACAATAGAAAAGGCACCAACAAGCCCATCTTATCGGGAGTCCTGTCTCTCTGGCCACATTCTTTGGATGGCCCTGCGAGGAGTTGCCAGACAATCATTTACATTTATAAGGGAAATCTCCATTTGTAAAGGTATCTCCCTCTCTGTTTGGAGAAGAGAGGGGGGGTGAGCTCATTTCTAGTAACTTATCAATGTGGAAGATGAGGCCTTGGGGCTGTATAATAAACCTTACTCTTGTTTACTGTGCTTTAGTGGTAATCTCCTGTAACTGACTGCCCCACCCCCAAAATCCTCCTTTGTCATTGGCTGAAAATGATATTTAAGACGAGAATTTCTGCTATTGTGTTGAGAAACGCAGTGTCCCTGCTTTCTCCCATGTATACATGTTATTAAACTTGGTATTATTTTCTCCTGCTAACCTGTCTTGTTGATTATTTGGCCAGCCAGAAGAACCTTAAGGGAAAGGGCAGAGGGAGATTCTCCCTCTTCCCCCGACAACACAAACATTCAACCGTAACACCTAGGTACTTTAAATACCTCGTAGCACCTTAAAGGTTAAGCCCCAATTGTCCTCACTTGCAAATTAATTTAGTCATGATAAAAATATGACTTCTCACTACATTTTTGCTGTATGCTGCCTCTGAGATGGTAATCATAACTACTACATTATGAGCTGGGCATTGTTCTGAGGACCTTGTGTGTATTGAGGAACTAAATTCCAATCACATTCCTATTAAGTGGGAACTATCATTATCACTCCTTTAGAAATGAGGAAACTGAGACTCAGAGAAGTTAAGCAACTGCATTGGGTCGCAGAGCCAGAAATGGAAAGAGACTGGATTTAAATACAGGCAGATGGACTCTAGAGCCAGTGCTTCTAATCACAATACTTTATTGCTTGGCAGTGATCACAGATGCGGTTGTGCAGTCAAATGCAGGCTCCATGATGAATTGTTTCTGTTACTACACAAAGGGCATGATCTGCTCGCCGCAAGACAAAAGCCAATCATCAAGAGGCAACATGGTAGCAGAGAGAAAGGGCAGTTTATTACAGCTTGCTAGCAAGGGAGAAGATGGCCAACTAATGTCTGAAAGAACCATCTTACAGAACAAAGACCTCAGGCGAATTATATAGAGCGCTGGTCTCCAGGTGGGGGAAGCATCTGGTCTCAGGGTGGGGGCATCCATCTGATCTCTGGGTGGAGGCATCCATCTAGTCTTAGTTCCTGATAGTCTTTTGTTTTACTTGATATGCATCAGAGACCGGAGTCTTTCAGTTGTCATTGATGATGGCTATCAGTATAGACTCTCTGCCCAGGGGTCATCGCATTCCTAAGGAACTCAAAAGAACAAAGTTATCAACTTATAGTAGCTGGGAGGGGACATAAAATCCACAGAGTTAGTCAGAGGTCACTCAGAGTTACAATCTGGTTTCTTTTCTACAATATGGCTTCCCTTATATCAACCTTGTATTGAGCTGGTATCATTTCTATTGAATTATTATAATTTATCAAATTCAGCAGATACCACTCTGCTTTTTATTTACCTAGTAACTATTTAGGAATAGCCTAAAGATTCATCTTTTACAGTAATCAAAGGTCAAGTGTGTTTCACTGTAGGGAGGGAATAAGTATATATTTATACACTTAATATTTACTCTGAGAGAAATATTTTTGTAAAAACCGATATTTCATGAGTATTTTTCCATGTCACCTTAATTAAATGATCAGAAGAAAGCATTTAATTGAACAAAGACAAAATGAGATGTTAGTGACAAGTAACCACTCACCACTTGTCTCCTTTCTTTATAGTCATTTGCATGTTCAAAGAGAAACTTGTTAGCCAAAGAAATGGATGTCACTTTTCAAACACTTGCCTTTTATTTGTAAAGAAGTCTTATAGCCTCACAATACTTGTTTTTGACCTAGAGAAAAAGCATTTTTACGTATATGAAATTTCCTTAGCTCAAATTAAATATGGATTAATTCTCAAATATAAATCTAAGTTACTATTAATTTTATAAAGATAGCTACCATAGGGAAAAATGACTATTACAGGTATCTTCAGAAACAAATACAAATTACAGCTCTAATCTCTTTAGAGATTCACTTTTCATACACCTGAAGTGCTTAATTATGCAGCAGTATTTTGTTATAAACATGTCATTGTTCTGTCTTGCAACCAGATGTGCTGAAGACAACTCTTTCACTCAAGGTAAATTGTGTGAGAATGGAAAGGAAAGAAAATTATTTCCTCTTTTATTAAACTAGAATGTAGCTAACGTTAACCTGTGTAAAAATAGATCAAGGTGACTTGAGAATCTTAAAGATAAGTGTATTTTCCTGAAATACCACTGTTTCTTGTTTTAAGAGAAATGACTTCTCACGTAGAATGTAATAGGATTCAGAAAATACACATGGCTAATTATATGCACGCTAGACAGGCTTCTACTGGCCTGAAGGAAGTATTTTGTTTATTTTATGAAGGTTCATTAAACCCGTGTTTACAATGTAGTGCACAAACATTTGAGAAAATAATGTGACAGTTTAATATGATACTGTGGGAGAATCGGATAACTACATGCAACTGGTAACTGTTCTAATCTGTTTTCAAAACTAGGATTTCCTTTGTTTGCTTTAAATATATATATAACTGTTACTATCTGTATAAAAATACCTGCTTTTCTTACCCAGTTGTAACTACAGCTATACTAGGAGCTGGGATTTAAGTCTGGTACCTGGAACTTATCAGGAGGAGGAGGCTTATCAAGGAATATGATTACACACGCAGAGACAGGGAACCAGGCAAGGTCATTAGCTTAGAACATTGTTCATATGGATGGATCATCAAATTCTCTAATTTATGGTTACAGTTATGAAAATGAGGTAGAATTTAGGGGCAAGATGCAGTAAGGCTTGATGGAAGAGGTTAGCAGCAATTCAGGTAGAAACAAAATATAGGTTCTGAGACTAAACCAAGGTTAGCTCCTAGTGGCTCTTCTCCAAAAGACATTTGCAGCAATTTACAGAATTGTTTTATTTGGGGCAGATTGAATGCACCATAGTCAGACCCATTGGTGAAAGAGTCCTTACAGGCATGAGTATACCAGAAACTATTAAAGCAAGATATGAACCTTTCATTACTGACTTAGTTGTTTCCTTTGTTATCCTAGAGATTCCAAGTCCTTTGGATCTCAGGATCCTCTTCATCCAAATCTTCCTCCAGGGTCCTGCATCCTCCAGGCTCAGGGTAGGAGACCTAAAAAGTAGCAAGTTAGATGTGTTTACCTGAATGTTAAGACACAATATGCAATAGTAAGATGAATTTGGGAGCTACTTCTCATAGTCAATCCCTCAAGGCTTGAAGCTCCTTCCTAGTAAGCTATATTTTTCAAATACTTAAATGTTCCTGAGAGTGTAGAGTAATGCACAATGTGGATGATCACTGAGTGAATTTTGAATTTATATTTAAATGGGGTAGATGACTAGGGTGTGGTTATCTTAAGATTATGTCTACAGTGGACAACTGTATCAAACAATAATTAAAATAATTTGATTTGATTTTCAATATTTGTGACATTTTTACAAAACAAACATTTATATAATTTGGTTTGAAAACTTATTGTTTTATATAAGAAATATATATTTTCTTCACTGTAGAATATGAATACTAAGCAATAACAAGAAAAAAATTAAAATAAGAATCATCTATAGGGCCAGCCTCAGTGGCCTAGTGGTTAAGGTTGGCACGCTCCACTTTGGTGGCCCGGGTTCTGTTCCTGGGCACGGACCTACACCACTTGTCGGTGGCCATGCTATGACAGTGGCTCAAACACAAAATAGAGGAAGATTGGCCACAGATGTTAGCTCAGGGAAAATCTTCCTCAGCAAAAAAGAAAATAAAAAAAGAATCACCTATAATTCTACAACCCAGAAATAACCAGAGGCTGATATTATATCTGGTTAAAAATGTATATCCAATTATTCATGTTCTGTTAACATAAGCCTAGATATACAAACTTTAGTTTCATTTGTTCTGTTAAAATAGATTTTCACGTTATGAAAACAGAATTTGTTTTAATGAGAGACAAAGAGTAGGAAGGATAATGAAAATAATATTTAAATACAGGCTGATAATCAAATGAGCCCAACCTCATCATTTCCAGTCCTGTATGGTCAATTAGGCCTGACCCAAGAAAAAAGAAGCTAGTGTCCTAATTTTTTAGCCATAATGTCTCACCAGTTTTGTTTGTGGTACACTTTTCTCTAATGAATTTAGAAGAATTTATATCAAATTTTGGATGAAATCCATTGAAGCAGTCGTTTGTTTTATTTGGGCTTTCAAGTCCTGTTTTAAACTGTATTTATTTTTTCATATAACCTTATTTTGCATGTAAACATTGTGCATTTCTTAAACTAATTCTGTTTTACTTTACCTTGATTTTTAACATATACATATTTAACATATTGCTACAAGATGGAGGGGAAACCTGGTTTTAATTTCTCTAGAATCTTGGGACTATTTATGTACAAGCAAAATAAGACAATAATTATACAATTATCATATAAACAAGGATGTGTAGAGAAAAAAATGATTAAGTAACCAAAATTAGTTTAAAATGTACTATATGGGGCCAGCCCGGTGGTGTAGTGTTAAGTTTGCGCAATCCGCTGCTGGTGGCCTGGGGTTCATGGGTTCGAATCCTGGGCGTGGAGCTACACACCATTTGTCAAGCCACACTGTGGCAGGCGTCCCACATAAAGTAGAGGAAGATGGGTACAGATGTTAGCCCAGGGCCAATCTTCCTCAGCAAAAAAAAGGAGGAGTATTGGCAATAGGTGTTAGCTCAGGGCTAATCTTCCTCACCCACACACACAAAAATGTACTATATATTAATCTATGATTAAATAGATAATTATTTCATTTCTCCAATTAAGAAAGTAGTTACTTGAATGTAATGTAATTGTAAGTAGTTAAAAATGACTTGGTTACACCAATTCAAAAAACGTATATCTTAAGATATAAGATATTGTATCTGTTATATCTTAACTGTTTTATCTTGATTGTTTTATCTTAGTCGACTTTTTCTATATATAAAGTATGCAAGGGTATGTCTATATATTGTTTATTTAAAGAAAAAAAGAGATTGTAATTCAGCTCACCATCTATTTTGCAAATGGAAAGTAGTGAGGGCAGAATAAGGTCAATAGGTTGGTGGAAAGCAAGCTTCATAAAACTCTAAGCCAAATAGGATAGAATGTGCAGCTGGAGACAAGGTGAGGTAATACTGCTATTAACTAGTTTTAAAATGGGATGAGTTCAATTGTATTCATAAGAATCAAATTCATTCCTGTATCATACAAATGTCACTTCACAAGAACTTGAACATAGGTTTCAGGAAAGAACGTGATTGTCTTAGATTTCCGGATTCACTTTTCAATAATTGAGATAAATGGGGCCGGCCTGGTGGCGTAAGCAGTTAAGTGCGCACGCACTGCTGCAGCGGCCCGGGGTTCACCAGTTCGGATCCCAGGCGTGCCGAAGCAGCGCTTGTCAAGCCATGCTGTGGCGGTGTCCCAGATAAAGTAGAGGAAGATGAGCACGGATGTTAGCCCAGGGCCAGTCTTCCTCAGCAAAAAAACAGAAGGATTGACAGATGTTAGCTCAGGGCCGATCTCCCTCAGCAAAAAATAAATAAATAAGTAAAAAAAATTTTTAAAAAAAATTGAGAAAAATGAGATGCCTAGCAGTCATTAAGAATGATAGCTAACATTTACAAACAGCTTTTTATGTGATGGGCCCTTTCTGAGATATTTTCACATGCAGCAGTTCGTTCAATCCTCAGATAAAGCTTTGAGTTTGGTGCTATTCTTATCCTTATTTTAAAGTAATAAAACTCAGCTACGGAGAAGTCACTTGCTTAAAGATGGAAAGCGGCAGATGTGGGATTCCCAGTCAGTACGCTGACCAGAGTCCCTTCTCCAGCCATTGTCTCACACTGCCCCAAGGGAACACCTGGCTGGCTCCAGGTGGCTGGTGGGGTGCATCTACAAGGTGGAATTGCAAAACCCTGCAAAAAGCATGATAGAACAAAGCAGGCCAACGTTACAACCAAGCTAGAGCCAGATCTGCCTCTTTATGCAGCTTAATGACCATTCACTCTTGAAGGCAATCCTATCCCATACTTACCCCTTACCAGGCTAACACCTGATTAATAGTGATAGTTAGGCCACTAACTGTCAAAAGAAACAAAACGCATTAACAATTACTTTTACAAGAAATGCTTAACATAGCAAAATTCACACAGAATAATGGCTATAATTTATTGAGCATTTATTTTATGCCAAGTGCTGCCCATTACTTAATTTAATATCCATAATATCCCTATGATGTAAGAATTATTACTCCTAATATTATTCCTAATTTCCTAATAAGTAAATAGAGGTTCAGAGATGTTTAATGACTTACTCAATTTCCAAAATAAGAAAATGATGTAAGTATGATTTTCTGAATCTAATTCCAGAGGCTCTTATTTCTAACTACATCCCCAAAATACTTCATTGCTACCTGATAACTGCTGCTTTTATGATTTACTATAACATTGTATATAAATGTTCATTTTATTTTCTAGATTCACAATATATCTACTCAATCCTCCCATTTCACTCTAAATTATGTCAATTATCTCATCTATGCCCCCAAACTTCTTGTTCCTGACCAAAAGCTACCAGAGTATCTATATTACCATATGTCATTGAAATATAAAAAAGACAACTGAGAAATTGAACTCACAATGTTTTTTTCTTCTGTATGAAATCAAGAATCCAGAGAATAGAAATTATAATATCTAGATACTTGGTTTTTCTCATGCAGATAATCTGGGGCATGAGAAAATGGCCCTTACTTACATATAGCTCAGATGGTCACAGAGTCCTTAGTAGTGCTGGAATTTTACTCCATTTTCATTGCCTCCCTTTGAAGTTCAATGGTAGCATTGATTATACTTTCTATCTCTTCTTTGAAATTTTGGAATGTTTTATGTGGATTCTGTAAGCATTTATTGTACAGTATGTCATTAAAATAGCAACAGGAAACCTTAATTTCAGTACCCACATGTTATACATTCAAACCTATACTTAACATTTTAAGAATTCTGAAGCAATGTTACTACTTCTCAGAAATGTCAGTGAATCACCCCTGAAAGTCCTTCCCTTTCTCTTTCTAAAACTATAATAAAATGCTAGTGTATGATGTTTAGTGAACTGAGTTAAATGATGAGCTGTATCCATTACAATAAAAAAACACTTTCAGAAATAAATTAAATGATATTTTCACATGTTACACTAATGGAGAAAAGCATACGCCTCCTTGTTCATACATCTTCCTCGAAGTGCATTTTAAGATCTCTTTGCCATTGGCATCCACCAGCTGAAACATTAAGCTCATTTGGCTCCCTTAGTGGAAAGATCCAGATTGACCTAAGTCAGTGAAGGTAGAAAGTGCGTATGATTTAGGGGCTCTAATGCAGTGGTTAATGGCTCTGCTAGACTAACACGCTTTATGTCCCCAGTGCATGCTTCCTGTTCAGTCACTTTAATTATCCAGCATTTTAGGTATGGTTCTTTCCATCCAACTTCCCTGTTGTTTCAGAGTTAATTACTGTTCATGATCATAGCACTGGATCATTGAGGAAGAAGAAAGAAACCATTCTTTGAAGTCATGCATTTTCCCTGCTAATAGCAGGATTACTCCCCTCAGGATATTTCTAGTACTTTGTCGGTTTGGGTTACAGTTGTCTCCAGAGATATGATTTCTAACATTTTTCCTGAAAGATCATTTGACCCATTATTAATTTAATAGATTTTACGGTTTTTTTCTTTTAGGTACAAAACATACATTCTATTTTCTTAATTTCATCTAAGTTTCACTAGATAAGAGACCTCATAATGGCCTAAGTAATTTCTCTGCACTTTCTAACTACATTCTCCTACATAAGATAGTAATATAAAATGATCAGAGTGTAATTTTTTCTATACCACATAATATTAAATGGATTTTTCACCTATTTTATTGTGAAAAGTAGAACTATATCATAAGATATTTATCTTTCTAAGAACCATACAGTGAAGTAACCTCTGAGAGAAAAAATAAATGAAATGTTTCTTGGATAATTGTAGTCTTCTAAAATTTCATTTTTAAAAATTGGTAATATATTCACTTGGTATAAAATTCAGAAGGTACCAGAAGTTACACAATCAAAAGAAAAATCTCTCCCCCACTTTTTCCTCAAGCAACTCATTACACAAAACGGTTTCTCCATCAGTCTTTCAAAGATATTCTTCCTTACTTATCATCTACACAAGCAAAACAAATTCCTATGTAAACATAATAAATTATGGTACATAGTGAGAAATTATGAAACACAACTTGATTATTCTGCTTAATATATCATATTAATCTTTCCATAATATCACTAATACAGCTGCCTCATCCTTTTTGATGACTAGTACCCAACTTGTAGCAATAGAGGTAAAGAAACAGTCAGGTTCTGAACTAATTTGAAAGAAGAACTTGTTAGCAGGATTTTGTGGGTATCAAAGATGACTCCAAGTATTTTGGTCTGAAAAACTGAAAGGATAGAGTTGCCTTAACATAGATGGAGGAGGTTGTAAATAAACCAAGATTTCTAGGAGATGATCAGGAGCTTACGTTTTAACGTGTTAACTTTGAGATATGTATTAGGCATGATAAATACATATATATTTAAGGAACTTTACATCTACTTCTACTTTATTAAGAGTTTTCATCCATAATGGATGTTAAATTACATCAAATATTGGTTCTAAATCTATGGAAAGGCTCATATGAATTCTTGGTTATTTTAAGTGACTCCAGATAACCAGAATTCTGGTTATCAGTTCCATATAATCAGCATCCTGATTGTCTAGTAATTAAATAGGATTTTTTAAAGTTATCTCTTTTCTAGAGTTTCCCTACTGGAGATTGATATATATATAGCAAAAAGCTACTGTAAATATTCAAGAAAATCTGTAAATCTCTAAATGTTCTGGAAGGCTACCATGTTGTACAATTCCAGAATCATCATTCCCATTCTATTCTCTGTAAATGGTGTCTCCTGGAGTAGAACTCAGAGGTCCTGATTTATATTTGTCTGTTTTTCTATATATCTACATGAGAATTCAAAAGCAGATCAGACGTAAATATTGATAAAAAATGACTTGGTAATTAAAAAGTAACCTATTGATTAGTGTATGCCTACTCAAACTATATTTTGCCTATTAAGGCATAAAAGCCTAAGCAGAGACATCCTTTTTGATAACTTCTGATAGCATTGTTTGGGTCACTTTCCTTACCCAGAGTTATCGATTTAGCACCTCATGCAAGCTAAACATTTTCAGAGGGGTTTGTTTTCTCCTTCTTTCTTGCCCTAGTGCTCCTAGTTGCTGCGGCTACTTAAAACACTGTCAAGGACTTCTCTCATTATTGGCTGCAGCCTGCTGAGGACATGCTCCCCTCAGACCAGCACTCACTTCAGCCAAACAAGACTTGAGGATGAGGCATCTGTGGTCCTGAGATGGAAATGAACCAGAATCAACAGTCAGTGGTTAGTTTGCTCAGCCTGTCTCATCTATACAAGAGTATTTGGGGACAAATTTGAAGTTTCTCTGATTTGTAAAGTGAAATTCCAACTTTTCCGTTATAAATCTACTTTTTTTATTTTTTATTTTCTTAATTTTTTGTTTATTGCAGTAACATTGGTTTATAACATTGTATAAATTTCAGGTGCACATCATTTTACTTCTATTTCTGCATAGATTACATCATGTTCACCACCCAAATACTAATTACCACCCATCACCACACACATGTACCTAATCATCCCTTTCGCCTTCTTCCATGCCTCCTTCCCCTCTGGTAACCACCAATCCAATCTCTGTCTCTATGTGTGTGTTTATTGTTGTTATTATCTACTACTTAATGAAGGAAATCATATGGTATTTGACCTTCTCCCTCTGACTTATTTCACTTTGCATAATACCCTCAATGTCCATCCATGTTGTCACAAATGCCTGGATTTCGTCGTTTCTTATGGCTGAGTAGTATTCCATTGTGTATATATACCACATCTTCTTTATCCATTCGTCCCTTGATGGGCACTTAGGTTGCTTCCAAGTCTTGGCTATTGTGAATAACGCTGCAATGAACACAGGGGTGCATGTATCTTTACGCATTGGTGTTTTCAAGTTCTTTGGATAAATACCCAGCAGTGGAATAGCTGGATCATATGGTAGTTCTATCCTTAATTTTTTGAGGAATTTCCATACTGTTTTCCATAGTGGCTGCACCAATTTGCACTCCCACCAGCAGTGTATGAGAGTTCCCTTCTCACCACATCCTCTCCAACACATGTTGTTTCCTGTCTTGTTAATTATAGCCATTCTGATGGGCGCGAGGTGATATCTCATTGTAGTTTTGATTTGCATTTCCCTGATAGTTAATGATTTTGAACATCTTTTCATGTGCCTGTTGGCCATCTGTATATCTTCTTTGGAGAAATGTCTGTTCAGGTCTTTTGCCCATTTTTTAATTGGGTTCTTAGTTTTCTTGTTGTTGAGAAGTATGAGTTCTTTAGATATTTTGGAGGTTAAGCCCTTATCAGATGTATGGTTTGCAAATATCTTTTCCCAATTGTTAGGTTGTCTTTTCGTTTTGTTGATGGTTTCCTTTGCTGTGCAGAAGCTTTTTCATTTGATGTAGTCCCATTTATTTATTTTTTCTATTGTTTCTCTTGCCTGGTCAGACATGGTGCTTGAAAATATGTTGCTAAGACTGATGTTGAAGAGCGTACTGCCTATGTTTTCTTCTAGAAGTTTCATAGTTTCAGGTCTTACATTCAAGTCTTTAATCCATTTGGAGTTAATTTTTGTGTATGGTGTAAGGTAAGAGTCTACTTCCATTTTTTTGCATGTGGCTGTCCAGTTTTCCCAACACCATTTGTTAAAGAGACTTTCTTTTCTCCATTGTATGTTCTTGGCTCCTTTGTCAAAGATTAGCTGTCCATAGATGTGTGGGTTTATTTCTGGGCTTTTGATTCTATTCCATTGATCTGTGTGTCTGTTTTTGTGCCAGTACCATGCTGTTTTGGTTACTATAGCTTTGTAGTATATTTTGAAATCAGGGAGTGTGATACCTCCAGCTTTGTTCTTTTTTCTCAAGATTCCTTTAGCTATTCGACGTCTTTTGTTGTTCCATATAAATTTTAGGATTCTTTGTTCTATTTCTGTGATAAATCCTGCATACAGAATTTCTTATTCAAAATAAATTTACATTTACTCCTATGTAAATTTACTCCTATGTAAATTTATTTTGAATAAGAAATTCTGTATGCAGGATTTACGGGCTATTAAAAATTTTAATGGGGGGGCCAGCCCCATGGCTTAGCGGTTATGTGCACGCACTCCGCTACTGGCAGCCCGGGTTTGGATCCCTGGTGCGCACTGATGCACCACTTATCTGGCCACACTGAGGCGGCGTCCCACATACAGCAACTAGAAGGATGTGCACCTATGACATACAACTATCTACTGGGGCTTTGGGGAGAAAAAGGGAAAAAAAAAGGAGGAGAGTTGGCAATAGATGTTAGCTCAGGGCTGGTCTTCCTCAGCAAAAAGAGGAGGATTGGCATGGATGTTAGCTCAAGGCTGATCTTCCTCACAAAAAAAAAAAAAAAATTTTAATGGGGGCAGAAGGATGAGGCCAAATAGATTAAACCAAAACTTTTGTGAAGCCCTATCAACATACAGTATCTAACGGGCAGATATCCAGTTTGAAATTGAAGAGGGAGAAGGACAATGAGGAGGAGGAAGAGAAGGAGGAGGAAACCACAAGGAAAAGGAAGGAGAAGAAAAAGGAAGAAATATGTACTGAATGCTAGAAAATACTGTTCTGCTTATAGAATGTAAATTTTCTGTATCCACTGGCATTAGAGAGGGAAACTGGGCACTAACATTGAATTTTTTTTTGTTGTTTTGCATAAACACAGTGGCCAATTGTTATTGACTGTAGGTATTAAGTTAGGCCATGTCTTCATGCTTTATCTCTCAAATCACTTTCAAGAATAAAGTCTTCAAGTTTTTAAGAAGATCCATAAACAGTAGTTCTGGAACAGTAACAGTGACACAAGGTGTTTTTAAAAATTGAGTGCTTTTCAAACCATTATTTTCAGATATAGGATAAAAATACATTTGATTTACTTTCTTTTTGTTTTTATTTTGTTATTGTTATCAAATTTTAAACATGATGCCACAAGTAACGGAAACTCTATAGTTATAAATTCTACTTAGAGAAAAATTTCTGATTTTAAATGTATATTGGATAATTTGCTTCCTACAATCACTTTTTGATAAAGGTATCTATTTCATAATTTTCTAACCTGTCAGATAGAGGAGTCATATTTGACTGCCCCATGATTAATGGTTACATAGTTGAGTCATCTAGCAAGATATCTAAAAAAAGTGAAGAGTCAATATAAAGAGCTAGATAAATGCAGAAGAATAGAGCTGTTTTGTTCTGTCTGCCAATACTAAAGCGTGTGGCTTTGTGCTGACTAGAGGCAGTTAGCAGAGTGAAATGTGTTGCAGCTTTTTTACTCCAAGCCTGACTTTCTGGTGAAGAATACAGAACCCAAAGGCAGCATTATGCTTAAAGCACATTTTCTTCTCTAGACCCTGACCTTCACTAACCACAATCTTTAGCTGCTGCCAACATTTTAGGCTAGAACCACAGATATATCTTTTTCCTTACGCAGTGGACCCTGGACTCAAATATTTCATTCTTGACTCTGGGACTCATTTGAAGCTTCAACTCTTTATGGAGCTGATGTTTTTCCACCACCTTTGGCATCCAATTTGGTTAGGGGCCCCACCAATGTCTCTCCTCAGCACCTTGGCCATATCACCCACTTTGTCATTACCTTCTTGGTTTTTAAATCTTGTCCCATCAAACTCTGTTTCTTGATCTTCAGGCCTGTAACCAGCACAATGGAAGGCACATACTAGGAACTCAATGCATGAGTTGAATGAATGATCATGTCTATGACTGGCCATTGGCATAGACACAGATACCATCCTGTTGGCCGATCTCCCAGAATTACTTCTTAATTAGCACTTTCTTTCTTCACTCAGGCCACTGGGGATTTTTCTCTGCTTTCTTCCCTCCTTCCCACAAACTGCATTTCTAAAGGAAATGGATAAGAAGGAGAGGGAAGAAATAGTGCAAAGGAAGAAGAAAAAAAGAGAAAGGAAATAAATTGGAAAAAGTAAAGTAAGACAAAGGGAAAACTTGTATCGAAGGAAAGTCAATATATACTTAGTTACTGGAACTAAGATCCTAGTATAGAAATAGTTGGAAAAGTAAACAGGCAATGTAAATTTCTGAATGGGGAGGGAGAACAAACGCAATACATGTATCTTTTCAAAAGAACTTTCACCAACATGGAAAAGAAGAGCATGAGCTTTAGAGTTAGTCAAATGTGGGCTTGAAATTTGTCTCCTATACTATCCAGATTTATGACCCTGGAGAAGTCACAGCTTCCCTAGTCTCACTGTCTTTATTTGTAAAATGCAAATAATGATGGGCACCCCGCAGGGTAAAATTCTTGTTAGGGTTAAAAGAGATAAAGCCAGAAAAATGCCCAGCACACAGAAGCTCAACATGGTCTTTTCCCTTCACTTCCTGTTTTACAAATCCTCTTCATTAAAGATGGTATCAATAAGCAGGTGACTTTGGAATTCTAGGCCTCAGTTGTGAGTTAATGGGGCCCTGAAGCAGAGTAGAAGCAGATTTCCAGGAGCAGCTAATTTAGCTGAGATAAATCATCAGTATTGATCAAAGGTGGTCACCTATGATGAAACTGATTATGCTTTTCATTAGGTTGAGCTTTAAATCCTGTAAGTTTGCCATTTTCTTTTTAACTGGCTTATGTATTGCCTGTCTCAAAGAACTTTAAAAAATGAAAGAGGCAATTTTTCTGTATTGAAAAATAACTATGAAAACAAAAACTTTTCATTAAAAATCATTTTCTTAGTACAATTATTATAAGACAATACTCATTGCATAACATAGTGCTGAGGAAAGTATTAGAAGAATAGAGAAACAAACCTATAATTACATTCATTAATCTTATTTTCAACATTTGGAAACGAATTGTGAAAGTTTTGTTAGGTGTCTAGACTTCATAAATGTTTCATCTCCCCAAAGATTATTTAAATTCCACTCAAATAGAACTAATTTTCCTCCTTTACATTATTTCTAATACTTTATAAGTTCCCATTCTTCCTTTGGGTGCCTGGAGGAAATCAGATGAAGAACGCTGAAGAACAGGAATTTTTCTGTTCTGTGACTAATGATAGTTATATGATTATGATCTGCCACCTCATATATTTCCCAGGTGCTTCCAGTGTACATAGCATTGAGGTTGCCAAGATACAGGTCAATGGAGGGAGACCAGCACTAGCCCTGTCCAAAGAGCCCTTGGGGAATTGACAGCTATTTTTCCTATACCAAGGAGTCTGGATTATGCCTGTTCCAACATTAGAAGCTTCCGAACACAGAACCGTTTAATAAGCTCCGTGATCTCTAAGAAACATTTGCCAGAAAGAAAACCTGAGGATCATGATTTCAAAGTGACTCAAACAGAGCTTTTTACTACAAAGTGTCTTTTCAATTAGAAGGCTGGAAATCAGACAGTGTGCTAAGATGTAAGGTAACGAGGGCAGGCAAGTTAGGGCTGCCTACCGCTGGATAGGACTGTTCCTTTCACGTTTAATTCAGCTTCTTGAAGAAACCTGGGGTGCAGCAGATACCAATTCCTTGCGTTTTCTCCCTCGTTTCAGCTTTGAGTGCTTTTATATAGTCTGTTATTCCTTCAAGTCCACTGTGAAGCAGCTATTAGTTTTAAAAGCATTTGTTTCCAAGAGGTAGACTTTTACCTCTCCCACAACAAGAAAATAAAATTACTAAACTCTGCAAGCTTGGGCCTGTTTCTAATCACGGGGAGATTAAAGGAGGGGGTCATTTGACAGCCCCTGTTTGCTGGAAACATCAGCTAATGACCTTTATTACTAACGACCTAGGCCCTCAGGCAATGAACCTAGACAACACTGATTAAGAGAGAAGCCTGCTGGGTTTTACAGCTATATAAAATAGAAGGAGTCTTTGTGTTAATAGAGAAGGGGTAGGACAGAGAAAGAAATGTAAAAGTGAATGAGCTATAAAAAAGATGGGCTTTTTCCTTCCCTTGTGTTACATCTTAGAAAATTAATTAGCAAATATGAAGGCTCAGAAGTATTTCCAATTACTGTGTGAGACTAAGTCTCTGGAATGGGCAAATCTAAAAAAAAAAATAAAAAAATTATCCACCCAATTCTGTGAACTTGGCCTGCACGTGCTCCAGAAAATGTGTCATTGTCTCAAGGCAGCTACATCAAGCACCTGAGACTTAGCAGAGCCCTGGCCAACTTCCCGCCTGACTTCAGTAGCGACTTGAGCCATTAATATAATAATAGCCCTCAGGGGTCTCTCCTGTTAAGTGCTTTCTGTTCTCCTGAAGTGGCACCAGGGGATGGCTCTACTGCTCCTCTTGGCAGGGTGTTTTTTGCACAGGCACCACCTGCTGCCTGAAACCCTTCCTTGAGATCACTGTCCACACTTGGTTTAACCGTTGCTAGTCCCTTTGTCTCTGTCCCGGGGCTTTAATGAATGCAGCCGGTTCATATCCCTGTTTCATCTTTAAAAGACTTTAATACTTAAACCCACATTGGTCTCAACTGTTCACTGATTTTAACTTGTAAGATGTCCACACACAGAGAAACTTTTGGTAGTTGAATTAGAAAATTCCCTTATTAAAAATAACTTGAAGTAGAAAGATTTCAAAGAAGTAGAAAAATAATTTGAAAGTTAAAAAACATAAAAACAGATTGAAGAAAATTAAAAGCACACACAATTCAAACGCCACCTATAAATAACCACTTTTAACAGTTGGTTATATTTCTAAAGAAATTTTCTTTCTAAAAAAATTGAGTTCACAGAATATATAGAATTTGTATACTGTTCTTTGTATTTAACAGTATTTGTATTGTGAGAATTTTCCTACGATATTGAAGACATGATTTTTATTGGCACTCCAATGTTACGCATGCAGAATATAGTACTCCAATAGATGTTCCAGACGAAAATAAGCAGATCAAACAGCTAGTTATTTCAAAACCAATCAGCACATAATTTATAGCTAATTGTTAAATTCTGCCTCCTGGTTAATATATGAACTGGTTGTATGAACTGATAAATCATCATTTCTAAGCTCCTAATAAAATTATTAATTTAATTAACTTATGACTTATTAAAATGTTCCTTATTTGAAGAATAAGATCTAGCATTAGATAGTTGTTGGGAAAAAAAATTAACTCTACCTTTATGTGACAATTTTATTGAGTGTATTCTATTTGAAAATCTTCAGAATGTAAAATGACTGAAATTGTTTTTCTCCTCCTTTGTAAAGATGTAGTTGAGTTCAACAATCATACCTCTGCCCCTGTCTCATTCATTCATTCAACAAATATTTATTACTGGAGACTCTGCTAGGTGTTGCCAGTACTGCATAAAACTAGGTAGAGAAGAGTTTGGCACACATGAGCTTGCATTCTATTAAAGGGAGAAAGCAAAATAAAGAAATTAGAGGAGAAAGAGTTATGTGCGAGACAGCTTTGTGGGAGGGTTGAGACTCAGCAGAGTCTGCCCTGAGGAGGTAACATTGAAGTTGAGACCAAACAAGGATGGTGAAGAAATGTGGGGAAAGTATTCAGTCAGAAGAAAGAGCATATGCGATGTCCTTGAGGCACAAAAGCTCCTGGTTTCTTTGGGAGACAGAAAAGAGGTCAGCTGCTAGGGACACTGAGAGGTAAGAGAGGGATTGATGTGATGATGGAGAGTGGACGGAGCCAGATTTATGAGTGCCTTACACGCCATGGTAAGTAATGAGGTGGGGGTTGGAGATACCATATGATTCTGGTTCCTCTTGGTTCCACAGGAGGGTGGGAATTTCCATTTCTGAGGAGGGAAACGAAGTATGAAGACTCTTATCTCTTTACCTAAGAGAAGAAATAGAGTATGTGTGACTCAGCCCCTTCTGCATCCTCATTTTGGCTTAAGAGCTCTCAGGATGGGTGTAATTCTCTCCATACCCTGTTCTCCATGAGGAAAGCCAAGGCCCAGGGTGCTTTCTAGAGACAGATCTGTAAGTCAGTCAGCTTCTCTCTGTGAAGCATTGATTCTGGATATTCATGTTTCTCTGCAGACTCATACATGCCCTTGTGTGGATGACGCAACGTCTAGCTGGGGGATGAATACATGTGTTTTTGCCATGTTATCTACCAAATATAATAAACATTTAGTGAGGCTGCCCTACTGCTTCAACATCTGAGCTCATTTAATCCTCACAACAATCCTAAGAGGTGAACATGATTATTTTTTCCTTTTTTATGGGAAATACAGAAATTGAGACACAACAACTATGTCAAGTACACAGCTATTAAGTAGCAGAGCTGGGATCTGAACCCAGGTTATCTGGCTCCAAAGTTTATGCTCTCAGCCACACTGCTGATGTTTCCTCTAGTCTGCTGTAGATTTGCAACACTTTGTAATAAAAAGTGTAGAGGCGGGCCCGTGGCTTAGCGGTTAAGTGCGTGCCCCGCTACTGGCGGCCCGGTTTCGGATCTGGGCACGCACCAACGCACCGCTTCTCCGGCCACGCTGAGGCTGCGTCCCACGTACAGCAACTAGCAAGATGTGCAACTATGACATACAACTATCTACTGGGGCTTTGGGGAGAAAAAGGGCAAAAACGGAGGAGGATTGGCGATAGATGTTAGCTCAGGCCTGATCTTCCTCACAAAAATATAAATAAATAAAGGCACTGCCTCTTAAAAAAAAAAGTGTAAATATATGTAGTGTGGGTAACAGACTCTAAGATGACCCCACATTATCTCTACCTCTTCGAGTTCACACCCATGCTTAGTCCCCTCCCCTTGAATGTGGAAGGTACATGTTACTTGCTTTTAAACAATAAGATATGCAAAAGGCTGGGATGTCACTTCTAAGATAGTAATTTCTGTCTTGCTGGAAGACATTCTTTACTGATTCTCCCCCTCTCTGGTTTTAATGAAGTAAGCTAGCCATTGGAAAGGCCCACATTGCAAGGAATTGAGAATGGCCTCTGGCCAAGACATTAACTCCACAGGCCTCTATCCCCTACTCCATCCTTTAACGAAGTCCAGAGTCAGAGTATCTTTCATAAATGCCATGGCCAACTTTGCGTATGCATGATTTTTAAAATTATTCCATTTACTAAAAAGATTCCCACTGGTTAATACCATCTGTTTAGTTGGTGGGTTAAGATGAGATTTTGTTGATTTAAAAATATCGTAAAGGGCAGTGTACTATTATATGCATAAACATAACTCCATCCCCTAAAGATTTTACTGCCATCACATGTAAGGTTTTGTTGTTGTTGTTGGCTTTGGTTAATATTAATAGGACGTTAGATGAAGAACACAGTCTAGAACATGACAGGGACCCAGCTGAAATAAAGCTTTTTATAAAGCTAATAAATCTTTAAAGGAAGAGGAAGTGTGGAAAATTCGAAATCCTGTCCACCAACTTACACAAAATACTCATTAGTGTGGTATGCTACAGACCAAGAGGAGAATAATGATTTTAGATGTTGAAGTCTGATCAGATATATAACCTCCAAGTGGAAGCTAGAATTTTAACATAAAATACTGAAATTATCCACAATGGATCACTGAGAAAAGTACATACGGGCAATTTGGTATTATATGCACTAAACTTAGCATTTCAAAACTTCCATTTATTATAAGGATATGAAAAAAGTCAACATTCTCAGCATTAAAAAGGTCAAACACATTATTAATCTAGATTTCATTTATACAGTGGATTAATTTTTTCCCCAAATAGAACTGCTACTTCTTTTTATTTTTTATCTTTGTGAAATGCATCACTGTACACCAGAGACCCAAGCCAAAAATCTAGACTCATTCCAGGGTTTTACTCTCCAGTTAGCCACTGCATGCACTCAAGGTCTTGTTGATTCAGCCTCCTTACAACACTGTGAAGCCACTGCTTTCCCATCGCTGCTGTAGATTGCTTTTAAATATGGCTTGCCTACACTTCTGAAGTATTTTCCAAAATTGTCTTCCTGCTTCTGTCTGTGCTCCCCTCACATCTATCCTCCACAATTGAAAACATGATATCCCTAAGATCAAGTTCAATCTTATTAACCCTCTTCCCCTTATTAACCCTCCTCCTGTAACTATGCAATCTTCCTCAAAGCCTTTTGACTAAAGTCTCAATCTTTCAAAATGACATACAGAGTCCTGTGGAATGACACACAGGGTCCTTCAGAATTCTACATCTTCAGCCATTTTTCTCCTAACATAGCCCATCCCATGCCATTACTTTGTCAAACTGCTTATATTTCCTTTTCTTGTCAGGCTCCCTCACTTCAGTCTGCATATTATTTGGTCATGCCATGCCTCTGCAATCCTTCTATTCCTGCTTGCTGTTCCTGGAAGACCTACACTGCTCTGACCAGCTAGAGAATATCTGGCCATCTTTCAACACTCAACTCAAGGTTTGCCTAATCCTTCCCCACCCAAATAGAATTGACCACTCCTAGACCTTTATCCACAGTCTATTTTCTACATATTTTCATAATCTGTAATACTTTTGTGCACTTATTTATGTGTCGTCAACCCCCACTAAGTCATAAACGTCTAAAGAAAAAAAAAAAGAGAGAGAGAGTTTGTTTTTGCATCCTGAGCCCTTAGAAACAGTGCCTTAAATGTTCATTCAAGGATTGATGTCAAAATAACGAATACATGGTCTAAGTTATTGCACTTACATAGTTTTGTTTATTATATATTTGATTTTTATTCGATCAAAATATCATAAGGTGATCAAAATATAGATAAATGTAGGAATAAACATATTTAAAAGATTATCCACTGTGATGTTTTCCTGGATATTCCCCCTTCTGTTTTGCTTTATGTCTCATTTCGAGCAGCTAAGCTTTTGCTCCCAGTACCTCATGGGAGAGATGAAAGGAGGCAGAAAAGAGATTTGTCCTGCCTGTTGTCTTCCAAGAGACTAGTTCCCACAATAAATGGAGAAATACTATGTATACAATAAATATTTAAGAGGGATAGATTGAAGAAGAGAATCTCCATGCTCACCTCAAATGAAAATTTTCCCTTGGAAAAGAGGCTAGTGAAAGATGGGACACGATGAGGATAGGATACTGAAATGGGTGATTTCCTCCCAAACAAAGACAGTTTGAACCTTACTTTCCAGGCAGCACCATGGAAATTGAGAGAAAAGGCAAGCCCTTAGACAGACTTTCAGGGATTTCTATGCCTTAGCTTTGCATGGAAATAGCAGCATGATTCTTGTGCCTATGAAAGTAGCATGGAAGTACAGGAAATAGAGGAATAAGAAACAAGAATAAGAGATGCCTACGTGGCAATGTATATGGATTGGTAAATGGGTCTAGATAAAACAATGGATGTCACCCATAAAGAAAGAAGACATTGGGGACCCAATGTTTCCCTTCAATGCCATATCCTATGTAAGATTTCCCAAAACTTAGCACTACCTTGGAGAAAGGGAGGGTTGGTTATATCTATATAACTTTATAACAAATAAAGTTATGTTTCAGCCATATTGGCAGAAATTTAGATGAATTATAGAAAATAAACAAACATAAAACAGAGATTCCTATCTGCTACATAAATTTGAGACAGAGTCTAGTCTCAGCCAACTAATTGATTTATTTATAGCTGATTCTTTTTCCAGTTGTTTTAATAACAATACTCTTCATTGAATGCCACATCAGTCACTCAGGTGATTGAGTCAGCCATTCACATCAACATGACTGACAAATTTTCAATCTGGTAACTTTTGCCAATTAAATATAAATGCATATGCCTCACTACCTGGCACTATGATGTTTATGGGTACTCAACTTCAGTTAATTCTTGGCTTGATTTCCATTCATCATATTTTAAGGAATTCACTGTGTGATTTTACACGAAAAATCTTTAGAAAGTTCCACCACCCTCTCTGGCTCAACTGAGAACTCATGACTGATTTATACCTTACTCAGAGAACTAATTGCTGTATATCTTACAGTAAAGATCTGTGTGATTTTCTTGTTTTATGTCCTGACCTGGAAGCTCCTGGAGAGTGTATTTATTTTTGCGTGTTAAATTTTTGTATCTCCCATGGAGTACAGTAGACCTGTTTAAAGGTTGAGGTGCTCAGTAAATATTTATTGAAAAATGAAAAAAGAGTCAATTATATTCTACGAGGCCAGAGTCACAAACGCATATTAAAATAAAAAGGATTCATGCCTATAGCCAAGGAAGATGTTAATATAAAAACTGATTCCTTCTTAAATAATATTTCAAATCTATGTATTTTTAATAACAAAATGTCCTGGTAATTTGCAAATTCTTTTGAAAGTGACCTGTTCTATGTGTAATATTTTAAGATATTTGTTGAGCTTTTTGGAAGTTACATATCCCTTTGGAAAAATCTTCAACTAGATAATCATGCAGTGAGCTAGATAATCCTCCCTGAGGGATGTTTTCTCTTTGTGTATGTGGGAGTCTGAGTAATGTTCTCTTGAAGATTGTCTTATACCATGAAGTAAGGAACTGCGTTCAGTACCAGCTGCAATCTCCACATGGTTTTCTGCTCTAGTTTCAGAAAAACACATTGAAATAGACACTTCTGAACATGATGAATGCTGGGATCACTGTAGCAGAGTCCCGTGCTCTGTAGGAAAGGATGCAGACAGTCAGTCAGACGGAGAGTTTAAAAGGGCATCCTGGCCGCCGAAGTAATCTGAAAACCATCAGAAGTGATAAATCCAGCGATATTCCCAGGTCATGTTCCAACTTCACAGTTTGAGTATAACCAAAGTGCAATTTCTCATCCCATTTCTCTCCTACACATTATCAAAGTATGGTTTCCTTCTTGACAATATCACTTTTTGTTAACTGGGATTCTACTCACCCACTCATACCAAATATTGAACTATACTAGTTCTTTTTTTATTCATTGCCCAAAATGAAATTGCATTTACATTGTATATAATTTACATGTTCAATGTTGTCTTGTTATAATTCTGTCCAATATTTTTCAGATGTATGCATGCCCCCTGCCACTCATATATATTAACAGTGTCTGCCTTGCATTATATCTACCAGATGTCCCAACTAAGCTGAAGAAACATGACAAATGAAAAATATGATTTGTTTTGTATCATTAAGGCCTGGTAACAGATTGCTATCCCCTAAAAAAATAATTTATTGACTCTTTTCATATTTTTTCAGTAGCTACTCTGTCCTGGGCACTGTGATAGGTACTAGAAATACATCTGATTGACTTACACTAAAAAACCCTAAATGCCTACTAATGACTCAGAATGAGGACACCCATAGTGATGATGATGAGGGCTTCTGAGTTAAATGGCAGAAATTTAGGCATGCCTGACTGACCCCTCTTCACATTCTCACTGAAAAACAATGCACAACAAAAGGTGATATGGAATGATTTAACATCAGTGGCACAATTTTTTTTTTAAATCTGGCAAATATCAATAGAACCTCCACTAACCAAAGTTCTGATGAAGCCTTGAGGCAAAACAGCAGGTGCATACAAAGAAAAATTGTGATATGTTTCTGTTCACACACCAGGATTGCAATCATTCACCCCCCACAGACCCAGACTTGTTTGTGGCCAGAGGGAAATAAGTCACTCCCTTATAATGCTGAAACTAGATTAGAGAGCATTCAAAGCTGTTTCAACTCTTCTCTCCGCCCCACACCTCTTTTTATACAGTAATTCTTTCCTGCTTCAATTTCTAGAAATGTGTTGTATTTGAAGGAGGAAAAAAGACGCATGTTAGTGCTACATGTCTGGCAATAGCTGTCAGGGACTACACCTTGCCGAGGCATAGGAGCAATACAATCTGGCCATTGTCGCTTACCATTTATTATCCTGGGATGAGACACTCTATAAAGTCCTTCAGTTCAGAAATAGGCAATTTCTGGTACAAAATTAGCATTCTTATTGCTTCTGCTTTTTAAATATTATAAACACTGAAACAAGTAAGATAACAAAACAAGATCTTGAGAGTTGTAGGTCAAAATATTAATAGCTGCTGTCTCTTTTTCATCCTGGCATTTTCTTTATTTTTCAAATTTTCTAATAAAAACTTGCGTTATTCTTGAAGTCTTGAAAAACTAAATGCTCTCCAAAATAATGCTGAGAACCAATTTAAACTAGGCCAGTCTTATGTTGTCAACAGATTCTAGGACAGCTGGGATCTTGCTCTATTGGATTTGATTCAAAGATGATGTAGAATTTTGTGTTCGACACAGGAGTTGCCATATGAGTCAACAGACTTTGTGACCTTGCTGAGACTTGAACTACATAGGCCGGCTCCACCAAGTTCTTGAAATATCTACCTCTGAGGAAACTCAGAGTGAAATAGGAATTAAAACAAACAGTTTACCAGAACATAGTGACTATTAGAGTAATCCTCAAGAAGGTGAGAGTTAGTTCATTTCATAAAATCTCTACCCCAGACAATAGATAATAGAATAATTTTTGATAATAGTATCATTGATATGCTATGACAGATTTAATTTCAAGTTTTAATTCAAGGTTTATATGAAATAGGAAAAATAAACTTAGGTATTCAGGTGGCTTGTACAAGGGTCAAATAGATTTCAGTTTGTCTTACAAGCAACAAAAGCAGATGAAAAAGTAAACAAATAATGACAAAGACAACAAGAATAGCAATAATAATAATACGTGAGAATAGTAATACAAAACTTTGGATGATTACTAAAAAAAAGAAAGACTCCATCTCATTTAACCTTCAAAACTGTCCCAGCCTGTTCCTTCCAGCAATCTTATGAATAGCCTGGCGTGTGCACCTTTTGATTGACATTTCGCGTAGTTTACGTGTAATTGGCAAGATACGCTACCTCCGTATCACCTGCCTCAGATGTAACCTTTTCCTTCCGGGTGGATAAACTACCTCACTCGCTATGAATCTTCAGCTACTCAATTGTTGGAAATTAAAAAGCAGCCCATATTCTGAAAGTGTAGTGAAGCAAGGCCTTGTCACCGAGGGAAAAAAAAAAGATTTAAATTCTGTCTGTGCTCAATGGGTCTGTCAGTGGATTGCATTTCTTTCCCTGGAACAAAAAAAAAGATATAACCAAAGACTGTATTAATTTGCTCCTAGAGACTGAATGAACCAAATCACTGGACTTTGCAAAATCCTATTGTTTTGCAAGTCTTACTGACACCTGGTGGCTAAATCGCAACAGACTTCGCAATAACCGAAGATGAGCTATTTTTGTGATAAAACTTAATCCAGGATTTGCAATACACTTGACACTGAGGGAATGCTAAACACTTGACTCGTCTAAGCAGACTAAGAAATTCAGAGTCAAAGCAAAATCTTGTAATTTATTCATGTTCAAAGACACTCATGGGTATTCATTTTCAAGTTTTCACATCTGTTTTCAAGACCTCAATTCATCTGCTGTAAATTACTGTGTGGAGAAAATCTGAGAGGTTGGAGGTTGAAGCAAAATCATCAAGAGATCTTAGTGATCTTAAACAGATTTTGGCCGATTTTTCTCTACATGTAGACGCTCTAATAGAAGGACTAACATTTAAAAAAACCATTCAGTGTTATGTGGTAGGTGTCCATTTTGTGCTCAAGTTATTTGTTTTTTCCTTTAGATAACAAGCAACATATAAATCATATAAATTCACAGCTCAGAGAAACTCTACACATTGAATTATTGAGAGACTAAGGCCTTCCCATGGTATAATTTTAATCCAGTGGCTCTCAAACTTTAGAGTGCTGAAGAATCATGGTATTATTTTAAAATGCACATTGACAGGACACACCCCTAAAGCATCTGGTTCAGACTGAGTAGATCTTGGGTGGAGATCAGGAAGATGCACTTTTATCCTATCTTTGGACTTGTTATTAGAAATCTCATTGGAGTCCCTCTCCCATCCTTCAATTTCTTCTGGTCCTTCTCTGATTCTCAGCATCCTGATTGTTTTTGTAATCCCCCCCTTACTGATCTACCTCCCACCTGGCATACATTTCTACTTCTAATAACATCATCCCGATTGTCCCTTAGTGAACAACTTCTGAAACTTCAGTCATGTTGAGCCAGTGTGATTCTGAAAAGCCTCGCCCCATGGCTACTTGATGATTGGGCATATGAGCCAGGCCTGGACGAGGAGGGTGTTCATGTCCCAGACCATAGTGATCAGTTCAAGGATGGGTAGGTGACCTGGATTTAAAGGAGACTTTTATCATGGGAATTGTTGAGAAAGAAGCACCGTCTCATTGGGGTTAGTTAGCTGGTAGAATACAACCTTGGAAATTGTGTTGGCAATCTGTGTCACTCCATATGAAAAATAAAATCACACACATAAGAACAGAGGTAAGAGATGATGAAACATAGCTTTGTGCAGTCATTGTTTGAGCACCTGGATCCAGCTGTGTCTGAGGCTAGATGGGCCACTACCTTTTTCTGTTACATGTATCCATAAATTCCCTTTGTTGTGTTTCTGTTATTTACATAAACAGATCGTGTAGTTCCAGTTTCCTGGCATGTGGGTTACCTCGCCTTTTTATTCCTCCTCCATTTCATGGACTTATCAGCCTGAGGTAAAATTGACTATTCTATGCTCAATTTATGATCCAGTTATTTGATCCTCCAAAAGAATAAAAAAAAAAAATGTCTGCCATGGCTATAATGTTTTCAAAGCCTTAACCACCTCATTATATTCAGAATAGTGTAAAAACTTCATGATTTGGCTCCAACCTCAACTCATATCACTGCCCCTGTTGCTCAAATACTCTCCAGCCAGCCTGGATTTTCTTCACCAGGTCTTCCTTCATCAAGGTTGATTGTTGTCATTATTTTTTAATGCACTATTCGTTCTGCCTGAAATGCACCTCCTTTCTTTCTCCACATCGATAATTCCTTGTCACCCTGCAGACCACAGTTTAAATGCCATTTTGAGCAAGACTTTCTATAACCAGCTCCCCTAAAAGTTGTTCTCCCTGTTATTGTGTATCATTGCTTCCTATTCTTTTCCTTTACTGCATTTTTCATAGATTTCAACTATGGATTTATCCTTTTTTGCTTGTTTAATGTTATTCCAAGACAGCTAAAACTATGTGTGTTTTGTCAAATACCAATAATAGGTACTCACAAATGGTATGTTGAATGGATTATAGAAGTTTTGTTTTTTGTTGTTTTTTTTTAAATAAGGGTAGTCTTGCACAACTCAGTTAAAAGGAAACATGAAACATATTATATTTAAGTTAGCTTTTACCCCAAAATAACAAATTACTATTGAGTTTTACTGTTTTCTGGAAAGTTAGCCTAAGTCTGGTTAACATACCACTAAAATTTAGCTGCAGCATGCTAATCCATATATTTTAACTTTATTGAAATTGTTAGAGATGATATTAGTTCATTCAGTTATGCAGTTATCAAAACTTTGCTACAAGTATCCATATGGTTAATGTTCTATAGTTTTAAATGACTATTTGTACATCTCCATGCACCCCAAGATTATTCACACCTGCTATGGATAATACCAAGATGACCTATGCTTATACAGCCTAATGGCTGGGAGGAGAACCAACTAGCTCATTGTTCCTTTCTCTCCCTTGAAGAGGTGGTACAGGTACTCTCTATCAATATCTCCCTTACTTCAATATCATATAAAATGATCTCATTCACGTATATTCTCTTTGGTTTTTGTCCTCCAACTTTTGCTCAGTTATATAAATTCATGCATATGCTTATTTTTTAAAAAATCAGTTGTAAGCCAATAAAAGACTGGAATCACAATTAATAAATATAAATTTCTTTAAAATAATTAATTTTTCTTTTTTTGTGTGTGAGGAAGATTAGCCCTGAGCTAACATCTGATGCCAATCCTCCTCTTTTTTGCTGAGGAAGATTGGCCCTGCACTAACATCTGTGCCCATTTTCCCGTACTTTATATGGGACGCCGCTGCAGCACGGCTTGAGAAGCTGTGCGTCAGTGAGCGCCCGAGGTTCCCAACCTGCGAACCCTGGGCCGCCAAAACGGAGCGTGCGCACTTAACCGCTATGCCACTGGGCCAGCCCCTAAGTAATTTTTCAATAATTAAAGAAATCACTTTTGAAATGAAATTATACATGAAATAAACAAATAAAAAAACTCAAAACAAGGGCTGTTGATTTTTCATGTCTATCTGAGGGCTCAGAACCTCATCGTACTTGCTTCAAGGACAAGCATCCAAGGAAAATTGGAAAATTTCCATTATATGTCTTATTCATATATTTTATATTTATTATTTGTACCACAACTGTATTTTATTTCACTATTTCAGTATTACTTCTGTATTTTACTTACATAGAATGTAGCTTAGTTCTTTTCTTCTCATTAAGTTCATTCCCTAGTATTAAACATAGTTTTCTATAGGAAAATGCATTCAAAATATCAGGCAATTAATTTGAGGATTTTTTTTGTGGGGTTGGGAGAAGATAGCCCAATCTCATTACAGATAACCATAAAAAAGCTCAAGATAAATCCAAGGATCTGAGGATTAAGGACACATAATGGATTATTGAACAAAGATATTTAAATAACAACAACTTTGGAAAGGGTTAATTTATCAACCCCGTTTATTTAAGTTTAGACAAATATCTAGTACAACACTGAAATGGAGGTGTAAGAGGAGGCGTGCATGTATCGTTCCCGACTGAAATAAGATAGCTCTCAGTGTATCACCAGAAGATATGATTTTGCAATAATTTTCTGAGAGTGCTCATTATCCTATTCTTTGTTTACAAAAAGTTTTTTTCAGTAATAGGTACTAAAATTCATAACATGATGTTGGATATCTATCAACATGATGATATTATTTTATTTCCTCTTTAACTTGTTAATATAGTAAATTACATTATTAGATTTCCTGATATCAACTCATTTTTGAAGTCAGAAGACTACTTCATGAAGTGTTTTTCCTTTAACACAGTGATAGGCTGTATTTCCTAATACTTTATTTTGAATCTCATGTCTTTGCTTATGTATGAAAATGTTCTACATTTTTTTTGCATTATTTTTGTTGGTTTGGTAGCAAGGTTTTGTTCAACTTGTAGAATTAGTTGGAAGATCTAGAAAATTTAAACTAAAATAAGAATTACAGCTTCCTTGAAAGGTTAGTGGAATTTACAGTTTCCACGTTGCATTTAATTTTTTTTTAACCTGTGTTGTCCCCAACTTCATCCTTCAGTAAGTTCCTTCAGCTTAGAGACCAGGTCCTGCACCTTTGTACATCCAATATTTAGCATAGATTTGCCACATAGCAGATATTCTGTGAATTTATGTTCAGTGAATTAACTGAACAGTTAGAGAATTCTTTGGATCTGACCAAGTACCAATAATGAAAGGAAAAGCTTTCTTTAAACAATTTTCCAAATTCTGTGTAAATTTTCTCCCAAACAATAAATGATCCTTCTGCTTTAAGATATAATCAACATATGGAAAGACTTTTCATAAAACAATATTGTTACCTAAATACTATCCTCCAACTCTTTGGAATTTTTTTGGTTTCTGTTTCAGCTAAGCTGTCATGTTTCTTATTCCTTTTCTGCAAAACGATTCTCTTGTGTAATTCAGAGAGAAGAGAAGCTTCCTCTGTTCAAACAGCAAGATGGCCCACTGTGCCATATAGGCAGTCAACTCACATCAACTGGAGTTCAATCATCACAGTAAGGCAACCGAAGAACCAACCTGCTGAAAATAAGGAGGACTAGTTAAAAAAAATAATATTTCCTGCAAAAGATTTAACAAGAAGAGGTTATAATGTACCATATAAACAGCAGTGTTTTGTTCCAAGGTCAAATTCTGCCGCTTCTTGAATCTCTCTCCAATCTGACTTTCATTCAGTTTTCACACGTCTTGAATATCACAAGGTACGGCCATACAGTAAGCATTAAAACGTTAATTTTGTCGTTTAAGAAATGATAGACTTCAAGAGGAAACAGTGAGATAGAGAAGACAACCAAATTTTGCATATACGAAAAGATGTAAAATGTTTTCAGAGGCCTGGAAATCTCTACCTGTGTTCTCTTCTTTCGAAAACAAAGGAACTGAAAAAGAGTGGGACTATAATGATGCACATATATTTGTTACTCACGTTTTGGAGATGAAACCTTAATGATTTTTTCTTCTATTATTAACAATTGAAATTTTTAGCATACTCTTGAAAATAAAAACATGCATAATATTCAAAACGTCTCCCTACCATATTCCACCATACATTTTTCTTCCCTCTGTTAAAGGTACTGAGCTCTTCCTCCTTGAAGACTCCTTAAGCTCTTTCGTGGAATAGACTATGTCTTCTTTACCTTTATGTTCTTTAATATGCCTAGCATAACGCCATTCATGAAGTAAAACATTCCATAAATATATTTGAAATTTCTTCTTAAAAATTATCAAAAATATACCATTGTAAAATAATGACATTGAGAGACCAAATTAAATGAAAAGTTTAAAAGATATATCAGAACCTAACAAATCATATAGGAAACATCACTGACTGTGCCAACTTTAAGTAATAGATTTCTCTCTTTATAATGTAACTGTTTCTCATTGGCTTGGTCACGCAAGGCCAAATATCTCATTTGTCATTGTCCAACCCCTTTCCTCCAAGTACTTAAATGTTCCTACAGATTTTTTTTTTTCCCTAGATCAGGAGTTCCAGCAATTGGAATTGCTAATTAGAAAACCACAGGGAGATCAAAGTTTAGGTTTACATAGGTTTCCTAAATGTAAGAATTTTTCATGATATGCTAAACAAAAAAAAAATAAATTACATTGGCATGACAGGCAGATTTTAGGCAAACGGACACAGATGGGAAGTTTCAGAACTTTATAAAACCCTTAAACAGACATTTTTCTCCCAATTTTTTTATTTGGTGATTAAGATCCATTCTATAAAGATTGAAGTCAAGGGAATTATTCACATATATACTTAGTTCTATTGAAACAGTAGGCTGAAAATCTTTCTCACTCTATTTTTCCACATTATAAAGTGCCCCAAGCATTGTAGTAATTTCCCCCATTGGAATATAAAAATTGCGTTATATAAACTCTGACTATATAGTTGCTGAGTTAGGTTTTAGGATTTTCTCTTGGGGCATTATAATAAGCTAAGTGCCTATAGTTGTCTTAAAATTCATTGTTCAACCACATAAGCCTCTAATATGACAAATCTCATTATTTTATGGCTCTTTTGTCTAACCCTAACAAAAATTTTTAAAAATCATTTTAGCTTCTTTCTACATGGAAGCAAATATTTATTTCAGGAAAACACAGTCTTTCTTGGTAAAAGTGTCATGCCAAATGGAATGAACCATGTTTCTGTGAATATTTTTGAACTCTCTATAGCTTGTTTTGGGAGTTGTCAGTTAATTTATTGGATGACTATTGCATGTCAGGCTAGGGATTGGCAATAAACCAAGTGGTGAATAATCAACGGTGTTGAAAGATATAAGAGAAAAATGTTTTGTTGAGGAAGGTAGGAGTAGGAGAGAGAATTAGATAGACACAGAGGGCCAGGATTTGCATCACTCAGGATATTCAGTCACTCATTACTCTCCCTTACCAGCAGGAATATACTGAGCGAGACTAGAAATCAAGAGTAGCCAAGTGTTCACTATCACAATTATATTGGTTGTCCACAAAGATGCGCTCCTACAGAGAAGGATGGATGAAATTAGTTTGCCTGTAATTTATTCAGTGGTAAAGTGTAGGGAAAATTCACTAAGTAAAAGGGATAGGAATAGCTTGCAGAATTGAAAATGGTGGTTCAAGTGTTTTACTTTTTACTGCTCTATGGATCTGGAGTACTGGTATTCTGTAGAAAATGCCCTAGCTTACCAAAGTCAGACACTTAGAACTGGACTTATGATTACATTTTTGTTTTCTGAGCTCCTGGATAACTGTCGTGAAGGCAGAAACAGCAGTTGCCATGTTTATTTCTTCCTCCAAACCATAGTGCCCAGATTCACACGGGGCTCAACACATACTTATTGAATAAATGAATAGGTGAGTTAAAATCCAGTCTATGAGTTGCATCATTTCCTTGTTTAGATTAAGAAAAGAGAGAAGCAAAATTTTAAAATGTTGATATAAATTGAAAATTAACATTTCAAAAACTGCTTTTTCACTAGCTAGCCAAATTTCTAGCTGGATCAAAGCTAAGTAGTGAAACCAACTTGTGAGGATAGGTTTAGTAATGCAAGTATAGGCAGCACAATTGTGTGAATAGCATCATTATGATCTTTTTCCTTTTTCTTCACTCACATTTAGGAAACTATCAAATTACATTCTGGCCTGCACAAGATAATGGGCGAATGGGGTGCCCAAAGAACATGGCATTCATTACTGAATTTGAACAGTGTGATAAAATCTCATGCACCTTAATAAGTCCCAGAATAGCACATGTCCTAATATTGAAAATGAAGCATTAGCTGTAAAGCATTATCATGCCAGAGAGCTTTGTTAAGATGAGATTTTAAGAATCTTTAAATAGCTGATATTTAAAGAAATAACAGCATTATAATTGGGAGATACTTAATTCAGTTATGTATGTACTCTCCAGACTAATGAAGTACTTTTGAGAGAGAATCATGGTACATTTGGACGATAAAGTAAAATTGATTAACTCAGTGTCACAGGACAGAGAGATTTCAAACACAAAAAGTGTAATGTTACCTGAGCATGAGCCAGTAACTCAGTTTTCCAGACGTAGACCTAGATGATAGCTGTAATTCATGTCATTTTATGACATTTCATGGAACATTTGGTCATTATGACATTTATGATGCAATGAAACAGGTCATAAAATGCTGTAAATTGTTGGGAACCAAAGACATTCATATTTGATGGGCATTTTAGTTTCTATCAAGATGTTAGTAGGTTAAATCAAAACTCAACTTAGAGTTGAATGATTAAGTTTTAGTTTAGGTTTTTCTTTTTCCTTCTTCCCTCCCCAAATCCTTTCAATCTTTCTTTCTGTCCTCTCTCTCTACCCCTCTCTCTCTCTTCTTTCTTTCTATTAAATCAGATGAGCAGTACAGAAGGACTATAATTTTAAAAAGAGATTTTTTTTCATATTTTCTATTTCAGTATTTCTAGAGAGTGAAAAAATCTATAAGTATTAGTTTATATGAATGAGAATAGCAAATACAGAAATTGCAAAATACATGATTGTCAGTTCATTTGTATACATCTTGTGCTCAGGTAAAATGTGGAAGATGCATAATTTCTAATAGTAAGTGATGACTGTGTTTTTCATAAATCTGGTAATATTATTTCCTGAAAACTTTTTTTAGCAACTACTGTAAGATTTTTTAAATGTCAGAATTGACCTTCTTGAATTATGCATGAAATTAATACAAAAGTATTTTCCAGGAAGTAGACTTAAAATGCATAGTTATTCATTTTAGGAAGAGAAAGACAAATATATGCCAGAGAGCATTTTTACTAACAAGCTTGGTTATTCTTTTAGATCTTCTTACTTCTTTGTTTAGGTTAGTATTTAGAAAGATACTAGAGTATCATTTGAATATTAAAGTTTGATATAAGATTCATTATCACCATACTGTTCCAAAAATATAATCAGCCACAATGCTCAATCAAATCTATTAGTATAAGTATCCAGCCGCTATAATATATGAAGGCAAATAAGAGTATTGCTCTTATTATCAAGGATATGATGGTGCTCAGGGAAAGTTACCCCAGGAAGCACCACTCTGGTATGTGGATTATTTCGAGCTGAAGACAATAAAGACTCAGAAAACTCGGAAGAATATTTGAGTTTCCCCTCCCAAACTGCCTAAAAAATTTAAAACAAAAGATCTGTTTCAGGAAGGAGTTATTATCATGATGGTTGTAATGATAATGTAAAATAGATGTTACAATAGGAAAGGCACCAAGCCCCTCGTATCAAAAACTCTCTCTCTCCCTGGCCACAATCTCTATAGATGGCCCTGAAAAGAATTGTCAGACAAACATTTGCATTTCTATCTCCATGTGAATTGTCTTCTTGCCCTCTGAAATCCCAGACCACTACCCACCCCCAACACCTTCCTCACCTTTAGTTAAAATACTTAAGCAAGCAGCTTAGACAGAGGGACGAGCTGCTCATTTCTGAGTTTCTCCCATGTATACATGTTATTAAACTTGGTATTATTTTCTCCTGCCAACCTGTCTTGTTGATTATTTGGCCAGCCATAAGAACCTTAAGGAAAAGAGCAGAGGGGGATTCTCCCTCTTCCCCCCCTGACAGTTTTGGCGCAGTCGGCAGGATCCCCACTGGCTGGCAAGTTGCCTTCTCTGGCTAGAAGACCGGCCTTCTCCCTGGACTACTGCAGATGATGAGATATGGGAACGCCTGACGAAAGCCGTCAAAAGGTAAGACTTCTTACCACGTCAGCCTCCTGGAATCTCCATCTGTGGAGTCCGGTGGAAAGAAGTAGTGAGAATTTTTTTCTCTTTCTAAATTTAGATTGGCAGGAGAAAATATTTGGGAAACTAGTTTCTTGTGCTTTTAGTGACTCTAGTAAATTTGGTAGAGTACACTTGGTTTTGATCTTGATCCCTTTCCCTCCCAGAGATAGTCTCTGTTTTTCTCTTTTGTCTCTGTCTTTTGTGTTGTGTGTCATAAGAAGGAAATACCATAGGGTAGAACGCAGGCATAGGCCCTATAGCCTGCTGTCTGGGCCAGCCCCACAGACTGGTGAGTTTGTGGGTCTCACCAGACCGGCATCTATTTAGACAAACATTGCTGTGGGTTAATATGCACATGAAGTGAAGCCCATTGCCAAGGGCATCTTGGAAGCCAAAAAGGCCCCAAATTTGGTGGGCACGGGTCCAGCAATTAAGAGCCATTAGGGCACTCGCCACCTTCAGAAGACTCCCGTGACAGGATAAGTTGGGTCACGGAACAGGGTAGATGGCACAGGTCCCCCGCCAACTGCAAGAAAAGATCCGTGCAACGACGAGGTACTCTGTAAAGCACACCATCCCCAACCCCGCGGCACCTCCTCCCTAGGTATTATTCTGGCTCCAAGAGACCTAAGGTGTGGCTAAAGCTGTCATTGTGCATATAAGAAAAAAACTGGATGAGGTTTTTCCTTCTGTCTTGTTCTGTGTCCTGAGAACTTGGCTTTGTGACCAGTGAGAGTATTCTCCTTGGTCTCCACCATACGGAAGGTGCATTTACCGGGGTGTCCCTTGGTGGCCAGTCGAGTAGACTGGGGTTCCGAACTGTCTCTTTGTCTGGCTGTGCCAAGCTCTCAGGGGAGTTTGTCATAAAGGGCCCAGTCCACAAGGGCTTTTGTCATCTTAACCTTCGTTGCTTGTTAGTGCTGGAAAAATCCCATTCCAGTAGCGCCTGCCCGGTGTCACAGATTAGCGGCTCTGTAACTGGAGGCGTCCCACGCTATTGTGGGCGACCAGAGACACCATTTTCAGTACACCATCCTTACCGCCTGTGCAACGAAGGTCCTCACTTTCTCTGAATATCTTTGGGAGTGAATTCTGTGGATCATGGGGGCTACATCATCTGCACCCTCCTAGGGACGACTCTTGTGTCCATGGTAAAGATTTATTCTAAGCGTGGAAAGTTACCTCCGGGTCTTTCCTTAAAAAGGCTTATTGGATTGAGTCACTATTGGAATAAATACACAAATGAAGATCCTACTCATCAATGGCCAGACGATGGATCTTTTGAATTGGAAAAACTTCTATATTTGAAAAATATTTTAGAGAGCTCTCATCCCAAGCAGCTGCCTTATTGGTATTTATGGGAAGATCAAATTGAAAAGAAAACCCAGAGAAATATAATGGCTAGCCTTAGGGAATCTCTTAACAAAATGAAAGAACAAAAGTCTGAGTTAGAACAAAGATTGAAAAGTAAATTTACTGAAAATTCCCTTTCTCCTCCCTCCTACACTCCCTTATATCCCCAACTCCTTGTCCCTGACTCCCCAGAAGATCTTTTGGATCTCTGGGCCCCTGGTCGAAACCCTCCCCCTCAAGACTTAGCTCCTCAGCCACCTCCTCAGCCAGTTCCCTTAGGTCCCAGAACTCCAACTTCTCCGAAGGGCATTCAGCTGCCTGTTTTAACTTCTCTCACTGTTGAAGACTTACAGGGGGTGCTTAGGCCTGACTTCCAAGCGAGGGGCACACAGGTTACTTGTGTAAATGCTGAAAACCAAGAAGTAAATTTAGTAGAAACACCCAGGGAAGGCAGAAAAGTTCGTTTTGCTGTGTCTTACAACTCCTCCTACTTTCCAGGGCTCTGTAATCAGGCTCTGTCAGCTTCAGACATTCCTATGCAGTGTCCATTGCGGATGTATCCTGGACCTCCACCACAGAGAATTCATGTCCCCTGGACAGCAGCTGGTCTATTAAATTATAAAACTCTCTTGCCTCCATTGTCAGAAGACCCTACTAAATTTAGAGAGGAATTAGAAAGATTAGTGGCTATTCATAACCCCATCCACAGAGACCTTGACTGGCTGCTAAGGGGTGTGCTTCCAGCCCATGACTACACTGTAGTTATCAGACAGGCCAGACGGCCCCCTGGAGAAAACCCCCCTCATAGAGGAAATAGATGGCCAGACCCTCTCCCAGGCCCTCCTGCAGATGACCAGGAAGTGGCACAGCTAGAGGCTGATATTCAAGGTTTAATAGGAGGGATTCTAGAGGCGTTTCCTCCTAAAATTCATTGGTCAAAAATTGAATTATGCACTCAGAATGAGGGGGAACATCCTAAAGCTTTTGTTGAACGGTTTATTCAGACTTTCCAAAGACACACTGCATTGAATCCGGAAGCCCCAGAGCATAGGAATCTCCTAATTTCTGCTTTTGTTGGAAATTTTCTTCCTGATATAAAGAAACAAATTCAAAACAGTATGGTTGGTTGGGCAGGGCAACCATTAAGTGTAATAATGGAGGCTGCTACACAATTCTTTGAAAATTGTCAGCAGGAAAGCAAAAGGAAAAGAGAATTAAAGATAACTCTTCTTGCTTTGCAAATTGAATCTTTTGGAAAGCAAAAATTCAACCCTGAAAGTAAACTAAAGCCCACTCAGAGGTCTCCCTATTTGTCTTCGGACAATTGCAAGTATTGCAAGAAACCAGGGCATAGGAAAAGGGCATGTCCTGCTCTTAAGAGAAGGGAAAGTTTAAAAAATGTTCCCGCTTGGCCCCAGCACCCCTAAAAGGCTCGTTCTTCTCCACCTGAGGGGCATTTCTCCCTCAAATGATGGGGTCAGCCGATCCTCAGTCACACCCCTGAGCCTACAGTTAGAGGATCGGGAACTGGATTTCCTAATTGACACTGGTGCGACATTCTCTACTATCCGTTCAAAGGATATATCTCTACCTGTTACCTCTGATTCTATTCAAGCTGTTGGAGTCTCTGGACAGCCTATTTCACTGCCCAGATCTAAGCCCACTCCAATATATTTAGGCCCCCTTAACACTCATCATGCTTTTTTAGTCTCTGACTGTTCACCAGCAAACCTCTTTGGCAGAGATTTGTTATGTAAATTCAATGCCACTATAAATTGTAATGAAAAAGGTGTTTTTATCTCCTTGCCTTCTGACCAAGCCCCAAGTCTCCTACTTTCCATGATGGAAACTCGTCCTGATTTAAGTCCTTCTAAGGAGGATGAGTCTTTAAAGGATGTCCCAATTAGTCTCTGGGCTACACACGCAAATGAGGTAGGATTGTTGCTTAGTGCTGAACCCGTGCACGTTACTTGGAAAAAAAATAAACCGTTTCCATCAGTAGCCCAATACCCGCTCTCCAGAGATGCCGAGCAAGGAACTGAACCCATAATAGACTCCCTTTTGCAACAGGGTGTACTAGTTTTTACTTCCTCGTCCTGTAACACTCCAATCTTGCCAGTAAAAAAGGAAGGCAAATTTGACTCAGACGGGAACCAAATCTACAGATTTGTACAAGACCTCAGAGCCACGAACTCTTTTGTAATTCCTCTGCATCCTGTGGTCCCTAATCCAGCTGTCATCCTAACCTCAATACCTGCTGATGCAGCCTGGTTTACAGTAATTGACCTCTGCTCAGCTTTCTTTTCAATCCCATTGAACCCTGACTGACAATTTCTTTTTGCATTTACATTTAAAGGGAGACAATTAACATGGACTCGAATACCTCAGGGATATTGTGAGTCCCCCTCAATATTTTTCCAGGTCCTTAAAGCTGACTTGGATTCTGTAGTCTTTACTCAAGGCTCCACTCTTGTTCAATATGTTGATGACCTTTTACTCTGTAATCCAACTAAGCAGGGGGCTTTTACAGATTCTCTCATTCTCCTGAAAGCCCTAGTTGAACGAGGCCATAAAGCCTCCAGATCTAAACTTCAGTGGGTGCAAATGACTGTTACCTACTTAGGGCATGAGATATCTCACGGCATTCAAAAGCTAACCCCCAAAAGCCTTGAGTCAATTTTATCCATCCATCTCCCCAAAACAAAGAAACAGCTACGTAAATTTCTAGGAGCTGCTGGTTACTGCCGCCAATGGATTCCTAATTTTGCAGCCCTTGCTAAACCTCTGTATTCTCTTCGCCCAGATATCGCCCCAGAGCCTATTTCCTGGCCCTCAGAGGCATTAAACTCCTTTGAGACCTTAAAAATAGCTTTGTCCACGCCTCCAGCTCTTGGCTTACCTAATTTTGACAAACCTTTTCATCTATACTGTCATGAAAATAATGGAATTGCTGCAGGCATTCTAGGGTAATCTTTTGCCTCTCAAATACGTCCTATAGCATATTTCTCATGCCAACTAGATCCTGTGGCATCAGGTATGCCCCCATGCTTACGTGCGGTGGCTGCAGCTGCCACCCTGATTGATAAAGCCAGTACTCTTACATTAGGCTCTCCCATTCACCTCTATGTCCCACATTCTGTGTCAGCTGTTTTGCAAGTTCATAGGACACAACACCTCTCTGCACGGCGACAGACCACCTATGAGCAGGCTCTCTTAACTAACCCTTCCTTCATCTTACATCATTGCAACACTTTAAATCCAGCTACTTTACTGCCCCTTCCTGATGATGGAGAGCCCCACTCCATTCCAAATGATTGCCTTGCAACTATAGACATGGTCTTGAAGCCACGAGAGGATGTCTCAGACATCCCTTTAGACAATCCAGACTTACTTCTGTTTTGTGACGGCTCCTGTAAACGAAATTCCCGGGGAAGCATAATAACTGATTATGCCATAGTTTTCTCACATGAAACTCTTGAAGCCTATTCTTGGCCCACCATAAAATCAGCCCAAGCTGCTGAACTCATAGCTCTTACCAGGGCCTGCACATTAGCAAAAGGAAAAACTGCCACTATTTACACAGACTCCAAATATGCTTTTGGAGTCTGCCATGCTGTTGGCACAATTTGGAAATCCCATGGATCCTTAACTTCTGCAGGAACTCCTATCGCTAATGGACACCTAATTGCAACCTTATTACAAGCTATTCACCTTCCTTCTAAAATTGCCATTGTTCATTGTTCAGCCCATACTAAGGAGACTGATGTCATATCTTTAGGGAATGACAGGGCTGACAGAGCTGCTAAACATGCAGCTCACTATGGACCCCCTTATCCTATTTCCACCCAATTTTTAAAACTGCCTTTATCCCTGACTGATGTTATTAACTATCAGGCAAATGCCTCACAATCTGAAAAAGATAATTGGATACAAAAGGGTGCCAAACAATTATCAGGTGGATTATACATTGGGCCAAATGGACTTCCAGTAGCTCCCTTTCTTTTGACTTTTTGGCTTGCACTTATCTCCCACCAAATGGGACATATGTGCAAAGGGAGAATAGTTAAGGAACTAAAAGACAATTGGTTTCGCCCTGGCATCCATCAAATTTCTGACCAAATTACCTCCCAGTGCACAACTTGCAAATCTTACCAAGTTTCTGGGAGAAATCGGTGTGCCCCAGGAAGTCCTCCCAGGCGCACGCTGCCAGTTGCGGCACTCCAAATGGATTTTATAGACTTGCCCTCAGCTTTAGGTTACTCTCACTGTTTGGTTATTGTCTGCATGTTTAGTGGATGGACTGAATGCTATCCGACCAGACATGCAGATGCCACAACAGTGGTGAAGAAATTAATAACTGAAGTTATTCCTCACTTTGGCGTTCCTTTATGGATTGAATCAGACCAAGGAACTCATTTTACAGCAGAGATAAACCACTTGCTTGCAAAAACTCTGGGGTACTCATTAAAATTTCATACCCCATACCTTCCTCAGTCATCAGGGCAAGTGGAACGTAAAAATCTAGATATAAAAAGAACTCTAGGAAAACTCTGTCAAGAAACCGGACTTAAATGGCCAAAAGCTCTGCCCTTGGCCCTTATGAAGATTCAAAATACTCCAAATAGAAGGCATGGATTGACTCCTTTTGAAATAGTTTTTGGACATCCGATGCCTACTGGCGTCTCTAAATCTTCAATTCCTGGATTAAGTGAATATTACGGGAACTTAAGTAAACAATTTGATGCTATGAATAGTTATATACAAAAATTAACTAGTATACTTGAAGCATATCATCAACAGGTAAAAGAGGCGTGGCCCCCACCTTCTGACAAGACTTGCCACCCCTTTCGACCAGGAGACCGGGTGTACATCAAGGTCTTTAGAAGAAAACACGCACTGTCACCTCGTTGGAAAGGACCTTATGAAGTCTTACTGACGACGTGCACTGCCATCAAAATAAAGGAAAAATCTTCCTGGATCCATGCAAGCCACCCCAAAATAGACCCAGAACATCGCTCTCAAGACAACTGGGAGATAATCTCCACAGGTGACCTTAAACTAAGGATTTCGAGGGCCAAAACCGAGGCCCCAGAGGCAGCCAACATCACGAAGTAGATGGCTTTTCCCAAGATCACGGATCAATAAAACCTACTTTGACCCATTTTCTCCCCCTTGCTTTAAAACTCCCTATACATATACACACTCACACGCACACACAAACTATTAGTGGATATATATATATATTTTTTTTTTAATCACTTATTAGAAAGCTGACTGGAGAGTGCTGGTCTCTATCTGTCCCTCTTCCCCTCTCTAAGTCTCCGCTATGGACTCTTTTCCAATCTGTGTCTTGCTTTTACTAACCCTCTCCTTTTCAACAAGTCGGGCACAGACCAAACACCCCCTTATGCCAGTTGACCAAGCCCTAGCCACGCTAACTAATCAATCTGACTGTTGGTTGTGTCAACAGCTAGATAGCACAAAGGAACCTGAACTAGTCTTTGTGTCTGCTGATATGAACACCTGGTGAACTAAGTACAGAAAATGGATGAATAACAGAGTATAGTATCTGCAACAAGGGAAACTTCACTCTGCTTCTTCTCCTGGGAGTCACTTGGGCCCCAGAAAGACTCCTTAGAAGCTCAAGGACTGTCCCTTGCCCAAGTACAAGCAATAGGTGAAAATTTTTCCCTCTGCATTGAAAGTAAACATGGCGCTGGACCTTTCCTGGGTGACATACCGAGACAATATTGCAGTCAAACTCTGTGATTTGATTCCGCAGGTGGCATCTTCAGAACTCTCAAGGGAAGCGTAAGTGGCTCTACCATTACTCCCTCTGGCACAAACATTTGCCAAATCACCAAGTGCTCTGGATGGCTTACGAGCCACCCGTGTACAACTGGGGTATTGCAGCGGTCCGCATGGTTAAGCTGCCCAATGCCACAGACTATATATGGGTGCATCAAAAATCTGGACTCACCTGGTCAGGTGACAAGACCAGGCTTTATAGCTGCCAAAATCAGACTGCAGCCCTCCTGTACCAGCTATTCCGCAATCTGTTCTGTTCTCACAGACTGACAGGAGCTCATGGGAAATGGAGACGTTTGGGTAGTAACAGTGCAAGTGGCACAGATCATGAAACAGTCCAGATCCTGGGAACTACAGACTCAATTCTAACCTTGTCTTTAAACTACACTGGTCTTTTCATTTTATGTGGCAACAAAGTGTATAAAGGATTCCCACTTAATTGGTCAGGATGATGTGGACTTGGCTACCTGGCTCCTTCTGTCACCAAACACTCCACCTTAAATGCCAACCAAATTACAAACTTGAGTTCGTTTGTTCATAAGATTGTACCACATAAACGTGCCAGTCGAGAAATCGTGGAAAATCCACTTGTGTATCACAACTCCAAGTTCTTTTTCAGCCTTGAGCGTCCTATTCCCCAGCTTTGGAGATTACGAGTTGGAAAAGGCAATCTTAAATCTCTCTATGGTAATGGAGCAAGAGTTCAACACCACCGTGCAAACCTTGAACATACTCCAGTCAGAGATTAGCAGCCTAGCCTCTGTGGTGCTTCAAAATCGATGTGCTCTGGATGTAGTCACTGCCCAGCAAGGAGGAGCATGTGCAATCATTGGCGAAAAATTTGCTTTTATGTGAATCAAACAGGGCAAGTAGTATCTAACTTACATCTATTCAAAGAGAAGATTGACATTTTCCATCAGATAAACGAAGCTCACACATTTTATTGGACTGACTTATTTCCAGGATTGGGGGACTGGTTTAATGGAGTGTGGGGAAATGTGCTCCGATTTGTTCTTTTCTGCTTGTTCATCCTCATTCTAATCTGCGTTCTTTTCTGTCTTTGCAGACTTCTTATCACTTGGATACTAACCCAATTTCTCTCTCCACAGTCACCAGCTCAGCTTTTAATATGTGAAACTCCTAGGGAAATTTCAGAGGAGGGAACTGATGATGCTCAGGGAAAGTTACCCCAGGAAGCACTACTCTGGTATGCGGATTATTTCGAGCTGAAGACAATAAAGACTCAGAAAACTCGGAAGAATATTTGAGTTTCCCCTCCCAAACTGCCTAAAGAATTTAAAACAAAAGATCTGTTTCAGGAAGGCGTTATTATCATGATGGCTGTAATGATAATGTAAAATAGATGTTACAATAGGAAAGGCATCAAGCCCCTCTTATCAAAAACTCTCTCTCTCCCTGGTCACATTCTCTATAGATGGCCCTGAAAAGAATTGTCAGACAAACATTTGCATTTCTATCTCCATGTGAATTGTCTTCTTGCCCTCTGAAATCCCAGACCACTACCTACCCCCAACACCTTCCTCACCTTTAGCTAAAATACTTAAGCAAGCAGCTTAGACAGAGGGACAAGCTGCTCATTTCTGAGTTTCTCCCATGTATACATGTTATTAAACTTGGTATTATTTTCTCCTGCCAACCTGTCTTGTTGATTATTTGGCCAGCCATAAGAACCTTAAGGGAAAGGGCAGAGGGGGATTCCCCCGACAGATACAACATTCCAAACTAGCAATTTTATGGTTGGTCCACAAATAAAAAGTTAATACCATCAGCAAATGCATATAAACTACCCTACTATCCAATTATTGTCTACTTAGCAATTGCACCTTTCACCATTGGAGTGAAAGATAAAGATAAGAGTTATTTGAAATACTTAGAATATTAAAAATTAAAACATATATAAATATGCTTTAAAAAAAAATTTCCTAACGTTGTTTTGTGTGGTTGTCATACTGTGACATCTGCATGTTGCTGTGATGCTGAAAGCTCTGCCACTGGGATTTTAAATACCAGCAGGGTCACCCATGGTGGACAGGTTTCAGCAGAGCTTCCAGACTAAGACAGACTAGAAAGAAGGACCTGGCCACCCACTTCCAAAAAATTGGCCATGAAAACCCTGTGGATAGCAGTGGAGCATTGTCTGATACAGTGCTGGAAGGTGAGAGGATGGCACAGAAAGACTGGGCAGGGTTCCACTCTACTGTCTACAGGGTCACTAGGAGCTGAAATCAACTTGACATCACTAACAACAAAGAAAAATGTAGTAGTACATAAATAAACTCAAGAACTTGAAAATAATATTAATAAAAAAATTATTATAATAGCAGAATTACTGTTATTGTTCAATGTATTTGAACCATGTTGTTTTATTCACCATTTCTCATTTAATCTCAAAGCAAATTTTCAATGTAGATATTTATCTTACAAATGAGGAGCTTCAAATCAATTAATGGTGACAGAGCTGACAGGTGCCAGGTGTGGAGTTAAAATCCAGACCTGGCTAATACCAAATTTCCTGTTCTTTTTCTTTTTGTCACACAAATTAGAACCATTTCTGGTGATATTTTGGTCAAAGACCAGAAGTCATAGGGGGGAAAGGCAAAAGGTTGTACTAGGAGAGAGAAATTTTATTCTTTCAATTTAAAAAAAAAAAGTCCTTGTCATAGGAAAACACAGATTAAGTTTACAAGGAGAGCCTCTTCCTTACTGGCTATGTCACGCTGAATGACCTGTATCATTCATAAACACTCTCAGATTCAGGCTCACCTAACATTGATTGATAAGTTCATAAGCCTGTACTCACTTAAAGGCCTGCAAGCACAATAACTTATTTCAGTCCTTAAGAAAAATCTCTAAGGATTGTATTACCCCATTTTACAGGTGGTGAAATAGGCTTGAGAGTCTTGCTCAAAGTCATGTGGAGATTAAGTTTCAGGACAAAGCTTTGAATCCACATCTTCCTACTTCCAGTCAAGCACTATTTCCTATGAATAAAGTCAGGTTTATGTCTACTTTCCCAATTTGTATACCTTTTATTTCCTTTTCTTGCCTTATTATTGAATTAGAAAGCACTTCTAGAACAATGTTGAAAAGGAGAGATAAGAGTGGACATCCTTGCCTTGTACCTGATCTTAGTGGGAAAGCTTCAGAGTTCTCACCATTAAGAAGGATGTTGGCTGTGGGTTGTTTGTAGATAGTCTTTATTAAGTTGAGAATGTCCCCCCTATTCCCAGTTTACTGAGAGTTTTTATCATTAATCAATGTTGGATTTTATCAAATGCTTTTTCTGCATCTATGGATATGATTATGTGATTTTTCTTTTTTAGTCTGTTGATGTGATAGATCGCATTAATTGATTTTCAAATGTTGAACCACCCTTGCATATCTGGGATAAAACCCACTTGGTCATGGTTATAATTCTTTTTATACTTTTTTGGATTTGATTTGCTAATATTTTGTTGAGGATTTTTGCATCTATGTTCATGAAAGATATTGATCTATAGTTTTCTTTTCTTGTAATGTTTCTGTGTGCTTTTGGTATTAGGATAAAACTGGCCTCATATAATGAGTTAGGAAGTATTCCTTCTGCTTCTATCCTCTGAAAGGGATTGTAGAGAATTGGTATAATTTCTTCCTTAAAAGTTTGGTAGAGGGGCCGGCCCGGTGGCGCAAGCGGTTAAGTGCGCGCGCTCCGCTGCGGGGGCCCGGGGTTCGCTGGTTCGGATCCCGGGCGCGCACCGACGCACTGCTTGGTAAGCCATGCTGTGGCGGCGTCCCATATAAAGTGGAGGAAGACGGGCACCGATGTTAGCCCAGGGCCGTCTTCCTCAGCAAAAAAAAGAGGAGGATTGGCGGATGTTAGCTCAGGGCTGATCTCCTCACAAACAAACAAACAAACAAACAAACAAAAAAAAAAGTTTGGTAGAATTCACCAGTGAACCCATCTGGGTGTGGTGCTTTCTGTTGTGGAATGTTATTAATGATTGACGCCATTTCTTTAATAGTTATAGGCTTGTTCAGATCATCTATTTCTTTTTGTGTGAGTATTGACAGGTTGTATCTTTCAAGGAACTGATCCATTTCAACTAGGTTCTCAAATTTGTGGGCACAGAGATGTTCATATTATCCCTTTATTATCCTGTTAATTTCCTTGCTATCTGTAGTGACATCTTCTCTTTCATTTCTTTTTTTTGTTTTGTTTTGTTTTTTGTTTGTTTGTTTTGTTTTTCCTGTTTCTTTTTTTTTAATTTTTTGTTTATTGCAGTAACATTGGTTTATAACCTTGTATAAATTTCAGGTGTACATCATTATACTTCTATTTCTGCATAGGTTACATCATGTTCACCACCCAAATACTAATTACAACCCATCACCACACACATGTGCCAAATTATCACTTTCACCCTCCTCCCTCCCCCTCCCCTCTGGTAACCACCAATCTAATCTCTGTCTTTATGTGTTTGTTTATTGTTGTTATTATCTACTACTTAATGAAGGAAATCATACAGTATTTGACCTTCTCCCTCTGACTTATTTCACTTTGCATAGTACCCAAAATGTCCATCCATGTTGTCACAAATGGCTGGATTTCATCGTTTCTTATGGCTGAGTAGTATTCCATTGTGTATACATACCACATCTTCTTTATCCATTCGTCCCTTGATGGGCACTTAGGTTGCTTCCAAGTCTTGGCTATTGTGAATAATGCTGCAATGAACACAGGGGTGCATGTATCTTTACGCATTCGTGTTTTCAAGTTCTTTGGATAAATACCCAACAGTGGAATAGCTGAATCATATGGTAGTTCTATCCTTGACTTTTTGAGGAATCTCCATACTGTTTTCCATAGTGGCTGCACCAGTTTGCACTCCCACCAGCAGTGTATGAGAGTTCCCTTCTCTCCACATCCTCTCCAACACATGTTATTTCCTATCATGTTAATTATAGCCATTCTGACGGGCGTGAGGTGATATCTCATTGTAGTTTTGATTTGCATTTCCCTGATAGTTAATGATTTTGAACATCTTTTCATGTGCCTGTTGGCCATCTGTATATCTTCTTTGGAGAAATGTCTGTTCAGGTCTTTTGACCATTTTTTAATTGGGTTGTTAGTTTTTTTGTTGTTGAGATGCATGAGTTCTTTATCTATTTTGGAGATTAAGCCCTTATCAGATGTATGGTTTGCAAATATCTTCTCCCAATTGTTAGGTTGTCTTTTCGTTTTGTTGATGGTTTCCTTTGCTGTGCAGAAGCTTTTTAGTTTGATGTAGTCCCATTTGTTTATTTTTTCTATTGTTTCTCTTGCCCGGTCAGACATGGTGCTTGAAAATATGTTGCTAAGACCGATGTCGAAGAGCGTACTGCCTATGTTTTCTTCTAGAAGTTTCGTAGTTTCAGGTCTTACATTCAAGTCTTTAATCCATTTGGAGTTAATTTTTGTGTATGGTGTAACGTAAGGGTCTACTTTCATTTTTTTGCATATGGCTATCCAGTTTTCCCAACACCATTTGTTGAAGAGACTTTCTTTTCTCCATTGTATGTTCTTGGCTCCTTTGTCAAGGATTAGCTGTCCATAGATGTGTGAGTTTATTTCTGGGCTTTGGATTCTATTCCATTGATCTGTGTGTCTGTTTTTGTGCCAGTACCATGCTGTTTTGGTTACTATAGCTTTGTAGTATATTTTGAAATCAGGGAGTGTGATACCTCCAGCTTTGTTCTTTTTTCTCAGGATTCTTTTACCTATTCGGGGTCTTTTGTTGTTCCATATAAATTTTAGGATTCTTTGTTCTACTTCTGTGAAAAATGTTGTTGGAACTTTGATAGGGATTGCATTGAATCTATAGATGGCTTTAGGAAGTATGGACATCTTAACTATGTTAATTCTTCCAATCCAAGAGCACGGAATATCTTTCCATTTCTTTGTGTCTTCTTCAATTTCTTTCAGCAATGTTTTATAGTTTTCAGTGTATAGCTCTTTCACTTCTTTGGTTAAGTTTATTCCTAGGTATTTTATTCTTTTTGTTGCAATTGTAAATGGGATTGTATTCTCAATTTCTCTTTCTGCTACTTCATTGTTAGTGTGCAGAAATGCAACTGATTTTTGTATGTTGATTTTGTATCCAGCAACTTCACCATATTCGTTTATTACTTCTAAAAGTTTCCTGGTGGATTCTTTAGGGTTTTCTGTATATAAAATCATGTCATCTGCAAATAGTGAGTTTCACTTCTTCCTTTCCAATTTGGATCCCTTTTATTTCTTTCACTTGCCTGATTGCTCTGACTCGGACTTCTAGTACTATGTTAAATAGGAGTGATGACAGTGGGCATCCTTGTCTGGTTCCTGTTCTTAGAGGGATAGGTTTCAGTAATTCACCATTGAGGATGATATTAGCTGTTGGTTTCTCATATATGGCCTTTATTATGTTGAGGTACTTTCCTTCTATACCCATTTTATTCAGAGTTTTTATCATAAATGGACGTTGTATCTTGTCAAATGCTTTCTCTGCATCTATTGAGATGATCATGTGATTTTCATTCTTCATTTTATTAATGTGGTGTATTATGTTGATGATTTGCGAATGTTGAACCATCCCTGTATATCTGGAATAAATCCCACTTGATCATGGTGTACATTCTTTTAACGTGTTGTTGTATGCGATTTGCTAGTATTTTGTTGAGGATTTTTGCATCGATGTTCATCAGTGATATTGGCCTGTAATTTTCTTTTTTGTGTGTGTTGTCCTTGTCTGCTTTTGGTATCAGGGTAATGTCAGCATCGTAGAATGAGTTAGGGAGCTTCCCCCCCTCCTCAATTTTTTGGAAGAGTTTGAGAAGGATAGGTATTATGTCTTCTTTGAATGTTTGGTAGAATTCGCCAGGGAAGCCGTCTGCCTGGACTTTTATTTTTGGGGAGGTTTTTGATTACTGTTTCAATCTCCTTACTGGTGATTGGTCTATTCAAATTCTCTACTTCTTCTTGATCCAGTTTTGGAAGGTTGTATGATTCTAAGAATTTATCCATTTCTTCCAGATTGTCGAATTGGTTGGCATATAGCTTTTCATAGTATTCTCTTATAATCTTTTGTATTTCTGAGGTGTCTGTTGTAATTTCTCCTCTTTCATTTCTGATTTTACTTATTTGTGCCTTCTCTCTTTTTTTCTTGGTGAGTCTAGCTAAAGGTTTGTCAATTTTGTTGATCTTTTCAAAGAACCAGCTCTTGGTTTTATTAATTTTTTCTATTGTTTTTTTGGTCCTTATTTCATTTATTTCTGCTCTGATTTTTATTATTTCCCTTCTTGTACTGATTTTGGGCTTTGTTTGTTCTTCTTTTTACAGTTCCTTTAGGTGCATTGTTACATTGTTTATTTGAGATTTTTCTTGTTTGTTGAGATAGGCCTATATTGCTATAAACTTCCCTCTTAGAACCACTTTTGCTGTATCCCATAAATTCTGGCATGTCGTATTTTCATTTTCATTTGTCTCCAGGTATTTTTTGATTTCTTCGTTGACCCAGTCGTTGTTCAGTCGCATTTTGTTTAATCTCCACGTATTTGTGGCTTTTCTGATTTTCTTCCTATAGTTGATTTCTAGTTTCATACCATTGTGGTCAGAAAGGTGCTTGACATTATTTCAATCTTCTTAAATTTATGGAGACTTGTTTTGTGGCCTAATATGTGATCAATCCTGGAGAATGTTCCATGTGCATTTGAAAAGAACGTGTATTCCTCGGTTTTTGGATGGAATGCTCTGTATATATCTACTAGGTCCAGCTGTTCTAGTGTGTCATTTAAGGCCAATGTTTCCTTATTGATCTTCTGTTTGGATGATCTATCCATTGGTGTAAGTGGAGTGTTAAAGTCCCCTACTATTATTGTGTTACTGTCTATTTCTGTTTTTATGTCTGTTAATATTTGCTTTACATATTTAGGTGCACCTACATTGGGTGCGTAGATATTTACAAGTGTTATATCCTCTTGTTGGATTGTTCCCTTGATCATTATGTAATGCCCTTCTTTGTCTCTTTTTACAGTTTTTGTTTTAAAGTCTATTTTGTCTGATATGTGTACTGCTCCCCCGCTTTCTTTTCATTGCCATTTGTGTGGAGTATCTTTTTCCATCCCTTCACTTTCAGTTTGTGAGTGTCTTTAGGTCTGAAGTGTGTCACTTGTATGCAGCACATATATGGGTCTTGTTTTTTTCTCCAATCAGCCACTCTATGCCTTTTAATTGGAGCATTTAGTCCATTTATGTTTAAAAAGTAGCTATTAATAAGTATGTACTTACTGCCATTTTTTTCACTTTGTTATTCTCAGTGTTTTAGTAGTCCTTTTCTGTTCCTTTATTCTTCTATACAGAATCGATGGTCTCTTTAGTTTGACCTCTGTCTGAAAGCTCCACTCTTTAACTCCCCTCCTCCCTCCTTTTATGTTTTTGATATCATATCTAACCTCTTCTTTGTGCATTTGTATCCATTACCCTCTTATCATGGAAATAGATAATTTTTCCTATTTGTGGTCTTCTCTTTTCCCCTTAAATCAGTCCCTTTAACATTTCTAGTAGCACTGGTTTCTTGGTGACAAACTCCATTAATTTTTGCTTGTCTGGGAAATTTTTGATCTCTCCTTCCATTTTGAATGATAACCTTGCTGGGTAGAGTATTCTTGGCTGTAAGTTTTTTCCTTTTAGCACTTTAAATATATCGTGCCACTCTCTTCTAGCCTGTAAGGTTTCTGCTGAGAAGTCAGGTGATAGCCTTATGGGGTTTCCTGTGTATGTAACTTGACTTTCTCTTGCGGCTTTTAGGATTCTCTCTTTATCTTTAATTCTGGACATTTTGATTATGATGTGTCTTGGTGTGGGCCTCTTTGGGTGTATCTTGTTTGGGGCTCTCTGTGATTCCTGTACCTGGATGTCTGTTTCCTTCTTTAGGTTAGGGAAGTTTTCATCTATTATTTCTTGAAATAGATTCTCTGCCCCCTTGTCTCGCTCTTCTCCTTCTGGGACACCTATAAAACGCTTGTTAGTGTGCTTGATGTTGTCCCAGAGGTCCCTTAGACTGTCCTCACTCTTTTTAATTCTTTTCTCTTTTACCTATTCAGCTTGGGTAATATCTTCTAGTCTTTCGTCCAGCTCACAGATCCGTTCTTCTGTATCCTCTACTCTGCTTTTGAGTCCCTCTAGTGATTTTTTCATTTCCAGTATTGTATTCTTCATTTCTGATTGGTTCTTTTTTATATCTTCCATTTCTTTGTTGACATTCTCACTGAATTCATCTATTCTTCTCCCCAGATCAGTGAGCATCCTTAACACTCTTTGTTTGAACTCTCTGTCTGGTAGGTTGCTCATTTCTGTTTCACTTAGTTCCTTTTCTGGGGTTTTGTCCTGTTCCCTTACTTGGAATGTATTCCTTTGCCTCCTCATTTTGCCTCTTTCCCTGTGCTTGTGTCTACGTATTAGGTAGGTCAGCTGCGTCTCCTGCTCTTGGATAGGTGACCTTATGTAAGTGATGGCTTAGGAGGCCTGCAGTGTGCTTCCCTTAGTTCTCAATATTCCAGGGGTGACCCCTATGTGGGCTACGTCTGTCCTTCTGTTGTGGCCTGTTTGCTCTCCCTGTAGGTGCCCAAGGAGGCCGAGTTATGCTCCTGGCCATTTGTTGTAATGCTCAGCTGCTTGTAGTTGTTGTGGACCCTTCAGTCTCTTTATCAGGTGTGGGTAGCCCCAGCACAGTTGGCTGCAAGTTCTAATACCACATTTGTGTTGCAGTATTTCTTTTAAGTGAGTAGGTCCCCAGCGTGGCATGTTGTTAGGCTCAGGCCTTACAATTGCTATAAGCCTCCAGCCTTTAGGTCTCTTGTCAGCTCTCTGAGGATTGCAGCTGGGTGGGGCTGGCCTCAGGCACAGGAGCACCCAATTGCTTCAGGCTTTGAAAGGTGGGGCAAACCCCCTATGTGGGTCTTTGAGAAGCACAAGTCTTCTGCAGCTGACAAGCCCTGCTGCCCACCGGTCCACACACACATTCAACACAGTCCTGCCTCTTGTGCATGCCCCGACCTCCCGAAGCGGACCCAGCCTCTCCACGGCGGGAGCCCACACACTCCATCACCATCCCACACTCTCCACCGGCTCCTTGTGCACACCTTGCCCCACTGAAGTCGGCTCAGTTGCCAGGCAGCAGAGAATCCAGTCACCAATCTATGCAGGCCCACAAGTTGCCTGAGGGCTTGTTGTTGGGTGGGGCCAGTCTCTAGGGTGGGCTGCCTGCCCTGGCTGAGCTGGATTAAATCGGTGCTCTAGTGGGTGGGGCAGACCTGAGCTAGCAGGCCTCAGGGACAACTCCAATGGCGTCTGTGTCAGCACGCCCACACCAGGCCACAACAATGGCCACTGCCAATGTCCCAGTCCCTGGAGAGGTCTCACCTCTCACCGAGATGCACTTAGGGCCTATTAGGTGAGTCTCTTTTCACCAAAGCACTGTGCACCTTTCTTTCCGGTGATCTTAGGTTGCTTTCTGAAATGGGTGAGTTTGCGTGTGGGCCCCCCAGGAGCCGGTTTTCATTTCTTTGTGAACCAGCTTTTCTGGGGGTACTCCCCAATGTTTTAGTAGCAGGCAAAGTCAGATATTATGCCACTTGTCTCAATTGTGCTGGGTCCACAAAATGCCCACAGTGGGGGCGCTGCCCAGCTCAGGGCCCTGCTCCTCCAGGGAGGGCTGCGTACCTGTGGGCTGCTCCTGGCCGGCTGTGACGCTGGTGGCTTGTGAAGGTGGCGTTTTTCCTCTCCAGATGGGAGTTTCTGCCTCTTCCACCTCAATTAGGATTGTCCTTTGTTGCAGGAGTTCCTCTTATCCAGTTTTCAGTTCTGTCTCAGGGGTAATTTTTCCACGGGTAGTTGTAAATTGGCTGTGTCTGCGGGAGGAGGTGAGTTCAGAGTCTGCCTACACCGCCATCTTGACTTCCTCCAAGCTCTTTCATTTCTGATATTAGAGATTTGTGTCTGTTCTCGCTTTTTGTTAGTTAGCCTGACTAGAGGCTTATCAATTTTATTGATCTTTTCAAAGAACCAGCTTTTGATTTCATTGAGCTTCTCTATTGATTTCCTATTTTCAATTTTACTGATTTCTTCTTTAATATTTATTATTTCTTTTATTCTGCTTACTTTGGATTTAATTTGCTTTTCTTTTTCTAGTTCCCTAAGGTGAAAAGGTAGATTATTGATTTTAGATCTTTCTTCTCTTCTAATATATGCAATCAATATTATAAATTCCCCCCAAACACTGCTTTCACAGCATCCCACAAGTTCTTATAAGTTTGTTTTCATTTTCATTTAGTTCAAAATATTTTTTATTTCTCTTGAGATTTCTTCCTTGACCCATCTGTTATTTAGAAGTGTGTTGTTTAATCTCCATGTATTTTGGGATTTTCCAGTTATCTTTCTGTTAGTGATTTCTAGTTTCATTTCATTGTGGTCTGAGAGCAGATATTGTATGATTTCTATTCTTTTAAACTTGTGAAGGTGTGTTTTATGGCCTAGAATGTGGAATATTGGTGAATGTTCCATCTGACCTGAGAAAAATGTGTATTCTGCTATTTTTGGATGAAGTAGTCTATAGATGTTAACTATATCCAGTTGATTGATGGTGTAGTTGAGTTCAATTATGTCCTTACTGATTTTCTGCCTGCTGAATCTGTCTATTTTTGAGAAGGATGTGTGGAAGTTGCCCACTATGATAGTGGGTTCATATATTTCTCCTTGCATTTCTATCAGTTTTTGCCTTATGTAGTTGGTTGCTCTGTTGTAAGAATGGTTAGGTCTTCTTGGATAATTGACCCTTTTATCATTATGTAATGCCTTTTATTATCCTTGATAACTTTCCTTACTTTGAAGTCTGCTTTAATATAGCTTCTCCTGCTTTCTTTTGATTAGTGTTAGCATGGTATATTTTTATCCATTCATTTACTTTTAATCTATATGCATTTTTATAAAACAGGTTTCTTATAGAGAACTTATAGTTGAGTCATGTTTTTTGATCCACTCAGACAATCTCTGTCTTTTAATTGCCGCATTTAGACCATTGATGTTCAAAATGGTTATTGATATAGTTAGATTAATATCTACCATATTCATTTACTGCTTTCTATTTGTTGCCCTTGTTTTTTGTTCCTATTTTTGCCTTTCACTCTTTTTCCACCTTTTGTGGTTTTAATTGAGCATTTTATATGATTCTATTTTCTCTCCTTAGCATATTAGTTATACTTTTGTTTTTTTTACTTCTTTTAGTGGTTGCCCTAGAGTTTGCAATATACATTTACAACTAACCCAAGTCTACTTTCAAATAACACTATACCACTTCACCATAATGTGAGTACCTTATAGTAACAAAATAATCCTAATTCCTTGCTCCCATCACTTGTATCATTGCTTTCATTCATTTCACTTATATATAAGCATATATATACATTGGATATATACATAAGCATGCATAATCAAACACATCATTGTCATTATTATTTTGACAAAACTGTTATTTGTTAGAACAAATAAGAATAAAAAAATAAAATTTTTTATTTTGCCTTCACTTAGTCCTTCTTCAGTACTCTTCCTTTCTTTATGTAGATTGAGGATTCTGACTCATATTATTTTCCTTCTCTATGAAAAGCTTCTTTTAACACTTCTTCCAAGGCAGGTATACTGGCAACAAATATCTTTAAATTTTGTTTGTCTGATAAAGTCTTTATTTCTTCCTCACTTTTGAAGGATAATTTCGCAGGGTACCAAATTCTAGACTGGTGTTCTTTTTCTCTCAACACTTTAAATATTTCATTCCAGTCTCTTCTTGCTTACACAATTTCTGAGGAAAAATCAGATGTAATTCTTATCTTTGTTCCTGTATAGATGAGTGTTTTTTATCTCTGGCTTATTTCAGGAGTTTTTCTTGCTTTTTCTTTTTTTGTGTGTGAGGAAGATCAGCCCTGAGCTAACGTCCATGCCAATCCTCCTCTTTTTGCTGGGGAAGACTGTCCCTGAGCTAACATCAGTGTCGATCTTCTTCTACTTTTCGTGGGATGCTGCCACAGCATGGCCTGACAAGTGGTGCGTCGGTGCGGGCCTGGGATCTGAACCCAGGCCACCAGCAGCAGAGCATGTGCAGTTAACCTCTACACCCCGGGGCCAGCCCCCAGGAGTTTTTCTTTTATCTTTGATTTTCTGTAGTTGAAGATGATATGCCTAAGTATATCTATTTCCTATATCCTCTTGTCTAATGACATCATTAATCTATCTTGGAAACACGAGTGCATATTTCTAAGAATCCATGTTGTTGCTGAAATTTTTACTGGTTGGAATACATTAACAGTCTCTGTAAATCTGGATTATAAAACTGCATTAGGTTTTGTAGTACCAGTAAAGTTGAAGCTGTGGCATTTTGTGCCCTTATATTTTTAATATTTTTAATTATTAGATTCAATTTATATACAATAAAATTCACTATTCACGGTATAAAATTCTATAGATTTTAATAAATACACAGAGTCATGTACCCACCACCACAGTCATGATATATATCAGTTTCATTTCTCCCAAAATTCTCTCATGTGGCCCATTTGTAGTCAACTTCTGTGACAGCCCCAAATCCCGGGAAAACACTGATGTGTTCTCATCTCTATAGTTTTGCATTTTCTGGAATATAATATAAATGGAAACATATAATATGTAACCTTTGGATATGTAAATTCTTTCACTTAGAAAATGTATTTGAGATATGTCCATGTTATTGCATGAATCAATATTTTATTCCTTTTATTGCCAAGAAGAATTCCATTGTATTGATGTATCAAAGTTTGTTTAATCATTCAACAATTGAAATACAAATGGTTTGGTTTCAGTTTTTGGTAATTAAGAATAAAGCTGCTATATATTCAGAAACAGGTTTTTGTGTGATTATAATTTTTCCTTTCTCTACGACTAAAACCTAGGAGGAGAATTATTGGGTCATACGGCAAGTGTATGTTTAACTTTACAAGAAACCGCCAAACTGTTCTCCAAAGAAGTTGTATCATTTTACATTCCTACCAGCAAAATATGAGAGTTCCAACTGCTCCACATTCTTACCAGCACTTGATATTGTAAGATTTTTTTTTTTTTAGCTATGCTAATAATATATAGCTTTATCACATGTGGTTTTAAGTTGCATTTCCCTAACGACTAATTGTGTTGAGAATCATTTTACATGTTTGCGTGCCGTTAAAATATCTTCCTTGGTACAGTATCATATTCGGATCTTTTGCTCCAGTTTTATATCATCTTTTTTTTTATTGTTTGATTTTTAGAAAACTCTATGTATTCTAGTACAAGTCCTTTGTCAGAGATGTGATTTGCAAATATTTTTTCCAGCTTTGTGGTTGATCTCTTCATTCTTTCAACAGTTCTTTTCCAGAGCAAAAGGTCTTCATTTTGATGAAGTCTAATTTTTCAATTTTTCTTTTATGTAACATGCTCTTGGTATCTTATGAAAGAACTCTGACTAAACCAAGATCATTAAGAATTAATTACCTATGATTTCTTCTAAAAATTTTATAGTTTTACATTTTACATTTAATCTTGACATCCATTTTGACTTAACTTTTGTAAAAGGTGTGAAGTATGTATAGAGATCTATTTTTTTGCATATGAATGTCCAGTTGTTTCAGCACCATTTATTGAAAAAACTATCCTTTTTCCATTGAATTGTTTTTGCACCTTTGTTAGAAATCAGGCATTTGTTTGGGTCTATTTCTGAACTATTTGTTCTAGTCTATTGATTTATGATTCTTTACCTTAACCAATAAGAATATTGTCTTGATTACTGTAGCTTTCTACTAAGTCTTGAAATCAGATAATGTGAGTACTCCAAATTTATTCAGAAGGGGAAAGAACACGGAGGATTGCATTCAGTGTTTTATGGGCCAGCTCTGGAGGTAGCAGACCTTACATGATTGTCAAAATTCAATCACATGGCCACACCTAACTGCAAGGGCTGCTGGTAAATGCAGGTTAGCTCTATGCATGGGAGGAAGAGGAAACAAGTTTGGTAAACAGTCAGTTTCTGCAACAGAGATCAATAAATCTTTGTTTTCATTTTTAGTGACAAGACAGTCAGGATAAACTAATTTTACTTCAACTCTGTCTTTCTAATCTCATCTTTCATTTTCCTTGGGAAAACTTTACTAAACAGTGATACGTCCCTGAGTCCTAAGATTATGTTTTCTCCTATTTCTTCTGCTTTATTTCTACTTCTCGAAAATCCTACCTATCACTCATAGGTTGCCTCAGATGCCACCTCCTAAATGAGATATTTCTGGATTCCTAGTGATATGTATGATTTCTCCTTTCTCTGGACCTCCATAATATTTTATTTATATTAATACTGTTGTGTTTATAAATTTTATTTTCTTCACAATTATTTATATACTCTATGACTGCTCCTAGGTTTATAGTCCTTGAAGAAAATGGCCATAGCTTATAAATATGCCAAATTCATTGCTGTATTCCTAACACAAGAACTCAGTAAACATATGTTTTATTGTTAATGGTTCAGCCAAATGGCCCTAACATTCTTAGTGAATTAAATTGAAGTCATCATCAGGCCAAAGCTCAGATGAAAGAACGTCAGAATTCACATGCCATTTCATCACTGTGAAATGCTTCTGTAAGGGTCAAAGTATGCTTTCTAACTGATAACCCCTAAATCTGTCAGGGGTTAGGGAAGTTGGCTGGAGAACAGAAGGGCAGGGAACTGATTTCCAAAACCTAGACCTCTGGTCATCGTCACGGCCACGAGTCTTAAAAGATCACCAGTTTGTCATTGCCAAGGGAAGGAAAGCAATTCATACCTCTATTACTTTCTATTCTTTTTGTCTAACATAACCCAATTGGGTTTTTCAAAGGGAGCTGGAGAATGGGGAGGAACAAGAAGGAAAGAATGAAATAAGGAGGATAACCCTGAGCCTAAGGTGATCTGAAATATTCTTTGGCCTATATAAGTCACACACTTGTCAGAGTAATAACAAAGAGAGAAGGATTTTCTTGCTGCAAATTTCATTAATTAAATTAAGAAGTGCAAATACATTAATTAATTTAGTCTACAATATTCTAAGAGAACCACTGGGCACTCTCAGTATTTTTGTGCCTCATTTCTAGTGTAGATGGTCCCTGTCAGCTCTGATTTCCTCTAGGTACCATTGTTGACCATGATTTCTATTTCCATTGTAGGCAAGTGTTGTACTTAAACAATGTTACTTACAAATAGCCATTATAAGTGTATTTGTTTTAAGCAATATTACATTTATTCTTTTATTTCTAAGAAAAACTGTTATATTTTTTAATATGTTTAATATGTACATGCAACATGTTGATGAATATTTTGTCTTTTCCTCCCAAGAGTATCATATCTTTCTAAATGTTGTCACCCAGCTTCTAAAACCAGAAATCTAAAGTCGTTCTCCTTTCCATATCACTCCAGCTTTAAATTAGTCAACAAATCCAGTTGATTATTCTCCTAGAGGTTAGTCTTTCTCTCCACCTAACCATCATTGCCCTAGTCAGATCTTTTTATCTTGTTGCCTAGGTTACTGCAATAGCTTCATAACCAGTCTCTTTTCCTCTAATCAATTAGTGACACTGCACCCATTGTTACAGAATGTCAACCCACTCTCCTCCTTAAAGTTTCTTCAGAGGCTGACTATTGCCTTGTAAAATTCCCATTTCCTAGTAAGGATGTCGTTCAAAATTTTCCCTGGGGCTAATTAACCATGGGAATTTTTATTTGTTTTTAACCTGGATCCACAGATAATTTCAGAAAAGTAACAAATGGCATATTTATGTGCAGTTTTCTTTTGAGAATGGTATAATTATTTTTCATCAACTATTCAAATTGGTTCATGGCCTCCCCAGAATTTAAGGTCTGCTGTTCTACAATTTCACCTCCAACTTGCCTCCATAATTTTATGACTCAGCATATTTTCCCATATTGTTACAGCTTCCAGGAACGCCTTTCCTTTCCCCCTTTATGTTTTAACCATACCTTCCCTACACAAAAAAATAAACCCATAAAACAAAATAACTTCTTAACTACTATGCAATCTTCAACCCACAGTTCAGGTACCTCTTCCTTTTTTCCAACTCTTGCCTCCACTCCAACAGATTTAACAACTTCTCCTGTGAGCTACTGCTGTGATTTTATACACTTTGTGGTAGGCTGCTTCTAAAGTGGCTCCCAATGAATCCCGAGTCCTCGTATTCATTCCCCCGTGCAAGCCCCTCCATTTGAATGTGGACCGAACCTAATTATTTGCTTTTAACGAAAAGAACACAGTCAAAGGGATGAAACGTCACATCCAAAATTAGGTTATAAAAAGACTCTAGCTTCCATCTTGCTGCTAGCCCTTTCTTGCTCTCTCAGTCTATTTAAGAAAGCTGCCATGTTGTGAAATGCTCCATGGAGACCGGCTTATGTGGCTAAGAACTAAAGCAAGCCTCTGGCCAACAGCTCACGAGGAGCCAGTTCCTTCACTCCAACAACTGGAGAGGAAATGAATTCTGCCAATAACCACAGGAGTGAGCCTGGTGGTGGCTTGGTCTCCAATAGAGCTTAGCGGTGACTATGGCTCTGCTGACACTTGATTGTAATCTATGAGGGACCAGAGCTAGAGGACTCAGTAAAGCCATTTCCAGTTTCCCGACCCACAGAAACTTTGCAAAAATAAACGTTGCTTTAAACCACTAAGTTTTGAGGTAATTAATTTTTCAAAAATAGATCATTGATATACACCATTATTATTTTATTTGCTTGTCAAGGGGACTGTGGCTTAGAGCAAAGAAGGTAAGTTTTGGAACTCAATCAAACTGAGTTCAAATTTTACTTTTGCCACATTGTTAACTGAGTGGATTTGGACAAGTTACAATATTAGTTTCCTTATTGGTTAAATTTGATACCTATGTTGCATGGTTGTTTTGACAACGTGCTCCACAAATAATAGATGCTCAATATGATTGTTATATTATTTGTCTATAGGAGCGATTCTTCTGCTTATGCTTGTCAAAGGCAGGACAATTTCTTCATCCACTTTTGTATCACAGCATTTGGCATATGGTATTCAATAATAAATCTTGAACTTAAAATTAAGTAATGAAAAATATGTATTATAATTACTCCTCTTAAAAGCAAGTGTTCAGAAATATACAGTGCTTTGGATTCTTAATTATTTAATGGGCATTGAAGAGGCAAAACCTAGACTGTATTTCTTTATACAAAAGTTAAAAGTTTTTATTTTCAATGCAGCTATTCTTTTTCCTTCATCTTCAAGCAACCATAGTTTTTATGTTGGTTTTAATGTCAAGGTATGTTCAATATTAATTACTTAATGTAATTCCAATAAGTAGTGAAAACAAAACCTTCAAAGCATGCTTATGAAAGTAAAGCAAAGAAAAGCCAAAGTATCATCCAACATTGCTGAAATGAAACCCTGTTGTTCCCTTTAATTTTTCTCTCTCTTAGAGTCCACCACTTGTTCAAATAAAATAGCATTGTGGAGCAAACTACTTTATAATTCCCCAAGAATAAATTTTTTGTTGTTTATGAATTAAAGGCAAGTTTTCACATAAAAGCTCTGAATATTTGGCACTATTTAACCACCCCCTTCCATATCTCATCTCTTCACGTTTTTAAAGGGTGAACCTCCAACTCGCCCCCACCTGTGTTTACTCTTAAGTAACAATTCTTATTTCCACTCGAGTGTCTAATACTCATCTCAGACTTAACAATTCAAAAACAGACTCCTGATCTTCTCCACAAAAAAACCCGACTCATCTTCATTTTCCCTCATCTCAGTTTATAGCAAATGCTATGATTCCACTTATACAGTCCAAAAAATCTGAGTCATTCTTGATTTGTATTTGCTCTCCCAGTCCACTTTCAATCTTGTTGGCTTTACCCTCAAAATATTTCCAGAATCTGACCATTTCTTACCAACCCAAGTTCAAACACTAATATCTCTTGCCTGTATTAATGTTCTAGCTTCCCAACTGATCTCCCGGTGTCTCCCTTGCCTGGACCAACCAGAGTGATCCTGCTAAAATATATCAGGTGATATCACTTTGCTGCTCAAAACCCTCCAATGGCACACTATGTCACTCGTGGTAACATATCTTAGAACTGGATGACCATTACTTCACCTCATCTCCTGTTGCTCTTTTCCTTGATCTTTCTGCTTCAGGCGTACAAGCACCCTTGTTGCACTAACACAGCAAGTATACTATTTGCTCTTTGCTTTGCCTGGAAAGTTCTTTCCCCATATATTCATGTTGTTGACTCTTTAAGTGTTGACCCATACGCCTTCTCTGGCCCTTCTTTAAATATTGCTACCCCTGCCAGTAGCATTTTCTATCCTCTTTCTTTGCTTTGTTTTTCTCCATAAAAGTTTTCTCTAACATATTTTGCTTAATTATTTTGTTTATTGTCTATCTTTCCCACCAGAATATAAGCTCTATGAGGGTAAGTATTTATGTCTGTCTTGTGAACCACTGGATACTCATCACTGGGGAGAGTGCCTAGTATATAGAAGGTGCTCAGTAAATATCTGTTAAATGAGTGTATGAATTAATTAGTTAATTGATTAATATAATAAAATATCAGTGTTGTGATGACTTTGGTAAGTAAGTTGTTGAAGAAATAAATAAACCTGGGCAAAGACAATCTGTATTTTCTTATCAACTATTTTTGTAAATTGTGGCATTATTGTGTTTTCCATCACTCAAAGCATCACTTCATGAAATGTAAAACCTCTCTAGTCAATGTGAAATTAGGGTCATCTCCCATTGAGAAAAATAAGGGAAGGAAAGTAGAAAAAAGACCTCTTTCATTCCTCTAGTATTTGCATAATAACTAATTGTAATAATGATTACTATAAGTTGTTGCCTTTCATTGCCAAACCTACCACTATTATATAATATTTGCATATAACTGACATTCGTAACTGTGAACAGATAATAATTATATTCCAGGGAAAAACGATGTCACTTGACTCCTCCTTCTACCCATTTTGTATAGCCTGAAAAAATAGTTCTGAAACATGGGCCTTGACATATAACCACAAATGATAATTGCTCCATCAAAAGTTATCAGTGTGTCTCTATCAAGTACTCTCTCAAATAGAAGTCAGAGTCACATAGCTTTTCATACCACATTTATTGATACCTGGAGGGTAAAGAAATTTAGATATGCCTGAAGATTATTTTAATTTTTTTTTTCTATTTTCCTTCCTTTCATTTTCATATGAGTTCTACTCATTTATTTTTGTGCTGGGTCTTGAACAAAATTCCTTTTTGTCTCATACTCAGACTGTATTCTAGAAGCTATGGGAATGTTTGGAGCACATGTAGTTACAGAGGGAAACTACCAAGGATCATTTTGGGGAAAATATGCACTGATTTATCTAATACTTTGTGAGTTTTCTGGGCTCTATCCTGAGCCTAAAATGGTTTAAAAGAATAAATAAAAGTCTCTGGCTATTCCATGTTATATGTGAGAGTGAGAGGTAACGTTGCATCAGGGATAGGAGCACAGACTCTGGAGACAACAGGTCTGGATTCAAATCCTGACTCTGGCCCCTGCTAGATGTGCGACCTTGTACAAGTTACTTAAACTCTATGTCTCATTTTCCTTATATACAAAATGGGGATATGAATTGACATGAGTGAAGCCATGATAGCCACTCTGTGACCCTCAGAAACCATCTGCACTGACAAAATACAAAGCAGTTACTTGTGATGGGAACTGGCCCCTCTCCCACAATACAAACTGCAACTGTTTATGTCTCAAGACTCTAGGAGCGTTGGGAGCAGACACAGACTGGCCATCTGTGTGGCACTGGACAATTACCGGGAGTTACGGTGCACGTACACACTAGATAACACCTAACATCTAAAGAAAAGAAACACCAGATGTTCCCATGTGGGCCTGCAATGAAATCCTAAATAAAAACCCTTGCTTACCATTGCCTGGGCAGGAGTCTCACCTGCGGAGGGGATGCCTTGCCCAGGATCCTTTCTCTCAACCAGCACTCCCTGCCTGGCCGTGCTGTTGGGACTCCCCCAGCCAAAGGCGTGGATGTTGTGAGTACCTGGTTTGATGTTACTTTCATTTTCCCATTCTTGTATTCTCGTATTTTACTGATTTTCTTTCACTGTAGCTGTTTCAGCCTAATTTTGTATATCTCTATTAATAAACAATCATTGCTTACTTATTAGATATTTGCTCTGAGTGGTCCTTTGGGCAGGAAAGATGCTATTCTTCCACCGATCTGACCCCTTTTCCCCGGTTAAAACAGGATACTAATTATATCTCCTTATAGTGTTGTGAGAATTACATTACGTAACACATGGAAAACACTTGGAATAGCACCTAGAATATGTATAATACCTGTTCAATAGATGTTAGCTATCACCAATAAAATGCAAACTTTTTTTCACACAAAAGAAGCAGTATATACATACAATCTGTTGAAAAATACAGAATATGCACTGAGACACTAATCAATAAGTTGACATAATTCAGGCTATAAAAAGAAAAGAAAGTGTAAAAATATATTATCAAATTTGTCTCTTATTAAGGAATTCCTCTGGCATAGCACTGGCAGTATTGTGCACTGGGGCACACAAATTAAATTCAAATTCCCAATTATACAATTTAAAATTTCATTCATCCAATTATTCATACATGCAATTTATTCATCAACAATCATTTGTCAAGAGCCTAGAATGCTAGGTTCTAGAGAGACAATGATCAAAATATGGCTCACACTCAAAGTGTTTATAGTCCAGGAAGACAGAGATAAATAAACAGTTAATCACCCCCCCAAAAAGTTAGGGAATACTATAATCAAAATATACACAGGATGCTAGGAAAATATGAACAGATCAGGGCATAGTACCCAGAGTAAGCAGCTTTAAGAGAAGGCTTCCTGGAGGACTAAAGTCTAAGTTGACCCTTGAAGAATAAATGAGAATTAGCCAGGGAGAGGAGGACGAAAGTGGAAGCACGTTCTCATGAGATGGAATAGAATGTGCAAATTCTAAGATCAAGAAAAACATAGAACACTCACAAAACTGAAAATAGTTCAATACAATTATTGCTTAGAAGGACACTTAGGTAGAACAAGGCAAGAGATGAGTATTGGAAAATTCCAAAAAGGTCAGATAATAATGATGAGAGTTTTTCTGAGGATAACATGAAGAATTCATGATACTTTATCCTGAGTATCAACTAGGGGCAAAAACAAATTAGATTTTGGGTTTAGAAAAGGTATACTGACCAAAACAGGGTAAAGAAACTGTCAGGGAACGACGAGAACTCTGGGACACCAGTGAGAGAACTGTTGTAGAAATCTAAGTGAGAGATAATGAAGGAGACTGACTTGTGGGCATTTAAGAAGTCAGTCCACTATGAGCCCAATTCTGCAACCCAGAAAGCTCAGATTCTTCCTGACACCTTCTTCTTTCCACTCTATATCCAGGTCATCAATAGGTCACGTCAACTTTGCTACCTGCTCTGGACTGAATTGTGTCCCCCCAAATCGAAGCCCTAACTTCCAAGGTGATGGTATTTGCAAATGATGCCTTTGGGAGGTAATTAGGGTTAGATGAGGTCATGAGGGTAAGGCTCTTATGATGGGATTAGTGCCCTTATAAGAAGGGACACCAGAAAGCTTGCTGTCTTTTTCTTTGTGCAAGCATAGAGGTCACGTGAGCACACAGCAAGATGGCTGCCACCTGCGTGCCAAGAGAAGAGGCCTCAGAATGAAACCTACCTTGCTAACACCTTGATCTTGGACTTCCCAAGCTCCAGAACTGTGAGAAATATATTTCTGTTGTTTAAGCCACCCAGACTATGGGTTTTTTTATGGCAGGGCAAGCTGACTAAGACACTACCTAAATATCTATTAAGTCCATGTGCTTTGCTCCATTTCCCAATGATATCACTCTGGGTCCAAGTCACCATCATCTCTTCTCTGGATGACTAACACAGCCTCCTAACTGGTACACTTTGGCTCCTCTGTAACCTACTCTCCTCACTGCATACAGACTAGTCATTTTGAAAGGTAGATATAATTGTGTCATATCCTTGCTTGAAATGCGTTAAAAGCTGTACATCTGGTAAAATAAAAATAAAATTCATTTAACAAGTCCTACTAGGCCCTGCTCAGTCTGACCTCTACTTATCCTGCCAAGCTCATCTCACATCACCTACTGGCATACAGGCCCTGTCTCGACAATATATCTTCTTGCCGTGGGTCCTTTGATAATACCGTCCCTCCTATTTCTTTTTCACTTGATAAGACCTTACTCTGCTTCACATCTCAGCCCAATCTTCACTTCCTTAGGATGTCTTTCTCTGAAGTCCCTAAGTTAAATTGTGTAATTTCAGTGTGATGTCCCTATCATTCATAACACTCATCACACTTGAAATATTTTACATATTTGCATCCTTACAGGATGAATGTTTGTGATTTGTGTCCAACACCAGAATCTTAGCTCTATGAAGGATGGAATTACCCCAGTCTTTCTCCCTGTGGTTGACCCAGTGCCCAGCACAGTGCCTGATATACTATTGATGTATAGTGTTTTTTAAATGACAAAGTTTCATGTTTGAAAAAGGAGGAAGGTCAAGGATGATGCTAAGCTTTCTGATTTGGGCAGAAGGATTGATGTTAGCATAATTATATATGGCAGGGAATAAACAGGTTTGATGTTAGAGAAAAGGAGATAACTAATCTTGCAACATATTATAGCTGATATACTTGTAGACATCTACTATGGACTAAATTGTGTCCCCTCCAAATTCATATGTTGAAGCCCTAACCCTCAAATGATATTTGGAGTTGGGATTTCTTTGAGGTAATTAGGTTTAGATGAGGTCATGAGGGCAGGACCCTCATGATGGAATTAGTGCTCTTATAAAAAGAGACACGAGAGAATTTGCTCTCTGTCTCTGTCCTTGTCATGTGAGGACACAGGGAGAAGACAGCTATCTGCAAGCCAGGAAGAGAGCTCTCACCAGAACTTGACCATGGTGGCCTCCTGATCTTGCACTTCCCAGCCTCCAGAAGTGTGAGAAATAAATTTCTATTATTTAAGCCACTGATGTTGGGGAAGGTCATCAAGAAGAGGTGACCACTGTTTGACCCATGAGCTGGACCCAGGCAACTGGAGGTGGCCTACCCCCTCCCCTGTTTTTGGAATGTGCATTCCACTTGCCTTCCCCACTCCCAGAAACTGCCTCAAGGATACAGCCTTGAGATAGCAAGGTGGGGATGCGGCTATCCGGACTGGGTACGTGACTAAACCCAGTTAAGGCCTCTATATAAACTCAAGATTCAGAGGGTGAGTGTGGAAATCTACTGGTCTTGCAGCCACCCAAGACAAGCCTCGTTAAGTTCCCTTGTTTATTAAACCTGCCACATACCAATCTGGAGTGGTCTGCCTCTTTCTTAGGTCTCTCCTTACCCTCCGCCTACAGAGGCCTGTTTCAGATTACACCCAGAAAGCTCCTGGGGAGGTTGCATAGCAACAATCCAGTCTATGGTCTTTGCTATGGCAGCCCGAGCTGACCTATGTAACATCCGAGTGAAAGTATCCAGTAAGCAGTTGGATACGTAGTCCTGATACTTAGCAGACAGATATAATGGGTGTTTGTTAAAAATGGAAATCTTCAATATATAAATTATAATTGAAACCACGGAATATTGCCTTCCTGGTATGTGTATAGAATGAGAACAGAAACAGGTTTAGACAGAACTTTGAGTTTCCCCAATAAATCAATATTAAAGAGTAGGTAAAGATGTGATGGTCCTGCAAGGAGGACTGAGAAAGAAAGGCCGGAGAGAAGAAGAGCTGTGGAAGGCAAGGAAAGAGCAGTTCTAAAGGGAGGCTGGAATCAGTGTGAACTACCAGCAGAAGTGACAGGAAGATGGAAACCCGTAGTCTAGGAAAATGAGAAAGTGACCTGATAGACAGTCAGTATAATTACTCAGGATTGTTGAAAGCTCAGTTCTTTTTTTATACCACATTTATGGTGATAACAATCTAATTGATCATGTGAATTATTTTGCACATGGGCTGAGGATCCCAGATACAGCACAAAGACGGATATTCAAATTCATCCAGGGTTTGGGGTTTTGCTAGATGTGTTTGACAAAATGATAGGAGTGAAGTAGGGAGATGGCAAAGATATTTCTAAGAAATAGACCACAGAATCTAGGACAGAATAGGAATGTGGCCAAAGACAAGAAGGTCTTGATGCATCAGGAGAGTTGGAGGGATGAATTGACTGGAAGCCCCCAGGAACTTGAAGTATAGATACAGCCAAACAGAGAAAAGAAAGCAGGAAGGAAAAAAGAAAGTGTTGGTCAGAGAGTGGAAAGTTTGAATTTAATATTTCAGAAGTAAAGCAGCTTCAGGTTGTGACAAATATGAGGGTATGATGGAAAGAGTGTGAGTGAAGTCTAGTATAATCTTGTTGAAAATTAGAAAGTCAAAGACCACAGAGCCATAGTTTTTGGATGAACCATCTGTATTGGGTTGAACAATATCTCCCAAAAATTCATTTCCACCTGGAGCCTATGAATGTAACCTTATCTGAAAATAGAGTCTTTGCAGATATAATCAAGTTAAGATGAGGCTGTACTGGATTAGGGTGAGTGTCCTCATAAAAGAGAGTGTCCTTACAAAAGGAGGGAAATTTGGACATGAAGACACAGATAAACAGAGGGAAAAACCACATGAAGATGGAAGCAGAGATGGGAGTGATGCATCTACAAGTCAAAGAGAGCGAAGGGAGGATTCTTCCCAAAAGGCTTCTGATAGAGCATGGCCCTCCAGATACCTTGATTTTTGACTTCTAGCCTCTGGAATAGTGAGATAATAAATTTCTGTTGTTTTAAGCCACCCAGTTTGTACTAATCTGTTATGACACCCTTAGGAAACTAATATGCCATCCATATAGATATAAAATTTACTCAGGATAATGGCAGGATTGAGATGGAGAAAAGAATTGTGAGTTTGACTCAAAGCTGAGGACTGCAGATTGATGGGCATAAACACAGACTAATGCTTAGACCTTGGTAGTTTACTAAAGAAACTTACGTTGGGTAAGTTGGACATGAGTTTTCAAAACAATTCCATCAACATCAAGTTTGGAGGTCTCCAAAAACTCAGCAAAGAGTTCATTATGGCTTGAATTTATCATTCTAAAAAAATCCTAGTTCAACACAGCAGGACAGTGATGACATTAATTTTCTCCCAAGTTCTCTCCATCTATTTAAAGAGAAGCAGGCTCAGATGATTGGAAAATTCAGACTCATTAAAATTGACTTGGGAAAGGCCAATCTATATCAGATTTGATGTGCAAATTAAATCTCATATGGCTGGTAAGATCAATTTCACTTTTTCAAAAAAGAAAGTAGCTCTTTAAAACTTCTGATTATAATAGTACATGATAATGGTGGAAGATTCACGCAGTACTAAAAACAATAAAGAGGAAAGTGATAGTTCACTCGTAATTTTACTATCTAGAGGAAACCACTATTAACGATTTAGTGTATATAGTATCAAATATATAGATTTATGTATATTTGCAGGTATATATGTTTATCTGACTTTAACATTAGGAAAAAACTCAATGAAATAGAATTATTGACTCAGAGGATATGTTAGTCAGAATGTACTAATCACTATAACAACCAACTTCAAAATTCAGTGGCTTACCGCCATAAAAGTTTTTCCTGGTCATGCAACAGTCTGTCAAAAATAAAGTGGATCTCCACGTGGTGTTTTAGATACTCTGAGGCAGTGTATCCATCTGGTCCCCAAATCTCAGCTTTACACTTTTTCCTACTTCCCCGTTCTCTAAAGAGATATATTCTGAAGTTCTATCCAGTCTCTGCATCCAACGTGAAGTCCAGGATATCAGTTATGATATGAATGTAGTCCTCTTTACTAGACCCAGATGTAGCTACTCTGGTCTGATGACCTTGAAATAGAGCTTCAGCTCTCCCTACACTCAATATACAACAGTGCAGTTGGGACAGGATAACCACAACAGAAAATCCTATTTGAGAAAGGCAGAGTGGGAGATGCATAGCAGTCACTGGTATGCAAACATCTAGAAATCTCACTATGCAGGCCTTTTAAAGACCCCTTAACTTGCGGTCTGGGACATTCTTTCATGAGACTATGATTTGGTCTTTGTGTGGAACTCCCTTGTCCAATGGTTCTACCCACTGAGAAGTTATTTCCCTCTATAGTGATTCCTGGAGTGGTCTGAGGTGAGCACTGAGAAATATGCCCATCTTAGGTTCCATGGCCTGTTCTTCCTGGTACAGATTCAGTATCTTGAACATTATTTTATCGTTTGAATGGTCTGTGGCTTTCAATTTTAGGCTCAGGGTTCCTTTGGCAATTAAACTCTCTCATAAATTTAGTAGATCTCTGTTCTATTTACTTCCATTGAGTTCCACGTGCCACTAACAACTACCAAGGCTATCTTTTAGGCAAAAAATCTCAAACTTTTTTCTTCACTCCCTCAAATGCATGCTGCTCTCTCAACATAATGGCAATTACTTTGGCCAACTTAAACAATAGGTGGGAAGTCTATATGTTTAATCCCATCTTTACCACAGAAATGATTCCTTCTTTTAAGCTTAGAAGCTTTACAATATCTTTGAAAGTTTTTTTAAATCTTATCTTTCACTGTGTAGGTCTAGAAACTGTAAGGTTTTACATACTTTTATTTCTCCAAATCTCTGTACTCTCAAAATTCCTTTTCACATCTAGTCACAAATCAGCCAAGACTCTTAATCTTATCGCTTTCTTATAACTTGACAAAAGCAGCCAATAACAACCAACACACACAAACACTCCAATTGTTTCCAATGATTTTCTGTAGAGCTACAAGATCCGTAAGGCATGTGATCTGCCTTCCAAGTTATCCCAGGCAAGGGTTTCACCAAATATTTCACTACTATATAAACTGGATTGCCATTTTCCTAGCCCCTGATGTCAGTTTTCTTGCTGCCAGCCACTTAACCCAATTCCTCACATATTAGGTTTTTGGTGTGGCAGCACCATACTTTAAGACACTAATTTGTGTATAAGTCTGTGTTTGCTACAAACAACCCCCAAATTTTGGTAGATTAACACAAGTATTCATTTTCATTATGCAACAATGCAACACATGGATTCTTGTTGGCCAGCTGCCCTGAGTGGCTCTCTTCCATGCAGTGAATCAGGCATTCAGACACCTTTAAACTTATAGTTCCTCTGTTCTCTAGGCCCTGCAAGTCCTTTGCTGGATTACCCTAATTTGACTGGTAGACGTGAATTAGAGAGTGCATAAAAGATTACATGTGATATATTTTAGTGGTTAAGATTTAAAATGGTATATATCACTTCTAACCACTTTCCATTGGCCAAAGCTTAGTCATATGACCCTATAACAGCCGGTCTGATATTGAACAGGAAATCTCATCTAACTAACCCATGAGGAAAAGAGAACCGGGATTTGCTGAGCACTTAGAAGCCTCTAACAAAGTAAATTTTGGTACTTGTTACCACAATGTCCTTCAGAAATATACCAGACTGCTTTCCCATCAGCATTGTATGAGAGTCCCACGTTTCTCACAATCTCATCAACCTTGGTATTAGTAATGTCTTGATAACTGTCATTCTGGAATATAAAACATGCAATTTCATAATTTTTGTAACTTGCATTTGATTTTATATGTTTGAAAACTTTATCACTTATCAGTCATCTGTATTTGTGATTTTATCTTTTCGTGTTATTTGTGCATTTGGTATTAGGCCATTAGACTTAATCAGTGTATCTAACTTAGTAACTCAGTTCATTGTATATGTATTATCCTTTTCATTTATTTTATTTCTTTTTTCTGCATCCAGGATAAAGGTCTTTCCATAAGTATGTTCACCATTCCTATGAATTCTCTTTCTACATAGCAGTTTAGCTTCTTACTACTTTTAGTATTACCTTAAAGCTAAATTTTCATTATTTTCGCTCTCAATTATTTTCTTAATTCTGCCAATTCACTTTCATGTAATTGTTATAAATATTATCTTTAATTTCTTGTTTATTAAAATAAATGAATCCCAGGGGCTGGCCTGTTGGCATAGTGGTTAAGTTCTTGTGCTCTGCTTCGGCGGCCTGGGGTTCACAGGTTCAGATCCCGAGTGCAGACCTATGCACTGCTTATCAAGCCATGCTGTGGCACACACATAAAATAGAGGAAGATGGGCACGGACGTTAGCTTAGGGCCTATCTTCCTCAGCAAAAAGAGGAGGATTGGCAACAAATGTTAGGCAAGGCTAATCTTCCTCACTAAAGTAAAAGAATTAATAAATAAATCCTTTAATTTCCACATAAGTCAAAGAAATTATTTTTTTTTTATAAATCTTTTCTAGATTATGATCTTCATATGGTGTTAGCTTGCCTTGTAAATTACAGCTTTTTTGCTATAGATAGTTGTATATGTTTACTCTCGTTAGAATTGGAACATCACTCTTCTGGCCTGCTTTTGTTCTCCAAAAGTGTATGTGGATTCTATTTTAATATCCTTCTATGTTTTTTTCTGAGTCCAATTTAAAATTTCCCATAAAAATTTAGATATTCACCTGGGATTTTGTGGATTTATCTGATTAACTCTGTCTTTCAGCTGCCTGAGAAAGATGGGACAATGAATAATAACACTTGGGATAGTTTGAGTTTCTACATTTATTGAACCCACTGCATTTGGGAAAGTACCATTAAGTTAAGTTAGGGTAACGTCTCGTTAGGCAGTGATTATGTCTGTTCTGTCACTTTATGTACAGAGCTATTTTGGTGAGAGAAGACCCAGGGTATTTTAATGGTGACCTATATCCTTTCTTTATAAAGTTACCTTCATATTTGCTGCTCTTGAGTCACAGTTGCAGAAAATGGCTCTTAGGAGACACTTTCTTGAGGATGGCAAATTCTAAAGTCTGTACTTTTTAAATTAAGCTGCAACAAAACAAAACAAAAACTCCTGGCTTTGACAGTTCTTATGTAATACTGAGTTCCGCTTTAGGGCTTAAAGTAAAACTATTATTCAAGAAGGTAATGGGATTTTATTAGATAGTTGTCTGAATGAAAACAAACAAATCTTTCAACATTGCTATATTTGAATTGTATGTTTTATATATATATAAATCCTCTGCCTCTTATTAAAGGTGATAAAGTCAAATTATTTGATTCATAACTAGGAAGGTGGACAATGATCACTCCACTCATACAAAGTTAATAGTCTGAATAATTGGGTATCATTTTTTAGGAAACTATCTGCATCAGTTATCTATTTCTAGGTAACAAATCACTCAAAATTTAGTGGCTTAAAATAACAGCAATCATTTAATTTGCTCGTGAATCTGTAATTGTGGCAGGTTTCAGATGGATGGTTCATTATTGCTCTCTGCAACATCAACAAGAGTGGCTTACCTAGAAGCTGGAGAATCCACTTTCAGGTTGGCTCATCCACGTGACTAGCAAGTTAGTGCTGGCTGTTAGCAGGGAGTTCAGCTAGGGCTGTGGTCCAGAGGTCTTTGTTCTTCTCTCTGTAGACCTCTCCATGAGCTGCTGTGCTTCCTTACAGCATGGTGACTTGGTTTCAACAGCAAGTAGTCAGGAAAATCAATCAGAAGTTGTATCACTGTTGATGACATAGACTCAGAAGTCATATAGCCTCACTTCTGCTACAGACAGAATCACATCCAGATTCAAGGAGAGGGAATGTTGACCTTATCCCTTAATGGAAAGAATCTTAAAGTCACATTATAAGAAGAGAATGTGGAATGGGAAATATTGTTGTGGTTATTTTTGGAAAATAGCCAGATACCATCATTCATGTTATCAAAATAATCTCATTAATAGCCTTAGTCTCAGATCTAGAAGACTCAGTACAAACTTCAGTTTGAAAATGCACTCAATATTTATTTTTCCGATATTTTCTCTTGTCATCTATTGCTATAAAATGAGAAATTACTTGAACAAAATAATCTTTATGAAATATCAATAAACACTGTATATGTAAAAGAATTAGTCAAATTTCCTTAGAGTCACTCACTTGAGTAGATCATTATGAGACAACATAAAATCTAGATACAAACAAAATCAAGTAAAACATTTTTCTGCTTTACTTGACATATTTTTCCATTTTTTAGTTTATACATTTTATATCTCTGTACTGTGATTTTTGTGTGCTTTCTTCCGGCAATATATGAAAGAATTTAATATCAATGTGTAGAATTTTTTTCTATTATTGAACAGGATAACCAAGATCATAATGGAAAAAAGATTAAATGTAAATAATATTTACATTAAAAAAAGATGCTTTTCTCCTCCTGACAATGTAAAAATTAAGAGTTTATTGCCCTAAAACAAATAAACAAAAAGAGAGGGTGGGAAGATATCTATATCCTAAGTGACAGAATTTAAGCTTTTTTATTATTGTTGTTTATATATCTCTTTCATCAGGTATCTACCTATAAAGTGATGGATTATAATTAAAAGCACACCAAATGATCCCTCATTCTTCAAAACAGATTTAGAATTAATTTCTGTGGGAGTTCTATTTTTGAGAATTTCTTAAATTTACTAAAAACATAGAAATCAGTAACAATGATATTGCTTAGAACTTATTTTCATAATCTATAAAAAATAAATTATAAATGTTATACTGGTACCATCTGAAGCACGTGTAGTAAAATATACACGAAATCAGTATGGCTGAATTAAAATGTGTTTTAGGTAAAATATTCAATACAATAACCAATCTGGGAAATTTTATAGTCTACATGATGAATAACTTAACTGCCATATTTCACTTTTCCACTAGTTTCTTTATGTCATATGTGAATAGGAAAAGTCAGGTTCTCAATTTAGCACATGCGCTTTCTTAACACAGGAACATAAAGAACATCGAACGTTAAGATTTTGCAATACTGGGGTGTCAGCTCACTCACTCAAAAAATCTCGATTCTTTGGAATACAGCCAAAAACCTAGAAGTAGGCAGCCAAAACAGACAAATGTAAACCCATAGGAGAGTCTCTCAGGCATTCAATCAGAGCCAATTTATCATTATTTCAGGCAACATTTTATCAAGCTAGATGAGTGCTCACCAAAAACAACAGCAAAAGGTATACTTTCAACAGCATGGAAGACTGTGGAAGGTAAGAAGGGTCTGTGGAGTGCTTTATATGTACCAGGAGTCCTGTTAAATATTTTGTAGATATTGTTCATTCAGTTCACACAACATGTAGGTCTATTACCATCATTTTACAGGGGAAGATAGCGAGTCTCATTTAGTTTGAGTAACCTGCTCACCGTGAGAGACCCAGGGTACAGCTCAGGTCCATCTACCTCCGAGGCTCAACGTTTTCACTGTAAGTGTACCACTCTGTTCCCCTGGACAGCAGAGAAGTGACTCCTGTGACGGGTGTACTGACCACAGCACGATGCCTGAAAGCTTGACATCAAAAGAGAACCCAAAACTGCAAGATTAAACACCCTAACCTTATTTGTTATTTTTGTTATTCTAAAAATGCTGAGGATATTCATAGTTAGTTTCAGGCCTTAACTCAAAATGGCCATTTATGTGTTAAAATAACTTCTATTTTTCTAAAAGACTGTCATTAAATTAAGTGTCCATCACAAAAAAAACGAGGTTAGAGCCTACAGTTTGAAGAATTTCTACAGGCATAGTCAGAAAAATATTTCCCCCATTGTGCACATGCATATTGCCTCTAGAGTCAGGCAACGTTTGTATTTTTTAGAATAAAAACATTATTAAAAATTAATGTCATATTTCTATTATTATTGCATATATTATTTATATAACCCAGCCACTCTTAAGATTTTTTCCAGTCATTAAACTTTGTATGTCTTTCTCAAATGATCCATTTTCAGTCATCACATTCACATAAAGATATTTCAGAAGACATGAAATTTTACTGAAGTGAACTAATTATTATTGTTACATGTTACAAATAGGAACCCAAAATGTGAATTAGCTATTTAAATTGTTTCCTATTTAAAGATTAATCCAAACTAGACATATGTAGCACATGACTAAGCATGCAACACTTGTTTTTTCATTAACGTTTACTAAATGTTAACATCCTCAAGGAAAATGATGCTATCTTATTGTGCTAGGCAAACTCCATCCATATCTGGTCTTCTCCATCACGTAAATCCTGGGAGTGCGTGATAAATTTTACACTTAAAGTCATTGGAAACCAATTTTTCTGACTTCTCTCACTCTTTTTAATTGGAACTTGGATGAGGTCGGATTTTTAATTTTTTGTTGAGGCTATGTAACGAATGACCATAGGAAATTAATGTTGTGGATGTGCGTTCTGTGGCAAGTACTGTGCTTTGTTTTTTTCTGTCCCAAGCAATATCTCATTAATTGTTCACAACAGTTCTGCTGCCAGAACTCTATCTGCTAGAGTGTGTTATGTCAAGTTTTGGTATAAGGAAATTGAGTCTCGGGAAGCTCAGAAAACTTAAGAAGTGTTGCCAAGGCTACGTAGATAGAAACTCATAGCGCTGGGGATTGACTCGATGACCAGCTATCCTAAGGCTAGCAGCCTGTCCATGATATTCTACTGTGAGGACCTAAGTCATAAGAAATATCACGCATCATTTTATGTTTGAAAGAGGTAAGAGGAAGAGAGTTCAAAAACGCCGTGAACTAGAGGTCAGAAAATACCAATCAATTCTATAAAACGTATCTAAAATTTTCTAACTATATTCAATGTAAAAATATATTTCAAGTTGTCATTTTTAATAAATAATCTCTTTTATTGCATAATGTTTATAGTTAGCTTTTCTTCTACTTTTAATGCACTCTGAATAAATACAGCACAATTTTCATTGAGTTTAGATTGTTAAAAGTCCAAAATCCTTAATTATTGAAATTATATAAAAATTTAACTTACTTCACACAGAATTCTTTGAAAATAGAATCTCTCTCCTTGTTTTAAATTGTTCAACTAAGGCAGAGAAAAAAATTGGTTACTTTCTTGAAAGAGTTTACCAAATTTTCTTTTGTACTGTATTTTTTTTCCTGAATTTGTCACTCCTTAATCACTCAATATTTTGTTGCTTAATATTGTCACATCATCCACTACACTGCTTTTCTCATTAGGCTCATCCAAATGATAAATTGCTCCCTCATTGCTTGAGCTTTTAGTTTTCCTTTTTTCTGAACCTTCTAATTGATCTTTTATCTCTTTTCTGGTCATTCCTAAAGGAAAGAAGTGGTCTTCTCACCTGCGTGCACCATGTTTACGGCCACATGAGTTTTCCTCCATATGGTTTGTGTTGTTGTTAGTAATGTTGAGTCAAATTCGACTCCTAGGTGACCCTACTGGTATTTGAAATCCTGGTGGCATAGCTTTCAGCATCACAGCAACATGCAGCCACCACAGGATGACAACCGACAGACAGGTGGTGTGGTTCCATGGCCAGGAAACAAACTCGGACCGCGGCAGTGAGAGCATGGAATCTTGACTGCTAGACCACCAGGGTTGGCTGTATGATTTACTTAAAGCAAAAATAGACAAAATTGTCTGCCATTTAAAACAGAGATTTATTACTTTTAATTAGGATGAACCATGGCATAACAGGATCAGCATATGTGTTGAGCAGAATGGTTCTAAGTTTAGAACTGCACTGGAGGAGTATCAGGGAATTGCTTAGCAGTCCCTTTTGCTTGGCTTTGCTGTAAGTCATTGGTGATGCAGCATCCAGGCTCTGAAGTGAAGTGTTAAAAGGAATTTAGTGGCTGGTGCGGGCAATGTGAGATGATACAAAGATCTCCTTGATTTTGGAGCGATCTTATCCATATCTTTTTACATATTTTTGTTCATATCAGGTTCAGAGTTTCTTCAGAACTGAAAGTCTGTCTCTCAAAATGGCCTCTGACCACCTATTCGTTGGTCAATTCAATTATTTGAAAAAATTATTAATCACTAAGAAAAATGTGGGAGTGGGTAGTGTGATTGGGTAGATTTCCCTTAATAGGGCAACAGGAAATCTGGGATTAGCACCAGAAGGCATCAGAGATAAACAGTGAACGTTGTCAATTGACAAAGACTTCAAGGGAAATAGGCCTTTTAAACCCTCTGCTTCAGAGGAAACAGTTTCCTTCACTTTTCCAGCTACCAGTTTTGTCCATTCTGTAAGGAATAGCTCAAGGTACACTTCCTGAAGGAAACCTCAAATCCTTCTTTACTAACACGATTATGGCCACCCTCCTCTGTACTTTCTTGTCACATATTTGCCATGTCAATCAGAGGAAACTCTTGGCAGCATTGTTTTGGTTGTTTATATGTCTGATTTACTCACTAGATCATAGAGGGATTCTCCTCTCGCGATGACTGCATAGAGTAGAAACTCAATAAACGTTTGTTGAACTGACCCAAAGCATCAAAGCTGTTGTTTGAATGTGGCCAAACTCAAAAGCTGACGGTGTAATTTGATGCTGATCTATAACATCAAAGATGCTTCTACCTAAACTCTGAACTCCGCCACAGGATGGGGGCTTCTGCAATCACTAGACAAGAGCATGCGTGTATGTGTGCACGTGCACGTTTCTTTTACTTACAAATTATTCTAAGGATTAAATAGGTTGTCTATAAAATACCAAGTGCTTTTTTTAAGTAAATTTTACAAAATGAGTGTACTACTTCAAAGGAGTCCCTTGGGGGGACAAAATTTATTCAAATTCACTGTCTTTGCTCAGAGCATTTTTGGAATGAAACTCCTTAATTTGCCTTCAGAATTTACTGTGGAAAAAAATTGTCAACCTCATTACTTTATACTCACAAGACAGGCGTCCTTGGTCCTGAACCTCTGTCCTCTCTTCTTCTTTCTTTCCTCTATCCTAATTTTTTGATGTTAAGTTCTGTCATCTTGTCTTTAGTCTTGAAATTGATGAAAAAACAGTCACTCAGAGAAGGGTAAAGTAGGAGGTTCAGGAAAGCCTCTGTAAAGCATGTAAGGTGTAGAATAGTAATTAGAGTGCTAACATTTGTGGGCCATTTATGATGCATCGAGCACCTTGATAAGTGCTTTACATGAATTAACTTGTTTGTTCCTCCCTAAAGCATGTTATATGCATGTCATCAGTATGCCCATTTTACACAGTGAAGTAAATTAGAGAAGTTCTTCACATAGTTAAGTGGTAAAATGGGGATACAGACCCTGTCAGGTTGTTCTCAGGATCTAAGCTCTGAGTAACTACTCTAGCTAGTTTAGATGGTTTCAGTGTAGTAGAGAGACTAATCAGCATTTCTGTTGCTTTTCATTCTGTGCACAACACTATAGAGTACTCCAACTTGAGGTTTTTTATCTTCTATCTTCAGATTATGCTACTCAGGAACAATCTCCGTGTCCATCGCTATCAGTGCTTTTCACCTTTCCTTCAGTTCATGTATTATGTAAAGTCTATGCTGTGTATGCCATTTGACTATTTTGGTCCAAAGACCAAAGGATCAAAATGTCTGTTAGATCCTCTATTCCCTGCTGTGTATGGTCATGTGCTGAAATGATAAGGCATCCATAATAAGAAAAATCACAAGGACCTTGTTGGGAAAAACGTAACAGTTCCAGTGTCAATATGACATACTGCCTCTCCTAATAATATGCCTTCCACATTCCTCAGAAAATGATTCAGTGATTATGGTGATAGGTTGAGAGGGGACAGAAAAGTGGGAGTAGATTAGAAAATTTTTTTTGAGAAATTAGGTTTCTTATAATCTTTGTAAATCTTGGTAAACTGTTGAGACAGATCTAAAACATGGTATTTTCAGTATCCTGAGTAACTCATTGGCTTGACGAAGAAAGTAAAATCTATTCAGTTAGATTGCTTGCATCATCTTCTAAGGTAACTTAATGCCACATTGGGTTAAGATAGCTAAAGAGTAGAGAGCTCCTGGGTATAAGAGGATGTCTTATATAGCATACAGCTAAATTGTTTATCCTAAATCCTTTCTATAGTAACCTTCCCTGTGTCATTCAGATTTTACTCAAAAAATTCCCAAAACAACCCATTTTATCTTTCCACAGTTTAGACTTTTAGAATGGTTTTCTCTCTCTTAAATCAAAATATATATTCCAATCTTAAAACCATAGTCTTAAAGACTATAGACTGTCCCATTTTGTATATAAAAAAATATAATTCTTTTTCCATTTGAAACATCTTTAGATTATTTTAATGACAGCTACTCAGATGTTCTCCCTAAATCTTTTTTGTTAAGGATAACCACATGCAGCCCTTTTAAATATTTTTTGTAAGCCTTAGTTCTGAGTTCATACATTCATCAAATATTTATTAAGCATCTATTATATACCAGATATTGTTCCAGGAACTTCAATAAAGAGATAAATATGATAGATAAGTTTCTGTTTCATAAAGCTTATATTCTAGTTAGGGGTGATAGAAAATAAGCATATACACATATATGTACAAAAATACATACACAAGATAATTTTAGACAGTATAGAAATAGACAGTATACAAAATATAAAACATAGTATTGACACAGAGCTTGCTAGTACAGTGAGATTTGGTATGTGTCTGTAAGGGGGATATAGTTTTGGATAAGGATTCTTCTTTAGAACAGTAACATGACATGAGCTTTAAATATTTGATAAATGGAAACAAATTTAAAGTGAATATATGTAGGGTGCAAGGAGGATATTTTATAAAATGACTCAAGGATAAAAACAGGTCAGACTTGGAAGTAGTTTATCATAAATTTTAAGGAGTTTGATGTATGTGCAGTGGAAACCAGTGGAGAGTCTCAAGCAAGAGAAATATATAATTTAACTCATTATTTAAACAGAAAACTCAAGTTGCCATGAAGATAATAGACCACGGTGGAGCACAAAAGTGAAAGCAGGAAGATTATTTTGGGACAATTGCAGTGGGTTAGGAAAGAGATGATAGGAACATAGATTAGGGTAGTAATAGTGGAGATGATGAGAAATAGATAAATTTAAGATACATTTGCAAGTAGAGCCAACAGGGCTTGCTGATGAATTGCAAGTGAGGGGAGAGGAATAAAAATGACTTCTGGAATTTGGACCTGATTAGATTCCAGGAGGGGGGCAATGACTGTGACATTTACTGAGATGCAGAGAAGGGGAACCTTCAGAAATGGGGTGTGGGAGAAGTAAGAGTTAAAAGTTCTCTTTGGACCATGTTGAATTTGAGAAGCTTATTAGATATCCAAGTGGAGCTATCCAGTAGGCAGGTGGATAATGAGAGATACCATGGGATTGAAATGTAAAATTGGGAGTAAGAAGCCCGTCAGGTGCTCATGAAGTCATGAAACTGATTTAAATCAAAAAGGCGATGTATTAATAGAAAAGAAATAAAACCATGGTCAAAAACTTGGGGACTCCAAGATTTAGAGGACAACACAGGAGGAGAAACAAGCCACGAAGACAGACTGAGCAGCAGATGAGACAAGTGGAACCATGATTGTGTTCTGAAAGCTAAGGGATGAACTTTACTGAAAATTTCTGACAAGGCAATAAAATGAGAACAAAGTTTCGAATCTAGGATTTGGCAAGAGATGAAGGTCACTGGTGTTCATAAGAAGAGTCTTTTCTATGAAGTAATGGGGGGAACACCAGATACCAGTTGAGTATCTGGAAGGTGAATGGAAGGTGATGTATTGTTGGTAATACATATTTTTTTTCAAGAACTATCACTTCCATAAAGTTTTCCTGCAAAGGAGGGCAGAAAAATGTAAAGTAGCTTGGCTGGAACATAGAATCAAGGACATTTTTGTTTGTTTTTAACAGAAAAATTTTTAAACAAATGATCAATAGAAAGAGGAAAACATGATGATTTAGGGAAAAGGGAAAAATAAATGCTGAAATAAAGTTCCTGAAAAGACAAGTGTCACACAGAATTTAGGACCCCATTGAGGAGCAGGGTCAAATTTCTCACTGTAACGTAAGTTTTCGCATCATTGTTATCAATGTTTAACATTTTCTTAATATCACAAAGTATCTGTTTCGATTATTTTTGGTAAGTGTTAAGCTAATTACATAGCTGATTACAACATATTTATATCAAAATGTTAAATATAATAATAGATTTGTACAGCACTGCCTAGTTTTAAGGTGATCTCATATATGATACCTAGTTAAATGTTTTTATAAGAGCGCTTTAAGTTCTTAAGGCCATACAGTAAAAAATTATTCATTTAGATTGATTTTAATATTGGAAATTATGAATCAAAATAAGAATCTCAGAGAAACAGAGTTTAAAGTTATCACTGTTATTTGGTGGTGGTCATCGTTTTTCCAAAATCAAGGCAATTCAAAGAAATGTTGTGTAGATTTCCTTTTCTTTGAAGAATACACAGGAAGGTAATAATTGATGGACACAGTTTATTGATTAGGTATTTAATGGTTAATTAATGCATTCTCTTTCTAAGTCAAAGTCATTTACTCAGTTTATTATTATCCAGCCACAGGGATACATTTTTTTGTTCAATTGCTACTGATAGTTGACAATGTTCAAAAGTAAAGTGCTGGAATTTGCATTTCTCGATGAACACTGGCCATGTCATTGTCTAACACAGAGCCTAGTATGTGACTAAACATGAGCATGTATGAATGAAGAGAACAGAGAATAAACACCCAGGGATAAGTCATAGGAAGAATGAGAAAACACAACACAGAAAATGTTTTTGAGACAGAGTAGTTCTAGAAGACCTCTTCCCACAGCTTATTCTTCTCTCATATTAAACCTCTGAGGTCAACAATAGGGCCTCCCAGTTACAAATTACAACTTTATCAGATGACTTATAGGAAAAGTACGATTTTGCACAGAGGGAGGGGAGGGAAGAGAAATAAGGGGAGGGGAGAGGAGAGGTGGATGAGCACAGAGAAATAGGAAAAAAAATTAGGAAAAGGCCAAAACTGTCCCTATGCACTTACGATAGACAATCTTAAATTTCATAAAGAGAAAATCAGACAAAACAGAGGGAGTCAAAGACACAGCCTTATGCTAATGATTGAATGATATGAAGCAGAATGGGACTAAAAATATATATATAAATTTCAGGACAACTTATGGCAAATCAAAGCAAAAATTCATCTAGTTACAGGGTCCCTGAGAGCTGGTTCTAGTTTGCCAACTGAAGGGCCAGTACTAGTTCCTAGTGTGGAGGGTTTGTTGACTGGTTAACCAGATAAACTTGTAGAAGTTTCTTGAAGTTAACTGTGCATATTGTTCACTTTTATAGACACTACTTGGGAACATTTAAGTTAGAGATTACAGAGATTGGTGCAACTGTACCTAAATGAGAAAATCCTGATTTATCTTTCCTACAAAATGTCTGAAGGCCTGCAGTTTGGGGCTGGTTTGAAGGTCCCACATTCATCAGGGACTTAACTATAAGTATAAAGCACTTAATGATTAAACATGAGTGTACATATAGAATGCTCCTATATTGAACCCATTTATCTGTTTCATTGTTTATCAGAAAAATTTTATCTTGAGATTTAAATATTCTCAAGTTATTGGTACACAGACATCTGTTGGAATTAGCTATTACAGAGACCATAATTAACTAATCTTTCTTCCATCTTGCGCCCTACCATTCTCAATATGCAGTCTCCACCTGATAGTCAAAACGACTGCTTGAATTCCAACTAATCACCTTCATAGGACACCAGCAAATAGGATCTGATCTGACAAAGAAGAATGCACTGTCTTCTTTTAAGCCCTCTGACTGGAAGTTAATGCAGCAATTCCACATACATCCTAATGAATATAGTTCTAACGTCACAATTTGTGAGTTTACGCATCTGGAAAATATAGTTCATATTCCAAATTTTGATGTACTCAAGTGAAGCTCTGAAGGAAGGAGGAGAGTGCCCATACTGGGGGACATCCAGCAGTTTCTGTGACAAAACCACTTACACGTTTGTATGTATATATGACATATAGAAAAATACATAATTAGCTAGATAGGTATTGCTCAAGAATAAAGGGTACACCTGAAATTTATACAATGTTATAAACTAATGTTACTGCAATAAAAAAACAAACAAAAAAGAAAATTTGTTAGATCATCTCTAGTCATCCCCTGACATAGTATCTTAATATTTTATTGTAATAAATTATATTGAAAATCTTAAAAAAAAAAAAGAATAAAGGGAATGTGGGTATAGGCAGACAACTAACAGTTTCTGCTATTAAACCATATATGATATATGTGTGTACATATATTTATGTGTGTGTATGTATATGTGTGTGTATGTACAATTATTGACCCTTTACTATTGTTTCTGGTACTGTTCTAAGTTTTATTTTATTTAATCCTAAAATCTATTCATGTTTCAGATGAGAAAACTAAGGCTTTGAAAAACTAAGATCTTGCTGAGAATCTTGCAACTTGGCTTTGACTGACTAAAATTTATGCTCTTTATAGGTTAGATGAATGGATGGATGCATAGATAGATAGACAGACAGGTTTATTAGTCGTTAAACTATACACTTAAACATTTGTCTAATTTCCTAGGACTACTGTAACAGCGTACCACAAACTGGGTGGCTTAAAATAACAGAAATTTATTCTCTCACAGTTCTGGAGGCCAGAAGTCCAAGATCAAGATGTTGGCAAGGCTGGTTCCTTCTGGAGGCTCTGAGGGAGATTTTCTTCCATTCCTTTCTCCTAGCTTCTGGTGGTTGCTGGCAATCCTTGGCATTTCTTGGCTTCTAGACACATCACTCTAATCTCTGCCTCCATTCTCACATGGAGTTCTTCCCAGTATTTCTGTCTACTCTGTGCCCAAATTTCCCTCTTCTTATAAGGACACTAGTCATTGGATTAGGGCCCACTCTAATCCAATATGACCTTATCTTAACCACATCTACAAAGACTCTATTTACAAATAAGGTCACCTTCACAAGACCAGGAGTTAAGACTTCAATATACCTTTTTGGTGGACACAATTAAACCTATAATAGATAACTATTTTGATATGCTTAGGTTGATTTTCAACAAAAATTAACACTGATTATTCATAGTGATATTTTGATCTCGGTTAATTGAGTTTCTTTCCTAAAATTCCAAGTGAAGAATATCCTCAGAATTTGTTTAACTAGATAAATCTGAACTCGAATTCAATTAAACATCCATATCTCCTTTATTGCAAGGCCTAGGGAATAGCTATTTAATTCTGTCTTATAATGTGAAATCATCTATAAAAAAAGAAGAGATTAAAATTTGGATATTGGGGAAACAAAAAATCCCTTTCTGTCTAGAACTATTTGTAACCACTTAACCATCTCTAATTTAGTTCCTTTCAATATAAATTAAAATATATCTATATCTTGAGAAATATTGTGTGAGAAATAGATAAATAATATTATTAGTTTTAAATCAAAAGCTACATAATAGTTGTAGGAACAGTCAATGCAGCTACCATATCCATCAATAAAAGATCAACTTGAAAAAATCCTGCAACAATTAGGAAAATCATTTTTTAGTAATGGTCTTGTAGCTCAGTCTTTAAAGCTCAATTCAAAAGCCAAACTCTAACAAGTCCTATTAGATATCAAAACCCTGAGATATAGAGGCTGATATAACTTAAGCTAAAGTTATATTTGAGAAATCATATGATACGTGGTTGTTTGGATGGAAAGAAAGAAACATTACAGGATGTACTGTTGAAATTCATTGTGAAAGGTGAGTAGATAATGGCATAGTTTTTTAAAAAAAGATTTACGCAAGGTTCATCTGTCAGTTGTATGTAGGATGGAGCAGATGGGAGAGATTGAAGTTAGAACACCTACAAAGCTTTTTGAATCTTCTCTGTGTGAGGTGATGAAACTGGATTCGATTGTTGACAATGAAAATAAACTGAAAAGAACTTGGATAAGAAATATCTTGAAAGAAAAACTGATAGAATTTGGTGACTAACTGGATCTTAAAAAGAAGGTTGGGATGAGTCACATATTGTTCAAAAATTGGAAACTGGATGACTAGCTTGAATCAAGACTAAGAGTTTTTCAATAAATACAGTTAACCAAAATGTCACAAGCTAGGAAAAAAAAAATTTACAATATGTCGACTTTCTCTCCATTAGAACTTGGAAAAAAATAGGAGAATATCAACTCAATCTGTTTTTCTTCCATCTTCAGGTGTCTAAACAAAGTCTGTAGCCTCCAGCTATGCTCCTTCTAGTCCTCCCTTCAATTTTCCTCTGCTCCAGTCCACCTTCCCTAATGGAAGTTGGGACAAACGTGAAGAACTAACTTACTCTAATAGATGTTTGCGTCACAGATCTCACTGTACTTTCAAATCACATTTTTTCCGAGTTCAATATTTTAAATTATCTAAAAAATCAATGAAGAAAAAAATTCCAAAGACATTTATAAAGGACAGAGATATGATATATCAAAGGAAAAATACACAAAATCTGTTTTGCCCCCTGGAGTTTAATCATCAATGGAGACTATAAATTTCACAATTAAGTTCTGCTCATGCTTTTATGATTTTTTTTATTTAGGCAAAGTGACTTTAAAGGGTTCCAATGATTATGTTTTAATAATATTACACAAAAGGCATACTTTTAAAAAGTCATAGAGCTTAGTTCAAGAGCTTTTAAATTTGTTCTCTTTTTACTGAGACATATTTGAGAGTAACATATTAGCAAATGCTAGGGGAAGTTTTGTTAGTAAATCCCTATATTTTGTACAATAATTACATTTCTAACCTGATATATTAAAGTGGGTGCTTATCTAAGTATCTTAATAAGTAATAGAAAATATAATTTGCATAAAGTATATACTTCTTGGATTTTTCCACACTTCAGTGTTCATGGTCTCAAGGAGTTTATGCAGCTCTTTGAAATCATTCTTGAAAACTTAAGACATCTAGTTATGCTGTAGCAAATGATATGATTAGCTTTTATAGTTTTACTAAAATACTGAAAAATAAAAATAAGCAATGATATTTTCTACAAAAGTATTATCAAGTCTCTTAAGGAAACAGATCTAGTATTTTGATCAAGACATTTAAAATGTTTTAGAGACTTTGGAGATGGATTTAAGATGATCAAACATTAGATAGTCTTTGAGATATATTAAAGAGATTAAATAATTGTATTTATTTGAAACTTGTATTAGCCTCTGCAAGTAGTCAGGTTTCATTGCGTGAAGTAAAGTTTTGGATTAAAATGGCTTCACATCACACACAAAGAAGCAGCACTCATAAGGGTTCATGAAGCTCAGCTTTGCTCATATTTTAAAGTAAATATTAAGTGAAGTTCATTTATTTTCAATTATATTATAAAGCAGTAAGACAATATTTTGTAGGGCTTTCTTGTATAGTGTTTTCTTGTATTTATTTGAAACACATGTTGTACGCTAGCTAATTTATGTAATGCTATGTATTAACATTGATACCCTAACAAAGTCGACTGCGAGGAGTTTGGTATTGATTATTCTAGACTTTGACAACACGTCAAATACAAGGATACTGTCTAAGTCAATGAAGAGTTGTTTGAAGCAAAAATTGAGGAGTGTTAACGTCTGATTGATTATCTGGCCTAGATCCATAAGTGTTTTGGAAAACAACTTGCCTTTTACTAATAGCATAAATATAGTATATTAAAGAATTAGTCATCTGATACTATTTCGTGGAGAATGATAAAGCCATCAGCATATACAAATGAGATTTGTTCACAGGTAATTATTTTCAGATGCCTATATAATCTTATCATCTAAAATCTATGTGAGAATTATAGGGTATAAAAAACTGTGTGTATGTTTACATACATGTATGTATGCATGTATCTATTTAGAAAGCTGCCTTGAAAGTTTAAGACCTTACTTGAAGAACCGCTTTGAGCACACTGCGAATTCCTAATGATAAAGAACAGATGGGATTGATTGTTAACTCAGTGTGAAACAGGAGGAAAATGCCTGCAGATACTCAAGGCTAGTATGGAACAGCTATTCCAGCCCCAGTAGCCAGAGCTTATCAGGGTGAAAGAACCAAGATGATGAACACAAGGCAAAGTTTGTGCAAAAGAAGTAAAATCAGCCTAGTAATTACTTGATTACTGAAAGGAAAATATTACTTCTGCGGGGGGATATTTTAAATGAACTGAAAAAGAGAGACATACTGGTCTCAGTAGGCTTCAATTAAAAAGTTGCAAGATTTGTTTTACTCACACTATGAAATGCCCAGTAGTAATTTATGGGAGGTCTTTCGTACACAAAGTCAACTCCCGTTTTATTTCTAGACCCCCTAAGTCTCTTAAGAGAAGAAATATGCCAGTTAAATGGTAAATCAAAATCAAATATTCACATAATCCACAGTGGGAAAAATTATTTAAATAACAGCAAATAGGAGTATAGCAAATAGGCTGCTTGGAAATCTTACTCTGTTCTATTTAATATCTGAGGAAGATAAAAGAGAAAGCAAATTATTATTGTGAGATAACGAAGGACAGAAAGATCTTTTGTCACCTGAGGATGCATAGAAGAATGGACTCTTGATTCATTTTGATGTAACATTTTTATCACTCTTCAGGTGCTTAGAAATGCATCGGGTGTAAAAGCCATTATTTAGTTAATGAGATGCTAAACCACAATTTGCGTTGCAATTGTCCGGTGTTGCTTTTCATTAAAGAGATAATGACTCAGAAGATATTTTAGGTGTTGCTACAAGCTGCTGTTTTCATTCCATTTTTATTTGGCAAATTGGGTCACATTGTATGACAAGAAGATAATCTGGCCTATATTATAGCCATGTTACCTGATTTTGCAGCACAGAAATGATGAAACGTGATAGCCCCTCTGCACCTGGCACGCAGTCTCAACATAATGCCACGCTGAAGCAAGCCAGCAGACCTTTATGCAATATCCTAAATTTGCTTTAAGGCACTTTTGTGTACTGTGCTCTTGGAAGGCAAACATCTGCAACAGTTCAGGATGCTAAAGTAGACAATATCACCAAGTCTGATGGGTTAGAGCTCTTATATTTCTTTTGGATTTGTTGACATTGCAAACTAGCTGAGGGTGTGCTTTCCATAGAACTCATTAGCTGGAGGGAGGAAGCACCTGGCAGTGAAGTGCTAATGGTGACTCCAAAATAGACTTCTTTTGGAAGTGAATATAACCAAGCTTCAGGGCAATTTTCTAAGCCACCAGGCCCCTTGGTATAGAGCCTAGATCTCTCAATCTTTCTCTCAGTGCAAAGTGCGAGACTATCATGGAGAAAAGGCAATTCATAAATGTTTTACTATAATCATAATTCTCATCACAGATAAAGATATGGTGATATCAGTCACCTTAGTTTGGATAAAGGTGGTAATGAAATCTGCCTCTCAGAAATAAGTTGAGTAATACGTCTCTAGGCAGAGATGTGGGAGGGGATTTTTCTGTAAAGGACCAGATAGTAGATATCTTCAGCTTATGGGCTGAACTACTCAACTGTGCCCTTGGAATGTGAAAGCAGCCATAGACAGTATCTAAGTAAGTAAGTATGACTGTTACAATAAAACTTTATTTACAAGAACAGGCAGTAGGCCAGACTTGACCCAGAGGCTGTAGTTTGTTGATCCCTTCCCTAAAGCCATGTAAAAGTTCATGCCTTGATCCACTAACCTTATGACTAGGTATGTACCCTAGGGAAAACATTTACAAGAATAATTTTTTCAAAAATATTTCACCCTTGGGCTGGCCCCATGGCTTAGCGGTTAAGTGCGCATGCTCTGCTACTGGCGGCCCAGCTTCGGACCCCCGGCGCGCACCGTCGCACTGCCTGTCCAGCCATGCTGAGGCAGCATCCCACATACAGCAACTAGAAGGATGTGCAACTATGACATACAACTATCTACTGGGGCTTCGGGGAAAAAAAACGAGGAGGATTGGCAATAGATGTTAGCTCAGAGCTGGTCTTCCTCAGCAAAAAGAGGAGGATTAGCACGGATGTTAGCTCAGGGCTGATCTCCCTCAAAAAAAAAAAAAAAAATTTCACCCTGGTGTTCACTGTGATGTTATCCATATAGTAAAACTGAAATTGCCTTAATGCTCAAAACAACAAAGAAACAGCCCAGCATATCAAATAGAGGTAACAGTATGCATCTGCCCAAACATAATTTTGAAAAATGTATGATAATATCTAAATATCTGTATTTTAAATAAATGAGATTAAGTGAAAAATTCAGGCTACGAAAATTTGTACACGTAAGGACAGAAATTAAACATGAACACATAATCAAAACATTTAAAAAATTCAGAGTGTAAACAAATGTTAAATTATTCAAAATTCATACATATAAGACAGAGGGAAATCATTGGGATATATTTGTACATTAACTCAGCAGTCTCTTTTTGAGCATTTCTTATGTGAAAGTCACTGTGCTAGGGATTGGGGTAATAGACATAAATGATAGCTCTCTCCTGAAAGAAGCTTACAGACAAATAATGGAATATGACAGAGAGGATGAAATCATGACATATTCTCTACTGGATAATGACGGAGAAGATTCTAAGACAGCTGTAACAGCATGAAGGTCAGGAGGAGAACTTGCCATAAAAGAAGTTAGTAGTTTAGTATGGCTGGAGCTGTTATGCAGGGAATGAGGAGAGATAAGGCCTAAGAGGCCAGGTCATGGAGAGCTTGATAGGACATGCTAAGGAGTTTAGACTTTATCCAGAAGGCGATATGGATGAGAGGAGTGGACTGAAGGGATTTAAACTCAAAGTCAAATCATCTCTTAAAAAAAAATGTTTTGGTAGTAATATAAAGGATCTACTACGTAAAGCAAGGACAACAGATAGGAAACAATTACAAGAAATATCGCAGAAAAGTGGCGTCAGAATATCTGTTGAATCCTGGATCCTTCTCTGACTAATTGTGTGACCTGCAGCAAGTTTGATAGCCTTTCTAAGTCTCCTTCCTCTCATTTGTAAAATCGACATAGTAATACTTTCCTTGACCTAACATTATAAAAATTATGAAAAATAATGTTTTAAAACCATTAGCATTTCTAAAGAATAAATATTTAATGGGAAGCTGTTATTACTGATTGTAATAATATACATTAGAAGTGGTGGAGTCTTGAATAAAATCAGCTTGAGAATAATGGAGAAAAAGGAAATACTGCATAGACTGATTAACAAAGCCCCTGGCTAGGAGAAGGATAAAGAGATGTCAAAATTAACCTTCTGGAGGATCCAGCAATCCCACTTTTGGGTATATATCCAAAGGAAATGAAATCACTGCCTTAAAGAGATATATGCATCCCCATGTTTATTACAGGACAATAGCTAAGACATGGAAGCAACCTAAGTGTCTATTGACCGATGAGCGGATAATAAAAATGTGGTATATATGTATACAACGGAATAATATCTTAGCCATAAAACAGAAGGAAATCCTGCCATTTTCGACAATATAGATGGACCTTGAGGGCATTATGCTAAGTGAAATAAGTCAAACAGAAAAAGACAAATATCATATGATCTCATTTATATGTGTAATGTAAAAAAGCTGAACTCACAGAAACAGAGAGTAGAATGATAGTTGCTAGGGTGCGAGGGGTAGGGAAAATGGGGAGATGTTGGTCAAAGAGTACCAAGTTCCAGTTATAAGATAAATAAATTCTGGGGATCAAATGTATGTCAGGGTGACTATAGTTAACAGTACTGTATTGTATATTTGGAAGTTGCTAAGAGAGTAGACCTTAGTCTTACCATACCAAAAAAAAAAAAAAAGAGGTAATTGTGTGAGGTTATAGAAGTATCAAATAACCTTATTGTGGTAATCATTTCATAATATACACACGTATCTATCATCACGTTGTACACTTTAAAATTACACAATGTTATGTCAATTATATCTCATTAAAGTTGAAAAAAATTAACCTTCTGGAAGATTGTGTCATTAAACCGGTTTGGAATTATATGAAAAGGAGCCAGTTTCGGAGTTAGATACTTAAGAATTTGGCTTACCTTGGAAAATTATTAAAATATTTGAAGTATAAAAATACTGGAGTCCAATCTAGTAATTCTGTGAAAATATGAGAAATATGACTTCAGTGGAATATACAGAATGTGTAAGACATAGTGCTGTGCTGTGCTGGGACTACAGGTGTGGGAAAACATGAAGACGAAAGAGGAGAAAATATACCTAAATATATGACTGAAGGAATGCAGTAAAGATCTGACCTGCATTCTCTGTGTATATCCTTTGGACAGAATTTTCTAATCATCCATTCATGTGTGAAATCCATCTTGGCGTGAAAGATATAGCTATTGTTGATGAAAAACTTTCATATTTTCTAAGGAATTTAAAGGCAATGGAAAATCAAGGTAAATTTCTAATAACAGAGCCAATTTGATCCTAATTTGCTTGAATCGATGCTATCGATTGGTAATGCGAGTATCCTCCCAGCTTTCAATTTTGTTCCCGTTAGCAGATGTCTCTTTGAGCAGAGATGGCAAGTGGCACAGCTACAGCCCCCTCCTTCCATTTAGTTCTTCCTTCTGTGTAATCTGGAACGCCTGGCAGTATTCTTCACCATTGTGCACTTTTCTTTTATTCAAAGTATAATTTCTCCATAAATAACTGGCTAATTTCGTGTTCTTGTCTATGATGCGGTAGCATGTCAAAGAGGCTTTTTAATCTGTAAACAAATTGTGTCTATTGCTTTACCCCTGTCAAGAACTCATTGACTCTCTTGCCTGAGGAAAGGTAATTGGTTTGTTAAGCCTGACACTCATCTTTCTTTTTATCAATCAATGCTAAATTTTTTTCTTACTATTCTATACTTGCTTAAGTGTTCTCATATTTTTCATAATCATTGAATCCAATATATTTCTTCTCATTAGAGTTACAGTTCTCCTTTTAGGGGCTTTGTCTATTGGGCTTCTGTCCATAAGAAGAATCTATCTGGCTGAATTTTGCTCAATTTGATATTCATATTGTATTTTAGCAAATGAATTTGCCCATGTTCTGACTTTGTTAAATTAACACTTGTTAAGTGGAGCACAGGGTGCCAGACGGTGAATCACAGTTCAACAACAGACAGCAAGAGAAATTGAAATAGAGAACTTTATTATTCACAGGTCCCAGAGGAAGTACATGGCACACCTCTAGGGGCCACATGGGGAGGTCAAGGCAGAGCGCAGACAGAGAAAGCCATAAGATCTGGGGCACATGCCTTTATTAGGGTCCATGGATGGAATGCTTTGGGGTTCCAGATTAAGGCCAGATTGGTGAATTCAAACCAAAAGAATGGGGTTTTTGTAAGTTCTATGGGGGTCTTATCTAAGCACAAGGGGAAGGCCCTGGGAGGCCGAGGAGACTGTTCATCACAAGGGCTGCTAGGGAGTCATATTAGAAACTTGACGTTTACTTGTGACTCTGAGAGCTGTTCTCTAGGGCATGCGCTTGCGTGAGGGGGCTAATGTCAGTTTAAAGTCCCTGCAGGCTGCTTGGCCAAACAAAATGGATGCTGTGGCAACAACACCATGGAGTAACTTAGCTAAACTCTCCACAGCCCAATATAGAAAAAACGTGATTCAACACAGTGGTCTCTATCAAATGATCTAATCACAAATGAATAAAGTTCACATGAAATCAAAAAGTACAATTAGGTCCTTATACATCTCTTTGCCCTGGAAGAAAGGTAAGACAGGAAGGTTCTGGAAAAGCCAATTTCAACTCATTTCTTCCCATAAGTCAGGTGCTATCATTAAATCATGCTCTTTGACAGTGACATCCATTCAACAACAGCACCATCAGAATGTTCCTTTAGTGATCAATTAAGGGAAAAATGTGACTTCTAGATATATATTCTCTTAGTTATTTTAAATACTAAAATTATACTTTCTAGACACTATAATTTTTATTAGACTCTCATTTTAACTTGGTGAAATAGGATACAATATACCATTAATCCAACAACATGACATTATGAAGTGATCAAATGTTGAGAAGCTGTATTAAGCTTTCTATCTGGTGTGAATTATATCTGTAAAATGATATCGTGGTCATTTAGAACCAGCAAGCAGCCCGAAATAACGTAGAGTAAGTAATAAGTTATGGCTGAAATGGGTAATTCTGAACAATGAAGTAAAATGGAACAATAGAATTTGTATTTAATGATTGACAGGAAATCAATGAAGAATAGACTTGGCCATTTGGCAGCATGCTGAAGCATTATAAATTTTAGCAGAAATAGTACAACGTTAATTCTATGCGTTTCACAAATTGTCTATAATTTATTTAATCAAATTAATTCAGTATCTATTTCATACAAAGCACTATGCTAGTTGTTAGGTGGGAGAAGAAATATTTTCTCTTTAAGGAGAGGCAGGAATGTGCACAAATAATATACAGGTATCAACAAAGAGAAGAAGGAAGAGAGGGAGCTGAATATTGTCTAAGAATATGTCCTAAAAATGGGTGTGGTTGGTTTCAAGTTCTCAAAATAGAGCATAGACATTGTGATTTGAAGGGGTTGCTTTTAAATCCTAATCCAGCAAGGTGATTTCAGGTAGACCATCTCCTCAAGTCTGGGACCAGAGCACTATCAGATCCTGTAGCTTTTTACTGATTACTGGATTCTAAACTATTGGCCAGACCCCAAAATTCTGTCACAGGTAGCTTCAAATTTCATTTTAACACAAAAATTAATAAAGCAAACAAACAATATCCATAAAAATTAATGAAGAGAAAATAGCTAGATGACATTTTTAAAAGAGAAAGTAAAAGAAAATGTATATACACATATAGTCTTTTTTAATATTTCCTTATGTTAAGAACTCAGTCATAGACACAATAATAAGAGAATAGCAATAATCATGCATAACACATTTTAGTGTTCTGGTATATATTGTCGTGAATTATATTGAGAAAAATCAGAGAATAAATTAGTGTTTATACCTTTGATGCAAAGCATTATCAATTTTTAAACATATCTTAGAAGAATTTGATTGGAATATATATGATTCTCACATAATAATCTAAGAATGACTATTATCCGTATATTTCTTATTTTTCACAAGACAAATATTGGTTTCTGTATATTATATGCCAGAAATTTTGCTGGACAGTGAGGGTACATTAGTTTGCTATATTACTAATTTAATGGGAAAATAACAGAAGATGACAAAAATAAATGATGGAATTCTGAAGCAGAATGGTGGCCTGGAATGAAGAAGAGAGTAAGTTAGATAGAAGAAATACTACTTTGAAGGAAAATTATTGAATATAGAGAAGTTAAAACAGGCAATTGATTAATTCCCAATATACAGGGTGGTGGTGGGGTGTCAGAGAAAGTCAAAATGGTGCAAATAAAGGGAAGCACTGATTTTGTTGCTTTCTGTCTGCATACCAGGCAAATGTAGTACCCTGTTCATTCTGAGCAATACCGTTTACTGAGGTATATACATCAATAAACTTCAAAGTTGTCATAGAAAGACAAAGAGCCTGGTGACGATCTGGAATCCTTTCCATCTAAGGGTGAGCCACCTACAGTTCTGGAAATATTTAATCTGACTAGGAGACCTGTGGGCGTGGTAAAGGCTCTCCAGGAAACTGAGGAAGTTATGGTGGTTCTGATTCTGACAAGTAGATCTCACAAACTCCTGTCATGCGGAGCAACAGCTCATTTGTTATTTTAGCTCCCAAATCGGCTCACAAGTTCTAAAAGCATTGTAACAGCTTTGTTCTAACAAGTCTTCTAGCAAAGTCTTTTAGACCCATAAGAAAGGCAGTCTTGTGGGAGGGGTTTGGCCTGACAAGCTACTGAATTACCTGGATTGGTAACATTTAAGGAATGTTATTAGATTGAGGATGGATGTATGGATCAAGGAAAGGACAGGACTTCTGTTTGGAGCACCACAAGGGCTTGTGAAAACATTACCCGATCTGGCTGGATGATGTTTGGCAATCCTGTTGGCTAAGTCCCTTTGAGTGCATCAACCCCACATCTAACTAAAAGTGAAAGACTAAGGGAAAATATAAAAGAAATGATTATATAACATAGACATGTACCAGTAAAAACAGATCGATATTGTAAAAACAATGACAAAAATCTATCCAGATAAAGCTGGGGTCAGGTAAAATGTTCTTCGTAAATCAAGAATAACCTGTTCTGAATGACAAGTCCAGAGTCAGTGGTGACAAAGTATCTAAAAGTGAAATTACCCAATATTGAAGTCCTAAACTGGAAATTTAAGGCCAACAATTTGATCCATTTTCACTCTCAGCAGGACAATTACTGAGAGTGAAAGATAAGTCATCTACCCCATTCACAAAAGTAATCAAGCAGAGAGATGATCCTGTGTGTGGAACTCGTCTGTGGGTTAAACTCTCTCCCACTCCTATCCCTACTGGCCACACAGAGTTGGAAAAGTCTCCAGGTCAGATGCACCCTCGGCCCCCATCCGACCCCCTTAGGATTAGTGCACACACTGTGGCAGGCTTTCCTGTCTTCCAGTCCTCCAACTGCTTCCTGGGTGACAAGCAGGTAATAGGACAGGCGCCCAGAACACTCTAGTTCTCTCAGTGCCCAAACTGGGGAGCAGTGGGGAGGGGTTGGGCTTCCTCCAGGCTTCAGGAAAGGATTTCTAGCCCTGCTGAATCAGTGTGAATATCTAAATATATGATTTATTAACCGTGCTGGTCTGACCAGAATCAGCAAGAACAACTCATTAACTCTTTACAGCACCTCAGAAATTCTCAAACAAGCATATCGATTTACATATTAACGCAAAATCAAAAAGCACTCTATCTTTGGCCTTTTTAAAATTCCCTCTTGAACTTCTTCTGGGATGGTCTGTGCCGTACCTCGAGGTGGTCTCTGTCACCTCTCTCTGTCTCTCAATGTGATCTAGGCCAACTCATCCCTAGTCTCAAAGGGCTACCTAATTGTGTGTCCAAATTATGCTTGCAATCTATGACCTTGTAACTCCATGTCTTTATAATATGAGGAGGGATTAGTGCTGTAGACTGCCTTTCTGTTGCCTACACACTGTATCATTGGTGATGACTCTACAGTTTCGTGCTCAACTTTGGTGCAAGTTTATACGAGATGTACTATCTTGTTTGATCAAAATCACACACACAAACATTACTTTCCAGTATATCTCATACTCAGCAGTTGGTGTTAAAATAATCTCTGTGTTTTCCACTGTCGTCCTATTTTGTTCTGGTTTTAAAGCTTTCCTCAGATTACTAAATGTACATTTTTTAATATACTACTATATTTTCTTGTGAATTTTACTTTATATTTCAGCTAACCAAAATAGGGGCTAACTCCAAGCATGTTCCTTCTAGTCTTTTAAAAAAAAGGGACAAATCTTAAAATTTCCCCAGTTCCCCTGATAAATTTCCATAGATGGTTATTTGTCAAGAATAATGTTAAAATTTCTTCTCTTGGAAGGGGGTTGCAAATAATTAGGGAATTCCTGAGGCCCTTATTTGTAACTAATAGTTTCTAAGATGCTATAATTATTTGGTCTCATAAAATACATGTAAGTACATGTAAAATCAAGTTACTTTTATAACTATTTTAACTAACCGTATTGGAAAATTTTTCAACTAGTTGTATTGGTGTCACATAGAAATCCTATGTGATAAAAATAAAGTTATAAATAAATAAATAATCAAAATAAAGTTATAAATAAAACTTATAATCAGTTTTTTCTTGTCAACATTCATTTTTTTTTTTTTTTTTTTTTTTTTTTTTGTGAGGAGATCAGCCCTGAGCTAACATCCGCCAATCCTCCTCTTTTTTTGCTGAGGAAGACGGCCCTGGGCTAACATCTGTGCCTATCTTCCTCCACTTTATATGGGACGCCGCCACAGCATGGCTTACCAAGCAGTGCGTCGGTGCGCGCCCGGGATCCGAACCAGCGAACCCCGGGCCGCCGCAGCGGAGCGCGCGCACTTAACCGCTTGCGCCACCGGGCCGGCCCCTTCATGTTTTTTTTAAATAAACTTTTTGTTGTCGAACAGTTTTAGATTTACAGAAAAATTGCTATGATAGTACAGAGTTCTCATATACTCCACTCTGTCTCCCCTATTATTAACATCTTATAGCAGTATGATATATTTGTTACAATTAATGAACCAATATTGAGATATTATTATTAATAAGGGTCCATACTTTAGATTTCCTTAGTTTTACCTAATATCCTTTTTCTGTTCCAGAATCCCATCCAGGATACATTATATGTAATTCTCATTTTTCTTTAGGCTCTTCTTGGCTATGACAAAACATTTTTATTTTTTACTAATATTCAATTGCCTCTGATTTACTTTTAAAATGCACTCCAAAAATGTTCTTACTTTAAATATTATGATTATTCCAAAGTGTTTAATTTCCATAGTTTATCCAGAGAATAAGCTATGTCACCTTAAGTAAGAGATATATTGTAGATTTCATGATAAACAATTTTTTTCTTCTTTTCTTTTTTTTCTTTATTTTCCTTCTCTCTCTCTTTTCTTTCTGCTTTTCATTCACTCATTTCTTTCTTTCTCAAAATATTAATTGACTGCCAACTGGTGTGTCAGGCAGTATTCTACGCTATGGGAATTCATTCAACAACAAACCACTAGAAAATCAGCTTTTAGTGAGTAGAGACAAAACGTAAAAAATAAGCATAATAATTAAACTACATAGCACTCTACCAAGTGACAAATATCATGAAGGGGATAAAATAGTACGGGGCAAAGAAGATTGGGAGAGAAGGAATGGTCAAGGTCATCCTCAATTGATGTACAAGGAAAGAGCTGAAGGAAATCAAGGAGTGAGCCATGCAGTATCTGGGGAAAGAGCATTCTGTGCAGAGGCAAGAGCCAGTGCTAAGGCTTTGAGTGGAGAGCTGCCTGGAGTGTGTGAGGAACAGGTGGCTGGAGTAGGGTGAGTAGGGGAGAGGGTAAGAGGCAATACTGTCAGCAAGATAACAGTGGGCCACATCTGATAGGTCCTTGAAAGACTTTGTAAGGATTAAAGCTTTAATTCTAAGAAATACTGAGAAAATTTGGAGAGTTTGAGTAGAACTGTTCCATAACCCGTGGTAAAACAGAATCACTCTTGCCTCTTGGCTGGGTATGGACTGTAGGAAGCAAGAGTGGAAGCTGGACGCGTGTTAGGAGGCTCCAGGAGGAATCCAAGCAAGAGACCAGGGTGCTTGGAACTAGTTGCGGGAGCAGTGGAGATGTTTAGGCATGGTCTAGTTCTGGAAATATTTAAAGGTAGAGCCAAACCAATTTTCTAATAAATTAGATGTGAGGTATATAGAAAGGGAAAAGTAAAAGAGGATTTTAAGAACTTGAGTCTAAACAACTGTAGGACAGATTTGCCATTAATATGGCAAAGACTGAAATAGAGCAGGTTTATGGGCGGGCAGAGTAAGGAGTTCAGCTTTGGATATGTTGAATATGAGATGCCTAGGGGACATCCGATGAGAGAGATTGAGTAAGCAGTTGAATATATGTCTGGAATTCAGGGTAGAGTTCCAAACATAGATGTAAATTTGATGCCATTAGCACACAGATCATACTTAAAGTCACAAGATTTCGTAAGATCCTCAAAAGAGTAAGTGTTTAATATGGATAGGTCAAAGTACTAAGGCCTGGGGCCCTCCAAGAACAAGAAGTTTGGAAGACAGAAGGAGTTGCTAGTGAGGCAAGAGGAAAACCCAGTGAAGTGGTGTCCTGGAAACCGAGTGAGGAAACAAGGGGACTCTGGGAAGGGGGAGTGACCAACAGAAGCCATCAACACATTTACGAATTTGAATTGAAGTGTTATGAGATATAGTGAGGACATGTTTTATTCACTGTAAAAGCTGATTAATATAGAGGCAAAAGCATGGGTTTCGGATTCAGACTTATGTAAATACAAACCTCCTCTCAGCCACTCGGAGTGTGCCGTGGGCAAGTCGCATACCTTCCTTGTACCTCAGGTTCCTGAGGAGAGCACATCCTCCAGTCTTCCCCTAAGGCCGTTTGTCAGTTCCTGTATATTATAAGGCTACAATAGATGAAAATATTGTTCAGTAGCTATTCAGATTTTGCCAATGTTTAATTTTAGCTCTGTATATTTTACTCCAATAAAAGCAGAATCATATTTATGAATTGGGGTCATCTTTAAAAAGCCACACATTTTTGACCCATTTTCTCCCTGGCCTGGCCTGTGGGTATGCTATTTAATTATATCTTGGCTGCAAGTTATTTACAGGGGTCATATGTAAAAGCAAATGCTCTCTCAGTGCTAAGATGTACCTCTTTTGTCTTTGTAACTATAACAAGTGATTTAAAATTCACTACTCATCTATCTAAATGAAATGGGAGAGATAAGACCATGGAAAAGCATGGTTGAAAAACTGACCAGGGCTATATTTACAAGATGACATAATTTGCGATTGGAAAATGGTAAGATGGTTTTGTAACTGACAGCCCTGGGATCCACGACTTGAGATTCTTAGCGATGAAGGTAACCAAGAACATAGCAAACATGAGGAGGGGTGCTTTGGTGTTACCGAACCAAGTGGGCTCGCCTCCTGGTGAGTTAAATAAGACTCTACACCAGTGGAAGTTGTCTCACAAAGTAAACTGTATCTGCAGCAAATAGGAGGCCATGAGGAATCATTTCCAAAGTCACGGAGTCCTTGAACAAAGGGAAGCAAGAACTTTTATTTTGGATGTGGAATGAATATTCAAAAGGGAGAAGTGGGTACTCGCTTGCGCAGGCTTAGTTGGAAAACATGCTTCCATATACACTGTAGGTTACGGTAATGAGGCCTAAGCTCCTCCTGGAGAGATCTTAGCATTGAAGGTAAGGCAAAGGTCATGGGCGTAGCTCTTGTGGTGAGGCTTGGTCAGTTTCAGAATGGTTGGTGGTTACATCTCCTTAACATACAAAGGAAAAAAACGACTTGGAGAAATGGTTAATTGCTTCCAAATCCACCTTTGAGTTTCTCAAGGTCCCTAGTTGGTGACATAGGGAGGCAGGAACTCATTCAAAATAAGCATTTGAATTGCTTGAAGTCACTTGTTACTGCTGAATTATTAGTTGGGGTTTTCAGTTTTGTGTCCATATAAAATATTACAACTCACATATTTTCCTCAAACACAGCAGAAGTTGTCCTGATTGAAAGAGCAAGTCCTCACCATTCAGGAGCTTAATAAATGATGATTTTTCTAATAAGGAAAAGACCCTCTTTAACCTTAGTGATAATATAGATTTGGGATTAGAGGAACAAATGTCTTATGTGGAGAGAAGGGTGATATCCATCAAGCAGAAATTGGAGTTGAGTAATGAGCAGGTTAGTGCGACATTGGTAGCAAACCAGAGAAATAAATATTTTGGCCTAAGTCAATCGTCAACATTTCATGCAGCAGGGGGAGCTACTAGAATAGTAGCTAAGGCTACCAAAGCAGTGAGGCTTCATATGGTTAGGGCTGCAAGAGAACATAAATGGAACTCAAGGAGATCAGTCAGCCATCATTGGACCCTGCTTAAAAGAGGGATTTCAAGATGTTGGAGCCTTGATGATTCCACTGATGGGTGCTCATATTTAATTGCTCTTTCCTGTGCTTCTGAAGCTGGGTGTTGGGAAAACCATGTTATGTTAGTGAACATTTCTATTAACATCTCACTTTTTCTCCTGTGAGTCTTTGAAGGAATCACAAAATTCATAAAGCCAATGATCTGTTTCTCTATCTCTAAATAAGACCAGCTAAATCATTTCAGACAAAATGTAAATATATTCTAAAAAGACCCCTAAGTAAACAATTCCATCCTGGACAACTATGACTTCACGTAATAGAAACTTAATAAATATTGAATGGCGAACTGAATGCATTCGTAACCAACAAACTTCAACATCAGGAAATGTTTCCTCATTGCTACCTTAGTCTCGCCTACTTTATTTCCTCTTATTATTATCTCAGGAAATGTAGAGAATAGTTAGCCATCAATCTCTGTATAATATCTGTTCTGTACATGAAGACTGTTATTAAATTTCCTTCATGATCCTGAAACCCACTTAGCCTCTCTTCTGTAGGCTAAGTAATTCACCTCCCTTTTTTATTTTAGTCTTGTCTGAGTTTCTTGCATTAGCTAGGAGGAGAAATGCTGAAGTCACAGGGGATTTTGAACCCAACTTCCTAAGTATGTTCAGAGTAATGACAAGACTGCAGTGGTGTGTGGAGATGCCTCTAATACACATAAGTAACTGAAATTTTCCAAGAAATTGCTAACATCTGAATAATTTTATAATTTGAGTTATCTATAAGACACAGAAGAAAAGATACTCAATGAGGGAGAATCATATGTTTGTGCTTAGTCTATACTCTTTAAATACATGTGCCCCAGTTCCACAGTTCCCCAGAACTCCTAAAATCTTATTCCTATTTAATACCTGCTAAAGGGTTCACTCTATAAAATGACAAATGCCTTGGGGTCTTCTTTGTACAAGTAGATTCTTCTCTGAAGCCTAGAGAAAAGAAAAATGGTCCATAAATTCCTAATGGCCTCAGAGAAAAAAACCTTGAATTCCATTCAGAGAAGTTAAATATAAAGAATGCAAGCTATTTATCAGCCTGACACTCAGTGTTCAAAGGAGCGAGACATATAAAGTTTTTAGTTGTGAAAAAGTTTTGCTGCTGAATTTTGCCCAACATTCTAGTCTTGTATGATATAACAGAAGGGCATCTTGAGCTGGTTTATGTCATGAAACAGTGGATTCAAGAGCAGTTAAACGTCTTTTCCTTCAGGAGACTGACAATGAACTGCTGACGTTGCTGAACTGGTTGCAACGTTGATCCAGAAGATTGGACAGATACAGTTTGATCTCCCTGTCTTCGTGGAAGAGTGGCACCGTAGCATTAGAACTTCAGTAGACGATCCCTCAACTACTAAGGCTTTAACCTATAATGGGATTACTTCACTTTTAAATGTTTTATTTGAATCAAATGTAATAGGCATAGCCACCTCATATCCCTTCCAGAGATATAAAATTTCTTGCCTTAAAACTTAGAAAGATTACCAGGAGACTTGTCATCATCGCAATGAAATACAAATAATAGAACTCAGTCACTTCATCTCAAGTTCTTTAACAGTACTCCGTTGACCTAAACGGTATGTATGTATCTCAATTTTCATATTATGTCTTAATTTACAGCCTGATTTAAAGAGTCATAATTAACCAAGGTTTTAAGGGCAAGGGAGGGTCTCAAATTTTGCAATATTCTATTTGGTGAGAGACTGAATGGATAACTGGTTTTCTGCAAAGCATGTTTTCTCCAGGGAATGCACACGCGCTAGTTAATCAACCGGCAAACAAGACACCTCGGGTTATCGCTTTACCACCCTATTGCCCCATCAATAATGTACAGACTGTCATTAAGAAGCCATTTCTCCCTTCTGGGCTGAATTTTGAGAGGTGCATCATGTGGGAAAAAATAGGAGTTACAGCGTGGAGACTGTGGGTCGCACTGTAATCTCAGAAACATGCTGTGCCATTCTTCAGACAGTCCATCAAGATATGTTCCAAGGCGTGCACCAGTGCATATAAAAATATATAGGCTGAGACCACCAAACGCATTTCATTAGGACCTTTCAAGGTTAACATTATAATCATGCTTCAGGGCATAAACTGATCGCCCGCTGAGCTCAGGAAGACATTTTACTTCTGTGGAAAGACTGTCCCCAGTGGGTCAGTTGCATTGCAGGTACATTTTATCTTTTGCAAATATTTTTATAGCCATACCAAAATGTCTGTCCTGTCTTTTTCTTCATCTTGCAAATTAAAGCTCAAATCATCAAGCAAAACTAATTTTAATCTGAGGCTTTCTTCTTTTTGGTTGTTTCCTAACCTTCCAATTAGTAATATATATATATGTATCTTTTGTTTGTTCTGTTTACTAACAAATTTACATGAGAACTATGTATTAGGATTCATTATAATCATCTCATAATGGAAATGTTATTTGACTAAGTAGTAGCGTTAGAACTTAACGGTTTCTATTGTCCAGAAGAGTGTCTGATATGGCATTAGCGTAGCAGATTTCTGATGGTGCTGGTCACTCAACTGTTCAACAGCATGAAAGACACAGACATGATCCTATCACTGGGTCCTGCTTGTGGCACCTTGCTCGCAGTGCCAGCAAAGTCCTTCTCAGAGTAACATCCTCCAAACTTTCACCTCCCATCCACTATAGAACCATTCAAGTAGGGAGGTGAGGAAATGAATTTTGGGCTCCGTAAACAATCACGCAGCAGAAAGAAGGAATATGAGCATTATCAGCATGTCATTCTGTTGCTCTTTTTTGTCTGCAATTTCTTGTTCCTTTTGATAGGTACCCTCTTTCATCTCAGTGTAGGACTTGGAGATTATTAGGTACACTCAGAAAACGTGAACCAATTTTAAGCAGTGATTTCTGATCTTCCAGTAATGCTGTCACAGAGAAGTCATAGCCCTTACGTTTTTCTTTTAACTATACAAGGCATATCATCTACCTCCCTGCAACCTGCTCTTCTGTTTTGCCCAGCTTGAAAAATCACCTCTAGCTGCATAGTTAATGACTTAGCAGCAGAGCCTGTCTGCTGAGGCAGTGAATCACTGACCCAGACGGCTGGGTTCAGAACCTACCTTCACCACTTAATTAGGCAATTACTTAACTTTTCTTTGCTTCAGTTCCCATCCCCACCCCACCCCCAGGCACATTTGGGGATGACCCACAAGGTCGGTATAAGGATTACAAGAGTTAGTTCAGGACAGTGGCCTGGAAGGTAGTAGATACTCAGTTAGTGTTTATTGAATAAACAAATGTAGAGTGCATAGGTGCATACCCAGCCTGCAGCAAATTCTCATTTGTTTTTGTACCATTTTTATCATGACTTTATGTTAAAAATATTGGCCTTATGTGGAGACAGAGCCAAGCAAAAGTTGCCACTCTTCTTAGCAAACCCTGTCTGGGGCAGCGGCTTTGCGGTGCACACTAGAAATCCTAGAATTTCGAGTGGGAAGGCACTTTTAGGGAGAAAATGTCAAATTGCCTCAAACTAATTTACTTAAAATCAATTGGCATAATGATCAATTTATCTAATGACACATTCATCTAAAATGTTCATTTATCAAATATACGACTTTCTTCTGTACCAAAATAGTGTTAGCTCAGAGGCCTTTTAGTAAACATTCACAGTGACTATTTTACCTACTTTTGAGGGCTTCCAAGGCATTTCACCCAATTAAGACTAAATGCTTAAGGCATTATACAGTAGGTTAAAAAATACACTATATCTCAAAAATGCTTTGAGTGGCATAGTATTATATTTGAAATGCTACATCTATGACAGGTTTTTATTAGGAATAGGATAATTAGGCTAATGAGTGCTTGGCATGGGGGGTGGTGGACATTACGAGAATTGGTTTTAGGTGAACCAATCTCAAATCCCTTAAAGGGTTGGGGTCTGAGAGCGGTGGCATCAGCTCATGCTGCTGTCATTTGGCTGACTTCCCTCTGTGACTAGGTTCAGCTCTGTCGCTACCTGCTGCCAGATCTAGCCTGACAGCTTTCAACTTTAGACCCTCGACAAATTTCCAGACCTGGAGCCTGCTTGCTCACCTTGGTTGACCCCCTGAAAGAGCAGCAAGTCTGTATTCGGCACAGACTTGACGGGGCCACAGAAATCCATTTTCCCTGTCTATGAACTCACAATGTACACATGATTTAGTATAACAGCTTCTTTTCATTTCACCTGTTTTGATGATATATATTTTACAACACGCATTTTCTCTGATAATAGGTATTTTTGTCATCAGTTCTCCTTCAGAAAATAGGAAAGATAATGAAGATGCAGAGGTATGGGGAGTTTGCCTAAGAAAAGAAAGTATGGGAGAATATTCAAAAGGCATGGGGGACATGTACAATTTCTACACAAAGGAATCCTAAGTTATATGTGAACTCACAGTACTTCTTCTAAGAGCAGCCAACACACTAAACCTTCTTTTGAAATCAGTTTTACTTTCGTAGATTCCAGCTCTTACACAAAAGAGTCAGCTCTCGGCTATTGCTACTTCATAAAATTCTCCAATTGTAGAAGTACTACAAAGGCAAGGAATTTGTTTTAATGAAAATGTTTAAATTTTCCTAAACCCAGAGGAAGGTACAGGACATGCTGGGTGTCTGGAGTTTGTTTAAAGTCCTGCCTGCCTGTATAATGATGCGAGTGTGTCCATCACGTCACGCGGTAACCAGTAGTGTGGAAACTGACATCTGCCAGCCAGCGATGGTGGTCATACCTCGCTGCTGCTCCAACTGCTCACAGGCCAGTTCAGCCTGCCACCCTGAGCTCCAGCCAGCTGTCAGGACTGTCACAGCTGCCATCTTGTTTACTGCCATAAGCTTTCTTGGCATTGTGGACCCAGACACTGCTGAGACGGCGCCTGTCATTGGCTGTAAAATGCACAGGGACGAAAGACTCTGAGGAACCCTGGGAAGGTGCAACATGTTCAAACCACCTGACAGTGGAACCAGTTGGCACCGAGGTCTCTGAGGTTGTTCTTTGTTGACTGATAAGATTGGACAAGGCACAGTAGGCCCTCCAGAACTCCTATTTGGAGCTGTTTTAATTGAATGTGTCACTGACAAGGGACAATCACTCAGGCTGTGGCATCTATTCCGAATGAAACAATTGTTTTTAAGTAATTGGTCTGACAAGAAAGCTGGCAGCCATTGAGGATAAGACGCATGCGTTCCTACAAGAAGAGACAGAAAACATGTTTCCCGTAATTGCCATGGTTAAGCTTTTAAACTTTTCCCTTTACTTCTCATGAAACAAGTCCTTTCAAGACCTCTGATCTGAATAAGCATTGAACGATTCTAGGGACACCACTTTGCTTTCCATGTTTTTTACCCACACAAGAGGCTCTTTCTCAGCTTGTTTGAATTATCCAGCCACAACAATTTGCAATGGATTTAATAGGAGAAAAAGTGCAAAGGGTTCGTTTGTCTCTGAACTTCTTTGCAGATCTCTCTGTTAGCAAATCCCAATACAAAGACTGCAATTATGCAAGGTAAGACAGAAGGTGAATTACATCAGCTAGTTAGCACCGATTGAGCCAAATTTCCCCAGTATGTGTGTGGTTCCTCAGGAGACTGGCTAAGTCTGCAAGAGCCAAAGCATCTAAGCAAGTGGTGTTTAGCCACATAACACACCTATGCAACAACAGAATATGTAGCACATTAGAGAGAAGAGAAATGATATACTCTAACCCACAATCATTGCATACACTCTAGACAAGATCATGCCCCATTTTAAAGAAAATCAGCATTGCTATAATATTTTACAAAATATTTCACATGTATTATTTCATTTGATCCTCACAATATTTGAGGTAGTAATTATCTTTAGCAATTTTATATATAAGAGAAATGAAGCTCACCTGTATACGTGGTAAAGATTAATATGAGAGCAATATTTTTGACTCCAAGTCCTCATTTTTCTAACACACCACGATGACTGACTCCGTCTTCAAACTTCTTCTATTTTTGCTACACTGAATATGCCCTTCCTATGAAATCACATCTAGTCTAAAGTTTTAACTAAAATATGTAAATAGGAGAAGCAGAAGGAATTTATTATCCTTCTTCTAATACCTTACTTTGTGAACCAGAGTTTCCACTATGAGTCACCAGACACATAAACTTTCATGTTCTTAGTGGTGTTACACAGGTTGAAACCCAGCTCTGACATCTAATAGCTGTAGAAACTTGGGAAATTTACTTCTCTATGCCTCAGTTTCTTCACCTATAATAGGAGGATTCATTCATTCATTTGTTCAGCAAGTATTACATACCTACAGTACGCGAGACATGCCCCCAGGCCCTAGGGATATAACAGAGAACAAGCCAAATAAAATCCCTACTCATATTGCCAGGGAAGATAATTAGTTGACAAATAAATGATGGATATATTCGTTGTGTAGCAATACCTGTAAGGAAGAAGGAGCAAGTTGGTTGGAGGAGAGAGAGTGATAATAGAGCAAGGAAAAGGATGCTGTTAGACAGAATGGTCAGGGAAAGCATTCCTTAGGAAATTACACTTGCACAGAGATCTGTTTATGGGAAGGAGTTCTGTGAAGAGAATTCCAGGCAGAGGCAAGAGCAAGTACAAAAGCCCTGAAGCAGGAACGTGCCTGCGTGTGTTCACGGAAGCTCAAAGAAGTGTGCCTAGAGCAGAACGAGAGAAGTGGAGGGAACAGGGAGACTTTAGGCCAGAGAGGTAACCAGTGGTCACTCAGGTAGGGCTCTGATGGTCTTCATCAAGATTTCTGATATAGGTCTGAGTGTGATGGGAATCAGTTGGCGCCTCTGAGGCCTGGAGATTGTCATTCCAACTACTGTAGGAAGAATAGGCTGTAGAGAATCATGGCAAGAGCAGGAAAACCAGTTAGGAGGCAGTTTCAAGTAATCCTAGAGAGATGATCGCCACTTGGACAAAGGCCGTGCAGAGGAGGTGATGAGAAATGATCATATTCTCTACTGACGAATTGGACACAGGATGGAAGGGAAAAATTAATCAAGGATGATAAAATTTCGCCTAAGCAATTGGGTAAAAGGTGGGCCCAATTACCGAGCTGGGACACATAGGAGTGGACAAGTTTTAGGACAATTAGAAGTACCTACCTTATAGGTTTAATGTGAAAATAAAAGCACTCAGTACAGGCTCTACTCTATAATAAGCCCTCAATAAATATTAGGTATGATCATTACCATCATCATTATTATTACTAATTAATCAAGTCCTGTAAATCTTATTTCCTAAATACCTCTCAGGTGCCTACTTTCCTCTCTGTACTGACTGTTGTGCTCGGTTCAAGCCCTCGTTATCCTGTACTTGGATTCTCGCAGCGGCCACCTAACTGAGTTTCCTGCCTACACACTAGACTATATTTAATCTATTTTCTTCACTGCAGGCAGAGTGGTCTTTATAATACCTAAATCTGATCATGTGTTTTCCTAGCTTAAACACTTCAGTGGCTCTCCATGGCCTATAGAATGAAGCTGTAACTCCTTAATGATCTGGTCCCTGACTAATTCTCGGCACTACTCTCCTTGTTTTTTCAAGCTCCAATAAGATCAAAATACCTGTGGTTCCCCTAACATTATGGGTGTTAAGCCTCCCTGCCTTTAGCCATGTTATTTATCTTGTCTGGAATACCTTTTAGTCTCAACGTATTCTTGCAAATTTTTATTCTTCTGTTTAAATCCTAATTGGGAATCACCTTTTCCATTGAAGCATTTTGTAAACTCCCCCAGAAAGAGTGGTACCTCACCCTGTCCCCTGTCTTGTACTTAGTTCCATTACTGCAGATAGCACAGTCCTTTTTTACATCCAGAGCACATTAACAGGGGTGTATATGTTTGTCTCTCCTACACAATTGTGAAGTCCTTGAAGACAACGATATGTCTTCTTCACCTCTGAATGAATGTAAGTGCACATCGGTGGCACATATATGCCCACCTTGATTTTTGTAACCTAGCCTGAGTGGTTTGTGAGAAGAGGGTTTCTCATAATCCCCTGGGGTCTGGATGTCAGAGACAAAGTGGAGAATTAGTGCACCTCTGCATTCTGCTGCCTAAGATCATAGCTGCTTACATTGGGTTTTAGGGTTTTACAAGACTTCCTTAGTTTATTATGAATTTTCCAGTGACACAATGGCTATTAACACTAGTGAGTTAACACTAAATTTGAAAACAACAATAAAAATGAAGTAAAAGTGGCTACGGAAATAAGAGATTTTTCTTTGCCTCCGGTAACTGCATTCTATCATTCCTTTTCGATACCCTATGTATTCATCCTTTGCTCTCACTACTACCCCAAACTATTCAAAACAAACTAGTCTCTTTGTAGATATTGCAAGATCATTTCCGCCATGGAGCTTTTACAGTTCTGCTGTTTTGAATATTATTTACTGGTTTCTGAGACTGTAAGCCTAACACATGCAATTTATGAGTCACCTCTCCCTTGAAGTCTTTACAATTCACGCTGGTTTGGATTGATACCTCCACTCTCTGAGGTTACAACACTATCTGTACAATTTCCATTGGTCTCTAAATGTGCACGGTCTCGTGTTATTTTAGTACTATTCCATTTGTGCATTTGGTATTTCTCCAAATAGCTTTCAATATCCTCATTTGAAAATACTGTCACATATCCCTTTTGCATCTCTCAAAGCCCATGGTACAGTTTTGACCTCAGTACAGGTGTTCAATAATAGATGTTGAAATGAAAAGAAAAATGTATAAAATGAGATGATCAAACTCATAGTTATAATCACTTCAAGCTTACATTAATGGACTCTTGCATGATTTCAGATGGAATGTCTTTTTGAAGATCTCAAGGCAAAAGGTAACACATGCTTTATTTCCTTTCACCTACAATCATATCTAGGAAAATGAACTAAATTAAGACAAAATTTGATCATCATTAGTCCTTTTTAGAATTAGAAAAGGAGATTCTAGTTGGAAAATGAAAGCAAAATTAATTTTCCCTTTAATTTTTTAAGAATAATAAACTCACAGGTGATGTCTTACTATCTAGGAATGAGGCAGCAGTATTATCAGATCTTCCACTTTCCTTTTTCAAAGAAAATGGGCCCTATCTGTAAATAGTTGGCTAAAAATTTCCTTTTTTTAAATCCTACAAAAACCACTACATGAGGGCTAAACCAAATGGACCTGAAGCCCAGAGGTCTTGCAGGCCCAGACTATATCACATCTGCTCTCCAGGAACAACCAGAGAAACCAATAATTAGATTTAAGAGGGTTAAGGGTTAAGTGCTTTCAAGGACCCAGTAAAATTGATGTTATTATGTTAAATCCAGTATATTATTTAACTGCATTCCATCCTCAGCTTTTGCTCCTGAAACAAGTTTTTGGGGGGAGATTTGAAAGTATTTCTTCTATTTGACACATATTAAACGGTGAAATAAGGGAACATACACTTTTACAGTCCACAGTCCACAGACAGTTTCTGTTGCCCACACAATATCTAGTGTACAGGGTCCTCATCAAACAATTTCACACTGACTGGACAGACCCTCTGTCTAGTACGTCTTTGTCAAAGAAATTTTAAAAATGAAAGCCCAGGACAAAGGGTATTTTAAATGAATTAAAAACTGTCACAGCTGTTTCAAGCAACCTGGGAAGACATATAGCAAATTTTACACTCCTTCATGTTATTTTCTCTTAGGATAACCATTGGCAAGTGGTCAGCCTGTCATGACAGAGTCCAATTAAAATTATGTGTCATTGCAAGTTTTCTTTTCTCTGATGTCAATAACAGAGATCCTTCAGATAGCCCTTTGATATCCACTCCTGGGCATTTTAATTTCCTGACAAATCTATCATCTGAAATTTGCCATCAGGTGTAGTCAGGCTCTGAGCAGTAACAAAATAACATAAATCCTAGTACTTCCCTCAGCATTGTAACAAGGAGACAATCTTTATAGATATTATTGTGGCTCCGTATTCTTATAACTTTACCTATGTCTGGGTATCAGAGTACTAGAGGAATGAAATTTGGCCATGGATTTGATAAACTTATGAAGGAATGCATGAATCTATGACATCTTAGACCAATATTTCCAAATCTTAAGGATCTCCCTGCTCTCTCAAATTCTCATTATGCTGTTATAAATCTCTTATACATATTTTGACTATGTAAGCAATGAGTTTTTATTCACTCACACGGAAAAGCATAATTTCCTACAGAGTATATTGAGAATGAGTGGAGTTTTTTTAAAGATTTTATTTTATCTATTTTTTTAATCTGAGTGGAGATATTTTGAAGTGGAAAATTACTAACAGAGGTCAAAGCCACAAATTTAAACAGTTAAGAATTTACTGTCTTTGAAATATATATTTATTCAATTAAGCAAAATATAATTTTTCCTTGGACTGTACAGAAATACTTAGGATCTGAGGAGAGCAAGAGTTTTTTTAATTTTTGAATTATTAACAACTTGTTACTAGGCAAATCAAAGTGGAGGCCAGCAAATTAATCTAATTTATTTAGAAAAACTAAGCTGGATTAATAGCAGCAATGACCTCAAAATATTTGGGGCAGTTCTTTAGTTTGTTTTTCAATAGTTATGAGCTGCAGTGGAGGAGATTAGTTGATAAATGGGGGGCTTGAATGTGAGAATTGCTAAGACCTCAGCAACACAGAGCAGTGTGCATGCTACGTTATGGGCAGAACTGTGTGCCCCTCTTCCCTGAAATTCATATGTTGAAGTCCTAACCCCCAGTACCTCAGAATGTGACTGTACTTGGAGACAGGGCCCTTAAAGAGGTAATTAAGTTAAAATGAAGCTCTTAAAGTGGGCCCTAACCCAATCTGACTGGTGTCCTTATACGAAGAAGTGATTAGGACACAAAAAAAGATACCAGGGATGGAGTGCACAGAAGAAAGACCATATGAGGACACAGCAAGAAGGCAGTCATCTGCAAGCCAAGAAGAGAAGCTTCAAGAGAAGCCAAACCTGTCAACACCTTGATCTTGGACTTCTAGCCTCCAGAACTATGAGAAAATAAATTTCTGTTGTTTAAGCCACCCATTTAGTGGTATTTTGTTATGGCAGCCCTAGCAAACTAGTATACTAGGGAAAACCAAGTTAGAAATCAACGCAAGGGCATCCAGAATGGAACTGAGGAAGTAATGTTTGCTGTAGAAGTTTTCCCTACTCCATACATCTAAAGTAAAAGCACAAGGGGGCAAGTTTGCCTTTGAAGCCCTGTGCCCAAGGAGCGTAAGCTTGTCAATGTTACATACCAAGCATCCCAGTCTGCATCCTAGGATATAGAAATAAAAGAGGGTTAGGTAATAAATCAGTTCTGAAATGAGGCAGGGTGGTGTTCTGGGTTAGCAATTTGTGCATACAGAGAAGGACCTTCTGCTATGGTGAAGCTAAACTAAGCAGGATTTCAATCTAGAGTCAGAGGATTGGCAGGAATTAGTAAAGTTCCAGGTCCTTTAGGCACTGGTTGGGGTTTAGAGCAAGGCCACCGTACTCAATTACCAGGTAGAATAAAAGGAAGAACAGCGGACCCCAGTGTCATGTAAAGATGGGAAAGGCTATAATCCAGAGGCACAATGAGCCTTGGCTTCTTTCACTTTACCGTTCTCCCTCCCAGTACACTAGACCTCTTAACTAGGTGGCCATAGACAAGAAATGGGGATATGGAGCATTGATAGAAGGGTAGAGTGACTTCATGTAGGTATACAGATTTATGCAAGGATCGATTAATCATGGCTCAGTCAGAAGATTCTCAGTCTGGGGGGAGTTGACTTAAGCAGGTTAATCATTTATTCATTCAGACACTCGTTTAAATGCCAAAATTTATGGAGAAACCACCTTAGCTGAAGCTTCTTTCTGCCACAATTGATTCAGTAACTGATGCTGATGATGGGGCGGTAGGAGGGTGGCTCAGAGAGGGAGGCTGTACCTAAAGGTAGCACTGGAGTGCAGTGAGCTGAAGGGAAGAAGCAGAAGAGCGATGATGTGGATTATGTTCATTTAGGTAATCAACAAGTCCACAAATACTTGTTGCCCCTTTATAAGGTACCTAGTTTTACACCGGATTCATTAGAGAATTCACAACATGTTTAAAACATAATCTCAAATTTTAAGGAATGATTGTCTTAGCAGAAAAATACATTTACATGAAAATATAAACTATATGGCTTAGTGGAAATGAGGAACATAAATAGTCTTGTAGATGGTCAGGGCAGAGAAATATCAACGTGGAGTGAGACATTAACTATGCCTTGAAAGTGGGATATCGTTTGGATTGGCACCAAAGAAAAAGAAAGCATTGACACCAGACATCCTGAGCAAAGTTTTTGAATTAGGAGAGTAGGGCAGCACACTTTTCAAAACAGAAAACAAATTGCCCTTACCTGAGGGAGACGATTAGTTGAAGAGCAAAGGGAATTTGAGGGTGTTGTGTTCCCCAGGAAGGGGACTCGGAGGTGGACAGTGCAATAGCGAGCGCTCTCGGGATCAATAGCTGTGACAGGAAAGGGGAAGAAGCAGGATTGAGCGAAGGGAGAAATTGCTCTTCGAGGATGTCTCAACAAAGGCCTCAACTGACCCTATGGAAAACTCTGAAGCTGAGACGATCCTTCAGAGTTGCAGCAAGGGAAATGAGCCTTCATAGTCTTATATTGATCTTTTAATTGAACGCTGACTTCCCCGGAAAGGAGTGTGATCTTGGACAAAGCTGATCTCTCCAGCTAAGGGCAATTTCCAGAAACTCTTGACAGCTGGGGGTAATCAGCTGACAGCTGGGAGACTCAGTCTTCAAGTCCCAGAAGGAGACATGGGCAACATCACAGCATCCACTATATTCCGCTCCTTGTACCTCTCATATCCAGCTCTTTGTGTAAGTCCTTGAAACAGATCTTCCAGGACTCTGGTGTACCTATTTTCCTTAAGAAACTTAGAAGAGGAAGGTTAATTGACAAATTACAGCCCCCACTACAGCTGATTCTGGGAATACAACTGGTAGTCATGTTCTCTCACCTATACTACATTCTAGATTTTTCTATCCTCAGCTAGCACTTCAGCTGGTCTAAGTGGCTTACCCAGTGATGTGACTGTGATGCTCACCCCTGTGGGATCTTAACCTGTCCTTTTTAGGCTCTGGTTTCTGCACTAGTCCTTTTACTCTCAAACTTGAGCAAGGAAGTAACAACAGTACCAAAGTGAATCACCTGGTGCCAAACATATTCCTCCCTGTCTCTCCAGTGTAACATCAGGCTGATTATCGAGGTCCATTACTCTTGCCAGGATGGTGACTCCTATTCCTGCCCTCTGGTCTCTTGGCACAAGGAGCCCAATGTCCTCAAGCAAAAGTCATAACTTACAGTCCAATGGAACTCTTGGTATGTGCCCAGGTGGAGGCATTCTCCCTTCAGAAATCAGAATCTTTAAACCCACAAAGCCCAGAGCTGCTGGAGTGGGAAACATAAATTCACAAGTGAGTTACTGGAAGTGATGGGGAGCAGAGTTGCTCCTGCCTCCAGCCTTTGGTTCCTGGATCCTATTCTGCCTCTTGGAGACAGAGCACCATCAGTATACACTGAATCTGGGATGATGGTGCCCCATGCTCACAAGGTATTGTCTATAAACTGGTGCTTTAGTTGTGCCTTCAACAGACTAGTCCATCACTGTATCAGGCTGGAAGCTTCTGGATGGTGTGGTATGTGATGTGACCAGGCAGTGGGTTCCTGTTCTTAGAACTGGGTGAAGCATCATGAAATTTTATTGGGACAATTGCCCTGAACTTATCATCATCCTTGATTGCTTTCGGTTATTTAGATTGAGCCATACCTTTATTGGCTACCATCTGTCTTGCTCCTAAAGCAGCCATGTTCTATTAACGATCTCCATAACTCTGTGTGTGTCAAGACACTACATCTCCTCCCCTCCACTCTATGACCTTGCCACTAATTACAATAATTGCATCCACCTAGATTCCATTGGGTAAGCCTCCACACCTGTCCTTTATCGTTTGGGGGTCCTAGCATCCACATTGCTCTCGGAGAATGCAGTTCTGTAACGGCATAGCCTGCCGTCTACCTTAGCTTAACAGAGAAGAGTCATAACTAAACTTCTTGGTGATGCTGATTCCCTTATCACCAACATGTTCCATATAGCTTTGGTAAATAATGAAAAGTTTGGGTGCTGCCAAGGAACATAGTCATTGGTGGTATTTCAGACCTTACGTAGTATAATCATTCTAGCATGCGCTCTTTTCTGAGGCTTTATATCCCTTCTTCTCTGTCTGCTATGACAATTTTGGCATTTTCACCTCACTTTGTTCCTTGATTTTTTTCAGCTTCTGAGAGCTGTTCTAGAAGTATGTTGCTGAGACCTTTGTTAGGGACCTAAATCCTATGTCCCATGACAGTGCACCCATATTGATAACTTATCCAACTTTATATTCTTATCCTCTGTTGATTTATCACCCTCAGAATCAATCCCATGAGTATCTCCTAGTTCCTATTAGTGTATGTTGCCCAGGTTCTGCACCTCCTTGGGAGTATAGTTCTTTTTCTCCATTAGGAGGCACAGCACTTCCCTAGCCTGATTATGTTGGGACTTAGCCCTAAATATTTCTTAGTGTCCAGGAGTGAAGGTAGGGGAGATTCAGAAGGGTTGGGGGTGTATGTGTCATATTTTCTTGCAGGCAGAGGCCTCTGCATCTTCCTCTAGCCAGGGGAAACACTAGACCTTAATAAGGAGGAGGGGAACATTTTGCCAGGTTGAGAGTTCAGGAATATTTAGAGATTTAATATTTGAGCTCCTCAACACAGGTGGTGCATTCTATGACTCTGGGCCCTGACTTTTGGATAGCCGACTAGGTTTGGCATGTAACTTCTTAGGAGCTCTACTATACTTATATACTTATGATAAAGTCCTGGTCTGCAGAATTTTCTGTCCTCAAGATTAAAGAAGTGAGACCTTCTTTATATTCTAGCAGGAGGACCCCTGACTTTCACACTTAGTTGTAATTCACACTCAATCTTCCCAGCCTTTTGTTATCCTTTTCCAAAGCATCAATTGTCCTTAGCAACACACATCCATTTCCATTATCCTTAGAGTTACTACTACTTCCCCTTTGTTCTCAAACTCCTGATATACTGGCTCTATTAATGCAGCCCCTTCCACAGTTATATCATCCCAGTCACCACCAGTGAAAGTTTAAGGATTGCATTGGCCACCTTATGCCAGAGGGTATACACACTCCACTTACCACCAGTGATGGAGAGACCTCAGGGCCAGAGAGCTGAAGGATGATCTGCTCCAGAATCCCATCTCAGCATTTGCTTTCTTACACCATTCTTAAGACCACTCATAGAACCAAATACTGCAGATTGAGTTCTTCTGGAAGCAGATTCTGAGATGGAGATTAGCATGCAAAAAATTTGTTAGGGAGTACTGTTGGGATCAACACCTAGCACAAGGGAAGGGAACAAGCAGGATTGAGCAAGGGAGAATTAAGTTGTTATATAGTCCACACAAGACTCAGCTGACCCCTTGGGGGAGCTCTGAAGCTGGAATAACTCTAGATTTAACCTACTTGTGGCAAGGGGGCTAGACCTTTATACTTACATATCAATCAGTTATTGAGTGTAGTCTGCTTCTGAGAAAGGAACATGACCTGGGTTGAGGCAGCTCTCTCCCTCTGAGGGCAATCTCTGGAGAGGGCTTATGGAGGAGGGCTATTAGCTAGCACCACTCCTGGTAGCTGGGGAAATAGGTCTTTTGGTCCTAAAGAGGTATCTTGGTAACGAATTACAGTATCCACTACTGAGGAGGTCTAAAAAAGGGAATGTTTTATATACTCATTTTGGATAAAAGTCCTTTCTTCTCCCTACCACTATTCACTTTGTAGAATCACAAAATTTATTCAATGTAACAAAATCTGAGCTATCACACAAAAGAACATAGAATTTATTGAAACTGTAAGAATACAACCCTGTCAATGCAGATTCCTTAGCAAGGTATCACAGTTTATATAAAGTCAAGTGTTTACAGAGAAAATTTTTAAAAAATGTATGGTGAATTCATAATTACATAGATGGCCATGAAAATAAGCAAAAGTAGCAAAGAGGTTGCAATAACTGGAGTGAAAGTTGATTGGAGCTCAAAGATATAAAAATCTTTTAGAAAGCTATATAAGAAGAGAACAACTATCTCTAAGAGAGAATAGTTCATAGTTAAGTTTCCACTACACAGAAGTTTCAAAGAGAATAAAGCTTCAGATTGCAAAAACAATTGATTGTAATCTGACGGTAGGATACTACTCCTAACTTATCACAAGAATCATATTGGAATGTTTGTAATAAACACAGATTCCTGGTCTCACTGCAAACCTATCTAGTTCTCTTAAGTTGTGTGACCCCAAAAGAAAACCCTGAGAAAAGTATTTGAGTGCAAATAACATATTTAGGTGGGGATCCTAGGAAGCAGTGGGAAAGGAGTAACAAAAACAAAACAGGGAAGGAGAGGAAGCCAACAAGTTGCACATTACTGAGGAGGTTACCTTTGAGGGTAGCTGGAGTTCAATATTGTTTAACTCTGGAACCACGTAAATAGTTATAAATAGTTATCCCACCCGAAGGGCGAGGAGACTCCAGCTTCCATTAGTCATTGGCTGAGGTCTATTCTCAAGAGCATGAATGCTTCATCACTTCTTGTCTGTCCTGCATGGCCAAGAAAGAGCCTCCAGGAAGAGAGTGGCAAGTGCTTATAGTGGGAAGCAGTAAACATGTGCTAGAAGAGTGAGTCCAGAGTGGATATAGATGGGACACTGGCAGTATCTGCCAAACAGACTTTCCAGAGAGGAGTCTTGAATTAATATTTGTAATAAGATCCTTAGGTAATTCATATGATCAGATAAGTTTGCACAACACTGCTCTATTACATGCTAATGGAAAGCTACACAAATGTTAGAAATGGCCAACATGAACGTATTACCTCCATTGAGAAATAGGTACTCCCAAGATTGGAAGGGCCAAGTGATAAGAGAAGAATGAACACAACAAACCAATCAAAGGAATTCAAAAGTCACCCAATGAGACAGCACTTTGATGATGAGTTTCCAGGTAATCTTAGTATAATTGGAATTTCGGGAGGTCTGCCTATTTAAAGGATGTTTTTGTTATTTGCTTATACTAGTTTAAAAAGATATATTAAAATTGGTAACAAACTTTTAAGCCTACTATCTATTAGCCATTTAATTTCCTGGCAAGTTTTCAATACACTTTGAATAGAAAGATACTTTAAGGCAAAAATAAATTGAAAGTTGTCTGAAGTAATGAAGATAGATGCTTCCACATGGAAACTGTATCCTCCTTCAATATTCATGATGAGTTTTGTAGCCACATTTGGGGGATCACAGTGATACTCTTTAAGCCTTAATAAGTGGGCTCATCAGCAATGGCAATATATTTGCTGACCCAAATATAATTGTGTTCAATCTAAGACCTAAATTATTACAGTGCTACTCTTAACGATGCATATTGGAAATGAAGTTTGAAAAAAAGAAATGTAGGAAGGGATCAGATGGTAGATTCATATACTAGGCTAAAAATATTAAAGAATCATTCATATTTACTTTTCTAACTATGTTTTCTTAGGGTATTTAAAAAACTTCAGTTTTCATTTTGAGTCTCAGAAGAGTATGTTGGAAGTGGTGAGCTGGAAACAAACCATGCACAACCTTATAAGTCAGAGTCAAGAATTTAGATTCCATTCTCAAGTGCATTTTTCTCTAACCTATTGAGTGATTTGAAACAAAATATTACACATCTTTTTTAAAAAAGAGATCACTCTCAAGAATTAGAGGCAAACAAGGATTAACAGTTAGGAGAGTACTGCAGTAATCCAGATAATAAAGAAAATGGATTTAGAGTAGGATGTGGAATTTGATGAAGCAGAATGGACAGATTCGAGATAAATGTTTCAGGTGGAGTGATGGATCTAACTGGTGAATTGAATGTGGGGACATACTGTACTTGGATACTTGGAGAGTATTAATAATCTCTGCCGCAACTATTATTCAAGCATGAAGGCAAAGTAAAGATATTTTTTGATTAACAAACAGTGAGTGTTTGCTACCATCACACTCACTGAAAGATGTTCTAAAAGCTCCATCTTAGGAATATGAAAATTGAACCTCAAAAGCTAGACTGTGATATAGCAAGGAATAGTGACAAAAATTTTTGTTAGCATGTGGTAAATAGTTACTGCATAAAACAATGACAAAACAGTGACTAGTCTATAGAATTAGAATAACAAGATAGAATTAAAATACAGAAAAATAATGACATGAAAAATATCACGGGATGAACAGGGTTAAAACATTATAAATTCCTGTAATTGTTCAAGATGAGAGTTGAGATGTGGATTCTTTTCAGACTTTGTTATATACGCAAACTAAAAATGTGAGTATAAGCTAAAAAAAATAGAAAGACAATGTATAATTTCCAATCTAAAGAAGAGAAAAATCAATAAATCAAAGAAAGAAAAAAACCCTGAGAGCAAGGAAGAAGGGAAGGAAAAAGCACGGAGAGAGCTGAGTAAAAAGAAAGTACAAATTAAATGGAAAAATAAATACAAATATTTTGATAATCACAATAAGTGTAAGTGGATTAAATTCACCAGTTGAAATTCAAAGATTTTCATTTTTTAAACAATTCAGCTATATACATAATGACAAAGAAAGTTTGAAAAAACAGAATGGATAAAATGCACTAGATGTATACTATGCAGAATGCAGCTGGTGTGGCTATATAAACATCAAATAAATGATACACTAAGGTAAAAAATTTATTGGGAATACAATGCTTTTGACATACTAAATATTGATTGATTCACCATATATGTAATATATAATAATTATAAACTTGCATGCATCTAATATGAATAAATTCATCATATAGATAGTATTTACTAATTCAAAACATGCATGCATTTAATAACATCACCCCAAAATACAGAAAACAAAAGTTAACAGAATTATGAGAAATCAACATATCAATTCATAATATATGAAAAATAGTGAAGAATATGTAGTTTTGTTTCTTGACGTTAAATTCTTATTTCTCCTTTTCTAGTTGTCTAATGTTGTGCCACAAACTGCCTCAAATTTTAGCAGCTTAAAACAACAACATTTATTTTGCTCTTGAACCTGCAATTTGAGCAGGCTCAGCAGGGATAGCTTGTCTCTTCTCTACTTAACATCATGCGAGGTTGCTTCAAGGCTGGAAACTGTAGTCATATGAAGGCTTCGTCACTCACACGTCTGGCAGCCGATGTTGTCATTCAGCTGACACCTTAGCTGTGGATATTGGTCAGAACACATATTTTGTGGCCACTACAGGTGGCCTGAAATTCTTCATGACATGGTGGCTAGATTCTAAGGATGAACATTTGAAGAAAGAGAGAATTGGGGTAGGGGAGGGCCAGATAGAAGCTACATCAGCTTTTATGACCTGGCCTTGAAGGTTATACAGCATCACTTCCGCTGCGCTCTGTTTGTCAAGGCGGTCACAAAGACCTGCCTAACTTAAGTGGAGGGCAAACAGGCTCTCTCTTGATTGATGAAGTGGCCAGGTTCTAGAAAAGCATATGGGACTGGAAATTTTGCCATTCTTCCTTTTTGAAAACTGTAATATGCCATAAGCTTATTCTAAAAATACATGGCAAAAAAGGAATCTTACCAATTTGACAAATAATGACTTAAACTCAAGTGCTTTGCCTACTTATCTTACTTTAACATAGGTATCTTGGATAACCAGAGGATTCACTGCCATCTTTACTCAGTTCTCTTTTAAATGGTAAATCAATTTTTGAACTATAAGACTTGTTAAGCCACCTAAAATTTATTATCTAAAGTAATTACCTATTATCAGAAGGAGTACTTTCTTCATTGGTAGGTGGAAGAAGTTGAAAAATTGCAATTGGAATGGAAAACAAGGCTATTTTGTAACTGCTTTTCATGGAGTTTACTCTGGCTGGAAACAAGAACCCCAGACCAGGAAACAGTTTGGGTCAGACTGTGAGATAACCCTTACACATTTAAAGTTCTGTGAGGGAATAAGTTTTTTCTTAGTTTCAAAGCCACAATTTTATTAGTAAATGAGGAAAATGTCAACGTGCAATCATATTGAGGCTTTATTAGAAAAGCACATGAGAAAATAGTTTTTGTTTGTTTACATATTTTGCCTTGCTTGCCGTCCTCTGAGGGATAGCATCCTTAGGTGATGGCACCCGTATTCTGACTCATTCCAGGCCATAATGCCAGTGATAGCGGCACTCTGTGGATATTTGTGTTTCCTCCACAGCATCCATTACAGTGTACTCCTTATGCTTAAAAATGATCACAATTATTTACAAAAAAAATTGTATTGGAAAATGACATATTATGAGGAAAATGGTAAGAGTGCAGAAGATTTGAACAGCACAATTCACAAGCTTCCACTAAAGGACATAAAATGGACATATCTATTTTTTTAACTAATGATATGAGAAATATAAGCACATAGGAAATTTATGAAAACTAGTATTAGGCCATAAAGTAATAAACTATTATCGTTTAATGCATGTCTTCTACTAGATTTTTCTTAAGTGCTTTATAGTTTTTGGTGCTTTCGTATGTAACTTTTTAATATAAATTTTGTTTTATAACTGTTGATATATGTATTAATCTTACATTGAGGACACGCTGAACTCTGTTATTAATTCTGAGACTATATCTGTAGCTTCTCTCTGGGTCTATGTGCATTAGCACTCTGTGGACTTCTGGAAGAGAAAGTAGGGATGTGAGGCTTGTTGGAACCTATTCTGACTTTCTTAGTGGAGGGTGTGTGCTCTGTTGTGGAGTTCTCATTCCCAATGCTTAGATTTGTGACACAGCTTCCACGGCATCTCCCTGGCCCTCAGCTACAAAACTCATGTCACAGCCTCAGCTCGAGGCTCACCCTCCGGTTTTCACCATTCTAAATGCATTCGATAGAATAACATTAAGGGTTATGAACAAGCTCTTGTAAAGCAAAGACTGTTGTTATGTGGAAAACCTCCTTTAGAGGGAAAAAATCAACCATAATCCACTTAGCTAATTGCCATTAATAAATTGTATTTTAATCCACTCACTCTTAAATTTAATAGATGTAAATACTTCACTGACACATTTAATATTATTCTTTTGTTTCTTACATTTACTATGATAAATATCTGTGACATTTTATCTCGGTATTATATTGAATATTCCAAAATAAGCAAAGCCTACAGTTAAATATTCTGTTTTGGTATACTGATTCTGTAGTAGTATTAAAAGTATTCATAGGTAGACTATATACAGCTGTTCACTTTGTGGAATTTGAGGGATATGCTAAAGGCACCTCTGTCTCTACCTGAAAATATAGTCTCCAGTGGTGAGGACCTAAAATACTATGATAAAACTTAAATAATTATTATTAAAACTGTTAAAAACCAAGTAATTCAAGGAATATTATGTATCATGTATTATCTGAAATTGTCCATATTTTAGTCTGCCCTATTATTGTCATAAGTAAATAAACGTACCCTGAAAATCAAGCTCACAAAGCCCTTCTTATATACAGAGGTGACACAAAAATCATTTGTCAAACAACAGGTCTGGTGTTTGTTCAGAGAATCAGTGGACCCTAGGTTAGCATGTTAAGACTTTTTCAATTATGAATATCTTATGTGGAATGATTTCTATTGTTTTCTGACCATGAAACAGAGACCTGTGAGAATTGGACATTAAATATGGACAAACATGGGTATGTTGGGATGATGAGAGGATGTGAAGTCACTGTAATCACAGTTTGTAGATGGAGAGGCCAGGGTGGATGGTGTGTGCAAGAATGATATGAGGAAGTACACTCACACTGATGTTGCCTGAGAATAGATATTGATTTGAACTCTGAACAAATTAAAACTTAGTCTGATTATCACATTCATCAATTTTCTTTTAAGCAATTGGATACATTTTCTGTGTCCCCAGAATGACTATGAAAAATCCAGATCTTAATGTCAACATGTGTAATAATATTTCATAAAAGTCATTTTAAATTTAAAATTTGAAGTCTGAAAGGAGATGCTACGTAATAAGATTTGGTTTGGAAGTCACGAGATGCCTGAATTCCAGACAGAAGTCTGGGGCATAGGGAGGAGAAATATAGTTCTACACTAGTTGGGTAAATGTTAGTTGGATAAATGCCCTAGAATAAATAGATAGGTCTGTGCCTTAGTTTTCTCATTTATAAAATGACACTCATAAATTTTACCTAATTCTTGGGAAGACTAGCGAGTTGGTGGTTTGGGGTGTTTGGGGAGCAAATCATGTATTCATTCATTCATCGACCTTACAGAATGCTGATAATATACCATCATTCAGAACAAAAAGGATAGAGTCTCAATTTTCATAAAGTTCACATTCAGGGTAAATGGATAAATAAATATATAATATTCCAGGTGGCAACAAGTGTTAAAAAAAGAAAGAAATCCCACACACACAAGAAAATTGATTCAGAATGGTCTGGGTTTCTATTCTCCCCAGGGCGATCAAGAAGTCATCTCTAACGAGGGGCCAGCTGAGTAGAGGTCTGAAGGAAGTGAGCTAGTGATTGAGGTGATTGCCTCGGGAGAGAGCAAGCCAGGCAGAGCAGCACGCCAGGACGAGTGTTCCAAGACAGAAGCAAGAGTGGCGCATGCAAAGATCAGCAGGGAGGGCAGCATGGTTGAGGGAAGCGAGAGGAGGAAAAGGAAAGAGAGGTAATGAGGTCCAGAACTCATATGGTTTTACTCTGAATTATACGGCAAGCCATGGGGGATTGTTAGAAGGAGAGGAATGTGGTCTTATTTACGTGTTAGCAGGATCACTCAGGCTGGGGGGCAAGGGTGGAGTCAAGGAAACTGTGGTACTGTGACAGCCGAGGTGAGGGATCACCATGACTCTGAATAGGATAGTGGTGGCGAGGGTGGTGAAACGTGGTCAGACCTGGGTTCTGTTTCAAAGAGACAGCCAAGGGCCAGCCCCTGGCTTAGTGGTTAAGTGTGCGTGCTCTGCTACTGGCGGGCTGGGTTTGGATCCCGGGCACGCACCGATGCACTGCTTCTGCGGCCACGCTGAGGCCACGTGCCACATACAGCAACTAGCAGGATGTGCAACTATGACATACAACTATCTACTGGGGCTTTGGGGAAAAAAAAAGGAGGAGGATTGGCAATAGATGTTAGCTCAGAGCCGGTCTTCCTCAGCAAAAAGAGGAGGATTAGCATGGGTGTTAGCTCAGGGCTGATCTTCCTCACAAAAAAAAAAAAGAAAAAGAGACAGCCAACAGGATTTGCTGTGGATTTGCTGTGGGACATGCAAGACCAAAGATGGTGCCAAAGTTGGTATTAATTTTTGTAACTTAAAATGGTACAAAAAATTTAAAAATAAATAAATGTACAACCATGAAGTGTTTTTGTTCTTCCCCCTTATGGTTTGGATCAGTAGTTCTCAAATGTGGATGTGTAGCAGAATCATCTGGAAAGCTACCAGAGAATCCAGAGGCCCACACGTTGATGAAGGACAGGACTGAGCCTCTGTAGTTTTACCAAGTCCCCAGGTGATGGTAATACACACCTGAGTTAAAGAACCACTGTTTTAAGTAAAGAAAACCTGTAGGGATATTGACTAATAGTTAAAAGCTCTTTTCAGCAGAAGCCAAAAAATTAGAAATTTCTTTCTTTCATTCTGTGACTAGGGACTGTTCTTTATAAATTATTTAGCATTTACTGGGTAGAAAATTAATCTTATTAAATTAATCACAGACTTTTTTTTTTTCTTCCTGGTATTTCCTTTCTTGTTTAGATTTAATCCTTAGACTGAATAAATTCTCCAGTTTCCCTATTGTATTTGAACACTGCATTTGTTTTTGGTGACTGTTGCCCATAAACAGGCAGGTGAGTGTGTAATTCTCTTACTGTTTCCACACACACTGGAACGAATATTTGCTGGCACAATGGAACACCGTGCTAATATTTTCTGCTTTGCCACACTCACCCTCTTGCTCTTTGGAGCTTTAAGTTTCGCATTGTGCCCCCATTCTTCCAGCAGAGGAAATTGTACCACCCACAGGGATCATGCTGTGTTTTCCAATCCTAGAGGTAATGCAACAATGGTTATTCCTGGAAATGGGGAAACGCAGAGAGAGGAAAACAGTTCTTGTATCTGGGTCAGCCCAGCTGCTGCTGGCTTAACAAACAGGCAAAGGAAGCCCCAGACACTTGTGGTTTGTACCTAGTTTGTTTTCGCACAGCAAGCTGCCTCTGCGTGCCTGAGAGGGCACCTGATGAGATGCAGTAGAGTGATAGGGACTTCAGGGGAGAGAAGGGAACTTGGAGATAAAATATTGGACAAAAATGTAAATGAAGTAAGGGTAATGGCCAGCATTACCAGGCTCCGTTGCTTTCAATAACACAAATGCTTTCAAGAAGATGAATTTCTAGGACAAGAGAAAGACAGCACAGATACAATCTAATTGACAGAACTGTTATGGGCAACTGATTCTATTATTTTCAATAGGCTGAATCAAAGAATATGTTCAAACATAGTCATACCTTGTAATAATGTTCAGAAGGGAGGAATGTATAGAGGCAAAACTGAATTTACCTCTTTTATACTCTTTCACATAAATACCTAAAGATGCAAAGTTTCAAAATGGCCTAAAGTGTAAACATGATAAATGGAATCCCTGTCATGCTAAATAATTTAATTAACATAGTTGAGACAAAAGACAAATCAAAAGCAAAATCCTCTCAATCTCATAGTCATCTTTCATTTATTCATCTTTCAAACAAGACCTCTTCCTGAAAATTTATATATCACCAGCATCTGTGGAATTATCTGAAGAGAACAGACAATTCTAAAACACTGTTATAATGGATTTCCATAAACTATTGCATCATATACTATTTTACTAAATCTTAATATATTGATAGATATTTGTAACACTATTTCAATTCGTTGGCTCAAACATAAAAGATTTTTTCTTTTAAAACCAATTTCCTAAGGTGAATTTTTTTTCTCAATTTTAACAGAAAAAGAAACACATATTAGGAGATTTTTTGGCAATGATATTCCTAAAGCTATAAATATCTATTTTAAAAATATTTTTTCCGTACTTATTAGTTTAAAAGTAAGCAACCAACATAAAAATCCCGGGTTAATATTTTGATTTACGTCTCCATTCATGGTCCAAATAGCCACGAGAAAACTCATTGAGCAATATCTGCATTTTAGTTTCCTCACCCATTAAATGATGAGAATAACAGTCCTGCTTTACAAAGTGTGTAGGAACTTCATGAAGTTCATTTAAATTCTTAGGAGAAATGTGCCTTATAAATATAAGGTTACTAACTTTTTTTTTTGGTGACAAAGCTTGGCCGTGAGCTAACATCCATTGCCAGTTCTCCTCTTTTTGCTGAGGAAGATCGTCCCTGAACTAACATCTCTGCCCATCTTCTTCTACTTTGTATGTGGGATGCCACCACAGCACGGCTTGATGAATGGTGCATAGGTCCACGCCTGGGACCCAAACATGTGAACCCCAGGCAGCCAAAGTGAAGCATGTGAATTTAACCACCACGCCACCGGGCCAGCCCCCTAACTTTCTTTTTTAGTAATTGGGTTAGATATCACAGAGATTTAGACACACAATGTACTCGGAAATCCCCAAAAATAGATCTAGCCTCATCTGTTCCCGGGGATATTGGTGAATCAATACTCTAGTGGGATGGATTTCTCTTGTCTTTTAAAAGAAAAAGCGCTTTTTAAAATGTAAAGAGCTTAGAGAGAGTATGAGTTTGGGCATTGTTATTTAAAAAATCCATCTTGTGTTACAGTTGTAGGCTGGGGATCACAGTCACGCAAGCTCTGAGAAGAAGCAATTAAATAATTTAAGAGTATATTTTCATAAGATCAAGTAAGGTTTACCCAGTTTCCTAAATTCCATGCTCAACTAGGCATAACTTTACAATAGAAAAAGTATACTTAAGCTATTGGCTTGATAAATAATTCCTTTATTTAACAAATGTTTATTAAATTATTAATTCAAGCACTTCCTTCTAAAGTGCTTGATAATGCACTTATGGGGTTCATAAACTTTTGGGAGTCACACATTCCTTCGGGAATCAAATGAAAAACAAGACTTCTCAACGCCCCACTTCTGTGCATATAAACAAAATTGTACCTAGAATTTCAAGAGATTTTCAAACCATCTGGATGAAGAATTCCTCATCTCCCAAGGGACTAGGGTTAATTCATTCAGCCGTCACTTCTTGAGCACCCACTTGGTTCTCAGAAAAGCTCTAGGTATGGAGACACACAGGGAAATAGGCACTGTCCCGAGTCTAGTAGGTGAGATACAAATGTGGGGTAAAACATGTATCTCACCTAATTGCAGAAATGACTTCATTTGGCTTCACAAAAACGAATAGGATGTAATTACGGTGATTAAAATTTTCAATACCCTAAGAGAGCTGAGAGTATTCAGCTAAAGGAAACAATGAGCTGCTTCTTTTCCTAGCTTTTTCCTTCCTACTTTTTACTACCATCAAATGTAAGTAAACATGAAATCTAAATTTTGCTTTAAAAAAGTATGTATGGCTTATCTTTGAGTTAATAAGCATTTTCGAGTGCCTGCAATATGCAGAGCACTGCACTAGATACTGTAAGGATACAAACCTAATATCTTAAAGCCGTCTTTTATTTCCATTCATTTCTATGCTTTCATAATCATGTGTTCTCTCTCACTGAGCCCTTGCCTTTGAAAAATGGTATTTTAACACTTGACTGTCTCTTCAGCAAAAGTCATCTTATTGAAATAATAAAACAGACTGTACCCTGCTGAGCATGATATTGTGTGAGGAAATAGAGAAAAGGAATAAAGATTTGCTTAACCTTGGTGAATGTAAAGAAAAATAAACAAAATGTCAAGAGATAAAGGATAAATACCGAAAATTATAGATCAGTGTGTGTTCTATGCAGTAAAGTCCTGAACAAAGAATGTGACAGTGCTATTCAGATAAGGAAAAACAACAGTAAACCATCCCTCCATTTGTATTTTATTGTTTCTCATTTGGGAGCCAATTCATTGGGTCACTGGAAGGTAGGTGAGTGGACTAAGGTAGGCAATATAAACAGAGGCAAAATCATGGAGAAGGACCGGTTAGAGGCCCTCCGGGAGTTGTTCATGAAGTGAGTGTGCTTCTAGTGGAGAGAGAGACCCAATAAAACCCCTCTATTTCTGTGGCCGTTCTTCACCTGGAAAGTAAAGCAGAAGGCACAAATAATAATAATAATAAAAAAAGGAAAGGACAGCAGAATAACAAATAACCACACACAGTCACTTCAGACCTATTCTGAAACAACAGAACACACTTTAAAAAGCAGTAAAAACAATAAAAAATCCAGTCATTGTGAAAAAGGAGAGCCTTAGCTGCAATAAAGGCAGTCAATAAAGAAGCTCTCTCATTTAAACATCAAATGCACATTGTTTTGCAACACCTGTTATTCAGCCATAATAGCTTTCTTAACCTGTCAAAGTGTTTAAGCTGAGGAAAAGAAATGGGCCTCCAGCTGTGCAGTTCTGTGGAGAAAGCCTGTGCAAAGCGATATTAGTTTAATGAAATGTGTACAGATTGTAATTGTGGTAATAAGAGGGCAATTCCCTGAGGAGCCTAGGAAGGCGGTGAGCTCAGCCAGGCGGAAAACAGAAGCTCGCAGGCTGAGGAGAAAATGCTGCCTGCTCTGGAGAGAGGGCAGGGGGAGCAGGAAAGACCAGGGAAAGGAGAATCCTGCCAGTGCTCTCCTCAGATGCTTCAAGAAAGAAATCAGGTCCATAGGGGGTTAAAACCCTCTCCTGGCAGCACAGCTGACCCAGAGCTAATCTGAATCGGTGTTAACTCTGTGCCGCAGGGAACTCGGGAAACAGCTCTCAGTCTGTGACAAGATGGCAGTGACCCATCTGAAACTCATATTCAGGGTGAGAGACAACGAATAATCAAAAATAAGAGAGGTATAAAGGGAGTGAGACAAAAGAGGAAAGCAAAACATATTGCAACTCAAACAAGCGTTGCCTTATTTTTGTGTTTATCTAGACATCATCCCAGAATTTACTCTGGAAAGAACACACCTTAGGAGTCTTCCTGAGAGAAGGAGCTGCTTCTGTCAGTTACTTGATAGACAATCAATATGTCATTATTTCAAACTTCTCAAATAATTAAAAGCCCAAAGGTGAGGCATGTGTAGCAGGCCTCCATAGACCAGTATTATATTTCTAGCTTTTTTTCTAACTAGCTGTGTGCCTTTGGGGGAGTCACAGAACCTCTCTGGACCTCCACGTCATTATCTGTAAATCCGAGAAAGTCAGTCTGACCAATTACTCTGTATGACACCTATCGATGCTTTCTTATCACCCAAAAACAACAGGGTTCATTTTAATCTTGACCCTCCTCTCCTGATCAGGGCTCATCTCCTGTCTATGTGACTAGAATTTTACATGATTATAGTAAAATACTAGTGCATCCTCATACACATGATGTGAGTTAATTCCTTTGTAACTTCACATGTGGTTTTCCCTCTCTCAAAAACGTTATTCAACTGGCTCAATTCTATTTGTTCCATAGGATGAGATTGAGGCTGTTCTTCCTGTGTACTCCTCTCTAGGCTGGAATGTTCCCTCCGCTTCCCCCATTTTGCTGGTGCTACTCTTCCTCTTCCTTCAATTATCGGTTCAGATGTCACTTCTTTCAGAAAGCCTTCCTTGAGTTCTCAAGTCTGGGCAAAGTGTTCATCTCATATATTCCAATAGCTTCTTCTACTACCCACATCATGATATCAATCTATATTGCAATATCATAGTTACTAGTGTCAATTAGATTCAAACTCCTTGAGGACAAGGTTTACAGGTTTATGTTAGTCTTGCTAGACACTAGTAAAATTCCTGGTATCTGATAAACCCACAATGACTAAGCCTTGAATGAATGCATGAATGGATAAAGCGCTAGGAAAAGCTTAGCTGGCACATCCAGGTAGGACAAAGGACCCATTATACGTGCTGGCCCAGTATGTTCCCAGTGAGGTAAATATCCTCTGTCTCTGTCCACTTCACTCACCAGATTATTAACTTCCTTCAAGGCAGAAAGCTATCTACTACCATGCACAGCACCTTGACTGCAAAGATGTTCGACAAATACTCATTGAAGTGTGTGTTCGCTGCTCGAAAGTTCTATACGGATTATATGATGATAAGCCATTTTCCAAAAGATTTTTTACCCCAAAAGGATTTTATCCTGAATGACAGATATTGGTTGGAAAATTATATATCCAACTATCCAATATTTGTCTTGTGTTTTAGAGAGCATACATATAAAGTTTAGAGGAGGAAAAACAAAAAATAAATGTACCACCAGACTCTAACAAAAATTATCCTGTTTACTTTCTATCTCCATAGAGGGACAATGGGAGATTATAATTCTCATCCCCAAAAAACGTACAGACTGAACATTCCTCACGTGTTTTTGGTAACCACTTATGAATATAAAAATAACTGATATAAAATTTTTGGAATAAATTTATCCTTTTAATCCATAATATACGCCCAGGGAACACTTTTTTAAGTAAATTAGGTTAATCCTTTAATAAAATTGACCTGATAGAGCTTGAACTCTAGAAATCATCTCTTAAATTATCTTTTCTTCTGCATACTTCAGACACAGTAGAAGGTGGCTTAGGCTTTAAATTAAAAAATTAAGTTCATGTCCTGACTCTCCAACTTTCTGTTGGTTGGCCTGTCTGAACCTCAGTTTCCTCTTATGAAAAATCAGAATAATAATGCATAGTCTAATTTCTACTGGGTTCATCCACTAGTTGTATGCAGCCGTAACAAGTCTACATCCACAGTTGCTTAGGGGCAGACATCTTGAAGGTTTGAGCCAAGAAAAGAGAGATCTCAGATAGCACCGTGCAAATTGAACCTAGATTCTTGCATTGTTTGAAATTTGATATAACATTTTTTTTTTCTTGGTAAGGAAGATTGGCCCTGAGCTAACACCTGTTGCCAATCTGCCTCTTTTTCCTTGAGGAAGATTGTCCCTGACCTAACGTGTTTGCCAATCCTCCTCTGTTTTGTATGTGGGTCACCACCACAGTGTGGCTTGATGAGTGGTGTGTAGGTCTGCACCTGGGATCTGAACTCACAAAGCCTGGCTGCTGAAGTAGAGTGTGTGAACCTAACCACTACACTACTGGGCCAGCCCCTAGAACAGATTTTTAAATGCTCTTTAAGAGTTCAAAATTATTGGGAACTGAATATATCCTCTTTTCTTCCTCCATGTAATTACTAGGCCTTGAAGTCATACAGATATTTAGTTAACTACTCAGAAAACATGGGGGGCTGAGCACCATTAACTGCTAATATTAACTAATATTTGCATATAACATTATAGTTTGTACAGCATTTTCATGAACAGTTGCTCACTTATTATGTAAGTAAAACATTTATTACCTTATTACCTAGAAACAGTGCCTAGGATACAAGAAGCCCTCAATAAATGGCAAATTTTCTATAGTTTGATTATCTTCAACAACTCTTACAAAGAGGAATAATATTTTTATGCATAGTTTACCAATAGGAAAACTGGCTCCAAGGTCAAGTGACTTGCCTAAGTTTACAACACTAGGCATCAGCAGGTTAAAAACTGAATCCAGGTGACACAATACCAAATTGTGTACCCTTATCATTACTGTATGTAATCGCCTAATCTACAACCCATGGAAGACTAAACTATCAAGGGAAGGGCACAATATTAGAAGTCCAAAGATTTCACAGCTTACTAGTGACTCTATGTATTGCAAGTGTTATGTACTATAATACTGTATTACAATTCCCTTTTCGAAATTACGCATTGCTTTCACTCCCATAAGAAGTATGTTTTCCTGTGACATTTTCATCACACGTGTGTCTTATAGATAATTCAGCTACCATTTGAAGAGGACATACTGTGTGTGAGGCCCTGCAAAGCTAGGAGCTGTACCGTCATTTTCTCATTTTATCCTCACCCCAATCTTGGGTAATAAATAGTATATCCCTCATTTACTAGATGAGGAAATTGATGTTTAGGGTTGCTAATTAACTTTCCAGGTACACACAGTCAATGAATAGTAAAGTTAGGATTCTGAGCCAAATCTATTTGAGTTGTCGTCACCACACTAGAGTATCTTAGGAAATGAAGAAAGAAGTAAAACAGCTTTTTGTAGAATTTTTTTTTTAGAAATTCTCAGGTTTTTAATATGCTAATATACAATGAGCTTCTCCAGATGAGGGTACAGACTACACCATTATTCGTATTTGTTTGACAATGGAACTATTTTTTTTTCAGAACATCTTGTAGAAATAACATTCTGAATCTGTACACATTAGAAATTAGATGATTTCTAAGAAATCTTCCAATTTTAATATTCTATAGTTTCCTCTCTAGCTTTACTAACTGAATCTCTGTTCTCTTTCAATCTGGATCTGCTTCTTAACGAAGACCCATCTCAGTTACCTTCATGTGAAATAATATCATATAAACTCAGAGAGTTGTGTGAAGGTTGTAAGTGCCATTGAGTGCCAACAATAAAACAAAACAACATGAAATAAAACTCACTTATTTCTGAAAGGTAGTAAGTATCATGTAGATTTAAGTAATATCAGAATAGATTGTATCATCAATAGGAAAACAAAATAGTCTTTCCCAACTAACTTAAATGTATTTTTAAGATAATGTTCAAATAAATCAAAGAATTGAGCAGGTGTCCCATGAGATGAAACCTGAACTGAGTTAGTGGAAGAATTCTAATGTCTATCTCCAAACTAAACAAGATCTCTGAACCTAGCTTTGTAATTTTTGTTTACTCTCATGTACTCTTATCTTTTTCTGAGATAAAATTTTGAACCAAATGAAATTCAAGTTGCCCAGCAAGCTGAACTTTTCATCTCCAATTTGTGTTCCTTTTAATAATGTGTTGGAGGGTTTCGGAGACTTTCCCCAGCTGAGACCTCATCTTGTGTGGTGACACTATCTCCTTTCATCGTCTGCCCTCTTCTCTGATCCGGGATGTCATGTGGAGCATCATGACGGATGGAACCTGACATGCCCTGTCATGGAGCCAGACGCACCAGCTGGGAAGCCTATTGAGCAACAAGCTTCAGCAAAAACTTGGAAGTTAAAAACTTGCCTTTTTTTTTTTTTTGAGGACCAAATCCACCTGAAATTTACCTGAGTTACAGAGAACCTTTTCCAAATCCAAGCCCAGCACATGGTTTAGAACCAGATCAGTGTTCACCTCGACTACAACAAGATTCTAGACAATCCTACATATACACTTTCTTCTGATTCCTTTTAAAATAAAAATTAAAAGTCACCTTTTTTCTCTTAATATCAAAACAAAAAAGAAAGTAATATACTGATATATTCTTAATAAAGCTCAAATTTTATTTCAGTTATCTGATTTTAGTAAGTTTCTTAAAACAGAGGGCAAATATTGCTTTTCCACTGAATTCTATTTGAGTATTACAGGGAAAATGGTGATTTTCCTCAGTGACCTATGGGGTAAGTCGTCTTTTGTGTATGGGCTGGGGGCAGGGTGTTCTCACATGGCTATCAACTTTTGCTCCCTTCTTTCAGGGCGTACTTTGTGATATGGCCATGGGAAAAATTATTCCTAGGGATTAAGCTGACATGACTTTATTCCTACTATCTTGACATTATTAAAATATGTCTCCACTCTCAGAAGAAAGCCTGACCTCTGTGAACATCAGGGAAATGAGTTTGAACTTCAGCTGTTTCATTAACTGATCTGTTCCAGTCGCCCTGAATTCAGCACAGGGCTAAGACTCCCCATGTGTACCAGCACTGGAGTAGTATGTATTGCCCAGTATTAAATAGCTGAACTTTCTCTCCACATACTTTTCCCTACTCCTTATCATCTTCTTCCATTCAACATCTTAACCTCAAGGAGGTCTCTCTTCTCTTATCTCACCTCTCTCAATCAATAAAGTGAAAGCGATCAAATTTGAGTTAATTTGAATGAGTTTCAGCCAATGCGTTATGCTCCCATAGATATTTAAGGCATTTACCTAATCATGGAAACAAAAATTCCTGGTACCCCATTAAAAGGAACATACAACTTCATTGAATGGGGTGAAGGTGGAAAATTGTATGGCCTGTGGAAGCAAAGTCCCCGAATACCTCTACAAAAGGACAATTCTGACAGGCCAGGATTGTACTAGAAAAGGATTTAGTCCTTGCTCTACGTATTAAATCAACACAATCTCTGCTTATACAAATGTTTCCCAGTTAAGAGTAAAAGGCTTTGTTTCTGATAGTTTTCAGAATGAGCTCTGTTTATAATATCGTTTTTGCTGTCAGTAAATGTCACCAAGATGAGAATTGTCTATTTCTATTTTACTTCAGCCTTAACTTCAGCAGAAAACTTAAGAGAAAATATATGAGCTACCTATATTGAAAGGCCTGATTCATTGAGTCTCCTGTATGTGCTCAGTGGGTATCTAGAAGTTCTGCAGTGTTTTGTTCAAGCTGCTCAAGGTCGAGCATCTATCCATATGACTGTGAAATTGATACAGTGATAGCTTCTCCAAAACAACGGCCTGTTAGGTCCAGGCCTTTCTACTCCATATCTCAGGTTAAATGATCAGAACAGCTTCCTTGTCTCTTCTCTGCACTGTATTATGTGTTTCAAGGTTGAAAAAAATACAGGATCAATGATTTTCTTTTAAAATATGACATAGCTATTTCTTTCCCACAGAGGAGATATCATTGATTTTCCCAGGGCACTGGTTGTGATACTAGACGAAGTTGGTTAATGGTTGATTTGAGGCTGCTTGATGCCTGCACTCTTCATAAGAGTAATTCCCTTCTTGTCTTTACATATATCCCTGCTGACGCTTTCAAACAGCGTGTTTGTTTCCTTTTAGGTACAGTACACAAAACTAAGTTCAGTAGCAGCTTTATTCACCCAGAAGCCAAGATAATATTTCAAAAGCTAAAAATAGAAGAATTTTTAAAAGATTTATTAGAAGATATAAAGCATTAACTCTGGTTTTGCCTAGAATACTCATCAAACATGGGGAACAATATTGGCTAATTGCTGTTATCATCATTGGAGCTTTTTGCTCCCTGATTTTAATTTATTTTGGTGATATGGCTAATAGCAATATTCCTACAATTTTTATATATGATCACACCCAAACTTGTGAATCTCTGCAACTAGAACATGAATTTTCAGGGCACCCAGGCCATTACTGGGCAACTCTGAGCTATTCTTCCTGGTATCAGGAAGATAACATCTTTGATCCAGGTGAACATATAACCAAAGGAAAGAGTCTTTTCTGATGGCGGCTTAGAGTTTCCATTTTTATTAGTGTGTTGACTAGCGTAGCAGAATTTTTAATAAAAACAGCTGAAGTAAATGGCTTTTAACAGTTTTAATCCAAACCAAGCCTGAAAGGGTTCCCAGGTACTGCTGAGCTCATGAGAAAGCTAATCATTTTCTCTTCTTTGGAATAAAATCAGGAAGCATGAATACAAAGTTTAAGAGAATAAACTTTGGAGTCAGCTAGACTTTGCCAATTATTAACTGTTATATAAGCCCCATGATCCTCAATTTTCCTCTCTCTGAAGTGGGAATAATAAGAGGTGGGTGGAGATGATTCGTATAACGTGTAATTTGGCATATAATAAATGCTCAATAAGCTATTGATCCTACATTGTATTTTCTTAACATTTGTCAAGAGCGTAGAAGAATTCCTCCAAGTTCACTGAAACTGGATAATAGTACTAGACTCTTGGCCTAAAGTTTATTATTCAAAAACACAGTTACCAATGGATGTTCAAAATGCTCCTTCAACCTCATACTCTACAGGAGTGAAAGGGAACTATCAGCATATTAAGGTTCCCTTCTATACATTCCCTGCACCCTGGACGGAACCTCAGTCCCGGTGTGATTACTGAACAGCGATCAAATTGAGACAGTTCTGCCCAGTGATTTTACTGCATGTTCCAGTTTGTACATGCTATGGTGTTTACGTCCAGTAGGAAGAACCAGCTCCCAATCCCAAATGAGGATTCCCACCGTGTGGAAGATGGCAGAGATCATAACAACGCCAACCCCCAAGAGTAGGAACCCACAGACCTCAGCCCACTGCGTCTTCTATGGGTTTGTTTGTTTCTTTATGTTTTTTTTTAATTGAGATAATGTTGGTTTATAATATTATATACATTTCAGGTGAATATCATTATATTCCAATTTCTGTGTAGGCTACATCATGTTCACCACCCAAAGACTAATTATCATCCATCACGGTACAGATGTGCCGTGTCATCCTTTTCGCCCTCCTCCTTCCCCCCTTCCCCTCTGGTAACCACCAATCCAATCTCTGTATCTATGTGTTTGTTTGTTGTCATTGTTTTTATCTTCTACTTCTGAGTGAGATCATATGGTATTTGACTTTCTCTGACTTATTTCACTTAGCACAATACCCTCAAGGTCCATCCATCATGTTGCAAATGGCAAGATTTTATCTTTTTTATAGCTGTGTAGTATTCCATTCTGTATATATACCACATCTTCTTTATCCATTCATCCACTGATGGGCATTTAGATTGTTTCCAAGTCTCTGCTATTGTGAATAATGCTGCAATGAACACAGGGGTGCATATATCTTTATGCATTCTTTTATTTTCATGTTCTTTGGATAAATAGCCAGCAGTAGAATAGCTGGATCATACAGTATTTCTATTCTTAATTTTTTGAGGAATCTCCATTCTGTTTTCATAGTGGCTGCACCAGTGTACTTTCCCACCAGCGGTGTATGAGGGTTCCCTTTTCTCCACATCCTCTCCAATGTTTGTTATTTCTTGTATTGTCAATTATAGCCATTTGACAGGTGTGAGGTGATATCTCATTGTAGTTTTGATTTGCGTTTCCCTAATAGTGATGTTGAACATCTTTTCACGTGCCTGTTGCCCATCTTTATATCTTCTGTGGAAAAACGTCTGTTCAGGTCTTTTGCCCATTTTTTAATTGGGTTGTTAGTTTCTTGGTTGTTGAGATGTATGAGTTCTTTTAATATTTTGGATATTAACCCCTTATCAGATGTATGGTTTGCAAATATCTTCTCCCAATTGTTAGGTTGTCTTTTCGTTTTGTTGATGGTTTCCTTTGCTGTGCAGAAGCTTTTTAGTTTGGTGTAGTCCCATTAATTTATTTTTTCTTTTGCTTCCCTTGCCTGATGAGACATGGTATTCGAAAAGATGTTTTTAAGACCGACATCAAAGAGCATACTGCTTATGTTTCTTCTAGAAGTTTTATGGTTTTAGGTCTTACATTCAAGTCTTTAATCCATTTTGAGGTAATTTTTGTGTATGGTGTAAGACAATGGTCTACTTTCCTTCTTTTGCATGTGGCTGTCAAGTTTTCCCAGCACCATTTATTGAAGAGACTTTCCTTTCTCCATTAGATGTTCTTGGCTCCCTTGTCAAAGATTAACTGTCCATAGATGTGTGGGTTTACTTCTGGGCTGTTGATTCTGTTTCATTGTGTCTGTTTTTGTCCCAGTACCATGCTGTTTTGATGACTATAGCTTTGTAGTATATTTTGAAATCAGGGAGTGTGATACCTCCAGCTTTGTTCTTTTTTTCTCAGGATTGCTTCAGCTATTTGGGTTCTTTTGTGGTTCCACGTAAATTTTAGGATTCTTTGTTCTATTTCTGTGAAAAATGCTGTTGGAACTTTGATAGGGATTGCATTGAATCTGTTGATTGCTTTAGACAGTATAGACATTTTAGCTCTGTTCATTCTTCCAATCCAAGAACGTGGAATATCTTTCCATTTCTATGGGTTTGGAGTCACCAAAGAGAACTTAACACACAACATGCTGGTTGGAACAAGCTTTACTCACAGAAAGGAGAGGAGATGCAGCAAGATCAGTGTCTGTAGTGTGTGCTGTCTCCCGTGGACAGCAAGTCCCTCCAGAGAGCTGACACAGAGCAGCAGACTGCAGCACCCCTCTTGTGCTATAGATGAAGACCCCTTTACCTGGAGTGGGAGGGCAGATTTACTGGTGGGCTGTCCAGGTGCTATATGACACACACATAAACAATACAAGGAAATTCACTGCATGTCCCGAACACAGGGAAGTTTCTTCCTAAAAAGAAAGAAGAATCTGGGGTCAAGTCACAGCTCAGCCCCTGTCTTCCATACAGGGAGTGTTCCAGGCCCAGGGCACTGATTGGGCAATCCCAGAGAGGGGTGGCAGGCTGAGAAATGGCTACTCACCCAACAGTTTATTAAAAAAGAAAAAGTGATGGAAGACTGGATTTCTGTGACTTAAAAGTAAAGTCTCTGTATTAAATTACCAGCCTTTGAACTAATATGTCTCCTAAATAGGCAATTCCTATCAGCAAATTTTATTTTCTTTATGATTGCATTTCACCCATCACTGATTCCCTCTTTCTCTTGGTTCTCATTAACTGCTTTCTTTATATCTTTTTGCCTATCAGTCTTTCGAGGAAATGTGCTGTACAACATGTTTGAACCAGCAACAAGTTCATATTTATTCACTCCCCAAGCAATCATATGAAAGCAGCTAGTATGTGCAAAGAAATGTGCTAATGATGGGCGAATAACCAAGGATGAACAAGATAAACTTACTGTCCTTAAGGGCCTCACACTTAGTAGAGAAAATAGAGAAGTACTCACACCAAAGAATAGCATACGGCAGATTCTGATAAGTTCCATAAAGTTATCATCTCACTGGCCTATGGTAACTGATTTCACAGACTCCGTCTTGCCTTGCTTTAATTTATACCTCATCCTGGAGTCATATGGGTCTTAAACCAATCAGATCATTGCTTATCTTAAAATCCTTCAACGGCTGCCTTTTGTTGTCAAGGGAAACTTCCAACTCCACAGCATGGCATTCAATGCTTCTCATGATTTGATCTCAGCTAGCTCTCAGGTCTCCCTTCTTGTCCTCATCTAACCCGCCACCCACCCCACTTTCTGTTTACTTGTCTCCACCACAGAGATGATGCCCTGTTTATCACTCTGTCCTTAGCACCTAGCAGTACCTGGCTCGTTGAAGCCAATTGATAAATATTTTCATTAAGGAGAAAAGTAATGTGTCTTTTAATAATGAATTCAAAGTTCTGGCATAATATTCAGACCAAGATATCCAACAGGTAACTGGCAATGTTAGATTAATGCTTGAGATGGAAACTGGGGCCCATTGTATAGAGTTATCTGCAGACACGTGATCTTTTAAAGCATAGCAATAAACAAAAAAACAAAAAAAAGAGTTTAAAATAGTGCTAGATGTTGAATTAAACACAAACAGATTTCTTTATTCTAGGACTTGAAAAAGAATCTAATATGCTGTGGTGAATCATCAAGAGGGTATAATTTGTAGTATTTTCCAAGTTTATTTGACAAAAGAGCCCTATTCTCACTGACCAGCATTGATTTGTAAACTTTCTGAAAGAGAATGGGAAAAAGGGAGAGAAGAAACAAAGAGTGATCAGAAGGGTAGAAAGAGAACCCGGTAAGTGAAGCATCTTGAAAATAAAAGGATCAATTTTAAGAATAAAGTGGTGCTCAATAAATTGAGTAATGTTGGAAGATCAAGGAGGATTTGCATGGCATAAGTACTTGTAACAAAATAAAACATGAACAGTTTAGAAAATGAGGTAGAGTGGAAGATAGTGGGAAAAGGAAGTGAGCAAGAGATGCAGGCACAAAAGAGACGGTGTCATAGAGGGCAAAATAGTTGTGGGACTTGAATCCAATCATCCTGAATGGTCCTAATGATATGACTGAGGTGAAATCACCACTTTCTGTTCCAACTACGTGAACCACACCAAACGGGGCCAAGAACTCTGCAGTCTTAATTCATTCAGTACGTATAGACACAGCCCAGAATAGAATTTGGATGTTGGTTGTGCCTGTTGGAGTTATATAATTGATGGACTGTAGTCCCCAAATTGAGCTTACTTATTTATTTTTGACAGCCTAATTCATTAGAATAGACACATTGACTCTTTAACATTCCAGAACCATTTGCTAAGGGACAAATAACAAATATGACCCCAGAGAGACTGCTGAGGGCCAATATTCCTGTGTTTATTTTACATTCCCATTCATTCACCCACTCTCATTCCATTTTGTGTCATTTCTCTGTTTTACTTCACTTTTTCCCTTTGGAATCAGGCTTTCAGTGAGTCTCATTTTTCTGCTTATTTTCCACTCTCCTTTTTTTCTCCCTTCTCTCTGACCAACAAATGCTATACAGCAGACAGACTCATTCATCTCTAGAACCTTATCTAGGGGAGCACATGTTTCTTTTCTTTGAGGTCAGATTAACTATTCCTTATACATAACACAAAGAAGAAATATGCATTGGCAGCAAATTCTGCTACGGTAAGCCATCATTTCTGTCCACTATGTTAAGCCAATTTAACATGATTAAACATGCCTTTTGTCATCAACAACAAAAGCAAAAGACAGCTGAACTCTAGTTAATAAATCATTTTCTGAGGCAGAAAGACTGCTTGGGAAATATGATGCCAGACATTTAAGACTATTCTCTAAAGAGTTTTAGTCATGAGTTCACCCAATTTCCTTATGATTAAAACTGTGTTAGCAAAAGACATTTAAAATAGCATGAAGAGTAACTAAATTTAAAAACAAACTCACTAAGTAGTTGAGAAAGACTTTTTATGTGCAGAATGGTTTATTGGATAAATTATTATTCCACAGAGAAGAGTAAGTAATGGGATGATGTGATAGAGATATTTCAGGAGAATATGAATTCTAAGAAATGTTAGCCTGTATATTCAAAAAAAAAAAAAATTCAAGACGCCAACTTTTCCCTATTTGAGCTTCTATATTTATTAATTTAAATAAAATGCATTAATTCACTATTAACAGGGTATGTAGTAACAAGGCTAATGTGTTTTCTCCAAGAGTACATTGTAAAGCATTTACCATAAAAAACAGAATACTTCAGCACCAAAAAAATAAAAAAAGTTTCAACTTGAAGTGCTGACAAGAAAAAAGATGCAAACTTCTGGAGACTACATCTTCAGCTGAAATGGCCAACTATTATTTGACCACAAACACAAAGATACTATGACGATTATGGCATATGTCAGGGTCTATATTATCACTGCCAAATATTTGAGATGCTAGCATAAACAGGACTAACTACTCACACTCTTGCATTTAATTTTATTACCCTATTAAAAAAATTGTGTGGTATTATTCATTCATTTCTGTTAGGTAGTGCTCGCATTCGCTTCAGATAGAACATTTTCAGGTCAGGTGATTTGTGTAGAAATACATCTTCAGGTGGACTGGGAAGAATTTTTCTGACCCAATTTTATCTTCTCCTCCCACCCAGCTGGTACATGACTTTTAGAGCTTGGTCATGCTTCCAAACCGAGGAAACTCAGAGCAAAGGGGAATAAAAGCTTTTGAATACACAGGTGTCACTGTGTGCAGAATCCTTTGTTGCCATGCCTACTGGTGAATGTAGGGGAGTGACAAACAACCCTGACCAGATAACAGAGTCATCTCCAATCTCTAAAAATGACATTGTTTCTCCCTCAGATGAGTAACATCGCAAAATGCCATCATCCATATGGACACATAGAGGAAAACTGGGTTGAATGGCTTTTAAGGCAATACAGCAAGCTGTGCTTTGAAAACAACTGTCTATAGCCCGTAGAGACAAGTGGCAAATCTCTGGCTAGTGTATAGCTTGCTACTGTCTCACTAACAACATGCCATATTTATATAAAAGCTTTAGCCTTAAAATAATTAGGTCTTTAATTTAGCTAAACGCACTTATAATAACCATGACACTTATGTGCCAGTTACTGTGCAAAATGCTAAACATTCATTATCTCTCTTTTGTATGAGAACATTGAGCTGATAGAGCAAATTATTTCACCTGCCCTTTGTGATCGTATTATTTATTTCATGGAAAAAGCACTACTGTGTGATAACTTCTAAGTCTGAGGCTAGTTCTGTTCCATACAATTAATACTACCCCCACCATCTTTGTAAGCAAATATTTATTGAACACATACTATTCTACAGGCATTGTTCTACATGCTTTACTCATTTAACATTCACACTAAAACCATGAAATATTGTTATCTCCATCTTCCAGATGAGGAAACTGGAGCAAAGAGGTTATTTACCAGGTATTATACATGTGATAAGAGGCACACACAGGACTTGTGCTCCGGCATTCTGTGTGTTCTTAACCACTTTAATATACAGTCTTTCTTAAAACCTTGGAGTAGCTCACTTCTTAGAGTATTTATTGTAAAAATTGTTGTGAGTTTTTAATGAAATAATCTTGGTGAAAGGAGCCTTGTATTCTGAAAAGTACTATGCAAATAGTGGTCATTTATTCATCAATCCATCCGTTCATTATTCATTTAAAGAATGAAAGCATCAAAGTCAGTAAAATGCTGTTTTACCGAGCCTCTGTATTGTTTCAGATCCTAGATTGACTTCTCACTTCCTATCTAGCAGAAAAGGATGAATAATACTGATTACAACCTATTCATTTTAAAATTACATCTTGCAAATCCAAAATTATACCTTGCAAATCCAAGTTTTACATTTACCAGCTCTTTTCTGATCACTTTCTTAGGTATGTTTCAAATGCAAATAATTGAAACATCGAGACTTTAAAATATATATCAGTAAGATGCTCAGTTTAAATTGTATCTTAACTTAGTGCCTGCCCGTTTTTCTCAACTTCCTGATGAAGCTTACGAAACAAACCTCATTCATTAATGAAAATGTAAATATCCCAGAGAAAATAATAACAACTTAAAAAATCAACTGCATGTGATAGCCTATGTAATTAAGTGCAGTTTACTCCAGGAATGCACAGATGGTTTAATATCAGGAAATATACCAGTACAATTAATTACATCATTATGTTAAAAAAAGAAAAAGCAATACTCATAGACAGCAGAAAGGCAATTTTCAAACATTTGCCATTTATTCCTGCTCCACACAGCAGATATATCCTTTTAAAACATAAAGCTTATTACATCATTCTTTGGCTCAAAATTCTCCAATGGCTTCCCACATACTTAGAATAAATTTCAAAGTCCTCACCATGTCCTAAAAGGTTTTACATGATATGACCCCAAATTATCTCCCTGATTTCATCTCTTAACCACTATCCATCTCATTTCTTTCCAGATACTTCTAAGACCCAACACACTACTACCTACCTCAGGGTCTTTGTACTTGAAGTTCTTCTGTCTGAAAACCCTTTCCGTTACATTTTCATGTAATTTTGCCTCCTCACTTCATTGAAATTTTTCTCAAGTAACACTCCTTAGAGAAGCCTTACTATGGGAAAGGATTTTCAATCTTTGCCCCCATATCAAAATACTTCCCAATCCTGCTTTGTTTCCTTTATAACACGTGTATCAATGGGAAATCATATTTTATGTTTATGTTTTTTTACCTGTTCGCCCCAGACAGAACAGGCACATTCTAGACTTCTAATAATTATTATCTGAATGAAGGCGTGAATTCAAACTTTATATGTGCCATGATAAATATAAGGATATGTCCTTAACACCATCAAGAACAATTGAGGCAAATCAGCAGCCAGCACCATATTTAAAATAAAATTCCATTTGCATATAAAACAATACATAGTGTACATGACTTCAACTTTGAAGAGGAAAAAAATAAAAATATATATTTATAGAAAAAAGACTTGTGGAAATTACACCTACGTGTTAGCAGTGTAATCTTTAAGAAGCAGAGCAATTACAGGTTTGTTTTTTTATTTGTTTACTTTACTTTTATTTATTCTTTTGTTTTATATCTTATCTACAGTGAATTCCTGTTAGTTTTCTGTATCCATGTGGTGGTACAGCATATCTACGTGACAGAGAAACCATTTGATTGATGTTATTGACTGAATGTTTGTGCCTGCTCTCCCAAGTACGTTGAAGCCCTAACTCCCTGTGTGGCTGTATTTGGAGATAGGACCTCTAAGGAAGTAATTAAGGTTAAATGGGGTCATTAGGGTGAGACCTTGATCCAAAAGGATTAGCATCCTTGTAAGAAAAGATACTAAGAGCTCACTCTCTCTCTCCCCACACACACATCAAGGAAAGGCCATATCAGCACACAACAAAGTGGTGGCCACTTATAAGCCAAGAGAAGAGGCCTCAGAGTGAAACCTACCCTGCTGGCACCTTGATCTTAGATTCTAGTCTCCAGAACTGTGAGAAAATAAATTTCTGTGGTTTAAGCCACCAGTCTGTGGTACTTTATTATGGCAGCCTGAGCAGACTAAAACATTTGATAAAATAAACAGAAGAAGCAATCGAGTCGCGATCAAATTGTTCACTGTCAAGTTATATATTGAACTGAAAGACAAGAACCATATAACCCTTTGACTTTGTGTAATGTTTAAATTCAGAAAATGCAAGTAAACTTTACATTAGCCCAACTGCTAAATATTACACACATGTTATCTATGCTACCAGATTCCTTGGCGGTAAAGAATAAAAATCTATATTTTAAGGCATAAAAATCAGCATTTTATGCTGGACACATAAAACTCTTCAGACCCAGTAGCTCCAAAAATCCACTTAAAAGAAGTATTGAAATATTGTTGCTTAAAGATGTTCAATGCAATGTCATTTATAATGGCATTGGCTAAATAAAGTAATAATTTAAGGTATATTATTACAGTGGCAGAATACAACTAATAAAAATCACATTTTAAAGAGTAATGGTATGGAAAATCACTCATAACATAAAGAATAATATATTACAGGATTTAATCTTCTAAAATATTTTCCATATTGTAAAAACAAATTTGAAAGAAACAGCATAATAATAATCTTTTAGACGAGAGATTGTTAAGAATTTAGATAATTCTCTTTTTTAAGCTTTTTACAATTTTTAAAACTTCCACAATTAGCATAAGCAGACAAAACAATTACAAATTTAATTTTTTGAAGGACTGCCTTGCTTCTTATTATAAACCTTAGTGATTTTGAGATATATTAAAAGTTTAAGATTTTGTAAATGAAAATACCATACGAGGAGAATATATAGGAAAATGTCTATATTGTCAAGTTTGAGAAGCACAGAAGTAATGTAAAAAGATAAAAGGGGAAAAAGTGAGATATTTGGCTATTCAAGAAAATGCACTGTTTTCTCTTTCCATAAGCCCATACCTAGGAATTATCTATAATCCCCTTCCACCAATTGAGCACTGATTTTAACCGCCAGTTATTTATCAAATCCAATTTCTTTTCATCTTCAGTTTTTTCATCACCTACACTGCCCTTCCTCTAATACGGCTTCTACACCGAAGCCATCATCTCTTTTTTCAAAACATGATCTTATCTCCACCCCCATTTGTCATCTCAAAATCTAGTGGTTCTCCAGTGATCATAAAGACAGGCTTTCTTCCAAGCCCTGCGTGATCAAACCCTGCCTGCTTCCCCTTGTGTAGCATTCTTCTTCCTCATCCAATCATAGTGACCTTGTTTCAATCACTCAGAAGTACCACACACCCTCCAACCACACAGATTTGAAGATACTCTTGTCTACTCACATTTTTCAAATCTTGGCTCACCTGTTACTTCAACAAAACTTTCCGTGTCCGATCAATAAAATGTGTTCCCTTATTAGAAGCACTTCTAACATCATATGCCTTTCCTTCATGACAATTAGCTTGTAACAATGCATTTGTTTTTGCAATTATTTTATAAATATGGCTCTTCTCCGAACTCTAAGCTCAGTGAAGCTCTATGAAGTCAAGGACATTACCTGTTTTCACTTTCTATTGTGTCCCCCAGGCCAAGCAAAACGTCTAGCATAAAGTAGCTTATTAATAAATATTTATTGAATGAATATTTTCAGAATATTTTAAAACCTGCAAATCAAAAAAACATTAAGGGGCCGGCCCGGTGGCGCAAGCGGTTAAGTGCGCGCGCTCCGCTGCGGCGGCCCGGGGTTCACTGGTTCAGATCCCGGGCGCGCACCGACGCACTGCTTGGTAAGCCATGCTGTGGCGGCGTCCCATATAAAGTGGAGGAAGATGGGCACAGATGTTAGCCCAGGGCCGTCTTCCTCAGCAAAAAAAGAGGAGGATTAGCTGATGTTAGCTCAGGGCTGATCTCCTCACAAAAAAAAAAAAAAAAAAAAGAAACATTAAAATATTCATTAGATAGATGAAGAGAAGACATAGAAAGAAGAGAGAGTAAAACTGATTGATAAATATGTAAAAATATAGCCTTTCAAGTCACATTTGCAAAAAATATAACCTATATATGCAAAAACTAAAAAAACTTCAATTAACAGCTTAATGTCAACAGTGGCATCTCCAGGTATTGCTGTTATAGATCTTTTTATTTTTTTTATTTACTTTTCAGTATTTTCTGATATGAGTAGTATATCAAACGTCCTTCAAAGGATGAGTGGATAAACAAATTGTAGTATGCAAATAAAACGGAAAACTTTTCAGTCTTAAAAAAAGAATGAAGTACTGATACATGCTGCAACATGGATGAACCACAAAAACATTATGCTAAGTGAAAAAACTAGACACGAAAAGTCACATATTACAAGATTCCATTTATATGAAATGTTCAGGATAGGTAAATCCGCAGAGACAGAAAGTCGACTGGTGGTTGCCAGGGGCTGAGGGAGGAGAGAATGAGGAACACAATAAAACGAAGTGCAGTAAAATGAGGAATGCCTGTAATAAGCATCTATTAATGTTATAGCATTTTAAAAGAAACAGTTACAGCTGCACATTAAAACCTCAGGAATTAGGCATTCAGGGGACACCAGAAGTCCAAGCAGTGTGCTTCCATATTCTAGTATACAATACAGTTGAGGATTTCCTTTATTTTTAATGATATTGATTCCTGAGCATATAAATTGGATTGAAAGATATGCATAAAAATAGCTCTTTTTACAAAATTTGCATAGTTGCTTGTGGGGGTAGTTGGACTAATTATTTGTGCAATATAATTGCTCTAAATTCTTTCTGTCAATTGAGAAGTTTGACTGTTAATATGAAGAGTTGCCACTTTTTCCACTTGTGTATTTGGATCAAATGAAGGAGTACTGTTAACAAAGACAGCTTTGAGATTCTAGCTAGATCAGCATGTCTTGGATTTTCTTATAACTGATATAGGAAAAAAAAAATAGTAGTTTTGACTTTCTCCTCAGGAGTTTTTCCATGTAAACAGTTTCTCAAGGAAACTGTTACAGCAAACTCCTAGATTTGGATATCCTCTCAGAGCATCTAACCCTTTCTAGGTTTTTGAGGTTACAGATAGAAATATTCTGACTCTGTTCCTACTTCAAGCTTTAACATTAAGCAGGAAAATTAAAAAAAAAAAAAAAGAATGCTTTGATTTATGATGGCACCTAATTAAAAGGAATTTTCCTTCTTCAGTTATCATTGAGGAGTGGGGTTTACTTGCTCAATCCAATCAGATTAATGGGGTAGTGAGCCAGTGTTCACAATGCCTCTTCCTACAATTACATGAAGGGATTCTCTCAACTTAGCATTGCATGATGAATAAAAAAGAAATGCTTAGGAAGGAATGATCTGTTATTTTGGAATCAACTGATCTTCATCTTATGTCACAAAAGCACAAATATACAGAAAACTACAACTATGTACATCCATAGTCTCCACATAATTTTAATAAACCTTGACAAAGAAAAGAATAATTAATCCCACCAAGTTCCAGGAAATCACCTTAGTATATAGTAATAAACATTTTCATAAATATTCTAGTGGAAAGGGTTAATATATTATACAACATATCTTTAGGCAAAAAGTTATTCTCAGTGAACTGAATATTTCTCTGAATTTTTCTGGAAGAGACTCTTTTTGACTTTTATCTTCTCCCTCTTTGGACCTGAAATTCAAACGTGATGACACTAACATGATGTCATCATCCTAGGAACAGAAAGAGTCAAAGAAGGCTTCTTTTGTATAAGAACATAATAAACTCCTATCTTGTTTATATTACTGCTATTTAATAAAATACGCAGCCAAACTTAAACCAACAAATGTGATAGAGACAGAGGCAGAGACAGAGACAGGCAGGAGACGTGTCCCAGTCTCGAGCACACCTGAGAAGTTGTCTTTGTATTGGCGGCCTTGGAGAGCATATGGAGGAGACCGTACCTGCTCTCGGGGTTCTACACTGGAGGTAAGAAATATGCTGAGTAAGAATATTGCTTCTTGTCTCGATATCTTTTCCTAAAATGATCTTGAAGCTGCAATAACTTGGGTTGACTTGAGTTCATTTTGAATAATAAGTTAGAGGCTAATTTCACATATGTCACTTTGGCTGTGAAGCAGAGATCAGGTGGTATTAAAGAATTTTCACCATGATATACTTTGTCCCAAGCATGTTCAAAAAAGTCAACAAATACCTTCGAATTGGATTTTATTTAATAAAATAGGAACATATAGGCAAAAAATTCACATATTCAAAAAATTTGACCAATAGAAATGACAGAGCAATTTTTTTAAAAAGATTAATAAAGAAAAAGCATAAAGACAATTAGAATTATCTTTCAACTGTTTATTCAATATGGTTTATCTTAGGTAGGGAATCTTAACAAGCAAACAATAAAATGAAGTAATTCTTAGGATGTTGATTTTATTTTTTTAAATTTGCTTTTTGGAATAGGTGTTTCTTAAATTCTAAAGAGCTAGAATTACTAAAATATATTTTCAATGTGTGAAATAGTCGACATTATCTTCACAACAATGCTTCATCTGAAGTACTATGCATAACTTCAACAATTAGTAAAGATGTTTTCCTGCTTTGTTTAGCCTTTATTTCATAATATATCCATATTATACATATGTAAGTATTCCACATAGGTATTTACAAAATCTTCTGTAACAAAAAGAAATAAAAAACAATTGTACGTTTATAAATACAAAAGAAGCATGGAAGATTTCACCCTCCATGGATGGCAGAAACAGAGCTCAAAGGCACTGATTAAACCAGAAGAGCAATTTGATAAATTGCCAACACGGTTTGCCTCCCTTAAGTTTTATTAATTTCTTTCTGCATTTCTAGAAAGAGAAAGTGCAGAAGGGTTTTCAAGGATCATCTTACAATCCTTTTCCAAACGCCATTTGCTTTCTTGCCTAGAACAAAGCTTCATTCAGAATTGACACAGCCCCCTTGCTTAGGTTTAATTTGGATACTTTCACTCTTTAAAGAGCCAGATGTTTTATACAAACAGTTAAGGATCCTGTTTGGAAATCTACAGTTGGCAGAGAGGATCCTTCCCCCTAGAGTTTTGAGTATGGGGGTCTATCAATGTCAAATCTAATTGCTCTCAGTGTTTTCCATGATTGATGGAGTTGAAGTCAACAAGTCTATAACATATCTCGTCGTTATAGCTTTCTCACTATGGGGTTGATTTGTGCACCTGCCCATGTCTGACCAAGGGCTATTCAGATTTGTTTTTTTGTCCTTCTACTGCTTTTACTGAGTAGAGCTGCCTCCTCACCTGAACAGGGGTTCATCTATTATTTAGATGAAAGAGATTCATTACAAAATTCATCAAGAAACCAATATGACTAATTTTAAACATAGTACAGGCAAAAGAAAAACTGATCTCTGTATATGAACTATAAGATGGGCATAGACTAAAGCTATAAGATGGGAATGACTATAAACTACCCTTAAACTATGAGACAGACATCGACTTTGATGTAATAGCACATTACGGAGAGGTGGTTAAGGAACACATACTGAGAAAAACTACAGTTCTCATGGCTGAAGAATCCAAGTGTCATCAAATTACAGCCTTAGAAGTTCATAAAGATAATTTTATGTAATATCAAATGAGAATGATAATCACTAAGCTCATTCGGTGTTCCTGGTGCTGTGCTAGTTCAGACATGGCGATCCCTTTGGAAGGGAACTATGTCGAGAGGAGTACACTGATGTGCCTCAATGGGCATAGCAACAGAGGTCATTTTCTCTTAGCAGAGGAATAATGGCCTATCAGGACAATATCTTAGAGTGTTCAAGAAGTCATAGTATGGTAAGAGCAAGCACAAATATGTGTGTGTGTCTGTGTGTGTGCGTGTAGTGTAGAGAACTACAAAATTATACAAAAGCATTCTATCTCAAGACCTGGCAGCATGTAATTAATGATTTCATATACTTTATTTATTAGTCTCAAATATCTATAGATAGAGGTATTTTACTATAAATGTGAACTCCAAAAATAGGGCACCTTACCAGACAACCTGAAATCATTTTCAGCATAAAAATTCAGACTGGAAAAAAAAATTCGGTATGAACTAGAGTCTTACAATTTTTTCTTTTTTTGGCTTGCAATTTTGATTTTAACATCAACAATTAATCAACATAACTTATTGTGGTCAATTGGCTTTCCATCCCAAAGGCCATTATATAGGATAGCAGTATGTTTCCTCCTAGAGACTGTGCCAGTTTCACTGTGGAGTAGATGGCAAGTCAACTGGGTTTAGGTGGGTAGTCTGGATAAAGCCGTATTAAGTGACATCCTTCAGCAGGAAGTCAATTTCATCGGACACTGGTGCCACCTCGACACAGCACAAGGCTATGTGTTGCTTTCCATCAGACCTGTTGCCACTGACACATGAAACAGAGAATCTTGGGCAGTCATTGGGATATTCAAACAGTGCACTCCTGGAGATTTATTACAAAAACACCCCAGCTTCCAGGTGAATTTCTGCTCTCTAACTGTTCAAACAGAGAAAGGAGTGTGGTTCTAGTCCACTTTCTGGAAGAAAAATTGGTTTAACAGATTAGAATGTATCTCCTCTATAGCATCAGATACACAATCCACAACTTTTTGTCTGGCTGAAAAGACAGTGATACTATATTCCCTTTACACCCTGCAATATAGTTGCCACTTTCACAGTAAAATAATAAAAATACTAATAGTGTATAAAATTCCACCTGAGTATTATATTCTTATCAAATGAAAGCATATCTGACACTCTATTCAGTCTAAACTCAGGTTAAATTTGGCATGAATTTGTACATCCTAAGAATTAGCTTTAAGCAGAAATAATTTCCTCTTCTACTTTCTTGGAGCTCTGACTTTTATTTGACTTTAGCTCAACACTTCCATTTTTATACCACAACATGAACCCTCACTGGTATTCAATTCCTCTGAATTGAAATAACATCTCAGCCAACAAGCAGATTCCAGTAGGGATCACGTAACCGGCATAGCCATGGCAGAAGCAACACTGTACCCTGCCAACATTCTCATTCATCTGTCCTGAGTAGCTTTATTGTTGTGCATGTTTACGGGCATGAATCTTCTTGCGTCAAAATTATAGTACAAAAGAAGCAGGTCTCTGCCTCTGAAATGAGGACGGAAGTTTTAGATTGTGGTGCCTTTGATAGGAAAAATTGTAGCTGGGCAATTGACATCCTAGAACAATAGTACCCACATTTTTACCAGATTGTAATCAGTTTTTAAAGGGCCTCTATTTTATCAGCTGAAAGAAATACATAAATTACCTTTCAACAGCATCTTTTAAAATTATTTTAATGCTCAACTATTTCATTAGTTTTTGAATAAAATAGGCAAGAGTTGCCCTGATTTCTGTGCTTGACTTTTGTGATGTCAGGAAAAATTGGAGCCTGTGAATTGGAGCCTTTTTTTCTTCTGTCCAGCGTGACTGAGTTCATAGCATAAATCATCAACACTTTTAGAGAGAGAAGAACCAAGTATTCTCCATTGGCATATTTGTCTTTGGGTTTAGCTTTAAAATCCACCTCACACACACCTGCCTACCATGAGGAGCAGCCAAAATATTTTGTTCAAAGCTCAGTTCTATAGAGCATTGCCTGGTGGATAGGGCAGATGACAAAAAGTGATAAGCAAAATTTCAGTGGCTCTGTATCTTGCCCAGAATTGCTACGTGAACCCAGGCAACATGTGCCACATGCCTGTGGTTTCTAACATTCCACTCAAGTTGGTCTGTCTTCACACACAGAGCATGGAAACCATGCACCCCTGAAAGAAAGATGGTCATTTTGGTTTATGAGTTTCCTGATACGTACACCTCCATCTTACCCTCTACCCCCAATCAAGGCTCAAACTAGATTTGTTTCTCTGCTTCTTTGTTTGGCCAAGGGGAGGTTAAGAAAACTTTTCAAGACAGACAGATGCAAACACTGTATTAGGCACTCTGTCTATGTGGCCTTATTTCATTCTCACATCAACCATCTGAAATACACATATTAGCTTGGTTTTATAGTTCAGAGAACAGAGACCAAGAGAGTTTAGGTAACTCTACAAGACTCACAATTTACAAGGAAAAGCTAAGAGCTAAGATTTGAACCCAAATCTAAATGACTTCAGAACCCATGTTTCTTTCCACTATCAGTGACGGCAAAGCCGTTTTCCACCTCTTGTTGCGAACTCCAAGTGATTGGCAGCGGCTCTCTGGAAATCTGTCCTAGGAAGATTCTGAGGTTAAGGCCCAAGAGGAAAAAGTGCTGGGATCTGTTAGTGATGCCTGATAAGGTGGGGGAGGGAGGTGTTTTGTCACAGGTCCTGTATACCTGACGTGAAAGCCTGTGGTCTCCCAGTACCAGGCCTCTTCTCTAATCTGTGAGTTGGATAACAGGCTTTTGTGCTTCTTCATGTCGCCACTCCAAGTTGAAGCGACATTATAGTGGGCCCTGCAATAACGCTTGCTTTGGAAACACAAATTTCTTCCAATGAGATTGATATATTAAGGAATAATTTGAGCATGATGCGAATTTCGCTTTTGCTTATGCACAATTTCATCAGTGAGAAAAGCTACGTGAAGAAAGAAAACTGCACCGTGCTGGACCAAGCGTGTTGAGCCACAGCTGTCCACAGCTGGCATCACAACACCCCGACTGATTTCAGATAACCCTCCCTTCACCGCTTCACAATAGCTCTCAGGCTGCAACTCTTCTGGGCTCCCTTCCAAGTAAATGTCAGGTCTCTGTCAAGGTAAAGTGTCATATTGAATTATTTCTTTATTTCTTAACTATTTAAAATGTGTAAAATTATGCTACTATTTTTATTAGATTCCTATCTTTTTCTAATGTCTCACTGAAGAACTTTTTGAATGTTGTGCCTCTAACCCCGTATTCCCCAAAAGCCCTGTGATCTTGATGTTATGTGTTGAGAGTTTAGCTAAACTACTCCACATTACTGCTTCAGCATCCATCTTGTGTGGCCAAGTGGCCTGCAGGGCCTTGCACTGACGCTAGCCCCTCCCTCGAGGGCATGCCCTAGATAATAGTCCATAGAGTCACAAGTAAATGTAGGTTCCTGATACGACTCCCCAGTCTCCCTTGTGATAAGCAGTCTCTGCCACCTCCCAGGGCCTTCCACTCGTGCAACCCTAAGAGAACATTCCCCCACCCCCCGAAGCTTAATAAAACTCTACTCTTTGGGGTTTGAATTGACCAATCTGGCCTTAGCCCTGAAGCCCCAAAGCACTCCACCCATGGACCCTAATAAACGCATGTGCCCCAGGTCCTGCTTCTCTCTCTGCCTGCACCCTGCCTTGACTTCCCCACATGGCCCCTCAAGGCCTGCTGTGCACCTCCTCCAGGATCTGTGGGTAATAAACTTCTCTAGTTCAATGCCCTTGTGGTCTTTTGTTGAATAGTGGCTTACCATCTGATTACTGGCACCCCTCCCCCACACTCTACTTAACAAATGTGAATTTAACAAAGTCACAATAGCATGCATTTGTAGTGATGTTTAGGAACACATACGGCTCATTACGGCAGCACTTACTGTATCTGAAATAGGCAGATTAGATTTTGATAAAGAGACATTAAAAAAAAACACGTGGAAAGAATGTAACTGATTCAGTGGCAAACCAAATGTAAGGCGGCAGGAGCAACACCCCCCCCACCCCAGGACAGGCACTGAAGGGTTTAGCTTTAAAAGCACAGCCCTCTGCTTTTTCTCATCACCATGCCCCAGCGGTCCTCAACAATGTTAGCAGAAAGGATCTTTTGATGGCCTAAATTGTAAACAATTTGCTGCAGCTACTGAAGAGTGTCCAAATAAGTTTAACATTAGCACATTTTTATTGCTTATCCTTTAGTAAATATTGTTTTCTACATTAAAGTTATTTCAGGCAAGTTCCAATTATACCACATGCCCTGACACACGTGGGCTTGACTGTACAAATTCATTTCAAGTGTAAATTCATAGCAGTTCAGAATTTTTCAAGCTCATTTTTGGTGCAGTTCATTTCTCTAATGCCTCTGATAAACCCTGTGTTTATGGAATTAGTTTAAAAATGAATATGTTCTTGGGTTTAATTTGTTAGGTAGAAGTAGACAAATAGAGCACAGTGATTCTAAAGACAAAAACCAGAACTTGAGTTCCTTTAATTCTGTCCATCCAGGTGAGCCATTTGGAGTTTTTGTGTTTAAAATGTAAAACAGTGAAAGAAGGGGCCAACTATAAGGCATAATCCTTTTGTTTGGTGTAATTGGCAGAGTGATGGCCCCACCTGAAGATGTCCATGCTCTGATCCCTGGAATCTGGGAATTGGTCACCTTGCTTGGCAGTAAGGACTTTGCAGGTGCAATTAAATTAAAGATCTTAAGATGGGGAGCAAATCGTAGATGTAATCCCAGGGTCCTTACAAATGAACAAGGGGGGCAAAGAGTGTGAGGAGGTGTGACCAGGGAAGCAGAGGTTGGGGTGATGCGACTACAGGATTTGAAGAAGGAAGAGAGGCAGCCTCTAGAAACAGGAAAAAATGAGGAAAGGGAGGCTCCTCCAGAGCTGCCAGGAGGAACGCAGCCCTGCCAACAGCTTGATTTCAGCCCCAAGAGACCCATTCCGTACTTACAGTTCTGTACTCTCCAGAACTGTAGGACAACCAATGTGTGGTAATAAGTTTGTGGTAATTTGTTACAGCAGCTATAGAAAACTAATACCATTCGTTAAGTGCTATTTTAATTCACACATGAAATATCTTAAATTTTAATAGCTTTATTAAAGTAATTGTCTTTTAAATTGTTAATTGTTTTATTAATAAAGAACAAATCAACCAAATAACGATTATTAAACATCACATAATTATTACTCAAAATAATTTTGTCACAGATGAGACAGGATGTTAAAGATGTCAAGAATGTATGTACATCACAGAACTGATGCTCAAGTTCGAGATTTCTGTTAGCTCTTCCCTGTTCTATCACATTTATATGCTATATGCTCTGATTTATTAATTTTCAACCCATACTCCCTCTATATTATCTTTTCCACTTAGAACTCTGACTAAACACAATTTTTTAAAAATTTGTGTCCAGTATATTTATATTACAGGGGGAAAAGAGAAAAAGATAACTTGCTTCCATAAAATGAACATGCACTATTATTTCTTGGAGGGCAGAGACCACGCCTTATTCATCCTTCCTCCTGGCACCTAACACAGTGTCTGGCATACAACAGAACAATCAATAAAGTCTGATTAATAAATGAATAATAAAAAAAGCCTGTATTTTGAATGTCCCTGCTCCCCAGATATCTCCTATATAACTCCTAGGTGTCTTTTAACATTCTGCTTCAAAGCTATATGTTTATCAAAATTTTCCTAGGTACCCTCCACCGGGAACTAAGTTCTCTCTTCCCTGAATTGTCATGGCCTATTTGTATCACTATAAAGCTCTTATCATGGCCTGCCACACAGTAACTTTAATTACTTTTATTTCTCTGCTAAATTATAAGCTTTTAATGGTTAAGGTATGCAGTTTATTCACAGCTGTGGTCACCAAAGAACATACAGAATAATTTTCATATGTTACATGATCAATAAATCATCCTTCAGTTTAAGTTGAAGGCACTATCTCATCATTACCTATTTCATTTCTATCAGTTCATGTTTTTAAAGGTGTAAGAATGTCAAACATCTTTACATACACTTTAAAAGCCATACATGAAAGATTATACCTTTACCTCATTACTTTTACTTATTTTACCCTATAATGCATCAAATGAAGAAATTTCCTCCAGGGAACTGATTCTCTGAGATTTCAATAATATATTACACACATTGGTTCATGGCCCTGGATATAAATGACTTATTTTTCCTTTCCTTATCAAAACTGAACAGTTTAAATGAGTCTCTTTGATGTGAATGCATTTTCAACACATTTTCCCTCCTCCTTTAATCTCTCTAAATCTGCACCTTCCCCCTGCCCATATTATATTACTGCACGTCATAGCCTTATTCTCTCCATCTAAGTGGCCTGTTGAGATTTATGGAGACTAAACGGTAACGACTTTAATAAAAGATATGATGTGAAACTGCCTTTGCAATTTAAGAGTTTAGCTCCCACAGTCTTTCCTGGAAACTAAAATAATCTGGAGTCAACCTTATTTCTCCACATACCAAGGAGGCAGACAGTGGAATCTCAGTCAAACTGTCTATATTTCCCTCTGCTTCCAAGACACGCCAGGCTCAAAGCCAGCAACACTACCGCCTGCTTGTGACATGAACACAGTTATGCCCAAGGGCCCCAGGGAGGAGCAACTTTTCCAGAGTCTGTTGGAAAAACATCAACAGAACAACTGTCACAGAGAATAGTCTCCAGCTTGACTCTCTGACATTCCTGTCACAAATAATACACATTACAGTATCTCAGATAAACCAAGTCCAAGATGTTTTACAACAAGTATGTGCTAAATTTTTAAGAAACAGGAAAGGAGTTTTTAAAGCTAACATGAAAGGAATATTTGAGAAAAATGAATTTGGCTGGAGGATCCTGAGGAGAAGATAAGTTCTCTTAGATGAATCTACTCTCTGAAGAAAGAAAATAGTCTCAATGAAATGCAGAAAAGATATCATTAACAAGTATAAAACCTATGCATATATCTTGTCACAAAGTTTATTGTAAATACACACAGTGGTTAAGGAGGTGGTGTAACAGACTGTAAGGATTCATATATTTCAGAGGACATTTATAGATTATTTTTTCTAACGAAACATATGAGAAATAAGATATTTGGAGACTTGAATTGTCTATAAAGAAAACATCACATCTCTCTCCAGTTAATCAGAGTGGGAAGAGAAATAGTAACTCTTAGAGATAGCGGGAGAGACTGTGGTTTATAATACAGACTGTGGTGTGCTGCAGCCCGCTCACACTGGTTTGGGAGTATTAAGGAAATTCTGTAAATATTAAGGAATTTTGTTAAATCATTGGTAGCTTGAAATTATACCACAGAAATTATTTACGCATAATTATTTAGCATATGTTAACTTATGGAGCATTATTTAGCCTCGCGTGAGTTGTTTTCTATACCTGGAAGAAGAAAGTATGTATTTAACTAATTTAGATTAACTTACTTCTTGTTAGCTCTCATTGCAACGGTTTTACTACACAGGTTGGTAGTTGTTCTGTAAATGCTATCATGTGGCTTGCTGTGCCTCTGTTTTGTCTTCTCTACTAGCTTCTAAGGATCTCATAGTCAAGAACTATATTTCCTAGTCTATAGTCCTGTCTAAAAGACCTGCATGTACTACTAGCTGTAAGGCTACAGCTAATGCTTAATTGATGTCAGATAATTAGACACATATTTTTTAAAAATGGTTACTAATACTCTCAAGAAGCAAATAAATATATTATTTTGTGCATCTTGAGTCAAAACCTTAGTTTCAAAAGCAATGTTAATAAAAATGTGCTTTATTATTATATGAGATATACACATACAAACTTACTCTGTTTGGCACATAGCATCCTCATTTACCAGGCTGTTTCCCTCGAAGCAAGGCTGATATTTTGTCTTTTTGACAATTTTGTTTGCTAATCACCAAAGATGGTGCTTTGCTATATTTGTTTATCAATAACTGTTCACTAAATGACATATTAGCTCTCTCTTAATAGCCACAGCAAGAACAAGAGACCAAATATCTAAGTTCCTCAGTTGACATGGGCCGGTTTCTGTGTCCTCAGTTACGGTTTCTTGTTGCTTACTACTAGATCAGAAAAATACTAATAATATTTGTGTGATTTTTTGTATTCAGCAAGCTCTTTTTAGCTTTAATAGTTTATTGATTCTGTTGGGTTTTCTGATGATAGATAATCATATCATCTGAAAATAAGAAGTATTTTTCAGTCCGTGTATATTTTAGCCAGGATCTCCAAACCTGTATGTACAGTTGCAGTGCTAAAGGATGTTACTTTGTTCCTCTTCTTAAAAAAATGCATGTAGCATAATGTTTGCTTAAAATGCTTTAGTAAATACCATTTACCAAGTGAAATGTCCCTTCAGTTTATAATTTTTTGATAATACTTATTGTAAAATTGCTTTTGGACTTTATCACATGTGTTGAGGTAATCATATGATTTTAATAATTTACACCATTTATGCATTAAATTGCATTAACACATTTTCTGGTGAACATCTATGCATTCCAGAAATAAATCCTACTTGGTCACGATATATTGATTTTTAATCTGATGTTGTAGTTAGTTTTCTAATAATTCATTCAGGAATTGTCTGTTTTTAAGTTAAGTAGTCCTATATAGACTGCTCAGACTTTATTAGCTCCCTAGTCAGTATCAAACCCTACATCCTCTTTGCTAATAAAACTCCAATTTATTCAGTGCAGCAATCTTCCTAAGAATTCAAGGGTCTTGGGTAGTTTAAGCCAGCAGATTCCAAACCTTTTTTCTCGGGCCTTTTTCCATTTTTAAAAAGTATTGAGGACCCCGACAAGCTTTTATTTATGTAGGTTAAGTCTACTGAGAAATTTTTAAAACACAAAAATGCTTGAAGATACACTCCATAGCCACCAGATTATTAACATTATAATGGTCACATATCAGGTAGTCTGGAAACTCCACTGTACACTTGTGAAAAAAACGAGAGTGAAAGAGGTAAATAACATCTTAGTATTATTATGAAAATGGTTTTGACCTCTTAGAACTCTCAAAAAGGGGGAGTTCCCAGATCACACCTTGAGAATTGGTGATCAAAGTAAATCAAAATAGTCGTGTTCCTGGTTTTCTGAATCTCCTAGATGTGCCCCTGTGATCAGATTCTAGCCAACAGGAGTTAAGCGGGAGTCAGCTGAGGAGGTTTCTAAGAGAACTCTTATTCAGTGGCAGAGAAGAGGCATATGTCTAGTTTTCCCTTTCTCCTTTTCATTGTCTTAAAGGTGGTTGTGATATACGGAGCTGCAGCAGCCCACTTCCAGCCACGCAGTCACAAGGTGGAACAACCAGAAGATAGGTGTGATACTGTCTTGGAAAGTTTAGTTGATACTGCATGTTAGGTATTACATATAAAGCTGTCTGGATCTGGAGTCTGTTTGCACAGGGTGTCTTCTGATAAGCTTTTCCCCTTAAATTATATTCTTAGCATTTTAACTTCTTTAGAGTTTTCATATATTCAAGTGTTTATTTCTTCTCATACAAATTTTGACATATATTTTGGAAGAAATGTTTTCATTTTATGTAGTTTTAAAATTTATTGCTATTGATTTTTTATCGTGTTTCTTTGAACCTCATTATGTCTGGCATGCTTCTTTTAACCTCATTATATTAGTCCTTTTTTAACATTCTGTATCTTGTTTATTTACATTTTCTTTTTTCCTCATGTGTATTTCCATAGGGTTGCCTAACCTATGACTCTCTTCGTAAAACGAATTTCCAATTTTCTATATCTGTTCCACATTTTTCTCTATTTTATATTTTAGTTTATTTGGTTGCTATTTTCTCATTTCTGAAACATTTGGCTCTTTTGTTTTCAATCTTTCTAAACATAAAGCTGCAAATTTCCCTCTACATACTATTTTACCTGCATCTTATAACTTTTGACATATAGTGCTGTCAATATTATTCATTTTCAATATTTTTAATTTCCCATTTTCTTTAATCCCAAAGTTATTAGCTTTTTTTTCAGTTTCCAAATATATAATATGCTCTTTGTTATCACTTTTTATCTCCAGTTTTATTGTATTATGGATAAAAAAATATATAATATTTTGTCATTGTTTGAGACCTTACTTGCAACCTTAAATATGGTCACTTTTTTGACTAGGCTTTCTGCTTGAAATGAATATATATTTATCTGGTATAAAGATTTTATTAGATTTTTTTATAATTGCTACCCTAGATTTTCTTTGGAATGGTATTTGCCTGTTATGTCTTTTCCATATATTTATTTACAAAGGTATGCTGAATACACAATTTTACTGAACAGAGAATGGCCAAACATAAAAATTAATATATGACCAAGACTGAGGCAAAAGTCAAATATCTCCATCAAATAAAAAAAAGTAATAATCTAATATTTCATCCAAAAAATGACCATTTTATTACAATTTTATTTAATGGTTATATTTGAAAAGTTTAAATGTTTAATGTAGAAACAATCTCTCAGTGCTATTAGCACTTCTGTAGTTACAATACGGCACACTTGGGATACTGAAACAGATGTCTGTCCTCCACTGTGGCTCGTGGAGAAGCAAGAGTGTCTGATGGCAGGTTTTTTCAGCTGTTGATGGTAAAGTTGCCAACAAGTTAATTTACCAAAATAAAAACACATCACATTTTCAAATACAGGTTTAGACAAAGTGGTAACAATATAATTTATGCAATTTCACAAACATAGTTTTCATGCTCTTTTTGAATAAGATTCCTGAATATTTACAAATCTATATTTAATATTGCTGCATATAAAATGTAGGTAAATATGGGGCCGGCCTGGTGGTGCAAGCGGTTAGGTGCATGCACTCTGCTGTGGTGGCCCGGGGTTTGCCGGTTCGCATCCCGGCGTGCACCAATGCACTGCTTGGCAAGCCATGCTGTGGTGGAGCCCCATATAAAGTGGAGGAAGATGGGCACAGATGTTAGCCCGGGGCCAGTCTTCCTCAGCAAAAAAAGAGGAGGTTTGGCAGATGTTAGCACAGGGCTGATCTCCTCACACACACACACAAAAAAAGTAGGTAAATAGATGCTAGATAGATAGATTTAGTTTTTGTTAGTGCCCTTGAGTTGATTCTGACTCCTACTGCCCCTGTGTATAGCAGAGCGGAACCCTGCCTGGTCATTTTGCTGCATGCTCTCACCTTCCAGTGTTATATCAGACAAAGCTCTACTGCTGTTCATGGGGTTTTCATGGCTAATTTTTTGGGAAGTGGGTAGCCAGGTCCTCCTTCCTTGTCTGTCTTAGTCTGGAAGCTCCACTGAAACCTGTGCACCATGGGTGACACTGCTGGAGGATGAAATCCCAGTGGGATAGCTCTCAACATCACAGCAACATGCAGCTGCCACAATATGATAACTGACAGATGGGTGGTGTGGTTCCCTGACTGGGAAATGAACTTGGCTGTGGCAGGGAGAGCGCTGAATCTTACCCACTAGACCACCAAGATAAATAGACAGATGATAGAAAATAAAATCGACTCTGCATCTTCCGTGACATAAAACAACAAGAACACCTGTGCAGCTGGAATCATGACGAAGTAGCTGAACTATCAAGGTGGAGAAATTTCAGCAGATACCAAAAACCAAACTACTTTTTATGTAGGCAACAATTCATTGTTAATAAGTTCTGTCAGGCTAGCATTAAAGAACACATTTCCCTCAAGCAGTCTTTTAGATATGTAAAACGTGATATTTTATCTTGGTTGAAAATCTTATATAAATATATATCAAGACAGCTCCAAAATCTCCAAAATCACTTTCATGTCATGATAGAATTTTCACTCTAAGTTACATCCAGAGCGTCAAAGTGAATATTTACATTTAATAATAAATCTAGATGACATATCTTCTGGTATTTCTGAAATTGTTTTTCTGGGCAGATACAAAGGTAACATACACCATCACATGATCATTATACATGCGCAAGTTCTGGGATGGCAGAATGATACTGAAGTGAGCAGTCATTTATTTGCCCTTCCAGAGTCTGAGAAAAAACCCAATGTCAAATAACAAATTTTGAAAAAAATATCAGAGCTAAAGCTGAACTTAAGTTCATCCTTCATTTCCAGCCTCTCTTCTTCATCCTGTAATTTTAAGTCTGTCTCTCCTGATAAACATATTGTTGCATCCTGCTTTTGATTTAATATCCAATATGAGAGTCTCTGCTTTTTGATTGTTGAATCTAATTTGCATTTGTTTATTGTAATTATTGTTTTATTGGGATTTATTTTTGACATCTGATTTCATGTTTTCTTTTTACCTTTTGTTTTTATTTCTATTTTTCTCCTTTCCTCTCTCCTTTTAGAGATAACATTTGTTTACTAACAGTTTGAATTATACATTTGATTTGAATTCTTGTGATGGCTATTAATAACTTATTAATGCTCATATTTGTGTTTATTCTACCCTTAGTTTGTTGAGCTTTCTCTTCCCACAAAACAAGTATCTTTGCATAGTCTCACCTCCTTCTTTTTCTACCCTCCCTTCCCCCCATGCCCACATACGACTTGTGAATTCTTACTCTCTTATTCTACACTCCTATACCTGGATATTGACATTTTTGAGTCTATCTTCCATACCTTAAAAGGTATTCCTATCTTTCTATCCATTCCTAATGTTCCTAATGCTTTCTGTGAGAATTTCTCAACCTAATCTCCAAGTCACTAACTTCCTTTTAGGCTTTATCCATTCTTCTCAGTTTTTTTTTTTTTAAATAAGAATTTTATTTAGATATAATGCACATACCATACGATTTATTCTTTTTTTTTTTTTTTTTGCTAAGGAAGATTCATCCTGAGCTAACATCTGTTGCCAATCTTCCTCTTTTTGCTTGAGGAAGATCCACCCTGAGCTAACATGTGTGCCAATCTTCTTCTATTTTGTATGTGAGCTGCTGCCACAGCATGGCCACCAATGAGTGGTGTAGGTCCATGCCCAGGAACTAAACCTGGGCCACCAAAATGGAGCGTGCTAAACTTAACCACTAGGCCACAGGGCCAGCCCCACAATTCACCCTTTTAAAGTATACAATTCAACGGCTTTGAGTATGTTCACAGCTGTGCAACCATCACCACAATCTATTTTAAAACATTTTCGTCACCCCCAAAAAGAAACTCTATACCCATTAGAAGTCACTTTCAATTTCCCTCCAACTCCCCAGCCTAGGCATCCATTGAAGTATTTTCTGCCTCTATAGATTTGCCTGTTCTGGCATTTCATATAAATGAAATCATATATGTGGTCTTTTGTGATTGGCTTCTTTTACTTGGTATAATGTTTTCAAGGTTCGTGTTGTAAAATGTATTAATACTTCATTTCTTTTTATCACTGAATAGTATCCCATTGTGTGGGTATACCACATTTTACTTATCCATTCTTCAGTTGATAAGCATTTGTGTTGTTTCCACTTTTTGGCTATTATGAATAGTGCTGCTGTGAATATTCATGTCCAAATTTTTGTATGGACATGTGTGTTTATTTTTCTTAGATATATACCTAGGAGTAGATTGCTGGGCTATATGCAAACTCCGTGTTTAAATGGTCTGCCAGACTCTTGTCCAAAGTGACTCTACCTTTTACATTCCCACCAGCTAAAAATGATGATTCCAATATCTCCACATCCTTACCAATACTTATTATCTGTCTTTTTTATTATAGCATGCTAGTGTCTATGAAGTGGTATCTTGTGACTTTAATTTGCGTTTTCCTGATGTTTAATGATGTTAAGCATTCTTCATGTGCTTACTGGCCATTTGTATATCTTCTTTGGAAAAAAGTATATTTAGATCCTTTGCCCATTTTTTAACTTAGTTATTTGTCTTTGGTTATCGCATTTTAAGAGTTCTTTATATATTCTATCACATGTATGATTTAATAATTAGATATATGTTTTGCAAAAATTTTCTCCCATCCTGTGAGTTGTCTCTTCACTTTTTTGATGCTGTACTTTAACATGATAAACATGAATAAATATTTATTGGATAAATGCATTAACTCATGAACCTACCTAATTATTTATTTCAATTAACGCCTTCTTCATTCGTAAGCTACTATTTTCTTGTAGGCTTGTATTCCTCTGGGTGTATTAGCTACATTGACTGGTTACTAGTTACTTAGGGGAGGAGCCAAACATGGCACAGAGGTTTTGCCCCGACTGTGAGTTAGGGTGTGGATATGAGGAACCCATATCAGGGAAGAGAGTCTCCGCTATTACAATCTGCTCAACCACCTCTCGTCCACTCTTCCCACACTCGAGTCTCACAAGCAAAAATTTTACCCTGTCTCAAGCAAAAATTCCCATACCTTGACTAACATGATATTCTTCTATTAGATTCTATTTTGGTTACATTTAAAATCAATATCACAGCTTTTCTTGAATTGATATTTTCCCAGCATATCTTTTTTGATCCCTGGCATTGTTTTTTGCCCTGAGCTGCTTTTCTCAGTTAAACTTACATAGACAAAGAGTGAGAAGAAGAAAATTCTCAGGAGCTCACCCACTTATTTGCTCTGGGTACTATCTGTTCTCCACCTGAACTGGACCCCAACACTGTGCTGATGTTACCCTATCACTTCTGGCTGGTTCTGCTGTGGTACCATTGTTTTTCTGTCCTACAATAGTGTAGTTACAGGCAATTATTCCCCCAAGGTTAAGTAGGGGAGAGGGAAAGGCACAACTCTAAAGCACTCACCCAGGTGAGGCACCCAATCCACCTCTAACCTCAACTCTCCATGTCCCCACTGCAGATGTGGTCCCAAATGTCTTCTCTCTCCTCATTTGTCTTGGGTTATTGAATCCATCGGTGTCATTCTCTTTTCTATTTCTGGTTTTAGGTTTAAGGGGTAAGCCAGAAGCTGTGCTAGATCCTCTTGTCAGGAATCAGAAGCATTTTTCCTGTTAATTTGTAACCGGAAATTTCCTCATATTTAAAAGATTCTAACTCTGTATCACTGAGTATCCTTGCCACTTTCCCTAAAGGCTTAGTAACATTTAACTAGGTCTAGAAATAACCTTTAAAATACTGTTTTTAAGATGTCACCAGGGATTCACTGAAGACTTGCAATCTAAAATAATTTTATGAATAATGTAGGAGAGAGAGTAAGTGTGAAAAGGAAGGGCTTGGGAGAAAAGTGCGGAGAGAAAGAACAAAATTCGATCAAAGACAGTTTGTGGATAAAATTTTAACTTAAGGTAATATTTTAGGGACAAAGGAAAAAATTGGGGGAGGTAAGGACATTAGATCATAAAAGATTTTTCTGCAGGTTGCCCTTTCAATATACTTCAAATGTTGAGTGTTGCCTACTTTGTTTATGCAGAGTTCTAGTTCTGTTAATGCATTTAGACCAAGCTAGGCAATTATATCATATAAAAAAAAATGAAGCTTATTTCTAATAATTTTTCTTTTGTAGCTGTTTTAAGAATTTTGCAATCTGTAAAAAAATGTTTCAGTAGAAGAATAGGCATTTTCTCATTCAAGTTATAAGTAGTATTTTATGAGTTTATTCTTTCTAATATGTTTTTTAATTTGAAAAAGAGACAGAGTCTCCAGAGAAATCAATCCATCTCAGAGAAGTTTTGTTTTTTTTTCCCTTTCTTTCAATGGCATATAAGGTGCTTGTCAAGAAATTTTGATGCCATTAATATTGAGATAATAGGAACAGTTCTGTAGTTATTTATGTACCATGTTCAAGAAGAGAAGAGAGGGATCTGCCAATTAGAACTTCAGGTTGTCTTTGCCACAGTAGATGATAGATGAGTTTCAGGGCTGTGATTGAGTATTGATAAAACTGACTTAGAAACATCCTGGGGTTTAAAACATAGAATTAAATCTCCCTCTTGGTACAAAGTATACTTGGCTATTTCTATACCTCCCTACTAAGGCAGAATGATTTTCATTCATTGTAAAAACCTTCATGTGGAAGGCATTCATCTTTGGCATCCCTCATATGTTATTTCTGTGATTATTTTCATCTGCTATAAAGTGAACTAACAATCGAAGCTTAATTATAAGGTGAACATTTTGAAAATGGAAACCATTAGGATGTTCCACCCTAAACCACAATCAGTGTCTTTTATTCATATAAGCCAAACTTCTTAAATCTAGTTAACATAGAATAAAATCTTTACATTTTCCAAAACCATGAAATTGTAATAACATAGAAATTTCAAGTAATCTACACATTAAATTCAAGTTATTTTCATTCTTTCTAGCTCCAGATCTAAACATGAATATAAGCTGGTAATGCTGGTTTGTTAGTTGTTTGTTCATAAACTCAATAACTCCCATAAACTCAATAAAATGTTTTTTATTGAACTAGAAGTTCTTCCAAATTTTAAAGATTTGGTAGTGTATGAGACAGTTAGAAGGTCTCTTTCTCATGGAGCTTACATTTGAATGGGAGAGACCGACAATTAGCAAGTAAATAAATAAATGAGATAATTTCAGATCATGATCATAACAATGAAGAGATGAAAACAACAAAATGATATCTTGGTGGGGGTAGGCAGTGGAGTGAGTGGCATTAGATAAGGTATTCTAGGAAAGGGCTCTCTAAAAATGAAATATTACAGCTAAGATTTGAATGATAAGAAGGAGTCAGCCATGTGGAGATCTGAGAAAGAAACATACCAAGCAGTAGGAAAGGCAAGAACAAAAGAGAAGGAAATCAAAGAAAGCAAACAATTAAACAAAAACTTGACACATGATTGAATTCAGTAATTATCTCTTAGTCACAGAACACTGAAGGCATGATCATACGTGTGTGTTTGGCTGGAGAAATCTGTGTTTTTTTTGTGTGTGTGTGTGAGGAAGATCAGCCCTGAGCTAACATCCATGCCAATCCTCCTCTTTCTGCTGAGGAGGACGGGCTCTGAGCTAACATCTATTGCCAGTCTTCTTCCTTTTTTTTCCCCCCAAAGCCCCACTAGATAGTTGTATGTCATAGTTGCACATCCCTTTAGTTGCTGTATGTGGGACACCACCTCAGCATGGCTGGAGAAGCGGTGCGTCGGTGGGCGCCTGGGATCTGAACCCGGGCCGCCAGTAGCGGAGCACACGCACTTAACCGCTAAGCCACTGGGTGGCCCTGGAGCAATCTGTGTTTATGCATATTGCCCAAAAATAATTACTCATAGCTCACCCATTCACTCTTACAATGTTCTGCTTTCAAGAAGAAATGATGTGGTCACTCTGACTATAAATCTGAGATAATTGTAGCTATATATAGGACAATATTGGAAATTTTGAATATTAATTCTACTGTACTTATTAAACTCAGAACTCACAAAACTGCTTTCACTTATTACAATCTATTGTCTTAGGAAAATTCTTTGAATTCAGAACAATCCATTTTATTTATCATCTTTTTCTTGTGATCCTTATACTCTCCTCTGCTAATTATCTAGCTATGTACTCTAAAGCTGCAAAAAAATGAAAACAAAACTAAACACAAAAAAAGTCTTTAAATGCCTCCTACGTTTCTAAATTAGGTTTCCTTCATTATCATTGGTTTCCTCTTAGTCTTTGGAATGTACTTGGGAAGTATGACCATGAAAATAAGAGTGATGGATGAGATTTTTACCATGTTCCTTCATGTGTGCTCATCCATGGGTTTCTCTCCCCGTTTTCTGCAGTCTACACACAGAAAAGTCCTGCGTGGTCTGAAGACAGTTTGGAGGCTGACACCACAGACGTCCCAGGACTGAACACAGAGACGATCAGTTAAAAAGTAGAATGTTTGTCCAGCACAAATGTGCCAGAGGGGCAGTCTTTCAATTTTCAAGCTCTTTTAAACCCTGATTTTTAGGAGAAAAGTGTTGATTTTTTTTAAAAAAAGCATCGTTATATATTCTATATATGCATATAAATGCATATATTATATATATATGGAGTTTCTATCAGACCACAGGTGCAATAAAAGGTAAATGATATTAATTAATTATTTTTATGTTTAAAACACTCAACCATCCTTAGAAACCAAAAAGCATAAATGTTAGAAGACACAGGTCAAACAGGGGATGGGAAACAAAATGTTTCTTGTGGCATTTTAAGGTTTGATTTATATCACCAGCCAAAAAAGCATCACCCACATTTAAATTTTTTTATCTTCTTTTTTTCCCCAGAAAATTCAAGAAATTCAAAGGCACTCAAATGTGCACTTGGCTTAAAGATAGCAAAATCACATAATTTCATAACCTTTTAGCAATCCATTTGTGCATGTGCTGGATATTCAGAGGCTACCTTGAGAATAGGGAGGTGTAATTAATCTAAGAATATAATGTGTTTGTCAAAGGACTAATTGATCTTAGTCTGCATTGATTGAAGTACATTCATCAAAATAACAATTCCTTGAATTCTGGACACTACTGTTTAAGAGGAATATGAACATACAGGAAAAAAATTACTTGCAAAGAGATTTTAAAATATAGTATTTGAAATATTGAAAATATGGTATATAGTGTACTGGAAATACAGTGTGTATCTAAAATTAATCCTTCAGATTGTTCAGCATCTGCTATATATCGGATATTTTGGTTAGCACACTTCTTAAGTTCAATGCTATTCACATAGAGTTTACATATTAAGAAATTAGGAATGTCTTCCCTAGGAAATTAAAATTGTCTTAAACTATATAGAAGACTACTTATGGAAGAGGGATTATATTCACTATGTAATGTCTTAGAACAGAGAATAAGGATCAAGTGACCTAGGCCAGGACTGGAAGGAGGGGGTAAGAGGATCAGCCTGCATTTCACCTTCAGTATCAAGGGTTTGATGGACTCTGTGGAAAATATTACCATTTTTTCATTCATTCAACACACACTTCATTAGGCACTTATACATCAAGATCCTTGGTATATACTAGGAAAAATATTAATGTTCTCACAATTGAGGATTATCTAATTCTTATTTCTAAAATTATGTTCTTGGTTCCCACTAATAAACATCTGATACTAGCCGTGATTATTAGGCTGTGGGTGGTACAGAAGTACATATTTTTATGATCAGTTTTATATAAGCTTCTTGCTATAAATTCACTTTCTTAAAAGCAAAAATACTGAAGTAATGCATATCATCTTCAATTGCTGTGTTGCCCACATTAGAAGTGTCCATATTAAAAGCGTCAAAGGTCCACCAAAAATGAAACCTGTCCAAGAAGGAGCAGGAGGCACCTTGAGTGTTCCTGGGTGTGGCAATTTCTAGGGGCCATTGTTACTCTACCAGGAAGATGTGGTAAATTGGGGTTTCTGATGTGATTTGGTTCTTACCTATTTATCTAAATTACATTCTAAATTACTTAATACATTTCCAGAAATATAAAATCAATGCACTATCTATGCTTAAGCATAGCATTGCTAAATTGTTAATCATGCCCAAACCTAGCCCGTTACTTGACACTAGCAAGAATCAACAGAAAAAATAAGTAGAAAAAACCATTGTACTACCTGAATTGTTCACTAAAAATTACAGACATGCCTGTAGGACTCAAAAAAGTTTTTCCAAAGTCAAATGCTGTTTGGACACTGAGTCCAGCTCCAGGCCAAAATCACATGTGCGATCTTGCTCTTTCAGGGCCAGCTACAGGCCATTAATCACAAGGTTTTCCCTGCAGGCCTCACAGGATTGGGGGTGCAGGGGATAACTCAGCCCCCCTCAAACCCCCAGGGCCAGCCACGCTCATACCTTCATACGCATATCTGCATCCTGCCCAGGCTCCCCCATCAGGAGGGCTACATCTCCAGGGCCTCAGTTGAGCTACTTGTATCCACTTTGACTCAGCACTTTTCCACTCCCAGCCCGTCCCCTCTCCCTCTCCTGGCCCACAGGTCCTGGAAGGCAGGATTCTTTTGTTTGGGGCTCCTCAGCAGTGAGATGCCTTCCCCATCTGTGCTGCATCTACCTAACCTCCCCGCTGTGCTGTTCTATGGGGAAAAAGTGGAAGACCAAGGAGCCAGGAGCCGGTTATTTATTTATTTATTTCTAATTTTAGCAATTCTGATATGTGTTAGTGACATCTTATTGTGGGTTTAATTTGCATTTCCCTTCCCTAATGGCTAATGATTTTGAACATCTTTTCTTGTACCTATTTGCCATTTGTATATCCTCACGCTAACATGTCTCTTGGTGTCCTTTGCCCATTTTTTAATTGGATTGTTGGACTTTTTGTGGTTTCTTTTACTGTTGAGATTTGAGAATTCTTTATATATTCTAGATAATAGTCCTTTGTTAAATGTTTGATTTGCAAATATTTTCTCCCAGTCTGTAGCTTGCCTTCTCATTGTCTTAGCAAGGTCTTTTTCGGAGCAAATGTTTTTCATTTTGAAGCAGTTTATCATTTTTCCCTTTATGGATTCTGCTGAGTGTGTCTAAGATTTCTTTGTCTAGCCCTACATCCTAAAAATTTTCTCCTATTTTTTTTTTATGTTTTATACTTTTACATTTTACAGTTAAGTCTATGATCCATTTTGGGTTAATTTTTTGCATAAGATGTGAGACTTAGGTTAAGATTCCTCTATTTATTTGTGTATTTATTTAGTCTATGAATGTCCAACCGCTCCAGGACCATGTTTTGAAAGACAATCTTTTCTTCAATAAATTGTTTTTGCGCATTTCTCAAATATCAATTGGGCATATTTGTGTGGGGCTACTTAACGGATTTTCTGTTCTTTTCCATCCTTCTATGTGTCTATTTTTCTGCCAGTATAAGCAGTCTTGATTACTGTAGCTATTAATGTCTTTACATTGGGTAGTGATTCTTCCTACTTTATTCTTCTTTTTCAAAATTGTTTTATTCAAGTTCTTTTGTTTTTCCATATAAATTTTAGAATAATCTTGCCAATATCTACAAAAAAATCAAACTTGCTGGGATTTTGATAGGAATTGCCCTAAACCTGTATATCAATTTTCAGAGAACTGACATATTTAGTACTTTGAGTCTTCCAATCCACAAATACAATATGTCTCCTCACTTCTTAGATTTTCTTTGATTTCTTTCATCAGCCTTGGGTAGTTTTCAGGCTACAAGTCCTATACAAGTTTTGCTAGATTTACACCTAGGTATTTAATTTGGGGGCTGATTGTCAATGGAATTATACTGTTAATTTTGGTGTCCGCGTGCTCATTTCTATTATATGGAAATACAACTGATGTTTGTCTTGTTTGCTGTGACCCTACTGAACTCCCTTTATTAGTTGTAGGAGTTTTTTGTAGATTCTTTGGTGTTTTCTGTGTAGACAATCACGTCATCTGAAAATAGGGGCTGTAGCATTCGTCTCCTATCTGTATTATTTTTATTTTCTTTTTTGACTCTCTTACACTGGCTAGAACATCCAACATTATGTTGAATAAGAGTGGCAAAAGTGGACATCCTTGCCTTGTTCCTAATCTTAGAGGGAAAGCATTCGGTCTTTCCCTATTAAGTATAAGGTTAGCTGTAGTGAGTTTTTTTGTGTGCTTGTTTGTCTGTTTTGTAGAAGGACATCATCAAGTTGAGGAAGTTTTCCTATATACTTACTTTTCTGAGAGTTTTTAATCATGAATGGGTATTGAATTTTGTCTAATTATGTTTCTGCCTTAATTGCTATGATCATATAATTTTTCTTCTTTAGCCTGTTAATATAGTGGATTATATTGATTTATTTTTGCATGTTGAACCATCGTTGCATCTCTGGAATAAACCTCACTTGGTCATGACGTATAATGCTTTTTATGTGTTGCTGGATTATATTTGCAAATATTTTTAAGAATTTCTGCATTGATTTCCATGAGGGATATTGGTCTGTAGTTTTCTTTTTTATACTGTTACTCTCTGGTTTTGGTATCAGGGTAATACTAGCTTCATAGAGTGAATACCTTTTCTGTTTTCTGGAAAAGATTGTACAGAATTGTTGTTATTGCCTCTTTAAACTTTGGTAGAATTCTCCAGTGAAACCATCTGGGCATGAAGATTTCTATTTGGGAAATTTTAAAATAATGAATTACATTTCTTTATTGGTTATTGGGCTATACTGCTTTAGCTGTGTCACACAAATTCTAATATATTACGTTTTTATTTTCACTCAGTTCCATGTGTTTTTTGAGTCTTCTTCTTTGACTCATGGATTATTTACAAGTATGCTTAGTTTCCAAATATTTAGAAATTTTCCTATTATCTTTCTGTTACTAACTTCTGGTTTGATTTCATTGTGATCGGAAAACACATTCTGTATGATTCCATTCTTTAATTTTGGTGAAGTTTACTTCTGGGTTGCCAGCACCTTCTGCTCCAAGTCTGCAACACAAAAGGCAAAAAGAAAACCAAGGACATTCACCACTATGTTCTTCCTTAGGTCCTGAGGTCCCTAGCCAGTCTGCCTTCTTCCAGAAATGGAAGGTGAGCCCTTGTTTTATCAATGGCATTTGCTTAGTTATTTGGTTGTGGTGGTGGTGGTGGTGGTGGTGGTTGGCATAAGGAGGAAGTCAAATATGTGTATGTATTTGTGTTGGCTCATACCACTTAATAGATTCCTACATAAATTCCATATGTATTAATAAAGAATTAACTGGAAAAATTCAAAGGATAGCATATCATAAGAAAATATAAATTAACAGAAAATTACAGGATAGGTTAAGAACTTCTAAAAGTGTAAGTGATTGAAAAAATCATAAACAGAAATGTAGATAAATATTACTAGCATTAAAAAATATCTTTACTTTCTACAAAAGAAGCATACAGCGTTAAAAGCAAAAACTCATGTATATGTGTGTTTATAAATAATTATGAGAAGATTAGTAAGGCTTGAACAGACAATTCACAGAAGAGAAAGCATGCAAAGCAAATTATTAAATAATTAAATCTGTAAAAATAGAAATTAAACAACAATGATTTTCCAGATTATTTGTCTTTGAATATTTATTGTGTCACAGATACACTATGTACTATATACCTGATTGGAACTTAAATTAGGCACATTTGATAGAAATTTTACAACAATGATACAGTAACTTTATGACAAGAAATAGCTGTCCAGGTTCTCATTGCTGGGGACCACATTGCCAACATGGCAGTCAACAAGCTTATATATTTCCTTCATCATTTATGATTATTTGCAAGTAGATAAAATGGTTGTGCCCTTTCATATAAACTTCATATTTATTGTGAAGTGAGCCAAAATGTAGTGAAGGTCTATATCCTCTTTCTGAATAATGTTTCAGCCACCTCAGGTGTTGGCAAACTTGCCCTGAAATGCCAGATAGCAAATGTCTTAGGCTTTGTGGGCCACAGGATCTCTGTTGCAACTATTTGACATTGCATTTCTTGGGAAGGAAAAATTCCTCAACTCTCTGATATTCAGTACTTGGGCGCCTGTGAATTAAACTGACAAAAGACAGATTAACAAGAGATAAGAGAGCTCACAGAAAACACGGCTAAACGAGACAGAATTTGAAGCTTATATACCATCTTAATAGGGGAAAAGGTGGAGTAGAAAGGGTATTTATGGGAAAACAATTTACTTTTAGGAAAGATAAATTGGCCCTTAGGAGAATAGATGGGAGGTATGATAGTTTTGTAATAATTTCTGTTTAGCTGATTTCTTATCCCAGTGCAGATTTCTCATCTCTGTTAATAGAAATCCGTCTTCCCTGGTTGTGAACTCTGGGGAGAAGATTCATGACAACTGAATTCTTTTAGGAGGCTCTGCTTTTAGGCAGGTAAGGGTAGTTCAGAAAAAGTCTTTTTTTGCATCACTTGACTCTTAAATATCTTGATGCAAATATCCATAATCAATCCATAAATCAAAATTGGGGTGAGTTTATTATGAGCCAAATTTTGAGGACCATATACCCTGGGGCCTTCATTCCCTAAGGAGGGAAGGGCACCAAAGAAGTGGGGTGTACAGAGCAGTTGTATACCATCAAAGATCGTGTATCATATATGATTGCAATGTCCCTTTTACAATAGTCACAAGATCGCCCTGCCAGATTGCCCTGTCAGCATAGCGATGATGGACACAGCGGGTAGCAGGTCTGCTGTGTCCATGGGCATGGCTGGTGGCAGGTCTATTGTCTTTAGTTGGGTGGTCACAGGATGAGTGCAGCAATCAAATTGTAGCCTAGGGAGAAATGCTTATCCTTAAGGAAATGCCAATGTGGGGGAAGTCGCATCCATAGCTTAAGGGCATTTCTTCTTGTCTTTGGGACATGTTAATTGCTTAAAGCAGAAATACAATGAATGTTCAGAGGCCACAGGCCCCTTTTGGAAAAACAAGGTCAGGCCAAATTAGTTTTACACTAAATGGCTTCCTCATATACTCCAATATGTCCTATTGCTTGCCATTTATTTATCGTTTTCTCCCTTTTCATCTATAATCTTTTGATAGAAAGCATTGATGATCAAAATATTGTCCTTTGGTGCCAGGGTGGTTGCTGCCTGGCCTGAGTCCATCATGTCCCTTGGTGCCAGGCTTTTATCTCATTTATTTTCCCAGTCATCCACGTTGGGGGAAATTAATTGGATATAGTGGACAAGCATAGAGGTATATATATTAACAGAGGAAGCATTTCATGGGTTTTGGATTAATTTTAGGTTGTTGCACAAACATTGTACATGTTCTGTTTTTTCTTTTTTATGACTCCTTATTTTTACATTGTTTACAATTATAGAACAAGTACAGTAACAATGATAATAATTAAACATCTTTGGGGCCAGTCCGGTGGCGCAAGCAGTTAAGTGTGTGCGCTCCACTGCGGCAGCCCAAGGTTCGCTGGTTTGGATCCCGGGCGCACACCAACGCACCACTTGGCAAGCCATGCTGTGGCAGCATCCCATATAGAGTGGAGGAAGATGGGCACAGATGTTAGCCCAGGGCCAATCTTCCTCAGCAAAAAAAAAGAGGAGGATTGGCAGATGTTAGCACAGGACTGATCTTCCTCACACACAAAAAAACATAATAATAATAATAATTAAACATCCTTGAAAAGATTAGTTTAAAATGAGTCCTTAGGCATAGTCCTTATCAGAAAGGAAATTTGTCCAGGGTTATAAGGTCAATCGACCATCTCAAGTTTCATTGCTCCAGCTCACATGCCAGTCTTACAACACTGAGTAAAGAAAACAGCAATTAGTTTAAATATTATGACTAGTACAAGAATTCCAAGAAGTAATAGAAATAGGAATTGCAATCTGGATCAACAAAGGGAATCGATACCAGGAGGGAGGCAACCAAACAACTCAAGACCGGGTGCAGGACCGCTTGAAACATTCACCTGCCTTTTCACGGGCTTTAGCAGAGAGGACACACTGGAAGACTCGTCAGGTATAAATACAGCATTCTGTTTGAATGATTGTACATGTACCACGTTGGGATGCAGTTAAAAGATCTAAGGCCATTCTATTTTGAAGGACAGTCTTTTTCCTTAAAGACATTTTAGTATTTAATAAGGCAATTCCTGATTGACTGTCATTAAGGGCTTCTGTATGTGATATGACATCCTTTAGCCCCAAAGAAGGAAAAAATATAGCCAACTGCTCAGTGGTCATACCAGTGGAACACTGAATGAGCCTGTCTGGCCTTAAAGAGGGGAAGGTTGGCAGCAAGTGTCACAGTGAATCCTTCCCTGCATCCAAGAGAAGCATGGGGTGCAGTGTTTTAGCCAGCCAGCCAGTAGTCAAGGCCAGAGATTTGTTCCATATAACCACTGAGTTCTATTAGGAGCCACCCGGTAAATACCTGGCCTTCGAGATCAGTCTGTTCCAAATCAATCACTTTCTTTAAGTATGATAGTATTCTGAAAATCTTAAATGTAACAATTATAAAATAGGTATATAGTTTAAGCATAACAAAGGTTTAAATGAGGAGATATAAGGTTGGGAGTACAGGCCTGGTCCAGAGTCTTCGGACAGCTCTCTGCAACAGATGCCGTCTTCTCATCCTGGTTTAGAGATATTTGTATTGGCCAGTTGATGTCAGGTACCAGAAATAGGAACCGAAACCCACTCAGGTGGAAAAGCCTCTTCTTAAAACCAGAATTGTGAATCCATAAGTCTATGCCTTTTGATTCTGCAGCGCATGAATTGGTTAAAAGTACCTGGTATGGTCCTTTCCAACAGGGCTGTAAAGAGTATTTTTATTTGATGACTCTTCTGATACATAAATTTTCCAGGTTATAATCCTTAAGATCTGGGAGATCTCTGTAAAAAGAATCAGCTACCAACCTCTCATCATTTTTTTTTAAGTGTCTCAATGAGACCTTGACAATAATTAAGATATTTCCTTTAATCAAAGTTGGTTTATACATTTCTTTGTCTAATTGCGTAAGCTGTCCAGTTATTATCTCGAAGGGAGACAGCCGATGTTTACCAAAGGGTATAGATCTAAGACTGAAGAGCACTAGCGGAAGAGCTTTTGGCCATGAGAGATTGAATGCTTCTGAAAGCTTTGCCAGTTGAGTTTTGATTGTGCTGTTAGTTGTTTCCAGCAGTCCTGAGGATTGGGGATGGTAAGCGCAGTGGAAATCCTGCATCATTGGCCAAATATTGCAAATAGATTTAATTATTTGTCCAGTGAAATGAGTTCCCTGGCCACTATTTAACTCAGCAGGAATTCCCCAAACAGGAATTATTCTCTCTAGTAGTAATTTGTCTAAAGCCCACCCTCTTCTGCAAGGAAAGGCCTCAACCCAATGTGAGAACACACAGATCATTACAAGATATATTTATCCTTGAGATGGATATATCCTTGGATATATTTATCCTTGAGACTTTGTCTGAATGCCACACCTCAAAGGGTCCCTTAGTCAAGGGAAAGTGGCCTTGCAATTCATGAAGCAGTTTCCCTAGATTATATTTTGGGCATATAATACAACCAGTGTAGGCTTTATGAGCCACTGTGGGAGAAAGTTTCCAAAAGCATTGTTTTCCCCACAAAATTATCTTTTCAGGTGCCCACTGGGTTAATTGGTGTATATCCTGGAGCAGTGGCAATTGTGCTCCAATGGGTACTACGAGTTTCTTATTGGGCCCAAACCACATCTGTGAGTTGTTAAAAATTCCCCCTTTTGACTGCTGTATCTGTTTCTCTTCTTCCATGGTGATTTCTTGAGCCTGTAGAAGGAAGTCTTTTACTGGGTTAGCAGAGTTAGTGGGAATTAGCAGGCATTCTCGAGGCTGGACAGCATATCTAGCTTGATAATGTCTTGCTTATCGTTGAAGTAAGACCCATCTGTAAACCAAATTAAATAGAACACAGTCGTGGTCTTTCATCTTGTGATGTTGGAAGCAAGGTAGTAGGGTTAAAACAGTGAGTAATATTTACCTATGCAATATAACCTATAAAGGTTTATCACTTACTTGACAATGCTTCCCATGCATTTTAGCATACCAAACAAGCCTAATTAGTTAAGTACCTCTGTCTTTAGAGAAAATAAATTTCTTTGAGAATTGCCAGGGCCCTTTGAAAATTCTCAAAGAAGAAAGTCAAAAGAAAGATTTTATTTAGGAAATGAATTTTGGGGAGCTTGTCAAAAAATCAAAAGATTTTAAAACACTTGGTCAGACAGAATCAAGGGGTTGCTGACCTTGTTGCAGTGAAACAATGCTTAGTTATTCATTCAGAAAGTGACAACAGAAACAGTCAAGGACAAACAGCATTTAAACAGTCAAAAAACCTTATTAGAGAGGCCTTAGTCTTTTGAACATAGGAAATTACCTTAACAAAACATAGATCTCTGTCCTTTAGATAAAGTTACTCAAAGGTAAAGAAAAACCTTTTTACATAGTAATCTCCTTATCAAGAGCAGACTAAGAGTTTAAGAAAATTATCCTTTTAAAAGAAAGAGAAAACCGAATTATAATTTTTGGTACCAGCTTACTTCTGATATTAAAACTTATTCCCTTAATTAAATTTATTTTAATCCTAGCCAACTTGACCATGTATAAAACTCTTCCCTCAGGGTTCCTCTTCAACAAACTTTCTATAACTTACTTTTTATGTTCAGAATTTGTCCCCTGCTTTTCTTTTTCCTCCTAGTACTTTAGTACAAATTTATCTTTCTTAACCAAACAAAAATTTCCATTCTTCATATCTTGTGAAAACATACATCTTACTCTCCTTGAATACAAACATATTTTTCTTAATTTTTAGTAGCTTTAATCATGTATACTAATTAGACATTTTAACCCTTAGAAACCTTAATTTCTAAGTAAAAACTAAGTAAGCAATTATAAACTTTCTTTTACATTAGCATTTTGTGGCTTGGCAAATATATGAATATCTTTTGTAATTTTTAAAAATACGTTACTTCATAGTACATACTTAATAAAACACAAGACATGTTTACCAATAGAGCCAAAACACCTTTTAGTTTTCCTGTAATAAGAAGCCAAAAGTAGCTAAGCTTATATTTAGCAATCAATGTCTAATATCTTATTTGGAAATGATCTAGATACTCAATGAAGTTTTATCATTTAATTTAACCTAGGAAAACTTCAAAGTTGCATGCTACCAAAGAGATTTTGGAAGCTATTTTAAAAGTACATACACAATAACACATAATTATTGTTAAAAGTTCACTCAACACTCATCTTTTTTTACATCTATTTAGTTACTTGTTCTCAATAATTATTTAGATTGTCTACAAGACTTCATGAGACACTAGATAATATTAGCCATCATTTAAGTTATTATTTTTGTTAACCAGTTTTGTAGTAGAAATAACATCAGCTTATCTGACGAATAAAGGCTGCGTGTCTGCGTTATATCCGATGCTGAAAACCAACAAGCTTAACTAAGCTTTTATTTACCAAAGATTATTTCATATCACGTTAACTTGAAAAACATTTGGGTTAGCTTCATTTAGAAATAACTTTTGTAAGCGCTTACTTCAAGTAAATTGAATAGAGCTCTTAATTTTGACCATACCCTCTGGAAGTAAAAAATCACACATATATAACATACACATAGACACACACATAAAGAACAGACAGATGCCATAAAGATTTTATAGCCGCTGTTTTAGAAAATTCAGCAGTTTCCATCTGCAAAAGCTTCTTTCACCCCCCTTTTTATCAGTCTTAGGCCCCCTGTTGTTTTAAGCACTTGCACAAGTCTCTGGAGTTCAGAGGGGAGGCCGCCCAGCCAGGAACTGGTCGAGCAAGCTCGATTTCCTGCTTTTCTTTTAGTTTTGTTTTGCTAGAATGTCTGAACAGTTTCTAGGGACTGTGTAGTGGGTCAGAAGTGTGCTGCTTGTGAGTGTTACTCCCTAAAAAAGGGTTGTAATCACTCTCCTACATGCCTCAGTTTTTCCCTCCAGCAGCCTGGTACCACTGTGGGGGTTCAGAGCGCAGGTGACAAACCCTCATATGCGCATCCCCAGATGAACCTGTAATTAATTAACGTGAATGATAGTGGAGTTCCCTATGGGACCACTGCACGTCGTGAGGATCACCTCTGACACTCCCGCTGAGGTTTTTTGCAGTCACCTGAAAAACGACTTTTGGCTGGAAGGAGCAATGTCCCTTTGCTTTGGAGCTTAACAAATTCAGTCTTTCATTTCTCTATCAAGCAGTTTGTTCAGACGTTATAAACACAATTCTTTCTAATTTTAAAGCCAAATTAAAGCCTGCCTCATTCACTCCAAAAGTTGCCCCTAGGCTCCCCTGGCCTAGGAAATTCCCCCTAGGCTCCCCTGGCCTAGGAAATTCCCCCTAGGCTCCTCTGCCTTAGGAAATCCCCCCGTAGGTTCCTCTGACCTACGGTATGTACTGGTACCCCCTTAAGAGACCTAGTCTTAAGCCTTGAAAACAGCTCAAATAAACTCTAGACCATCGACTTAAAATAAGGAGGTCTGGGTTTCAGGAGAACTCACCAGGGGCACCTGAAGAATTCAGTGATCCAGGGGGGCTCAATGGGCCCCTATTTGTACCAAATACCGGTTCAGTGTAGATTCCAGGTGGTCTCCGGTGGGTTTCTCTGAAATCCTGCCACGACTACGCAAAGAAATGTCAACTCAAATAATCCATAATCAATCTATAAATCAAAATTGGCGTGAGTTTATTATGAGCCAAATTTTGAGGACCATATAGCCTGGGGCCTTCATTCCCCAAGGAAGGAAGGGCACCAAAGAAGTGGGGCATACAGAGTGGTTATATACCGTCAAAGAGCATGTATCACATGTGATTGCAATGTCTATTTTACAATAGTCACAGATTGCCCTGTTAGCATAGCGATGATGGACAGAGTGGGTAACAGGTCTGCTGTGTCCATAGGCGTGGCTGGTGGCAGGTCTATTGTCTCAAGTTGGGTGGTCACAGATGAAGGCAGCAATCAAATCCTAGCCTAGGGAGAAATGCTTATCCTTAAGGAAATGTCAATGTGGGGGAAGTTGCATCCATATCTTAAGGGCATTTGTTCTTGTCTTTGAGACATGTTAATTGCTTAAAGCAGATATACAATGACTGCTCAGAGGCCACAGGCCCCTTTTGGAAAAACAAGGTCAGGCTGAATTAGTTTTACACCAAATGGCTTCCTCATATGCTCCAATATATCCTATTGCTTGCCATTTATTTATCAAATGTCTTTAGCTCAAAATAATCCTTGCACCACAGTGGTATGTTCTGGAAACTTTTACAATTTTATCATGAAAGCAGTCATAGATAATATGTAAATGAACAGGGATCACCATGTTCCAATAAATCTTTATTTATAAAAAAAGGTATCAGCTAGGGGGCCAAAGTTTGCAGATCCTTGTTCTAGACTTCCTCTATAATTTCAGGACACACGCATTAAATATAGATAATGCAGTTAAGATGAGTTTTGTTAACAAAGAAGGAGCTTTACTTAATTTCCTATATTTAGTTTGTCAAGGGCCTACAACATTGTATTTCCATAGGATTTATGATGCCATTTTCAAAAGAGTGGAAAACAATAGCACATAATGTTTAGACAATTGGATAATAATTGTCTATTTGAAAGAACATGACTTCGAAAGCAGACGACATAGCTCAGATTACTGGCTCTGCCATTTACTAGTTGTGGGTCCAGGGAAAATAATGTTTCTAAGCCTCAGTTTCTTTATATATAAAAGAGAAAGAATAATATCTATTTAATAAGGTTATTGTGAAAATTAAATGGAAAATACATACAAGGAGTTAACACACTCCCCAGCATGTAGGCACCTTTAAATAACTAATGGCTAAGTTATGGTTTATTGTTTATTATTTATTATTAAATAGAAGTTTTATTGGACAGACAATGGAGAAATGGGCATTTGGGTTCTGCTAACATTCCTGTAATAGATTTGACATTTGCACCTTGAAGCATTCAGTTTTAATGATAGTAATTACCACTGAAAAACAACAAGCTGTAAATTTTATAACCAGAAATATATCCATATTATTTTGTTTAGGATTCTGAACAAAAAACTTCTTCTCAACTCTCTTAGATTCAGTCCTTAAGATGAAAGTACTGAAATGGTACTGATGAAATCAGCACAGTGACGCCGATTCTTCATGAGACAGGCGCAAGTGGCAGTTTGGAAACATCATCTGAAAGAAGCAGAAGAGTCTAAACCAGTGTCACCATAAGGTCAGGAGCGTGCGTCTTGTGTCCTTTTTCTGGACGGCTTGGTTTTATCTAGCGTGACTAGTGACCAAATAAGAAGACTGCATTAAGTAGATTACAATATAATGAATAAACTGCTATCAAGCGTGGGAGAAGCTGATGACATCACAGTCTCCAAACATCCTCTAACAGTCAAAAATGCTTTATTCATCCTTATCTCTCATCAGGGGGCCCTGACAACCCTAATGACATGTGGGTTTCTTTCAAACCAGTGGCTTTTGGACAGGGCTGAGAGGTTTTTTTCTCCAAATGGTTCACAGCTCCAGTTAGGAACAAAATTAGCCACTATTAGGGGATGGATGATTCTTTTCACAGAAGACTTCTTCTGAGTATATTTGAATTGCAAATGTCAAATCCCCTGAAGAAAATGAAGGCAAAAGAAATAAATAGTGCGAGTTTTCTTAAGAGCAGCAGTAATTCATTATCAAGCAATTAGCCTTGCAATAAACTTCCATTTCTCAGTTTAGAATATATCAGTCAATATTGGAAATGTAATTATGGTAAAGGTTGAAGACGCAGTGCAGTACTCAAATGTTAACCATTTACAAACAATTTGTCTTTAATGACAGACAGGAGAGCATCTAATTACATTCAGCTTTTCAAGACAGGTTGACTATTTGCCAAACAACACTCCATTTGATTGCCTTTAAAGTGCGGCCCTGGGATGAAAAAGGGAAAATAGGATTTTTGGCTTCAGGTAATTAATTTTCCTGCTGTTCCTTTCGTAGGCCCTGATGAAGACCCTCTGAAGTCTTCATTACCAATAGGTATTTGTCAAGGCCAAAAAATAACGCAGAGACCAAGTCCTTCAAATAGCAGTTTCCGTTATCGTTGCTCTGTGAAATCTTCGAAATGACTAATGATGGCCTGAAAGGTGCAGGGCAAAGCGCGCTGCCTGAAATGAGGCAAGCCACCAGCAGGCTGGCAGAGGACTGCCAGGAAGGAAAGCAACGCTGAACTGCAGGTGGAGAGACAGGGAGTGTTTGACAGACTCTCTCAACAAAGGCTCATTCTTCAAAGCTTTGTGGGAGAGTGTGAGGAAAAAAATGAAAGTATGAAAAGTAAAGATAAGTGAAAAAAAGTTATCGCATATTTTAAAATACATACATGACGATAGGAACTCATTGTTGACTGTGAATGGGCCCATATTTAGCAGCGTTTGCCTTGAAATACGAATAAGGTGAAATCAATCACGGAGTTGTCTGCTCTGTTTGTCTCAGAGATCAGTAGGTGTATTTCTTGCTCTTCTTTTTCTCCTAAGAGTCTATCATTTACAGAATCTATTCGAAGAGAACTCACAAGTGCGGCATTCATGGACTCTTGATAAGCTGTCTGAATCATGTGCCATTGTGCCTTGGATTCCCTCAAGCCCCTTCTTGTATTAAGGTGCATGAAGAGACTTGGAATTCCTGATTTGCCTTTGTGAAGACTTCTCTGCCCAGTTTCTACAGCGTCCTAGTCGAGACAAGTTTTCTTAGAGCTGGTAATGAGCTCTCTAATTCTGACACATTTTAGGGTCTCATATTCTTATATCTTTTTCAGAACATTCAGAAAAGAACCAGCATTAATGGAATGCTCACTGTGCGCTACATTATCATTTTCTCACTTTAACCCCCCAGCATTTATGATGGTGAAGGGATAATTTTAATTAGTCCTCTCTTGGTCTCAGTTCCTAGTAGTCTACACTTGGTTTACTTAAACCGTTACATAAACCACCCTCCCAGCAATGATTTTAACACTTGGTGCAAATATTCTTCCAGCAAACTCATTAGGCAAAATCGAGACCTTAGAGCAATGGAATCATCTGCTTTCTCCAGGGCCTCACTCTGCAGCTTATTCCGTCTGTGGTATGTTCAATCAATGTGTCTTAAAACTTGCTTAAAACTTTCTCCTCTTCTCAACATGCAAACACTCTACAGCCTCTGCCACTTATAATTGTTAAAAAAAAAAAACAACAAGACAACGGGCTCAAAATGGATTCATTTATGATAAGCCCCAATGTCACCAAACCAAGACTTAATTACAGTTTCAGGCCTCCCAGAAATGGAATCTTAAACCAGTCAACCAGGAGTTGCCTGATCAGCACTGGTTAGGTCATCTGCCTGATAGGACCCTGCCATCTCCTAAGGAAAGTAACCTTGCAATCATCAACCTGCTTTTTTGTCAAGTATAACTTCCTTGTTCCCACTCCCTTCTCTGTAAAAGTCTTTCATTTTGTACAGCTCCTCTGAGGTCCTTTCCATCTGCTGGATTGGATGCTGCCTGATTTGAATCAATTTTTGCTCAAATAAACTCTTAAAATTTTTAATATGGCTCAGTTTATCTTTTAACATAATAAACCTTCTTTGATCTTACATTCTCCTCTAACCATCATCTCATCTCTCCTTCCCCTAAAAGCCTATACATCAGGAAGAGTGTTAAACACTGTCACCAGTGCCTCACCTGCCATTTAATTAGCCCACTGAAATCTGATTCTGTGCCTCTCTATCACAGTGATTACAGCTCACATCATCTCTGACCTCCCAGTCACTAAATCCAACGGAGAGTTTTCATTCCTTGCTTCAGCTGACCTCTCTGCAGCTCTAAATAGCCCTTCTCTCTTGGGTTCCAAGATCCACTTTCTCCCTGTTTCCCAACCTTGATGGCGGTTCCATCTCAGTCTCCTCCTCTGGATGTTCTTTCTGCATTAATAACTTGCATTCTGATATTTCTTAAAATCAATCCTTGACTCTTCACTTTCCTTATTTTGACCTCTTCCTGAGATTTCCTATGTTCCCTAATGTCATCCATATCTATGATTGAAGCCAGGTCTCATTGGGGCTCCAGACACAGGTTTTAAACTTGAATTACAGACCCAGGAAATCTCTTCTTGGATTTCCTATTCTTCCCACCCTTCCCTCCAAAAACATTTTTCTCCTTTATTATTCACAAACCTGATTAATGGCACCATCATCTACCCGTGAGCTTGTCTGGTAATGGCTGAAAGCTTAGAGATGGTGATGACTTGGCTTGGCTTGTACTTTTCTCTGGTTTACTCATGAAGCCACGGTAGGAAGTGCAAAGGATACATGTGGTAGATATGGTTACTTATTTCTTCCCTGTTCTCATGAGAAGAAGTGCTCAAAGTTTGATGTTCTTGATGACCCACAGAGAAGAAGATGTCTGCCAGGTCAGAGAAACACAGAACTCTGGGCTCACCTACTGCTGCATCAGTATTCTGAAGCAAATTTTCATATAAGTCTGCTGAACCACCCAGGCCTTCAGGCCTTGAGACTGTTCCAGCACTAAATGATCCTCCTTGATTTATGCCTCTGCTACCAGGCCCAAGGAGCTTTCCCTTCTTGTCCTCTTAGGAGCTGTTTGTGGGCAAGCCTAGTCATGGCCCACCACAACCCAATTACCCAAGTCAGAAAATTTGGAGTTATCCTTGCTTTTTCCCTCTACCTCACCTCTTATATTCAAGTAATGATTAAGTCTGGCCACTTTTATTCATAAATTTCTTTTATCTCTCCATTCCTCTCTATTTCTAGTGCTATTGCCACCATCATCTCTCAGAGGAGATACTGCAAAATCTGCAACCTAGTCTCTAAAACGGTCAGCATTAGCATCCTACACTGTAAATACAGTACTGCCTCACTTCTCCTCACAAATCCTTCAAGGACTCCTCATGCATTCAGGATAAACTCCAACCTCCATAACATAGCAACAAGCCCAACGTAAGCTGAGTCCTATTGCGCTCTGAAATCTCCTTTATCATTTGTCTTTCTTCTCCTCCTCCTCCAAAGGATTTCCAATTCCTCAAGCGTGTACTGTTTTCGTAAAAGCCTCCATGCCTTCAAATAGGCGTGGAATACTGTCCTTTTCTCTCCCACCTTCACCACTCCCCTCTTCACCATGATGTTTACTCATCTGAAAAACTCAGTTCAGGTCTACCCACAGACCCCACCTGCAAATCTTGGATTCTATTTTCAGAACACATCCAGACTCCAACTGCTTCTCACACTAGTTCAAGTCACCGTGACCTTTCAAATAGATTACTGCAATCTCCATCTAACTAGTCCCTTGACTTCTGCCCTTGCTTGCCCTGTGGTGTATTCTCCCACAGAGCAGCGAGAAGGACACTTGAAATTCTCAAGATAATATTACTCCTCTGCTTATAACCAACCCATCAACAGGCTTACTCAGAGGAAAAGCAAAAATTCTCACAATGGCCTTCATAGCCTACATGATCTGGTCTCCAGTTACCTCTCTGATCTCACGTCACATGTTTCTCCCACTCTCTCATATTATGTAGGCAATACTGGCTCCTTTACTATTCCAAAAACACACTTTCACCTTAGGACATGTTTCCTTTGCCCAATCACTCTACTCTCAGATTATATATACATTATAATCTGAGAGTATATATAATATACTCTGTGTATATATCATCTCAGATTATATATACACATACATATATGTAAATATGTATAAATCTGATGTGTACACATATATATATATGATCCATAAGATCAATATATAAGGCTCATTCCCTTATTCCATTCAAATGCTACCTTATGGAAGACACGTCATCTGACGACCCCAACTAAAAGAACAACCTTCCTCCAACATTCTCCATCTTCTTATCCTACTTAATTATTTTTTTCATAACATCATCCAATATGTCCTATATTTTGTTTTTTCTGCTGTACCCCAATAGAATATAACCTCTGAGAGGAGGGACCTTCATTGTATTGTTCACTGCTATGTCCCTGAAACAGGGGATAATGAATAAATGAGTGAATAGGGCCGGCCCCGTGGCTTAGCGGTTAAGTGCGTGCGCTCCGCTGCTGGCGGCCCGGGTTCGGAACCCCAGGTGCACACCGATGCACCACTTCTCTGGCCATGCTGAGGCCACGTCCCACATACAGCAACTAGGATGATGTGCAGCTATGACATACAACTATCTACTGGGGCTTTGGGGGGAAAATAAATAAATAAAATTAAAATAAATAAATAAATGAATGAATAGATGGATAGATGAATCTATTGTCTTCCATTTTGTGTCCTCCAGTCACTATAGATTCCAAGAAAAATGTGTTATCACTTTTTTATGATTCTAAAGATAGTTTGCTCCCAATTTAGAGCATTTGGAACCGAAGGATATTGCATTCCCTAAATTACTATTACCCAGTAACTTGTAAATACATGTTCATTCATTCGTTTGTTCGCTTCAAAGAGCTTACATTTCAGGTGGATGCCATGTTGGGAGACCATTAACACCATATAGTACCTTGCAGAACAGAGGCAATCCTTAAATATCACATTTGCTTTTATTCTCTTGCGTAAACCAATTTCATTTTAGAGATAACTCTGAATAACAAAAATAAGACAGTTAAACATTCTAGTGTATTAGTTTCCTAGCACTGCTCTGACAAAGGACCACAAACTGGGTGGCTTAAAACAAAAGAAAATTATTCTCTCACAGTTCCGGGGGCTAAAAGTCTGAAATCAAGATGTTGGCAGTGCCATGCTCCCTCTGAAGCCCCTAGAGAAGGATCTTTCCTTGTCCTTTCCAGCTTCTGGTAGCTCCAGGTGTTCCTCGTCTTGTAGCAGCAAAACTCCAGTCTTTGCCTCTGCCTTCATGGCCATCTTCCCTCTGTATCTGTCTCTCCTCTTCTTATAAGGTTACCAGTCATATTGGATTAAGGGCCCACCCTACTCTGGCGTGATCTCACTTTAACCAATTACATCTGCAACAACCCTGTTTCCAAGCCCTGTTTCCATATTCTGAGGTATTGGGAGTCAGGACATGTTTTGGGGGACACAATTCCACCCATAGCACTAGGGAAACAAAACCTTATATTTCCTGCCTTGGAAGTTGCTACTTTATTCATTTCATAGACATTTATTCCGCAATTCTTTTTTGTTAGACACAGTGCTAGATTCTGAGCAATAACAATGCATTAGACCTAATTCTTACCTGAAAGGAGATATAGAAACTGTCAACCTACAAAACCAGAAACCAGTGTAAGAGGCAAACTGTTCATTTGGGATCAAGAATTATAATTCAGGGAGCACAGTTTCAGGTAGAAACCCAAATAGTTCTTGCTAGGGAGTAATAGTCAGGGGCTTTTAAGGGCAAAGAGGGAAGTAGTATTACAAAGAATTTTAATTGGAGTTGGAGGCAGAGAGTGAGTGTTGGCTAAACATTGATTGACTATTGATTCTATCTTTAGAAAGTCCACAATCATTGGTCTTTGTGGTCAGGATGTCCATTCTCCTGCTGACTTCTCAAAGAATCGCTCGTAAAACAATTGCCATTTTGGCCCAGTCCAAAGGTTTGGCCCAGCCCAAGGTTCAAGACAGCAAGGCAGTTCCTCTGGAAAGGCAGCTCTGACTGCATTTTACATTTGGTAATATGAACTTGAATTTCAAGTTTTTCTATGCATTATAAAAAATGTAATCTCCTTTTGAATTACTGGATTCTGTAGTAAGAAAGAATTGGGGGAAAATCCTTGTTTACCAGAGTCCACAGTTTTTACTAAACACAATATTTTCTCAAGATTCTGTTTGTCTCAAAGATATCTCAGAAATAATAGTTTTATATAAATGGACATGTGAAAACCATAAGGAATAAATTTATGTATACGTGAAAGTATACATGCTATAACTTTATCTTTTTAAATATATATATGTGAAATTCTATAATACATTGACCTCTAGAAGCCACCTAACAAACGGCAGAGAGAACTTTTGCTAAAATTGTTAAGCATAAGCATAAAATCCTGTCTTTGAGGAAAAACATTTCCTCTACCCTCTTAGGTTGAGCTCTTCTTGGATACTTGCAAATTAAAATGACACAAGACAGATTAGCAAGAGAAAAGACAGATTTTAATCACCTGTGTACGTAAGGGAGTTCACCAAGAAAGGTGACTCAAAGTGGTGGCTAGAATTTAGGGCACATGGGCGAAGGGGATGGGGAGAAAGACACTTATGGGAAAACGAATTATTAGAAGGGAGGCATAGAGAAAGGCACTTAGGGGAAAACAAATGACTTTTTAGTAAGATAAATGGGCTCTTAGGAGAACAGATGGGAGATCTGATAGTTTTGTGACAATGTCTTTTAGGTGTGCTGTCCACTTGTCATTGTGTGTCTCTGGTGTTAAGACTCATCTTCCCCAGTTGCCCTCAGGGAGAGGATTTATGACCATTGAGTTCCTTTGTGAGGCTCTGCTTTTAGGCAGATAAAGGATTTCAGGAACTCAAATGCCTTCAGCTCAAAATAATAGTTATGCCACAGTGGCATATTCTGGATCCCTTCAACAGGAGAATAGAAAGATGGGTACAGGGTCTTAACAGAAAAGCAGAGACAATGGGATCCTCACTCTGTGCTGAGCACCCTAAGGCTCAGAATAATCATCTAATCTTTCTGTGCTCTCCCTCTGTAATGGGGTGGCTACCACATCCAGAGGAGTGTTTAAGGATGGATAGGTTTCACCTCCAAGTTATAACTCAGAGAATAATGGGCGAGGAGCTTTTGTTCTTGCCTCTCTCTTCCTTTATTTCTCTTTGCTTTTCATAGGGAAGAATAATAACAGGCTTAAATTAGCCAAAATCCTCTTTGCCTCAGTTATTTTCTAACTAGCTTTGCAGTTCAAAAAAAATCTACTCCTGATAGTTAAGGAATTTTCATTAGGACTTTGAAATCCAAATACAACAATACAGCCTTTTGCGTGCTTAGGAACTAGGGAGACCCAGAGCATCCAGGGCGTCTGCAGTGAGCCAGGAGTATTAGGTCAGGAGAGGGATGGAGCACAAGGCGTTCACCTGGAGAGACTACCTCCAGTACCTCTGGACCGGAGGAGGGGGAGCCTTCAGACAAGGTGGCCACAGAGCCGGTGTGGCCAGTGGGGAGGGTGAAGGTGCCTGCACAATTGGTCATTACAGTCCCTCCTCACAGGCTGATTATGATACCGCTAATGTCAAACATTCTTTTAAGTTATCCATACTAAACATATGTGATGCAAATTGTAATCTGAAAGTTTTTTTCTATAAAATTATTAAAAATGCATTTCTCCTTCTTTCAATGCCATCTTGCTCTCTCTATTTCTAACATAAATCTGTGGTTGTAGCTTCTATTCACTTCTATTCTTTTCTATTTTTTACTCACTTTTATATACAGATGAGAGGTTTTAAAGGCATTTTCATTTGCTGGATATAAAAACTGAAGTGTAACTGAAATCCTTAGAAAAGCAAACTATGTCTATCACGCACCATTACGTTCTACATTGTTTGTGATTACTGGGCTCCGACTTAACAAAAGGCTTCTTTAGAAACCAAGGGCAAGGTCCCACCTTTTTGAGAGAATCTATTATACAAAACAAAACACATGCGAGTTGGAAAAAAAAAAAAAACCAAAGAAAGAAATATCTGACCCATTTTTAGCATGCTAACATAAAGCAGCAGCACCATCTCTCAGGAGATTTCAAACAATGGCACAAAGACAACCCAAATGTAAAGGTGATTTGAGGTGAACTGTTGGTGTGTCTCATAGCCTTTAATTAGTTAATTCATTAGTTATTGCCCAGTTTAAACTCAAAACACATTTCATGTATGCAAAATATACAAAATACACATGCAAGTGTGCATACGTGTGTGTGTGCATATACATATATACTCTGTAAGATGGGGTATACACAAGCGCACATAACGCACATACAATATAAAGCCATGTTAAGGTGAGTCTAAAAACACACATTAGAAGGACTTTTTCACATGCTAAGCATGGGCTCTCAGGTTTCTGATGGCAGCAAAGGAAATATGATCAGTTACAAGATTCACAGTGGCCAAGCGCTTATAAAGCTATTTCAATTAACGTATTATCTCTATTTTGAACAAACAAATAAATAACCTCATAGAGCCCATGACTAATCAGACTTGTACTGATTGTATTATCCAGCATATCCTGCAAGTTTCTATGTACTACCATTGAAATGGGAAGGCAGTGACTAAAAGTTAACGTGAGAATTACTGAGCATAAGCATGGATATATCCCGGCTGTTGTCGCAAATTCTAAAACGCTGATGATTGCAGTCTTCATTTGAGTCCTTTTCAGAAAATAGGGCTTTGCAAAAAAAGAATATATAACACATAAATATAATTATTTAACTTGTAATCTGGATTAAAATAAGAAGAATGGGGGGGTTGTTTGTTTTTACAAGCAAAACTTTTTGATATTATTGGTAATCTTACTTTTTCAGCAATCTCCTCTAAATGTCCGGTTTACATTTATCTCCTCAAAAAGACCTAGCATGAATGACTTCACAAAAATGATCCTTGACCCAGTCCCTTATGCTATCCTGGCCTATGTCAGTGTTTTAAAGATATGATTTTAGGTGACAAGAAATAAGTGAAAACTGACAACCCAAGCCAAAACATCCTATTTACACTACGTATGAACTTCCTCTTGTCGTAATTGTCCCCAGCATTTGGAAGAGGTGCCATTAGGACCACAGTCCAAAGAGTTACACTCTTAGTATAAATATGCTTAGCTGCTACAACATCTATTGTAGAGGCTGGTTAGAATCAGCACTATTAATTTTAGAGAAAGCACAAAACACAGTCCTTATTGTCTTGCTTTGGTTCTACATTAAAAGTGAGGTATTTTATTCAGCAATTTTCCATCTAGTCATGACACAACGGGACTCATGATGGGTGATGGACAGGTGGATGATTGAGTTGTTTTTGAGATCAGAACTGCTTAGCGGAAGAGTTATGGAGCAAAGCAGCCAATAAAACCGTCTACAAAGAATAATGGACAGTGATGACAGAGCTATAAGCACAGCAGGAAACATTTTTAGCTCCCTTTCCTGTCATGAGGCTGCACTTTCCTCTGCATTAGCAAGGGTTGGGTCAACACCTGCAATATAATGCATTTTAAATCTCAAATGCAAGATCACCCTCCTCAAGAGAAAAATGGTCTATCAGACTCCGCCTTCAGATTTGCGGAGCCGCTGTGATTGTGTAACTACCTAACAAAACACATGGGGCTAGGCATCAGAAGGAGAATATAAGATAGATTATGACAAATTCTTAGCATCTGGTAAGCCCAACTTGTTTACATACAGAAATAAAAAGATCTAATCAGAATGACAGAACCTTACTTTTCCTTCAACCGCAAACATAGAAAATGTGCTGAGTGAGCACATTTTATGCCGGACTCCTAAATTCAGTTTCATTTCCACCATCTATTTCCAAGTAGTCATTGAAGATAAGTGGAGAAGAGTAATTGGAGTGCAAGAGAAGGCCTGGCTTGAACCTCAGCTGCTGGTACTCTTGGGCGTCACTTGGAAACTTGAAGAGAAGAGAAGCCTAATTTTATGAGAGACTGAAAATTTCCTGGGAAATAACTCAGGCCTAGAGAAACTAACCAACCCCTTTTCATTGGAGGGCAAGAGCAAAGAAAGTCAATCATAAAGATTGCCCCAATAGACATGTAGCTAAGTGGAGCATCCCACAAATAAAAACAAAATTCTGTCTTTCTAAGAACTTGATAAGACACAGGCAGACTAGATTGGGACATAAGAGCTCCCTGGACTGGTTTTATCTGTTGCTTCTTCAAACAGGTCTAAAACATTTTTGCATTCAGTGTATATTTAATGGGGACAAGAAGAAATTGATTTTTTATTTAATGTCATTTAAAAAACAGGTTCACTTATTATTTCATTTTCATTGTCTGAATCAGACCTGGTATTCTGGAAATAGTACAAACCATCTCACTTTCCTTTGTACATATTCTTCTTTATACTCTTGTGATCTTCCAAAACTTCTTGGGGGGCACATTAAGCCATTTACTACTTAGACAATAAAAGAAGAAAATTAGTTTCAGTAAACAGCACCATGCCATGTATTATTATTTTTAGGTTTTCAGTTAACTTGACCACTGGCTTTCGACAAACCAAGATGTGTGACCTTGCAGAAACAATCAACAGAAATAGATCTGTGTTAGCGAGATGCTGCTGTTGTTGCTGTATTGTGGTGCTATTTGGTTTGTTTTTCAGCTTCTAGCCCAAGGCCCTGTCCATATCACAGGGAGTAAATATCACAACACGCCAGCAATGCTTCATTTCTGTTACGTATGGGCAGCAGAGCTAGCCCCTAGCTGGCCTACTCTTTCGTCAGACTCTTCGCTAGGACAGACGTAGCCCTGCTTGGTGCCCTCTATTTTAGAGCAATCTTTCAAGATGAGAGACCAATTAGTCCCCAACTTTGCCTTAGAGCACTACCGCGTTAGGGGCTATCTCATTCCATTTTCCCCATTGATGTGACTTTCTTCCTCTGGCCTCTCTATCCTTTCCTTAGTTCTTCCTTTCCACAGAAAAAGGATTGACTGGTCTGACTGGTGAGATGAGGAGGATCTGGTGCCCATTGTTCCGTTGGTCCAGGTTCCTCAATTAGTTAGCGGCCCATGCCCTGGGGCCTCTCTCTCTGCTCCTGCTACCCAGGCTCAGTGGGCATGAGACTGTGATTTCCCCTTGCAGCAGATCTGTGGACACAATCTGCGTACACTGTATTCCTAAAAGGACTTTTCCAAGACCAGAACTCAGGCAACAGCTATTAGGAAGTCCATGTACAATCACAAACCCAAGCTGTGTTTTCTAATCCACCTCCACTGACGACGAAGCTGATATTTTAGTCTACATTTATCTAGCTCCTATGTCTATCTTCAAATGACTCGAAACTTAGGGGGAATGGGGAGCGTGTACTATATTGGCTCTATTTAAACTCTGAAATCACAGCTTGGCCACCTCCAAAGCTCCAGGGCACTGTTCCCAGAGAAGACGGTGGACCTGGCAGGTTCCCAGGACCTCGCCCAGGGAGGCCAGCACAGGAGGAAAAGTAAGAAATTGTGGGTAGCATTTGGCAGCTGATTGAGAATGTTTATGAGAATGTGAGACATTCCTTGGAAGCTCACAGAAAAACTCAGAAGAGAAAATTCAGGAGGAAGTGTGGCAAACACGTGAGCCGTGGGATCAAAACACTTCAAGTCGTTGTTACGTATGGGATCTCAGACTAGGGAAACCTGGGGAAATGCAGGTTACCTGTCGTATAGCAAGTCAGTTGTTATAAGCAACCTATTTCTTCAAAGCAATTTATTTCTGGTTTATGTCATTTAATACAAGAATATATCTGTGAGGTACACAGGATAACCATAATTTCCCTATTTCCCATATAGGAAACAGAGGCATAGAAGGCTAGAATTTACCCTATATTCTGTAGCTGGCAAGGGGTGGGAAAAGATTTAAAAATATATATGTTCTCTAATTTCTAGACTGATCTAATAATACATTACTTAGAATTCTTCAAGCCTACAAATTCTCCTTCACAGAAATATTTATAGAGAATTTTGCAGGAATATAAAGTTATTTAGACGTAACTGGATTCAAAAATAGAGAAATACTTCAGAGCTTAGTAACTGTGATGGGCAGACTTTAAGATGGCCCCCAATGATCACTGACTCCTGATATTCACACCTTGTGTAATCTTCTCCATTTGAGTGTGGACAGCACCTGTGACTTGCCTCTAGCCAACAGAATATGGCATGGTGATGGGTGTCACTTTTGTCATTATGTTACGTAGGACTGTAGTTTCCATCTTCTAGCAGACACTCATTATTGGCTCTGTGTCTTGCTGGCTTTAATGAAACAAACTGCCATGTGAAAAGGCCTACGTGGCAAAGAACTGAAGAAGACCTCCAGTTGACAGCCAGCAAGGGATTGAATCCTGCCGACAACGTGAGCTTGGAAGTGGATCCTTCCTTAGTCCAGCCTCTGATGAGATGCCATCCCTGGTGGACACCTTGTTTGCAGCCTCGTGAGCCTAAAGCAGGGGCCTCAGCGAAGCCGTGCCCTGATTCCTGACCACAGAAACTGTTAGGAAATAAACGTGTATTATTTTAAACTGCTTAGTTTGTGATAATTTATTTCGCAACAGTAGATAACTAAAATAGTAATTGATCCATTTTTTTTCAATAAAACAACAGGAATCCTCTTATAAAGGTAAAAGCTACAAACAGGTCTGACATTACATTTGCTCTCATCATCCTGTTTCATAAGCTACCCTAACTTCTACCAGGTAATATAATAAGTACATGTGCCTGGTGATCTTGCACGGCAGACATAGTCATCTTACTGTTATCTCTTACTTCCCTGACAGAATTTAATGCTCAGTTGTCTACTACCAGGCACTGTAAGGCCAAAATCATTTATTACAGAGTGTTTAAGAATATTTCTGTATTAACAAGTCCTGTGACATAAACATTAATGGAAAGCATAACTCAGTCTCAAGGTACCTTATGGAAGATTTATCCTGAACTACTTTACCAAGGCCTGGAGACAGGTGATCAAAATCCTCCTCTGATGATGTATGCGGCCCAGGACTGTTGTGGCAGAAGAAGGAAGGGAGGGAAAGAAAAACAAAGACGTCAACTCTCCTACATTGTTCCCAGGCAGCTTCTCACTTAGGGCATCTATTTTATCAAATGTCTTTTATTCCTCTTTCTCCCCATGCAAGTATTGGAAATGAGGAAGAAATTGGTTTAATGATTTCTGAGAAATCAGCTGAATTCTAATGTTGTTTGGTCACACCCAGTTGCAAAAATGTCAAGTGCATTTCCATTTCGAGTGCTTGCTTAAACAGCCGTGCAAAAGGGGAACACCCGGAAATCAGCATACATCATGAGAGAGTTTTGAATTTTTTTCAGTACACACTTGCATTAATCCACTCTGTTACTCTTGAAAATAATGCATTTTTCCAGCACATCGTTCCTTAAATGAGGGTGATCCATCACCACCGGAGATTCACCAGTGAGGTGCATTAATAAAAGCAGACAACTTCAGTTGTGTTTTCTTTGGGAAGCTTTGCTCCTCATGAGTACAACTTTTGGTTGCTTATGCCAAAAATCCAACCCAGATGTTTCTGCAACTTTTATTTTCCTTGCTAGGACATTTCCCTAGATAATAGTCTATCACAACTCTCATTCTACTCTTCATTAAGGAGTTGTTCATCTCAAAATATTCTATGTCATATAGTGGGATGGGGTTTTCTCACTTCTGAAAACTGAAGAATTAAACATGCCGTAGCAACTGGACTAGACATTCTGCTCCCTAACTCAGAACTCTAATGTGATTAAAAGACACGCACATTCAAGCAACCATTTGAATAGTAATTGGCGAGGCTCAGGTGTGGAATTTAGATAAATTTCACATTTTTATCACATATTTTTCAAATTTTAAATATTTCTGGATCATTTGCTTCCTGCAAATGGGTAATAATGGGCTATATAGGAGAACTGAATATTTAAATTTCGGTATTTAATTAGATTAAGAATTAGCTAAGTGATGTTTTATTGAATGAAATTATATGGTATTTTTTCTCCTAATCAAAACCTATTTTTTTGCCATTCCAAAATGTGTATAAGTACATCACATATTTAGGCAGCATTACTGACTGTGGGGTTTAATCTCTAAATATTGCTACTGTGTTTTAGAATCTGGACTTCCCATAGGGTGGGGTGAACTCTCTAGCGTAGCTACATTTTAGCTTTATTGAAAAGAAGATTTCATCTTCTCGTATTCCACACTAAAACTAAATATAATGATTTAAGTGAGTGTCTACGCTTGCAGTGTTGCATCAAATATTCAATCACCTCAATAATACTGAAAATAAAAATTTCTTAATCTACAAATCATAATATATAATCAGTGCTCAATTATATAATATGTTTATGAAATTTAGAGAAATATAAAAATATAACAATAAAATATATAGAAACTCCCTAGAGCTAATCACCTTTTTTGATGTTATTCTCGGTAATTAGATATGAGGGAATTTAATCAGGTAAAAACAATTGATAATAGATGTTAATGTGTTGATTAATCATAGCAATATACTTACATGATAGATCCACAGGGCTATGCATCATTTGAAACATACCTTACAAAAAATTCTCAGTAGAAACTGTGCTGAGTATCTAATTGTGTGAAGTTGACAAGAGATGGGAAGGGTTTTAAAAGAAAAGAATGACCATAAGACCCAGATGTAAGATCAGGGAGAGTCATGTGTCTTTATATAAAGAAAAGCTGGCCTGAAGAAAGAAATGGTACATCCCAATCAGCTGAGGAAGTAGGCACAAAGAAAGTACTGAAGAAATGAATTAGAAGCCTCAAAGGCAAACACTAAATACGAAAAAGGAACATGGTGTGAAACAAAGGAAGAGAGGGGGAACAGATAAATTTACATGCTTGATTTTTTCCTTATAATTTCCTAAGTTTGGCTTTGAATTTTATAGTGTCCCAGAGCAACAGAGTTCAAATTAGTAATATAGGAATAATAATTTTTAATCACCAACTGGAGTTAGTATGTAGAAAGCCACAAGTGAGTATCACTCCTTCCAAAGAAGTTGACGAACCTGGGTAAGCTGCAAAATCAGTTTAAAAAAATCAGAGAATTAGGTATGCAAAGAAACCACAATGAACTAAAATCCTGAAAGCTATGAGCACTTGAGCAGCTGCTGTCACCACTAACAGTGGGATGAGAAGAGGAGGAATCTTCCAGAGATAAGGACAAGACATGTAGTAATCGGACCAACCTTTAATGAACTTTCACAGCAGTCTGTAGACCAGTGTGACGGGTGAGAATCACATGCCATCTCAGCCACAGAGGGACTCTGCACTCACTAGCCAAATCTTTCCCCAAGCGTTCACCACGATGGGGTACCCTGAAGCCTGGAGACATAGCGGGAGAGTTGAGAGAGATTCTCTCTGAGTACATGGGTCTTTCCCATGGGCAAAGCAGCCATCGCTGAAAGCAGGTCTGGGGAGGGAGTGATGGAAGAAATTCATAGAGGTCCTCTGGGCTTCGCCGGCTGGACTGCAGCAGAATGCCAAAGGCTGGGCCAGGGTGGGAGGATAGAGAGAAATCCCTAGAAACTCTGGCCCTTCCCCAAGTGTACTGCAGTAGGCCTCCAAAACCTGAGGTCTGGGCTGCAGGATAGACAGAGATCTCCCAAGGAGCAGGACCAGAGAGCAAAGAGAACTCCAAAATGGCCCAGAAAGCTGGAAGCTGGAAGTAAGAGAAAAAAATCACCAGACTCCTGCCACTGCTCAGATCCGAAGCCTTGCTAAAGGGAGGCATTTTAAGTTAGGTCTTCAAAGTGCTTTAAAAGTCAGTGATGAGCTGCATTTAACTAAAGCTGCAAGAAAAGTCAGATGGAGGTCAAATATAGACTAGGCATATTTAGCCCTCATCACTAATGGCTGACACAAGAAGAACATCCCTTTAAAGAGATAAATGTTATTTACCTTGGTTTCTTACGTACAAAGTCTGTCATAAAAAACAATAATAATATTAATAACAGACACAAAGAAATAAGCAATATGACCTTTGTTGAAGAGAGGAAACAATTGATGGAAATAGAACTAGAATTGGCCACAGTGCTGGAATTATCAGACAGGGACTTTAAAATAACTGGGAGAGATACACCTAATGGCAAAGGTGGACAACACGCATGCACAAATGACAAATTTTAGCATAGAGATGGACACTATAAAAATAAAGAAAATGAAAAATACGATATAAGAAATAATTTTTTTCTTCTTAACAGAAGACTGGACACAACAAAGGAATCAATGAATTTGAAGACGCGTGGATAGAAATTATTTAAAGTATAACCCAAAGAGAAAAAGAAAAGCACAGAACACCTGAGATCTGTGGAGCAACATCAAATGGTAATATATGTGTAATTGAGGTCCCAGAAGGAGGGAAAATAGAAATTGGGCCAGGAGAATTATTTGAACAGATTACAGCTGAGATTTTTTTCCAATTTATTAAAACATATCAATCCATAGATTGAGAAAGCTCAACAAACCCTAAGCCGGATAAATGCAAAGAAAACCATAACTGGTTTCATCATAGACAAACTGATGAAAACCACATATAAAGAAACAGCTAAAGGAAAAAGAATCATCACATAGAGATATATTGGTAGCTGACTTTTCATCAGAAAAAATGTGGACCAAATACAATAGAATGACATCTTTAAAGTGCTGAAAGAAAAACAAAAAAGAACTGTCAAACTGGAATTCCATACTGAGTGAAAATATTCCTCAAAAATGAAGGCAAAAGAAAGACATTTTCAGACAGATAGAAGCTAAGCAAATTCCTCACTAGCAGACCTGTACTGGATGGAATGTTAATAGATGTTCTTCAGGAATCGATACCATAGGGTAGTCAGATATGCAGAAACCAATAAGGGGACCAGATAGGGTAAAAATATGAGTAAGTATAAAATATCTTTTTATTTTATTCAAGTACACATATACAAATTCTGTGTCCAGCAAGACTATCGGTGCCATTTTGCTAATAGCATTTGTTCACTTCGTGTCTCTGTGTCACATTTTAATAATTCTCTCAATATTTCAAACTTTTTCACTGTTATATTTGTTATGGTGATCTGTGATCAGTGATCTTTGCTGTTACCATTGTAATTGTTTTGGGGCACCACAAACCGCACCCATATAAGACGATGAACTTAATAGATGTTGTGTGTGTTCTGACTGCTCCACCTACTGGCCAATCCCCTCCTCTCTCCCTCTCTTCAGGCCTCCCTATTCCCTGAGACACAACATTATGTCTACTACGGCCTCTAAATGTTCAAAGGAAAGGAAGAGTTTCATGTCTCTCACTTTAAATCAAAAGCTAGAAATGATGAAGCTTAGTGAGGAAGGCACGTTGAAAACTGAGATAGGCTGAAAGCTAGGCCTCTTGTGCCAAACAATTAGCTAAATTGTGAATGTAAAGGAAAAGTTCTAAAGGAAATTAAAAGTGCTACTCCAGTGAACACATGAATGGTAGTAAAGCAAAACAGCCTTATTGCTGATACAGAGAAAGTTTGAGTGGTCTGGATAGAAGATCAAATAAGCCACAACATTACCTTAAGCCAAAGCCTAATCCAGAGCAAGGCCCTAATTCTTTTCAATTCCATGAATGCTGAGAGAGGTGAGGAAGATGCAGAAGAGAAATTTGAAACTATCGGAGGCTAGGTCATAAGGTTTAAGGAGAGAAGCAATCTCCATAACACAACAGTGCAAGGTGAAGCAGCAAGTCTTGATGTAGAAGCTACAGCAGGTTATCCAGAAGATCTAGCTAAGATAATTAATGAAGGTGACTACATCAAACAACAGATTTTCGATGTAGGTGAAACAGCTTTGTACTGGAAGAAAATGCCGTCTAGGACTTTCATAGCTAAAGAGGAGAAGCCAATACCTAGCTTCAAATCTTCAAAGGACAGGCAGGCTGACCTGTTAGGGGCTAATGTAGCTGGTGACTTTAAGTTGAAGCCAATGCTCATTTACCATTCCAAAAATCCTAGAGCCCTTAAGAACCATGCTAAATCTACTCTGCCTGTGCTCTATAAATGGAACAACAAGGCCTAGATGACAGCACATCTGTTTACAACACGATTTACTGAATATTTTAAGCCACCTGTTGAGACCTACTGCTCAGAAGAAGATTTCTTTCAAAATATTACTGCTCATTGACAATGTACCTGGTCACCCAAGAGCTCTGATGGAGACGTACAATGAGATTAATGCTGTTTTCATGCCTGCTAACACAACATCCATTCTACAGCATGTGGATCAAAGAGTAATTTTAACTTTCAAGTCTTAGTATTTGAGAAATACATTTCATATGGCTATAGCTGCCACATATAGTGATTTTTCTGATGGATCTGGGCAAAATAAATTGAAAACCTCTGTAAAGGATTCACCATTCTAGATTAAGAACATTTGTGATTCATGAAAAGTGGTCAAAACATCAACATTAACAGGAGTTTGGGAGAAATTGTTTCCAACTCTCAGGGATGACGTTGAGAGGTTCAAGACGTCAAGTGGAGGAAGTAACTTACAGATGTGGTGGAAATAGCAAGAGAACTAGAATTAGAAGTGGATCCTGAAGACGTGACTGAATTGCTGCAATCTCATGATAAGACTTTAACAGATGAGGAGTTCCTTCTTAAGGATGAGCAAAGAAAGTGGTTTCTTGAGATGGAAACTATTCCTGGTGAAGATGCTGTTAAGATTGTTGAAATGACAACAAAGGATTTAGAATGTTACATAAACTTAGTTGATAAGGCAGTGGCAGGGTTTGATAGGACTGAATCCAATTTTGAAAGAAGTTCTGCAGTAGGTAAAACGCCATCAAACAGCATCTCACGCTACAGAGAAGTCGTTCATGAAAGAAAGGGCCAATTGATGCGGCAAGCTTCACTGTAGTCTTATTTTAAGAAATTGCCACAGCCACCAAAACTTCAGCACCCACCACCCTGACCCGTCAGCAGCCGTCAACATCGAGGCAAGACCCTCCACCAGCAGGAAGATTACAACTCACTGAAGACTCTGATGACGGTTAGCATTGTTTAACAATAAAGTTGTTTTTTTTTTTTTTTAAAACAACTCAGATTTATTGTTTTACAGTTCTGTAGGTTAGCAGTCTGACATGGGTCTCTTTGGGCTAAAATCAAGGTGTTGGCAGAACTAGGTTCTAACAATAAAGTATTTTTTATTTAAGGTACATACATTGTTTTTTTAGACATAATGCTGTTGCATATTTAATAGACTACAGTATAGTGTAGACATAACTTTTATGTGCACTGGGAAACGAAAAAATTCATGTGACTCGCTTTATTGTGATTGGCTTTATTGTGGTAGTCTGGAAACAAACCTGCAATATCTTGGAGGTGTGCCTGTATAGAAGTAAAATATATTACAATAAGATCATGGAATTATACTGTTGTACTTTTTGACATTGTTATAAAGTAGTATAAATAGAAGCAAATATGAAAATGATAGATGAAATCAATCATAATATATTAAATTAAAATGGACTAATCACTCCCCGTAAAAGGCAGAGGTTGTTAAACTGGATTAAAAAAGAAAAAATGGATTCCATTATATATTGTTTCCAAGAAACACAGTTTAAATATTAACAAAGATGTTGAAAATAAAAGCATGGAAATATGCACTCTGCAAACACTAAGCACAGGAAACTGTCGTGGCTACATTAACATCGGAGTAAATTTCAAGACAATGATTTTACTAGAACTAAAGACATTTCATAAAGATAAAAGAGTGAATTCATTAAGAAGATCTAACAATTTTAAATATACAAGTACATAAAAACAAAGCTTTCAAGTACATGAAGCACAACTTAAACACTAAAGGGAGAAATAGATAAAATTCACATACAGTTGGATATTTTAAGAACATTTTCTCAGCGATTGAAAGGACAAGTAGATAAAATATTGGTGTCACAGAAGACTTGAACAATAGCATCTATTAAGCTGGCCTGATTGATTGATATCTCTAGAACACTACACCCAACAGCTATAGATAACTCACACCTTTTGTAAGCATACCTAGAATATTCACCAAGAGGGACAATATGCTGGGGCATAAAACAAGTCTCAGTACATTTCAAAGGATCAAAATAATATAGAATAGTGTTTATGACCACAATAAGGTTAATTAGAAATTAATAACAATAAAATATCAAGAACATCAGAAAATATTTGGAAATAAAAACACAATTTTAAATGGCCCATCATCAAGATGCAGAACCAAATCAGTCTGGCAAACTTCCAGATGTTATCAGGACACAAGATTACAAATATAGAGCTATACAGTTGAGTGGACCCCCTTTAAGAGCACAAGGAACTGATTAGTCCTTCTAATGTGATATAGAAATATTCTTTAGGTTTCATGATCACTGATAGTTAATTTCCACTCCTCAGGGTCTTGATCAACTCTGTCATTCAGTTCTGTCTGAAATATCTGGAAATATTCTTTTACAGTTTCTCCCCAACTCCCCATTTTATTCTCCATTCTCAGCAAAATAGTTTATAGCATTACCAGAATAGTGCAGGAGTCAGAGGTGGTAAAAACATCTAGTTCCCCTAGGAGTCTGCAATGCTAAAGTTATCGTTCTAACAACAGGAATTTTACAAGGGAAGGTTAGGCTCTGGGAATGAATGTTATTAATGGAGTCAACTCAACATCACAGTTGCAATTTAAATAATGGAATGTTGGCATAGTTAAAAGATAAGTTCTCTAGTATTATTAAACGTCTTGTAATCAAGCAAGAAAAACGAATGTAAAGAATGGGATATTATACAAAAATAGAACATAAAAGCCATAATGATTGTTCAATAGGTAAGTGCAGCTGCATGAAACTAATGTGCATAAAAATATTTTACTTTGACCTCTTTTAAGAAGACGTTTTGGAAATTGATAAAGTGTACCAAAATCAAAAGATTTTACATCTGATTGTAATACCTGCATCAATAGAGTAATATCTGATCACAAATATTTTCTGTTAAATTGCTAGTAAGTATTGGGCCTATTTTGCAGATGTAATTAAATTTTCTCCCCTCTTTGGAAGATGTTTTTGCTCTTCAGATTGTTTCTCTAATCAAAGTAACCTTGTTGTTCTATTTTATAAAAGTAATGCATAGATATTATTAAATATATCATATATAGAAACGTCTAAACTGAGGAAATGTATAAAGGAGATAATGAAGTTGCTCCTGAAGTCACCCTAGAGATCATCACTGTTTAACAGTCAATAAATATCCATTCAGACTTGTTTATGTACATAAACAAAAATTAGATATATATATGTAGATATGTGTGTGTGTAGAGCATTTATTAAATGTGCATGGAATTATAAGTATATATACATACATATTGTCCTATAATCTGATTTATTCACATTAATTATGCAATGCAGCTATATTTAATAATGTGCTATAGATAATAAAATCCAACTTTTATAATAGCTATATGCTGGGCATCTTTCCCAGCACTTGATATAAATTAACTCATTTTATCTTTATAATAACCAGTGTGTTATATACAATTATTATACTCATTTACAGGTAAGAAAAATGAAGAGCAACGACATCAAGTAAATTGTCCAAGTTACATCACTAAGAAGTGGAACAACAGAGCACTTCATCCTCTTTAACAGTTGCCTGGCAGCCCGATGTACAGACGCACCTTGGTTTATTTAATTTCACATATGGATGAACATTTAAGCTACTTCTACTATTACAATTGATGTTGTAATAATCATTCTTGTACATATATTTTTGTATATTTGTCCATAGGATAATTTCCTAGGGTAAATAGACTAGCTGGACTCTAGGAAACTGGGAGGTGGAGGGGTACATAGGCATGTATATATATATGCATGTATATACATAATAAAATAAATAAAAGAAATACAGTTTTTGTTTTTTGAAAGATTATTGGTAACAGTATGTATGGAGAAATATATACTTTGATGATAAATTTCATACATACATATAGATATGTTACACATGTGTGTATATATATTCTTACAAATAGATTTTATACACACAAACACCTATATATATATCATGTAAGTATTGTGTATGTATCATGTGCATACCACATATATGTATAAATGTATGTATATATAAACATGAAATTTTACATCACAGTGTATATTTCTCCGTACATCCCCATTACCAATAATCTTTGCAAAAAACCCACCAATTTGTGTTTCTTTTACTATTAGTGATATTACACATCTTTTCATAAAGTTTGTTAGCTATTTGTTTTTCCTTTCCCAAGAATATTTGATCCTGTGTTTGCCTCTGCTCTGGGGGACTACTGTTCCACATTTGTGCTTCGGTGACTATGCTTCTAGGCTACTCAGCGCCCCCAAAGGAAAGCACGTGTTCCCTATAACTCATCTATAGTTAAAATAAAAGTGCCTGAGAGTTGACCTCTGTGGGAAGAACACCTGCCTGGAATGCGAGGCGAATAGATGCATAAACCCCATGTGAGATGCGCCTGCCTCTATTTGTAATGCAAAGTTTGTTAATAAGAGCCAGCTGTCTCACAGAGCCAGCGAGTTCCTGCTCAGAACATGTTTACTAAAAGGCCCTCTCCAAATGACAACCAACTGGGCAAGTATCCTCAAGCTGTTTTTAGATGAGAGAAAAGAAGGAAAAATGGGATTAAAGATACATTTTATAGAATTCCTGCTGAACAACTCCAGGAAGCTTTCCAATAAATTTAAGGTGGTACTCAATAAAGCAAAAACTTAATTCTACTCAGAAATTGCTTTCAAGAGCTCATGAAAAGGCTAAACAGTTCTTATGACCCTTAGTATTCTTCATTTTTCCTTCATTTGGACCATTTCATCAAAGCAACTTCTAATCAGTCAGTAATGATGCAGATCTCTTTACTCGTTCAAAATATATATCAATTATCCATTTTTCTGTCTCATGAAAAGAGTTTAAATATCATTGTTCCTAGATCTAAAAATGAATGCCTTGAAATGACTTTTTCAAAATATAATGTTACTTTCCCCCACTGTGTGTGTTTGTGTGTATGTGTGTGTCTTTTCAAGCACTTTAGACAAAAAATAACATACATTTCATCTAGAAATATTTAGGAGGCCAATAGGAAGCTTTATTACTCATAGAAGGAAAATTATGAAAGAGAAATTAAGCAAGTTGTTTAGTGTGTGGATTGTAATTTGGAATATTCTGAGAAACAGGACCTAATTGGAAGAGAGCCTTCAGGAGGAATTCCATGCCAACTCAACCAGCATTTTATTTATTTGGAAGTCACAAATTTTGAACAGTCTAAACTAGTGATTTCCAACCTGTGGAAACTTTGCAGAATCCTATGGCTATACTGAGTTATTGCACAAAGTTGAATAAGATCCAAATGCAAACCGAAATATAGTAAAACAGAGTTGTTGCCTTACATTTGAAGGCTTCTTGCAAATCAGTACAAAAAAATGATGGTCCAAAGGAAAAAGTAGTGAGCAAAAAATACAAGTAGGGAATAGATTTTATAAAATACCAGGAGCCAGGACATGGAATTTTTTTTTTTTTATAATTTTATTTATTTATTTTTCCCCCAAAGCCCCAGTAGATAGTTGTACGTCATAGCTGCACATCCTTCTAGTCACTGTATGTAGGATGCGGCCTCAGCCTGGCCGGAGAAGCGGTGCGTCAGTGCACACCCGGGATCGGAACCGGGGCCGCCAGCAGCGGAGCGCGCGCATTTAACCGCTAAGCCATCGGGCTGGCCCCTGGGACATGGAATTTTGATATGTTGCCTTTCATTTGGAAGGACTGAATGACAGAGTGCTGAGAGCACCGGCGCCTGAGTGAGATGGACTCGGGTTCCAGCCTGAGTCTCCTTGTCTTTATTTATAAGAGGAAAATAGCAGTAGTTCTTACCTTACAGTGTTCTGTGGGAATTGAAAAAGAGAATGCCTTGGTGCTTGGTGGCTAATAATGAGATAGCATTCTTCGTTTATTATTTAGTCAAAGAATTGAATGATACTATTCAATGTTTGCATGATGTTGAGAAATAAACATACCACATTATATGTAGAAGTCCAAACGGAATCATCTTGCTACACTGGAAGAAAAGTTGGCAATATGAATTGACAAGGTAAGTAATTCCACATGTAGAATCCATAATAAAGAAATAGAAAAATAATGAAAAGTATATGTACAAGGTTGTTTGCTAAAAATTTCCTTATAGTAGCAAAAAATAATTCTAAACATATAAAATGTATAACTTTGTATATGTATATAATGGAGTGTAACACAGTCATAAAAAATAATATGGTGGACTGATTTAATTACATGAAAAGATGTTCGTACATGTGGATTGTTTTTTTTTTTTCAAGATTTTTATTCATTTATATTTTTCCCCTCAAAGCCCCAGTGATAGTTGTATGTCATAGCTGCACATCCTTCTAGTTGCTGTATGTGGGACGCGGCCTCAGCATGGCCGGAGAAGCGGTGCGTCGGTGCGAGCCCGGGATCCGAACCCCGGGCCACCAGCAGCGGAGCATGAACACTTAACCTCTAAGCCACGGGGCCAGCCCTGGATTGTTTTAATCCACATAGAGTAGTCCTGTTTTCTAAGAAGTTCTAAAATATACACATTTTTAAAGTACAGAAGAATATGTATGAAAAATTTTGTGAGTTATTTCTAAATAGTGAAATTTGAGTTGATGTATTATTTTATTACTTTCGTAATTGTTCCATAATCAATGCATTTTACTCATCTACATTTGGAACAGTGTATGAGAAGTACGGATGGAAGAGAAGTATTACACAGTTCCTGATTACAGTAACAACACCTTTGCCGTGTAAAGCAGTACATATTAATGCCTATTTACATGGATCATATAATTCCCTCACAATAGCAGGTAAACTAAACCTTAATGAATTGCTACTTCTTAATAAATTCTTAACTTTTAATCGTCTTGCCCTTGATAGGGTGAGCTATGGTAAAGATGGAGAAAAGTTTTTTCAAATCTGAACTCTAGTCCTAGGTCCACCTTTCCTCTTGTGAAAAAAAAGTCTGAGCATTTCTCATATTTTTAAAAATGTTACGAGACACATTGGTCAGGTAGCAAAGAGTAAAACTTTACATCAATAATTTTGCTAAAGTTTCCTAACACATTTTTTACTCAAAAACATAGAAATCAATGCTACATCACTCTTCCATTTATTGATCCAAGAAATGTTTATGGAATACCTACTGTGTGCCCTGTACAGACCCAGAGTTGAAGCTTAAGTGTAAAAGATGACTGGACACGTCTGTTGATATCTAAAACAAAAGTGTCACTAACGATTTGTCAACGCAAAATAACTAATAATCATTCAATAGATAAGAGAAATAAAGTGAGTTTACTTGAGCCAGAGTGGGGATTATAATCCAGGAAGCCTTTAGAAAGCGTTCTGGAGAAGCATGGTTTACAGTCCTGTCTTATATCTTTTTAGAACAAAGAATATACATTAAACGCACCCAGGATACATTTTCATCAAAGTTTCAAAGAGGTTTTCAATCGCAAATTAACAGGTCAATGTGACCGTGATGTCAGGAAAGGGACTAATCCGGGTGTTACCAATAGGGCGTGGGGTGTTACCAATAGGGAGTTACCAATAGGATGTAGGAGGGGAAGTATGCATTCTTACCTTAAGCGAGTGTATTCTTTACCTTAATGGTTAAGCAGATGTGCAATGTAAGTTTGATAAGTCATAAATCAGGCTTTTTAGTTCAAGCCGAATCAGTTTTGAACCAGAATAGTTACCCCATATACCTTAATATGTGAAAATCTGTCAGATTAAAAGAATTAGGTAATGAAAGGAAGAAATTACTAGTATTTTGAAGCATTTCGAAGAAAAAAATAATAAAATTTTTATCCAAGGATTGATATTTCTCTAAGCTCATTTAATGGTATTGTTTTTCTTTTCCTATGTTGGCCTTTATTTCCAACTGATAAACTTTTTTTTTTTTAATTTTTTTTTATTTATTTCTCTTTCCCCTCAAAGCCCCAGCAGATAGCTGTATGTCATAGCTGCGCATCCCTCCAGTCGCTGTATGTGGGACGCGGCCTCAGCATGGTCGGACAAGGCGGTGTGTTGGTGCGAGCCCGGGATCTGAACCCGGGCCGCCAGTAGCAAAGTGCGAGCACTTTACCGCTAAGCCACGGGGCCGGCCCCCAACTGATAAACTTTTAACTACTAGATTTGATTTGAATATTATAGAAAAGATTACCACGATAGCATTTCCATTACTCCTATACAGAGTGGAAAGTAGAGATGGAACTGTCATAGTACCTGGTTAATCATAGAGGAACTACTTCACATACGTCAGAATCCCTTTCTAAGGGTGTTATGTATAATTTCAGTACACCAACAAAATACTATTTTATCTAATCATGACTGGCTGAGCTAGAATTTGTGAATACAGGGACAATGACTTTTCTTAGTGAATTTGTTGCTTTCTTGATAAAATGCAGATTGTGAAGAGAAATGAACAACCACAGGAGGCTCCATTCAAGTTTGCTAAGTCAATTCATTTAAATTCGACAAATGTTTATTGAACACCCACTGGGTGCCAAATCTTGGTGCTAGAGTGATTGATTTATAATGGTTTGGATGGTTATCAATTAACAGAGTTTAAAATATTTTCATTGCTATATGTGTGGTTGGGTGGGGTTCTGAGATAATTAACATATTAAAATCCTGTAAATTCCTAGAGAAATGATACAGAAAGATAAACAAATGTTATTCTCTGTACTCATAACTATCATTTCTTTTGTAACAACCTATTTGTTAGAAAATTGTGCTTTAAAAACAAATATGGAAAATTCATAGTGGATAACGAATGCAAGTGGAAATCAAGTTTGCAAATTGAGACTTTACAAAAATCCTGGCAAATCAACATCTGTTCCTAGAAAGTTACTCAGACATGCTAATAAATAAAGAAAGATAAAGTTATACATAAAATCATGAGGCTAAATGAGCCTTCAGGATGAGGATCTTTATTTTTTATCTTCTCAGAAAAACTATATCAAATCCTTCACAGATTTGGCTATTCTATTCATGCAAACCTCCAAGAGAAGAGATTCTCTTTTTTTAAGCTGTGACAGGACATTCATTTATTCATTAAAGTAATATTTATTGAATGCTGCGGCAGGCCACTTGATTTCTCTTCATGTGGTCAAAACCCATTAAGCTTACCAGTTAGTTGCCAATTTCTAGTTTTTTATTGCTGAATTTCCTTTTCACATCTCACAGATTATTCTACAATATTTCACGCCTCTGTGCCTCTCTTGCTCTTCAGTCTACTCTTAAAACTCTCCCATGATTCTTTTAATATGAGCAAAGTCAAAGAATCTAGAGTTTAACTAGTGCATAGTCTTAGTAGATAAACTCTTATAGTAGCAGAAGCAAAAAAACAAGGAATCCAAGATTTTTATTTTAGACCCAGTTTTGTCACACCAATTGTTTATCTGAATTCTAGTCACTGGCGAAGGAAACTGCCAACATAGGATGCTTGGTTAGCTCAGTTCTGGGACGTGAGGTTGGACTTCTATAAAGTGAGGTACCAGGAGTGGTGAAAAGCAAGAAAAGTAATTCCAATAGGTGGTCCTCAGAGATAGCCACTGACAGCTTTGCCTGCCCATTTGCTTCCCATGAAGCCACGCGGCTTAGAAAACAGATCTGCTCTCAGGGCTAGGCATGTCGCAATGAGGGGTTGTGCTTTATAGTGGCACAATGAAATATTGGGCATCTCTTTGCATACGTTTTCAAATAATGATGAGGGAAACGTGATAGAGACAGATTCATTATCTATGAATATCTCTGCCTCCTTGCCTACCATAATTCCCTCCCTTCCCCCAACGGGAAAATATAGCTTCTTAGGTATTTTATAAATGAAGAAACAGGATACAGGGAGAGGGTGCAGACAAGAGTAGAGGACTTGTTTCAGAGGCTAAATCAATCAATGTAACAAAGAGCTGGGAATAGAGGAAGAAATTGAGAAAAAGACTACCATATGATCCAGCTATTCCACTGTTGGGTATTTATCCAAAGAACTTGAAAACACCAATTTGCAAAGGTAAATGCACCCCTGTGTTCATTGCAGCGTTATTCACAATAGCCAAGACTTGGAAGCAACCTAAGTGCCCGTCAAGGGATGAATGGATAAAGAAGATGTGGTATATATACACAATGGAATACTACTCAGCCATAAGAAATGATGAAATCCAGCCATTTGTGACAATGTGGATGGACATTGAGGGTATAATGCAAAGTGAAATAAGTCAGAGGGAGAAGGTCAAATACCGTATGATTTCCTTCATTAAGTAGTAGATAATAACAACAATAAACAAACACATAGGGACAGAGATTGGATTGGTGGTTACCAGAGGGGAAGGGGGGAGGGAGGAGGGTGAAAGGGATAATTCAGTACATGTGTGTGGTGATGGGTTGTAATTAGTATTTTGGTGGTGAACATGATGTAATCTATGCAGCAATAGAAGTACAATGATGTACACCTGAAATTTTTACAATGTTATAAACCAATGTTACTGCAATAAACAAAAAATTAAAAAAAAAAAAAAAGAAAACTTGAGATGGGAAGAATGATTGGTGTGAGGTGTGAGAGATTCCAAGTGAGCTACAGTGAATGAACAGGTTCTTTGGGATGTCGCCCGGGGCTCTTCAGGGGACCTGAGTAAAGGAGGAAGTTCTTTTTTCTTCCGTGGGTTGTCTGTCCTCCAGCACTTCTCTAAACGTGACTGTGCAGACGCGGAAGCCCAGTGTCCCAGGGTTTGTGGGCTGTAATGTAATACTCAGTTTATCTGTATTTCTCCTTCTCTAGATTTTGAACTTATTAAAGGCAGTTCTGTTTTATTCATCTTTGACTTCTGGCCATCATTGAATGATTGTGGGATTATTTCAACATTTATCTAGGATTCTACTTTAGCATTTCCAATACTAAGCTTTCATTACAGTATTTTAATTATCACTTTCTCTGGAAAGCATTAATATGTTTGTGTTACCGTGACTAGATTAGATAGATAGATAGATAGATAGATAGATAGATAGATAGATAGATAGATAAATAGAGACATAGGCATACATATATTCAACCTATGTCTCAAAGGTATATATGTTAAAGGCACAATCAGAATATTAGACTTTATTCTTGAGAAATATTGCAAAGATGTGATGATTTTGTGCCTGAGAAAACTTGTCTTCTACCTCTGAAGGTATACAACTTGGCAGCTACTGTTTGAACAAAGATATATATATTCTGATATTGAGGATTTAAAACATTTTAAAATATCTTTTAAGTTTTATTATATTCTAAGTCTAGAATATCACCTAAGAAAATAATTTTTAATTCAGAAAACAAATTTATGTGCAAAGATATTCATTGAGCATTGTTTTTTGATAATGAAAAACTGGAAATATCCAAAATATCCTAGAAAGAGAATAATATAGGTAAATTGTTATAGTCTTAAAACAAAACAGTTGGAAAATATTTTAAGTTATGATGTTGCTGAAAAATGCAAGATTAAACTAATATACATATATATAAAATTAATTTTAAAGTACAGATAGAAAATGATTAGAAAGTAATACAGTTGAATGTGAATAATGGGTTTTTTAGTGTTCTTTAGACTGGGTTATTTTTTCTTTCCTTTTACATTTCCGTATTAACTACATTTCTATAATTGTATAACTTTCAAAATAACTTTAAAATCTTATTATGAAGGAATAATTAGAATACTATTTCTACAATTCTATTAATAAAATTTCTTCAAATTTCTCACGTGCCCAGTAAATTAGCATGCACATCTACCAGTCAATCAACATATATTGAGTACGTTCTGTATATGAGACAGTGTATTAGATGCTGGGCATACAAAGGCTAGGCTTTTCGTGTCAGGAATCTCTCCTATGTTACTTTTTAAAATAAGGAAAAATGACTTATATGACAAGATAATCACATGTATTTTGGGAATTTTTACTAAGATATTAAAATGTTGTGTACTACCTTTTTGTATATGTTGGGGATTAAAAATATACGTAAAATTCACAATAAAATATATTAGCTACAATTAAGTTCCAAATAATACTTTAGAAGTAAGCCAGCCTAGGGCCGGCCCCGTGGCTTAGCGGTTAAGTGCGTGTGCTCCACTATCAGCGGTCCGGGTTCGGATCCTGGGCGCGCACTGTCGCACTGCTTGTCCAGCCATGCTGAGGCCGCGTCCCACATACAGCGACTAGAAGGATGTGCAGCTATGACATACAACTATCTACTGGGCTTTGGGGGAAAAATAAATAAATAAAATTATAAAAAAAAAAAAAAAGAAGTAAGCCAGCCTAAAAACATGTAATGAAAAGCATGCTTATACTACCCCTTCCCTCCAAAACAAGAATCAAACTAAAAGACACAAAGAATTTAAGAAACAAAAAGACAAGAAACCAAAGTCGACTTTGGAGTTTAATCCATCTCTGAGTTTCTTTCACTATCTGCCTTCACTCCTTAGGTCTCATCCAGTTCAGTGGATTAAGTCTTCAGATTCATGTCTCCAGATCTAGGATATCTAGTCTAGATCACTCCCTTAAATTTCAGACATGTATCCAACTAGCTCTTCCTTCTCTTCACTTGGATATCTAATAGACATCTCAAACCTAACATTTTCAAAACTGGCTTCCCAAGAGTTTCCTCCAAATCTCTTCCTCTTACAGTCTTCAGTTCTGTTTTCCCAGAGGCTCAGGCCAAAATCCCGAGAGTCTCCCTTATCTTCTCTTTTTCTTTTCTTTCATACCCATATCTGATCTGCCAGCAAATCCTATTGGCTCTACCTTCAAAATATTTCCAGATTCTGGCCAGTTCTCTCTACTTCCAATGCTACCCTCACCTGAATCGTGATCTCCCTGTTTCTGTCCTTAGTCTCTTCTCATTCTCTTCTCAAAACAGACACCAGATCTGAGATCTGGTCAAAATCTAAGTCAAATGCCTCATCTCTGTTCAAAACTCTCCACTGATTTCCCATCTCCATCAGAGTAAAAGCCACAGGCCTGGCGAGGCCCTCCAGGGCTCGCGGTGATTTGCCTCTCCTCCCCTCTGACTTCGTCTTCTGTTCACCTCGTGCTGGTTCCCTCTGCTCCACCACACTGCTCTAACTGCTATTCCTTAAACAACAAGCTCCCGTTTCAGGGAATTGGTAGTGTGCTGGGTTCTTTCCCTTAATAGCCACAGGCTCACCCCCACTCTTCCTTTTGACACTCCCTCAAATGCTCCTTTCTCCATAAGACCTGCTCTGGCCACCTGTCCAAAATTGCAACCCCACCTCCCACACTGAAATTCCTCAACCCCCTCCCTGCTTTATTTTCCTACCTAACACTTTTATTTAATTATTTTAATATCTTACACTCTCCCATCCCCAACATAAGCTTCATGAGGGCAGGTATTTTTGTCTGTTTTGTTCATTGCTACATCTCCAGTGCCTAATAGAGATGCTTGGCACATAGTTGATACATAACAAATATTTGTAAAATTAATGACTGAATGACCCATGGGATGATGGTGGTAACTTGGGTAGAAATCTGAGCAGATTCAAAAGAGGATCTAAAGAAAGAAATATGCTTGTTTAAGAACTGGGGAATATAGCTGACTTTTTTCTCCCATCAAATGGATTAATGGACAGTGAAAATAAATCAGTATTGCCCAATTTGTGTTGTTCCACTTTCTCTACCCCAGCCTCATTGTAAAACTGGCTCATATCTTCAGAGACTGAATTGCTTCGGGTTGGTCAGTTTCTGGCAATCTTGCCACAACGTAGTTACTCTCCCAGCTCATGCTCCCAGCTGATGCATGAGTTAGAGAGGGGGCTCTTCACAGTATCTGGACATGGGGGCGAAGTTTTCAATGTCTTTGAATTTACATTAAAGAGTTAAATTGCTGAACAGGATGAACACAATCATTGGAATCATTTACATTTGCAGTTACTTTGAGCTAGAAAGGCTTTTGGAAAAGATATAGTATATTCAGTGTTGAGGGATCTAACTTTTTCAGTAACTGGCTAAAGATGGAAACAAATAATTACAAAATTAGATAATAGAAGTTACACTTAGTTTTATATTTCAACAAGATCACTTGATAGCATTTTTTTACTATGTTTTATACAAATCGTCTGTTAGATATAGTAAAGCTCGAGCAAACATAAATACGACCTCCTATTTCTATCTCTGAGGCCCAAATGACAATGATTCAGAAGTGCCATATCCAGAATATAATTCACAGATAATTACGTTCCATATTTGTAAGGAATCTAGTACATAAATCCTTAAATGGAGCAGTTTAGTCAACTTTAAAAGAATGAACAGCTGAATGGAATTGTAATGATATAATGTAGAAGCATAAAAATTGAAAGAGTATAGTCACCATGTAAATTTTCTCCGTTTCATATTTATGTTCTCTCCTCTATTTATTGTATCATATATCAAAAGATTCAGCTTCCTTGGAAACCGGTTTTTATAAGAATAGCCCCCGTGATACAGCCATGCTAAATCTGGAGTGGGACCTGAAGGATACACGACCTCCTACACACGCCAGATGGCCTCGTATGATTCCTTCAATCGTTTTGAAATGCAAAGGAGCTCTGTGGACATCAGTCAAATGGTGACATGTGAATGTTCACTAATCTAAGGTTTTCTTGGCTGAAGAATGAGTCTGGATAAATGTGCACATTTGGAAAACAGTGGAGTCCTGGCCTCCACCAGGCAGCCCTGTGAAATAGTTGGTGTGAGTCACGAATAATCTGGTGAGCTCCCACACAAAAGCAAATCATGTCATACCTTGAACCAACCCTTCATCTTGAGTGTCAAATTAAAGTGGTTAATATATCCATTGGTCTTAGAAATCGCTTGATAACTGTCGATCAGACTGGATTATTTAACTTGCCACTGAATTGCCCCCTTCAATTACTTTGCCATGATCAGTAAAAGGCTCTCTCCATTTTATAAGGGGTATCTAAGGCTATTGTTCATGATGGGACGTATGAAGCATTTTGTATTACCTTGCTTAAAAGATACTTGTTTCATAAGATTCTGATATATAATTTTTAAGATATTCTTCTGTCTGTTGCTAATAACTACTTTAGGTGTACTGTGAGTAACCATTTAAGAATATTCATATTTATCTCTCTATCACATATTTTTGGCCTTCCTTCATCTCATTCAAGCATATTCTTTTATTAGAGAAATAAAAATTCTTAGCTTATTTCACAGAGAAAGTCTTTCCCTCTTTATCTATAAGAATAATTCAGATGTGTAGAACGTTTACACTTTACAAAGAAGCCGTATGCCAGGGAACTCTTAAAGCCAAAGTGCATCTTTGCATGGCATCGGTTTTACTCAGGAGTGAATAAAAAATAAAATTTTATTAAAGCTAATGCAATATATTAAGGAGTAGAATTGAAAAGTTATATGTATTTTTCGTTTAAAAAAACTAGTAAATCAAAGAAATTTTGTGTTTGTGTGGCTGGTCCAGAATAAGCCCCAGAGTCCCAGCGCTACATATCCACAGCCCCAGGACCTTAAGACATACTTAGGAGAATCTGTGAGACACGTCGAACACATTAAGTTCATGCTAACAGTTGTGTGTGGTAGGCAGGGAGGAAGTTTAACAGCTGCATTTTATAGGAGACGAAGCTGAGGCTGAAAGAATTCCGTGATTTGCCAAAATGATTATTAAGTTTGAGACCTGATCCCAGGTCTTTGAATTACAAGTCTGAATCTCTTTCTTGAATTTCATGTTCATTTTAATAATAGTGGTGAAGGACAAAGAATTATAAAGAAAAAGGTAACGAAAACATAGACAAAAATAGACCTAAAACATCAAATCAGGAATTAACTTTCTTCTCCAATTCTAATATATACTTTCTCTGATTTATAAAAATTCTATTCAATAAATTTCTCAGTACAACACTTTTAATATGGTTCAATTGCCAAAATGATCTAGTGTCTATTTGTATCAAGAAATGTCTGTCTATCTACCTATGTATCTGTCTAGTTATCTATATGTCTATGATGAGTGAAGTACAAAAACAAAAAGCTAAAAGGAAATATTCTCTGACCACAATAATGACTACAATAAAACTGTTCTCTGCAAGACAGCCGTGGCCTGGTGTGATCTGTATCGTATGCTGCAACATGAACCAACACAGTATATCAGCCAAAGGATCTCAGCAGCATATGCAGCTGTTAATTGACAAAAATAAATTCAGCTGGTACATGAACTCATACCACGAACCACATTTTATATTCCAACAATTTATGTGAAACTGAATGGGGCCCACATGGCATAAGAAAACAATGGTTGTTAGAAAAATTGCCCCCTCCACCGCCGTTTGATTTGTATGTTTAAATACTCCCGTGGTTTCATACTTCATGCAGACAAAGTCATTACTTGAAGGAAAATCAATGAAGAAACAGAAAGAAAAAAATGTTGAGGAGTTCAACTATTTTGTAATGTCGACTAAATAAATATATATAGAGAGATTCAGTTCAATTCAATTTTAGAGAAGGAATTATTTAAAATGTGAGCTTTATGTTTGGTATTTCTTAAAATAGATAGAAATTTTTGAAATTGAAATTTCCAAAAACTTGTGTTATGGATTAATAAAGAATGACTTCAAATGAAATGTGTAATCAGTGAAACCTCTTTACATGGCATGCATTGCATCTGTTTGACAGGTTGATTTATTGTACAGAGTCCATGTAAAACAGATATTATTTTTGCCCCAATACCAACTTTCACTCTTGCCTGAGAATAAGGAGGATACATTTTTTTAAATAAAAATGAAAAATATATAAAATAAGTAATTTGTGTTGTCTCACTTTACTAAATATGCTACATGTATTCTGTACTTAATTCTCACAAAAAAACTGTTAGATAAATCATTTTATTTGCATTTTCTATAAGAGTAATTCAAGATTTTCAGCAGTTAAACAACTAGCCCCAAATTGCACATTAGAACTGGTATTTAGTCCCAGGTCCATGTAAATACTCCAAAGTCAGTGCTCTTAACCAATGCTTACCATATTTGCCTCTAAATGAGTATAGGAATTAAAAAAAAAAAATTGGGGCCGGCCCAGTGATGTAGTGGTTAAGTTAGCACACTCCACTTCAGTGGCCCGGGGTTTGCAGGTTCGGATCCTGGGCACAGACCTAGGCACCATTCATCAAGCCATGCTGTGGCAGCATCCCACATACAAAATAGGGGAGGATGGGCAAGGATGTTAGCTCAGGGCCAATCTTCCTCAGCAAAAAGAGGAAAGATTGGCAGCAGACGTTAGCTCGGGGCCAATCTTCCTCACCAAAAAAAAAAAAAAAATCAACCCAAGCCTGGTTATCTTTTCATTTTCTAAGCATAGAAAAACAACATAAAATCAGGAAATCTTTTTTTCGTTTTTTTTTTTTTGTGAGGAAGATCAGCCCTGAGCTAACATCCGTGCTAATCCTCCTCTTTTTGCTGAGGAAGACCGGCTCTGAGCTAACATCTATTGCCAATCCTCCTCTTTTTTTTTCCCTAAAGCCCCAGTAGATAGTTGTACATCATAGTTGCACATCCTTCTAGTTGCTGTATGTGGGACGCGGCCTCAGCATGGCCAGAGAAGCAGTGTGTCGGTGCGCGCCCAGGACAAAACCCGGGCCGCCAATAGCCGACCGTGGGCACTTAACCGCTAAGCCATGGGGCCGGCCCAGGAAATCTTTAACTAGGTGTGACAGACAGACCCTAAGATGACCCCAATGCTCCCTGCCTTCTGGCATTCATGCCCTTGCATAATCCCCTCCCCTTGAGTGTGGGTGGGACCTGTGACTTGTTTCTAACCAATAGGACATGAAAAGGTGATGGGATGCCACCCCTGTGATTACATCCCAGTATATAAATCTTGCTAGCCAACTTGCTTTATAGCTTCTCCTTGCTGGCTTGAGGAAGTAAGCAGCTATGTTGAGAAAGCCCACATGCGAGGAATCACTGGTGGTCTGGAGGACCTGAGGGAAGCCTCAGATGAGAGCTGACAGCCAGTAAAATGTCATGGCCCTCAGTCACACAGCCACAAGGAAATGAACTCTGCCACAGCCTCTACGAGCTTAACAGCAGGTATATTCCCAGGAAGCCAGATGAAAACACAGTTGAGCCAACACCTTGATTGCAGCCCTGGTTCATCTTGAGCAGAGAACCCAGTCCTGTGCCAGGACTCCTGACCCTCAGAGGCTATGAGATAGTAAATGTGAGTTGTCTTAACCACTAAGTTTATGGAAATTTTTTATGGAGAAGTATTAGAACTAATGCTCTGGATGAGGAGCAAGATCGGCAGGAATATTTCAGAAAGGAAAAAGGATGTCTCTACTTCAGTTCACTTGCATCTGAACTGTATCTGTGTGCATTCTCCATCCCTGAGATGCCCCCTCTAGACTTCTGGAGTTACCTCAGGGATCTTGACCTTGAGGCTTGGAGCAAATCTCAAAGTGAATAGTGCTCAGAGTGCGGTCACGTGAAGTGGACAGAAATTTTGCTTTCTCTCAAGTTAAAGGTTTTTTATTCTGCAAGTGAGAAATCATCTCCTGAGTCATTATTATTCAACATCAAATATGCAATATTTGCATGAGATTTGCTAATGCACCAGGAAAAAAATAACAGTATTCTTCTATTTTTCTTGTTGTCCCTTGGTATTCTTGGGTGCCCTTTATAAAAAGTCAAGACACACCCAGGGAAAAAGAACTGAATTTCAGAAACTTTGGAGTTATGTTGCTTAATTTCAAAAACTATCAAATTTCAGGAAACCATCTGAAGGGAAATGTGAAAATGTTTGGAAATGATATCATTTTGGTTGCTGTTAAATTCTGAATAGTGTTTGGAAGAAATTTAGATGTATTTACAAGCACTGCAGTGTTTCCTGATTTATTACTTGTACAGTCTCAATCACTACCATAAAAAGTCACCACAAACTTAGCAGTTTAAACACCACAAACTTATATTCTCACAGGTCTATAGGTCAGAAGTCCGGTAGGCTTGGCTGGTTCCCTTACTCTGGGTCTCACAAGGCCAAAACCAAGGTGTCATCAGGGCTGTGTTTTCTCTGGAGGTTCTAGGGCAGAGTCCATTTCCAGATTCTTTTGGATTCCATCCATTGGTAGAGCTCAATTCCATGGGGATGTGCTACTGAGGTCCCTGCTTCCGTGCTGGCTGTTGGCTGAGCGCCATTCTCAGCAACTAGAGGTGAGCACGTTCCTGTGCTCGTGACCACCTTCCTCTGTCTTCAAAGCCAGTAAGAGGGGCTCAGGCACTTCTCTCGTTTCAAATTTCTCTCCCTCGTCTACCCACTGCCTTTCTCTTCTGCTGCATCTCTCTGACTACAGCTAGAGAAATTTTTGTTTTTAAGGGCTCATCTGATTGGATTGAGCACACCTGGATAATCCAGGCTCATCGCCCTCTCTCAAGTACCACAATCATAATCACATCTGCCAAGTCGCTTTTGCTATGTAACCATGACATATTCACAGGTTCTGGGGATCAGGGAATGGGCATCTTTGGGGGCCATTATTCTGCGTACCACACTATTCTTCAGATAAGTTAAATTATAATTTAATAATAGACAGCTGTATAGAGCCACAAACATCTTTAAATTGGGGAAATAGTGTCTTTTTTTTTAATTTTATTTTAGTGAGGAAGATCGGCCCTGAGCTAACACCCATGCCACTTCTCCTCTTTTTGCTGAGGAAGACTGGCCTTGGGTTAACATCTGTGCCCATCTTCCTCCACTTTACATGGGGTGCTGCCACAGCATGGCTTGACAAGCGGTGCCTCGGTGCCTGCCGGGATCTGAACCCTGGCCACCAGCAGTGGAGCATGCGCACTTAACCACTATGCCACGGGGTCGGCCCCGGAAATAGTGTCTTAAAGAAGGTTTTGGTTATGTGATTTCTGTGATCTTCGTTAAGAATTGATCCAATCAGCTTGGAGAAGGGCATCAATCTTGATTACACATAATAATAAAATTTCAAAGCAGAAAAGCATATAACTTCTTATATCACTTTCTTTTCTTCCCTGTGTAGAGGCCCATTTGAAAGGCTCTCTGTAGTCCCCAAACTTCATAAACTTTTTATTCTATGTTTTTAGTATCTAGTTGTCTGACAATGACATGTTCTTTTATTTTTCACTCTTTACTCTGAAAGTTTACTTCATTGACTCTTTTTTTCAATCGTGATAAAATTTAAAATTTTAATCATTTTTAAGTGTATAATTCAGTGTTATAAAGTACATGCACAATGTTGTGTATTGTAGGGGAGGAAGAAATTTTCCTCTACCCTTCTAGGTTCCTCTGAGTGGTCTAAGAATTAAATTGACATGAGACAGATTAACAGGAAAAAATCAGACTTTAATAATATGTGTACATGGGAGACACCCAGGAAAACTGAGTAACTCACCAGAAGGCCAAAGCCACCACCTTAAATACCATCTTCAGCTACAGATAAAGAGCATGTTGAGGGTAATGATTTGGGACTTCAAAGGGGAGGAAGGCAATTCACATGGAAATGGAAAAGCAAATGTTTGATAAGCAAATGTTTGCCATGCTTTGCAGAGACAATGGGACGTGGAGAGGACTCTGTTCTCTAGGCTCTGCCGAGTCTCCCCCGCCACACTTAGCCCATGTTCTTTGTAGATATCACTGGTAACAGCTCCGTTCCTGTTGCAAGACATTTGTCTAAATTCTTTTAGGCAGTTCAGGGGGAGGTAATAAGAAAAACTTTTGAGTCTTTTGTTTCTTAAAAATAACCAGCCTAAGGGCTGGCCCGGTGGCGCAAGCAGTTAAGTTCGTGCGCTCTACTTTGGAAGTCCGAGCGAGGTTCATCAGTTTGGATTCCAGGCACGCACCGACACACTACTTGTCACACCATGCTGTGGCGGCATCCCATATAAAGCAGAGGAAGATGGGCACAGATGTTAGCTCAGGGCCAATCTTCCTAGGCCAAAAAAAAAAAAAAAGAGGCTCAGTATTAGATGTTAGCTTGGGACTGATCTCCCCCACAAAAGAATAAGTAAAAAATAAATAACCAGGCTAAAATAATTATCATGTTAAAGAAACACACTTTGGGGTGGCAAATTTTGTTACCCTTTGTTATCCTTCACGATTATCTATTTCCAGAACTTTTTCATCATTTCAAATAGAAACTCTGTACCCATTAAGAAATAACTCCCCATTGCTCCCTCCTCCCAGCTCCTGGTAACAATTTCTGTAGTTAAGAATTTACCTATTCTAGATGTCTCATATAAGTACAATCATACAATAGTTTTCCTTTTGTGTCTAGCTTATTTCAGTTAACATAATGTTTTCAAGGTCCATCCACGTTGTAGCGTGTATCAGAACTTCGTTCTTTTTGATTTCTGAATACTATTCCATTGTATGTATATATCACATTTGTTTATGCAATCATCTGTTGATGGACACTTGGGTTGCTTCCACCTTCTGGCTTTTGTGAATAATGCTGCTATGAACATGAATGTACAAATATCTCTTTGAGACCCTATTTGCAAATCTTGCAGGTATATACTGAGAAGTAGAATTGCTGGATCATGTGATAATCCTATTTTTAATTTTTTGAGGAACCACCGTACTGTTTTCCATAGCAAATGGGCCATTCTGTATGCCACAAAGTTTCAATTGTGCATAAGGGTTTCAATTTCTCCACGTCCTCACCAATACTTGTTATTTTCTGGGTTTTGTTGTTGTTTTCGTTGTTTTGTGTGTTTTTTGGATAGTAGCTACCCTACTGAGTGTGAGGTGGTATCTCATTGTGGTTTTGATTTGCATTTCCCTAATTATTAGTGATGCTGACTATCTTTTCATGCATTTATCAACCATTTGTATATCTTCTTTGGAGAAATGTCTATGTAAGTACTTTGCCCATTTTTTAATTGGGTTGTTTGTTTTTGTTGTTGCTGCCATTAAGTTGTAAGAGTTCTTTATTCTCAATATTAAACCCATATCAGATATATAATTTGCAAAAATTTTCTCCCATTCCGTGTGTTGTCTTTTCACTCTCTTCAAAGGTTTTTAATTTTGATTAAGTCCAATTTATCTATTTTTTCTTTTGTTGACTGTGATTTTGGTGTCATATTTGAAAACTCTTTGCCAAATTCAAGGTCATAAAGGAGCTGGCCCCATGGTCTAGTGGTTCGGCTTGGCATGCTCCACTTTGGCGGCCTGGGTTCATGGGTTCAGATGTCAGGCACAGACCTACACTACTTGTCAGCCATGCTGTGGCAGCAACCCACATACAAAATAGAGGAAGATTGGCACAGATGTTAGCTCAGGGCTAATCTTCCTCAAGCAAAAAAAAGGAGGATTGGCAACAAATGTTAGCTCAGGGCAAATCTTCCTCAACAACAACAAAAAAATTCAAGGTCACAAAGATTTTCCTCTATACTTTTTTCTTAAGAGTTTTATAGTATTAGCTCTTAAATTTAGGTTTTTCACTGACTCTTAAGTTTACAGTTTACTCTTCTGTTTTTCAAGATTTTAATTCAGAGAGCAAAAAGTGTTCACATTTTTTTTTAATGGCTTGGCAGCAGAAAGGATTTCACCTCTGTTTCAAATGGAAATCTAGGAAATGAACAATATTTGACTGCTTGGTATTGTGTGTTATTTATTTTAATAAATGCAATATAGAATGAAGATACAGATACTTTAAAACTATGACCACTGGCCTTTTATTCATATGGTTTAAAAATGCACATGTGGAAATCTAAGGAGCTAAATTTTCTTCTGCTCAGTAAGAAAGTTGTTAAATTTTCATATTTACTATTGTGTAATAAAGGATTTGGGTATTGTCTTTGAGTGTTGTCACATTTTGATTCTGAGAGGGTAACACATCCCTGGAAACTGCATTTGGAACTCTCCCAAATTTGTATCTCTCCTTTCGGCTGGTTCTGGTTTGTACCTGTTGCTATAATAAAGCAAATTGTAAGTATGGTGCTTTCAGTAAGTTCTTTGAGTCTTTCTTGTAAATTACTGAACCTGAGGGGAGTCATGGGAACCCCTGAATTTGTAGCCAGCTGATCAGAATTGAGGGTGCTCTGGGGACCCCCAAACTTGCAGCTGGTGTCTGAAGTGAGGGCAGTCTTGTGGAGGACTGTACACTTAACCTCAAATTTGCCAACTCCAGTACCCATTCAAATAAATACTGTTTGACTAAGGCAATAGCCATCAGCCTTTGGGCCAGGATATCTTAGCGCCACCCTCCTTGCCCCAAGCAACTGAAATTTCACCATTAGAAAGATACAACTAAAAACCACATATCTTCGGGGATGTCCTTTAAAATTCAAGTGTATCTGTGATTGGTAACAGATTAAAGTGTTTTTAATCACTCACATCTAAGGCCACTTAATCTATTAGATCAGTAAATGCAAACTGTAATCACAGTGTGAAGGAATAAGAGTTTCAGGAAAGGATAGTAAGCTGAGACAATTTTCAAGGTCGGGATTTCATGAGGAGCCCAGAGAGCATCATGTGCTCTGGAGATGTAAGTGGAAAAATGAGATTGTAAAGAGAAGGGGCAAGATACTGTAAGAGCAGGCAGGAGTGTCCCCAAAGGAAACCACCAACTTCATTATTTTGCCTGAGACTAACTATATATTTTGAAATAAAAATCACTAGTCTCAAAATCCTCAGAAGATGCAATGCATATTTATTTTCCTTTTATAAAACAGCCTTCCTAAGGGGCCGGCCTGATGATGTAGTGGTTAAGTTCTCGTGCTCTGCTTTGGCGGCCCAGGGTTTGCAGGTTCGGATCCCAGGCACAGACCTACACACCGCTCATCAAGCCATGCTGTGGCACTCTCCTATATACAAAGTAGAGGAAGCAAAAAGAGGAAGATTGGCAACAGATGTTAGCTCAGGGCCAATCTTCCTCACACAGACACACAAAAAGCCTTCCTAAACTCATCGCCCTTAAGATAGATAACAAAAAAATATCAGAGTAGTCCCAAGCCATAAACCAACAATAAAACACAATGACCTTCATTTGTTGTTGTGGGTACTTGATGAATTATAGATAAATGAACTGAATAACTGTGAAGCAGACTCATGTGATCCACTAAAGGGGCTTCTGAGTTGTGAAATCCATGCACTAAATATTCATTGATCAGTACCTGTAGTTCAGCCTTGTACTAAGTGTTATAGGGTATTCAAAAGAAAGATCACTGGGGCCGGCCTCGTGGCGCAAGCGGCTAAGTACGTGCGCTCCACTGTGGTGGCCCGGGTTTCACCGGTTCGGATCCTGGGCACGCACCGACGCACCGCATGTCAGGCCATGCTGTGGCGGCATCCCATAAAGTAGAGGAAGATGGGCATGGATGTTAGCCCAGGCCAGTCTTCCTCGGCAAAAAGAGGAGGATTGGCAGATGTTAACTCAGGGCCGATCTTCCTCACACACAAAAAAAACAAAAACCAGATTATCTTTAGGAATCTTATAATTACTTTGGGAAGACATTTCACATTTTAGTAATAAAGGCAATGTACTAAAAAATAATTCATTCCAGGGCCGGCCCCGTGGCTTAGGGGTTGGGTGTGCGCTCTCCGCTGATGGTGGCCGGGGTTCGGATACTGGGCGCGCACTGACGCACCGCTTCTCCGGCCATGCTGAGGCTGCGTCCCACATACAGCAACTAGAAGGATGTGCAACTATGACATACAACTATCTACTGGGGCTTTGGGGGAAAAATTAAAAAATTAAAAAAAAAAATAATTCATTCTGAAAATGATGAAGAGGATGAACAAGCACAGAAACATGTGAGAGTCACTAGTTCTTTCAGGATGGGTGTTTCAGGAAAGGTTTTTCATATGGTTATTTCTGAGAAGGAATTTACAGATGAATAGCAGTTTTACAGGCAGATCATGGCAGGATGTGTATTTCAGGTGGACCAAACAAAATATGGTATGTTTGACAACCAGAGGTAGTAGAAGCATAGATTAAAAGCATAGATTACTAGCCAGGGGGTATCTAGCCACACAATAACAGGTAAACCCTGTGACCTTTCCGGAGGTGTGGAAAGGTTTAATCAAGGAAGTTCTCCTCTGCCCTCCTAAGAAGCTTGGGCTTCATCGGGTAGTGGAAGCCAAATAAATGGTTATTGGAAATAATGATAACTGTTAAAAATAAAGTAGAACTCTGACTTTAGTGTGGAAGACAATTAGACGGGAGTGGAATAGAGGCAGGGAGACAAGTTAGGGGTTTATTGCAATACTCTTGCTAAATGATGATGAGTATTTAATAGCTGATATTACAAGAGCAGGTTGAGGGCAGTGGGAGAAAGGGAGAGAAACTAAAGGTGTATAATGATTCTTTCTCAGGTATTAGGTGCATGGTGATGCTACCAGTCATAAAAAGGAATATGAAAAAATGATGTAATTATTATTATTGAGGGAGGAGGTGAGAGTGGTTTGTAATTAGCTCAATTTTAACGTGGTGTTTCAGGTATCTGTAGAAAATTCAAGTGTACATGTTCATAGGAGAGATAGAGATATAAGCAAAGAACTCAGGAAAAAAATTGCATCCTGATTTACATCACTGAGAGTTATTACCATGTCAGGTCTAGTTGAAACTCTGGGAGTAGATGAAGTCACTCAAAGAAAGTAGATGCAATAAACTGAAGACAGGAAAAGAAATAAAAAACCATAATCCTCGGGAACACAAATCCCAAATGAGATGGAAAAGACAGAATCCAGTAAAGGAGAATAATATAGAATGATCTGAAAAGTAGAAGGAAAATAAGGAGAGAGTGGGGTGGCAGCCAAAGGAAAAGCTTTTCACAAAGGAATGGTGGCCGACAATTCAATCACCACAGGAAGATCATATGAGAAATTGAAAATTGTCAATTGGATTTGAGTGTTAGAAGGTTATGAGTAACCTTCTGTAACACAGGTTCAGTTACATCCTGAGGGTTTTAAAGCCTGACCTGCATGACTTAAAGAGGGAGGAAGTGGAGATATCATCCGTCAGCTTGGCTGGGAAGGCCAGGGGAAGGGAAAGAGCTTGCTGAAAGGGTGCGCAGTGAGAGGCCTTAACGGGTGTAGCTTTAACAGGTGTACATGCTAAAGAAAAGGACCCACTGGTAAGTGTGAAGGACAGATTCATGGAAATAAAGGACAATTAATGGAAGAGAAAGGAGATGGAGTCAAGGGTTCAAGTGGAAAATTAAACCTTACAATTAAAGTAAACACAGGTGTGCTGAATGGGAGAAAGAGAGATGACTCTGGGCTTGAGGTATCTGAGAGAAGTTCCTGGAGGTGTCAAGGCTTGTCCAAGACCTTGAAGGTAGATCAAAATGAATGAGAGAGAAGAGGCGAGCGTTCCAGACAGGGAAACAATATGAGCATAGTCACGCAAACTGCTCATCTATTTTAAGAGAAGTTTCATGGTACAAGGTTCTAGACGTACAAATTGAAACTGAGAAATGGTTTTATTTTTTTCTAGAATTACTCTCCTGAATTAAACTATAAAATTTTGATAGCCAATAGAATGGACTAGCCATATCACCATGTATTTCTTATTTTATTAGCGTATAAGAGACTGAGCATCAAAGAGATCATAAGCCCCCAAAATATACCACTTAAGCTCACCACATGGAACCAGGATACCTAGGGTTTTTTTCCTTTTATTTTGCTTTGTAGGCTAAATTTGTTTATTTTTTTTATTATAAATGTGTACAAGTATGGCATAAAAGCTACTTTAATAAAGATAATTTAAGAAGCAAAATAAAATCATCCATATTGCTTCCATCCGGAGATAATAGTCATTATAGATAATAACTATATATTTTTTAGGTAAATATCCTTCTAGTCTATGCATTTTTCACATAATTAAGATATTATAAATAGAGACAGAGAGAATTCTACTTTAATTGCATAAATTTGTAAGCAGTTTCCCATGTCTTCAAAAAGGTCTCATAAAATATTTTGAAGTATTGAAAAACATACTCTAATATATTTAGCCACTTGCCTACTATTAAATATTCAGTTTGTGCTCATTTTCACAATTCCAAATAATATTTATGTGCATAAATCATTGTATACATTGCAGATTATTTCCTTACAGTAAGTATCTAGGCGTTATGTTACAGAAACAATGAGGGAACTGAGACACCTTATTTTGACAACCGACTTCTTTATCTAACTTGCAAAATATTTGTTCTATATAATTTAACGAATGACCAAGAATCAAATTCATACCCTAATATACCTACACAAAGGGAAGTCTAGTTTTCTCCTTTTGGGGTCTTTCTGATATTGAAATGCTAGAATGAGTTTGTGGGAAATTATTTTGTGAGAGCACTTGGTTTGTTCAGCTGAGCTGAAGGGAAAGATGAAAAATAGTTATACCAGGTACCTGGAACAGTGATGCACATCCACCGCAATGCATGTAACTAAAATAAAATATGATTTAGAATGGCATTTAGAACAAGAAGCACATGCTATCAAGGAGCATCCGTGGAAGAGTGCTTGCCAGAACACTGAGCCTGCCTTTATCGCCCACATCCGCAGCTGAAACTGATAGAGAGCTGCCTGTATTCAATAGCTTCATGTCAATCCCATGACAAAAGGTCATATGCACTCCTAGGTAGGTAGGTAGTTAGATAGACAGATAGACAATTTTTTATGTCAACTGAACTAGATGAGCATGCCCCATTGTTTGTCAATATCACTCTAGATATTGCTGTGAAGGTATTTTTTAAATGTGATTAACATTTAAATCAGTAAACTGAAAAAAACAGATTTACCTCCATAATGTGGGAGGGCCTCATGAAGTCAATTGAAGGCTTTAAGAGAAAAGACTGAGGTCCCTGAAAAGGAAGGCATTCTTCCTCCAGACTGCCTCAGATGCAAGTCTGCAACATCAGCTCTGGCTGGGATAGAGGGATATATCTACATTTATATCTATATCTGTATTATCTATATCATCTGTATCTATATGTACTTATCCTATTGGTTCTTTTTACCAATTTATTAAATTAAATCAATCTTTATCCATCATCTATCTATCATCTATCTATAGTCAAAAGACTGAGGTTCGAGTCCTGGGCTGTAACATTTACAAGTTGTGTGCCCACAGAAAAGTCTTTTAACTTCTCTGAGTGGCAGTTTTGTCATCTATAAAATAGAATCAATAGTATCTTCTTTGCCCATTTTGCCAGGCTGTTATGAAGATTAACATAAAAATAACAAGGATCAAGGATGCTAATATTTATTGAGCACTTAACTATGAGCCACACAGTGGTAATTACTTCAGACACGTTATTTCATTTAATTTTCAATGAAAACTTTTAAGGCAGATACAATTGTCTTCATTTCATAAACAAAATCTCAGCTCAGATGTTATTCCCTCAGAGAGATCTTCCTGATTTTCTTACCTAAAGTAGCGTAACTACTACATGCAACTCGCACTCATCTCCCTGTTTAATATTTTAAGAGCACTGATCATGAGCCAAGATTTTCTTGCTTACATGACCTGTTCACTCTTTTACTATTAACTTAGCAGAGAGTAGGCTCACATTTAATACTTGAAAAATGAATGAGTGAATGAATGAAACTTGTTTTGGGTAGATGTAAGCATACGAGATAATTCAACATACATAACCATTGAAAATATAGAAGTAAAAGTTCTAGAGATGAACATTACTGCCGTTTACACTACTACACAAGTGGCAGGGCCTGAAAGACTCATCTCCACTCTTTCTGAAGGCGCCTGAAGCTGAAAGCCCCTTCCCTAGTTCCCACCAGAACTGTCCTAGAACCTGAGGGCTGGGAAGCCACACTAAGAAGGGAGATGCACTCCAGAATGGTACTTTCTCCCTGTGCAGGATGTACTCTGGAAAAGACGTTTAGAGCATAATGTTGACTTTTGCCCTCCTCCACATCATTTCCATTTTAATGTACCCCAGGCCTTCGATAATATAGTCCCTTTGGCCCTTCTATCTCGGTGTTATGGTCTTGATTTACTTGAAGGACCTAGATGACAAAGAGGATGACTTCCACCCGTCCACTAGTAGACAGCAGTCTGTACCCTAGAGGAAGGAGGACTTCTAGGAGGTGGTCAGCATTGTCGTGAGAGGAGGCCCTCGAGATGCTGGACACGTGCAAATGAAGAGCAACCAAGGACCAGCCCCTGCATTTCCCCACCAGAGTCTAGGGTGAGCCCAATAAAAACCAAACCAACCAGGGCTTGAGGAGAAGTGTGAGAAGAGGTATGGAAACTGAAGTTTTACTGATGGGAAAACTATGACCAGACAGGTCATGAATTGCCCGGGTTTACACATTAGTGATGGAGAAATGTCTACAACTCTAATAATTCTTTCCACTATACGGTGCTTCACTTTTTTAAATTGGCAATGAGTATTACAAAGCTTATTCTCAATAAATACATTTGAATAATAAAGAGAAGAAATGATATTAGAGAATATGATAGATGAATACCTGCATTTGTCAAGACATTCTCTTCCCAAAGGCCTAATTAGGTTAGAATTTCAAAACATTCTTCATGTGGCTCTCTGATGTGCCTCTACAATATTTTCCTGCTTCCTTTCTTACCCCTCTGAAATGGTATTGCACATGGTCCAGCAGCTGTTATAACCAGGCGTCATATTTTCCTTTTATTTATAATTTTGTAGAAATTCTGATAGAGTCACTCAAACTTTAAGTGCAAAGTCAAAGTAAAAATATTGCTTTTCCATTCTCCATGCTTAATGCTTTCAAATGCAAGTTGTGAAGGGCTCTTTCCATTTGCCTGGTATTTGGTGTCTTATGCATTGAATTTTGAGATCTCATCCAGCGAAATTAAGCATCACCTGGTAGACGGGTGGTTCTCTTCACTGGGATATTGTCCTTGAAAGTTGTGTGAATGATTATTGGAATGCTTCAGACCTCCAGGCTGGATGAGACAAGCTGAGCTCAGATTGATGTGACACACACTCACCCTTCAGTGTTAGGGGGCAGCTTGTGAGCAGTTGGTCTCACAGGGCTGAGTTATTTATATTTTTGATGACAACTCATAATTTCATCAGCTCTTCTTTCCTAAACACATTTATATCCAGAATCCCAGAATCCTTCCTTTCTCTGTTATTTTGTATTGCTTTTGCATTATTTCTTTTGTCATTTTTTTACCTCCTGGGCCCTTGCCGTAAACTCATTTTTTTCATCATTTTTGAACAAAGTACTCTCAGAAGCAAACTTTGTTTTAATGCATAGTTGATTTAGCATACTGTATTTTTACAAAAGTGTAACAAATGTGGAAGCTGCTACAAAGTGTGCATGGCTTCCCATAGGCCTTAATTATATATATCTTTTTATAAGACAAGATGATTCACCAACATAAAATTTTTCAGTGCATAACAATGAGAATAGTAGCCATCTAACTAAATCTCTCTCTGAGGAAGTGATGTCAGATGAAAACATCTAGGTGGGCTCCAGGTGACATCTAGCCCACTCTTTATCTAATTTTCATTTATCTTACTTTAAACAAGGAGGGAAGGGGAGTACTTATTTGTTGTAGTTTACAGAAAACTGTAAAAGTGGCCACCAGTGACTGAGAGAAATATGCTCCATAGAATGAAATAGAATGTATAGAAATAGCAGCTACCTGATGTTCCAATATTCCCCTCAAATATGTTAATAAATAGACTGAAACAAGGCAAAAAATATGTATATACCATGCTCTGTACTAAGAGGAAAATGTTTATAAATGAGGATGACTCCTGGGAGAATGTGCATATAAAGATACACTAGGTGTCAACATTCTCAGGAACTCCTGCTGTCTCCCTTAAGATATGTTCTGACTTGCACCAGTTTTTACCCAATTTGCTCCCACTTTGATCCAAAACACTGTGAACTCACACCCCAGTTATGTCAGTGGCCCAATTTCCTTGCTTCCACCCCTTATTCTTTCCAGTGTTTTATCAAATCAGCACTTACAGTCATCCTTCTAAAATATAGGTCAAATCAGATCCATCCTCAGCTCAAATTGAGCAGTCTCTGTCTCTCAGGGTAGAAGCCTTACAATGGCCTAAAAAGCCTTACTGGATATAGAACCTGTGTTTTGATATTTATGTATCATTGTGTAACAAACCACCCCCAAAGTTAGTAGATACAAAAACAGTGATCATTATATTATCCTCTCCTTGGTTCCGGGGTTAATTGGGCTTAGCTAGGTGGTTCTCTCTCAGGTTCTCTCATGCACTTAGAGTCTGACTGGGCTGGAATCATCTGATGGGCTTTCCCAATTACAGGTCTGACAACTGATGGGCCATCAGTGGTCTGCTAGCTGGAACCTACAAGTAGCCTCTCTATGTGGCCTGCACTTCCCACAGCCTGGCAACTGTGTTTCAAGAGCAAGCGTCCCGAGGAACAGAAAGTAGAAGGTGCCAATTTCTTAAGGTCTGGACCTAGAAACTCACACAGCGTAACTTCAACCACATTAGCCAATCAGTCAAGAGGCCTAGATTCACCGGGAAGCTGCTAGCCTCCACTCTTGATGGGAGGAGTGTCAAAGAATTTGGGAACTATGTTTTAAAACCACCATAGCTGGTTACTTCTCAGACTTTATCCTTATACGTCTTTCCCTTGCTCCCTCAATTCTAGCCACACTCACTCCCTTGCTGTTCCTTGAACACACCAGGCATGCCCCTTCCTTAAGGCCTTTGCACTACTGCTCCCTGCACATCCATAAGCCAAAATGCCCCCCCCCCACACACACACATACTGTCTAAATTCAGTAGTATTCCTGAAAGCTAACTCTAAAACTCCCCCCTTGAAACTGTGCTATTTTCTATACTAGGTTATTCGTTTCTTAAAGAAACTTGATCTTACTCTTCCTTTGGTATGCTTAATGAATCAAGTCATTACTGAGTATAGAGGGAATTGAAGGGTGATTAATCATTGATATTTATAATAATGAGTTAACGGGACAAAAATAACTTTGACTCATAAAAAATAAATTATGTTTGGGATGATGTAGTTAGTAAAGCAAGGGATTAACAATTTAATTTTAGTAAGATTTGGATTAATGAATATTGATATAAAGACAGAATTCCAGTTAATTTAGGGTTAACCAGAAAACAATTTAAAATACTTCTTTTCATAGATTTCTTCAAGTTTCCACTGAAATAAACATATAAAGCTGTATCACAATAGATGAAAATTGTGTCTGGTGTTTATCTTATGTATACTTGAGTATTATGTTCAGGGTTTTTTGCTGGAAAGTGATATGATAGTTTCTTCAAAGTTATATTTTATTTTTGCTATCCTAGAAACTGCCAACAACAAAACATTATAAATGGATGAACATTTTCAGGCTTTTAACAAGGTAATTGAGAAATGCATGCTTTGGTGAAGTATAAAACATAGGAGAGTAACACAGTGTTACGAAAACATCCTTTGATGAAGAAGGAAGGGCTCAAACATAATTATCTGATGTCACCCCTCACGTCCCATTAACCACTAAGTGCTATCTATTCACTCTCCTGAGCACCAGCTCCTTGAATCATGGTGTCATCATTTTGCAGTCCACCATGGTAACAATTTCCTAAATGGTTTCCAAGACTCCCATCTTGCCCGCTTAAGGTCACTATTCACATTGTCACTAGGGTAATATTTTTTAGAACAAAACTGAATCATGCAGTGACACAATTCCTTTCTTAAACCCTTCAATAGCTCTCCATTGGCCTAAGGGAAAGAAAAGTTAAATGCCCAGTGTGACATCTAGTCCTTTTATGGCCTGGCCCCTGTTTCCCTCTTCAACTCCACCTGTCCCCCTGCCTCCACACTCGCCATTCACAATCCACTCATTCTGAAGCACTTGCAGTTTCCTGGGACAGCCACGCTTTTCTTACCTCGGCGCCTTTGCACTTACAATTCCTTCTATCAAAACACCTCTTCGCTCTCCTTTCTTCTTCTGTGGGAACATGTGTAGGTGTTACTATCTGCCCAGTATCTAGTCCTCTCTGTACACATGAATTGGGAATAGTGAACACAGAAAATTATGAGTAAGTCAGATGGTTCCAGACAAAGCAGGACCAAGACCAGGAAGGACTGAACAACATGAGTGGTCACACAGTGCCCAGGTGAAAAGGAGGTCCAACAGTGTGTTGCACTTGACCATTGAGCCTTGGCTAGGCTGAGGCTGGATTCACACTCTCACGCTCTCAAGTGGGAATAAATGAATGTGTATTGTCTCTGGCTTATTGCTAGTAAAGAAGGCCAAGTGCACATGGGGTCACTAGGAAATTCTTCTGGCTGCAATTAATTTGGTGCTTATGACTTGGGATCTTATAGCAAGACAGAGTTGGCAAGCAGTCAAATCTGAGGATTAGTATTCACCTGCTCCTGGAAGACTTTGCTTACCTCCCTCTGGCCTCTCCTTCCCGGACTAGGTTAATGTCCCCCTGTGTGCCCGTGTTAGCCTGTGCTCACCTCTGTAGTAGCATGTTGTCAACTCTATTGTAAATTTCTATTTATTATTTTACTCCCTCCACCTATCTGTATGTTCTTTAAGAACAAGGACTGTAAATAATTCCCCATCACCCAGCACATTCTGTTTGAGTGTGTGTGTCATAAGGCACCTGTCCAACCCCATTGCTATACCTGTCCTCCACAGGAAGGGGATGGGGTCCTTCCACTGCAGCACAAGAGGGGTGCACATAGGAGAATTGCCCTGTGTCAGCTGCCAAGAGAAACCTGCTGGCTGTGGGGAACCAAAGTCCACTATAGAAGCTGATCTTGCTCTATCTCTTCTCTGCGTAAGTAAAGCATTGTTCCATCCAGTGCTTGACTGCATTGTGTTATCCTTGGTGACTCTAATACCAAGATGCACTGGGCAGAGGTATTGGACTTCTACTCCTGGTGGTTGGCACAGTGATGATACTTGCATCCTCCGTGTAGCTGGAGTCCTCCCCTGGGATTGGGAACCTGTGCACAGTGTTCTGCTGGACATTCTGCACCTTATTCTCTCAGGCGGTTGGTATGGGGGCCTGAGTTAATGTAATCTGTATTTTATTTTAGTCTGAGCTTTGCTATACTTTTAGTTAGACTCAGTTCACCACTGGCTTCAGATTATTTGAGGGCAAGATCTTAATCTTTCCTTCAGAAGAAGTCGAGAGGCTAGAAATGCATAGCCCTGCTTCTGATAACAGCGTTGTGATTTGGGAACGATCTTTGGAGGATGCAGTACATTTTTAATACCCTTACTGTAGAATAGATTTTTATTCTTTAAATGGACTTCTGGTGTTTTAAAAATAAATCAAAATCTCTGAGTGAATGCAGGTAAATAAAATTTGGGTGACCAAAGGGTAAAATGTTGTTATGATTACAGTAAGGTAGTATGGCCACCGGGGGAAGATCAGGATTTCTTAGGGTATCTTATGATCTGTCCCAAAGCAAAGTTTATAGCAGATTTCAAGCAATGACAGTCTCTTTGGACTAGGTGTACTACTCAAGGCAATTATTTGAAAAGGGCAATGCATTTGAATCAATAATTTGTTCTAGCCTAGTGCTTCTCAGAATATATATATAATATATATAATACAATTATATATATATATAATACAATTATATATATTATATATATAATACAATTATATATATTATATATATATTATAATAATATATATAATAAAATATAATAAGTAGATCTGAGATGAGGCCTGACATACAGCATTTCTACTCAGCTCCCAAGTGATGCTAACTCTTGGATGACACCTTGAGTAGCAATGATTTAGTCTCCTGGCCCTGAAATCAAAATACCTGACTCCCCACTTGTGGTGGCTAGCTTCCAAGATGGCCCTCAGTGACCTATGCCTCCTAGTATTAACCCTTGTGTAGTTAACATTGTAGTAGGGTTTGTCTGAGTGACCAAGTAAATATGGCAGAAGTGATGGTATGTCACTTTCAAGATTAGGTTACCAAAGGCACTGTGGCTTCTGTCTTGGTTTCTCTTTTTCTATCTGAGATCCCTCACGTTGGTGAATGCTAACTGCCCTATGATGAACATCCCTATCAAGAGCTGACCTGGTGAGGAACTGAGTCCTAAAGCTAATTGACGTGCAGAACTAAGTGAGATTTAAAGCGGATCCTCCAACCCTATTGAAGCCATTGACCATACAACCCTATTAAGTACGACCTCATAAGAGACCCTGAGCTAGAAGCGCCCAAGGAAGCTGCTTCTGGATTCCTGACCCTCAGAAACTGTTAAATAATAAAAGTTTATTATTTTAATTTGGGAAGTAATTTCTTATGGAGCAATAGATAAATACAAGTTGCTTAACTTCTCTATTTTAAACTCAATAGTGTCAGAGGATTTTAGAGAAACTAGATCAGTACCGTTCACTTTGGGTGCTTTAGTGAGTCAAATTGTGTCACCTCCCCTCCCCCTAAATATGTTCAATTCCTAACCCCTGGTACCTGGGAATGTGACCTTACTTGGAAATAGGGTTTTTGTAGATGTAATCAAGTTAAGATGAGATCATTCAGGATTAGGGTGGTCTCTAAATCCAATGACTGGTGTCCTTATAAGGAGAGACACAGACACACAGGGAAGAAGGCCATGTGACGATGGAGGCAGAGACTGGAGTGATGTGGCTGCAAGCCAAGGAATGTCAGATTGCCAGCAACCCTCGGAAGCTAGGAAGAGGCAGGGAAGAATTCCTCCCTTTCAGGGCTTTCAGAGGGATCATGGCTCTGATGACACCATGATTTTTGAATTCCCGCCTCCTGAACTGTGAGATAAATTTCAGTTGTATTAAGCCACCCAGTTTATGGTAGCTTTTTATGGTAGGCTCTAGGAAACTAATAAAGATGCACATTAGAATGATCTGTGAAACATCTAAAAATATACGTGCCAGGTTCCCATTGAAGAATCTCAAAGAAATTTGAGATTCTTATTAATATATACCTGGGGCTCAGATATGTATGTTTTAACTCCAAGGTTTATTATAATGCACAGTCAAGCTTGAGAATCACTGGAAGAGATGATTTTGAAGTCCTACCTCTAAAATTCAATGACTTCAAGTTCTGGTGGACTATTCTAAAAGAAAAAAAAATAATATATTAATTTATAGCCTACTTTGATTATTCATGCAGACACATGATAGTCATTTGCATTGTTTGCATGGATACATGCATAAACTGTTTGTACATAGACACTCTGGGTGTTGAGTTGTTCACATTAAATTGTTTTTTTTGGAGTTAATATCAGTTTTAAAGACAACTACAGTTAAATATTTAACAATTTATAATTATCCCAAACGAGGACAGCATGTGGTTTTGCTCCTATAAGTGCTCTGTGAAGAATGACTGCCTGTATTTTGCTGCATTTTTGAGGTGTGTGATAAAGTGGAAAATTATCAGGATTTGGCTCTTCAGTTTTTGCTAAAATAATTACTGAAAAACATTTGATCAGATGCTGGATATAAATACATTTCACAAACTCAGATATTTGGAGATCTTTGGTGGATTCTGGGCACCATTTGTAGAGATATATTTATGATGACCTCAGTGAAACAATTATTTTGTACTTTCCAAGGTCAGTGCAGTGAGGTGAATCTCTCCTCAAAAAACACCATAACAACATGGAGTCTGAATGTCATAGTTTTTGCCTGGCAGTAGGAGGCCAAACAAGCTCTTATTCTTATACAGCCAGAGACTCAGCAGTCATAAATTACTTCCAAAACAGTTCTGCTCTTCTTTTTCTGTTCTCTACTGGCAGTGCCCAAAGCACAGGAAGCAAAATTTCCCTACTGAAAATAGAGATTCTAAAATTTGTTTCTGTGACTTATAAAAGAAGAGGTGATGCCAATAGGATATGGCCACATGGATCCCAGTACATTTGGTGAGAGCTTGGTGAGAAAGGCTGCCACTTCCACTGCATCATCAAATATATCCAAAAGGAGGATTAGCCTAATTGACAAGTACCATTCTTGGGGAATTAAATTTAGAACTGCTATCACTTCACACTCAGAGTAACACAGGTAAAGTAAGGTGAGTATACACAGAAACATTGAAAAGTAGAAGATTGTGTTTCTAACATCAGATGCCTACCAGAGGGCAACTTCAGATTTATGGTGATGTCTGCATATTCAAGCAGAAGGAGCCAGCATGCAGCAGAAGATATGATTCACATGTGGGCTTCAATTAAGGCTATCAAATAGCAACAAGGGAACAAGATACAGGGGTAGGAAGGCAATTAGAACTTACTCTTAACATTTGTTAATTGCCAAACTTTATCAAGAGCAGATGGTAGGTGAGCAGGAATTTTGGGGAATAGCCACCTTTTTGACATTATCTCTAATTAAGAAGGCTTTCTCAGTTATCAGAACAAACTTTGAAATCATTGTATTTTTCCCAGGTCAATATTAACTCAGAAGGTGTAATGAAGTCTGTTCCCCTTCTGTCTATCATTTACTCTAGCTGCTTCCATCTGTTCTAAGGTGAAAAGATGAACTTTTCAATGATTCTAGTCCAGGCTGCACACTCAGGGGCCCCCAATGACTCATGAGTGTTACTTCTCATTGGATAAGTTTTAGGAAAAAACTGCCCTAACTGCACATTGAGACAGAACTGGAAGGGTGTAAACGGGTTCTGACATGTCAGAATGCCATTATGTCATAACAAGGGAATTTCATTCAAAACAATGAAACAAAACATTGCTATTCAGCATTCAGCTTGAATGCAATACTGTTGTGGAAGAAGGAAACCATCCCAGGCCAATACAAGACCAGTGTAGACCAGTTGAAGACTTGTGTATACCTTTTCATGAATCCTATTCTTGGCAGACTCTAGGTTAAGAGAATAACTCTGCCTAAAGGCTCTTTTCTTAAATGTCCCTAATATGCATATCTGTTAAATGCCTCTGGCAAATATACCCGGTACAACATGATCACTTTGACAGCTTCTCTTTTCATAGAACATTTGTCAGCTACTCTATGGCAGTGATTCTCAAAGTGTGGTCCTTAAACCAACAGCATCAGCATCACCTGGGAAGTTATTAGGAATGCAGATTCTCAGGCCTCACCCCAGATCCACTGAATCAGAAACTCTCAGAAATCTGAGTTTTAACAAGCCGTCCAGTGTTTCTGATGGAAACCAAAGTTTGAAGCTATGATATTAGGAATACACACCGGTTACTGTGTGATGCCCTGTACCATACTAGATACTTTATAAGCATTATGTCAGTTAATCATCACAATAACCCTGTGGCACAAGTTTTATCATTACTTCTACTGTGCAGGTCAAGAATCAAAGGTTTCTCAACTGTAAAGTAACCTGGCCAAAGTCCCAGAGCTAAGAAGTGAGAGACAGATTTCTAACCACATTCTGACCAGTCTAAAGCTCATACTCTTAAGAATACTCTGAAGAATATTCAAGCAGAAATGAAGAAGATAAGAACTTCCCCAATTTTGTGCAAAGATACACTGTAGGGATATAGAAAAGTCAACCATAGGCCCAAAATAGAAAAGGCTACATAAAACTTTTCAAAGAAACAAGGCTCTGGGGGACAGCAATTGACCCAATGGTGAAAAAAATGACCTCCTTATAGATGTAAAAACTCCTGTATTGTGGAATACAATAGCTGTACTCCATTTTAAAACATGATTTAAGGCTATGTTGATAAATGTTTTCCAAAATCTCAGTTGGGAAGCAACTAATCTGAAACATAAATAATATAAGTCATAGTTTTGGAAATGGTGGCAGATGGCTCCTGCATCCCATCCTCCTTCCGTCTAATGACCACAGGAAGGTTAGATGTAGTTCAGCTTCCTTCAGGACCATCTTCACACATTGTATTTCAATGCTAAACATTCAATTAAAAAAAAAGTTGATGAAAGCATGTAAAAACCAGTTCAGTATTTGTTTTTTGGATACGTGTCAAGGAAATGTTGACTATATTATTCAATATCTCTCTAAGGACCCAGATTAAATATGACTTTAATGCAACTTTTCCATAAAGGTGATTCATGGGAGTCATTAATTCTGCAAGATTTTAGTGTGTCTTCCAAAAAACATTGTTCTGCTGTTGAACAGGTCTGCAAATACTAGATTATACTTAGTAATACTTATGTCTTCATCATACATCTTGGAGCCTTTAGCATGCTAATGTGCTTTGTGAATTTCCAAAGAAGTTATAACATGGGTAAAGTTCCCCAATTCATTGAACCATGGAACCTTTTTTTGGATGATCATTGTGAGAGACTAGAGTTCTCTGGAATAAGTGCTAGGACATATTTTTGTAATTAAATACCAGGGGAAATGTCTTCCTAGAGTATCACTGTGCTCCACTTTTGCCCCATGTTCTGGAACTCAGAATCAAGTCAGATATTCAGTTGTACAAAGCATTAGCATAATGTGCAGGAAAAGCATGGACTCCAAAGCCTGTCTATGAAGGACTGAAATTCCAATTCTACCTCTCAGTAGCTGAGTGACTCTAGCAAGATACTTAAGCTTTCTGTGTCCCAGTTCCCTCAACCAGAAAATGTCATTTTTTAAAGAAGAGCAACCTTTTGAAGTTTTTTTAAAGATTAAAATTTGTGAAGGGCTTAGAAGAGTAGCTGGCATATATATATATTTTTTAAGATTTTATTTATTTATTTTTTCCCCCAAAGCCCCAGTAGATAGTTGTATGTCATAGTTGCACATCCTTCTAGTTGCTGTATGTGGGACACAGCCTCAGCATGGCTGGAGAAGCGGTGCGTCGGTGCACGCCCAGGATCCGAACCCAGGCTGCCAGCAGTGGAGCGCGTGCACTTAGCCGCTAAGCCACAGGGCCGGCCCTGGCATATTGTTAAAACTACATAAGCATTTGTTAACTAGCAAGTAAGCTAACTATCATGGCTAAAACTGTTGCTTTCTCTTGATCCAGATCTTGCTTGTCAGCATTTATTTCTCTATTATTAATTTTAAAGTACCCAAGTAACTTGTGGGTGGCATACTTTTTTGGAATTACATAAATGATAAAAGAGCATATTTCAAAAAGAAGCAGATGGGGTAAAAAGGAACTTTCTAAATAAACCTGATCAGGCAGTGTTTCTGAAAACAGTTCAGGGAAATAAGTGCTCTCAGTTTAATGTGAATATGGTTAATGGAGACATTCCAGAGGATCTCCTTGGTCATTGGTAGGTGCCAGCTTTGTGACACTCCTCCAGACTTAGTATCACCTAACTCCATTTGCTCAGATCTTAGTTTCCCAGGAAAACTTTCCTACCGAGATAAACAGTTATTGTGGGGAATATTCTATTCCTCTTAGCATTTTGGTTTATCTTTACTCTTTTCCGACTTTGGGTAGTGTAAATTAATTTGCCAGGGTTTGAGCACCTTCGGTGAGTTGATAGAGGTGTTCTGTTACACTGAAAACGGTGAGAAGTAGAACAAGTCACAGAGGAGGCTGAAGCAGAAGCAACGCCCGTGAGCAGGAGACATGGTCTGGATTACACTGGTGAGTCGGCTCTGCTTTCATTCCTCGGGCTGGCACAGGCTCTGTCTGCCAGAGGGCCGCGCTTTACAAGTAGATCTCGTGATGAAGGCATGTTATTTGAAGAAATGGAGAAAAGGTGTTTGCTGCCTAACAAAAGTACAGTTGTGAGACAATAATTAAGTCAAGACGGAGACCAGGTTTGGAACCTGCCAGGGTTAATGAAGATTTATTCACTAGTGACATTTGATCAGATCTACTGGGTGGATTCTCAGATTTCATTAGTTAAAGACACAAAGCGGTCTGTCTGATTAAAGAGAGGAAAAACAGTAGGGAGCACCCATAAATTACTACAGCTCAATTAGGTGCAGACAGTTTAGTGAGTGTTTATTACTAATACAAAGGAAGATTTTCCAATTAGATTAAAAGGTTTTGAAAACAACAGTTATAGGCACAGTGATTTAGACTGATTGCTAGAATAATGCATTGTGAGAAGCTTTATTGATTAAAAGTAAACTGATAAGTTATGTAGTGTTCATTGTTTATCAGTAGAACCCCTGCTGTGAGGTACAATTTCCCTCATAAGATCAATGAGAGGACTGAGCTAATTTCTTCTTGCCCTGAAAATTGATAAGAATATAAAGGGCAGTGAAATCACTGCTGAAAATACCAGCATGATTTATTCAGGTTAATCATCAAGAAAGTGACATTGCATAAATCATTGGGAATTTGCCTTGCCAGGCTGGGCCCTTCAGGCTGGTTTCATTGTCATAAGTTGGGCCAAAGAAAGAGAAAAAGAAGCCTAGGATTTAATAAGACAGAGCCTTTAGCCCACTGAGCTGCCATAAGCTATTCTAAAACCTAGAAATGGCAAGAAATCAAAGGAAAGTTGCAAAGACATCTTATCTGATAGTGACCACTAGAATTTATGACATTAATTTGGTGGGATGAAGCCTAAGATGCAGGCTGATAGTTCACGTTTCCCTTTGTCTTAAAGTACCCATATGACTTCCAAGAGTGCTGAACAAGCTGGAAATCCGAACTGCACCCCCTACCCCCGCCACCCCCCATTAGGCCAGAGGTCTTGGAGTAAGCATTTTCTTGGCCACAAACTGCCACTTTCTCACTATGTGTAATTAAATATTGTAGAGAAGAAAGGCCTATTCCCTAGGTTCTTCTGGCTGGTCTAACAATTAAATTGACATGAGATAGAACAAAAGGAGAAAATCAAACAAATTTAATAACATGTATGCATGGGAGAAACCCAAGGAAACTGAGTAACTTGCCAAAAGGGCCAAAGCCACCACCTTAAATACCATCTTCAACTAAAGACAGAGGAGGATGTTGGGGTAGTGGTTTGGGACTTCAAAGGGGAGGATGGCAATTCACATGGAGATGGAAAAGCAAATGTTTGGTAAACAAATGTTTACCACGCCTTGCAAAGACAGTGGCACATGGGGAGGACTTCTATCAAATGGGCCTTGCTAGGGTCCTCCCTGTCTACCAAACCTAGTTTACATTATACTATAGTTATCTATGGTGATAGTTCCTTTCTGGAACAGGCCTTCTATCTTGAATTCTTTTAGGCAGTTAGAAGGAAAGTCGAAGTATTTTCCTGAGTCTTTCGTTCTTAAAAATAAGCCAAAGAGATACATTTTGGGGGTGGTAAATTCTGATCCCTCACAATATGAAAAGAAGGAAAAAAAAGCAAAGAAATGATAGCTGAGTCTCTGGATTCTGCAGATGCAAGCAATACTAATGTAGGCTACATGTAGATATTACAAAAATTCTGCATAAAGAATTTGATAAACAAACACCCTTTCCCTTAAAACTCTCGTTTGCAAAAAGTAATTTAGAGATGAGCAGTCTCCCTTTTTCATTTCCTTATTGAAGAATCCTGAATTTTCCTTCTGATAGATTTGCCCTTTGTGGTTCTATTCTTTCTCATTCACTTTTTCTAACTTTGACTTTCCTAACTGAAATTTTGAAGCTAGAAGCAGAAGTTTGAAATATCCAAAGGGCAGAATAAGACAACAAACTAGCACTCCATCTGTTGTGACATTTAGTATTTGCTTTTCCTGAGAAACTGCTTAGTGAATCAATTTTCTATTAGCCTTAACTCTTCATTCACGTGGTGCACACACATCTATTTCTCCTGAGTGTGGAGTCAGGCGGGCTGGTTTGAATACCTGCACTGCTCTTCCCAGCTGCATGTGTGTGACATTGGATTTGTTTCTTGATGTCTCTAACCTCGGTTTGCTTGTCCATATGATGGAGATAATAGTCTTTAACACATATGATTGTTAAAAGGAATATCTGAGAGAACATATGTAAAGTGCTCCCCACAATAGCTGGTACATAGGAAGTACTCAATAAATGTGAATTTTCTTATTTGTATTTTTAATGGTTTTTTGTAACTACAGTGTATAATGATTTATTGATGCAATGTAAACATGCTCCAATCTTTCACAGCATATCTAAAATTTTCAGCATTAAACTAACTCTGACTGTATTTTCCTACGTAAGAGAGAAAAACATGTACAGAGGCAGAAAATTCCCTTCTCATTGCTTTTAAAGTGAATGTTCATAAGAGAAAAGATGCAACACTCCTCTAATCTGGCCCACACGCCCAGGGGTTTAGAGGTTAGACTAATGTCAAATGAATTGAATATACTGCCTGAGGAACCAGCATCTTTCAAGGGATCAATCTAGGTAACCAAATGCACTGTCACTTTGCACTAGCTAAACAATCACTTTAAGCAGACAGAAATCAGTGATCAATAAAAGATATTAGTTAAACTAGCCTGTATTATTTGTATATGAAGAAAAGAAAGGAAAAAAAAAAAAAAAAAAACTATGAACAGAAGCCAGCAGAATATTGAGAACCAAAGACCCTGACTAGAGATCATAAAAAAAAGGCCGTTATTCACGTACTAAGTACATGAGCATGGTGCTAAGTAAGTGATTGTTTCCTCCTTGGAAGCTGTGAGAAACCATGGAGCACTCCATTACTGGCTCCCTGGAAGTGTATATAACCTAGGTCAGCTGGACGTCCTACCGAGCACTGGGTGTCAACACATTGTTTGGCCTTGATAGTAATCATTTTTCAGGGAAATAAATGTCTTGCAGAAAATGGCCTAAGTTTCTCTCCACTAATGACTTCTACCTTCAAATGGAGATATTTGACTTACGAAATAAAAACAGCATGTTGGTTTCATCTCTGGTTCCCAGTAAATACCTATTTAGATTCTCAGACATTGCAGAAGAGCCATCCAGACCATATTTATGGAGATTTACTCTTTCACAGAGAATGCTGAGTTGCCACAGACTCTTCAGATGTCTGCCCTAACAATACTGGGGTCTGAGAACACAACGAGGCTGTGGACAACCAATTTTGCTCTGAAATGCATTTGATTCCATTTCTAATATGCATGTTGAAATAAAACAAGTAGGCTTATACCAAAAATCACTAGCAATCTGAACAATAAATTTAGAAACTAGCAGTTACATTCTATCATCGAATCCTGTCCACGATGCCTTTGAAATAGTACAAACATCTATTCTCTTGTTCCTATTTACAATTTTCATTTTTGTCCTGTGCCACATTTCTTCTAAACTATAGCAATTATCTCAGAAATGACTGTACTGCTTCTGTTTTCTCTTTATTCAAATCTGTGATCCTAAAATCTTTTGTAAGCCACCATTTGCTGAGCACTTACCATATGTCAGACATAGTGGTGAAGGCTTGACACACAGAACCTTGTCTAATCCTCACAGTCACCCTGCGAGTTAGGGGGTGACAATGTGGATTGGCTCCTTAACATTTAATCTAACTTCTTCCCAGTGTGCCATCCTGAGCTCAGATGTGGGAAGGCTACACACCACATTCCCCAGACACATTGCCAGCCAAGGTTTCATTGCATCATTCATATGCATTCATGCAAACCTTGAATCAGAATTGAGTGAAGTCGAGAGAGATACAGAAGAGGAAGTGTCCATTTTCTGCTGTAAACTGTAGCAGAGATGGCATGAGTCTTGACCTGAGAGATGTACTTGTGATTTCTCCATACAGCAGATCTGTATGGAGATATGATCACGGCAGGAGCAGCAGCTGCCATGGTGGTCCAGTTCTGCAGTGTGGCTTTGGACATCATTTTTAAAAACTCAGCATGAAGACTGTTCTGTTCAGTCTAGTCAATTCTTCCAAAGCCCATTTAACATTCTGTAGTAACTCTCTCCATGCTTAAACTAGTCACAGTGGATTATGGTGACTGCAAATGAGCACTAAACTCCATAGGTAAATATATTCCCACTGTACATTTGAGACAGAGTAATTAAATATCTGTTAAATCTATACAGATAGTAAGTAATAGTTTAGCAATCAAATCCAGGCCAAACTCTCTGAGACCATGCTTTTAACCACTATGATATAAAGTGTTGCACTTTCCTATTCCATTCTCTCCTTGTAAACTCCTTACCGCTGACAAGATGAGGTCCACTTACATTTACTTGTGACCAAAAGCCATTTTTAGCCTACCCCAAGCTCCTGTCTTGTTTTTTTCCCTCCCTCAATTCACTGTACACCCCAGTCATGCTGAAGTGACTGCTGGCCTTGCCCATCTACATCGTTTTTCACCCTAATTCTTTCATCTGGAATTTTCCCCATTCACTTAACTTACTCAAATTGTACCCATAGCTTGGAGAATTTACTCCCAAACTATCTATGCTTCTAAGAAAATTGTAGTGCATAATGATCCTTTCTTTTTAATTTTGTGTCACTTATAGTATATCATGGCTCTGATAATTAAACACAGGGTGACTTATATCTCACTTACCACTATCTTAGGCATTAAATTCTCTAACTCATGTCCATTTTATCTTCGTGGCTAGATCAGGAGGTTTTTGATAACTGGGCTTTCTCTTACAGTTTGCTGAATCCTCCTCACCAACATAGATATCCAGGTGACTTGCTTCTTTTATTTCTATAGTAATTTTAAGGTGATGGTTTTCAAGCTGTAGCTCTCATGAGGATTCCCTGGAAAGCTTCTTAAAACATGAATTCCTGGGCCCCATCATTAAAAATTCTTATACACTAGAGCTAGGATCTGAGAATTTAATTTTTAATCAGCTCCCAGGTGATACAAATGCTGCTAATCCTGGAACTACATGTTGGCACTGTGGTGAGTAAGAACAATGGTAATTTCTATAAAATTCACAAATTCTTTTCACAAATACCATTTCATTTAATCCCCACAATAGCTCTCAGATTTCTAGTATTACCTTCATTTTAAAAATTAAGACAGCGTATGTATGAAATTTAAATGATTCTCTCTGGTCACACTGCTAGCAAGTAGCAGAGCCAGATTTCTAATTCAGGCCCATTAAGTCCAAATTCCATTCTTTACGTTGACATCATAATGCCACTCTCCTCTCTTGAAACTTGAAAATAACTTATAGTAAATAATTTTTGTTATAATTTTTATTTCTTGCCATCATGGAGCTCAGAAGTAAAATTTTCTTGTTCTAGGGTAGATTGATTTAATAATCCTTGGTTATACTAGTTTGAGGTTAACTGAATGAATAAAACAACAGTTCTGTACAACTCTGGTCAAATGAAAACTTTTACAGAAGAAAAAGGAAAATGGAAAGGAAACAGAAAGCAAGCATATATCCACATCTCCCTGCTGGTCCAGAAGATTCCAGAAATATGCATATATGAGTAAACACTATTTTGGTTTCAAATGACAGAAACCCAAATCAAACCAGTTTAAGCAAAGAAGGGAAATGTATTGGTCCACAAATCTGGGTGGTTGAGCTTCAGTTAAGGTTGTATCTAGGTGCTTAAAGAATGCTACTAATATTTTCTTTTTCTCTTCAACTGCCAGAAATTCTTTTCTCTGGTCTGGAGAGTTCAGATAAGCTATATCCTCTTCATGGTCAGAGGGTCACCAGTAGCTCTGGTGATGGATCTTAGTATTTCATAAACCCCATAGAAAAGAGAGATTGTCTTTCCCCATAGTTTCTGTCACAGTTGTCTAGCTCACAACTATTGGCTCTGTTTAGCTCAGCCTGATTCATATATCCACCAGAGAACCAAGCATTGTGACACTTTAAAGCACAGAATACCCAATTGAGACATGGGGACTGAAAATGGTTGAACAGTAACTTAAAAAAATTGGGGAATTATTACCAGAAGAACCAGAAAGTTTTCCTAAGTAGGAAGAAACAAAAAATGTCTAACAGACCACTAACATTTGGGTATAAATTATGGGGAAGGTAATATGAATCTGAATATAAGGAAACATTATGTTGGTTTGGGGAGTTTGAAGAGATTAATCATGCAGGTGGATAAAAGTATGCTGATTAGATGTTTGTCAAAGAGCTTTTGATGAGGGCTATTAATATTAGTCATTTCAAGATTATAATTATGTTTTTCTAGGAGATTAGAAACAATAACAACAACAAAAACATAGCTGGAAATAAAAGGGCACATCTATGGAGACAAAAATACTAATACTGGTGTTTTTCAGGTATTAGAACTAGGATTGGTCTTTGTGACTGTATTACATTTCAAATTATTTTCTCCCTCCTTCCCTGTTAGAAGATTATGCATTTCTACCTTGTATCATGTGACCTGCAGTAACTTTCTATGGAAAGAGTATACTTCCCAACCTCATGGCACCATGCTGGTCCAAATGAGTTGGTTCAGGCAATGGAATTTGAGTAGGAATGAGAATATGCCCCTTTTGAGCAAAAGCTTTAAGAGACTTTGCATACTTTGGTTTGATCTCCTTTCCTCTGTTACAAGAATAGCATGTTCCAGATAGTGCCTTCAGGCTCTATTTTTAGCCTGCATTCTGGAATAAGGAAGAAATGTGGGGCAGGAGCAGAACTACTGCAACAAGTAGTGGATACAAAACAGGAACAAGTAAAAAAGCAAAATAAAAGCACAGGAAACCTTTGTTCTTACAAGCTAGTTGAGATGTTTGGGAGGGTCATTTGTTACAGCAACCTACCTAGAAAAAAGTTGACACAGTTTTATAGTCTTACGTAAATTTTGTTGAACGACCTTCAGAAAGGCCTGCATTGTTTTCCCTTCAATTTGCAGACAATACTAAGCCATTTTGAATTAAAAAAACGAAAACAAGTAAATTACTTGAGTGTTTGCTAAATCTCAGGAATTATGCTAATAGCTCTACCAACTTTATTTTCAGCATCTTATGTAGTCCTCTCTGAAACCCTGTTACAGATATTATGAATCTCTTCACTTGTAAGGAAACTCACCTTCCCAAGGTCATAGACCTTCTACCAGGCAGGCTCGGATTAAAACCCTTGCTTCAGGCTGCTGGCTTTCAAGCATTTATGAATTTTGGAGTGAACAGGTGATATATAACACATGTATGTGGTAATCCAAAAAACAGTAGTGGAATTGAGGATCCTAAAAATGTAGAAATTACTCTAGAAAGGGTAAGAAAGAGCACCTGTAATACACCTGAGTAAAAGCAATTGGTACACTATAGACATTGAAAGTAAAAGCTGAAAGGAGATGTGACTGAATCTAGAAAGCCATGAAGAGTGTGAAAAACTGAATGTGGCTTCAAATATAAATGTCAGACTATAATGAGTTATTATTTCTTGTTGCTTAAATAAATTTAATTTAGATTTAATGAAATTGTGTTATGGGTTGAATAATGTGCCCCCCTAGCCCCAGATTCATATGTTGAAGGTCTAACCCCTAGTACCTCAGAGCATGACCTTATTTGGAAATAGAGTTGTTGCAGGTATAGTTAGTTAAATTAAAATGAGGTCATATTGGAGTAAGGTGGGCCCCTAATCCAATATGACAGGCATCTTTTTTTATAAAAAGGATAAATTTTGACACAGACATGCACACAGAGAAAATGTCATTGTACCTGGTGGCCAGATAGCCATTAATGATTAGGTAGCTGGTAACTAAAGTTTTTTTTCCAGGCAGTTATTCATTGTAGCCTTTAGTTATTTGCCCATGCATTGTTAGCTGTGCTGCTTAGTCTTAAAAGTTATGTAGGTAAGCAATATATTTTCAGACTCTCACTAGGTTCCTTATATATAACATCTCTGATGCTTGGGTCACCATGGTAATGGGAACTTGAGTTGTTTTTCAGGAATTGAAAGTTGACTCCTTGTCCAGTTCTGGCCAGTTGAGACCACTGACCCATCAACTGGGCCTGCATGAATGTCTGGCAGGTGATCCTTTGATGTTAGGGGGGCCGAAAACTCCACCCTCAGATCATGCTAATGCCACAATTTTGTGAACATGCATCCTATAAAGAGCCATGAAGCTCGACTATGCTTGTGCAGATCCTCGATTACCTCACTTCTCCTTACCTCCAATCATCTGTCCCCACACTTCAGACCACACTGCCCATCTAGCCTATAAATACCCCTAGTCCCCATTTTTGGAGAGGCAGACTTGAGTCTTGTTCTCCCATCTCCTCGCTTGGCTGCCTTGTGAATAAACACTTTCTTTGCCACAAATTCATCATCTTAGTGATTGGCATACTGTGTGGCAGGCAAAACGAGCCTCATTTGGTAACACCACGCAAAGATGAAGACAGAGATCAAGGTGATGCAACAGAAGCTAATGAAGGCTGAAGAGTGCCATCAAACCACCAGAAGACAGAAGAGAGGAACAGAACAGAGTCCTCCCTCATGGCCCTCAGAAGGAACCAATCCAGCCCACAACTTGATCCTGGTTTTCTAGCACCCAGAACCAAGAGACAATGTCTTGCTGTACCCACTTTGTGGTACTTTGTTACAGCAGCCCAAGAAAACTAATACAAATTGATTATTAACTTAGAAAATAAGTTGTAAACTTAAAGATTACACATCACTACAAAGTGATAATAGTCAATTCATCAATAGGATAAAAAGAAATATGTATAAATTCACATTCATAAAGTTACAATGAGCTGTGAATTATGATATGTTCATGCTTCTAGTCCTTGAGGCTGACTTCAGAGGGAGAACCTGATAGACAGCATGATAAGATTTTAATGTATTACCTCAAAGGGATAAACATTCAAGGTTACTTCAACAATTATGTATAAAACTGGGATGATTTTCTGGATTGAATTTTTAGTATTTCCAAAGATTGTCTAATATCTCCTTGTAAGTTTTTAGTTACTTTAAAAATGTAGGTGTAGTGGGAAGGGCAGTACTTTGGCCTCATGTGGAAATAGTATATTCTTTCATGCCCTCTAGCATTCAACTGAAAATGGTGCCCTGATGGACTGAAAGAGTTAATATACATCCCAGATGCCTAACTTACTCCCTGGGAGTATATTACTCATTGGCGGGACAAGGTCATTCTTCATTTTAACCATCACCATAGCATTTTATATTGTCAAGTGCTTGTGGTTTTGCAATCCTTAAAATCCCCTGATGAAGTAAAGGGGATGACAAACAAAATTATGTCTGATTTACAGACTAGGGAACTGGGAATCAGGCAAATGACAAAGCCATCATTGGTGAGGACCATCCCAGAAGGCATGAGCTCCTGCCTGGGTCTCTGCTTATCACGTGGAGCACAGGAATAAACCTAAGGGATATTAGCCATGCATGCAGTTCTTATATTTCTTGGAACTGTAGCTGCCCACACAAGCCGATTCTTGGCAGCAGCCATCTGTCAAAAAAACAAAAGGTACAAAGAAAGTTAGAAATACAAATTGTGTGCAGTGTGTTAGAACTTTAGATATTCAGGATTAAAGATGTCTGCAAAATCAAAATGGAGCACACTATAACTTCCAAAACAGTGTCAGGAAGACTGAGGACACTCTTTACTATTTGCCACTATTTTGACAGATCCAGTTAAAAGCATCAGTGGAGGCATGTGCGGGGGCCAGGAGAGACAAAGCTTAGAAAAAAATACAAAGAAAAAATATTCCATTACTTAGGATAATTTCAACTAAAAATCCATATTAATTTGACAAAAAACACTATTTCTACTTTGTCACTTAATTATGAGATCAAACCATGACTTGGCATTTATTCCAACAAGCATGTCTTACCTACTCTTGCAGTATATAAACTTAGCACTCGTCAAGTTATTGCCTGTAAAACAAAGCCAGTCTTTTTGTTGTGAGTGTTCTGGGGATGTCCTTTCATATTCAAGCCCACAACCTAGGATCCCAGTTCTTGAAAACAGATAAAAATTTCCCAGTGAAATATCCAAAAGAGTCCTTAAGAATAAGTCAACATTTGAGTCTCAACTGGAATCTTGGGCATTGGCAACAAGGTCAGAGTGGCTGGCTGATTCTCTAATTTCTCAAGTTGAATGTTGGACATTTCATGCCTGCCTCAAGCTCAATCCTAAAATACAAGCAGCTAGAGCGGATGTAATTCCATGTAATTTAATGTTTACTTGCTTTTATTTTAGAAAGTTTGAAATGTTCTAACCCATTTTCCTGCTGCCAATCAAAGGTCCAATGTTGCCCTGATATCCCATTGATTCTAAAATCAATGACTATGCTGCCAGTGCTTAGACAGCATAACTGCTCTTTCAAAGCAAGCTGCTGGGTAAAGACGGCCCTTCTGAATTTGATCAATTTTTACCACAATAAGGCAGAAGAGTTAAGAATCAGTGTGATGACCTATTTATATTGATGTTACTCAGGTCTAGGGCTCTTCTGGCACAAAGACGTACAAATAGAAATTACAAATTTGGGAGTAACAAGCATGGAAACAGCTGCCACAAATCTGTGACACAGAATAAACAAAAACCTATTTTAGTGATTTTACAATTCAATAAAATGAACACATAATTGGACTTAATTGTATGATCCAAATAACACTCCTTAATACAATTATAGAATTTCTTTCTTTGGTGGCAAGATCATAGTATCTACTGAGCTAAGTAACTTTCTAAGAGACGAAGCAAAATAATTCTCATTATATGCTATCACATGTAGTAAATGAGGAAGAGTCCTCAGAAATTATTTCACTTGGGTTTTAAGATAAAATTCCACTTGTTACAAAAATTTGGAAAGAAGTTTCTATTTTAATGAGAAATTAAACTTCAAAAGAATGTACGTGATTCATTTTGTGGGTTCTTTTTTTTCATAAATCATTTTTTTATTGTGGTAAAATTCACATAACATAAAATTCACCATTTTAATTATTTTAAAGTGTACAGTTCAGTAGTATTTGTATATTCACAGTGTTGTGCAACCATCATCACTATCTAGTTCCAGAATACTTTCATCACCCCAAAAAGAAGCTCCACACCCTATTCACAAACCGTGATGTAGGAGAGGAAGAGAATTCCTCTATCCTCTAGGTCCTTCTGGCTGGGCTATGAATTAAATTCATATGAGACAGAATAACAGGAGAAAATCAAACAAAGCTTTATAACATGTATACAAGGGAGCAACCCAGGAAACTGGGTAACTCAGCTAGCTGGCCAAGGTTGTCATCTTAAATAGCACCTTCAGCTAAAGACAAAGGAGGATGTTGGGGGTAGTGGTTTGGGACTTCAAAGGGGAGGAAGGAAATTCACATGGAAATGGAAAAGAAAATGTTTGGTACACAGAACTTTGATAAGGATGGGCTTAGCAAGGACCCTCACAGAGTTACCTATGGTGAGGGCCTGTTCTGGGGACAGGCCTTTTATCTTAAATTCTTTTAGGCAGTTAGAGGGAAGGCCAAAGTATCTTTCAGAGTCTTTTGTTCTTAAAAATAATCAAGCCAAGGCAAAGAGACACATTTTGGGGTGGCCAATTCTGATCCCCCACAGTTCTGCCTTTGAAACTGAGAAGTTTCATAGTCCTTTTGACACTTTAAGAAGTTTCATAGTCTAAAAGCTGAGTTGATAGATTGTTCCATCTCACTGAACACGTTTCTTAGTCCTAATAATAGATCAGTCCAGTTAAATTCATTTCAGGAGGTGGTGATGCAGATGGGCTCCCAAAGTTAGGCCTATATTGCAGAAGCAAGAAATCAGGTATTTAATAAGAAGAATTCCTATGGAAACAAAAAGAAAAACAAGGTTAATGGTTGGAGCAAATTATAAACCTGTTTCTGAGCTCAGGGGACAGCCAGTCAAGAAGATTTCTTTTGAAGCATCTTTTTCAGCTTGAAATGTTTCTGATGATGTCACCGAGTGTTCAGGTATCCTTTTGAGTGGGCTTACACAGCAACAGGCATGCTATCATGGTGATCTCTCTTAAGTTTATATCAAGTTGTTTAGCTTCAGTTTGCAGGGCTTCAGGAACAAGGGTGGTTTCAGTTGTCAATGATTTCAAATAAAAATGATGTAAAAAATTGAAAATGTTAGTTTGGAGCTTTATAGCCAGATATTTCAGGAGACTAGAAGAATTCAGGATCCAGTCCAGTTTACAGGTAGAAAACAAAACCTCAAAGACAATTAACAGAACTAGGATCTAATATCCACAAATGTGTACTACAGTTTTTACTAAAATAATTTTTATCTCTAAAATCACCCTCATTTTTACCAAAGATAGCCAAATTAAGACTAACTAGTTTGTAAAATAAATCTAGTTTCAATAAATTTGGCCCAATTATTTATATAAGTACAGCAAGAATAGTAATTTATCATATAGGCTCTTTTAAATCTGCTTTGCTGGAACTTTTTATAAGGAATCTCAGATGAAACTTTAAAGGCCTCTTGAGGCCAGGAAAGACAAGGATTTATCAGACAAAGCACGTAATACCTACAGATTTGGGTGAATTCTTCTCCTCTTTTGGGGTTCCCCAAAATATTGAGGTTCCTTGCACCTGCCAGATAAGTGACCCTCCTTACCTACCCAGTAAGGTTGCTTGGAACCCTGTAAACAAGGTACCAGGCCAATATTTTCAAGTGGCTTTATTCCATAAAGTCTAATCTTTGTCTCTCAAGAGCTATCTGGTCATATCTGAGTCTATGCATGCTTCTTTCAAATATGACATTCCAGTCAAAGCTTTGGTAATATAACCAATGTTTCCAGTTGTGTCCTGTTATAAGGAGAACAGATTCTCGTTGAACTTATGCAAATAACTGTATTGCCATGAAATAAGAATATTCACTTACTAAGAGTTTCCAAATTGTGGAGGGACCAGGTAAAGAGAAAAAGATGAAAGTTTCAATTCTGTTTACAAAAGTGTAATTTTCCAAATTGCTATAAGTCATAGCTTAAGAGAAAAGGGAAAAATTTTTCCTTAAATCTAAAAAAAACAAAATATTTTTAAAAATCAGCAATATTTCAAAGAAAAGTCATAACAATTTATAATCATCCCCATCAGTTCATTCAGTCCCATGTAATCAATTCTTGATCTTAATCTTCTGTTAGCAGTTTCATGAAGTCATCAGTTTCTCCCTTAGAGTTCTGTTATTTCTTACCCAGTTCAGTTTCATAATCTGAAAGTTTGTCAGAAACTTGTATTTTAGAATAAGTGTTAGAGTGCTTTCCATGAATCTCTCTCTAAAGACGAAAACATTTATAAAAGCAGAGTAAAACAAACTGTCTGTAAATGACAAAACACTTAAAAATGGCAATTAACAAAGAAACTTGGTTATTTCTGTGACATACAACACTTTAAGACAATAACTAGATTTATGACTGATAACCAGGACAGATCACTTACATCAGTAATATTTACCCACACAATATCATAGGTCCCTATGAAACAATGCTTCCTTATCCATTTAACCATGGTGACAGTCAAAGATTTTCAGGCAAATGCAGAAAATCAAATAGCTATAAGAAAAATCTTAGCACCTGTGATTAAGGACCTGATAAAAACAATATAGGAAACTTATTTTGATAAGACACAAAATCCTTACCCTTCTGGTATACTACTCAAAGAAAAAATCTTTCATAATCTCTTTACCAAGAGCAGACTAAAAGTTTAAGAAAATTATCCTTTTAAGAGAGAGAAAAAAACAAATTCTAATTTTGAACCACCTTACTTTTGATATTAAAACTCACTTATTTATTTTAATCTTAGCCAAGTTGACAATGTACAAAACTCTTTTTTCAGAACTCCTCTTCCAAAAACATTTTATAACTTTTCTTTTACATTCAGAATTTGTCCCATGCCTCCTTTTACTCTCCTAGTGCTTTAGAACAAATTTATCTTTCTTAACCCAACAAACAAAAATATTTTCATTCTTTATACCTTCTTTTCTGAAAATACACATTTTACTTTCCTTGAGTACTAACATATTTTCCTTAATTTCTAGTAGCTTTAATCACATATTAGAATTTTTAACCTGTAGAAACCTTAATTTTTGTGTAAAAACTGATTAAGCAATTATAAACTGTCTTTTACATTAGCATTCTGTGGCTTGGAAAATTTATAAACACTTTTTATAATTTCTGGAAACATGTTACTTTATAGTGCAATCTTTTAATAAAATAGAAGACATGTTTACCAATAGACCCAAAACACCTTTTAGTTTTTCTGTAATAAGAAGCCAAAAGTAGATAAACTTATATTTAGTAATTAATGTCTAATATCTTATCTTATTTGAAAATGATCTAAATACTCAATGATTTTTTATCATTTAATTTAACCTAGCAAAACTTCAAAGTTTCAAGTTACCAAAGAGATTTTGGAAGTTATTTTAAGTACACATGTCACAAACTATAATTATTGCTAAAAGTTTATCTATACACTGAATCATTTTTTCCTGACAATTATGTTTAGATTACCCAAGAAAACTGCACATGACATTAGACAAAATCAGCTATTATTTTAAGTTATTATTTTTGTTAACCAGTTTAGTGATAAAGACAACATCAACTTATTTGACCAATAAATGTAGAATAAAGGCTGCATGTCTGCATCATATCCAACACGGCCAACTCTGCCTATTTTAATCAAACTGACAAACTTAAACAAGCTTTCATTTACCAAAGATTGTTTCATATCATGTTAACTTGAAAGACATGTAAGTGCTTACTTTAAAGTCAATTAAACGGAGCTGTTAATTTGGCCATATCATCTGGAGGTAAAATATCACACATATATAATAGACATATAGACACATATAAACACACAGGTAGACAGAGACATTAAGTTTTTTTATGAATCAGGTGCAATATAAAACTCACTAGTTTCTGAGAAACATTTGCATTTCAAAGAATGGCTCTCAGGTCCTAGATAAGATGGTAGCAGAAAATCTACAACATAAAGGCACAAAGAAAGCAGTCAAGTTTTTTTCAAGATGGAGTTTCTGGGGCATATTTGCCTTATCAGTTTCTAATGTCTCAATCTTTTGTCTCGATTAATATCTAGGAACATTTTGAGAGGAACAGGGGAGGCTTTGGGATTGGCAAAAGACAGGTGAACTTTGAACTGCTTTCTAGAGCCATAATTCTGGACTTGCAGAGAACTGTAAGACAAAGATGGTTGCTTCCAGTTCCCCAAAGAACTGGATTAGTCTGACAAAAGAGGCTGACCCATTCATCCAGCTACACCCTTCCAATTGCTTCTTTATGTCAGGGAAATTTTTAACTTAAGAGGTGAATCAAAAGATTTGTATGTTCTAAAACTTTCAGGACAACGTATCAAACCCTTAAAAGTCTGCACAGAGCATTTAACAAATGCTCTTTTTTTCCCTAAGTGTACAATTTAACCCTAGACCAATTTGCCTTGGGGGGTGGGGGGAAGCTTTTATTATTTTTTTATTAACACCTAATAATAGCCTCTAGTTTTTATCTCATACAGTGTGGGCTCAGGCAACCCTATTGACTTCCCTTTGTAAGTTTAATTACCATTGTCTAAGGGCAGATTTATATGCTGTCTTACAATCAGGCAGGGGAAACGTTCCCCAGTGAGACACAATGTCTGTCCCTAAAATACAATCTATAATACAATCAGGCGAAAAGATATATGATCACTTCACATAAAGTCTGTAAATATATCAGTTTTTCTACAAAATTTCATCTGAATTCTATCACCTCTTATACCTCTAATCATAGTTTTCATTAGGACTTTATCAATAGGTCTTGGTCCTATAATTTTGGGCAGGGGAAGCATTCTCAGTCATACATTTTAAAATATACTGAGGCAAAGTTGACATAACCTCTTTATATAAAATTTGCTCAAACATTCTAACCTTTATAATCTTATCAACAATTACATTTTTACATTTTCTCAATTTAATTATAACCTGAGTTAGGGTCCTAAGGCTAGTTTTTTTTTTTTTTGTATTTCCTTTTTTTATTTTGGCCTTTTTATAGGTACCAATAAAACAATTATGATGAGAGCTCTCACAGATTTTTTTCCCCCCAATTTATAAGTTTTTCCAATTTAAACAATCCATCATCTGGCCACATGGATGAGTAGGATCTTAACAGCAACTCATACCAATAAGCCTTTTACAGCTTAACCATGGACACAAGAGGCATCCCCAAAAGAGAGTACAAAAGGAGAAGCCCTCACACAATCCAGAAAATTTACTCCCCTAAATAGTCTAAGAAAGCAAAAGCCTTCATCGCACAACAAGCAATGAAGATTGAGACAACAAAGGCCCCTTATGAAAGCAATTGGGACCCCTTATGACAAACTCCCCTGAGAGCTGACATAGCCAGACAAAACATGTGTCCCAGAATCCCAGTCTACTCAACTGGTCACCAAGATGCATGCCAGTACATGCATCCTCTAATGGCAGAGACCAGAAAGGTCACAAAGCTAAGCTCTCAAGACATAGAACAAGACAAAAGAAAAAAACCCTATCTGATATGCACATTAATAGCTTAGGCTAAGCCTTTGGTCTCTTGAAGCCAGAATAATACCTAGGAGGGAAGTGCTGTGGGGTTTGGGATTCTGTGTGCTTTACAGAGTACCTCATCATTGCACGGACATTTTCTTGAAGTTGGTGGGGAGACCTTGTCATCTACCCCGTTCCGTGACCAACTGATCCTTCCATGGGAGACTTCTTGAGGTGGCAAGCGCCGTAATGGCTCTTAATGGCTTGAACCGTGCCCACCAAATTTGCAGCCTTTTTGGCTTCCAAGATGCCCTTAGTAACAGCTTTCACCTCATGCACATATTCCAAGACAACATGCTTATAGAGATGCCTGTTACTTATGACAGACAGCAAAAAAGGCAGAGGCAAGGAAAAATAGTGACGGTTTCTGGGAGGAAAGGATCAATTAACCAATGAGTACTCAACCAAATCCTAGAGTAGCTGAGTCCAAGAAGCTAGCTTCACCAATATTTTCTCCTGCTAATCTAAAGTTAGAAAAGGAAAAAATAACTCACCATTCTTGCTTCCATTGGACCCTGCCGGCAGAGATCCAGGAGACTGACTTGGTAAGAACTCTTACCTCCTGCAGGCTCTTGTTAGGGGTCCAGGATCTCTTGGCTGCAGTAGTCCAGGAGTGAACAGTGTCCAGCCAGTTAAGTTTTATCCTGTCCAAGTCACCAAACTGTAGGGGTGGAAGATAATCCCTCTAACATCTAGTTCCTTCTGGCTGGGCTATGAATTAAATTCACATGAGACAGAATAACAGGAGAAAATCAAACACAGCTTTATAACATGTATACATGGGAGAAACCCAGGAAACTGGGTAACTCAGCTAGCTGGCCAAGGTTGTCATCTTAAATAGCATCTTCAGCTAAAGACAAAGGAGGATGTTGGGGGTAGTGATTTGGGACTTCAAAAGGGAGGAAGGAAATTCACATGGAAGTGGAAAAGCAAATGTTTGGTACATAGAACTTTGATAAGGATGGGCTTGCAAGGACTCTCACAGTCTACTGATACTGAGAGTTATCTATGGTGATGGCTCGTCCTGGGGACAGGCCTGTTATCTTCAATTCTTTTATGCAGTTAGGGGGAAGGCCAAAGTTTCTTTCAGAGTCTTTTGTTCTTAAAGATAATCAAGCCAAGGCAAAGAGACACATTTTGGGGCGGCCAATTCTAATCCCGCACACTGGCAACCACTAATCTGCTTTCAGTCTCTACAAATTTGCCAATTCTGGATATTTCATATAAACGGAATCATACAATACGTGGTCTTTTGTGTCTGGCTTAAACTTTAACTTCACATAATATTTTCAAGGTTATCCATGTATAGCATATATCATTGCTTCATTCCTTTTTGTGGCTGGATAAGATTCTATTGTAAGGATATACCACATTTTGTTTATCCATTCATCAGTTGATCAACATCTGGGTTGTTTTCATCTTTTTAACTATTCTGAAGAGTGCTGCTATGAACATTAACGTACAAAGTGTTGTTTGAACATCTGTCCTTATTTTTTTGGAGTATATGTCTAGGAATGGAATAGCTGGGTCATATGGTATATTCTATGTTTAACTAATTGAAGAACTGTCAAAATGTTTTTTACAGTAGCAGCACCATTTTACATGCCCACGAGCAATATGAATGCTCCAATTTTTCCATATCCTTGCAATATTTGTTATTTATTATTATTATTATTATTATTATTATTATTATAGTCATCCTACTGGGTGTTAAGTGATATCTCATTGTGTTTTGATTTGCATTTCCCAAATGACAAATAACGTTGAGCATCTTTTCACGTGCTTTTTGACTATTTGTATATCTTCTGTGGAGAAATATCTATTCAAGTACTTCACTCAATTTTTAATTGGGTTGTTTGTCTTTTTGTTGTTAAGTAGTAAGGGTTCTTTACATATTCTGGACACTAGATCCTTTTCATATATATGATTTGCAAACATTTTCTCCCATTATGTGGGCTGACTTTCATCTTCTTATTAGTGTCCTTTGGTGCACAAATGCTTTTAATTTTGATGAAGTCCAATTCATCTATTTATTTTTTTCCATTGTTGCTTTTGTTTTTGGTGTCATACCTAAGAAACCATTGCCAAATCATGAATATTTATTTCTGGTTTCTTCTAGAGTTTTATAGTGTTAGCTCTAACATTTAGTTCTTTGTTCTATTTTTTACTTAATTTTTGTATGTTGTATGCGAAAAGGGTCCAATTTCATTCTTTTGTGTATCCAGTTGTCCAGCATCATTTGTTAAAGCCACTATTCTTTCCCACTGAATGGTTTTGGCACCCTTGTCAAAATAAATTGACCACAGACATATTGGTTTGTTTCTAGATTCTCAATTCTATTCCATTAATCTATATGTCTATCCTTATGTCAGTACCACATTCTTTTGATTACTGTAGCTTTGTAGTAAATTTTGGATATAAGAAGTGTTCAATTCTAAGATTGTCTTGGCTATTTGTTGTCCCTTGCAAGTCTATATGAATTTTATGATCAGCTCTTCCATTTCTTTAAAAATAAAAAAGGCCATTTAGATTTTGATAGGGATTGCATTAATCTCTATGTTGCTTTGGGGAATAATTCCATTTTAACAATATTATGTCTTCCAATCCATGAACATGCAATGTCTTTCTATTTATTTAGCTCTCATTTAACATTTTTTAGAAATGTTTTATAGTTTTCAATGTACCAGTCTTGTCCCTCCTTGATTAAATTTATTCCTCAATATTTCATTCTTTTATGCTATTATAAATCGAATTGTTCTCTTAATTTCCTTTCTGGATTGTTCATTGCTTGTGTATAGAAATACAACTGATTTTTGCATACTGGTCTTGTATCCTCCAACTTTGCTGACATAATTTCATAAAACTATTTTCTGTATTATAGTAACTAGTCAAAAACAGAATAGAGAATGTCTGGGTAACTTGGATATAATGGGATACTACAGAGAAACCAGTACACTTTAAAAAAGCCAACAGGACTATTTTCTTTTCATTTTTCTATTTTAATTGATATTATAACTGTTATCATATACCTCTTCCACAAAATGATAGTGAATTTAAGATAAACCTTTCTGGCTTTGACCAAAATAATCACAATGTACACTGGCTTTCAGAATGATGATTATTTATGTTAACAAAACATTGTTTATCTGGTGGGTAAATAATAAACCTGCCTGCCCAAGACTTATGAATCACTGAAGAAAGCAGAAAGGAACCTAGGAGCCAAGCAAAACAGATTTTTATTAGAAAGAAATGGTGAAGAGATATAAAGACCTATTTCAACACCTAAGACTCGCATATATTTTTGTGCAAATTTATCTTCAACAGCACTTTTGTTCTGGTCAGGCCACAGGTCCTGTCTGTCTATTGATGGAAACTTCATAGAATTTACAGACAAGTTTAAACCAGAGCACCGGAAAGTCTGCCACTACAAAGAAAATAAATACACAAAATTTATGTCATGGAGGGTTAAGTAAATTTTATCAGTAATCAGAAAGGATTTATAAAAAATTAAAAAGCTTAGCAATGATAAGGGAGAAGTGACCGAGTGCCACAGAAGGAATCTAGCTCAGAGATAATTATATGATTTAAAGGGGTGGGAATAAGAACTTAATTCTCTAGCAATAAAGAAAAAGGGCTGAAACAGAAATAGGTTGGCTCGGGGATGAGACTGATCACAAAGGAAACTGAAGGAGCTAGATGATTCATGGGCATATACAGGGGACAAAAACCTGGGGAAGAACCAGATTTCAAATTAAGAGTTTAGTGAATAAAGTAAGCAATGCGTGGAGAGCTTAAGCAGTGAATTGTGAACCCATAAAATCTCTATTTGTGGTGCTGGTAGAACTTGAGCTCTCTAGGCTGAAGTGTGAAGTCACTGGCTGAAAATATTTTAGGGCGAGTGAAAAGGATAAAGTTTATGCCATCAAGGGCATGGTATTTAAAATAATTTCATTTTAAAGGCCCAGCTTAAATTCCCTTGAGTGGTAGCAGTAAGAAATGCCCATAACAAAATAACGAGGGGCCACTCTTGAGAGTCTGCTCTCAGTCTGCTCCGTGATGCTGATCTAATAGTGTTTGAAAGTTCAGGTCAGCATCCATCAGCGCAGCGAATCACTTGGCATTCAAAATTTCAGAGGGTGTTCACACGTAGAGGTGAACCCTGCCTCCAGCAAGGCCAGCATGTGAATATGTTGGCTATCTCAAAGCTAAAGATCTAAATTAGTGGGTGATTTTTTCCTTTATGAAATAATCCTGCATTTACCAAAGTTTTAAACATGACATCTCTTATCTCATAATTAAAATGGTTCTAAGCTTTTAAAAAATCAATCCCTGTAGAGTATTAGGAGAGTGTCTTTTACATTAAGGCAGGATAAACTCATGGGGACATTCCCTCCTCCACGCAGTGGACAGTGTAATGCAGCACACGGGTTCTTTCCGGTGAGGGGAGGCCATGCTGCCTCAGCTGCTGGGGAGTGCTCTTGACAGACGACTTCGAATGGTCAGCCCCCTCGAGGGACTGACTCACTGCAGAGAGCCACCTTGCACAAGGTCACACTCGTTCCTGGGGTGGCCCAACCCCATGACTGATCTGTGCAAGAGTGTAAAGGCTGCCATCTTAGCCCAATTTTGCACAACTCTGAAAGTCCACTCTACCTCCAGAGCACCCCACTGGGTTCACTAGGGCTGCTGTGTAGCTGGATTGCAGCTCAGCTTCTCCCTCTGCTCAATCAGCTTCCTCCTCCTCCCTTCCAGGAATGTTGATCTCAAGGATCCTTAAAAAACATTTTGCATGTTAAACTGCCTAACAGAGACTGTTTCCCAAGAAGCCCAACTTCTAACACTATAGAAAACACATCAAACACGTATGTAAAGAAAAATGTATCCAGGTTGTAAAAATGTACAGATTACAAAAATATGTAAAGCAAAATATATCCAGATTGTTGAATTATATAATATTTTCAGAGACAACAGAAGATTGAGGGAAAATGATAAAAAATGGATGGACTTGGATAATATGGAGTAGAGAATTAAGGTTCAAGCTAACGTAAACAGTGGTTAACGGGAAGGCGTGTGAGCATACTCTGAAAGATACACCTGCCCATTTTTTTTTAAATGAATATTACTGGAAGTAAAAAAGCTGTTCTTCTTCCTTCCTCCAACCCATAAGAAAATAGAATTCATCTACACATTATTGTTGGTGAACAAGATAAGAAATATCAATAAAATTGAAAACGGGCCAAAGAATGGAAAATTGGAACAGGAGAAAAAATTCTATGATCATTTTACAGTATTACATCCTCTATGGTTCTTTTTTCTATTGTTACTTCCAATACTGCTCTGTACACAGATTTTTTTTATTTTACCAAATTAAAATCTGATATTGCATATTATTTTTTGTTGATTTTGCATCACAAACATTTGTTGCTGCCCCCAAAGCACATTTTAATTAATAACAGAAAGGTTAAACACTAAATCCATTCTTATATAGCCTAAGTTGCTAAACGTAAATTTAAAGTTTGTGACTCCTGCATATTGTGTTGAGTTTGCTAGGGCTGCCAGGACAAAGTACCACAAACTGTGTGACTTAAACAATAGAAATGCATTGTCTTACAGTTCTGGAGGCTAGAAGTTTGAGATAAGGCGTCAGCAGGGTTGGTCTTCCTGCAGGCCGTGAGGGAGAACCTGTTTCACGCCTCACTCCCAGCTTCTGATGGTTTTCCGGCACTCGTCAGCATTCCTTAGCTTCTGCTGCACCACCCTCATCTATTTCATCCTCACATGGAGTGCTCTCTGTGGGTGTCCACACACACAGAAATTTCTCCCTTTTGTAAGGACAGAGTCATATCGGATTAGGGTCCAACCTAATGATCTGTCTTGACTTGATTGTCTGCAAACATCCTATTTCCAAATAAGGTCATGTTCACAGGTACTGGGAGTCAGGACTTCAATATCTTTTTGAAGAACACAACTCAACCATATACATATGAAAGATTATCTTTATACGTACAAGTAAGTTCTAGTAATATATGTACATTGAAGGTGGCCTAATACTTCTGACAACATTGCTATAATATTTAGCCTTAGCCAAAGGAAAAGAAAAATACCTTAATTTGTTTTACTACGTCTCTTGTTTTATCATCAATCCTGCATGGGCAGAATTTATCTTAGTAAATCAACACATATTGACTGACTGACTATTACATGCAAAATATTTTGCTGTGCACCTTGGGTGATATGAAAAGAGACAAGTTGAGGACTTTACTTTTGAAGAGTTTATAATATGGTATTTATAAGAACATCAAGGATACAAAGACAATTAAGTCTACTCTGCAATTTAAGAAAAATGTTATAGACGTCTTCAGTTTTGTACACATTTCTTCATTGCAGAATTTGGTTTATACTCTGAGAGCTGGAAGTTGTGAAAAGTCCTTGAAACTTGTAATTCTATGAATTTATACCACTAATTACATTGAGAATGACTGTAATAGAACAAGAATTTATCAATTGTTAAAGGAAATTTAAAGCATTTTTATTGCTGAATAAAACAGTGATCTATTGCACGAAAGTTTCAACTGGAAGTTAACTTCTTTATTGTTCCAGGATTAGCAGTTTACATTTATTTGACATACATGAAAAATTATCCTTAGGTATTAATTTCATGACTTCAGTTGAGAGTGAACAACTTTAGCTTAGGATGTGGGAAAACAGCCCTTCCTTAGCTAAAAATTTGCTCTGTGACCCCTTAGCAAATAGCATCCCATACGTTACCATTCTTACATAAAAAACGGAATGTTTAATGCTATATTCAATTTGCTTGTCTCACTATTGTTTAAACATAATAAGACTTTAGACAAGTAAGAACCACTCTCTGAGAAGATGGGTATGCCATGTTCTACATAACCCTACAGATGACATAGAGCCCCATTCATTTCAGAAGCAATTTACAAGATTAAATTCAAAATGAGACAATTTGTATTTTTGGAATAGTGTCTTTCTTTTTACAAATCATTTTGCAGCAAGATTTAAGACATATTTAATCGTAAGAAGAGAAGCTAAGCCTCAGCAATAAATTTAAGCTTCCGCTATGATATCATCTATTAAAAATAATGTTAAATCCAACTTCAAATCTTTTATTATTTAACTGTAGAGAAAATTATATGTATAGTGCCAAGGTAAACTGAAGACAGTTCATCAATAAGATCTACCTCACATTGAGATAAAATCATAATCCTCAAAGTATATATCATTCTGGATATCTGAATTATCTAGATAGCTGAGTTATAACCTTTAAATACTATCAATTAAAATTTTTAATTATTTTTAATAGATACATTTCTTAAATCTACTATGCATTTCACCATCATGTTAAGTAGAAGATGTTTAATGAAACTTTCTTGACATTTTAGTCATTATTATATAATACCTGTTACTTACTATAGCAAATATGATTTGAGACACAGATGTGTAATGAAGAGATTTAGTCCTAAGGGGGCTCTGACCAACACACGGGTCTCGAATTTTCTTTCTTGATGTCAGTTTGTTTTTTAATTATCTCTTGCCTCATTATAGAAGCTGCCTTGTGAAAAATTAATTGGTACCTCATGGATAGATGTTACCTTCTATGTGGCTTTCTTATTGTTCAGAAAATCGTATTCTTCATTGTGTTAATCACCATCACTCAAAGTTTTGTCTCTGACTGAACATCTTTGGCTCAAAAGCACCCCCAAAAATCTTACATCCTTTCTTCTATACTAAGTACTTTACTTTCAAAAGAGCCTAAAGAAAACATACCTCTCATCTTTTCATGAATTAGGTAAAAAAATTTGGAGAGGTAGCTTACAACAAATCCAATAAATATGCACAAAAAAGAGAATTCTGTAGACAAGACTCCAAGATTTTCTTAGTGCTTGACATTTATTAAAATTCTGGGTATAAGTAATATTAGCGATCATACATCAAATATTATATTCAATAATTATGAGTGCAATTATTATTCAATAATAATAATTATGAGTGCAATAATTATCAAAGAAGATTTTGTCTTGAGTTTTACAGGTAAGACTCAGCTTTTAAACTATTTATATATATATAAATTCTAAATAAATAGTCTATGTTAAATATCATGTATAATTTCTCTATACAGACATATTTTTAATTTCTGAGGGTTTAATACTAAACCCCATGAAATGAAAACTGCCTGATGCATTTTCTCCAGATTTAGAGACAATCATTGGGAAGGTCTGATTTAAAACAATGAAAAATAGGGCAAATAAAATACATTTTCAGCAATCTTGTAGATTAAAGGATAGATAATTTTACAGAACTGCTAAAACTGAGGTACAACACTAGTTTTTAAATAGCTCATGATTGGGAGAAATACACTATATTAATTAATATGCCAAAGAGCAAGAAAACAAATAATGTCTTCAAAATTGAACATAGAATTAAAAGCCACAAGGGAAGATCATTCAAATCATAAAGCCTGTTTGCAATTTAGCTGCTTCCCACATGGGGAACTCTAGGCAACATGCCCTGGTGTGAGTAAGAGCAGGGATTTATTTATGTCACCATGGTTAATGATAACCCTGGGCACCAGGGGAAACCTGACCATGTAACAGAAACAGCATAAATCTTGAGGGTGCCTGTATGATGGATCATCTGCTCATGAAATCTCTTTGTAATAACATTTAATATCCTGAACATTAACATATTAAGCAAAGGTTAAGTCAGTCAGTAACACTAAAGGACAAAAGATGATTAAGAATATTCCTAAACAAAAAACCGCCTCCTCAGAATGAGCTCTGTAACTATCAAATAAGAGATGAGTTTCCACAAGAAAACCTAATGCTAAGTGATAGTGATAGTTCAATTGAAAGAGATGAAAGCAAACTAAAGCAAATAAAAGACTTTTTGGGTGAAATTATTGAAAGGATCAGCTGGTAGTGGGGGAAGGCTTTTCCAGCTAGTTCTATTTTTCCAACTAGTTCTGGTCTAGAAAAGTTTAAAACAATGTAAGATTACAGATATAAGAATTGTCCTGTTGAATAATTAATACATAATCTTAAGGGTTGTGACTAGCAACTCTCTCCCACATTCTGAATTTTCATTTTTATTTCATGAACAAATTTTCATATTATGTATTATTAATTATATTATATATATATCCTCTATTATATATTATAAAGGAATAGAATTAAGAGGAAGACAATAAAAATCCTTCCATAAAGTTTTATCCTAAAAAATATATGAAAACATGTTGTAACATATGCAATGCACTTCAAATACTCTTGGTCATCTAAATTTTCTGCAACCAGAACTATATTTTACATGGTTCACATGATGTATTAAAAAGGCAGCTGCTGCCAAAAATACAACAGGGATGATAGAAACCTTGGGGATTATGTAGCTAGAGTTTAACTTCACCACATAAACACCTAGAGGAAAATCCACGTTTCAGGGCTCATTCCCAGAGTAGAGACCACAGTAGTTGGGAAGTTGTAGATGTGGGGAAGTTGTGTTATTTTATCATTTTATTTGGTGATTTTGAAGCAAGGTCTACATTTGAAAACTAGTGATCTAGCACACCAACTGCTTTATTTTATAGCCATAGAACAAAGAACTAGGTGACTACATAATTTACTTAGGGTTACACAGCTAGGACATGAGCTCAAGATTTCCATCAATCGTCAGTTCTGTGCTGTTTTCTCAATTTGATTCAATTCATCCAATCCAAATTCACTGACCATTTGCTCTGGGTTTTATTATTCCAATCCTGAATGATTAATTTTAGATACATTAATGGAGATATTTTAGATTAAGTTTTCTTAAACCAGAATACATTGAAAAATTTCAGGGGTACTTGAATCCTTTGAAATTATGCTAAATTTTATTTGCATATGTCCATTTTTATCAATGAAGTTTCTATAGCTTTTATCAAAATTTGAAAGGGGCTTATGCTACTCCCCCAAAATTAAGAACCATTGATCCAAATACTTATCTCTGATTTGTTTTTCAAGACCATGTTAAAAGTAAAGCATTAATCTGAAAAGTCTTGGTATTTAATACTTAAGCTTATCCATCTTCCCCAAATACGCAGGCTATTGGAGAGAATTAATGTGTTGCCATAATTTAAACACTCTTTCCTTGCTCTCCTTTTTTCACATAAAAGTCACACAAAGCAAAGCATACTGAATATTCCTTTTATGATTTTTATTTTCCACATTTATAATTTCAGATAAGAGTAAGAAAATAAGTCAAGTGGATAACACATACACAATAATAACATTTACTTCATTTCAGTATGCCTAGTATTTGGAAAGTAATTGCATTCTCTGGTTAGAAAATGAGATTCTAAAGTAACAAAGAAAAGCTTTCATCAGATGCCTTTATTCAGCATTATATTTTATATGGAAACACTAGTAATATATGTTTTGAAAGAATGCAATGAATACATATACTGCTTTTGTAACAGGGAAATTTTTGAGGAAAAAATAGAGAATTAAATGTTTAGCAAGAAGAGATTTTTCTATCTCTCAAGGTTAGAAGAGCAATTATGTTCTTTCGAGCAGCTGATGGCGGACATCATCAAAATGGAATTACTTCTTTGTGAGAGAAGTGTCAGCTTACATTTGTATTAATAGATAATACCTTCGGAATATATCTATGGGGAAAGAAAAGCTGTTTCAGTAAGTGGTATCTCTATTGTACTTCTCAACCTAAGCCAAAATATGCTTTCTGATTGCTCCGCTAGTTATAGTACCTCAAATAAAAAAGATACAAAAATTTCACAAAATACCCTTTTTTCTAACCAAATTGACTAAGTATCATTGACATCAAGTAGTCCATATAATGTCATGATCCTAGTTTTTGGATTTTCCTATAGACTCTGCTGGAGACTCAAGCTAGTTAAAAGTGTATATTAAAACATATATTATACTTTGAATCATGTTACATCATGACAATAGTGAATTTCATAAGATGAAATAACTGATAGAATAGAAAAGAAATAGCATCCAAACAAGCTGTTAAAATTTTCAAAATGTAATTTAATATACTGACTTATCCATTGAGGAATATTCTGGGAATGAAACTCTTTTATAATAAAATTAGTTATGAAATTTACTTGCAACACATAAAAGGCTGTAGTAGATTTCATTTTAGGAGAAATATCAATTTTTTCACTAAGTTATGTATATGAGATGACACATGACAAAAATATTTTATGTTCATTTCCCTTATGACCAGGAACAGTTGAACAAATTTGGCTTGCTTGACCCAAGGTAAACCTGCGAAGTCCAAAGAATTTGTTCTGGTGACATCACTCTTGCTATTTGACATTCAGATGGTGATTCTTTCCCCATTTTCAATCATTCAAATCTCTTCTGTTATCAAGCTTGCTCCCTCCTCACCCAAAGGTAAGTGAAGCTGATAGCAGCCATTTGAACATGTTACCTCACTCATTCTTCTTTAGAGTTAGTGCAGTAGCTCAGCCAAGCACTGGACTTCTCTCTAATTGTGAAATAAAATTGTTTTTTCTGAAAATAATTAAAGGAGGGAGCCTCCAAATGACACTATACTTACTGAAATGCAGAATAATTCTGAATGCACATTTGATGTTGCTTTTTTTTTTTTGGTGAGGAAGATGGGCCCTGAGCTCATATCTGTTGCCAATCTTCCTCTTTTTGCTGAGGGAGATTGGCCCTGAGCTAACATCTCTGCCCATCTTCCTCTATTTGGTATGTGGGATGTCGCCACAGCATGGCTTGATGAGTGGTGCGTAGGTCTGCGCCCAGGATCCAAACCTGAGAACCCCGCACCGCTGAAGTGGAGTGCACGAACTTAACGACTATGCCACTGGGCCAGCCCCCTGATGTTGCTTTTTGAGGTTCCCTAGTGGTAATGATAGGAAATTGTATAAACAGAAAAGATGGAGTCAGTCTTTTTGTTCATCCATAATGGTAATGTCAAACAAGGAGCTAATCTGGCTTTATCTTCTAAAAGTTTATTTTACAGAGGGTTTGGGATGTGGGTGGGCATGTCTGGGAGGCTAAAACATTTTTGAGGGACTTATTTTTGTATGACATCATGCAAAATGATTAAATAGTTAAATATATAACTTTAACGTGTTCCTTTAATTTATAATGTGACAATAATAATCCTCAAAGAAATAAATCTGAAAGTAAGTTTAATAAATAAATATACTCCCTTTTTAGTTATAAATGTTCATCAAAGATATAGGATTTCAGGAATTATCTGTGAGATAAAAGGGAAAGAGCTTGCCAAACTACAGTAAAGGAAGAATTTCAGATATGGCAGAGTAACTTGCTGTAGACCAACTGTCTGAGAAAAAATTAGAGCAATTATTTCTGCTTATATCTATTTAAGAGAATGGAGAGCTACACAGAAAACCAGGCCTTGTAAGGGTCAGGAACCTGGTGAGAAGGATGAGGGGTAACAACACTGAGGTGAGCCTTACGTTCTCTTGGAGAACTCTTTCAGTTACTAAGCAACATAAGGCCAAAAGGCAAAGAAGACAACCACAAAGTGGGTAGAAGTCAAAGCTGAGGTTTTGGCCTTCTCAGGGTCTGTAGACAAAAACCTTATAGTTCAAGTACAATACAGCAGGACTTGAGGGGACAAAATCCCCAAGAAAGGGAAGAACATTAGTGAAAGTCTGGAATTGTGTCATGTTTTTCCTCTTAAGACATCTGCTAACTTTTATTTGATGTAGGGCCAAGATACTAAGAAGTAGAGTCAAAAGTGGCAGCTAAAGATCTGGGCAGCTGCACAGAGTGTTTGGCAGTTTCACAGGGCAGAGGAAAAAAAACTGGAAGCGGAACTCTAGTGATCATCATTGACTTCCTGTTAGGATCACAGAAAGGTTCCACCTAGGAATATGGGTGATGGGAATTAGATCAACTCTCACAAAAATGCAAAACCCAGTCCTGAACAAGTAAAATCCCACACTGGAAAAAGTTGGTTTGCTCCATATTTAAGGCACCTGAGAGAAAGCAAAAGGATATCCTGTCTGGATGAAGATAATATGACATAAAGCATTAAATTATCTCTATAATTTTTCATAAGCTATGACCCACATTTGATCAAATTTATTGGACATGCCAGGAGATAGAATTAAAAGACAGAAACTAAGAGAATAAATAGACAATATAAGCAGATCCAAAAGTGAATCAGAGTTTGAGTTATCTATTACGGCCTTTAAATGAATGAAGAGTAAAATGCTTAACCAAATTATTAACAAAATAGAGAATCTCACCATATAATTGGAATATATAAACAATAATCAAATGGAAATTGTAGAATCGAAGATATAATAATTGACATTAAGAATGCGATAGATGTTAAACACTGCAGATTAGACATTTGGAGAGAGAATTAGTGAACCAGAAGGCAGATTGTTGGAAAATATACAGATTGAAGTACAGAGAAAAAAAGGATTTATGATATACAAAAGAACATCCAAGATACATGAGACACAGTAAAGAGATTTAATATCTGTAATTGAATTTTCAAAATAAGAAGAGAATGTTATAAAAGCAATATTTTAAGAGATAATAGGTGAAAACTTTCCACAACCGATAAAAAGACATCAATCAACATAATCTAGTAATTTAGCAAACACTAAGGAGTATTGGGGTGGGGGGCAGGAAAACCTAGGGACGTTAGAGTAAAATTAATTTTTAAAAACGCATAAAGAAAATATGAAAAAGCAGCCAGACAAAAGACACAGTATCTTCAGAGGAAAAACATTTCATCAGAAACCATGGAGGGCAGAAGATAATGCAATGACATCTTTAAAATGCTGAAAGAAAATATGTGTGAACCTGGAATTCTTTATCCAGGAAAAATATTCCTCAAAAACGAAGATGAAATAAAAATATTTCCACATAAACAAAAACTGAGAGAACTCATCAACAGCACCCCTGCATAAACATACGTATTAAAAGGAGCTCAATAGACAGAAGAATAAATGATCCCAAAGAGAAGCACAGAAATGAAAGAACGAATGAAGAGCAATGGAACAGATAAATATGTGGGTAAATCTATAGGCATATAATTTAAGAAATGATAATAATAACCTCTTGTAGGGTCAAAATAGATATAGAATTGAAAATTATGACAATTATAGCATAAAAGGCAAGGCAGCAGTTTTAAATGAAATGGAATAGTTTTCAAATCTTTGCATTTTAAAAGATGTACTGCATATTAATAACTAATTATGATTATGAGTAGAGTTAATGGGCCATTGCTCCTTTCATTACAAAATACATAATAGAAGCAAAAGTACAATGTGTGAAATGGAATTGAAAATAAGACATTATTGTAGACATTATTTTTCAGTATAATTTAATGATGAATAACTATTCCAAAATATAGATGTTCTAGACCAGCACTAGCCAATAGAAATATAATATGGGCCTATGACCACATTAAAAAAGTAAAAATAAACAGATGAAAATAATCATAATAGTGTATTTTATTTAAACCAATAAATCTGAAATATTATCATTTCAACATGTAATAAATATAAAATATTATTAATAGATACTTTACACCTTTTCTGTAAAACTAAGTCTTCACAATCTGGTGTACATTTTAGACAGCACATCTCAATTTGAACTAGCCACATTTCAAGTGCTCAACTGTCACACGTGACTAGAGGCTACCATCATAGACAGCAGAGGTCTGGACTGTAGCAAAATAAACTCTGATAGCATCTATATGAATTTTATCTTCTGCTCCAATAAGTAGTCTAGTGATATATCAGATATTAAAATTTTATTACTTTAATAAATAATTTTCCATTTAGAATCTAGTTCCCTAGCAGTTAATATAATCTAAGTAGGTTTCTGAAATATAATCCACTTGGTGGTGTGGATACTGAAAAGAAAGGAATCTTCGTCTGGAATACAGTAACATCAATTGTACAAAAAAAATCAAAGTGAAACCAGTCATAGTCATTATTATACACTCAATATTTAACCCATTGTTCAATATCTATTAACTATTTACATAAGACTATCTCTTAGTCCAAACTTGCTTGATTGTACAATTTGGTCAAAAAGCCTAAATTTCAATGAGATGTAATCACACAATAACTGACTAAAGCATGACATTACTTTTTAGATTTCTTTGTAGTAAGAAATCTAAAAAAAAAAATTAAAAGAAAAGCTCTCACTGTCACCTCATTAAGGTAACTCTTCTATCTTGGCATTAAAGGCAAATGAAAGGCAGACCCTATAAAAATGAAAATGTAATGGCTATTCTTGACCAGATTAGCACTTATTTCTAGAAGCATGCAGATTCTCCTCTACTATAACCTGTTAATTACTCCTTGGGGCCATAAACATAACCAATCTCTAGAAGAGGGATGCAAATATATTACTTTGAAAGCAGAAAAAAGATTATGGGACCCAGAGATTCTGTAGGACAATTTATTTATGGATTGTAAAAATGTAGCAACCACATAATTCTGTGAGGACAGGCACACTTACCATTTAGAAGATTCTACTTTGCTTCCTGGGCATTTTTGTTTGGCTTTTTGTTGTATAGTAGAAGTGTTTTCTTTCTTCATCAGGACAGGATTTGGTAGAGTAACATTAAATGTTCTCTTCAGAACAGAATGTCTTAAAAACGGACTGAGCTATGGAAATTCAAACCAAAGAATGGCATATTTTAGTTATGTCATTCATAAACTTTGAAAAATTATCTTACAAACATCAATAATAAACTCATTACTGTAAATAACTTACAAGTTACCAACACCATTCATTAATATCTTACACATTTAGATTCCTAGGGTTAATATCTATAAATATACTTTAAAGTGTAAAAAAGTTACTAGTTATGAGGTTAACTAAAGTATGTTTAATAGTTTTGCCAAAAGGCATACATATTAGAGACAGACCAAAATATTTGGTGAAACCTTAAGCCAGTTTTTAAAAAGAAATACATAGTTTTTTGCATATATTAATATCAAATAATCTTTATTCTCAAAATAAATTTTGCTTCCAATGAAGGTAGATATTTATTTGCCAGTGTGCCTTCTCTCAACATTTACCCTTTCAACAAATATTGATTAAATGCATATCACCTGCCCAAAACTATCTATAGTACTGTGAATATGTAGTAACAAGATAAAGTTCATTTATATTCACCATTCACATACCAATGAAAACACAGCGAAAGACAAAAATTTGAAACAACTCTAGAAACTAAAAAAAAACATTGTCTGATTAATCTGTCTGATTTTCAACTGCTATGAGAAATGTCTACTAAATCTCTTGCAAAATGATGACTGGAAAACAAAATTAAAGGAATATTCAATCAACCAATATTTACTGAGTGCCTCCTATGTGACAGCAGTCCTAACACAGCCCTACCAACACTTATCTTTTTTTTCTCATGCCCCTTCCCCAAGAACATTGCACAACAGATATATGAATTTGGGAATTGAGATGAGTAGCTCTATGTACAAATTGTTGAGAACACCACATTCTTAGATTTATAGTCTAACAATGTTTTATAAATTATTCTCAATATAGGAAAAAATATAATGCTGCCATGGTCATTTTATAAAGTTAGTTATACGATTCTAAAACATGACTACTGTTCACTATCAAAAAATATGTGTACTGGGCCGGCCCCATGGTGTAGTGGTCAAGGGTGCGCGCTCCGCTGCTAGCGGCCCGGGGTTCGGATCGGGATGCGCACTGATGCACTGCTCATCAGGCCATGCTGTGGTGGCGTCCCACATAAAGTAGAGGAAGATGGGCACGGATGTTAGCCCAGGGCCAGTCTTCCTCAGCAAAAAGAGGAGGATTGGCATGGATGTTAGGTCAAGGCTAATCTTCCTCACACAAAAAAAATATATATATATATGTGCACTATCCACCTTCAAGACCTCCTATTAAGCTATAGTAATCAAGATAACATGGTATTGATGAAAGAACAGACAAAGAGATAAAGGGAACATAATAAAGAGCCCAGAAAAAGATCCGTACAAATAAAGTCAACTGATCTTTGACAAAGGAGCAAAGACAATACAATGGAGCAACGATATTTTTTTCAACAAATGGTGCTGGAACAATTGGACATCCAAATGAACAAAAATGGATCTAAACATGACCTTACACCCTTCACAAAAATTAACTAAGATTAACTTAAATGTAAAATGCAAAACTGTAAAACTCCTAGAAGATAAAATAGGAGAAAATCTAGAAGACCTTGGATTTGGCAATGACTTTTTACATACAACACCAAAGGCATGACCCATAAAATAAATAATTGATAAGCTGGCCTTCACTAAAACTAAAAACTTCTCTTCCACCAAAGACACTGTCAAGAAAATGAGAAGACAAGCCATAGACTGGGAGAAAGTATTTGCAAAACACATATCTGATAAGGAATTGTTATCCAACACATACAAAGAACTCTTAAAACTAAACAATCTAATTTAAAAATGGGCGAAAGATCTGAACGAACATCTCAGCAGAGAAGATACACACATAGAAAATAAGGATATGAAAAGATGCTCAACACCATATGTCACTAGGGAATTGCAAATGAAAACAATGAGATACCACTACATACCTATTTGAATGGCCCAGATCCAAAACACTGACAACACCAAATGCTGATGAGGTTGTGGAAAAACAGAAACTCATTCATTGCTGGTCAGAAAGTAAAATGATACAGACATTTTGGAAAAGAGTTTGGTGGTTTCTTACAAAACTAAACATATTCTTACCACATAATCCACAATCCTGCTCCTTGGTATTTTTCCAAATGCGAAGAAAATTTATGTCTACAAAAAAACCGGCACACAGATATTTATAGCACATAATTGCGAAAACTTGGAAGCAACAAAGATATCCTTCAATAGGTTAATGAATAAATAAAATGTGGTACAACCAGACAATGAGGTATTACTCAACGCTAAAAAGAAATGAGCTATCAAGCCGTGAAAAGCCACCGAGGAACCTTAGATGCATATTACTAAGTGAAAGAAGCCAAGCTTAAAGGACTACATACTGTATGATGCCATCCATATGACATTCTGGAAAAGGCAAAACTACTGAGATAGTAAAAAAAGGAGTGGTTAGTGGAAGGGAAGGATGAAGGTGGAACAGTACAACTGTTCTGTTTGATACTATAATGGTGGATACTTGTTACACTTTTGTCCAAACCCACAGAGTGTACAACACCAAGAACGAACCCTGATGTAAACTCTGAACTTTGAGTGATAATGATGTGTCAATGTAGGTTCACCAACTGTAATAAATGTAACACTGTGGTGAAGCATGTTGATAATGAGGGAGACTGGGGTGGGCAGGGAGTACACGAGAACTCTCTGTATTTTCCACTCCGTTTTGCTATGAACATAAAACTGCTCTAAAAACAGTCTATTAAAAATTATGTGGAGTTATTCCAAAATTCATCTGAAAGAACAGACAAGAAAGAATAGATTGGTAAATTTTTAAAAAGAATAATAATGAGAATAAGCTTGCCCTGTTACAAATTAATTTAAACACCAATAATGATTAAAATAGAGATGTACTAGTATGCCATTTGACAGACAAATTTTTGTGTAGACACAACTTTTGTCAAATTCAAATGTTACCATGTCCTACATTTTCCATCCTAACCTCTTACTTGCCCAATATGATTAATTCATCCTCTTGGACTATTTTTTAATGTAAATTCATCTCATATTCTTTAACATAAGTTAAATAAAAAAATAAGACATTCATGGTAAATTGTTCAAGAATGCATCTATATATTATCACTGAAAACACAAACTTAGAAGCTGAGGATGGTATGCAACATAAAATAAATGGCTAAAAATCACTAATACTGCAAGTAAATTGCAGGAGAATGATAAATGAGTATATGAAGACACAGTTTATGTTTGGAAAAGACTAAAGAGCTGGAACCTAAATTAAACATTAAGTCTTAAACTATAGGACATTTGAAAAATGGGGTGATGTTAACAGGAAGCTAGAGAAAAAGAAAATTTAATGGCTCAAATAACTATGATGAAGAGATGACAATGACCAAAGAACTAAACTTTAACAATCATTACACTGTTGGTGAAAAAATGAAGTGATGTGGATAACAGCACATAATCAAAAGTTCTTAACTATGCAAAAACATCTTTTAATTAACAACTTGTTTTTCTTAAATCATATGCAAGTAGAAGTAAAAAGACTACCATCTTTGCTATACAGAGATGAAAACAGTTATTTTGTATTCCAAGCATTTTCCACCTGAAGTTAGAATGAATATGAGATGGCTCTTAAGTGAATTTGATCTGCACTGAAACCATGTTCAGACTGTAGCTTTCAGAATACAAAAGTATCTGAAACTACTTGTCTGCAGCAAAGAATTGCCTAATATCCACTTAGACTTTTTATATTCTGTTTTACGGTTTGCAAAACTGATTTAAAATTAATCTGGACTAAAGAACAATTTATATATGTTATTTCATTGAAATTATAATGAATGTGTTTGAAATTTGAATTACAATTGAGGTAAAATCAATACAATGTTAAAAGCCATAAGTTTTCTTTCTCCAACTCATAATGAAATAAAAGTTAAAATGACCATATTCTAATTTGCCATGTTTATAGTTTTCATTGAAATTATAAATAATACAGTACATATTATATCCCAATATACATATACACATATACCAATGTGAAGTAAAACACATTGCCTAAGACATTTTAGTCACAACAAGTCATTAGGTTATTTTTTTTCGTATGTTTGGTAGGATAGCAACTACTATATTTTTCCTGGGATCAGGAACGTCTCTTCAAGCCACAGGGGGTATTAAAGAAACAAAATGCATTACATTGTTCCCTGTCAGAGAAGGAAGAGAGAACAATGACCTGATAACCTTTGAACTACTGATTAGAAGTATGCATTTAGAAGAGAGAATAAACAAATATTGAAATTAAGTTTACCAAAATTGCATCAAAAAGGTCAATGTCCTGAAAGACAAGAAAGACTGTGGAACTGTTATAGATCAAAAGAGATTAAAGGAACATGGTGACTAACGGCAACAGATGATCCCAGATGTAGAGTATTATTAGAGCAATCAGAAAAATTAAATTAAGGACTATGTTATAGATAAGAGGATTGGAACAATGTAAAATCTCCAAGATTTGATCACTGTGTCATTGTTATGTAAGAGAGTATCCTCGTTCTCAGAAGGTACATGCTGAAGTATTTAAAGGTGAAAGACTGTGATATCTGGTAGATTCAAATGGTTGCACAATATATAATTCCACAATAATATTCCACAATGATAATAACAATTTGTAAATATGTGTGTGTATACATATGTGAGAAGGAGTGTGTAAGAAAGAGAAACAAAGAGAAAGATAAGCCACAGAGAGAGAGAGCACAAATGAAACAATATGCTAACAACTGGTGTATCGAAGTTTGAATTTTTTAAAAATGTTGAAAAAAAATTTAAACTCAAAACATGCTCTCTTCTCTACGACATCCATTGTTCAACTGCCCTTTAGCTAATATTCTGGTTACAATTCCTCTTTCCCTAGAATTAGAAGTCCTCTGCTCAATCTCATTCCATGCGCTTCAAAGGATGCTTCCTTTAAACAATATCAGCTTTGATGTTAGACAGTCTCAGATTTATTTTTCTCCTAGAGATTTGTAAAATCTATATTATTGGGCTGGTTGGGTCCCCCTAATCATCAAGTTTATTTGCATGAACTTCCATCCAATACCTTTACAAGTACTGGATAGAAGTGTGTTATTTCTATTGTCTTTCTGCAAGTCTTGTTAAATAGTATGGTCCTTTGATATTTTCATCTTTCAAATAATTAGAGAATTATGGTGAAAGCAACATTATGCTTCATTTACTAAGTGTATGAGAGAGAGTGAGAGAGAGGGAGATTGAGAGAGACAATGAGACAGACAGAGGCAGAGGGCAACTGAAACAATATGTTAACAAGTGATCTATACAGTCATTTACATAGTCCTTATATAACACCATGGCATATCCCTCATAATCAGGTAACAGGTAGTTGAATTATGATTTAACTATAGAGAATTAGCAATTAGTATTTGTAGAAGGAAGTCTTACTTTCTCCTCTTCTATCAACCCCCACCACCACATCTACATACCTACCTACATCTGTATATTTTATGTCTCTTTACACTCAGTAAGACCATCCCTGGAAACTCCATTTAAGACTTCAATATGGCTCCCCAACCACAATATTTCATAGTCTCTTTCTTTGCTTTATTTTTTTTACTCATTACCAACTTGCATATTATATATCTTATTTTGTATCTTGCTTTATTTCTTACCTAGCTTACTAGAAGCAGTTTTTGTCTGTTTTGTTCTATAGTACTTGCAACTATGCCTGAGACAGAGACCTGAGACATTTTATGTTTGTTTGTTTGTTTTAAAATTCTGAGGACTTCAAGTCTTCATTCATTTCTGGAAAATTCTCAGCTAAGATTATTTGTGTATTTCTTCTCCATTTTTTTCATTTCCTTTTTCTGGAACTGTATTAGATATATGTTTAATTTCCTTAAATGTTCTCCATGTATTTATTTAAGTAAATGTTTATTAAAGCATAACATACATAGAGAAAAATGCACAAATAAGTATCATATAATGAATCTTCAAAAAGTGAACCCTGCTGTGGAACTAGTACCCAGGTCAAGAAATAAAACATTACCAGTCCTCCAGAAGGCTCCTATGTGCCCCCACCCAGTCACAACTCCCCATATCCACTTCAGAAGTATCCTGACTTTTAAGACCATTATTAGACAAGTTTTGTCTGATTTTGATCTTTACATAAACGGAATCACATAGAGCATCTTTTTGTGTCTGGCTTCACTCATTCAACAGTATGCTTGTGATATGGATCCATATGGCTGTGTATAACATTCATTCTACATTCTCTTTTGTATTCCATTTTGTAAATATACCACAATGTATTTTATCCAGTCTACTTCTGATGACCATTTGTAGGTTGTTTCCAGATTTTAGCAATTATAAATAGTGCTGCTATTCATCATTACGCATGTCTTTTGGTGCACATATGTACACTTTTCTGTTGGTTACATACCTACATGAGTAACTGTTGGGTCGTAAAGTATCTGTATTTGAAGTTTTACGGAATCTACCAAATAGTTTCCCAAAGATGATGAGAGTTTCATTTTTTGCCACATCTTTCCTACCATTCGGTTGTCTTTTTTTTTTTTTTTTTTTTTTGCACTTTATCCATGCTAATGGCAATGAAGTAGTATAATACTGTAATTTTAATTTGGTTATCATTTATGATGAAATTGAGTACTTTTTAATATGTTTATGACCACTGGGATATCCTCTCTTTTTTAATGTGCCTGTTCAAGTCTTTTGTCCATTTTAAATTGTGTACTCTGCTTCTTTTTTATGTATTTGTAGAAGTTTATTTCTAGATACATGTATTACAAATATCTTCACCCTTCTCTGTGACTTGCCTTTTCATTCTTTGGTGATATCTTTCAACCAATATAGTGATATCTTAATGTCACTGTCATCCAATTTATCATTTTTCTGTTATCAGTTAGTATTTTTTTATGTCTTGTTAAAGAAGTACTTGACTAGCTCAAGCTCATGAAGATATTCTCCGGTATCTTCTTTTCTACAAACTTTACTGTTTTCAGTTTTCATTCTTAGATCTACAATACATCTGAAATTGATCTTCCATATGATGTAAGATAACAGTCAAGATTCTTTTTTCCCATATGGAAAGCCAGTTGAATGAGCATTGTTTACTGATAAGACCAACTTTTCCTACTGCACTACATTATCATAAAATATGAGTCTATTTGTGAGATGTACTCTTTTCTTTCATTTGTCTCCGTTTATTTTTATGTCAATTCCACACTACTTTACCTACTGTAGCTTTATATAAATCTTGATATTTGGCATGTAAATCCTCTAGTTATGTTCTTATTTATAATTGCTTTGGCTATTGATTTTCATATAAATTTTTACATAAATTTTAAAGTCAGCATGTCAATTTCCACACACACAAACTGCTAAGATTTTTAATTAGGATTACATTTATTTAAAGGTCAATTTGGAGAAAACTGACGTACTTAAAATATTGAGACTTCCAATTTGTAAACATCATATTCCTCCATTTGTTTGAGTCATTCCTGATTTTTCTCAACAGTTTTTTTGTAGTTATCAGTTTAGAGGTCTTGTTCATCTTTCATTAGATTTTTCTTATGGTATCTTATGGTTTTTGATGTCACTGAAATAGTATTTAAAAATTTTGTTTTCTAATGATCTGTTGCTGATATCCATAAATATAATTGATTTTTGCTCATTGACTTTGCTAAATTCATTTATTTATTATGAACAGTAATATGTCAATAATAATAATATATGACTTATCTGTAGTTTATTTTGGACTCTTAAAATGCATAATATGTTATCAGCAAATGATTGCAATTTTATTTCTTCTTTGTAATATTTATGATTTTAATTTCTTTTTTATCCCTCTTATTGTATTGACTAAGACTTCCAGTTTAGGTTAAATAGCAGTGGTTATAGAAAGCTGATCAGAACATACCAGCCCCAAATATGCCTCTTTGACATACTGATTATTTTTAGCTGAAGGCAATTGAGAACTAGAACGTACAGGAAGGGCTCTCTGCTTTCCCCCTTTCTACCTAAAATCAGGGCATAAATTTCCCATGAGAAAGGGACCCTTCCTGTACCAGGAAGAGAACATTTTTATCACCAGTGACAGGGAGTTAACACCGAAATGAGTCTGTACAAACAAACCTTACTGAAATAATCGTTATCTTCCATTAGTTTTCCCCATATATCTCCCAGTCATTTTCCCACCATTTACTGCCCCTAGCCCAAACCTCTTTTTCCTTTGTCTTGTCACATCTTCACAATTTATCAGTCTTTGTTAAAATGGTATATAAGACCCCAGGTCTAACCACTTCTTTGGGCTTTTCATTTCTTTCACTGATGCTCCCCATGTCACATAAAAATATTAACATCAGGGGCCGGCCCCGTGGCACAGCGGTTAAGTGCGCACACTTCGCTGCTGGCGGCCTGGGGTTCGGATCCCGGGTGCCCACCGATGCACCGCTTGTCAGGCCATGCTGTGGCGGCATCTCATATAAAAAGTGGAGGAGGATGGGCACGGATGTTAGCCCAGGGCCAGTCTTCCTCAGCAAAAAAAAGAGGAGGGTTGGCATGGATATTAGCTCAGGGCTGATCTTCCTCACAAAAAAAAAAAAATTAACATCAAATAAAACTTGTATGCTTTTTCTCCTGTTGATGTCTTTTGTCAGTTTAATTCACAGGCCCCAGCAAGAACATAAGACAGTAAAGAAAAAATCTTTCCTCTCCTCTACCAGCATCTGTGGGTCATACCAATCATAGACGGAAAGCTTTCAATAATTCATCATTAGGTATGGCTTTTAAAAAATATTCTTATCTGATTATGAAAGTTCACTTCTATCTTTTAATTTGTTAAAAGTTTTTACTTTAGATGGAAATGAATTTTATCAACTTTTTTTCTGAATCTATTGAGATGATGACATATTTTTTCACCTTTTTTCTATTTGCAAATGTGGTAAATTTCAATTTTTCATATTTTATTCTTGTTACCCTTGCTTTTCTGAAATATTCTCTATGTTTTCAAGAAGTCTTTTTATATTGCCCATCTCTTTATCTCTCTGAACTGTATTCTGATTCCTTATATTTACCTATTATGCCTTTCATTTCTCAGTTGTGTCCAGCAATTACAATTTTTTATTTAGATGAATTTACGTATACATGTATATATAAATTCCAGAAATTGTATAAGTGGTTAACAAACATTTTATTTAAGGAGAGTTTTAGGTTTATGGAAAAGTTGCAAAGATAGTACAAAGAGTTCCCATATACACCACACCTACTTTTCCCTATTGCTATTATCTTACATCAATATAGTATATTTGTTACAGTTAATGAACCAATATTGATACATTATTATTTACTAAGTCATATTTTATTCACATTTCCTTGGTTTTCTCCCAATATTCTTTTTCTGTTCCAGGATCCCGTCTAGGATACTATGTTACATTGAGCAAGTTATGTCTTTGTGTGACTTCATAGTTCATTCCTTTTTATGACTAAATATTATTCTGTTGTATAGATTTTCCACAGTTTGGTTTTTTATTCACCTATTGGATGACATCTTGGTTTCGTCTAGTCTTTGGCAATTATGCAAAACGCTGCTATAAACATTTGTGTACAGGTTTTTGTGCGGACATTAGTTTCATATCAGTTCGGTAAATACTTACGAGCATGATTGCTAGATCGTATGGTAAGACTATGCTCAGCTTTGTAAGAAATTGTCAAATGACCCTCTAAAGTAGCTGTACCATTTTGTGTTCCCACTGGGAGTGAATCCTGTTCCTGGTCCTGCTGCTCCTCAACCGCACCAGCAATGTGTATGGTCAGTTGTTTGGATTTTAGTAATTTTAAAAGATGTGTACTGGAATCTTATCACTATTTTAATTTGCACTTCCCTAATGATATATAATGTTGAGCATATTTTTATATGCCTATTTGCCCTGTCACTATGCCTGGTATGTGTCACTACATAATAGTGGTGATAAATAGTGGGTGAACCGAATTACTTCACAGAATATTTGCAAGGAATCTAAATGCATTATTCCATAGGTATCTATCAATAGTCATAAAAGGTCATATTTCTCTCCAGTCTAATAAACGTAGCCCTCTTAGCACATGAACACTTTAAAAAAAAAATGGTCACTATTTTTTCTGTGCCTCAGTTTTCTTCAGCTGGGATAAAATTTCAGAATTGCATCAGGCAAAGTCTTTTCCCCTGGGGAGTAGACCTTTATTATGGAGAAGGCTCGGGGCTTGTTTCACAATGGTGACTCTGCTTGCTGGGTTCATAAAGGGATCTTTCTAGGATCCTCACCAGGAGAACCTGGTGGTAAAGTAATTGGAGAGAAAGCCCATGAAAGTGTGGGGCACCTTAAGCCTGCAGCCCCCAGGACTTTCTCACTTTCAGGCTAGTCCACGCTCAGCCTCCAGCAATTTGTTGAACTTACCATGTAAGTATTCCTACCAGTTTGATGGCTTCAGTGGCCTCTGCTCCAGGTAAGTAGATCTCAGTCACTGTATCTTTCTGGATGTGCCTGTCTCATCAGATTTCAGAGTGGTGGTTGTCTCTGCAACCTCAGTTGTCAGATGGGTCTAAGAAACATCATTGGTTTTCACTTTGTCCAGCTTTTCCTTGTTGTAAAGACAGGAGTGATGATTTCTGTGCTCCACATGTATGAGAGCTGAAATCTGAACTCTATGAGTATTTTTTAAATCTTTGTGTATGTGTGCTTCCCAGTTTTCATTCTGGTTTCTATTAAATCATTTGTTTAATCATATTACTCATATGTATTTTATAGTCTGTTATCAGATTTTTTTATCATATATTGTTCTTGAGTTGTGCTGATTTGCCTGCTGTTTAAGTAGGTTTATTCTCCCTCATAATGGTTTGTGATGTTTTAATTTTATTTATTTTTTCCCCCCAAAGCCTCAGTAGATAGTTGTATGTCATAGCTGCACATCCTTCCAGTTGCTGTACGTGGGACGCGGCCTCAGCATGGCCGGAGAAGCAGTGCGTATGTGCACGCCTGGGAAACGAACCTGGGCCGCCAGCGGTGGAGCGCCCGTACTTAACCGGTAAGCCATGGGGCAGGCCCATATGATGTTTTATTGCTGGCTCATTTTCAGGGGTTAGAAAAGAAAAATCTGTTCATAACAGAAAGTAATCATACAGAGAAGTTTTGTGTTTGCTTTTACAAGATTCTAGAGTTTTAAAATAATTCTTTATATCTGTTTATTATCATACCAATAAGTAATAAAAAGTGGGCCCATACCTATGATTTACGGGAGGCCTACAGTTTAGATTTCTCCTATTGAATACCCAGCCACACCCAACCCCCAGCCCCAAGGTCGGAGAGCTTATATCTGGGGTTGAAGCTTTTGTGAGTTTATACAGCCATTCAGAGTATGTAATTCATACACATTGGGATTCATCTGCACCAGTTTAGTTTTGAAATATCTAGATGTTTCCTAAACATCGTGTTATGCCTTGCTCTGTGGGATTTGTCTATTGCTGCTGCTGCTGCTGCTGCTTGTTTTTGTTATGTAGCAATGGTTACACCGTTTACACAATGCAAGGATTTCCCCCAGGCTAGTCAAACCTTTCAAAAACATATTTTAGGGCTACGTAATATGCCACCATGTGGTTATGTCACATTTTACTTCAGCACTTACTTAATAATATATGTAATTTATATTGTTTGCAGTTTTTCACTTTTAAGATAGGTGATTAGACATAGAATTACTGAGCCAGAAGGAACCATATTTGGAAGTTTTTAAGAGGCCTGATTCATATTGCTGTCTTTTTCATCATATACTTCTTGTCATTGTGCATCTTTTTGAATAAAAATTTTTGCTAACTTGATTGATATGCAGTGTCATCTAGTTCTTTTAAAGATTTTGCTTTGAGTACTAGTATAGGGGAGTCTAAATTTTATCTTTACCTGATTAGAGTTCTTTTTGGCTGGGCCTTAGAATTAAACTGACCTAAGACAGATCAACAGGAGAAAAAGCATACAAATTTATTTAATATAAGTTTTAGGTGACACAGGAGCCTTCATAATGAGTGAAGACCCAAAGAAATGGTGAAACCTACAGGCTTTTATATTAGGTTGAACAAAAAAGGGTAATTGTAGAAAAATCACTGAACTATGTGAGGAGGCTAAAGGAAGATAAGAATTATTTTAACAAAGTCTGTGTAGAAATCTCAGTTCACTGTCAACTTCTCGTCCTTGATGGTAAGAATGTTATTTTCCTTCTGTGATAGGAAGGACATTTTTCACACGGGAATTTCATGTCCTGATTTTATAAAAAAGAAGAAAGGTTAGAGTGCTTCTCTTGTGTTTGCCATTTTTCGAGTGCCTTCACCTCAAAATAGTCAATACGCCAGAGTGGCGTATTTTGGCGTGGCATGATCTGAACTCCTTCACTCACAATGGAAATAATTTTATACTTCTTTTAACTCTCAGTAGAGAATTTAAGAGCACGTTCTCTCGAGCTATACTTTCTAGATTTAAAACCAAGCACTCCCTCTTAATAGTTTTGCGAATGGGGACAGGTGCTTGGTTTCCTTTTCCATTAATAAGAATGAGCAGTTCGTTAAAATAAGAGGGCACATAGTAAATGATCCATATCTGTTAATTACCTGTGCTATTTGCTAATAATATTTTTCTATTTCTTTCTGAGGATTTTAAATGTGTTTGTTTATTTTTCGTACAAAAGCTTTTACTCTTTAGATGGACGAGTCTATCGCTTTGTCTTTAGTGGGGCTCTTCCCCTGCTTCTGTGGTTATGCGAGTCACCACCTCCTAGAGTTTAATAAAAGTCCAAAAAGTATATGAGCAACATTGCAAAAATGTTAGAATAAAAAATAAGCTACTTTAAATAAGTAAGAATGAATAAAAAAAGGAAATCAGTGATCTTTTCCATGTCCTTTCAGAAGACTCGATCATAGATTATTCGATGCCATAAATCATGCATTCAACTGTGAAATGGGATTACCTATAAACTGAGAAACAGTTATAGAGTTTCTTAAAGATATTTGCAATAGACTTTTTAGCACCCATGCTAGTATAGTCAAAACCCACAAATGTGTGAAGAAAAAAAATAGTTAACATTTTAGTGACATTTTTAAAAAGTTCACAACATTCAAAAGAAATATTATAGCTGAGAAATGGAAAATGACTAAGTTATCTCCAGTATCTGAAAAAGGTCATGAGAATTGCATAGCCACTGAATTTAACCCCATCTTATGGGAAAGCCCTAACCAGACGGTGCTTTGACATTATTACAGATGGAAGATAGCCAGATTCACTGAATATATTCAAAATCTTTCAAAATAACCATTTCTGGTTTTCATGGAAACAATAAAAGAGATTTTTAATTTTTTAAATTAAAATGTTAAAGAGTATATGATTAGAAGAACACGATTTTAAATTGGTTAAAAGTATACAAATTATTAATTATATATTAATATAATCTAATACTCTACTTCTGTTATTCACGTAGGAAAAAAAATTCCAAAAGCATCATTGTTCATTTACTAATGACAAAAGTAGAATCACCAGATGATGATTCACTAAAAGAAGTTTTCAACATTAAAATAAATTACAAGTACAATGGGTTAAAGAATTCATTTTACATTCATACAATATTCATGTTATATGAACCACAAAGCATATTAATAATAGAGTGATTATTTTTTATTGCAGTAAAGTTGGTGTATAACATTGCATAAATTTCAGGTGTACATCATTATACTTCTATTTCTGCATAGATTACATCATGTTCACCACCCAAATGCTAATTACAACCCATCACCACACACATTTGCCTAATCATCACTTTTGCCCTCCTCTCTCCCCCTCCCCTCTGGTAACCACCAATCCAATCTCTGTCTCTATATGTTTCTTTGTTGTTGTTTTTCTTTTCGACTTATGAGTGAGATCATACAGTATTTGACCTTCTCCCTCTGACTTATCTCACTTAGCATAATACCTTCAATGTCCATCCATGTTGTCACAAATGGCTGGATTTCATCATTTTTTATGGCTGAGTAGTATTTCATTGTGGATATATACCACATCTTCTTCATCTATTCTTCCATTGATGGGAACTTAAGTTGCTTCCAAGTCTTGGCTATTGTGAATAATGCTGCAATGAACACAGGGGTGCATGTATCTTTACGCATTGGTGTTTTCAAGTTCTTTGGATAAATACCCAGCAGTGGAATATCTGGATCACATGGTAGTTCTATCCTTGATATTTCGAGGAATCTCCATACTGTTTTCCATAGTGGCTGCACCAGTTTGCACTCCCACCAGCAGTGTATGAGGGTTCCCTTCTCTCCACATCCTCTCCAACGCTTGTTGTTTCCTGTCTTGTTAATTATAGTCATTCTGATGGGTGTGAGGTGATATCTCATTGTAGTTTTGATTTATATTTCCGTGATAGTTAATGATGTTGAACATCTTTTCATGTGCCTGTTGGCCATCTGTATATCTCTTTGGAGAAATATCTGTTCAGGTTCTTTACCCATTTTTTAATTGGGTTCTTAGTTTTTTTTGTTGTTGAGATGTATGGGTTCTTTATATATTTTGGAGACTAACCCCCCATCAGATACATGGTTTGCAAATATCGTCTCCCAATTGTTAGGTTGTCTTTTCGTTTTGTTGATGGTTTCCTTTGCTGTGCAGACGCTTTTTAGTTTGATGTAGTCCCATTTGTTTATTTTTTCTACTGTTTCTCTTGCCTGGTCAGACATGGTGCTTGAAAATATGTTGCTAAGACTAATGTCGAAGAGCGTACTGCCTATGTTTTCTTACATAGTCTTGCATTCAAGTCTTTAATCCATTTTGAGTTAAATTTTTGTGTATGGTGTAAGATAATTGTCTACTTTCATTTATTTGCATGTGGCTGTCCAATTTCCCCAACACCATTTTGTTGAAGAGACTTTCTTTTCTCCATTGTATGTTCTTGGCTCCTATGTCAAAGATGAGCTGTCCATAGATGTGTGAGTTTATTTCTGGGCTTTCGATTCTATTCCATTGATCTGTGTGTCTGTTTTTGTGCCAGTACCATGCTGTTTTGGTTACTATAGCTTTGTAGTATATTTTGAAATCAGGGAGTGTGATACCTCCAGCTTTGTTCTTTTTTCTCAGGATTCCTTTGGCTATTTAGGGTCTTTTGTTGTTCCATCTAAATTTTAGGATTCTTTGTTCTATTTCTGTGAAAAATGTTGTTGGAACTTTGATAGGGATTGCATTGAATCTATAGATTGCTTTAGGAAGCATGGACATCTTAACTATGTTAATTCTTCCAATCCAAGAGCACGGAATATCTTTCCATTTCTTTGTGTCTTCTTCAATTTCTTTCAGCAATGTGTTTTATAGTTTTCAATGTAGAGATCTTTCACCTCTTTGGTTAAGTTTATTCCTAGGTACTTTATTCTTTTCATTGCAATTGTAAATGGGATTGAATTCTTAATTTCTCTTTCTGCTACTACGTTGTTAGTGTATAGAAATGCAACCAATTTTTGTATGTTGATTTTGTATCCTGCAACTTTACTGTATTCGTTTATTACTTCTAAAAGTTTTTTGGTGGATTCTTTAGGGTTTTCTATATATAACATTATGTCATCTGCAAATAGTGACAGTTTCACTTCTTCCTTTCCAATTTGGATCCCTTTTATTTCTTTCTCTTGCCTGATTGCTCTGCCTAGGACTTCTAATACTATGTTAAATGGGGGTGGCGAGAGTGGGCATCCTTGTCTGGTTCCTGTTCTTAGAGGGATAGCTTTCAGTTTTTCACCGTTAAGTATGATATTAGCTGTGGGTTTGTCATATATGGACTTTATTTTGTTGAGGTGCTTTCCTTTTATACCTATTTTATTCAGACTTTTTATCATAAATGGATGCTGTATCTTGTCAAATGCTTTCTCTGCATCTATTTAGATGATCACATGATTTTTATTCTTCATTTTATTAATGTGGTGTATCACGCTGATTAATTTGTGGATGTTGAACCATCCCTGCATGCCTGGAATAAATCCCACCTGACTTTATAACCCATTGAAAGGAGACCAGTCAGTTAACTGATTACATTAAAATGCAATTGGAGAAAAAAATGAGAAAGCTGGTAAATACGTTAAAACATTTAGACTGTTTTGGTGACTTGGTCAAGAGATAAAAGCAAACTCAGAGTGGACAAATGCAAATTAATTAGATTGTGACCAAGGAACACTGCCAGGAACTCTACTAAATAAAAGCCATCCCTTGGTTTAAGTAAGAACATGACTGATTGAGTTATGGGAACTGCTCCGCAATTGTTTTAAAGGTAGAACTCTGTATGCTGCAGGAAGAATGGAGTCTCTACTTGGTGAGGATTCTATCTGGAGTATGTAGCCCATAGAGAATAAGCATTGTATCATCTCTAAAGGAGAGAATAAAGTGTTACGAAAAGGAGGCACTAGCATATTTAAATGATTTTACTATATATTCTCTTGAAGATTAATCCTGTGATTAAATTATAATTTAACAGCCTGTCATTTATTTATTATATAAAAAATGAATACCAAAAGAAAAGCTTCTACATCTAGATAAATGTTTATAAGACTCTAAGAAATTAGTTAGTGCATAAAATATTTCCATCAAAAAATTTTTCTTCCATTTAATTTCTTTAAAAATTTGTGACAGTGACAAACTTGTGTATTTAGTCTTATTAATATTTGAAAGCAATAATGAAAACTGATTTTGGGGGGTTTTAAAAATTCATATTTATGTCCAACCAAGTTTTTTTTGTTTTATTTTTTTAATTAATCAAGGGTAAGCACTCTCTTTTCTTTTCCTATTGACTATTAGGAAAAAAGAAAAACTCAAGTGACCTCTGTGCTCTCTGGAAATGAGAACTTAATTGGATAGGTTGCTATAATTGATGCCATCTAGAATGGGAGCCCCTATAAAAATCAGTCTTCTCTCCTTCCGTGCTTTACACCGTTTTTCTGTCTCAAATTCCTAAATATATAACTTGCGCTACAATATAAAGTTCTATATCTGTAGCCTTTGAGCTTTTTAAAAGAAAAGACACTTAAAAGTGGTAATAAATAGTTCAAACAGTTTCTCTGGATGTGGTCATTATAAACCTGATCCTAGACTACTAAATTTTTTCATCTCCCCCATAAACACTACAGAGCAGCAAATCACCACCCTCGTGGTTCAGTTGAATCCCATTTCCCTCCCCTTAGGCAGAGAAAGTTCTTCCATGTGTCAAATAGCCTTGTGGTAATTTGGCCTATGCAATGGAAATGGAGATTGAAGAAAAAGATATTTGAGAAAAAGTATTTTATTTAGTCAAGCTGCTTTCAGATTTCTCACAGATAATTAAAAACCACAAAAATCCCTTCTCTCTACCATCTAGCTTCCCTTTCCATACAGAAACAAAAGCTACAAAAGAACCCACAAAAAACCACATACAACCAAAGTTCAATACCTCGAAAACACTATGGTATTCTGGTCAGGCAATTAAACTAGCGGCCTCTTTTCTAGGAAACATGGGTCAAACAAATGTTGGAAATACTCCCACACAGCTAGAAGCATTTTTTTTTAAATCAGGCAAACATATATTATCATGATATTCCGGCAGTATTATTAAAAATCTGCCTGTTTATTGGCTTAAGAGAGTGCTCAGTTTTCTCTAATAACAACCCAATAACATTTATAAAATTTTAAAAATGCATGTTAATATACTATAGTAAGGGTTTAGAACTTTAGAGTTCACTCTAAAGAATTTGGACTTGGAACCACTGTGGTCATTTTCATCTTCTTTTGGAATAAAATGAACCAAAACCTGAAATGACGTAGTACTGAATCAAGATAGTCTGCAACAGCTGGAAGAAAATGTCGGGGATTCATTGGAAACATTGGGTGGGTTGTCCGGTTAGATAGGGCAGTGATGTAGAGGAAGAAGTCAATGTAACTGGTAGGTTATTGCTGTACAGTCACGCGTCACTTAAGGGTGGGGATATGTTCTGAGAAACGCGTTGTTAGGTGACTTCCTTGTTACGTGAACATCATAGAGTGTACTGCAGGGATACAAATCTTGCCACCCCAAAGTGTGTCTCTTTAAGGATTATTTTAGGCTGATTATTTTTAAGAAAGAAAAAACTCAAATTTTTTCTTGGTGCCTCCCCTTTAACTGCCTAAAAGAATTTAGATTAAAAAGAAACTTCTCGTAGAAAGCAAGCTATCACCTTAGTGCAACCTGAACTAGGTGGTAGACAGGGAGGAAGCTAGAAAAGTTTGCTGGGCTCCCCTCTGTGTTCTTCTGTGTCTGTGTGGCCAAACACTTGTTTTCCAAATATTTGCTCCTCTTCACCTACCTGTGAATTGCCTTCCTTCCTTTTGAAGTCCCTGACTCTTCCTACACTCAAGGTCTTCTTCGGTCTTTAGCTGAGGATGGTATTTAAGGTGAGGGCTTTGGCCATTTTGGTAAGTTACTCAGTTTTCCTCAGTTTCTCCAGTGTATACACATTATTAAACTTTGGTTTGTTTTTCTCCTGTTAATCTGTCTCATGTCAATTTAATACTTAAACCAGCCAGAAGAAACTAGAAGGATAGAGGAAAATTTCTTCCTCTTTTACAGTACTTACACAAACCTAGAAGTATTGCCTACTGTATACCTAGGCTACATGGTACTAATCATATGGGACCACTGTCATATATGTGGCGCATTGTTGACCAAAACGTTGTTATGCTGTGCATGACTGTAATTCACCAACAGAGAGAGTACAGTGGGAGAGCAGAGTCAGGGAGGAAGATACTTGTTTTAGTTCTGGATATTTTGAGTCTGAGATGTCTGAGGGAGAGCTAGGACAATGAAGATAGTAGGCAGTTGTACATTTAAGCCTAGAACTCGCAGGGTAAGAGAAGTAAAATTACTTGTTTCTGACCCATGATTACAAAGGAGACAAAAAACCAGAAATGCAAGCGAAACCAAATGAAAGATCAAGCCTAAAGTGCCAAGAAGGGAGTCTGGAGAAATGCCACATAGAGACATAGATACAGAAGATACAGAAGCTAAAATATTGAGGCAGAAATTTCTGTGTCAGGAAATCAGGAAGGCGAGAGGGAGTGCAAGTGCCTAGAAAAGGTTTTGTTACTTCTTGACTGCTTTTACGTGCTGGTCAGGGCATTGTGGAGGAGTGATCTGACAGAATTTAAGGAGCAGTAACCAAAAGGACAGACAATTAAGGAGATTCTATTTTGAGCATGCCTCATTTCTAGGAGCTATGGGTATACAAAGAAACGGAAATTAACATGTGAGTAAAAAATACCCTACTATAATAATAGATCCTATTAGAACCATTATATATAATAAGCTATAATTGTGGGAGCTTTAGGCTTATAAAATACATGTTTTCAATTTATAAAATATAATGAAAGTAAGATTTGAGACAATTATTTTGTTATTTGGATTCAAGTCCTCTCTCAGGAGATAGAGGATTAACAATAAAATAAAATAAAATATGGAGGCAATGAGATTAGGGTAATATTGTGGATGAATTCTCTTAATGAGAGCTGTGTGGTTTTAAAACACAGCTGATTGAGATCTGAGGCACATTTGCTTTGCTGATTTGGGCTACTTTCTCTAAGTTTTTCACTAAACATTCTCTGTGATTTATAATGTGGAAAAAATTGTTCATTATTTTGCAAAAGAGAATTTGGTATATTATATATCTTTCTTTTAACATATTATAGTATTTTTCAATATACATTTTGAAACATGTAATTCTTAATATACTCGATTTATGGTAAAAAAATGCATCTTTTTTTGCCATTAAAAATGATTTGGAGGAAATTTTATTGACATGATATATTAAGTGCAAAGAGAGACCTTTAAAATATAAATCCAATTTTGTAAAAATTTGTAAGTCTCACAAAGGTCTAACAGGATATATACATGGGTTAATTCAGCCTTGCAGAAGTAACTATTACAGTTATTTTTATTTAATTATTTCTACTTCATAGTTCTTTATTTTTACAGAATAAACAAAAAATACATCTTGAATTTTGATACACTATTATATCATGTAGAATATATTATCACATAGCTTAAACTTTAGTCTCACTTACCCGAGTAAATGTCTCCTGACCACAGTCTCTAGTTGGAACAATAAGAGGAAACTAATATTCATATATTAAAATAATATGCTATTCCTGTTATTTCAATGTTTCCCAAATATTCTTCAGAATGATACAAGTCATTGAAGTGATTCCTTCATATGGCATACGTTTCACCCACCGTAACATAACTAACATACTGCCCTGGAGACCTGTAGAGATTCTGAGAGGGTGTCACAGGGACTGTCTTGGATGAAGGCTTTAGGGAGAAAAGGAGTGGAGGATTAGGATAGCCACCCAACCTTCCCCCACGACAGCTGCAATTGTATCTGTTTATCCTATTTGGCTTCTTATTAAAAAATTCATTTTAAGACAGTGTTTTGTTGTTGGGGAAAAATGAAAACTAATATTCTAAGAAGAGGTTCATATTAGTCAAGGTTTAATATTGTAAATACAATAGCATTCAAATTTGAAGAAAACATTTTCTGAGTGTTTAGTGATTTATCTAAGCACTGGTATTTCTTCAGTTTCACATATAATGCAAAACCAACTTTTATAAGGCAAGCAGATCTAAATGGTAAATAAAAAGATTTCTTTCTGGGGCCGACCCGGTGGCGCAAGCGGTTAAGTGCGCGCGCTCCGCTGCGGCGGCCCGGGGTTCGCTGGTTCGGATCCCGGGCGCGCACCGACGCACTGCTTGGTAAGCCATGCTGTGGCGGCGTCCCATATAAAGTGGAGGAAGATAGGCACAGATGTTAGCCCAGGGCCGTCTTCCTCAGCAAAAAAAGAGGAGGATTGGCGGATGTTAGCTCAGGGCTGATCTCCTCACAAAAAAAAAAAAGATTTCTTTCTTCCTTTTGAACTCTCAAATTAGATATCCATAAATAGTGCATCATATAAAATTTCACAATGGCTGACTTATTTGAGAATATTTATGTGTATATTGAGTGCATACAGTACTTTATAAAACTTGAGCTATTTAGAAAACATATGAAGTTATTTAATTTGATAAATGGCCCGACAGAGGATAATGCATATTTAAGAACACTTAGAAAACTATGTAACTGAATTTTGAAATGGCTGAATTTGTTTATGTTTAGACTATATCTAAAAAGACTAGAAGAAAAAAAATCTGATTATGGAATGATATGCATTAAAAGCTTAACTAACATTGGTTGTCCTTTTGAGATAGAATCAGAGATTCTGTAAACTTTCTTGAGGACATTTCCTTTTTTACAAATGTATGTTTCTATTGTGATGAAAGTAGAATTTAACAAAAGTAAAATGCAGTTCATAATAATTACTAATTGCCACCCCCGAAACATATATACACACACATATATATACATACACAAACCATTCAATATAAAATATACATTCAAACACACACACATATACACACATATTCTTTATTGATAGCAAAGGATTAACTAGAGAAAGAGTTGTCTAAAATTGAGACATGATAGAAGAAGCTACAGGTTAGTAATAGTTACCCAGACACACATTTCTTCTTTTTTCATTGAGATATAATGGACATATAACATTATATTAGTTTAGTTTCTTACCTAAAGGGAGGACATGGAAAAGTGGTGGTAGTGGGGGTAGAGGCCTTCTATCACTGATATTGTTTAGAATTGCCGGCTCATAAGTGATAATAAAAATCCAACTGACTTTTAGTGGATTTGATTATCGTTTTTAAATATTCTATAATATACTTCCTTATTGCTTGCGTGAAGGACAAACTGTTCCTACCACTCTGCCTCTTGGTACACCAGGAACATGGGAGTTGTTTAAAGTAGAGGAGAAAACCTAGTCAATGAACCAGAAGCCTTTATGATTTTAGAGAGAAAAGCCTCGATTATTATCATTATTTTCCTCTTTATTTTATTAAACTTTTATAAAATTATAAAGTAATGAATTCTTATTGGAATAAATTAAACAATTGTATTTTTAACAGTTAGTAAACTACTAACTTTTCCCCTAGCAGGTAACAAATAATAACTTTTTTTCACGTGGATCCATGCATACCTTTCTCTCTGCTCAAATACATGTATATAGATTTGTCTCATATAAATATATGGCATTATATAATACACATAATTCTTTAACTTGCCTGTTCACTTAATGATATAGTATGGCTACCTCTACAAGTCAATTTGTATAGCATTAATTCACTCTCTTAATTAACCTATTTATTCATTTACTCTTTTAGCATATTCTTAGTATAGACACACTGCTATCATTTATTCAAACACTGCCTATAGAGAGACGTGGAGGTTGTTTTGAGTGTGCTGCCTACAAAAATATTGAACAACCATCTTTTAAAGTTTATTTTTTCTTTTCCCCCCAAAGCCCAGTAGATAGTTGTATGTCATAGTTACATATCCTTCTAGTTGCTGTATGTGTGACGCGGCCTCAGCATGGCCCGACAAGCAGTGCATCGGTGCGCACCCGGGATGCGAACCTGGGCCACCAGTAGCAGAATGCGCGCACTTAACCGCTAAGCCACGGGGCCGGCCCTGAACAACCATCTTTAGAAATAGATCCTTACATATAACTTAATTTTATTTTTCAGGATACTTTCTAAAACACAGATTTTGTTGGGGCAAATAAATACAAAAATACATTTTTTTCCAAAAATGTTGTAGCATTGGATGCTTTTATTCTTTCTTACTTCTGACAAACATTTGATGAAAATAATGCCCATTGTTTTGATTCATATTTCTCTGTTAAGGAATTTGAAGTTCTTATTATGTTATTTGGTCATTCGCCCTTCCTCCACAGTGAATCACATATTTATATATTTTGCCCTCTTATATTGTGGTTTTTAAGAACAGTTTTATTTATTTATTTTTGGCCTACTATGAATATTTACCTTTTAACTACAATGTACTGTGTATTGAAAAGTTTAAATATAATATAATGCACATATATATAGGGATATGTGTGCATGAGTCCTACTTGAGTTTTCTTTTAACTCCTCATCCCAATTCCTCTTCTATCACAGTCCCCTTCTTGTTCACTCTGCTCCAGACACTCTTGATTGTTTTGCTCTTCCCAAACACACCATGGACACTCTGGCCTCAGGGCTTCTGCACCTGTTGATCCTTCTGAGTAGAAGATGTTCCCCTCAGACCATGGCCCGTAATGATCCCTCACTGCTCAGATGCCTCTCCTGAAAGGTCTTCTTCACAGAGACGGTCCCTGACCACCTACCTCAAAGACCAGCCCCACCACCACCATCAGGCTCATTCCTATGCCCTTATGTCAATTTCTTCTTCTTTGTACCACTTATCACTCCCTAAAAATATATATTTGTTTACATGTTTATTTTTTTGTCTCTACCATTAGAACATAAGATCTAGGAGGCTGGAATCTCAGCCATCTTGCTCATCCCTACCAGAGACATAGTGAGGATTCTACAAACATTTGTTGAATCAATGAATGTATGAATAAACATATTGCATTAAATTTAGAGTCTGGTAAATATTTGCATGATGTTCAGTTTTCCTGTACAGGGCTGTGGCATGTTTTTCCATATATATGCAGGTTTTCTTTTGTATCCTACGACAAACTTTTACAGTTTTAGTCTCTGATATACTTCTTTTTATTTGGGATATTATAGCATCCAGTTTTTTTATGTAATCAAAATTTCCTAATTTGTTATTTTAACTTTCAAGAATTTTTTTCTCTATCTTGTTCTAGTCACTTTGCAATACTCCTACTAATGCTAATAGTTTTAATACTGTTTCTTGTTTTCTTTTTGCCATACACTCATGTTATTTGCATCTCTCATTTTAATATTTGTTCTGCTTATTTCACTATTTTTCCATATTGCTTTATTTAGAACCTCTGGAACAAAGCTGAACAATAGTGGGTATCACCATCTTCATCCCAGTTTTAATTGGAATAAGACTAGTGTCTTAATATTTAATATTACACTTGTTATCTGGATTTTCTACATAGTTTTTAAATTATTTTAATGTCTATCAAATCCTATTTTAGTTCAGCTTTTTATTGGGAAAGTTCTCTAAATTTTGAAAACAATTTTGCAGAACCTTTCAAAGTAATTATATTGTTTTTATCCTTTAATTTGTTGATGCAATTAATTAAATTGAAATATTTTCTAATGTTGAACCATTCTTTCATTCCAGGAATAAAATCTACTTGGTCATGAATATCATTCTTTTAATGTCTTGATTCAGTAAATATTTATTGATCACCTAGCAAACACCTGACACTCTTTCAAGTGACATCTCCAAATGGAGATAGCAAATAGGCAGTTCGATAAATATTGTAGAGTTTGGGGAGATAACTAGAGCCAGGTTGGAGATATAATTTGGGAATTACCAGCATATAGATGGCATAGATTTATAGTGAGTTTAGTGAGAGAAGATAAAAGGTCCAGCAAATGCATCATGGGCACTCTAACATATGAAATCGGGTTGATGAGAAGAAATTAGTACAGGAGACTTAGAAGAAGCAGTCAGTAAGACAGGAGGAAAATAAAGAAAGTATGATATCCCAGTAGCCATGATCTACTCTGCTAAATTTGGCTAAGAAGTTAGGTAAAATGAAGACTCAGAACTGACTGTGAGAGTAAGCTGGTTTATTTTGTTTTATTTACAGTATGTGTCTTAGTGATGTCCATGATTGTTTTCTCAAATCAAAACAGCACATAGCCTACATCATCAGGGAACAATCTATAACAATTTCAAGGTCCGTGTCCTTGGAAGGTGAACGGTAACTAGCGTCTTCCATAGTTGTTCTTTGGCTGTATCTCTGAATGTACATGTGAGTCTGTGTGTGTGCACGCGTGTGTGCTTGTGTATAAGCCCTCAATAAATATTAATTACATGGTTTTGTCATTGTTATTATTTTTTATAGAAATTGTTACTATTTCTATTCACTTATACAAGTCGCATTTGTTCTCTGATGCATAGATCATTTATAATGATAACTTATTTTGGATAACAGTTTCCCATTTTCAGCTCTGAACTCCTAATTACCTGGGTGAATGCCATCAGTTCTATGGATTTAACTACCATTATCCTCCACAAAAAATATGTGACAAAATTTTTATATCATTTTAATCTACCCTCTATCATCGAGTGTTTTTTATAATTCTGTCTTCTCTTTTTTAATGTTTACAACCTCCTCTTTTACTTATTATCATCATTATTTACTATTGCTTCTCTGTATTCTTTTAAGAAATCTTATGGCTAGTTTACATTAATCTAACAGATATTTGCAAATCACCTACTATATGATAAGAACAGACACTGAGTAAATAAAGCTGAATCAGACACAGGCATGGCTTGTAAAGAAAGAAAGAGATAGAGCTATCACATAACTAATAACAACACAGGGTAGAAATTAATATGTTTATGATACACAGAGTAAAGATAAACAAATATTCAAAGGAAGAGGTCAGTATTTCTGCTTGGTGTGACAGGCAAGTTGACATTTAAACTGGGCTTTGAAACATAAATTGATTTTGTAAATGTAGAGATGATACTCAAAGTAGAGTGAACAGATCAAGTAAAGTAAATAAGGTGGGAATATTGGGTCAAATAGTATGGATAATAGTAAGTACTTTTCTTAAGCAAAAAATTATTAATATGAAATGAACTACTAGGAAGTAACGTTTGAAAAGTACATTAGGATCAAGAAATGGAAAGCTTTGGAGTTAGTGAGGACTTTACCTTTTACAGTGATCTGGTCTGAGTTTTGCTTCAGGTAGATTAAAATGAAATGAACTTGAAATATGAGTTGGAAGAATTAAGAGCAGAGGATTGCTATAATTTTCCCATGATAATCCTGTCAGTTAGCAAGGTAGGATTTGTTTTTATCTTGGATCGCATTTTGTCCTGAGTCTACTAAAGTACTTCAACATAGTCTCTAAATTATGTAGATTATTGATTTGTTAAATGCCACTTTCCATTATTTTTGTACTCATTTTTTATAGTTTAATTTTAGTAAAATTAAACTCTATAAGTTTATTAGTTTTTCTTTCCTACTAAGATATTCAATCTAATTATGCTATCATTACTTTACCTAATAATTCAAAGCGCTGATAACAACCAGGATAACTGCAACAAAATGAATAAGGAAGAGCTTGCCATACCAGATCTCTAGACTAACTAAATCACCAATTTATTAAATTGACTGACAAGCATCCCAATGGTAAGCACAGACTGGAGCCTGGAAACCAAGCCAGATATATACGGAAACTTCGTATATGAAAGACAAGGCATTATAAATAACTGGAGAATGGATGCTAAGACAATTGTTTATCCACATTAAAAGTAATTGGATCCCTACAACAACAGCACACAAACATGCTCACACAAGTGTTAGATTTGTTAAATATCTAAATGTAAAAACAAAAACTTTGAAACTATTAGAAGGATATATATAGAAGAATGTGTGTGTGTGTGTGTGTACATGTATATACACTTAGGGATATGAAATTATTACTTAAATAAGAATAAAAAAGTAAAATGAATAAACAGATTGCCAATTTGCTAAAGTGCTGAGGGTGTATAGGTCTAGAGATTTTTATCAACTATAAGGTTAAAGGACAAAGCTATTACTCTGAATATACTTCAGAGTATACTTAGCATGACCACCTTATCCTCATCAAAATGCAGCAGACCTTAAATGTTATAAAGTACAAAATCTCCTGTACTATAGGCATAGCATAAGAAGTTCTCAAAGTCTACCCAAAATATTTCATTTAGAATAAACTCTAGGGGCCACCCCATGGCCTAGTGGTTAAGTTCGGCATGCTCTGCTTTGGCGGCTAGGTTCAGTTCCTGGGTGCGGACCTACACCACTCATCAGTGGCCCTGCTGTGGCAGCAGCCCACATACAAAATAAAGGAAGGATTGGCACAGGTGTTAGCTCAGGGTGAATCTTCCTTAGCAAAAAATAAATAAATAGAAAATAAACCCTATATGGTACTACATAAAGACAAACACTTCAGTGGACTACGAATGCTCTTTAGAATCAGGCATTCTGATGATAAATGCTAGATCTACTACACAGTAGCTGCATAGCAGAAATAGCTATAAGACTGAGTTGCATCAGTATTTCTCAATTGAAATCCTAAAGGCAGTCCATCAATTTTAGAACAACTGAATTTTAGAGTCTTTAGGAAGATTTTAGAATTGGATAGCCATAGTTAACATAAATAAATCAAGATGCCCATTACAGATTAAGATAGAATAACATGGACAAAATTTACTCTCTTGTCTCAGCTATTAGAAAACCAGGCAAAATACACAAAACAAAATACACAAACTGTCTTCAGATATTGGAAAAAACGAACCACAGGATTGTGATCTTCAAGAGAAAAGAAACAAACAAGGTTACCCCTATAATTGAACCAGTTTATTCTCTAGAAGTAGTAATGGCCAATCTTTTTTCCATATTTTGTGAAAATTATAAGTCTGTAGATCCAGAATGCTGCACAAATAAACATAAAGCTGGAAAAAACACCTTTGCACATCTGTAATAAAATATATTTAACAAATTAGATAAAACTAGTTCTTTGAAAAAATCAAAAAATTCATAAATTTCAATCCAAACTGATCAAAAACAAAATAAAGAAAAAATTTCTAATGCAAAAAAAAGAGAACAGCAATACAGATCCTATACATATTAAACAGATAATAAGGGAATGTTATAAACAGCTAATACATTTGACAATGTATAAAATACAGACAAGTTCTATGGAAGATACAAGCCACCAAAGCTCACTCAAGATGACATAGATAATGTGAGTAGCTCTATGTCAATTAAAGAAATTAAATATCTGTGTAAGTCTTTCCCTTAAAGAAAACTGCAGGCACAGATAGCTTCAGTAATGAAATGTATCAGACATGTAAGGAGAAAATATTGCAAATTCTACTGATACTCTTCCAGAAAAATGCAAGAAGTGGATAAGAAGCAAAAATTATGTACCACACAATAAAAAATTGATAATTTGGGCTCCATCAAAAATTTTTTTAAATGCTCTTACAAAGAAATTATAAAGAAAAGTAAAAATCACACCACAGCCTTGGGAAAAAATATTTGAAAAACATATATCTTATTAAGAATTGTAACCAGAATATGTAAAAAATGCCTATAGGTCGATAACAAGAGGGCAAAAACCAATGCAAGTAGTGATGAAGAGTCTATCCTTCAACAAACTCTAGCCAGGCTCCTCTGAGCCCTTTCTTGACTAGGCCTCAAACTTGGCCTTATAAAGACTTGAACAAAACACTAACATGGTTTCCAACAGCTCAAGGCCACATCCATAGCGTAACTCTAGCCCCTCTTAAAGTGCCTGCCTGAGAAAACTGACAAAAAGTTTACTGTTTTGAGGGCTAGGCTGCCAAAAGAATTTTCCGTTAGTTCCAGCCAACACCTGCAGATAGAGCCCCTGTCTCCAGCCTCTGTGGAAGGACAGGAGCCTGACTATGATGAGTGGGCCAGAAATCAGCATGCGTTTCACATGGACAAACCCATCTTCCTGATTTTTCTGATTTTTCACTTCCCTGACTCTACTGAGCCCCTATTCCCTCATTCTTCCTCTAAAACACCCAATTACCCCTGTACAAACTAAAGTTGAGTTCGGTTCACACTGGACTCTTTTCCCTATTGTAATGGTATATTGCTATTACAATCTGTCCTTGCCACCTTAACTATATCTGGCTGTGTTTATCTTTGATGGTAGGCAAAATATTTGAATAGGCATTTCATAGAAGAAGATTATAAACAACAAATTAGGACGTGGAAAGCTGCCTGAATATTATTAGTCACAGGGAAATGCAAATTAAATTACATCTACTACAAGGGCTAAAATGAAAAGGACAGTATCAAATGTTGATGATGACAACGAGCAGTCAGTGCTCTCACGCATCTCTAGTGAGAAGGCAGAAATTTTCAACCACTGTGGAAAATTCTTTGGCAGTGTCTCGTAAAGTTAAATAAACACTCACCAATCTCAGTCCTACTTATTTACCCAAGAGAAATGAAAACATATGCTCACATAATGACTCATACCCAAATGTTTATAACCACTTCAGTCATAATAGTCTAAAACTTCAAGCAACTCTAATGCCTCATCAATTGTGGAATGGACAAACAAAATATTATATAGCTGTATAATGGAATACAATTGAACCATAAAAAAGAAGAAACTAGACACAAAAGACCATATATGGTATGATTCCATTTACACGAATTTCTAAAAAAGGAAAAAAGAGATAAAAGAATCAGAACAGTGGCTGCTACAGGCAAGGGGTCACTGAAAGGAAACTTACTGTAAAGAAGTGATGGAAGGTCAGGAGGGAGGTGAGTGAAATGGGTGGAGGGAGTCAAAAGGTACAAACCTCCATTTACAAAATAAAGAAGTCATGGGGATGTAACATATAGCATGGCGACTACAGTTAATAATACTATATTGCATATTTGAAAGTTGCTAAGAGAGTAAATCTTAAAAGTTCTCATCACAAGAAAAAATATTCTATAACTATGTATGATGACGGATGTTAACTAGACTTATTGTGGTGATCATTTCATAACATATACAAATATCGAACCATTATGTTGTACACCTGAAACCAATATAATGTATGTCAATTATACCTCAATAAAAATTAATTAATTAATTAAAAGAAGTGATGGAAATGTTTTATCATATGATTTTGGTGGTGGCTATGCAACTATCGAAACTCATTGAATTGAACCTTTAAATTTAGTTTTAAAATTTTATATAAATCACACGTTAATAAAACTGATTAATAATAAATTAATCCTTTTATGATACTTATATCTATTTAAAACTGCTATTAGGAAAAAAATATATTTCATTGATTCCAAGACACCCATTTTTTTTCACATTTTACATTTCTAAAACCAGAATGCATCTTACAATTGATAGTTTCTTAAAGTTAGAATGGGAAACATTTTTTTCTTTCTTGGTACTATATAAAAAAAAAGGCTTCTTACACTTGATGCCATATTCAGCTCAATGAAATATGGTAATACTAAAAAGTTGAGTTAAGCTAATTCTGCTATGTCATGTTTATACTATGTGTGTTTCAGGGGAATTGAATAGCCTGAGATATATTCAAAACTGCACTATTCCATTAATGGTACATAAAAACACCAATCTTGTAAATGTTTTTAACTACTTAGACAAAAAGCTATGTACGAGCAAAGTGCACTGATTTATAGGAAAATTATTATTTATCAGTATATATAAGTATATACAGGTATAAAATATCACGAGAAGTAATTTGCATTTTAATTATATATTTCAAAATTAGAGAAAATACAGAGTATAATATAATAGAAACTAATGTATTTACCATCCATCATGATCAAAATTGCCATTTTTTAAAGAAGAAATATACAATTCCATCCCCTCTCCCTTTTCCTTCTCTTTCCACAGAAATTGCTGTAATCCTGACGGTGCTACATGTTCTTCACCTCCATAGTCCTACACTTTGTCTTGGTATGAAATAACCAAGTTATGGGTCTTAACGCAACAGAATACTATCTAGCAGAAAAAATAAGTGAACTAAATCTACATGTATCAATAGAGATAAATCTTGAGAACTTAAATCAGGAGAAAAATCAAGTAATGAATGTATAATAACAATACCAAAGTACTTTAGGCTGTTTTCTACGTTCCAGGCACTATTCTAAGCACTTCATATATATTAACTCATTTAATCCTGAACAGAGCCCTAAGACATCGCAGCTTACACATGAGGAAAGTGAGGCATACAAAGATTAAGTATTTTGCTGAAGCTCAAACAGCTAGTAATTTATTTACACCCAGTCTGTCTGTCCCTAGAATCTGAGCCCTCATTCACTCTATCGTGTGTAAATATAGTATTGACCTAAACTGCTATAACAAATAAACAAATAGACAACAGAAATTATATCTTAATCAGATAAGAGTGAGGAATAAACGTCTCAGGTCAGCAGGGAGGATTGGGGGTGGGGAATGGGTAGGTATTCAGTCTTTCAGGAACTCAGACTTATGGCAAATCAGACTTCTTCCGAAACTGGCTTCCAGATGACTGCGGCAATCCTAGCTGAACAGAAAGGGGAAGAGCATGGAGGACGCACGATGCTCAAGAGCCAGGCCTGGAGCCGGCAGACGCCATTTCCACCCACATTCCAGCGACTAGCATTCAGTCATTTGGCCAAAGTAACTACATGAGAGCCCCTTTAAAGAGATTTAAAGTGGATTTACAACCTCCCAGTTTTCTCTTTTCTGATGTTACCTCTCATCTCCTGAACACTAGTCATGGACAAAAAAAGCACACAAATAAATGCACTAAAAGGCCAGTAATTCTGTAACTAAATCTCATTTATAGAATAGGAAATTTAGTTATTATAACCTCAATTGGCTTGGCAAATAAAATTTTGATTCTCTTTCTGACTCACTAACAAAAAATTTTGGATTTTTTCTTTTCTAATTTTGACATTTGAGGTTATTGTCTTTGTTAACTCATTCTAAATCTATGGTGGGATGTTAACCTCATCTTATCTGAGCCCTAAGTCCAAAATTTCAAGTTTTGACAGAAACTTACCTTTCACAAATTACTCCAAACCTACCTCAGTTAGTACATCCTTCCCACAGAAAAGCCTTCATAGATGCAATCTTGGGCTTTTGTCCCCACACCTCACCCCCAGGTGAAATCAACTGTTTTCAGCCTTTTCTTTTCTTTCTATAAAAACTGAAAGTTTTTGAATATGTTCTTAATAAGAAGTTCTTAAATAAAGTTCTTAATAAGTTCTCAAATAAATTTCCAGCTTCTTCTTACTTCAGCCCCCAAGAGCATCGGAGAGCCTACCTCAAATAACTCATTTCTTTATTAAGTTATCAAACATTTATCTGGTAAAATCTGTGTACCAAAGGCTTTGTGCTTGGTGCCAGAGTCATAGAGGTACATGATGCCCTTGAGCCACTACAGATTTCAACTTATGGCTAAAAAGTGATGCAAGCACGGAAACAAGTTAGATAGGCAGACAAAGGAAAGCTTATAACCATCTCTATATGATGTGAAAAGAAGCATGATATTCATTCTGAAAGCACTGAAGACCTAATGGACAATTTGAGAAGGGAAGTGACATGATGAGATTTGCAAGGAACTCTTGGGTGGCAGTGATGAAGACGAATTCAATTGGGAATGATAATGGAGGCAAACGAAACTAAGATAGGAGAGGAAACAAGTGATGTCTTAGGATAAATGGGTAATAGTTGGTACAACTTTTCTATTAAATATAAGGAATATTTTTCTAATGATTAATATCTGTGATGGTTAATTTTATGTGTCAACATGATTGGGCCATGGGTGTCCAGATATTTGGTTAAATATTATTCTAGGTGTGTCTGTGAGGGTGTTTCTGGATGAGATTAATATTTGAATCAGTAGACTGAGTAAAGTAGATTGCCCTACACAATATTAATGGGGCCTTATCCAATCCATTGAAAGGCTTAATAGAACAAAAAGGTTAAGTAATGGAGAATTCCCTCTCTCTGCCTAATTGCCTTTGAGCTGGGACATTGGTCCTCTGCCTTCAGACTCAGACTGGAACTTACACCATCAGCTGTTTTGGTTCTCAGGCCTTCGGACTCAGATTGGAAAAATAGCATCCACTCTCCTTGGTCTTCAGCTTGCCAACTGCAGATTTTGGGACTTGCCAGCCTCTCCATAATTACACAAGTCAATTCCCTATAATAAATCTCTTCATTATTGTATATGCATATATATATATACATACACATATAAACACGTATATATACATACATATATACATATATATGTGTGTGTCTATATTTACATATATATAGATATAAAATATCCTATTAGTTCTGTTTCTCTGTTCTCTGGAGGACTGTGACCAATACAATACAGTACCCAATTATGGTACAATTTACCATAGCAATCTTCTCTTTATATGGACTCAGCACATGCCTAGATGATCATCCAGTAAGAATAGTGTAGAACATAAGGGTAAAAACAAATCTAAAAATAATTACATCAAAAATTTACCCTCCTGCCAGAAAGGAAAGAGACTCCTCATCCTCCTTTTTATTGGAGAACTCCCTTCCTTCTTCTACAAAACTTGAAATTGTAAATGCTTTTTTTTGGCTCCTTGAGATATGTGTTAATCTTTTAAAAACTCAATGAGCTTCTTGCCAGTTTTACCTCCTAGGAAAGTCCTTCATGAGGACTTTGGAGCCATCTCTTTTGAAATACAAACATCAAGGAGGATGACTCCCTTTCTTGGAAGCTTAAGCCTAGGTATTTGACTCCAAGATGTAATTTCCCACTTATCTAAAATATGCAAGAAGTTTTGTTTTCCCTTTGGATAAAGACATTTAACACGTATGTAATGAATTTTGTATCTGCCTGACTATACAAAAGGGTTAGATTCTTTTTTTCTTCACAATCTCCTTAGGGATTGCCTATGATGTGCATCACAGACTGGTTTAAAGCTCAATCAATAATGAAACTGTTTTCTTTCTTTCCTATATATTGTTGCAAGAAATTTCTGGGTTGGCAGATTTTATTTTTAACTATATTTCCCCAACAAGAAGGGAGTAATTGTTATCTAGAACACTACATTGGATAGCTAATAAGATACCTAATCATAATATCTGATGACTCTAAAAATTCAAAAGCTCCATACTAATGTCTTATACACTATACTTTGGAAAGTTGTATTTCCCAAATGGTCACAATAAATTTTTCCATTCCTAACCTTCTCCTGCTAAGAAGATTTCTATACGCAATGTTCAAAGTGCCAATTGCCTTATTTTAGCTGCCCATAACAAGACGCACTAAAAGAGGAATTGTTCAATTTTCAAGTAGAATTTAGTGAAAATATAAAAGAGCCAATATTTGCTGGGATCAAAGGTGAAATTGTTTCTCATCCACAGTCTCCTCCAACAAACAACTATCAAAGTGAAAAAAGATCTCAGTGCAAAGATTGAATCAATAGTGCTGCAAGGGTAACAATCAAATCAAAGATCTGTATGACTCTTTGTTAAGATGTCAAAAAGATTTAAGAAGGTGTCTTCTAGAACCCTCTTGCTAGACCAATGGGCTTCTAAGAATCCTAAGGGAATATCTCAATAACTCGTCTAGGCAGAAAACTTTTAATAAAATTATCCCACAACACTCTGAATCAAAATAGTGAGAGGATTATCTCAGAGATTTGTAGGTATGGATATGTCAAATGGAGTGAATTTATAATTTGACACATAGGAAATCCACAAGGTTTTAAAAGAACTTATACATTCACAGGCTAAAAGATACAGACATCTTTAAAATAATAGGTGCCTCTTTGACTCCAAATCCCTTCAGATAGGTGGCATGCTGAGAAGACTTTTCAGGTGCACACAAAAGCCTTTCTTACAAAAAAGGAAGACTTGCTCCATGGGCAAAGTGAAAAGCAACAGAGAAGCATTCCTAGGGAATAGAACCACCCTAATCAAGAAACTAACAAAATTTGCCTAGCTGGTTTTTAGAAGTGCTATGGACCAATGATTTCTATGTGTCTTCTATCCTCTCTCCCCTTTATGTGTGTTTATTGAGGTCAGCCTGTCTTGTTCTCCCTCATTATATGTTGGATGAAGGAAGGGCAAATTGTCTTTCTAGTAAGTCTTTGGATTAAGAGAAGCTACATCCAAGGAGCTACACCTTGGGTACCAGCCCTGAGAAGCACCATCCACAAATTGATACAGTTTAGATGATGGAATAATAGACTTCAAGCCAATGATGTATTGGGATGAGACTTTTGGGGGAAAAGTGAGGATTTTTCATATGGGAGGGATTTGAGTATTTGAATATGCCAGAGAACAAATGGTGATAGACTGCAATTTCAAAGATAGCTACAACAATATCTCTCATCCCTTTTCTGCAGTGTGATATTAACATTCTTCCATCATAATAAATGCATAGAATGACGCAAAATTAAGAAAATATATATGACATGTTACACTGGCATCCTAAATCCTAAATTAAATTATAAATATTGTTGATAATATAAAAAGAAAAAAGATATAAAACAAATATCAAAACAAATGTTTTTGATATAGTTAATGAATGACGGTGTTTCAGTTAATCTCTATAACAAATTTTTAGCACTTGCATTTTTAGTGTTTCTTTCAGAGAATAATTGAATACTTACAGATATATAATAATTGATATATAATAAGCATTTTAAAAAGCAAAGAAATTGTGAGAAACTACATACTTTTTCTGGTTGAGTATTTGTATTTTGTACATAGAATGTTTCTTATTCTGTTTTCATTTTTTTCTTTTCTTTATTCTATTATTTCTAATTGTTTATTTCTTTTTTAAAATCATCTAATTTTATTTATGTATTTTTATTTTTCCTAGCTTCTTATCTCCATGTTTTCCATTAGTCTCACTACACTAAAATATGGCATAAAATCTGATACACGATTGCAAAACATCATTTTCTAATGCTAAAACTTAAAATTACATATCAAATATTAGGAATAAAATGTTAGCCCTAAAACAACCCACACAAATTTCATTGGTCTTTTATTCTTTTAATATTGGACAAGCTACTCTTTCTGTTGCTTTTTCTAGTATTGTATTTAATGTTTAAATTCCATGAGGCAGTATTCTATCTCATTCTTTGGTAGTAATATACTATGCAGTCAGTTTGAATAAAATAATTTAGATTTCAAAAACTATGTAAATGCAGGTAAAAACAATATTAATTATTTGTATTTACAATGTTCAAAAGAAATTCAGTCTCTCAGCAGTAAAACAACTTATTTCACCAAATATTATACATTAAATTTTGAGAAAGGGATGTTTAGGACAAAAAAAATAAGGGAATTATGAAGTAAGCAACATTTTAAGTTTCATTTGAATTCTATCAAGGAGTTTGGTTGGAAAAAAAACAGATGCAGTAATTTACTTTATTGAGCTTATTAACGTCTGTATGTGTCAATAACTAGCTATTGTCCACATGAGCCTAAATATTTGCAGGATTTTTTTTAAGTTTCACTCTTATGAGAAATAGAACTGTTTTTAATGCTCTCTGTAGATTTCATGGACACATTAAATAAATACTCAAAAATGATTTACACACACATATACAGGCATACATATGTTGAAAGATCAGAGTGAGAGCAAATGTGTTTTATAAATTATACACGACTAACATTAATAAAGGCAAATTTCTTCAGTACTGTCATTTTCTACTTTCACTACCCTAAACATGAAAATATCTTCAAAGAATCTACTTATATGACCAAAAAGGAAGAAAGTGTTTCCAATCAGAATATACTATAAAGAAAAAGCAAAACATAATTTGCATTTTTTCATTTGATTTTGACAAGTATAAGTTCTTGCCTATATCAACATAGAGTTTTAACAGTTGAAAAGAATGTATCTCCTGGCAAACAAAATAGAACTGCCTCAGGAAAAGAAATGTATTAAACTTGCCCCCCAAGACACATGCTGAACTCAGAATTACACAGCATGCTTAGTCTCAAAAGATGGTGATTTGCTTTCCAGTCAAATGTTTCCTGCTGCTAGAAAAAAATGTAAGCTTTGTTTCATGAAAAAGCTTTAACCTGAGAAATACTGCACTGCCATGGTTACCCAGTGAAATATACTACATAACCTAGAAGGTAGCAAGAAAACTTTAGGTTTGGAAAATAAAATGATCTTTCTGTTGGAAAGTCATACACAAGCCCTCTATGCTCGCACAGATCTCTGTACAGTTGAACGCATCCTCTCAGAAACATCCTAGCTCTGAAAGCAGTTCCCACAGAGCAGTGTGTGTGTCCCAGCAGTGTGCAAATCATTTCTCTTGTCTAATAGTCTCCACAATATACCTGTGGTTGTTCTTTGACTTTTCTAAAAGGTGAGCCTCACCATTGGGCATTCATTTTGTCTGCCAAACATTTTTTCAGAAGTTGTTTGTTTTTCTGTTACTATTGTTTAGACAGAAGTTCATGACTCCATGAGAGAAGAGAAAGCAACATTTATATTAAAATGCTAAGAAAAAGTAAATTTTTCAAGTCTAATTTCATCTTTTTTAAAGAAGTGGGAGGTCTTGTGACTCTTTTACCTAAGACAAAAGAAGCATTATTCAAGATGAGTTATACAGGGAAAAAAAGCATTATTTAAAATAAAAATGATGAAACAGTTTTGAAATATCTCTTATTTCCATTACTTCCCAAGCGTTAAAGATAATCCAAACAGACCACCACACATGCAGGCACACATATGATCCTGACTACTTGCCAATTAGACCTAAAAAAGCTAGAAATTAATTAAACAAAACTGTTGATGAACATGTCCTTTACTACACGTCCATTTACAATCATTTCTCTATAGTATCTAAGGGAACTAGTAACTTTACGCATGTCAATTACCTAACTTTATTGATCAAGTTACATAAACAAAATATGTAACATTGATATATCCAACGTTAAGTTCTAATTTGTAGTTATATTAATAACAGAAAAAGCAAGACTTTTCTGCCCTATCATATGTTCTCCAAATTATTTTTCAAATTTTGAGGAATCATCTACTAAAAGAAATCCTCTAATTAATAGGAAAAGATAATATTTTATTTAAAAGTCTTCAATTTAAATAAACATATATTTCTGCTAATTTCTTTCCGTTAGCTAATTAAATTAATTTGAATGATCTTATACTCAATATAAAATCATTATTTGGAAACTATAATTAAAAGATTGTTATGCCGAGTTAGAACTTTAAAAAATTTTAGAGGAGGAGTGACATCAGCATCATGGCGGAGTGAGCTTTCCCGTGAATTCTTCCCCCACAAGATACAACAAAAGCAACAGCCACAGACCAACAACGGAATCCCAGACAGTGAAAACCTAGAGCGGAGGGATCCACACTGCCGCACATCTGAGAGCGGAACGTGCTGGGCCCCCGCAGGAAGTGGGGAGAGGTAAGGAGAACTCCGCTCCCTGCCCATCAGATCAGTGATCCCGATCCGCGTGGCTCCCAGAGAGGGGGGAGGGGTGGCCCTCGGCGGGAAACTGTAGCTCTTCGGGCTCTCTCAGCCAGTGGGAAACTCCCGCACAGAGGGCTCAGAGGAGCCACAGGGCTACCATCAACATCTGAGCACCCCAGAGAGCGGATAAAGAGGGGCAAACGAGAAGCCTCCCACGTCAGGGACCCAGAGGGCAAAAGAGAGAGCTCCCCCCCCCCCCGCAACCCGGAGTCTGCAGCTCGAGCTGGCCTAGCGATCCGAGGCAGACCTGAACAAACTGGACTGGACCTGTGGATCGCAGTGGGGAAAAACAAAACAAAACAAAACAAAACAAAACTGCAGATCGCAGCAGAAAAACTGGGGCAGAGCGCAGGGGGCTTAGACTACACAGCCCTTTACCACCAGACAGTGGCGGCAGGTGGAAATTGCAACCAGAGACTTCCAGGATGAGGAAAATCAAAACCAACACAGGAACCACAATGCAAAAATATATGAAATCACCAGACCAGAAACAAAATGACAAGCACCCAGAAATCAACCCCGAAGACACAGAAATCCATAAACTAAATGACAGAGATTTCAAAATAGCTATCATAAAAACACTCAACGAAATACGAGACAACACAGACAAACAATTCAATGAGATTAGGAGTTTCTTCACAAAAGAGATTGAAATCATAAAGAAAAACCAATCAGTGCTGATGGAGATGAAGAACACAATGGAGAAGATAAAGGAGAATCTGGAATCTTTAAAGAACAGAGCTGACAATATGGAGGAAAGAATTAGTACTTTAGAGGATAGGAATACAGATATACTCCAGATGGAAGAAGAGAGAGAACTAAGACTAAAAAGAAATGAAGAAAGACTCCGAGAAATATCTGACTCTATTAGAAAATGTAACATAAGAATTATAGGTATTCCTGAGGGAGAGGAGAGGGAAAGAGGAACAGAGAGCCTATTCAAGGAAATAATAGCTGAAAATTTCCTAAATCTGGGGAAGGAGCAGGAAATACCAGTAAGCGAAGCCAACAGGACGCCTATATATATTAACAGACAAAGGTCTTCACCACGACACCTAGTGGTAAGGCTAGCCAGGGTCAACGACAAAGAAACAATATTAAGGGCAGCTAGACAAAAACAAAAAATAATGTACAAAGGAACTCCCATCAGGCTCTCAGCGGATTTCTCAACAGAAACTTTTCAGGCTAGAAGAGACTGGAATGATATATTCAAAATACTAAAAGACAAAAACTTTCAGCCAAGAATACTCTATCCAGCAAAAATATCCTTCAAATATGATGGAGAAATAGTAACTCTCCCAGATAAACAAAAGCTAAGGGAGTTCATGGCCACGAGACCCCCACTACAAGAAATACTCAAGAAGGCCCTCAGGCCTGAAAAAAAGAAGAGAAAGGGAACACAAAGCTTGGAGTAAGGAGGAAAGTAGGTAGACAAAATCAGAGAAATAGTAGATCTTTACCGGAATAGGTTAGCAACCACTTAAATACTAAACTCAAAGATCAAAGGAAGAAATTCACCAAAAATAAATTTAACCTCATCACTGTAAACACACAGCCACAACACAAGATAGAATAAGGTATAACAAGAGCAACTTAGAAGGGGAAGAGGAAAGTGACTGAATTGACTTAGTATAAGGAAATAGGAGGCTATCAGATAATGGACTATCTCATACACAAGATGTTTTGCCCAAACCTCAAGGTAACCACTAAACAAATAATCAAAGCAAAACCACATATGATAAACAAAGAGAAAACTAGAAGAATCATAAGACAGAACAACCAAACTGAATTGGCAGTCCAAAACAAATGGGACAAGAAACAAAGGAAATGCAAAAGAACCAGAAAATAAGTGACAAAACAGCAACATTCAGCCCTCATACATCAATAATTACCCTAAACGTAAATGGGTTGAACTCTCCAATCAAAAGATACAGAGTGGCAGGATGGATTAAAAAGCAAGACCCAACAATATGCTGCCTTCAGGAAACACATCTTAGCACTAAAGACAAGCACAGGCTCAGAGTGAAAGGATGGAAGACAATACTCCAAGCTAATGGCAAACAAAAGAAAGCAGGTGTTGCCATACTCATATCAGACAAAGTAGACTTCAAGATAAAACAGGTTAAGAAAGACAAAGAAGGGAAATATATAATGATAAAAGGGACACTCCATCAAGAAGACATATCACTTATAAATATATATGCACCCAACATAGGAGCACCAATGTACATAAAACAACTATTAACAAACCTAAAAGGAGAAATCAACAAAAACACAATAATAGTAGGGGATCTTAACAACCCCCCTTACAGCAATGGATAGATCATCCAGACAAAAAGTTAATAAAGAAATATTAGACTTAAATGAAAAACTGGACGAGATGGACCTAGTAGACATATACAGAGCACTCCACCCAAAAATAGCTGACTACACATTCTTCTCAAGCGTGCATGGAACATTCTCTAGGATAGACCATATGTTGGGAAACAAAGCAAGCCTCAATAAATTTAAGAAGATTGAAATCATAAGAAGCAACTTTTCAGACCATAAGGCTATGAAACTGGAAATGAACCAGGAAAAAAAAACAGGGAAAGTGACAAAAATGTGGAGATTAAACAACATGCTACTGAACAACCAATGGATCATTGATGAAATTAAAGGAGAAATCAAAAACTATCTGGAAACAAATGAAAATGATAACATGCCATATCAAACCATATGGGATGCAGCAAAAGCGGTCCTGAGAGGGAAACTCATAGCGATACAAGCCCACCTTAACAAACAAGAAAAAGCCCTAATAGGCAACCTTAAATTACACCTAACAGAACTAGAAAAAGAAGAACAAACAAAGCCAGCAGAAGGAGAGAAATAATAAAAATCAGAGCAGAAATAAATGATATTGAGACCAAAAAAACAGTAGAAAGGATTAATGAAACAAAGAGTTGGTTCTTCGAGAAGATAAACAAAATAGACAAACCCTTAGCCAGGCTTACTAAGAAAAAAAGAGAAAAGGCGCAAGTAAATAAAATTAGAAATGAAAGAGGAGAAATTACAACGGATACCATGGAAATACAGAGGATTATAAGAGAATACTATGAGAAATTATATGCCAACAAATTGGACAATCTAGAAGAAATGGATAAATTCTTAGACTTAGACAACCTCCCAAAATTGAACCAAGAAGAAATGGAGAATCTGAATAGACCAATAACAAGTAAAGAGATTGAAATAGTAATCAAAAACCTCCCAAAAAATAAAAGTCCAGGACCAGATGGCTTCTCCAGTGAATTTTACCAAACATTCAAAGAAGATTTAATACCCATCCTCCTCAAACTATTCCAAAAAATAGAGGAAGATGGAACACTTTCTGAATCATTCTATGAGGCCAACATCACCCTGATACCAAAACCAGACAAAGACAATACAAAGAAAGAAAATTACAGGCCAATATCGCTGATGAACATTGATGCAAAAATCCTCAACAAAATATTGGCAAACCGAATACAACAATATATTAAAAAGATCATACACCATTATCAAGTGGGATTTATACCAGAGACGCAGGGATGGTTCAACATCCGCAAATCAATCAACGTGATACATCACATCAACAAAACAAAGAATAAAAACCACATGATCATCTCAATAGACGCAGAGAAGGCATTTGACAAGATACAACATCCATTTATGATAAAAACTCTCAATAAAATGGGAATAGAAGGAAAGTACCTCAACATAATAAAGGCCATATATGACAAACCCACAGCTAACATCATACTCAACGGGGAAAGACTGAAAGCCATTCCTCTGAGAACAGGAACGAGGCAGGGCTGCCCACTCTCACCACTCCTGTTCAACATAGTACTGGAGGTTTTGGTCAGAGCAATTAGGCAAGAAAAAGGAATAAAAGGAATCCAAATAGGTAACGAAGAAGTGAAACTCTCACTATTTGCAGATGACATGTTTGTATATATAGAAAACCCTAAAGAATCTGTTGGAAAACTGTTAGAAACAATCAACAACTACAGCAAAGTTGCAGGGTACAAAATCAATCTACAAAAATCAGTTGCATATCTATACGCTAATAATGAACTAACAGAAAGAGAGCTCAAAAAGATAATACCATTTACAATTGCATCAAAAAGAATAAAATACCTAGGAATAAATCTTACCAAGGAGGTGAAGGACCTATACAATGAGAACTACAAGACATTATTGAGGGAAATCCACGATGACATAAAGAAATGGAAAGATATCCCATGCACGTGGATTGGAAGAATAAACATAGTTAAAATGTCTATATTACCTAAAGCAATCTACAGATTCAATGCCATCCCAATCAGAATCCCAATGACATTCTTCACAGAAATAGAAAAAAGAATACTAAAATTTATATGGGGCAACAAAAGACCCCGAATAGCTAAAGAAATCCTAAAGAAAAAGAACAAAGCAGGAGGCATCACAATTCCTGACTTCAAAACATACTACAAAGCAATAGTAATCAAAACAGCATGGTACTGGTACAAAAACAGACACACAGATCAATCGAACAGAATTGAAAGCCCAGAAATAAAACCACACATATACGGACAGCTAATTTTCGACAAAGGTGCTAAGAACATGCAATGGAGAAAGGAAAGTCTCTTCAATAAATGGTGTTGGGAAAACTGGACAGCCACATGCAAAAGAATGAAAGTGGACCATGTGCTATCGCCATTCACAAAAATTAACTCAAAATGGATCAAAGACCTGAAGGAACTATAAAACTCATAGAAGAAAATATAGGCAACACACTATTTGACATTGGTTTTAAAGGAATCTTTACGGATGAGATGCCTACCCAGACTAGGGAAACTAAAGAAAAAATAAACAAGTGGGACTTTATCAGATTAAAGAGCTTTTATAAGACAAATGAAACCAGAATCAAGATGAACAAACAACCAACCAGCTGGGAGAGAATATTTGCAAAACATACATCTGACAAGGGGTTGATCTCCATAATATATAAAGAACTCACACAATTGAACAACAAAAAAACAAACAACCCGATCAAAAAATGGGCAGAGGAAATGAACAGACACTTCTCCAAGGAAGATATACGGATGGCCAATAGGCACATGAAAAGATGCTCAACATCACTAATCATCAGGGGAATGCAAATCAAAACAACACTAAGATACCACCTCACGCCCGTTAGAATGGCTATAATCACCAAGACAAAAAACAACAAATGTTGGAGAGGATGTGGAGAAACAGGAACCCTCATACACAGCTGGTGGGAATGCAAATTCGTGCAGCCTCTATGGAAAACGGTATGGAGATTCCTCAAAGAATTAAAAATAGAGATGCCCTATGATCCAGCCATCCCACTACTGGGAATCTATCCAACGCACCTGAAATCAACAATCCAAAGAGGCTTATGCACCCCTATGTTCATTGCAGCATTATTCACCATAGCCAAGAAGTGGAAGCAACCTAAGTGTCCCTCGACTGACAATTGGATTAAGAAAATGTGGTATATATATATACAATGGAATACTACTCAGCCATAAAAAAAAGACAAAATCGTCCCATTTGCAACAACATGGATGGGCCTGGAACGTATTATGTTAAGTGAAATAAGCCAGAAAGAGAAAGACAAACACTGTATAATCTCACTCATATGTGGAATATAAACCAGCACATGGACAGAGAAAACTGGACTGTGGTTACCCGGGTAGTAGGGGTGGGGGGTGGGCACAAGGGGTGAAGGGAGTCATATATGGGGTGATGGACAAACAAAAATGTACAACCCAAAATTTCACAATGTTAGAAACCATTAAAACATCAATAAAAAAAAAAAATTTTAGAAATGTAAAAAGTAATACTCCAAGTATCCATACCATATTACTTTGCCTTCTTTTTGCTACACTCAGAGAGCGCTATGGTATGGTATGTCTGTTAGGGAAATGCATATGATTTCAAAATATCGATGAGGAAAATACAATTAGCAACCTGTCACTATGAATGTTTCCATTCTTTCCATATTCATGTACATATTTTCCTGGTTCCTATATTTCTCATTATCCCTATGTTTTCTGTGATTTGTTCCATTTCTTTTGTTGCTTCAATGTAATTTATCAATGCTGAGGCTTAACAAATTGTGATGGTTAACAGCCTGGGAACCAGTTCTCCTGACCATGTGCAGGAAGGAGAGCAGCCCTTCCTAAGTGAACCCTGGAGAAAAATCACAATCCCACAGACTTTTTCTCTTTCCTGAAAACGGGGGTATGTAATTACTGTATATGTTTACTAAATGAAGGAATTTTAGGAAAGAAATATTCAATTTAGTCCCTGCGGGTCCATCGTGGGTTAGGCACTCTCAAACATTCACTCAGTTTTCATTTCTAAAGCAAAGCACGCTGCCCACCTTTAAACGGTGAACTTCAACTAACAAAGAACATGTTCATGAGGAGTAAAGTTGTTTAAGGGGGTGAAGTATTCTTGGAAGTGTGCATCGTTTTCAAGTAAGGTATTAGAATTTTAATAAAAAGTGCATGCGCTTTAATTTTTATATTATGAAGTTTAATATTAAGAAAAGTCTCCTCATAAAGATCTGCTTTAGCATTTGAGAAGACTTTCTTGTTCTTGATTATAGGTAATATTGCTGAATGTTGCTGTTATTTAATTATAAAGACTTTTATAAATCACAAAACAAGTGCTTTCATGTATGAAATAAAAGAACACTGCATAATCATACTGTTTAGGAAAATCTTACTTAGAAATTCTCACAGTAAAATCTACAGCTGGAAAAGTAAAAAGCAGCCTAAAAAAAATCATAACGATGGTCTTGAAATTGCAACAAATATCTGTACATTTGTACTAAAATAAGAAACAAAGAAACAAAAACATGTTAATAGCACAGATTGCTGATTTATTTTTAAGTATTGCTTCATTTTTAAAAATAAACATAACATATAGACTTTCTGCAAAGATAGATTAAAACAGTATTGAAAATTCTCCCTCCTTCGATGTGAAGAAAAAACAGTAAAAATAACAATAGAATTCACAAGCAGAACCCAAATTATGAAAGGGATACAATGAAATGCCCAACCTAAAAAGTAGTAGCCAACAAAAGAACACAGACGATCTCAGTAGGAAAAAGTAGCATTCCCTATCCCCTTTCCCCAATAAAGCAATGCTTAGGAAACGATGAATCAAGAAAATCCTGCAAAATCTCATCAATACCTTCTAATTTTGAGCAAAGCTGACTGGAGTGATTCACCAGCCCTGGGGAAATCAGGATAAATCCAAGAAAGTAAAAATAACTTACATGATGCCAGGAAACATCAGTAGAGTGAGAAAGTACCATCAGGAATTTCCATACTCCAGGATATTATACTAAGTAAATGATCTAAAAAGGATGGGAGTGCGACACCCATAGCCGGAATGAGTGGGCCCTGACCTGGCAATTAATAAAACAATAAGAAAAGAACCCAGGTTACACATCATGGATGACACTGAGCTGCAGCTGAGGCCTAGCCCTTCCACAGTTCATTCATTCATTCATTCATTCTTTCACGCATTCATTTAACCATTCTTTATTGAGAATCTATTTTGTATTTAGCACTGTTCTAGGTACTGAAGAAATGGCAGTAAACAAATCAGACAAAAATATCTAGTTTGTGGAGTTTACATTATAACAATGAGAAACAGATATTAAAAACAAACAAAACCCAAATAAGTTTACAGCTTATTAGAATATGATAAATGGTATAGAAAACATTAAAGGAGAGAAGAGAGAGAAGTCCTTGGGGAAGAAGGATTCTCATTTTTAATAGAGTGGTCAGGGAAGTCCTCTGTGAGAAGATGGCAAATGAACAAAGGCTGGAAAGAAGTGAGGGAGTGAATCATGTGACAGGTGATGATGAGATTCCAGGCAGCAGAAACAGCAGATGCAAAGGCAAGTGTGAGAAACAGCCAGCTAGAGAGTGCCACTTACGTGGTGTGAGCTAGGTGGAGGTTGGCAGATGAGATAAAAGAGAAATTGGGTTGGAGGTGGAGGCAGGTCGCATAGGGCCTTACACTATCGCAAGTATTTTGGCTTTTGCATAGCATGAGAAGTGAAGCCATGGAGTGTTTTTTTTTTTAAAGATTATTTATTTATTTATTTATTTTTTCCCCCAAAGCTCCAGCAGATAGCTGTATGTCATAGCTGCACATCCTTCTAGTTGCTGTATGTGGGACGCGGCCCCAGCATGGCCGGAGAAGCGGTGCGTCGGTGCACTCCCGGGATACGAACCCGGGCAGCCAGCAGCACAGCGCATGCACCTAACCACCAAGCCACCAGGCCGGCCCGCATGGAGTGTTTTGAACAGAGGAGAGACTTACTCTAACCCTATATTTTCATTGGCACAGTCTCACTAGGGTCTTGAGAACAGACGACAGGAGGAGCAAGAGTAGAAGCAAGGAGACACACTGGGAAGCTATATCAATAATTTAGAGAAAAGAGGACGACAGTGGTAGAAGCAGAGATTATAAAAAGAGGTTGAAATTTGGATACATTTGGAAAGTAGAGCCAACAGGATTTTCTGACTGATTGGATAAGGGTGTGAAAGAGAGGAGTCAAGCCAGAGGTTTGGCTTTGGATCTGTCAATTTTGAAATGCCCATTAGACATCCATTAGACATTAGACCTGATGTTTGGAGCTTAGAGAAACCCTGACTGGAGGTAAACCACGGGATCTTGTCAACATAAAGACAGCATTTCAAGACATCACCAAGGCTGTGAGATAAAGAGAAGAGGAAGTTGAGAAGCAGAGCCTACGAGCACTCCAACTTTAATAAGTGAGGGAGATCAGAAGGAACCAGAAAAGGAAATTAAAAATGGGGGTCAATGAGGTAGGATGGTGTCCCAAATGTCAAGCACAGAAGTTTCAAGGAAGAAGTGTCGAGTGTGATGCCAAATGCTGCCGATAGGTCAGATGAGGACTGATAATTCACCATTGGATTTAGCCACAGGGCAATTATTGTTGGCCATGATAAGCGTGATTTTTGTGCAATGCAGAGAGTAAAAGCCTACTAGGTTCAAGGGAGAATAAGAGGAGAGGAGTTGGGGACACTGGAAAATGTTTCAAGGAAGTTTGCAGTAAATGGAGACAGAGACATGCAGAAATGACTGGAGGGCAAGAGGAGTCAAGGAAGCACTTTTAAAAATGTGATATATAAGAACCTGTCTGTCTGCTGCTGGGATGATCTAGAAGAGAAGAAAAACATTGCTGATGAAGGGGGAGAGGAGAACTGCTGGAGCCATGTCTTTGAGTGAGAATTGACCTGATCTTGTACATGCTGAGAGAGGAGCCTCAGAGAGGTGCAGGAAACATTCATGAATACTACCAAACAAGCCAGTGGAGAAGGTATGTAGATCAGAATATACAGCCTTTCAATATAGGAACATAGAGAAAATAGTCTTTAAGAAGTGGGAAATGTGTCAAGGATAATTCAATCACATAAGTCAGAGCAAATATAAGATCTGAACAAAGCTGCCTATTTTAAGATCTTTAAAAAATGAAAGGGAATAGTATATGCAAACTCTGCAAACATACTATAATAGGAAAAAAATAATAGAAAGAAAAGGTTAGAAGTGGGAGGGAAGCAAAAGAAAAAAAAGGAAATGAAACATCACAAGCAAAATAAAACAAAGAATGTACATGAAACATTATCCCAGTACTAAAAGCAGATTCTCAGGAACATTTTGAGATATGATAGAATTTATTAAGAGAAATTAAGAGTCAATAAAATGGATCACAAAGATAAGATGAAAGACAACAAAATGAATTGAAACATAAGGTTTCACAGCTAAGGAAATTAATTGACAGCCAAAATATTCAAATTGAATGTATAGATTAGAAATAGCAAGAATCGGAATAAATACAACAAAAAGTCAAATAAATGACTTCTATATAGGAACTATTTGAGGAAATTAAGAGAAAATAGAAACAGATATTAAAGATTCTAATTGAGAGATGATAAGTAGCACACTAAGATGATCAAATATATGGATAACTACTTATTAGAAATCTGGTAAATGGAATAAAAATTTAAGAAATATAATGTAATCACATTTCTCTGATGTGAAGGAAGAAATGAATCTGAAGATATTACATTATACACCACAAAGAACTTTAACAGAACATTCAGAAATGACACAAATTCTGGTTAAATTATTGTGTGTCCGTGACAAAGAATTCCTCAGGTATATAGGCAGAAAAGGCAAGTCAACTTCAAGGAGAAAAAAACTTAAGCTCGCTTCAAATTTTATCAAGCATCATTAAATGCCAGAATACAGTGAAACATTGCCTTCAAATTCTGATGGAAAAAAATGTATGAGTGAAGATTATTATTCCCCAGCAAATTGCATTGCGGATATAAAGGCAAATGGCAAACATTCACATACTTGAGACAACACATGAAAATACCCACGAGTTCACAGATGGTTAAAAAAATTAGCTGCTTAGTATTAAAATCCAGATAACCAAAAGATGATTCAAATATCAAGAATTGAAAAAAAAATTTAAATGATCTATTCATAGTTAGTCAAGGGGTGATGGTAAATATTGAATTCATTTAGGGAACTAGGGCAAACCATCTAGAAAAATTAGGGTTGCACAGGAGTCTAGAATATAAACCCTAACCAAGAAAAATAGTATTAGAAACAGAATTAGAAAGTGGCAGGAATGGTAAAACGTATAACTTTAACTTATAGAGCAGGGAGTCACTACATGGAGATTAAATTGAAACACATAGCTAAAAACATTTCTGTAATCGCTGTTTTCTCTGCCACTACACAGTCAATAGCAGTGACTGTGTCTATTTTATTCACCCCCACCCTGTATTTCTCTCTCTGCCCCATTGATGCTCCAAGTCTAGATTATGAATTCATGAAAAACAGAAAAGTTGTGATAGTTAATTCTATCATTTTATATTCATTTACAGCTGAAATAATTCTTTATAAGGAGATACTTCTTATATACTATTTGGTCACCCAAGGGATAGTTCAATTGTAAAAGGATTATAAATATTTGATTCTTTCCTTTTATGTATCTAGTTTTCAAGATGATTAATTAGATCCCTGAAATGCGAGAATGGCTCATACCAGTTCACAGAACAATGGTTAAATTTTCAGAATGCCCAGTAACTCGTTTAAAGTCAGTGATGGTTGAACTATTTACACCATAGAAATAGTCAGATGCTATGAACAGGACTTATAGATAATATATTTATTAATAATTTACATTTGTTTCCAATGAGGAGACTTCATGTTTTTCAACAATGCTTACTTAACAAAATACTCATTTGAGGGGCTGGCCTGGTGGCGTAATGGTTAAGTTTGTGTGCTCCGCTTTGGCAGCCTGGGGTTCACGGGTTGGGATCCCAGGCATGAACCTACACACCGCTCATCAAGCCATGCTGTGGCAGCATCCCACATATAAAGTAGAGGAAGATTGGCACAAATGTTAGCTCAGTGACAATCTTCCTCAAGCAAAAAGAGGAAGATTGGCAACAGATATTAGCTCAGGGCCAAAAAAAAATTCATTTGCAAACAATTAGAACAGCAGGAAAAAAGAAAATATATTTCAAAATGTACCACCTACCTCACCATAATTTTTGCCAATATTTTTGTGTATTTTTTATAAGCTTTTAGTATGTATATTTTTAAAAATTAAAATGCAACTTATAATTCTGTTTTTCCTACTTCACACTGCAACCTAAGTATCTTCCTATAAGCTACATTTTAATAAACTAATCCACTATATGGAAATAACAGTGTGTGCAATTATTCTGAATTTGTTGAATATTTACATATTTTCAAAATACTCACAATTACACACAATTATAAGAGGAATGTTTTCTGCACTTTTCTCCTCCTGTTTTCTGGTTACTTCCTTAAAATATATCCTGTAATTTGGATTATACAGGAAAAAGACATTAGCTTCTTTAAGATTCTTATTAAATGTAACTAAAACTGGTCTACAGTTTATACTCAACAGATTCTCGTTTTGATGTCAAAATTACACTTCTGCATTTAAATAAGCTTTATAGAATTTGGAGAAGGGGAAGAATGTGGGGAAAAAAGAACGCCACTGAAAAATAATGAGAAAAATTAAAAACGCACCCATGGAAAATAATGTGAGAAAAATAATCTCTCTGATAGTTTTTAAATTCTAAGCTATGTTCCATACAGCCAATTATTATATCCAGTAGAAAAAATAGTTTTTTTGTTAAACCTTCTACTCTCTAGGATCTTAAAGTCTGAATATTCTCCTTTATCAATCTACACTGCCATTTGAAAAACAAGAAAACAGCCAAAATCACATACGATGCAGCAGACTAATAATGAAAGTGCTTATATGAAATTTCCTATGGGATTGTTAAAATGCACACAAAGCAAAAAAAAAAAAAATGTGCTTGAGGTTTCAGTTGAAGAGAAATCCTTTTGCTTCACCAATAGGTAAGTGCCCAAAGAAAAACCTATTATGTCCCAGGGACTATTCAACGGCAACTGTAATGTGTTTTGCTTTTCACAATCCTGAAAGGAAGTCACTGCTGTCACCATGTTAAAGACAAGGCAAGCCCAACATTCACAGGAATTAGGTTTGCCCAAAGTAACAGAGCTAAAAAATGGAAGTCTGAAGCCCAAGCACAAAGGGCAGTCACAAATGGGTATATTCCAGAGCTATTTCCTCACTGAGATCATCTGAGTTGGCTCTTCAGCCTATAAGTGGCTAATAAAGTAAGACCACACTCACACACCTGTCCAACCAGATATCAAAGCACTGACTAGGGACGAACCCAAAGACACAAAAGGACTGGAAGCTCTCTCTCTTTTCTTTTCGATTTCGGTTCTTCACACTTTGGAGAACGCTTGGGAGTAATTTAAATGACTCACCTCTCCCTAAGCAGCTTTCTTCTCATTTTTATAATGATTACCCTCAGAGCTCTTTGCTCACTAGCACCCCTACAATGAAGAGCATCAGCAAATACGTAATCTTCAAGACACTTAACCTCTCTAACCCAGAAGATGAAAACAGAAGTTGATAGTCCTTGATGGAAGAAGATTTCCAGGGATAATGGTTATTGAAAGGATAATAGTTGGAGAGAAAGGAAAATTACAACAAAAAAGCAAAGAGTGATTCAGGTACAAAAGGGTGTAGGGTGAGAAAGACAGATTTAATTGGTTACATGCTGGAAAATGTGAAGGTCCTGAGTTCTCAATGGATGGCCATGTCTTGACTACTGTGCATTAAACTGTGCACTGATATTGTTGTTCTAATGAGTTATCCATTGTGAATATGTCATTTCAGCACCTAGTCTATAAAAGTTGCACATATTTTGCATAATCCACTTTACATTCTAGTCCTCATTTCAAAATGTAAAAATAACCTAACCACGACAGTACTAGTATACTGTGCAACTCCAGGGGGCACACTGTATTCTAACTAAACTGTGACCCTGGAGTTCTGCAATGGGCAGGCCTACTTTAGATATTGATGCTCATTTTGAAGATGTTCTTACACAAAATTGACTAGCTACTATTTTTACATATATTTTCCCCTTGCTATTATTCTTAGTGATAATATACTTTTAAAGGCAATATGTTCAATGCAGCAAATAAAATGTTTCTTAGCATCTGGGCTATATGTGTTCTTCTTCTGTATAGAGTGTTCATTCATTCAACAGACTTTTTTAAATCTCTAGCATGTTCCACTCAATCAGGGCACAAAAATGAGTAAGATACCCTCATGGTCCTCGAGAAGCATCTTAACTTGAGGCTATCAAACTTAAATCACATAACTAATTTGCCCACTTCTGATTAGATGCTCACCAAACCACCTTTTGATTATAATGCAGTTTTTCACATGGCACCTAGGGAGAAAATGTGCTCACTGGAAGACTCGAGTGTCTGGTCTCCTAGATAGTTGGATTTCTTATTGTAAATTTATGGCACCTTGATTATAATTAGGCTTCCCAGGTAACTTTCCTTATTTGGTACCTTTAGCAATTATAGTTCTTATCGTAAATTGACATCTGAGTTTTATATATCAGTCTCCTGAGCTTGGTTAATATGAGTCTGCCCATGAATTTTATCTGTCATTGGTGTACTAGAAAATAAAATTTCTGAAATAGAATAGCTGAGACTCAGGCCCTGGGTAATGGTAAATTTACTAAGGTACTGCCACATTTTAAAACCTCTGGGGAGTTACCCACCTAGGCTTCCGTAGGTAATCCACTTCTTCCTTTAGATTAATTGAACCAATTACATATTTGACAGTAAACAAGTTAAAATATTAGATTAAATACTAAGGTTTCTGAATCAATTGCAATTTATGCACACAAAATTATGGTTATAAAAAACCTGAGTTATTTCCTCTTAAATACTGTATACTTCTTTTGAATAACCATGCACTTAAAACACATTTAGCTGACTGCTTCTCCCTACCCTACCACCTGCAATCCTTAGGTCTAGCAACTATTACCTTAAATTCAAAATAAGTGAAATTTTAATTTATATTGTAGTTTTTAAAAACTGCCTATTAATAAGGGGTTATGATAATAAGACAAAATATGCATGTTTAATGCAAGTATTTTTATTAATTTCTCAACAAATGTTTATTAAGCACTTGCGTTGTTATGGTATTTTCAAAGGGCATGGCAGATACAAATATATCCAAAGATTATGATATTAATGTTAATTTACCTAAAGAGTACATTTCTAGCAATGTCAACAACTAAAAAGAATAAAAACCATTTTTCTAATATATTTTCACTAATATTATTTAGGCATTTCCAATTTACAAGCTATAGTTCCTTTTGTTTATCTTATATGTAGGTACTTTCTAAGCTAAAAAACATGCACTATTATAGTTCAAGAACTTGGATTACAGATTACAATTTAAAATACATTTTGTGAGTGGAAAAATATAAAATTCTCCACCTATTTTTGCCAGTAGTAATTAGCATCACTATTATTACCAACCCCAATTTAATCAATCAAATATGACATAGAAGGTAAAAACAAATTATAAGAAAATATGCCGAATAGTAAACATAAAATAAGGCTACAAGAACAGTGCCAAAAATATCATCATCACTACCAAGGTGAATGAGCTAAATTTTCTAATAAAAGCAGAGGTCCTCTCTGGTAGACATTTATGTAGCTAATCTAATATTTTCAGTTCTTACCTTCCAAACACACAGTAGGGTTTCATTACCTTCGTCATCCATCCCCACCTTGAATTTTTGAGTCATATGATTCGTTCTTCCCAATGAGTTTTAAGTGAAAGTGATATTTATTGAGCATTTAATGACTGATGTAAGACCTTCCAGAGCATTATTTTCCCTCTGGCACAGTGACTGGCAACGCTCAGATGGTGGGTCCTTTTAGTCTGGATCCCTGAATAATTACAATGAGAAGAGGCCCCTTGGAAACCTGTTATGGACATCTAAAATGTACATGCTATAAACTGTGTCTTTTTAAGCCAATGAAATATGGGAATTATTTGTTAATACAGACTTTCTCAATATACAAATTTCAGATTATGTTAAAAAGTAATTCAGATAAATACTGTTTACATGAAGCAAGCTTTAAAAAGAAAAAAGACGTAAAATAATGCAAAAGAAATAGAAATGACAATATTAATGTCAGACAAATTGAAGGCAACAGTCATTAAATTAAAAAGTTATACTTCATTTTTCTAAAAGATTGAATCAACAAATATAAAATATATTAAACTAGATTTACCTAACAACAGTGTTTCAAAATACATGCAGCAGAAAATAATACTAGAAATGCAAGGAGAAATGTATAAGTCTACTGTCATAATTGAAGACTTCACATTGTCTCCCCAAATTGGACAGAAATTAAAACACAATTGGAAAGATATCGATAATATCAGTTAATAAAGTTAACAAATATATAGCTTTTGTGTATCAAGAGACAGTGAAAGAGAATTTTGAGTAAATCTAATGAGCTATCACTATAAGTTAACTTGATTCAATGTATGACTCCCTTACATTTTTAACACACATACACTCACAGCAGGGGTTTGGGGTGGGGAGGAGGTGGAGGGAGACAATTATCTGGAAGAAAGTTAGAAGCAGAAGCAGAGTGAGAAGTAGGGATGGAGATGGAAAGAAGAAAGGAACTTTATCCTCAACAAACAGAAAAAATATATATTATCTTTAAACAACTATTGAAATTTTATTGAAGTTAACAATACATTAGAACATAGACACAAATATCCCAATAATTTATAAATAAAAAAGGAGCAATCATATAGGCCATAATGTTTAACTGTATTGAAAGAAATTTACAAACAGCCAAAATGATTGATGTGACCATGAGAAACTATGAGACGCCAGAAGAAAAAATTAAGAGAACAGAAAGGGAGAAAATATTTGAAATATGCATAACAAGAAAAGGGCTAATATCTAAACTATTTAGATAATGCCCATAAGTCACCTTGAAAAAAACAACACATTGGAAAATTGGGAAAAGTATAAAAAAGCCATTCTCAAAAGAAGAAATACAAATGACTAACAGATGGGGCCGGCCTGGTGGCTTAGCAGTTAAGTGTGCGCGCTCCACTACTGGCGGCCTGGGTTCGGATCCTGGGTGCGCACCAACGCACTGCTTCTCCGGTCATGCTGAGGCTGCGTCCCTCATACAGCAACTAGAAGGATGTGCAACTATGACATACAATTATCTACTGGAGCTTTGGGGAAAAAAAAAAAGGAGGAGGATTGGCAATAGATGTTAGCTCAGAGCCGGTCTTCCTCAGCAAAAAGAGGAGGATTAACATGGATGTTAGCTCAGGGCTGATCTTCCTCACACACACACACACAAAAATGACTAACAGATGTGTAAATAGATGTTCAACTTCACTTGTAGTTAGGGAAGTGCTAAAAAAATAAGATATCATATTTTTCTCATTATTTTTGTAAACTTCAATGAATTGATACTTGCTATTGATGGAATGTGGCAAAACTGGTAAAATACTAGAACATTCATTTATAGAGAAGAATTTGGTTGTATCTATCAAAATTTTTAAATGCGCATATCTTCTAATCGAGTCATTTCACCTCTAGTCATCTCTTAGAGATTCATATAAACACAATATTTATGGTTCATGAAGCATCATTTATAATTGTAAAAAAACAAAAAACAAAAACCATTGAAAACAACCTAAATATCTAACAATAAGCAAATGACTAAATTCGTTATAGTACTGTAACTATACCATTTCTGAAAAATATATCAAATATATTTCTTTTAAACTAAACACACTCACAGATTCCTGTTTTCTGCCATGATGGAATGGTTATAGCACACAAAAACTTCCACAGAAAAGAACTAGAAAAAACAAATAATAAAAAGCTAAGATAACAAAGAGCTGCTGAAGCAGCAAAGACTTCAGGAGACAATATCCTCTTTTTTTTTTGCTTTCAAATAAGGTATTTATTTGATATGCCATTATTGAGCATTCAGTGTTTGCAAAGTACTTCTAAGAAAACAGAGAAGACAACCACAGTCTGTCTTCTTAGAGTTTCTCTTGGAGAGATAAACACTTTGATAGTGACACCATAGTGTCAACTGTCATACTGTTATAACAAAGGTAGTAGTTAATATGGAAATGGGGAAGAGAGATTGTTAGAGCAGGAGGATGGGAAAGGACCATAAAGAAACATGAGTTACCTTGGGAGTGTTTAATTAATGTTGACAGATGGCTATGGAGAAAGATGGGCAAGAAAAATGCCTTTCCAAACAGAGAAAACCATATTATAAAAAGCAAGGCAGAATTAGGGGCAGGAGTCTTTGGTTCTTGGGGTTTGTTTAAAGATATTGAGCAGGAGAGTGGGACCATCAGATATCTCTTTTGGAAAAATAATGTTGGCAACACTTTAGAGTTATGATCTCCTAAGTGAAATGTGCACGCTCTGGATGGAGATGGGTAAGGTGCAAGAAAATCAACCAAAGTTGATTTATTTTTACTTCAAATGTGTTGTTATTTTATAATGTGCATAGTATTTCAGTACAATAGAACATGTACATAAATTATAAATCTGTATGTATTTGTATGGTACATACGCCTTCCTTTGACTCTTCAATTTCTCCCAATACCTCAAACCTGATGCTAAAAATAATATTGACATAACCGGTACCAACAATAGCTCTATCTTTGTTGTAGTTGAGATTAGAGATAATTTCTGTGGGGGATGGCTTGGAAAGGAATAGATGGGATCAGGTTGAGTTAGAGAAATGCTGGTACTAATCTCAAACTTGCATTGCTTTGAAGAAGTAGAACTACAAGATGTGCTCAAGAACTGTAGACAATTAAGCAGGTGGAGAAGGCGGAGACCCTGAGATGACTTCAAGCCTTAGATATGAATCATATTGGTTTGATATGAATCAGTAAACAAAATTCAAAAAAGGAAGGAAATCAAGGGAGAAAATATGAATCAGTAAAGTAAGACTCGCAAAAAAACAAATAATCCAGATATTGTCTTTAGTCTTTTCATCATAGTGATTTGTAGGACACAGCAAATTTAATTAGCTCTGTGAACAGTATTGTGTTTCCATCCAAGGCCCAGGTTCTTCTGCTCAAGTAACACAGCTGGATGCAGATTAATAACTCTCAGTGCAACTTTCAATGGCTTTAACCTTTTTTCATTCCAATTAATACATACAGCTAGCAAACAGTTGTTTTCTATTAGTAAATGGGGATAGTACCAGAAGCTACCTCTAGTTTACTGTGAGAATTAAATGAGTTAATACACAAAACATCTAGGCAAGTCCACAATATATTGTTAAGATTCAATACATCATAGCAACTGTTAATAATTATTTACATCCAAACTCCCTTTGTTGAAATCCTGGTTCTTTCACTTACCAATTTTTTTTCCTAGGATAAGTTGCATCTTTTCTAAAGCTCAGTTTTCTCACCGCATAATGAACATAAAAGTACTATTATTTAAAACTTGGAAATAAGGAAAGAGGATGACATTGTGTCATTTTATTGTCACACTGGAGCTCTTTTGCCTGGGTCTTCACAAAATAATGACTATTCATTCTAAAGGGGAACGTGCCTTTGTTTCACTTTGTATTTATCATTAGTGTCCAGACTCTAGGAAGTTTCAGGTTAACTTGTAGATTTTTGTCTGTTAAAGCTGCCAATGATTTCTGTCTAGTAGAAAAGACAGCCCCCAAAACTTGAGGCTATATTGCCTCGTAGGACACTAACCAGTTTTACACTCTTATTTAGTGATCTTATGCCAACATTCTTTGTTTCTGTGTTTATGTATACACTATCTCTTGAATTATTTTTAACCAGCCTTAATATTTTGCTTTTTCTCTCTTTAATGCAATAGATAAACATTCACATGTGCTTACTATATATTTGTGTGAGAGTTTTTTAAAATTTTGGAGAGTATTCTTTTATCATGGCTGATATTTACTGAGTACTAATTAAATATTATGTACAATTATCATTTTATTGGTTTCTAAAAACAGCAATATGAGATGGGCAATAGTATAATCAATATCTTACAGATAAAGAAACTCTGTTTTGTAATCACCAGTCACTGATTAAGTAAACGTCAAAACAATGGGAAGGGCACCTTTCCCTATGGTTCACTATTCTTCAATTGACTCTATCTCTTGATTAAAGGAACTTACGGCGTTAATACCACAGAACTGAGTTATTCTTTTATCCACCAAAACTCCATGGTCAGCAGATTAAGGAGAATATGTGGCACATCGGATCTCTGAGATCCTTACTTTAGGATTCATTATTTTCTCCCTTGATTTCCCTTTATTCTGTATTCTGTGCCTTAATTCAGGTTAAACCATCAGTCATTAAGGAAATTTTGTCAGGATCCATATTCTCTAGATACACAACCAAAGAAATCACATACAATGATTCAAAAAATTCCATAGCTTTTACCTCTACGAAGTGGTAGAAGATATAAAATAATACGATATGTAACTTCTGACTCTTCCACTGTTGAAGTTTCTGACTGAACCTGACTCTCATTTCTCCCCAGTCCAAGGTGTACTGTGAACCAGTATCCCTAACCACATTAGGGCAGGGCATCACTATTGTTATTGTTGTTGTTCTTGGGTTTGAGCCATTTAGAAGTAAGTTGTAATTTAAAAAAAAGAAAAGAAACAAGGTACATGCATGGTAAATGCATGTCTATTAAATATTTATAATGTTATTCATGTTCTGCTATACTTAACATTTTGCACCTTATAAATCAAACATAATTTGAAATTAAAATGAATATAACAATAAATAAAAATAAAAATTCCAAAATTTCTTCCCTTAACCCCAGTTGACTGTCTGGCATCCCCCATTTCCCACCAAGATGAGCACATATCACATAAACCTATGTTACTGCCAACATTACGTTACCAAAAGATGGATCTAATAGACTCATTCTCTTGCTCAATATTTTCACAAACACATTATGCTACAGACACAATCTGAATCTTTTGCCTCTTTGCTTTGGATAGTATAGTTTGCTCTGTTAGTAACGCCTTCTGTATATCCACCTTTCTTCATATGCCCCTAACAAGCCCTAAACATTCAAGTAATGCTAAACGTTCCGGAACACCACCTCTTTCAGCACTAGCTCCTCTCGTCCCCATTCCAATCCATCTCCTATCTTTAGACATTTCTATATAATTTTCTATCCATGCTCTAGCACTTTGGAAAGCACATCTTGTGTTCTAGGCAGAATATGCTTCCCCTTTACCCCCCAAAAAAGACACCTCTTGTGAATATTTCACTTTATGTGGCAAAACAGACCTTAAAGATGTGACTAAGTTAAGGATCTTGAGATGGTGAGATTATCCTAGATTATCTGGGTGGGCCCAGTGTAATCACAAGGGTCATTATAAGAGGGAGGCAGGAGGGTCAGAATGAGAGAATGAGATGTGATGACAAAAGCAGACACAGAGAGGTTTGAAAATGTTACACTGCTGACTTTAAAGTCGGAGAAGGGGGCCATGAGTCAGGGAATGCAGGAGATCTCTACAAGCTAGAAACAGCAAGGAAACAGAATTTCCCCTAGAGCCTCTGGAAGGAACACAGCCCTGTCACACAGCCCTAACCCATTTTATACTTCTGAATTCCAGATCTTTAATAAATTTGTGTTGTTTTAAACCAAGTTTGGTGTAATTTGTTACAGCAACAATAGGAAACTGATACATTTTATACTGATGTGATTATAGTCTTCCTCACCACATGGGAAGCTCCAAGATGACAGCCTATGGCTTAGTCTACTTTGTTTCCCACTGACATCTTTCATTTTTTTTTAATTTATTTAAAAAAACTTTTTTTTATTGCAGTAACATTGGTTTATAACATTGTATAAATTTCAAGTGTACATCATTATACTTCTATTTCTGCATGGATTATATCATGTTCTCATGTTCACCACCCAAATACTAATTACAATCCAACATCACACACATGTGCCTAATTATCCCTTTTGCCCTCCTCCCTCCCCTTGTCCCCTCTGGTAACCACCAATCCAATCTCTGTCTCTATGTCTTTGTTTGTTGTTGTTATTATCTACTACTTAATGAAGGAAATCATACGGTATTTGACCTTCTCCCTCTGACTTATTTCACTTTGAATAATACCCTCAATGTCCATCCATGTTGTCACAAATGGCTGGATTTCATCATTTCTTATGGCTGAGTAGTATTCCATTGTGTATATATACCACAGATTCTTTATCCGTTCGTCCCTTGATGGGCACTTAGGTTGCTTCCAAGTCTTAGCTATTGTGAATAACGCTGCAGTGAACACAGGGGTGCGTGTATCTTTACGCATTGGTGTCTTCAAGTTCTTTGGATAAATACCCAGCAGTGGAATAGCTGGATCATATGGTAGTTCTATCCTTAACTTTTTGAGGAATCTCCATACTATTTTCCATAGCGGCTGCACCAGTTTGCACTCCCACCAGCAGTGTATGAGAGTTCTCTTCTCTCCACATCCTCTCCAATGCTTGTTGTTTCCTGTCTTGTGAATTATAGCCATTCTGACGGGCATGAGGTGAGACCTCGTTATAGTTTTGATTTATATTTCCCTGATAGTTAATAATGTTGAACATCTTTCCATGTGCCCATTGGCTATCTGTATATCTTCTTTGGAGAAATGTCTTTTCAGCTCTTTTGCCCATTTTTTAACTGGGTTGTTAGTTTTTTTGTTGTTGAGATGTATGAGTTCTTTATATATGTTGGAGATTAACTCCTTATCAGATGTATGGTTTGCAAATATCTTCTCCCAATTGTTAGGTTGTCTTTTCGTTTTGTTGATGGTTTCCTTTGCTGTGCAGAAGCTTTTTAGTTTGATGTAGTTCCATTTGTTTATTCTTTCTATTGTTTCTCTTGCCTGGTCAGACATGGTGCTTGAAAATATGTTGCTAAGACTGATGTTTAAGAGCGTACTGCCTATGTTTTCTTCTAGAAGTTTCATAGTTTCAGATCTTGCATTCAAGTCTTTAATCCATTTTGAGTTAATTTTTGTGTATGGTGTAAGGTAATGGTCTACTTTCATTTTTTTGCATGTGGCTGTCTAGTTTTCCCAACACAATTTGTTGAAGAGACTTTCTTTTCTCCATTGTATGTTCTTAGCTCCTTTGTCAAAGATTAGCTGTCCATAGATGTGTGAGTTTATTTCTGGGCTTTCAATTCTATTCCATTGATCTGTGTGTCTGTTTTTGTGCCAGTACCATGCTGTTTTGGTTACTATAGCTTTGTAGTATATTTTGAAATCAGGGAGTGTGATACCTCCAGCTTTGTTCTTTTTTCTCAGGATTCCTTTGGCTATTTGGGGTCTTTTGTTGTACCATCTAAATTTTAGGATTCTTTGTTCTATTTCTGTAAAAAATGTTCTTGGAACTTTGATAGGGATTGCATTGAATCTATAGATTGCTTTAGGAAGCATGGACATCTTAACTATGTTAATTCTTCCAATCCAAGAGCACGGAATATCTTTCCATTTCTTTGTATCTTCTTCAATTTCTTTCAGAAATGTTTTATAGTTTTCAGTGTACAGATCTTTCACCTCTTTGGTTAAGTTTATTCCTAGGTATTTTATTTTTTTCATTGCAATTTTAAATGGACTGTATTCTTAATTTCTCTTTCTGCTACTTCGTTGTTAGTGTAAAGAAGTGCAACTGATTTTTGTATGTTGATTTTGTATCCTGCAACTTTACAGTATTCATTTATTACTTCTAAAAGTTTTTTGTTGGATTCTTTAGGGTTTTCTATATATAACATTATGTCATCTGCAAATAGTGACAGTTTCACTTCTTCCTTTCGAATTTGGATCCCTTTTATTTCTTTTTCTTGCCTGATTGTTCTGCCTAGGACTTCCAATACTAGGTTAAATGGGGGTGGTGAGAGTGGGCATTCTTGTCTGGTTCCTGTTCTTAGAGGGATAGCTTTCAGTTTTTCACCATTGAGGATGATATTAGCTGTGGGTTTGTCATATATGGCCTTTACTATGTTGAGGTACTTTCCTTCTATACCCATTTTATTCAGACTTTTAATCATAAATGGATGCTGTATCTTGTCAAATGCTTTCTCCACATCTATTGAGATGATCATGTGATTTTTATGCTTCATTTTATTAATGTGGTGTATTACATTGATTGATTTGCAAATGTTGAACCCTCCTTCCATACCTGGAATAAATCGCACTCGATCGTGTTATATAAACTTTTTAATGTATTGTTGTATGCAATTTGCTAGTATTTTATTGAGGATTTTTGCATCAATGTTCATCAGTGACATTGGCCTGTAATTTTCTTTTTTTGTGTTGTCCTTGTCTGGTTTTGGTATCAGGGTAATGTTGGCCTTGTAGAATGAGTTAGGGAGCTTCCCCTCCTCCTCAATTTTTTGGAAGAGTTTGAGAAGGATAGGTAGTAAGTCTTCTTTGAATGTTTCGTAGAATTCACCAGGGAAGCCGTCTGGTCCTGGACTTTTATTTTTGGGGAGGTTTTTGATTACTGTTTCAATCTCCTTACTGGTGATTGGTCTATTCAAATTCTCTATTTCTTCTCGATCCAGTTTTGGAAGTTTGTATGATTCTAAGAATTTATCCATTTCTTCCAGATTGTCGAATTGGTTGGCATATAGCTTTTCATAATATCCTCTTATAATCTTTTGTATTTCTGAGGTGTCCTTTGTAATTTCTCCTCTTTCATTTCTGATTTTACTTATTTGAGCCTTCTCTCTTTTTTTCTTGGTGAGTCTAGCTAAAGGTTTGTCAATTTTGTTGATCTTTTCAAAGAACCAGCTCTTGGTTTTATTAATTTTTTCTATTTTTTTAAGTCTCTATTTCATTTATTTCTGCTCTGATTTTTATTATTTCCCTTCTTCTACTGATTTTGCGCTTTGTTTGTTCTTCTTTTTCCAGTCCCATTAGGTGCATTGTTAGATTGTTTATTTGAGATGTTTCTTATTTGTGAGATAGGCCTGTATCGCTATACACTTCCCTCTTAGAACCACTTTTGCTGTATCCCATAAATTCTGGCATGTCATATTTTCATTTTCATTTGTCTCCAGGTATTTTTTTATTTCTTTGTTGACTCAATCGTTGTTCAGTAGCATTTTGTTTAATCTCCAGATATTTGTGGCTTTTCTGATTTTCTTCCTATAGTTGATTTCTAGTTTCATACCGTTGTGGTCAGAAAAGATGCTTGGTATTATTTCAATCTTCTTAAATTTATGGAGACTTTTTTGTGGCCTAATATGTGATCAATCCTGGGGAATGTTCCATGTGCATTTGAAAAGAGCATGTATTCTTTGGTTTTGGGATGGAATGTTCTGTATATATCTACTAGGTCCATCTGTTCTAGTGTGTCATTTAACGCCAATGTTTCCTTACTGATCTTCTGTGTGGATGATCTATCCATCGGTGTAAGTGGAATGTTAAAATCCCCTACTATTATTGTGTTACTGTCTATTTCTGTGTTTATGTCTGTTAATTATTGCTTTATATATTTAGGTGCTCCTACATTGGGTGCATAGATATTTACAAGTGTTATATCCTCTTGTTGGATTGTTCCCTTGATCATTATGTAATGCCCTTCTTTGTCTCTTTTTACAGTTTTTGTTTTAAAGTCTATTTTGTCTGATATGCGTATTACCCCAGCTTTCTTTTCATTGCCATTTGTGTGCAATATCTTTTTCCATCCCTTCACTTTCAGTTTGTGAGTGTCTTTAGGTCTGAAGTGTGTCTCTTGTATGCAGCATATATATGGGTCTTGTTTTTTTATCCAATCAACCTTTTAATTGGAGTATTTAGTCCATTGACATTTAAAGTAGCTATTGATAAGTATGTACTTACTGCCATTTTTTAACTTTTTTTTTTCTCAGTCTTTTAGTAGTCCTTCTCTGTTCCTTTATTCTTCTCTTGCTCTCTTCCCTTGTGGTTTGATGGCTTTATTTAGTATTATGTTTGGGTTCCTTTCTCTTAGTTTTTTTTGTGTATTTATTATTGGTTTCTGGTTTGTGATTACCATGGGGTCCATATACAGAATTGATGGTCTCTTTAGTTTGACCTCCATCTGAAAGCTCTACTCTTTAAATCCCCTCCTCCTACATTTTATGTTTTGATATCATATCTAACCTCTTTTTTGTGCGTTTGTATCCATTACCCTCTTATCATGGAAATAGATAATTTTTCCTATTTGTGGTCTTCTCTTTTCCCCTTAAATCAGTCCCTTTAGTATTTCTTGTAGTACTGGTTTCTTGGTGACAAACTTCTTTAATTTTTGTTTGTCTGGGAGACTTTTTATCTCTCCTTCCATTTTGAATGATAACCTTGCCAGGTAGAGTATTCTTAGCTGTAAGTTTTTGCCTTTTAGCACTTTAAATATATCATGCCACTCTCTTCTAGCCTGTAAGGTTTCTGCTGAGAAGTCAGCTGATAGCCTTATGGGGTTTCCTTTGTATGTAACTTGTCTTTCTCTTGCAGCTTTTAGGATTCTCTCTTTATCTTTAATTCTGGACATTTTAATTATGATGTGTCTTGGTGTGGGCCTCTTTGGGTTTATCTTGCTTGGTGCTCTCTGTGATTCCTCTATCTGGATGTCTGTTTCCTTCCTTAAGTTAGGGAAGTTTTCATCTATTATTTCTTCAAATAGATTCTCTGCCCCTTTGTCTCACTATTCTCCCTCTTGGACACCCATAACACGGACGTTAGTGCACTTGATGTTGTCCCAGAGGTCCCTTAGACTGTCCTCATTCTTTTTAATTCTTTTTTCTTTTACCTGTTCAGCTTGGGTGATTTCTTCCAGTCTTTCATTCAGCATGCAGATCCATTCTTCTGTATCCTCTACTCTGCTTTTGAGTCCCTCTAGTGAATTTTTCATTTCCAGTATTGTATTCTTCATTTCTGATTGGTTCTTTTTTATATCTTCCATTTCTTTGTTGACATTCTCACTGAGTTTATCCATTCTTCTCCCAAGATCAGTGAGCATCCTTAACACTCTGTTTGAACTCTCTGTTGGGTAGGTTGCTCATTTCTGTTTCACTTAGTTCCTTTTCTGGGGTTTTGTCCTGTTCCCTTACTTGGAATGTATTCCTTTGCCTCCTCATTTTTCCTCTTTCCCTGTGCTTGTGTCTATGTATTGGGTGGGTCAGCTGCGTCTCCTGGTCTTGGAGAAGTGACCTTATATAAGTGATGCCTTATGAGGTCCGCAGTGTGCTTCCCTCAGTTCTGAATTTTCCAGGAGTGACCCCTATGTGGGCTACATGTGTCCTTCTGTTGTGGAATGTTTGCTCTCCCTGTAGGTACCCAGGTTGGCTGAGCTATAATCCTGGCCAGCACAGCTGGCTACAACTTGTAATACCACATTTGTGTTGCAGTATTTCTTTTAAGTGAGTAGGCCCCCAGTGTGGCAGGTTATTAGGCCAGGGGCTTACAATTGCTATAAGCCTCCAGCCTTCAGGCCTCTTGTCAGCTCTCTGAGTATTGCAGCTGGGTGGGGCTGGCCTCATGCACAGGAGCACCCAGTTGTTCCAAGCTTTGGAAGGTGGGGCAAACCCCCTATGTGGGTCTTTGAGAAGCACAAGTCTTCTGCAGCTGCAGTCGCGCTGCCCACAGGTCCACACACACAGTCAACACAGTCCTGCCCCATGTGTGCACCCTGACCTCCTGAAGTGGACCTACTCTCTCCACGGCAGGAGCCCCACACACTCCACCACCGCCCCACACTCTCCACCCGCTCCTTGTGCATGCTCTGCCCCACTGAAGTGGGCCCAGCTGCCAGGCTGCAGAGAATCCAGTCACCAATCTATGCAGGCCCACAAGTTGCCTGAGGGCTTGTTGTTGGGTGGGGCCAGTCCCTAGGGTGGGCTGCCTGCCCTGGCTGAGCTGGATTAAATTGGTGCTCTGGTGGGTGGGGCAGACCATGGGCTAGCAGGCCCCAGGGAGAACTCCAATGGTGTCTGTCAGTGTCTGTGTCAGCACACCCACACCAGACCACAACAATGGCTGTGGCCAATGTCCCAGTCCCTGGAGAGGCCTCACCTCTCACTGAGATGCATTCAGAGCCTATCAGGTGAGTGTCTTTTCACCAAAGCACTGTGCACCTTTCTTTCTGGTGATTTTAGCTTGCTTTCCAAAACAGGTGAGTTTGCGTGTGGGCCCTTTAAGAGCTGGTTTTAATTTCTTTGTGAGCCAGCTTTTCTGGGGGTGCTCCCCAATGTTTTAGTAGCAGCAAAGTCAGATATTCTGCCACTTGTCTCGATTGCACTGGGTCCACAAAATGCCCACAATGGGGGCGCTCCCCGCCTCAGGGCCCCGCGCCTCCAGGGAGGGCTGCAGACCTGTGGGCTGCTCATGGGCAGCCATGAAGCTGGCGGCTTGTGAAGGCAGCATTTTTTCTCTCCAGAAGGGAGTCTCTGCCTCTTCCACCTCAACCAGGATTGTCGTTTGTTGCAGGAGTTCCTCTCACCCAGCTTTCAGTTCTCTCTCAGGGGTAATTTTTCCACGAGCACTTGTAAATTGGCTGTGTCACGGGGGGAGGGGAGTTCAGAGTCTGCCTACACCGCCATCTTGACTCCTCTTCGAGACAATATCCTAAGACAAAGAAACTAGCTGGAATGAGCCCAACTTTCTCCTGACTGCTCTTCCCTTTCAAAGCATTTTCTCATTCTTGGTCCAAAGAGGCTTAGAAGCCAGGCAGCAGATAGCTGCTCATGCCGGAAGCCAGAGACTTCGAGCCATCTCAAAGAGCTGAAGTAAGAAAAAATGGAAAGTGGGGCTAGAAAGATAGACAGTGCTTAAAGGACCAAGATTCCTGAGAGAGAAAAGGCACAAAAAATTTAGCCCAATATTTGACAGTTTTGCTCTGTGGTAATTAATAAATTCAAAAGCTGTTGAGAAAAATGCTTTATGAGCTAAGCAGAAAGCAGCTGTAACACAGAGAAGAGTTTCAGCAGTCACAAATTCTGAGGACCAGCAAGAGAAGGGGACCTAGAAAAGACTCAGGCTGTCACTTAGGATCTGTGGAAATGTAGGCATGAGCATGGCCCAGACAGACCCTTATGTTTACAAAGACTGCAAAATCACCTCCAGACAGCATTGTCACTGAACGGGTTGAGGATCTGCTCTACTTCAGCTGCCTGCATTAGAATAGAGTGAATTTTCTTTGGAGAAAGAAAATTTTTATCCAGAGACTCTACAACCTTTTACGTGCAATGTCTGGCATTAATCAAAAGATAAGAGGCAGATCAAGAAACAGGATCAACAGCAAAAGGGACAATAAAGACAGAGTTTCAGCTGACTAGGACATGGGGGTTACCAGACAGAAACTTTAAAATAATGGTGCTTAATATGTTCAAGAAAAAAATGACAAGATGGAGAATTTTACCAGAAAAGTAGAAACTATAAAAATAGGTAATATATTTTCAAATTATCCATGTGTCAAACAAAAATCAGAATGAAAATTAGATAACATTTTTAATTGAATGATAATGAAAACACAAGATATCAACAAAAAAATCAACTCAGTATTATATTGTTATTCAAAATAGTTTGCTGTTTCCCATTTCATTAACCTGTGTTTTTCATTTGACAAGCATATATATTCTATGTATTTTAAAATTTAAAACCATATTTTATAGGCTATTAACAAATTATTTACTTCAAAATAAGATAATATTGGAATAAGAAAGTAGGAAGCTTTGTAGAAAATCCTCAAAACCTGACTTCTGGTATATTTGTAATATTGCGGTATTACTCACCAACCCCTTATGATTTGTTTTCTTTTCCTAAATAACTAGTGCATTTTGTTATTTAAATTAACAAAAAGATTTTAGTAGAAAAAAGTTCAGTAAGTATAATTTGACTACATGAGGGATATGAAGTTAAAAAAAAAATCCACCAATTAATTCCAATTCATGAGAAAATATTAAGAAGCTTCAGAGGCAAATTTATATAATACAGCAAGTTTCCATTTAAGTTTTTAAGATGAAACTTTATTCCTCCTTATAAGCTTTAGACGTCCAATCTGTAAAAATTAGAATTGATGCACTAAGTTTTAATTAGGTTCAGAAAACTCTTACAAGAAACCATAATAGTGTCCTGCCTTAAAATAAACCATAAAGAACAGTGAAGTTTTGTTAGCACATTGTTCAGGGAATCACAGAGAATTTCCAAATGAGAAAGAAAAGTGTGATAAAGAATAACTTAATGAGGATTTGTGTCATACAATATAAAAAAAATTTAAAAACAAAGTCTTATTTAAGTGTTAACACTAGAAAGTTACTCATAACATTTGATTGTAAATCAAGGTAAATCTGCACATTTAACATCATGCAATATAAGAGCAAGTAAAATATAAAACGCTGCTATTGTTTTCCCCACTTTTGCCATACATTCAAGAGATGAAAGAGGGCATCTACTTTGAACAGGGAAAACAGTACTTTGTGCTTCAGAATTACAAATGACATCATAATAGTGTGCTCCAGGTAACAAATGTTATCCAATTGGTTATTAGAATTAATTCTTGAAAATTTAAAAACATTGAAACCTTAGCAATAGCTTTACATATAACATTAAATGTCTACCAAGAACAAACCACTCTGCTAAACCCTGTAACAGATACAAAAGAGTAGAAGTGTTATAGTTACCAGGGTAAGCTGGTAAACTCTTGTCAGGGTCAAAATTGCATCTTTTGCACTAAATTATGCATCAGTATGGAGAGAGTGTGGATACTGAAAGCCTTTGCAACAGCTATTTTAAATATTACAGGCAACAACTGATAAGTGCTTGTATTGGGACCATAGAGACTGAAAGAAGTAAACGTGTGAACCATAAGATTCTAAACTTCTAAAAGTCTGTGTCCTAGCATGTAGGTCACTGCCAATCATTGATTCATTCCACATTTATTCTTCGCCTTCCATGCATCCCAGACACAATGCTGGGGACTTTGACTCTACAAACCCTACAGTCTACAGGCAGAGAGAGATAAACACAACCAGCAAACACAACCAATATCTCCCATCCCCTGCACACATACACACGTATATACACACAAAGGACCATTATTATCAAATGAGAAAAGTATTATGATAAAGATAAGCACAGAATATTACAGTGTTATAAGAACCCTAGGGAAGAATAAGAGTTTCAGAGAAGTGTGGGGAACTTCCACATCTGAATGGGACCTAGTCGGTTGCAGAAAGCCAATGCTCACACTGCAACAACTCGCAAAACTAGTTGAAAAACTAATTTGAAAAAGTCACGTATTTTTTAAGATATTGGAGTGCTGAAGAAACAGTAAGGACTTGATAAGCTAAAATCGAGGGATGAGCCTTTCCTCAACAGGCAATCACCATCTGTTTTCTTCCCTAGGGGCATTTGATTCTGCGTATGATCTGAGGATCAGAGTAGGGTCACACAAAAGTGACTTCACTGGAGTAAGGAGAAACCAGTAGAATATTTGGTGGTCATGTGGAGCCAGTGTGATTGTGTGGAAACTAGACCAGCCACAGGCAAGTGGCCAGTTTTCTACATCAGTCAAATTTATGTGGGTAAATGGACAAGGATGAGGCTGGGCCTGAAGGGAAGAGAGAAATCTCTTCCCTCTTGCTGTGTCTGTGAGGCAAATAGTGAGAAGGGAGGGGTCCCATCACATATGTGCATCTGACATATTTTGAAGCTTTCTGGGGCAAAACACTAAAGCTAAATCCTCCAGGCTTTCAGAGCTAAGGAGACAAAACTCTATGAGGCTTTCAGGCTTTCAAAAGCTCATAAGGGTCACATCCAAGGAACAGGGATGAACCAAAGGTGAACTGAGTCTTAACTGAAATTGCAACCCAAACCTGGTCCTACTCTGTCCTGGACTGAAGTGATTAGCCTCTCACGGGAAACCCTTCCTGCTGGCAAATAAATTATAGAGCTAAAGCTTTTACAACTGTTTTATACACAGGGTCTGACATACAATAAAAAATTACTTGTCATGCAAAAAGGCAGGAAATTGTGACCATCAATCAGGATAAAAAGTACGCAATAAAGCATATGAATCAAATATCCAGATTCCTGAGTTATCCAAGAAGAACACTAAAATATCAATGTGTTATTTACAATTAAGGAAAAGATTGAAAAATTTGAGGGAAAGATGAAAAATTTTTATAAGGAATTGGAATCTATAAAGTAAAATCTATCAAGTAGGCATTTAAAAATAGAACAAGCACAATAGCTGAAATTTAAAGCTCATTGGATGAAGTTAACATTAAACTGAGCAGAGGAGAAGACAGGATTAGTGAACTAAAAAACAGGTCAATAAAAAAATTTGTAAACTGACACAGAAAAGGAAAAAAGCATAGAAAGAACAAAATAGAGGGCAAGAGACATGAGGGACACAACAAAGGTCTAACATACTTATAATTAGACTACTCAGAGGAGATGGCAAGGAGATTTTGGCAAAAGTAATCTTTGAACAGAAAACGACTAAGAATTTGTCAAAACTGATTAAATGTATCAACCCACATATTCAAGAATATTGGTGAACTATAAGCAGGATAAATAAAATGAAGACCATAACTAGCCACATCAAGGTTAAGCTGTTGAAATCCAAAGACTAAAATAAATTGTAAAAGCAGTAACAATAAAACTGATAGCAGCTTTCTCAATAGAAATGTGGAAGTCAGTAGAAAACGTGCTGAGTGGTGAGATAGGGTCACTTCATTCTGGAACATGTTGTCTCTGAGGTGCCTAGGAAATCCTCAGCTGGAAATGATTAGCATGAAATTCAATATGCAGTTTTGAAGCATGTGAGAAAGATGTGGACTGGACAAACGGCTCGGGATTTATCAGCAGCACTAGCCATGACAGTGATTGGAGCATCTGAGCGCACTAAAGAAAGGCACTGAGAAGAAGAGAGGAGAAAGGTAGGAAGAGGAGAAGACAGGGAAGGAAAGAAGAGGAAAGGGAAGGGAAGAAAAAAAGAGGAAAAGGAACAGAAGGGAAAGAAAAAAGAACAGAAAGACAGAGGAGTGGATATGGACAGAGAAGAGTGGCCCCATGATTTAAAGATTTTAATAATAGTTATCACTCATTGAGGGCTCAGCATGCACCAGACATCAGAATAGGCCCTTTACTAATTTTTTCAAAAATGTGATCTTTACAACCCTATGAGGTGGATATGATTACCATCTCTACTTCAAAGAAAAGAAAACAGTTTAGAGAGATTAGGTAATGTGCCCAAAGTAATCCAGATATTAAACAGCAAAAAGGGGCCAGTAAATCCAGATATTTCTGACAAGTTTCACGAACTCAAACACTGTGCTACAACACCTACCCAGTCTATGTCACAAAGCTAAGCCAAAACAGGAAGAGTCCCAACACCAAGGAAGTGGTCACAGTGGCCAACGCTGCAAAAACAAAATAAAACAAACAAAAAATATGAAGTAAGAAACAATGCTTCACAACATGTTCTTTGGATTGTGCATTCAAGAGTTCACTGCTGCTCTTGACAAAAGCAGTTGCCACTGAGTGGTAGAAGATAGATAGGATAGGCAGAGGCATTCATGGAAGGTAAACAGATAAAGACAACAAATTTGGACTCTTCTTTAGACCCTGGCCAAGAAGACAGGGAGATTGAGAGTAGCTAATGTGTGACAGCAGGAGGTTTTGTTTTTGTTCCAAATATCCTAGAGTCATGAATATAGTGCATGCTGAGGGGAGTGTAAGCAGCTGGAGAGCTTAAAGAAACAGGAGAGAGAAGGTAACTGAAGGAAGGAGTAGCGAGGAGACAGGCCACAGAGAGACTGATGAAGTACGAGAGCCCCAGGCAGTTGTGTTGAGAAGATTGAGATGGAAGTTGTCCTCAAACCCAAGGAGGGGTTTTCTTTCTGCTAAGAAAGTGGATGCCCAAAGTGTCTATAAAGGAAGGAATTGAAGAATTTCTTCCTAACACTTCTATTTTCTTATGCAGAGAAAAAGTGAGATGCATTTTGTTAGCAATAAAAATATTTTTCATTCAGCATATAATTTAGTATGACCTAAACTAACAGTAAACAAAACTCTAAATCATTCATATTTTTCCTGATGATTTCTTAGCTTCAATAGTACAGGCTTTTATATTGAAAGGCCCATGGTATTGAAAATACTATTTGCGGATATTTAAATAAAAATTAAACTTCCAGTTCTTTATGCCAGTTGGCTCAAAGTTTTTCCCAGCCCTCAATTACCTTGTACTGTTGTCTTCTTTGTTACTACCAAGTCTGAATTTCTTTAGTGGTAGCTCCCCTCTCCTGAACATACCATTACTTTGCAAGGTCTCACTTAAGAAATATAATATATATAATTATATATATTCATCTTAATCGATGTGTTTTCTTTCATTAGGAGGCTGGGGAAAGTGGTAACTAACTGGAATATCTTATCTGAAAGTTCATAAAATGTTACGAATAGAAACACTGAGGATGATTTTTTAAAACACGCATGAGTCTTTAAGACCAGGGTTTCAGTGAAATCAAGCTAAGTGCAAAATAATCAGAACTTTGGACAACATAAAAAATATATCTGGAACATGATCTCCCTAAAGTGAATGTGAGGCATGACTAATAGGTGCTATGAAGATATACAGTTATAATTAAGTGAGCTACAAATCTGTTTTGTTGCAGCGTGGAACACTTTCAGAGATGAAAACCTTACTGGTAGGAGTTTGGACGACTGTAAATCATGTCCTTAGTAAATCTATAAGGTTGCATTACTATAAGTACTATAAGAAAAACAAGTCATTTTTCCTTCTGGCTTTTCAGATTTAGGGTCTTATATTCAGAAATGTATACCCATTTGGGACACAGCATTCCGGAATTTTTAACAAGATATAAAATTTCATTTTCACAGGAAGACAGCCTCATTGTAAAGACCACATATCAAGTAAATGAGAAAAGACACATACACGTGTTTGTGGGTGCTTAGAGGGGAAAAGCAGAGAAGGGAATTGAAAGAAGAAACAACTGGAAAACAATCACCCCGTAAAAAGCCAATACTGTCTCCAGAGTAGTAAATTATAAGTTGAAGGAGCAATTTGAAACAGGAAGTTGGGATAGCATGCACAGTTTGTAAAGTTAAAATATTGTAAAGTTGGAGTAAGGAATTTTAAAGTTATTTTAATGTATGAAAAAATTTTGGAATCATGCCATATTGTTTTTCTTCACTTGCTCATAAAAAATGTACTGTAATACCGAGTATAAAACTCCCTATGAATTCAGCCTGTAATTGCATGTTAGAAAAAATATTTTTATTTCCTTTATAGAGACGAACTTTATATATGTGTGTGTATATATATATATATAATTTTTGTTGGAACCTAACTTTAAAATTTTATGTTGAATATTTTTTATATTTTTTCTGATATTGTAATACTTGTATTTTCAGCCCGATTAAAGAAACTATTTCAAAAAAAATCACTGTATTTTCAACTACTTAATGAAAACATGAAGATGGAATGAGGAGTGGGAGAAAGAAATAAAATATAGCACTGTCCCCAAGTGCACCCGGGTAAATTTCAAAGCTCTTTAGGATCTGCCTGATTCTCCCCCTTCCTTGTCACTCACAATGGAATAAAATCCATGAGCTATGAAGCTGCCTGTTTCTGAGCTCAGTTCATGCTCCACTGAAGAAAGGATTTCTGGATTCGTTCAAAATAGCAATTTATTTGCAGTGACTTTTATATGGTTTAGCCATGAACTTGGAACTGAATCAGAGTCACAAATTGCAGGGTTACACGGAATCTTTCAAATGCTCTAATCGAACTAATTTGTTTTATGTGCAAATTCGAATGTCAATGTCAATGCAGTGTACCATACTACACTGTTTTTTCTTTCAACAGCTGTTCATATGGAACAATTTTTAGGAAATCTGAGACTTGTGTTCATTTTACTTGAACTATCCTTTGTGCCATTCTTGTGAAACTTACAAAATCTGCCTTTTATTAAAATTATATAGTTTGGCCCTTGAGGAAGCATACATTCCTTTGTATAAAAGTATTAGTCAGGCTCCTAGTTTGTGCTCTATACTGGGCTTCATCTTGGAAGCCACAATGACTAGCAGTATGGGGACAGCCTCTGTGATAATGGGGCTCCCTACGAGAGAGACACACTTAACCCCAACAACCACAACACGTGTCAGAAGGACCTCTGACTGCTGTATAGAGAACAATACAGGTATATTTTTATCTAAAACTCAACATAAAATGGATCAGGTCATTTAGCCTTGGAACTTTGTAACTCTTATTAGTTTTAAAATACATTTTCTCAGTTTTTAAAACCAAAACATAATGATATTTATATTTATTACACTATTTCTCATAAGTTTCTATTTACAAAGTTTGTTTCACTTTTCAAATATTTGCAAATCAAAACTACAATGAGATATCACCTCACGCCCGTCAGAATGGCTATAATTAACAAGACAGAAAACAATATGTGTTGGAGAGGATGTGGAGAGAAGGGAACTCTCATACACTGCTGGTGGGAGTGCAAACTGGTGCAGCCACTATGGAAAACAGTATGGAGATTCCTCAAAAAATCAAGGATAGAACTACCATATGATCCAGCTATTCCACTGTTGGGTATTTATCCAAAGAACTTGAAAACACCAATTTGCAAAGGTACATGCACCCCTGTGTTCATTGCAGCATTATTCACAATAGCCAAGAGTTGGAAGCAACCTAAGTGCCCATCAAGGGACGAATGGATAAAGAAGCTGTGGTATATATACACAATGGAATACTACTCAGCCATAAAAAACGATGAAATCCAGCCATTTGTGACAACATGGATGGACATTGAGGGTATAATGCAAAGTGAAATAAGTCAGAGGGAGAAGGTCAAATACCGTATGATTTCCTTCATTAAGTAGTAGATAATAACTACAATAAACAAACACTTAGGGACAGAGATTGGATTAGTGGTTACCAGAGGGGAAGGGGGAGGGAGGAGGGTGAAAGGGATAATTCGGTACATGTATGTGGTGATGGGTTGTAATTAGTATTTTGGTGGTGAACATGATGTAGTCCATGCAGAAATAGAAGTACAATGATGTACACCTGAAATTTTTACAATGTTGTAAACCAATGTTACTGCAATAAACACAAAATTAAAAAAATAAATAAATAAAAAAACAAAATACATTTTTTCAGTTTTTAAAACCAAAACATAATGATATTTATATTTATTACACTATTTCTCATAAGTTTCTATTTACAAAGTTTGTTTCACTTTTCAAATATTTTTCTCTTCAATTACTCTAGGTGTCAAAAGGCTATTAGTTTGACAACCACACTACCACAACCATTTCTATTAACCACAAAACAATAACTTATAATATTTGATCCATGATTAAATTGCAGTTTAAATGTTAACAACTGAATTAATTTTAACATGCTGCTACCTCATTAGTTTTCCTATTTGAAATCTTCTATTGCTACTTTAACAAAAAGAACATCAACCATGTTGTCTTTATAGATTGCTCTCTTATTCAAATAACTATTACTCATTTACTAAAAATAAAGTGAATAATAGAATAAGGCTTTCTGAAACTATATATCAAGGAGAAAGTTTTATAGCTTTAGTATTGCTTACAAATCAATTCCTTAGAGTTGGTTGGCCATTAGTAGCTTTTAAGACTGCCTAGAGCTGTGTCATTCACTGCTATTTTGACACATTAATGCACTAACCGTGTGTGCAGGCTGACATAACTTCTCTCAAGTTCTATTACAATAATTATCCAGACCCTTCCATGAGACGTGCAGAGTTAAGCAAGGTGACAAAGAGTATGTAAATACTCAAGTATTCCTCAAGCATTCATTTAAAAATGACAGTGAATAATTAAGAAACTATAAAAACACGGAGATAAGAACTGTCTGCTGACAACCTCATCAGAGGAAACAAACCATGAATAAAAGAGACAATCACTTAGAAACGATGGCAGAGACATTTAAGTATTCATTTTCTTTTTCTAAAACAAGGTTAAAAGTTATGACATGATAACACAAATCACATATCAAATCCTATGACTTATTGGTAGTTTTACTAAATGAGTATACATTTAAGGAACATATAATGTAGTAAAAACGGAATCATCGTCAAAAATCATTTCACCATTAGTGGGAAGATAGATACCATTCTTCTGTGAAAAATAAAAGCATTAATATAAAATAGTAAATGTGACACACTCAGGATGAAAAAATTGGCTATTGGCAATGATACCTCATAATTTGCCTTCTGTAGTCTTCTTCCTTCATTTTATCATATCCCAGGCTAAAATAATAAAATTCCTCCATATAACCTTCCTGTTATGCTACTTCTGTCAAAAATATTAAGCTTTTTCCTACTGTCTATCTTATTACATTAAAACAAAATTTTCATCATCCTGGCACCCTCCCAACTCAGTCTCAGCAACATTATTTTTTCCTCCAATCTGATGCTAATGTGAGGGAATGACATCAAAACCTTGTCCTGTGAATGGCTGAGCTATTTGTAGAACCTTGGTGCTCCATGGACAGCAGAACCAAAAAAGGAACATCAAGTTCTTGACTTTGAAAACATTAAAACCACCAAACAAATAAAAATGGAGTTTCAAACTTAACACAGAAGAATAAAAAATAATAAGAACTGCAAAGCTGCCAATACAGAAGAGATGATAAATTAAAAGGTAGAGCATAGGAGAGATGGAGAAGTACAAAGCTTAGAATCAGATCTAGAATAGAGGCCATAATTGCTCTCTTCCTTTGCTTGCCCTGGGAGGCATCAAGGTCCAGAAAGTTCCCCAGAATTTCATGTCAAAGGAAAACAGAACTGAGATAGCTATGTAAAGCGATTGGTGTAGAAAAGCACACTGAGACTCCCAGAATGCCAGCAAGGCATAGAAAGGCTGCCAAATTTCCCCTATTGTGAGAAGGATTTGAAAAAAAAAAAAGAAACATAGAGCCAGCAGACTCTGACAGGCCCTTGTGATCATAATAAAGGACATTGCAGAGAAAAGTGGGATCAATGGAGATGCAAACACCTCTGCAAATGCCAGCATAGACAGATGATCCCAGGCAGGAATATACTAACCCAGGAGATGATAGCTCAGAACAGAAGATGACATGAAAGCAAATATTGCCTTGCAATTCTAGCCAGTACACTACACAGCTAGGAACTTATATTTTTCCAGGAAGAAAAGAGAAGAGAAAAAGGGAGAAGGGAGAGAAGAGGGAACAAGAGGCAGAGAGAGGAGAAAGGAGGAGGAATGGATAAATATTGAAATAAACTCATTGAAAGATCAGATTCTTGAGTCAGAATGCCAGAGTTGAATTCCCAGTTCTATCATATTTGCTGTGTAAATTTGAACAAGTTACCTAAACTTTCTATGCCTCAGTGTCCTTAGCTGTAAAATTGGGATAACAATGGTACCTACCTCATAGAGATGCTATAAAATTAAGTGAATCAATATATATGAAGAGCATAAAAAGGATAAAGGTAAAGCTTTTAAGCAAGTGGAGAGGATATTCTGGCAAAGAACAATGGAATGATTATGCATGTCCAAGTAACAAGTAAAAGACAGTTGGCTAAAGTGGAACAACTGTATAGAGAAGAAAAGGAACTGAGTATGGAGTACTAGATAGGAACCAAGTATGATACGGCAGGACAAGGACTTGGGTCTAGATCCTGTGTTAGACATGCAGAGAATCTACTATAAGTAGGGATGTGATCAATGCGTGAACAAATGGACAGTGGAAAGTCAATGAAGACCTTTAAACAGCAGGACATACACATAAAGCACTAGATTTTGGAAGAGTAATCTTGCAAAGTTAGATTGAGAATAAGAGATGATCTTGAAAGAAGTAAATATCATAGAAGATATATATATTTTTTAATAATTGACAAGAATAGTGACACAATTAAAAGGAATTTATCATCAGAAATCTAAATTAGAAAAAAAACATAACAAAAAGATAATGCTATGAAAATCGTACACTCCCCGATAGTGTACACTTCCATAGACTAAAAAGAAAAGGAAAGGAATAATTTGTACAACACTTAAGATATTTTTACATTGTATAGAAGGATCTAAAATACTCACTCCCACAAATTGTACACTATGGACCAGCCTTGGACAGTCCTCAAGTCAACAGTACAACTCCTTGTACCAATCTCTGTTTGTGGACTCTGTATGATTAAACGTGAAATTCAGAAGAACTCAAATTCTACCTACCTGTGGATCACCTTACAAGAATAAAAAAATATATATGTTGAGATTTTAACATAACGTTAGTCACATGTAATTATGTTAGACTCTCATAAATTTCCTCTGTGTATATATACTTGTTACAGAATCTTTTTCAGTTCCTGGTCGAGAATATTAAGGAATGCTACCCAACCTGCCAAGACAGTTTTAGCTTTGTGCTCTGGAGATGACAGTATTTCAGAAAAAGTAATTACAACATTTCCACTTCACAGCTCTATCATAAAGTTTAATTAATCTTATGGGCACTTACAAGAAACACAAATATTGTTACTTTTTCGCTAAGAAATTATCCTATACAGAGGATAAAAAGCTAATAATAAATCAGTTGTATTTAAATTTAAAGGGTAAATTTTATTTCACCCTTATTTGTTTTATTTCAAATAACAGTCTTTAAAAAGGTTTACAGAGTATGTGCAAATATGAAATGAAATAATGAGCTGATCTTGGTTTGAATAGACAGATAAGCGTGGGGTCAAATTTTGCTTTAAAACAAAGAATCAGTTAGGATGTCTGAAAATTAATTCCAGACTTTTGAAATTTATGTCATTAGAATTTATTTTTTGTAATATTTCATATGTGATATTGTAATGTTTACATTCTGATAAAGAAATATAGTTAGTTCACTGTTGTTATTGTGCATTATTAAACAATATATTGAAAAGAATAAAACTAAATATATCATTTCCCCAATGCATTCCCTGATCACTGTGGAGTTTGAAATAGTTTTTTTCGTCTCTAGATCATCATTAATTTTTGCCTAAAGAAATAATGAATAACTTAACACAGGTCAACAAATCAACAGCAGCAAGACAGAGAATTTTAGGGATTAAGGAAACCTGAGAAGTTGGCTAGGCCAATCTACTAATTTAGTGGATTGGAAACCAACCATAATACTGTTAAGTAAATTGTCCAGTTTAATACAGTTAGAGAAGGAGCTAGGATTAGAAGCAAAGTTTCACAATGCTCCTCTGTTATACCACCTGGGATCATTATCCAGAACTGACAAACGAGCAAATCAATATTCAGAAATGCACTTTGGACACCATGAGATGAACATGACAGTGAAACTGGTATTAACAACAATAACAAAGATCCATTAATTTACTTTATTTCACTACCCTTGGAAGACTTTTGAAAAATTAAACGAGAATATCATCTTCAACAGAAATACACATATAATCTAATTTGTTCATAAATAATTTACACCAAAGATTATATTTAAAAATTGAACTAATATTAACATGCATGCATAAGCAGGCTAGAATAGAATCCTGTTAAAAACAGGATGAATTGAAATTCACTTTAAAGAAAAGTATTTTCCATGTTCAAACTTAATTCATTATTTAAAAAAGTCAAATATAAAATATCTAATCCAAACATACCTTATTAAAAACATTTGTTGTAATGAAATATATACTAGTACTAGTAAACACTAGAGCTAGTTACCTTTCCAATCTAAAGGCTGAACTTGGCTACCTCCTGTAATCAAAGGATATAATTTTTTAAAAACCTGACTGTACCTACATCCACGGGGGGCAAAAACAGTAAAACTTACTGATTACAAATATCTAATTAATTGAATAACGTTTACACAAATAACTAGTCTGATACATTGGACTATTATTCAATAATTTGGTATTACTACTAAAACGGGAAAAGAGTATCAGTGTTAAAACACATATTTACAGAATTGCTGGTACATAATTATATTTTCCATGTTTTTTCTTCCATTGAGGAATAAAAAGAAAATGTTGCTACTTTGGCATAAACATTACTAGCTTTCTTGTAGTGATAATTTCAGAGATTTCTTTTATAAATGTTTAAACTTTTATAACTTCAAGTAGCTAAACATTTTTCCCATCCTCCAGTTTTGTAAAGGAATTTGGTGAAAAATTGAATAATTGTGTAGCAAACTTTGTTGTAATTAATTTTTGCACTGTGCAAGTAATATTCATTTAGCTATTTGAATTCAATATGCTATCATAAAAACTATTAACATATACTTACTTTAGTGGTCACTACTGAGACTGGAATCATTTATAATGACCCAAATTTTACTACAGAAACTTGACAAACCATCCTGCAGGTGATGTGCAGTCTTTGTCTAATCTTAAATAACATTCTAAGCTCAGAGAAGAGGGATGATTTAAACACACACACACAGAGAGATGCTAGTGAGTTGTCCTATATATGGACAATGAAAAGGTTTAAATTAGACTGGCAGAAATTTGGGTTGGACAGCTGAAGAATAAATGAAATAGTGGTACAGACTGGAGGGGTTTTAAGGACAACTGGTGACCATCTCAACATAATTGAGAATAATTTAAACAATCTTATGACACAAGGCAGAGGTTTGGAAAGTATAATCATTCACAAGTCCTTTCAGCCATGATATTACAATTTTAATTTCTTAAAATACCATATACTGTTGCAGCACCTAAGATGTTTGTCACATGTGAATAGAAGAGTTTCCTCCATTACAGTGAAGCAGGTCCTTAAAGAAGCCAGCTAGTCAAACAGTTTAAAATGTCATGCTGCTTTAAAGTTACAACTTTAATGTAATGCAAAGCATTTTTATCCACTGTATAAATAGCACATGGTATTTGACATTTCCCTACTATTTTATGGCTTTAGATACTTAACCTGAAATTTTCAGAACAAAAATTTAGTTCAATATTCTAGAAGACTGGAGAGAGTATGCAAGAGCTTTGGTATAAGACAGATTTGAATTGTAATATAGGCTCTGCTACTTACCACTGGATAAATATTTTAAACAGTCTCATTTTCATCATCTATGAAAATAGAGGCCATATCTATACTTCTTGGGGTAATTATAAAGATCAAGTAAAAAAATTATTATATAAAGGCCTAGCAAGCACATGATAGATGCTCAATAAATATGAGTTCTCTTATTTTAATATACTTCCCATATCCCTTCAAGATGGGGCTATGAAAATGTAATTTGTGATTATAAGCAAATTAGTAATAGTAAAGGATGAACGGATAGTCAAAAAAATTTTTTGTTAGACTTAGTCTTCAAAAGAATGATTGTTTATTAGAAAAAGAATGTATATTATTAGATGACAGTATAGTTTACTATGTAATATTTGATTTTCCACCAGATTCCATTGTAAAACTGGAGAGGTGGGGAAAATACTGTTTAACATCAGAGAAAAAAATTATTGGTCAGTGAGTGTGTCCACTCTAGGCTGAGGTAATTCTCTTATTTCATCCAACAGTAAATTATGGTCATTTATTCAACATTCATTTATTTAGGCACCTATTACATGGCAGTCACTGCACTAGATGTTGGCAGTATAGTGGCAAATATACAGAATCAGATCCTGAAGGCATGGGACTTACAGTAGAGTGAGGGAGACAAACAAGATTAAAATAATCACAATAACAAGTACATGATTAAAACTCAGATAGGACATCTTAGTCTGTAAAGGAGGAATCAGACCCGGGTTCAGGGTTTAGGGAAGACTTTCTGAATGAAGAGGCCACTGCTGATCAGGCATCCAACACAGTAATCAAGTTTTGGTGACAGGAGTAGACAACGGAGCCTCCAGGTAGACAGCACAGCATACTAGAAAAGTTGAACTGTAGCAAAATATGTAAGAGATCAACTTATTTTACAATATAAAAGCTAGAAAAATGTGGAGCAAAGGAAATTAAGATAATCTTGGCTACCAACTGTTTAATGTGCCCATTAACATTCTCTCTAGTAAAATTACTTCAATAAATCTCTAAATTTGTCACTACACTTGTGCCAGACTTGTTCCTTTTTTGGTTGGTGGTCTCAACTTTATAACACAGAGTAAACAAATCTACAAATTTTTCTAGTGCTAATTTAATTTTCTTGAGAGTAAATTTCAAAATTTCTTTGTTGAGCAAGATTCATTTGGTGTTATATTGGTATGATTCTTTTTCTCAACATACAGGCAGCTCCCTGTTTTATCTTCCTCAAGTTATTACAGCCTTCTCTTTACATTAATGATGCTTTGCTTCTCATTGTTTTGTTGAAACTCAAAATATCAGCAATGCTCTTTTCCTAGGCATCTTATTCCAATGAGATTCCAAGAAGCTAGTCCATTATTATTTTTTTTAATGGAAGGACTAACGTCCCTCATCCTATAGCATCCCTCTCTCTTGGAGCATTATCTTCTGAGATTCTTCCTATTAATGGTCTTCTGGTCTCTACCTCTGAGTTTGTCTCTGGAAAAATTTTATACAACCAATCACTGGGCTTCTAAGCTGAAGCAAGCTAACATTGTGAGAATCACAGACTGATTCATCAAAATGATAATTTTTTTTATTCTTCTTAAATAGAGGCCTGTGTTTGTGTCTTTCCTTTTCATGAATTCAACTTCAGTACCTCAAAAGTACTTGCTGAGTGAAACAGCAAGCTGACTTTCAAATTATAGACTTGTCTTTATATAGAAGATGCACATTATATAAAAATTAACTTTAACAATTAAAAACAAACTATATTTCATCAGAGATCCTTCTATATTCTCTAAAACCACATTATTGAAATGATCCATCTCTCTAAATTATCAGAGTGATTCTTTGAAGATATTATTTGCAAAAGGATGAACATTTGAACAACTCTATTATTTTGCAAATTGTACTGTTATATGCTTTAGAAAACCCAACCATAAATATTAAATTCATTTGTGCATTTATATGAAATATTTATTTTTATTTAATATAATTTACTGCCTCTTGAAAATATCAGATTTTCAATGCTTTTTTAAAAAATTGCAATTGCAATAGAATTTAAACATTGAAAATACTTTGGGTCAAAGGATCAGCACTTACATCTATTGGGAGAGTTACAATAGGTATTTTAAAGATGGCTGTTTTCAGTAGCCAACTCATTTATAAATCTTTTTGTCTTGCAATAGAGTGGTTATATTTAAGCTCATGTTGGCCTAGAAACAATGTGTGCATTCTGGTAACTATGACTTAGGTATAAATATCTGTAGCAAAAATGAATTATAAACCTATTTGATTTATGATAAAATTATACAAAACTTCCTTAAAGTTTTTGCATAGACATACTTCAGCAAAAATAAAGTGAATGGCTAACAACTGGTAACAGACTAGTTCTACTAAGTAAACAACTAAGAAGTGGGAAAAATATGAAACTACTATTTGCAGACATTGGAAAATAGCCAAAACAGGACTGTGATATTTGAGAGAAGAGAAACAAATAAGTCTAATCTTGTAATTATTGGGCTTTCTGTCTGGAGGCATTATTGGACTCCAGAACAAGGAGGAAAAATGCAAGTAGAGCATGTTGGGCTCACTGCGCTGAGGACACTGACAATGCAGTTAGAGAGCCTGAGGCAGTTAGAATTTGAGATTCCGAGAATTGGAGAGGAGAGAGCTATAGAGAGTAAAAGCTCCAAACCTCTGCAAATAAGTTCCCTTGAGTCTTTGTCTAAATAGTAATCTGTGCGTGCATATGGTAGTACCCCATAAATATATATAAAGAACTACCAGGAAAGAAGAATTGCTGAGAAGTTATAACCTGAATAACGCCCAGAGGTCACCCAGGGCTAACAGAAGTTTAACTTCAGACAAGCCAGAGTATAGAGACTTTGTTGAATGCCTGGGGCATTTGGTAGAATGCAGAAGGGTTGCACCTCAGTAGTAGGAATAGTAATTTTAGAGTAAAGGCTATTCTAACCTAAAAAGGGCTTCAAAAATCCTCAAAAAAAAAAAAAAAAAGCCCAGCTGGTCCGCAAGTAAATTAGCTGCTTGCCAGAATAAACCTCAACACTCTTTGAAGAAAAATAAAAAAACTCTTCAAAGAAAAGGTATTAAACAACATCATAGTCACAATGTTTGGTATCCAAACAAAAATTACTATACATATAAATAAGCAAGAAAATGTGATCCACCACACTGGGAAAACTCAGCCCATAGATATAAACCCAGAAATGTCTAAGTTGATGAATTTGGCACACAAGGACATTTAAAGAGCTATTATAAGTATATTTAGAGATTTAAAGAAATGTAAATATAATGAGTCTAAGAGAAAGAAAAGAGAGACAATATTTAAATAATTAATGGCAAATTATTTTATCTAATTTTTATTTAAAAATATGAAACATTAACTCCCAGATAAAAGAACTCAAGAAATCATAATCAGGCTAAACACAAAGATACCGCAAAAGGAAAGATCATTGACATTGAAGACAAGGCAATAAAAATTATTCAAATGAAGCCCAAAGAGAAAAAAAAAAAAGATGGTGAAAAATAACAGTTCCAGTGATGTCTAGAACAGTATCTAGTAGTCTAACATATGTGTAACTGTAATCTCAGATGGAAAAGCAGAGTGGGGGAGCATAAAAATATTTGAATAAAAAATAGCTGAAAATTTCCAATTTTCACAAAATACAAATGCTAAGACCTAAGCAGTTCAACAAACCTGAAGCAAGATAAACATAAAACATCACCAAGGTTCATAATCTTAAACAATATAAAAGAGCATATGTGAAATCAGAGAAAAAAGGGCACATCATGCACATCAGAACAAGAACAACTATCTACTTCAGAACAGAAACAATACAAGCCAGAGATAATGGAACTGCTTCTTTACAATGTCAAATATCAGAGGTTTCCTGTCCTTGGGGCAAGCAAGGGGAACAGATTGCAGAGGAGCATTAGGGAATATTTTGGCATGTAGGAAATGTTACATATCTTGATTAGAATGGTGGCTACATGAGTGTTTACATTTGTCAAAACTTCTGAACTGTATATTTAAAATGCTTCTTTTTTTTTTTGTGAGGAAGATCAGCCCTGAGCTAACATCCATGCTAATCCTCCTCTTTTTTGCTGAGGAAGACTGGCTCTGAGCTAACATCCCTGCCAATCCTCCTCCTTTTTTTTCCCCAAAGCCCCAGCAGATAGTTGTATGTCATAGTTGCACATCCTTCTAGTTGCTGTATGTGGGACGCGGCCTCAGCAATGGCCGGAGAAGCAGTGCGTCAGTGCGCGCCTGGGATCCGAACCCGGGCTGCCAGTAGCGGAGCGCGCACACTTAACCACTAAGCCACGGGGCTGGCCCTAAAATACTTTTTATTATATGTAAATTATACCTAAATAATTTAAAAATAATAAAAATCATTGAAAAATGTAATTTGATAAATTAAGAAATACATTTACATTCAATAAAAAGTTTGATATTCTAGGAGAACATAAATATTAAGTTGAAGATATGAGTTTATTCTCCCACTAATTATTTTATTTATTCATTCTACGAATAGTGTTTTGAGTCCCTAACATGCACTGTTCTAATTCTTTATATGATTATCTGTTTTTCTAAATTCTATAAGAAAGTATGCTCAGTAAGATGGGTAGTTATAAAACATTCAAACAATTCTTGAACTTTGTCAAACATGCATTTGTTTTTACTATTATAATGTGTACTTAAACATATATCTCCCTAGAAAAATGAACTTATTTTCTTATCCATTGTTTTAGTAGCATAAGCATATTCAATCAAATTTAACCTTGTATGAGCACAGTTTTGTGTAACAAATCACGTCTATCACTCCTTTATGTTCCATTTTCCTCCTGCATTGTAACGAGTACAATTAACATATATTATATTTGAACATGTCTTTCAAGAAGCCCTCTTTCCACTTATTTTCTTAACTTGAGGAAAGCGAACATTTATTTTGGTAATGTGATAACAGAGCTGCTTATTTCATTTTCTTTTGAATACTGCTTTAAATCATCAGATAGCAGAAAACATTTCTGCTTCGTTTTCCTTGAAAGAATACAGTCATGATATTAAAAAATCCAAGAAAAAGAATTTCTTTAAAAGTAAAGGGAATACAATCCTGATTTTGTTGGTAGTAAAATAAATCAAATAAACTAATGTATTTCAAATTCTTTTATAGGTCACACGAAAATTTTAAGTTGGAAATGTAAATATACTAAAAATTTAAGAAATATGACAAGATAAAAATATATTTTGAACTACGACCTTTCAACTCTCTAAAATTACTAAATATACTTCTATTAGATAAAGCAAGTGTATTATTATCACTGGATTAAAATAATATAAAAGTCTATGTAACCACAGTGCTAAAATTTTCATGTCAAAAATTTACATATGAAATTACTAGGAAATGCCTAAATAATATTTTCTAAAAAACCTGAATTCTATAAATTATTGTTAGATTTTTTTGTAAATTCTTTCTTATTCAAATATTGAAGGAGTAAAGAGTAAAGTGTAGTTCTTTGAGCGACTCACTTACTCCATCCGTCAGTTTGGGTTCTACATATAAAATATTTACATAGATATAAAAACCAAAAACAATGTAGAATATTTTATATGTAGAATCCAAACTGACGGATGGAGTAAGTGAATCAATCATTGAACTACATATTATAATATTACATATTATAATAATATATAATACATGTATATGTATAATATATAATACACATATATCATATATACCTGTTCTTACAAATCTTAAGTAGTAGTAGAGGGAGAAAGAAAATAATTAAATAAGTTAATTAATAAAACAAATAAACACAGATAGTATTTAATACCATGAATAAAATATTATAGGGTAACATTATAAAAGCTACTTTAGATTGAGCTCAAAGGAAAAGTCTCTCTGAGGAATTCATAGTTGAGCAGAGACACTAAAGACCTGAAGGAGGGTGGTCTTTAAGGATGGTGACATAGGAGGCTCCTGAACTTTCCTCCTTCCATGGACACACCAAATAAAAAGCTACACACGGAGCCATTTCTTCTGAAAGAAATCCAGAAACTAGCTCCGCAACTCCTACACATTAGGTGAATGAGAAAATACACACACTGAAATGGGTAGGAAAGGCTGAGCACACTCTCACCATGAACCCCAGACCCAGCATGGCACCATATGGTTGGGGGCCAATTGGCAGTTGGGTGCATCCCAACTCCCAGCTTCTTTCTGAAGAGTGAAGAGTTTAGATGCCACATCTAGCACCCCAACTTTGAAGACTCCTACCCAAGAGACAGGACCCCCAAACACCTCTCTGTGAAAGCCATTGGGGGTTGAGCCCACGAGATCCACAAGACCAGAGCAAACAAAGAAGCAGTCAACAGGAGCAAGCACTCTCTGTGGCTGTGACCCCAGGGCTCAGCACAAGGCAACTGGCAAAAAATGCCCACCTCCTGGTCTTTCCCTGAATAGGGTCTATTTGCATACTTTAAAAGCTGATGCCTGGGGGCCAGCCCGGTGGCATAGTGGTTAAGTTCGCATGCTCCACTACAGCGGCCTGGGGTTCATGAGTTCAGATTCCGGGCACAGACCTACATACCACTCTGTGGCAGTGCCCCACATACAAAATAGAGGAAGATGGGCATGGATGTTAGCTCAGGGACAATCTTCCTCAAGCAAAAAGAAGAAGATTGGCAGTGGATGTTAGCTCAGGGCCAATCTTCCTCACTGAAAAAAAAAAAAAAGCTGCTGCCTGAAGGTCAGGCTTCTAATGCAGCACACATCTAGGGGCTGACTGTGACCCTCACCTGAGAACAGGGAAGCCAGTGGACACCTCCCTCACCCTCTCCCTCCCTCTTGCCCCAAGTCACCAGTATCTCCCTGGAAGGAGTTTATACAAACTTCTGCACCCCAGCTTTTGCAGCTACTGCCCAAATGACAGGTCCCCAGATTGTCTGGCTCTGAGAGCCAACAGAGCTTCCATTCAGGAGTCCCATAAGACTGTAGCAAATAAAGAGGTTCTTAATAGGTTCAATGCACCCCCTACACACACACACACACACACAGCTATACTCCTGGGCCTAGTGCAGTGGGAAAAACCTAACTACATACTTTCCCTGCTTCCAACTGGCCTGCATCTAGGTGCTGACCGTGATCCACCCTTTTGGGATGCTGATGGATCTTGGAACATCCTCAAACTACCGGGAGCCCGTAAGACAAAGAAAGAAGATTGGACAATCATAAAGTTTTGAGAGACAAGCAGGAGCATGGGCTGGGCTGATTGATGAGGTTCATCTCCTACACAAGACCACTCTGTCAAGACTGGGAGAGGTGGTTGTTTTATCTAATACATAGAAATCAACACAAAAAGTCAAGGAAAATGAAGAAACAAAGGAATATGTTACAAATAAAAGAACAAGATAAAAACTACAGAAACAGACCTTAATGAAATGGAGACTCATAGAGAATCAAAATAATGGTCATAAAAATGCTCACCAAAGTCAGGAGAAAAATCCATGAACAAAGTGAGAGTTCCAACAGAGACAGAAATTATTAAAAAGTACCAAACAGAAATCACAGAGCTGAATAATCTAATAAGTGAACTTAAAAATTCAATAGAAGGGTTCAATATCAGACTGGATGAAGTGGAAGAAAGGATCAGTGAACTTGAGGACAGAGGAGTGGAATTCATCCAATCAGAGGAACAAAAACAAAAAAGAATGAAAAAGAGTGATGACAGCTTAAGGGACCTAAGGAGAGAAAAAGGGGCAGAAAGCTATCTCAAAGGAATAATGGCTGAAAACTTCCCTAACCTAGAGAAAGAAACAGACATCTAGATCCTTTATATTGTACCACAAAATACCCCAAATAGCCAAAGCAATCTTGATAAAGAAGAGCAAAGCTGGAGGCATCACACTTCCTGATTTCATACTATGTTACAAAGCTATAGTAATCAAAATAGTATGTATTGGCATAAAAACAGATACATAAACCAATGAAACACAACAGAGAGCCTAGAAATAAATCCATGCATATATGGTCAATTAATTTACAACAAAGAAGCCAAAAATACACAATGGGAAAAGGATAATTTCTTCAATAAATGTTGCTGGGAAAACTGGACAGCCAGATGTGAAAAACAGAAACTGAACCCCTATCTTATACCACACACAAAATGCAACTCAACGTGGATTAAAGACTTGAATATAAGACTTGAAACCATAAAACTTGTAGAAGAAAACAGTGTGGGTAAGCTCTTTTACATTGGTCTTGGCAATGATTTTTTGAATTTGATCAGAAGCAAAGGTGAGAAAAAAATAAACAAGTGGGACTACATCAAACTCAAAAGCTTCTGCACAGCACAGGAAACCATCAACAAAATGAAAAGGTAACCTACAGAATAGGAGAAAATGTTTGTAAATCATATTTCTGATAAGGGGTTAATATCCAAAATAAAGAACTCATACAACTCAACAGCAAAATAATAATAATGATCGGATTAAAAAAATGGGCAAAGGACCTGAGTAGACATTTTTCCAAAGAAGATATATGAATGGCCAATAGGTACACAAAAATGTGCTCAACATCACTAATCATTAGGGAAATGCAAATCAAAACTGCAATGAGATATCACCTCACAATTGCTAGAATGGCTATCATCAAAAAGACAAGAGATAAACGCTGATGAGGATCAGGAGAAAAGGGAACCCTTATGCGCTGTTGGTGGGATTGTAAATTGGTACAGCACTATGGAAAACAATATGGAGTTTCCTCAAAAAATTAAAAATAGAACTACTATATGATCTAGCAATTTCCCTTCTGGGAATATATCTGAAGGAAATGAAAATACTATGTCCAAGAGATATCTGCACCCCTATGTTCATAGCAGTATTATTTACAATAGCCAAGATATGAAAACAACCTAAGTGCCCATCAATAGATGAGTGGATAAAGAAGATGTGTTATATATAAATACAAGGGAATATTATTCAGCCATAAAAAAGAAAGAAATCTTGCCATTTGCGATAACATGTATGGAATTTGAGGGCATTATGCTAAGTAAAATAAGTCATACAGAGAAAGATAAATACTGTATGATCTCACTTACATATGAAATCTTAAAAAAAATAATCTTCATAGAAAAAGAGATCAGATTTATGGTTACCAGAGGTGAGGAATGAGGGGTGAAGGAATTGGAGGAAGGTGGTCAAAAGGTACAAACTTCCAGTTATAAGATAAATAAGTACTGGGAATGTAATGTACAGCATGACAGGTATAGCTAATACTGCTATATGGTATATCTGAAAGTTGTTTAGAAGTAGATCCTAAGAGTTCTCATCACAAGAAAAAAAACATTTTTTCCTCTTTTTGGTATCTATATGAGATGATGGATGTTAACTAAACTTATTGTGGCAATCATTTCACAATACATGTAAGTCAAGTCATTATGTTGTACACCTTAAATTTATACAGTGCTGTATATCAAGTATAACTCAACAGAACTGAAAAAAAAATGGTAGAGAAACTGAACAGACATTTTTCCAAAGAAAACATATAAATGGCCTACAGGTACATGAAAAGGTGCTGAACATCGCCAATCATCAGGGAAATGCAAATCAAAACCATAATGATACATCACCTCACATCTGTTAGAATGACTATCATCAAGAAGATAAGAGATAATGAGTGTTGGCAAGGATATGGAGAAAAGGGAACCATTGTGCACTATTGCTGTGAATGTGAATTGGTGAAGCCACTATGAAAAACAGGATGCAGGTTACTAAACAAACTAAAAACAGAACTACCATATAATCCAACAATCTCACTTCTGGGTATATATCCAAAGGAAATGAAATGATTTTCTTGAAGAGATATCTATACTCCCATGTTTATTGCAGCATTGCTGACAATAGCCAAGATATGGAAACAACTTAAGTCTCCATCAAAGCATAAATGGATAAAAACATATGAGATATACACACACACACACACACACACACACACACACACACACACATACACAATGGAATATTATTCAGCCATGAGAAGGAAGGACACCCTGCCATTTGTGACAACATGGATGGACTTGATGGCCTTATGCTAAGTGAAATAAGTCAGACAGCGAAAGGCAAACACAGTATGATATCACTTATATGTGGAATCTAAAAAAGCTGAACTCATAGAAACACAGATTAGAATGGCAGTTACCAGGGGCTGGGGAGGTGGGGGCGATGAGGAGATAAGATATTGGTTAAAGAGTACAATCTTCCAGTTGTAAGTTGAATAAGTTCTGGGGATCTAATGTACAGCAGAGTGATTATAGTTAATAATAGTGTATTATATACTTGAAAGTTGCTAAGAGAGTAGATCTTAAGTGTTCTCACTACAAAAAAGAAAGGGTAATTATGTAGCATGATGGAGGCATTAGCTAATGCTATGGTGATAATCATTTTGCAATATATAAAGGTATCAAATCAACACATCGTACACCTTATACTTACACAGGGTTTTATGTCAATTACATCTCTATAAAACTGGGGGAAAAATAAAGAAAAGGAGGGAAATTTAAAAAAACAAAAAGACATAAAGGGATGAGCCTATGGGGGAACAATAATAACTAGAAGAAAGTCATTCAAAAGTTATTGTGGGTCTGGCCCCATGGCCTAGTGGTTAAGTTCAGCATACTTTGCTTCAGCGGCCCAAGTTCAGCTCCCAGGCACAAACCTACACTGCTCATCAGCAGCCATGCTGTGGTGGCGTCCCACATACAAAATAGAGGAGGATTAGCACAGACATTAGCTCAGGGCAAATCTTCCTCAAGCCAAAAAGAAGAAAATTCATTGTGGCTGAAACACTAAGTGAAGAAGAGAGTAATCCAAAACCAGGTAGGAGTCAGATTATGTAGAGGTTTGAAACACAGGTTGAGAAGATTGAATATTATTCTAATTTGTAGCTTCTCCTCTTAGACAAAACACGGACAACATGGGATGCCGTAGCCCTGTGGCTAAATCAAAAGGCACACCCAACAGCCTCTCTCCCTGCTGATAATCCAAGAAGTTTCCCACCGTGGCATCCAAATATCTTAAACTTTTCTCCTAGCTTAACATGAATTATCTGCCCACACAGAACATCCCTGGAAAAGATAGAGGGTGTCCTTTTCCACCTTCTCTTCTTGAGGGTATTAGTTCTAGTGCTTCATACATAGTCATCAGTTCCTATCCTTTGTTTTCCGAGAAGGCCCATTGAATTCTCATGTAAATATATTCTCTAGAAGTTCACTCTGGAAAACAAGTTGTCAGGTTTAGGACTCTTCATTAACAGACACTAATAAATGGTCTAGGGGCTTTCTTATACCACTTGAGGCATAGTTGTCTGGAAAAGAAATTTAGTGTAGAAAGAAGAAACTTCCTTTGGCAGAAATATGTGGAAAGAAATCAATCAATTTTTCTGACTTATTAAAGAGTTGGACTGATTGCTTACAGCTTAGAAATACACTTGTGAAAAGAGAAAGTCACGTAAGTCTACAGAGTCAATTTTACTACCTAAAGTAGCTTCTGCTTCTACTCTGAGAATACAGTTTTAATGTAGTAATAAAATGTAATGCTCAAAGGATTTTTAGAAACCATATAATCCTAATTATTCATAAATGTATAATTTATCAATGCCAGATAATTATACAAGCCTTCATTTTGCCTGATATTTTTGTCTTGTTTATTTAGTTTACTATATTGGCCGGCAAAATTCCAGTGGGGGAAAATGTCCTGCCTAGATTTATGTGATAACCAAAATTATACATTATTTACTAAAGCCACCACTTCCTTCACAGTTTCAGATACACAAGATTTATATAATTTTATTTGTAAAATAATAAATTGAGTATATGACCCTTAACCTTGATCCAATCTTCTTGAGATCATAAGTAATGTCTTTTAAGGGTTATCAAATTTTAGTAAAAATCACCTGTGGAACTTATTACACACAGAGATGGTTGGCATCAGCAGGTCCCGGTAACACTCAAACATAAGCATGATTAGCAGTGCCCTTAATGCATATGATTCACTGCCCACACATCAGTATACTTCAAAGAGAAACACTTCCAAAAGAGACAAAACTGTAAAGCCTTTTGTCTCAATCATAATATAATTTGATTTATCTAAAAGGAAACTCTGCAAAGAGGTCATGGGAATTCTAACTTAAAATTAAACATATTTATAAAATAACTGCTTAACAAATTTAACTAAGCGAATATACTACACCAGAAAATAAATTAAAAAACAGACCTCTATTCATACAAAATTATAAAGATACAATTCCATTTAATTACATTAAGTCACTATCTCAGAATGCATGGTCTCAAAGCTAATGGAATCTATAGAGATATCCATAAAAGCGTATGGTTAAGATTCAGATAACAGTACCACTGAGTAGCAGAGCTTTCAGATTATATATATATATATGTATACTACTGTGCTTTACTGTGGGATTCACAGGTTGAAAGAAGGTTAGGATAAACAGATCAAGTAATTTTTAAAAGGACAATGGGAATAGTAGAGCTATCTTCAAATATTCAAAGGACATTCATAAAGGAAACACAGCAGCTGTATAAACTGCTGTAGAGAACTAGAAAAATTGAAGAAAGTTATGCAGAGGGAATTGTGTAACATAAACAGACTGCAGCAATTAGAGCTGTCCAGTGAAATATCAGGAATTAAACGAGTGGAGTACAAACTGTCAGGAGAGGGGCTTCTGATATAGGCAAGAAGTTATACTTGACCCTCATTTTCCCTTTCAAATCTATGATCATCATGATTTTCAATCAACAAAATAAAAGAATAAATGTAGCAAAAATAGAGTAGTATTCTTTGCAAAGTAGTAATACAAAAATAATAGGCATACCCTTTAGATTAAAGGAGAACTGAATTTTAGAGCCATATTTTTAAAACCTCACATGAGCATAAACCTACATGAGCTTATGGAAGGAAGAATATCTAAAGAAGGCCTATATCATCACAACTATATACTTAAAACAAAACTCAACACTTAACATTTCCAAATTACAAATCTTTTCTACAAAGCAGTAAGAGGCAGCAATGTAGTTTTCACTGAATATCTTGGTAGAGTTATAAAAGAGAAGGTACATTGCCGAGTAGAGAGCAGACAATTTAATGATAATTAACAATATTTCTCTTCTATTCAAAACTTCCCTCTTTACTCCCAGCTTCCATGTCTCCTTCTTTCTACCCTTCCCAGCAGCTTCTGAAGTTTATCAGGCTCAAGTCTTTCCCTCCACCTTCTTATACTTCTATATATTTTTTTGGTTTTCAATACTGAACTATTTAGCTAAATCCTAATTCCCTTGATGTGGCATCCCCCAAATTATTACTTAGCACCATTCTTATGTGTTTGAAAAGCCACTGAATGCAGAACGACTCTCAGAAATCCTCAGGGTGACTTGTAAATAACAAACACCTTCTTCTGCTTCATTTTATTTTTTTTATTTCATTTATGAGCATAATTATGGTATGTATTAAATGTAAGTTCACTTTTAAAAAATATTTAATTAGTTTGCATACAACTCAATTTTCATATCAATACATCTCTAGTTAAATGTGTAGGCTTCCACTTAAGCTTTTAGTTTTAAGTCAAAATCCACACATTCATATGAATTGGGACTTTTGAGATAGACAATAAAATACAAAATATAAGTAGAACGATAATAAATTTACTAACTAAAATGCAAAGTATATAATTAAAAACACACGCTTGCTTACATTATTTTTACAAAGGGTCAAATGGTTATCTATCATATTGTGTAATCACAATCTCAACTGAAACTCGGTTATTTATAAAGATAGAACTTTCTTATCCGAGTTTTCACAATAAAGGTTAAAACTAAGCTGTTCTAAAAAATATGTAAGAAAAATGAAGACCAGGCAATTTTCCAAGAAGCCAGAATATTATGAAAACAGGAAATTAACAAGGCTTTTAAAATTTCCCAACATATTAAAGGCTATGAAACACGTGTGCAACACCTGACAGAGACGCTCTCCTTGACCAAAAGTGAGCCAGGTTCTTTTGAGTCCTCTTTTTGAGTAGGCCCCAACCTTGGCCTCTGTCTTCGGCCCACTTTGTTCAGTTTTAGCAAGAAACCTGCTGAATCAGTTTAATTGAATACCCCACTCTTGGTATATTATCACTCTGGATATCTGATCAAATTCCTCATCCACTGCTTTCAATATCTTACCACCCTGGCCTGCCTTCAGCAAGAACCCTATTGAGTTGGTCTAGGAAAAATCTCCCTAGTCTGATGTTTCCTCCCGGTAATTTTCCAGCCACTGACCCCTACCCTGCTCCTTGGTATAAATCTCCACTTGTCCTTGTTGTATTTGGAATTGAGCTCAATCTCTCTCCCCTACTGCAAAACCCCATTGCAGTAGTCCCTGTTGAATAAAGTCTTCTTTATTGTCTTTAACAAGAATAATGAGCAATTTTTTCTTGAACACACCAGGATAAAGGAGACATAGTGCCTAATCTCTACCTAAATCTTACTAAAAATTATGAAGGGAAGCTAAACACAATGTCCTAGATATCAAGTTCTGTCAGGCAAGAATCATTTACGTACAGCATATAGTTCAGTATCCAATGATCTGCAAGGCCTAGATCAAGGTAAACCGGTAAATGCTGGAGGAGAGAAGGGGGTTGAGAAGGAAATGAAATCTATAGCTGGAAATAAATAACATCTGATAGTTCTCTTACTACAATGTTTCTTAAATTGTGGTTTATAGAGTGCTTCTCAAATTTTAATGGCAAACAACCTCTAAGAGTAGTGTCAAAAATTCAGATTCTGATCCAGTGCCCTGGGAGGAGGTCCGAGACTCTGCATCTCTAACAAACTCCTAGGTGATGCTGATTCTTCTAGTCCTTGGACAAGACTCTGAGGAGCAAAGGTTAGACAACTGGGATTCATCTAGGCTTTTTCTTACAAGGGTAAAGTCAGCCAGCCAAACCACGCTGGATTCTGATTCAGCAGATCCAAGAGGAGGCACAGGAATCTACATTTTCAACATTCTCCCCTGGTTATTCTCTATAAATTCTAAAATTTAAGAAGCACTAGCTTATAAAAAAGAGCTGGAAGAGGATTTGGGAATGGGTTTACTAGCTGTAAACAACTGCCTTTTTTACACACAGCTCCTAGGAGCTTTACACTTTAAGGATGTCCTTGATGTTAACTTTCACAGGATTTGGTATGAATAAAAATGTTAAGCAATGAGATTGAAAATGATTTGCTCAGATCCCTCTACCCACCAGGGATAGCACAAAACCATTAAAACCAAGTGAAGTGGTAGAAATTGAGTGGAAATAAGTTCCAAATCCTCAGGAAGCAAACAGGTTAATTAGCAGGGTTAGTCTAGGATCCAGAACTGTGTCTCCTATTCAAAACTTTTTTTAATGATCTGGAAAAGAAAGTGAAGTTTTAAAATTTCCAGAAAACATATATTTTAATTTTCTTGAGTTTAGGGAAATTGGTTGAATTCCAAAAGACCTAACAATATAAGATAATTAAGAAACACAAAGGTTGGTAAAATTCATTTAAAATACGTAAAGGCAAAGCACATTTGAAAAATAAATTCAAATTACTCATACACATTGATGAGCTCTGAACTAAATGTAATTTTCTCAGGAATAAGATTTATATATCTCTTTGTGCAATTCAATGAAGATATTTGTTCACTACACAGAGACAATAAAAATGGAATGAGGTATTAAACCATATTAAAAGAGGCCAGAATAGGACACATATGCTATAATACCTCATTTTATGAATCAATAATATCTCTTTATCTTAACTATAGTACCACGGTAGTCATCTTAGTCATATCATCTTTAGGGGGCTATATGAAAAAAATAGAGAACCAGAAAGCAATGAGAAACTATTATACTTACAAGGAAAATGAAGCACTCTTTATGATAAAAGATTAAAGGATACATTTAGTTGAGAAAGGGAAAAATTAAAAGGACATGTAATAGTATATAAAATAATGAATACTAATGGCAAAACCAATTGAACACTCTAATTTGCCTGTATTTCTAAAGACCATTTGCTAGTAATAGAAAAAATATAATCCAATTACATTAGGAGGTATACAAATATTACAAATAAGAGTATATTGGTTCTTAACAATGTCCTTCTATGAAAAATCCATTGTAAAGCGTATTGTATCATCTAGGCAAATAAAATGACAGAATAAGATTAGCAGACATTATTTTAAAATAATGGCTTATAGCTATATCTGAAGATGAAATGCAGTATATTAAATAATATGATCAGTTAGAAGCAGACAGATAATTTTTCCTTTGACTGTTTCTATACTTTGCAGTATAGAGAAAGAAAAGAAAGTGGAGGGAAAAAAAGATTGCTGTTTCAACCTGACAAGCAAAATGGATCTAATTATTTGCATCTAGTGCTTCTAAAACACAGAACTTTTAAAAATCCACTTGCCAATTCTTATAAAGAAATAGATTTAAAATTAAGTAGATGTCATTGAAAAAGCGTAAATCAAGAGATTATAATCACTCATTCACTAAATAACACCTACCTATGCCAGTAATTGTGCTAGACGCTGGAAACAAACTGATGAACAGGAAAGACATTGTCCCTAACTTCATCAAGCCAACCCCCATGCAGTTACACTTTAGTGTGAGAAGTGATACAACAGAGGAAATATATGAGTATATGATGATATGGGAACATATAGAAGAGACACATCCAAATTTACAGCATCAGGTAAAGCTTTCTGGATTACCTGATTCCTAATGCAGGGAGCTAAAAGATATTACTCAAGTGAAGGGCAGCAGGGCTAGTTCGTTCAACAGAATCAGTTATGTGGTACAAGCTTACAAATGAAAGAAGTTCAGTATACCAAAACTAAAATGAGAAGGGCCGGGTCACGCATGCTACAATAAGGGTTTGCATTTTATCCTGAGAGACACAAGAAACTCTTGAGTGGTTTTAAAGCAGTAGAAATGAATAATTAAATTTTTACTTTATAAAGGACTCAACTGCAATGTGGAGCATAGACTATGGGTGGGGGATGATCAGATAGACTGAAGGCTGGGAGTTTATACAGCTTCTATGGAATAGATAATTATGGATAAGGTATTGATCTTGAGAATTAATAGAAGCAGATACGTTAGAGAAATATTTAGAAGGTAGAATCAATAAGTTTCTAATTGATTGAATGGAGAATCCACAGTGAGGAAAAAGGACAAATAACTCCCAGGTTCAAGTCTGGCACCATTTGCTCAAACAGGAAAACCAAAGCAGAAGATGAATTGGGGGTAGGGGAAGGTGTAGAGATACACAGAGTTAGAGTTGCCTACAAGTATTCCAACTGAGATGTCAGGAGGCAGTTAAATACGTGGTCCCAGAAGTCAGGCCAGAGAGCTCCTTGAATATGAATATTTAGCTGTCTAATGAAGGATGGCAGCATACGCCACTCCAAAATATTCCACTTTGGTATAAGGATTATTTTGAGCTAAGGGCAAATGAGAAGAAGCAGATACAAGAAAAACTCCCTGCCTGCTCACCATTTGCCTAAAAGCAGGACATATATTTACAAAGGTGTCTGTGCTCCCCTCTCTACCAGGAAGGACAAACCTTTAGACCCCATCAGCCTGGAGATAGCACCACAGGAATTTACACAACAAACTCTACGATCTAGCCTTTATCTACTATTAGCTTCCCTCCATATACATACCTTCCCACATCTTGCCACTCTTGGAAGCCTAAAACTGCTTTCCTTTGTCCTGCTATTTCTCCACAAATTTATTGTTATTTGTTGACAATGCTATATAAGCCTGAGTTCTAAGCCACTGCTTTGAGTTAACTCATTTTTCCCTGATTCTCTCCCATGTGTACATGAGGTTACATGTTAATAAACTTCTATTTGTTTTTCTTCTGTTAAACGGTCTTAGGGGACCCAGCTGAGAAGTTAGAAGGATAGAAAGAAAATTATTTTTTTCCTCACCTACAATACTAGTCTGGATAGACTATCCTTGAGAAAAATATGTAAAATGAGAAGAGAAAGGAACATAGGAAAGAGCTCTGAGAAATATCACCCTTACAACATGTGGTGAAAAAGGAGACTAAGAAAAAGTACCCAGACAGATAGGAGGAAAATTAGCAAAGCATAATGTTGATGGAGGCAGGGAAATAAAAATAGAGGGAGCATCAACATTGCCAAAGTTATAACAAGTAAAGTTAATGTCTCTCTACTAAAATGCCAGCTCCATCAGGCAGTTATCTGATCTGTTTCGGCCACCAATACGTCTCCAAAGAACTGAGCAAAGAGATTAAGCATTTACTTATGATTAAAGAAGAAACTCCTCATCATTATCGAATGGTCTTTAGTTCATTTGGAGTGCATATTTTATTTTACATTACTGACTTGAATCCTTACTACAATAGTAGTGAAACTTTTACAAAGGAAAATGATTTATGCATTTGTTTAGAATTTGAAGACACTTTTTGTTTCTAAATAGAAAAAAAATGCTTCACAAGTTTGGTGATATTAAAAGAAACACAAGATATGTTAGAAATAATTTCATAAATTTTTTGTTTATAATATCTAAGATTGTGTTGTACTTAAGTATTGACAATTTTACTGAAAAATAATCATGTATTAAAATTTTCCTACTATGCCAGATTATATAAAGTATTTCCATATAAAACCAGTCTTTTTGATTGTGAGATTTTATTATAGTTGTACTATGTCTACTACTACAATGTTGAATGAGGTACTAGCAATGGTACCCACTTCTACTATCAGATTCTGAGAAACCTCTGCTTCTATTAGAAACAGCATACAAAAGAGAGTCAGACTGATGAATAAACATGTGAAAAGGGCCTGTGGCAAGAGGGACTATGATGCGTTTAAAGAATCTGAAAGGGAGATTGTTTGGATGGAGTGCAAAAAACAGGAGGATACGGGGACGGAAGGTGAGCTCGGAATTACTAGAAGACATTGAGTAGTTTAAAGAGAATTGTCACTCTGGACAAACTGACTTTGAGAGCTTATAAGACATCTAACATATGACTATACTCAAGATATGAAGTGGAATAAATCGAGTTCAGTATGGTATTATGAACGGCTTTTGTAGTGAACAGATCAGGGTACCAATTTCATTACCCTGTTTACCAACTTGTGGCTTTGGCATATTACTTAGCCCAGCTAATGTCTCTATCTATAAAGTTAGAATAAGGTATATATTACACCATTGTTGTGAGAATTAAATGAAATAATATATTTATTATATACATTCAATTCATTAGCACAACACCTAGACCTAGTAAAAACGCAATGATAGAATGGCAATGTAATTTTTCTCTGACCTGCCCAAATTTAATTTCACCATATCTAAGTGGATGAAACTTACTTTAAAATATCCTGATCTATCTTGTCATAAATAGTTTTTGAAGCCTGGAAATAAATAAATAGCATTGGATTTAGAGGGTGAATACATAGGTTCAAGTCTTAGTATGTCTATTATTAGTATACGTATATGTAGTGGGTTGAATTATGCGCCCCTCCACCCCCCTCAAAAAAAGATATATCCACCCAGAAGCTGTGAATGTGACCTTATTTGGGAAAATGGTCTTTTCCGAGATGGTTAAATTAAGGGTATTGAGATGAGATCATCCTGGATTAGGGTGGGCCCTAAATCTAGGATAAATGCCCTCTCTTATTAGAGAGGGCCATGCAGAGACAAAGAAGGCCATGTGAAGATAGAGGCAGAGATTGCAGTTATGCTTCCACAATTCAAGGAATTCCTGGGGCTACCGGAAGATAGAAGAGGCAAGAAAGGATTCTCCTCTAGTGCTCTCAGAGGGAGCATGGCTCTGCTGACACCTCGATTTCAGACTTGTGGTCTCCAGAACTGTGAAGGAATAAATTTCTGTTATTTTAAGCCACCAAGGGCTATTATGACAGCCCTTGGAAACTAATACAGGGTATTTATGGCTTTGAACAAGTAGTTTAATCTATATGAACTTCTATTTCCTGATCTATAAAATAGTAAAATTATACCCTGTCATATAGGGTTGTTGTATTGATTAAATGGAATGATGTATACAAAAGTATTTTTAAACTATGAAGTACTACTCAGGCCTAAATGCTTATTATGTTTTCTAATCTGTGGTATGAGGTCTTTAATAAATGTTTTGGTTTGAAAGATGTTAAAAAAAAAAAAAAGAAGAAAAAAAGAAAGAATGGTATGTTAATGTTTATCATATAGTGAGAGAAAGCTATCATATGCCTAAGACACACGTAAAGAAAAAGAATAAACAAACATGAAAAATTTGATCTTATAAATAAAAACAGTGGCACATGCAGAGCAAAAAAGGATAGAGAGCAACCAAAACGTCCTTCAGTAGGTGAATGGATAAATAAACTGTGGTATCCAGACAATGGAGTAATATTTAGCACTAAAGGAATGAATTACTGAGCCATGAAAAGATATGGAGGAACCTTAAATGCATATTAATAAGTGAAAAGGAGCCAATCTGAAAAGGCTACATACTGTATGATTCCAACTATATGACATTCTGGAAAAGACAAAACTATGGAGACAATAAAAGATCAGTGGTTGCCAGGGGTTAGAGGAAGAAAGAAATGAATAGGTGGAGCAGAGAGGATTTTAGGGCAGCGAAACTACTTTTTATGATACTACAATGGTAGATACACATCATTATACATTTACCCAAACCTATAGGATGTGCAACACCAAAAGTGAAACCCAATGTAAAGTATGACTTTGGACGATAATGACATGTCAGTGTCCATTCATCCCTGGTGACAAATGCACCACTCTGGTGGGGGATGTTGACAATGGGTACCTTCTGCCCAATATTGCTGTGAACCTAAAACTGCTCTAAAAATAAAATTTATTGTTTTAATAATAAATTTAACAGAAATAAAATTTATTATTCTATGGTGATCATTTCAATGTATATAAATATCAAATCATTATGATGTACACCTGAAACTAACATAATGTTCTATGTCAGTTATACTTTAATAAAAAATAAATAAAATAATCAAGACAAAAGTTAATAAAATCATTATAAACAAATTAAAAGGAAAATGAAGGTTACAGAGGAGAGTGGCTTAGAATATGGGATAGCCTAATTTAAGAAAATCTTATGCTAGTTCTATATTTATTTGCCACCATGTATGGAATGCCATAACACTAATTTAGTTATAATTACCTATGTTGTTAATGCTATCCACTGTAATGAATATAGAGAAGAATAATGTATCCCTTATGATTTCTAAAAGAGAAGTCAGTTCACTTTAAAATTAATAAAATTCCTAATGCTCTATGATTGCAGAATAAAAGCAGTAAATGAAGCTATTTTTAAACAGATACGCTCTATCTACGTGTGATAGTGCTTTCAACTTGCTCAGACCATCCACACAACTAAATACAACATTGTACCATTTCTGAGTGTTTTTCACTTATAATTTCTTCTTAGAATGTGGCTTCATAATCACTTTTGATGAACATTTGCTGTTGATTTTGCAGTTTGCATTAGACCAAAACAAATTTCACTCTATTGACTGTCTCCACAGGAGATCTAAATTCTAGTCTCTGCTCTTTCATTAATAGCTGTGTGACTAAAGTTATTATTATGTAAATTATCATTTCAAAATGAGGAGCTCCTACTCATGTACCTGGACAAAAATAACACTTATTATTACTGAAAAAATTCTTTTCCTAGCTGTCTTTGACAGTTGTCAAGCATGTAGATAATAGGTTTAGGGAAGCATTCAAGCTGGTACCTAGGGTTGGTGGGTCCCTCATATCATAGTTACTTGCTTATGGGCACTTTCACTACCAGTTAGAGATTGAAATACCTCTTACTGTCTACACTAAATAAATTCAAGAGAAGACTAAAAGCTGAAAGGACTAATCATGTTATATGATATTATCTAGATTCTTAATATCTCAGTAAACTAGGATGATGAGACGATACAAACAATGTGAAATTCAATGGGGATAAATATAAAGATGTGTTTTTAAATAATACAAATAGAACATAATAAATATCTAAATTAGTTTAGTTTGTGTTAAAAGGATTTGGGGATTATTTACAAGTCCTACTGGTGCCAAGAATGTAATGGGACTGGCATGAAAGACAATCTCATCTTAGTTCACATAAATAGAAGAAACATATTGTTATAGCCAGTATTCAAACCAAGACTGACTGCATTCCATTTTATTTGTATAGCTTAGACCGTATCAGGGCTAACTTGGGCAATTTACTTCACCTCTCTTGGGCTCAGTTTCTTTACCACAAATAGTTGTTATGAGAAGTGGACAAATAGATGAGAAGCACTTAGAACAGTTCTTGCATAGAATAAGCACTAAAAAAGTGTTTTATAAGATAAAGAAATATATTAGCAACTAGAATCTTGATGGGTCTATAAATTGACGGGACAGTGAGTAATTTTCCTAGCCAATCGGTGCTCACTTCTGTCCCTTTCTTGTCGCATTTTGGCCAGCTCTGATCCTGATTGCCAAGTAATCCTGCTTTTCTGTGACTGGATATCATGTCAAAGGAAAGACCAGTTCTTAAGTTATCAAAATGTGATTTTTACGCTACTGAGTTCTCTTTAGAAGTAATCCTATAAAATGAATTTAAGATATAGACTAGAGGAAACAAAAGATATCTGTTAAAATTTGGAATATTTTTAGAATTTAGATTTTAAAAATCCATGAAAACCATACAGAGAAACATTATACTTTTAGAGACAAACTCTAATGCAAAGAAGAACAAATATTTAGTTTTCAGATATTAACACTAACTTTGGAGCAAATATGAGAACACACTTTTTTCAAGTTCTCAAAAGCATGCTGGCAGTTCTTTCCACGATAGTGAAATCAAGCTATTCACTACTACTAATATCTGGACCCTGAGTCTTGAGAATTGAGAAAGGTCAAGTCATGCTATGAGTTATAAAGCAAATCAAACTCTTAACTCTTAATCACTTCTCATTACAGTAATAACTTGCAATCATAAGGCTCTTTTCCAAGGAGCCTTTTTCTGAATAATCTACCTCTATTATAGAAGTAGATGGCAATACTCCTCTTTATACTTCTCAAGCACATCTCTAATTTTCTCCATTGTGGAAGTAGTTAATGGCTAATCTTCTCTTTCTTTATGAGATGAATGTTAATAGCAAGGGTCTGTGAGATAGGGACTAAATCATAAATGAATCGTTTTGTTGAAAACATTCCAAATCACAGCAGAAAATAAAATTGTTTTTGTTCTTTTCTACTTTCTGTCATATTGGTGTATCGTGGCCATTTCATTTTTGTTACAAAATAATATATTGCTGCAAATGCTTAGGAAAATAATCACCAGACTAATGTAGATACAGTGAGGAAAAGTCACCCCTTTTTCATCACTATCAAATATTACTAAATTTCTTCATGTGACATTGAGATATAGACTATACAGTTTTATGAATGTAGGTTCTAAACTATTCAAATTGTCAATATATTCCAGGACCCCTTTTATTTAAACATCATTACCATGTCTCCTCTTCAATTACAAATCCTCAGTATTTATTTATGTTTTTGGTGAAAAGGATTCTGGGTATATTTGAAAGAACAATGGACTGGGGGTTAGATAACTGGTTTAAAATTCACTCAGCTACTCAAGATCTGTGCTATCTTTGGAATCCCTCCACCTCTCTTGAATCTCTCGTCTCTGTAAGACCATTTTGTCTCAGCCCCACGTCTTTTTGATTAATAGCAGGCAGCTCTGATCACCTATGGGCATAGACCCCCTCTCTTGCATCTGGTCTATTCTATCTTTGGGCTAGTCTATTCAACAGTTGCTAACGAAACCTCATGAGAATAACAATAATGTGCCATTTTTCTCAGTACTGCTGAATCTCGTAATCCCAACTTTAAGGCTTAGGTTATTGAGAACCTTGTAGTAGGAGACAGTTCATACATTTAAGCTCAACCTCAACTCTCTACATCCTAACAGTTCTGAGGTCTGTATTTAATTTCTTACCATTAACTTTATCTCTCCTAAAATGTCATCATATATAACTTCTACTGACTAAGTTCCCAACTGCTTCAGTTTCATTTTTCTATTCTTAAATCTAAGCTTCTTTTCTGTCTTATTTTCTAATTATCTCTCAATGAAGTGAAATGAGTACAGAAATTTTTGACCTCAGGATAATCTTCAGATATAAATCTATGTGTCCTAGAATTTCAAGAATGGAAAATAGGAAAAGATTAAGACTCCATTGTTAGTACTACTATCAGCTATGCTTATATGCTTATGATACATATGCTACCCCAACTTGAGCACTCAAAGATCATTTATTTTTAGGGAGTGTGTCAATTTTCTTTAAATTAGTTTTGTTGCAAACTTTCATCTCATTTTTTCTCAATAGAAGACATTGACTAGGAAATGTGATGCAATAGGTAGGATCTCCCTGAACCTCAGTCTACCTACAGGGCTGAAATTCCCATAAGATTAATTGCTCTGTTATGGTTTCTTCTCTATAAAAGTAAAAGTACTGTACAAAGAATTACAGTGAGAGGGAGGTAGGTAGCACATTAATATATCTGCCACTAATACATTGTATTATAATATTAATATTATTTTTTTAACCTAAAAAGTAACTTAGAACAGTTATTTATGATTACGCTATCATAAGAGTAAGGAGAAAGATAGTTCCAGAGATTAATTTGTAAAATTAACATTTATTAGTTGATGCTCACTGTATGCCAAGAACTCAACATATACCAGACTCCACCTAAGTAGAAGCCCTGAAGCAGATAGCACAGGACCGATTGGGAGCAGCATGAAAAAAAGTCTCCTAGAAATAGGTGGGTAAGACAGAAACTTAACCTCAAAGTCGGGAGACAACAAAGACAAACTCTTGTTCTGGGTTAGTCACTCTTATCTGCCTGTATCACTCCATCAGCTATATCTATTTATCATTCCACAAAGGTCTTTATCATTCCGTATTTTTTTTAACATAACATCTTTTCCTGAGCATGATAAGGCATGGTAGAGTCTTAGCTTGCTTCAGATTCCAGTATGATTTTTAAAACCCCCTAAAATGAATGGAGTTATTATTAGGTGTCTCTTAAAATAGCTATTTTGAGTGATAAAAATATTTTTACGAAAACTGGTAACATCTCTTATATACATCTGCAGAAATAAAGAGATTTTACTATATAACTATTAGACAAAGCACTCTTCATTTACTAAAAGATAAGCACGAAAGTGGCCATTAGAGTAAATGGTGAAGTTAGGTTTACATCAATAATGCATGGAATTAACCATATTTAATATTATTGAAGAGGAATAAGCTATCTCCCTAAGCATAATCATCTTGATCCAATTCCATCCTTCAGAGATTTTAATTTATCTAACTTATAAGAAAATGTGTTAAACAAAGGCATTTCACAATATTAGTGCAATTTGCATCAAATGCACTAGAGAAAATTACCTAAGACAATTTTCTAAGCCATTTAGTATCACGAACTTGGCACTAAAAGGAGAAAATTGCATTTTATGATTTGCAGGCTGTTGAAAACATCACACACCTGAATTCACACAATCTACATATTTTTATGCAGTTCCCTCAACAAAAAACCAAGTCTTTAATAAGCCAGAACACTAACTTGGAAATTTTACTGCATTAAACTAAAACAGAAAGATAAGACACCTAGCTCTATTTGAGAAACAAACAGTAACTATAAAAACACTGTAATCATTTCCCTTCCACTTTTGAAATAAAATTACAAGTCTCTTCTTGTCTCTGTAGTTATTTTTTTGTAAGACTGAAGGAATAAAAACATTAAAACAGGGACTGCAAAAACACATGTATGTATTTTATTAATGTTCATACTCTAATGAATTAAAGTTTACTGAATAAAAGGTCCAAAGAGAGAAGCCCTATACACCAATAGAGTACATTAATTTCTCTTTTTAAAAAAATACTCATGCTTGATTAGGAGGTTTGTGCCAGTATAAAACTAAATTATATAAAATGGACAAAGTTATTCATTTAGAAAACGAATCTTGTAAGGAAGGCCTCTTGATTTGTGATTCCTTGTCAGCTATCAGAGATAGAGAGGGAGTCAAAATAAATGAAGCATTTGATATTTGGAATTATGATAAATAATACAAGTTTTTCTGAATTTTTCTAATGAGATGAACAGAGTGGCTATCATTTCTATCTTATCATTGTGACATGGCACATAAAACAGTGACAATAAAACACTGTAAAGAGGATTATTCCTGAGATTCTTCTGATGTCATGGTACTGCAAACATGGCAGGGTCACATTTCAACTTAGACACCTGAAAACTGACTCATCTTGCCATAGGGAATAGAATATAAAACATCATCTTAACCTCAGCATCAGAAAGAGAAATAAGATGGCAGAAAAGACACAGGGGCTGACACAGATTTCTCAGGCGAGAGAAGGAGCTGCAGGGCCAAGCAAATAGACAAAAGTCATTCCTGAGGTTAACAACTAACACAGGCAGCAAGCATTTTGCTGGATATTGCAGCGAAGGAAGCAAAGACTCTGTAGAAATCAATTTATAAAGATTGTACTTAAAGTGACCTTTGAGCAACTGCATTAGCAGGGACTGAGAATTTCTTGCAAATAGAGTAAGGATCCTGAGATAAGAGATATCAACACCAAGGAAGAAAGACATAGAAACAAGAGCAAAGGGACATACACAAAAGAGGAATCTAGATTAAAGCAGCATACAGACTACTTCCTAAGCCAAACTAAGCATTTCTTACATTTCTTAGCAGAGAATAATTGTTACTTTACATTAGAACCCTACAGTATATCTTGTAGAGTGATTGCATGTATCTGTGCCTGAGGTAGCCATATGATAAAATCCTTATAGTTTCCTATGCACTGTCATTCTCTGGTATGGGTTCAGGTGATCTCAACAAATATTTATAATCTATTAATTAATAAAGGTGAGAATTAACATGCCAATCTGGGAAATGTTACTTAGATTTGTGGATCACATAAATCTTAGCTGATAATTTATCAAAATCCCAGAATGTGGAGGAAAAAACACAGTAGGCAGCCTTCTAAGATGGCCCTAATGATCCCAACCTACTTGTGTGCACACCCTTGTGTAGTCTCCTTCACTTGAGTATGGGCGGCACCTAGGAAAAAGGTGATGGGATATCACTTTTGAAAATAGGTTACAAAATGTCTGTGACTTCCATCTTGCTCACACTCTATCTCTGCCTCTTCTTGCTCACTTCCTCTGAGGGAAGCCAGCTGCTCCAGAGAGACCCTTATAACAAGGAATTGAGGCCAGTCTCCAGCCAACAGGCAGGGAGACACCGAGGCCTCAGTCCAAGAGCCCACGGAGAAGCAGATTCTACCAAGAGGAAGTGGCGTCCTTCCCAGTTGAGACACCTGGATGCAGCCTTGCAAAAGACTCTAACCCAGAGGACCCAGCTAAGCCTCACTCAGATTCATGAACCAAAGACACTGTGAGATAATCAAGGTTGCTTTAAACCACTAAATGTTGGAGTAATCTGTTAAGCAACGATAACTAATATCACTCTTGAAAGAATTTTTTTTTCTTTCTTTTTTTTGAGGAGGACTAGCCCTGAGCTAACATCCAATGCCAATCCTCCTCTTTTTTGCTGAGGAAGACTGGCCCTGGGCTAACATCCGTGCACATCTTCCTCTACTTTATACAGGATGCCACCACAGCATGGCTTAACAAGCAGTGCGTCGGTGTGTGCCCGGGATCCGAACTGGTGAACTCCAGGCCGCCACGGTGGAGCACGTGCACTTAACTGCTTGCGCCACTGGGCCAGCCCCGAAAGAATTTTGTCTTAACCAGATTTATATCTTTGTGCTTCTGTCACATAGTCACTAAAGTCAAAGGAAATGCCTGAATAAGTAAAAATGGTATCTTTATTATTGCTAGATTTGGAATAAACTATATTAAAGTTATTGAGCAACGAGCAACTGACCTCCATAAAGGCTGTGTTTTTTTTTTTTTTTGCTATAAATTTGTTTTACATTATCAATAGTCATTTTACCAATGAGATTTTCTTTATTTCTTTCCTTGGGATATCTACTTAACAAAAATAAGAGGAGAAATCATCTACTGTAAAGAAAAAGAAAAATCTAGAAATTGAAACTAATATCTATTATTTAAGCATTACCAAAGACTAAGAATTCTTAGAAAATTAGGAAATAAATATATAAAATGAAATAATATGTTTAAAACAATAGAGCCTGTTTTTATCTCATTCAAAATTTAATTAAATGTTTTGAGAATATATTAAACAATCAAAAACATATTTTACATCTAAATCCAGTACTTTTATTTTTACTGCCAGTAGAAGTGTTGTGCACTTATTTACCTGCAATAGCTTATTGCCTAGACCCACGTTCATGGGGCAGAAAGCATAAAATGAGTAAAGGTCAGGCCTTCCTCCCTAGAAGGAATGGAATAAGGCTTACTTGGTGTTTCTGTTCACTGATGACACTGTTTCAAGCCCCCTGCTCTTCTACAGTCCTTTTTGTTCTTTATTCGTCCTCTGAAATCTGCAAGAGCTGTTCAGCTTCAGCTGACTTCCTGGCTTCTTTGAGTACTCTGAAGTGTGACCTCGCTGATCTCTGTCCTGTCTGCTTTCCAAAACTTTAGTTATTCTGTGCTGATCACTGCAGTGTATTTAACCTTCAATCCTCTGTCTCTAGTCTAGAATTTTGACTGATTCATTTCAGCTCCTGACTGATTTACCTTACCTGTTTGTGTCCTATGCCACCTGTAGTTCCCATTGCCCTTTTGACAAAAAGAGCAAAATATTTTCATCAGCACTTCATTGCTCAACAACAGATATTTAATAAATATATAGTAAGGGCCTTCCTTATGCAAAGCATTTTCATTGCTTGTTCTAATTTCCTTGCCCCTTCCTTGTGCATAACATTTAAACGGCATCAGCTCCCACTGACTAGGCCTTAACATCTGACATCCTCCCTGACTGCAGATTCCAATGCTGACCCCTAGGTAACTTGTTCTGCAAAGTGGTATGGTACAGTGGAAACTGTTCGGTTTTGGAGGCAGATAAGTCTGAGTTAAAATTCTAACTTGAACACTTTGGAATTATAAGATCTTGAGAAAGTTAGTTTCGTAATTATGAAAGAAAACCTTTATCTGCTGAGATATTACAAGAAAATGGGTCTAAATACAAAGTCTACTGTGCTTTTTTATCAATTGCATTGTAAAGTTTTGTGTACAGCCAAAAAGATATCTCTCCTTTCCTTCTTAGAGTACCAAAAGTATTTAGACAAGGAAAAATAAATCTGTGACGAAGGACATGAAAATCATGCCCTTTGAAAGACGGAAAGAGTTAGGCACACTTTGGAGGCATGAGGGGATATTTAAGAGGAAAAGGCTTCGAAGACCCTCAAGCCACAGAAAGTATGTCCCTCTTTCACCTAGCCCTGGACTTAGGGCCAAGTGCATATTGTTGGAGCCATAGCTCCACATCCCCCTTCCGTCCATCTACAGGAGAAGAGGCAAATTGCCACAGCCCCCAAACAAAGCAAAACAAAACAACATGAGAAATCATAAATCCAGAGAGATAACATCTGGCAGCCTGCAATATTGGTTTCAGAAGAGCCTTCACCCACCAGGTAGGAAGAAGATCAGAGGCCCCTCTCAAGACCAGGGCTCACAGAAGATGACAGCTTGTGTGGTAAAACTGGGGGACAGGATGGAAGAGAAAACTGAAATGTCAAAACAGTGATTCATAATTTTATTTAAAAATTCCATGAAATTAAGTCAATCCATATGTAGTTTATCAGGTTAGAATTCAAACTATTTTTGTGGCCCCAAATCTCAAGACAATAGTTTACTTTAAGGTAGTTATAGCTATAATTTATATACTCTATAAATATATAGTTTTCAAAACAAAACTATACTGAGAAACCATTTCTCAACCACCAGATTAGGAAAATCTAAAACCTGAACAATATACTCCATTGGTGAGACTTTGGGAAACAGGCACTCTCATACATTGCTGATGAGAAGGTTTATTTGTGCAACCCCCAAAATAGGGAATTTAGCAATATCTGACACAGCTATATATGCATTTGCCATTTTCCCCAGCAATCTGACTTCTAAGAATTTTACCCTGAAGATACTAGGCCAACAATAAGAAAAAACATTTGTACAAGCTTATTAATTTCAGCATTATTTACAATTGCAAAACATTGGAATGTTCAAATATAAGAGACTGGTTCAATAAACTATGCTAGAGTTACACATTGAAGTTCCATGTAGCTGTGAAAAGAACAGGGAGATTTCTGTGAACTGATGTAGAGGGATCTTCATTAAGTGTAAAAACCAAAGGTCATAAGAGTATATATTATGTGACCTTTATGTAAGAAAATAGGGGTAAAAGAAAACATACATGTATCTTTGTTTTGCAAAAAGAAATTGAATAATGATAAACCAGAAATCAATGAAATTATTTGCCTACAAAGGGTAGGTGCTGCTAAATGGGAAGGAAAAGTTTGGAGAGGAGTAATATTTCTCTGAGTATTATATTGTTGCATAGTTTTGACTTTCAGAAGCATATTAATGTTCTACATATCAAAAAGATGCCAGAAGCAAGTGAACCAAACTCTACTTAAAATGAATAACACAGCCACACTGAAAGAGAGAAAAAAACACAGTGTTTGAACACAGTTTTTAAATTTAGTACAAAGAAAAAGAAAACTACAAACCAATCTTGAACTCTTTTTAGTAGGTTTGTTTAGTAGGTATGGATATAGCAATTCTGAAACTCTTCACGTGCGTGGTAAGATTGAGCAAATGAGTAAATGTGCTGATGGCAGGACACAGTTAAACAAATGAGTAAATGCATTGACGTTGCCTCTCAGAATGAAAGAAGTTATGAATGTGAAATGCAGAAAGGCAAGGAAGAACTCTGTGGCAGGTGATTGAAATTACAGGCAAGTATGGACTTATAATTTTTATACATATATAAAGTAATTTGTATAAATATATATGAAACACACACACACACTCTACTGAAAGGGCTGTAAACAACTACATCCCAGCAGCAATCAGCACATCAAGCACCCAGATCTTGGTTTCTAAACACCACTGTCTATTAAAAGAAACTAGGCCCCCTTGGAAAAATAGCTGAGTCCCAGACTTGAGCAGGGAAGGTACCACATGGTTCTGGAACATTTTCTTATACCAGAAATGAAGTAAGTGCCAAAAAAGTGCTAAAAAAAATGATAAGGGGAGGCATGTCAAAAGATCCCAGGAGCTGTCTGAAGGAGCTAGCGCTGGCCAAATCTGAATGAGCATCAAAAATATTTTTTGCAGTAAGGAATTAGAATCAATTGAATATAATAGAAATCTATTAGTATATACTGATAATAAATATATAGGTAGATAGAGTAACAAATAAAAGGAAATGGAGGGCTCTTCTTTACAGCAAACAGCTCACTGAGAAATTTGGAATGAATATCAGAGCTAAAAAAAATCTCTGCTTGGTAACCATTATAGGGAAGATTGGTTTGGGCAAGAATCACCAATTGATGCTAAATACAGACAGAGAAAGGACAATGAGAAACAGAATAGTTACATAGCTTCAAAGTATCTCCCTATAAATTACTTATTAACTACAAAAAAGAAACATAGTATCTATACAGTGGAGAAAATGGACAGAATCTTAACCAAATGACCTTAGCCAAATGACCAATAAGGGACAAATAGTCCCTCTGCCTCTAAATGTGATACTCTGAAAAGTACACATCTCACATATGTAGGATTCCGACCAAAAATGCATAATCTGATCCAAAATCAGGAGGAAACGCCAGAAAAGCCCAAACTGAGGGAAATTCCTCAATTTCTTCAAAAATATCACCATCATGAAAGACAAAGCCTATTCCAGTTTAAAGAAGACTAAAGGCTCAAGACAACTAAATGCCAAACATGATCCTGGATTGGGTTCTGTAACTCCCAAAAATGCTACAAAGGACATTATTGTGATAATTGATAAAAATGAGATGTGGATTATTAATTAGATAAAGTTATTGTATCAATGTTAAATTTTCTAAATTTGATAACTGTACTGGGTTCTATAAACAATATCCTTATTCTTTGGAAATGCATGCTAAAATTTTAAGGCCTGCAGGGTGGCATGATGTATGCACCTATTCTCAAATGGTTCAGAAAACTTTGTGCTATTATTGCAGTTTTACTGTGTCTAAAAATGTTTCAAAATAAAAGGTTAAAAAATTCACTATAACACTAAGTTGAAGTTAAAGTGAGGCCAAATTCACATAACAAGATAAAATGAACTTCTGGGATGGTAGAATATATTTGAAATGTAATTAAAACAATTTTAATTATTTTTACAATTTTATTACGAAAAATATTAGTATGACTTACTAAAAGTTTGACATAGTGCAGGGACAATAACTTCTTACTAACATCAGCTGTGAGTTAGCTTTGTTACTGCACATATATGAAACTTGATACGACAGCTTTCAACTGAAGCTGGTGGGAGAACAAGTATCTTTTGGCTCGTTCTGCAAGTATATGTATGAGGTTATTACCGGGTTATTACTTGATTAGTGGCCGACCAAGGTGTACACCCATGCTTTTTCCAACTCTTGGACCTGACCTCCACACTGCTGAGGGAGGTTAAGTAAAATAATCCCTCAAACTGAAGTTTTGTGCACTGCTTAAATAAATTCTTCCTGACCACCTCAAGGCTATCCTCAGACTGTCATCCTCAGTTATATACTTTATTTTGAATGCTTTTGCATGTGCTTTCTTATTTACACAACATTTGTCCTTATTTAGTTTTCATTGCATGAGCATTTTCAATATGACGGTGGAGTCTAATGGCGGGAGGACACGTAGCGAGTGTGTCATGTAACAAAAAGCCTGCACTCTCAAAGCGCAGCCACTTGGTTACTTCTTCCGTGACTTCCATCAAACTGTTTTCTCCGCTAGTAACCATTGCTTGTTAATCCTTCTTGTTACCCTGGATTGGAGAAGATTTTTTTCAAGCAATAGCTTGAAAATGGGGTTTTTTAACATGCAATAGCTGTTATTACATCTCGGTTGAACACTTCATATAAGAAAAGTTTCCCAAATCTTTTAAGTCATGACAGAATTTCAAAATATGAAGTGTATTCTAAATTACATCTTATATGTTTTTTCTATTTGAAAATGAATCTTTGGATATTAACATAAAGGCAAACGGCATGCCTTGTTTGTGCTAATAATACTGTCCTTTGGAAACCTGCACGATCCTATGACCACTAGTTACAGACAAGTTCAAGGATGTCAGACATGATTTTGAAATAAGAATTAGCCTATTCTATCTTCCAAAGTTTGAGACCTGAAGTTGAAGCTGGATAGCATATTTTGGCTGAATCCAAAACAGGATCCAAACTTCCATTCATTTCTAGTTTATATGGATGTCAAAGTTTTGAGAAACATGCTTTAAATAATTGTGGAAAATGAGAAAACACAGTTAGTGTTAGAGATAGTAATTGTTCATAAATTTTAACTACTATTAATCAAATCCATATGTAAATTAATTTAAAACAAATTCAATGGGCTTTTAACAAGTTTTATCCCACTTAGAGTTAGGTGTTTGATCGTTAACACTACAAAAACCCTCAGGGTAATTTGTAGTTGCTCAGTCAGAAGCCTAGTTTCTTATCTCCCCTCTGCAGTTGTTCAGTAAAAATGCCTCAGACATTTGCTAAGCCTAAACACAATGTGAAATCTCAGTCTTCTATGTGGGTAATTTTTCATTTCCTTCTTTACTTTGAGTTTCTGAATTCCTTCTATTTCTATAATTCTTCTAATTTCTACAGCAAATTGCTTTTATAATTGGAACAAACCCACACACATTACACAAAAAATTATTTTCATGAAATACAAATTGCTCTATATATTTAGAAATAAAAATGGTAGCTAATATAATTTTTAAAATATGCTCTACAAGTCAACAGCATATTCAGTCGCCCAAATTGCACAAGTAATCATTATACTAATATTGGTAATTCTATCAGATGCCCAAAGTCAAATAAAACATGAGATAGCTTTAAATCAGGATGTAGGGAATCTGCAAAGGTGAGGAGTAAAAAGTCAGAGTGCTAGTTGTGAAGGCTACATGGCAGAAACAAGGCTTTATTGTGTATTTATTAATACCATCATAATTATTTTAAAATTATAATTTAAATTAAAAGATTTAAATACAAACAAAACTAAAAGTTCTGAACTTTCAATTAAATTTTCCTGCACTCTACTATTAGGAGAAAAGGACAATTTAAAACTTATTGATACTCAAAACTTAGATAAATAAATAAAGAATTTTTAAAATGTCCTCAATATCCCCCCGTGTCCATACATACTCACTGTTTTCTTCATCTACCAGAAGCATGGCTTAAGTGAAAATTGTATAACATTATGAGCTAAGTCAACTATGTTAGTTTTAACCCTAATAAGGGATAAATAAATGGCAAGCAACAGGACATATTGGAGTATATGAGGAAGCCATTTGGTGTAAAACTAATTCGGCCTGACCTTGTTTTTCCAAAAGGACCTGTGGCCTTTGAACATGCATTGTATACCTGCTTTAAGCATTTAACATGTCCCAAAGACAAGAACAAATGCCCTTAAGATAAGGATGAAAGACAAAGATACTTCCCCCACATTGGCATTTCCTTAAGGATAAGCATTTCTCCCTAGGCTAGGATTTGATTGCTGTGCTCACCCCGGGACCACCCAACTTGAGACAACAGACTTGCTACTTGCTGTGCCCATCTGAGACAGCAGACCTGATACCTGCTGTGTCCATCAATCACTGTGCTGACAGGACAATCTCGTGACTGTTGTAAAAGGAATGTTGCAATCATATGTGACACATGCTCTCTGTACACTCCACTTCTTTGTTGTCCTTCCTTCCCTGGGGAAGGAAGGCCCTGGGCTATATGGTCCTGAAATTTGGCTCATAATAAAGTCACACCAATTTTGATTTATAGATTGATTATGGATTATTTGTGTTGACACAAGAGAAGAGAAACAGAGTATACGTCACCCCAAAATATGCCATTGTGGCGTAAGGATTATTTTGGGATAAAGGCACTTGGAAAAAAACAATGCAAAATGGGCACTCTGATCTCCCCTATTCTTCCTAAGAGCAGGAGATAAAACTCCCATGTGAAAAATGCCCTCCCTAAACCAAGAGAAAAAGAACAGTCTTATCACTTATCACTAGAGATGGGGAGTTACCGCTAAGAGAAAGCTATACAAACAAACCTCCCTAAAATAACGCTTCTTTTGTCTTCTGCATATATTTAATTACTTTTCCACAATTACTACTTTTGTTCAGCATAGCATATAAGCCCCTAGGCCTACCTAGTTTTTGGGTCTTCATTTTCCTGTACAGGCTCCCCTGTTCATGTAAAAATATTAATTAAAATTTATATGCTTTTCTTCTGTTAATCTGTCATATTTCAACTTAATTCTCAGACCCAGCCAGAGACCTAAGAGGATAGAGGAAAAGTTTGGCATCCCCTAAAAAAGTCCATTTTTTTTGAGCTTGCCAAACATCTTTAACGTCACTTTAACAGCCTCATTTCTTTTTGCCAATAAAAGAAAAAGTTCAAGTTAAGCCAGGATTTCCCCAAATTATGACAAATTTAGTGGCTAAAAACAACACCATTAATCTTAGAGTTCTGTAGCTCCAAAGTCCAACATAGGTCTCACTGGTTTAAAATCAAGGCGTCAGCATGGATGTGTTCATTTCTGAAGGCTCTGAGGGAAAATCTGTTTCCTTGTTTTTTTCAGCTTCTAGAGGCTGCCTGTATCCCTTGGCCCATGGCCCCCTTCCTTCATCTTCAAAGCCACCAATGTTAAAATTCTCTTTTTCCATCTTCACATCTCTATATCTGACCAAAACAGGGAAAGGTTTTCTGCTTTTAAAAAGTCATGTGGGGGCCAGCCCGTGGCATAGTCATTAAGTTCAGCTTCAGCGGCCAGGGTCCAAGGGTTCAGATCCTGGGCGCAGACCCACCTACCATTCGTCAGCCATACTGTGGTGGTGACCCACGTACAAAATACAGGAATACTGGCACAGATGTTAGCTCAGGGCTAATCTTTTCAAGCAAAAAAAGAGGAGGATTGGCAACAGATGTTAGCTCAGGGCTAATCCTCCTCAGCAAAAAAAAAAAACCGTCATGTGATTATTTTGCACCCATCCCCATAATACAGAATAATCTACCCACCTCAAGGCGTTTAACCTTAGTTGTTTTGTCATGTAAGGAAACATATTTATAATTTCTGGGGATTACAACATGGACATTTATGAGGGGCCATTATTCTGCCTACAACATGGTATTTCATAAAACCACATTTTAGGAACATGATTATTAACCTGTGAGATAAAGAATTATGTGGTCAAATAAGCTTATGAAATCCTCTATTAAAAATGTCACTTTTGGAAACTCAAAGTATACATTACTATTTTAAGAACTCTAAAAAGTCTCCAAAGTATTTAATAAATTTTGTTTAATAACTTTTTTATATATTTTCACATCTATCAACCTGGGAAGGTTTTCTCTTAACACTAGTTGTGAAGTGTTTAACCAGAATATCTTAATTGTTTACTTCAGCAGAAATAGTCTATGATATATGAACTCAACAATAATCATGGATATTCAAAATCATGATGCAAAAGATGTTAAAAGTCTTCCAAAAAAAAATAAAGGCACAATATGTGTACAACTACAGATATGTGTCCATTTTGCAGGAATTCATTAGAATTACAAATTGGCAAGAAAGACCAAAGATACATCACATCTCCTATTAGAAAACTTCTCAAGTTAGTTTGTTAAAGCAAGTAAGCTATGTGGGGGAGTAGATGCAGTGTACCTTGGCAAGACATTCCTTAGTCTCTATTCTTTTTGTGTGTGTGTGTGAGGAAGATCAGCTCTGAGCTAACATCCATGCTAATCCTCCTCTTTTTGCCGAGGAAGACCGGCTCTGAGCTAACATCTATTGCCACTCCTCCTCCTTTTTTTTCCCCAAAGCCCCAGTAGATAGTTGTATGTCATAGTTGCACATCCTTCTAGTTGCTGTATGTGGGACGCGGCCTCAGGATGGCCGGACAAGCCTGCGTCGGTGTGCGCCTGGGATCCGAACCCGGGCCGCCAGTATCAGAGCACGCACACTTAACTGCTAAGCCACGGGCCTGCCCCCTTAGTCTCTATTCTTTTAATAAGCTCAAAGTTGCTTAGCGACCCTGTCTGCCAAGATATGGATCTGAAAGACAAAAGACTAGCCTAAATCCCACTCCCTCAAAAGTCTTTTCTACAAGCAAACTCTCAGACTCTTCTGGGATGTGAATCAAGCTCATCATCAGAAAAGCCACATCCTTGTCTGTGCACCCATGTCTCAGCCTCAGGTTTTCCCACACAATAGAAAGCCAATTTCCCTGAAATTTTCAAGAAAGGTTAAAACAAAAAAGAGTTTCTAGTAAATATTCACTTAATCAGAAATTCTAATAATGAGAGCAGCCCTTCTTCCTATAGTGATACAAAATTGAATTTACCTTTAGTAAGCACCTAACTACTTAGGTATTAGGTTCATAGATGGCTCCCCTGGCTAGTAACTGCACATTAAAACCCTGGGGAGAAAGAAGTTGCTAGGATTTAAGAATTTAGAAGTTTCCCATTCATTTAGCATCAAATGAACAGTATCTGTGTTATCAGAGAAATAAAATACCCATCTGTTCAGCCAAGAACTCAAGATTAAGTGAGACAAGGAGAGAATATCTATAATAAATAATCACTATGTAATCTTTAAACTGCATTTGTCTTCTAGACAAAAATATTATCTACTTCTGCAAAGAACTTTCATGCATTTTTAATAAGTTGATTGTAAGGATCATTTCTGGAGGCTAACAGTTATGGCTATTAAATTATATTTGAATGTGTCCAACATTGATTTCCTATTAATAGAAAAGTACATATTAAGATACTCAAGAGTTTCTTATTACATACATAAATACAACACACACACACACACACACACGCACACTCTCGGAAAATACAAAACATTGCCTACATGAATTGAAACATTAACTATTTTTACTAACTAGCCTATTCAGGAAAATAGAAGGAAAAAGTACCAACTAGTAAATTTTTTTTTAGATACTAAAATGTGGCTCTTGAAAATTCAAAGTAAAATGTTATAATTGGGGTAAAAAAGGTTTAATCCTAACACATTAGAAAAGGCTTAATCCTAGGATTTGAAATATGTCCAAGTAGGAGTTTGGGAGTTAATAACGTGTATCTTTCTCTTTTTGTTGAAAGATTTTTGTTAAATTTATTTTTCTTAAATTTATTTAACAAAATAAAAATTCTGTTAAATTGATTACCTCATTTTATAAGCTCCGCTTTTATTTAAACTCCATTTTAAAGTAATTATAAGTTTAAGAACGGATTAAAACTGAATATTTGGGGGAAAATTTCAAAATTATGGCCTTTCATCTCCTAAGTGGGAAGTTGGGCCTTAAGTGCTGCTGCCTTCATAAAAGAAACAAACTTTCAAATGACTTGAACTCATCCACTTACTCGCACAGATCACTCTGTGGCTGTGTTTTCATGTGCACCACACCGAGGAGATCTATAGTCATTAAGCTTAGGCTTTGGTGTTAAATAACGGAGCTTGATTTTCTCTCATTTAATCAGATTTACACAATTTTGCATACTAATTGGAATACAGTGCCTAATTTAAAAACCGATTACATTTTATAATTGACCAAATCTTTTATTGAAACCACTATTCCCTATAAGTCATTGTAGATTTACACATATGCAGCCATCAAACTTGAGTATTATATATGAATACTTTATTTATCTATCACCAATTATAAATGCTCAATTAGTTAGATTGGGCAAAAAGATAGAGTGAAAGAAAGGTTGGACTGACTACATATTCATGACCTTTAGTAAATAGTAACTACCACCTTCAGTAGTTAGTCTAGTAAGTATATTAACTTTTTCAATGAGTATTTAGTACACGGGAGTGTAATAAACTACACAAATAACTAAAGTCAAAATAATGTTGTTCCTCATAGCAAATTATTACCCCATAAAATAATATAAGAATTATGCAACTGTTCAGCAGCAGTCAAATGAAGACACTCATTACCTGCATCTAGTCTGCAATAAAGTCACAAGACAGTGTTCACTCATTCATTTTAGAGGACACCCTATCAGAATCTCCAGATGACATGCACATGTAATTTATATTGTACAAACTATAATGATTATCTAATATAATCATTGATGATATATCATTAATGTAATCACCAATACAGAACAAGCTATAAAGATTATCTGATAGATCATTTCTTAGAATAGATATTATACACCTATCTCTACATGAAATCTACAATATTCTTCTACCTATTTACTTGACAATTTAAGAAGGACCAATCACTGATGGTTTCCTACATAGGTAATTAGAAGCCATGATAAAAATTTCTCTCCATCTCTTTCTCTGTGTGTGTTCCTCTGTGTGTCTCTCTTTCTCTCTTTCTATCCGTCCATCTGTCTCTCTCTCTCTCTCTCTCACACACATACACACACATAAGCACACAAAGTCATTTCAATTCCTTAAGAAATTCTCCTTTAATTACTAATTAAGAATAAGTGCTTCCAGCTTCCAGATAACTACAAACTGTCTTAGAGAAAAAGGAATAATCAAGGGTAAGAAAATCATAATTTGGGGGCTGGCCTGGTGGCACAAGCGGTTAAGTGCGCGCGTTCCACTGCGGCGGCCCAGGGTTCGCCGCTTTGGATCCCGGGTGCACACCGATGCACCGCTTGGCAAGCCATGCTGTGGTGGCGTCCCATATAAAGTGGAGGAAGATGAGGCACGGATGTTAGCCCAGGGCCAGTCTTCCTCAACAAAAAAAGAGGAGGATTGGCAGATGTTAGCACAGGGCTGATCTTCCTCACAAAAAAAAAAAAAGAGAGAGAGAGAGAAAATCATAATTTGATGTGTTTTGGGTCAGTTAATAAATACTTTATTCTCACTACTTCTTCAGACATTCTGATGGAGGGTCTGATTTATTATGTGAAATACAATTGGATTTTCATGAGATATAATTATTTCAAATAAGCATCAAAGATCATTTTCACACCTACATTGTAAAGATATGCTTTCCTTAGCCTTTTGCTATGAGTAAATATCATTGTTATTTTTCTTTTTTTTAGTGCTTTTGCTATTCTTGTTTTTTTGCAGTTTTTGCTTTATTGAGCTAACACTGACATGTAAATTGGGTAACTTTAAGTGTATAATATGTTGGTTTGATATACTTATATGTGGCAAAATGATCACCACCATAGTGTTCACTAACACCTCCATCACATCATATAATTACCATTTCTTTTTTGTGGTGAGAACATTTAAGATCTACTCTCTTAGCAACTTTCAAGTTCTTAGTAGAATAATATAAACCATAATCACCATGCTATACATTAGACCCCCACAACTTTTTTGTCCTATAACTAGATGTTTGTACTCTTTGCTGAGTATTTCCCTATTTCCCCAGCCCCCAGCCCCTGGCAAAGAGGAAAAGCTTGCAACCTTGCACCACTGAGTGTGATGTTAATTGTCAGCTTGTTATATACGGCCTTTATTATGTGGACGTATGTTCCTTCTATACCAAATTTCTTGGGCATTTTTATCATGACAGGATGTTTTATTTTGTCAAATCTATTTTTTCAAATCAGAAGAAATAAAATCATAAACAGTTTTGATTAAAAACTGTTAGTGATTAAAAGTTTAGCTTTTCTCATTCTTCATTTTATTTAATTATTTTGGGTGTGATTGCAATGGTGGTTAATTTTTTACTTTTACACTCTAGAAGCTATCCTATCCAACAGAGTAGACTCTAGTCACAAGTAGCTATTTAAATTTAAATTAAATTAAATTAAAAATTATTTTCTCGGTCACACTAACCACATTTTAATTGCTCAATTGACAGATAATATGAAACATTTCCATTATCTCAGAGAGTTCTTTTGCACAATGCTGCTCTAGAAGTACCACAAAGAGTGAAAAGATCATGCGATTGGGCAATAGTGCTCTTAAGTGATATGGCCAACATTCAAACCCAGGCCTATCTCCAGAGTCAGCTTTTCCCACTGCACCAGGCATCTGGCAACCAATATTACCCATCAGCCAAAGATACTCTGGTCAACAATACAGTTTCAGCACAATTTATAAATGTGTAGTAGTGATAAATAGTTATATAAAAATTATATTTGGCCCAACTCACTAGCTACAGAGAATATTATAGAAATAGTTTAAAAGCAAATCAGACAATACAAACACAGATTAATTTATACTTAGCTAATAAAGATAATAGTTTCATATAAGTCTGGACTCAGCCTACTTTCAAAAATAATTTGGGATTAATTATACTATTAATTAATACCTACTAATTAATTAATTAATAGGTCTAAATACCTAGCATCTCATCAGAACATTGTAATTTAACTCATCAATTGTTTTTTAAATTTAATTTTGCAGTTCACTAAGTAGAAAATGATTATTGTAATATTATGGTCAAAGACAAACAGAAAATGTCTTAGACAGTTTGGGCTGCTATAACAAAAATACCTTACATTGGGTGGCTTAAACAACAAACATTTATTTCTCATAGTTCTGGAGGATAGGAAGTCTAAGATCAAGGTGCTAGCCTTTGGTTCTTGATGAGAGTCCTTTTCCTGGTTTGCAGAGGGACACTTTCTTGCTGTATCTTCACATCCTCATCTTAAAAGGGCACTAATCCCATTCATAAGGGTTCTAACCTCATGAACTAATTACCTCACAAAGGCCTCATCTCCAAATACCATCAAATTGGGGATTAAGGCTTCCACATATGACTTTTGTGAGGATACAAACATTGTCAATAGCAGGAAAGGGCAACTGTATGCTCTGAAACCAAATTCTTTTTGGTTGTAATTTTTTTTTAAATAGCTCTAATGCATTTAGAAAAATATTTAGAAAATAGGATTATTTTCTAAAATGGAAATATTTTGAAGGAGTCAAAATTCCAACAAATTGTAATTGTATTGTGGTTGATCTGATCTTGAGTTCTTCACACTATCTTTCCAGGCCAGCTATAAGTCCCCATTTCCTAGAGCTGGTAGCTCTAAGAATCTTTCTAGATACCATAATGGGAAGGTAATTATACCATTTATTCTGTTCCCATTTATGATTATTTCTTTTTTGGTCTTATTATTTTATAACTAACAATTTTAAGTAGAACTTTAGACCATAAAGTAATTTTCTTTTTGCCTAGGATCAGTAGCTACAAGTAACACTGGCTCCTGGAACCATAGCCTCTGTCCCAACCCCACCTCCTATTTCTGCCCCAGGGTTCTCCTTCATTGTGTAAGAAGTCAGACATTGGCTTAAGAACCAACACTTTCTCTAAATGTTTCCTAAACCACAAATTACTAAGACCTGTAGAATATGCATGCACCTACTCTGTGCATTTGTGAAATTGCAAGTTGAATCAGTTTAGAGAATCAGAAAATCAATTTAGTAGATAAATAAGCTTGAAAAATAAACACCAGAGTGCAACATGCAAAAAATTTGTTTTAGTTGCAAATTACCTGCCAAATGATAGTGAATGAAGACAAAAGTGAGCCAATCCAGTAAAGTAAAGGATATTGTTTTACTATTATAATAAAAATTCACTCATTTATACCATTTAATGTTTCTCTTGCATCTGCTAATTATACTCATCATTGTCTTTTTCTCTGTCATTAATTTATGTTCTCATCAGCCATCAATAGGTCTATTTTTCTAACAAAAATTAAATCTCTTATGATTTCTCAGGAAAGAATGTTTTTAATATATTATAGGAAAGAAAAAGCCCAAATCAAAACATAGTATTTGTAACTGAGTAAAAGATAGTCTAGAATGATAAACTGATTGGTGGCACAACTCTACCTCTAGCTGTTGTATTTACTGAATGCATTCAAATGCCAGTAGAAACCCTAAAAGCTATCTGAATATAAATTTTAGGTTAGCTGGATCACTAGCAAGCTCTATACTATTTACAGGGCAGCATGGAGATAAATGAGGTCAATGCTATGTGAACTGCTGACACAAACTTGGAGAAAAGAAGGTCTACAAAGTGGTAAATATTATCAAGAATACGACAATCTCCTGACGATTTTGAGACACTACGGTATGCTTATCAGTGAAACATCCCTGGGAATATATTTTTTGCATAAACATATAATTCTTGATATTATTGATGAAAATTCCCTTACATCATTACTGGGATGCTGCTTTTTAAGCCCTTATCATTTGCCAACTTATAAGCAAATGTAGATTTGATGATTTAGGCTGTCATAGTTTCTTGCCAAGGCTACAAACAGACTTACAGGAAATTTCTCCCACTAGAAGAGATTTAATGTCCTAAATGCCAGTTTCACAGTGGCCAGCCACCAGCTTCACCCTATTATCAGCTACAAAAACTTTTAAAGTAGCAATAGAAAGAGGTCTTTCTAGGGTCACTCAGAACAAGCTGAAGGAATAGCAACTATATAGTATTGGTCACTTGGCAGACCCTTTACAATGCTGGAGTAAAGTGCAGAACTAGTCTAGTGGTAATGCAGGTATTAACAGAGATTAAGTTGACAGAACCTCTTTTAAAAAAGTAACAACATTGAGCCTCCACTTTACAAATTTGGGGAATGTTTTGCTTAAGCAAACCAAATAAGCAAATTCAAAAAAATGGGCAAAAATTTTGCTTAAGAAAGATTTTTGCTTAACCAAGAGTTCCTACTGTTTTCATGTGAACTAACTAATAGGAAACTATTCTAGGAGAATCACTCGCTCTTATAGCCAACTTTAGAGTGTGGGAAGAATTATCCTCAGTGCAATAGGCCATTTCGGACTATTTGGTTGGGGAAAAAGAAAGAAAACACCATGCATTCTAGCCAGAGGGATCAGAGAAGCAAAACCCAAAACACTGTCTCTTAATATCAGGGAAAAACCAAGGACATCTGCTCTCACCTCTGCTATTCAACATTTTACTGGATTTTCTAACTAGTGCAATAAGGCCAGAAAAAGGAATAAACAGCATCCATAATGGAAAGACAGAAGTTAAACTTTCTTAATTCACAGAAAGTATTATCAGGTATGCAGAAAATCTTGTAAAATTTGTAAGAAAAGCTACTAGAACTAACAAGTGAGTTTAGTAGAATTGCAGGATTTAAGATTGATATGCAAAAATCAATTGCCTTTCTATATGAGTGATGAACAATCAAAAATTAAAATTTTTTACAATATTTATAATCGCATCAAAAAATATGAAATGGGGCAATTACAACAAAAGATGTGCAATATCTATAGACTAAAATATTTTGTAAAACATTATTGAGAGAAATTAAAGAAAACCTAAATAGTGGAGAGTCATATCATGTTCATCAGTTGAAAGAGTCAATATTATTAAGATGGTAATTCTTCCCAAATAGAACTAGAGATTCAACACAATCTCAATCAAAAACCAAGTCGGGGGGTCCGGCCTAGTGACAGGGGTTAAGTTCACATGCTCCACTTCGGTAACCCAGGATTCGCAGGTTCAGATCCTGAGCGTGGGCCTACGCATCACACATCAAGCCATGCTGTGGCAGCATCCCACATACAATATAGAGGAAGATGGCTACAGATGTTAGCTCAGGGTTAATCTTTCTCAAGCAAAAAGGAAGACTGGCAACAGATGTGAGCTCAGGGACAATCTTCCTCATGAAAAAAAAAAAAACCACCACCACCAAGAAGGGTTTTTTAAAAATAGAAACCAAGAAGCTGATTTTAAAATTTACATAGGATGAAAAGGATTTGAAATAGCCAGAACAACTTTGTGACAGAAAAAATTTTGAGAACTACTTGATTCACAACTTACTGTAAAGCTGCATTAACTAAGACAGTGTGTACTGGCTCCACATAGTCAAATAGATCAAAAGAACAGAGCAGAAAGAATAGCTATAATGAGTCTAGAAACTGACTGACAACTGATCTTGTCAAAGGTGAAAAGGCAGTTCAGTGGAGAAAGGACAGTCTTTCGACAAATGGTACTGGCACAATTGGATATCATATGCAATAAAATGAACTTCAGCTTACAGCTAACTCCATATAAAAAAATTAAGTCAAAATGTATTCTAGACATAAATGTAAAACCTAAAACTGTAAAACTTATAGAAGACAACATAGGAGGATATCTTTGTGTCCTTGGGTTAAGCAAAGATTTCTTAGATATGACATCAAAAATACAATATGTAAAAGAGATATTGATAAGTGAGACTTGAATATAATTAAGAACTTCTTCTTGAATGGCATTATTAAGAAATTAAAAAGATAAGCCATATATTGTAAAAAACAAATTCATAAAACATATCTGACAAAGTACTCCTATCCAGAATATATAAGAAACTCTGAGAACTCAATAGCAGTCTTTTTGTCCCTGTGGGTCTGAGACTCTCCTCTCTCACCCACTGACACTAGAGTGGGCAGGCACAACCAGCTAGAAGGAACCATCCACAACATGCAGACCAGACCAGGAAGACTTTTGGTTGCCAATAGGCTGAGATTTACCTCTCCCTTTAAGTGACAAAGGATAGCCTTTGTGAACGCCATCGAGGGGATCAATCAAGAGCCCTACTAATATTAAGTGACCAAGGGAAGTATTCTCCTTCACCACCAGCTCTGAGATTCGTCTCACCAGAGAGAAATACCAAGGTAGCTGGGACAGCACTGTCAAAAGGGATCTAGTCACTACAAGCAGGCCAGCAGAGAAAGCCTCCTTGACCCTGTGGGTCTGAGATGCCCCTTCCTAGCACACCTGAAAATACTAATGTGGCCAAGGGGCATTGGTAGGGAAGATCCTGTCCCAAGTACCCAGACTGGGAAGTGCTATAGATCTCTCACAGACAGGGTATCCCTACCACAAAAAGGGAGCCTCTTTATTTCCACATATCTGAGACTGCCCTCCCTGTGAGAGAAAACTATGGCCCAGTCTATGAAACACTTTCTGCCTCCTCAGGCAGCATCAGAAGGGACCAATAGGAGCACCACTGGTACCAGCTAAGCCAAAAATATCACCATAACACTGTGAAGTTTCTAAAAATTAAACTGTCTTTAGAACCATAACCCTTAAAAGTGGGGCAGGAACTGTGGGCTAAACCTAAACAGGGTGACTGCTGCTAAAATAAAAGATTTAAATAGGACCCAGATAAAATAGAAAAAATATAATAATAATCAAAATGTCTAGGATATAATAAAATATCATCCATCCTACCAGAAACCAAGATAATCACAACCTTAAAGAGCAAAGACTGATGCCAAACTGAGAAAAATTAGATGTTGGAATTATTTGATAAGGAATTATTTTAAAGGGAGTCATCACAAAAACTGTTCAACAATGAACTAAAAATTCTCTTAAAACAAATTAAAAAAAAAATCCCTGCAAATAAATTATTAAAAAGGACCAAATGGAAGTTATAGAACTGAAAAATTCAGTAAACAGAACACTCACTGGATGGACACAATAGTAGAGTGGAGATGACATGGGACAGAATCAGTGAAAGAGAAGGCAGAGCAATAGAATTCACAAATCCAAGCAACAGGGAAAATATACTGAAGAACACGAACAGAGCCTGGGGGGCCTAAGGGACCTGAGGGAAATATGAAAATACCCAACATTCATATCATCTGGGTCCCAGAAGGAAAGGAGAAAGAAAGTGGGGCTAAAAGTATATTCAAAGAAATAATGGCTGAAACTTCTTGATGAAAGACACAAACCTACATATTTAAGAAGCTGAATGAACTCCAAACCTGATAAACTTAAAGAAATCATACCAAGTCACATCATAATTAAACTTCTGAAAACTGAAAAAAAAAAAAGAAAAATCTTGCGAGTAGCTAAAGAGAAATGACATCTACAGAGGAACACCAGTTTGAACGACGGCATATTTCTCATATAAAACCATGGAGGCCAGAAAGAAGTGGCACAACGTTTTTCAAGTTCTGAAAGAACTGTCGACATCTGGCAAAACCATCCTTCAGGAATGAAAGGTAAATAAAGGTATTCTCAAATGGAGGGAAACTAAGAATTTGTTACTAGCCAACTTACCCAAACATCAAGTAAATGAAGTTCTACAATACAAAAAAAAAGATCTTGGAAAAGAAATATGGATATGTACACAGGAGACTCTCCTTTTCCTTATGAGTTTTATAAATTACATTTGATTATTAAAGAAACAATTATAAGAGATAGTATAAAGATTTTGCACCCTTATTATGTATGGCACTTATTGATGTGGCCATATAGATAATATTTATTTTCTCCTTGCTAGGAAAACATAAGTCTCTAGAGAACTGGGTTCATAATACGTTCATCATGATATCACCATAATATCTTTCAGAATTATTAGCACATATTGTTTTTCAATAAATATTTATTAAGTGGATAAATGAAATGAAGAATAAAATTTATATTTACCACCACCATTTCTCTTCCTCTAAATACAGGTAAATACTTCAAATATTAAAATGATTACTATGAAAAGCATTAAAAGATGTGATTTACTAAGAAATACTACCATCTATAATTAGGTGCCTAATTAATTAGTCAAATTATTTTGAACCAACAGGTTTCTTTGTGTTATGCTATTTTTAAGACAACACTCAACAATATTCCATGGATATATGGCTTTATAACTTCTTGGGAACTGAAGAAGTACAAAGAGGATGTTAAAGAAATTACAAAAACATCCAAAATTTCAAAATAATAAGAACCTTCATTTTACTGTATAGGATCCCTTCTCCCATAGCTGAGTTCAATGATATCGGTAACATTAAGAATCAATGTAGGTAACATTACTTAGTATACAAACCCTGTGGCCTTATTTATTTATTTATTTTGGTGAGGAAGATGGGCCCTGATCTATCATCTGTTGCCAATCTTCCTCTTTTTCCTTGAGGAAGAGTGGCCCTGAGCTAACATCTTGTGCTCATCTTCCTCTATTTTGTATGTGGGATACTGTCACATCATGGCTTGATGAGTGGTGTACGTCTGCGTCCGGGATCCAAACCTGCTAACCCTGGGCCCCCAAAGCAGAGCACGCGAATTTAACCACTGCGTCACCAAGCCAGCCCCAGCCCCACTGTGCCCTTATTTTTTTTTTTTTTTTTTGTGAGGAAGATCAACCCTGAGCTAACATCCATGCTAATCCTCCTCTTTTTTGCTGAGGAAGACCAGCTCTGAGCTAACATCTATTGCAAATCCTCCTCCTTTTTTTGTTTTCGCCAAAGCCCCAGTAGATAGTTGTGTGTCATAGTTGCACATTCTTCTAGTTGATCTATGTGGGACGTGACCTCAGCATGGCCAGAGAAGCGGTGCGTTGGTGTGCGCCTGGGATCCAAACCTGGGCTGCCAGTAGCGGAGCACGCGCACTTAACCGCTAAGCCACGGGGCTGGCCCCTGTGCCCTTATTTTTAACTTATGGTGGTTTTGATGGAGGTCAGTGGCCCAAGTTTCCATTCTGAGATCTGGAGCAGATTGGAGACATTTTCTAGAATAGTCCCTGTAGCCTTAAAATGTCATAAGTTTCTATGTCATATTTCCCACATCCAACCTAAGCCCCCACCCTCTATTCCTATATCTCTAGCTCAACACACTGCAGAAAATGAACTGCAGTAAGGCATTGATTTTCTAAAAGAATCTGTTCAGGATCTTGAGGAATTACATACTAGGACTCATTCTGACCCTCCTTAATGCTGAATGAATTCCTGATGGCTGTGTGCATCAGTAAATTTATAGGGATACCTAAACCTAAATAAAAATAAATTTCATAGTCTTATTCACCTTTAGGTAGTTTTAATCATGGTTGTGATGCTAAGAAGAGATAGTCTTGAGATCTGCTTTCTCAAATCAGGTAATCAAATGCAGGGTATTACAAACAGTAATACGACATAAGAGGAATGTGTGTAAGAAATAAATCAGGACCAAGTTCCTCAGAAGGTTGATAAATTTGATAAAAACTAAGTACTTCCATATAGGAAAAATACCACAAATACAATTGAAAAACTTATATTATTTCAGGAAAGCTTATTTATCACACATATGAGAGCCATATGAGTATTTTGGTTAATTTATGAAGGGCTCATGTATCCACTAAGAAGGAGATAAACTACCCTAGTAGAAACTGGGTACAAGATATGAATAAGTACTTTTTAGACCAAAAAATATAAGCCAATAATGACTATATGAAAAAAGTACTCCATCTTAATTGTAATAAGGAAATTTAAAAGGCATCATTTTCACCAATCCAACTGATAAATTTAAAAAGTTTGATGATATTTACCGCAGGCAAGGGTGTGGTGGAAAGAGTTCACACCATCAATGAGAATATAAATTGGAGCATATTTCTGAAAAATAATTTAGCAGTATTTTTTGAAAATTGAAACAAGCATCCCTTTTGACCCAGAAAATCCACAACTTGGAATTGACCTTACAGATATTACTATCCAAGTTTGCCAAGATATTATTAAAAAGATATCTTTTGCAAAACTCTAATAGTAAAAATACTGAGAACAATTAAAAGTATCCAACAATAACAGCAAAAACAAAAAACAACAGCTAACACTTGCCACCCACTCTTTTTGATGCTACCCACTCTCCTTAGCACTTAATTTGTATAATTTTACCTCATCCACACAAAAATATTGGGATATTATGCCTATTTTAAAAGATGGAAAACACAACATGAGGAGTTCTTGACCAAGGTTCCACAGCCAGGAAGTGGTAAAAGTGGGATACAAATCCTGTAGTCTGATTACAGAGTGCCTACTCTTAAAGAATACTATATAGTTAAGAACAGAAGGTAATTACATATGTGTCAACATGACGAAGTCTTCAAAAGAAAAAAGAAGGTATAAAATAAATGAAGGGTATGCTCTCAAGTGTGTTATTATATGTGTGTGCAATTATATATAGACTTTATTTTCTGAAAAGAATCACAAAAATAATTTAATAATTAACTACTTAACTGTGGACTATGTATGTGTATTATTTTTATTTAGAAACATCAATAGCCATTATATAGGTAAGAAAATTATGATCTATTTTTACTAATATCTTTGTAGTTTTATATATTAAAAACACATAAATGTTATATTTTAAAGTAATGAAAGCAATGTTAATAATAGTAATCTATCAATCAGTAATTTTTAACCTAACATCATTAAATTCATTCATTCATATATTAATTTAATCATTCATCCATTAAACAAATATTTATTAAGCACTTAACCATATAAACAGTTTTATAGGTCAGAGTTGAAAAGTTTTGAAAAGGCTAGATAGAAAATATGTTAGCCTTTGTGGATCACAAGGTCTTGGTCACAACTACTCAACTCTGCCTTTGTACTGCAAACATACAATAGACAATGCATATGAAAAATTACTCTGGTTGTGCTTCAATAAAACTTTATTTACAAAAGCAGGCATCAGACCAGATTTGGCCCATGGACTATAGTTTGCCAGCTCTTGTTCTAGGTGATATTTAGCCTATCTGGGTGTCCTTAGCCTACAAATACCATAAATACATATAATTATAACAAATACAAGTCCATATAATTAATGTCTACCTACTGCACACACACACACACACACATACAATAAAAGAACCAACTAAGAGGTTATGCCTAACTCAAGTGTAAGATGCAGACGTAATAAGGAATGATGTAAAAATGAATAATATTAATGATTATGTACTTATATTAAAAGAAGAAAATTTAGAGGAGAAAAGATGATGCAGCTTTATTCTCAGATTTTGCGTAAAGAAAGCGGAGGATCAACTGAAAAGCAAATTAATTGCTGTCTGGATTTACGTCAAAATGCATCAAGAAAATAAGCCACTGCTATTTTGGGATAGATAAAAAGGCATCACATATCAAAACCAGGAGGCGAAATTCTTCACTATGCAATTACATTGAGTCTGCATCTGGAATGCTCATTTTAGTTGCATACCTCAGTATCAGAAACATACAGAATAACCCTGCAAGCTGTTTGTAGAACAACATTAAAAATAGCTCCAAGACAGAAAAAACTGATTTAGAAATGATAAATATACAACTAAAGAATAATTGTATGACTATATAGAAACTTAAAACTACAGAAAGAATAGATCCATTTACCAGAATATTTTAAAAGACTTTAAATGAAATTAAAACCTTTATATTTTACAAATCAATTTCCACTAACAAACTCTGGAATTTGGAATCAGACCAGAAAAAAAATAGTTGAATACATAATAGAAGGAGTATAACTGTGGCAGCAAAGGATAAACATTTGCTGCTCTCTTTTCTCTAACATTAATCAGTTTACATAATAACGAAGTCCAAGTTATATAATCTTATCCCCACGTAAGTCAGCCCATAAACTGACTTGCTTGATTTTGGAAACAAACGGAAAGAAAGTTCTAGCAGCTTGGAAAATTTTGTAGTTATAAATAAATGGTACGCTTTTTGGATAACCCGATTCTTCCACAGATCATCACACTTGAAGATGAAAAATGATGTGAAATAAGAGATAAGGGGATAAAATTCTGAAGAATGTACCTTTTATTTCTTTCAAGCACATGTTGTACCCTAGTCTGCCATGGTTCACTGCAATCAAATTGGTTTCTCTTCTTATATCAGTATCCAAATCATGGTTCTCTCAGAGGCATCAACTAACCTTCTCATTAATCCTGTGAATGTCATCTGTCAGGATTCCGATAGCTAATCCACGTTGACTTCTCACAGATGTACATTAAGATTTCCAGAATAGTATATGTTGCAAGCAATAAGAAATGCTTTAAAATATGCTTTTAGCTAGATGAAATGTATCTGTACTTTTTAATAATTCCCTAAGCACACTATTCCTTTCATACGAAATTTAGAGAAATACCTGAATGTCTTTAAATCATTTTTTGTGATTACATTAAATGTTTAAACTCAAACATATGAATTGTATAAAAGGAAATATGTTAAAGTATACTTTTCTAATAAGAAATTGCATTGAATAAAACTTCAGAAGAAATAGTAACCAGAAAAGGCAATAGAAAAACAATAATCATTCTAATAAGTATAATTAACCCTTATAAGAGACAATAAAAATAGACAAAATTACCATATTGGGACCTGAAAACCCAAATTAATGTCAGCAGTTCTTTTTGATATATTAACTAAGAGGATATATTTATTTATTTTTAAAATCTAACAAATGAAAAACAAAATATTGGAATGTTTATTTAGAAGGTTTGCTTCATTAAAGCTAATTATTTAGTAGGATAATGAAATGATTATATACTTATCTTTTTTATACATAAATTCATGCCAATATATTTTTATGAGGTTTCAATTCATCAAGCTCAAGTAATTAATTCAAACATATAAAGTTTACTTTTATTGCGGACATAATTTTGAATTTTTAATCACACCATTCTCTTTTTTGATATTAAAAGTATATACTAATTGAACAAAGTTAAGAATTTAATTCAACACAACAAATGTTTATCAAATGCTACCTATGTGCAAAGCACATACTAAGTGCTGGAATACAAATGTGAAAAATTAAGTCCTTTCTTCAAAGTGTCTAAAATCAAATGTCATAAGACCAGCATGTAAACAGCTATAAAGCAAAAAAGGGCAAATATTTTTAAAGTGTTCAAGTAAATATGGATCTTCAACAAGATAAAGGCCTGCTTCATATTTGTTGAGGGCTCAAAAAGGATTCATAAGGAAGGCAGCATTTGAATTGGGCTTTGAGGGCCGGGTGGGATTTCTACAGAAGGAGGAGTGTGGAGAGGACACTCTATGTGCAAGGCACAGCACGAGCAAAGCAATGAGTCCGTGACTAGAAGATGTATTTACACATATACCCCACCGCACCCCCCAAAAATAACTAAAGCACAGGGTATGCCTAGACATAGTGGGGGAAAAAATTCAAAAATTACAGCTGGAGTATTTTTATACATATCCTTAAAATCCAAGATGAAAAATTTGGACTTAATTTAAGGAGTAATAGAAATTAGGAAGTAATTTTGGGCACAGTTAACCTGAATGTCTGGGTACAAAGGACAGATAGAACAGAATGCAGAGAGATTTTAGGCAAAGATTAATTTGGAGGTTATTGAAATAATCTAGAAAAGTGAGGATAACGACCTGAACCACGTGGCAGTAGAAGGAATGGGAGGGAAGGAATGATGTGAGAAATGGGGTAAAAGTAAAATCTAGAACACTCAGCAGCTGATTTGATTAGGGATGGGTGTGTAATGAATGAGATGAAGCCAAACTTGACCTTAAGATTTTTGTTGGTATCATTGTTCCAGTTGTTCTGGGAACTTCAAAATAATGTGCCATTGTTTTTTTGTGCGTTTGTTTTTTTTGCTTTTCCTTTCATTGCACCAGGACATTGGTAGGCTTTACAATCTAGAGATTATGGCATTAAATCCAGGGAGAAATATTCACATCAATTCTCTGACAAATTTCTTACCTTAATTTGCTCTGTTCTCTCTTTCTGGAACTCTTGTTAGTTAGATATTTGGTCTCCCAGATTTCCTTATGTGCTTTTTATGAATTGTTTAAAAAGTAAAAATTCTTATAAAGATAGCTTCTATATATTCTCCTAAAAGATTTAAACTATGCCTTTCAAAATAAATATTTAATCTACCCAGAACTGAATTTTGCATATGGAATGTTGTAAAGATCCAATTTCTTTTTTCCCATATAGATTATTAATTTTTTTGTGCAACAGGTCTCAAAAAGTCTGTCTTTCCCCCAATGATCTTCAAAGCCACCTCTCTGATATATCAGGTTTCTATACATACATAAGTCTATTCTGAGGTATTCTATTGATCTGTGTGTTTATCTCTACACCAATATCACACTGATTTAATTACTATTGTACTATAAAATCTTATGTGGTACAGGAATTCCCCTGCAATGTTCTTCCTTAGGAGTGTCTTATATATTCTTTACTATTTCAAATAAATTTTAAACAATCTTGTCAAGTTCCTTGAGAAATCTTTTTAAAAATGTCACTAAACTTACAGAGGAAGTTGGGAGAATTCAAACTTGAGAAGCTTCCTATTCATGAACACAGTATACTCCTCCATTTATTTAGGTCAGTGTAATGTCTTTCCAAATACTTTTTTTTATACTTCTTTGGTTAGATTTATTTCTATGTATCTCATTTTAATTGCTATTTGCATAGTAACAAATTATTTTATATTTTCTAATAAGTGCTGATATATAGAAATGTAATCACTTTTTGTATAATGATCTCACGATTGGATGTTGTCAAATTCTCTTATGAATTTTATTATTTGCTTATAGAGTCTATTTTTTTCTATGTTAACATCATCTTCAAATAACGCCAACTTTTGACATTTTTTCATTTTATTAATTTTCTATGTATTTATCACTAATGTTTCCCACATGTGCCATCAAATCTAATGCCTATTGATATCATTTTTCAAACTCTAAAATACATCTGATAGCCTTATCAGTCATAGTTTTTGTTCTTTGAAATTTCGTCCATCCTCCTGCTCTAATCTTTATGAATCCATTCCATACCAATCTTTATCCACACTTTTTCCTCCCTTTTTTTATTGTTCAAGATAATCAATTTCATTAGATTAAAGAAATTTCCATCTATTATTAGTTTCCTAGAAGTTTTTATTGAGGATGGGTAAGACTCTCCCCATTCCAATGTGTGGGTTTTCTCCCCACACATCCAAGTAATTCTCTGATACCAGCTAGTTTTCCTACAATTCCACTAGATTCTGACACTATCTACCTGGAGAGAGCATCAGATCTCACAGGTTAAGGACTCAGTCCTACAAGCCTGCCTTCCCCACACACTTCAGATGTCAATTCCAAGTCCTCGTTGTCACCTCTGCTTCTGACCAATTGGCTACAGATTGGAGGTTCCAATGACCCCCTCCTTGGGTTCAATTAATTAGCTAGAGCAGCTTACAGAACTCAGAGAAATATTTCACTTACTAGATTACTGGTTTATCATAAAAGGTTATAACTCAGGAACAGTCTGAGGGAAGAGATGGGGAAAGGGCACAGGGCTTCCATGCCCTCTCCTAGCTCGCCACTCCACTCCAATCTCCAAGAATCCACCAACCCAGAATCCCTCAGAACCCCATTCTTTTGGGTTTTTATGGAGACTTCATTACATAAGCATGTTGATTAAATCAGTGGCCGTTAGTGGTTGAACTCAATCTCCAGCCCCTCTCCCCTCCCAGGAGATCTGGGAGTGGGACTAAAAGTTCCAACCTGCTAATCATAAGATTGGTTCTCCAGCAACCAGCCCCCATCCTTAGCGGTTTTCCAAAAGTAACCTCATTAACATGAAAAAGACCCCTTTCCGGGTCTCATCATTTAGGAAATTCCAAGGGTTTTAGGAGCTTTGTGCCAGGAATGAGGTGCCAGGAATCACAATATCACAATGAGTATTGAGTTTTAGGGGACACTTTTTTGTCATTGTTAATTTTTTTTTGCATCTGATGAGATTATCCTGTGGTTTTTTTTTCTCCTTTTATATGTTAACATATTAATTACATTAATGTATTTTCTAATTCTCCATTATCTTAGTCCGTACAAGTATGACTTCTTTTATTCCTTTATTATATAGTGGAAGTTTGAAAGGGAGACAAGTTAAGTGCACATGATCAATTTGCCATTTTCAACCAGAAATCCAGGGATAATATTTATAAAATGATGAGGACTCAGATAAAGCAATAAGAAGACTAAGACTCTAACAATCAAATGTATAAATGACAACTACAGATAGTTTACAAGAGACTAGCAAACATTTGGGGAAAAGTTTAACTTCACAGTTATTTTAAAAATATTATTAAAATAATTGTTGAAATTAGAATTTTTTTATCTATCAAATTAGAAAATATTCTCTTTTAAACATTAGAAGATATATTGAGACAGTAGTGCCTTACACACACTGGGTGGGAGTGTACACTGACAATCTTTTTGAAAGTCAATTTGGCAATGTAGGTCTAAACCAGTCATTGCAATTCTAAAAATCAAGCAAAGGAATCAATTTTAGTGATAGAAAAAGCTTTATGCACAAAGATGTTCAATGTAGTGTTATTACTAATACTAAATATTGATAATAAATTAAATGTTCAACATTAATAGAAGGTAAAATGTAAGCAATAAGTCAAAGAATACAAAAAACATTGAACAGTGTAGTTTGTTTAATAGTGTTTTGGTCTATTCAACTGAAAGAAAAAAAAATTTTTCCTCACATCATGAAGTCATAAAGTATACATAGGAAGATATATTTTTTATATATATCTATCTCTATATCTATTTATATCATATATATGTGTAGATATATATATAGATATATATATACACTATAATTTTTAATTATAAAACAGCTGGTGTGAAAAAAAGAAGGGAAGACTATACAGAGAAGGGAAGACTACATCGAGAAGAGAAGATTCTACGTGAAATCTATTATTCTTTGCCTCTGAATGATAAGGTAATTGATGGTTTGTTCTTTTTTGCTATATTACTTTCCTACTGAAAAATGTCCATGTGAAGTGAATATTACTTTTGTCATCATAAAATAAACTTTAAGAAAATATAAGTCTTATAGAGCAAACTTGTTTATTATTTCAAGGTGAAAGAACATACACATTTTAAGTGTTTATGTGAAGAAACATAATTTTATATACAAGTATTACTATTACATGTGTCAAATCACCATTTTAGAGATTGGTGGCCTGGGAAGGCACTTTGATAGAAGATGTCTGGAAAGCTGGCCAGTGAAAAGAGCTGGTGAGACGGCTCCCCTATCTTTAAAATTGTTAAATCAGCATAGTGACTCATTCCACTCTAACCAACCACTAATGATGACTGATACGTTATTATATCATAATTAGATGAAATGGAATCACGATTTTACCGTGGGCTAATAATAACCTATCAAACTTAACATAATTCAAAATGAGTCAACTCTTGATCATGAGATGGAAAATATTTCTTCTGTTACGTATGTTACCTAGAAGAAACTGACTTCCAGGAATACTTAACAAAACTTCAACTATCTTAGCAATGACTGAAATTCCATAAATTATCTGACCACAAAAATGAAAACAGAGTAAAATAATAGAAAATGCATTTTTTGGTGAATTTTGATTCAGATTTTGGTCTATAGAGTCAAAAGAAAAAATAAACTAGGAAAAAATTACAGCTCTCTTTATTAAAAGCATTAGGGCCAAAGAATATCTGAAAATAAAGATAAAGTCAATTGCAGCACAGGTAATGGATTTTGAGGGGAAAGCTTATGTTTTTGGATGATGAAATAATGATGCCCATTCAATTCTTAGGAAAGGAGGTTTACTATGTTACATTGATTAAAGCAGGACCAAAGTTTTTCTATAATCTGGAAAAATATAAAACCAGCTATGAAGTTTGCTCTAATTGTTAATAAGACCCAAGGAGAAGGGATGCTTTTTGACTATTAAAGACCATAAGAGTTGTAACCTAAGGACATCTGAGTGACTTGAATATCAAAACTTGAATACCAAAAAAATCTTTTACCCTCAATATATAAAATATAAAGCAGTTGCCGTGTTATTTAAGTGTGACCACAGTACTCATAAATCTCCTTTTTGGAATCCGAGTTATAGGTATTACATAAAAAGCTCTTGTGCAGCAGATAAATTGGATATCAAAACTTGTTATTTTTGCTCTGTAACAGGCTTTACTACACATGAGACACAAAGGAACAAAATCGACACATAAATTGACAAGCAAAGGACCAATGGAAAAAAAAAGCAACAGGGTTTCTAGATAGTCATATCATAGTTTTTTTTTCCCCTTGAATTCCTCAAAAACTCGGGTTCCATGTTGACTGAGGTGCATGAGTGGTAGAACGGCTCGTGTCCATCCTCTTTTAGTGAATATACTATAAGAGCTGAAACATCAGGGGTAAGGCAGGGAGGATAAGCTGAAGTAGTCCTCTCCCTCCCTCTTTCATTTACGCATTTTGGGCAAGGGAAGGCTTTAATTCTATTTCTTTTGAGCAGGTTCAAACCTCCATGGCACATTCCTACTCAAAAAAACTTGAGTAAGTAGAGGAGTAGATATGAATATACTTTGACATAGAAATAGAAAATAACTCAGTGACACAAAATAGGTTTCAGAAATGGATTAAATTAAATATAATAATCAAAGAATATGAAAAATGTGGGGAAATGGCTGTTTAATAATGCTCTTAGCATAATTGTCTATATATCTCAAATGAAAATTATTTTTACTTCAAACTACACACAAAAAATGATCTTCCTATAAAGCAAAGGTATAACAACAAACTACTGATTTTCAAAAATTAGGAAAATATTTTTATACCTTTGGAATGAAAGAGGCCTTCCTAAAGAAAGAAAATTCAGGAAATATGAAGTAATAGATATCTAGATTTAAATATATAAAATTTAAATATTTCTGAATGTAAAAGACATTGTAAACAAACAAGGAGGACCAGAATCAGCCAAAATGCAGTCACAACAATAGATGTTGTATATCTACTATATAATGAGCTCCTTATCATTTATATAGTCAAAAACAATTAAATAAGGGGCTGGCCCGGTGGCTCAAGCGTTTAAGTGCACGCACTCCGCTGCAGCAGCCCGGGGTTCGCGGGTTCGGAACCCTGGGCGCGCACCGACGCACCACTTGTCAAGCCATGCTGTGGAGGCGTCCCATATAAAGCAGAGGAAGATGGGCACGGATGTTAGCCCCGGGCCGGTCTTCCTCAGCAAAAAGAGGGGGATTGGCAGATGTTAGCTCAGGGCTGATCTTCCTCACACACACAAAAATAAAATTAAATAAAAAATGGGCAAAGATATTCATGTGACTTTGTAGAAGAGGAAACACAAATAAGTAATATACAAAACACAAAACTTCATAAAAATGTAAATTAAAGCAAGGAGTTTCCTCTCTTTACTGGACTGGAGAAAATTTAAAAATTGATAATATCTAATGCTAGTAACATTGTGGGGAAATGGGCACTTTTATAAATTTTTGGTGAATATATAAATTCATACCACTTTTTTGCAAAGTAACGTAGCCATTTCTATTGAAATGAAAAATGTGCATACACTTTGAACCAATAGTCTCACTCTAAGAAAAGTCTCACTCTAAGAAACTAACCCATTAAGGTTAAACTCCAGCCTATAAATTGGGTGTTCTCTGTACACTCAAAGTTTTTATTATCTTTATCTTTATTTTTAACCAGAATATGGAGGCAATCTGAGTGATCAAAAATAAGGAAATGATGGAATAAATTTGGAATATCTATTTTATGAATATATATATATTAATAGTACACAATTATTTTAAAAATGTTATGTAATATTATGAAAAAAATTTATGATATATTGTTAAGTGAAAAAAATCAAAAGGTTTTGATATTTTAGGAAATGTAAATCATAAAGAAAGGAAAAAGAAAATAGAAATACATAATCTCACCCAGGCATAACCAATATTATAATGTTGTTATGTTTCTTATTAATCTATCAAGTTCAAAGTTTATCTTAAATTAATTTTAAAGGATGCATCAAAGGACACAATCAACAGAGTGAATATGCAACCTATGTGGAACAGAATAGAAAGCCCAGAAATAGACCTCCATAAATATAGTCAACTGATCTTTGAGAAAAGAGCAAAGACTTTACAATGGAGCAAAGACAGTCTCTTCAACAAATGGTGCTGGAACAAGTGGACATCCACATGCAAAATAATTAATCTAGATACAGACCTTACACCCTTCACAAAAATTAATTCCAAGTGGATAATAGACTTAAATGTAAAACTCAAAACTACAAAACTCCTAGAAGATAACATAATAGAAAACAGAGGGTTTCTTGGGTATAGTGATGCCTTTTTGGGTACAACATCAAAGACACATCCATGAAAGAAAAAAATGATTAGCTGGACTTCACTAAAGTTAAAAACAACTGCTAAAACAATATCAAAAGAATTAGAATAAAAGCCACAGACTGGGAGAAAATATTTGCAAAAGACACATCTAATAAAGAACTGTTTCCAAAATATATAAGGAACTCTTAAAACTCAACAATAAGAAAATAAACAACTTGGTTTGAAAACGGGCCAAAGATCTTAACAGACACCTCACTAAAGAAGATATGCAGAAAGCAAATAAGCATATTGAAAAGATGCTCCACATCACATGTCATCAGGGAAATGCAAACAAAAACAACGAGATGCCACTACACACTTACTAGAATGGCCAAAAACTGACAACATCAAATGCTGGCAAGGATGTTGAGCAACACAAACTCTCATTCCTTGCTGGTGGGCATGAAAAATGGTCCAGCCACTTTGGAAGACAGTTTGGCAGTTTCTTACAAAATTAGACATATTCTTACCACATAATCCAGCAATCACACTCATTGATATTTACCCAAAGGAGATAAAAACTAGTCCACACAAAAACCTGTATTTTTAAACCACACAGATGTTTATAGCAGCTTTATTCATAATTCCCAAAACTTGGAAGCAACCAAGATGTCTGTCAGTAGGTGAATGCATAAATAAACTGTGGTATCCAGACAATGGAATATTATTCAGTGCTAAAAAGAAATGAGCTATAAAGCCATGAAAAGACATGGAGAAACCTTAAATTCTTATCACTAAGTGAAAGAAGTCAATCTGAAAAGGCTACATACTGTATGATTCCAACTATATGAAATTCTGGAAAAGGCAAAACTATGAGATAATAAAAAAATCAGGGGTTACCAGAGGTGACCAGGGTGGGGGGAAGGATGAATAGGCAGAGCACAGAGGATTTTTACGGCAGTGAAAATACCCTCTATGATATTAAAATGATGGATATGTCATTATGCATTTGTCCAAACCCATAGAATGTATAACACACCACTAAGAGTGAACCCTAAGGTAAACTATGGACTTTGGGTGATTATGATGTGTCAGTGTAGGTTTATCCTTGGTAACAAATGTACCACTCCGGTAGGGGATGTAGATACTGGGAAAGGCTATGCACGAGTCGGGGCAGGGGATATATGGGAAGTCTTTGTATCTTCCGCTCAATATTGCTGTGAACCTCAAACTCCTCTAAAAAAATTAATTGTTCAAAACAAAAGAAACATATAGAATGGGAGAAAATATTTGTAAATCATACATCTGATAAGAGATTAATATCCAGAATATATAAAGAACTACTTGGGCTGGCCCCGTAGCTTAGCGGTTAAGTGTGCACACTCCGCTGCTGGTGGCCCGAGTTCGGATCCCGGGCGCGCAGTGACGCACTGCTTCTCTGGCCATGCTGAGGCCGTGTCCCACATACAGCAACTAGAAGGATGTGCAGCTATGACATACAACTATCTACTGGGGCTTTGGGGGAAAAAATAAATAAATAAAATTAAAATAAATAAAGAAATAAAGAACTCCTATAACTCAACACTAGAAAACAAATAATTTGATTAAAAATGGACAAAGAACTTGAATAGACATTTCTCCAAAGAAGATATACAAATGAACAACAAGCACATGAAAAGATGCTCAACATCACTAATCATTAGGGAAATGCACATCAAAATCTCACACTCAAGAGGATGGCTATTATTAAAAATCAGAACATAACAAGTGTTGGCAAGGATGTGGAGAAACTGGAATACCAGTGTTGATAGAAATGTAGAATGTGTAATCACTATGGAAAACACTATGGCGCTTTCTCAAAAAATTAAAAATAGAATTACGATATGATCCAGCAATTCCACTACTCGGTATATACCCAAAAGAATTGAAAGTGAAGTCTTGAAGAGACACATGTTCAGAGCATTATTCACAATAGCCAAAAGGTGAAAGTGACTCAAGTGTCCCTTGATGGATGAATGGATAAATAAAATGTCTTATATGCATACAATGGAATATTATTCAGCCTTAAAACAGAAGGAAATTTTGACACATGCTACAATATGGATAAACCTTGAGAGTATTATGCTAAGTGAATAAGCCAGTCACAAAAAAACAAATACTGTATGATTCCACTTACACACAGTACCTTGAGTAGTCAAATTCATAGAGACAGAAAGTATAACGGTGATTGCCAGGGGCTGAGGGGAGGGGAAATGATTGAGTTGTTATTTACTGGATATAGTTTCAGTTTTGCAAGATGAAAAGAGTTCTGGATACTTGTTGCACAGCAATGTGAATGTACTTTACACTATAGAATTGTACACTTAAAAATGGTTAAAATGAAAGATTTTATGTCATGTATATGTTACCACAATTTAAAAAAAAAAATCTTAAAAGATACTATCCATTTATGAATACTTTACATGGGAAAATCTTTGTCATAGTAGAAAAGATCCAGTCTTGAAGCTGTGATTCTGGGTATGTTCTTATATTGATCTTTGGTCTCAATTTTACTCTAGGGTGGTTCCATATGCTAAATGATAATCCAGTAATCCGTATTCTGAAAGGATAGCCCCATATTTTGCAAGTCCTCTGAGTTTGTGGAAGAAATAGGCCAGAGGGAAATGACATATCAAAAATCTTTTATACCACATCCACATTGTACTGAATTAAAGACTCTTAACAATTGGCATTTGAAAGAGAACATATGTCTAGATATTTAAATATGCTACTTAAAAGACAAAGAAGAAAAAAGATGTAGTGGCATTGAAAATTTAGTTTCCTGGTTTCCAATCCCTAGTTCCAAGGCATAGTCTGAGCAGTCTCTCTCAGAACAAATGTGTTGAATGGCAATGATGCTCCTCTTGAACGACTACTCGACTGAGAGCTAAAACACCATCTGAATGAGTTCAGTCCTCTTAGAGCTCTCCCCTTCCCGTCTGCTATCCACAAGTAAAGAGCCCAATTTTCACTGGTTCTTTCCAAAGGTAGATGCTTATGTTTAGTTGACTAATTTTTTTCCCAAGACACATTAAAAAAAATAAGGCTTTAGTATGCCAACAGAGACAAATTTATTAATACTTGGAACTGAAATATTTTAATGGCCAGGTTTGGCTGCCATCAAAGATTACTTCTGGTTTATCTTATATTCTAACCCCAAACATACTAAATATCTGAGCATAACCATATTTAATATGCCTTTCCCGTCTCCATTTCAAAGGCAAGATAACCTCTATAGTATTCTTTAAGAACTACCCTAGACAGCAAATATCCTCTCCTATTCCCTCCTCTTCTTAAGGAAAGATAAACAAAATAGAACTTTAGAATATATTGCTACCTCCAAAAAGGGAAACACTGAAGCTGCTCCAGTTGACCTAAGACCCTATATCAACCTTGTACCTGCCTGGAGCACCTGAAAATAACCCATTGAAGAGCTAAATCATCAGAGCTACTCTCAACGCTGTGATGTATGTATCTGCAATTTACTTAGTTCAACAAATATACCCATCTGCTTCCTATCTTTCTTGATCTACAGAGATATAAATCCTCCAGCTCCAAACTGTAATATTCTATGACCTTTTCAGATTTTACTAATGATAGAGGCACAGGGATGTGAACTTCTATATCAGATACACTTTTTTAAAATAAAGAATTTCTGGGGCCGGCCTGGTGGCTCAAGCAGTTAAGTGCTCGCGCTCTGCTGTGGCGGCCTGGGATTCGCTGGTTCGGATCCTGGGTGCGCACCGACGCACTGCTTGTTGAGCCATGCTGTGGCGGCGTCCCATATAAAGTAGAGGAAGATGGGCATGGATGTTAGTTCAGAGCCAAGCTTCCTCAGAAAAAAGAGGAGGACTGGCAGATGTTAGCACAGGCCTTATCTTCCTCACAAAATTAAAAAAAAGAAAGAAAGAATTTCCAAAAGCATAAGAAAATTTCCAACCCAGTGAAAAAAAATCTACATATAATACTTCAATATACAAGATAATTGACAGTGCTGAAAGTGTTCAGATTAGAATTTAGAATATGCTTATATGCATTTGATACACACACTATCTCATTCAATTTACATGTCTCCATGAAACATTTTAAGAGGTATATACCAGAGACCTAAATAGCTTATGTAATGCTAGTTGTCCAAAGTTGCAAAAATACTAACGGGTGGACCTGGGACTAAGACCCAATTCATGATTCCAAGATCTGCACCTTTTTTATTCAATAAAATATGTTGCCACTTACTGTTGACAAATTAATATTTTGGAAATTAGCAAGGATTTGGAAGTGCCGTATAGAGGTATTGTTTTTTCACAGTAAATTACTGATAATATGATAATATGAAAATTAAACAATCACAGTATGTGTAAATAGAATCACTGTGATTCCTACACTGTAATCAGACATTGTATGTATAAACTTCAATGTCTATTAGCTAATTCAGACATTTATCAGAGGCAAATCAGGGACTTCAATTTTATACTTATTATTACAAAAAAAATAAAGCTGAATTCCATGCTGAAAGAAAGAAAAGAAAGAAAGAAAGAAAGAGAGAGAGAGAGACGAAAGAAAGAAAGAAAGAAAGAAAGAAAGAAAGAAAGAAAGAAAGAAAGAAAGAAAGAAAGAAAGGAAGGAAGGAAGGAAGGAAGGAAGGAAGGAAGGAAGGAAGGAAGGAAGGAAGGAAGGAAGGAAGGAAGGGAGAAAGGAAGAAAGAAAGAGAAAGGAAGGAAGGAAGGGAGAAAGGAAGAAAGAAAGAGAAAGGAAGGAAGGAAGGAAGGAAGGAAGGAAGGAAGGAAGAAAGAAAGAAAGAAAGAAAAGAAGAAAGAAAGAAGAAAGAAGGAAGAAAGGAAGGAAGGAAGGGAGGAAGGAAGGAAGGAAAGAAAGACCCCAGTACAAGTTCCTCAATTTCATCTCAAAATATTCCACAAAGAATCATTTGAAAAACTAGGTCAAAGCCATGGAAGTGTCATTGCTGTGAGTTTTATATGTGTCATAAAGCCTCCTGCTATGGAATTTTTAGATCTAATTTTCATTCCTAGATAAGAACTGAAACACAAATTACTTTTAAGCAGCAGCTAGGCTTTACTCACCTTCTTGAGAATAATTGCAAATGGTCTAAGACCTTCTAGAATACAGAATATTTATGATGTCTATTTGTAAATGTTTGCTCTTCTCACCATGTGAGGCATTACGGTATTCTGAGTTTGTGACCTTAGTGCGTGACCTTTGACTGCACCATGGTATGTGTTCTTAAGGGCAGCGATGCTTTCAAGATGGACACTATTCTCTAAACAAAGACTGTTAAATATCCTTCTTTTTAAGTAAGTTTTGTTTACGTTATTTTAATTCTTAACTGATATCCTTAATGAATATGAATATCAACAGTGAGCACTTAGGAGCCCTGCTCTCTAGGGCTTCACATTTTCTGCAAATGCTGTAAGTGGAACTCTCTATCAGGGACCTTCACTGTGCCCAAAATAGAGAAAATAAAAAAACATTTTATTAGGAAAAAGCAAAAACACATAAAAACATAAGTCAAGTTCAGAGATACATACAGACTCGGGGGTAATTTTCTCTTACAGATGTGCTTCAACAAGAGGACTGATTAGATATAATACATGTTTGATTCATTCACTGGCTTGTTTTATTTCTAGCACAGCAATTTTTGTGAAACATTCTTTAAATCATAATTTACTATTGTATTATTTATAATGCAATATTGAGTCCAAATGAATGATTAAATAAAGATTGTGACAATTTATTTCACTTTAAAAGTCTTTATATCATTTTGTCTTTCACCTTTGAAAATACATGTTTTTAGGTACTTCCATTTTATCAGATGATTCCATTCTTTCTGTTATGCCTATTGTTCCAGAAGTGTAGTTTACAAAGATAGTTGTAAGAGAAAGAAGAAACTGTTTTGCAACTTTTAAAATTAAATTTCAAGAGTACTAGCACTTATGGGCTAAAATTAATGTCACAAATAATGATACAGAAAAGTAGTTATCTCCCTTCTACATAATAAAATAATAAGAACAAAACAAAGAAGAATTTACAGCAAAAAAAGTTATGGATCTGGGGCTGGCCCAGTGGCACAGCGGTTAAGTGCGCGCGCTCTGCTTTGGCAGCCCAGGGTTCACGGGTTCAGATCCTGGGCGCACACTGACGGACTGCTTGTCAAGCCATGCTGTGGCGGCGTCCCATGTAAAGTAGAGGAAGATGGGCACAGATGTTAGCCCAGGGCCAGTCTTCCTCAGCAAAAAGAGGAGGATTGGCATGGATGTTAGCTCCGGGCTGATCTTCCTCACACACACAGAAAACAGTTATGGATATATTTCTCGTTTTGCTTCCAACAGAAAGGAATATTTACTGAATAACTTCACTGAGATTTTCAATGTATTGATTTTGCCCACAATTTGATACACATATTCTAAAAATGTGCATCAGCTACTGCAATGTAGCAGCAGCAGTAACAGCAGCAATGGTAAGATCAGCTGCTACTACTACTACAGAACCAGTACCTCCCATCTGGGAGAAAATATGCAACATATAACAGGATTATTACCTATAACATAGAAATAATTCCTCCCAATTAATAAGAAAGAGAACAATGGTCCATTACAAAATTAGTCAAAGGACGTGACTAGGCAGTTCCTGAAGAGGAAATATAATTAGTTAATAAACATATGGAAGTATGCTTAATATGAATATGAAAATATGCTTAATCACACTGCAATCAGATAAATGAAAATGAGAAATATAAGGGACCTCTTTCCCTTACTAAATTGGCAAAATAAAAATTCGGTAATATTGAGAGTGAGTGAGAGTCGGGGAACACAGGAGCTCTTCCATTACAAATGCGAATCCAGTTTGGTGCAGCCTTTCAGAGGACATCATTGCCAGTATCTAGCAAAACTGAAGGTATTCCTGCTCCATGACCCAGAAATTGCACTTTGAAGCATCTACTGTAGAGAAATGATAAAGGCTGTTTTCCATTCTAGTATTGTTTGCAATGGCAAGAAATTGGAAAGAATCCAACTGTTCATCAGTAGAGGACAGGTGAAATAAGCTGTATGCTTATACTGTGAAATACCATACAGACTTCGAGTATAGAAGAATGAGATGGATCTTCTGATGTGAGAAGACATATTGTTGAGGGAATAAAACAAATCACCCAGCAATACACAGAGTATTAAACCAGTTGTTTAAAAAGAGAAAAAGATATAAAACAATGTTATATGTAAAAGAAATCTGGAAGTATGCTTGCAAAAGGGATAACAGTGATTAACTATAGTGAAAGTTTGAGGATAGGGGAGGGAATTATGTTCAAGGGGGACTTACATGTAATTAATTTACATGTAATTAAAAATTTTTAACAAGCATGTATTCGCACATTTATGAATTACTTGTATAATTAAAAATAAATAACAATGTTTTCAGTGGTGGGGGGAACAAAAAAAGAACCAGTACCTCCAAGCATTTTACGATATCATGTTCTCTCTTTCTCCTTAGCAGCCCAGATTACATAAAGTGGGGGGAAGGGGAGGAGGCTCTTCCTGGCACTATATTGTAGATATGAAGAATTTGCAAGAGTAATGATGAAAAACTTGTTCCACGACTCTTGGATTCACCACCCAGATCAAGGATCCTAGACAGCATCACAGAGGGGAGAAGAGAAAATTGGTGGAAAAAGTTATCCCTGTGCCATGAATCCCCACGCCACCCATTTGGGTGGGGTGGGTAGGGTGCATCCTTTTAACAAGTCTAGAAAGGGAGCATTAAAAAACCCTCAGAGATCTGTGAAATGCTTTCCCCGAACTAATTAGGCTTCTGCCTAGGATATTGGGATTTGCCTATACTGCCAGACTTCGAAGGGGCTAGAAATGCCTCAGTTTTTCTCATAAATCAGGTTTGTGTTAGAAGAGAGGAAAAACGGGATTGAAGTTGTGTTGAGTCCTATCTAATGGAACCACCCAGAATGGCAACAGGACATCAGCAGAAAGTCTAGAGGTTACCCAGTGGCTGTAGAAAGAGAATCAGTGGACCACCCAAAATAGACAGGTATCTGCCTGGATGAAAAAAACAAAGAGAGATAAGTCCAAGAGAGAACTCCTAGATCCACAAAAGTGTACATGAGATTCAATTTTATACATCTGTCAGCCCAGGGTGCTCAAAGCCAACTTATTATCCAGTTCAGGTAAGAACTGTTCAATTCAACCTCTTCTCCTTCTCCATATTTCCCATCCCTGGGAAGTCCAAAACCACAGCTAGAAGATGAGGCAGGAGAGGGAAAAAAAAACTCAAATCAAATGAAAAGAGACATCAACCACACTGTGATCTCTTTCACACTGCAGGTTCAAGCTGGAGAAAGGAAGGAAAAACAATGGCAACCAAGTGAATTTCACAGTTTGAGGATTATAAATGGAACTGGGATATTTTAATTTCTTATTTGAGACTTGTTTCAGGATGCAGTGACTATAGTATAGCATTGTGTCTGTTTCCCAAAGGTGGGCAGAAAAGTCATGAGCGTGCTTGAGTTTTTAACCAAGGGTAAGGAAATATTGCCCCTGATTAACAGTTAAAGGACTGGTAAAAGACAAAATCTACACATCGTGCTTGCTCAGCATATTAGTCACATTTACACCTCGGTTTATCTATTAGCCAGCGAAAATAGGCCGTATTCCTTAATATCTTAGGTAGGAAATTCCCAGGGTAGTGTCGGATAGGCGCTTCTGAGTCATTTGGTCATCCCTGCATCAACTGCTCTCGCCCAGGGATGGTAGTACTCTGACCAGGCACAGATCAGTTGCACATTTATTCAAGAAAAGGGGCTCTGTTGCCATAAGAAAGGTAAAAGAAGTGAAAGACAGACAAAAGCAGCAAATGTCCACTAGGATAAGTATCATCATAATATCCTGAGTATGTCGGTGAGTAACTAGATGCTCAAAGTTCTACAGTTAGCATGGAAAGAAAAGCCATTATCATACCCTGCTCCTATGATCTTTCTTCTAGTGAAATGTTTGTAATGACATAAAAAGTGCATTTAATAAAATTACTTATAATTTCCATATTTTCCTAAATTAAAATTAAATTTTTCTCTACTATCAAGGGATCTCTAAAATTTAGGGGATCAGAAGTGTAATTCAGATTATATCACATTAGAATTTATATTTTAATTAATCTTATGTACATCTTGAATTTATTTCAAACCAAATGTTTGTCCTCTGTCCTTAAGTGGGTTTATATTAAAAATTATAAATAATTTTCCCATCATGATTTATCATTAAAAAGTGTACATGCAAAACATATATATGCCTTATTGATGTTATATATGTATATACTTATATAATAGGGCTACTTACAGATCACCAAGAAAATTTCTGTCAATTGAAAAACATAATTTCCTGATGAGGTTCAGGTTAAAATCTTGGCTAGCTCGAAGGTCCTCATTTTTCTTCTCCAATTTTCCCACAGAAATATATTAAAAACTAAGAAAAAAAAACCAAGGCACCAAAGCACTGAAAATCAGGATAAATGGCCATGCATCTGCCTGAATCCAGAGGGAATTGGTAATAACTAAAGGTGAGATGGAGCCATTAAGCAGAATCATTTAGGAGAAGATAATAAATTATATCCATCAACCTTGATGCATATTCTTACCTCAGAGACATTGTACCATCACTGAGTAAAGCAAAAGAAGCCATTGTTTGAATGAGTAGGAACAGTTTTCTAAGCAACTCAAAGCCATTCTCTGTTGCCCACCATTGCTACGACTGGGACTACAAATCCAATAATCAACAGATCCCATGAAAAAACTGGACTGGAAATAATGAATTATACCCCAGAAAGAAGGCAGTATCAGAGGCAGAGGAAAGCAAGAATAACGAAGGGAAAAAAGCATACTCTCTGGGCTACAGTTTTCACAATTGCTTCAAATTATTCTAAAATTAATTCCTATCCACACAATGAAATAGCTGACCAGGCAATGAAAGCAGGAGTCCCAGTCCAGCATAGCTCATTAGATTAATGACTAAATAGCAAAGAACCTTTTAATTTAGGCCTGGAAGAAAAATTCTAATAGCAACTAGGTATTAGTGAGGTAGAACAAGAAGAATCAATGTATTTGATGATTGGCAAATATGACTCTTTACATTAAATGGTGAACACAAAAACAATCACATGCCAATTATGAAACAAAAGAAGAGGAAAAATGCAGCTGGGTTGTAGGAATAAAAATATTCTTCTTGAATACTATGAACTATAGTAAATAAAGGTAAATTTTAGAAATCAGGTGAAATGTTTCTATATTTATAAGATAATACTATTTACAAATCTACACTAAAACATTTTAAAATTTGAATTAAATAGAATATTTTCTGGGGAAAAATGATCATATTGTTAGACAAATTGTTAGACAAATTCTTTTTAAAAATTATCATAGAATTTCTGCCTTTAAAAGGCTCTTAACTCAGAAGAATTTTAACTATGAATGTTTTTAATCTTTCAAATAACCGATAAAGTACAAGCTCAGTAAATTGATTCATCCACTGTTACCTACTATGTGCTGCTAGGCTGCTAGGCACTTAAGAATAAAGTGGTGGGCAAGAAAACCATGGTCCCTGTCCTCAGGGAGCTTGCAATCCAGTGTGTAGAGAGACCACAGATCTGGAGCACAGAAAAAGACAAGATGCTTTAAATGTCTTCTCTTGTATAACCATGATATAAAAACCTGATGATACTAAAACACACACACACAAAATAAATAAAACTCAACTACAAAGGTGCTAAATTAAGAAAGAAAATACTAGTAAACAATAACTAGGCTTTCATAACAAAATACTATACTATGAATAAGTTTTGTTTACTCCAGTGTTAAAGTTTTGATAAATATTAGAAATTATATTAAATAATTAGGTCAAAAATAGAAAATCATGTGTTTAGTTAAATAGATAGCAAAGCGTTACATTTGCCAAAATTAAATACACAAAAGCAATGAATAGAATCGACTAGAATTTTCTAAAATTCTCTAGAATTTTCAAGACAGGAGATCAAAAAGTAATAATGTAAAAACTGAGCATTTCAAAAACTAGAATAAATAGATCTAACATAGTGTACAATAAAATTGACATTTTAAATCAGTGAGGAGAGAATTAGTCAATAATTAGTTATGAGACTATCAGTTATTTATTATCAAAAAGAAAGTTAAATCTTTACCTCCCAATAGAAAACAAAAATAAATTTCAGAAGGATTATAGTTGTGTATAAAAATGAATAATAATAAATATGGAAGAAAATATAAAAGAATATTTATTCAATTTCAGGTTATGTTCTTCATAAGAACAAAAGCAGAGGAAGCACTCACCAAGAATAAGAGTGAATCTCTGAAATTATGTACATCATACATTACAAATCAATGTAAAATGCAAATAATAAGTTATGATCTAATATTTGCAAAATATATGACAGGAAATGTTGTAATATGCTTAATATAACTGAAAGTCTTTAAAATCAAGAAAAGAATAACTATAAGATACCAACCAAAAAATGTCACTAATGCATGGCTAGACACTTCACACTCAAAAAAATAAAATTGGTTAATAAATATTTAAAAAATCATTGTCATCATTTATCAAATTCAACAGACTATAAGACACATTTTCTTTTCTAGCAAAATGGCAAAATAAAAGAAAAAAGAAAACAGAATTTTCAATAACAATGAAGATTTTGTGAAATAGAACCATTCATTTACTGCTGGCCAGAGTGTAATTGGTATAACCATTCTAGAAAATAATTTGGCAATATATGTGAATTATTTTGTAAATACTCAGACCGTTGGCACTATAATTCTCAAATAAGCTGTAAGGAAACAAACACTTCTGAATTTTTGGTGTCCTCTCTTTTCACCCAGCAGGTGGGGAAAGAGTGATGAGCACACGTGGGGAAGGTTTTATGGTCTTGGTCTGAAAGTGACATTCCATCACCTCCTACCACACCACACTGACAAGAAGTCAGTCACAGGGCTACATCTGACTATAAGGGAGGCTGGGGAATGTGGCCCAGAATGTGCCCAGGAAGGGAACAAAAATCTAACAGGTTTTAATGAACACAAATAAAAATCTGCCACACCATCTTTTACATTACAAATAGTCAAGAATAGATGCAAATAGGTAAGAAAACAAAAAAATAATGGGGAGGAATAAAAACTCTGACGTAACGAAGATCAATCGTTTTGTGATACTTCAAGTATCCTTGTTTTTCATGACCTTGACAGTTTTGAAGAGCACTGATCAGGTCTTTTGAAGAATGTCCTTCAGAATGTGATTGCGTGATGCTGTTCTCATGATTAGACTGGGCTTACGGGTTTAGGGGAAGAACACCAAAAAAGTAAAATGCCCTTCTCATCACACCATGTCAGAAAGTACGCGATACCTACCACCAGGGACACTAACTTTGACCACTTGGTTAAGGTAGTGTTTGCCAAGTTTCTGTACTATTAAGTTACTATTTTTTCCCCTTCTGTACTTTATTCTTTGGAAATGAATCACTGAGTCCAGCTAACACTCAAGTAAGTGTGTGTGCGTGTGCATGCGTGTGTGTGTGTGTGTGTGTAGGCATGTTGGGGGGAAGGAGTGAGGGGGAGTATATTCCACCTCTTGAAGAGGAGAGAAACTACATAGATTATTTAAAATTTTTCTCTAAGGAAGACTTGTCCCTTCTTCCTCAATTATTTGATCATTAATTTATGTTAGTCAGGAATCATGTACATTAATTTTATACTTTGGAGTATAATCCAATACTACATTATTTATTTTGTTGCTTAAACTGCTCCAGCTTTGGTCTTTGGGATACCCCTACCTTTTTACATTTTTCAGCACTTTCTTACTTTCTGGCACTATAAGACATTCCCCGCTCATGCTGTATGTTCCTTGCCTCAGTACTGGAATCATTTTTCCAAGGAGCTCCAGTTTATTTTACTGAAAAATGGAAGTATTTAGAAATCAAGATCTGGATCGTAGGCTGACTGCATTTACAGCTACAGTTAATTAATGCCTGTTGCTGGTGATTACGGTGACATAAAATGCAACATCCAGGACAGTGAATTAGTGTGAAATGAATGTGTGTTGTGTCTGTATATATTTGTATATGTAAAGAATTAATCCTTGATTTGACAATATATTCCTAATTCTTTTGGTATTATAAAATTGTCTCCTTTACTCTTCTTTCTTGTTCACTATTTTAATCATAGTAACTTTCAAATCCCTAACCTTACCATGGTACATCACGTGGTAGATAAAATATATTTTTTATTGACATCCCAATTGCAACATAGATATTAAGGAAATGTTGGAATAGCTAGTGAGTTGTATAATGACATGCTCTGTACTACTGCTGGCCAAAAAAAAGATATTTAACATCCTTCAATAGTAAGATCAAATCTATACATTTTATGTGCAGTTTTAACAGAAGATGATATAAAGATGAGAGCTTTTGGGAAGCCATGGAGAAATATGAAGGTACCTTAAAAAGTAATAATGATTAAAATACTCATTCACTGTTTTATTTTTGGGAAAATTCCATATTATTTCCTACATCCTTTTAGTGAGATTAGAAAGAAAAAAATATTAAGTAATAGAGCCTCAATTAGCTATGGGAAAGGAATGGGATCAATACTTCCTAACGTTTTATTTTCTCTTCTTACTAAGGTTCTGATGTTTATAGTCCTATTTTCACAAGCAAAGTAGCAATAGAACACTAACAATCCATAACAAATTTTGAGAAATAATATGATTTTCCACCTATCTAGCAAAAGAAGGCTTTAGAGTCATACTTTTAAGTTTACTTGCTATTATTTGTAACATTCTCTTGAAGACTAGGAAATCATTTTTATTTTATTATTGTTTTTGTCTTTTTCTATTTGGCATTATTGATTTGTTTCTACTCCACTTGTTCCTGAGCACAGACTGCGTGAGGACTGATTGTTTAATTTGTTGTTTGTCAAAAACCTCACTAATAGTGAAAGAGGTATGGCTTGGGAAGAGCACTTGCTAACTTTGGCTCAACTGTGTGTTACCACTAAATTCCCTCCAAAAAGAAAAACGACTTTAAATTTGTACAATAACAGAGGTTACTTTTTAGAGAATTATTTCTTAGCAAATGCTTGACCAGTTTATGCCAATCCATATGTCCCTCTGAAGACATTAAATTATAAAATGAGCAAAAGGTAAGAGGGATCTTGTTTGCAGCAAAAGAAGGGGCATACCACTTTAAATGTATGAAGCTTGAAAACATTATAAATACAATCCTACCAAATTTCCTTAGATTAAAAAAAAATTTAATACAATATTGTTTTAATATATTGGTATATAAAGCTTATTAGACAAATTATTTTATATTCACATTGTAACAGAAAGTGAAGGATAGAGGAATTATTTAGATAAAATGTACACACTATCTTAACTTAAATATATATATAAGTTAAATATATATATAAATTTAAACATATATATTAACTTAAGGTTAACCCGTCTTTTAGAATGTAAGGTTCATTAAGGCAAGAATTCTTGTTCATTTTGATCAGAGCTGTATTCCCAATACCTGGCATTAAACAGGTGCACAAATAAACAAATAAAATGCAGGAAGAAGTATCATTATCCCCATTTCAGGGATAAGAAAAATAAAGTACGTATTCGTCAATCGATTCATGATTATGACTTAATTTTCTGCCTTTCTGATCTCATATGAAGAACACTAGGTCTCAGATTAGAAATGATTTATTCTTGTGGCCAAGTTTAAGGTTAGGAATTAGAATCAGTGACATCTCCATAATACATAAAAGTGACTAGTATTTGGCAGCAACTGCAAAGGTACTTTTTTAGAAAATTCATTTGCATTGCAATCTTTTGTTTTTTTTTACTTAAATTATGTTTAAGTTATATGGTTTCAGTAGGTTTGATGCAGATTCTTTAGAGGTTAAGCAGAGGTAACTCCCCTTACCAAAATCTCTTTTGCACTCACTCTCTTTTTCTCTCACTAACTGGAGAACCAGACAGAGTGAGGATATGCCATATTGGTAGTAATAACACGATACACAAAATGTTCCCTTCCATTCTCTGAGCTATGGTAGTCCCTTTAAGTTTTAAAGAAAGTGGTACACTGGCAAGTCAGCCTAGGAAAGGAGAGATGTGAGTTAGATACCAGCAGTGGATGCAGTCCAGGTAGTATTAAGGAAGAGTGTTAGAGTAACAGAGGGAGACATGCATGCTAGAAATTGTGGAAATCTATATTAGATTATGATGAAACCACACCATAGTTTATAAGAATGGTGGTTAGATAGGTGTCTATTATCATTCAGTTTTCTTTAATTAGTATTGCTAGTAATTTTTAGTATAAAAATCCAGACTTGCTTACCAAACCCAGGCAAGTAACCCTGAGGAACTGTAGCAGAATATATTTCCCAAGAGCATCCAACATGCTCTTCTGCAACGTGACCTTGCTGTCCTCCATCAAGAATTCGAGTCTAATTCTCCTGCCCTTGAACCTGGGCTGGCTTTTATGACTTGCCTTACTGATAGAATGTGACAGAAGGAGTATTTGGGGACTTCCAAAGTCAGGTCACAAGCAGCCTACAGCTTCTGCTTGGGTCTCTTAGAATGCCTCTTTTTGGGAAGTTCCCTCTGGGAACCCAAATGCCATGCTGTGAGAGGTCAGCCTCAACCTCCAGCCAGGAGAGTGATCCTTCCTGGACACACAGCTCAGTCTGGCCTTAGATGATGCTTCAGCTCACATCTTATTGCAACTCAATGGAAGACCTCAATTCAGAAGTGCCCAGCTGAACGCAGTCAATCCACAGAACCATGAGACATAAAAAATTTTGTTTTAGGGGCCAGGCCAGTGGCGTAGTGGTTAAGTTCTACACGCTTCACTTCCGCAGCCTGGGTTTGCGGGTTTGGATCCCGGGCGCGGACCTGCACCACTCCTCAAGCCATGCTGTGGTGGTGACTGACATACAAAATAGAGGTAGGACTGGCACAGATGTTAGCTCAGGGCCAATCTCCCTCACCAAAAAAAAAAATTTGCTTTAAGCCATTAAACATTTGGGTCTTTCTATATACAGCAATAGATAATATATATAGGAACAAAGTGCTTTTAACTCATTAAGAATGTAAGATATTTCAGGGTATGAGAAATCTTGAATAAATGAGTTTTTCCAGGGTACCAGCTCATTCAGACAACAGCTCATCCATAAAATTTTAATATTACCCAAATGTGTGACCTGAGTATAAACACATGATTACAGGATGCACTGTATTTTTCAATAGAACATTGTTTTCTTGTTAATCAAGTGCTTTGCATTCACCTTAAGGAGCTTTCTTGCTAGAATCAATTTGAGGATTCATGCTATAACAGTGGCTGTTTTACTGTGTATTTTATATTCTCATTTGCTGTTGGGTAAGCGGAATTGCAGCAATGGCACCCATCACTAGTAAGCCTGTTATTAGTATAAGGTGTTACTTGACATCCATCAACAGAGTGATGTTAGATATAAGTGGGGCCTAAATTTCTATCTTCATACATATGAGAGATATAGAACATAGCTTAATGATTCCTTACTAAGTTATTTACAGTAATCAGTTCAAAAGTGACATGTAATTTGACACAGGACCTAACTAGGGAGCATTTTTTTCTTATTTTCTTATTTCTTTCCGTATCACAGATGCTCCTTCTTACCTGCTCTCAGAGTGCACATCTCCATCCTATTGAGGATGAAAGACTAAGTACTGAAGACTGTCTAAAAAGCTGTTTTTGCATAAAGAACAGCATCACCTCACTGCTATCTCTGTTCAAATAGTGGTCAATGGATGGGATAAGGAAAAAAATGAAAGTGTGTGTGTGTATGTGTTTACATGTGTATTTGATGCTTAGTAGCATCTTAGTAGCATCTGATTATCTCAAAATTCAAATAGAAAACCCTCTCATTTTGTCCAAAAGGAAATACAGAGAAGCAGTACCTGGACACCACTTGAAAATTCTATCTAGAGGCTTTAACACTATGGTAAAGCTGCCAAACTTCATAAAGTTATTGAAGCTTAAATTTAGAAGGCTTACTCATTTGCATATGCCAATATATGTGAAAGGATAACACAAGAAGATATTAGGTAATTAGGAAGATAAGAGAGCAAAAGAGAAATTTGTTATTTATTATTGAGTATAGATTGAGACAGCTTGCTCCTAGCTAAAAAACACTTCTTCCAAATAGGTTCAGATATGTATTTTCCCAAACAATTTATTCTTTCTTTACTATTATCCCTAAGAATGTAAAAGCTAAAAGCTCTTGATCCCAAAGGCATCAATTATCTGAAAAGTCTTTGTTAAGTAGCATCTATATATGGACATCATAAAAGATGCTGTTAGAGATCAAAAAAACAAAAGGTAGGACATGTTCTCTGTCCTCTCTAAGATTATAGAACAAATCAAAGGACAAAGCTAGGTTGAACTAAATAAATACTAAAGATACAAAGATCTAAAGTTATAGTGCTATATCCAAATACAGTCTTTTAGATGAGAACTAAGGCTGGTTTAAGTTGTAGGCTTCAGAATGCTGGAGGAGACAATGCACCACGGGCCCTGAGGATGCACATTCTTGCTGAGAAAGCAACGAATGCAAGGCCTTGATCACTCTTTACCTGGTCCATTTTCCAGGTTTCTTTATTTTTTTGTTCTTTTTTTGTAGCGAGCAACAATGAGAGACGAAGCAACACCTCTTCCCCAAAACAGCCTTGCTTCCACTGACTACAAAAGCAGTGAATCTCCCAAGCTCTGGTTCTCTCTCCTGTAACACAGCCCACTGTATGTGCAGGCATCCATCGGGGCCCTTTATAGCCCCAATGTATAGTTGTCAGATAGAACACAGGACGTCCTGTTAAATTTAAATTTTGGATAAACAATGTATTTTTTTCATGTAAGTGTGTCTCAAATATTGCATGGCACATATGCACAATGAAAAAATATTTGTTCAACTAAAATTCAAATTTAACTGGGTATCCTGTATTTTTTATTGGTTAAATTTGGCAAGCCTATCTCCATGGTATATGGGGAACATGGGAACCAACAAAAACAAACACGAAGCTCTGGCTCCTGCTTTTCCTTTGCTGTGAGTAATAACGTCCTTTGTTGCTGACCCAGGAGTCCCATGTCTTTTCCGTGATACAGTAACAGGCTAACACGTTACCCTGTATATATGGGAAAATCTAGATTCTGCACAGTTCCTGACCCAGAGAAGGGGTGCTTTGTTTGGACTGTCCATTTTAGTAGTTTATAGCTAAGCAGAGAAAAGGCAGGTGGTTTTCTAGATAGGAAAACTGAGCCCAAATGGAGCATTTTTTGGAGAATAAAAAGAAAGTAAAATTGCACATTCAGGAAAAAACGAAGTTATAGAGGGACTTAAAGTTGTTGAGAAACAACTCTATGGGTCCCTTGCATTTCTTACAAGCAGAGTCACTGGTTTTTTGTTTTAACTAACTTTTCAAGGATGTTTATAGAGTGAACAGCCTTGAAAGACACAGTATACCCTTCCAGAGAAAAGGGCAAGTTTGTTTACTCTTCAGTGTAATAAAGATAATGTCTCCTTCTTGTGCAAAGTTCAAGCAGACTTACTGCACCTTGTAAAATATTCAAATTGCCTAAATTTGATATTCCTCTCATGTAACGCAACACACTGGATATGCAGGCGTTGTCTGGCCTTCTCCACCCTAAAGCAACTGGGTCTTGGGGAAATGATTTGAATGCTGATACTCTTGCTGCTGCTATCATTGCAAGCAATAAAAGGTCTATGTCTTGGATCCATGTGTCTTGTATCTTCTGCCAGCATGCATGAACTGTAGCAAGCTAACATGTTAGTTTGCAGGTCAAATAAAATACCACACTCTTCACAGCTCTTAAGATTGCAGAGGGTTTTAAAATTTTGAAGAATTTATACATGATGTGATAGTCACTAGAGGACTATTACATGCTTTGGCTTGAGGACTGACTGGAAGAAGACAATATTTTGACAGGATTCCCATGCTCTTTCTCACCTCAAGGACCTTCCCAAATACTGATTCTCTAGCTGGAACAATGTCACCCTGTCCTCTTCTTCCCAATACATAAAATGTACCCCCCTACACACTCATATATAATTTCTAAGCTGAATTCTTCTCCTTCAGGAACTGTCAACCATTCCAAGAAGCCTTCCATGGCCCCTTCAAGGTCTGCTCTTTTGTCCTTCCTGAATACTGCTAAAGTGCCTTGTACTTTTCACATCAGAGTCTGCATCACATTATGGTAATTTCCTTTTTACACGCCATTTCACCCACTAGACTTTAAGCTCCATAAAGGCAGGTTTTGAAGTTGCATTCTCAATGCTTAGGATAATAATTGGCATATAAAAAAGTCTCAGTAAATATTTGTTGAAAGAAGAGCTGTAGAAGGTACAGAAAAATTCCTTTGTGGTATATTTGGCTTAATTTTCAAAATTATTTTTGAGCACTAATTTAAAATTATGCAGTGCCATGAGAACTTAATGAGTGAGAAAAGACAAGGCCCCAATATTTTGGTTTCTCATTCTATTTCCAGAAAGCTTCTCCTTATTTAGTTGGCTCATTGTAAGGCTTGAAAGATGTCCTTTCTATTCTCAAGAATTACTTATAGTGGCTAATTTAAGTGCAAGTATTTTTTCCACTCAAGATGGAATTAAAATATAGTTATTAGAATAATTATGGGAAAGTAGGGGAAGAAGCCCATTGGAGATGGGTAAAGACAAAGAAATATAGGTTCTACGGACTGAACTGTGTCTTCCTCAAATTCATATTTTGACAAAGCCCTAGCCCCCAGTGCGTCTGTATTTAGAGAGTGAGTCTTTAGGTGGTAATTAAGGTTAAATGAAGTCATAAGCATGGGGCCCTAAATCGATAGTACTGTTGTCTTTATAAGAAGAGGAAGAGAGAGAGATCACTCTCTTTATCTCCACATGCATGCATGAGGAAAAGAACACATGAGGACATAGTGAGAAGGCGGCCATCTGCAAACCAGGAAGAGAGCTCTCACCTGAATCTGAATTGGCTAGAACGTTGATCTGGGACTTCTAGCCTCCAGAACTGTGAGAAAATAAATTTCTGTTGTTACAGTCATGCAGTCTGTGGTATTTTGTTATGGCAGCCTGAGAAAATTAATACAACAGACACCTTAGAAAATGCAGCTTGATATCTTTTAGTAGGGAACATGATAACAATACTGGCAGATATACTTGAATGAATTTGGCTATAATAAACAGGGTTTTTATGATTAAAGCAAAATGATTCCAACCAAGAATTTCTATCATTGCATCATTTAGAGTGGAACGGATGCGAGCTATCTACCAGAATGTGTTCTTCCTTTCTTCTTGGGCACAAGGCTGTGACTGCATCTCCCAGTCTCTGTTGTTGATAAATGTAGTCCACAAGTCCATGCTCCCTGTGATGAAATATAAATGGCAAAGACGTGTGCAAGAAGGACTCTTTGGCTCTGGACTTGTGCCCCCCTTCCCTCTAGCTGGAATGAAGACGACTAGTGATGACTCCCTGTGACTTCATGGCACAAGCCTCCCAGTGGCCTGAAACGTTAACCTGTAAGCCATTTGCACACACCCTCTGGACACCCTTATCAAATTCTGCCCCACAGACATTACTGATCCTGGGTGAAATGACGATTTTATAATACTTGGCAAGTGACTTCTTATCACCTATATTCACATTCTTAAAGTTGAATGGCAAAGTATCCTTAACTGCTGAGAAAAGTTCATCTTTACTCATAGGGTCTGAGGTTAATTCTACAGTCAAAGTGGTCATTCCCAAATGTACAATTTATCTGAAATCTAAATCTCATAAATGTTATGCTCCACTCCATAATATATTTTCTTCGGCTTAACATAAAATAATGTTTTCAATTACTACTGGATAAATTATTAATAATTTTCTTTTTCCAAACATCTTTAAATAAAATTGATCCAGATATGCCATAACAATCCTGGCTCTAGCTAGCCTTATTATTGAAATACTTGCAGTTCCCAACAACATATGTCATGCTATTTCACACTTTACACTTTCTATTCCTACTTGAAATATACTCTTCCTCTTTATCAGTATCACAGACTCCTACTTATTCTTCAAGGCTTGGAAACCATCACCTCCTTTGTGGAGTCTTCCTTTATTCTCTCCTGCTCCCACCTAAACAGAATTGGTGTCTTCCAAATCTAGGCACACATCACCCCTTTGTACACAGCTCTGCTATGTCATGATTTACGCTGGCAAATAGTCAGTACACAGATGTCTCCTTTTTAACTATGACTCTTTCCAAGACAAGTTCTGTCTCATTCATTTTGGAGTTTGGAATTTCCCAAAATATTCTAATACCCATTGAGGACCTCAATATTTCCAAATATACTTATTTATTTTGAATCAAAGATGTTGGGCTCCTCCTCCTCTTCTACTTTCTCCTCCTCCTTCTCCTCCTCTTCTTCCTCTTCCTTTTTCATTTTATTTTACTTCATAACTTGAAATTAATTTACATATTTATAAAGTTTTTTTATTTAAAAATTTATAGATTTATAAAGTTAAAAAAATGAGTATCTGCCAAATTGAAGAGCCCATACTTGGGGAATTTAAGAACATATAAAGGCATCCACTACTCAGTCAAAACATGTAAGGAACACACTCAACATTCTAGGGGTCAAAGTTTCATCCCCTTGAGATTCATTGCACAGTCCTGTTCAATATGGAATTCTAAAAATATAGAAAATATTTATTTTAATACGGCATCTACTGTAACAAAATTGTTTTAAAAAATAAAACTGGAAAGTAATTTTTCTATGCTAACTCATATATTTAAACTAGCATACTTAACGTACTTAAGCTAATTAGAAAGAAAAGTATTGTTGCGAGGAGAGTTATGCATTTCTGAAACTCTTATGCAAGATAGAGTATAGAACATAATATAAAGTATCTTGAAGAGTTTTCTTGTACATACTTACTGATAGACATTCTGTAATTACCCAAATATTTACAAAAAGAGGTTTCCTCTCTCTTTTTATGTTTCATAATAAAATGTTTAAAGGACAGAATTACTTATACATACATCCATCAATTTTGTTTTCTACACAGTATGTAGAACAGTCAGAGAAACACTATTCTTTGAGGACTTTGTATTATGAGATATTGATCCTGATTTTAGCAGGATTATCAATAAGGACCTGGTTAGGTTCAATAAGACATTTTAAAACCTCCTTTTTAAGCTGGATGACAAATTGCATGTATGGGTTTATTTTCCACCAACCGTTTTAGCAGCTCAAAAATAAAGCTGTGCCAGAGTGAATAATTTAAACTACATAGCTCTGGTTGACAAGTCTAGAATTTCACAAACATTCTTAGTAAATATTATGAAAACTAAATTTAAAGTTTACAGCAAGGGAAATCAAATATACATCCCAATTTATGTTCCCTACTTTTCAATAATAATACTCTAATATTTTATTAAATGTTTGTGCCAGGCACTGTGCTTAGTACTTCATATGCATTACTATATTTCATCAATTCTAAGAAACTTATTTTTCATATTTTAATATCTCTGAAATATAGCAGACATCTTACAATCACTGTTAGACAGACATCAGAAGTCAGCTATTACTGTCTGTACATGCATGAACTTGGCAGCTATTCCTAGTGGTATGACTAGATAATTGAAATCCCTCAGTCAACAAATCATCTAAGAACCATAGTTAAACTGGTAGTATATTTTTTGTTCTTACTACATAAAATAATGGTGCAATTTACAATACTCTCACTCATGGCCAAATTGCTTCCAGATTAATTTTTTGCTGAAAAATAGGATCTGTATTTCATCCTGATGGGCAGCAATCTCAATTGCTCATCATTTCTTAAAGGAAAAGTCCCATACCAAGCTTTCCAAAGCAAAGACTTTGGAAATATTTTGTCTCTGACTAGACATTTATATCCTTAAATATCACAATGTTATCTGATTTTGATCTCCCAAAATTATGTATAAATTTTAATTCAGTACATTAACCATCATAATTCAGTACATTAACCATCATAAATAGAGTATAGAGTGCAATAGCATAGAGTGCAAAAGGATTAAAAAAATGAATTTAGAGTCAGAAGGTCTTAATAGTAATAATAATAAGCCTTAAAATGCCATCAATAACATGTGCTATTGAAAGAGCCAAATGATTATTTTAAAATGCAAATTTTACAAAAGAAAGCAAACTACAAAGGTAGCATTAGTAATAAATCTGAGCAAAGGGCACATACAATCAATGACTCGTTAACAATGCAAAAAAGAAAGGTTTCTTTAAAATCATTTTTGCTACATGAACATATTGCTGGTAAACGTTGAGATAAAAATGGATTGAAAGAAAAACAATATGCTCTAGAAAGTTCAACAGAGGTGTGTGGAGTCCTTGAGAAGCAAAATAACATGAAGATAACAGGAAAGCTTGGTTTTGTTCTAACACTTAGTTATGAATCTTGAACATACACTTTAAGAATTTCAACAACAGAAAAAAAATTCAAGAATGATTTAAGCCAATACAGTGAATTCACGAGCACACTAATTTACATGAAATAGGTATTCCATATACTAGCTGACGAATGTCTGAAACAGTGGAAGGGTTGCAAGGAACAGTAATCTTGAAAAGAATACAAATACATTTGGCTACAAAATAACTTCACCTGTAAGATCTGCAAGTGGTAGCAACATTTTAAAATATGACAGGAGGAATGGAATGAAAGGAATTAGGATTGCCAAACAAACAAGATGGGAATAATCATTAACATGGCCAAACAAAAGGAAATTTTGTAAGTGAAATGGAATTTGTGAAAGCACAGAAACTTTGGAAAGCTCTATGTGAAGCTGATGTGCCTATTAATCTATAGACAATATCAAACTATTAATCAGACAATGAATCAATCTTCTCTGACATTGAGTTGTGAAATAAATTAATAATTATCTGCATATTAAGCACCAGCTGTTAGTATCTAATCCATATAGATATGAGAGCATTTTCCAGACAAAACTAATTCAATTTATCATTGCTAAAAAACAATGGAACTCATTGGTTAATTTCAAAAACACAAAATGATGATGCAGTGCGATGTGCAAATTTTGCTTTAGAACTACAAAATTGCTTAGATCCACCAAAAATGGAAAAAGCCAAGGACTCTATTTGAATGGATTTACTTATCTCTGAACATTACTTTCAATCTTGAAAAAAAATAATTGTGGTTATTTTACTATGCAGCAGTCTGTCTCAAGAGAGTGTCCGAAGCAACTTTAGTGCCTGTCCTACAACTTCCGTGACTTAAACACTATTAGCTACAATTCAGTAAGGACACAGGAAGTTTAATTTTTTTTAAATGACATAAATTACCATAAAATATGTTGAAAACTGACTCTCCTTCTTGGATCAATGTTATATCCTTCTGATTTTTCATTGTTAGTTATAGGAAATAACTTATCTAGCATCTCTTATTATTTATGAATACATTTAAATCACATTACATCTTGCTCACACATTTTATCAAAACATTAATTTGAAATTCAGATTGCATATAAATAAAACACATTTGTCATTCCGCAAAAATAAATATTAGCTTTCCCTATAAAACTAATGGACTGAAAGCAGAAATATCAAAATAATTAAGAATATTGTAAAAATATTACAGTTATGAGAGAGTGCTTATTAGAGGAGGTCTTATTCAAACTTAAAGGTGGCTAATCATGTTTGTCTCATTAATCCTAAAAAATCTTACAAAATGTAAGAAAAAATAACATTATGAGTTAACAGACTTAACAGACTACATGATCAGTGTGAAAAATTAAATATAAAACATTTATAAAATTGACTGTATGAAAACAATGAAGGCAGAATGTGACATAATGTTTACAGTTTTATGATCAGGCAAGAAGCAAAAACTTTTTGGACTACACTCTAAATTTATCTAAAAAATTTAAAAACTACTCTGAAAATGACAGCAAGATATAAACCCATATTTACGTATATATTGTCTCCAAAACCAAAACATTGTTTGCCTTTTTTTTAATTGATTTTCTATTACGGTGGGAAAAAATATATCTTATTAAATCAGAGCAATCAAAAATAGAGAAGAAAAATATTACAGAGTCACTATTTTAATGTGATTATTTCCTTTATAGAGAAGGCAAAATATTATTCAATATTAAATTCAGAGCAAAAAAATGGGTTTAGAAATATTCAAGTGTCATAACTTGTTTAAATTTCCATCACACAGTGAGAAATATTCCTCAAAGATATTCAGACTCATTTACCAAGTGACCTGGGCAATGCTTCCAAGAACTCATATGAATCCTGACGTTAAATTTAGCTTTTCAGAATTAAAATATAACTAAATTTACGCAATCAAAAAGTTAGAGAATTAAAAATATACCCTGTAACTTTTTACAGCTCTCAAATGATAAAAAATTTAAAGATCTCTATAGTTTTTAGATAATCTTCAGGTTAACTGAAATTAAAAGAATACTCTGTATGTTTATACTTGAGAAATGACTTTTAAATTCTAAAAACTCTTGCCCTTGATTGAATACTGAAGAAACCTAAAGCATAAAGTTTCTGTACAAAGTTATTGTACAATAAATGCTCTCACAGCCACCATTTTAAAGGAACAAAGGCCAAAAATGTCACCTGGTCTAGGAAGAATGTTTTTGCTAGATTGTGCTAGGTTGGTTGAGTTGTCAGAATAAGATAAATGGAGCTGAGCTGTACCATTAACCTGTGACATTTCTGACAGTGCAAGGCTATGTGCTATGAGAAGAGTAGACTATTTTTTTCTTTGCTATTCCTCAATTTATAATAGAAATAAGAAATGATAGATGAAATGTTTCAATGAATGACAGAAACAGATCAGAAGAAGCCTATCTTGAATAATAGATGCTTTCCATTATATGTAGAAGCATATCCCCAAATCAGAACATATTAATAAATATATCGTATAATTTTTGTCTGTTTTTAAAGGAGATAAACATCAAAATAGTCCTTACTCTTATCTAGCCTTTTAAGAACAATAAAATCCATCTTTCTTTATTGACACCTTGACTTATACTCCTATCAAAAAAAATTAATTAAAACTAAGTCATCATTTTTATGACATTAAATCCCATTCCATTCTTAAAATCACTATTAAGCTAAAATATACAAGCAATAGTAACATTTTTTGTTTTTAGGTTTACTAAAATTTCACAGAAACTTTAACATGTTTATAGGTTTTTATTTCTGAGTTTCCCACTGGCATGGGAAAAGTAAAATGGATAGATGATGGCTATATTTTGGAAAGATGAAACAGCAAGATACAATATAGACTAAATGCCAGTTAGTATTCATAATAAGAGTAAAAAAATCTAATAAAATCATGAATTAGTACTGATATTTACCCATAATTTGGGGATAAAATCTAATTACCTAATGTGACCCTGTATCTTACTTACACGTGTCAATAAAATGACATTTTTATGATCCTGAGTCCTTGCTCTGAAATGCAATGCATACACAAAAAAGTCAGTTTTCAAGGACCTAAATGTCACACATTTATTGACTCATAGGAACCAATATCTTTTATAAAGTCATATCATAACTAATACGAGCCAACAGAAACTGCTGTAGTAGTCACTGTGCTAAAGAATGATCATAGGAAGATGCAGAGAAACACAGAGCTTGTGCTCAATGTGCCCAAGTTTAGGAAGCAATGGGGAAATGGGGTCAATGCATATATCAATAACATAGTGCTAAAATGCTGGAGTGATCATAGGAATTATCAATTATTCATTCAACAACAATTTGCTGGATGTTTACTATATGCCAGGCACTGTTCTAATTACATTTAAAAGGAGATGGATAGATAGATGTTTAGATAGGAAGGTAGGTAGGTAGGTAGGTAGGTAGGCAGGTAGACAGGTAAATAGTTACAGAGATACAAATAATTCTCCCAAATATTTAAGAAAATATGATTATTAAGAATATGTAAGAAACTATGATTATTAATGCTATATTATAATATATATATCACAATCTTTAAATCATGTTGCATACATATGGATTCATCATGTGAAGTGAGGGATCTTTTTTAACAAGTACAGATTTGATCGTACTCTTATCCATTATTAAGCCATTTCTGTGATCTCTCAGTTCTCAAAACCATATGTTAAATTCTTTTTTATTGTACCTTTAAAATTTTACTTAGAATCTGAAGTGGCAAATTCACCTCCTTAGTTTTCCTATTTTATGAATCGTTCAATGATCTCACCCTTTTATATTTCAGGTTTGTGTTACCATCACTTTTCTAGATTTACCTGGTCATCACATTGAGAATTTTACTTATGGAATGTTAATGTACGATTTTAAGAATAATCATCAGTGTTAAAGTATAGAGACTGCTTATACTCTAACATAGCTATTTAACTTTCTATTTTATATCTCAGGAAAATCATGCTGCCTTTTCCCTTTTGGTCCCTAACAACACAGGATGGTGTTTGTTTCTTAAAACTTTCCCTTTTTTATCTTTGTCCCCCTCCCAGTTTTATTGAGGTATGAGTGACAAATAAAAATTATACATATTTAAGGTGTGAAACATGGTGATTTGATAGACATGTACATTGTGAATTGATTACCAGTTTGTGTTGATTAACATATCTGTCACCTCACATAGTTTAACTTTGTGTGTGTGTGTGTGTGTGTGTGTGTGTGTGTGTGTGTGTGGTAAGAACATTTAAGATCTACTCTCAGCAAATTTCAAGTATACCATACAGTATTATTAACTGTAGTCACCATGCTGGACATTAGATCCCCAGAACTTACTAATCTTACAATTGAAAGTCTATACCCTTTGACCAACCTCTCCCCATTTTCTCCACCACCACCCCAAGCCCTGGCAACCACCATTCTACTCTCTGTCTGTGATTTTGACTTTTTTACATTCCACATATAAGTGAGATGATAATGTCTGTCATTTTGTGTCTATCTTATTTTGCATAATGTCCTCCAGGCTCACCCATGTTGTTGCAAATAGCAGGAGTTACTTTTTAAGGCTTAAAATATTCCAGTGTGTGTGTGTCTCTCTCTCTCCATATACATATATATATATATACACACACACACATATACCTATCTGCTTTTTGTATTCCATTGTGTGTGTGTGCATATACATATATATCACATTTTCTTTATCCATTCTTTCGTTGTCAGACATTTAGGTTGTTGCCATATCTTGGATATTGTGAATGATGCTGCAACGAACATGGGTGTGCAGCACCCAAACATCAGGATATCTTTTCGAGATCCTGATTTCATTTCCTTTGGATATACACTCAGAAGTGGGATTGCCGGATCATATGGTAGTTCTATTTTTATTATTATGTAACGGCTATACCAATTTACACTCCCACCAAGAGTGTACAAGGGTTCTCTTTTCTCTACATCCTTGCCAGGACTTGTTCTGTCTTGCCTTTTGATAAAAGCCATTCTAACAGTTGTGAGATGCTATTTCACTGTGGTTTTGATTTGCATTTCCCTGGTGATTAGTGATGTTGAGCATCTTTTCATATATCTGTTTGCCATTTGTATATCTTCTTTGGAAAAATGTCTAATCAGGTCTTTTGCCTATTTCTTAATCAGGTTGTTTTTTTGTTACTGAGTTGTAACAACGTCTTACATATTTTGGATATTCAACCCCTTATCAGATATATGGTTTGTAAATATTTCTTCCATTCCTTAGGTTGCCTTTTATTTTTGTTTCCTTTGTTATGCAGAAGCTTTTTAGTTTGATGTAGTTTCACTTATTTATTTTTGCTTTTGTTGCCTGTGCTTTTGCTGTCATACCCAAAAATTCATTGCTAAGACTAATGTCAAAGAGCTTTTTCCCTATGTTTTCTTCTAGGAGTTTTACAGTTTCAGGTCTTACATTTAAGTCTTTAATCCATTTGGAGTTAATTATTGTTTAGGGTGTAACATAAGGGTCAATTTCATTCTTTTGTGTATGAATATTGAGTTTTCCCAACATCATTTATTGAAGAGACTATCCTTTCCCTGTTGCATATTTGTGGTCCTCTTGTCAAAGTTTAGTTGACCTATGTGGGGGTTGATTTCTGGGCTGTCAGTTCTGTTCCATTAGTCTGTCTATCTGTTTTATGCCAGTACCACACTTTTGATTACTATAGCTTTGTAGTACATTTTGAATTCAGGCAGTGTGATGCCTGCAACTTTGTTCCTCTTTCTCAAGATTGCTTTGTCTATTTGGGGTCCTTTGTGGCCCCAGATGAATTTTAGGATTGTTTTCTCTATTTCTGTGAAAAAACGTCATTGAAATTTTGATAGGGATTGCACTGAATCTGTAGATCACTTTGGGTAGTATGGACATTTTAACAATATTAATTCTTCCAATCTATGAACATGGGATATCGTTCCATTTATTTGTGTCTTCTTCAATTTCTTTCACCAATGTCGTACAGTTTTTAGTATACAGATCTTTTACCTTCTCGGTTAAATTTGTTCCAAAGTGTTTTATTATTTTAATGCTAGTGTAAATGGGATTGTTTTCCCAATTTCATATTCAGAGTTCATTGTTAATGTATAGAAACATTACTGATTTTTTATGTTGATTTGCAGCCTGCAACTTTACTGAATTCATTAGTTTTAACTGTTTTTTTTATGGAGCCTTTTGGGTTTTCTATATATAAGATCATGTCACCTGCAATCAGAGACATAGAGGAAAAAGCATTTAGCTTTCACCACTGAGTACGATGTTAGTTGTGGGCTTGTCATGCATGGCCTTTATTATGTTGAGGTACATTTCTCCTGTACCTAATTTATTGGGTTTTTATCATGAAAGTTTGTTGAATTTTGTCAAATGCTTTTTCTACGTCTGAGATGATCATATGTAAATCAAATAACAAGGACAATAAATAGTGAAAGTTGGGCAGAGATAATAGTTAAAAAAATAGTTTAAAAACAAAGATTAAATATCAAACTAAGTAGCATGCAATGCAACAAGCACTATGAGGCATAAAGGAGTTTGGTTTGATAAAAGACGTAATTGTATAATGAACGTATAACATACAGGTGAAACCAACGTCTATGAAAACCTACATTCTAAATAAAGTGAAATACTGGCATCTTTCCCTCTAAAACTAGGAGAAAGTCAAAGATGTTAGCTCTTACTATTTCTACTTAACATTGTACTGGAGGTGATAGTTAGTGTAATAAAGGAAGAAAAAAGAAATAAAAGGCATAATGTATTCAAAGGGAGAACTAATACTTCTCTTTTAGCAAACAATGTTAGTATCAATATATAAAAATCCAAGGACTATATAAGACAACAGCTAGAACTAATAAGTTAATTTAGTAAGATTGTAAGGTTCAAAATCAACATACACAAATAGATCATATGTCTATATATTATTATAAAAGAATTAAAAATAAAATAATTATGCTTATATTTGATATTAATCATACAAATCAATCTTTCAGAATTCATAATGCATCATAGCACACAAGTGTTTGTACACACACACACAAACACACACAGACATACATGAATATTCATGTGTGTTCATTATTTGTCAGTTCTAGTTTGGTATTTCTATTATATATTTAAACAAAACATCTTGGAACTAATACAAAGGGAACACATAAGGAAATAATTTTAGCTAATTTTCTAATTCATTATAACTTTTACTATTATTCATATCACCTTATTAGACCATGACAGCAGAGCAGTTATATAAAGAAACTTTTTTTAAAAAAATCTAAAACTCAACTTCTTTCTACTTTCGTGTCCAAATCATCAAAATAAAAAAAAATTTTGCACATATAGTACTATAGTACATATATAGTACTATAATAACAAAGGAAATTTATTGAAGTCTTCTAAGCAAATCATAAGATTTCTTTATTTCTTATTTTCCTCCTAAATAAGCAATGTTTGTTAAAGGATGAAATGATGTCTACTAAACATCTTCCCTTTACATCTTTACTTATAATGCACTTTCATCAATATGTAGGAGTTAATATGACACAGGAAAGTTATAGGCACAACTTTTTTGAACAAAACATGATTATATTCGTAAATTACACCTATTCTTCCTTTTCCTTGATTTTATTTGATATTTAACTTAGTTATGCTCTAATCAATAAATCATAATCCTGTTTTCTCTCCAAATTATTTATTGGCAATAATGACAAATGAAAGTGACTTGCCTGTGACTTTTACTGCTCAACATAAATAGATACATACATATTAAATTGATACTTACTTGTAGAGTATTTTTAGGGAAATGTAAACAGCAATTCAGTATAAAAATAAGAATAGGATGCTCTACTTTAAACCATTAATTCCTGGTAATTCAAATATTTAATATCCAGGATACGCCATCAAAAATGCTGATGAAAAGTGAAAAATATACTAATATCTTTAATATCACATATTTTTAATAATATATTGATAAATTTAATACTTTTGAAATATCATTAATTTCATTTATGAAAAAGAATTTTTCAAAAAATATAAAATATACTTTTGATATTATTTTGATATATGATAATTTTTGATCTATAAATAGTATTTATAAAATGCATAGAAATATTAAATTATTATATCAATTTCTCAGAATCAAAGAAGTAAAAAATATTTTATGCCCATTTTAATGTTAAAACATTTTCTAGAAAAATCAAAGCAATATATAATTGGTTTTCATGGAGATCACTGTAAAATTTGAGGTGCTTTATGAAATATAACAAAATTATTTTACTTGAGATCAGTTATTAACAATTCAGAATGTAGACATACCTTAATTCTCTATTTCTGAATTGCTGAACTTAAAAATGAAAATATCACACAACAAATAAAATATAAGAAAATTCATGTTATATACATATCTTTCTTCCTATGATATACATTTATATCTTAGGTCACACTGAAATAATTAATTGAAATTTTAGGAAAGAATTAAATAATCAAAACATGGGAAAAGAAAATTAAACCTCAGAGAATAATTGCCAAATAAATTCAAAAGGGCTGAACAACAGCAGAACTTTTCAGAATCAACGCAATATTTATCACCAATTTGAAAAATGCCTGGACCAGTGTAGTAATGAATACTCAATGAATGAATCAATCAATCAAAACATGCAATTGCATCTTTTTCATTGAAACTGATAAAAATCACTCTTCATTCATTCATTATCCAACGGATATTCACTGAATGCCTTTCATGTGCCAGAAATACTAGAATGTGACCTCATGGAGCTTATAGTCTAGTATAAATTTTAATGACACAATTTTAAACAAGGAAATTGTTTGATTTGACTATATAAGCTTTTAAAGACATTACCAAAATTATCTCAATCCTGAGGCTATTTAAATTATTAATGGAAAATCTCTTTGGTTCTGCTCTCACATTTCATGAAACAGTTTTATTAAAAGTCTTTACATGCATTTTAGACATTAATAGCTTTCTCATTGTATAGCCACATTTTTAGTCACATAACAGTTTCCTGGAGCATATTATCTACTTCCATCTAAGTAATTTAAAATACAGCAATTTTTGAAATAAATTTTGATACTGTCATGGCAAAGTTTATCCTAAGCCACACCTACTTATCCATATATCATAGTACAATGCAGTGTTTTCTTCATTCATTCCTCATTTATATATAAGTAATCTCAACAATACAACCATTTAACAGTTTAGTTCTTTAAATTACTTTAAATGGCTGTTTGCAACAACATTAAACTTACAGTGGTGAGGTCATACACCCAGATATATTTATCAAGTTAATGCAAAATTTCTTTGCCTCTTTTTTTTATGGAACTCTTTCGGTTGACTTTTATAAGCATACACGCCTAGCAGTGATTCAAGTTGTATTAGATTAATGTGTCTTTTCCCAATGGGACTTTGTTTCAAGACTGTCTGATATTATAAGAGAATTTGAGATTACTCCCTCTATTCCAAAGATAATTTTGGTAAAATTCACCTTATTTTCATCTGTATTTACTTTTCTAATAATACTTACAGGCTGAGAACTGGGCCACACAAAATGGGAATCACCAGGCAAGGAGATATATTGAATTTACCTCAAACATTGTAGATGAATATCTTTAAAAAGTGTTTTTTTTTTTTTTTTGTGAGGAGATCAGCCCTGAGCTAACATCCGCCAATCCTCCTCTTTTTTTTTTTTTTTTGCTGAGGAAGACAGCCCTGGGCTAACATCGGTGCCCATCTTCCTCCACTTTATATGGGACGCCGCCACAGCATGGCTTACCAAGCAGTGTGTCGGTGCGCGCCCGGGATCCGAACCAGCGAACCCCGGGCCGCCGCAGCGGAGCGCGCGCACCTAACCGCTTGCGCCACCGGGCCGGCCCCTAAAAAGTGTTTTTTAATCTTTCCAATCTCAAGGATTTGAAAATCTAAACTTGAACTGATATACTAGTTCATGTCCTGCCATCCCGTGATTTAAGAGAATGAAATTTAAAGAGGATGGGATGTTTATTTGATTTGACCTTTGATCTTTTGATTTTCAAAAACCTTTGAAATATAAATATAACTTTAGCAAAATCTTTCATTTTAATATGGCATGTGCATACATTATTTAAGATAAGTAACTGCCTCACATATTTGTTTTGACAATAAAATGAGAAAATGTTTTTAAAGCATCAATAACACATAAGGCATCAGGACACATTAGTTCTTTTCCCTTTCAAAGAAAATAAAATACAAATTGTCACAAGAACTCATGAAGAAAATAAGCATTCTATCTGTCCTGCGTCATTGTTTTTGACAAAAGAATTACCTTTCTTTAGTCCCCAGCCAAGCAAATAAGCACCTTAAAAGGAACAAATGAACGTTCCGCAAATGGATTATTTTCTCTGACAAACTGGACATCGTGCTGGAAGAATGTGTATTATTTGATCCACAACTTGTTGATATGTCCTACCTTTCACACCAAATTGAAAGAATCAGAAGGGAAGCAAACATCACGTGGCTCTGATGGCTCGTGAGACCTTCTGGGTTAAATCTGAGGCTCAGGAGATTGGGAACCATGAACAGGACACGATCTATTTTCCAATGAAGCACCCTCACTCAGGAGAGCAGTGGTGTTCACTACTCTCACCTGAAGAGCCGCCAAGCGGTTTACCAGAGCATGATGAACGCATGAGTAATTAGTGTTGTAGTATCCTAGTTTTCTAAAGCCTCTTTATTTTGAGCCTTTTGTCAAAACAGGTAAATTTACTTTGCTTCCCTTCTCTCAAGCACAGATTTAGATGTATTAAAGCCTTTTGTCAGTGACAACACCAGATTTTGGACGAACTGCTGCCATCTTTTGTTCCCCACAATGTCATGTTTAAAATTGGACAAAGTGAACAAGAAAATTCCATGGCTCAGCAGGGTCGGGAAAGTTACAGGGAACCGCAAAGTGCTTTTTCTTGTATCCTAAAGGTACAATTATGTAATTTCTCTGATAACTTTAAAAACTAGCCTTCATCAAATATTATTTAGAGTATAATATGGGGGTTATAAATAAACTGTTGCCTCTTTAAGCAATCCAAAAGGACATAGAAGACAGATGGAGAGCTGAATGTGGCCTATTGTTTTATATAGCTATGGTTTGAAAAAATCCCCACTCACGAGAAAAAGCCTCTGCTCCATGGCAGCTGTTGAATAGAGTGGGCTGATAGCATCTTGCTAGAGAAACAAAGAACCCAGCAGCACAACAATGTGAGCTCAGCTCTATAGTTTTCTTCAGATGAAGGACTTGAAACTTTGATTTTAAAGATAGAGTGCATAAAATAATATCATCAAGACTTTTTATTTTGCTACTGATTTCCAACGAGGCTGCAGCCATCAGTTTCAAATACTCGAGCATCCTTAGGCTCTGCTGGCTGCATTTTCACCTCTGCCATGTGGCATGTGAATGTGGCTTGTTTAGTTAGTTTTGTGACATAATTAATAGGCATTGTCAGAGACTCTCATTTCTGATCATGGGAGGTTGGCAACCCTTTGTTGCTTTCATTCCAGGCTCTGAGAAATTGGCCAGATGGTACATCCTACAGAACTGCAATGTGGAAGATATCCTTTTTAGGACACTTTCAAATGCTTTTTGGCCAACTTCATGACTCCTGCAGAAATTTAATTAGTTACAATTTTACTTAATTTTCTATAGGTACCTAGATTTTTTCTGGACTCCCTCTAAAATTTCATTGAGGTAAAAATGATGACTGTAAATAATTTAATTTTTTCTCCTATATTTGGCTTAGGGAGGCGGCAACAGAATACTGGAAAAAGTGTTTTCACTATACATAAATTCCAGTCCCAGCTCTGCCACAAACAGACTTCTTAAGCCCAGGGATGCATTTTACTCAGTCTGGGTCTCAGTTGCATCATCTCTGTGATGAGGCCCTGGGCTGAATAATCCCATCCTTTCTCACTGGAAAAGTCAGTGGTTCTTTGGGTCTTCGTATGTGTAATCAATCACAAATTTTATGCTGCTTGAAGTAGACTCTTGCTTAGCTTTCACAAATTAAAAAATGTATGGTTTTGAATATTTGTGAGAGTCCTTGAAGTTCTATGACAAGTAGTGATTTTTAATTTTGCTGAGGGACAAATTTTATTTGCGCACACTGCAAGGCTACAGGCAGGAAAGAGTCAGATTTATTGTAACAAAATCTAGCCCTCCACCCACCGTTTGTATCTCAATGAAGTCTCATGTTATCTTCTTGTTATCAGTCTCAGTAAGATTCCAAAGGGGTCACTTATTTTTTTTCTTTTTTGGGTATATCTTTTTTCTTTTTATGGAGAAAATTTATAAGGTAATATATTCTCTTACTTTGAAAAATTAGTCTGTTATATAAAACTTGAATCATATATTGAAATTAACTAAACATAGCTCATAAGGGAAACCAAAAACATAAGGACATTTGAAAAAGTCCCATATACCTCCATACTTTCAATTTATATCAGTATTCCCTAACTTCTCCATCTTAAGTACCCACAGATTCCAAAAGCTTTTATGCTTTATGTAAATCAATATATGCATATACTGTTTAAAATATATTTGTGTTTATTCTCTAAAATAACAGAATTACATATAAAACTGCTTAATAAGCGATATAAATTATAGTACAAATTATCCTAATAATTTCAGGTTAAAAGATTCAGGTAAAGGTTATTTTGTTTGTATAATCATATTAACATTTATTGGGAAAAACAGATATTCTAACACTCTGCTTTGTAAAGCATTTCTCTATCTCTAGGTCTTGAACTGGCTTTAATTTGCAATGGTCTTAACTATCACAGGCCACTTTTAGGACAAAACAATAGTTAAAAAGATTTTTACTTTCCATTTGATTTGACTGAGGGCTTGAGGGGGGTGTAAAAGGGACATATTATCAAGTTGGAAGATTAGTCTCTAGCCAGCAGGAGCGGGAGTAGCAGAGGGATTCATGGCACTTTGCCTGCAGGCGGACGGGCCACCAGCTTGACGCAGACGTTTCAGTACATAATCTGGAGCAGACAGGCAGCCCTCTTTTAAGAAACGGGGACTTAATCAAGGTAACCAACTGAAATTAACAATGGTTTTAACAGCCACGTTCAGTTGTATCTCAGTGTCATTTGCTCCTTCTAGAGAACAAAGGAAAATAAAATAAACCATGCATGGTACGTGTATGTAAAAGATTGCAACAAAAGCACAAGACACTCCCATCATTTCTTCAGAAAATGAAAGTAAAGTTACAGAGCCCTTAAAACCATTATAATTTTTAAATCCTGCATATGTCAGTAACTTCCTGGTCTATGTGTGATTCCCGATGGACAAGTATAGCTTCCCAATACAAAGCAGAAATTATTGTTTACAACTCCTTATTTATAAAATGAAAGATTTCTAAATCTAAAAATATGAAAAACACTCATCAATGAAAGAAAATGTATTATTATAAATGCTCGACATCAGAGTATTGACAGGTTAAATCACTATTATAAAAATCAAACTAGAATATAAAATAGCTCCAAACAATATTATGAGGAAAATTTTTCATCAATTATGTTGCTATAATTTATGACATCAGGCTACCTGGAACATTTAAAATTAAAATCATCACGGTAGAATGTGAGTGGAATTATAAATTCTATATGATGTAGACAAATGTTTGAAAAGGAAAACTGAAACATCAGAATGATAATACACTTTGTTCAGATAAACATATATTTTAGATTTTGTTGTAAGTTCTTTATTTTCTAACTAGCAAAAAAAGCACATTTTCTTTTCTTTTCTCATTTTATGGGTAATGCTTGAAAGCAAAGAAGATAGGTGATAAAATAGCCAAAGATAAGATATAATTAGGGAAAACTGTGAAGGTTTCATGAATTAGAAAAGAGTAGTTTGAATCTGAACAGTAAATAAAGAAGAAATGGAAAGTTAACATTATTTAAAAGAATTTTCCACATTTTAAAAAACATTGGTTGTTACACAATGTGAAATACATTTGAAATTTCTTCACTGACTCTTAGTAAATTCACAGGAAATTACTCTTGCCATATGAAAGGGTTCACATTTTATGAATATAGTTATGCTAAAAATATCTTGAGTGAAATTTTTGGTAATGCTTCTTAATATGAATTGCATTGCCTGACATATAATAAAAACAAGTATACGATCTTGAACAGACAAATGGGTTCTCTGATGGTAATACTACTATCACAAATTTGCACCAGCTTAAATGAGTTTTTATCTAAAGGCCTGAGATATCATTGATGATAAAAGTTTTATGGGGTTTATGACAAATATTTCCATTTACACATTGTAAAGAAGAAAGTGAAGCATAGGAATGACTTAAAATTGCTAGCATGTCCTCTACGGTGTCCCACAAATAGACTGGTTTATCAATCTTTTACCAATAGAATTTAAATTAAATTTAAAAAAAAAACAAGATTTTCTTATCATTCCATTTTATAACTAGTCTCTAACATGTAAGGAGAGAAATGAAAATTTGATGAAACCATAAACAAAATCAAGCGTGACTTTTTCTGTATAGAGTGCACCTTTAGCGTCAGCCTTCAGTGTCTCTGACCACTGAATGCTCTACTCAGGGTTAAAAAAAAAAAGAAAAAGTATTCAAATTGATAGTACATGTTCTATCAGGGAAAAAAAAAGCTACAGTTTCACACTTATCCATAAGCTAATTATATTAGAATGTATGCTATCTTGTAAAATGAAACATATGCTGTAAAATTTTTTTTAATTTACATGTTTCATCCAAAAATTATAGATTAATTTCCCTATCTCATTTTCAGCTCTGTACCTTGGGGAGATAATCAGAAATAAAATTAATTATGCTTAAAGGATAGTAGAAGGCCATGGGAGAGATAATGCATATACATATAAAATATAATAGTAGACATCATTCTATCATTAAAACTTTAATAAATGATATAGACAATGAATTGTTTCATAAGATCATGAGAACATTAAAAGCCAAGATTATCAAAGATGAGATCAGCCGTAACTAAGTAGATTATTCAACAACTCATTTTACTGATGCTGCTAAGGTTATCCTTAAATCAAGACGGTCTAAAATGATCATCACTTGCTATGATTTATTGGGTCCTAAGAGAAGACTTTTTGTCCAAATTAATACAATGATGCCTCATACATCTTTAGTAGAAGACCAAAAAAACTTTTCCACAGTAAGAGTTAAATTTAAATGCTAAACAAAAGTAGTGATCCTGGTAATACAGTAACTTAAATTCACAGTCATATATATGTGTTTAACATCATATTCACTCCTAAATGCAGGTTTTGACCTGGGTATTGGAGAACCACACAGCAGCACAGAATGGGAAAAGAAAGGAAGTTGGTTTGAGGATCTAATTTTGTTAGCTAACAACACGGCCAAAGGCAAGTTTTGATTTCGAATAACATAAGGTCTCAATGAATAGTACGGGGAAAAATAGTTATTGTACGGGGAAAAATAGTTATTGATAAGAAAAAAAAGTAACTTTGAATCTCTACCTTTTTCATCTTCCACCAAAATTCAAAATGAAAAGTAAAAAAGAAGAAAAAGAGTACTAACAAAGCATCAAGAGGTTTTTGGCTTTTTTTTTTTTTTACATATTAGAGTGGGGTAAAAAAAAGTAAATATGGCTCTAAAGCCAAAAATTATAAAGGAAACAGTTGGATACATTTCACCTAACAAAAATACAAAATTTCTCTCTGAAATAACACTATAAAAATACCCCACAAACTAGAAAAAGATCTGTAAGCTATGTAACTGACAAATGCTTATATTATTGATAATTTAAAAGCTGTAGCAATTGAGAAGTAGAACAAGTCTTGTCTGAAAAGGGTGTTCAGTGTCCCCAAACTGATCCTAAGAAAACAATTCACGTGTGAATATGAATTTCCATGGGAAGCACTGGAAGCGATGGCAGGAGGGGGAAAGTGAACAGGGAAGGGAAGACAGCTAATAAAGGGAGTATTCTCAGAGCAGCTACCACCGTGGACGACAAGAGCTTAATCCTACAGGGAAACTTTGGAAATGGTGTAGAACACAGACCTCAGAGTTAGGCGTGAGCCAGTGCAACTCCTGCGAGCCGTCAGTGCAAAGCTGCCCTAAAGAGTGTTAATTCTCCGAGACTTGTGTCCACTACGTTGGAGGTCAGAGTGGACTCTGTGGCTTTGGAGAACACCCTCAAAGAGACAGATGCAGATACTGGCAGCTGGAAGTTGGCTGGCACTCACTGGCATGGTTATTCTCAAGAGAAATGGCAGAGCTTCTATGGCCTCTTCTACAAGAAGCAAACGATAGTAATTCTACTGGTATAATGAACTGGTAGTTTACATTAAAAATATACAAATGTTTGATAGTCATGAAAAATAAAGATCAATTTCATTAGTAATCAAGCAATGCAAATTTTAAAATATTTGGATTTTGCATAGTAAAATTATATGTTTATGAAGTCAAGTCATTATGCTGTACATCTTAAACTTATACAGTGCCGTATGTCAATTATATCTCAATAAAACTGGAAAAATTTTTAAAAATAAAATAATATTTTTAAAAGATTGATTTTTTATAATGTGAGAAAAATAATCCCTCATACGTTGATGGGCATGCAACTGGTAAAGATTTATAGAAAATTATAAGCCACTATGTTCCAGTGTTTGATGTACATTGACCCAACCGTTCCACTTCTAGACCATCCTATTTATTATTGCAACTCTACCTTTTGACACTTCAATCACCCTTCCATGCTTTCTTTTTCTCCATAGTACATAGCACCATTTATTTATTAAATATCATTGTTTATCTATTTTTATTGTTTGTTACCTTCACTAGACTATATGTCACAGGAGGGCAGGGACTTCTGTCTGCTTTATTCATTGCCACCTAGACTCGAGAAGAGTGGCTTGAAATTAAGAGATAGTCAATAAAATTTGATGAATGATTTTCCATGAATATATCATTAGACAAAAATAGAAAAATTGATCACAAATATACTTAAATAAAGTATATCTTGATGTTATTTGTAATAGTGAAAAAACAAAAATAACATAATGAACCAAAGAAGGTGTTGTTTATATAATATACACTTTTATTACACAACTTAAAAATGATAGCATGCATATATATTTTTGACATGGAAAACTGGGCATGATACATCGTTAAATCAACAACGAAGTTTACCAAACAGCATATTCAGTATGACTCAATTTTGGATAAATATATGTTTTTAGACAAAACCTAAATCTGAAATAATATGCAGAGAAATACTAACTCTGGTTCTCTCTGCCTGACAGAATTCAAAAGTTGATTCACTATTCACAGGTGATTTTCAATATTTTTTACTATGAATTTTATATAGTATATGCTTTAAATCATAATGAATTATAATGCTATTTTTATTGTGAAAACATGCTGAATCTAATCTATAAAGCCTATAGTAGTTAAAAGGCCGTATCCTTAATTTTTACAATGTAGTGAATTGACTGAATATCAGAGACAAACATTCAAAAATAACCAAAACGTGTATATACTATCTTATGATACTAACTTGCAGATTCTTTATGTACCCTAGACTTGTACGTTAGAGTTGCTGAACTGATGGCATGAGGTCTAAACTAGTTTTACTAAAAAAACCTCTCTAATGAGATATATTTAGGTGCGTTTTGCAGGAAAAAAAAACAACTAAAATTAAAGTTGTTTTCTTTTACCTTTTCAGGGATGTGATAGAACTATTAAACCAAAATGTAACTTTTCACTTCAGTTAGTGTCTTGATTCATCTCAATGTCAATTTCTTACATTAATATTTTGGATGCAATAGAGAAAATAAAATCCCAAGAGAAAAAGATTTCCATTTCTTGTTTGTCTATCAAGATCAAAAATGTATAAAACTACTATAACCATATTTTAGTAATGCCTAAAGCATCAAACAAGAGACTTTAGGTATTCACTTAAAACAGCTGGCAGAATTGTTTAATTTCCTATTTCAGTTTTAACAGCATATCCATAACTGATGTTGCTGTAACACTGCAAGCTAGTTTTTTTTTTGGTGAGGAAGATGAGCCCTGAGCTAACATCTGTTGCCAATCCTCCTCTTTTTGTTGAGGAAGATTGGTCCGGGGCCAACATCCCTGCCCGTCTTCCTCTACTTTATATGTGGGACGCCTGCCACAGCATAGCTTGATAAGCGGCCTGCAGGTCTGCGCCCGGGATCCAAACTCACAAACCCAGGCCACCAAAGTGGAGGGCGTGAACCTAACCATTATGCCACCAGGCGAGCCCTACGAACTAGTTTTTTTTAAAGAGCAGAAATTATGCTATTCTTCATGTCAATGTAGTTTCCTAATCCCTGATCATATTTTAACAGCATAAATTTAAAACAAAAACATTTTTAAGACCAAGTAGTGACACAAAGCTAGAACTTAATTTAGAGTACACCTTTTTCTCTAGTTATTAAGTAACACTTGTTATTTCATATTTTCTAAGATGACCTATTTGGTGGCAATCACAAAAGCTATATAGATGTGTATCTTAAAATATTACAAGATTAGATTTCATTAGGTGTTGGTTGCAGTAACTACATATTACAACTCCTCAGGACTATGCATAGAACCAGCAAGAACAGCCTCTGCCTAATGCCCTATGCTTAGAGGACCTGCATATCATAAACTTACAACGATAAATGCATTAAAGAATGCACGGATGTCCTGGTCATTGGGATCGTCAAGTCACAAATCCACTTTTATGACTAACACCATTTACCCCAGGGAAACATTTCACATCCCTTTCCCTATGTCCTCAGAAATAACAGGTGACTCCATCTAAATGCCATAAGGTTTGTGGTATGTACTCCTGTGTCAACACTGGACACACACATATTTCAAAGAGAGGAGACAAGGGCCGGCCCTGTGGCCTAGCAGTTAAGTGTGCGCGTTCCACTACTGGCGGCCCGGGTTCGGATCCCAGGCGTACACCGACGCACCACTTCTCTGGCCATGCTGAGGCCGCATCCCACATATAGCAACTAGAAGGATGTGCAACTATGATGTACAAGTATCTACTGGGGCTTTGGGGAAAAAAAAAAAGGAGGAGGGGGCCGGCCCGGTGGCGCAAGCGGTTAAGTGCGCGCGCTCCGCTGCGGCGGCCCGGGGTTTGCTGGTTCGGATCCCGGGCGCGCACCGACGCACTGCTTGGTAAGCCATGCTGTGGCGGCGTCCCATATAAAGTGGAGGAAGATGGGCACCGATGTTAGCCCAGGGCCGTCTTCCTCAGCAAAAAAGGAGGAGGATTGGCGGATGTTAGCTCAGGGCTGATCTCCTCACAAAAAAAAAAAAAGGAGGAGGATTGGCAACAGATGTTAGCTCAGAGCCAGTCTTCCTCAGCAAAAAAGAGGAGGATTAGCATGGATGTTAGCTCAGGGCTGATCTTCCTCATAAAAAAAAAGAAAAAGAAAAAGAGAGGAGACGATTTGAGGAGTGGAAGTACTTAACTAAGAGAGGAGACGAATTAACTGTCAGATTCTTCCTCTCAGATAGGACAAATGCAATAGAGGTTTTTTTCAGCTTTATTGAGGTATAATTGACAGATAAAAATTTTTATGTTTCAGTTATAAAATTGATGTTTTGATATACGTATACATTGTAAAACCATCGCCACAATCAATGCTTAGGATTTACCCTCTTAGCAAATTTCAAGTATACAATACAGTATTGTTACCAATAGTCACCATGCTGTACCTTACATCTACAGAACTTATTTATCTTGCATAACTGAAACTTTGTACTCTTTGATCAACATCTCCCCACTGCCCCTAACTCCCAGCCCATAACAACCACCATTCTATTCTCTGCTTCTATGAATTTGACTATTTTAGATTCCACATATAAGTGAGATCATGCAGTATTTGTCTTTCTGTGCCTGGCTTATTGCACTTAGCATAATGTCCTCCAGGTTGATCCATGTTGTTACAAATGGCAGGATTTCCTTTTTCTCTACAGGCTGAATAATATTTCATTGTACATATATACCACATTTTCTTCATTCATCTGTTGATGGCTATTTAGGTTGTTTCCATATCTTAGCTATTGTGAATAATGCCGCAATGCACATGTGAGTCTAGATATCTCTTTGAGATACTGACTTCATTTCCTTTGGATATGTACCCAGAAGGGGGATTTCTGGATCATATGATAGTTCTATTATTAATTTTTTGAGGAATTTCCATATTGCTTTCCATAATGGCTGTACCAATTTACATTTCCATCAATAGTGTACAAGGGTTTCCTTTTCTCAACATCCTCACCAACACTTGTTATCTTTTGTCTTTTGGATAATAGCCATTATAACAGGTATGAGGTGATATCCAATTGTGGTTTTGATTTGCATTCCCTGACGATTAGTGATGTTGAGCACTTTTTCACATATCTGTTGGCCATTGTTATGTTTTCTTTTGAAAAATGTCTATTCAGGCCCTTTGCCTATTTTTTCATTGGGTCGTTTGATTTTTTTGCCATTGAGTTGTAGAAGTTCTTTATATATTTTGGATATTAACCTCTTATCAGATATATGGTTTGCAAATATTTTCTCCCATTCTGTAGGTTGCCTGTTCACTCTGTTGATTGTCTCGTTTGCTGTGTAGAAGCTTTTTAGTTTGATGGAGTCCCACTTGTTTATTTTTGCTTTTATTGCCTGTGCTTTTGGTGTCATATCCAAAAGATCATTGCCAAGACCAACATCAAGAAGCTTTTTAACTATGTTTTCTTCTATTAGTTTTATAGTTTAAGGTCTTATGTTTAAGTCTTTAACCCATTTTGAGTTGACTTTTGTATATGGGAGGGATAAGAGTCCAATTTCATTCTTCTGCATGTGGCTGTCCAGTTTTCCCGGCACTATTTATTGAAGAGACTAACATTTCCCCATTGTCAAAGAAGAAGAAGAAAGGAGAAAAGAAAATTACTGGCCAATATCCCTGATAAATACAGATGCAAAAATCGTCAACAAAATACTAGCAAACTGAATTCAACAGGACATTAAAAGGATTAAACACCATGACCAAGTGGGATTTATCCCTGAGATGCAAGGATGATTCAGTATATCCAAATCAATCAATGTTATATACCACATTAACAGAATGAAAGATAAAAATCACATGATCATCTCGATAGATGCAGAAAAAGAGTTTGATAATTCAACATCCATTTATAATAAAAACTCTCAACAAAATAGGTATAGAAGGAAATTACCTCAACACAATAAAGGCGATATATAAAAAGTCCACAGCTAACACTATATTCAATGAGGGAAAATTGAAAACTTTTCCTGTAAGATCTGATACAAGGCAAGGATGTCCGCTCTCACCACTTCTTTTCCATTTATTACTGGAAGTCCTAGCCAGAGAAATTAGACAAAAAATGAAAATATAAGACATCCAAATCAAAAGAGAAGAAGAAAAATTATCTCTGTTTGCAAATGACATGATCATTTATGTAGAAAACCCTAAAGACTTAACAAAAAACTGTTAAAACTAATAAATGAATTCAGTAAAGTTACAGGATACAAATCAACACACGAAAATCAGTGGTGTTTCTATATGCTAAGAACAAACTATCCAAAAAGAAAATTAAGAAAACAATCCCATTCACAAAAGTAACACAACGAATAAAATACTTACAAATAAACTTAATCAAAGAGGTGAAAGATTTGTAAACTGAAAATTATAAAACACTGATGAAGGAAACTAAAGATGAGACAGATAAATGGAAAGACATCCCATGTTCATGGAATAATTAACATTGTTAAAATGTCCATACTACCCAAAGTGATCTGCATGTACAATGCAATCTGTATCAAAATCCCAATGGAATTCTTTATAGAAATAGAAAAAATAATCCTAAAATTCATATGGAACCACAAAAGATTCTGAATAGCCAAAGCAATCTTGAGCAAGAAGAGCAAAGCTGGAGGCATCACACTTCCTGATTTCAAAATATATTACAAAGCTACAGTAACCAAAATAGTATGGCATTAGCATAAAAACAGACACAAAGAACAATGGAACAGATTATAGAGATCAGAAATAAACCCATGCATTTACGGTCAACTAATCTTTCACAAGAACACAAATGCAAAAGCATTTTACATAACAAGGTGTCATTTCCCAGTAGCACACAGCGTCCCTTTATCTCTTTTCTCTTTATGTACTACAAATTGGCATGGTCTTCCCAACAGCTGCAGGTTACATGGTAGCCCTAGAACATTTTAGAGTACTAACAACTCATATTACTCTTAAATATATGTATATGCGACATACCACGCATGCAGTATGAAATTATTTCTTTATATTGGCAACTATATGGGCAATTGAATGCTAGAATTGTGTATAGTTTCATTTTTATAAAAATACTTAATAAGATTTAATTTTATTTTCATATTAAAAATAAAAATTCTAACTCTATATGTTAAATATAAATTTTTTGATATTTATTAGTTATGTTGTATTTGTCCTTTAATTTTAATAATTTAAAATTTTTAGAAGTAAAATAACTATTTATTAATTTTAATAATTTAAAATTTTAGAAGAAGAATATTTTTGAAAACATATGTGAAAAATAATTTTAACTATTTTACACAATTTAAAATTTTGAAAATAACCATATTTGGTATGCTTTTTAATGCAGTTACCATTTATTTTCTCTTAACAATCAAAGCACATTATAGCAGTAATTTAAATCATTACTGCCAATAGAACAAAATTATATGAAAGATCTTGATTATATCAACATAATTAGTGATTTTGCTGAAATGAAAATAAAAAAATAAATTTAATAGAATAAAGGTGTAATGATTTTGAATTATGTATGTCTTTATTTTATTACTCATGAAAACTCTGCTGCCCAATCATCAGTTTACTCAGATAGGCATAGTAATTGAAGTCAGTCCTTTTGATATTTGCCAACTCCAAAATGTAAAACCCATTGCTTTACACACACTTTTCTTAATTTTGTAATTATAAAGTATATCTTTTAAGGCAGCATGACAAAACATATTGTATTTAAAAGTTTATTAGCTTCATGTATAACCTGAAAATATTTGGAAATGAGGAGTGTAGGCCTCCATTTGTAGTGTTGTCTGAGGCCCACCTTGGGGCGGGCCTGCAAATACTGGTCCCAGGTGGTAAACTCCCTTCTGCTTCATCTCATTTCACATTTGCTCAAGAGTCAACCTATACCTAACCCCCAACTATTAGGTCACTACAGTGGTTTACCTGCAGATCTTAGCTTTACCACATTGTTTCATATGAACTCAATCAAAGTACTACTTCCGCCAATCCAGTTCCCAGTCACTTATTTTCATGGTATTCCATGAAAGCCGAGTTGTACCTAAAACTTGTCAACTAGGTCACTTGCAAGGGGATTGTTATTTAAAGGCACAACTTCAAAAGTAAACTAACTAAAGCAATGAAAACCCCTTCTATGAACACATCTATAAACACCTATTTGTTTTCATCTTGTTTTTGTGTAGCAGAGCAAGAAGGTACTATGTAAACTGCTGCACATTGTGGGAGAAACGTGGTAAAAACTGTTTCTTCCTCAGAAGATGAGACTCACACAAAATAATGAAATTCTACAGAAGAACATACATGATCTGTTTATTTTTTCCTTTTCAAGATGGACAATTCCATGATGATGGATTATTCTAAAAATGTACAGATTTTCTCATATTTCATACACTGACATGCTTTCCAACAATTAGAATGTCAATATTTTGAAATGATAAACAACAGAAGATGTTTGATATAATGTGCTTTGATTGTTAAGACAGTACTAAATATGCTATATGCCTGTGATATTTAAATTTGGGATTTTATTTTTAAGCAAAAATGTACAGTAAATTTCACCCATTGTCTTCAAGTATATAAATCACTAATGACTTTACAACACTAGTTCCAAATACATTAAGTTGAATTGAAAACTACTGAGAGAAGCAAGATCAAAGAGAATCATCCATGCTTGCACCAATACGCAGAAGATATTGTCATATGTTAGCAAAGGAACAGCATGGCCTGGTAAACTGCAGGGAAATGGGGCATAGGTGAAAGGACAAATACCTGGAAATAGAGCCTTGAACCAGCTTTCATGGCAGGATAAGTTATAGCGTAACTGTTCCAGCTGTTTTACTGAAAGAAAGTCTAGCCTTTTCATAGAATATGGAATAGTAAAGAGTATCTCAGCAGTAGTTGTATTTCCTGGATAAGGAGAGAGATGCCAACAGAGACTGGGTACCAGGCTTGACTAAGAGAATATGGACATTAATGGGACACTTTGTATTTCAAGGAGCACAGTAGACTGTAGAGATTTTTTTTCCTAAGAAATTAACTTTTCTTTAAAAAATCACTAGACCATATATGATTGCATACACATATATATGTATGGAAATACATAGTAGATTTAAATTTTAAAATAGCAGAGACTATTGTAGCCAATGGGAGTACTAAGGAAAAATATACGAACATCCACAAGTAAATGCATATGCTGCACGAATAACATTTTAAAACTATAAACCCTAGAGTTTTCTGTGCCTGTTATCCCTCCTGCCCCGTGCACTTTTCCCCTACTCATGTGACAAGGCATTCTACATTCCGTAGGGGAGGAACAAACCAGCAGAAAAACAGTGAATTCATAAACACTGAAAGAAGTTATCTGTTTTAACTTCTACTGATAGATATAACCCACATACAGAAAAGCTCGTGGAAGTCCTCAATAGCTTTCAGGAATAGCTTTTACAGTGGTTCTGTGACCAAAATGCTGGAGACTTACAGCTAGGAACCAAGTTGGTTCCACACTGCTACTGAGGAGAACTGAAGAGGGCTGGTTAGAGAACTCCCTCCAAAAATGCAGATTCATTAACCATTTATTTATGTTCAATACACAACAAATAACCTCACCACACATGTGACATTGTAACTGTTATTTGGTTTGTGTTGAACATACGCAGGCTCTGGACTAACTACTACAAACTATTTCAAGACAGAATCACAGCTTAATCGAAGGGTCTTACTACTTCATTTACAAAAGTAGACTTCAGATCCCTACAGAACTGGAAAGGGATCTACTACACAAAAAGAAGTGAAGTTCTTCTATAGGATGATTCTCACATGGCAGGAGCTCTTATACACTCTCAGGCTTTATGTCAGCTCATGAAGCTTGCTGGAACACTTGGGAATGAATGACCTTGTTATTTTTGAAGTAGCTATTTCAGATAAAGCTTTATCTGCACAACAAGGAGAGAAAAAGAAAAGTGCTTTGGCCTACAACATATACCTTAGAGGTTTTAATGCCTGTTCAGTGACAATTATATCGCTGAATGACTATTCTTGGCTTCTGAACAGTTTACCTAGAGTACTGGACATGATCCTTTTTTGTTATATAATGAATAGTAAGTAGTGGGGGAGAAGTTGCCAGTGCTTAGCTGACCTAGTGGACACACATTAAAAGAACTGGAAAAGTAAGTATAGCACAGCAGTGCATGTTCTGTTAAATTGAGACAGAACACATCTATCACATCCCAACAATTCATCATAACACGGTTCCCTTCGGCCTTTGACCAGTAATTTGGACATGATCTTCCTAAGGGAGTGGAGAATTTGTAGATGAGGCTTCATAGTATATTGATAGATCAGTTAAATTAGGCTTCGCCTTGTAGCTATTGAGCAATTGAGCTACTGAGATTCCACCCCCCGCTTGACAAGAGCTTCTGTGTACTTCATTACACACAAGTACTAGAACTAGAATTCTGCAGCAATCCTATTGAATTAAAGAGGAATGCGACACATGGTATTAGGGCCTTCTTAAATCTCCCAGAGTGGAAGAAAAGGGTGTCCTTTATTCACACTTCTTTCATGAAGTACACCTACTAAACAACGGCAACACGCAGATCTGGGGACACCGCTATAACTGTTCAATCCACAGACAGGGGTGTAAGACCTGGTTAAGAGATTTATTGAGCATTTACTCTGGGTCAGGCATGGTGCCAAGTGTTTTACACGTATTTTCTCATGTGATCCCCAGAAAAACCTTGTAAGGGGGTTACTGTCATCATCCCAATTGTATTGATGAGGAAATCGAGGTTCAAAAAGATTAAATAAATTGGCCTAAATCACACAGTTGGTAAATGGAAGAGGCTAGGTTGTTAATTTTTTCAATTACAGTCATTTCATAGATTAGCCAATGTACAAATTAATTTATTAGCTATATTCCAACTAGTGAGATTTGTTTGGATTAGAGGTTCTCATTCCTGGTAAGAACCCTGAAGCACACTTGGCGAAGCTACTTAAAACAAAAACATGCACATTTAGATGGAAAAATTATTCTCTGAAACATATTCACAAAACATTTGTGAATATGAAGACAAAAATGACTTAAATGCCAATCTATTGTTAAAACGATGAAAGAAATCCCAAAGGAAATCTATTTTTAGGTAGCACAAATACAGCAATGACTCCATGGTTAATATGAATTCATTCTTGACAGCTTAAGGAAACAATTTACAATAATAGAGGGAGTTTAGTGTAGTGAAAGCAAAACAAAACAAACACAAACATGGGCTTTAGACTAAATATACCTGGCTTTGCTGCTTATGAGCTGTGTAGATCTGAGCAAGTTACTTAACCTCTCTGAGCGAGTTTCCTCATCAAGAAATAAGGATCCCAGTGTCTGAATGGCATGGCTGTTATTAGGATTAGTGGTTGTGTGCTAAGGCCATCGTGACATGATGAGTCTTCACAATCTATATCCATCACATTCTCTCATGTGAATTATATCAAAATAATGCATTTACTGTCTGCACTGAGAATTTATATGTAAAGAAAAGAAAAAGCCAGAATTTCAATAAATTTGGGAACATTGAATTAGAAGACACAAGGGTACCTGTTATCAAATGTCCTTTAAAATGGAGATGAAAGGGGTGAAGCCTAAATTCTCTATACTTCTTACAATCATAATATCTAAAAGAGGAACGCTATCTACAATATGTACTTTTAGAGAAAAGAAAAGTTATATTAATGGGGGGAAAAAAAAACAGGAATAAGAAAGGAAAAAAACAACCTTCTCAATTCTAGGTTTATGCTCCAGGTTTTACTTTTCCTAATCCTCTGCAACTTTCTCTAGGCCTATCCACTAGGAAAGAGTTTGGGGAGCAGCGGCCCAGATTAGTGGACTAAGAAACCTTGAATTCAGAGCTGGGTAAGGAGGTTCCAGTGCTGTGTAGCTCTGTAACCCTAGACAAAGCAGTGGATTCTGAGGTGGTTCTTCTGTGAAATGTGTGGCCTATTTGCACTAATTTTACAGTCTCTACCAGCTGTGAAATCCAATAACTGTATACTTCTAACTTCAGTAACTGTCACCAAACATGTTTCAGTAGAAGATAAGTAAAAAGTGGCTACTAAAGCATTTGAAGGGGATTCCAAAATAAGCCCCATAAACAAGTACACTACTTGGCATATAAATATCAAACCCACTTGTTCATAACAATTTTTAGGTAGTTTTAAAATAAAACACAACAAACTATACTAGAAAAAAATAAAATATAAGACAAAATTATGTATTGTTAGAGCACTTATACAAGTGTAAGATGTGATAAACCAATGAAATTGGAATTTGAATTTATGTTACAGTTTGTGGAATTAGCTTCATCGGTATACATTCATACAATCAATGTATTTTGGTATATGACAGCTAGGTTTCATTCATTTCCTTCAAAAATTCTGCAAATATTTGCTGAGTACCTAAATACACTGGGCACTATGCTGGCTCCAAGAATGGATCAGTGATTAAATATTTTTCATTTTAATGTTGATAGATATTAATTACACAAACTATGATAAGTACTGTAAAGGAAAAGTTAAAGCTGCAATGTGAAAAATTAACAGAGTCTAAGATAGCTTGTGGATTTAGGAAGGCTTTTTTGAGGAAAGGACTTAATATATTTAAGTTGAGAACTGTGAATAAGAAGTTGCCAAAAAAAGAAGAGGGAATATGAAAAGGCTACATACTGTATAATTCCAACTATTTGACATTCTGGAGAAAGCAAAATTCTAGAGACAGTAAAAAGCTCAGTGGCTGACAGGAGTTGGGAGGGAGGGAGGGATGAATAGGCGGAGCACCGAGGATTTCGGGGGCATTGAAACTACTCTGTGTGATACTATAATGGTGGGTACATATGGTTATTTAAAAAATGAAGGAAATAATTAGCCAAGAATAAAGAAATAGCTATCCCACATTCAAATTTCTAAATATAACTTGAGAAGGCAATATATCAGAGGAGAAAGTAAATTAAATAATGAAGAATAAAAGAAAAAGTAGATTTTAAATTGTCAGAACAGTAAAAGTGAATGAAAATCAATTTATAAGACAAGCAATAAGAGAAAACTGATAAAATAACAACATTAGACATAATGAATTTTCTTCGTTTTCATTTTACAAAATATCTGCTCTGAGGAACATAATTTTACTGACCTACTTTAATGGTATTTAACAATTTTGAGCTCACAGGTTTATTTTAGAGCCTGATGGAAGCTAAATACAAATTCAAATATGTAATATCTCAATTTAATTTCATAGACTCCTAGAAATTCACAGATCACTGATTAAGAATCATTGATGAAGTTACAAATAAAAATTTCTTTTTGTAAGTTCAAAAATGATTTAACTTTCAAATTGTGAATTTTTACATTATTTTTAGTGGAGTGGTATTTAGATTTTAAAATACTAGAATAACTAGTGTGCAAATATGCAGGAAAGTAAACCTATTATGGTTTACTAACTCTTCATGTGGTCATTTTTTAGAACCCATTCATATAAACATTCTGTCATTGTAAATCACACCAAATGGGATCATAAATGTGTCCATCTTGCAAAACTATTGGGAGGATAAACTGAGATAAGGCAGGTGAAGTCCTTAGCCCAATGCCTAAGAATATTCAATACTCAGTATATGTTGCCCATTATTATCATCATCATTATTGTTACTATGAACTTGTGCTGGAAATATAAACCCAGGCTTTACAATCTGAGATAGTATACCAGAGAAAGAAAAAGAAAATTAACAAAAGTAAAGTAAACAAATTTTAAAAGACAAAGAATTACAGATATCAATAAACTAAAATATTGCAGCTTAAATCATTAATTCAATTGACAAATGTATCCTAAATTTTTTTTATAAGAGGGAATAGAAAACAATGGTGTCACAATTTTAAATATTGCTCTTTTTATGAGAGAAAAAGTAAACTTTTCCTTTCACAGAAGAGCTTTCTTCTCCATCATAACAAAACAACCATTTATAGTTAAAATTCCAGAAAAGAATATATATTGAAAAGCTTACAATGTCTCTAACTCTAATACTGAAAATAATCACCATTGAAAAACACAAATCCTTGTCAGTGCCAAAAACAGTTCTGTATTATTGGCTCTTTTCTGGATGCTACTCATTAAATCTGAGTGATTTAACCTGTAGACCTGCTGACTCCTGGAATGTATCATTTAATGCTATTCCAAACAGAAGCCAAAAGAGACAAAATTGAAACAGTAAGAAAAGCCTTGAAATACGGTGAATTTTTACTCTTAAAATTTACCACTAATTCCATGGTCAATAATCAAAATCACCACATTATTACTTAATTTAATTTACTGATAACATAATGCAGCCTGCATGCAAAATTCCCTGATGCTATTATTAAAATAGTATACCATGAATTAAATAAACTTATTTACATGTGTGCGTATATTTGATGTGACAGTAAGTAAATATACATATAGCTTAGTATATTCGGATGAAAAAATGGGAAATCATAGTAATTTTTACTATTTTTGGACATATATATAATTTATTAGGCACCACCTTGTAGCAATCATTTTTCCAACTGTTTTACTTCCTTTATCTCATTCAATCTTCATCAAAACACTAAAATGTAGCTACAATTATTATTCCCATTTCACAAATGAGAAATCTGCGTTTAGAAAGCTTAAGTATTTTTTAAAGTCACTCAGCTAAGCAGTGGAAGTACTAGGATTTAAGCTTGAAGTCTGTCTGATTCCAAAGATAGTGCTTTTAACCACTAAGCACATTGCCTTCCACAAGGAGAATGAAATTAATGACAATCTAACGTGTGCCACACACTTCATTATTTTCTCATTTTTACTGATGAAGAAATTCACAGAGGTTAAGTTACTCATAGTTGTTCAAGTTCCAGAACTCTTTCTCTACTTCCCAGTGTTTCTCACAGTACAGACCACCCATATCAAAGTCACCAGATGTTATTTTAAAACTTAGATTCTTGAGCTTTAGCTCCAGAGACACAGATTTGACATATCTGGGGCAAGGCACATGAACACGTTCCCCTGTGAGGTACTCCAGAGTTCTCAAGAGTGTGTGTGTCTAAGTGTGTGTTTATGATGAGAAGCTTTCTAGCTTTTCATTTCAGTATCTCCTGCGAGAGAACGAGATACTCACAGACTGGCAAAAAAAGGTGAAATGTAGTCTCCAGAACACGCGATGTTAACGTGTGACCCATTCATTGATTCACATTCAGGACAAAGAACAGCTGCTTAAGTAATACTTCCGTTTAAGAATTGCATTTTAAGTTTTCTGATGTTAAAGTATCACTAAGTAATATTTACAGAAATGAGGATAATAGGATACCCAAATATTCTTTGGCTTTTGGTTTATGAAACTCAGAGATCTAGAGTTTTAGATGTATTTTTTCTTTCATAGAAAATCTACTCTCAAAAATGTTTTTTACAAAATCAGAAAAGAAACAAAGCCACTTTAGGAATATATAACATTTGGCATTTACTATGTACTTACTCTAGGCCAGGCATTGTGCTAAGCCTTATGAATTAGGTAAATTATTATCACTGTTTTATAGATGAGAAACATGAGGTTTAGAGAGGTTAACGAACATGACGAAGATAATCAAGATAATAAGTATTAGAGCTGGGATTCAAACTCAGGACTGTTTGATTCCAAAAGCCTGAATTATGCCACCTCCATTCCACCACCACCACCACAACCACCACCTCCAACATCACCACCACCATCACCACCATCACTGCCACCATTACCATGCCCACCACCACACCATCTCTTGCCTTAACCTGTGTTTTTGAAGAAGTCAGTTTCCAGAACACAATTGGAGTGGTGGTAGCTGTGGTGAGGACAGAGAGTTAACATTCAAAATACATATCCCAGAACTACTGAATAAGAATCTTCCATAGTGGAAATTAAAAATATATACTGTAACACACTGCCCAGGCAATTCTTATACAAAGTAAAATGAAAGAACCACTATGATATGAAACAGTGCTTCAGTTTATATGGGAGTATTTCAATTATTAAAATACTTCAAGAAATATTTTAAGGCTATAAAAATATAAATAGAAGGGCAAATGGGATAATATTGTAAGTATAGATGCAGTTGCTTACCCTTTTGTATTTTGTGGCATTTGGAACAGTATGATCTAGTGCAATTTTCAAGCAAGTGTATATAGTAAGACTTCAGTGTAAAATCAATTAGGTTTATAAGGAATAAATGATTCCCAAAGTACTGCTCTATTTCCATGATTTAGTACAAAGAAAGCAATCCAATATACATTGACTTTCAAAATTTTGTATTTGCACCTGCTGTTAAGGCATGTTAATGAGAGCGCCTTATTAGGTAAAATGCTATCACACTTTGACATAGTGCAGGAAAACTTAGATTAATAGATTTTTTTCAAACCTTCTATTCCTTGCACTTATTTGCATCATATAACTACATGCCAAACCAAGCATAACATGGGAATTTTGACACTATCATACTTCTTACAAGGACATTTCAAGTAAAGAAAACTTGGAAAATGATGGCAGGTGTCTACATTTCACCATCCTCTCATTACTCTCCACTGGTCCCCAGATTAGCCATTTAAAATTAATTCATTAATTACTTAATGAATTGTGCACATATGCTCAAAGATATAATGGCAAGATTGTTCTCTACAGCACTTTTTATGCGAAAGGAAAAAAAAGTTAAAACAACATATTTGTCCCTAACTAAAAGAACAGAAAACAGTGGTTTATTCATACAACATCAGCAATTAAAAGTAATAAACAAAATCTACATGTTTTGACATGGATATATATCTCAAAAAAATTGCGTCAAAAGACCCAGATGCAAAGGTTTATACCGAGTATGAGTCAGTTTATGTAAAAAATCAAATGTATAAAAAGGTAAAATATAATGGATATTTAGAGACTGGATTTAAGAATAAGGAGAGGGTATCAGGAGGAAAAAGTGGGTAAGGCATTCAAGGCAGCAGTCAAAACCAAAGTAAAGGAAGAGAGACACAGAAATATATGCCATATTCTGGGAACAGGCAGCAGTGCTCCATAAGAAGTTATCAGGAAATGAGACTGGAAAGACAGACAGTGGCCAGACAGTGAAACATTCTGATGGCTGTGCTAAGGAATCTGGACTTATGTTGGAAATGGAGAGCCAGAACAGTGATTTAATAGGAGGGCGAAATGATCAGATCTATGCCTTGGGAAGATAACTGTGACTATCAGATGGAGAGGTTGATAGCAGAATTAGGAGCCTGTTGCAATAATCCAGGTGAAAGGTAGTGAGTCTCTCTGGGAATAGAAAGAATGGCATGAATTTAAGAGCAGTTGTGATCAAATTCACAGATTTACAAATTCATAGAATTGAAGAATGAGAAAGGAAGAAAGAAGATTAAAGATGACGTCAAGATTTCTACTTTGATCTAATGGGTGGGATTTGATGGGAGAAGCAGAGTCTGCATTATCAGCGAATCTTTTAGGAGATCTTAGTAAAAGACTAGAAACATGTACCCAATCCTCATAAGAAAAGGGGAATTATAAAAAATTATGTTAAGTGGTGTAAAATTGAGAATGAAGTTATGGTCCCTGAGAAGAAAATAGGATAGGACAGAACTCCGGCAAACATCTATAGACTGACATTTAAGCAGCAGGCAAAGAAGGAGGAGACGTGGAGGACAGAAAGCGTGATCGGAGAGGTGCAAGAAAACCAGGAGGAAGTCTTGTCTCAGAAACAAAGGGAAGAAAATGTATATTTGACAAATAAGAAAGAGACTAGTTAAATGTATTTTAAGGATCTTTCCAGACATTTTGAGGGCTATCTATGTGGATTTTCAGTTAAGAAAATATTTCACAAACTCTGACCTAACTAGTCAATAAAAAAATATACTCTTATGTATGTTCCTTCATGAATTCTTAAAGGTTACCAGGATGTCATAGGTTATGGTCTTATGAGCAGCATATTAAAAGTTAGGTATAGGTCTGAAGGAGGTAACTAATAATGCTTCTATTAAAGACATAATCTTGTAGAATCAGACATGGAAGTAGAGTTTGGAGAATGATAAGGAAACCAGAAATATACCCATAAAATATAGTTTTGACTTACATCATCATTGATGCTCTATTTAATTTTCATTGTAACCTTTTCTTTGGAAGCTTAAGTCATTTTAATGCTAATGAGATTACACATATCAAAAGGGTTATAGTAAAGCAACTCTATATGTGCAGTAGCCAAATTTAATATACAAAAAATTGAATTTATTCCCAACACTTGAAGGGCTTCTCATTACAGGTAAGTGCTATGAAAAGTACATTTTTTATTATTGCCAAATTCCTAAAAACTTAGAGGGAAAAGATACCCTTTATAACATTAAAGAACAAACCATATCCAAGAAAAACAAACAAATTTTTTGTAACATTTTCTGATGAGTAATAAAGTTCTAATCTTAAGGAGTCATTTAAAAATTTTTTAACATATATTTATTATTATGGTACATATGTTTCACCTCTATGGTTTCTTACAGTGATTTTCTCAATAAATTCCCAGATGGACAATGTTGATTAATTAATAAGTAATTATAAAATAAGCCTAAATATATAATTAAAATCAAATATATGTGCAGCAGTTCCTGAAAGATTTAATAATTTTCAAACAACTATTAAAAAGGAATGTCATGATTTGCACATTCAGTTCTTTTGCTCAAGTATTTAATTTAAATAAATCATTCAAATGATCTATATAACGTAGTATTTCTTGCAACAGAACTTTGAAACTCTTTCTTAATCTAAATAATGCAACTAGAGAAAGCATGTAGGTAAAACAATGAGCTTTAGACTAAAAAGCATTCTTCTGCAGCAGATTAAGAGCTCACATTATGCTATGTTCTCTTACTCTGATAAATTTATTCTTGATCTTGCCTATTATTACACAAGAAACCACTGCTGAGAATCGCAGCTAACCCAGCTATGAAACTTTAATATCATCTTCCTTTGTTACAAGTGGGGTGATTTTCTGTCATTACCAAGATAGCCTAGATTGAGGTATGAAGGCAGATGCACTGACACATTAGATAACCATAGACTGTTGAAAGAACACAGGAGTAGTTTTAAAGGAGGGGAAAGAAGCTTCACAACAGGTCCCATGTCATGTCATCAATTACAGATCTGTCACACTAATGACTAAGGAAATGCAGGGAGCAGTGACAATGGGAACATCCATCTTGTTCCTCTCCGGAAAAGGTGCACCTGTAGCCCACCGCACTCTGTCTTCTGCCACCTTCCACCTCCCTGACTTTTGTTCTCCATGACAGTGAATGAGATCGTAAGAACGTGGCCTATCTATCATCCTTTCTTCCTGAAAGGCACCTTGACTGCGGTTAATGACTGTAACAAGACCAAACAATAGATACCATACCCCAAGCTCTGATATTCAGCTTCTCTGAAAATGGGCTCAATTGAGACAAAACAGGATAGAAAGATTGCACTGGAAAGGCAAATATTTTTGTACCATGTCACTTCATTTGCTCTTCTAGTTCATGTCATATTTATCTGCCAATATTCAGATAGGAAATGCGAGTAAAAAGTAATGGGACTGAATTTCTTGTGTATACAAACAACAGCAGCATACGCTAAGTACACATTCTACATACCGACAAACTTCCATATGCAGGCCGTGTATTTATCAATAATACTTTTTATTTTGAACTGCATGCTACCAGTCCTTCCCAACATTAAAGCAAGAATGTTTTTAAACAAGAAAAAACCCCCAAAATGTGAAAAAGATATTCTTTATAATATTAAAAAAGAAAACTTTATCCAGCAGCTATTGTTGCTGCTGCTGCTGCTGCTGCTGCTGCTACTACTACTACTACTACTACTACTACTACTACTACTACTAATACTAATACTAATACTAATACTGTCATCGTTACTCCTTCTATTGCTGCTGCCGCTGCTCCTACAGCTACATGCCAGGCACCGTAGGGCACTTTCAATTACTTTAATTGCCACAAAAAACTTAAACAGCAGGTTGTCGTTATCTCCCTTTTACAGAGTAAGAAACTGAGTCTGAAAGAAGTTAAATTATTTGCACAACTAGTAATTCTAAAGGTTTCTCTTTACATCAGCATTAGGAATGCTAGGAGGTATGAAAATTAACACAACCTGTTTCTAAGAAGTAAGAACATTACAACACAGTAAAAGGGGTAAGTGATAAAATATGTCTACAAATAGCTACAACATAAGGTAATAATTTAATGAAAGTTTGAAGAGGAGTATAAAGATATAGAGTCAAAGGAAAAGAATTTTAGGGATGGATCTCAGGAGAACATAACTGAATTTATCTGAAGGAGATCAGTAAGCATTTGAACTGCATAGAGAAAGAAGAGAGTTTTCTCTAGTCACACGAAGTAAGTGATAATGGTGCATATAAGACACTAAAAGACCTTCACGTTAAAATCCATTAGTGGGGCTAGGGGAGGCAACTTGTTACTGGGTTCTATGTGCTGGTGTTTAAATCCAAGAAATTACTGCCTTTTTGAACCTTTCCACTTACCTCTATATTTGCAGCAGCTTCTGAACCTGAACCTGAGCAAACCCGCCCTGTGTACAATACATCTGACTGTCTGAGGAAAACTCACTCTGGTGATGCTTTCCAGAAGTGAGCGGATTAGAGTCACTAGGTTTATTGTAAGTGACCCTGGAGGGAAAAAACCCTGATGCATTCTATCTAACAAGCAAACTCAAGCCACATGTATAGGGAAAAATGGCAGTGATTTCACTGATACTACAAGTTGATATTACAAGTGTGGGAAGTAAAATCAGCTTCCAATGAACACTAGAATTTACAATTTTAAATGAAAAGGCAAGTATTTCACAACAAACATTTTAACATGCAGTCTTCTATAATTAATATTGATAGTTTCATAGTCACAAATCAACAGCCATTGGGACTTTAAAAAATAAATGATTCGATATTACTCGGAAGATCTTTGGCCTTCATAGCCAATAGATTTAAAGAAAAATTCTAATTTATGATAACTAGATAAAAAATAAACATATATTTAACTTAAATATTTTGGTAACTGCTATATAAATGTTCACTAATCTTTTCTTTGTCTAAACAAATGTAATGACTTGCTCAGGGCTTGTCCTATGCTCCCAGAGTCTCCCATTCTTTCAAGAGTCTTCATTAAACTGTCAACTGAGGCTTGTAGCCTCTGGCTTCAGTTATATTTTCTACCAGGATTAAATTAAAGAATATGAGGCTTTATATGGTTTTTCTTTCCACATTGGCAGGGTCCCATAAGTAAGTATCAAAAGAATTAAAGTGCAGAAAAATATGTGATTTTTTCCATCACATCCTATCTCTTTACAGTACCGTATAAAACATTTCTGGCATTTTGTAATATATATACACACATATTTTAAGTGTACATTTTTTGTGATTGGTTTATATCATCTGAATGAAATTTCCCATTTTGTGTTTTAAATTTAAATTTGCTTGAAAAGATGATTTAGTTCATCATAAATTAAAAATGTCAAGTAGTTTATCACAAATTTACTCAAAACCACCAGGATCTACACATTGGCCCAAAGGGTTTAGCAAAATTTATGCATAATGTAATGTATCTTGATTAAATCCTTCAAGTCTAGGCTAAAATAGATATCCTTTCCAAAGTTTCTGTTAATTGACTTGGCTACTCACTAGTGATCTCTCCCTTCTCTGAACTTCTCTAATGCTTATCATTCATACCATTCTTTTCTTTTTAATGTTATACTAATGTCTTTGCCGGGATAGGTCCTGTCTCTCTAATCAGACTGCAAGTTTTTTGAGGGCAAGAATGCCTTACTTTTTCATATCTCCAGTTGTAGATAGTAATGGATCATTCACATAACAGAGGTTTATGAAATGTTTTTTTTTTTAAGAATTAATGATAATGAAAAAAGGGAAGAAAGAAAAGGAGAAGAGAAGAGGCAGAAGCAGAAATTTAGGAAATATATTATTATAGGGATATTCAAAATTCAAAGTGTGATTCATAATACTCAGAACATGGGAATCTAGGTCTCTAATTGGTTATTTTGGAAAGCTGATATAATACAGCAGCAAATTGGTCAAAATAGTCCAAACTGCTAAAGCAGTAGTCATATTTTACTTGGGTAAGTTTATTCCACATATAATTTACTGGAGCCCAAAATAAATTTTTCACACTTTAAACAGAGTAGCACAATGAGAAAGATGGTGCTGCATCCTCCGCAGTCAACTCCTTAAATACGTCCCGAGTTCTAGAATGAGTGAACACTCCATTTTCCCTGACTTCAGATGATCAATTCTGTCCTTTAACACAGTCTGCCTTAAACTGCAGAGCACTGTATTGCTACTGATGACATTATTGCCAGTTTTCAAGAGATTAACCAAAGCATATATTCATTCATTCTCATATTTGATACATTTATTTTTCCAATAGTTTTTTCTAAATCATAAAGTTAAAATGTTGCATAAAACAAAATCCTCAACATATTAATGATAATACATTTAGGAGAACAGGGGGGTGCAATGGAAAGCATTAGATTCAAGTGAAGAAATCTAGTATTACTCTCAGCACTGCCACTAACTACCCATTATGACCTAAAGTCAAATTACTCAACCTCCTCAACTGTCTCAAGTATATATTGATAGCAGTGAAGTATACATTCTCCAAGGTTTCTGTGAATCTAAGTTTCTATGATTTTATGAATTATTTATATTTACAGGCCTGGGAGCAAGTTGGTGAAAATTCAAGGCTTCCACCTTTATGAAAGCTCTGGGGCTCTGCTGAGCTGGTGCAGTCAAAGAAAAGGGGAAAAAAAGAAAACCCTGTACTCCCTATCACTAAGAAAGAGATACCTATCTTGGCAGTCCTCTTCGGACTTGGGAGCAACATAGTCTACATTTGGACGTGCTGCCCTGCACTGCTCGTGAAGTGGTATCTCCTTGAGAGTGCCAAGAATAAGAGAAGACTCTCCAGCTGAAACCACAGCAGTATATCTTCTTTGTTCTGTTTTGTTTGTGTCTGTGTGTAGGTGTGTTTGTTTATGTTTGTGTACGTTTTATATATAAAGCCAGTTTCCTTCCAAGCACCCCCTTCTGGGTGCCTTCTTGGCACTATAGAGGCTGCAAACTTAAAGATGACATTTATCAGACTTCTTTACAGTTGGAGTTCTGGATGTAAATTGGGTCCCAAGAATTTAATGCACACATGACGGATGGTAGGAATACTGAAATGGAGGCCATTATTTTTTGCTTAGCTCTGCTGGCAGACATAGTTGACATATGGAGTTTTTCTGCTGCAGTAATCCAAGGTGCAGTCAGTAGCTTTATGCCTGTCAAGTGGCAGTTACGGAGTTAGTGTAGCTTACCTACCAGCATTCCAGATTCCAGTCACTAGGTCTATGATGTGGAGAGAAACATGTAGCAGCAGCCTCAGCTCCCCTGCTGGACTGTACCATCGTACTCTGCAAGCTATCTCTGGAAGCCCAGCTGAGAGTTCCCTTCACCAACTTTTCCAATAATGTTATAAGCACCTTATTCCCTGTAGTAAATTATTTTTTGCCTAAACAAACTGATTTCCTTTTCTATATCTAACCTGGTATGATACACAAATATTTTAATGTTAATACTAAAAAAAGGTAGGAAGTAGAGGAAGGAAGGAAGGAGGGAGGGAGGGAGGGAGGGAAAGAGGGAAGGAAGGAAGAAAGGGAGGAAGGAAAGAAGACGGGGAGGGAGGGAAGCAAACGAAGGGGAGGCAGAATGCAGTAGATTAAAAGGCAGTAAACCTTAATCATGGTTTCAGCACTGCCACTTACTTATTTTTTTTATTTATTTTTTGTGTGTGTGTGAGGAAGATCAGCCCTGAGCTAACATCTATTGCCATTCCTCCTCCTTTTTTCCCCCTTTTCTCCCCAAAGCCCCAGTAGATAGTTGTATGTCACAGTTGCACATCCTTCTAGTTGCTGTATGTGGGACACGGCCTCAGCATGGCCGGAGAAGCGGTGCGTTGGTGTGCGCCCGGGATCCGAACCTGGGCCGCCAGTAGCAGAGCGCGCGCACTTAACCACTAAGCCACGGGACCGGCCCATGCCACTTACTTATTAATGTGACCTTGCCAAGTCACTTAAACTTTCCAGACCTTAGAGCCTCAACATAAAATGACAGCATTGGAGGTTGCAGTTTCAAAGGTTTCCACAAATTCTAAAATTCTATGCCTTGAAAAAATAATTAAAGTCAAATCATTAGCTGTACTGCCAAAAGGCTCTTAAATCCTAAGGCAAATGCCTTGTTTCCCTTATAACCAGAACAAACAAAAATCTGCATTTTTAAATTCTATCACGATTTCTCTCACATCTTAGTAGTTTCACCAGAAAGCAAGAATAGACAGTGCTGCTTTGAATAAGCTCATATAAACAACTTTCTGAATTAGATAGCTGTTACAGTTTAAATCCTTAATGATTTTAGATTAGTAGTTCTCCATGGTTTTTTTCCTCAAAATTAAAAGTATGAGGTAAAAAGAATTTTTCTTCAAAATCAATTCCTGAAGCATTTTGGTCAATATGAATGTTGTCCTAAGGCCATACTGCTAACACACAGTCAGGCACTATCTGCTCATAAACCATAAAATGCTCTTTGCAACTGACGATTGTTACCTACGTAGTGCAAATGCTTTAGAGGAACTAAAATGGTTTGATGTATTGAACGGTTGAGTAGTATGACATGGTATTTACTGTTTTTTAATAACCCTACCATTTTCTTAGCAGATGATGCAGAACCAATCATAGCTATTATAACAATTTAATCATGAAAAGCAAATGGTGACTAGGTTGTAATAGCCTAATCTCCTATAGTTTACAAACCCAGATTTAATAGTTGCCTTTAACACTTTTGAGTGTGTACTTATATTCTTCAAAAGATAGTGTGGCAGAGACTGCTAATCGGTTTTACTATCCCAGTTTTTTAGCTGGGACACTTACAGCTGGATGTGACCACGTATCTATAAGTTTTGGTTATTAACAAGAGAATTGTTATCCAATTACAAAAGTAACTTCTTGTGGCAAACTTGGGGGGTATTTCCTTCAAAAGGAGTGGGGATATCCTTTCCTCTCCCTCCCTCTGGTACATGGAACTTGCATATGATGTCTGGAATAGCCCTCCTGAACCAGGATGGTGAAGACCACATGGCCAGGGTTCTAAGTGGTAAGCTGGTTGAAGCCCATGTTCCTGGTGATTTCATGGAGCCTCTACATGAGCCCTAGACTGCCTACCTCTTTTACATGAAAGAGGCAGACATTTTTATAGTTATTTTGAGTTTTCTTTTACCTGTAGCTAAGCCTACTCTTAATCAACGTAGGCATTTTTAAGATTAGGAGGTTGTTTTAGTTCTCATTAAAATTGTATGTATAGGGCCGGCCCCGTGGCTTGGCGGTTAAGTGCGCGCGCTCCGCTGCTGGCAGCCCAGGTTCTGATCCCGGGCGCGCACCGACGCACCGCTTCTCCAGCCATGCTGAGGCCGCATCCCACGTACAGCAACTGGAAGGATGTGCAACTATGACATACAACTATCTACTGGGGCTTTGGGGGGAAAAAATAAATAAATAAAATCTTTAAAAAAAAAATTGTATGTATAAAATTTCTTAAAGAATCATAAAAAATCGATATATACACCATTAGACATTGTCCTTTGGGAAAAAAACATATAACTTCTCCTTTAAATTTTTTTGTGGATGTTATGATTTATTTGTGAATATACTAGGAGAAAAAAATAGTAAATGGAAATGCTAGATATTGCAGGAAGTATATACCTCAAGAAAAATATCCAAAGTTCATTTTAATCATACATATTTAACACATAACTTAGAGCTCATACTTATAGTGAAGTTCCTTTTTTTCCATTTTTTGGAAAAATTAGAACCACTATGAAATCATGCCAGTAATGAACATATATAGCTAATTAATAACTGTAGACTAAATTAAAGATTTCCCTGCTAACATATAGAAGATAAACTAAAGAAAGACCCATTTAAGCGGAATATAGTCAAAACAACAAACATTTTGAAATGATTTGCATGCAAGTACAATAGAATTCAAATTAAATATTTGCTAATAGATTAGGCTATACATATAAAAATGTCATTTTTAAATGATGCCTACTCATAAAAAAAACAAATACAAACAATGTAATCAAAACTGACCATGTGCCAGACAGCATACATACTTTTTTCATAACACTTAAAACATCCTATCAAATAGATCCTATTATCATCCCCATTTTAAAGACGAGGAATCCGGGGCTCAGTTCTCAAGTTCCCTGGATGCGAGTGAAGTGGGGAGGCGACAGAAGAGCCAGTGGAGCTCGTACAGCTGTCTTATCAAAAAGCTGAATCCTAATGATTACACTGTGCTACCTACAAAGACCTCGGTAACAAGACGTAATATATGCAGTTTTCCCTTTATACCTTCCCCACCTCCAAGATCATCTTGCGTTTAGCTAATAGATAGATAGTAACTATAATCACAACTGTAATAGGAATTTGGCTTTATGAATTCACCATATAAAGTTTCAATTACTTTAAGAATTCGTAAAAATCTATGATTTCTGATTTTGCTCAAGCATATATTTGCATTACTCATTGTTAGGATGTTAGCGTCTACATTTCAATTCAAACTAGTTATTTTCTATTTGCTTCTGCACATGCAGTAACACAGTAACTGTTACAGCTGCATTTCCTGGAGAAATACAGACCCAAAGAAAAACCCATTAGCACTGATGGAAGTAAAAAGGTCTAAGAAAATGATCATTCTTAACTAGAAAATATAAGTTTTCAATAATGTGTGGAATGTTGAATTGAGCAGCAGCTCTGACCTCTGATGTGAATAGGCTCATTTTATGTTCTATATAGAAACAAGAAAAAGAAATTCATTAAAATGTTTCAGGAAGTGTTTCAGCCAGTGCAAAACATAACATTTATGGGAGAAATTGTATGCTATGGTGGGGATCAGTGAAGATTGATTTTATAAGCGTTTTAGCTGCCCAGAATACATTAAGTTTTGTTTTCTTAAATTCAGTATGACTGATGTCACTAGGTTCTCTGGATATTCATTAATTGGCATTCTAAGTTTAGGATTTAATTTTTAAAGTCTCTATTTTTATGAAAAATGATAGCATACATCCCTTTCCCCTGTTTCTAGAGAATTGGAACTGATTGTATAAGCAATTCAGCACTTTACAAAAGGCATGACTTGTTTAAAAATCAAATCAGGAGCCAGACCTTTACTAGTTATCATCTTCATTTTAGAAAACCAACCTATGTTCAAACAGCTGTATATGAGAATTATTGAAAAGAGCTTTCTAGGTGAGGCAGAGTTGCTCTAATATTGTTTGTTTAATGTGTTTGTTCTGTTTACTTCCCTGTTTAATTTCTTTTGTGACGTAACAGTACAATCACATAGTGATCTGCGGCACTATTACCAATTTAGCATTTGCAGACAGCGTTGGTTGTACCAATATAATCAACTTTCTAATTTGAATCAAGCAACCTCTGAGCCAAGAACCATTTGAGTCAAATGCTATTGTTCTAAATGACCATTTGTTTACACAATATTATAGAAAATGTTCAGGACGAAATCCCCAGTATCTTTATAAAGTAGATACTTGTCTACTCTCCATATTTTTTCCTATAGGTTACCTTTAAATGCAGTAAGTTTATTTTATCACATTACACGAATTATAAAGGTCATATAAAGGCATCCAAAAGAGCTATAATTCCAAAAAATATGTCATTTATAAAAGAATGTGGCCAAGAGAGTCAAGATTACAACCTCAAATACTAAATGATTAATCTACCTCTATCTTCACTATGAAGTGACAGATAGAAATTATCTTGAGCATTCTTTATTCATGAAGAAATATCAAATCATATTTAGCTTTTCTGTTTTTGAAATCTGAATTGAAGAAATTGATCATTGGTACTTTTCTTATATCATTTAATGATCAATAGCTGTTCTGATAATATTTTGAGCTACTTGTATACTGTGAAAGCTTAGAATGTTCTGTGAGAATCTCCTTTCTCATTGTTGAGATTATATCTGAGTTTCTGTTACTTTAAGTTTTTCCAAATTTTAGATTTCTAATGCAAACTTCCATAAAACCTAAAAATAATTACAAAAATTACATCACAAAGACAACCATGTAATGTTGTTTCCAGCTGCCTATAACTACCTAGAATATTACTAAACTAATTCTCCAATACAGATACACTTTGCATAAGCACACAAAACAATCTCACAAATAATATCTTATTATCAATTCTTTGACTCAAATATCCCTCTCTTTTTTCTCATTTTTAATAAGGACATGGTTTTTAATAGTAATAACTAACACTGTATGGTCAGGACGATTGTAAGTACTTTAGGCATATTAACTCACTTAGTGAACTTAGTTTCTAGCAAAATTTAGTTAGTAACTCAGTGAATCTTCACAAAAAATACAAAGAAAGCACTATTATTGTTCCATCGTCATTATCAGATGAGGAAACAGAAGCACAGAAACTTAAATAACTTGCCTAAAGTCATACAGGTTTATGTAGTGAAATTCAGATTTGAATACAGGAATCATAGTTTGAGTTTTGTTACTAATCATTACTCTATAATGCCTCAATTTTACAACAAGAAAATAAAAACTCAATTATAAAAAAAGGCAACTGACAGTGGGCCACAGTAGTGGGGACCATGGCAAACTGGAGAAAACATGACTCATTGAGAGGGGCAGCTGCTAAGTAGCTCCAGCCAACTATTGCCACATAGAAACGTGTTGGGTCAAATTTTCATTTTACTACTTACAAGCTAATAAGTTAGCCAGTTACTATTTCATGATGCTGGAAAAACAATGAAATTCCTGGGTCAAAGACAAAGAACTTTGTTACTGGAAGCACAGCAAGCAGCATGATCATCAGCATATTTGTATCCATTCCCCTTCCTTGTCTCATCAGGATGGGTCCTGGCTCAGATTTAACATGTATGGTTTCTAATGATGCATGCATAACATTACTTCCACAAAAGGAAGCTATTCAGTCATTAAAGATCTTTATTTTATACTCTTATAATTGCATAGATTAAGTGACGTTTTCCAGAGATTCATGCCTCATATACCAATAAATTTCAGAATTATCTACATTAGCAACCTTGACAGACCTGGTACACACTGCAATAAAAGCATTCCACAGTAAGGATTCTGCTGCTGGTAAACACCACTAGTGTGATTGCAAGGACGTCTGTTATTAACATGTTTATAAGGAGATTTGACCAGAAGAAAAATCATACGATCATGTTAGTAGATGTATAAAAAGCACTTGACAAAATCCAGCACTCATTCATGATTAAAAACTCTCAGCAAACTAGAATAAACAGAAAATTTCTCAACTTCATAAAGAACACCAACAAAAAACCTACAGCTAACACCATATTAACGGTGAGAAACTAGACACATTTTCCCTATGATCAGGAACAAGAGATAGATGTTTCTGGTCACCATTCTTATTCAACATCATACTGGAAGTCATAGCTAAAGCAATAAAAAAGGAAAAGTAAGTAAAGGTATACTGATTGGGAAAGAAGAAATAAAATGGTCTTCGTTGAAACATAATATAATTGTCTATGTAGAAAATCCCAAAAAATCTTCTGCAACTAATAAGTGATTATAGCAAGGTTGCAAGGTACAAAATTTATATACTATATACTCCTCATATATAGTCAATTGCTTTCCTATATATGAGGAGTGAACAATTGGAATTAGAAATTAAAAATACAATGTTATTTATATTTGCATCCAAAAATATGAAATACTTAGGTATAAATCTAACAAATATGCACAAGATCTATGCGAGGGAAACTACAAATTCTAATGAAAGAAATCGAAGATGATATAAATTAGTGGAGAAATATTCCAAGTTAATGGATAGAAAGACAATATTATTAAGATGCCAATTCTTCCAAAATGATCTACAGATTCAATGCATTCCCAATAAAAATCCCAGAAAGTTATTTTGTGAATACCAAAAAACTGATCCTAAAGTTTATATGGAAAGGCAAAAGACCCAGAATAGCCTAGACAATACTGAAGAAGAACAAAGTCAGAGACCTAACACCACCAGACTTCAAGACTAACTATAACACTATAGTGATCAAGACATTGTGATATTGGCAAAAGAACAAATAGATCAATGGAACAGAATACAGAGCCCAGAAATAGACCACACAAATATAGTCTTCTAATTTTTGGCAAAGGAGTAAAGGCAATTCAATGGAGAAAGGATAGTCTTTTCAACATATGATGCTGGAACAAGTAGACATGCAAAAAAAGAATATGCAAAAAAAATTAATTTAGACAGAGACCTTACACCTTTTACAAAAACTAACTCAAAATGGATCGTAAATCTCAATGTAAAACACAAAACTATACAACTCCTAGAAAATAATATAGGAGAAAAATCTAGGTGACCTTGCATTTGGCAATGATTTTAGATAGAAGACCAATAGCACAATTCATGAGAAAAAAAATTGGTAATTTAGACTTCATTAAAATTAAAAACTCTGCTCTGTAAAAGACACTATTACGGGAGCAAAAAGACAAGCCATAGACTGGGAGAAAATATTCGCAAAACACATATCTAATAAAGAACATCTACCCAAAATATACAAAGAAACTCAACAATTAAAAAAAGAATGGGCAAAAGATCTGAACAGACACCTCACCAAAGAAGAGATACAGATAGAAAATAAGTGCATGAAAAGATGCTCAAAATCATATGCCATCAGAAAATGGCAAACTAAAACAAAAATGGTATACTGCTACACATCTATTAGAATGGCTAAAATCCAAAACACTGACAATACCAAATGCTGACAAGAATGTGGAGCAACAGAAATTCATTCATTGCTGGTGGGAACAAAAAATGGTACAGCCACTTTAAAAGTCAGTCTGACACTTTCTTACAAAGCGAAATAAAGTCTTGTCTTATGATTCAGTAATCTCACTTCTATTTACCCAAATGTGTTGAAAACTTATGTCCACACAAAAATCCACACACAAATGTTTACAGCAACTTGATTCATACTTCCCAACGGAAGCCAGAAGAAGTAATGAAGATGTCCTTCAATAGGCGAAAGGATAAATATGGAACATCCATACAATGGAGATGAAGTATTCAGTGATAAAAAGAAATGAGCTATCAAGCTATAGAAAGAAATGGGGAAATCTTACATGGATATTATTTATTTTTAGCTCATTAACTCTTTATTGACTGAAAAAGAAACAACAGAAGGACTCCAATGAACCAATGTCAGATGAAGGCAAACGCTGCATCCAATCTCAGTGGTCTCCAAGACTACGCCTTCATACTCCAAAAGATTTTTTTTTTTGGCACTTGAAAAGAATTTTATTTATTTATTTATTTTTCTAATAAATCGTTTTTTATTATCCCATTATCTAATGCAGGCAAAATTGATAATATAAATTTATTACATGCTTAATCTATTTTTTTATTAGTTTTTATTGAGGTAACACTGGTTTATAACATTATATAAATTTTAGGTGTACATCATTACACTTCAACTTCTGTGTAGATTACATCGTGTTCACCACCAAAAGTCTAGTTGCCATCCATCACCATACAAATGTGTTCCTTTACCCCTTCCACCCTCCTCCCACCTCACTTCGCCTCTGGTAACCACCAATTTGTTCTCTATATCTATGTTTGTTGTTGTTTTTATCTTTCACATATGAGTGAAATCATATGGTGTTTGGCTTTCTCCATTTGACTTATTTCACTTAGCATAATACCCTCACGGTCCATCCATGTTGTCACAAATGGCAAGATTTCATCTATTTTATGGCTGAGTAGTATTCCATTGTATATGTATGTATATATCACATCTTCTTTATCCATTCATCCATCAATGGGCACTTAGGTTGTTTCGAAGTCTTGGTTATTGTGAACAATGCTGCTATGGACATAGGGGTGCGTATATCTTTTCTAATTAGTGTCTTCATGTTCTTTGGATAAATACCCAGAAGTGGAATAGCTGGATCATGTGGTACTTCTATTTTTAATTTTTTGAGGAATCTCCATACTGTTTTCCAAAGTGGCTGCACCAATTTACATTCCTACCAGCAGTGCCCAAGGGTTCCCTTTTCTTCACATTCTCTCCAACACTTGTTATTTCTTGTCTTTTTAATAATAGCCATTCTCAAGGGCATGAGGTGATATCTCATTATGGTTTTGATTTACATTTCCCTAATAATTAGTGATGTTGAACATCTTTTGATGTGTCTGTTCATCGTCTATATATCTTCTTTGGAAAAGTGTTCAGATCCTCTGCTCATCTTTTAATCAGGTTGGTTTTTTTGTGTGGTTGAATTGTACAAGTTCTTTATATATTTTATATCTTAGCCCCTTATTGGATATATGATTTGCAAATATCTTCCCCCAACTGGTAGGTTATCTTTTTATTTTGTTGATAGTTTATTTTGCCATGCAGAAGCTTTTTGTTCGATATAGTTCCATTTGTTTATTTTCTCTTTTGTTTTCCTTGCCTGAGGAGACATGTACAAAAAGATACTGCTAAAATTGATGTCTAAGAGCATCCTGCCTCTGTTTTCTTCTGGGAGTTTTATATCTTCAGGTCTTACACTTAAGTCTTTAATGCATTTTCAGTGTATTTTTGTGTATGGTGTAAGATAGTGGTCTACTTTCATTCTTTTGTGTGTGGCTGTCCAGTTTTCCCAACAACATTTATTGAAGAGACTTTCCTTTCTCTATTGTCTGTTCTTGGCATCTTTGTCAAAAATGAGCTGTCCATACATGTGTGGTTTTACTTCTGAGCTTTCAATTCTGTTCCATTGATCTATATGTCTGTTTCTCTGCCAGTACCATCCTGTTTTGATTACTATAGCTTTGTAGTATATTTTGAAATTAGGGAGTGTGATACCTCCACCTTTGTTTTTTTTTCCCCCGTCAGGATTACTTTGGCTATTAAGGGTCTTTTGTTGTTCCATATAACTTTTAGTAGTTTTTCTTCTATTTTCATGAAAAATGTTGTTGGGACTTTGATAAGGATTGTATTGAATCTGTAGATTGCTTTAGGTAGTATGGACATTTTAACTATGTTAATTCTTTAATCCATGAATATGGAATATCTTTCCATTTCTTTGTATTTTCTTCAATTTCTTTCAACAGTGTTTTATAGTTTCAGTATACAGGTCTTTCACCTCTTTGGTTAAATTTATTCCTACTTTTTTTTGGTAACTGTAAACAGGATTGTATTCTTTTTTTCTTTTTTTTTTTTTTGGTGAGGAAGATTGGCTCTGAGCTAACATCTGTTGCCAATCCTCCTCTTTTTGCTGAGGAAGATTAGTCCTGAGCTAACATCTGTGCCTGTCCTCCTCCATTTTGTATGTGGGACGCTGCCACAGCATGGCTTGATGAGCAGTGCGTAGGTCCACACCCAGGATTCAAACCTGCGAACCCCAGGCTGCTGAAGGAGAGCACGCAAAGCCAACCGCTATGCCACCAGGCTAGCCCTGGGGATTGTATTCTTGATTTCTCTTTCTACTAGTTCATTGTTAGTGTATAGAAACACAAGTGATTTTGTATGTTGACTTGGTACCCTGCAACTTTACTTATTAGTTTATTATTTCTAGTAAGTTTTTTGGTGGATTCTTTAGAGTTTTCTATATATAAAATCATGGCATCTGCAAATAGTGACAGTTTTACTTCTTTCTTTCCAATTTGGATCCCTTTTATTTCTTTTTCTTGCCTAATTGCTTTGGCTAGGACTTCCAATACTATGTTAAATAAGAGTGATGAAAGTGGGCGTCTTTGTGTCGTTCCTGTTCTTAGAAGGATAGCTTTCAGTTTTTCGCCATTGTACTCAATGGTTTGTCATACACAGCCTGATTTATGTTGAGGAATTTTCCTTCTATACCCATTTGCTTCAGAGTTTTTATCATAAATGGATGCTGTATATTGTCAAATGCTTTCTCTGCATCTATTGAGATGATCACGTGATTTTTGTTCTTCATTTTGTTAATGTGGTATATCACATTGATTGAGTTGCAGATATTGAACCATCCCTGGAATAAAGCCTACTTGATTGTGGTGTATGATCCTTGTAATGTATTGTTGTATTAAATTTGCTAATATTTTGTTAAGGATTTTTGCATCTATGGTTATCAGTGATATTAGCCTATAATTTTCTTTTCTTTGAGTTTTCCTTGTCTGGTTTTGTTATATGGGTAATGCTGGCCTCATAAAATAAGTAAAGAAGCATCCCTTCTTCTTCAATTTTTTGGAAGAGTTTGGGAAGGATTCGTACTAAATCTTTGAATGTTTGGTAGAATTCACTGGGGAAGTAGTCTGGTCCTGGACTTCTGTTTTTTGGGAGTTTTTTGATTACTGTTTTAATCTCCTAACTAGTGATTGGTCTGTTGAGATTCTCTATTTCTTTTTGATTCAGTTTTGGAAGGTTGTTTGATTCTATGAATTTATTCATTTCTTCTAGATTATCCAATTTTCTGGCATATAGTTTTTCATAGTATTCTCATAATCTTTTTATTTCCATGGTTTCCATTGTAATTTCTCTTCTTTTGTTTCTTTTTTTTTTAATAATTTTATTTATTTATTTATTTTCCCCCCAAAGCCCCAGTGGATAGTTGTATGTCATAGCTGCACATCCTTCCAGTTGCTGCATGTGGGACGCAGCCCCAGCATGGCTGGAGAAGTGGTGTATCAGCGCGCGCCCGAGTTCCGAACCCGGGCCGCCAGTAGCAGAGCGCGCGCACTCAACCGCCAAGTCACGGGGCCGGCCCATCTCCTCTTTTGTTTCTGATTTTATTTATTTGAGCTTTCTCTCTTTTTTTCTTAGTGAGTATAGGTAAACTCTTGTCAATTTGGTTTATCTTTTCAAAGCACCAGCTCTTAGTTTCATTGATATTTTCTATTGTCTTTTTAGTCTTATTTCATTTATTTCCACTCTGATTTTTATACTTATTTTATACTTACTTCCTTTTACTGATTTTGGGCTTTATTTTTTGTTCTTTTTCTAGTTTCTTTAGGTATAACATTAGATTGTTTATTTGAGAATTTTCTTGCTTCTTTAGGTACACCTGTGTGGTTATAAACTTCCCTCTTAGTACTACTTTTGTTGAATCCCATAGATTTTGGTATGTTGTATTTTCATTTTCATTTGTCTCTAGGTATTTTTTGATTTCTCCTTTGATTTCTTCATTGACTCAAAAGTTGTTCAATAGCATTTTGTTTAATCTCCACATATCTGTGGCTTTTCCAGTTTTCTTCTTGTAGTTGATTTCTAGTTTCATAATTTTGAGGTCAGAAAAGATGCTTGATACTATTTCAGTCTTCTTTAATTTACTGTGACTTGTTTTGTGGCCTAATATGTGATCTATCCTCAAGAATGTTCCATGTGCATTTGAAAAGAATGTATATTCTGCAGTTTTTTGATGGAATGTTCTGTAATATCTTTTAAGTCCATCTAGTCTAGTGTGTCATTTAAGGCCAATGTTTCCCTATTGATCTTCTGTCTGGATGATCTATCCATTGATGTAAGTGGAGTGTTAAAAGTCCCTTACTATTACTATCAATACTCACTTTATATATATTTAGGTTCTCCTATGTTGGGCGCATAGATATTTACAAGTGTTATATCTTCTTGTTGGGTTGTTTCCTTTATCACTATGTAAGGCCCTTCCTTGTCTCTTGCTATAGTTTTTGTTTTAAAGATTATTTTGTCTAGTATAAGTATTGCTATTACAGTTTTCTTTTCATTGTCATTTGCATGGAATATCTTTTCCCATCCCTTCACTTTCAGTCTGTGAGTATTGTTAGATCTGAACTTTGTCTCCTGTGTGCAGCATAAATATGTCTCTTTTTTTTTTATCCATTCAGCTACCCTATGTTTATTTATTGGAGAATTTAGTCCATTTATATTTAAAGTAATTACTGATTGGTATGTAATTATTGCCATATTTTTACTTTTTTTCTGGATCTTTTTGTAGTTCTCTGTTCCTTTCTTCTCCTCTTGCTCTCTTCTCTTGTGATTTGATGACTTTCTTTATTGTTATATTTGGGTTCCTTTCTCTTTATTTGTTTGTGTATTTATCACAGGTTTTTGTTTTGTGGTTACAATGAGGTTCATATATAACCACCTATGTATATAGCAATCTATATTACGTTGATGGTCTCTAAAGTTCAACTTCATACTAAAAGCCCTACATTGTTACTGCTCCCCTCAATGTTTTATGTTTTTGACATCATATTTTATCTCTTTTCATTTTTTGTATCCCTTAACCTCTTATCAGAGATATAAATTATTTTAGTACTTTTGTCTTTTGACCCTCATACTAGCTTTATAAGTGGTTGATCCACTATATTTACTATATGTTTGCCTTTACCAGTGAAATTTTTTCTTTGATAATTTTCTTATTTCTATTTGTGGTCTTTTCTTTTCCACTTAAAGAAGTCCCTTTAACATTTCTTGTAAGGCTGATTTAGTGGTGATGACCTCCTTTAGTTTTTGCTTGTTTGGAAAACTATTAATCTCTCCTTCCATTCTGAATGATAAACTTGCCAGCTAGAGTATTCTTGGTTGTAGGTTTTTTCCTTTCAGCACTTTGAATATATCATTTACATGCATATTATTAAGTCAAAGAAGCCAGTCTGAAAAGCTATACACTGTGTGACTACAACCATAAGACATTCTCAAAAAGGCAAAACTATAGAGATAGTAAAAAGATCAATGATTGCCAGGGGATCAAAGGAAGAGAGGGAGGGATGAAGAGGTGGAGCACAGGGCTTTTTTAAGGCAGTAAAACTATTCTGTATGACACTGTAGTGGTGAATAAAGGATGTTATGAATTTGTTAAAACCCATCAAACTGTACAACACAGAGAGTGAACACTGATGTAACTATGGGTTTTAGTTAATAATAATGTAACAATATGGGTTCATCAGTTATAACAAATGTATGACATATGCAGGATGTCATTAATGGCAGAAACTGTGTATGTGTGGGGGAAGGGTATATGGGAACTCTACACTCAGCACAACTTTTCTGTAAACCTAAACTTACTCTAAAAAATAAAATCTATTTTTTAAAAAAAGGCAAGGAGAACGGTTTGGCTGATTGAGTGTATAACATACGCAGTGAAGAATAGTATTAGCTCAAGCCACATGAAATTACCGATATTTAACCATTGTTGGCCTACAAAATTCACAGTTTTAATGGTTCAACCTGAATTGTAGATGAGGTTAGAGAATAAGGACTGTTTGGCGAAAAAAGGGAAGAAAAAGCAGCACGTTATTTATTTCAGGTAACAGCACTCAGTCCTCACAAGCACTCCTTTCAAAATAAAAGTCCACTGAGTGCTTTCATGTTACAGATACGTCTTGTCTGAAAATCATTAATGTTGGATTATTTAAAGTTTTCTTTTTCTTGCAAGATCTTTGTGTCCTCAAAGATGCTCTTTTCCTTTTGTCTTTCATTTTGCCTTTATCTTACCAAAGACATTGAACTCAAACGTCATTGATCTTTGCTGCCTGCTCATTTTTTTGCCCCACTCCTTAGGACACTGAAAGTTGATTAGAAGTTTTCTGGGCATAGCTAGGGCTCATCAACCTAATCTCATGCCAAGGATGATATGGTTCAGCCATTTCATTAGCAAAACCTCCGTGTCAGTATCTTTAAGTTGCTTTTACTTTTGCTTTATCTTTAGGATTGATCTGTTCTCCAAAGATGAATCTTCCATTCTCCTACCCAGAAGTTAGAATCCTGGATGCCAAACTTCTAGAAGTCAGCTGGGAGAAGAAGGCTGGTAGTCTCAAGATGCAGTGAATATTTATTCACTTAATCCTTTCCCGTTTTTTGTACATAACTACTTCCCTTTTAATTTTGATGTTAAATTCTTTGATTGGCAAATAGTATTTTTATTCCTTGATGATTTTTAAATCATGATTTTAAGTCTTTTTTTAGTAGGTAAGGATATTTTTTCCCCATTAGATGAAATATATCAGAGTGGTAAAAGCATTGCATTTAGTTTTATAAATTGATATTTACTTTTTCTCTAAAATTATTTTATATGACTAATTTTCCAAACGGAAATTTTTATTTTCTCTCAAATTATATATTTAACATTCTTTCTAATTTAAGTCCAGAATAAAGAGAACAAATGAAAGTATATGCACAGAATCTTAAGATTCCCAACCCTTTCCTTCTACCTGTCTATGTGGAGTCAGAGAGGAATTTGGGGATATCTGCTTCTAAAAAAATTAGTAGTGGGCCGGCCCCGTGGCTTAGCGGTTAAGTGCGCGTGCTCCGCTGCTGGCGGCCCGGGTTCGGATCCCAGGCGTGCACCGACGCACCGCTTCTCCCGCCATGCTGAGGCCGCGTGCCACATACAGCAACTAGAAGGATGTGCAACTATGACATACAACTATCTACTGGGGCTTTGGGGGAAAAAAATAAATAAATAAAAATTAAAAAAAAAAAAAATTAGTAGTGACAAAGTCAGGATTAAAAAGGGATCTTTTGAATATATTATAACCTGTATATCACATGCAAAGAAAAGAATTTGGTATATGTTCTGAAATTATTTTTTATTAAACCACTATCTTTTAAATTATACACTTGAAATTTTTATCCCCCAATTCCACTGTGAACACTTAGAGACTAACCTATTCATATATTGTTCACAGTACCTAGCTTAATTCTTTGCATGCTATAGATGTTCAATGAAAGAATAAAATTAGAGAGCATATTAAAGAATTAAATCAGGTAATGCTCCAGTACCCTTCAAATCCCAAATTTTATAATCTAAAAGCAATTTTCATATAATATACACATAACCATTAAGTTGTTCGAGTTATCAATCTACTACTTCTGGGTTTAACTTGTAACCTTTATTCAAATGTTACAATATAATTTGAGCAAATATTCATTTAAAACAAAATGAAGAAAATCTTTAATAAATTTCTAAAAGTTAGTTTAACCAAATTATGATAAAGAATTTTGAAAACTGTTTGCTTATCTGCTACTTGTACCAAATTATTAAGCAGATTACATAAAATATAATTAGAATTATAAATATTCATCAAAGATCTTAAATATAATTAAGTTCAATTAGGGCAAGTACACATTAAGAAAATAAATGTATAAAGAGAAAAATGCTAGATTTCTAATAAAATAAAACAATTCAGAGTTTCTTAAAAATTACAATGATCCCAAGGTTTTTAATAAGACAACATAGGGTCTTATTTATGTCTAGTATGTATCAAAGTATTTAAAAATGCAGGCTATATATATCTCTGATCTTTCAGCAGTCAACTGTTATTGAATATACAGAAATAAAGGTAGTAATATTCTTATAGATTTAGTGAGGACAATAAGGATTTAATATCACAGGATAAACTGGCACCACATTTACTAATTCAACAAATAATCATTAACTATTTATTATATACCAGGAAATCTAATATAAGATCTTTCTTTCATTCTGCACAGAGAGCAAAAAGATGTTAGGGAATGACGAAAAAGAAATCATCAATCTTATCAACTCATCTATTTTCTGCTACAGAAATAAAACATATTTTTAAAGTTTGACTGCTTGTTCATCCAGCACTGAGCACTATATTTTACTCACAAAGGAGCTACATAAACAGCTTTTACACACAACTGAATATGTTACCTGATGCTGGTTTTACTTTTCTAGTCAACCTTTTTTGGCCACCACAAAGGAAATAACATAAGAGTGACAGCAATGCATCTGAGGATTTAAAATAAATGACATAAAACTCTTTGTCTTCACAAAAAGCTATATCCCTGTCTTCCTTCTTATCATCAAGAAACTAATAAATATTTTGACCAAAATTAAAGCAGTATGTGCCACACATAGAAGGTGCTATTTAAAACTGTCATTTATGTATGAAAAAGTACATTTAGGAGATTTACTTCTCTCTTTTCTCCTTTCACTCTCACAAGTGTCAATGTTTATTTATAATTGCAAGGGGAAAATGTTGCAATAATTGATGGTGCTTGTGATACTTGCTATTTTATATATAAAAACAGTTACTTTCAAATAGGGAAATAGTTTATTTGAATATTAAACTGCATTTGCTACAAAAGTTTAGGAAGACTTTTCTCCTTTTTGGAACAAAAAAGTGAAAATATAATAATAATACAAGGCACAATAACAGACATTAAATGATAACATAATTTAACTGTAGAAATGTTTGGAACACTAGCATTCCTAATATTAAACAAAATAACCTTTAAGAACTATGTTTAGTTTTTGACCATTTAATTCCATTTAAGACAAGTATCTCAAGAGAAAGTCTTGGGAATTCTTCAGTTTTCATGAAAATAAGTTAAAAAGAGAATTCAGATTTTCGACTTCGACATCTTAAAATTTCACAAGGAGATAAAACTTCAAAATCATGTGTATCTTCTCTCCATAATTTTATCTATCTTGCATAAAATAATGCTCAAAAGAAATTTTCAATTTTTCTTTTGTCTTATAATTGGAAATATTTTCTCTAAAATTCTCATTAATATTTCATGGTTTGAAGGGGCTTAAAACTAATTTTACACTTCAAATATATTTAAATCAACAAAGACGTTACTGAAGCACTAGTACTTTTTCTAGGCCAGCATTTTCCAAATATAGCTTTCAATAAGTAGGAATACAAAAGCGGCACTTTACTTTTACAAGGTGAATATTATCATCATCTTCTTTCCCAGTAAATTAGAGTATTTGATATTTTTACATTTTACTGATAACAGCTACGCAGAATGACATATATTTTAGACTCATGATAATTAAGTTCGAGCTATCATATGAGAGTCAATTATGAAGAAATTAATGTTTTCCAGGACACAAAATGGACTATCTTACAAGATTTTAAGATCATTGATACAGGAGATAGCCAAAAGGTAGCCTATTCTAGTCTTGAGGGAAAAAATACGAACTCTAATTGGACAAGTCAGGACTAATCTAAGACCACTGAGAGTAGTCAATAGGTTGTCCTATTTTATAAAAATCAAAGACCATTCCGGATATGTAATCATTATACAAACTGACATAGATAGTCTGCTCCAAGGTTCAACATTCTTAACCAATGTTGAGGAAACCAATCACTTAACATCTCTTTCCATAAAATATCTGGTGAGCAGAGAGCTCACTCTGAAGGAAGAAAGAATTTAGGGTACCCTAGCTTGCCTAAGCAACCCTGGCTGAACATAGGTGGCAGTAGTTTATACATGTGGCTATTAATTTATATGACCCCATTAATATTTCTTTCTTCCAACTTCTTCTAGAGCTAAGAAAGAAAGGTACTAAGAAAGAAAAAGAAAGACCAAGACAAATAACATAACTTAGGACTCTGAAAAACTGAGTGAAAGAATATATTCTCCTGTGGCCACACTCCCCGCTCTTCAAGAGTAGAACAACTGAACCTAAACATAACAAGTCAATATCAATTGTCTCAGGAATGACTAGGTCAATATCAATGACAGAATCAGTGAAGAAGAAACATTACTGCACTAAATGGCAATATCCTGTCAAAATGCAATTAGTGCAGTAAAGGTTAAGGAAAGGAGCACACTGACCTTAGAGGGGCATCTTCCTTGGAACTGGCTGGCATCAGGAGAAAGAAGAGCCAGAGGGTGTACGTTTTGGCATTCGTCAGTAAGTGATTTCTTGATTGTCAAAGAGAACATGAGACTCATCTCTGACTTTCTTGGAGAAGAAAATAGTTGATGTTTCTAATAGTTGATGGCTTTACTGGTAGGAATTCAAAGCAAAGCCTATTGTCCTTACTACCATTATTATTACTGATTCTCCTCTAACAATGATTCTAATCCAAACCTCAACTTACAAATGCTGTGGCATGGTAAACCAAAGTTTATATTTTAGGAAAATATGAAAATAAAAATATGAGTTATGATGATAACCAGAGATAAGAATTAGGTAACTATTTATAAAATATCCTTTCCTTGGTTACAAATACGGTTATTTATCAAGAAGTTAAAGTTGAAATACTACTTTGTACAAATAATGAAACTTCTACATTGCAATCAGAACAACAGAATAGAAAGCTTTTTCCTGCCTTCATAGATGAAACTTAAATTATGTCTCAGGAAAAAGCAATTTTTGGTAATAAAATAGTCATGACTTAGATAAGTTTTTAGCATCCTGAAACACACACAAAGATGAATATATTTTAATGTAACTCTTTAAAATAATACTATTTCAAATTAAAACTAGGTTAAATAGACATGAAACTGGTTCCTTTTCACTCTCCCTATTTTTGGTATTATTACATTCAAATCATCACCCAATGCCATTGCAAAAACCATGTATTTCATCCATTTTTTTAACCATAGTAATCCATTGTCTACATGCAAAATATCATATGTAACTTTCCCAGTTTAAAAAATTTTTTAGACAGGTTAATTGCATAAATAATTTCTGTGTTAAATCAAGTACATATATATATACATATAGGAAAGCAATGGCTTAGTAAAGAGGTTCGCAGTAATGACAATTAGCATGACCAGTGCTTGGTTCTTTTCTTGACAGCATTGCCTTATGGGGTAGGAATTGTGCTTCTCTGCTCTTTCTCTGAATTATTACTAGCTAAAGGTATTCTTTTGGTAAAAAGCAGTGATTTCGTTTTTTTGTTTTGTTTTGTTTCTGTGAGGAAGATCAGCCCTGAGCTAACATCCATGCCAATCCTCTTCTTTTTGCTGAGGAAGTCTGGCCCTGACATCTATTGCCAATCCTCCTCCTTTTTTTTTCCCCTTTTTCTCCCCAAAGCCCCAGTAGATAGTTGTATGTCATAGTTGCACATCCTTCTAGTAGAGCAGTGATTCTTAAACTTTTTATTTTGGAGGTGGTGAGTTATAGTTCCCTTTGAGAGCATTATGAAAACTATTCACAGGAAAATATACCAGTGTATGAGCACACAATATTTTGCTTCTTTTAAAGGGTTTATGGACTTCATGAAAATGATCCATAATATATAAAAACCTCAACAATCTTTCTAAGTTAAAACCAGTCCTTAAGGTCCAAAGGTCCATCTCTATTCCAATATAATAACTAGTAACATGATTAACCTGGAATCCTCTCAGGTCACCATAGAGCAGATCATACCTCTGATAGACATCTCAAGGCCTAATACGATAGGCTGAAAATAGATGTTCTGGAACAGATCTTAACAAGTCTCCCAAAACTTAGTAATTTAGGAAGTTCAGGGAAATATCAAGAGCTCTGTAAGCAAAAATGAAGAGGAGAATTAAACTAAGGTTGTAGTCCATGGAGAGTCAGAGACCTTTTTTTTGGAATGGCAAATGACAGGTAGCTTTTAAGCATTCACGTTGGGGTTTTAAGTATGTGCCATGACCTTTACAATTGAAGTGTAAAACTTATTTCTAAAAGCTAAAGTTTAAATCACATTTCCAAAGTATATTAAATACTGGCCCAGAAACTTTAAAACTAAGGTATAAAACTGGGTTTTTTAAAGCAGAAGTTTAAGACGCATTTTAAAATGAATATATTTTATAGCTCCAACCAAATATTTTCTACAAAGATAATATGAGCATTTGGAAATGAACTTAGGAACTAATCTTCATCTAACATCAAAAAACTATATAATTTAAATCCACCCTTATCATTCTTTATTAGCACTTTATCAAAAAAGAATAAGGAAAAAATAATTTTTTTGTTTAATTTCTATTTATATATAATAGTATACCTCTACTGAGAAATCTTGAGTGTCTACCTGTATTCAAGAGGATAAAATTAAAACTCTGCACATCATTTAATATACTTTGTAATCTGATACTGTCTACACGTCTAATATCATCCCATCCATTTTATATTTTAGTAATAATAACTTAATGAAATCTTGCTAAGCATATTTTATTCTCTAGTGTCTCTGAGTTTGCATAAATTGTTCCTTTTGCCTAGAACATGCTCCCCTGGCTTGTCCAAATAGAAAACTCCCATAAAATCTCATATTTCACACAAAATGCTTTTTGCAACTTTCCTGACTCCGTCTGACTGACTTAGGGATTTCTTACCCCATACACGTTGGTACCCTTCACCTATTCCCAATACAATAATTTATTTTATTTCATATTCTTTTTTCTCCTTACCAGAGTGCTACATATTTGAGAACAGATATTTTTCATTTTTGGATTCTCAGAACCTAGACCAGACTAGGTTCATATTTATAAACTAGAAATAAATGAATATAGCCTTGAAATAAAAGTAATAGTAATAATAAATACAATTTATGGATCCAACTATTTGTCAACTACTGCAATAAATGCTTTTTTTGGGTATGTTTTTTCTCCTACATTTATAGTAGATTTTTATCCTTATATCTGAGCTATTAAATGATTGAAGTAAGATTCATACCAGGTTTTCTCTTAATCCAATGAATCTACCTTTTCTCTACAATTGTGGCTTTAAATTTTTCTTTTTTAACTTTAAGCAGTGGAACTCTTCTCTACTGTAGTATGCAAATGTATAACATATTAAACACAGAAAATGGAGCCACTCCAATTGAAGCAGATAATGGAGGTCTAGACACTTCCATACTTGGTATACTTTCATCTTTTGTAAGTGGCCCTTTGGAACCAATATAGACACTTTAATGCCCTAGAAAATTTTTTCCAATAACTCTGATCTTATACAACCTTATTCCATTTTATTTACTGTTGAGATTATTGGTAGGAAATTTTCTATATTAAAAAAATCATCTGGATAGCAGGTCCTAAAGCAGTCTTCTCAACTTTCTTCTACAATATCTACAGAGTTCCCCCCAAAACTTGAAAAACTTCTGATAATAATAAAAGCCTCATTTGTCAGAATCTGAGACAAAAATATACTAATATCAAGATGACTGGAGCTCATCTGAGACTAACAATTCATATCTAACATATATTTTGTCTAGTAATAATGAACAAAATCAAAGAAAGAAATGATTTGGAAATATTTTATTTCTCATCAAATTTTATATCCTCTAGTTGAACTTGTGATTATGAGACTCAAATGGTAAGTCTCTGAATATCCCTTCCAATGTGCTTATACTTTTTTTGAGAAATCCAGAGAACTGCTCTTCTCTCATTATATTAGTAAATCACAGAAAGCTAAAATATAAAAAGCAAGAGTAGAATTTTAAATGTATATTGCTAAGTGAAAGAAGCCAATATGAAAAAGCCACATACTGTATGATTCCAACTACATGACATTTTGGAAAAGGCAAAACTATGGAGACAATAAAATGATCAGAGGTTGCCAGACTGTAGGGAGATAGATTGGAAGAGCACAGAAGATTGTCAGGGCAGTGAAAATACACTGTTTGATATTATGATGATGGATATATGTCATTATACATTTGTCCAAACCCAGAGAACGTGCAACAGCAAGAGTGAAACCCTAACGTAAACTATGGACTTCAGCTTGTTATGATGTGTCAGTGTAGGCTCATCTTTAGTAAAGAAAAAATGTACCAGTCTGGTGAGTGATGTTGATAATGGGGGAGGATATGCATATGTGGGGGCAGAGGGTATACAGGAAATATTTTCCCTCACAATCTTGTTGTAAATCTAAAACTGCTTTAAAAATAAAGATTTTTGTTGTTTTTTTTTTTTGGTGAGGAAGATTCACCCTGAGCTAACATCTGCTGCCAATCTTCCTCTTTTTGCTTGAGGAAGATTTCCCCTGAGCTAACATCTGTGCCAATTTCATCTGTTTTGTATTTGGGTCACTGCCACAGCATGGCCGCCGATGAGTGGTGTCAGTCCCCACCCAGGGAACCGAACCCAGGCCATTGAAGTGGAGTGCACCGAACCTAACCACTAGGCCACAGGGCCGATCCCATAAAGTATTTTTTTTAAAAAAGCAAAAATACAAGTAAAAATTAAAGTTTATAAAATATCTAACTAGTAACATGGCATAGGGAAAAAAAAGTTAAAATCCATTAAAAAATTGAACAAACATATATATATTGAGTCCCTACTATATGCCAGGCACTGTTCTAAGAACTAGAAATAAACCAGTGAGAAAAACAGAAAAAAAATGCCCTCATGAAGAACTTGCAGAAGATAAAGGAGCAAGATATGCAGGTATTGGGGGATAAGTATTCAAGCCACTAGGAACAATCAAGGCAGAATCTGTGAGGTGGGAATGTTCCAGGCTTGCACAGGAGACCTGAATTGAGCAAAAGAGAGGCTATGTGATAGAAAACAAGTGCAGAGAAGAAAGAGGTGTTTGGAGGGTGTTCTATGGGGTCGAGCAGACTGTTAAATGGCATTATGTTTATTCTGAGAAAAATGGGAAACACTGCAGCTTTCTTTTTAGGTGAGGAAGATTGGCTCTGAGCTAACATCTGTTGCCAATCCTCCTCTTTTTGCTGAAGAAGATTAGCCCTGAGCTAACATCTGTGCCAATCTTCCTCTATTTTGTATGTGGGATGCCACCATACATGGCTTGATGAGCGGGGCTTCATGAGCAGTGCGTAGGTCCACGCCCAGGATTTGAACATGTGAACCCCAGGCCCCTGAAGTGGAGTGCATGAACCCAACCACTACGCCACCGGGCCATCCCAAGAACCATTGGAGTTTTTTTGAGCAGAGAAGTGATAGGATCTGACTTACATTTCAACCAGTTTGTTCTGGCTGCTGTGTTGAAAAATGGATTATAGTAGCATATAAGCAGAAAGAATAATTAGGAGGTTTTGAAATAATCAAAGAGAGAGATGATGTGTCTTGCAAAAGAGTAATAATAATGGAGATGGTGGGAAATAGATTCTGAAAATATTTTAAAGGTAGAAGCTCTTGTAATAATCAAAGCTAGATGTGAAGGTAGCTTGGTCCATAGTAGTAGCAATGATCAAATTATTTTATAGGAAGACCCAACAAGATATCCCTTGTGTTGTAAAAGAAAGAGAAGAATTAAAGAACACTCTAAGGCTTCTGATCTGAATAATTATTAAGATGGCATATCTAAGAATGGGAAAACTGAGTGGAGCAAGTTTTGGATATGGCATCCAAGGGGAGATAATTACTAGGAAGTTTCATAGACAGAGCTGGAGGTCAAGACGGTATTCTAGATTAGAAATACAAATTTGAGAATTGGTGGTATTTAGATGTGGAGGGTCATCAGCACTTAAAGTGATGAGGACTAGATGAGATCACCAAAGTAATGTCAGAGAAGACGTCCAAAAATGAAGCTCCTACATTTATAAATCAGTAGAAGAAAGACAAAGTAGCCTAAGAAAGAGTAGCTAGTGAGATAGGAGGACAAGCACAGAGAATGGTAGTCTGGAAGCTCACTTGGGAATACTGGAAATGTTTCCAAGAAGGAAGAATCCATTATATTGAATGTTGCTGTTAGGAGAGATAAGATGAGGCAATTCATCACAGGATTCACCATAGGATTTAGCAATAAAATTATCAACGTCATTGGTGACCAATTTTTGTGGAGTAGTTAGGGAAAAAGTCTTATAGATGTCACATTAAGAGAGAATAGGGATGTGAGTAGGAGCAAGGTGGTGGAATAGGAAGCCCTGGACTCTCCTTTCTCCCATAGACACACCAATTTAACAGCAACACACAGACCAGTTCCCTTGGTGAGAAATTCAGAAACTAGTTGAGAGCGCTCTGCACCCCTGGTGAGTGACAAAACAGCCACATCAAAACTGATAGGAAAAGCAGAGACAGCTTCTTGCCACAATCCCCACCCATGGCACAGTGCCATACAATCAGGAGGAAAACCCCCAGCTCCTAACTTCTCCCTGAGGAGTGAAGGAGTTGGAACACACATCTAGTATCCCAACTTTTTTTGTGCTACGTGAGAGGCTGGCTTCAATCTCATCTGTATTGGAGAGCTGAAAGGGCCCAACATATGCTAGTGCCCTGGGGACTACAGGGAACAAAACAGTGGTTGGAACTAATGTTCAAGGACTTGCCCCAGCTCCTCCCCAGGCTCAAGACAAAATAAGCAGGTGACGAATCCTAGCTCCCACCTTCTCCCTGATGAAGAAATGAGAGATGCCACACATCTGATGCCCCAACTTTCCCAGAAGCTAACCAAAGACTGGCTCTGTTTTGCTTGCCTTGGTGCACTAATGGGACCTGGCATACTCTAGTTGCCTAGGAGCCAGAGAGAACAAAGACAACACTTAATCTAGCACATAACTAGTTGTTAGAGCCCTTCATCCCTGCTCAGTGCAGAATGAACAGGCTAAAAACAAAAGATCTCCACTTATACCTGAGGAGGGAAAGAGTTAGAGCATCTAATGATTGAACTTCTCTGTGGGCTACCCAAGGAACTGGCATCTGTTTCACTTATCTCCGAGCACTGATGGGATCCAGCACTTTCTAGATGCCTGGAGGCTGCCAAGAACAGAGAATGTGAGCTGGACCAGCATGAAGGTTTGAGAAATCTCCTGAATCTATGGTTAGGCTTATTGATGAGGGTCTTCTCCTGTATGAGGCCAGAAGTGGAGACTGGGACAGGTGGCTGTTTTTTTTAATGTGCAAACACCAATGTACAGAGTCAAGGAAAATGAAAAAACAGAGAAATATATTCCAAACAAAGAAACAAGATAAATCTCTAGCAACTGACCCTAAGGAAATAGAGATACATGATTTACCTGTCACAGTATTCAAAATAATCATCATAAAGATGCTCATCAAGGTCAGCATTAGAATAAGGCATGAACAAAGTGAAATTTCACCAAGAGTTAGAAAATATAAAAAAATACCAGACAGAAATCATGAGGCTAAACAATATAACAATTGAACTGAAAAAAATCACTAAAGAGTTTCAACATCAGACTAGATGAAGTAGAAAACAGGAATACAAACTCAAAGATAGGTCATTGGAAATTATTCAGTCAGAGGAGCAAAAAGAAAAAAAGTGAAGAAAGCTTAAGGGACTTATGAAACATCTTCAAGAGGACCAAATAAGCATTATGGGAGTTTCAAAAGGAGAAGACGGAGAAAGTACCAGAAGCTTATTCAAAGAAATAATGGCTAAAAATGTCTCAAATCTGGGGAAGGAAATAGAAATCTAGATTCACGAAATAAAAAGGTCCCCAAAAAGATGAATCTGAAAAAATCCACACAAGACACATTACATTTGTCCCTCAGTATCCATGGGGGATTGGTTCCAGGACCCCCCACAGATACCAAAATCCATGGATGCTCAAGTCCCTTTATAAAATGGCGTAGTATTTGCATAAAACCTATAAACATCCTCCTGTATACTTTAAATCAACTCTAGATTACTTGTAATAACTAGTACAATCTAAATGCTATGTAAATAGCTGTTATACTATACTGTTTAGGGAATAACGATAGGAAAAAAATGTCCATACATGTTCAGTACAGATGCAACTATCATAGGCCTTTCGAACCACAGTTGGTTGAATCTGCGGATGTGTAACGCACAAAGAGGACCAAAGGTATAATCAAACACAAAGAGAGAATTCTGAAAGCAGTAAGAAAAAAGTGACTTGTCACATACAAGGGAAGCCTTATAAACTATTAGTGGATTTTTCAATAGAAACCTTACAGGTTAGAAGGGAGTGGAGTTAGAGAAGTATCATATACTTTAAATCATATATTTAAAGGGCTAAAAGAAAAAAACTGCTGATATTTTGGTGGAAAAAATGGTGACATAGAAGAACCCAGCTTCCTTGTCTCCCGACAAAGATCAATGAGGCTATTCGCAGACATGCAACAGCAAAAATTGTGGTTCACAGAGACCTGCTCAGCAGACAAACTCAGCAGGTTTCACCAACAACAAAACAAATAGTCAGCACAGCCACCACGGACTCCTCACAGATCTCGCCAGCTTTCGCCCCACAGGTATTTGTGTCCACTGATGCCAAACACTTGAGTCCCTCCCTATTCCCTCCGCCCCCCCAACTGCCCCTGCCAGACCCAGGAACCACACTGGCAGCCATCCAAGGTCTCTGTGGCTGTGCAAGTGTAAGATGACAGCTACCTGAATCCCTCCCTGCCCCCACCAGAGCCCGGGAGCCACATCCACAGTCAACTTGGACTTCTGCAGCTGTACTAGATTAAGATGCCAGACTAGGCGCCCCCAGCTAACCCCCACCACTGTGCCCACACTCAGGGCTAGGCCTTCCAGCTGTGCACCTGCATGTCACCGGCCTGACGCTAGTTATCAGCCTCTATTGCAGCAAGCACATCCGTGGTGAGAGTGTGCAGCCATGGGTGAGCACGCAACAGCCAGTGCCCCCATAGCTGCTTATGGGCCTAGATCAAGCCCTGCCTTCTGTCACTGGCCAACTCCACTGCACCCACCTGTAGCTAGCCCCTTCAGCTGTGCAACTGCACTACCCCAGATGGACCACCATCACTAGACTCCACTGCACTGTGCCTGCCTAGGGGAAGATTCTGCTGCCACAGGAGAGCATGCTGACAGCCAGGGCCTTCACAGCTATCAGTGAGTCCATAGTTGGCCCCAGCCCTGGTTACCTACAACAGCCCATGTCACTACATATGTGTCTGTAACTGGCCCCTACCATTATATAAGCACCTGAATCTGTCCCCTGCAGTTGAGTGTGTATGTACCACTGGCTCCAGTCACCACTCTTGCCTGCACTGGTCCTTAGCTGCGGGACTGGAGGTGCTTCTGAGAACCTCAATAGTCCTTGTAGCCACTGTGGACCTCCCACAGTGCTTGCCAAGAGCCACACAGTTATTAATTCTGGGGACCCAAGTGGCCTGAGCTGAAGAGACATCATGTCCTCCTTGACCTGGTGCTACCACACATCCCCACACTTGGGGCCCTGCACCACTAGACCCAGGGTCACAACATGATCCAGCATGCCCCCACCCACAGGTAAAAGGTTTTCCTTACTGAAATCAGTCCATTATGTCTGGAAAAGGTGACTTCTTCTTCAAATGTGCAAAAACCTATGCAAGGCTACAGGAATTACAAAGAATCAGGGAAACATGTCTCCACCAAAGGAATATTGTAAATCTCCTGTAACTGACCTCAAAGAAATGGAGATCCAGGATTTACTCCACAAATAATTCAAAATAATTGTTCTTCACATGCTCAGAGAGCTACAAGAGACCACAAACAATTTAACAATACCAGGAAAACAATACAAGAACAAAATAAGAAATTCAGCAAAGATAGAAAACATTTTTTAAAAACATAGGAATTTTGGAGCAGAAAAATACAATGACTGAACTGAAGAGTTCAACAGAGAGCTTCAATATCAGACTTGAACAAGCAGAAGAGAGAATCAGTGAGCAAGAAGACAGATCAATTGAAATTAAACAATTAAAGGAACAACAACAAGAAAAAGAATGAAAAGGAATGAATAAAGTATGGGATACCATCAAGAGAAATAATGTAAGCAACACTGGAGTTCCAGAAGGAGAAGAGAGGGATAAAGGGGTAGAAACCTTAATTAAAGAATAATGTCTGAGAATTTCCCAGACCTTGAGAGAGATTTTTAAAAAGAGAGAATTTTAAAAGCAGCAAGAAGAAAAAAATTTCTCTCAGACAAGGTAACTACCACAAGGCTATTAGAGGATTTCTCAGCACAGACCTTGCAATCCAGGAGAGAATGGGATGATATATTCAAAATGCTAAAAAAAAGAAACTGCCAACCAGGAATACTTTGCCCAGCAAAGTTGTCCTTCAGAGTTAAAGGTGAAACAAACATTTCCCTGGTAAACAAAGCAGAGGGGATTCATCACCACTAAACTTGCCTTACAAAAAATGTGAAAAGAGTTCTTCAAGCTGAAACAAAATGATGCTAATTAGTAGCATGCAAATATAACACATACTAGTAAAGGTAAGGATATAGTCAAATTCAGAATACTCTATTACTGTAATATGGTAGTATGTTAGTCATTTAACTCTAGTATGATGGTTATAAGACAAAAGTATTAAAAATAACTATAGCTACAATAATTTGTTAATGAATACACAATATAAAAAGAGACAAATTGTGACATCAAAAACATAAATTGTGAAGGAGGAGTAAAAGTATAGGTTTTTTGTATGTGATAGAAGTTAAGTTGTTATCAGCTTAAAATAGACTATAATACCTATAAGATATTTTATGTAAGCCTAATGGTAACCACAAAGAAAATACCTACAGTAGATACACAAAAGAGATCAAAGTATACCACTTTGGAAAATCATCAATTCACAAAGAAAGATAGCAAGAGAGAAAGAAAGGAAGATGGAAACTAAAAAACAGCCAGGAAACAATTAATAAGATGGCATTAGTAAGTCCTTACCTATCAAAAATTATGTTAAATGTAATTGGATTAAATTCTCCAATTTAAAGGCATAGAGTACCTGGATAGATAAAAAAAACAAGACTCAACTATATGCTACCTACAAAAGACTCACTTCAGCCTTAAGGACACACATAGGCTCAAAGTGAAGAGATAGAAAAAGACAGTCCATTTAAATGGAAACCAAAAGAGAGCAGGGGTAGCTATATTACACCAGATAAAATAGAATTTAAGACAAAAATTGTAAAAAGAGACAAAGAATGACATTATATAATGATAATTGGATTATTATTATTATATCATTATATAATGATAAAGGGATTAATTCATGAAGAAGATATAATAATTGTAAATATATATGCATTCAATATTGGAGCACCTAAATATATTAAGCAAATACTAACAGATCTGAAGGGAGAAATTGACAACAATACAATAATAGTAGGGTACTTCAATACCCCACTTTCAAAAATAGATAGATTATCCAGACAGAAAATCAACAAGGAAATATAGGATTTAAACTACAACTTAGACGAAATGGACCTAATGGACATATACAGAACATTCCATCCAACAGTAGCAGAACACATTCTTCTCAAGCACACATGGAACGGTCTACATGATAGATCATATGTTAGGTCACAAAGCAAGCCTTAGCAAATGTGAAAGATTGAAATCATACCAAATATCTTTTCTGACCACAATAGTATGAAACTAAAAATCAACAACAGGAAAACTGGAAAATTCACAAATATGTGGAAATTAAATGACACACTCCTTAACAACCAATGGGTCAAAGGAGAAATCAAAAGGAAAGTCAAAAAATATCTTGAAGCAAGGCCAGCCCAGATGGCCTAGTAGTTAAGTTTGGCGTGCTCCACTACAGCAGCCTGGGTTCAGTTCCCAGGTGTAGACCTACACCACCTGTCTGGCAGTGGCCATGTTGTGGTGGTGGCTCACATACAAAAAAAGAGAGGAAGACTGGCAACAGATGTTAGCTCAGGGCGAATCTTCCTCAGGAAAAAAAAAAATCTTGCAACAAATGAAAATGGAAACACAACCTACCAGCACTTATACGATGTAGTGAAAGCAGTTCTAAGTGGGAAATATATAGCAATAAATGCCTACATTAAGAAAAAAGAAAGGCTACAAATAAACAAACTAACTTTACAACTCATGGAACTAGAAAAAGAAGAACAAACTCTGCCCAATGTCAGGAGATAACAAAGGTTAGAGCAGACATAAATGAAATAGAGACCAGAAAAACAATAGAAAAGATTAACAAAACAAATAACTGGTTTTTCTAAAAGATAAAATTGACAAACCTTTGGCTAGACTAACCAGGAAAAAAGAGAAAAGATTCAAATAAACAAAACCATAAATGAAAGCGGAGACATTACAGCTGACATCACAGAAATACAAAAGATCATAAGAGGTTACTATGAACAATTATACACCAACAAATTGGATAACCTAGAGGAAATGGATAAATGCCTAGAAACATACAATCTACCAAGGCTGAGCCATGAATAAATAGAAAATCTGAACAAATCTTAATGACTAAGGAGACTGAAGCAGTAATCCAACACCTCCCAACAAACAAAAGTCCAGAACCAGATGGTTTCACCGATGAATTCTACTAAACATTTAAAAAATCATTGTAAGCAGAAGATTAAAAACAATAAAAAGCAAACACACAGAGACAGGGATTGGATTGATGGTTACCAGAGGGGAAGTGGGGAGGGAGGAGGGTGAAAGGGATGATTAGGCACATGTGTGTGGTGATGGATTGTAATTAGTCTTTGGTTGGTGAACATGATGTAATATATGCAGAAATAGAAGCATAATGATGTACACCTGAAATTTATGTAATGTTATAAACCAATGTTACTGCAATAAAAAATAAAATAAATAAAAAATAAAAAATTAATGCCAATCCTTCTCAAACACTTCCAAAAAATTGAAGAGAAGGAAATACTCCCAGACTCATTTTACAAAGCCAGCATTACCCTGATATCAAAGCTAGATAAGGACACTACAAGTAAACTACAGGCCAATATCCCTGATGAATACAGATGCAAAATGTCTCAACAAAATACTAGCAAGCCAAATTCAACAGTAACTTAAAAGAATCCTACACCACGATCAAGTGAGATTTATCCCTTGGATGTAAATATGGTTCAACATACGCAAACCAATAAATGTGATACACCACATTAATATAATGAAAGATAAAAATATATGATCTTCTCAGTTGATGCAGAAAAAGCAATTGACAAAGTTCAACATCCTTTCATGATAAAAACTCTCTACAAATTGCGTACAGAATGAACGTACCTCAATATAATAAAGTCCATTTATGACAAGCCTACAGATAACACCATATTCAACAGGGAAAAATTAAAAGCTTTCCCACTAAGATAAGGACTAAGACCAGGATGCCCACTCTAACCACTCCTATATGACAGAGTGTTGGAAGCCCAAGCCAGAGCAACCAAACAAGAAAAAGAAATAAAAGTTATCCAAATTGGAAAGGAAGGAGTAAAATTATCTCTATTTGCACATGATATGATCTTATATGTAGATAATCCTAAAGATGCCATAAAATAACAGTTAGAAATAATAAATGAACTCAGTAAATTTGCTGGCAAAATGAACATACAAAAATCAGTTACATTTCTATACATTATCAACAAATTATCCGAAGAAGAAATAAAGAAAACAATCCCATTTATTATAGAATTAAAAATAATAAAATACTTAGGAATAACCGTAACCAAGGAGGTAAAAGATTGTACACCAAAAATTATGACACTGATTAAAAAAATTGAAGAAGACACAAATAAATGGTAAGATACCCTGTGTCCATGGATTGGATGAGTTAATAATATTAAAATCTCCATACTACCTGAAGTCATCTATTGATTTAATGCAATCCTTATCAAAATTCCAATGACATTTTTCACAGAAATAGAACAACCAACCCTAAAATTTGTATGAAACCATAGAAGATCTAAAGTAGCTGAAGCAATCCTGAGAAAGAACAATAAAGCTGCAAGCATCACACTTGCTGATTTCAAACTATATTACAAAGCTATAGTAATCAAAAGAGTATGGTACTGGCATAAAAACAGATATGTAGACCAAGGGAATGGAATTAAGAGCCCAGAAATAAAACTGTTGCATATATTGCCAACTAATCTTTGACAAGGGTGCCAAGAATACACGATGGGAAAGGATAGTGCCTTCATTAAATAGTGTTGGGAAAACTGGATATCTACACGCAAAAGAATCAAACTGTATTCCTATCTTACACCACTCACAAAAATTAACTCGAAATTAATTAAAGACTTAAATCTATCACCTGAAACCATACAACTACTAGAAGAAAATGTAGGGGAAAAACTCCTTGACGTTGGTCTTCGCAATATTTTTGGATATGACACCAAAAATGTAAGCAAAAAAACAAGTGGGACTACATCAAACTAAAATGCTTCTGCACAGCAAGAGAAACAATCAACAAAATGAAAAGGGAACCCAAGGAATGGGAGAAAATATTTGCAAACCATCTGTCTCATAAGGGGTTAATATCTAAAATATAAAAGGAACTCATACAACTCAATAGCAAAAAAATCCAAATAATCTGATTAAAAAAATGGGCAAAGGGCTTGAATAGACATTTTTCCAAAGAAGACATACAGATGGCCAACAGGTATGTGAAAAGATCCTCAACATCACTAATCATCAGAGAAATGCAAATCAAAACCACAATGAGATATTACCTCACACCTGTTAGAATGGCTGTCATCAAAAAGACAAGAGATTACAAATGTTGGCAAGGATGTGAAGAAAAGGGAACCCTTCTGCACTGTTGGTGGGAATGTAAATTGGTATAGCTATTATGGAAAACACATAGAAGTTCCTCAAAAAATTTAAAATAGAACTATCATATGATCCAGCAATCCCACTGGGGGATACATCCGAAGGGTATACATCCAAAGGAAATGAATCACTATCTCAGAGAGTCATCTGTACCCCCAGTTCATTGCAGTATTATTTACAATAGCCAAGACATAGAAACAACCTATGTGTCCATCAATGGGTGAATGGACAAAAAAGATGTGGTATATATGTGTATACATATATGTGTGTGTGTATATATATATATATATATATATATATATATATATACACACACAATGGAATATTATTCAGCCATACAAAAGAAGAAAATTCTGCCATTTGCAACAATATAAATGGAACTTGAGGGCATTATGCTAAGTGAAATAAGTCAGACAGGGAAAAACAAATATTGTATGTTCTCACATATGTGGAATCTAAAAAAGCCAAACTCATAAAAATAGAGAGTAGAATGGTGGTTGCCAGCAGCTAGAGGGTAGGGGAAATGTAGAGAGTTTGTGTAAAGGGTACAAAATTTTAGTTAGAAGATGAATAAAGTCTGGAGATCTAATGTACAGCATGGCGACTATAGTTAACACACACACAAGAGGTAATTATGTGAGGTGATGGAGGTGTTAACTAACCTTATTATAGTAATCATTTCATAATATACGTATGTGCACAAAATCGTCACATTGTACACCTTAAACCTACACAATGTTATATGTCAATTATATTTCAATAAAGTAGAAAAAAATTATATTAAAAAATAAATTTGTATTATTGAATTTCAATTAATTTCAGTAGAATTTGCTTGTTTAAAAAAAAGCTGTACTTAAAATTTTCTGTAATGCATAAAGAATTTTTTAAATTAATTCGTTGAAGTTTCTTTAATCTAGTTTTTTTATATTCTTATATAATAATTGTCAATTTTAAATTTCAGAAAATAATGTGGAGCCTTATCTAATCCTTAAAAATGCATGTTTTTGGCCAGAAGACTTACTTGGCAAGAAAATGTGAATCAATCAACAAAATCTACTGTTATTTTAAAGGAATATGATACATATTCTTCTCACTGAGAACTAAGTCAATAAGTAAATCTTTATTTCTAGATAAAGATTAGTGATTTCATCCTAGGAAGAAAATCCTAGGATTACCCATTTTGTTAATTTATACAATAAACATTCATTGATATACTACTATGTGCCAGATTCTGTGGTTGAAACTCTAATAATATAAAATTAAATAAGTCCTTGCCTTCATGGAGCTCAGAATATACCATTGGGAGTTCTTGATTGGAATCATAAGTAAACTTTCGTCAATCAACAAATCTTTTAAAATTGCATGCACAGTTTTTTATTATAAGCATACATGCATTTTCCCCCTAAGAAAAGAACCCCTAGCTTTCACTAGATTTTCAAAAGGCTCTGTGATAGTGAACCAACAAATACCAATAACTAGAAGGAGCAAAAGAGACAAACAGATTAGCTTATAATTGAAATATAATGGGCAAAGTAAAGACACATTTCAATAGCAACTCTGACCAAAAAGAAGGAGAAAACTAATTCTGCCTGGCAAATTTAAGAGAGAGCTCATAAAAGAATGAAAACGGCAAGCAGACCTTACAAATGTGTAACTCCAGAGAGAGCTACAGTTATTATAAAAAATATTGCAAAGACCATCAGCCCTGGACAGTTTCAAATCCCGTGCGGACATGAGACACTAAAAGACCCATTGCCATCTTGATGGCAGAGGTCATACGCTTTTAAGTACTTTTCACATAGAACCCAATATTGCAGTCTTAAAACAATGTTATAATTTCTAGAATCATCTTTTTCTGTAAAAAAGAAAAGTAAAATGTTTAAGGCAAATGTTCTTAAAAGTCATGAACTTAAACTTATTAAACTTGATAGAGAAAGAGTGAAGCATCAAATAAAAAAACTAAGAGCAACTTATAATAAAAAGACCAAGTAATTTATCAACTGTCATCTTAAAAGTAACTTTTACTTTAAAGAACAAAAATTATGAAAGAAAATTATTTGTTCAAAAAAAGTTTTCAATTATTAAAAGAAACAAATGGTGTTGGGAAGACAAAAAATAATTACAGACTCAGTTCTCAACAGAAAATTACCTTGCAGTGCAGTATATATAGGATATATTAGTTTAAATTTTCAGCCAATACCTTAATAAATATCATTATTAAATTCATAAATATTTTATCCTGACAGAAAATACTTTTCCATAATAAATAACTATGAGGAAGTATATATATAATTTATAAAATCTTAATGAAATAAAAAGGAAGAGCACCTTTAAATACTAGAAAGTCTAGTGGGCACATCTATAACAAATGTATCACAAAATGAAAAAGGATAACATTAGGCATTTATTATTTGTGGACACCGTTAAAATCAGTTTTAAAAAGGAGGGGGGAGGGGCCGGACCGGTGGCACAAGCGGTTAAGTGCGCGCGTTCTGACGCGGCGGCCCAGGGTTCCCTGGTTCGGATCCCGGGCGTGCACGACGCATTGCTTGGCAAGCCATGCTGTGGCGGCGTCCCATATAAAGTGGAGGAAGATGGGCACGGATGTTAGCACAGGGCCAGTCTTCCTCAGCAAAAAAAAAAAGAGGAAGATTGGCAGATGTTAGCACAGGGCTGATCTACTCACACACACACAAAAAAAAAAAGGAGGGGGAAAAGCATTCAGCAAAAGACAATATGATCAGACTCTGAATAGCTATAATACCTAACTTATCAAGACTAATAGCTTACTGATCAATACTTGCTTCAAGACCCTTCCTCACTGTGCCCAACTATTCAAAGTAAACATGTCATAAACTTTGCCAAATCCAAACCAGTTCCCCATTTGCAAGAATTGCCTTACATCACACATCCGAGATCCTAAAATGTGATAAAGATCCTCCTTGGACTTCCACCTTCTGAAACACTGCTAAGACTCTGTCTAGCAGATTCTCCCTTTCTGAAGGAAGTCTAATAAAACTAGCCTTACTTAATCAGAAGGCTTTAGCAGCAGTCTTCTGGAGGAATCAACAGTCAATAAACAAAAGAACAACTTTCATTATTCCTTTTATTTTCTTTTTCTTTTTTATGAATCTGCTTTTGATAGAATGCTGAAAAGTTATTTAGATGATGATATTTTAAATAAGTAGAACTAAGCATATATTCAATAAAAATAAGCTTGTCATTAACTAAACCAAAAAAGAACATTCATTGTGGTTTGCCCTGAGTATTAACTTTTAAATTAATTGCTATAAGCCACTATGAATATTTCACTCTCAGGAGTTAGTAGGGTAGGAACGGGGGAGTTATTTCATCCCAAATGGGGAATTAATGCCTCTTGTGAACACAATTTGGAAAACCCTGCAGGTTTATTTAAACCTCCCTTTTACAATCAGAAGGCCCACAGCTTAAGAGTCCTTTATTTATTATGAATTTAACCTACAGCATCTACGTTTATTATAGGAAAATAAAAGATCAATACTCGATTTTACTCTATTCACAGGACTTTCTTCTGAGCCCTCTAATAAATTCATGATTTCAATAAATACTTGGAGATTTCAATTTGTGTATGTAAACAAGTAAATATTTAAAGCTGCAGGGATGTAAAAAATTACGTTAATTCTGTAGAGGCTATTCGTAGATAAATAAATGGTTAAATAATTCTTAAACTCTTAAATAATTCTTCAAAAAATGTCAGAATATGTTTTCACAAAAGCCTTCCTTAGCCAAAATATTTTGATTAGTCAGTAATATGGAGAAAACATATGGAAAGTACTTGAATATAGACATTTTCAACTTTCTGGAAGTTATTCTATTCTTGTGTTATTGATAAAAGAGAAATATCATTGACAAACCTCATATGTCGTTGGACCAGGGGTAATCTCTTTGGAATCTTTAAAACGCTTTGATGCTTTAACAAATAAGGGTATGGAGCAAGATTTCTGTAAAACAGGATTGTATGTTGCAGGCCCTGAGAGAAAACAAATGTAAAAATAATAAGTATATGTTTAAATTATTGATGTTAGTCACATGGATATTGTTTTTAGATTCGTGCTTTTAACGTATACATTTAGCATCAAACAACGATGGACCCATTCCTTTTGAACACTTAAAATCATTCAGTTCAGGGCTTTAAAATATGATAAGCATAAAAGAGTGACATCTGTTTATCCAATAATTAAATGTAATACGGAAGTAGTTTCCAAAAAAGAAAATAATACCCCCCAAAATATATATACATCATGAAAAAAATACCCAATTTTCTTATTTACTAAATATCATGCATATGTTCCGTTAAAGTGGTAGTGACTGAACTGCATTTGGAAATACAAATAAGACCTAAAGAAGCAGAAAAGTGGTTTAACAGCATTCTGGGCACTAAACATGACAGAAGCCAAGGCACAAAGATGGAATTTACATGGACCAATTGGGTGTAGTAAAGAGGTTGGTTGAATGGAACAGGGCCTAATTCGAAATAAGAATTTGATACTAGAGTCAATAGGTTTCAATTTGCATTCTAAAATGTCCCAAAATTCCAGAGAGGTGCCCAGGGGACTGTATAGGTAAAGCCCAATGAAAGAGTCTTGAATTATTTTCATTCAAAACAACTCTAGATTTACTGTTTTATTTGTTTGAGTTCCATTTAAGATTTTATTTAACCAAAGTTGTCTAGTAATTAAAAAATAAAAAAGCTTTTGAAAACCACTTCCATAGTGGGTAGCTCTTAAAGGTTTTAAACTAAAGGAAATTCATGAAGAAAGAGATAGTTTAAGAAATAAAATCTGGCCATAATTTATAGGATGGGATGACTTGAAGATGGTCTGTTTCAGGGACCCCAACAAGGAGTTTACAGCCATTGGTTAAGGGAAAGGAAGAACAACTCAAAATATTTTCTAAGAGATGCAACAAACATTTAGTATGTATAGTGATTGGAAGAAGATAAAAATGAATGGTGGCTATGAAAAAAGTACAACTGTGACAGAAATAAGGAAACACAGAAGGGAAAAACCACCAGAGAGGAACACCATGCATTGGATTTTGAACCAGTCATATTTGAAAAGATGGCAGGATATCCAAATGGAAATGTCCAGAGGACAATTGTAGATACGTAACTTAAGCTCATGAGAAAGCTGGCCTGGAGAAAAAGAATGGAGTCATCCACGTAGAGGCAATAGTTGAGGTTCCTCTAAGTGAAAGAGTATGGAGAGAGAAAAGTAAATAACTGAGGACTGAAACCTAGGGGGCTGCATATAGGAGGGAAGAAGAGGCATCAAAGAAGGAAATGGTCTAGTGAATAGAATCTGGCTGGTACAGAAAATAGGGAGAGGTTATTTTTTCTCCATTCACATGTTAACAAATACTTATTGAGTGTCTATCATATGCCAAGCCTTCTATTTCAAGAGTGTTAGAGGTCTACTATATCAAATATTTCAAGAGGAGACTTACAGGGAGGTCACCGCAGAGCATATAGGAGGTCTCTGTAGAGCATATAGAATGTAACTTTTTTTTTTTTTTTTTTTTGAGGAAGATCAGCCCTGAGCTAACATCCATGCCCGTCTTCCTCCACTTTATGTGGGATGCCGCCACAGCACGGCCTGACAAGCAGTGCGTCGGTGCGCACCCTGGATCCTAAACCGGGCCGCCAGCAGTGGAGCATGCTCACTTAACTACTACACCACAAGGCTGGCCCCTAAAATGTAAAGTTAGAAGAGTGATGATGAATGAAACTGAGTTAGAGGGCATTAAAGAGACACTGTGTGGGGAGAGGAAATAAAAACTTTGAGCACAGAATGTTGACAATGAACATAAACAGTGAAATAGTAAGCTATAAAGGTATTAATAGAATACAAAATTAATGCCTCTGTCTCCCTAGTATACACGCAATTCAAAGCCATCTACTTTGAAGAATAGATTTCTGTTGATGCTTTAAAATTTAAAATATTTTAGAATTCATAGGTTCATGTAAAACATTTTTAGTATTTTAGCTTCATTAACATAGGATATTTCAAAATTTCAAATAAAAGATGACATTTGGCTCTAGTCCAATTATCCTAATATCAAGTCAATTAATAGGATAGATAGCCAAAGTTATAAAGCCCTTGTGGAAAGCTACTCTGGACTGAATGTTTGTGTTCCTCCAAAATTCACATGTTGAAACTCTAATCCCCAATGTGTTGGTACTCAGAGGTGAGACCTTTGAGAGGTAATTACATCACAAGGGTGGAGCCCTCATGATGGGATTAGTGTCCGTATAAGAAGAGACATGAGAGAGCTTATATTCTCTCTCTCTGTCTCCATGCTGTGTGAGGATACAGCAAGATGCCTATCTGCAAACCAGGAAGAGAGCCCTCACTACGAATCCAATTGGCCACACCTTGGGCACCTTGATCCTAACCTTTCCAGACTACACAACGGTGAGAAACAAATTTCTATTGTTTAAGCCACCTCGTCTATGGTATTTTTATTATAGCAGCTCGAATTGATTTAAACAGAAGCCAATGTGTTTTGATCTACCAAGTGACAAGTGAAGTGTCGCAGCAAATACCATCTTATTATAAACAATAGCATGTATGACTTTGAAATAATATAATTTATATTTATAGTGCAGAGAAATAATGTACATATATACAAAACGTCTTTACAGATACACTTTCACACACAAACTAAACTACACATGGGAAAAACGTACCAGTTACCACAGTATCCAGAAAAGAACACAAACTATCATCAGGAACTTCATGTATAATTCCAGTCAATTAATTGAAAATTGCAACTTTAACCATAAAGATTTATAAAGGTTAATGCAACAGGTAAGCTATTATCTCAACATTATTGTAATGGTAAGTTTCATTTTCAATTATGAAGAAATATAGTCTATCCCCTGCCTTTACCATCATGCTACAGCAACTGATAAATATTTACATTCATGGTTATAACTCATTAAAAAAAAGAAAATATTCAAATGCAGTTGTAATGGATTTCCTTTTATTGGAATTCCTTTGAGGAGCATTAAGTGAAGCAAAACTTCTCTTGGTATGCATTTGGCTGCATTTTAACACTTAGCCTGCTTTAAGACAAAGAGTATTAGAGAAAATGTTTATTGCACTTAATCTTAAAATATATTTCCAATTACGTATGCTACTGCTTATATGATACAGGTCAAAGATTTACATCGCTTCACCAGCTCTGATTCATAGCTGGATTATGCAGAAACTATCTTCTATTTATTTACCATTATGCCACATTTTAATCACAGGTCATGCAAGAAGAAAACTTCTCATTCCAAATCAAACACCTATGAAAAGTCTGCCTGGATCATGACTACTATATAATGGGAAATTCAAGAGCAGGTGATTCCTACAATTACATATTTTCCAGCCCTACGCCAACTCACTCTCCATGAAATGTCAACCAATGCTACAGGGCAAAAATGGGAAAGAACAGGAACAATAAGTAATTTAAAATAAAAATCATTGTTGTACATTAGAGTAGACTCAGAAATAACAATCTCTACGAATAAAACTGCAAAATCTCAGATTAAAAAATGGCTGTATTTATAATGAGCTAAAATTTATAAATCAGGTAGCAAATTTTGCTTATGAATACTGAGTCCTTTTTTCATGTGAAGGTAAAAGAAAACTACTGAAAAGTAAATATCCCATGTAGAGCATATCTTTAGAAATTAAAAAGCATCTAGGAGCTTGTTCATTGAAATGGACTGCATGACTTTAAAACATCTTTTAGAGAGTTTAGATTTTTATGGAACACATCTTCTCACACTGATTTCATTCCTCAGTTCTATGAATGAAATAATAGCAAAGACAAAAGATTAGTATACAAGGAAGTATTATCATCAATGTCAAAGCCACATTTGGGTTTAACGTTCTCCTCTTGCTTCTAAGACTTGATTTGATTAAATGGCACTTCAGATTATGACCACAGAACTGCACGGTCTATTAAATTGAACTTGTAGGTGATCAGAAAAAACAGAGTCCCAATAAAGCATAAACTTTAAGCAAAATTTCCATGTATGTTTTACCATCCTGTTAACTTCTTAGTCCAACAACAAAATGGGTATCACATGTTTTAAGAAACAAGATCTTAAATACTTAAGGAAGATATCTTAAAGGTACTATAGAGTATCTAAGAATTATTGCCCTCATCATCCCTAAGAAATGGACTATTATAATGCACTGCAACTTAGGTAGACTGAGAATTGCATCTATTGGAGTCTACCTAAATCATCCACCTGTTAAAATGTGTGATCCTCGCATTGATTAAGCTGTAGGGCTCTCACTCTTATGACATATAAATACAAAATCACACGAATTTGGTTTGACTGAAACATATCTTCAGACAGAAATGTCTGTTTATCGGTGTACCTTTAAGTACATACTTATCAAAATGTGCATCCATAAGCCCTATCAAATGAAGTCTTTGAACTGCTCCTATAAAAAAGATACTTGCAGGGTCGGCCCCGTGGCTTAGTGGTTGGGTGCGCACGCTCTGATGCTGGCGGCCCGGGGTTCGCATCCCGGGCGCGCACCGACGCACCGCTTCTCCAGCCATGCTGGGGCCGCGTCCCACATGCAGCAACTGGAGGGATGTGCAACTATGACATACAACTATCTGCTGGAGCTTTGGGGGAAAAATAAATAAATAAAAATAAAATTATAAGAAAACCAATTTGTGATACTAGAAGAAGAGGAGATGGACGCTGGGCAGGCACAAACAGCAGGGCGTGAATGTTTAAAAAAAAAAAAAGATACTTGCACTCTCTGATAGCGTAAGTACACTGTACAAGTTTGAATGACTTTCACCAGTCTTATAACTGTAGGTATAACACACTTCCTGTATGAATTACAGGATCCAATTGGAAGGAAGGATGATTACCTTCCACCTAACAACACTCTGAGTAGGTAGTATAAAATATGTAACACATGAATGCTTTTCATTAATGAATGAACAAAGTTATTAAATAATCAAAAAATATGACATTGTCTTCAAGGTAAATAAATTGGCCTGACATATTAGTAACAAATTTTCCTTTCATAACTGAATTTTGGGTTTTATATCCCACTGTTCATTTTAAAGGTTTGGAGCCAGAATGCCAAGAAAATTATCTAAGCAAAAGAGTAGAATAAGTCTCAACATATATTCCAAGTCCTCTTAAATCACCATCATTATTTTAACACTCAATTAGTGCTGAATTAGTAAGGTATTCCCTCTTAAGACTGGCACTTATCTCTGTGAATGTTATATATAAAAATTGGGAGAATGCTATATGTCTTTGTGAAACACGCCATGTCATAGATCAAGTTACGTAGACTTCTTTAAATATAAATACCAACTCTATTTTTAAAATAATTAAAACATTTGATTAATACTAATCAAACTAAAGTCTTTAAGAAAACTATAGTAACTGAGCTATGATTTAAAGCAAATATTTTTTTTTTTTTTTTTTTTTTTTTTTGTGAGGAGATCAGCCCTGAGCTAACATCCGCCAATCCTCCTCTTTTTTTTTTTGCTGAGGAAGACGGCCCTGGGCTAACATCTGTGCCCATCTTCCTCCACTTTATATGGGACGCCGCCACAGCATGGCTTACCAAGCAGTGCGTCGGTGCGCGCCCGGGATCCGAACCAGCGAACCCCGGGCCGCCGCAGCGGAGCGCGCGCACTTAACCGCTTGCGCCACCGGGCCGGCCCCTAAAGCAAATATTTTTTATAATGGCTAATTTTTACCATTTTAACTGTGACTCTCTGCCATTTTCTTAACTTGTGAAAAATTGTTAGCCTCCTAAGTGTGTTTGGATTTGAGTTTTTCTTTGAACAGGTCTGCTGCAATAAAGCTAGACTCACAGAGTTCAGAGTTTTCTGAAAGAAAAGCCTCCATGATTTATATAGTGACAGGCCAATTAAACAAAGGTTAATACTTTCACTTGCAACTTAAATGAATAAATTCTGCATCTTAAAACAAACATATTTTATAGATCAAACAAATGATAGAATGCTTTTCATGCTTTGATGCGCAAATGTTTTGTTTACATTCATCAGAGATTAATCAAAAACTATTAGGTTAGCCACTGAATATCTCAGAAATTCTTGCTCATTTTCAGTAATCTTAAATCTATACATAGATTTAAATCTAAATAAGATTTTTTTCTTCACTTTACCAGTGTTCTCCATTCATTCTGTTTCTGTGATCATATTATGTAAATATTCTCTACCCATTTCCATACCTTCCTGGAAAAATAGCAGGCTACTATGAGAATTCAGCAGGATTCTTCCCCTGCAAGCCTTCCCGTCAACTACCACTAGTTAATTTTAACCAAGACTAACAACAGTGAGATTTGTTTATATTAATAATATTTATTTCCAAATAGTTAAGGCTTTCCTCATTTGGCTTCAATACCCATGACCCACAGGGCCATTCACAGCCCTTCCATAGCTTTTGATATGATTCTTCACTGGCCTCTGGCTAAACTTGTTCTATGGCTTGAAATATCAAGATTGAAAAACAAAGAGGACTATACTCAGCACCGTATATTTAAAACTAATTTTCTCGATGGTAGTCCATAGACCACAGGCATCAGAATCTCCCAGATTAGTGTTAGAATGTAGATTTCTTGGACTCTTGCCAAAATAATAAATAATATTCTCTGAAAGCGTAACCAAGAAACCACAATTTTAACAAAACCCATTGCTTTACACCTCTAAACTAAAACAATTTAGTATGTAGTTATTCTCAAATATATCTAAACATTAAATCATTTTTCCCTCAAATAATGTCAAGAATTAGTGATCCAGGAAACAAACCTTCTGAAATTATGGGAGAGCCCATCATCCTCTAGAATATATCTGAATCTCTTATGTCTCTGTGCCTGCCTATGGCTGAATCTCAGTCCATGCCTGTTGAGCCGAACTGAGCCAAACCAAGCAAGGAAGAGTCAATTATGAGTCAACTAGAATCTACTCCTGTGATTTTAAGCATTTTAACCATTCTCTTTTTATTTTACTTTCTTTTTCAGTAATTATCTATGGTAAAATGGATACTTTGAAGTCATACTTCTATTTATAATGGTAAAATGACATTTACATGATATATCACATAAATGTTTGTAAATATGTTTGGAACCATTGCTGCCTGAGAGTAAAGAGATTAGTAGGAGACTGGCATTGGTAAGATAGGAAAGAGCTTACTTTTCAGCGCATATCCTTGAACACATTATGAATTCTGTCACAGGCATGTCACACAATTTCAATTTGGGGCCAAATGTGCAAAACTTATTTCATGATCATGGAAGATGCAATTCTTTGAAGTATAGTATATTCTCATCTTTATTTTAGTCGATTATTCTCCAGAATAAATCTTAAATCTAAAGTCAAATTCAAGCTTTCTGTATACTAGTCATGTGACTTTCATAAATTTTCTAAACCTTGTCAAGTTTTAGTTTCCTCCTTTACAAAAGAGGGATAAAATGGCCCAGAAAACATCCACAAAGTCAAACAATGAGTAAGGACCAAATTATTCAAACACTTTTAATCTTGGAACATCCCTGAGAGAAAAGAAGGAAAAAGAAAATTATTTAAATTTTACAGGAAACTGAGTTAATAGCTGAGCTGTGACTGGCTCTATGGTTTTAACAACTCTTTTCACTACTTCATACTGCCTTCTTAATCTTCTTTAGCTGTCTCTAGTACCTTCCAAAAACATCAAATTTGCCAAACAAATGTCATGTTAATTAAACGAAAATGTTATTCTTTTACCTAAACATGACATTTCCCTAACAAACGAATTGGGTCTAGGAGACAGAATAAATTGCAGTCTATGTGATAAAGTTAGGGATTTTATTCCTGGATTATTAATTCATTAGCATACCAAAAGCAGATGTAATTTTGGTTTTACTCCTGTACTTTTAAATTTATAATAAATATGTACACATTTAAGGAAAACAAAATGTCACAATTCTAAAAATCAAGTTGTCTTCAAATCTCCATACTGTCACATTGCTAGTTGTCAAGGCTGCCACACACCAATACTTCCTAAACCTGTTATAAACAACAATTTTTTAAAAATCTAGAGAATTAAATGTTTTTTTCCTAGAAACCAAATAGACCTAAGTCTCATCTTTTGGTGAAGCCTGCCTCTCTGTGGCAGAATGCAATGTGTCATGTTCTCTGAGGAACAATTTTCTTTCTCTTTTTTTAACTGGTAGAAAAGATCCATATACTATTCAAAAATACATAGATTTAAATACAGTGTTTTTACCACTTCTTTCAGGATATTTTTGGCTCCATGTCTAGAAAGGTCTTTGGACCCCGAGGAACCACCTCACTCACCTAGGCAAGCACGTACAACAAGAGATGAAAATAGTATTTATGCAAGTAACAGAAATCAAGTAAAATAGAATTGCTCAAATGGAATGATCATGTTTGCTGTCTTTTTTGAAAGCTAAAGTCATTATTCACTTTACACTGAGTACCTCTGCTGGTTAGAAAGACACTTATTAATAGACATCGTATCTACCAGAAAGCAGCTGTTATCTCAATTTCCTGAAGGAATTACTTAAAAATACTAAGTGTGCCACAAGATGATGCCTCCTATTGACTTAAAGAACAGCAATACAGGAACATAACCTATTTCACACTGAAAGTCAAGAAGCAAATATCAAATGGATATCTTTAAAAAACATTGAGTTAATTGTTCTTTCTCCACTAATGACCACTATTAGTTGAAATGGAAATAGGCTCAAGAGACTTTATTATAAGACATATTTAGGAAGGACATATGTTCCATAATAATTTGTATAAGATTTGATACTTTTAACCATATGATACCTGTAAGATTAGCATTTGTACATTTTTACCTGAAAGAGACAAAATATCTCTCCATCATAAGCATGTGACTTGTATCTCAAAATAAAGGACTTATTTAATTAAGCAATATAGTCACAGAAATGACATTTACCTTCTCTAATACGGAATATGCTACCTTATCAGAAAGAGTAAAAACTAATTAGAAAAAGATACCCAGAGAGTCATAGTAAACATTTCAATAACCAGTATCAAGCTGCTTTGTTTTTGTTTTTGTTTGAACCATAGGTATACCAAAAAGTATCACTGAGAAAACTGTGCAGATTCTTTTTTTTTAAAATGATTTTTTTTAAAATGATTTTTTGTGTGTGTGTGTGAGGAAGATCAGCCCTGAGCTAACATCCATGCCAATCCTCCTCTTTTTGCTGAGGAAGACTGGCCCTGAGCTAACATCCATGCCAATCTTCCTCCACTTTATGTGGGACGCCACCACAGCATGGCTGGACAAGCGGTGCTTCAGTGCGCACCCAGGATCCAAACCAGGGCCGCCAGCAGCAGAGCGCGGGCACTTAACCGCTACACCACGGGGCCGGCCCCCTTAAAAGATTTTAATGAAGGTCAAAACCTTTGACATGAAGTATACCAATAAACACATCAAAGAAAGTTGCCTGCCAAAATTTTAGATCAAGAAAATTATTATAAATCCTGATTGCTAATTATTGTAATATCTCCCTCCCCTCTTCTATTTTTTTTTTTCTGTTTAACAATGTCCATGGGGAAAAAAAAGAAACGTATTTGGTATCTGCTTTAGCAAATACTGAAATCTATTTATATGCAAATAAGCTATCCATTATTAGTATGAGAAGAGACTTGTGCATAAAGGGAGAAATAAATTATCACTAGAAACCATTAATGAAATCTATTTCAAAACATAACATTTTACAAGAGCCCTCTACTCATGTAATATTTGTTTAAGCCTCGAGGGGAAGTGGTGAGTTCTACACTTAGATGAAACCTGATACTACATTACTTTCCATGCCAATTTGTTTTGTAAAATGCATTTATTCTTTCCTTAGAAATGACTTGATAATTGTAACTCCAATGAGTCTTTTTAGAGAACTTTATCATTGAAGTCACAGTCCTATGTGTTTGTCACATAATTGCCAGACATTTTAAGGGAGTTTATTTTTGCTCCGCTACAATAACTGTTATTCCCTGAGGTTTAAAAACATTAACATTCATTTTTATACTCTAATAGTAGTAATGTAAAAATAAATGAGTTTTAAGAAGAAATAACATTAGTCTTTCTGGAATAAGTTTAATTTCTATGGAGAAGGATAAAATAAGAAATAATCAATAGAGACTACAAAATAACTTTATATGCTTTGCCCGTTTTCTCTTTGGGTTTCTTGTTTTGTTCTTCTCGAGTTCCTAAATTCCTTGTTTATCCAGATTTGAGTCTGTCAGTTTTAAACATTGCGGATATCTCCCTCCTATGACATCTACTTAACTTTGCCTAGGGTGTGCAATGTTGAACTGAAACCCTTAGTTGTGATATAATCCAGCTCATACAATTTTTTGTCTTATGGTTCTTACTTTTGAAGTTTTTATAAGTAGCTTTTGTCTCTTTTTAGGTTGCAGTGGTATTCTCCAGTATTCTATTAACTTTGTAATTTTGCCTTTTTATTTAGGTCTTTAACCCATCTGGATTCCATCACTGTATGTAGTATTTTGTAAGGATCGAATCTTATTTTTCTTTAGTTACTGTGTCCATTTTCTCAGTATGTCCTACTAAATTTTCCCTTTACCCATTGATTTGTGGTGACATCTTTATAATAAATTGTCTTCATATATGCATGGATTCATCTCTGGGCTTTTTTCTTTGTTTTATTATCCATTTATCTTACTTTTGTGCCAAAACCGCAATGTTTTTATTAACATAGTTCTGCAATATGTCTTAATAAATGGCATGGGAATTTCTTCCCTTCTTTATTCTTCTTTTTTTCAGTCATGTGTCTTTATTTTTCACATAAATTTTAGTGTGTTTATCAATTTCTTCAAAAAGTCCAACTGGAATCTTAAGTGGGATTACATTTATAGATTAAAACAGGGAAAATTGCTATCTTTATTATATAAAGTCATCCGATTCAAGAGCCTAGAATTAGCTCTTCATTTATTCAGACCATTATCCCTGTCCATTATTAGAATTTAAAAATTCTCTCCATGGAAACCTTTTGTCTTCTTAGGTAATTCCTAGAAACTTTATTCCTTTTGGGAGTTGTACTTGCTTTTATTATGCTTTTACACACAATCACTGCTGGTACAGAGAAATGTTACTAATTATGTACATCACTCTCATATCTAGCAAATGTGATGAATTTTCTTACTAGTTCTAGTGGTTTCTGGATTTTTAAAAATTGTTTTGCTCTATGATGCTATAATCTGAAATTAAAGATAGTTTTATCTCTTTTCTTTCAATCCTTCCATTTCTTCCGTGTTCTTAGGTATCCTAGCCTTAGGTATTGGCGTGACCCACCTACTTTGTTAAGGAAGGATGGTAATAGTGGGTATCCTTGTGTTCTTTCCTTTAAGAAGAATGTTCAGGGGGCAGGCCCGGTGGTGTAGCAGTTAAGTTTGCTCGCTCTGCTTTGGCGGTCCGGGGTTCTCAGGTTAGGATCCCAGGTGTGGACCTACGTACCACTTATCAAGCCTGCTGTGGCAGGCATCCCACATAAAATAGAGGAAGATGGGCACAGATGTTAGCTCAGGGCCAATCTTCCTTGGCAAAAAGAGGAGGATTGGCAACAGATGTTAGCTCAGGGCCAATCTTCCTCACAAAAAGAAAAAAAAGAATAATGTTTAGTGTAGGTTTTAGGTTTATAATCATTAACAAGTTAAGAAACTTGCTTATATTGATAGTTTTCTGGGTTTTTGTTTTTTAAGCACAAATAGGTAAACTTAACTAAGATATTGTTTCTGCAGCTATTTATTACAGTACTTTCTAAAACAGCACGGTACAGAAAAATGAAAATACCTTGGAATGTACTGCTACCAAGACACTTCTTGTCTCTGTCACTGTTGACTCCTCTTTGCTCTTAGATTTATCTCTGCTTAGTTTAAGATGCAGTGTTTTTCTGCCCATCATCCTCTAGTATCCTCCAGGCTGGCATTTAAGAGAAAGCACACTTGGAAGTGAGGAGAAGGTATGACAGTCGGAAGGAAGTCAGCTGTTCTACTTATTCATCCTAAAGCAAAGCTCACCATTCCACATAAACCTGCCTCTGCAAATCGGAACTGCTGTTAGAAGAGAGAAGTGAATAGTACCACTTATATTGGTGCACACAGAGCACCCAAATAGAGAGTGTTTTTTAAATATATGAACAGACACCAAAGATCACCTGGCATATGAGAAGAGCTAGCAGCATAAAAGACAAAGACCAAAATAAATAGAAAAGTTGACCCTAGAAGAAAAAGAGATTGTTTAGGAAAAAATAGAACATTAAAAATTAAATAAATAATAGGCTAAAATAGATTTATAATAATATTAAACTTATAAAAAAAGAACAATCAGAGAACAAGAATATATTTCTAAGAATGCATAACTGCCGGTATAGAAATTTCAATGAGACAAGAAAAACAATCAAAGAAAAAAAAACATGCAGAATATATAGCAAAAGAGCAAAAAAAAAAAAAGAGAGAGACAGAGAGTATGACAGAAAGGTAAAGAGACATTTTTTTAAAAACCATCTAGTAGGTCCCAAATCCAGCATTTCCAGAAAGAGAAAATAGAAAATGCTGAGAGGAAATTATGAAATAAATCCTAGACATCTGGAAAAGGAGAGAATTCTTCAAATGTAAAAGGACTCTAAGAACTGTAAAGAGCCTGAGTACGGCAATTGATAAAGATACTAAGCCACAGATATATCATTGTGAAATTGTAGAATATTGAAAATAAAAAGAAAATGTTTTCACAGAAAGGAAGACAAGTCACCTACAAAGGAAAAAAATTCGAAATGCCATATGACTGCATTTGCATTAGCAAAACTGGATATTAGAAGACAATGGAGCAAAATAAGACAATGTAAGAGAAAAATGGAGACACTGAAATATAAAGTCCTGCCACCACTTCAATAAAATGAAAGTCCAGGACATATATACATCAGTCCAAGAGGGAAACCAATGCAAACAAAAGGAGGAGATCAATGGAGCTCCCAGAAAGAAGTTCTAGATTAAAAAAAAATGTGTTATTGACACTTCAGATAAAATGATAACCAACTAAAGAAAAAAAAAGATAATCTGTATGATTCCACTTATATGAGGTATCTGGTTGTTGTTAGTGCAGTTGTATCCAGATTCCGACTCCTAGCAACCCCATGTACAGCAGAGGGAACCCCCTCCCCCCCAGTCTTTCTGCGCCATCCTCTTTCCTTCTGGTGCTGTATCAGACAATGCTCCACTGCTATTCACCGGGTTTTGATGGCCAATTTTTTCAGAAGTGGGTGGCCAGCTCCCTCTTCCTCATGTGTCTAGTCTGGAAGCTCTGCTGAAACCTGTCCACCATGGGTGACCCTGCTGGTATTTGAAATACTAGTAGCATCACTTTCAGCATCACAGCAACACGCAGTTGCCCAGTATGACAACTGACAGAGGGGTGGTGTGGTTCCCTAACTGGGAAATTACCCAGGCGCTGCGGTGAGAGTGGTGACTCAACCACTAGACCACCAGGGCTGGCTGTGTGAAGTGTATCCAGTAGTTAAATTCAAAGAGACAGAAAGTAGAATGGTGGTTGCCAGGGACTAGGGGAATTATTGCTTAATAGGTAGAGTTTCAAGTTGTGCAAGGTGAAAAGAGTTCTATGGATGGATGGTGGTGATGATAGCACAACAATGTAAATGTACTTAATACCACAGAACCATACACTTAAAATGGTTAAGATGGTGAATTTTATGTGCATTTTACCATAATTTTTTTAAAAGATTAAAATTTAAAGTTCCAAATAACTATATAAGAGAGTTATGGTTTAAATATGAAGCTAATCAAAATGTGGTAAAATTTAAGCAAATAACGGAATGTAGAAGAGAAAATCCCTGTGACTTTTATGACAAGAATATTCTACTTTGAGAAGCCTAAACATCATGGCGTTGGAACCATAGAAAGAAAATTCATCCCTGCATTCCATTTGCTTCATCACTGAGTAATTTAAAAAGTTTGTCTCTGGTAACATGCAAGTCTACTGTTTTTCTCCAAGCTCTTCCATACAATTCAGTTTATTGCCACGTGCATGTATTATGCACACACATATCTCTGTGGCTTCTCTTTCTAAAACTGTATGTCTTGCAGAGATAGAAACAGAATTTTGAAAAGAAGAGAATTATGCTTCAGGATAAAATATCTGAGTCTTTAAATATATTTGAAATTCATACAGTCATCAGAAGGAATAGGTAAATATTAAATACACAATTATCTACAGCTTGGTTTCTACAGTAAAATATCATTGAAAAGGTAAAATTGTGTAAATAAATATATTAGGCATATACTATGTGTATATATATTTATACATTAATGATGTGTCCATCTCATAGTTCTATATTAGCTTTACATTTACCCTTTTACACATTTAGATCTCTTAACAAATCATTTAGAAATTTAAATAAAATGTCTTTTATATGAGTGTGATTGTCTATAATTAATTTTCCTGCATTGGTTTGGTTGTGTTTCAGTGAAAAGGTGACATGTTTGCTAAATGAACAGGCTTAAATTCAGGCAAACATGATAATGTCTATTTTATCTTTTATCGTACTTGCAAAAAACTGAAACTCTTGTTTTTCTAAGTATTGAAGCAATATTCCCCCAATGATTTTTCTGCAGAATTTAAATTTTTACATAATGTTAGTTGATGTCACACATACAAAGTGTTCTGTCAAATAAATTTGGGGAAAGTTGGATTACACAAGGTTAAAATAAGCTTCTTTATCGCACGTCATGGCAGAGCCTGCGATATTCTAATTCACACATAATGAAGGAGCAATACAATGTGTGCATTTCCCTTCACACGTTTGATCACGGAATCCCTTTTCTTCCCCCCCACTCTTCTCATGGAGCTAATGCTTGTGGGACATAATTTGCCAAATTTTAATTTCCAGGATAGCCACTTTAGCTCCCCAATTTCTAGTGTCATTTTCAATGTACTAATTCTAAAATTGTAATTTAAATCTTAGCTATGGTGCTGGTTAAAAAAACACAAATGAATGCAGACAAACTTATAATAAAGACATTTTTTCTATTGTTATTAAAAAATTCAAAGCAAATTATAGTTAAATAGTTCACATTAAAAAGCCATTTATATCGTCTTTGGTTTGGGATATTATGGAACTGTGCTTCTTAGTTTGCATAATCAGACATCTTTAGCCATGTGTACTATTATCTAGTCAGACAATGGCTTTGTCAGTTTTAGCATATAGTATCTTCAAATAACCATAAAGTATGATCCAAAGAATTATATCAATAGTGGATGGTATTCTCTATAATTGGCCACAGCTGCAAAAAACGTATTCATTTATATTCTCTTCAACCTCTCTATCCTCTAACCAAGAAAAAAAAATATTAGAAGCATAGTGGCTATAGCCTGTCTGAAATTTGTACAATAGAGTTAGTATATGGTTTAGTAAAAGCAAATACGGGTAATTAGAGAAATGAGATACTTTGAAGTCAAGAAATACATTTATTTATAAATATTGGTAACAAAAAAAGGCCTTCCATTCCATTGATGACATTTTTTACTTTTATTAGTATTTTTTAGATTTCATAGGAGGCAAAAAAAAAAAAAAAAAGACTCCTAAGTAGATGGAAATTGTTTGGGTTTAGGTTGAAGAAATCTTATGTAGAAGTATTTTCCAAGTTGTTATTATCTTGACAATTTATTCATTTCCTCTCCCTAAATGCCAGAATAATTTATTCAAGATCCTTACAGAGCAAATTTCAGGATCTAATCTTGGTGAAAGGCTTATTTGACCCAGGAAACAGAGTCACTTTAAAATTTGAGCACACCTGTTGAAGCAGCTTCCTAGAGCTGGGAAAAAAAGTTGGTGAGGGAAAATCTCAGTTGGAGCTATACAACCTGTTTGACCAAACTGAGCAAACCCCTCAGCAAACCCTATGGAAAGGCTACAGCAGTGGCGGACTACAGAAAACAGCATCCAAAATACAAGCAAGCAAAACAAAAATACCTTAGCCCTAGAAATATCTTCTGGAGAACTTTTTATCAAAAAATTTGTGTGACTTGCTTTGTTTAAAAAAAAAAGAAAGAAATCTGTGTGAATGTGTGTGTGTGTCAGTGAAAGAGAGACAGAGACAGAGAGAGAATTCTTGGGGCTAATTGAGGAAACAGAAAATAGTGTATAACTTCAGATCTTAAAATCCTCATCTCATTTCTAGGATGTGTGCTCTTAGCAAATTTCTGGTAAGAAAACACCTGTTTTCCAGATTCAGTGGAAGCTTTGATGGACACTGGCAGACTATGGGGAAGAATATATGACTTTTGCTATCTTTCAAAGTTGGAGAATAGACTATAACTTGTGTCACGATAGTTCCTCTTATTTTGACGAAGCTACCTGGATGGGTGATTTAGTTGGAACTTCAGAATTAGATTAATTTTGTCAACCATTAGTGAAATAGAAATGTGTTAGAAACGTATTAGATAGGTTCTGTGTGATAATGCTGTGCCTCTGCAGACTCTGACTTTTGGGGGAGGAGTTCTTTCCCCTCCCATAAGATCAGGAGCTTGAAACACTGAACAAGGCGGGTGAGGTGGACTGGAACTAGCGTGCAGACAGAAGATTCAAAACCAGGCTGCCTCCAACATCATAAACCCTCCTGAGGAGCATGGCAGAGAGGGATTTAGATAAAAGGCCACAGGACAAATACTAAAGAAACCAGACAAGACTGATAAAATTTATCACAAGCATCTAGAAACACAGCATTCATACAGCCAATTCATCTTCAAGTGGCTTTTGTGTCAGGCATGGACTGAAAGACAGATAGCAAGGAAAGCTACCTTATTTTTAAAAAAACGTTTGATTTTGTTTTGTTTCTTGACGCATTCCAGCGTATCAAGAGCTAAGAACTACATTTTGGTTGCACTATGAGCAGTAGTCATTTTTTAGATTGATGTTGCCCAAAAAGTTAATTATCCTCCGCACCTAGTATTGTGTGTTTGTACAGAGTGGTTGCTTTTAAACATTACCACAGCAAATCAAGGGATGAGATCAGATTAAATGCACTCAGTTCCAAGCTTTGGAGAAATGTTTACATCTTGACCATTGTCTCATTTACATAGACTTCCTCTTATTTACACAACCAAATATATCTAAATTTTAAATCATTATTCTGGAAGACTATTATAAACCAAAGATAGGATGATTTTTTTCCAAATTATGCAGAGCTTGAATCACCTATCAATAGTTGATCTTTCATATTACATTCCGGAGGGCTAATCTGTAGAAACTGAAGTTAAAGAAGATTGTCATATCTTCTGTTCAATAAAGTGCTAATTCACTTAGCATCTTGGTGCTACAGGGATACAAAGAGGAAAAATAATCAAGTTCTACCCCAAAGAAATTCCAGTAGAGTGGAAACGGAAATAAGACAAATGCACACATGCCTATATTGTAAGATAGAATAAGATTAGCACCATTAGCTCTGCAGGGCTCTAAAAGAGTGAGAGATTTCATCTGGTTGGCAAAATCAGAAAAGCCTTCTCAAACACAGACATTTGAGATAGGTCTACAAAATGCATAGGATTTTGTTAAATAGGTACGAGCTATTCCTAGGTGAAGGAAACAGCATAAACAAAATCTTTACATAGCAAAGCATAAGGCATGGTTTGGGAATTGAATAGTATAATTTCATTAGATGATACAGTAGAAGAACAAAATAAAGGGAGGGATGGAGAATAGAGAAGAAACGACTGGAATGAAAAGTTTGGGGCCATAATACATAAGCTGAAGTCTTTGCATACACATAATAGTCAACAGTAAACCATGAAATGTTGGTGAGCTTGGGAATGGTACGATCAGAAATTTGTTTTACGAGACCCTTGAAACACTCATCTTTCCATATATATGAGAAAAATAAAAATGGCTTCTGAAGATGGTATTTTTTTTCTGTAACATTATTTCCTATAGAAAATATAAGATATGACAATTAATCCATACTACTCAGAATACGTAATATGCACTATTCTAAGTAGTGTAGAATAATCTGACAAGACTAGCCCCTAGGTAATTATCATGTGGCCTTATCTTGATATCAAATGGCTCTTTAATTGTTGGGGGTGGTGACAGAGAAAAGCAGAGGAATAACAGTATCCCCTTATTCATGTACATTAAATTTCCAAAAATAGTCTTTATTTTATTTAACATTTACCAAAATAGTTTTTTATTTTAATAATAGTTTTGATTGCTGGAGATGATTATTACTATATTCAGAAAATTAAATCAAATTATAAAGTTCAAATGGAAGACTCCAGTAAATTCCTCTTTCTTCTTTACCATCTGTTCTTCACATAAAAGAGCAATTCAATGCTTTTAAAAGTGTTACTCCACTTACCAATGAGATTTCTATTCTTCCTAGCTATGCTGAACTGGTACTTCCAGAAATAGTTCCTTAAAAAAATTGCCTATTCAGTCAATCCAAAAACAACCTACCAATAGTTTAAGAAGAGATTTAAGAAATGTGCCTGCAATATGGTATAATTTACGAACTTGTATTGACACTTCAAAACTAGGGCCTAAGCCAAAACTGCTTTCAGTCAAATTTAAGTCATCTTTATCTTCTCTTTCAGAACCCATTGCATAAAAATAAGAATAAAATTGTATAGAAAAGTGTCCTTAATTGTTCCAATAAATCAAATTCACATCAGTAAAAAGCAATTATGGTATATTTAATTTTATTCCTTTTTAAATCAATCTATAAAATTATATGTTAATCTCTGTACAAAAGATATTTTTAAAAACTAAAGGGTTTTTTTTTTCTTTTTCGTTTTCACCCTTAATCTATTGATTTATGAAATCATCTCATACGTTCACAAGGCCACTAAACTATTTTACAATTATAAAATATCATAGCTTGATACATGTCATTAAACATTTTTTACCATGAAAGATCTTTAGTAAAATTAATACTGATAAAATGTCACAAAAGCTATATCTGAATATCTATGGGAAAACACAATGTGTACTAACAGAATTTAGCAAAACCTTGGGTGAATAAAATGGCCTTCTGCTGATTTATGTGGGGCTATATTGTTCAATGAACCTAGATTAAAATCAGTTATGAAAACTCAGGGAAAGCTCATCTCATATGTGCATATGATTTTATCTTTACAAAATATTTCTCTGAGTCAATTAAATAGCCATTAAAAGTAACAAAATGAAGGTTCTCAAAATTACATTGCAATTCAATACGTGTTTTAAAAATAAAGAGTTAATCTTAACATCTGGATTTCTAATCTTCTATATAAAAGGTAGTATGAGAAGAAGACAGTCATTTGGGCTAATTTATCTTTTGGGCTTAAGTACCTCATCTTTTTCTCTAAAAGTTCTTGGATGTTCCAATTGCCCATTTCTGTGTACTGTTATAACATTTACATCAGGTTTAGTTTTCTTTACACAGATGGTCATTTGATAATGATAGATGAAGCGTGGCTGAATAAAAAGTTATGAAACAGACACACTCATAAGAATTATAGACAGTACCATTACTTTATTGTTAAGCCTTCAATATATTCTATTACACTGTATACACATCACCATGTCAATTTGTGTCTTAGGCTTACTAAATTAAAGGACACCATAAAAAAAGTTCAAAAACAAAGCTGTATATAGTAACTTGGCTGAAATGATATTCATACTTAAATCCATAGAATTTAAAGCTAAAAGTACTTAAAAATTATCTGTTCCAGGCTTTACCCAATGGGATTCCCTCTGCAATATACAGTCACATATTGCTTAACAAGGGGGATACGTTCTGAGAAATGCTTCCTTAGGCGATTTCGTCATTGTGCGAACGTCATAGAGTGTGCTGAAGGGGAACAAAATTTGCCACCCCAAAATGTGTCTCTTTAACATGAGGATTATTTTAGGCTAATTATTTTTAAGAAACAAAAGACTCAGAAAGTTTTTCTTGTTACCTCCCCTTTAACTGCCTAAAAGAATTCAGATTAAAAAAACCTGTCTCAGGAAGCGAGCTATCACCTTAGCATAACATGAATTAGGTGGTAGAGAGGGAGGAACCTAGAAAAGCCTGTTTGTTAGGCTCTCCTCTGCATTCTTCTGTTTCTGTGTGGCCAAACACTTGCTTTCCAAACATTTGTCCCTTTTCACCTACCTTTGAATTATCTTCCTTCCTTTTGAAGTCCCTGAGTCTCCCCACCCCCAACATCTTTTGTCTTTGGCTGAGGATGGTATTTAAGGTGAAGGCTTCAGCCATTTTGATTAGTTACTCAGTTTTCCTGAGTTTCTCCCATGTATACATGTTATTAAACTTTTGTTTGTTTTTCTCCTATTAATCTGTCTCACGTCAATTTAATTCTTAGACCAGCCAGAAGAACCTAAAAGGGCAAAAGAAAATCTCTTCCTCCTCTACAGTACTTACACAAACCTAGATTGTGCAGCCTACTACACACCTAGGCTATATGGTACTAATCTTATGGGACCACCCTTGTGTTGTGGTTCATTATTGACCAAAATGTCATTATGTGGTACATGACTGTACTTACAATGTGATTATCAAACTTAACAGTTGAACCTCTCCAATAAGTTCTCTTGTTGGCAGAAAGAAAAGGGACAAAAATTTATCCATAAAGAAAAATACTGAGAAGTAGCTTTATTTCAGCCATATAGCACATACAAAAGACAAAAGTTCTGGGTCATGGTTGTGTCAGGATTTAACAGATAGCAGATAATACTGTGAGATAAGATCATATCCAAAATAATAGTCAGCTAAATCATAAAGTTATTAATAACTAGTAGTGGGATACAAAGAAAGGTTTTAAAGGGCTTAAACAAATTATACTGACAGCATCGTTGCTATCTTTTTAAACTTTTGTTTACCTGGTACGGCAAAGGGCACAGCAGAATCAGCTCTCCGTGCACCTCTAAGACATCTCACAAATTATCACAGTAATGGGGAACTCATAAGTTCCTCAAATACCCCATTTCATCTTCTGATTATGGTGTCAATTGGAAATTTTACTTCTGTTATTTTTAAATGTCTGTTATTCTCTAACTATCCTGGATTGCTCGATCTTGGGAGTCACACATAACTGTATTTGCCAACATGCTTTGAGCACTTGCATATGCCAGCCATTAAACTAAGCACTTGAGTCAGTTAGGAATGCTTTGTCCACAAGCAACAGAAAACTCACCTATTGGCTTAAACAAATGTGTATTTATTTCTCTCACATAACAAGAAGTCTTGAGTTAAATGGCTTCTAGTGATGGTTCAACCGCCCAACAATGTCAGAGTAGGTGTGTATGTGATTCTATCAGCTGTTCTCATGTTGACAAGATAGCTGCCACAGCTTAGTTCTCACATCTGTCTCTAATCTCTTCCCTCACTTCTCTTCCCCTCACTCATTTCAGTCATACTGACTTCTTTCTTTGACAGGTTTCTATGCCAGGGTCTTTGCATTGGCTGCTCCCTCTGCTGGAATACTCCTTCCCCAGTTATTCATAGTTCACACCCCCACTTCCTCCAGATTTCTGCTTGAAAGTGACTTTCAGCAAAGCCTATCCTGATCACTTAGTTACTATTGCTTACCCACCCCCTCCCAGCATTCTCAATGTCACTACCCTGTTTTATTTTCCATAGCATTTATCACTGTCTCACAGGCTATATTATATATTTGTTTTTAAATGTCTGTCTCCCCAGCAAGCTCCATGAGATCAGAGCTTTTTGTCTGTTTTATTTGCTGGTATGTCCCCTGTACCTAGAACAGTGCCTCTCTCATAGCAGGCATTCCACAAATATATGTTAGATATGTGACTGAATCTATTTTTAAGTCAGGAAAAACAGGGGAAAGATAGCATGAACAAGATAGCATTTCTCTGTTTTTGTATAAAAAGCAAAACCTTTTACAGAAACACCCCAAAAGACTTCTCCTTAGGTTTCATTGCCAAAACTGGATTACACAAATAACCCTAGCTGGAAGAAAGGATGGAAAAGAGAGTACTTAGCTTTTCCAGCCTCTACAGTGGACAGAGAGAGGGATAAGGGTGCTGGGGGAGGGAAATAGGTGTGATGTTAGCCAAGCAACAGAATCTCCATGCACTGTAGTATATTATTTCAGCTAAGCTTCAAAACCTCATAGTAGGTACTTTTATTATATCCATTGATTGAATGAGTAAAAGTTAAGGTTATTAAACAACTTTCCCAAGGTCCCACAACTGTTAAGCATGGCAATGCTGGAGTTTTAATCCACATTGTGAAACTCCTAACTATATACTCTTAACCATAAAGCATATAACTTAATTTCTGCCCATGTTTCTTTGTGTGCCTTCCTTTATATCCTTTGTACTTGAACTTTTTACAAATTTGAGGACCCTTCTTTGTCAATTGCGTGGCCATGCTGGTATGTTAAAATCACTTTCCCTTTTCTTCTTTATTAGGATCATTTTCAATTTCATACTTGTACATTTTTTGAAGTATTACTTTCCTCATAAGATGTTCTATCTTTTAGGATTTCATGAAGCCTCTATTTTCTTACTTTATATGCTAATTTTAAGACAAAGAATGCATTTTTACATGGAAATTTATAGAAATGGAAATATAAATTTAGAAGTGGGGCAGGCAGTCTTGGTTGCTTGTTCAACAGCCATTTTTGGTTCTTCATCTTTGCTTATAGAGTCTTTATTTTATTCTGATGTTGGCATATCTATTCACTTCCTGGGTCCCTCATGCCCAAGGGAATGAACTTGATTAGTTCTACTTAATGTTTCCCAGTGAATGTTTAGATATAGTTATGTTTCAAAATCATGGCTAATATTGCCTAAGGGAAATTCTTCTGGGAAGGTTTAGGGAAGGTTTAGGGAAGTTTTATCCTTTTAAAAAAAGTTACACAAATTAGGGCCTCCCTCATTCCTACATTTGTTCATTGTCGTATGAGGACATGATGTTTGGAGCTGCTGCAGCCTCTTGCAACCATGAAGTGAAAGGCCTCTGCGGTTCACAGGTCAGAAAGAAGGAAAGCATCTGCACCCTTGACTCTTGTTGCTGAATCACCTGAAGCTGGAAGCAGAAACCTAGAGTATTACTACTATGGGGGAAGATAAACTCTTAATAAACATGGAATGTTAAAATATGCCTCATAGCGTTAACGTGAATGTTATTATTTGGCCGTTGTTCATACAATTTAATGAAAGGGAATGTTATTAAAGTACACTATAGATCCAGAAACTAGAACTGTAAGTTACAAAGAATAGAAAGGTTAGTGCATGGAAGAAAAAATTGAATTGCTCAGCAAATTATAATACTAACCCAAAGCTTTCCACATAAGACTAATCCAATGTCTGATTCATGAAAAATTCTGATTATAACAGTCAGAGAATAAAAAGGGGAGGGGAGGGACATACTATTTCCTGATCACATAGATCAAGAGTTAATAGTTTTTTCTGTAAAGGGCTAGATAGTAAATATATGGTCTCTGTTGCAACTACTCAACTCAGCCATGTAGCACAAATGCCACCAAAGGCAATTGGTAAACAAATGAGCAGGACTGTGTTCCAATAAAACTTTTATTTATGGACACTGAGATTTGAGTTTCATATAATTTGGCACGAAATAGTATTCTTATTTTGACTTTTTCCTTTTTCAAACATCTAAAAATACAAAATGATTTTAAGTTCATGGACCATACAAAAATAGCCGGATTTGGTTTGCAGGCCGTAGTTTGCCAAACCCTGGAGTAAAAGAAAGAATTCTAGTAGTCTAATTTGTTTCCAGCTACTTCCTCGCTACCATGAAAAGAAGTCTAAATCCATATATCCCCAGGGCTGTGGGAAAGCCTGTTTTGTGTGTCTACACTCTTCTCCACGGAAGGCTCTTATATAAAGAAGCAGTTCCCAATCAGCTGCCAGAGGATTCATTACAAGGGACTTCCAATCAATGTGTGCATCAACCAATGTCTATGAACAGAATAAAGAGAACGATTCACACAATCACATGAAAAAAAGTCAAGGATCTTCCATGCTTCTTAGGACTACTGATTTTATCTTGCTTTACTCAAACCTAAAAATTTGGAAGCTTTGAGCCATGAGAAAGCTGAAGAGGTAAGCACCTTTACCCTTTATATCTTTATTTATTATACTAGTTACAGAGTACAAGTTCCCAGTACTTTTTCTTATTCAATATCACTATGAGTGGCTTCTATTCACTCATTATTCACCATTTTATTCTGTGTACTTTTAGGAATCATATTAGGAAAAATATCTCTACCAAAGTAGTAAAAGCAATATCGTAAGAATTTACCAACTTAAATTAAGAAATAGCTCAGTCTGAATTAGTGAAAATTATAAAAGAAATAGAATAATTTAAATAAATGTGTTTTATTGTTTTAATGATGTATAGGTAGGCCTAAGTGAAAAACTTGTGGGTGATTTATTTTAGATAGGGTGACCATACATCACAGTCAGCCCAGGATAGTGCCAAATCAGTACACTTGTCCTGGTGTGTAATTATTTACAGTGGCCATTTCATTCTGAAAAGTATATCCATGTGGAAAATAAATTATACGCTTGCCACACCTTTAGGAAACATATGAGAATATGTTGTAGTCTATAACTGTAAATTTTATTTTCTAAAGTTCTTGGAAGAAGTTTAATTCTGATGTTTGTTCTTTCTGCAGAAATAATATGTTACTTACCTGTGCAATTTTTAATCGTGGATTGTGAACTCATGTTCAACAGGGTTTATTTCTGAGAATCTTGTGAGGACTGGGTAGAGGGTGGCTCCCTCCAGACAGGTTTTGCTTCTGCCAAGCACCCTAGGCATGGTACAACCTGAGACTACTTTATATGTTATTTTCTCAGTTGAAGTCTTCCAAAATCATGAAGGTAGTATAATGCAAACACTAAACTTGAGCAAATACAGATTTATAAATATGAATTCTCGGGGAAGAATTTTTTTTTAATTCAGGCCAAAACAAAATGCTTTCTTATAGTTTTTGTTTGCTGGTGTATTGGATATTTTTTTCCAGCACATCCTTTAACTGATAGTGTAGCTGTTAGAAAATCCTGGCTTTGTGTATAGGTATCAGTTTCTACTCACTAGTCCCTAACCTAAATCCTCTCCTTTATGTGGTTATCAAAATGCCAACTCTCCATCTTCCACAAAGCAGTGAAAGAATTAATAACTGCTTATTACTCAAGAGATGATACCTCTTGAAAGCTCTTGCTTTCTTGAAAGCTCAGCTCTGCATTTCAAAGGATGTTTGCCATATCTTATCCAACATTTCTTTATAGTAGGAGGATTTTCAAAATATCTAATATTCCACCTTTCCAGAAACCAAATGAAATGGGGAGTGGGGAAGAAAAGAGTGAAACTAGCAAAGGATAGGCTGAAGATGTAGAAAGAAAACCTAAAGTGTGAATGCAAATGATGTTAAGGAGGGAGAGATTTTCAAGACAGACCTGATCAAGTAACTGATACAGCAACAACAAGAAAGAAGAAACATGAGAAACAGAACATTAATTTTATATAAAAGACTGCTAGGAACTTAAACAAGTAATTTCAGAGCAATATTTCAGGCGGTGACACTTGAGAAATATAAACCTTACTTATTTGAAGAAATTAGCTGATAACAGAAACAGAGGGTAGGATCTGAAGGTAGGGAACACATAAAATAATTCATGTAAATCCTAAGCATGGTACTCTGTAGACACTTAATAATCACAGTTACTTTATCTAGTCCCTTCCCTTCTTCCACGAGAAAATAATACAAATACTATAAGATTTATAAAAATCTTAATAAATCTATAAGATTTATACAAATACAAATACTATAAGATGCTATAAGGCAAGAACTTTAGAAAATAGAATTCACAGATATAAACTACTACGCAGGAAAGGGTTAACTCTGCAGGCCTGGGTTTATCAAACTCTGCACATTTCCAAGAAAGGCCTGTCTTATGTGACTGACCCCAAACAAAAACTCTAGACATCAAGGCTCAGGTGAGCTTCCTTGGTTGATATTTCTCACATGCGGTCACGCATGACTACTACAAAATTAGGTACATCCATGCAACCCCACTGGGATGGAACACTTGGACCTTGTGCCCACTTTCTCCTAGAATCCATCTCATGTGCCTTTTCCCTTTGCTGATTTTAATCTGTATCATTTCATTGTAATAAATACTAACTGTGAGTACAACAGCTTTTCTGATTCTGGGAGTTCTTCTAGCGAGTCATCAACGCTGGCAGTGGTCTTGTGGAACCCCAACATAACTACAAAATAGTTTCACATGTTTCCTAAAGTTATGATGACCATGCAACTCATTTTCCAAATGGACGTATTTTTTAGAGTGAAATGAGGCACTATTAATAGTTACACACAGCACAAGATGGAGGATAAGGGTCAAATTGAGCACATTTCTATTAACAAATTTCTATCATAAGTGAAAACAGAGAAAAAAAATTCAGTAAGGAATCAGATATTTTAAGAGGAGGGCCAAAAGTTTGGAAAAGCCACGGTGAAGAGTATCACTGAGTCAAATAGATAAATACAACTGAATTGCCAAATAGCAGTCATGGCCTAATTGTATTTATGACCATCTATTTGGACTGGGTCAGATATGCCTAATAAATGGAAATTTATTCCAGAGATCCTATTCAGTAAAGAAACTGAAGGAAACGAATGCAGATGATGAGGATGACTTCAAATTCTCACCCAGTTACTAAATCCTGCCAATTGCCCTTAGATTTTCTCTCGGATTTCTTTCTGTGCATACCTATTCCCATCTTCCTGTTTTGGGTCCCTAACACCTTAATAATAACACTACAATACTCTAGAAGCTCAAGTTCTAATAAAATCAAAAACTCTTTTATTATTTGTTTTTAATTACAAAGTGGTACATGCTCATTATATTTACAAAGTACAAAAATATTAAAAATAATGAATAAATTACTTCTTATACAAAACCTCTTATGATTTTGCTGCATTTATTTCCATTCCTTTTAAAGTGGATAATATTTATTATTAACATGCAGTTTGTTTTAATTTTTTAATGGGATCATATTCTATAGAAATTTTTATATACTCTTTTTCTTCAATTAACATTTTACTAAAGGCATCTTATCAGCAGATCCTAAGTGTGCTTTAGAAGTATGTCCTTCAAATGATTTTATTATATTCCATCATAATGAAACACTTAATCCCTTCGTTTTACAGATGAGAAATCTGAAGCTTAGAGAGGTTGTGACTTCCCCAAAGTCTCAGAGCTAGTGACATTAGATTTAGAATGAGAAAACAATTTCTCCAGATTTCTTGTTTAATATTTTCTGACTTCACTTTAATCCTCCCAACACAGTGATGCTCATTTAATCTTCCTAAAATATTGATTATATCATATAATTTCTCTGCTTTACAGTGCTGGCTCCCAACTCCATAGAGAAAAATATCCAAACTTTCACCCTAGTATTCAAGACCATTTAAAATCGAGCTTTACACCACTTTCCATGTCCTTATCTCACACCGCTTCACATTAATCATCTGCTCACGTTTAGCCTGTATCATTACCCTAGAATATAGCACGCTAATTACAGAATCCAAGACTTATGTACCTTGTTTCCTTTACCAAGATTTAATTTTCTCTTCTCTCATATATCCAAATACTAAAATCCTTCAGGGCTCTATGCAAATCCTGTATCCTTCACAAAGCCTTTTCCAACCACTCTAACTCACTCTAATTTCTTAGTTCTCTGAATTCCTAAAGCCTCTTTTTATATGAATAGTAGAGTATCTTCCTATTAGATGTAAATTGTCTCATTTATTCCTTGGCCGTTAATCACCCCTGCAATTCTAAAGAAAATACACAACCATACTGACCAGACTCACTTAAATTCATGAATACAAACTTCAGATGGGTTCTGTTTTTAAAAAAATTTTATTGTGGTAAAATATACATAGTATAATATTAATAATTGTAACCATTTGAAAGAGCACAATTTGGTATCACTAAATATATTCACAATGTTGTGTAACCATCACCACTATCTATGCCCAAAACTTTTTCATCATCCCCAACAAAACTCTGTACCCATTAAATAATAATTCCCCCTTCCACCCTCTCCCCAACCCCTGGTAATCTCTATTCTACTTTCTGACTACGAATTTGCCTATTCTAGGTACCTCATATAAGTAGATTTACAATCATGTACCACATAAAAACTATCAGCTGACAGAACGCATACATAACAGTGGTCCCATAAGAGTAGTACCGTATGGCTAGGTGTATTTTACCATCTAGGTTTGTGTAAGTACACTCTATGATGTTTACACAATGACAAAATCGCCTGCCACATTTCTCAGAACATATCCCTGTCATTAAGAAACACATGACTGTATACAATATTTGCCCATCTGTATCTGGCTTATTTCACAAAGCATGATGTTTTCAATGTTCATTTATGTTGTAGGATGTATCAAAATTTAATTCCCTTTTATGGCTGAATAATATTCCATTGGATGTATATAACACATGGTGTTTATTCATCTGTTGATGGACACTTGAGTTGTTTCCACCTTTTTGGCTATGAACATTGGTGTCCAAATATCTGTTTGACTCTCTGCATTCAATTCTTTTGGATATATACCTAGGGGTGGAATTGCTGGGTCATATGTTAGTTCTATGTTCAACCATTTGCGAAACCACCAATCTGTTTTCCACAGCAGCTGCACCATTTTACATTCCCACTATCAATGCGCAGGGTTCCAGTTTCTCCACATCCTTGCCAACACCTGTTATTTGCTGTTTTGGGATTATAGCCATCCTAACAGGTGTGAAGTGGTATTTCATTGTGCTTTTGATTTTCATTTCCCTAATGACTCATTATGTGTTGAGCTCATAATGATGTTGAGCATCTTTTCATGTGCTTATTGGCCATTTGTATATCTACATTGGAGAAATGTCTATTTAAGAACTTTGTCCATTTTTTTTAATTGGCTAGTTTGTTTTTTGTTGTTGAGTTTTAAGAGATTATATATACGTGTGCATGTGTGTGTGTGTATGTATAAACATACATATATATAAATCCCTTATCAGATATATGATTTGCAAATATTTTCTTCCATCCAGTAGGCTGTCTTTTTGCTTTTTTGATAGTATCTTTTTTTTTTTTTGTGAGGAAGATCAGCCCTGAGCTAACATCCGTGCCAATCCTCCTCTTTTTGCTGAGAAAGACTGGCCCTGAGCTAACATCCACGCTGATCTTCCTCCACTTTATGTGGGATGCCGCCACAGCATGGCCTGACAAGTGGTGCATCAGTGCAGGCCCGGGATCCGAACCCGGGCCACCAGCAGCGGAGCACGCGCACTTGACAGCTATGCCACGGGGCCGGCCCCTTGATAGTATCTTTTGATGTGCAAAAGTTCTTAACTTTAATGATGTCCATTTGTCTATTTTTTTCTTTTTTTACCTGTGCTTTTTGAAATCATCACCAAATCTGGATCATGAAGATTTTCCTCAATATTTTCTTCTAAGAGTTTTATAATTTTACATCTTCTTTAATCCATTGCGAACTAATTTTTGTATATGTCACAAGGTAAGGGTACAACTTCATTTTTTTGCATGTGGACATCCAGTTTTCCCAGCACTATTTATTGAAAAGACTGTATTTCCCCCATTAAATGGTCTTGGCACTCTTGTCAAAAATCAATTGATCATATATGCGAAGGTTTATTTCTGGGCTCTCTATTTCACTGGTCTAAGTAAGCCAGTATCATACGATTTTAATTATGATAGCTTTTTTGTATGTTTTGAAGTCAAGAAATGTGAGTCCTCCAACTTTATTCTTTTTCAGGGTTGTTTTGGCTATTCGGGGTCCCTTGCAATTCCTTATGATTTGAGGACTGGCTTTTCCATTTCTGCAACAAAGGCTGTTAAAATTTTGATACAGATTGTGTTGAGTCTGTATATGTGAATACTACACTTTGAGTAGTATTGACATCTTAACAATGTTAAGCCTTCCTACTTATGAACACAGATGAAAGCTTACGGTCTTCTCAGTTCTTATCTGAGCCTTAGTCTTCCCCTAGGCATGTCCAGTGGCCTTCTAAATCCCCTGTATGTGCAGCTGTTTTTGAATGCCCAAAAAATAACCAGTTGCTGTCCTCTTAAATCTCCTGGGAGCTGCTTTAGCTAGTAGGGATTAAAACAATGGTGACTTGCCTTTGTGCACCAAGATGATCAGAAACAGCAATATACAATCAGAACAAAAAGCCCCAATATTTGAAATACAAGATCCTTATTGCCTACACTGGTTCCAGCAACCCAAGCCAGAAACATGGATTGCCATCTCCACAGCTGCCTGCCATCGAGTGTGGTGTGGTGGTTGGGTAGTTGCTACCACTGAAGGCTGAAACGGACAGATATTAAAAGCAATTTACCAGCCAAGCTTTCCCCTGGATGCTGCAGTGTTCAAATAGACTCCAGAGTGCCAAAACAGGCACTTCAGTTTCTGCCAGTACAGTTGTTTTCTAGACAGAGAGACAGATTCCTGGAGCTTCCTACTTCACTGTCTTTCCTGACTTCACTCCTCATCAGATGGGTTCTTGATTCCCAAATTTATATATGAAGCTCAGACTTCTCTCCCAATCCTCAGACTCAGATATTTAATTCCCATCTCCATGGACTTTTAATACAGTCACTCAATCACACTATTTCTGTCTGGTCTATATAGTCTCCCACTCCTAAATGACTATTTCACAACTTCTCTCTTCTCAATCACCCAATAAATCTTCACTCTCAGCCAATTAAAGTATTTTCTATATAACTGAGAAAATTACAGCAATCAGAGGAGACTTCCACAGACACCCGTTACCAGCTGCCCCACAACCAGCATCTGCACGTACATCCTGTTCTCCCTTGTCTGTTATCGTAGATCCACGCTCAAGGCCATGAGTGCCAGGAGGCGAGAATCACTGAGGCCGTCTTAGAAATCTACTTACCACATTCATGACACAAGAATATCCTGTGGTCAGTTTTGTTGACCATATTTTTGGAACGGGTGACTGAGGTTAGTGAGGTCAAATTAAGCAATTAAGGATTCTGCTTATCTTCAAACTTCAAAAAAACTTTTTTTTGTGGCAAGTTTTTGGGGAAAAGGGTATACGTTTTTACTTTTTTATTTTCATTTATCTAATATCTAATAAATATTTCTCTCCCTATAGCTTCTCCAGTATAAAATATTTTTAAAATCTGGCAGAAAATGGTACACCAGGTCTATTAGTGATTCAAGCATGTCCTCTAACAATATAAGTGCAATCAGAGTGTAATGTATAAAACCCTGAAAAACATTCTACCTGAATTACAGGTTCATGGAAAGCAACATAATAGTTCAAAGGGGGAAAATTATGCTCATATTGCAAGGTCTAGTACTCTTTTCTATTGTAAGGATTTATCAATATTTGCTCTACAACTGAGTTATCCTTATGTACTCTGACATAAGCCTATTTTCCACAGACACTGCATTTTCTTTTCCCTAGTAGTATAAATTTTCCATTTCCTCAGGAAAAAAATAAAGATATATTTTATATTACCTTCATTTCTCTTCATCTTTATTTGATATGTTTATAAAATATTTGGCTCTCAAGAATAGATTGTCACTGTATGTGTATCTAAATTTGACCAATACTTTCTTAAAGAGATCAGTTAAAATTTTATATTAATTTATATTTACTGGGCTCCCTGAATATGCTGCAGACTGGTCAAAAGCTCTCCCTAAGTTTATATTCTTGGAAAATGATCCTCTATGAAAGATGTATAAAATCCATCCTATTTCTATGGGTTCCTTTCTTTATTCCATGCCATGTTCTTTGGTTTAAATGTTAAAAAGTCCTTGGATAAAAGTCTTAGGAAACAGAGCCTGGTGAGAGATGCTCTAAAGATGTAAAATCAATATTCATGACACCTGGCATAGTATTCACACGAACGGTGAAAACCTTAGCCCATGATACGGGTTAGCCCTTCCACTCTGTGGCTCCTATTAGACTGACCAACATTGCCTGAGTAAATTTCTGATTGTTTCTAATCAGATTTTTTTCTTTCTCTCTCTCCTCTCCATTCTCTTTTCTCTCTGTTTTTTAATTTTTTTTTCTCTCTCTCTCTTTCTTTCTTTCCTCTCTCACCACAAGAGTTATTTCAAATCTCCTACCTATTGAAGGACATAATGAATCACTCGATGACATGTTCTGCCTTGGCATAGTGTGATGTTTTATTACTGAGAAATCATTAGATAGACAAAATTATTAAAAGTGCAAAAGAAGTATGCCCTTCTACATTCTTTATAGATTGTCCCAGTTAACTGTACCTTTCAAAAAATGATTTTGCCTCCTATTTCAAGGAGAAATTAGTGTCTCTTAGGAGGAATTCCGTCAATTCTTTGTTCTCTCCTCTCATTCCAAGAATCATAGGGGCATTTCCACTATTTCTATTTTCCTCCTTTTAATTTCAATAGAAGAAAACTGATAGCAGATCATGAGAAAAAAGTTTAAAATATTTTTTAAGATTTACATATATCTGGTTAAATCTCTATAAGCTCATCACATTGCCTCCCTCTCCTATTATCCTATTCTCTTTGGGTAGATGCACTCCTCTCTGCTACAGCAAGGGGCTAGGAAATAATCCAAGCAGCAAGGTACTTACTACTGATTTTAACACAAACCAACCATTTGTAACAGCCACTGTAAGAATGCACTCTACCATTTCAAGATCCCTGGACTTTGTCCAAGCAGTGAAAATACTAAGTAAATGATGTTAGAAAACACGAATTCACAGATATTTTCTTTATTTACATTGACTACAGCCATATCACATATAATATCCATGAAGTTGAAAACTTGGTACAGGCCTTTTTATTTATAATTCAAGTCCATCTCTTCATTATCTCATCCTTTCATCTTTTCTTCATAACAAAAACCCTTTGAAAACTCCTCGCTGACCTTCCCCCCAAATGAAGTTAATTATATCACAAGCAGCTCTTCTCATAATTAAGCTTACTCCAACCACAAATGCATTTTCTCATTTTATCATCACTAACACTAGGATGAGGTGCTCTGGTTGGCTATTAGGTGAATGCTGTGCTCCATGAGATTGACTCTCAAGTACAATATGAACTTAACTCAGGTCTGTGGTTACAAGAAAGTAAACACTTTGCAAAGTAGGTCCTTCTGGAAATATTCTTTATGACATTCAACACCTTCCTGAATTCAACGAGTTAACACTTTCTATTTTTACTCCTAAATTTAATATATATATCCCTAACACAAAACAATAGATCTTCTGATTAATATTAACAACACTTTATGTACAATGAGACTAAAACCTCCACTAGCTCACAAATATTAAGTTTCCAAACAAATGTATTCATGCATTCTTAGTGGTCAGTGAGTTCATCCTGTTTCTCTGTAGTGTGTGTTTTCCTTGTCATTTTCTTGTACATATTTAATACGGGTGTAGACAGAAGCGAATAGGTTGAATAAGTTGTGAGGTTAACATCTGTGACTATATCAATGGTCTTACACTAGCCCCTATTTACCACATAAAATTAAGAGCGAGACACTTAATTTCTCTGACACTCAGTTACCTTCAATGAAGAAAAATATATATACACATTACCAAGTAACAACTTGGTAAATGTTGCTAAATGACAAATTTTAAACATTTAAATAATTTTAATTAAAATTACCAAAGTTATTGTTTTCGTACATTATTTGAGGGTATCAGTCTAGGCTTTAGGAATTCTGAATTACTGGCCTTCAGTCTTTTTAATGAGAATTAAAATGGCATATTAAGAGGTGGTGGCAGATATTTCAGGGAAAAATGATTACAGTTTATCAGAGCATCTTAGAAGGCCACTTGTGTGAGAATAGAGAGGCCCTAGAGGGTGATCTGCAAGGAAAGTGTGAAAAAGGATGTAAAACACTGTTAGAAAATGAAAGACACTTGGTTTTATTTTGCTCTGGAATTCTAGACAGGAAAGGGATGAAGAACCCAATAAATTAAAGAGACAAGGAAATTTGAGTTGGAAAACATAAAAAGGATTTAGCGAGACGGCAGAAAGCTGAGAATGATATACCTGCTGGGGAAGGGCATTGCAAAAGACTTGGGGAAAATGGATATATAATATTTTACATTTAAATTGCTGATGAGAAAGACAATCTGGACAATTGAGTAGATATTTTACTCAGGCTATTGCAGCAAGAATGTCATTAATGAGAAATGTCTCAAAGCAAAGGAAGGGGGCCTGAAGTTCTATAGAGGCAGGTAAACAAGAGTCATCCACGAGTTTACGGGAGTCATGAGAACAGAGAGTGGTCTTACATCGGAGGATGTGAGGGCAGGGTGGTCCTTTGCCATTAGCCTTTAACCAGAACACAAAAAGGTGGGGAACTTTCCCATCTTCTGGAGGTCAGAAATCCAAAAATGGGTCTCAATGGGCTAAAATTAAGATGTCTGCAGGGCTGCATTCCTTTCTGGAAGCTCTAGGGAAGAATCCATTTTCTTGCCTTTTCTCACTTCTAAAGCTTACCCACATTTCCTTGGCTCATGACCCCTTCAATCTTCAAAGCCAGCAATGGCAGTTGAGTCCCTCTCACAATCTATCACTCTGACTCTCCTGCTTCCCTCTTCCACTTACAAGGACCCTTGTGATTACACTGGACCCCCTTAAAAATCAAGGGTAATCTCTCCATCTCAAAATCAGCTGATTAGCAACCTGTAACCTTAGTTATCCCTGCTATGTATTATGGGTTGAACTGTGTCCTCCAAAAAGAGATGTTGAAGTTCCAACTCCCAGTACCTCAGAATGTGACCTTATTTGGAAATCGGATTGTTGCAGATTAGTTAAAATGAGCTCATACAGGAGTAGTGTGGGCTTTTAATCTAACATAACTGGTGTTCTTAAAAGGAGACAGACATACAGAGGGAAGATGGCCATATGACTATGTAGGCAGAGACTGGAGTGATACATCTACAAGACAAGGAATGCCAAGGATTGCCAGAAAACACCAGAAGCCCGAAGAGGCAATGAAGGATTCTCCTCTACAGGTTTCAAAGGGAACATGGCCCCCTGCTGACAACTTTATGAAAACTTCTCACCTCCAGAGCTGTGAGACAATAAATTTCTGTTGTCTAGTTTGTAGTACATTGTTATGGCAGTCCTAGCAAACTAATACTCCATATAACAAAACATATTCACAGGTTCTGAGGATTAGGCACAGACATCTTTAGGGGGCCATTATTCTGCCTACCACAATCAGTGGGGAAATGATAAAAATAGAAGACATTTGCCCTCTAATTAAGAAAGAACAAGATAAATCTCTTTTTGAAGAATGGAAATGATGGTCTTTTTTTCCTTCTAATTTACATAGTATCTTGAGGCTTTTATCTTCCTGGAATCTCTATTAAGAATTCCAGATCACTTAGCAACAATTTTTAACTACTCCTTTTTTGTTGATTTTACTAGTAAGTGAATTAAGTGCTTACCTAATATATGTGGCTGCTTTAAGTTCCATTTAGGAAAACACACAATTTAAATAAAAAATGTATAGCCAAAGTATAGACTAGTCACTATGACAGAGCCTAAGTAGACTGGGAGAAACAAATCTGTGCCAGCTCAGTGTCTTTGAGTTTTAAAAAAGGAAAAAAAATTTGACTTTCAATTTTTTTTAATACTTTATTTTATTGTGGTAAAAACACTTAACATGAGATCTAATCTCAACAAATTTTTTAGTGTACAATACATTGTTGTTGACTAAGGATACAACACTGTATGGAAGATCTCTAAAGCTTATTAATCTTGCCTAACTGAAACTTTATGCCATTGACTAGTAACCCCCCAGTACCTGGAATCCACCATTCCACCCTGATTCAATGAATTTGATTATTTTAGATATCTCACACAAGTCAGAACATACAGTATTTGTCTTTCTGTCACTGGCTTATTTCACTTAGCATAACGGCCTTGAGGTTCATCCACGTTGTCCCATATTGCAGAATTTCCTTCTTTTTAAAGGCTGAATAGTATTCCACTGTACATATACACCATATTTTCTTTATCCATTCATTGTCAATGGACATTTAGGTTGTTTCCACATCTTGGCTATTGTGAATAGTTCTGCAATAAACACAGGAATGCTAAAATCTCTTTGAGATTCTGATTTCAATTTTTTTTTTTAATAAATATCCAGAAGTGGGATTGCTGGATCTTATGCTAGTTCTATTTTTAATTTTTTGGGGCACCTCTAGATTGTTTTCCATAGTGACTGCACCATTTTGCATTCCCACCACCAGTGTGCAAATGTTCCAATTTCTCCACGTCCTCACCAACACTTGTCTTTTGTCTTTTTGATAATAGCCATCCTGACATGTGTGAGGTTACATCTTATTGCAGTTTTGAATCACATTTCCCTGATGACTAGCAACACAGAGAATTTTTTCATATAACTGTTGGCCATTTGTATGTCTTCTTTGAAGCAATGTCTATACAAGTCCTTAGCCCATTTCTAAATCAGGTTATTAGATTTTTTGCTTTTGAATTACAGGTGTTCCTTATACATTTTGGAGATTGATCTCTTGTCAGATATATGATTTGCAAATATTTTCTCCCATTCCATAGGTTGCCTTTTCACTATTTCCTTTGCTGTGCAGAAGCTTTGGAGGTTTTAAAGACATATTTAAATCTGTATTCAGTGCAGCTAGTGTCTAACAACACTTTTAGGGGTGGCAGGATTTCTTTCCTTTTTCTTATTTTGAAAGAAATATATATTTCCAAAGATCTTTTAACCTCACAGAAGCAAAATCACTCATTTTGTATTTTTTTCATTCTGTCAGATTTATCTTTCTCCTTCTTAATAGAGTAGGATTAACACATTTGTCTTTTGAGATAAGACACATTCTATGCTGTTCCCTAGTGACCAATCTTTATAGGAACATTAGGTTCAGACCTGTGCTGCCCATACAACCAGTAACTGTAGTGACTGATAACAGAAGCGACAGGAGAACGTGAATGGAGACAGCTGAAAATAGGAAAGGTCTTGGCCTAATAGGAAGCTTTCTCCCTATGAAAAGGGTCTCATTTGCCTTATAGATGTGCACACCATTAACAAATATGAACACTTACTTCAATTATGAGAATCATGTAGCTAAAATGCCTCAGGAAAAAAAAAGTATAGAGAGAAAAATCTTATTTTACAACAGCAATGGAAAAGAAAATCAAAGCTAGTGCCTCTCTCCTATTTGAAAAATATTTTACATTAAATCCAAGACGAAATATATACTTTAAGTATTCCAAATTGAAAACAAAAATTGCCTCAAGACAAAAAAACAGAACGAGTCATTCAAGAACTCTTCAATTTCTTGTGAAATATTTTCATTTCCTTAGCTATCATTATCAGATTATGAAAAGATATTATTCCTAAAATCATATGGCTAAAAAAGAACAATGCATTCTAGTTTTTGCATAAATCTTACTATATCTCCTTTCTCTCATATTCAAAGCTTCCTGATTAAATCTTGCTAATGTTCTCTCAATCTTGACTCTCAGAAGACCTAACTACAAATAATCTATGTTATATTTTCAAAAAGAAAAATTGTACACTAATATTAATACTAGAAAATAATAAAAGCTCTCTACCTCAAGAATGAAATAAAAACCAGCATACAGTTCTCTATAGTGTTAGTTACTTGTACAGCATATGGGTGATAAGTGGTATGTTAAAACATGCTGCCAACACCTCAACCTTGGATTTTAGAAAACAAGAGACTAATCATTTTATATACAGAGATAGGCTAAAATTCTATACAACAAGAGACGATTTAAATTCAATGGCAAGGATTTCCGAATGAAGCTTTCGAGTGTATTTAAATGTCAATTAATTCTACATATTTCTATTATATAGTTTACTGGATTTCAGGCCAAAGCTTTATGAGATGGCATGTAATTAAGGACAAATATAGGACCTACAAGCAGGGTGACCAAATATCCCAGTTTGACCAGGACAGTCTTATTTTATGCCTGTTATCTAAACATTATTAATAGAGTCCCTTTCACTTTCAAAGGCTCTTAGACGAGCAATATTATATGGTCACCCTATCCCAAAGAATTAAATCAGGAAAGCTAAGCCCCAAATAAGTTGTACCTTCTAAAAATGTTTTAAGTTATGTTTATAATTTAAAATAAAAAATACATAGGTAGGGTGAAAGGGATAATTCGGGACATGTGTGTGGTGATGGGTTGTAATTAGTATTTTGGTGGTGAACATGATGTAATCTATGCAGAAATAGAAGTACAATGATGTACACCTGAAATTTTTACAATGTTATAAACCAATGTTACTGCAATAAACAAAAAATTAAAAAAAATAAATAAACAACCCCATACATGACAACTAACTGCAGAGTAGAATCCTGATTGAACTTTGGAATAGAAAAACAACGTTAGTGAGAAAAACTGGTAAAATCTAAATAAAGCCTGTGGTTTAATTAAAAAAAAAAATACATAGGTAAAATAGACACATTCTTTACACCTAGTGATTTGGGGGGGGGGGCGTGGACAGAGGAAGATTCACCCTAAGCTAACATCCCTTGCCAATCTTCCTCCCCACCCCTCCCACCACACACACAGAAAACCCCAGTACATAGTTGTGTATAGTTGCAAGATCTGGTTCTTCTATGAGAGTTGCCACCACAGCACGGCTACTGACAGATGAGTGGTGTGGTTCCACACCTAGGAACCAAACCCAAGCCGCCAAAGTGGAGTGCACCAAACTTTAACCACTAGGCCATCAGGGCTGGCTCACATCTAGTAATTTATTGATAATATATCACGACTTACTGATAGCAGAGCCCTCTGCTTTAAGTTGGCTCCAACTCTAAGCTGGTTTTCTTATCTCAGCTTGGTATATTTTGGGTAACTGAAAAGTGCAGGGAAAGGTTAATAACAAGGAGAATAGAAATCTAAATGGGAATGCACCTATCTGCTGAGAAATCCAAATTTAAGAAATTCAAGTCTACTGGTTTGGATGTATTATAGCCCACAAAAGTGAGGCAACTTGAAATTTAGATTATGGGAGCATTACAGTGATCTAGGAGGAAATGTAAAGAATGTGAGAGGTATGAGGAGGTGAAAATGGTTTAAAGTAGTTCTAATTGTTTTCTCTAATTGGAACAGGGTAGATTCTATAAACAATAGATCAGTGCTCCTCAGTTTGCTCCTATGTAGAATAGTGAGCTATAAATATAGTCTATCTAGACTTTACCAAGGCATTTAATAAGGACTTTCATTATATCAATGCACAAAAGTTGGACAATTTTTTATCTGAATATACTGACTTCACATTTGGCTACTCCATATACCATATTGTGCCTCTCATAAGAATCAACCCAGACAGAAGCACACTTATTCCAGGCAATTGCATAGACAAATCCACATTACACTCAACCTCGAGCCCTCCCTCTTTGACCTCAGTTGTTGTTGTTTTTTTTAATATCTACAGGAATTAATACTTCTTTAGACTCTTTTGATCTTTGCTTTTATGGTTTATTGAACTCATCTTCAAAATTCATTTCAGGATCTTGTTCCCCTAATACAGTCATTTCTGACATTCTAGAGAAAGGCACTCCCTCTTCTACCTCCAGCCCCACAGAGTGAACCCATGACAGCCCTACTAGGAAAGGGAATTCACTCTATATGATATTATACAAATGTTGCTGATTAATTATCAGTATTAGTCAGTATGGATATTTCTGTTGATTTTCTTAACATCATTGTGTTCAACATTTTTTATCTTTATCTTGGATGATGATAGTGAAGTCACATTTTTCACTGCATACTGATTAAGGTTAAAGGGTTTTAATATCGTCTGCAAGGCCTACATGATTTGGCCCACGCCCACTTTCCCACCCTTGTTTTGTACTACCCTTCCCTACTCTCTATTTTGGCCACACTTCATTTTTTTAGTTCTTTGAATATGCTATGCATAGAACATGGTGGTGCCTCTGCCTGGATCCCTCTTCAAACCCAACCTCTACAACACACTGCACACATACCCACAGAGTGAATTTTATACACCTCAACTCAATTGGTATTTACCTGGGGTGGCCCTCCCTAACCTGAAGACTAAAACAGACCCCCTCTTTACACACTCTCACAGTATCCTTTACTTTTATTCGTAGCATTTACTTTAGTTCGCAATTATAAAATATTTATATAATAGCTGATGATCTCCCCTTGTGGACTATAAGACACATTAGGTCAGAGGCTGTGTGAATTTTGTACACTATTGTATCTGCCATGTTCAGCACAGTGCCCTAATACAAAGCAAATACATCATAAATAATTGTTCTTTTGGAGGTTCAAGTATACAAGGCTGGAAGCATAGAGAATATGTTGGATGAGAGAATTAGTACCCAAAGTAATCTTGCTGGGTTGGAAAGGTAAGCTACATCACAAATGAAATACTGCAGGAATAAATTTTAGGTCCTGTAGTTAAGACCAAAGAAACAATTGTACAAGAAAAAAGTGGGAGGAATTAAAAGTATATACATGTAAAAAAATTGATGATAGGATTTTTATTAATATAGTAAGAAATATGTCTGGTTTTTCTTTCCACCATCTCTCTTGCTCCTCCCCACAAGAGAAAAAGTGTGTTGATTGGTATGATGGACAGAATCTAAATTCCTTGGAGTCTCATTAACCAGAGAATAAGGCCACGGCATTGGAAAAACATTTAGATATCTCTTACTTTCTCTTTTTCTTTGCTTCTTAGACATAGTTGCATCTGGACCAAGGGGTGCTAGACGATAAGTGGTAAATGGTAAATTTAAATATATCATTTATCCTCCACATAGATTATGCAGGACCCTGTCATAGTCTTTAATTTCGTTTTAATATCTTAAGTTCTGATACACTATTATAATTCTCAGCTTTTATCCTATATTTGTGCTGCATTGATTAAGCATGGAGGATAGAGCTAGCATGTACATATAGCATGGTACATAGTCCAGGAATTTTTTAGAATGGTCATGAGGACCAGCCATGACCAATAACAGAGGTCTATTCAATATGATTGCTGAAGAGACACTGGAATCTTGGACTGAATTAACAACGTAGAATCTAGACCAAGAACAATAATAAGCAGACTCTATTCAGAACTGCTCAGAACACTCCTGGTGTACTGTCTAGTCTTGGGAACATTCCTGGTGTACTGTCTAGTCTTGGGAACCTCATTTTAAACAATATACTGAGAAAGATAGGACATATTTTGAGATCTGTTCAAGATTGTATTATCATCCTTAATTGTTTGCTGTCCTTCCTGTAAGAGGCTGGTAGATCTCTGCCCTTTGCTATGTGACTTAGAGTACATCCCAGTGGGAGATGTATATTTTCCTACCCTATCAATGTTAGTTTTGGATATGTGACTTGCTTTAGCTAACAAACAAACAAAAAATGAGTAAAAGTAAAATATGAGTAAAAGATACATGCCAATTTCTGAGCAAATTTTACACTTTTTCCTCTATTAAAAGAATGGCATAATGAGGGGCTGATTCTTCAGCCTGAGTCCTAAAATGAAGATATATGAAGAAGAACTTCAGCAAATACACAGTTGACCTATCATGTGAGAGAGAAATGAAACTTCATTATCGTAACCACTAAGATTATAGGGTTGTTTGTTACCACAGCAAAGCCTAGAGAAAGATGACTAATAGTGTCTGACAACCTGAACAATTAAAAACTTTGAGACCATTTCATATTAGAAATAGTTAAAGAAACTGGATGTTCCATCTGTTGAAGAAAAAATGTAGAGGGACATTGCAGCACTCTAAATTTTTAATGAGTGGTCAAATATAACAGTAGTAGAACTGTTCTAAGTGTTCTTATAGGATCAATAGGACCAATAAGCGGAAGCTTTAGGGAAACCCATTTCAGCTGCATATTAGAATTTTCTAATGTGCAGAACTGGGCAAAATGAAATCAGCATTTGTAGGATGCTTGGAAAGTTTCCTCACATTGGGAGGTTCCAATAGCTTAATATATTTAGTTGGGAATACTTTTAAAGGATTCATACATTGGTTGGGTTGATAGACTACATGGCCTCTTTTTAAAACAAAATACAAAATTTATAAGAAAATACAGGAGACTCGAATCCACCTTTCTGCAAAGACTCATTTTTCATTATGTGTTGGTTTTTTCCCCTTCATTCTGTTCTTGTTCAATCATTACAAGCAATAATTGTTAAAGAGAGGAAATATTTCTTTCAAATAAGTCATATGCTTCCAAAATTAACAGTATAAGACTGGAGGTAGCAGTCAAATATGAAAAACTAGTATCTTTCACAAAGATTTAGATTAAATATTTAAGATGAAGTAATTGGATTTTAAATTAAAATAGGGAATTACAAACACAAAACTGCTTTTGATCCTAAACATTATTCAAAAATAAAACAGTCTTACTAATGAGTACACAGAAATTTATAAAATGATCCTCTATTGTCTGTATGCAGAATATGGTTTCTACTTCCTTTATGAGTCTACAGTATATTTGTAGGCATTGGCATGACAACTAGTGGGACATGTGATGATTTTAATTTTTCCATACAATATAGGATTTGATAAATTAAAGAATTTTAATATCAAAATGAACCAACTTTATAATTAAAAATTAAAGACATATCTTCAGAAGAATGTTCATACTTGCTTTTATAAGAAAAATAACTGGGGCCGGCCCCATGGTATAGCAGTTAAGTGCGCGTGCACCACTGCTGGCGGCCCAGGTTTGGGTCCTGGGCACGCACAAATGCACCGCTCGTTAGGCCATGCTGTGGCGGCATCCCATATAAAGTGGAGGAAAATGAGCACGGATGTTAGCTCAGGGCTGATCTTCCTCACAAAAAAAAAATAAAGAAAAAAAAGAACTATCAAATAAGTTTTCTTTTGCTACTTGTTTTGGTCAAACCAATAAATTCAATGCCATCTTAAATAATTAACATATTAAATTGTGGCTGCCAACATCTGTTTCTTCTATCTCTTCTAATTAGTTTTTTATATTTAATTTTCATTATCATGAGACATAATGTTCAATTTTATCACACACTGTGATTTTTTTCAAATAGGTAGTACATAGTTATTTAATAAGTAAATGTTCATTAAATATCAATAATAAATTCAAAATACCTATAAGAATCAGTATTTTGAAAGTGTGAAAAAGATCTTACTATCAGATCAGAAATCTCAAAATATTTAGCATGAGCGACTGTAACACATTTTTGGACACTTATAAGAAAATTTTCTTTTGGCTTCAAATTTAGAAGCTCAGTGATTTTATGACATAAATGGAAATGAAAAGCAGCTGTCAATAATTTGAGAAAGAGACTTTATGGTGTCTTTCCATTACTAATTATGTTTGTCTTTTTCTTCTATTAAAATGTTGACTACCAAGTACAATGGATCCTTTTAATCAGTTTTTCCATTTTATACCTATAACAAACCCATAGAGAAGTGCAGGAACTGAACCAGGGAAAGTTTGGCTTTATTTTCCCTTCTCTTAGTTAAATTTTTTATAAGGTTTTATCGTTTATCCTCAGTGATCCTCATTTCATTTGGTAGGAAACAATTGTTTTAGAAGAGCCTGAGTATCTCTGACAATTAAACATGACAGCATGTTTTAATAACAAACCGTAGGTTCTATTAGAGTTTGAATTTTACAGTTTTTGCTACACTTAATTACAAATAGAAGTAAGGAAATAAATCTTATGTGATTTATTCTGTGTAGTTTGTTCTCCATATTTAGCATTTATAAAATTGCAATTTGGGAAGCAATTTTCCCTAAAATTGATTATTTGATTTGTCTTCAAAATTAGGAGATAGCTTTATGTAATGAGCTATAATATGTGTTATATAATATATAATGAGCTATAATAATGTGTTAGTCAGTTCCTCTATATTATACTTATAACAAGTCCACAAAAGAGTTAGCTTAATTTGGCCTTTTCCTAGAAAATTGGCATTTTTGAGAAAATCTCAACGGAGGTTAAGAGAGAGGCAAGTAATGAGAGGAGAACATCAGAAAAAATGAAGGTAAAACACAGAGGCAATCCCATGATTCCAGGCTCATACAAATGACTTGTCAGGCCAGTGAAAATTTTAGACGCATAGTGCAAACAGAGGCTTGTAGTGGGTGGGCGTGCACAATGAGGCCTGCTCTCTTCCACCTTTGCCAATAACAGAATGTGCCTGGGTTAACCTGGGAGAGTGAGAGCCACCTGGAGCACCTCTGAATTGCCCCAGGTGCCCCAACAATGGCAGTCTAGATCAGCCAATAGCCAGCTGGCTCCCAGATGTAAGCAAGCCCAGCCAAGATCAGTTGAGCCTCCTGTCAACCCCTAGCTGTCCCTGGAGCAACAAACAATCACCACCCAATTGTAGAGTAGCTTGTAACACAGTACAAGTAAAAATAATACCAGATGGTTTGTGATTATTAGGTGCAAATTTTGTATATTCTAAAGTACTATTGGTACCCTAACTAGGATACAATGGAACTAATATAACACTTAAAACACTAAAGGATCCTACCCTCACAAAATAAGTGGCAAAGAAAATAATCTTATTTTGAAATATACTTTTAAAAAATAGGTATTATTAGACTGTCATAAATTTGATCATATTTATTCACATGTATATTAGAAATTCTGAGAGACAATATGATTTAGTTAAAAATCATGTACGGCCTTTGGTTACAGACAGGCTTGAATTCAAATCCTGTCTGCCATTTATTTCTATTTGTTTATTATTATTAGCTATTTATTTATTTTTACCATGGGAAAATTATCTAAACTTTCTGTGTTCCAGTTTTCTGTCTGTAAATTGGGACTTGATATTCCTCTATAACATTAATACTGAGGCTTGAATGAAATATTATGGGCAACCAATTTATTCATTAATTCCTTCATTAATTAATTCATTCAACAAATATTTATTGAGCACCTACCACATACTATGCCCCATTTTAGGTGCTGAGGATATGGCAATGAACTAACTAGGCAAGGTGCTGCCCTTATGGAATAGACATTCTAGGGGCAGCAGACTGACAATAAACAAATGAACATGTAAATATTAAATAAGTGACATGGAAAATTACCACAGATAAAATAAAATGAGGTAAAGGGGACTGTGAATGTTGACTGTAGGGTTGTAAGGAAACACCTTATTGCAAGCTCAGATCTGAACAGAGGTCTGAAGGAGAAGAAGTGAGTCATGTGGGTGTTTGGAGGAAGAACGTTACAGGATGGAGCTCACTTGGCAAGTTCAAGGAACTGCCATGTGCCCAGAGCACAGTGAGCAAGGGAAAGCGGAGAAGGAGATGAGTTTAGAGAGGCAGAAGGGCCCAGATCCTGCAGGTCCTCGTAGTCCACAAGAAGGACTTTGTGTTTTACTCTAATTAATACTGTAAACTATTAGAGGTTTTGAACAGAGGAGTAACATCAGAATAGACTATGGGGAGGAGAAGAAGCAAGAAGGCTGGTTAGGAGCCAGCCCTGACGGCCTAGTGGGTAAAAGTCAGCACTCTCCCCGCTTCAGTGGTCCAGGTCAATTCCCGGTCACAGAACCACACCAACTATCTGTCAGTGGCCATGCTGTGGCAGTGGCTCTCATAGAAGAACTAGAAGGACTTACAACTAGGATATATAACCATGCACTGGGGCTTTGGGGAGGAAACAAAAAGAGAGGAATATCGGCAACAGATGCTAGCTCAGGGCAAATCTTTCCCTGCCAAAAAAAAAAAGCCCATAAACCATTTAAAAAAAAAAAAAAGAAGGCTAGTTAAGAACTGTTCACAAAGATCCAGCTAAGATAGCAGCTTGGACCAAAGTGTTAGTACTAAAAGAGATGAAAAGTTGTTGGCATCTAGATACATTTTGAAGCTGGAACCCACAGGACTTGCTGATGGATTGGATTTGGGATCGAGAGTACCCAAAAAATCAAGGATGAAGCTTCTAGTCTCAGAAACATGAAGAATGGAATTGCCATTATTGAGATGGGGAAGACAAAGATCAGGATGCAGGAGGGGTGGGATGGATCTGGCATTTGGTTTTGGACAAGTGTTTTTCTTTTTGTTTGTGTTTAGATTTGTTTTTAAGAGGTCTGTTAACCATCTAAGAAGAAACATTGAACAGGCATTTGGATACACATGTTTGGAGTTCAGGAGAGAAACGTAGGCTGGATATATAAATTTGGAAGTGGAACACTAAGGGTAGAAGTGCCCTCAAGTTCAGCTTCAGCTTTGGTTTTGAGGTAAATTCTGTTATTCTACTTTGGAAAAGTGAATGTTGGCATCACTTCTGGTACTTGAGACCACGGATGTTACCATCAGACACTGTCAGCATCACAACTGTAATAAAAACAAAGCATGCTGTATCAATGTCAGGCCAATAGGGAGTGATGGAAAGCACACAGTGGTTTAAACAAGGAAGGCTGAATATAAAGAATTATTAACTATGATAAAAGAGTAACTCTAAGACGTAAGAAAACTGTATATCGTGCCCTAGGACTAAGGGAAGAGTACACAAGGAAAGACAAACATGGGCAGGGGGCCCTCTGTCCTAAAGTTGGAGTTCAAACCTATTTGGAGAAGGTATAATTCAGCCTACTGGATGACAAAGGAGTTTGCTGGTTTTCCCAGTCCAGAGCTGGTCTGTAGTTGGTGGGTAAGCAGGAAGCATTTCTCTGGGGTGCAGGCAGGGGCCAGAGGAGGTACAAGTGAGAGAGAGGTGAGGATAGCCATGCACATGAACATGTAAAAGGAGTTCTGATGCAGCAGAGGGCTTGGAGCACATGTTGTCTGTGATGAGCCACTGCCAATAGCCACCATGCAGACCTGCAGAGGGAGTGGAGGCTAGGGCGCAGACTAATCACAACCGGAGGGCAGGGCGCATGGATGTGCAGAGGAAACAGGAGGCCTGGTGTGGCAGGAGGCCTGGAGCACAGAGTGTCCATGTCAGGAGGGCCATGGCACAAGGACCATGGGAAACAAACCTGGGGTGAGTTATAAGCAAGCAGGAAAAGGGGTGCCAGTGGGGGCAGGAGGGCTGGAGATTGTGGTATCCATGTTGAGAGGGTTACAGGAAAGTGAGCACCATGACAGACAAAGGCTTTGAGGTTGCCGAGGGCCTGTGCATTCTGGGTGGATGGCTGCAGCAGACACCACCAGCTGTCTTCCCACCCACACTGCTGACCCACCACACAGCAGCCAGAAACCGCAGGAGCGCCCCTTCCTCCTGCAATGTCCCTTCAGCACCCTCTACTGAGAAAGCTCAACATCATGCTCATTGCGGAGGAGAAATGCTTAAAGGAATTCCATTTCATCCATTTGCTCAGCATGTGTTGAAGGGTGAATTTGGAGCTGAGGGGCCATGAATTGATAACTGGCATACATGTCATTCCATAAGAAATTCCCTCACAAAGCACAGCATGGTTATATATTTGCTGAAAATGGTTACTTCACAGTGAGGAATAGGATCTAAATCAGGGTGTCTGCTGTTGTCCATCAACTTTGGGTTCCCTCAACTTTCCTTGGAATTACTTTGCTCACTCCAACAGTTAGGATTAAATTCAGGTGCACATAACTGAAAACCCAAAAGAAAAACGAATTTTATCTTTTTTTTCACAAAAAATAGTGAGTCTATAGCAGTCTATAATCAGAGCATTGGCTCAACACTAGCTCCTTCCCATCTTCCTCTCCCACTAGGCATAGACCATATCTTTTAACCTCAAAGTCACTTGGAGCTTCAGAAAGAAAAATGGCTGCCGCAGCTCCAGGTGAGGAAAAGAAGATGAGGTGAAAAGCCAAAGAGCATCATCTGCCTGTCTCTACTTTAAGCAGTCTTCCCACATGTCCCACACAATGATGTTTAAGCTTAGACAATGGTTGCACCTAGCTGGAATGGACTACAAGGCTTGTAGTCGTTTAGCTGGATACATTACTGCTCTGAATAGAATTAGATTCTAAGGAACACTGAGATGAAATTAGTCCACCTTGTCTACCATCTTCTTAGAATACAAAGGGCTGGTAAATAGAAAAAGATGTAAAGCATATGACAGAGAAAGAATGGAAGAGTTATTGGGAACAACAAAAAGAGATGAAGTAAAGTAAATATGATCCTTGGAGAATAGCACTTTGATATAAAGAGAAATTGACTGAGGGATGAAGGTGAAGAGAATAGAATAAAAACAAAAGTCAATCATTTATTTATTGTCTACTATGTATCAAAAACTACACTAGGTTACTGAGTATACAATGGAAAACAAGAGACATACAATCCCTGCCTTCATAGAGTTCATATTCTAATGGATACTATGAGAGCGATAAAATCACAATGACTCTAAATGGTTGGTTGGAGGACTAGACACACAATAAAATGGCCCTTGATATTTGTATTATCTACAACAAAGCAAAATGAATTTTCAAAGTCTCACTAAAACTTCAGGGAAGGAAGAGTATTAAATTGCTAGTGAGCATAATATGGTAAAGGATCAATTCAGTATCAATTATTACTATTTTAAGATATGCAAAATGTCATTGATATTTTCAATTTGGGGAATGCTGGGTTCATTATTTTATTTTAGTAAAAATCAAAAAAGGAATTAAGAATTTTCATTATATATACACATATTGTGTGTATGTATGTGTGTGTGTATTCATATACATACTTACATATATATGTTTGTGCATGTATACATACAACTTATTTACTATGAGCATTGTTAAGTCAACCCTAGAAGATGGAACTAATATTATCATCCCATTTTACAGATGAGAAAACTGAGTAACAATTTATTGGGCAATAACCTGCCTATGGTCACATGACTAATATGTGGCAGAGCTGAGATTCAATTCTGGGAGTCTGGCTCCAAAGTCTGTTCTCTTCGCTGATTCATTATGCTTCCTCTCCATTGTTTATTGATTCAGTCTCCCTAACCGTATTTTCTACTCCCATTAATCTTAATTTTGTTACTATTAAATTTTCTTTAACCCCCTAGAACTATAAAGGGGCTGATCTCTAAGCAAAATATTATAGGGAGGTGAATGGATTAGCGAGAGGGGTAAAGAGAACAAGCTGACACCTGCCAAGCGTGTGGAGGAAGTGGCATTTAATACATTACTAGAATGATGGGTGGGATTTCAATAGGAAATGTAGATAGAAGGACATTCCCTATAGGACAGAAGAGCATTTCTAAAAATATTAAAGCCATTAATATCTACTATTTTAATAAAATTAAATAGATCAAACACAGAAAGATTATCTCTGAAATAGCTTCAAAAGATAATAAATGTTCTTTATTATTGTTATTTTTCAGTATGGTGAGATTTGGAGAGGCAACACTATGAGACTAAAAAAGCACTGGAGTGCATTCCAAAAATTCGAGAATTTTGTGCTGGCTCTTCCTATTAATTTTAGGAAAACAATATTGTCAATTTATGATGCCTACCTCACAAGTTTGTTTTAAGAATTAAAGAACTTTTTTTTAAGTGCTTTGAAAACTATTAAGTGTTATACAAATATAAGTTTAGGTCATCATGCTCAATTGCTTTCATTATACATGAGCTCAGTAAATAAATGTTAGAGAATGATCACAATGCACTACAAAATTGATCCAGGAATAACTCCACAAAAATGCAGAAATGGATGTTCCATTTAGTCACAGGGAAGTACTGCTGACCCTTCAGTGTATAGTTAAATTGTAACAACTGCCTTTGTCAGTTTTTCTCCCTGTCAATTTTTAGCCAAAATTATACCATAAAATAGGCCCTTCTTTTAGATCTAACTGAAAGGTCCTACTTAGATCCTACTTTAAAACCTGAGCCAATGGGCAATTTAATCATGTCTCCAAATGCAGCAAAAAAATTGAGTCAAAAAATTCCATTTTCTATCAGGGATCTCCCGTAGGGACTCTGTGCCGTGAGTAAAACAACGGAGTTTGCTGGTCCCACAAGATTTTCCCAGCTATACCAGGTGCTGTTAGCTCTAGGAAACCAGAGAAAGGATTATAAAGTCAATGAAAAGCTTTCAGTTTCTTACTTTCTTTCTGCAAATAAGAGCTACTCCTTGGTTGGTTTTACAGTCAAATGTAAAATATATTGTTAATCCCTATCTTTTTGTTGACTGAAAACTTCTCTACTCTACCTTTCATTATTTTAGATTAAATAACATTGGCCCTAATACTTGCTTTAACTAGGATAAAAATTATCTCTCTCCAGTTGTTATTCATAGTAGATTAACCATTCTCCTTCAATTCTCATATTATGCCTCTGGTAAAATATCAACCTAAGATATCAAATTGCTATCTATCAATTTTCTGCTTTTAGGAGTTATCAGCCAAAGATGAGGATTATATGCTCTATCTATGGCCTATTCCATATTTGTAAAATTAAAATTTAATTGCATAAAATTAGGTCTAACATGGTACAATAGCTCCGTAATTTGGGTAATTTTCTGTGTGTCAGAAATTCCATTTTTACTAAAGGACTGTCTGCTACTTTTTCTGAACCAAATTTTCTTGATTCATTTTTAAATTGCCTCTGTCAATTATGTATGATAATAACATTTCACTATTAGATTTTTAAATAATGATTGTTTATCTTGCTATAGTGATATTGGTGATTGAATATACGAAAAAAATCATTACGAGAATTAAGACACTAAGATACCTTGCCAATAAAGTTTTCATTCATCATCTCTGAATATTTTTTTGTCCCAAATAAAATAACTATGGCTGACTTAAGTGCAGTTCTATGTTGAATCAGTAGGAATATAGCAGAATCTTGACTCTGGAATCTCTTCTTTCCTACTTAATGATTCATGTTGTTTAATATTATTGTGATATTATAAAGAAAAAACACTAAAAAATAACATAGGAATTAATATTTTTTCTAGTTCAAAGAATTTGGACTTATATAATCAATTGGCAATGATTAAAGAGAACTATACAATGAGTTAAATAATCTATGAATGAATCCTCATTTAGTTGTTTTGTGGATGTACTTAACTATATTTCCTTAGAGTAAAAAAAAGAATGATTATATATCCTGTTATATTGTTTATATCTATATCCATATCTATAATACAGCTATTGAGAAAGAGGAGGAAATACATATATATATATATACATAATTTTTTTCCCAGAAATTCTATAGTTGGGGAGAAAGGCCATTAGACTAAATATTGGGAAACCTAGATTTTAGTCTTGGCTCTTTTTCTCACAAGCTATGTAATGGTTTGAACACCCCTTAACCCTTGGGCTCTCACATTTTTGATTTGTAATTGGAGATCAGATCAGATGATATATACAGTCCTGTCTACCTCAAGGATTCTACACTTCCATGAAATATAAATTTAAAGATGTGTCCAAAGCCTTTATCCTGCATAGATAAAATTCGTAAGAATCATCTCCATTTTTCTTTGACTTTGATCAAAGATGACTTAAAACTGATAAAAGCAATTTGTTCAATTCTTCATCATGACAAGACATTCCATCAACTCTGACCTAGATGCCTATCAAATACAACTTCTGATTTAATAGTTCATCGGTTACATTCTCAACTACCATAAAGGGCTTATGAACGAAAATTTTATTATAGTTCATTCCACTCCATCCCTGTTTATAACTTTAATCCCAATAACATATACAGGCCTCAGCAAGATTGTCCTATAAAATGTGAACTAATTTTATAAATATTTCAAATAACGCATTTGAAGGAATGCATACAGCCAACTTTTCTACGAGTAGTTCATTAGAAGACTATTTTTCAAATATGAATGATTAACTTTCTTCCCATAGATGCTTATAGTTGAACTTTACTCTGTACCACAGAAAACAACTGAGATAGCTCAGTGATGATATTCACAATATTAATCTTAATAAATAGCAAAGAGAGATACACAAGATGGGGAAATTGTTCTCTTTATTATTTCATTTCATGCAATAAGTTACAAGAACTACTAAAACATAAGATAACATTATGATAGAGAATAATATGCTATTTTTCAAAACCATAAATATCATTGCTAAACAACAAAGGGGAAATGGATGAGAAATCTTATGTGAATTATATCTATAAATTCTGACAAAATTATTCTAATTTAATCATCTGTATTGCTTTGAAAGGACAATCATCTATAATGTTTTTTAATGAATTCTGCCTGAGATGCTTTTGAACTTTCTGATCAAAGATAAAAGAAAATATTTTGCATGTGAAAAGATAGAGGCACTACAAAGTTCTTATAATTCACTGTAACTTGCCTAGATAACAAAAATATATATCTTTTAAAATACAAGCAGCATAATTTTACTTGTCTTTAAAGAAGGCTATAATTGTTGTGATAAATCATATACGTTTCCAGTAAGAGTTTTTTTTTAATTAATGGAAATTAGATGCAAATAAAGCTTGGCATATATTTAAAAACTGTTCTTCAAGTACATATAACCCTAAACGGAAGGTATTGTGAAAGGCAATTCCAGGCCACTTGTTTGTTATAAAAATTTAATACATCAGAGCGTCATGCAATAAACAGTCTATTTCTATGAGAGGGTTTCTCCTTAAAGTATACTACCACAGATACTCTTATCACCATGAAAATAATGATTTTAAGTCATTGTATAAGATTTTCCAAGTATGTTTCAAGTTATACTATAATTTGTAATAAATATAATTTCATATAGGTTTGTGTTTATACAAATGAAGAAGTTGATGACCAGAATAAGAGAGTGGATCTCTTTAAAACAAGTTTGTGTTCAAATGTTCTGATGGTTATGACAGAAAGATAAACGTGAAGGAGAAATTGGGAGAAGGGTAAAAGCAAAATATGTGCATCAGGGTTAAAAAAAAAACCCACAAGAATAAAACAAAAACAACAAAAATCTTTTTCCCCACCTGGCACCAGGTTTCTCTTAGGAAGAAAACTGCTTTAGATTAGCAAAATACCTTGATTAACTGCTTGGTGCTGGGAAGAGAAAATTCAATGGGCATAATCTTTATGCAGACAGTAAAACAAACACAGTAAAATTCAATTTGATAATATTTTGTTAAGGATTTTTGTGTCTGTGCTGCTGAGGGATACTGATTTGTAGTTTTCTTATATTGTATCTATATGCCTTTGTTATCCAGGATATGCTGACCTCAAAAAGAAGATAAACAATATTCCCATCTTTTCCATTTTCTAAAAAAGTTTCTGTAGGATCACTAGTTTTTGTTCCTTAAATGTTTGTGCCTGATATTTTCTTGTGAGAAAATTTTTAATTAAGAGTTAAATTTTTTTAGTAAATATAAAACGGAAACATTCAGATTTTCTATTTCTCCTTGAGACAGTGTTGGTAATTTATGTCTTTCAAGAAATTTGTCCATTTCATCTAAGTTGTCAAATTCTTTGGCATAAAGTTTTCCATAATATTTTATTATTATCTTTTTAATGTGTGTAGAATATGTAAGATGTCCACTTTTTAATTTCTGATGTTACATAGTATTTTTTCCTTAATTCTATTTAAAAATTTTATTGCTAGAATATAGAAATATGGTTAGCTTTTGTTGTATATAAGTCTTGCATCTTCTTAATGTGTGTCTTCTTTTTATCTTGATGAGTCTACCTAAAAGTTTGTCAATCCTATTAAATTTTTTAAGTAACTATGTTTTTGTTTAATTATTTATTGTCTATTTTTAATTCCATTGAATTTCAAACCTTTTTTTCTTTTCTAATATAAACATTACAAACAGCTGATTGCAGTATGGCATATGAGAAAAGTCATTGATTTTGGAGTCAAGATAGACCTGGGTTCTAATCTTGATGCTGCTAGTTTACTAGCTGAGTTACTGTTTTCTTAGTTACTTTATTAATAAAATGTAAAAAAGGATACCTATCTCATAGAGCAATTGAGAGAATTAAAAGAGGTAAGAAGTGTGCCTAGCTTCTTGGTTATTTTGATTATGGAATTCAAATAAAATGTGCCACATGTAAAACTAGAATATTCACATATCAATTATCCTAATTCTTATGCTAATTAAAATGTAATGAAAAAGATATCATAACTCATACAGCATTCACAATATACAGGTATTTCATCAACCAAATCATAAAATATTCCAAAGCCAAACATTATAAAATTAAGGATAATTTCAGTCTCCTATTTTAAGATCACTTGGTTTCCATTAACTAGGGAAAATCATTTTACAGTTGTTATCTTCTTTTATTTAATCCACATTCTACATCACCACTATGTCTATCAGTGATCAAATGTAAGCATCATATATTCACATATAGTCAGTATTTTATTAACTTTCAAATTCTCAAAATATGGATGATTATTTAAGAACTATTTATATAAAATTAAAATTAAGTCTCACAGTTTTCTAGTGAATGGATGAAAATTTTTACAAAATCATAATTTCTTAATGTGTTTCTCTTTTAAACCCCTACTAATAAGGATTAACATGTAAAATGTTAGCCAATCTATGACACCCGGATGAAGCAGGCTGGGCCTATACCCCTTATACTAAGATACTGGACTTTCCAAGGTCAGCAGGTTATTTTTCTCTAACTCTTTCCTTTCAAATTTCCCTTCTTTTTAGTCTTCTCTTACTTCTATATATGTACAAATTTCAGGTCACTAGAGAAATGATTGATTGCAGTTAAGTGACAGAACCCTAACCGTGAAAGTCAGCCTTACATGAAAAGTCTAAAAAGAAAAATTTAAGAAAAAAATAGTTGTCTGCCTTTACAGTACTTTATGACTTTGCATTTTTTTCTTTGATTGTTTGGTTTCTGTCACTCCCACTGGAGCATAAACCCCATGTAAGCAGGGAACTTGTCTACTTTTGCTCATCATTATATTCCAGCACCTAACAGAGCACCCCAGGAACAAAGTGTTCAATGCATTTGTGGGATAAATAAATGAATTAATTGATTAATTAAAATTAATGAGTCTTTCTCTCTCTCCCCCTCTCTTCCAAATAAGCAGTTATGGGAAGAAAAAATTAAAATTTCCCTTTAAATTCACTTTTTCTAGGGAAACCAAAAGATTCATTGCAAAAAAATAAAAATAAAAACAAAAAAACATAGAAACCTATCATCCAGGTAGTTTGGTCAACTAAGCTATTCTGCAGACTTTGACAAAACATCTAGTTTACAAGAGATTCTTATGACCCAAGGCAAGGAATAAAGAGATCCCATTTTTGTTTTCTTATCTCTAACTCCTACAGTTTTCTGACTAGGTGTGTAAAATATTCCACTGAAAAGGGTCTGGGACAGAAATTACAGAAATACACAAAGAGGATTGCTTACTGGAGACTCTCAGAGACATAAGTCTCACTTAAGACACAGGGTGACAGGTAAGTAGTTCTAGATTAAGTAAACTTCTCTCTCTGACACTCCTGATGGACGGCGTGAAATACAGTAACTGGGGTTGCAGAGCAAGTTTTCAACCTTAACTTTGGAGAACATGGCTGCAATTTTTATTTGTACAGTATACAAAATCAAAGTGACAAAGTGAATCAAGACATTAGGGAATTAAGGTTCTTAACGAATGAAAGCTTCAGAATTTGCTTTTGTTTTAGATGTATTTCTAAATACATTCCATGCTGCTGTGTGACACTCATACTGCTCATGCCCATTGCTTTTCACTTAGGTAAAAATATTACTAACCCATACACAGTAGGGTATATTTTTTACTGGATTTCAAAAAGTGATGATTTATATTGCCTTCCCCAGACTCCAGCCCAGTTCCCCGTGTGACTCAATTGTTTTTACCTGGAGAAACTTTAGTGGAAGAAGAGGTAGGATCTATGGAACTGAATTTTCATCTATGTAAAAAGAATTGCACTTCAAAGGAATTTAGCTGGTGATTTGGGGCTCCTTAACACTAGATTTTAATCAAATGTGCTAGATGTTCTAAGCAGCTGGATTTCCCCAGGCCAACTGCTGCAGAAATTGTATCATCTAAATTTTTTTTTGCTTTATTGATGTATAATTAACAAAATTATATATATTTAAGGTGTACAACATGACTGATTTACGTATGCATTGTGACATAATTACCACAACCAAGCTAATTAATACACGCGTCGTCTCATATAATTACCGTGTTTTTTTTTTGCTGCGGTGAGAACATTAAAGATGTACTCTTTTAGCAAATTTCAAGTATATAATACAGTATTATTAACTATCATCACCATGCTCTACATTAGATTTCCAGAGCTGACTCATCTTATAACCGAAAGTTTATACCCTTTGACCATCTTCCCCCATTTCCCCCATCCCGCAGCCTCTGACAAACACCATTCTACTCTCTGGTTCCATGAGTTCGACTTTTTCGGATTCCACATATAAGTGACATCATATAGTATTTGTCTTTCACTGTCTGGCTTATTTCACTTAGCATGATGTCCTCAACGTCCATCTGTGTTTTTGCAAATGGAGGATTTCCTTCTTTTTAGGCTGAATAATATTCCATTGTAAATATATTATACCACATTTTCTTTACACATTCATCTGTCAACGGACACTTAGGTTGTTTTGGCTATTGTGAATAACGCTGCAATCAGCATGGGAGTATAGATATCTCTTCGAGATACTGATTTCATTTCTTTGGCTATATACCCAGTAGTGTGATTGCTGGATCATATAATAGTTCTATTTTTCATCTTTTGAAGAACCTCCATACTGTTAGTTTGAAATCAGGAAGTGTGATGCCTCCAGCTTTGTTCTTTCTCAAGATTGCTTTGACTATTCAGGGTCTTTCGGGGTGCCAAACAAATTTTAGAATTGTTTTCTCTATTTCTATGAAAATGCCATTAAAATTTTGATAGGGATTGCATTGATTTGTACATCACTTTGGGTAGTATGGACATTTTCACAATATTAATGCTTCCAATCCAAGAACATGTGGCATCTTTCCACTTATGTCTTCTCCTATTACTTCCATCAATATCTTACAGTTTTCAGTGTACAGATCTTGGTTAAATTAATTCCCAAGTATTTTATTGTTTTTGATGCTATTGTAAATTAGACTGTTTTCTTAATTTCTTTTTCAGATAGTTTATAATTTTTTAAATAAAGTTTTTCAGTGCTCACAAGTCAACCACGCATCCTAGAACGTGCACCTTCTTCTACAATAGTCATTGTTTTAAGAAAGAAAAAAAATTACAAATATAATGAATGTAAAGAGATAGAAAGGGATGGAGGGATAAAATTCAGAAAGAACAAGTGAGATCGTTTCCTCTATCATTTCAATTCATTTTGTATGAAGAGATTTCTGTCCTTTTCAGAGATCTCTTTAGAATAAAAATATTGCCAATTGAATTAGTTTTCTATTGCTGCTGTAAGAAATTATCATAAACTTGGTAGCTTAAAATGACACAAATTTATAATCTCACAGTTCTTTAGGTCAGAAGTCTGGGCTTGGCTTGTTTCTCTGCCTGTGTCTTACAAAAGACAAAATGAAAGTGTCTGCAGGGCTGCGTTTCCTTCTGGAGGCTCTAGAGGAGAATCTGTTTCAAGCAACATTCAGGTTTTTGCCAGAATTCAGTTCCATAGAGAATTCAGCCCCCATTTCCGTGCTGGCTGGTGGCTAGGGGTCATTCTCAGCTTCTAGAGGCTGCCCACATTGCTATGGTCAAGGCCCCCTCCTCCATCTTCAAGTCTAGCAAGGGAAAGTAGCATCCTCACATTTTAACTCTCTCCTCTTCCTCTCTCTTCTGCTGCATCTCTCTCTAACTCTTCTGCCTTCCTCTGCTGATTTTAAGGGCCCATGTGATTGTATTGGGCCCACCCGTATAATCCAAGATAATCTCCCTATTTTAAGGTCAGTTGATTAGCAACTTTTAATTCCATCTGTAAAATCCCTTTGCCATGTAATGTTAACATATATTCACAGGTTTTGGAGATTAAGTCATAGGTATCTTGGAGGGGTGGGGGTGAGGGATGAGGAAGCATTATCCTGTCTACAAAACTTATGATTAATAACAATTAATTATTCAGTATTCATAATATTCTAAATATAGCAGTTACTCAAATTCAACCAAACTTTTGCATTCTCTCTAAGTAACCCAGAAGTACAGTTTATGCTCCTACTCAGAAAAAGCAAAAGACCTTCGAAGGTGTGTTTTCATTATTTCTTACTGACATAAGTTCACTTCAATTTGTATTTAATAAAACCTCGTGGCTGAGATATTAGACTGTTCTGAAAAGGTGCAGTGACATGGAAAACTGTCTTTCTGAACTTCTTCGTACACTAAAAAAAAAATTCACAATATAGTTCAAACAGATAGGAATTGTTACAATCTCTGAAACCATGTACCCTGCAATGAATTTAATTTAATCTTTACAAAATAACTTGACTGGAAAACACAGGTCAGGAGGCCATGCTGAACAATGAATTTCATTTATAGAGAAATAAAATGGCTAAGAGTACAACTACTATCTCTACTTCATACACTACACTGATGTTATGATTTTGTATAATGCCATTTTTCTGCCTAGCACTGAATGCAATTTTAAAGTTGTCAAAGTCAAAATACTTTAGAATACAAATAATCTCTATGAAATATAGTTATATCACATTGAAGTCTCAAGCTGATAGTTTCCTTCCAAATATTTTACAAATATAGTGATCTTATTTTTTCTTATTATATTTAATTAACAAAGATTAGGCAAACTTCAATACCTCTACTATTACCAGGATTATGAATCATATAAATAGAATTGTTGTGAAGTTATCAAGATAGTAATCACATAAAAACCTATTTTTGCAAGGTGACCTCAATATACAGCAGTCCAGTTTTTTCTACAAATATACATATTATGATGCATATTAGAAATAATTGTGTGAATTCTGACTTTGAAAATAGATTGATTTATATGAAATTTACAACTGTGTTTACCAATACTTATCTCTAAATATAAAACTAAATTCATATTGCACATCACGTTTCTAGAAAGAGGATTACTTTGCTAATTGCATACTTTGCAATTGTATGAAATGTATATGTCATAAAATTCACCTAGTCCAGAGACATTGTAGCAGTAATGAATAGCTTACAGTATTATCATAGTGAGTAGGGATAGGATATCAACTCTAAAACTGTGGAGTTACTAAACAGCCAGAAATATCTCCTGAACAATAGTAAATTGAACTTAGTGAGTTTAGTTAGGTTTAAGATGCAAACTCTAGAAATGAAAAATATGTGTATATACAATTTTTAAATTATTGCACAGCTACTCATAAAAATAAAAAAGAATACATAGCAGACTAGAGGCATAAAACATTCCTGAGAGACTAAAAGTAGATAAGATTGAAGAAAATCTCAGTCCAGAGCGTGCACTGAAGGAGCAACAAGCATGCAGGATAGAACTCAGGGAGAACTGACAGGATTATCTGAGGTACCTGAGCAAGAACAGTTAGACACTAGCATTTCCCTCTCCCAAGAAGCCACATAAGTATCTGTCCTGTTTTGGGGCAGAGGGAGGCAGGTGGCGAGAACAGAGAGAATAAGTAGAAAACCTTGCACAGAGACACAGGGAAGTGTCTCAGATGGCTAGTGATACACAGTATGTGAAGACCAAATATCAAAGTACCCTAGCTATTGGCACATATTAGCTATTTTTCCCTCTTACTGGAAACAGTTCAGAAAACAAGCCCTAACAGCAGCAGCTCCTACCGCCGGCCCATGTGGGCTAGACCAGCACATACACACTTTAGAGTCTAACAATTGTGTGACCATGTGTCCTGGTTTTCCCAGGCTGTTGCTCTATGCCTATAGTTCTGGTGTCCCATTCAATGTAGCATTTATTTTGAAAATCGCGGCCAAGTTTGAGTGACACATCTAGCAAGAAATCGCAGTTACAAAGTTGAGCACAAAATCAGGTACTGACAAGCACTTAAAAGGATATTTTTTAAAAAAACCTTATAACTAAAGAAACAAAATGAAAAGAGCATTCAGAATCATAGTTTAAAATCAGAATATTAATGTCTTAAGAGAGATAAGCTAACACGTAAAACATTAGAAAATGTGGGATCAAATAAAAACAGACATTTATGAAAACTACAAATAGAGATAGAAATAACTTCTAGGATTGTAGAACAAAAATATAAATATATGGGTTGATTAGCAGAATGAACAGATTTTGCATAGGAGTGAGCTGGAAAATGGGCCAAATTATACTCTTGAGAACCTACAACAAAGGCATAAAGAGCTAGAAGATACTGAAAGAAAAAGAGATTTGGAGGCTAGAAGTTTCAACATTAGCTAGCAAACAAACAAAATACATATATACAGAGAGAGAAGGCTGGGGAGGCAATATGGGAAGAAATAATTGCTGGGAATTTCTGAGATGAGAGAAAAGCATATGAACACAGACTGAGAGGATCCAGCTAGATCTAAGCAGAACAAGTAAAACAAACAAAGAAGCAAAAAAAAACACCCTCATACCTATTCAAGTTAATGAAAATTAAAGACAAAGAAAAATTCCTAAATGATTACAACAGAAAGAAAACAATTACATTGACAGAGGAATGCTCTAACAGCATGAGACACAAGAAGACCACCTAGTAATGAGAAGGACAAAGACATCTCAAAAACAGGTAGTGAAAAGACAGATTACCTATAAAGAGATGACAATTAACTTGAGTACTGAATTGTCAGCTGGGATGATGGAAGTTCGAAGTCAGTGGAATGACTCTCTAAAGTGCTAAGAGAAATTAAATAACAAATAGAATGATACAGCTAGCAAAACTATATTGGACGAATAAGGATAGAATTAAGATGTTTTTATATATTTTCTTAAAGTCAATTTGTTCAAAATTAAACTCCTGATAATCTCTCCAGAATCATCACCTCTTATATTTATTCCCATCTCAGTGAATGGCAAATCTCCCCTGCTAGTTGTTTGAGGCTAAAACCTCTACAGGGCCAGCCCGGTAGCGTAGTGGTTAAGTTCACGCACTCTGCCTCACCGCCCAAGGTTCGCAGGTTCAGAGCCCAGGCACAGACCTACACACTGCTATCAAGCCATGCTGTGGTGGCATCCCACATACAAAATGGAGGAAGATGGGCACAGATGTTAGCTCAGGGCCAATCTTCCTCACCAAAAGGGGAAGATTGGCAACAGATGTTAGCTCAAAGTCAATCCTCCTCACCAAAACAACAACAAAAAAACCTCTAAGGCACCATCAGCTTCTTTCTCACAGCCTACATCAGCACCACTGGCATATCTTATCAGCTTTGCCTTCAAAAAATACCTAGGCTGTGACACTTCTCACCACCCTCACTGCCAACACTCTGATCCAAGCCACTACCATCTCTCACTGATACGGCCACAGCCTATATTCATTGCTTCTACTCTTGCTCTTCTCCAATCTCTGATGTACCGCAACCAGAGCGAGTGTGCTAAAACATGTCAGATCATAGCAACTGTCTATTCAAAACCCTCTAACAGCCTCCCGTCTCACTGTGAAGCATGACCCACCAAGTCATGTGTCATCTGGTTATACACTACATCTCTGGGCACATCTACTAATCTCCAAACAATTCTTTCTGCTACAGCCTTACGGCTTCCTTGCTGTATCTTGAACTTGCCAGGCCCTCTTGTAGAATCTGTCCTATTTGTCTGCAATGCTTTTTGTTAGATACCTTCATATTCCTTCAGTTCTTTCTGGTCTTGATTCAAAAGTCACCTTCCCAGGAAGGATTTCCTTGACTATCCTATCTAAAATTTCATATCATTTTTTTCAACCTTATTTTTTCTGCTACACAATGTAACATACTACATACTATATATTTTATGTTTTATCTTGCTTATTACCTGTCTCCATTCTTAGAATTTTAGCCCGATGAAACCAGGGAATTTTGTATATATTACTTTACGCCCAACACACAATAGGTACTGATCTGAATGAATGAATGAATAAATGAGAGCATTTATCACTAAAAGTCTGTCACTAAAGGAATTCCTAAAAGATATACTTCAAGAAGAAGGAAAATGACCCTAGAAGGAAGGTCAGAGATATAAAAAGGAAATAAAGAAAGTAATAAATATGGGTGAATCTAAACAGCGACTTATTGCACCAGACAATTTGTAATGTTAAAGAAAAGTAAACAAAGCTAAAGCATTGTTCAGGAGAGCAAAGATCTTCATGAAAAATAAACTTTATTAAGTAAATGTGCATGTGGCAATACCAAGGGTATTTACTAAGAGAGCAAAAATAGAGCATGTAGGTTCTAAATCTGTGAAGATGAAAGAGGGCTGGGAGTGGAGGATGACGGGAAGGCCTTGAATCGTTTCAAAAAAGGCAAGAAAGAAAGAAAACAAAAAAAAAACAGAAAAGTGGAAAACAACAGAAAACAGGAATTTTGTAACCTGATTATCAAAACAAAATCCACATATTTCCTGAATATTTTAGTAACAAAAGGGATTCACTAAAAACAAATGGTCAGAGAATAGTTGAAAGTACAAGGATGAAGAATGATATACCAAACAAATTCTAAGAAAAAAAAAGGCTGACAGCTAAAAAGCAGGAGTAGAGATAAAGAGGATCATTATAACATGACGAAAGCTTCAGTTTAACAGAAGCCTATCAGTTGTAGTCACCTAATAGTATTGAGTCAAAAATTAAGTAAAAAATAAACAGACCATGAGGAGTAACTGTAAAATATATCATTACAGTGGGACTTTTTGACACACCACTCAAAGTAACTAATACATTAAGCAAGATATAGAAGATATGAAAAATTCAATTAATTAAGCTTGATCTAGCTGATACCTATGGAGCATTATATACAACTACTGGCAAATACACATTATTTTCAAATGTAAATGGAACATTTATAAAAGTACCAAGTATTAGGCTATAAATAAAGTCTTAAGAGATTTCAAAAAAACAGGCAGCAGGTAGATCACATTTCTTGACTAAAAATATTTACAATTTAGTTAGTAATCAATTACCAAAAAACTATATGTTTTTTTTTCAATAAGGCTGCAAACATTTGGAAAATTTAAACACAATTTAAAATAACTTATAGGTCAAAGGAGATATTATAATGTAAATTAGGATATGTTTAGAACTTAATGATATTGAAAACAATGTAAACAAAGTAGCAAAAATAAACAAATAAATAAATGTTGTTTTAGGCCACTGAGATTTTGAAATTTTTTGTTTATAAATAGAGCAATAGCCAATTAAAAACTTCGCATATCTTTTTTCTTGAAGTCAGAGAGAAACAAACAAAATCTGATAACAAAGATGGACAAGGAAAATTCAAGAAAGAAATATTATAGACTAACTTCATTCTTAAATATATGTGCAACATCCCATAAGACGATATTGTATACCTAATAGTGAAAATAAAAACAATAAAGCTCCTGTTAAAAAAATTATTTTTAAGAACTTTGATAGGGAAAGAATTCTTAAACAAGATGCTAAAAGCAATAACTGTTGGGAAAAGATGAATAAATCTGATATTAAAACTAAGAAGTTATGTTCATCAATAGAAATCATTAAGAAAGGGAAAGACAAATCACAGAGGAGACAATATTTACAATATGTATTACTATCCAGTATAGCCATAATATATTAAGAACTACTAGAAATCAACAGCCCAACCACGGCCTAGTGGTTAAGTTCCAGGTTCGGTTCCCAGGTGCAGACCTACAGCACTCAGCAGCAGCCATGCTGTGGCGGCAATGCGCATACAAAATAGAGGAAGACTGGCACAGGTGTCAGCTCAGGGCTAATCTTCTTGAAGCAAAAAAAGAGGAAGATTGGTGACAGATGTTAGCTCAGGGCAAATCTTCCTCAGCAAAAAAAAAAAAAAAAAGGAAAGAAAAAAATCTAATAGATAAATAGGCAAGAGACTTGAAGAGGCACATTATAAGACGATATCCAAATGGCAAAAAAATATGAAAAAGTATGAAACTTCATTAGTCATCAGGAAAATGCAATTGAAGCCTCAGTGAAATACCCCTAAACCAGAATGGCTGAAATCAGAGACTGACAATACCACATGTTGGTGAGATTGTGGAGCAATGGCAACTCTCACACATTACTGGTGGGAATATAAATCACTACCTCCACCTGGAAAAATTGTTGGCCAAATCTATTAAAACTGAACATCCACAGACTCTATGGCCCAGAAATTCCACCCCTAGGTACGTAATCAAGAGAAATGTATATTTATGTGCACCAAGAAATATTTACGAGAATGTTCACCATAACAATATTCATAAAAGCACTAAAAGAAAATAACCCAAATTTCCATCAGTAGTAAAATGGATAAAGAAATTGTAAAGCATTCTTATATTGAGAATGAATGAATTATTGCTACTTGCGACAACATGGATTATAGTTCACAAATTACAAGGCTGAGTGAAAGAAGCCAGACACAAAACAGCACACACCATATTATTCAATTTATACATAAGTTGAAAAACAGCAAAAATAAACCAATGGTGACAAAAGCCAGAATACCGGTTCCTTTGGGGCAGTGGTAGTGACTAGGAGAGAGTGAGGGGAGGTTTGGGGTGCTTGTAATGTTCTATTTCTTCATCTTGATAATGGTCACAGGGTGGTTCACTTTATAAAAATGTGTTGAGATGTACACTAATAATTTGTGTACTTTTCTATAATATTTTTTGATGTAATAAATGTTTTTTATTTTAAAAAGTCTATGGTGTGGAGGCTGTTGATTGTAATTAGGGGTAAAGCCACAGGGCTTCACTGTCTCCTGGAAACACAAACTCCGATCTTCTCTGTTACTGCTTTGTAACATATTTATAATAAAAAATTACATATATGATTCCCAAAATGCTAAGAGATAGATACATTGAATCTATGTTGGTATAATTTAGCTTTATGTATAAAAAGAAGGCTTTTAAAATATATTTTCAATATGCTAACATTTCTTAGAATTTCACATTTCATTACATTTCCTCAAAATGCAAATCACTCTGTGCACATATAATCTCAAGTTCAGACAATGAAACCTTCTAACAACATAGAATAACATTTTAAGAGAACTGTAATGTATTCAGGTAACCAATGCTGACTCTACAAAGTATGCTACAAAAAAATCAATTTTTATTACTTGAAATCTATTGCAATTAGAGAGCAATGCCAAGTCACTGACACACTAATGGGTTTCAAATATTTCAAAAAGAACACGGAAATTGCTAAGTGTTTTAATTGAAATGCAGTTCCAACAAGTATAAGAAATTGGATGATATGAGCTTTCTGTAAAACTACGATATAAAACTATCATACCATACAGTGTTGAGTTTTAATAAATTTGTAGCATTGTCTAGATACACTTTATATAACAATCATCCTATATGGAACTATTTTAAAAGCTTTATTATATCTTCTAATACAAAAAGAGTTGTTTTTCTGTGTTCCAAGTGTTTGAATTCTAATTTAATTTTAGAACAATGGTGTAGCATTTCCAAAGAAGATCTGTTGTACAAAATTGGCCACGGCTTGCTTGAAAAAAACATTATATCTGGCTGAAACATACTTTTCATGTATTCAACTGCAACTCTATACAACATGGAAATGATTAAACTTAAATTAGAAACATTGTTTCTAATTCCTGGGGTGTTAAATTAACAGTCATAAAATCATAATTTCTGACCACAAAAGTTGTAATAAGTACACATAAAAAGTAAAACCACTTCAAGAACATCACAATCCAGTTTTCATATCTCCCCCTATTCCCTTAACCTTGCCTTATTGTTATTCAGCTAATGACATTTTATCCTTTGATTCTCCTAACTTCTATGATTATATTTCTTGGGCTTGGAAGGTGCATCCCCTCCCTCACAAACACACATATTTCTGCACCTTGCTATCATTCAACCAGGTCAGGAAAATCTATCTTCCTCCTTCCTTTCCCACCTTTCCTTCCTTCTTTCCTACACTTCTCCTCCAATCCTAATGCTAACATCACATTCTCAACAAAACCCTTTCATTTGGAGTAGTATTTCAAGGACTAGCACAACTGTGCCTGGTGTATTTAGATTTCTTTCAACCAACAATATAGAAGCTAGGGTGAATATAAACCAGACACAAATCTAGGGGAGTAGTTTGGCCAGTGACACAGCTGGGTGCTATTCAGAATTAAAATTACAACAGAATGGAGCTCATATTGCCCACTCCCCCCAAAAAAATTTGTTCTTTTTTCTTTCTCCTTTAAGAGTCATTTTCCCGTAGGTATACTGGGGAAGGCAGGATGGAGACTGTCTCCTATTCTTTTTTTTACTTTTTCCACAGCATGGTGGGCCCTTCATCTACTCTCAGGTTTGCAGGGAGCTGGGGAAAGTGCAATAGGGAGTTATCGCTTAGTGAGTACAGAGTTCCAGTTTTACAAGATGAAAAGAGTTCTGAAGAAGGATGGTAGTGATGGGTGCAGAACATTATTAATGTTTTTAATCCCACTGAACTGTATACTTAAAAATGGCTAAGATGATCAATTTTATGTTACATGTATTTTACCACAATCAAAAAAAAAATAAGGGCCAGCTGGTTAAGTTTGGCACACTCCAATTTGGTGGCATGGGTTTGGTTCCCAGGCACAGACCTACACCACTCATCTGTCAGCGGCCATGCTGTGGCAGCAGCCCACATACAAAAAGAGGAAGATTTGCAACAGATGTTAGTTTAGGGTGAATCTTCCTCAGCAAAAAAAGATCTATGTAACAAGTGCATTAACAGATACTGTTCCAATCCATTAAAATGGGTACAGTTAAATCTCCACTTGGCATCAGAATCATCCCACCTTTTGTAGCCTTTAACTCTAGAGATGATGCTTCTTTCTTTTTCCAGGATGAAGTCCTTGAGGGCATTCACTCCTAATAAAAACTAGTTCCATCAATAATAAAAATCTGATCTGAGGTAAAGACTTCATGAATCAAGGTTTGTCTTGGGGAAGGGAGGGTTAATACAAAGAGAAATGTCTTTGCAATCTCTTTATCTGTTCTCTTAGCTTCCTCAAAATCTTAACATGGTGAAAAGTGTAGCAGGTCCGTGACCACAAGCACTAAGAAGGCACAACTGTGAAATTTTTAGCTTATTTTTCTTAAGATCATCATATATTGCTAAGTCTTTATCTTTAATCCTAAGAAAGCTTGCTATTGGTTGCTTCAAAACATAATTACATAAGAACCAAGACAACTTCTGAGTTTTACTGACTTCTTTGCGCTATTCTTTAACATAGGAGCTAATTCACACTAAAGAAACATACACTGAAGTAGAATAAACTGTATGAATTTTCATCATCAAATAATATCCCATTGACTTGATTCTCTGTATTATGTCTAATATTCTATCATTATTAGACAGTTAGTTTGTTTCCAATGTCTTTCTATAATACAGATAACACTGTACTTATCTTTTATTTTCTTCCATTGAGGAAAATAATATAATTCAGATTTTCACCAATTTTCGACTTTCATTCTCAAATAACATTAATTTGTTTAGTATATTTATTGGTTCATTTAAAAAATAATATGTAAATTTGTTCATACATTTTTACTATTTCCTTCTGCCTAATGATTTTCCATTTTTGCCTTTAAACTCCTGGGAGCAAAAAATATGTTTGTTTCACTTCCTTTATGTACCACAACCCTATCTGGAAAACAATTCTTAAATCCTTTGGACACACAAAGCATTATGAGCAGCCAACAAACTCCCAATTAAATAGATTGCCTCAAAATGCTGATCATTTAGAGATACACTGCAAACTTCAGAAACAAAAACATAATAACTAAAATTAAGAATTTATTAGATTGTTCAAACAGCAGATTATACACAGAAGAAAGAATTAGTAAACTGGAGGGGAAGGCTAAATAAAGTACCTACATGGTGCAGGGGGAAACAAAAGGATGGAAAATGAAGAAGAGGTTGTAAAAGAAAACAAAAAATGATATGTTTAATTAGGGTTGAAAAAGAAGGAGCAGAGGCCAGCCCAGTGGCACAAGTGGTTAAGTGCGCACTTTCCGCTTTGGCGGCCCAGGGTTCGCAGGTTCAGATCCCGGGCGCGCACCGACGCACCACTTGGCAAGCCATGCTGTGGTGGCGTCCCATATAAAGTGGAGGAAGATGGGCACGGATGTTAGCTCAGGGCCAGTCTTCCTCAAGAAAAAAGGGGAGGATTGGCATTGGATGTTAGCTCAGGGCTAGTCCTCTTCACAAAAAAAAAAAAGAGAAGGAAGAAGAGTATGAGAAAAAAGAGGGGGAGGAAAGAAAGAGTTAAAAAGATGCAATATTTGAAGATATAATGACAGAACTTTCCAAAACTGGGGGAAAAAAAGACATTAAAGCACAAACTCAAGAAGCAGTATACAAACCTCTTAGGATAAATAAAGAGAAAAGCATACCTAGCTACATTATAGTAAAATTGTTGAAAATCAAAGACAAGGAAAACATTTTAAAAGCATCTTGAGAACAAATAGATATCATCTTCAAAAAAGCCATATTTAGATGGACAATATTTAGATGTTTCTGAATTCTACACAGAAATAATGGAAACCAAAATATAATTGAATAATATTTTTAAAGTGCTAAACAATGACTGCCAACATAGAATTTTAATCCAAAAATATATTTTTAAATATTTTAGACACATAAAAAAGAACAGAGAATTTTCCACCAGGAGACCCACTCTAAAAGTAATACTAAAGGGTATATTTCAGATGAAAGGTAAATGATCATAGATGGCATTTTGAATGAAAAGAAAATAGGGCAATAAAATCATAAATGTGTAAATGGATAAATTTATATAACAATTGATTATCTGTATAAAACAATAATAATGTCTTTGATTTTAAGGTATTAATAAATCAAAATCCATGAAAATAATAGCAGAAAATGAGGAAAAGTGTAAATGGAATTGAAATGTTCTAGTGTTCTTGCACTGTCCAGGAATAATGTAAAAATATCAATTGATACTTGACTTTGATAAATCAAGGTTGTGGTACCCACTAAAATAAAAATAAAAGAGTATAATTTCCAAGCAAATATAAAAGATTTTAAAATAATTTTTAAAAATACTGAATTCATAAAGGCAAGAAAAAGAAGGTGATCAGGTAGGATGAAATAGAAAACACTTAGAAAGTAGCAGATTTAAACTCATATACACCAGTAAAATTATTAAATGTAAATTTATTAAAAAGCTCTAATTAAAAGACATTTTAAAATCGAATTTAAAAATAAACAAATTATTTACATAGAAATAACACAAACATAAGGATACAGAAAGATTAAAAGTAAAGGATAAAAAATGATACATCAAAAAAACATTAAACCAAAGAAAGCTTGTATAGTTTCATTAATATCAGAATGTACACACGCAGATTCACACACGCTCTCTAAGGGAAAAGAAAAAGCAAACACTAAATACAGAGATAACGCTTCCTTTCTCAGGAAGTTAAAATAATTAATAACATAGTCTCAAAAAACATAAAGCAAAAATTGACTGAGCTACTAGGAAATCCAAAATCTTAGTGGCAGATTTTAAAGTAGTTCTCTCAGTAACAAAGAATATAACAAATGTTTTTAAAATGCAAAAGATTAGACAACATAATTAGAAAATAAAAAGCATCTAAAACTGGTAATTTAAAATTTAAAACTTAAGTGAAATATAGGAAAAGAAAATAAACACAAAAATCAAATAATTAAAATGTTTTAACCAGCACTAAGATGGAGATATCTTAAATCTCATATGCATAGAAACTAAACACATAATAAGATTGAAAGAAGGAAGGACTATAGGAATGGATTTCGGTAACAGATGGCAGTATGTGTTCACTACAACTGAGCAAACTAAGTGTGATAAGCAGAATTCTAAAGATACGGCCCCAAGATTCCCCTCCCTTGGTTATCCAATCAACCACTAATCTATCTACTAATAGGAAGGCATTTTTATAGATATAATTGAAGTCTAGTCAATTGATCTTAAAATATGGAGATTATCTGGATGAACCTGACCCAACTGGGAGAATTTTTTTTTTTTTTTTTTGTGAGGAGATCAGCCCTGTGCTAACATCTGCCAATCCTCATCTTTTTTTTTTTTTTTTTTTGCTGAGGAAGACTGGCCCTGGGCTAACATCCATGCCCATCTTCCTCTACTTTATATGGGACGCCACCACAGCATGGCTTGCCAAGCAGTGTGTTGGTGCGCGCCCAGGATCTGAACCAGTGAACCCTGGGCCGTCGCAACGGAGCATGCACACTTAACTGCTTGTGCCACCAGGCCAGCCCCTGGGTGAATTTTTTAAAGGCAGCGTTTTCTCTGGCTAGTGGTAGATGAAGAATTCAGAGATTTGCCTCAGATTGCAGCCTTGCTGGGCTTCCAATCCTTCCCACTCCTATTTCTCCCAATCCTTGACTAGCTTCCTGTAGAAGTACTTCCCATAGAAGTACTTCCTTAATAAATCATTTACCAATGGATCCTTATCTCAGTGTCTGTTTATGGGGAACGTAACTTAACATATTAAGCTTCTTGGTGTTGCTTCAGTTTGTCTTAAGGCCCAAGGTAGCAAAACAAATGGAATAAATAGGAACACTTTCATTTTGTTAGCTTGGGCTGGGTAAGACACATGGGCTACACACATGGGTAAGAATTCCTTAATCAACAATTCGAAAATAACTCAAAATATAGAGAGGACTTAAAATACCACACGAGGTAATCCCATATCAGATGACATCTGTGACACACTGTGAAATGATAAACCCTAATTCACTTACATCAGACTCATCTGGGTGGCTTGTTAAGCATGCAGATCCTGCTCTACCTTCCGTCCTAGTGAACTACTCACTGGAAAAGAATGATGTCTTCAACAACTCTTTGTAGCATTTTTATCACATTTTTATCCCCAAAGTAATACTGCTTGGATCTAGAGTCTCACAGAGTTGCTTTTAAATATTTCTGGAAACTTCTGGCTACCAGTCGTTACCCAAGATCTTACCAAATCTTTCATGAAAATTCTATTTCTAGCTAGTCCTCTAATCATAGAAACTAAAACCTTGTCCAAGAAGCTTATTTGAGAACAGATCCAATATCATACACTCCATTCTCTTCTGCTTTTCTTTTAACCCTCTTCTCCCCCTAATTCTTCCTTCATCTGTCAGTTATAAAGAAACTTCCCAAACATACAAAGGAATTCAAAAGGTACCAGGAAATGAAGATGATGTCTACACTTATAATTGCATCAGGGGCCTGCTTGTCATCCTCAAAAGCTGTTATGTAAGGCCAAGTTGAATTATTGTGGGATTGACCTAGCTCATACTCTTGAGGGAGTCTCTATCTTATGACTGACCCAGCTTTATAGGTTCTGAAATAATTCTATTATTTACGCAGGAATATAAAAGCCCCAAGGAATGGCAATGGATTCATGCTAACCAAACTCATAACTGAAGGATTTAGAAATTCAATGTCAATTTATTAAGTAAAACTAAGAGGTATACTTAGCAGAGAATAGTAGTTAAAAGCTCAGGCCCATGTGTCAACTGCCTATATTTGAATCTCAGCTATATACTACCTTGGAAATATGTGACTTTAGGCAAGTACATAACCTCTCTAAGAATTGGTTCCCTTTTCTGTAAAGTGCAATAATTATAGGGTTGTTGTGAGGATTAAATTAGTTAATATATATAAAACATTTTGCATAGTGTCTGCTGGCACTATGAAGCATCTGATAAATTATCGTTCTTGTTAATAATGATCTCTATTCAAGACCTATTACTATAAATGACGTTAGTGATGAAAATGGAATTAGACCTATGTCATATAGGTCATAATAAAAATCTCAAGAATTAGTGATGCTTTTCTTCAGAAAAAACATTCCTAAAATTTGGAATACTGATTAGATATGATATCATTTGCCCTTAAATTATTCTCTATAAATCCAAATTTCCTTCATAAATAGAATAAATTATCTCATTATAGTCAATTACAATTATTACTTTTTATACTGCTGCCTCCTAATTATCTAGAGAATTATTAGAGTTTAGACATGGTAGAGGGCTTGAAGTTTCTCAAGCCCAGCTTCCCACTCTCTGCAGAAATCTATCCCAAGACATTCCTGGCAGTTAAATCGCCCAGCAGATGCTTACATAACTCCAGTAATAAGAAGCCTCCTAACCACTGAGACAACTTCTTCCCTTGAAAGGCAAGCCTATTTAAAATTTTCTTATAGTTCCCTAAAACTTTCACACATTTTTGCTAAAACTTAATTTGATTAGCTTCATTCAGATTTGAAGGTCAGTACCAAAGCTATAAGTCTTCTTTATGAATTATATATACCTAGGATTATATATACATTTATAAAACAGTTATTTCTCTTTGAAGTTACCATAAAATTTAATGAGCAAAATAAGTTTATTATTTTATTGGTACAGATAAAATATCAAAAATTTTAAATGATATAATGCTTTAAATCACTACAAATTTACATGAAATTATAAATTCACATGATTTGTAACAATTTTAGATTCCAAGAAAATTTGCCACTGTGTACCTTCCTAGCTTGTTAATATACTATAAACTGTGCATGTCGAATGCTTTGTAACCTTAATTTCTGTGTTTAAGAGATTTGTATCAAGAAGTGCTCCTCTATCAAGAGATATATGCGCTCCCATGTTTATTGCAGCATTATTCACAATAGCCAAGATATGGAAACTACCTAAGTACCCATCAATGGATGAATGGATAAAGAAGATGTGGTATATATATACAACGGAATATTATTCAGCCATCAGAAAGAAGGAAATCCTGCCATTTGCAACAACATGGATGGACCTTGAGGAATTATACTGAGATAAGCCAGAGAGAGAAAGACAAGTACTGTATGATATCACTTATATGTGGAATCCAAAGAAAGATGAGCTCATAAAAACAGAGAGTAAAATGGTAGTTACCAGGGGCTGGGGGATGGAGTAACAGGAGAGATGTTGTTTAAGGGTGCAAACTTGAAACCAGTAGATAAATAAGTCCTGGAGATCTAATGTACAGCATAGTGATTATAGGCAACAACACTGTATTACAAATATTAAACTTGCTAAGATACTAGATCTTAATTATTCCCACCAGAAAAAAAGAAATGATGATTATGTGACATGATAGGGGTGCTAGCTAATGCTACAATGGCAATCATATTGCAATATATAAAAGTATCAAATCAACATGTTGTACATCTTAAACCTACACAATGTTATATGTTAAAAATATTTCAATAAAAGAAATTTTAAAAAGAGCTGCTCATCCATTTGCCATTAAATTTATACGTAATTTTTAACTGTGATATGGGGGACACTAATAATTGACCTTTATTATAATTATCTGTGGATATTTTTCTCCCTTGTAGATATGAGAGACTTGAGGACAAGGATTGAGGAGTATTCCTTTATTCTTAGCACAGTGACTGGCACATACTATGTGCTCAGAAAGCATTTTCTAAAGAATGAATGAACAAACAAATGAACCATTTAAGTCTTATTACTGTTTATACTATTTTCTATCTGTGTGAATATGAGCAACTTTTCTTTTCTTTATTTACCTGACCTTCAGTTTTCTCCCTTATAAGGACAGTAAATAGTTAACTCATAAGCTAGTTGTGATGATCCAGTAATGTATGTGAAATACTCTGAAAACTTAAAACTCCTATTTAAATATAACACATGTCTATTTTAATCATTAATTTATGTAAAATAAGCTCTTTTCCTCTTTGTGGCTATTATATACCCAACTCTAATATTCTCTCCCATCTTCTTAGATGATTTCAGGACATGGATCATTTTTTAATTTTTTAATTTACTTTTTTGGTGAGGAAGATTGGCCCTGAGCTAACATCTGTGCCAATCTTCCTCTGTTTTTTTTTTTTTATATATATGGGACGCCGCCACAGCATGACTTGATGAGCAGTGTGTGGGTCCACACCTGAGATCCGGGCCACCTAAGGAGAGCACACGATCTTAAGCACTGTACCACCAGGTTGGCCTCCAGGACATGGATCATTTTTGTACCACCCTATCAAATATTTCTTAGATAGTTATTGTTAATAGCCCTTCTAATCCTGGACTTAACCTTAATCTTCATTCCACTTCAATTGTAGCCATGGCTACATCTTCAACTTAATAATTACATAGACTATCAACTTCCTGTTCTTTGACCACATCACCTTTAAGAACCTATACTGCAGCCTTGTTTTGCCCACTAGCCCAGTTATTCCATATTTTTACTTCGAACCGACTTCACCTGCATTCCCTTGTCTCCTTTCTATGCTTAGAATTTGTTCTGGTTATCTATTGCTGCATAAAGAACTACTCCCAAAAAACTAGTGGCTTAAAACAACAATAATCATTTATTTTGTTCATAAATCTGCACTTTGTGCATGACTCAGAGGGAAAGGCTCATCTCAGCTCTATAGGGTGTCAGCTGGGGCAGCTTGACTGGAAGCTGGAGGCTCCACTTCTACTTCCACTCACGTACGTGGCCGGCTGTTGGCTGGGAGCTCCGCTAGGACCAAAGACTGGGGGCTTCACTTTCTCTTCATAGGTCTCTCCCTGGATGCTTGGCTTTTGCACAGCATGGTGGCTAGGTTCAAGAATGGGCACTCTGAGAGGACCACCTCGAAGTGCATGAAATTTTTAAGATCTAGCCTCAGAAGTCATGTAGCAACTCTTTTGCCATACTGCATTGGTTGAGGCAATACCAAAAGTCCACCAGGGAACTGGAAATAAACTCCAATACTTGATGAGAGCAGTGTCAACACTGCATTGTGTGAAGAACATATAGGATGGGATATATTGTGGCAAATAACTTTGAAAAACACAATCTGCCACAGTCTACTCTCTGGCCACAACATATCACATCTCTCCCACATGCAAAATACAAGCAACCCCTCTGAAGATTCCGAATTGCATCCCATTATGGCATTAACTCAAAGTCCAGGATCCTGTCATCCAGTTCTGATTCAGATGTGGATGAGATTCCTCTGTTGTGGTTCTTCTGGTACAGCTCTTTGAATACTGCTCCTCTTGACCTAAAGACCTTGAACCAAAGAGACAAATTATCTGCCACACACATATTCTACAGACTAATGGTAGAACAGACATAGGATAAATCCTATAAACACACCTGTTCAAAACGGAGAAAAACAGGAGAAACACAGCAGTCACAGGATCATAGCATTTCAAATACAGCTGGGCACATGTTGCCAGTTCAGAGACTAGGGGTCAGTCCTCTTCCTAGGAATTGTTCCATATGTTTCATGACTCCACTCTGTGGGTCCTTGCTTCTGTCTCTAAATCATTCCTCCTTTTCCATAAAAAGTAGCCATGTTTGCAACTAGGTAGTTTTTTCAGCCAACTTTCTACCCATACAAATTTGAAAGTCCAAAGGCCTCTTTTTATTTTATGTACTATGTCTATCCCTCTTAGTTCAAGCTGACATAATTATTTAAAAAATGGTGTGGCCTTTTTGTTTTCTCAATTTATAATTCACTCCATTATACAACGTCATGCCCACAAGATGTCTGAGATAAGCCCTCCTCTATATATTATCTCTCTATATAAAAATCTATATGGTTCAGTTATTCTTTACATCTTACCTGCCATCTCAATAAATAAACCAAGTCCATTTTCTGCTTTAAGGCTACCACTCTACTTCAGGATTTGATTCTATTACCCTTTATGTTCTGAAATATTTTGCATCAGTTCTTTCCTCCCCTCTTCCCTGGCATATTCAATCTCTCCTCAAATAAAGGTTTCTCTACGTTCTTCAAAGATTCTTCAGTATGAAAAAAGTGAATAACTCAGAAAACTAGTAATCTGTATACTGGACATGATAATTTTACCTATAATATATGCTTATTAATAAATATGATCATTCTCAAATTATGTATAAATAAGAAGAATGTACTTAAAGTGCCCAAAGAAACAAAAATAACTTGAGATGGAAAACTAATGAAGTTAGCTCATTTTCAATAATAAAATTTCCATCATTTTTAATAAAGATATAGAATCAACAAATCCCCAAAACTGATCTGATCGATTTTTGCCTATACTCAGAATTATCTTGCATTTTAACAGCCTAGAAGCATTACTGGAAGCTACAGGAAAAAAAACAAAAAACTACATATTTATTACAATAGGTTAACAGCTCTCAGCAAGACGGACAAACTGCATTTTGATAAACTCTGTAGTATTTCTGAAGTATAATATTACAAGCCACTGAGAAAATAGAATAATTAGTTTTCACACTACACTGATTTTTATATCAAAGGTATTGCTTATGTTTATTGAAAAAGTGAACAAAACTACCTCCATGGCATATATTCAATAAACTTCTGAGATAAATTGTATTTGTTTGCTAAAATAGTTTCATGTGGGGATGTGATGCAGACATCACAATGTTGTGCTCATGAGAAATAATCTATACTTTCTACATAAAATAAGTCTCGGTACCTGTTATGTTCAGCCTGAATATGTTGTCTTATATTCTACATATTGCTGAGTCTATCATTCATTTAAATATTTGATTTTAATAAAAAATTTTGCTTTAAACTTGTTTTTCTTATTTTAAAAATCTTAAAATAATTTTTTACTTACTATAAAGCAGTGTATGCTCATATAGAGGAAACAATTAAAAAATTGAAAAGCAAAACAAAATCTTTAACAAGCGTAACATTGTTACTCACATACTATTGTCTCAGTGAGGCCTTCTCTGATAACATTGTTTGAAACTGATGCACAACCCACTCTGAACTCCCAATCCTCCTTTTCTCTCTTATTTTTCTCCACAACATTTATAACTACCTGGTATTCATTCTTTCTTTTCTCTTTCTTTCTTTCCTTCTTTTGTTCTCTCTTTCTTTCATCTATCAATCTATTGATCTATTTCTTCATTCATTTATTCAATGTCTCTTACACCTGACATTAAGCTTTACAAAACAACAATGTTTATACTTTGTTCACTGCTGTACTATAAGTCCCTGGAACGGTGCTTAATACATTAAAGGCTCTCAGTGGATATTTCTTAAATGATTAATCAAATGAATCTTATCTTGTTACCAGGTTTAAAAAATATATTCCATTTTAACATTTTTCATAGGACTCTATTCAGCTGATGTACCAGAATAACTAAACCCCATTTTTCTTTCATTTGGACATTTTAAACTTTTTGTTATTAGTGTTGTTTGATGAATATGTTTGATGCTTACATTGGGGCATATCATTATTTCCTTAGTGTAATCCCAGAAGCAGAATTTGGGGGTTAAATGGCATGTATATTTGAAATATTTTGCCAGTCTCCCTTTGAAAATCGCTGATATCAATTTATACTTCCACCACGACATGAGATAGTCCCCAATTTTCCACACTCACAACGTTTTCATTCATTTTCTTTTTAAATTTGCTTTAAATTTTTCCCTTCTCTAAATGTCCAAAACAGGTCGATATGAGAGATAAAGTTGTCTTTAAGTCCTTTTCTACTTAAGAATTTTCCTTTACCTGAGCTAGCTCAATCACAAAGTCATTTACATATCCATGAATTAAAACTTGGTGCAATAAAAGGAGATTGCTTTATAATGGGATACAGCTCATTTAATAATTTCTTCATTAAATGATTCTAATGTGTTTTTATTGGTTACACAACATTTAATGGTATATAGTATACTGATTGCAACTATACTATTTCCCTCTTTAATTTAGACTAATGAAAATGAGTTTTATCCTTCTTAAATATATGCAGTCAAAGAAAAGATTTCATTTATGAATAAAACAAAATCACTTCCATATTGTTAATAAAAGTTCTAAAACAATTTGAAATAAATACATGGCTATAAAATGTTGAGTGACTGAACGAATGAGTTTGTGAGTCCCATGAGAAAAATATTATTCATATCAACCAAATGCATAACTCATATCATTTATCAACCTCAGTTCTTAACACTTTTACCAATAAATGTAAGATATCCGGTAATCAATTTTAATTTGCCAATTATTCTATCTATGGGTAGCAAGATAAAGATACACGTTCTTTAAGTTTTATAAGGCAAAACAACCCATTCTTCTTAGTAAATGTCATGACTCAAGTAACAAATTTGTGTATCATGCTATATAAATTAATTCAATCTTATAGTTTCATTTATGTATATACATATACACACACATAATAACACAAAATAATTTTATCTGACTTACAAAGAATTTGACATACAACTCAAAAAAGTCCTTCCCATTGGTATTAAGGTCTAACAAAATTACCAATGTTTAAATGACAAATAATAGAGTTAAAAAGACACTTTTTTATTATTTTATTTCTAAGAAGATACAATATTAAAGGATAGCATTCATAGGATAAACATTGACACAGAGCATATAACCAACAGAACTATTATCACTGTACCTTTTGATTATATAACAACGATTTTTTTAAAAAATCAAAAGACAACATATTAGTTGTCCCCAGCAAAAGTCACATGGTATTAAGAATTATAAATAGAAATGGGCTATTCTCATTTTAGAGCAAAAAACCATATTAGTCTGTATATATTAAAAAGAATCAAGAATTCTTTGTCATATCGATCCATAAAAAAACCTAACCTAAGTAAAAATCAATAAAAAATGAGGCATCTCTTTAGAGAGTTGATAGCATTGCGCCTGAATATCTTTTCCTTGATTGGATCAATGTAACAAAGCTAGGACAAATGAAAGTTAATCTTCAATTATCAAAATGAAGCATGGATATTAATTGAATTGATGCTGGTTGCCTATTAAATCTATGTTAGAGGCGTATTTTGGACTGTCTACCTTAAGATAGCAGATTAAATTTTAAAAAATGAACAATTCTATAATTATTATAATATCTGCCCATGTCAGAGGAAATCAAATTTTATATATTATGGCATCAGATAATAGCTTCAGAAATCCATGCATTTTTTTCTAATGTGTTGATTATTGAGGCGTGTGGGATTTCTGTTATCATTTCATGCAAGATGGCAAAATTGATAGATTATTGATTTAACCAATGTGATAAACTCTTTTCATTTAGCAAGCTAGCTACTCTGCAGTTGTAATAGTGACTTCAACAGTCACTATGTCTTTGACTTCCAAATAATAACTGTCTTCATAATGAAGATATTCACCTCTCCCAAATTCTTTCAGAAGCTAGGGGTGGCTTGACATTAAAAAGAAACATGTTTCACATTATAATAAAATTTTATACTTCTAAAGAGCTGCAGAGGTTCTGAAAATGACTTTGAAATATAGTCCTATTAATCTTTAGTATTCTCATGAGAGCCAAGTAGGTGGCAAATATTATCTTTATTTTGTAAAATAGAAACTAATGAAACAATTAGTGAATTTACTTACCTTAGGCTAAATATTGAAGCAATGAAAAGTTACAGTGCCAATCCTGGCACTTAACTGAAATTCTTATTATTCATTTCATCCATAAGAATTTTTATGGAAAGGAGAGTAAAGGCAGAGAGAAAAACTCTTCAGAAAATATGAAGATCAACATAATCTACTCCAAAAGCCTCTGAAATGGATATGTGTTATTTGATGATTGTGCTTGGTGACAGTGAAAGTAACAGAACTTCAAAGAACTAATTTCCCGGGCCGGCCCCGTGGCGTAGCTGTTAAGTGCGCGCGCTCCACTGCTGGTGGCCCGGGTTTGGATCCCCGGCGTGCACCGATGCACCGCTTCTCCAGCCACGCTGAGGCCGCGTCCCACATACAGCAACTGGAGGGATGTGTAGCTATGACATGCAACTGTCTACTGGGGCTTTGGGGGGAAAAATAAATAAATAAAATATTAAAAAAAAAAGAACTAATTTCCCTGAACCACTCCTAGGTGACCACATAATGTGGTCAGGTGTGTTCAGGGACACACTAAACGTGTTTCAATTCTACTTTATAACGAAGCTAAAACCTGACAAAATCAACAATGGTAAAACAACTCAAGAAAAGAAAAAGAAAACAAGAAAAGTTAAGTTTTGACTTAAAATGGACCTTTAAGTTGGCAATATACTTGATTCTCGAAAGACAATAAAAAACAAAGCAAACCTCTATGGATCTCAGGGTCTGCAGGTATCCTTATTTGCTTGACAGGTTGTATTCTTCTGCTTTGGTTTTTCATTAAAAACTCTTAAAAGAGTTACTCCATTCTGTTTTACTTTTTTCTCTTCATATTCTCATAAAGATTCATTACAACCATTTGGTTGTTCAGTGGCAAGACATTTGTAAATTACTGCTGAAAACTATTGTTCCTATTCTCTATCTGGTTTTCCCGTGTGAAATAACATACTTACTGATTTATCTTCATTACCAGGGAAAGTTATTGCATCCATTTTTAACCAAGAATACTATTACTACTAACTGAACTAATCCCAATTTTAAAAATCAAAATTATTTTTGGAATTTTAACTCCCCAAATAAATGTTTATCTTTTTATATAGCTGCTTTCTTGATACTTGAGAAAAATTAAAATAATTCCATGAGACTGGCATGATGTATATCTTGTATATGACTAATCTTGCAAATCAGGGTAGAGTGCCTTTCTCCTCTAACAACTCTAGCATATTAAGAGTTTGAGGTTTTTCTCTAATAGAAGATGGCTTTATTAGCTTTAGTAAAATTGTCTTTGGTAAAATTAAAAGACATAAAATTCCAAACAAATCTTACAGTTGAAAAAAATCTAAAATCTTTTACTGAGTAAGTGAGGTTTTTTTTGTCTTACACACTTAAAAGAGGCATGGTAAATGTAAATGTATGTTTACAATTGTCTATTTTAATATGGAAACCTTAGATTTTTTTTCCCATAGCTTTAAAAGGAGAGTCCATACTTACCTGGCCCATCAGTCATTTTGTCCAGGCACCGAGGAGTTGTGCTAAGAAAGGAGGCATGTTTTATTTTAGCCACAAGACTACGAGGCGGCATGTATTTATGTTGAACTTGAGACATCTCGTATGATTTTTGAACATCATAGCTGCCTGGTGCCGGAATGCCCTGAAAAAAATTTCAAAGGATGAGCACAAACATATCTTATATAGAAAATATCCAAGAAGATATGGTATAGATGTTCACACTAAGCAATGGGATAAGTGGAAAAATATTAAAATTTCCTTTAATTAATCATTAAAAATAGAAATTTAAGAGAGTATCCCTAAATCTACGCCCTCCTAATAAAAGTGTAAATTCATTTGTCAAAATTTAAGGTAAAATAAACAGAATTATAAAATTTAGGTAGATATTCTTTAAAAATATAGCCTTCATAATATAGATCAAACTCTCATTTTCAGATTTCATAATGAAAATCAAATTTCATACGAGACTGAGAGAAATGATTATTTGTTTTCATAAGCAGCAAAGCTATTCCTGCTTTACTGTTCTATGTGAACATACTTTATTTATTGTACAAATGAGACTGCTTATTTCATTTTTAATAGATTCCAATTAAGTTAAAAGGCTTCCCCTTTCATCATTTATGGCTCTTTATGTGCTCCACAGTTATATTAACATTTTTAATCAACATAAACCACATGGACATTAATAACTACAATAATAATTCTAAACTAAATTAAATATATCACATATTTGTTGCACAATCACTGAGGTAAACCATTAGCTAATTATCTCAATGAAAACTTTTTTAAACTCATTTTCCTCAAATTATTTTAAAATATAACATATTATAGATAACATATCTGTTTATATGTATTATGTATAAAGAGCAAACTTTTTAGGTTTTAATAATTTTCTGGTAGGCAGGAGCCCATCATGGCTAAGGGTGTAGACTCTAGCCCTAGACTTCCTGGGATCCAAACATCTGCTCCTTACACGCTGTGGGACCCTAGGCAAGCCACTTCACCTCTGTGATCCTCAATTGCCTCGTCTATAAGTGGGGAAAATGAGAGTATTTACGTCATATGTCAGGGTTGTTGTGAGGATCAAATGAGTTAAAACAAGTATAATACTTAAATTGGTACCTGATTCTATAAAAGTGTTAGCTAATCTTACTATTCTACAAAAGCTAATTTCAATGCAAAAAACAAGACTGAACAACCAGGGTTTGGGCTAATAGGGAAGTATTTTAATGTTTCAAATAAGTCAAACAAATTTGGATACTGAGAAAGCATACTTTTGAAGTCCATCTAGGAGTCATACTTTATAAAACATACTTTCTCTTGTTTCTTATATCCCTATCATCATCCTCACGCATAGGCCAACATTATCTTCCACTTCCAAAGAATCACTAAATATCATAAGAGTACTGATCACACCTAGGAGAGGAGATTCTTACACGAAACCCCACATTTCTGGTTTAAGTCCACATCAGTAAGCCAAGTAAGAAACCTCAGCAGCTGTTTTCTTCTTGCCTGCATCAAGAGTATATTTTGTAAGGGTAGGCTGATGATAAGCAATAGTAGCAGTAGCTCCAAAGATGACTTTTGGATCTCTTTGGGCTGCTTCTGTGGTATGTGAAAGGAGAGTATAAGACAGTGCAAAAGCACCGACATCGTGAGTGTACAATATACCCAGACTATTTAGGAAAATTTTGCAAAGATCTTGATTGTCCCTACTATACATTTTAATGTTCTTATCACAAGCTATTATTGTTCCTGCTTCCTTAACACCCTGCATGGTGTCACCACCTAGTCTTTCTTCCTGTGCCTAGCCTAGGTATGATTGATGGGTTTGGCTATTGTGACACAGGAATCTTTTATATTTTAAATGCCTTGAAGCAAAGGTAAGAAACTGCATCAGTGATCACTTTTCTTTGACAATAGTGTGTTCCCATGTAGGAAAGTCCATCAAACTAGTCATCCTACATTTCAATAGATTCACTGGCTGCTCTACCAAGTGAAAATACGCTATGCTTGTTCATGACCACCTCTTCTTATAGCATACTTATGCCTCTCTGAAAACTTATTCCCTGCTGTGTCCCTTATCGATATTTCTGAGCTCTTCTTACTCATCTTCAATTCTCATTTTATCTGATGAAGAGACTAATATTTTAAGTAAAAATTTCCTAGGCTAATGATTAGTAAGACAAATCTGAAGTCCTGTCTGGTAGCAATAACTTAAACAATATCTATGTATAGTACCCTAAACACCATTTTAGGGGAAAAGAGTATGTATAGATAAGATCATCAAATCTCTGTTGATGGTCCGCTATACATCACAGAAAATAAGAGAGGCACATGATGAGTAGATATAATAGACATTTCTCATGCCTCCCCCTTATTTTTAAACCCAGTATTTGAATCTTGTTCCTGTGTTTCAGAAATTCCACACGCTTTGCAGCAGAATCTGAGTCAGAGCACAAAAGCTGAAAGTTCCAATAATAATTATAAATAATAACACATAATTCTACAATAATAATTCTAAACCAAAATCTTCCTGGTCTAGTTTTTCAGCTAGGACATGAATCTAGGACATAGGCTTAAATGCCAGCCTTTGAACTGGCAGCCAGTTATTCAAAGAAACACAGAGTATTAAAAATTCCACTCATAGTGAGGGGACTGGCAATGCTGGCAGCTACGTCCAGCTCCAGAGGCAACAGCGGGAGGACAAGCTGAAAGATGCAACTAGAGACTGAGGAAAAACGTCTTAAAATGTCTGATGAAATAAAAGCTATGCCTCAACACAAATTAAAGGTAAGTCTAAGGTGTCCTGACTTCATCTGGAGAACCAGGGCCCTACCTAAAAATGACGTAAATAATCATAGAATTAAAATAATTGATGTATGTAAAATTGCTATCTGATACATAACAAGCATTAGTGTTTGCTTTCATTGCCATCAGCAGCAGCAGCATTGTTATTTCTGTCAGCTGTGGGACTACACGTAACCCTCAGTGATGTCTTCCTGGCCTGAAGAGAGATGCCAACTGGATATTTAAAAAGAAAGCCCCTAGTATTTTACGCCCCAAACAACAACAACAGAAATCAAAAGTAATTAAGTTGTTGGGAACCACATGAAGACACTGTCCCACATGTTAAAAAAAAAAAAGTCACCAGTTTAAACCAACTTCAAGGGAAAGCAGATCACCCTGTTTATGCTTTGGAAAAACCATTTCACATGCTTTGTGATTTTATTCAATGCTGTCAAGTTGAAGTCCCTGCAAAATTCCCCATGCCCTGTACCCCTGCATTAACCACTTAAAACCCAAGGCTAACTGACTGTAGCCACAGAGACCAGCTCTTGATTTCACCTAAATTCACAATTTTTCCCATCCTTGCTCTATGCCATTTAACATGTGAAATTTTATATACCTTCTGACATGGGACACTTTAAATTGCATGCATGCTCTGATCTTCTAAAACTCTAAAACAATTAAACCCCTCAGGCCTTGCAAGGAACAGATCACTCGATCCCTGAGTTGTCTTCCAAGCTGTAACACATTGCAAATAGAGACTGAACTTGAGTTTTAGTCTCAGAATAAATTTTTCTTTTACCATGGTATGTCAGAAAATTTGGAGATGTCTTTATTTCACATTCATTTTTTTTAAAGCTTTTTTTTGAGGAAGAACAGCCCTGAGCTGACATCTGTTGCCAATCTTCCTCTTTTTCTTTTTTCTCCCCAAAGCCCCAGTACATACTTGTGTATCCTAGTTGCAGGTCCTTCTAGTTCTTCTATGTGGGACACTGCCTCAGCATGGCTTGATGAGCAGTGAGTAGATCTGCGCCCAGGATCAGAACCGGCGAACTCCAGGCTGCCGAAGCGGAACAGGCGAACTTAACCGCTACGCCACCGGGCCGGCCCCTCACATTCATTTTTTAATGATAGTTTCACTGGATATAGAATTCTTGCTTGACTTTTTTTTCTCTCAGCATTTTGAATATTTCATTTCACTGATTCCCGGCCTCTACTGTCTCTGATGAGAAGTTCACAGTTAATCCTACTATTTCCACTGAATATAATCAATTATTTTTTGCTTTCAAGATGTTCTCTTTATTTTTGGCTTTTAGCAGTTTGACTATAATGTATCTAAGTGTGGGTTCTCTTTATATTTATCCTACTTGCAGTTCATTGAGCTTCCTGAATTCGTATTTTCATGTTTTTCATTAAATTTGGAAAGCTTTTGGCTCTTATTTGTTCAAAGGTCTTTCTCTGACCCTTTCTTTCTCACCTCTCCTTCAGGACTACATTACATATGCTTTGTAATACATGACATTGACCCACAGGTCTCTGAAAAACACTCATTTTGTTCAAACTTTTTCTCTGTGTTTCAGATTCAATGATTTCTATTGAGCTATCTTTTAGTTCACTGATTCTGTCTTCTGTCATCTCAAATCTGCTGTTGAGTCCAGTTGGTGAATTTTTCATTTATATTATTGTACTTTACAACTCTAGAATTCTTTTTTGGTTCTTTTGTTTGCTTGCTTGCTTATTTATTTCTATTTATCTATTGAGATTCCCTATCTATTGGTTAACTGTCAGCATATTTTAATTTAATTATTTAAACATAAGTCCCATTAATTCTTTGAACATACCTATAATAGCTGCTTTGAAGTCTTCATCTGCTAAATGTGTAGTCTTAACCAGAGTGTCTCTTGACTGCTTTTTTCTCCCTGAGTTTACATCATACTTACCTGATATTTGCATATCTAATAAGTTTTCATTGAAAACTGAACATTTTTGCATAATACAGCAACTCTGGATTCTGTTTTTCTTTAGCGACAGTTATTGTCCATTTCACTTAAGTTTTCAAATTCATTAAGAAAATGAATTGTGGGGCCAGCCCGGTGGCATACTGGTTAAGTGTGTGCACTCTGCTTAAGTGGCCCGGGGTTCGCAGATTCGGATTCCGGGCGCACTGAGGCACCACTTGTCAAGCCATGCTGTGGCGGCGTCCCATATAAAGGAGAGGAAGATGGGCATGGATGTTAGCCCAGGGCCAATCTTCCTCAGCAAAAAGAGGAGGATTGGCATTGTATGTTAGCTCAGGGCTAATCTTCCTCACAAAAAAAAAAAAAAAGAAAGAAAATAAATTATATCTTTATTGTTTCTAGAATCTGTAGAGATGTCCTTCTTTACATTTTTGACACTTATTATGTATGCCATTTCTCATTTTTTCTTGATCAGTAACATCACAGGCTAGTCAACTCTATTCTGTCTTTTAGAGATAGATCTATCTAGATAAACAGAATAGAAGAGGTTTATCTTTACTTTTGAATTTACCTGTTTCTCCTTCTAGTTATGTCAACATTAGCTTTACATATAGGCGGAACTGTGCATACAAATTTAAAATTATCATATTATTCTGGTAAATTAAACTTTTTAAAATATTGAATGACAGCGACTGTTTACTTCTAAATTGCTTTTTGTCTTAACATATTTTATTTGTAATTAAAATAGCTACTCCAGGGGCGGCCCCATGGCTTAGCGGTTAAGTGCGTGCGCTCCGCTGCTGGTGGTCCAGGTTCGGATCCCAGGCGCGCACCGACGCACCGCTTCTCCGGCCATGCTGAGGCTGCGTCCCACATACAGCAACTAGAAGGATGTGCAGCTATGACATACAACTATCTACTGGGGCTTTGGGGGAAAAAAATAAATAAATAAAAATTATAAAATAGCTACTCCAGGACTTCCACCAATGAGTAGGTTTTGGCAAACTATTGTTACCTTTCAAAAATTGTAAAATGTTAAAATAATAGCTTTAAAGATATCAGAGGTCTGCGGAAGCAAAGAGGACTTTTTGTACTAAATTCAGAAAAGGGAAGAGCCCTTCCCGTGTGAGTTGACAATGCAAGCTGCTTTCTTCCATATGGGCATTTCCCAAGTCAAGGGAAGAGCTAAAGACTAGGTTTGTCATAGGCAGACAGATTATTCTAAGGGAAAGAGAAACTAGTGGAACTTTTGAGGGTCACAGAGTCTAACATGAAAGACTAAAGACTAGGGGAGCCCAAATTCATCACCGGCACTTTACTACGGAATATGTGCTGAGTGCCAGAGGCAAACGAGTAGCAGTCTGGGCTGGAGAGATGGAGTAAAACCTGCAGTCCGGTGATGTTTAGGAGCCAAAGTCACACCAGATCAAGAACTGGCCACAAATACAAGCTTCTTCTTTAAGAAATTTGCCAAATTTTGAACCTGAATGGGTAGGAAGTTAAAGAATAAAGCTGAAACCTTGTGAAGGGTAGAACTTGCAAGGAGGAAGAAAAAGAAACCCTCAGGCTCTCAACCAAAAACTCAGAAGAGCAACATGAAGGAGGGGGCAGAAACACAAAGGCAGAGCGGAATCTCAGTCTTGTGGTGCTTAGCAGAGAAGCTCTCCCTAGAATAACGAGCCCACAGCAATAGACAACAGATCTAAGAGCAGTAGCCTTATGACAGAAATTCATAGCCTAGAGTTAAAATTCCAGGCAATTAAACCAGAACTATTTGTTTCAACTTATGAAATAAGTGTTCTTCCTTTTCTGTTTCTAGTGAGATATATATGTATAAATAAAACGTTAGGTAGCATAATATAATAAAATCACTCACTAACTATGATTTCGGCTAAAATGAACTTTATGTTTTTGAGTAACTTGCTCTAGCTGTTATTTCATAGCTAAGTATATTCTAGTCTAAAATTTTATTTTAAAATCCCAAATATATAATTACTAAAAGTCACTGGAGGGGCTGGCCCTGTGGCGCAAGCGGGTAAGTGTGCGCGCTCCGCTGCAGCGGCCTGGGGTTCGCCGGTTCGGATCCCGGGCGCGCACCGACGCACTGCTTGTCAAGCCATGCTGTGGCGGCGTCCCACATAAAGTGAAGGAAGATGGGCACGGATGTTAGCCCAGGGCCAGTCTTCTTCAGCAAAAAAAGAGAAGGATTGGCAGATGTTAGCACAGGGCTGATCTCCTCACAAAAAAAAAAGTCACTGGAACTTCTTTTATAATGAAGTTTGTCATATCAATGAAGAGACTTAAGAAGACTTCAATGAAACTTTCAATCAAAGCGTTGAATCAAAATCTTTAATCAAATGTAAACGGTGAAAAAATTTATAGGCCATAAATGTAGTGAAGTTTGAATATGCAGAAAACTTTGATTAAAGCAATTTACCAATATGCTTATCCGAGTTGCTTAATTTTGGCTTTACAGAGAAGAAAGGTATTTCAGATGATAATCAAATTATCTTTGTTTTGCATATTGCAAATTATAATTACAAACATGTTACCCTTGCCATTTTTCAGCTTTCCTAAGATTCATCATTCTAAACATACGCCTCTTTAAATATATGACATAGAAAAGAATAAGTGTTATTTTAGAAGGAAAATATTTTAACACAGATATGAAATTATAATGTTAATTGTGATAGGCAAAAATAGAAAATATTGATTCTATTTTCTGTATTCTCCTGGCACGCTAGAAAAGAGTCTTTATTCTAATGCTGTTTTATGAAAGGAAATAGAATTGTCAGCTATAATATGATACTTCAAGGCTCAGTAAAGAATAACAAAAAGTGCTGATGGATGAAATCATGTAAGCAATAAAACCACTGATTTCACCTAATTTCTTCAACACAACATTATGCAATTCACACTTGAATCACAAATTTCCAGTTCTTTGCTGACATTTCCACTTCATTATTCTCAGATAGCCTTAAAATAAAACTCACATCCTCCCTTCCCCAACTACCCAACCATCTATCCTTTCTCACCTGCCTACAATAATCCTTACTTAACCACGACTGAAAATAGAAAGCTGGCCTTCACTTTTCTTCATCTTTCTCTCTCATATCCAAAAAGCACAGTTATATCCATTGTAACTTCTCTCACTCTATCCCTTTCTTCCTTTACTACCAGAAAGATCCTGGTATAAGCTCTAAAATGCTGCTGGACAACTGTACTAACTGCCTCTTTAACCTTTAGGTCTTCCAGTCTCAAACCATCTGCATCCCAGTAGCAAGTAAGTTATTGTAGTAAAACATGACAAATCTGCTGGAAACGTTCACTGGCTCCTCACTGCCCATGGAGAAAAAAAATCAGAAAATTCTCCTCGGCGTTCAAAGCCTTTTTAAATTTGAAGGCAACGTTTACAATTGTAAAACCCAGTTCAAGTGGAACCCCTTCCCTGAAGCATTCTTGATCACCTTAATGAGAACTGACACCCTTCACTTTTCAATTCTTCTATTACTTATTGTTTATGTAAACATATAAACATATAAATAGCACATTAAACAAATATACCATATTTATTTGAATATTTCTTTCTTTGTCAGTACAAGAGCAGAAAGAGGAAAAAGCCATCTGAAGAGAGGGAAGGCCTTGTTTTCTCAGATAAGATTCTATTTACCCTACATATTTACTGATTAATTTTTCTTTTATTCTCTCAAATAAAGAAGACTGACATTAAGAATCCAGGAGCACAGGGGCTTCATGCTTTCCGCTGCACCATACTTAGATTGTGACCCTCGTCCTTATGTTCTCAAGATATTGACCAAGCTCCTGCCATAATATTCTCATTTCAGAAATGAAGGGAAAGGACAAAAGGCAAAAATTATGTTTACCAGCTGAAACAGCCTTTTCTAAGGAACTTTCCTAGAAGCCCAATCCAGTAACTTTTCCTTTCTTCACATTAGTTAAAACTGTGTCAAATAATCACCCTACTGCTATAAGGGAACCTGAAAAAAGTAGTTGTTTTATCTGGGCATGTTGTTCTAAATAAAATTGGATTCTGTTAGTAAGGAATAAAAAGAGAATAAATATGGAATAGGCAACTAGTAATTTCAGTCACAATAGCTCTCTGGCTTTGAGGGCACTAGAACTGTAAAAAATTAACTCTCTTCTGGAATACTTTCCAAGGTATTAGACGATCTCTATCAAAAACTATTTTGGCCCATGGCTATTGGCCTTGTTCTCTAATTCTTGCTTATCCTTTGGGTCTCAGATCTTCCCTGAATCCAAAAGCTCCTACAATATGCTTTCAGAACACACAGCTCTGAACGGTGCAGCAGCTGTTATACTTGCAATTAAAGGAGTCTTCAAATACTTGTATAATATCACTCATCTCCCTAGGTATGTAAGCTTCTAGAAGGTTCAAAAAGCATTTGTCTCATTCATCATTGTATCCTCAGTGATTGCAAGTGCCTTGCACACAGTAAGTGGTCGACGAACATTTTTTAATCAATGAGTGGATATATGAGCTAATGAATGAATGAATGAATCTATCAGTATCTTTCTAACTCAAAGCCTTCCCTCCCATGTTTGGCTCTATCGCTGAGTTCCCCCATAACAGTAGGGCTGACGCTATGCCTTGAAAGTGTTTTCAACCCCTACAGTGCTTAAATTTGCCTCACATATAAGCAATTCTATATTAAACGTGTGTTGTGTAAAGACTATTCAAGTACTGCTTTCCCTAAAGATTTTCCTATTTCTAATAAAGACAGATGTAATTTATAATCTCAGCAATGATGTGAAAGTACAGATATGTCCATTCAAACTGATTAAGGACTAACTTTCACAAAATCATTACAGTGTGTCTCCAGGTAGTTAAATTTGATTAATATTTTATGTGAGGTGCATTTCTTTCACTTTGCTATCAAAAAAGTAGACTTTTACTTTTGATGCTTGAGGTTTTCATGACCACCTTTGACATTGGCTTTATAGAAAAAAATGTATATCTCAGCAGATTAAAGTAAAACACATGAACAGAAATGGCCTATATAACCTTTCTCTTCCTGAAAATGCTAATGCTACTGGCACAGAAAAAAGCATAGATTATTGCCAGTTATAATAGTTCTAATTGACATGATATCATTTCTTCAGAGTTTTATCAATCCAATACAAATACAAAAGTTAAGTCTTTTGTAAGTTGAACGTGAAAAGGAAGAAAGTTAATGTAAGTGGTTCTTAAAAAAGAACATAATTGCTCCCAGAGCCAGTTGGACAGATTTGGATACAGCACTAAAAATCATCTTGATAACTTAGAAAACTTAGAAGAGGTAAATTTTGAACATAATTTTTGAGGGATGTGTGAATTTGAATAGAAGAGTTGTGAAAACTATTCATTAACCCTAGAGAAATGTCTACAAGTAAAATTCTAATCAATTAGTTGTATTCAAACTTTTTGAAATCAAATGACCCCTACTGTCATCTACTTATGTCCATAATGGTAAGAATTACCCCTTATATAAAAAGAAGGATCATTTTAAAGTAGTACTACTAAAATACCACAGAACTTGAAGTCAGAATTGCTGGTTTATATTCACAGCCTTATTATAAGCCTTGAGAAGGCCTTCAAATACTTCATCCATTCATCCAACCCCCTCCCACCATGATGTATGCTGTATGCTAAAGGTTATGCTCAGAAATATTGAGTGGGTCACCGTGCAGAGGTGTCTTTCTCTTTTCTCTTCTTCCTATGAGATTGGCAGCGAGATGAGTCATGGAACTACTCATATACGGAAGTTGCCCCTACCATAGTAAGCAAAGAGCGGGCAGAATGATCCAGGCTTCCTTTCTGTAAGCTATAAATATCTTAGCATCTCAACTTGAACTGGGTTTTGCCATTGTTAAGTTTGCCTTCAAATCTAAAAAGGCTTCAAAAAAATTATGGTTCTATCAAGACACAGAAGAGTAGAGGTGATGATAGAGAGGAATAAACTATGAAAAGACAAAGAGAGAGGAGAGAAAGCAAGGTGATTAAGACAAAGGAGGTATGGAATGACAAGAAATGAACATTGTCTAGACAGAGAGATAGGGAGCTCTGGTGATGTTAACCATACACAAAAATAACTTTTTTCAACTTTATGACACACAGATTGTAGATCTCAATAGCAAAAGGCAAACTGTACATTTGGAATGAAGGAAACCTAATTATTCTCCCCTAATATTCCTATAAATATCTTTTCCGATGAATGAAACATATTTTAAATACCCCATCTTCTTCCAGATTTATGGTGCTTATGTGACACTCAAGAATTGTTCAAGTTAGCTTATATATGGTATCAAATTTAACAGCACACTTTTTAGTGACACAAGTGTTTGTTGATTGAATAGATAAAGAAACAAAACAAGCAGAATAAAACAGAAGATGAAAGGGCTTCAAGGGTCCCATCACTATTTTCCAGAGTCATTCATATAAGTCATTCATATAAAATAAAAATTTTAGTATCCTTATTTCTTCCTTTCCCTTCTTTTGAAGAATTCAGTATACTGTTTCCCCCATATAAAATGCTATTTAAATGATATTGTTTTTAAATGTTGCACTATTTGAGCATTGGTCTATCAGCCTAACAGAAATTTACTAAGTCTTCACTAAGCACTGGCGTTAGCAGTCACCAGTAGTAGAGACTAAGGACTCTGAAGCTGTGTTGCCTGGGTTCAGCCCTGGCTCAATACTTTTGCTAACCATATGACCACGGGTAAATCTTATGTCTCAATTTCCTCATCCATAAAGGGAGTATAATAATAATAGTTCCCACCTCCAAGGGTTGTGGTAAGGATTAAATGAGTTAATATATGTGCAACCCAGAGTGCCAGGCACACAGGTGAGTACTACGTCAATTTCAGTTATGATTATACCTCTTTATAAATATGAAGTTAACTAATAGATCAGATATTTGAGTGGTACTTGATTTTTTTCCCAAATAACTACCACAAGCACTATTTAAAAGTAATATATTCTTCAATGTCAGAAATAAATTATTTTAATTTTAGAACACGCAGTTTAAAAAACTGTCAGTACTTCTGTTGCAAATGACAAAATACACAAAGACTGACACAGAATTGTAACTTGATTATGGGCCAAATATAATTTAACAAATATATCTATTAGACATGAAAAAAACAAAGCTCAGCACAGAAGCCTTTATCATTTATTAACATTATTGAGGAAATGTCATGCTAAAACCTTATCTTAACCTTTTCCATGCATTTCAGGGAGATGAATCAATTCTTTTTAAAACATTATTTATTGAACAGTCTTAAATGTCTTTGTTACAGTTATTGGGAACCTACATTTCAATATATTAAAGAAAACGTAAATTTTCTAGTCCTAGGTTCTGGTTTTGTAAAACACAAATACTTTCAATTTCCTAAAGATATGACTACCTCGAGAAAAGTCAATTTCTGATTTATAGAAATAGTCTATATTAATGTCTGTACAATAAAAGGGAAAGTCAACTAAGCATGCACAAAAGCATGTGAAAAAGAAGACCAGTGTAAGAGAAAGAAAGAAAAGTTCATAGTTTCAGCTTAGAAAAGCATCTCATTCACATCTCTCAGGAAGCTACTCCAAATTTCCCAGGGAACTCATGGCAAATACAGAAAAAAAAAAAAAAAACACAATAAAACAAAAGCAAAATGAAATGAACATTAAAAAGCCAATAATCCAGAAAAGGAATATCAGATAATTCAAATCATATAGTTCTGAATGGCAAACAAAAATGCTATAAAATACTTTGTTTACCTGAAATAGATAATATCAAGTAGCATAAAAAGAGAGAAGAGAATGCATCCTGCCTCCCCCACCTGCTCCTGGCTGAGACATAAGATCTGTATCACACAATCATGGGGCCAGTGTAGATCATCTTTGATGCAGTCAGGTATTGTTCTACTTTTCCCTTCCCATCACTACACTCTTGCATTTTAAATAATATTCTCATTGTAAAAATTTGAAATATAAAGAAGAACCAACCTGCACAGTCTCACTTGCCCAAGTTTACTCCTATATTATTCTACCCTGCTACTTAACCAGCCTTTGCTGATGAACTTTTAACTCATTTCCACATTTGCATTGTTATAAACAAAGACATAATAAATGAAAACATATGCATCCTTTATACACTTCTGGGCAAATGTCAACAAGATAAATTCCTGAAAAAGTGAACTGTTAAGGCAAGGGATATGTGCAATTTAACTTCTGGTTGAAATTATCAAGTAGCTTCAGAGAGGTTTTTATCAATTTAAACTCTCCCAATAGTATATTCATTTCCCCTACCCTTGCCAACACTGAGTACTGTCTTTTTAAAATCTCTAAATGAGAAACATTTTCCTTTTTTTAAATTTATATTTCTTTCATTTCAAGTGAATTTTAGCATCTTTTCATGTATTTATTAGCTTTCTGTAGCTCATTTTCTAATAGAATTCTTCATCTTTTTTCTTTCTTGTTTTATAAACTCTTCTTGTATACTAAGGAAACAGTCTTTATCTTCCATATGTGCTTAAAATATTATTCCTAGTTTATAATTTGTCTTGTGCCTTTATTATAGCATTTGTCATAATTTGGAAATTTTCAGAGTTTTGTTTATTTTTAGTAAGGTGTTTTGTAGTAATTTTTATTTAGTTTTGCTATAGAAAAGTGTTTAACTTTTTTTTTTTTTTCTTTTTGCCGAGGAGGGCTCACCCTGAGCTAACGTGTTGCCAATCTTCCTCTTTTTATATGTGAGCCACCACCACAACATGACCACTGACAGATGAGTGGTGTAGGTCCGTGCCCAGGAACTGAACCCGGGCTGCCAAAGCAGAGTGCACTGAACTTAACTACTAGGCCACTGGGGCTGGCCAAAAAAGTGTTTAACTTTTTGAAGTCACATTTACCTGATGTTTCCTTTATACTTCTCCTGTTTCATGTTTTGTTCAAAAAGTACTTTGGAATCGAAGATTTTTTTAGTCAAAAATTTTTTTTTTATTTTTTTGTGAGGAAAATCAGCTCTGAGCTAACATCTGATGCCAATCCTCCACTCTTTTTGCTGAGGAAGATTGGCCCTGGGCTAATATCCATGCCCATCTTCCTTTACTTTATATGGGACGCTGCCATAGCATGGCTTGACAAGCCGTGCCTCAGTGCGCACCTGGGATCCGAACCTGCGAACCCTCGGGCCCCCAAAGCAGAGCGCGCACACTTAAGCGGTACGCCACAGGGCCGGCCCCCCAAAATTTTTTTAATTTAACAAATCTTTAATCAATTTAAAGTTTGTTCTATAGGAAAAGTAATCAACCTACATTTCTGTAACTATTTGAAATCTGTCACTCTCAGATTATAAAGGTAACCAATAGAGAGCAGGAGAACCAGCCACAGAACATAGCATTGTAAGAAGACCCATCATAAAAGCAAAACATGATAGTCAGGGATAGAGAGAAAATATTCTGATAGTAGTGATACCAGCTCAACACAAGTTTGGCAGAAGGGAAGCCATACTGTAGGGAGGAAGCCATATTGTAACTATGGATAACCTCTACGTAGCTAACCCAGATGGACATACTCTGGCTTGCACATAGGATAGATAATAAACAAATGAAATATAAAGAAAATTGCATGCATCATGATTTATGACCCCTGCTTAGCCATATACCACCCAGCTGCAATGAGACAATAACTTTGTTCTTTTGAGTTCCTTAAAAATGTAACGACCCCCAACAGAAATTCTATGCTGTCATCCATCATCAATGACAGCTGAAAAGGTCTGGTGTGGCGACCCCCAGTCTACAGCACCAGATGGTCAACATTCCTGACTCCCTTCTCTATAGCCCACTGGCCCTATATAACTGCTTCAAGATTCTGTATATGCCTTAAGATGGTTCTTTGAGATGTTATGCCACCATCTTCCAATTAGCTAGCTCACCGCTTTAATAAAAGTCCTTTCTCTACCACTGTCTTGCCTCTTTGACAGATCGGCTTTTGTCTTGCTGCAAGCAGATCGTGCCCTTTGTGCAGTAACAGCAGCACTTAGCACTGTCATTTTCCATGAACTCCATGAGTTCAAAGTGCTGGAAAAATAGGCTGGGGGTGGGTAGAGATGGAGGGAATTTAATCCAGCAGAGTTGCTCTAGATGAATGCCTACTAGACAGTGAAAATTGGTGAAAGATATATACAAATCAACTTGAACAGCAGCTGTAGATTAGCTGATCCACTATCACCCAATTCAATAGTGAGGCGAGTTAAAAGAAAGCCACAAACCCTAAATGTTGATATATACTGGGTTTAGATTGTTTTATCCTTGTTTGAGGATGTTTAAAATATATGGCAGTATGTGAGTTTGCTAGAGCAGTATAATGAGTATGAAAACCTTTGTTGTGTTATTCTCTATCCTTTTCCCTATGTTTGAAATATTTCCTAAACCAAAGATTTAAAATGGTGTGTGAAAAAAGAACATACCAAGGACTAATATAAATGTATTTATTTAGCTAGTTTCACGATGATGAGGGCCCTAAATTGCAACAACAACAAAGATGACTCAGCAAAATAAACCCAAAGGAAAATATCAATTAATGTCTAAATAAAAATTTAAGACTTTTACATGCAAAGATTATTGCAAAAAATTTAAAGACAACAAATTCCAATTAGCAATTAACTGTTATTAGTAGCAGTATAGTTGTTGTTGTTAATGGGTTCCTCTCTGTAATCGATTAATATCTCTTACAAAGCAATAAGAAAAATATAAATTCTACAATAGAAAATGGGAAAGGACATAAATGGCTGATTTTCAAATAAAAAAATAAAATTAGCCAATTAATAAAAAATCAATGATTAATTAATAATCAAAATAATGAAAACTGAATATTTACTGAGAATCGACCAAGATGGCAACATGGGAGGCTCCTGAGCTCCCTTCTCCCCAAGCACACCAAACGTACAGCTACATATAGAACAGTTCCCTCTGATCCCTCAACTAGATCCAGAAACTAGCTGAGCGACTCCTACACATCGGAGGAATAAGAAAATATCCACATCTAAACAGGTAGGAAACGCTGAGACACACTCTCTCCATAAACTCCACCCCCATCACGGTGCCAAACAATCAGGAAGGAGCCCCCAACTCCTAGCTTCTCCCTGAAGAGTGAAGGGTTTAGACCCCACATCTATCATCCCAATTTTAAGACTCCCACCAGAGGGAAGGGCTCCCAAAACACATACCTCTGAAAGCCAATGGGCTTGTACCCACAAGACAATAGCAAACAAAGAAGCAATTCTTAACGGGGTACAGAACTCACCACAGTTAATTCCCAATGGCTCTGCACAGACGGAGCAGGCAAAATCACCCATCTCCCAGCCTATCTATGAAAGAAGTTTATCTGCATACTTTAAAAGCTGCTGCCTGAGGGCCAGCCTTCTAATTTAGCAGGCTCTAGGGGCTGGCTGTGATTCTCCCCTAGAAATCAGGGAAGCCAGTGGATAACACTTCCGCCTTCTCCCTCTGCCCACTCCAAGTCGCCAGTATAAATAAATATATTTCATTACATAACACTAAAAATTGAGGTGAATTCCTTTTTTAAATTATTGTGAATATCACTTCAAAATACAAATTATGTATCCTGAAACTTTTGGTCATTCTATTATCAGATTTCACTATTAAAAATAAAATATGAATTTTAAAAATCTTTGAGTATAAGTCTGATTCCAATCAGTGTTTGATTAAAACTAATATATTTATAAACAATACATTGTCTTTAGAGATGAGGTTTTCAAAACATTTCTAAAGCCTTCATTTTGGCAAACCAATGTGATTTTTTTTTCAAAATGAAAAGAAAGTGCCTAATTTTTAATACTCGTAGTATTTCCATTACTCCTCTATTCCTCTCCTTCTCCCTTCCAAGAGTTAGTAAAAACAAGTGCCTTTGCCTTTCCCTTTTTCCAAGCAACATATTTAATCTAATATTACAAAACATATTACACTCTGAAAAGCTTTTAAGCCAAACAATATAATATTATCCAAGATCTATGGAAATTTGATTTGAGGCAAATTAAATAATGTTTTCATACTAATCATTTTTAATGTATACCATTAAAACCTAGACAATACAAATTAAAGCTGATATACAATGCCACTTGAAAGTGCAGGAAAGCTCTAATCAAATAGCACAATGTGACATTCTTAAATATTACCTGCAATGTTGCTGAAAAATCTAATAATTAATACACTATATTTCCTGCTCTTGATTTTATGAAGGTGCTTTATTCTCTAAGTATGAAAAATTGTCTCTGCTTTGATTTTTTTCAAATCAATAAAGTTAATAAAGACATTTACTTCTCAGTATCTGCATTTCATTATCATTTCTGCATTTTCAGCACTCATCTAGTTTAAATAGTGTTGTCACATTAATCAGTGATTACATCATCATTTAATAATGTTCCTAAGCATCAAAAAATACTCACAGTATAATTATACAGTGTGTTTTTTTAATATATGAAACACAGAAGAAAATCAAATTACATTTTAGATGAGCAGGGAAGTGCAAGTATGAATTGGAATCAAAATACATGCTCCTTATTCTCTCTAAGTTTAAAACATTAATTTGAACAGATTAAGTCAAATTACTTCTTAGGGACATTAAACAAACCTAGGATGAACAAATGAGGGTCTCACTTTGTGGACTAATGGATTAGTTTTCCAATGCTGTGTAACAAATTGACACAAACTTAGTGACTTAAAACAATGCCTATTTATTATCTCACAGTTCTGTACATTAGAAATCTAGGGTGGGCATGGCTGGGTTCTATTCTCGGTTATCACAAGACCAAAATCAAGTTGTCAGCTGGGCTGGGCTCTTAACCAGGAAGCTCAGAAGAATCTACTACCAAGCTAATTCAGGTTGTTGGCAAAATCCAACGCCTTGCAGTTGTAGGTCTGAAGTCCTTGTTTCCATGCTGGCTATTATCTGGGGGCTCTCTCTGCTCCTAGAGACTGTCCACATTCCTTTTCACGTGGCTGTCTCCATCTTCAAAGCAGCAACAACCTAGTCAGTCCTTCTCACAATTCTAATTTATCTGGCTTCTCCTTCAACCCCTAGTTGGAGAAAGTTCTCCACTCTTAAGGTCTCATGTGATTACACTGGGCCCACCTAGATAATCCAGAATAATCTCTCTATTTGAGAGTCAACTGTGCCATATATCATAATTTAATCATAGGAGTGATCATTCATCATGTTCACAAATTCCAGGGATGAGGATGCAACATCTTTGGGAGACATCTTAAAAATTCTGCCTACCACAACTAACAAATCAAATTTCATTATGGAAGGAAGATTGTTTATAAAATGAGAACAACCATTGTCTATTAACAGTTAATGTATCTTGAGAGCCAGAGGGACTAATATTCAATAAGTGAGCCAAAAACATCTTTATAAATTGAAACTTAATAATGGGTTTATATGTATTAACTTAATGTCCTGATAGTATTTAATTTTGTATTTCAAGTAGCTGGGTATTCATTGAAAATCTGTTATCATATAAAGTTATACTGTTGCCATTCTTACAATTATAGACAAAAAGATATTTTAAAGTAGAAAAATATTATTGTTGATTAATGGTCAGGAAAAACTGTAGAGCACCTAGAATCCTGCTTTCCGTTTTGTCCTAAGTATAGAGGCAGTAATGATAGATATTGATGTTCCAGGGTGCTGGGGGAATATGACTACAAAATCCACAAAATTACTCTTATATTAAAATAAGAAGAAGATCACTTCTATGGTGTTCTTTGATTCTGGCATTATTTCCTCTAAGTAACAAATGAAATAGATATCTTTTATTTCTTTGATATGAGTTTTTGTTACTTTTTAAGTTAATATTCTCTTATGATAAGGGTAATATGTTATTAAGGAAAATAATTTATACTTGCATGTTACTCCTTCCCTCTAGGTTTAATGTCCTTCTTAATGAAGTACATTGTTTAATACTTCCTTCGGAAAGGATCTGTTAGGATAAATTCTGTATTTTTGAAAAATGTATTGGTCTTCTCAGTTCTCTGAGGATGTTATCCCATGGTCTTCTGGCTTATTTTTGGTACTCAAAATTATGCTGTTGGGCTAATTATCCTTCTTTGGTACATGTGACATGGACTATAGATTGATTCATTAACTTTTTTTTCAACTTCCTTCTGCTCTTTTGTACTTTGGAGACCACAAGCTGAAAACTGTATTTCCTGGACACTCACAGCTAGCAATCCAAATATGATTTGTTTTTGCCATTCAAATGCATTTGTTTAAGCTTCAATCTGGAACTGAGTTATGTGAAAGGAGAGGTAGGGCATGAGGAATTCTTAGCTAGGGAGAATTTTTAGAGGCAGTGTGACTTAAATTGACAGTTGCAGCAAGGCAAAACAGCTTGAGCATGTGGCTTCCTGATCAAGCAGCAGTAGCTAGTTCTGGGGCCAACAACCTCCCATTTAGGCAGGTAAATTCCTAATTGTGCAGGAGTGGCAGTTTACATGGTAGCCTAGTACTGAGGTATCGTTTTGGATGCATTCCTGGAAGTGCAGTCTAGAATCTGTTTATTGGTCCTCTTAACATTGATACAAGCCAGTAATATACTGTAATAAAACTGTTTCTGTTTAAATTATCTAGAGTGTATTATTTTCTCTACAACTGTATGTAATCTTTTGTCTTTCTCTGCTTTTTTAGATAATCTTTTCTTTGGTATTCTGCTGTCTCACTATGATGTATCTAGGGATGTATTTATTTTTTATTTATCCTTGTTGGAACTTGATTCAGCTCCGTGAATCTGAGAACACACATTTCACTTATATTGGAAAAATGTCAGCCATAACCTCTTCAGAAATTCTTTCTCCCAGATTCTCTCAATAACTCTTTGTGGAATTCCTACTAGATGTATTCTGTTAATTCTCATTCTTTTCTCCTAATCTCCCTACTACATTTTCCAAATCGTTATCTCTTTAGTATTTTGGGCAATTTCTTCAGATCTGTCTTTCAGTACACCAATTCTCTCCTCAGCTGTTTATTTTATCGGTTTTAGCTATTATTCTACTACATGTAACAGAAGCCCTATTACAGTGTTGATGAAATAGGAATTTATTTTAATCACATACCATGACAACTGCAAGTTGGCAGCCCAGGGCTGCCACAGCAGCTTTACAACAGTATCAATGCGCAAGCTTTTCCTGTCTTCTACTCTGCCAACTTTAACATGTGGCTCATTCTCATGATTGCCTTATGATAGCAAAATGGATCCTTCACCTCATTCCTCCTGTTTGCTTTTCAGGCAATGAATAAAAATGACAAAGAGAAAGGGAATCATCAATAGCTCTTTGGCCAGAATAGCACACGGTTTATCCATAGCTGTAGAGACGCTGAAAATGTACTTTTTTTTTTTAATGGTCATATTGTCCACCCAAACAAAACCAGAGATTCTGATAAAAAGTAAGAAAGGGAGAATGGATATTGAAAGCAACTGGAAGCTCCTGCCACATACATCTACTGAGCTTTTTTAAAAATTATCTTAATTACCACATATTTTTATTCTCATCTTACTTGATTTCTTTTCTGTCTGCCTGTTCTTTTTTCATAGTGTCTTATCTTATATTTGAGTTCCTTCATTTATGCCTTTAACCATTTAAAAATAATTTTTATAGCTTTTATATGATGTTTCTATTATTGAAGTTCACAGGTGCCTATCCCTGCAATCTGTTGTGCCATTTAAATCACATTTATGGCAGATTACTCCCTCATTGATATTGTAATTGTGGACTTTGAGTTTATCTTTGACAAAGGTTTATCTATGGAAAGCTTGGTCATCAGGCCTAATACCATGTCCCTTCAGGGTAATTTTATATTTTTCTCACGAGAACTCGACTGCAGGGACAATTTTTATATTGATTTCCTAGCATAGGGATTCCCAGACGTCGGGAGTAGTTAAATTAAGATCACAAATCTGTGTTAGGCAAAGGATTGTGGTTAGAACTCTCAGGAAAGTTATTTTTAATTTGTCAAGCTCAGATGCCAACAAAAAGATTTCTTATCAAATTCTTGTGTTAGCTGGTGAATTTTTCTGGTCTGCTCTTTAATGGAGGGTATATTCCTTTCAATTTTCTGGCTTTGTGCTGTCTTATTTCCAACTCCTCACCTCATACAGCTCCAAGGCCACATCTTTATTGTCTTCATAGTGGGTAAAATGCATCTACTAGGTCTTCACTTACAACTCCTCTGCCCTCCGGAAAATCCAGGATATACATAGTCCTAGACCGTGTGCTTACCAAAACAGTTTTTATTAATTGCCTTATTGCTTCTTAGTCATGATACATATCCTTACGTACTTAAAAGGTCATCTTTAAGATGTTTGTTATAATTTACCAAACACTTCAAAGCTTTTGTTATAAGAGACTTTCAAGTTATCTAATCTGACATTATGCCAGAACTAGAAATCCTTTGACATAGTTTTCAACATTAATCAGTTTTGTGGTTTTGTATCTTGATCATGTGATTATACGAAAAATGTGCCTACAGTCCGCAGATCTTACAGCCAGGAATCAAGACAGTTTGAAGAGTTCATGAGGTATTCTGCTTTTTTGTTTGTTGATGAGTTTAATTGTTAAAAGTGTTACCAAATCCCTAACACTCTCAGTTTATAAACAAAATATCTTAATACTAGTTTCAAAAAATTAACAAATAGTAAATTAGGATAGAATGAATAAATATATTCTATATTATTAAATTAGTTTGAAATTTTAGAACTAAAATTAGTTCTAAAATGCCCTTATGGTCATCTTCATTTATTAATGAAAAAAACTAAGAAACAGTGGGCTAAGTTACTTGTTCTACTCAGAACTAGACTGTGAGTTGTGGGAGCCCAGGTAGCCTAATTATCTAGTGACCCAAGAAGGAAAATATTGTGATGCATTTTTTTAATAGATAAGCTTTTGATATTTTTAAGGCATTTAGAATTTTTTTAAATATTTATTTAGACTAGGGATTGAACACAGTATACGAGATGAATGGAAGAGGCAACCCCTGATTAGCAGGGTTTGGCTTTCTTTTTCATCAAGAATGTCTTATCTGTGGCCCTAAATTTGCAAAACTCCATTCAGCAGCCAAACTCCTTTAGTAACCAGCCTCTGCAACTTTAGAAAGCAATTTTGTCATCACCTACTATTACTCAAGCATAACCCTTAGAAGTATTGACCTGCCCTCTAACACCAAAAAGCTAATTAACCAGCATTCAGTAATTTCCTCAGAGGATTTCAGATAAACATAATTTTAAGTTTCTTTTCATATGTAATAATGATTTAAGGCCCTCAGATATTTATCTCCAAGTTGTAAGCCAACTGTCCCACAAATAGCGTGACTTTGCTTTGCATCACTGCTAATCAGGGGCAGGTCAGGACAAGAGCCCAGATCTGCTTGCAGTTCAGTGTCCTGTGTTACAGCTTCCTCAATCATTTAAAAATCTGCTCAGACATTTCTTTTAACCAGCATACAATAATTTCTCCTCATGTGCTAACTTGTATCATCATAGTAATCTGATTTATTATACCATCAAATATAAGATCTTCTGCCGCATGTTCTCTTAAGATCATCATGTCCCATCTTCAAGGATTAAAATGACTGTCCCTAGAAAACTGACTATTATGTATGTTCTTGATTAAATATTCACAACTTAAGGGATATCTAAGTAAAAAGGCAGGGACAGGAAAAAAGAAAACTCTTTTCTACCCATTTTCAAGTAAGTGGGGCTCATTTCTCATTAAAAGGAGAAAAAGGAGAACATGTTCAATTTAAAGCATTTTTATTTATTCTGAGATATACTAAACCAACCCTATCTACAAAATGAGTATGTGAGCTCAGTCTACATCTCTACAACTAAAAAAAAAGAAGAGAAAATAATAATCAAAACTCTAGCTAATAAATGCCTCCCCTACTCAAACACACACACACACAGACACATCCACACAAAGCAGAAGAAAACTATAACAAAAAACTCCAAATTAAATTAAATTTCCTCAATAAAGCTTTTGGAAATAAAAATTATTGAATCCAATTTGAAAATTAAGAACAGAAGTTAATGAAAGATAAAAGAAATAAAATAAAAGTTGATTTTACTTAGGAAAAATAGAAAGAAAAAGCCACAACCATATAAGAAATAAAAACTAAGTTATAAGGTAACCAGGGCAGGGAAGAAGAGTTCACATGAAAACTTCCTAAGTGTTGAAGGAAATCAGGTAATACTGTTACCTATGAGAAAGCTACACGAAGATGGGTTTCACTCACCCAAAATATGACAGGTAAAACTTTAACAAAATGACTTATAAACATATTTTGTATATGCAATAATAGATGTAGGACTAAAACAAAGTAGAAATGATGCCACTGAATAATGGCAGGAGGAGGGAGAGGGACAAGAAAAACTAGAAAAAGCTCATTGATTGCTATACAGCTTATAGATGGTAGTTAAAGGATACCACTAAAAACTGCAAATCAGACAGTAAAAGGATAAATAAGAAAATGGGACTAAGGGAATTTTTGAAAGGTGTAAGTACAAAAAATAACAACTGCAACAAAGACATAAATATTTCTAAAACACAATGTTGAGAAAAAATACAGTAAATATAACATAATATATAGTAATTATAACAAAATATGATGGAGTAAAGACTACATATATTACTCATAGCAATAAATATGAATGGACTTAATTCACTTATTAAAATGAAATGATTTTCAAATTGGGTAACAAAACAACCACCAACCAACAACTACTTGCTTTGTACAAGAGACAAACATAAAACAAAGTAATTCAAAAAGTCTAAAAAAATAAGGGAGGGGCTGGCCCGGTGGTGCAGTGGTTAAGTTTGCACGCTCCACTTCAGGAGCCCAGGTTTTGCGGATGCAGACCTACGTACCACTTATCAAGCCATGCTGTGGCAGGTGCCCCACATAAAATAGAGATGGGCACAGATGTTAGTTTATGGCCAATCTTCCTCAGCAAAAAGAGGAGGATTGGCAACAGATGTTAGCGCAGGGCTAATCTTCCTCACCAAAAAAATAAAAAAAAATAATGGAATGGGCAAAGACAAAGGTATACCAGGCCAATGTAAATAATAAAAGAAGAAGAGTTATGATCATACGATCAGATAAATTAGGATTCAAGTCAAATGCATTAATTGTAATAAAGAACAATTTCAATGCTAAAAGATAAAATTCACTTTGAAGATATGAAAGTCGTAACTACTATGCACCAAATTAAACATCAACAACAATTATAAAACAAAAACTACAGGTGATATGAGAATAATAGAGGGAAGTACACTAATTATAAGAGGAAATATAAAAACACCACGGTCAGTTCAAGACAGTCAAACCTGTTGACTAATGGATTCCTGTTTTATTCTGCGGGTTACAACTCGTAACTGTCATTATTTATTTTGATGCTCAAATTATCCCAGATTTAGCCAATGGGAGCACCTTCAAGCTCGGTCTTGTGTCCTTTTAACGTGTTCTAATCATTTTCTTAGTGTGGATTAATTTTTAACACAGCAAGATATTCCTGCCCCTGCCTTGGAATCAGCCATTTCTCTAGGATCTCTGGAACCCTTAATTGAGGAATCGTTTTCAGAAAGCAAGATCTGAGAACTAAGTACACTCATTGCTACTAGGATCCTTTCAGCAAACAAAGCTAGGGGAAAAAATACACATATACATACACAAATACCTTCATGTGTATATCTATATCCATATATATTTCTAAATATACAAAAGTGATGGGTTCATAATGATACCTCCAATTCCAACCTAATTCTACATTGTACATTCTGGTCTTCCTCCTTTCCATACTTCTAACTCCCTTTTCCAACAGTGAAAAACATAGTTCTCATCATTCTCAATATATTTACTCATTCATTTACTCCTAGACTACACAGAAAGTAGTTTTAAAATTGCTAACTTAAATCACTGGAAAAACCAGAGCTACTAAATACAAGTCAGCATTTGTTTATAGCTCATTTTGCCTTTAGTCTGAAAGCATCGTATTCAAAATTTACTTGGATTACTACTAATAATATTTTTTTTAAATTGTTGGGAAATTACAACAACAAAAAGCACTATTGAACATGTGAGATTTCTCTCATATGTGTTTTCTCTTTTTAAGGAGTAATGTTACACAATTCTACAAAGATATCATACCATATAGAAGGAAGAGTATGTCATGTCATGCCTTTTCTTTCATTTCAAACTGCTCAAAAATATCCTACTACCAAGATTGCTATATCCTTATACCCAATTTATTTTCCCAGGGACAAAAACAGAAATAAAATTGTTCTACTTTAGCAACCTTACATGTTTGAGATAGAGATATTTTTATCTCTTGCAAAACTAAAATTCCAGTTGGCAACTTAACACATTAATTCTATTACACACATTGAACCTTTGAATCTAGAAATAGTCCTGAGCTCTACTAAGTTCACAGTACCTTTGAAAGTTTCTATTGCTAGAGCATGTCAAGAAAATTGAGAGAGAAAAAAAAAAAAAGTAACAGTATTTTTCCTAAATTGTTTTTCTCTAATTCTATAATTATTATAAAATAATGGATAATCAGAAACGTAGATAATAAAAGAGAAGCTTAGACATTAAAATAATCACCTCTTTTGCAGTGAAGAATTTTACATCAAAAACAGTAAAAGTGGGGGGGCGGCCTGGTGGCACAAGCGGTTAAGTCCCGCGTGCTCTGCTGCGGCAGCCCGGGGTTCGCCGGTTCAGATCCCGGGCGCGCACCGACGCACTGTTTGTCGAGCCAGGCTGTGGCAGCGTCCCATATAAAGTAGAGGAAGATGGGCATGGATGTTAGCTCAGGGCCAGTCTTCCTCAGGAAAAAAAAAAAAAGAAAGAGGAGGATTGGCAGCAGATGTTAGCTCAGGGCTGATCTTCCTCACAAAAAAAAAAAACAGTAAAAGTAGATATCAAAAGTAAACTCTATTCTCTCATCAATGAAAATAAAGAGATCATTTTAAAACTTGGAATATGTGAAATGAAAATTAGTTATTTAAAACTCCATTGGAAACACTTTAGGGAACCCATTATTCCCTGGGGTTACCAATTCATGCCACAATCATCTTAATGACTTATTTTTGTTTGTCATTAATGTGTTTTTCTCTGTAATTTTACGACCTATATCAATTTGTCTTATTTACCTATGTAATTTTTTTTGCAACTTTGTTAACGTCTACTTGACATACAGTAAAGTTCACATATTTAAAGTGTACAATTTGATAAGTTTTGGAATGTCACATGCATAAAGCAATCAAGATAATAAACTTTTTTTCACCCAAAAGTTTCCTTATGTAACCTTTTATAAGCCATTCCACCTTCCCCCGACAACCACATGTAAACACTGATCTGCTTTCTATAACTATACATTAGTTTCCTTCCTCTAGTTTTATATAAATGAAATCATATATAATATTTTGTTTCTAGCTTCCTTCACTCAACATAATGATTTTGAGATTCACCATGTTCTTGAGTATATCCATATTTCATTTATTTTAATTGCTGAGTAGTATTCCATTGAATGGATACATTAGTCTATTGATTATTCACTAGTTGATAAACATTTGAGTTGTTTCCAGTTTTTGGTTAATAATAGTTTTGGTTAATAACACTGCCACAAACATTCATATACATGCCTCTCATTTCTCTTGAATAAATATCTACAAGTAGAATGTCTAGGTCAACAGCAGGTGAATTTGTAACTTTTGGACTTTTGAAGAAACTGCCAAACTGCTTTCCAAAGTGGTTGTATATGATTATCTCTTTACATATTTATTCATATTGCAACTACATCAATCTTTATATATATTTTTCTCTGAAGGCCAAAAACCTCTGAAATACTAGGCTAAGAAAAAATATCAGAGCCTAATAACTTTTAAGAAAAAAAAGAAAAAATTGGGGATTCATCATGACCTTAAATTACAGGTAGAACGTACATATGAATGGAAAAAGGAATTGTTCCAGAAAGTATTTAAAAAATTACGTTCCTTGGAACTTTTTTTAAAGTCCTTAATTCTACTTTTGGCTAAGTTCTTCCAGAGGAAAGATCATAGTTATCTTTGTATCCCAAATGCCATCACAGTGACTGGAACACAGCAAGGTCATAATAGGGTTTTATTAGAATCAGCATCATGACCTTTGATGAGCTAATACAGGAGATAAATAGACAGAAAGTATACTAGTATGTAAGATATTAAGAATTTATAAGGTAAAACATGCTATGCCACAATTGGGATCTAATTTCTCTTACTGTTATTGCCCAGCATTAAGTCTTCAGTTCAACATCGTCTTTTTTTCATTTCACAGTCTTGTAAATATACAATCAAATATTATTAAAACATTTGAGATGCAGTATATTAAAAGATAGTGACAACTGAAAAAATAAATAAAACAAGGACACTTTGAGATACAACCTTACAAACAAGATAAAGAGGGAAATTACACAGGAATGAAAGTAAAATGTTAACGTCATTAAAAATTTAGCCAGTATACAGTTCATCTATTTCACGGTGGCAAGCCATCAAAACAATTATGATTCTGTGAATGTAATCTAATCTCAGCCGAATGCTAAAAAGTCTGTTTCCCAATTAGCACATTAGTGAGACTTGCCTAATTAAATCAATTGAGTACCAGTAGAATAAAAGCCCCCTACATGGGACTCATATGAAGAAACAGATGTAACCGTGTATTTACAATGCACATTAGGAAAGTGTTCGCAAATGTTTAACGTGATTTTTTTTTCTTTATATACAGCAAATCAAAGGTCTAGGAAAGGTCCTAAACCCTAGTGAAATGCTCAAATGTGCAAATTCAGATTTTAAAAATCTACTCTGTTAATGCTTCTTTTATAATTAAGCAATGATGTCTTAAAAGCATATTTCTAGAACTGGATATGGGACCCTAAAAATGGGTTAAATTAATTTTCTATATATAAGTGCCACATTAGAAGGTAATTAGAAAGTCCTCCGAGATAGTTATCATTGAAGTACATTCTGCTTCCTTTGTTTTCTACTGTTTAGGGAACTGTTTTACTTTTCTTTGAACATCTTTTCCATACTAATCACTTCACACATTTAAAAGTTAAGGATATCTTTCTGAATGTAAGTTTTAAAATATTTTTTTTAAAAACTGTTTTGAAAGTTTTTAAGGGAAGATAATAGAATGCATAAAATCTCATTTTTCATTTTAATTACTATTTAAATAATATTTCATAAAAGCTTGAATTTTATATAGATGAGAATTATGAACGTATTTACTTTCTGCAAAGAAACTCCTGTGTGCTCTTAGTCTGGTAATAAGCAAGAGAGAACAGAAAAATCGTGGACTAGGACACAGTGGCATTTAAATAAAATGCTTTCATAAAAGATCTTTGGATTTTGTGGCATCAGATTCACTGAGAGCCTGTATTTCTGTAGATATAGTTAAAAAGAGGGGGGAAAAAAGCAGAGATGGCAAAAGAGCAACTACTAAAGACAGAGAAAGTATGCCCAAATAGGAAACAGCACAGATAAAAGATGACTGTCTTCATACATCAGCAAAAATGGCAAGATCTATTTCATTTGGAAGCAGCATAGTATACAAAATAAAGCCTTGAGAAGAGAATAAGAATTCCTGATTTCCAGTTCAGAGTTTGTTACAATATAACCGAAACATAAGGGAAGTCCAAAACTCAAATATTCCTACAGCAAAAACGACCTTGGTAGTTGAGAAGTTATGTGCCTTAAAAACTGATCATATATGAAGTAGGTAAGGAGTTCATGTCACTGGATACAGCGTTTATAAGAAACGCAAACTACTCACTTGAGCTAAAGTACAATATTGCTCTTTTCTGAATGTTTTGGCATTTTTTGCACACTGGAAAGAGGAGCCTTCAGGGAGAGAGGAGTATGCTCAAGTTGAGAAACACGGTGAATCTACAACACACTTAAGAATAAGCATGGAGTAAGCCCACCAAGACTTCTATTACCAGTTCAGAAGAACGCCAGCCATTTTTGTTAACATAATTTTAATATTTGACAGCTTAAAATGCCCTTTTTTTATTGCTAATATCTTCAACCTGTTTTCCTATAAGAATTACCCTTAATAAAGAAATGGTCTATTTACCAACTTGGAGGAAAAAAAGAAAAGCAAAACTGAAAAGAGTAGACTGAACTCAGGCATAAAGAAGGCCCAGGAAATAAGGGTGTAAAGAAAGAAATAAAAAAAATCTGAGTTCCAGTGCCCTGGGTCTGCTAAAATCCAGAAAGGAGAGCAAAGGAGGGGGATCAAGTCCAAGAAGAGGCCCTTCGTCTTAAAAATTAAAAGACAAAACCAAAGCTTTCCCTCTGACAGAGGTCATCTAAGCCAACCCTTTCCTTTTGCAAAAAAATCTCTTTGCACTATTTTCTATAAATCACCTAAACTTATTGCCCCTTAATTTTTTCATTTCTTTTTTTTTATTGAGGTAACATTGGTTTATGACATTATATAAATTCCAGGTGTACATCATTATATTTCAACTTCCGTATAGACTACATCATGTTCACCACCAAAAGTCTAGTTGCCATCTGTCACCATACAAATGTGCCCCTTTACCCCTTTCACCTTCCCCCAACCCCCTTCCCCTCTGGTAACCACCGATCTGTTCTCTGTATCTATGTGTTTGTTTATCTTCCACATATGAGTGAAGTCATACGGTAATTGTCATACACTAATTGTCTTTCTTATTTCTTCTCTGACTTATTTCGCTTAGTATAATACCCTCAAGGTCCATCTGTGTTGTCACAAATAGGAAGATTTCACCTTTTTATGGCTGAGTAGTATTCCATTGTATATATATATACCACATCTTCTTTACCCATTCATCCATAGATGGGTACTTAGGTTTTTCCAAGTCTTAGCTATTGTGAATAGTGCTACAATGAAAATAGGGGTGCATATATCCTTTAAAATTGTGTTTTCATGTCCTTTGGATAAATACCTAGAAGTGGAATAGCTGGATCCTATGGTATGCCTATTTTTAATTATTTGAGGAATCTCCATACTGTTTTCCATATAGTGGCTGCACCAATTTACATTCCCACCAGCAGTGTACGAGGGTTGTCTTTTCTCCACACTCTCTCCAACACATTATTTCTCGTCTTTTTAATAACAGCCATTCTGATAGGCATAAGGTGATAGCTCATTGTAGTTTTGATTTGCATTTCCCTGATAATTGGTGATGTTGAACATCTTTTCATGTGCCTGTTGGTCATATGTATATCTTCTTTGGAAAAATATCTGTTCATATCCTCTGCCCATTTTTTTTTTCTTTTTTGGTGGGGAAGATTGGCCCTGAGCTAACATCTGTTGCCAATCTGCCTCTTTTTCCTGAGGAAGATTGGCCCTGAGCTAACATCCATGCCCATCATCCTCCATTTTGTATGTGGAACGCTGCCACAGCATGGCTTGAAGAGCGGTGCCTTGGTCTGCACCTTGGATTCGAACCTGCAAACCCTGGCCACCAAAGCGCAGAGTGCGAACTTAACCACTACACCACCAGGCCGGCCTCTCTGCCCATTTTTTAATCGGGTTGTTTGTTTTTTTTGTTGTTGAGGTGTATGAATTCTTTATATATTTTGTATATAAACCCCTTATGGGATATATGATTTGCAAATATCTTTTCCCAGTTGAGAAGTTGTCTTCGTTTTGTTGATGATTTCTTTTGCTGTGAAGAAGCTTTTTAGTTTGATGTAGTCCCATTATTTATTTTTTCTTTTGTTTCCCCTGCCCGAGGAGACATAGTCAAAGAGATGCTGCTAAGACTGATGTCAAAGAGCATCCTGCCTATGTTTTCTAATGGGAGTTTTATGGTTTCAGGTCTTACATTCAAGTCTTTAATCCATTTTGAGTTAATTTTTGTGTATGGTGTAGGATAATGGTCTACTCTCATTCTTTTGCATGTGGCTGTCCAGTTTTCCCAGCACCATTCATTGAAGAGACTTTCCTTTCTCCATTGTATGTTCTTGGCTCCTTTGTCAAAAATCTGCAGTCCATAGATGTGTGGGTTTATTTCTGGGCTCTCAATTCTGTCCCATTGATCTGTGTGTCTGTTTTTCTGCCAGTACCATGCTATTTTGATTACTATAGCTTTACAGTATACTTCGAAATCAGGGAGTGTGATACCTCCAGCTTTGTTCTTTTTTCTCAGGATTGTCTTGGCAATTCAGAGTCTTTCATTGTTCCATACACATTTTAGGATTTTTTGTTCTATTTCCTTGAAAAATGTTGTTGGGATTTCGATAGGGATTGCACTGAATCTGAAGATTGCTTTAGGTAATATGGACATTTTAACTACGTTACTTCTTCCAATCTATGAGCATGGAGTGTCGTTCCATTTCTTTGTGTCGTCTTCAATTTCTTTCAATGTCATAGTTTTCATTGTACAATAAGGTTGATTTTAAAAAATTTAAAAAAAATGAAGAAAAGTATTCAAGGCAAAATGACAAAAATATGAAATAGTCAAAGATCAATGTGCATATATGAAGAAAACAACTAAACAAGTGGAACAGAATACACACTAGTACCTATAATTCAAAAAAACCTTCTTAGGAAAAAAAAATAATAAGATTTAAAACCACACATATAAAGGGCACAGGGGACCAGCCCCGTGGCCTAGTGGTTAAGTTCGGTGAGCTCCACTTCGGCAGCCCAGGTTTGGTTCCCAGGCACAGACCTACGCCACTCGTCAGTGGCCATGCTGTGGCAGTTACCCACACACAAAATAGAGGAAGCTTGGTACAGATGTTAGCTCAGGGTGAATCTTCGTCAGCAAATTAATTAATTAATTAAAGGGCACCGTACCTACCTGGGAAAATCTTCCCAGAGTGGATGCAATCCAAGTGTACTCAAGTAAAATTACTAAACTTTATAAAAAAGAAACCAATATCTTAGGCATCCAGGCAAAAAGACCAAATGACTTAAAAGAGAATTAAAAAAAGACTTTTAGCAGACTTTTCAACAGCGAGGCTTTATGCCAATAGAAAAGAATAACATATTTAAGACAGTCAAGGCAAGAACTTGTGAGCCAAAGATTTTAAATGCAGCCAAAGCAATTTTCAAGTATAAAGGTAACAGAAAATTTGTTATCAACATGTAAAAACTCAGAGCATAATGCCCCCATGAGCATTTTCTGATGAATCTACTAAAGAATGAGCTTCAAAAGGCCAAAATGAATGGAGAGACATTGACATATGGACAGATGGAGACTTGTAAATATATATTCCTGGAAGAACTAAGACTAAAGGATAATTTTAGGGGAAAGACTATATCTCCTTCATTCTCCACATCCAACTACTCAATAAGTCTTATTAATCTAATTCTTGAGTCTAATTACTTTTCTCCTCCTCCATTGCCACTAATTTGGTTTAGGTCACAAATCATCTTTTTTTGGATTAGAGCAATGACCTCTTGTGGTAGGCAGAATGGTTCCCCAAAGATAATCCTGATCTAATCCCTAAAATGTTTGAATATGTTACATTTCATAGCAAAAGAGACTTTGCAGATTTAATTAAAGTTATAGACCTTAAAATAGGGAGATTATCCTGGATTATTGGATGGGCTAATTTCATCACATGAACTCTTAAAAGCAGAGAGCTTTCTCCCAGTGGTGTCCGAAGTCAAAGAGATGTGAAATGTGAGAAGGATTTGACATGGTACTGCTGATTTAAAGATGGAGTAGGTCACATGAGAAGGAGTGCAGCTGGTCTTAAGTAGACAAGAGAGGCTCTCCTGGCTGACAGCCAGCAAGGAAATAGGGACTTCACCCTGCACCTGCAAGGAACTGAATTCTGTCAATAGCCTGAATGAGTCTGGAAACAGATTCTCCCTCAGCATCTCAAAAAGAAACATGGCTCTGCCAACAGCTTGATTTGGCCTTAGGAGACCCTAAGCAAAGAACCAGCTGAGCTACGCTGCACCAGGACTTCTGAATCACGGAAACAGTGCGATAATAAATGGGTGGTTTTGTTAGCTGCTAAATTTGTGGTAATTTGTTATAGCAGTTTTAGAAACTAATACATTTCCTTATTGGTCATGTCGATTCCTGTGTATCCCACTCCAACTCATTTTCTACTTGACTCCCAGAGTAATTTCTCTAAAACATGAATCTATTTTTGTCATTCCTCTGCTTAAAACCACCCTTAAAACTCATTGCCTTCTAAATAAAGTTCTAACTCCAGTATATGGTCATACAAGACCCTTGTTTGACAAAGTATCTGTTTACTCTCCCAGCCTATTCACTCACTATAATCTCCTCACGCTCTCTGCTCTAAACATTCTGAATTATTTTTGTTTCCAAAAATTGCAATGCAAAAGAGCCTTTGTACATGCTAAACACTGCATGGAAGACCCTCCTTTCCATTTAGCTCACTCAGCCTTCAAGATTCGGATTAAATAGTACTGAATCTGACCTCTCAGACTGGGTTAAGTAGTCTGCCTATGTTTACTGCAATCAGAAGGCCTATCATTATCTATTGCAAAAGTGCCTATGTTTTTCAATTTCCCCCACTAACCTGCAAGATACAAGATAGGAGATTTGGTGTTTGATTATTCAAAGTAGTTCAAGCAATGCTTGCCACAAAAAAAAAAAAAAATTAATTGGAAGGTACAATTTTAAAGAATCTATTAATTTGAAATACATTAGAAGACAAGAGGAAAGTTAAAGTAATAAGCAACTATTAAATGCAATCTTAACTTTTCTAGATTGGTGATATAATTTCTTCTGCCTTCATAATATTTAAGAATATTGTATTTTTAGTAATTTGAAATTACTTTGAATTTACTTTAAATTTGCATTTACCTCAAAATGTTTTCCCCTAGGAGTATCTCTGAAAAAAATATTTATCATTTTTTGGTTAGGCATCCTTTTCTAAGAACAAAATATCAAATTTGTGGTTTCATTCAGTTTTCTTAAAAGAGTAGTCTGTTTCTAGCTAAATTGTATTCCAAAGCCTCTCAACCCAGGAATTGTCACAGTGCTCCCAGTGAGTTACCATGGTAACTCCAAATGTTTCCCACCATGGCATAGATCAGGTCCATCATGACTGCCATGACAAGACCTCTGAGAGTGATTAATGGGTGAAGGCACTGTAAAAGGGTCTGTTAAAATGCTATTATCTCTGAAAACTAGAGGACAGTATAGAGTGTTACCATTCACAAGATTTGCCAACACTAAATTTTAAAAACATATTAATTATTTTTTAAAAGAGTAAAAAGCATACTAGCAAAAGATCAAGTCCTTATGATTCTCTTGGAAGCCAAGACTTGTCAGACACTGTGCCAATAAAAATTATTTGACCTTAAATAATATAAAGAAATCCAAAATAAGAATGCTAATAGTAGCTTAAAAGGCAAATAATATTTTATATAAAGATAAGAAAACAAATTAATATTACTGTCTTCATTGTATTCATGGAGATTAATGAATAAAAACATTGATATAAGCATATCTTCTTCATGGACTCATCACAAAAGGTGCAAGTCAAATCACTGAGCTCTGCCTTGAATCTCTCAGAACAACTATATACTAACATTCACTGAACTGATTATTCACTGAATTGGCAATAAGGCTACTAAACTGTTGGTCAGCAATTCTGATCTAATACACTCTCCCAGAGAACAGAGAAAACAAGGATACCCTCAAAGGAGAGAGAAATTTTACTGAAGGCCCATGCCAGTTTCTGATTCACATGAGGAATGTGATATAGATAATACCAGCCTATTAGCTGCTATCTGAATCTCTCTCGTTTCAGTACTCGTGAAGATAACAGCAGAATTCAAATACTAACTGCCACAACATCATGCTGATCTTCATTAAATTTGGCAAAAGGGTCCTCAGCACGGAAATATTAAACTACTCTCGAACCGTATAACTAAAAAGTTTCCTCTATTTATAGCCATTATGTTTGATTTTAACTTTTTAACACTGGCACTCACTATAAGTCTAGAAAATTAAAGTCAGCCAATGATTCTACTACAAAATATTTCTTTTCAAATGTTCATGCCTAAATGATAAAAAGATCCCTTAATAAAAATACTTGAACTTTACTTATTACATAAAACAAAAAACTAAATTATAGTCTCAAATCTTACAAATATAAACAATTTTCAAAGTACATTAATCACATAAACAAGTCTGTGTCAGCATGCCCACACCAGGCCACAACAATGGCCGCCGCCAGTGTCCCAGTTCCTGGAGAGGTCTCACCTCTCACTGCAATGCACTCAGAGCCTATGACAAAAGCCCTGTGCCCAGATACCCTGTTTCTGATCTCTAGTGGTTGTGGAATCTAGGAAAAGGCACAGAAATGCCAAGTCAGAGCAATAGCATTTGGGATTCAATGTACTCTCAGCTGTACACTGACTGCTTCCTCACCTACCATATGTACAGCAAGCATAATGAAGTCATTTTGCTGGCAGTGATTACAGAAGACAGTGACATTGAAGAAGAGGCTCTGTCCGAATTTGGGAGGCCTAATAAAAAAGAAAAGGAAAACAAAACTGAAGAAAGAGACTTCTATAGTATTAAAAACTTGGGAATGCTTGAGGGGTATCATCCATCCACCACTTTCATTTTGCAGATGGGAAAATAAGATGAAGAGAGAACATGTCCCCGCCTCTGAGAGAACAGCCTTAAAGAATGAGAAAGAGACCTTGGCTTGTAGACTCAGACCATTCCAAAAGATCTATAAGGTTGTTTTACTTCACTTGAACAGTATTTGTTTTCTCTTTACTTCAGCAGTTCACTTCCAGGTGGAGTTGAGCATGGATGATACAACATATGTGGGCCCCGAAGCCTGATCATGTTGTAACCATGTCATATGCCACTATGGTTGGACCAAGCTTACTCAAGATACTCACTCCAGGAGAAGACAAGTCCGGTTGGTTCTGAGATTTTATGGGGATAAGTAGGCATCATGCAGGGCTCTCGATATCTGAAAATGATTGACATTGCTGGTTCTCACATTGTCAGTAATCCATAGTGTGTTCTGCTTCTAGCACGTTCACCTTTAGAAAAACCAGAGAAACTTAGAAATTTTTTCTTCTCCTTCAGATTTCTTTAATTTAAATGTTTTGGAAAAATATTGGCTTCCTTCCCCATTTCTTCAGCTGTTGTCTACTGCAATGAATCAGCTTGAATTTCTCATGTCATGTTATTTCTTTTTTCTTTCCAAAATAGTGAAAGAATGTAAGTCCCCCCAGGCATATCACACTGAGAAATATTGTGAAAAAAATGGACAACATGGTTTCTGTGAAGGAATTAATGGCTGACATTTATAACATGCCTACTGTGTGTTAGGCACATAGATGTATTTTGAGTTTTAACACAATGTTTGCCTCCTCCACTATTCCACTTCTTTGGGAATGCATCAAGCCTTTCATAGTAGAGTGCTGTTCATCCCAAGAGACGTTCAGTGTCCCTGGTCCAATGCTATTGTGTTTATCATTGCAGGATTTATAGCATGAAATTCTTTTCCATGTCTTCCTTTGCACTTTGCATCTTGCGCTTACAAAATGAACCCATTCCCCGATATTTAAGACGGTCTTCTTCTTCTTCATTCCATGCATATATTTCTCTCTGCATTTTGGACACTTTGATATTAAAAGCATCTGTATTAAACAGGCAGATTTGAAAAACTTAAAAAAAATCACATAAACAAAAGATTGTATTATTGATAACTCAAAATTAATAATAGTCTATAGAAGTCAAATTTCTTAATCTGTATTGTACAATGGATCCCCAAATCTTCCCAATTCTCATCATTTTCTGGCAGGATGGTACACATCTTATTTGCTAAGAAGGGTTTGTTACTAAAATACCACCTTTAAAGTGCCTAATCTACACACAAAATACTCCAAAGGAAACAAAAAGGCAATCTTTATATGTAAGGTAAAAAGAAAAAAGTTATAAATCAAGCCTAAGATTACATAATCTTTCAAGAGATATAGTCAACTTTACGACAAAGTGTCTTTTTTCTATCCAAGTGAAAAGATCTTGGAGCATGTATGTCTAGTTCTGTATATACTCCATTAACTACCCAATATGAAATAGGAGTATTTTTATAAAGCCATAATGATATTTTCTTAATATGGCTAAACATGTTCTTATCTCATTGCAATGGTTTGCACCATTCTCTTTTTTCCAAATTTCCTAACAAACTGAAGTTAATAGTTGTCAGATTTTTTGTAACAAGTCCTAGGCTTAAATTCTGGGATGTTGATATAGGAGTTCTGCACTTATGTTTTTCATGCTAACATTCCTTCCTAAGTTTTCTAATGAAATCTTTCTTTGTGTATCAGTGAGGTTGATTTTATATAACAGAAAAAGAAACACGAATGGACTTAAAGAAAATTATGGGCTCATATTACTGAAAAATATAGAACAATGGTTCTCAATCCTGTCTGCATATTAGAATCACCTGGGGAGGTTTTTAAAAAATGTCCTTTTGGGGCCAACCCCGTGGCGTAGCGGTTAAGTGCACGAGCTCTGCTGCCAGCAGCCTTGGTTCAGATCCCAGGCGGGCACCAATGCACCGCTTGTCAAGCCATGCTGTGGCAGTGTCCCATATAAAGTAGAGGAAGATGGACACAGATGTTAGTCCAGGGCCAGTCTTCCTCAGCAAAAAGAGGAGGATTGGCATGGATGTTAGCTCAGGGCTGATCTTCCTCACCAAAAAAAATATATATATATCCTCGTCCAGATCCTAATGCCCCCTCCATAGAGATGATGCTTTAAGTGGTCTTTCGTGCTCCAGACATTTATACAAATATTTTTTATGGATTCCCAGATAACATCCAATGTCTACACAGGGTTAAATACCACTGCTTTAAAAGAAGGGTTGGTTTCAGATGTGACTTAAACAAGATTTCAATTTTATTTCTCTCTGATTCTTGAAGCCCTATGATCTTCCGTGTGTCAACTCCTTCCGCAGACAGGCTCTCTTCACGATAGAATAATGGCTACAGCCTTATATCCACATGTTACACAATCCAGAAGAAGACAAAGCTTCTTCTTCAACCAAAGAACACAATCTAGGCTATTCCTGGGGCCAACTTAGTTCCTAATCCCGCCTGAACGAATCACTGTTCAAAAACTGTGGCAAGAGAGAGAGAATTATGCTAAGTATCATAATTAACCTAAATCAAGCAACATAAAATTAATACAAAATTCTATGTCTGCAACTATGAAACCTGGAACATTCTAACTGAAGCAAAAGCATCAACTACCTCTTAAGAATGCCTATATAACTCAGGACACACATGAAAAACTAGAGAAAAACCTCAATAAATAGCGACAAAAGTCAACAAGGACAGATGCAGCAGCTGTTTGATTTGCAAAATGCTTTATATAGCAAGGTAGGGACGATGGAAAATTAAAACAAAAACCTGTGAGTAAATGGCTACGAAATCAATGCCACTGATCTTTTTTTAAGTTACAATGGATAGTCATTGAATATAAATGTGCCCATAACTTTATATTTACTCCTACATGAAAATTATTTATTTGATTGAGAGCTGAATTATAGGACATATTTAGTAATGTATTCCTCACAACGAATGAAAGATTCCTATATTTTATAGTCATTAAATAGTGATAGTCAAAATGCTTTATGTCATAAAATATTTATGATACAGCCTTGATTGAAGAAAACAAAATACAAAAAAGCTATTTTCACTATTATTATAATGAAAGAAAAATTCATTAAAACATTAACAGTTGCCACTGTTTGTTAGTAGAACTGTATAAACTTCTTTTGTTCTTTCTCCTTTTCTGTCTTCAAAAATGTCTTCAATTACGTATTACTCTTACAAATGAAAAAAAACTTTAATAGACCAGTAAGTTGTCTCAATTACAGAATCAGTGGAAATACCAGGGAAATAAAACCTTTTAAAAATCTTTTACTTCATTCTAAAACTTGAACTTATAGATTTTTCTTTTCTAAGAACTGAATGTCTAATCATGAGATCTGTGTGAATGTTCTTTGTATTAATGTCAATGGTATGATATTCTAATGCTTACAATACATGCAAAATACCAATAACTGGAATGTTTCCATGTAAGGTAACACTTCCACAGCACCCTAGGAAACCACCATTTATCCCTTGCTTAAAATAATTTCCATGGCGAGGCATTTAGTTTTTCTTGAGACTGCCTACTCTGTAATTAAAATTCTTTAATTACTAAATTGCAAACAAGTTGAATGCAATGATGGCATCAAATACTTATCAAAATGCAAATAAATGGAAATTTTAAAGTTCAGAAAAGATATGGGGCAGAAGAGAAATGGTGAGCAAAAACTGGCACTTTTTATAACTGAATTACATTTTTACACCTATAAAAAGTCAATTACCCATGTAATGGAAAATGGGAGGAAAGGAGAGAATTATTTTAAAAGGACAGATTCAAGAGTTGAAAAGAATCTTCATCAAACTTTCTCATGTTGTTTTGATTTTGAAAATAGACAATATTAAAAGGAAAAATAAATAAATCCACATTGTAAATGCAAGATTTTAAAACAATTGTCTTTGTTGTAAACAAGCAGATATAGAACAGGCAGATAAAACTTAAGTAAAAATATCGAAGATTTGAATAGCACAATTAACAAATTTGAGATGATTGACATATTTAGAGCACTGCACCCAATAACTGCAGAATACACATTTTATTCTTTTCTTTTTTTTTTTTTTTGCAGGGAAAGATTCACTCTGAGCTAACATCTGTTGCCAATCTTCCTTTTTTATTTTTTCTTCCCCAAAACCCAGGTGCATGGTTGTATATCCTAGTTGTAAGCCCTTCGAATTCTTCTGTGTGAGCTGCCACCACAGCATGGCAACTGACAGATGGAGGGTGCAGTGCAGCAATCAGGAAACGAACCTGGGCCACCAAAGCAGTGAAAGTGCAGAACTTTAACCACTAAGCCATCAGGGCTGGCTCTAAACGTTCTTTTCGAGTCTACCTAGAACACTTACAAAAATATGTCATATGATGGTCTATAAAACAAGTCTCAATAAATTTTTTTCAGGATTTAAATCATGTAGACTATATTTCTGACCACAGTGAAATAAGCCAAGAATCCAGAAAAAGACAATAAAAAGTAAATGCATAAGTGTTTAGAAATTAAGCAATACAATTCTAAAAATCCATTGGGTCAAAAAACAAATTATAATGGAAATTATAAAATATTTTCAAGTAAATGATAATGAAAATATGATGCATCAAATGTGTGGAACGTAGCTAACATGGAGCTTACAGGGAAATTTACGGAGAAGAATAGCTAAAATTCAAATATCTAAGCATTCAATTAAGAATCTAGAAAAGCAAATTAAACCTAAATTAAGTGGAAAAACAAAATAATAAAGAGAGCAAGAACAATAAACATAGAATAGAAAAACAACAAAGCCACAGAATAGTTATTTGAAAAGATCAATAAAATTGGTAAAATATCTAGCAAGACTGACCAACAAAAAGAGAGAGAAAAAAACCACTAGTTACCATTATATGGAATAAAAAAGCAGGCATCAATTATACATCCTAGAGATATTAAGAAATAATAAGAGGATATTATGAACAAATTTATGCAAATATATTTGAAATTTAAATATAGTGGGGAAAAAAACAAGAAAAAATAGAAAAACAGTCCCTAAATCTACTAGAGGAATTTAATCTGTTATTAAAAACTATCTCAAAAAATTCTAGCCTCAAATGATTTCACCAGTGAATTCAAGAAACATTTAAGGAAAAATGCCAATCTTACACAAATTCCTCCAGAAAATAAGAAAAGAGGCAACACTTACCAACTTAATTTATGAGGTAACCATTACCATGATATGGAAGCCTGACAATTAAATTACTAAAGAAGAAAATTAAAGACCAATCTATCCCATGAACATAGAAACAAAAAGTCCTAAATAAAATATCAGCAAGTAAAGTGCTGTAACATATAAAGAGGATACTACATGATGAATAGATGGGGTTATTCAATATATGCAAAAATGGATTCATATTGAAAAAGCAATCACTGTAATTTACTACATGAAGAGAATAAAGAAGAAAAATAACAAATATCCCAATAGATGTAAAAAATATTTAATAATATTTAATACATATTCCCAATATAAACTCTTAGCGAACTAGAAATAGAAGAGGACAGAGATTGGATTGGTGGTTACCAGAGGGGAAGGGGGGAGGGAGGAGGGTGAAAGGGATAATTCGGTACATGTGTGTGGTGATGGGTTGTAATTAGTATTTTGGTGGTGAACATGATGTAATCTATGCAGAAATAGAAGTATAATGATGTATACCTGAAATTTTTACAATGTTATAAACCTATGTTACTGCAATAAACAAAAAATTTAAAAAAAAAAAAGAAAGAGAAGAGGATTTCTTTAAATAATAAAGATTATTTTTTAATTACTGTTCATATTATACAATATAGGGAAATATTGAAATGTTCTCCCAGATGTTCAGTCTCACTAATTTTATTCAACATTCTACTGGTGCCGGTGCCAATACACTAAAACATGATTATCATCATCATCATAAAATGCATATGGATTGCAAAGTCATTTTCCATAGATTATATAGTTTTGTACATAAATAATCTGAATTAAACTACCTATAAACTATTAGAATAAATAAGTGAATTTGGCAAGATCACTGAATATAAGGTCAACGTGCAATAATGCATTTCTAAATACTAGAACAAATAATTAAAAAATAAAATTTTTTTAAAAGATACTTGTACCTTAGCACTAAAAAAAAAATCAAATACAGGAGTTTTAGCTCCAGTTCAGACAGAGAAAGCACAATCCTCCTTGCCTCTCCCACTGACTCCACCTTAAAACCCTATACAGAATACTAGAGCACTATCTGAAAACTGTGAAAACTAAATAGGGGGCTTTCAGTTTCAGACAAAATAAATAAGCACATTCCACCCTGCAAATTACAACTAAAACTCTGGATCAAATAAAGCTATAAGAAGACCCTGAAAGGTGGAGAAAATAAAGTAGACTGTCTAAGAGCCTTGGAACTCAAGGGAAGATCTGACAGTTAATTCCCTAAAATTTTTTTTTCTGCTATACATCCTAGCATAGACACAAGAGCAGCCCATACCCTGGAAATGCCAACTGACACAGAAAAAAAAAAGCCTTTTCTGTCTAGCCAAAGAACCAGGAAGAAGAAATCCCTGCAGGACTTGATGCTGCTCCATAGAAACACCACAAAAGAATCCACACCCTGCCCCTTCCCCAGGGGTTGTGGAGACTGTGGGACAGAGCACTGTGGACCATCTACATGTGGCACTAAAGAGGTACTACCTCTCCCGCTCCCCACCCGGTGCAGCAGAAACTACAGGCCAGAGCCTCGTCACTCAATCCCACCCTGTATTAAGTAAATGACAACAAAAAGGCAGCATGTCACCTCCTCCCAGGTAGAGAGTGGCAGGAGGGGACAGATTACAGAAAAGAGGGAGCTGAAGAAAGGAACTGTTTAAATCTGTGTGTGAAGTCCTGGGTACACCCCCAGGCGGCTCATGGATGAAACCAAATCAACAAAGCAAAAGCTCTAAGAACTGAAATATCATGTAGAACACTTTCCAGGTTTCAAATTAGCCACTGGGTAGCACACAAACAAGGCAGAACAGAATAGCACTGCAAAGATTTTAAATACTAAATTGACATTTGAATCACAGCCCACAAAAGTGGTCCAGGATGTGTGCTCTAAACCCAAATAAGTTGACTGTCTGCTAAAATAGTAGATTTAAGTAGAAACCAGAATTTCATAACATAATACCAAAAATGTCCAAGACATAATCCAAAATTACTCATCATACCAAGGAAACGGAAAATCTAAACTCAAATGAGAAAGGACAATCAACAGATGACAAGATCAAAATGAAACAGATGCTGGAATTATTTGACAAGGATTTGAAAGCAAATATACAAAAGTACCAACAAGCAATTATAACATTCTTACAATAAATGGAAAATCAGAAACTCTTAGCAAAAATCTAAATCATACAAAGAAAAACTAAATAATAATTTTAGAATGAAAAATACAATAACAAATTTTTAAAACCTCACTGGATGAGCTAAATGGCAGAACAGAGATGACAAAGGAAAGAATCAGTGAACTCAAAGATAGATCAACAGAAATTATCCATTCAGAACAACAGAGAGAAAACAGATTTAAAGAGAATTAACAGTGACTTAGATATCTGTGGGAAAATACCAAAAGTTCTAACATTTATATCAGAGCCTCAAAAGGAGAGAAGAAAGAGTGCAGGGATAATATATATATATATATATATATATATATATATAAAATATACATATATTTGAAGGAATAATGGCTAAAAATTCCCACATTTGACAAAAGATATAAACCTACAGATTCAAGAACCTCAAATAAGATAAACCCAAGTAAATCTATACCCAGATACATCATAATCAATTCCTGAAACTAAAGACAGAAAAAAAATCTTAAAATTGATCAGAGAAATAATACATTACCTTTGAGGGAACATCAATGCAAATAAGAACTGACTTTTCTCATCTGAAAACCATCCATCTGGTTTCCTTTCTGTTCGTCACACATCAAGTATTTTCAGGGCTCTGGTGCTATACACTCTTTCTGTCTGGATCAACCTTCCTTAGCCTCCACCTTGACTTCTTCTCATTCTTTAGATCTCAACTCAAATGTCATCTTTTTTTTTTTTTTCCTGTGAGGAAGATCAGCCCTGAGCTAACATCCATGCTAATCCTCCTCTTTTTGCTGAGGAAGACTGGCTCTGAGCTAACATCTATTGCCAATCCTCCTCCTTTTTTCCCCCAAAGCCCCAGTAGATAATTGTATGTCATAGTTGCACATCCTTCTAGTTGCTGTATGTGGGACGCGGCCTCAGCATGGCCGGAAAAGCGGTGCCTCAGTGCGCGCCTGGGGTTCCGAATCCGGGCCGCCAGCAGCGGAGTGCACGCACTTAACCGCTAAGCCACCAGACCGGCCCTCAAATGTCATCTTATCAGAGAAAACTTCTGGGAGTATCAACTCGCCCCATATCTTTGTCATTCCTCCCTTTCACAGCACCCTGTTTATTTTCTTCCTGATTCATAACACCGACAAAAAAATTGTGTTTATTTAATTTTTTTACTTATGGTCCCCTCTGCGCTAAAGAATTAAGGATTCCCCTCTGCACTAAAATATTAGTTCCATGGGCCGGCTCCGTGGCTTGGCGGTTAAGTGCGCGCGCTCTGATGCTGGTGGCCCGGGTTCGGATCCCCGGCGCGCCCCAGGGCACCGCTTCTCCGTCCAACGCGGGGCCGGGTCCCACGTGCAGCAACTAGAAGGATGTGAACCTGTGACATACAGCTATCTACTGGGGCTTTGGGGGGAAAAAATGAATAAATAAAATCTTTAAAAAAATAATAATAATAAATAAATAAATAAATAAAATAAAATATTAGTTCCATAAGGGCAAAGATTTTCTACGCCTTAACTTGTCCACATTTATGTTCCTAGCATCTAGAATTACTCATGGTAGACCCTCAATAAGTATATGTTGAATGCCTGAATGAATGAATAAATGATCAAGTGCTTGAAATTAAACTAATGAGAAAGTAAGTGAGGGCAAACATTGAGTAAAATGTAGTGTAAATTATAGGATATTCTAACTCAGTTTTCAATATGCACTTGTCTTAACATTCTCTGAGAGCTTTAAAAACTATGCATACTTGGGCCCTACCTCACAATAATTAATTCATAAAATCCAGGGGTGGGGACTTGGCATTGGCATTTTTTTAAAACTCTCTAACTGATTCTAAGAAGCTTTTTAAGCCAGGGCTGAGAAACACTGGCCTAACTGTTGGCATGTAATTTTGGATTTACTAGCAAATAGAGAAATCTAGTTACAATAATGATCCAATAATACAATTCTAAAGAGGAAAGAGGCACCTTTATGATAAAGCTTGAAGGAGCTAATGGCTTATTATTAACTCTTCTAGCAAAATAAATCACTGGTATGTACCTTCCAAAAATGCTGACAACACAATAGATATCTTACAAGGATGTTAAAAATAAGCTTCAACCTGGAGGGAATTTGTGCAATTTAAGCTTCATGGAAAATCCAAATAATCATGACAGAAACAGGAATAGGAAATGAAAAAGGATAAATAGCTGTCCTGGGAAGTTAACAAATGTGTTTTTTTCCTTCATCTCTCTCAATCCACTAAATAAAGAACCAGCTCAAAGTTTACTTCCTTCAAAAACTTTCTGTGCCTAAGTTCATCAATTGAGTTGGGTTTTACAATACTTAAATGCCATTCGTCTGGAATTAGAGCAAATGAAGAAGTTACAAGAATTAATTGGGGTTGGATGCATTAAAATTAAAAATACCAATTATAAATCCAAGTGGAGATGTCAGATAGGCAGCTGGACATATGTCTAAGGTCAAGGGAGAGGACGGGCTGTAGACATTAACGACCTACAGCGTCCTTGAACTATAGAACAGCTTCTACTCCTTGATGGTGTAATGACAGGAATATAGCTTCAAATGCTCAATTAAGATTACAGTGCATGATAACAGGTAATTCCAAGTGTTTAATATTCCCAAAGTTCATTAATATTGGACCATACATGGACACATTAGGAATTAAATAATAAAACCCTCATTCAATATAGGAGCATCATCATGTTTTTAAATGTAACAAATTTCAGACAGAATTAATGGGTTACAAATATTAAAACTTCTAGTGCACACATAAACCCCAAATTTTTCTATACAATCTCATGCTAAATTTGAAATTTAAGTGTGAATATTTTAAATTTAATAGGCAAATTTAAATGAGCAAGTTGAAGACAAATTTTAGCATTTACAATCATGTAATTTTTAGTTTGCTTCCTGATTTTGAGTGTTTATCTTAATCAAAAAGAACATAAAATTATAATTGCAAATCCTGAGGATGTTCAAGCTCAAATCAAAACTATACTTTTAGAGCAAGTACTAAAAATAAAATTTCCAAAATTTATAGCTGTTATGAGATCTAGATCTACACATGCAAGATAACCAATTCTTTAAAATGATATATCTCAACTGGATATACACAATACTTGATACTAACAAGCAAGAAAACCTCCCTCTCTAGAGTTGTCTTCAGAGTAATCTTTATCTGAGAGTGAATTCTTATCTCAAGTTAAGTGAATGCTCATCCTATATTCCTAGAACTCACTTTTAAGGCAAACACAACTAATCTGAGGATTCTCTGAAGCCCAGTTAGAACCACTGTAACGGTGACTCACCATCACTATGAAAAAGAATTAGCACACTGAACTAACCTAAAGAAAGTATAGATAGTATAGGTCACCAGGGAAATAAAGTGTTAGGTCAGGAAAGCATTTTGGAAATAGGAGAACAAACTGAGAAAATCTGAACACAGATCCAACACTGGCAAACAATGACTTTCATGTTTTCCATTTTTATGTAAGAGCATGACTTACCTCATCTGGCTAAGAAAAATACAAAACATTAATGATGAAAAATTAAAATAATATACATGACAGCATTTTAAATAAATACAATAAATTTAAGATTTAAAAAGTATATTCATATTCATGTAAAGATACATCTAGCAAGCTACACTGATACAGAGGATAGGAATAACCTCAAACAGCCTTGGATCTCAGAAACTCTAGGCATAAAAACACAACTAGACTAGGAGCAAGGTATAATGTAAAAGATAAACCCACTCTCTAAATTTTCCTGTAGACAGTATCAAGTGTTTCTTTTAGATTATATATCAATTTGACAAGGATTTCACCTCTTTTTTAGGCTCACTAAATATTTCATAATTACATCTATTCTTCCTTTGAGGTAGGTACTGCTTATGGGAATAAAAGTAGCCTCTGATTTATACTCTTCCCTAAATGTAAAGTATATACCGAGGACCTACTATGTAGCTACTATATAGCTAACATGATACCAAAACAGGAAGGACAACGAGGAAGATAGAATCTCCACCTTTAAGAAATAAATAATCTGTGAAAAGTTAAGATATGCATATATAAAGAAAGTAAAAACCAACTTCATGACAATATTCTTAAATAAATGTATGACAGAGTAGTCCAAAGTGAAATTAAGATTTTAAAAAAGACATTCTTGAGTAATGATATTCATAAAAGTCTTATTAGAAGAGTGAGAAAGAAAAATTACTGAACTTCTCTTATAAAATAGCCCATCTTTTCTGTCAAAGTAACTTTCCTACTAAAAATAAAAATTCATATATTGGTTCATAAAAATAGATTTCTAAACACTTAAAAACAATTTTCAGAGATAATCTGGATGTTCCAAATAAAGGTTAATCTGTAGCTCCTGATGAATGCTATCTCACGATATTGAGAAAGCCAGCAGATGGAATAGCGTGTATTGTCAGGAATATTTCAATGTGGGGGCCAGCCCAGTGGCACAGTTTGCATGCTCCACTTCAGCAGCCTGGGGTTTGCAGGTTTGGATCCCGTGCGCAGACCTCCACACCACTCATCAAGCCACGCTGTGGCAGCATCCCACATACAAAATAGAGGAAGACTGGCATGGATGTTAGCTCAGGGACAATCTTCCTCAAGCAAAAAGAGGAAGATTGGCAACAGATGTTAGCCCAGGGACACTCTTCCTCAGCAAAAAAAATAATGATAAAAAAAAAAATTTTTTTTAAGAATATTTCAATGCATTAAAATAAACTCTACAGATATCACAAAGTGATGATGGGTCATTCCTTTCACATACATGCAAAAAATGGATCACATACCGATCCATAAAGAAAACCTTTAAATTTTTAGCAGATCGAAATAATTGAGTATATTCTATTTCCATAAGGGAAGTAAACTTGAAATCAATAACAGATAATTAGGAAAAAAGCCAACCTCATGGAAATTAAACAGTACTCTTCTAAACAGGTCAAAGAAGAATAAAATGTGAATTAGAGATTATTTGAAACTAAGGGAAAAGTTTTAAAAATATAACAAAATGTGTGGAATACAGCTAAAGCAGTGTATGCAGAAAGTTATTGCTTTAAAAATAAATATAATCAAAAAGAAGAGAAGCTGAAAATCATTGACTTAGCTTCCATTTCAAGAAATTAGAAAAAGAACAAAAATCAAACCTAAGGAAAGTGCAAAGGAAGAAATTATAAAGATAATCAATGAAATAGAATATAAACATATAATAGAGAAAATCAACAGTCAAAAGTTTAAAATATATATATAAATATTGATAAATCCCTAGTAAAACTGATTACAGGAAAAAGAAAGGAAGGAAGGGAGGGAGAAAGGGAGGAAGAGAGGGAAAACACAAATTACCAATATCAGAGGGAAAGGAAGAGGCATCACTATGGATCTTACAGACAAAAAAAAAAGAAGAGAATATTATGATTAACTTTAAGCAAATATATTTGACAATTTGGAAGAAATGGATATATTTCTCTAAAAGTTGAATTAATAAAAGTAGACAACAGAAGAAATATAAAATATAAATAGTCTAATATCTATTAAGGTGTTTAAAATGTAGGTTTTATTACTATTTAGGTATGTAAAGGCCAATAGATCAGAAGACAATTGCCAATGAAAAGAGAGCTTGTTGTATTCACACATCTCAAGTGGAGGGAGCATGCCACACCACAGGGGGCCATACAGGAAAGGACCATGGTTGGTCAGGAGGCAGAAGTGGGGGAAAAATATGGGTGAGAGCCTTTACGGTGGTTTCCACAAGAAGGAACAAGTGATGCAGGGTATGGAGGCTTAGGATTGGCCAGTTCAAATAATTTCAGCAGGCTCTGGGGCATAGGAGGCTGTCCTTAGTTATCTGGAACCTGGCCCTGGGGTGATTATAGCAGGAGAAGAGTAGCCCCGAGTGTAAAAGCCCTGTAGAGGAGGTGGTTGGTGGTGTGAGCTCTGGATTGGTTAGTTTGCATAGGAAAAGCATATCTGCATAAGAGTCATTTGCTATCTCTAGTAATTGGCTAACCCTGGAAGGGGCAGTCTCTCCAGGGTCAACAAGGCCACAGATGACAAAGCATCAGAAACACACAGTGAATAGATAAAGGAACTGAATCCTTTCTTAAAAACCTTCCCACAAATAAAATCTCAGGTCCAGAAGGCTCTAACAGTAAATTCTTATAAACATTTAAGGAAGAATAACTCAATCTTGCAAAAAATAAATAAACTCTTCAAGAAAATAGGGGAAAAAAGAACACTCTCTTTTAAGAACCTAGCATAACCTTGACTCCAAAACCTAAAAATGGTGATTACAAGAAAGGACCTCATTCATCTTCCCTGCCAATAATTCCTTTGCCAACACTGCCCTCCTTGGACTTACAGAATGGCTTATTTACTGTTATGGTATTCTAGACAACATTATTTCTGATCAAGGAAAATAAACATAGCAAAGGCTTGTGCTCATAGAATTCACTAGGTCTAACACACCCTCATCATTTAAAAGCAGTGGACCTAAAAGAAAAACAGAAGGGCCTGCTGAAAACTCAATTATGGTGCCAGTCAAGAGACAAGACCTTGAGAGGACATGGTTCAAGCACATAATGCAATATATATCATGTACCTCTTCTCATTATTTCACCTAACAACACATTCACAAAATTTTTGCCTCTTGTCTCCATAACTTTGACTCTACTTGTTTATAAGTCTTGATTCCCAAGAGAAGAACACTTCCACTTAGACACATAACTTCGATTCTGCAGAATTGAAAGCTAAGATTGTCACTAGCATTTTGGGCTACTCATGCCACTAAAACAAAGTAGAGGTCACTGACTGGGGTGATTTGTCACAATTAACAAGTGGAATCTGAGTTGCTGCTACACGGTGAGGGCAGGAAAAACTGTGTCAGGACATTCTCTGGGATTCCTCTTAATATTTCTATCTCCAATATTAAGAATTGATGGAAAATTACATCAACCAAAAAAAGGAAAGATCACTGAGAATTCATTCTTCAAAAATGAAGTTTTGGTCATCCATCAGACAAAAAAACCTTGAACAGCTAACATCTTGATTGAGGGCAAAGGAACATGGAGAGGATGATAGAAGAAAGAAGTCAGAAATAGTATCTACAGCCTTGGAGCAGTTAAGAAATAAGGACTGTGGCAGCTATTTGTGTGTGTGTGTGAGTGTGTGTGCGCATGCACCTGCATTAACAATTTTCAGCTTCCTTCTTCTCCTTTTTATTTTCTAAAAGTTTTATAAGAAATTAATAATATATGATTTAGTATTTAGGTAACAATTAACAACTGTAAATTAAAAACTTATAACAGTATTTCGATAGCAAAATATTTAGATGGACTATGACTAAATTTGCCCAGAGATGAAGATAATCACTGTTGGAAACTTGTGTCTCCTCATTTTGCAGAGTGAGAAAACTTTCATTATACAAAAGATGGTTTTATCATATTATGTAGAAACATAGAGTTATTTGGAATATTATGTGAAAGTTCAAATATTAATAGAAAGATATCTATGGATGCTAAGTAGTCAAAGGGGTGAAATGTACCAGATTTTAAGCTACTGTCCCAGCTCTAAACCTGGGAATCTGAAAAACACATTTGTGCTTTGTCAGATGGCTCTCTGTTGGGCTCGGCCAAGAGGAGGTGGTAGATGTTTGCAAGGCTAGTGGAAGAAGAGATTTCTTTCTGTGGATCTGCTTCTTCATCCAAGAAGCAGCAGTTGCTTCCCATTGTAGCAACTGAATCTAGTTGCAATTTTTCCAACATCCTTCTGCTTTAGTTTTTTCTTATGTCACTCTGTACTCTCTCAAACGTTACAGCATGAGTACTTTTCCCATTATCTCTCTTCTTTATACTTCTCCTCACATCTCTGGCCTTTTTCCTTTCTCCTCTTTTTCTATTTTTCTACCAATGTCATTTTAACTTACATGAACCTGTTAGAGTTTTCTATATTTGTTCCCCATGTACTTGTGAGGATACTGATATAATGTTACTTAGTAACTACATTTTAAATTTATGTGATGGAAAAATGCCTTTTCCCTTAGACACTGGTAATAATACAATGGAACTATTGTTTACCCCTAAAAATGCCAACAGAAGGACCATTAGTACATACTTTTGTATATAATGATGACCAGATACTCAAAAATTTAATGTTCTGAATAGGTCAAAAGATGACTGTGTTAACCACGTCAGTGAGATCAGATTTCTGTACATGAATCCAGCATTGCAGGCGATAGCTTTCTTCATCAGTGAAGGTAACTTTGAAAAGAGACATGAATTCTTAAACATTTAAATATACTGAAACAAGGTTTACTCCTCATGAATACGTATACATCCTAAGTAAGATAATTAGACATTTGAAATCAATTTCCAAATGTCATGTTTCATTAGTCATGAATTTATTATAAAGAGTTTTTGACGATACTAATGCCATCATTATACCCTATGTGAGTTTGCATATGTAGTCATGTTGGCATCAAGGACTTAAATAATGGAGTTAAAGTCTTGATTAATCATCTCCTTATCACTTTTATCATATTTTCTCTCTTTTAATCCCCACATAAGCTACAGACAATGACAGGTTGATATAAAATGTAGAAATCAGATTGGGATGGATGCCACAAATGTAGCATAATTTAAGTTTCAGAGATTACGTAGAATATATGTCATTTTGCTGTTGTTCATTTTAAATGAACATGGCACCTTCAAAGTTAGGAGAGATTTCATTTTCAAAACACATGAAAGTGTAAAAATTTTTTTATCAAAGAGTAAAGATAAAATCACTTCTTCATCAAGTTATTATTTACTTCTGAGATTTACGTAGGGTAATTAAAAATAACTAATATAAAACTGCAGAATTGTATTCTTCTCACAATCAGTGTAAGTACTGACAGGCATCACACCCAGCCAAAAAGCTGGCTGCTAGAATCTGGCTTATCACCATGTATCTTGCTCAGCAGTTGAATATGTTTCACTATTGTTTCTCTGCTTTGATGAAAATGGCATCCAGCAGCACTTGTTCTTGCTGTTTGCATATCAAACCCATGTTCTGAACTAATGAACTTGGACAATTAAATGAAAAATTTATAGAGACTTTAAAATGTAATGGAGGGCCGGCCCTGTGGCTTAGCGGTTAAGTGAGCACGCTCCGCTACTGGCGGCCCGGGGTTCGGATCCCGGCGTGCACCGACACACTGCTTGTCCGGCCATGCTGAGGCCACATCCCACATACAGCAACTAGAAGGATGTGCAACTACAACATACAACTATCTACTGGGGCTTTGGGGAAAAAAAAAAAGGAGGATTGACAATAGATGTTGGCTCAGAGCCAGTCTTCCTCAGCAAAAAGAGGAGGATTAGCACGGATGTTAGCTCAGGGCTGATCTTCCTCACAAATAAATAAATAAATAAATAAAGTTAAATTTTTTAAAAATGTAATGGAAGTACAGGAAGTATATAATTGCTCTGTGACCAATTCACTCTTCAGCGTGTCAGAAATCATTTGCCTAAAATCCTTTACTTGCATTGATGTGCCTGCAGTAAGAAAATTCATTTTAATGTGCTCTCCTCCACCAATGGTTGGGTGAATGATAGGCTATCGACAAGCAAACTAACCAACCAACAAAATAAACTCTAAAAACTATGCAAAAATCTAAGAACTTTCTATAAATATTCCAGTGATAAATTACAAGTAAAGAAAGACTGCGGGCAATAGAATATCATTTTTAGTCCGAATAACTTTGATTCTTATGAAATAGTTCGGCTGAAATTCATTTCTAATATATTTTCACTATCTTCAAGATCCAAGGGTCTGTGTCCCAGGCCCCAGAAATATTTCGTTTGAGCTCCTGAGACACTAGCACCAGCTGAGCTGTGCCCCCACTTCAGAGGGGCGACAAAAGGTCTCTCCAAGCTTTTCAAGGTTTAATTATTCTCTTTGTTTCTCAAGGTCTAAGGGTGGTGGCACTGCCCGTGTTACTACTTTCACAAGACTTCAGTGTTCCCTCTTGGCCTTTTCAGTTCTTCAATGTCCACAATTCCTTATATTATTTATCTCAAATTAACTAATGCAGTTCTGTCTCCTGACTAGACCTTGACTGCTGTAGGTCTTTTCTGCCTAAATAAACTATTATAACTTTTCTATCTGCAGCAGCCATCCAGTATGGGAGAAGGAAGGTGTTACTCTTAACACCCTCCCAGGCTTTTAGGTATGAAGTAGAATTCATACTTTATCATCTCTGGGATTTCTTAAGCCAAGTCTCTGTTCATCCCACCACTACTATCCAACCCCCAATCTTACCAGAGTTCACCCACAATGTGGGAGAGCACAGAACAGGCCTCACACTCAAACCTCAACTCCCTTGCTCTGCTACCTTTCTCTATCCTTTTCAGCCCTTTTAATTCAGGAAGAGCTTCTCATTCACTGTAGCAGGAAACTTCTCTTATCCTGCAATTTTCCTATTTTCTTTCTTACAGTAATATTCCTATGTTTTTGCCATCACCATGAAAAAAACATGCCCTGGCTGTCCCACTGGTCCCAAAAGTTACACCAGTGAAATGGCAGCACGAATCAGTTTCCCCAGCGAACCGCAGCCTGAAGGAAACTTCCCCAGCTGACCTGCAAACTTGCGAGTAAGTAATAAATGTTTTTTGCTGTATGCTACTAAAATTTTGAGTTTGCTTATTATTCTGAAATAGCTAATTAATACAAAAGTTGAACCTCTTATCCAACCTCTAGTTCTAGAATATTTAAAGGAAAGTGGAAATGAGAAAACACTTTTCTTTCTTTTTAAAGGTCCATTATAAAACCATGGCCCCCATAACTACCGTCCCTGAAATGAGCTTCAAAGATGTTTCCAAAGTTAAAAGCTGAACATTCACTCCTTCTGTCTCTTTGCATTCCTGAAATAGCAATATGATACAAGACAAAGGCTGCCTCTGGATCAAGAAAGTGAATGTCACTCACAAGGAAGTGTGAAAAAAAGAAAAGACATTACCATATTTCAGTATATGCCCTTCATTAATACTATGGAATGACAAAAAGAGAACACAAGATTTGGTACAGGATTGACTTGGCTTTGAGGCATAACCCTGCCATTTACAGTTTTTATAGCTGATTTACTTATAGCTTACAATGAGTAACACAAGAAAATAAGTGTTGGAAGCAATAAAATGCTTAGTTCCTACTATGACCCTATCAGGTTATCCCTATTTAATTTATTACCCTCTTTTTTTTTTTTGGCTGAGGAATATTGGCCCTGAGCTAACATCTGTGCCCATCTTCCTCTACTTGTGGGACCCGTGCCACAGCATGGCTTGATAAGCCGTGTGCAGGTCCGCGCTCGCAATCCAAACTCGCGAAAGCCAGGCTGCTGAAGCGGAGTGTGCAGCATTGCCTAAGCTCACACATCTAGAAGGTGGAGCAGAGATCAGAAAAACCTTTCTCTGATTCCAAAGCTTTTTCTCTTAGGCTTTAACCTATTCAGGGATGATACTCAAAATATTTAACAACTCAAATTAATAAAAATTAATACATAAACATATAAATCAAAATTTATTTTTAAAATTCCCTTCATTCTCAACTCTATGTATTATAAAACTGTTTATCAAGGATAAAGGTTGTAGTGCGAACTGTTTGCCAAATAATTCTAAAAATTTCAAGTCATTTGTTAATTTTTAGAAAATGTTAGTATGTTTTGTGATATTTTTTGATACCAGTTATCACCAGCCAAATGATGCCCCTCTCTGAGCCATGAATTGACCTAAGAAAGTATATCAAATTCTTCCAATGACTTTCCCACTAAATAGTCATTAGTTAATTAATTTTTAGTTTCCCAATAATGAGAGGAAAGTTATTAACTTAATATTGTCTATGATGCTGAATCCTCTATCAGTTTCTGCTAACCAGAAGTTGCATTTTTTATTTTAAAAAAAAGGTTTTATACCTTATAATAATGTCTGAGATATTTACAGTCATATCTCTTTTGTTTTAAATCCTAAAAATCATTTATTATACTGTCATGTTTATTTTAGTCAAGTCTAATTCCTCAAGCCAGAGGACAGCAGCACAGAAAGATCCTTAAGAGTGGACTCTGTTGCTGGACTGCCTCGGTTTGAATTCTGACTCTGCCATTTAAACTTTAAACTCTTTGCTTCAGTTTCTTCAGTTTTAAAGATGATAATAATTATAGTACTCAAATGAGTTAATATACATTTGGAATGGTGCCTGGCATAGGACAAGCACTATATAAGCATTAGCTTTCCTTTTTATTAATGAAATTAATTTCATTAATATCTGTAACAAACAGGTATTTTGTGTTTTTTAACAATTCACCTCATTAAACGAAGGTGAAATGTAACAGATTCCCAGGGGTGATTCCCCTAACACACATTCAAAACCAGAAAGTTCCACACAGGCCATCTTCCTTTAAATCCTCTGGTGGTAGGAAGGGTAAATTAATTTGCATTTCACTCCTAACTTGCATAGGTTGTCCTTTGGAGTTTTAACTGTATTAGTGAATCTTCTTTGAGACTACGCACTGTGACAGAGTGGTAGGCTTTGTTTCATTCCCTGGAGGCCTCTGAGGCTATAAAAATGAACACTCAATGTCATCTGGTTTGGCAAATGTCCTCAGAGTGAAAGTTAGCTTCAGCACTCGACTTGCCCCTCTGGGTTCCTCCTTAATTCAGCATTTAGCCTCTGTACTCCTTATTTCTTTCTAAGACTTGAAAGCATTCACGAATATGTTTTGTTTCTATTTTATCAAGAATTTTGGTTGTTTGCAGAGAATGGATCAGTCCAAGCACCAGTATGTCATAATGCCATTCCAAATGCACACTCATTAATTCACAAGTACTATTTTTATTTTAAAATAATATCTTCACATCATAAGTAAAAATCAAATCATATACAAGAGTCTAAAATAAACAGTAAAATTGTCCTCTTTGGCCTCTCCCTGGTTCCATTCTCAGAAATAATTCCTTTTAACAGTAATTGAGATTCTTAGGGTTATTTTTTTTTGTATTTACCATTACAAATTTAATATAAGGACTTATACAGTAATTTGACAATTTTTGATAACGTCTGTTAACTTTGCACTATGAAATAAGAAATTTGGCACATTTTACTGCCTCTCAAACTTGATCTCTTGATTATTTCGTTATTGATATTAAGGCTTGTAATATTTATAATTTTTATATTATAATTAAGTCCTCTGTAATTTGTATAGATTGATTTAAAATTAATCAATATTAAGACAGAATTTAGAATATCATGATTATTCCCTATTGAACCAAGTACTGTGGCCAAACACATAGAGAAGTAAATGAAATTCTGTCACTAAACTTCTAACTCTTGAAGAATGTCCCACGCATGAGCTAAAAATGTCTTCTTTGTTAATGTGTTTTCACTTTTCTTTACTTCATCCAGGAAATGCTCAATTTCTATTCTTCTTTATGTTTATGTCGCCTTCCTCTTGTTTTCCTTTTTTTATTTTGCTGGAGCATCTTCACATATGAGGAAAAAGAGGTACTAAACCTGAGCTCTTGAGTGTCATGAGATTATTTTTTGGATTCATTTAATCGAAATTTTGGGTAGAGGCAGTATTTCATATCCAAAATTATTATTCATCATCTCCTAGCTCTGACATGTTGCTAATGCTGCTGAAAAAGTCTTGATATCAGTATGTTTCTCATCCATTTGTAGGTGACCCAGTTACTTTTCTCCGTGGAGGCTTCAAGGGTATTTAGAAATAAATCTAGTCTTCTGAAAATGCAAAAGAATGTGAAAAGAATATATATCTCAAAAATTCATCCTCCTCAGTATTTTGCTGAGCTCTTCTAAGTGAAGACTTATATCTTTATTCAGCTCAGGATAACTTACTGTTTTTTATATCAAATACTCCCAACTATTATGTCAGCATTCTGCTTCTGGAATGCCTATAAACAAATGTTTGGCTTGTGTCTAGCCTCCACTTTTTATATTTTCAATCTCTTTGCCTTTTTATATTTAACTAAAGCTTATGTTGTAGTTTTGGGTTTTTTTAATTATTTCATTGGGATCTTGTAACAGGAAGAGAGATGTATACCTATGATCTTTCATATGAAACCAGGAGTTTGGGTATTTTAATATTTTATGTGAAACTTTTATGTAAATGCTGAAAATTAAACCATATGCCCTCCTTCAAGATTGCAGCATATCTCTATACATAAATTTTAAATATGTAAGAGGTGAATTTTCTAATGTTTTTATTTGAGGTGAAAATTATAAAATTAATTCCATTATTTCATAACTTTGAGATCAATTTTGATCTGAGATCAATAATTTAGATTTTTCACTAGATACATGTTATACACCCACATGTTTGAAGGGTATTCTCATTTGCAGGAGGGATTCAAAAACCAAAGTATTCTATGTGACTAAACTTTTTTGCTTCCTAGGTACGCAGAGTTCCACCCAACACTTTTAATTACAAGTGTTTCATGCCAAAAAAAAAAAAAGACAATTCTAAAAAGGAGTTTCCAGATCCAGTAAGAGACAAAGTTAAAAGAGAAAAATGTAAATTAAGTAAAAGCAATCGATACAGCAACTCTTCTTCCTATAAAGCAGATCTCCACCATCTTTTTTCACTATAAACATAAAGTATTACATTTACATGTGCATTTCCTACAGGCACCTTCAGAGATTTGCATTGTTTTTTTCTAGTAGCTATAATATTGTGATACAAATAACTATGAATTCATTCTAAATATTCCTAAGCTTAAAAGCTTTATATTGGTAATAAATTACTTATGACATACTTCACGGTAGATCCTAAGGTGTGTACGATAATGACTCACTTGAGAGACACAACACAACCCTAAAATTCCTCAAGATGAAGAAATGATCTATGAAAACAACACATTTATTTAACAATTATCAGACTCTCTTACACGTCAAGAACACTACTAGATGATTGTAAACTGTCTTTTGAACTTACAGCTACAAAAAATCTCATAGAACCTGATGCTAATTTTGACCCCATCTCTTAGATTCAGTCAACTAATTTCTCAGAAAAAATAAGTCCATTCCTGAATTGCTCTCACCCAATTAATCTAATTTCTATGATTTCCTAGACATGCACAGCTATATTAATTTAGCTATCATTGCATTTGTACTTGCTTTAAATTAGTTCATCCTAATCTTGTACCAGTCACTTCACCATTGAAAACATTATAAATCAACTCTTGGCATGGTGCACCTACTAGAATTTTATTTCATCAAGCAGTGCTACTTCTCTAGTTGATTGGCTACATTTTAAAACCTGGTTGATGATCCTGTTCTGGTACTTTGTTATTAATAATATCTTACAATGACAGCCCAATTTGTATAAAAATTTATTTTAACAATATCTGTATACACAAGTCTAACTTTTTAACTATGAATTTCACTTTAATCTTTAGTAAATTTAAATTGAAGAAAATAGTCAAGTATACAGTTTTAAATTTCATCTGTTTTACTTATTTCAATTTATTCAATATTAGCTATAAAAAACAGAAATTCAGTTAGAAAAATTTATATCGACACAGTTTAAAATACAGATTAACAGGGATAAAAAACATTACTGAAGAGTCTTAGGTTTCAAGATAGATTCAAATTGAAAAGGGAAAAAAGTTACACTTCCAAGTAAACTTGGTTGAACCTAAAGTGAACCTTCCCCTTCACATACAACACGAGTTCAGTTTTCCTACATGTCCTAAGAATGAATGCTCTCTGACCCTACAGGAGATGTTCCTTGTAATATTCTCCCACAGAGCAATGCTGGACTTCTGTTTAGCTTCAAGAATTTTGTTGAACTTTAAAAATATGGAAGTATCATACTAGCCAAAGATGTTACAGCAGGCTACCAGGTACCTCTCTCAGGTCCTACTATAATGTTTGTGTTATGCAGTCTCTGCCACGATTCCTAGATTACAAACAAGTTTGGTTATAGAGGAGGCTTCTTACCATATCTGATAGTTTAGTAGTTCTTTCTGTTCTTGACAAGAAAGCAGCAGATCGGTTAGTCAAGTTAGGTGGTTCATCAGAAATTCCACCGACCTGTGAATTCCAAAAAGCATATTGAAAGAAGGAGTAAAATGAGTATATCATTTATTTTTATCAATACAAGTGGCACTATAAATAATAAGTTTGCAATGAAGCTCATCAATAGTGTTCTGTCATTACATAGAGATAGACATATATTCGTAAAAAAGAAAATTTTTAAATGGGATAAGAAGTAAGACAGTTTAAGTCAATGAAACATTAAAACAAAAGAAGAGTTGATTATATGAGCTTCTAGGAAAGTGTTTCTGCATACATTATTTAAACATATTAGGGGCCAGTTATTAGCTATAATCTAATGTCAAATTCAGACATCAATTCTTGTACTTTTTCCTAACCTGCAGGTTATAATCTCAATAATATATAAGTATAAGATATTTGGCCAATTATATAGTATTATTTGTTAATATTTAATTATTAATACATGAAATAAAAAGATTTTAACAATAACTATTTAAATTGATTATGCAGCAATCTTGGATTAATAAATTGTCTCAGCAAAATGATCCACACTCTCTTAAATATCATAACCCCTTATACACATTGAAGATGTAAATTAATAGGCTACAGGAAGCTAGTAATCTAAAAACTTATTAGCAATTAATTAATCCTTATGATATTATACTCTTTCTGATTTATCATACAATTTAGCCATTTGTATTCATTTAACAATTTAAACTGTATAACCAGCAGTAACATTCTTTGTATATACAAATAGGATGAGGATTTATTTTCCCATTTTTACATACTTCATTGTTTTTTATTTCAGAATTTGATATTCATATTTTATACTTCAGAATTTGATACCTAGCAGAATAGTTAGGTATCTCTTTATTTGTTCATTTTTTGAGGAACACTAATCTAAAACATCCATCCCTCACATACTGTATCTTTTGAACTATGTGCCTCTCTACCTTATATGCTAGAGTTGGTACTTCTCCACTCTTTTCCTCATGATATTATTCCTATCTAGTCACTCAAAAAAAAAAAGAAAAGAAATAGATTCTATCACCTTCAAAAACAGAAAAATCACAGTTCACATCTTGTAGAAATGTGAAAGCCTTCAAATAGAGAGTATCTGATCCAGCATTATTTCATGTGATTTTATATTGAAGCCAAAAAATAATTTACTTTTATGTAACTTTATTATTATCATGCATGTGGTACTAGAAATTATGACACGAAATTCAAAAGCATTTTTCAATTTTTACTGTTTAGGGGTAGAAGTTTTAAGCTCAGGAAATGAATTACTCATTGGATGACTTTGGATTTAGAGGAAATGAGTAGTGTGCAAAGACCACATTTTTTACCAAAAATTATTAAAAATAAATCCAGATATAATATAACAAAATCCAATTTTTGAAGGCCTTATAGAGTTGTGGATGCTTCCAACTCTATGAGTTGTCAGCATAGACAAGAGGGGCTAAGATTCTGAAGAGGGCAGAACCTCTGAAAGGTGAACTATCAATCTGCAGGTGCTTTCTCCCTGGGGGCATTTGCTGATAACAAGCAATAGAGAAAGAATCTGGTTTTAGACTTGGCAGAGCTGTTGTTAAGGAACTGAGAAACAGGTTTATTGTGGTCTTATTGGGCCAGAAAGACAAAATTGCAGATTTGCGGAGCCTGAAAACACATGGTCTGTTTCCCCATCAAGATGTTTGCAAGGGGATGAGGGGCAGGGCGATGCTAAAAATCTAAGCCCTAACTCTGAAACACAGAGGCATTAAAGATTTAGAGTTCAGAACCTGACAGATAAAGGGGTCTTGAACACATCAGGCTCACAGTTGAAATCCCCAGAGGACTACACTTAAGAAAATGAATAAATCAGAGGTAAACTAAGTCCTAGAAAAACTGTAACCACCACAATCCATGATTGAATTGAGATGATCTCCTCTCACTTCTATCTGCCTTGCAGAGAAAAGTATGAAATCTCTCTAGTAGAAGACAACAACATTTAGAGTCTCTATATTATACACAATATCTGGCATTCTATTAAAAATTATGGGGCAAGCCAAAGACAGATATGCATGATCAAAAATCAAGAGAAAAAAATAACAGACTGATAAGTGATCCAGATATTGGAGTTAACAGGCAGGACTTTAAAATAACTGTGATTAATGTGTTCAGGAAAACAGAGGGGAAAAAATTGAAAAAGAATACTTGAAAACATGGAGAATTCCTTCTGAGAAGTGAAATCTTTAAGAAAGAATTAAATAGGGATTCTATAACTGAATATTAGAATACCCGAAATTAAGAACTCAATAGATCAATTTAATAGCATTTGAAACACAGTTTAAAGAAAGATTTCTGAATTGAAAGATAACTCTGTAGAAAATATCTAAACTGCAGCACAAAGAGAAAAAAGGAGGCATAATAGAGAGAGGTTATAAGAGATGTTTGAGTCATGGTGAATAGACATAACATATATTTATTAGAGTCCTAGAAAGACAGGCAGGAAAACATGTGACAGAAAAATTATATGAAGATTAAATAGTCGAGAATTATTTAAAACTGATAAAAGACATCAACTCAAAGATTCAAAGGCTCTGCGAATTCAGGTAAATAAATACAAAAAAAAAACACACCTTCGACATATCAAAGACGAAGATTAAAAAAAAAAAAAACACATAGGGGCGGGTCCGGTGGGACAAGCGGTTGGGTGTGCGTGCTCCGCTTCGGTAGCCCGGAGTTTGCAGGTTCGGATCCCGGGTGCGCACCGATGCACCGCTTGTTAAGCCATGCTGTGGCGGTGTCCCATAAAAAGTGGAGGAAGATGGGCATGGATGTTACCTCAGGGCCAGTCTTCCTCAGCAAAAGGAGGAGGATTGGCAGATGCTAGCTTAGGGCTGATCTTCCTCACACACACAAAAAAACACATAATTGCTTTCAAAGGAGAAAGAATAAGTCTGACAACTTACCTCTCAATAGAAATGACAGAGAAGGCCTAAAACAATGGAATAACATCTTTAAAGTGCTGAAAGAAAATAACTGCCAACCTAAAAATCTATACCCCCCCAAAATTTAAAAAGAACAAAATAAAGACATTTTCAGACAAAAACTACAGTGATTAATCATCAACAGACCTCGACCAGAAGAAGCACTAAAGGAGTTTTTCAGGCAGAAGAAAAATGATTCCATATGGAAACAGAAATGCAGAAAGAAATGAAGCACAACAGAAAGGATAAATGTGTGGGTAAATATGAATAAATACCGACTGTACAAAACAATAATATTCAGAGGGTTTAAAATATATGTAAACTTAAAATGTATGACAATAATTAAACAAAAATAAGAGATAGCAAAACAGAGCTAAAATGTTCTAAACATTACCGGGAAAGTGGTAAAAGTAAACCTTTTTATTGGACTGCAAAAAGTAAAGGATGCACATTGTAATTTTGATGGCAACCACTAAAAGAATAGTAAAACCATGCATAACTAAAAATGCAATAGACGTAGATAAAATGGAATAATATAAAATATTTGATTAATTGAAAAAAGAAGGTGAAGTAAGAAAAAAATGCTAAAACAAGTGGGCATATAGAATATATGAAATAATATGGTTTCTATACACACAAATATATCAGTAATCCATTAAATATAAATGGATTAATACTACAGTTAAACACAAAGTTTATCAGACTGAATTTTTAAAACAGACTATTTAGGATGTATCTTTCACTTTTGATTATGATTCATTTAGTATTCACAGTAACACTTTGAGGTATGTACTATTATGATCTCCATTTTACTAACGCATAAACAAATCAAATAACTTACACAAAGTCAGTGGCAGAGCAAGAAAATATACTCGAGCACTCTGACACCAGAGATCATGCTCACAATCACTGTGCTATACTGTCTCAATGTCTGCAGCAGAGAGTAAAGACTACATATAATGAGGGCTTTTAAAAAAACTCATGCAACTTATAATTTTAATAATTCTTTTTATGTACATTCTTTTTATGTAAATGTCAGGTTACTCAGAATAATGACCTTCTAGTACTTTTAAACAAAATACAACAAGAACATTCTAAAAACTACTAACATTCATGATGCATTTAAAACATACTTATATCAGCACTTAAACATGGTTAAGATGGTAAATTTAATATTATATGTTTTTACCACATTAAAAAAATATATATACTTATATCAGATTGATGAACTATAAAAGTTAAAGAAAAGACACATGTTAAAAGTTAATGACAGAAACTCAAACTAAAAATCTAGAAATCTAGAGAACCTAGCAATCTAGAAAAATGAAGATGTTTTAGAGTGTGTATAGGCATGTTAAACTTGTTCTTATTTTAGCATCTCAATAATAAACTGGTGAATTTAATAGAAAATAAGTTAAATTGACAGAAACCAGAGAACTGTTTTAAGGAGACTGTTGGGAGACGGTTTGGGGCATGTGGGAGCAAAAAATAATAAAAGGAAAATGTGTACAAGTGAAGGATAGATAGACGTAAGAACTATGACGGGTCTGAGATTTTTACCTACTTCGAGCTAACACAGTTAGCTGCCACAGTCTCATGGATGCTGGCAGAAGACTGAGACTCCTGAGTCAGAGACAAAGGACCTGGTCACTGTGCCATAACAAAGAGCACGAGCATCAGCACGCTTGCAGCAGTCCTCCTTTCCCTCAAGTCCTAGCAAGGACAAGGCAGATGGGGTGAAATGGATAACTGCACATGCCATGGGCTTCATTTCAGGAGAAAAACCATGAATTTAGAGAACCTGAATCTTTTATAATGATAAGTAAGCAGGTCTGCCCTGTGCTTGAGAAGAAGACACTATCTCCATCTTCCAAAGCTATTTGCTATGCAATCATCCTTGAAAAGACAGTCCTAAACAAAGATGCAGAAATACAAAACATGGAGAATTGTCTCTTAATACGGAAAAAGAATAAAAATATTTTTTTACATAGGAAACAAACTTCTTTGAGAATGTTTACATAGAAAACAAATCTCTGAAAAAATGTTTCAATAAAAATTAGAAACCTGAAAAAATTAACGTCTAAAATATAAAAATTAATCCCATAAATATAAACTTTATGTACAATAAAACATAAAAGAGTTAACGTATCAGTAATTCAGGTCATCAAATTTCAAAGTACTTACATAACAATTCCCACCTTCAAATTGTTAAGCATACTTTTTTCTAGTTTGTTTTATTTTGTTTTCATTCTTGCTGCTGTTTGTTCTCATCTTAAAATCATACTATTTATCTTAAAACTGTACTAAACCAAAATCTAGTAATTAATTCCACTGAACTGAAATCTGAAACTCTATAGTCACGTATTGGTCTTGACCATATGCCTTGTGCCACACAGAACTCTTTTCCATATTAGAAAACTTTCCATTTTCAAACCAGCTGTCTGATTTATTCTCCCTACGTCTCCAATTCTTTATATTGAACATCTTCATTTCTTTCAAATGTTCTTTATGTGACATGGTTTTAACTTGTGTGCCTTCACCAGTGTGATAACCCTCCCCTGAATACATCCCAATTTGTCTAAATTTCTTTTAAACTGTGGTATCTAAAAGCAAAAAGAAAACGAAACAAAATTCTCCAATTAGGTATGGCTAACAAGTTCTCTCACTATAGTTACACAACTCTATATTCCACTCAAAATACACTAGGTGTATTCTAGGTGCTGACACTATCAAAATGAGGAAAATGAGTTTCCTTGTACATAGGGGCTAACAATCTAGGAGGGGACACAGACATGTAATCAGATATAGTGTGATACGTGCAATCACTGAGGATATACAAAATACAGTGATAGAAAAGAGGAGGGATAGTGGGGTGGGAACATGGAGAAAATGTGATCAATGAAAGATTTCCAAGGAAGGTGACAATGTTTTGAAGAATGAATAGGAACTTTCTAGACATATGGAACATATATTCTGTCCCATATCGTGAAAAAGATTTTAGCAAATGCTTGAGGGATAACAATTTGTTAATGGAGGCTGAAAAAGCAGTGAAGAAATTATTGGAGGATGAAAAAGGGGGATTCTCTCCTAATTAGTAATTGAATGATTAACAAAAATGTCACGTGCAGTAGCTTAACTTGACTCAGCGCAGGAGACCGCACTTGGCCCTGGCATGGACAAGATTGACAGTTGATAGCTCTTTCTCAATTCCACGGGTGGTAGTGCATGGCCATTCTTTGTTGGTAGAGCCATTTGTCTGGTTAATTCTGATAACAAGCAAGACTCTGGCATGCTAAATAGTTAGACAAACCCCAAGCACTGGGCATCCTCCAACTTCTTAGAGCGACAAGTGGTGTTCAACCACCCAAGATTTAAGCAAATAACAGGTGTGTGAGGCCCTTAGATGTCCCAGTTTGCACGCACCACACTAACTGGCTCAGTGTGGGCCTATCCTGAGACTGCAGGTACAGGTAACCCTTTGAACCCCATTCATGATGGGCATCTGGGATTACAATTATTCCCAAAGAACAAGGATTTCCAGTAAGGGCCATAAGCTTGTGTTGATTGGTTTAATGAGGCCCTCAGCTCAGACCACCAGGTCAGTTCACATCTTGGCAGAGCGCTGAGAAGACAGTCCAATTAGACTATCTAGAGGAAGTAAAAGTTGTAACAAGGTTTCTATAGATGAACCTGTAGAAGGATCATTAATGAGCCTCAGCACCTGAAGGGACAAAGGAATGCTGAGTCTCCTGTCCTCCCAATGTACGAGAACAATTACACAGTGACGTGATGTATCATGTTGTATTTAAGGAACTTCAAATAAAGATAAAGCTAAGGGAGTGAGAAGCAAGAATGAAGGGAAATTATGGCAGCAATGAGATATGAGGCTAGAGAGCGAGGCAGACACCATAAAGGATATCGTACTTAGGCTTCTTCCTTAGGGAATGGATGGCCTCAAGTTTGGAGCAGATAAAGCTTGAGTGAAGGGAAATTATGGCAGTAATGAGATAGGAGCTTAGAGAACTAGGCAGACACCAGATTATGAAATGGGCATTGTTCTTAGACTTAAACTTCTTCCTATACCTGAAAGAAGGTACAAGATTTTAGGCAAAGGGATATTATTAAAAGGTAGTGCCGTGATATGACATGTTTTAGAGAGATAGTACTTCTAATCACGTAGCCACAATTGCATTATTTTTTTCTCAGCTTTACTGCAGTCTTAAGTCATTCCTTAAGTTTCACCCATATGTTGTGTCAACTATTTCTCCCTCAGACTCCTGGGCCATGGTTTACTTGTATTAGGACATACTCAATGAAATTTGGGAAATTCTAGGTTTCCTACATAGACCATAGCTTCTTCCAGATTAAATAATGCTCAGCTTTCTAGACTGATAGCTTCATCTAGTGAACAAAGTCTACCAGGGGATAACTCTAGCTTTCCAACTTTCTCCATTAGGTGACATATAGAATTTATCTAATCTTATGTTCAAATTATTTAATAATATTAACCTAATAATGTTAGACATGGGAGTCAATCCATGATTCTTCAGTATGCATCAGTTGATGCTGAAGACCATGAAATACCAAGAGCTGTTAAGAATAAAGAGGAAGGAGAAATCTCAAGACAAAGGAAAAAAAAATTGAGAAATGAGAAACAAGCTAATTTAGGTTATAACTTCTGATATTATTTCTATCTCCTATGCCATCCTTCATATGATACTATGTTGAGAGGGACTACAAACCGGATGGATATGTGGAAATATGACTTAGAAAATCTTTGTCAAACCACATTTCTCTGAGTTAGTTTTGCGCAGGGTGTTTTCTGACACCCATGGCATATGAAATATCATGTGTCAACAAAATCCCTTAGGAATCAACCAGCTTCATTGAGCTCTGCCTCCTAAAGAATTAAGTTATATCAGATATAAAAAGGGCTATTATTATAACAAAGTAGATAAAAGATAAATAACTTTGCTTTTAACCTTATTGAATTTCTCTTGTTAGTTTTAACTATCAGATATTCTCTCAAGTACTATATCATTTGAAAATTTGAAAACCAAAAGTTCTTTATTTCATCCAAGTAAGTGATAGAAATGTTGAATAAGACAGAGGTAAAGAACAAAGCTACATAATATTGCCATAGCCATAGGCTGAAAATAATACTGTTATAGTCACTCAATCAACCAGTTATAAATCAAATTAACTGAATTTTAATCCAATACACATTTTCACATGTCCATATGAATATGGCCACCTGTTAAAGGCTACCTTGAAATCTATGAGAACAACACTCCCACTAAATTTCATATCAGTAAGGGAAATCGACTGCATAATTAGAATCAGATATCATGTAATATCAAAATCTCAAAATGCCTTTAAGATAACACAAAATTAATGAACACATGCTGACTTCTTTGGTAATAAAACTTTGACTAACAACAATTATTTTTTAAATGTATCCATGATATTCTTTTATTTTTTTCCACCTTTATTGAGGTATAACTGACAAATAAAAATTGTATATACTTGCAGTATGCAACATGATGATTTGATATATATGTACATTGTGAAATGATTACCAGAATCAAGCTAATTAACATATCCATAACCTTACGTAGTTCTCATTTTTTGTATGTGGTGACAACATTTAAGAGGTACTCTCTTACTAGAAATCAACTATAGGAAGAAAATCAGAAAAGCCACAAATACGTGGAGATTAAACAAAATGCTACTGAACAACGACTGCGTCAACGAAGAAATCAAAGAAGAAATCAAAAAATACCTGGAGACAAATGAAAATGAAAATACAACATGTCAGAATTTATGGGATACAGCAAAAGTGGTTCTAAGAGGGAAGTTTATAGCAATACAGGCCTATCTCAACAAACAAGAAAAATCTCAAATAAACAATCTAACAATGCACCTAAAGGAACTGGAAACAGAAGAACAAACCAAGCCCAAAATCAGTAGAAGAAGGGAAATAATAAAAATCAGAGCAGAAATAAATGAAATAGAGACTAAAAAAAATAGAAAAAATTAATAAAACCAAGAGCTGGTTCTTTGAAAAGATAAACAAAATTGACAAACCTTTAGCTAGACTCACCAAGAAAAAAAGAGACAAGGCACAAATAAGTAAAATCAGAAATGAAAGAGGAGAAATTACAACAGACACCTCAGAAATACAAAAGATTATAAGAGAATACTATGAAAAGCTATATGCCAACCAATTCCACAATCTGGAAGAAATGGATAAATTCTTAGAATCATACAACCTTCCAAAACGGGATCAAGAAGAAGTAGAGAATTTGAATAGACCAATCACCAGTAAGGAGACTGAAACAGTAATCAAAAACCTCCCCAAAAATAAAAGTCCAGGACCAGACGGCTTCCCTGGTGAATTCTACCAAACATTCAAAGAAGAGTTAATACCCATCCTTCTCAAACTCATCGAAAAAATTGAGGAGTGGGGGAAGCTCCCTAACTCATTCTACGAAGCCGACATTACCCTGATACCAAAACCAGAAAAGAACAACACAAGAAAAGAAAATTACAGGCCAATATCACTGGTGAACATCAATGCAAAAATCCTCAACAAAATACTAGCAAATCGCATACAACAATACGTTAAAAAGATTATACACCATGATCAAGTGGGATTTATTCCAGGGATGCAGGGATGGTTCAACATTCGCAAATCAATCAATGTAATACACCACATGAATAAAATGATGAATAAAAATCACATGATCATCTCAATAGATGCAGACAAAGCATTTGACAAGATACAGCATCCATTTATGATAAAAACTCTGAATAAAATGGGTATAGAAGGAAAGTACCTCAACATAATAAAGGCCATATATCAGAAACCCACAGCTAATATCATCCTCAATGGTGAAAAACTGAAAGCTATCCCTCTAAGAACAGGAACCAGACAAGGATGCCCACTGTCACCACTCCTATTTAACATAGTACTGGAAGTCCTAGCCAGAGCAATCAGGCAAGAGAAAGAAATAAAAGGGATCCAAATTGGAAAGGAAGAAGTGAAACTGTCACTATTTGCAGATGACATGATTTTATATATAGAAAACCCTAAAGAATCCACCAGAAAACTTTTAGAAGTAATAAACGAATACAGTAAAGTTGCAGGATACAAAATCAACATACAAAAATCAATTGTATTTCTTTTTTTTGTGTGTGTGATGAAGATCAGCCCTGAGCTAACATCCATGCCAATCCTCCTCCTTTTGCTGAGGGAGACTGGCTCCAAGCCAACATCCACTACCAATCCTCCTCCTTTTTTTTTTTCTCCAAAGCCCCAGCAGACAGCCGCATGCCATAGTTGCACATCCTTCCAGCCGCTGCACGTGGGACATGGCCTCAGCATGGCCGGAGAAGCGGTGCATCGGTGCGCGCCCGGGATCTGAACCCGGGCCACCAGCAGCGGAGCACGCGCACTCAACCGCTAAGCCACGGGGCCGGCCCTCAGTTGTATTTCTATACACTAACAATGAAGTAGCAGAAAGAGAAATTAAGAATACCATCCCACTTACAATTGCAACAAAAAGAATAAAATACCTAGGAATAAACTTAACCAAAGAGGTGAAAGAGCTGTACATGGAAAACTATAAAACATTGCTGAAAGAAACTGAAGAAGACACAAGGAAATGGAAAGATATTCCGCGCTCTTGGATTGGAAGAATTAACATAGTTAAGATGTCCATACTTCCTAAAGCAATCTATAGATTCAATGCAATCCCTATCAAAGTTCCAACAGCATTTTTCACAGAAATAGAACAAAGAATCCTAAAATTTAGATGGAACAACAAAAGACCCCAAATAGCCAAAGGAATCCTGAGAAAAAAGAACAAAGCTGGAGGTATCACACTCTCTGATTTCAAAATATACTACAAAGCTATAGTAACCAAAACAGCATGGTACTGGCACAAAAACAGACACACAGATCAATGGAATAGAATCGAAAGCCCAGAAATAAACCCACACATCTATGGACAGTTCATCTTTGACAAAGGAGCCAAGAACATACAATGGAGAAAAGAAAGTCTCTTCAACAAATGGTGTTGGGAAAACTGGACAGCCACATGCAAAAAAATGAAAGTAGACCCTTACCTTACACCATACACAAAAATTAACTCCAAATGGATTAAAGACTTGAATGTAAGACCTCAAACTATGAAACTTCTAGAAGAAAACATAGGCTGTACACTCTTCGACATCGGTCTTAGCGACATATTTTCAAGCACCATGTCTGACCGGGCAAGAGAAACAATAGAAAAAATAAACAAATGGGACTACATCAAACTAAAAAACTTCTGCACAGCAAAGGAAACCATCAACAAAACGAAAAGACAACCTAACAATTGGGAGAAGATATTTGCAAACCATACATCTGATAAGGGCTTAATCTCCAATATATATAAAGAACTCATGCATCTCAACAACAAAAAAACTAACAACCCAATTTAAAAATAGGCAAAAGACCTGAACAGACATTTCTCCAAAGAAGATATACAGATGACCAACAGACACATGAAAAGATGTTCAAAATCATTAACTATCAGGGAAATGCAAATCAAAACTACAATGAGATATCACCTCACGCCCGTCAGAATGGCTATAATTAACAAGACAGGAAACAACATGTGTTGGAGAGGATGTGGAGAGAAGGGAACTCTCATACACTGCTGGTGGGAGTGCAAACTGGTGCAGCCACTATGGAAAACAGTATGGAGATTCCTCAAAAAAGCAAGGATAGAACTACCATACGATCCAGCTATTCCACTGCTGGGTATTTATCCAAAGAACTTGAAAACACCAATGCGTAAAGATACATGCACCCCTGTGTTCATTGCAGCGTTATTCACAATAGCCAAGACTTGGAAGCAACCTAAGTGCCCATCAAGGGACGAATAGATAAAGAAGATGTGGTATATATACACAACGGAATACTACTCAGCCATAAGAAACGATGAAATCCAGCCATTTGTGACAACATGGATGGACATTGAGGGTATTATGCAAAGTGAAATAAGTCAGAGGGAGAAGGTCAAATACCGTATGATTTCCTTCATTAAGTAGTAGATAATAACAACAATAAACAAACACATAGAGACAGAGATTAGATTGGTGGTTACCAGAGGGGAGGGGGGGAGGGAGGAGGGCAAAACGGATAATTCGGCACATGTGTGGTGATGGGTTGTAATTAGTATTTGGGTGGTGAACATGATGTAATCTATGCAGAAATAGAAGTATAATGATGTACACCTGTAATTTATACAATGTTATAAACCAATGTTACTGCAATAAACAAAAAATTAAAAAATAAAAAAAAAAAACAAAAAAAAAGATGTACTCTCTTAGTAAATTTCAAGGGTACAATACAGTATTATCAACTGCAGTCACCATGCTATACACTAGATTTCCAGAACTTATCCTGCATAATGGAAACTTTATACCCTTTGACCAACATCTCCCCCTTTTTCTCACCCCCGAGCCCCTGGCAACCACCATTCTACTCTCTCCTTCTATGAGTTTGACTTTTTTTAGATTCCACATATAAAGGAGATAATGTAGTATTTGTCTTCCTGCATCTGGCTTACTTGATTTAGCATAACGTTCTTCACGTTCATCCCTGTTGTAGCAAATGGCAGGATTTCCTTCTTTTTTAAGGCTGAATAGTATTCTACTGTGTGTATGTGTATGTATATATACACACATGTTCTTTATCCATTCATCTGTCTATGGACACATAGGTTGATTCCATATCTCAGCTATTGTGAATAATGCTGCAATAAACATGGCATTGCAGATATCTCTTTGAGATACTGACTTCATTTCCTTTGGACATATAATCAGAAGTCAGATTGCTGGATCATATGGTAGTTATAGTTTTAATTTTTTGAGGAACCTCCATACTGTTTTCCACAGTGGCTGTACCAATTTACATTCCTACCAACAGTGTACAAGGTTCTCTTTTCTCCACATCCTCACCAACTCTTGTTATCTTGTCTTTTTGAGAACAGCCATTCTAATAGGTGTGAGGTGATATCTCAATGTGGTTTTTATTTGCATTTCCCTGGTGATTAGTGATGTTGAGCATTTTCTCACATACCTGTTGAGCATTTGTATGCCTTCTTTGGAGAAATGTGTATTCATATACTTTGCTCATTTTTTAATTGGATTACTTATTTTCTTGCTATTGAGTTGTTTGAGTTCCTTATACATTTTGAGCAATAACCCTTTATCAGATGCATGATTTGTAAATATTTTCTCCCATTCACTCTGTTTACTGTTTCCTTTACTGTGCAAAAGCTTTTTAGTTTGATGCAATCGAATTTGTCTATTTTTGCTTTTGTTGCCTGTGTTTTTGGGGTCATATATAAAAAATTATTACCAAGACCAATGTCAAGAAGATTTTCCTTATGTTTTCTTCTAGTATTTGTACAGTTTCAGTTCTTAGATTTAAGTCTCTAATCCATCTTGAGTCGATTTTTTTAATATAGTATGAGACGAAAGTCCAATTTTATTCTTGTGCATGTGTGTATCCAGTTTTTCCAGCACCATTTATTGAAGAGACTGTCTTTTCTCCATCATGTTTCTTTCTAGTAAATGTATGAATTTATTTCTGGGGCTCTTTATTCTGTTCTGTTGGGCTATATGTCTGTTTTTGTACCAGCATCATACTGTTTTTATTACTATGGCTTTGTAGTATATTTTGAAATCAGGGAGTGTGATCTCTCCAGCTTTGTTCTTTTGCTTAAGATTGCTTTGTCCATCTGGGTCTTTTGTGGTTTCATATGGATTTTAGGATTGTTTTTTCTATTCCTGTGAAAAATGCCATTGGAATTTTGATAGGAATGCAGGGATTGCACTGAATCTGTATATCACTTTGGGTAGTATGGACATTTCCACAATATTAACTCTTCCAATCCATGAACATGGGATATCTTGCCATTTATTTGTGTCATCTTCAATTTGTTTCATCCATGTTTTATAGTTTTCAGTGTACAGATCACTTTCTTGGTTAAATTTATTACTAAGTATTTTTTATGCTATGATACATGAGATTGTATTCTTAATTTCTTTTTTAGATAGTTTGTTGTTAGTATATAAAAACACTACTGATTTTTGAATGTTGATTTTGTATCCTGCAACTTTACTAATAACAATTTAAAATTTTGCAAGAATTTTTCACTTTGTGTAATTTTAATAATTTTTGTTTAAATAAGAAAAACCTTTATTCACTTCCATTTTTCTGTTACGCCTGTAAATCTGTATCATCTCTCAAAGATTACTGATGATAATTTTACAGCTGTTCTTTCATTACAATGCGATGTACTTCAGCTACACCTGAAATTTTTAACTAATTTAAAGCACTAAGGTGCTCACTTCAGCAGCACATATACTAAAACTGGAACAACACAGAGATTGGCATCCTGCACAAAGAAAACACACAAATTTGTGAAGCATTTCATTAAAAAAAATTTTTTTAAACCTAGGACATTCTTACATTACCACTATAAGCATACATAGGATACAATTTCCTATAAATCATGTGTGTTCCACCCTTTCTAGGTTGAAAATAATTTTATCTGATAGAAAAGACAAATCCAATTCAGCAATTCAGTGGCTCTACTATCCCTATACATATACCCCATCCCTACAGAGTTCCTATATCTACTTATCAATTCTTTTGCCAAATCAAACTTATACAAAGTCATTTTAATTTAATTCTCTTTAGTATTTTTTACAATACATTGTTCTTCTCTTTAAGCTTCCTGGATTACAGTCCTATGCCTCTCTTTTGTATTCATTTATTCAATTATTATTTCCTGAGTATCTGCTAAAGGATAAATGTTTTGTACATATCCTTTTATGATTTGACAACTATGTTCAAACTTCCCCAGCGTTTAAGTTCTGTTTATATTATCTATAGAATATCTACCTATTGTATCTATATTTTCCAGCCTAATTTTTAGCTACTTTTACTTTTCCATATGTGTATTCTTTTAAGTTTCCCCAAATTCTTTAAGAGTGAGAAAGAACGAATAATAAATATACACACGTACATTAAAAAGTCCTTTTAAACAAGGACAAAATCTGAGCTCTAAAAAGTTGAATGTGTCACAAAACTGTATTTCAGAATTTTACTCATGAGAGTGTCTTCCTGTCAATGCTTTTAGGCCAGTTTTTCTCCTACAGTCTCTGATCTTAGGAACATTTCTTGTTTTCTGTCAATCATTTTGAAACAGGGATTCAACAAACTCCTTGTATATGTCCAACAATGTCCAGGACCTCTTCTTTGACAATTCTAAACTGTAAAATAGCATTTAGTCAAAATTAAGCTCAGAAGAGGAGTTCCTCTCATAGCTTCCACTACCTTCTGTGAAGGTAAGTTTAAGCAAATCAAAAACATGTAGGATGTTCTGCTTTCAATGAAATGAGAAATCCAACAAAAGCCTTTTATATTTACCCATATAGTTATCATCTTTGATAGTTTATGTTACTTTATATAGATCCAGACTCAATCTGGTAACATTTTCCTTTGCTTGGAGGACTTCCTTTAACATTTCTTATACTGCAGGTCTTTTAGAGATGAATAGTTCAGCTTTTGTACACATGAAAAGACCCTCATTTTTTTGTTGTTGTTGTTGAGGAAGATTCGCCCTGAGCTAACATCTGCGCCAATCTTCCTCTATTTTGTATGTGGGTCGCCGCCACAGCATAGCCACTGATGAGTGGTGCAGGTCCACACCCAGAAACCGAACCCAGGTTGCCAAAGCGGAGCATGCTGAACTCAACCACTAGGCCACAGGGCTGGCCCCCTTCATTTTTTTTTTTCATTGAGGTAAAGTTGACATACAACATTATACTAGTGTCAGGTGTACAACATAATGATTCAATATTTGTATATATTGTGAAATGATCACCACAATAAGTCTAGTTAAAATCCATCACCATACAGAGTTACAGATTTTTTCTTGTTGTGATGAGAACTTTTAAGATTTACTCTATTAGCAACTTTCAGATTAACTATAGTCACCATGCTATACATTACATCTCCATGACTTATTTATTTTTATAACTTGAAGTTTGTAGAAAAGCTCTTCATTTTGTTTTCATTTTTGAAAGATATGTCAGCCCACTATAGAATTATAGGTTGACAACCGTTTTCTTTCAATACTTTAAAGACGTTGCACTGCTGTCTTCTGACTTGCATCATTTCCAATAAGAAATGTACTGCCATTTTTAATTTCATTCCTCTTAATGTTATGTATTCTTTTTCTCTGGCTGCTTTTAAGAATCTTTTTCTTTTTTACCATTTTAGTCAATTTGATTATAATGTGCCTTGGCATAGTTTCCTTGATGTCTTTTGTGTTGTGGATTTGTTGAGCTTCATGGTTATGTGGGTTTTTAGTTCTCATCAAAGTTTGGAAATTTTCAGCCATTATTTCTTAAAATATTTTTTATGCTCCCTTGCTCTTTCTTTTCCTTCAAAGACTCCAATTAAACATACATTAGGCCACTTTAAACTGTCCCATAGTTCACTGATACTTTATTAACTTTTTTGGTCCTTTTTCTCACTGTGTTTCATTTTAGATAGTTTCTATTACTGTCTTCAGGTTTGCTCATCTTTTCTTCTGAACTGTCTAATCTGCTGTCAATCACAAACAGTGTATTTTTTTTCAAATGTTATATTTACCATCTCTAGAACTTCAATTTGTGTCTTATTTGTGCCATTTCTCTACTTAATATGCTCAATATTTCTCCCACTTTCTTGAACGTATCAAATATAGTTATAATAATTGTTTAATGACCTTGTCTACTAATTCTATTATCTGTATAATTTTTGGGTCTCTTTCTATTGACTTTTTCCCCCTCATTGTGGGTTGCACTTTCCTGCTTCTTTGCACACCTAGTAATTTTTTATTGAATGCCACTGTGTGATTTTTACCTTGTTGGGTGCTGGATATTTGTTAATTTCTTTAAATGTCTTTGAGCTTTGTTCTGGGATACAGAAGTTCAGTAAGGCAAAAATATATATAAAATATGAAATGATTGGGGTAAAAAAGGAAACTGCCGGGGCCGGCCCAGTGGTGTAGTGGTTAAGTCTGCGCGTTCCACTTCAGCGGCCCAGGGTTCACAGGTTCGGATCCCAGGCGCAGACCGACGCACCACTTATCAAGCCACACTGTGGTAGCATCCCATATAAAGTAGAGGAAGATGGGCACAGGTGTTAGCCCAGGGCCAATCTTCCTCAGCAAAAAGAGGAGGATTGACAATGGATGTTAGCTCAGGGCTAATCTTCATACAAAAGATAAAAAGAAACTGCCATTCACAGATGGCATAATTGTGCTTGAGAGAAATTTTTAAAAACTAATAATAAACTACTAGAATTAATCATTTAATTTAGCAAGAAGTATGGATCACTGGTAAAGCAAATCTTTAACAAACTGTTATATTTCTTTATACCAATAACTGAAAGCTAAACAATGAAAATATTTAAAAGATGCCATTTACAATAGAATTAAAAAATATCAAATACCAAGGAATAAATCTAATAAAGATGTGTAAGACTTCTACACAAAAACTATAAAACCAAAAAGAGCATTCAAAGTTGACCTAATTTAAAGAACTAAACTTACTCTCAGAAAATAGTGGAGCAATCTTAAAATGAAGATAAGTTTTTAAAGAAGTACATATGAGACCCTCAATGAAATAAAGAATTAGATCCATTTAAAAAAAATAAATTACGGGCATAGCTGTGAACCAAATTAGTTTTTATTCTTATGCCATAAGTTACCATAAATAAATAATTTTAATAATAGTATGGCTTATAATGATGAGGCATATATATCACATGTAATTTTTTTTAAAACCCTAAATTCTTGGTACTAGAAATAAAGAATATAATTTTGGTATTCACATATTACCTGATAATCAGCAGGCCCAGGAGTAGTAAAAGCTTCTTTCTGAACCAGGAAGAAAGTCCGAGGAACAGAAGAACCAAATGCACCTTGCTTTTGTTTCTTCAAGCAGGTATTGCTAAAGTTGTCAATTATAGTATTGTTTAGGATATTATAAAACCCAGGACCTAAAATTATGAAGAAAATCATATGTGAAAATAAAAATGCTCTTAATTCTTTTAAATTGAGTAACTTTAAATTAAGTAATTTTTTAGAAAGAACTCATATACTGCTGGCAAGAATGCAAAATGGTATGCCACTTTGAAAAGCAATTTGTCAAATTCTTATAAAGTTAAACATATATTTACCATATGATCCAGAAATTCTACTCCTAGGTATTTGCCCAAAAGAATAATAACAACCCAAATGTCCATCAGCTGCTGAATAGATAAACAAAATGTGCTATACCCAAACAATACTACTCAGCAATAAGAAAGAAAGATAAATGCAACAACATGAATGAATCTCAAAAACATCATGCTAAGTGAAAGAAGACAGACACAAAATCCTGAATGATATATGGTTCCATTTATAGGGAATTCCAAAAAATGCAAAATCATACATTGCTGGGAAACAGTTGCTGGGACTAGGAGTGGGGGTGGAGATTAACGGCAAAGGGGCATGAGAGGACTTTATTTTTTTTTGCTGGGAAAGATTTGCCCTGAGCTAACATCTGTTGTCAATCTTCCTCTCTTTTTTTTTCCCTCCCCTAAGCCCCAGTACATAGTTGTATATTCTAGTTGTAGGTCCTTCTAGTTCTATGTGGGCCACCACCACAGCATGGCTACTGACAGACCAGTGGTGTGGTTCCATGCCTGGGAACTGAACCTGGGCCACCGAAGGGGAGAGCACCGAACTTTAACCACTAGGCCATCAGGGCTAGCTTGAAAGAACTTTTTAAGAATGATGGCAATGTTCCAAAACTTGATTGTAGTGGTGATTACCAGACTATATACAATTACCAAACTCATTAAACTAAACACTTAAAATGAGCTGTTTTTATTGTATAAATTATACTGGAAGGAAGAAAGTAAGGAAGAAAGAAATAAAGAATTCTTGATGCCAAAAAGTATTGAAAAGTTGATGTAGCAACATTAAAAATCAATTTGAAAAAAAAAAAAATCACCTATTATCCAATCTTCCTATCACCGCAGTTATTTTAGTTTTTGGCTTTTATCTTTTAGTCACATTTATAACCAGAAATATTTTCTACAGCGGCAACCTGAGTGAGTAACATTTCTATTTTTTTCACTCGAAATAATACAAACAACTTTCTATGCCATTGAAAAACTTTTTATCAAGACATTCAAATATTTGAAACAAATATTTGTATATGTTTTATAATTCAGTATTTTAAAAAAATCAGTTTCAGTGAGCAGCAATATCCATAAAATGCAAGACGATATACTTGAAAGCACACTTGACTTGGTTGTACTCATGTTATCTAGATTCTACTAAATTAACTCTGCAACTAAATAGGTATAAAACATCACTTAAATCTCATTTGTTTTTCTGGGCTTCAAGTTCCTCATCTGAAGATAATAGGAACTGACTAGATCAGTGCTACTCAAAATGTGGCCTGCGGACTGGTGCCTGTCCAAGAACAGCCTGCAAGAAAAGGAGCTTACAACTAAATGTAAATGAACTATTTTGCTAAGCATCTTGTAACTTGTCTTTCTCCACAAAGGAAGATGTTGATTTACATTCTGGTGCAATCTCCTTTCTCATTGTAGGCAGGAAACAAACGGTTGACAAATGGGCACTTTTTGTAGGAAGAGGCTAGATGATACTTTAGTTTTCTCCCAGATTAAAAGTGATCACGTCATTCTAGATTGTCAAATCTTCTGTACTCCTGATACACATAAAGTGTTTCTCAAAGAAGTTGCCCACAAACTCTTTCAAATTTTTCAAATATTCCAGTTTTAAAGTCTATTCTCCATCTCTACCAAAAATTCTGTTGTGTCAACTCTCAGAAAACCTAAATGCTAATATGTTTTATTCCTGCCATCTTCCAGCATTCCTCCACCAATAATGTTTAGGAAAACGGTAAAAAGAAAGTGCAATGAGAACTATTTTACCAGTTAAGGTACTTAAAAGACAAGTATCTCAGATCTGTCTCTCTTCCAGCATGAGAGGACAACACAACACATTAAGGTAATTAATTCTTAATTATCTTAATTAAGTATTAAGTAGTATTAAGCATTCCCTTAAATACTTAAATATAGGGACCTCAAGGTGTGTACATCTCAGGTACTACCTCGTTAAGATTCTATTTGAAAAGCCAACCTGATCATACAAGTCACTCACATTAGAGGTTTCCTATATTCATTTTCCAGTCATTAAGTGTAGAAATGCCTGGGAACCCCAGAATTAGACAGTTTAGGGATGCCTTCTAACAGTAACCTGCAACAGCTCTGAGCCATATATTAAGTGGTCAAATCTGTTCTATGACTGATTGATGGGTCCAATTCATTACTGTACCCTAATATCTACATGGAAAAACAAAACCAAAGTTCCGTGAAAGCCATTCTCACTCATGCTTAAAATATGTAAGATTCAGTATTATATTTTAGAGGTCATCATAATTGAACTTTATCCTTTACAAATAAACTAACCTTTGGGGAATTTAAAACACTTTATTCGTAATACATTGGACCATCAAACTTAAAACAAGACCCAATATTAAGGCAGTTGGGTCACTCAATAAATTCATATTTAGAAGTAATTTGAATTTCAGATTCATGGTAAACACTACTTACTAGGCTCAGCTGGGGTAGTGCTGAGCACCTATACGTGACCTCTTGAGAATGGCAGTCTTCAAATAGTCAGACTTCTACCTAGAGGCTCAGGCCTCCAAGACCAAGTGTTTCAACAGGCCCAGGTGTATACTGTAAAACTTATGACTTTGCCTGTGAAGTGCCAGAATATCAGTTCAACTCAATGCTATTCGTCAAGAAAGCTACCACACTAGCCAAGATTGAAGGGGAGAAAATAAGACTCAGCCTCGCAAAGGCATGAACAGTAAATAATTTTGTACCAGGAGTAAAATATTACCATAACAAATCACTATAACAAAACTTGTAGCGATGGTTTGGGATCAGGCAATGGGTCAGAAGCTGAAACAACTCAAGACTTAGAGAAAGGGCCTTGAGGAGATAGTTGGTGATGGCTTAAAGATCAGCGATAAAAATGTTATTGGAGGTTGGAGAAAACATAATTTGTATTATGTAATGGGAGAAATTTTAGCAAAACTAATGCTTGGGATAATGAAGAAAATATCTTATAAATTAGTGGATTCCAGCCTAAGGAAATTTCCAGGCTGAATATCAAAAGTGCCAACTAGTTGCTTTTAGCTGTGTGTGAGAAGGTATGGATAGAAAGAGACAAGCTGTTCAGTTTTCAAGCAGAATTAATAGAAAATAAAAAGGAATCAAGATTTTATGGGTTTGAAAGTAAAAAACTTTTTCATCCCCAGTCTGTCCATACAGCGAAAAGCTCTCAAAGCAAGAAATGCACTGAGGGCAAAGATCAAATCCAGGATGTGGCTATAAAAACTTTCTTACGACCTCAGAAAGATTTAACATAGTACCTCAGAGAATCTCTCAGTTTAACTCTAAGAATTTTAAGGCCATATGTCATAGACCCTCTTGGCTAAACAACGGTGCCCCTAAGAATCTAAGAGTATTGAAACACAGCAGCACCAAAGGTGACCCAAAATAGACAAGAGTTTTTCTAAGAACTACATGTGAGTGTGGCTTTTGTCCAGTGTATTTGATTATAAATTCATACAATAAGAAATCTACAAAGTTTTTATAAAGAATTGTACCAATGTGGAATGAAAAGGACAACAATGCAAAATGAAAAGTGGCTTTTTGACTCCCAGTCTTCTATGGGAGAAAGCTCCCGCTGCAAGTGCAGCCTATTATAGAAAAGGAAAGATGATTCAAAGGATGGAACCAAGAGCCCAAAAGTAGAACAAAGAACATGGAAACTCATTCCCAGGGAGCCCAAGTGGGCCCTAATCAAGGAAATGGCAACATGTACCTGGTTGGATTTCAGAATTTCTTTAGGCCTGTGATTGCTATGGGCCTCCAGTTTTCCCTCTTTTCTGTATAGCAGTGTCTAGTATGATTGCCTTTTCTCTCTCCCGCCATTGTGTGTTAGATGTGTGGGGCAGACACCTTGTATCTTTAGTTCACAGCTCTTCTAATAGAGAGGAGTCATACTCAGGAAGCTGATCATGAAGTACCACACCCAAGAATTCTCACCTACACCTATACTTGACTTAGATAACAACAGCCTGGACTTCAAGATTATACCATAATTGCATGACACTTGAGGCCTTGAGAAGGCATATAGGAAAAATGTAAATATTTGTAGCCAGAGGGTAATCTATATTAGATGAAAGATGGCCACAAATTCTTTGCTACCCTTGTCACTGAGAAATAAAATTTCATGTCCTTCTGTTCAAAATGTGCTGCCCTGAGTGACTTGACCGACTAAGAGAATGTGGCAAAAGTGATGTCCTGGGATTTCTGAGATTAGGTCATAAGAAGCCTTGCAGCATCCTGCCAGGTCTTGTGGAGCCCTGAGCTACCATGTAAAAGACCACCTACTCAGGGGCAGCAATGCTGGAGCTATGCACGCACCCTGAATGAAAGTCCCAGCCGAGCTCTACCTTCCAGCCATCCCACAAGATAATGAGATATAATAGAGAAGTCTGTTTTTTAAGCCACTAAGTTTGTTATACAGCAAAACAGAACTATGTGTTAGTAATTATGTAAGTTATTTTTGTGCTATATTCTTAGCTCTGTATACTAGAATATCCACTGAGAATACTAGAACATGTGATTGGACAGTCTCAAAACAAAATTTTAATAAAACTGAATATCATAAGTTATATTACTGGTAGTGACCACACAGTTGATATATATGTTGAGCCACCAAGAGAAAATTAGGAAATTTACCGAATAAAGGTAAACAATAGAAAGTTACAATTAAGATATGTAACACGTTAAATTGAAATCTTACTAAAATTGTATGTTATTTTTATTTATCTGTGTTTAGTGTATAGTCAATACTTTAAAAAAAAGTTGACTTAAAACGACACCAACCATGGAACAAAAAAATAATTGTACTTTCTGGTGCATCCACCTTGTTAAGAATATTAAGTTACATAAAGCTAAAGAGTAGAAATATATGGATTAATTGCCAACCTGGCATTTCTTCTGTCCTAGAGTTCTGTGTGAATCGAGCAGCACTTTGACCAAATGGGGTATTTTTCAGTCCTGGTGTTGTCTTTAAGGACTTGAAAGCAGTTCGAGATTCATTGTATGTGCCAGGAGCTGGTGTGATTGATTTGATAGGTACAAATCTCTAGTGAAGAAAGGGAAAATATGCCAATGAGAAACTATCGTACATTTTGATACTTGGTGAGTTAAAAGCTGCCTTCTTAGTAATATAACATCTGCGAGTTTAATTTATTTCTTAATGGAGTGAAGAAAATGTAGATGAATTAAGATCTTGTACCTATCAAAACGTAAAATATATGGCTTTTAGTAAAATCATCTCTATATTAATACAGTAGTGCATTATGTACTTTACTAAGCCAGATAGACTTTTCAAAGGAAATCAGCTCAACATAAGATTCTAGATGACAGTGTATGGACAGTCTTCACATTTAAAATATTCTACAAGTTAAGATAATAAATAAAAAACTACATGATCTAACATGGTTTCTTTTATGTAATAAAATTACACAAATTGACAAAGTTCCTCAACATATATATTTAATTAACTCAACAATATCATTTAATACCTCAAGAAAAATGTTAGACTCAAGTGATATATAAATCCAGTTTAACTTTATAACTTATTATATTATAAACTTACAATAATAACTTCACTCATTATACACTTATAATATTTAACTTATTAATATAATATATATGTATCTATATGTAATATAACTATGGACTCATGAAATATAGCATTGTATAATCGTATTTTTTAACTTTTTATTTGGAATTAATCTCAAATTTACAGAAAAGCTGTATGAATAAAAATAATACAGAAAATACCTGTATAATGTTTACCCAGAATCACCTATTGTTAACATTTGTTATTTGCTTTTCTGGTTTGCTCGCTCTCTCTCTCTTTCTCTGTGTTTGTATGTTTGTTCCTCCCTCTCTCTGCCTCTCTATACACACACACACACACACACACACACACACACACGCATATATATAGAACCATTCAATGGAAAGTTATATACATCAAGTCCTTTACCCCTAAATACTTTGGTATGTATTTACTAAAAATAGAGATATTTTCTTACATATCCATAGTACAGTTATCAACTTCAGTAAGTGTATCAATGATATAATACTTTTATCTAATCTACCATTCATATTCCAAATCTGTCAGTTGACCTAATAATGTCTCTATTGCATTTTTCCCCTCTGGTACATAATCTAGCCTAGGGTCAGATATGGCTTTCAGCCTCCTTTAACAAGGACCATTTCCACAGCATTCCTTTGTGTTTCGTGACTTAGGAAGAATATAGCACCCCTCTTTTGTATAATAGAACCTTCCTTAGTTGGGGCTTCTCTGATGCTTCCTTATGATTATATTAAGGTTATGCATTTCAGGATAGAATAATAGATAGGGGATGTTGTGGCTTTCTCAGTGTATCGTATCTGGAGGCACGTGATGTCCTCTGGACCTCACTGGTGATTTCAATTTTGATCAAATCCAGCACTCCTTCTATATTTATCAGTAAGCACTCTGCATTCTACTGTCAGCAAGAGCCCTCCCTTCACCCCCAATTATTTACTTCACTATCTATCTATCTACTTACTTATCTATTTATTATCCATATGGACTCATGAATGCCAGTTTTAATGATTTATAATTAATTACTGTTTTTTTTTTTTACAGTAGGGGGTCCTTCAAGTTGGTTCATATGTCCCCATGATGTGCCCTCATCTTGTTTTTTTTTTTTTTTGAGACTTTTCTTACTTTCTGACATAACTAGATGTTATAGGCTACTCTTCCCAGTCCCTGATTCCTGGCTCATTTAGCAGACAGAGCTAGGATATATACCTATATCTATACACACACATACACATAGAGACACATACATGCACATACATATATGCATATATAAATATATACACGTATATATTTTAGAAATCATGAGAAATTCACATCAAAACCTTCAATTCAAATCTGTCACATGGGTCCTTTCTCACCTCCCCCAATCATATTTGTATGTATCTTCTTCCACAGGGAAAACCCTGGCTCAGAATATTGACTTTTTTGCTCAGCCTTGTAATATATCTGAAACAGCTCATGACTGCTTCACCCATACCATTACAATAAACCAACCTACTGAAAAAAATTCAGAATTTATTTGCAATTCTTGCACTCACTACTGCCCACTCCAACCTACCCAAGACTGATGTAAGCAAACACTGTGGATACCTGGATTATTCTTTCTCTTTTCCCCTTCAATGTGGTTAAGAGTATTCATTTATACAATGGTTCATTTGTTTCCATTTGCTTTCAGCTTTCAGCTTTCAGGCTTTTTTTTTTTAAACCCTTCCCATTCTTATTGATTTATTTGTATTTTTGAATATATGGAACATTGACATGCTTCCAAAAGACAAATATATATCTAAAAAGTATACTCAAATAAGTGTTACTCCCTCTCATTTCCCTTCCACTCTATGGATGCTGCACCACTGGGGGAAAATGTCCAAATTTATAATATTTGCTGATTTCTGTGCTATAAATACAACACCATGGGGCTAATTTCACACTACCATCATAACATCAGCCAACACGCAAAACTGGAAAAATTAAAAATTGGCTCTCGCAAGCTAGTAGAAATGAACTACATTGCACCAGAGCTTCCACTCCATCTCCTCACCATCCCTTGTAGGTAACCAACTTCATTGTTTGCCGGTTTATCCTTAATGTGTTTATACAAAGATAAGCAATTATGTGCATGTTTTCTTATTTTCCCTCCTTTCTTACACAAAAGATAGTATATTATATATGCGTTTTTGCACTTTATAAAGTAAGTAAATCTTAACACTACCAAAAAACAATTTATTACTGGAAGAACTAAAAAGGACTCTCTCAATTTTTCTCCTAAATACTATCTTATTATTTAGATGCTGAGTACAATATTTTAAAAATAATAATACTCAACCCTGGCTGCACATAGAATTACTTGAGGAGTTAAAAAAAATACTGATGCTTGACCCCTATTCTGGATCAATTGAAACAATCTCTGAGAGACAGGGAAGAAGGCACCTGGGTATCAGAATGTATTAAAATTCCCCAGATGTTTCTAAAATGCAGCAACAGTTGGGAACCACTGTTACAAAGGAAATCTTATCTTTTAAAAATTAACAGTTGAAGATATAAGAAAATTCAATGCATTTAGATGAAATACCAGATAACTCCTTAAATCAATAACTAAAATAAGTATCCCAGAAACATAATCTATCTTTATTCCTATAAACCAAAAATTATGTGTTCTAAGTTCACCCTGTTAATCACATGATTGCTTTTTCTGTCATAGTCTTTAATATATCTGTTCATATTCAACTAAACACTAACACTACCCCAGCAAGCAGCCCTGTTGGTTTTAACTCCTCCATATCTTTCACCCTAGAACCATTATTCTTTTCTTCATCATCCCCTTAAACAAAATTGATATCATATTATTTTCCAATTCTGAAAATATATTTAAAATATTGGTGCCAAGTGATGTCCAATTAGGACTATAAAGCAGATGAACAGAAACAGCATAAAAACTGAGAGTTCTAGTTGTAAAAATTGTATTTTAAAAATCAAGGGCATACACACACAATATCCTGTTCCCACACATCCGTTTTGTGTAGCACCTTAAGTACCATCAAGTTGCTCAAGACAGAAATCTGGTATTCATTCTCGATTCTTCCTAGTCCCTCACCACAACATCTAACCCATTAAAAAGTAATGTTAATTATATCTCCAAAATATATCTGCAATCTATCTGCTTGTCTCCAAGGAGATGCCTCTTAAGTACAATGAAACCAAAGTAGTCACCTGTAGTCGACTGAAGGTTAATAACCTTCCAAGTTAAAAAAGATAATCAGAGCTGTACACAGTACTGTTGGACAAATATTGCAACTACTTTGATCTAGAGGCTGCCACATTATGAAATATTATAATTTTCCTGCTTTAGAAATGTCTTAGATACTTTCAAATCCCCTTAGTATATACCTTGGAGAATGTGAAATGATTACTGTGACATAAACTCCTGCATCACTAATCAACGCCCCAGTCGCAGTTGTAGATACAACCTATGCTTTCAGAACCTTCTCCGAAAGACACGCATGTCCTCATAGATTAAACATAAACACTCCACATATTCATTGGCAAAATATATTTTAAAACACAGACTAAAATCTCTTATAAGCTAAACTGAACTTTCACATATGCAAATTTGCTTAATAGAAAATGTTTAATAGTTTCGATTCAAATATTTATCTTTGCATATTATTGTTAATATTGTAATCTTATTTCATTTTATCCATACTTTTTAGCAATATGATTTGCCCAGGCCATGTCTGTTTCCAAGTTGCTTAAATATCACTTTTCTTTACATCATCTCCCTAAACACTATTGGATTGCTGGCTTCACATTATACCTCTTATATTCTATGTATGACAATGACTGTAGAACATTACCGGGGATTGAGAAAGAAAAGCAGGTGATGCATCATTTACACTTGATGTCATACTTTCAGTCTTCTGAAATTGACTTTTAATGTCATATTTTCCAGGCCCTGGTACTCCCTAAATTACAGAAAGAAAAAAATGTATATTCTCATTAAGAATGCACCTATAGCACCTAAGGGAACAGTTGGCTAAATATCTGAACCAAATCTGCAGAGTTTTTAAGCGAATTCCTGTATATTACCAAAGCACTTCATTAAAAGGCAAGCCAGAACAAATTTCTTAAGAGCAACAAGAAAAAATTTTCCTTAGTGAAGCTTCCCAGGAACCTGAAAACACTCTCCTTGAAACTTTGCTGCCCTCTACTGATAGAGCCCAGAAAAAATTATCTGGCTTTTCACATGATTAAACATTACAGTGAAAAAAAGTGGCTTCTATATTTTTCCACTTAAATGTATACAACCAGTTCTTCTCTAAAAAAAAAATATTTTGCTGTCTTTTCGAATTTCCATTAATGAATAGATTGTTTTGTTTCCAACAAATAAGCTTCGGGATATATTTTAACTACAAATGTTAGAAGACGTAAGACAATAAGCTTTTCACTAGATACTACACAATAGATAAAAATTAATTCAGTCAACACTAGGATTGAAGTTTTTGTTACCTTAGTGAAACAATCTAAATAAGTGCTATTTATTCATCATCAAATATTTTAATTATCCTGATAAAGTACCTTTCATAGTATAAAAAAAGTTAAATTCAAATCTTCTGCTTCATATATAGCTCCCCTACTTCTCTAGAGTTGTAAGAATTATTTCTTCATTTATGAATTAAATACTTGGCTTATAACTTGGACGTACAATAGAATTATATCAGCAAATCTTGTCACCTCTCTCATTCTAAACTGTCCAAATCCACCCACTTCTCTACACCTCCACAAATACCACTCTGATCCAGGACACTGTCTCGTACCTGGACTACTGTGACATCTTCTTACCGTTCCCCTGCTTCCACCCTTGTCCTCCTTCAGTCTGTGTTCAACACAGCAGCTAGTGATGGATCCAGTAAGACCCTGAGTCAGACTGCAGCACTCCCCTTCTCCAGCCCATCCACTGGCTTCCATCTCACTTCAAGCAAAAACCCACGTCCTTAATACGACATGAATTTCACCCCCAGACACACAATGACCACTCTAACCTCATGTCCTACTATTCTCCCCCCTCCATTCACTCCATTTCTCAAAAAGATCAAGATATATCCACCTCAAGACCTCTGTACTTGCCATTATCTTTGCTTGGAATGTTCTTCTAGATAGCTCCAGGGCTCACTTCTTCATTTCAATCAGTTCACTACAGAATGTCCCTTCTCAATGAGGCCACCCAACCTAAAATTTCATTTCCTCCCGCAAACAATTCCTGTCCCCTTTCCTACCCATTTTTTAACCTGATTATTTATGATCCAAAATACGATTTTCCACTATGTTGTCAGCTCCAAGAAAGCAATGATTTTTTTTCTGTTTTGTTTGCTGCTGTATCTGTAAAGCATAGAAGAATACCCGGAGCACAGTAGGTGCCCAGCAAATATCTGCCAGAAGAATGGGTAGATGGATAAATGCATGCCCTGAGTCCTACATTTTCACTGGCCATATAATGGATTTGGACATAACGTTCCTCTGGGAAATAATGTGGCTCCAAATAAGAGCATTAGCCATTTCTAATTATAGTAAAATATCTTAAAACCCACATAATAAAAATAATAATTTGAAAAAATTTCTTTAGGAAAAATTCTTATGCAGAAGTACCTCTTTTTAAAAATATATTAGATTCTAAAAATTTATGCAAAGGTCCATGTTGTCTTAAATGAACAAATCTATGCCATTATTTGGCGGCTGGTAGAAAAAATGCACTTTGGCTATAGCATGTAAGGTTGTTTTTATTTATGAACTTGTAGTAAGTAAAGTTTAGAAGAAAAGAAACTTCTGCATAATTCTGTGTTTATATAAACCTATGAAATATGTATCAAATGTAGAAATATGGAGAGTATAACTTCAAATACACAATGTTAATCTATTATCTTGAAATTTACAGATATGCTATATCCATCTTCTCCCTGTACAGGCAGGCATGGTGAAAAATAATCAGCCACTAACAAACTGGGATTACTTTCCCACTGTTTTCAACAGTGGTATAAGTGGTCGTTACTATGGATCACAGGGAAAAGATGAAGTGTGAATAATGAGATCAGTGAATATACTTAGTCGGGAACTATTTTGCATAAACACAGAAATGAAATCTTGATCCCTTCAATATTCCCTTTTGCTTTTCTTCTGTTTTTTTCATAAAGTTCCTAATGTTACTGAACTTTGCTTCACCAAAATAAGATAGAACAGTAAAATTAGGTTCCTTGCTTCTAAAAAGTTAGGCTTAGAATTTAATTAAGCCAATTAAAAATAAGCTCCAAAATAGGATTGTAAGACACTGACCACTGAAGGGCAGGTGTCCATTTATGACAATATAAAGAAGGCAAAAAGACTGTGAGAAGACCATCACGCTGAAAATGCTGTGATGTTTATCCTCCTTTTTCAAATTGTGATTTGAAATCACACCTGCACTGATCACACCACCTGCACTGATATCAACCTATTAAATACATAGCCCCCCCCACAACCCCAGTGTCTCATCTGAGATCTAGCAAATCAGAATCTTGTTGGATCCAGGAATCTACACGTTTAACAAGCCTCACAGGTGATTCTCATGCACAATAAAGAACCACAGCTCAGCCCAAAAGGGGTCACAGCTGCAGCTTCTTTTGCTAAGCACATCCACCCTAAGGAAGAAGGCTCAGATCTCGACAGCATTCCGCCTTGGGAACAGAGGTTAAAGATTATTGGGGCAGGTTGTTCACGGCATCTTTTCATGTGCAACCTAATAAAAATGTGCCCCTTTCTTTAAAAACCGAGGTATACTCATCCATTTGATCAGATGGTTGCAGGGATTAGGGGGACTGGGGAAAGCCTTTACTCCTCAAATGTGGAGCCATCATCAGTGATGATTATTATTTTCACTAAAATTACTAAAAGCTTGCTATGTGCAAAGCACTGATAAACAGTTATAAATAAAGCAGGAGCTCTGCTTTTGAGAAGCTCACACTAGATTAGTGGTTCTCAACTCAGGCTGCACAGGAGAATCACCTGGGGAACTTTTAAAACTAGCAATGCCTCATTCCACCGCATTCAAATCAGGGCCAATGAAAATGAGACTCGGGCATTATGAAAATTTTAAAAAATTTTAAAAGCTTCCGGGTTGATTCTAATGGGCAGTTTAAATCAGTTTACAACTCACACTGCTAGGCCTCATCCAGGTGCAATCACTTTCGATTGGTTCTGTAACCACCCTTGTTTCTGAGAGTTTCAGAGTATCCTTCAGGTAAATAAGGACCATAGTGCAACCAGACTGCCAGGTATTTCTTTCAGCTCACATTCTACCATTTTAACTTCTGCAATCATATTTTTAATTTTCAAATTCTCTTTCTTATTCTCTAAATCTTCTTTATTCACACATGCGTTATCTTCCATCTTTCTATGGATATTAATTATAATTTTAATTATTTATAATTCTGTTCCATTGTCTGTTTCCTTGGAGTTCCATTGATGTTGGGTTTTTGTTTGCTTATCTTTGTTTCATGTTGAAGGGTTTCCTCAAGTGTCTGGTGATCCCTTGCTCCTCATTCAGATCTAAGAGTGAGCCACTAAAAAAGTTGATTGAAAATTTCATGCATGGATAGATGTGACTTGAAACCTACTGGACTTCATTATGCTGTGATGGAGTCACAACTCAGCCTTTGTGTTAGTGGGCCCCCAAATGCCAGTCTTTTCTCAAGTCTGGCTGACAATTTAGGTGAATGGGAAAGGTGCCTGGAACTCTCTCCCCATTCTGTATATAAACTTTCACTTAATCTCTCCATTTTCTTCCTGTCTTACTTTTAATTATGAAAAATTAAAAACACACACAAAAAATATAGAGAATAGTATAAGAAATTCTCATATACCCATCACCCAGTGTCCATAATCTTCAACCCACGTCCAAATTTGTTTCCTAATCCTACCAACTTCCCCAATTCTCACTCCAGTGATGTAGAGGCAAATCTAAAATATCATATAATTTCATCAAGAAACACTTAGAATGTATCTCTAAAAAATAAGGGACTCTCTTTTAACATAAACACAAAACCACTTTCCTATCATAAAAAAAACAACATGCTTTCTCATTCCTTAATTATTCATAGTTCAAATTTTTGTGACTGCCTCAAACTTATGTGTATATTAAATATATGTATATTAAATATAAAAATATATAAACAAATTTTATATGTTTGTGTGTTTTAATCAGGACCCAATTAAAGCCCATACTTATAAATGGTCAATACGTTTTTAAGTCTCTTGTAATTCATAGGTTTCTTCTCCATCACATTTTTTTCCTTTCAATTTTTTTGGTGAAGAAGCTAAGTTTTTTGTCCAATTTTTTGCGAGTTTCTCATAGTTTGTATTTTTTTGATTTAATATCTATGTATTTCCTGTAAACTAGCAGTTAGATATAATGGCTTGATCAGATTCTAATTCACTTTTCTTTTTTTGACAAGATTATTTCATAGGTGGTGCTGCCTACTTTCACCAGGAGGCACAGATAATAGCTGATTCTCTCTCATTCTACAATGTTAGCAGCCATTAACGATTACTGACTAGATCTAATAATTCATTAGAGGTTCCAAAATGATGATATTATAATTCTATAATTCTTTCTCATTTATTGGCTGAAATACTTCTATAAACAGAGACTTCTCTCACCAACTATTTGGTTACCCTAAGGTACAGTTCATATAGGAAAAGCAAAATAAATGCTTGGGGTTTTTTTTTCCTTTTACTTACCACTTTCAACGTTACCAAGCTAGACTCCTGCATCTTCCAACACTAATCAATGATTTTTTTAATTCTAATTTTAAACTTATGAATTTAAATATATTTGAATTATCTCAACCCATTGGAGTTGTATTGCTCACTGAAATTATCCCATCTTTTGTCAGTGAGAACCTATCTGAATGAGCCCCGGAGTCCTTTTGACATGACCCCAGTAGTCTTCCATAGCTTATTTGTTTTCTCCTATGACAAGACACTTCAAGTTCATCATACAGAATTCCTGCTCCAGACCTGGAATCAGCCATTTCTCTAAGGAGCTCTGATTCTTTTCAGCAGTGAATGGTATTTAGAGACCCCAATCTGGAGTCTAGAAATACCCTCCATTTTTGTTACATCATCTCACCTCTTTCCTCTTCTATATCAGCATCCCCAAGTCCAGAGACTCTCTCATTTAATTTCTCCACCAACAGACCTCACATCTTCTCCTGGAGTGGGGATAAAGAAGTCACCTCACTATAAGAGATTGTGCTTCTTTATCCAGATTATCACCCATCCTGCTGTTTGCAGTCCCACCTTCCAAAGCAGTTGATATTCCCGGGCTTTTTGAAGGTCCTGTAATGTGAACTGGCTTTCTGGTTGGCATCCCTCTCTGAAGGTATTTACATAGCAGCTTTCTCCATTCTACCATTTTACATCTACCCATCAGCTTTTACATTTACCATTGGTCCATCAGTTTTCCATCTTTGAAAACTGAAGACATCTTTTATCTATTATCATCTCCTCTCCCATTCTTTTCATATTTGTAGTATTGCACCTTTCTTATTCTTTTACTTACTAATTTAGTGAGGCTTTGGGAGTGTTATGGGCTGAACTGTGTCCCCCCAAAATTCATATGTGGAAGTCCTAATCCCCAGTACCTCAGAACATAACCATATTTGGAGATAAGGTCATTAAAGAGGTAATTAAATTAAAATAACATCTTCAGGGTGGGCCCTAATTCAGTAAGTCTGGTGTCTTTATAAGAAGAGGAAGTTTGGACACAGACATGAGCATGCACAGGGGAAAAGACATGTGAAGACATGGGAAGCAGACAGCCATCTACAAGCCAAGGAGAGAGGCCTCAGAAGAAATCACTGCCTATACTTTGATCTCAGACTTCTGGCCTCCAGAACTGTGAGAAAATAAATTTCTTTTGTTTAAGCCACCAGTCTGTGGTACTTAGTTATGACTGTCCTAGAAAACTAAGAGAGGCAGGAAGCTAAGATATAAGTGTGGATTCAATCCATTCTTGTTCAACCAGAAGTCCTTCTGTCCCTTTCTACAAAAACTACAAAATATAAAGAATTTCATGAAACTAGGAATATATCAGAAAATATAATAATGGTACCAGCAAAGTCTAAGAGCTGTGGTGGTAGTAACTTTGAGAAGGAAAAGGTCAGCTTTACCACACTTTTGACACACAATAGTTCAATAACATTAATTGAATAGATGGGACTATAAAGATTGATGAATACCATCTATAACTCTTGACATTTCTGCATCTCTCTTTCAAATACAGAAGATACTTTTCACAATCTGATATTTGCACAGAACATAATTGTATGCATACAGCACCTGAAACTATGCCACAGACTTAAATTGATTATTCAAATATAGAACTCAAAATAAAAAATACTAAAACTGAGGAAATTATAATGATTACCAAATGAGGTTTTGCATGGTAAGATACAGAGAGAAGTCTAATTCTAAGATTTTCATTTGTTTCTATACTCTTTAGTTCCCCATCTAATTTAATCATTGCTTGTTCTTCCAGTATAATTTTAACTAAACGGCCTCATTCTAAAGCTATATCCTCACATATCCAAGCTATAATACAATGACATTGCAGAAAGGCTGTAGAGGGGGCAAAATATTTAAGGTTTTCTTATTAGCATCCCTCCAAGTATCACAAAAAAGGTTTTATTTTAGTTTAGAGGCTTTTCTTAGTTTAGAAAACTTTCACTTCTGCAATCAATAGTTAGTTAGATAATGTTTTTAGTTCTCCCTGTCTGTGATCCTTCTTTCAAATAAAATGAAGAAACATTAATTCCCTATATTTACTGAGCACCACTGTGTGGCAGGCACTATACTGGATATTATTCCTATGTTCTCTTTAATCCTTAAAAATCCTGCAACATATACGACATCTCTCCAGTTTGCCCAAAGGGGAAAATAACATCCATAGAGATTAAGTAACTTACCTCTACCACAACTAGTAGGAGCACAAATCAAACTAAGGTCTGACTAATTACAAAGCCCCTCTTCTTTTTTCAAGGAGTATTACAAGAGTGCAATATTGCAGAGATCATGACAAAACTGATTGAAATAATACTAAATTTTCATTAACCTATTATATAGTAACATGTCCTGCTTCATATTTTATAACAAAATTCCTCTGGTTATCCATCCATTCTTTTTGCAAATATTTATTGAATTGCCTAATATGTGTCAAATATGTGCTAGGTTCTTGGATGGGTAACAAGACAGAGCTCTGCCCTCATGAGGTGAAAATTCCAGTGAGAGAGACAAACAAATAATAGCTACCAGATAAATAAACTAATTAAAATAACAATTAGTGCCATGAAGGATACAAAGTACTATGAAAGGTAGACAGGAAAGACCATTTATGTTGAAACCTAAACACAAGAAGGAGCTCATTTTGGGAAGAATGGATGGAATAGCTTTCCCATTATAGAAAAGCATATGCAAAGATCATGGGAAAATCAGTCAGAATAACATTCCTAGAAGAGTGAAAAGGATGCGCATAGGCCTTGAGGAAGGAGTTTATATCTAGGAGAAGAATTGCTGGGTCATATGGTAATACTATATTTAGTTTTTTGAGGAAACTCCAAACTGTTTTGCACAGAGGCTACATAATTTCACATTTCCACTAGCAATGCACAAGGTTTCCAACTTCTCCACATCCTCATCAACACTTACTTTCCTTTCTTTTATTATAGCCATCCTAGTAGATGTGAGGTTGTATCTTGTGGTGATTTTGATTTGCATTTCCCTAATGACTAATGATGTTGGATATCTTTTCATGTGCTTATTGGGCATTTGTATATCTTCTTTGGAGAAATGTCTCTTCAAGTCTTTTACCCATTTTTTAATTGGGTTGTTTGTCTTTTTGTTGCCAGACAACATTTTAAGAAGATAAATCTGACTGCCTGTGAAGCTTAAAGAATGGAGTAAGATTGGAAGTGGAGATACTGTTAGAAAGCTATTTCAGAAGCCCAGGCAAGATAATGCTTTCTTGGACTAAAGAGTAGTTGTGGTGGTGACAATACAATAATTATGACAACAAAAATAATAATAGTCGTGATAGATGCCTACAAAGATGGCCACCAAAAATTCCTGCTATCCCTATAAACACATGCCTTACTTCCCATCAGAAGATGGAGTCCATTTCCCTCTCCTTGAATCTGGGCTGGCCTTGTGACTTGTTTAGACAAAGAGAACACAGTGGAAGTTACACAGTGCCACCTCTGAGCCTAGGTCTTAAGAGACATGACATGTTCCATACTTGCAGTCTCAGAGCCCTGAGCCTCAGTGCAAGCCCCACTACCTGGAAGGAAAGCAAGGCCCAGCCAGCCTCCAGTCTCTACAGCCGATCCAGCTGAGGTGTCACACATACGAACAAAAGCATCTTGGATATTCTGGAATGCAGCCAGATGAGTGACCCTAGCTGATACCATATGGATCAGAAAAACTACGCAACTGAGTCCAGCGAACCCTTACCCCTGGTCAAGGTAGAAAACAACTGAATAACAGCCTTGCTTTCAGTTATGGCTCCTATGAGTTTCAGAGTGGTTTGTATCAGCTTGTTAGCATTGTTCCTTGATAACAGTAAGACTGATGATTTGCACCTGGCCTCAGGGAAACTCCTGGAACTCTACTGTTGGTGCTGGTGATGTAATGGAATACGCCTATGTGACCAGCAGAGTGTAAGGAACTCTGGCAAGACTCCATTTTGTGCTCCCGGGTTCTGAGATGTCCACGCATGTTTCAGTGGTTCCTGATCCAACACAGAAAGCATATCGTGGTATGGCCCCTTGCAGCCTTTGACTACAAAGAATATCCTTACTTGAATGCTGTTGCTATTTATATTCTTTTTCTGCAATAAACTGTAGATTTAAGCATTGTCATTTTGGGCCCTGAGTCTTCTTTAGCAATCAAACCTATCTGCCACAATTAGTGTAATCATAAAAAGTAACAAATTATTGTTGTTTAAGGCACTACATTTTAGGGTGACTGAGTATGCAGCAACAGATGACAGAAACAACAGCTAAAATTTACTAAGCACCTACTATTTTCCAGGCACTATTTCAATTCACACATAAGGAAACTGACACAAAGAAATTAAGTTATTTTGAAAAGCAACATAGCTTGTAAGTAGCTGAGATAGATACTCTTGGTTGCTAGCACAATCTCAATTTCCAACCTCCCTTTCCACAGCCATCTGCCAAATAGGGGTGGCCGTGTGACACAGTCCTGGCTAATGAATGTAAGCAATTGTCAGAGAAAATAGAAGCCAGAGCAGGGCTGGAAGAAAGACAAGTTCAATTGTGAAATGTAAGTTTTGTAGTTCCCGTAAAACATCAAAGTGGAGATGTCAAATAGACAGGAATTCATGGACGACTAGAGCTCAGTGGAGGGTTCAGGATGTAAACACACATTAGAAGTGATCTGTGTATTGGGAAATGATCAATATATATAGGTAGAACCTGAAGCGGTGAAACTAAATGTGGTTTCTGGGGAAATTGTGTAGAGAAAGAAGAGAAAGGGCTAAGAATATTATGTAATATTTATGTGATTCTCAGTATTTTATTAATTTTAATACTATATTCTTAATATAAAACTAATATTTTTAATAGTCCATATGAATTTATGAATCACTCTAATCTTAGACTTTACCCTAACAATTTTTAAGTCACTTGCTATATTCTTCAGCTAATACCTAGACTGAATTATTTTGGTAAAACTGATGACTATTCCATTTTCCAGAACTAATTAAAGTGTATCTATTCTAATTCCCAAAAATAAGATGATACTCAGCATCCTTTTTCTATTATGTCATCTTACAATAAGAAGAAACAAATTTACAAGCAACTTACAGTGAAAGTTTACAACTTAAAATATTTTCAGTATGCTGATATCAACATAATTTTTGCTATATGATTACACTTGGCACTCTTCTTAATAAAAGAAAATAGGTTTTTCATTTAAAATTGAATATATTTAATAAGTATATCCCAGATATAGTTAACTCTTAAAATGACTCAATCATAATGACTGATTGGACAAAGCAATATATAGCTTTGACTTGAGAGTGTAGAAAAGAACATGTGTCTATTATGTTCATTTTCATAATAGCAACATAAATTTTGGCTCATTTGGAAAGCATAATGCATTCTTTGTTTCTTATCTCAGAAAACAAACCTGCTCTATGTGATTTTTTTTTTTTGTGAGGAAGATTAGCCTTGAGCTAATATCCGTTGCCAATGCTCCCCTTTTTGCTGAAGAAGATTGGCCCTGGGCTAACATCTGTGCCCATCTTCCTCTACTTCATATGGGACACTGCCACAGCATGGCTTGACAAGCAGTGCATCGGTCCGCGCTGGGATCCGAACCCACAAATCCCAGCTGAGCGTGTGAACTTAACCGCTACACCACGAGGCCAGCCCCTCTATGTGATTTCTTAAAGAATTAACTAAATTTAAATAGAACTAAATCAAATAAACATGGTAAGGAAAACTCTAAGTGAACAAAAAAGACTTGAAAAGTAACTTTGTATTAATCAATAATAGCATTACAAGTGTCACTGGGTCTCCGATACAGCACTTAACGTTGTACACCATTTTCAGTGTAGACAAGTACAGCAGGAGAGGCAGAATTCAAACGTAAGCTACTAGGTTTGACTGTCTATTGCACCTTTGAAGTAAAGGGTTTTATGCAGTTCCAACCATTCCAACATGAAATTGAGTAAAGCTGATAAAAAGCTACTTAGATTCCTTAATACACCTGCTGAAATAACAGTTCATGTCAACACTGGTGTTAGTAATTCAACTGAGTCAAAAATTTAATACAGCCAAACTGAAGCTTTACTGCCAAATTCTGAGCTAGAGTAAATGTGACTATCCTGAAAAATCTCACAATGACCAAGAATTATAAGAGTTTCGTGCTCAAAGATTTTTCACCAAGAGGAAATAGATACATATAGTTTATATAGTTTCCCTATAATTACTATATCCTTTATGGTGAATTATCTAGTAGCAGTCAAGATTTATAAGGCCTATTTTGGTAAATTTAGTGCTATGTAAATGTTCAGAGTTCATTAACATTTATTACTGTGCAATGCAACATGAACTTCTGCAGAGTTACTTAAAATGAGTGTATTCCTCCTGCTCTTTGCAAACCTAAATTCTTCTGTTTAAAGGAAAAAGAAACAACACTTAATGAATAATACACAGATAATTTAACACATCCAAATGCGAAAATATGGTTTTAAATCTTAAATGAAGCTAAAGCACCTGTATAAGATTAATTGATACTACACTCACAAGGATGGAAAATTCAAATGCCTACTGGGGCCAGGCGGGCAAGTAACTGTTAAATGGAAAATAGTGCACTGGAAACCACTCATCCTCACCCCCAAGGGCAGCATTTAATCAGCCCCAATTGATTATTGTTAGGTTGGGGGTTTTTTTCATTTTTAAGAAAAGCTGAACATCTGGATTTGTATATGAAATCCTACAAGTTACAAATGTTGGCAACTAATTCAAATTTTTATAACTATGAATTGGCCATAATCCATTTGTGGATTAAATTCAGCCCATTGACCACTAGATTCCACATTCTGCTTTCAGTCTATTTTACTCTAAATATAAATATATTAAGAATATACCTCCCTATATAAAATTCTTGCAAAATACAAGTCCAAAAGAGATTTGATAAATGAGTTGGCATTTTCTATGCCTAGTGGTAGATACATCATGATGAAATTATAATGTTCATAATTACAAGAGATTAGCAGAAACTCAATCTTTACACATACTGATAGTTCTGAAACTAGGATTGCCCAAGTCTGAAGTATTCTTGAAATTATGCATAGGAAAAGGGCCCAATTACTCATATTTACTTTAACTAGATTATTGTGCAGAGATCAGACTAGTGAGTCACATCAAAGACATTGCCTGATACCATGAAGAGACTGATTTTGTCTTCATAATTCTCATTATTATGAGACAGATGATCTAACTTCCCTTATATTCACAAGTTAGTGAATATAACACAATAAATTAGAATTTTCCATACTCCTCTAAGAAGTGAATGGGGGATGTGTTGGTGGCAATCAGAAAAATGAAGTATAAAAGCAGACTCAGCTGGAAAAATGTATAGACCCTCTGAGCACATAAGGTTGTAGATCAAGTCATCAAATAATGAAAGCACCAGAATAAGAACTTTCTCTGATTCTGTGTGGTGGAATGTCAACATGAATTTCATATAGATGGACGGTCAAGGAGATGATGGGGGAAATTCTGATTCCCTAAATTGAAGATACTTGTGATTACCTAAGAGCACTGAAACAAAGTGTTTAACACTTCAGATGAAGAGGGTTCTTTGTCTATAGCTTCAATGGTAATGTTTCTTAAAGTCTGGCACATATACACTCCTTAATGGGTAATCAGTGTGCACGAAGATCATCAATTTCAGGTAATTTTTTTAAAAATTTTTCTCAAGTGACGTCAGCGTCACGGCGGAGTGAGCATTCCCGTGAACTCTTCCCCCAACAAGATACAATAAAAGGAACAGTCACAGACCAACAACAGAATCCCAGACAGTGAAAAGCTAGAGCGGAAAGATCCACACTGCAGCACATGTGAGTGGAACGGGCTCGGCCGGAAGAAGTGGGGAGAGGTAAGGAGAACTCCTCTCCCTCCCCATCAGATCAGCGATCCGGTCTGTGCAGCTCCCAGAGAGGGAGGAGGGGTGGCCCTCGGAGGGGGGAGGGGCGGCCCTCAGCGGGGAAACCGTGGCTCTTCGGACTCTCTCAGCCAGTGGGAAACGCCCGCACAGAGGACTCAGAAGAGCCACAGGGCTACCATCAACATCTGAGCACCCCAGAGAGCGGATAAAGAGGGGCAAACGAGAAGCCCCCCAAATCAGGGACCCAGAGGGCAAAAGAGAGAGCTCCCCCCTCCCCGCAAACCGGACGTGCAACTCAACCGACCAGACCAGACCAAGCTATCCGTGGCAGACCAGATCAAACGACCTGACCCGCGGATCGCAGCAGGAGGGGGGGGGTGCGGGGGGACAACTGCGGATGGCAGCAGAAAAACCGGGGCAGAGCGCAGGGGGCTTAGACTACACAGCCCTTTACCACCACACAGTGGCAGCGGGTGGAAATTGCAACCAGAGATTTCCAGGATGAGGAAAAACACAACCAACACAGGAACCACAATGCAAAGATATATGAAATCACCAGACCAGAAACAAAATGACAAGCACCCACAAATCAACCTCGAAGACAGAGAAATCCATAATCTAAATGACAGAGATTTTAAAATAACTATCATAAAAACACTCAATGAAATACGAGGCAACACAGACAAACAACTCAACGAGATTAGGAGTGTCTTCACAAAAGAGATTGAAATCATAAAGAAAAACCAATCAGTGCTGATGGAGATGAAGAACACAATGGAGGAGATAAAGGAGAATCTGGAATCTTTAAAGAACAGACCTGACAATATGGAGGAAAGAATTAGCACTTTAGAGGATAGGAATATAGATATGCTCCAGATGGAAGAGGAGAGAGAACTAAGACTAAAAAGAAATGAAGAAAGACTTCGAGAAATATCTGACTCTATTAGAAAATGTAACATAAGAATTATAGGTATTCCTGAGGGAGAAGAGAGGGAAAGAGGAACAGAGAGCCTATTCAAGGAAATAATAGCTGAGAATTTCCCAAATCTGGGGAAGGAGCAGGAAACACCAGTAAGCGAAGCCAACAGGTCACCTAAATATATTAACAGACAAAGGCCCTCTCCACGACACCTAGTGGTAAGGCTAGCCAGGGTCAACGACAAAGAAACAATATTAAGGGCAGCTAGACAAAAACAAAAAATAATGTACAAAGGAACTCCCATCAGGCTCTCAGCGGATTTCTCAACAGAAATTTTACAGGCTAGGAGAGACTGGAATGATATATTCAAAATACTGAAAGACAAAAAATTTCAGCCAAGAATACTCTATCCTGCAAAAATATCCTTCAAATATGATGGAGAAATAGTAACTCTCCCAGATAAACAAAAGCTAAGGGAGTTCATGGCCACGAGACCCCCACTACAAGAAATACTCAAGAAGGCCCTCAGGCCTGAAAAAAGAAGAGAAAGGGAATACAAAGCTTGGAGTAAGAGAAAAATAGGTAGATAAACTCAGAAAAATAGTAGATCTTTACTGGAATAGGTTAGCAACCACTTAAATACTAAATTCAAAGATCAAAGGAAGAAACTCATCAAAAATAAATTTAACCTCATCACTGTAAACACACAGCCACAAAACAAGATAGAATAAGGTATAACAAGAAAAGCTTAGAAGGGGAAGAGGAAAGTGATTGAATTGACTTAGTATAAGGAAATAGGAGGCCATCAGATAATGGACTATCTCATACACAAGATTTTTTACCTAAACCTCAAGGTAACCACTAAACAAATAATCAAAACAAAACCACATATGATAAACAAAGAAAAAACTAGAAGAATCATAAGACAGAACAACCAAACTGAATTGGCAGTCCGAAACAAATGGGACAAGAAACAAAGGAAATGCAAAAGAACCAGAAAATAAGTGACAAAACAGCAACATTAAGCCCTCATACATCAATAATTACCCTAAATGTAAATGGATTGAACTCTCTAATCAAAAGACACAGAGTGGCAGGATGGATTAAAAAGCAAGACCCAACAATATGCTGCCTTCAGGAAACACATCTTAGCACTAAAGACAAGCACAGGCTCAGAGTGAAAGGATGGAAGACAATACTCCAAGCTAATGGCAAACAAAAGAAAGCAGGTGTTGCCATACTCATATCAGACAAAGTAGACTTCAAGATAAAACAGGTTAAGAAAGACAAAGAAGGGAAATATATAATGATAAAAGGAACACTCCATTAAGAAGACATATCACTTATAAATATATATGCACCCAACATAGGAGCACCAATGTACATAAAGCAACTATTAACAAACCTAAAAGGAGACATCAACAACAACACAATAATAGTAGGGGATCTTAACACCCCACTTACATCAATGGATAGATCATCCAGACAAAAAGTCAATAAAGAAATAGTAGACTTAAATGAAAAATTGGACGAGATGGACCTAGTAGACATATACACAGCACTCCATCCAAAAACAGCTGACTACACATTCTTCTCAAGCACGCATGGAACATTCTCTAGGATAGACCATATGTTGGGAAACAAAGCAAGCCTCAATAAATTTAAGAAGATTGAAATCATAACAAGCATCTTTTCAGACCATAAGGCTATGAAACTGGAAATGAACCATGAAAAAAAAACTGGGAAAGTGACAAAAATGTGGAGATTAAACAACATGCTACTGAACAACCAATGGATCATTGATGAAATTAAAGCAGAAATCAAAAACTATCTGGAAACAAACAAAAATGATAATATGCCATATCAAACCACATGGGATGCAGCAAAAGCGGTCCTGAGAGGGAAACTCATAGCGATACAAGCCCACCTTAACAAACAAGAAAAAGCCCAACTAGGCAACCTTAAATTACACCTAACAGAACTAGAAACAGAAGAACAAACAAAGCCTAAAGCCAGCAGAAGGAGAGAAATAATAAAAATCAGAGCAGAAATAAATGAAATTGAGACCAAAAAAACAGTAGAAAGGATTAATGAAACAAAGAATTGGTTCTTCGAGAAGATAAACAAAATCGACAAGCCCTTAGCGAGGTTTACTAAGAAAAAAAGAGAAAAGGCTCAAGTAAATAAAATTAGAAATGAAAGAGGAGAAATTACAACGGATACCACGGAAATACAGAGGATTATAAGAGAATACTATGAGAAATTATATGCCAACAAATTGGACAATCTAGAAGAAATGGATAAATTCTTAGACGTATACAACCTCCCAAAACTGAACCAAGAAGAAATGGAGAATCTGAATAGACCAATAACAAGTAAAGAGATTGAAATAGTAATCAAAAACCTCCCAAAAAATAAAAGTCCAGGACCAGATGGCTTCTCCGGTGAATGTTACCAAACATTCAAAGAAGATTTAATACCCAGCCTTCTCAAACTATTCCAAAAAATAGAGGAAGATGGAACAGTTCCTAAATCATTCTACGAGGCCAACATCACCTTGATACCAAAGCCAGACAAAGACAATACAAAGAAAGAAAATTACAGGCCAATATCACTGATGAACATTGATGCAAAAATCCTCAACAAAATATTGGCAAACCGAATACAACAATACATTAAAAAGATCATACGCCATGATCAAGTGGGATTTATACCAGGGATACAGGGATGGTTCAACATCCGCAAATCAATCAACGTGATACATCACATCAACAAAACAAAGAATAAAAACCACATGATCAGGGGGCCGGCCCGGTGGCGCGCTCCGCTGCGGCGGCCCGGGCTTCGCTGGTTCGGATCCCGGGTGCGCACCGACGCACTGCTTGGTAAGCCATGCTGTGGCGGCGTCCCATATAAAGTGGAGGAAGATGGGCACAGATGTTAGCCCAGGGCCGTCTTCCTCAGCAAAAAAAGAGGAGGATTGGCGGATGTTAGCTCAGGGCTGATCTCCTCACAAAAAAAAAAAAAAAAACAAAAAAAAAAACCACATGATCATCTCAATAGACGCAGAGAAGGCATCTGACATACATTTATGATATATGATATGATATGATATGATATGATATTAAGATACAACATCCATTTATGATAAAAACTCTCAACAAAATGGGAATAGAAGGAAAGTACCTCAACATAATAAAGGCTATTTATGACAAACCCACAGCCAACATCATACTCAACGGGGAAAGACTGAAAGCCATTCCTCTGAGAACAGGAACGAGGCAGGGCTGCCCACTCTCACCACTCCTGTTCAACATAGTACTGGAGGTTTTGGCCAGAGCAATTAGGCAAGAAAAAGGAATAAAAGGAATCCAAATAGGTAACGAAGAAGTGAAACTCTCACTATTTGCAGATGACATGATTGTATATATAGAAAACCCTAAAGAATCTGTTGGAAAACTATTAGAAACAATCAACAACTACAGCAAAGTTGCAGGGTACAAAATCAATCTACAAAAATCAGTTGCATTTCTGTATGCTAATAATGAACTAACAGAAAGAGAGCTCAAAAAGATAATACCATTTACAAGTGCATCGAAAAGAATAAAATACCTAGGAATAAATCTTACCAAGGAGGTGAAGGACCTCTACAATAAGAACTACAAGACATTATTGAAAGAAATCCATGATGACATAAAGAAATGGAAAGATATCCCATGCACGTGGATTGGAAGAATAAACATAGTCAAAATGTCTATATTACCTAAAGCAATCTACAGATTCAATGCAATCCCAATCAGAATCCCAATGACATTCTTCACAGAAATAGAAAAAAAGAATACTAAAATTTATATGGGGCAACAAAAGACCCTGAATAGCTAAAGAAATCCTAAGAAAAAAGAATAAAGCAGGAGGCATCACAGTCTCTGACTTCAAAACATACTACAAAGCAATAGTAATCAAAACAGCATGGTACTGGTACAAAAACAGACACACAGATCAATGGAACAGAATTGACAGCCCAGACATAAAACCACACATATACGGACAGCTAATTTTCGACAAAGGTGCTAAGAACATGCAATGGAGAAAGGAAAGTCTCTTCGATAAATGGTGTTGGGAAAACTGGACAGCCACGTGCAAAAGAATGAAAGTGGACCATCTGCTATCGCCATTCACAAAAATTAACTCAAAATGGATCAAAGACCTGAAGGTGAGACCTGAAACTATAAAACTCATAGAAGAAAATATAGGCAACACACTATTTGACATTGGTTTTAAAGGAATCTTTTCGGATGACATGCCTACTCAGACTAGGGAAACTAAAGAAAAAATAAACAAGTGGGACTTTATCAGATTAAAGAGCTTTTATAAGACAAATGAAACCAGAATCAAGATGAACAGACAACCAACCAGCTGGGAGAGAATATTTGCAAAACATACATCTGACAAGGGGTTGATCTCCATAATATATAAAGAACTCACACAACTGAACAACAAAAAAACAAACAACCCGATCAAAAAATGGGCAGAGGAAATGAACAGACACTTCTCCAAGGAAGATATACAGATGGCCAATAGACACATGAAAAGATGTTCAACATCACTAATCATCAGGGAAATGCAAATCAAAACAACACTAAGATACCACCTCCCGCCCGTTAGAATGGCTATAATCACCAAGACCAAAAACAAGTGTTGGAGAGGATGTGGAGAAACAGGAACCCTCATACACAGCTGGTGGGAATGCAAACTGGTGCAGCCTCTATGGAAAGCGGTATGGAGATTCCTCAAAGAATTAACAATAGAGATGCCCTATGACCCAGCCATCCCACTACTGGGAATCTATCCAATGCACCTGAAATCAACAATCCAAAGAGGCTTATGCACCCCTATGTTCATTGCAGCATTATTCACCATAGCCAAGAACTGGAAGCAACCTAAGTGTCCCTCATCTGACGACTGGATTAAGAAAATGTGGTATATATATACAATGGAATACTACTCAGCCATAAAAAAAGATAAAATCGTCCCATTTGCAACAACATGGATGGGCCTGGAGCGTTATTATGTTAAGTGAAATAGGCCAGGAAGAGAAAGACAAACACTGTATGATCTCACTCATATGTGGAATATAAACCAACACATGGACAGAGAAAATTGTACTGTGGTTACCAGGGGCAGTGGGGGTGGGGGGTGGGCACAAGGGGTGAAGGGAGTCATATATATGGTGATGGACAAAGAAAAATGCACAACCCAAAATTTCACAATGTTAAAAACCATTAAAACATCAATAAAAAAAAAATTTTTTTCTCAATTTTCCTAGTAACAAAAAATAACCATAATATTTTTAAAGTTAGCAATAAAATGTTTCATTTCAATGAGAATAATAATATTGCTTGCAGTCTTTCACCAAGGTAGCTTTATGCAATTCAATGGTAGATAACTTAATTTAGGTTGTATTTGCAATTGATTTCTCATGCTAGTTTCTACTAAATTAGAAATTTTAAATTCAGAATCATAGATCATTGTAAATGGCACTAACTGTTTAGTGGCTGCCAGATAAGTCTGGATATTCATATTAAACACAATGGCCCGGAAATTATGGAGAGATGGCTCACTGAAGACTACTTTCAGCACTCTAATAGATGACAACTTCTAACATTTCATAGCCAAAAGCTGGAAGATTGGATGTTTCAACTTGGAAGACAACAGTAAGTGTATTTCTAATCCACTCTTGTTTTCAGTCCTGGAAATTATTTCTTCATGCTCTGTTGCAGCATTTGGGTGTGGTATACATGTTAGCTAAATAATACATCATCAGTTTCTTTATCCAAAGACTAAAAAAGACATTGAGCTGGGAAAAAGTCCAAATGTCAGTCTCAAGCTATTTGTATTGCAATTTGATTGTCTTAAAAACTCCTGAGAACATATCCTCAACAGTAAGAAGCGTGGTATTTTGGCTTGGAAGTGATGAGCTCAGGCCACTCAAGACACTACGATATGCCACTTGAAAAGCCCACATGAAATCAAAATGTTCTTTACTGGCATTAAGTTTATACTTTATTTCAATATCTCATATGATCATCTGTCCCCTCATCAACATTCTTACTTCAGGGTGATCAAACAGTTGTATCCATTATTCATTTCTTCATTATCCATACTTAAAATACACATACACACTGACTACAATTTGAATATATTCATACTTTTTACTTTTTATTTCAAATCCAATTTAAACTCAGAAAGCATACTGTTGATTATCAACCATTTGCTACAAACAAAGCTGAGTATGGATTGCCACTCAGGTGGAATCTCTTTTATTTACATAACACTCTTTCACACTGTGAATATGGTTGGTGCTATGCATGGCTGATCCCAATGCAAGTTTTCAAGGCCACATGTCCCATAAAATTAAATCAAAGAAATACCACTTCTACCTTTGTTCGAGTTTTCAAAGATAAATATAACTAAATGTTGTCAAATTCTTCCCCACATATATTTGTAGCACACATAAACAAGGGTTAATTCATATTCCACAAATCAGTAGTTTAACACAAGTATAAATCAAAGTATCTATACATGTTTGTACAGATATTAGTACAGGTTTATAGGTTCTCATGCACACATATGCCACTGTTACTACACATTTGATTGTGTAATTTAATGAAGGAATTTCACTTTTACTGTTTTTTCTCTCAGCATAATTATTGTCATTGACTTTTCAGTTTGTTTTATAGGAATATTAGGTAGAAATGCATTCGGCCACAAATATCAACAAACCCAATGTTGCCTTTAAAAATAAAGTTTTGTTTGCCTCATAAGGAAGAAGTCCAGAAGTAGGCTATTTAAGCATTGATTCAGTGGCTCAACAATGTCAGTACCCAAGTCTTTAGGACTCTCTTGAACATTTTCTCATTTTGCTACATCATGGTCATAAAATGACTACTGCAAATTCAATTACTCCATCTACATTCTAGAAAGTACAAGAACATAAAGAAAAGGGCAAAGAGTAAAGAGACTGTCCCTTATTATTAGGAGGTTATTTTAAAGCTGAGTCTTTAATTAAAAGTATTCAGTTGGACTTCAACTGAATTTGAGGATTAACTAATATAGCTGGCAAGCAATTGATACAATGACTACTGGAATTGTATTGCTGGCCAAGTTGTGTGTCCCGGCCTTTTCCAGCTTCTAAAGGCTGTCCCCATTCCTTGGCTTGTGGCCCCACATCACTCCAACCTCTGCTTCCATCATCACTTGCCTTCTCTCCCTCTGCTTCTGTTGTCACATTGCCTCCTCTGATTCTGACACTTTTCAGTTCCTCTTATAAGGATCCTTGTGATTATAGTGGGCCCATCTGAATAATCCAGGATAATATCTCTATGTCAAGATCTTTAACTTAATCTCATCTGTAAAGTTCCTTTTACCATGTTAGATAACACATTCACAGGTTCCAGGGATTAGGACTTGATATCTTTGGGGGTACTTTATTGTTTCTACCACAGTCAGCCCTCTGGTCCCCAAAAGTTCACATCAATCCCACATTCAAAATGCACTCACCCCATCCCAACATCTCCAAAAGTCTCAACCCATTACAGCAGCAACTCAAAGTGTGAAATCTCATCAACTCGAAAGTCCCAAATTGCATCATATGAATCAGGCTGGATAAGACTGGATATATTTCATCTGGGGCGAAATTCATCTCCACCTGCGGGCTTGTGAAACTAGAAAACAAGTTACCAGTTCCCAAAATAAAATGGTGGGACAATCATAGGACACCAAACATAGACATTCTCATTCAAAACAGGAGAAAATAGAAGAAAAAAGGGAGTCAGCCATCCCAATTTCAAAATCCTGTCAGGCAACCTCCATAAGGTCTCAAGCCCTGAGAATAATCCTCTGTGGCTCACAACTTCACCCTCAGTGGCTGAGGCTCTGCCCTCAGAGTCAATCTTCCCTTTTCATGAAGGGTAACACGTCCTTCCAGCTCAGTAGTTTCATCAGCTGTTTCCTACCTACAGAATTCGGGCATCCACAGCCTTCTATCATTTCTCCTTCTCTCTGTCCCTTTTAGTCCAAGCTGGCCTTGTTACTGTTGATGAAAATTCTCATGAACTTTGTGAGATTCCTGTGTCTGGCACAGGGATTCACTCCACGTGTCTTTCCCATATTATTGCATCTCTTGTTTGGGCTTCTGCTGAGATGACTGAAGGGATCCATGAGTCATACACCTGATCACTTCAAAGAGCCCTCTGTGTGACTAAATGCTCAAGATCGTTCCACAGCACTAGCAAAAGATTGTTCAGCCACAACCTTGGCTATCTCTCCAGAGCATGCTTTCCGGTCAGTGAATCTCCTAATTTTAGTATCTTTTTCGATCTGGATGTTCAAGGCTGAATATTTTCCAAATTATCAAGTCCTGGTTCCTTTGGCTTACGAGTTCTTCCTTCAATTTATCTTTTTCCTCTCACATTTTACTATAAGCATCAAGAAGAAACCTAAGTGTACCTTCAACACTTTGCTTGTAAATCTCTTCATCCAAATATCCAAGAACATCCCTTACAAATTCTACTTTGCACATAGTTGTATAAGATACAATTTAGCTAAGCTTTCTGCCACTATATAACAAGGATTCCCTTCCTTACAGTTTCCAATAACATGTTCCACATTTTCTTCTGATCCCTCACTAGCAGGGCCTTTAATGTCCACATTTCTACCAACAGTGTGTTTATAATGATTTAGGTGGTTTTTTCTACCATGCTTTTCACTTCCTTCTGAGCCCTCATCAGAAGATTCTTTAATATCCATATTTCTACTAACATTCCATTCAAAGCAATCTAAGCTCATTCTATCATGCTTCTCAAAATTCTTCCAGCCTCTTCCCCTCACCCAATTCCAAAGCCACTTTGACATTTTTAGGTATTTGTTACAGCAGCACCCTACTTCCAGGTACAAAAATCTATATTAATTTCCTATTGTGCTCTAACAAAGTATGACGAACTTAGTAGCTAAAATACACACATTTATTATTTTACAATTCTGAGGGTCAAAAGTCCTAAAATCAAGGTATTGGCAGGGCTGCATTCCTTCTGGAGACTCTAGGGAAGAATTTGTTTCCTTACCTTTCCAGTTTTTAGAGGTTGCCTATATTCCTTGGTTCATGGCCCTGTATTACTCCAACCTCTGCTTCCATCATCACATTGCCTCCTATGACTCTGACTCTTCTGCATCCTTCTTATAGGACCCTTATGATTACACTGGGTCTGCCCAGATAATCTAGGATAATGTCCCCATCTCCAGATCCTTAATTATACCTGCAAAGGTCTTTTACCATGTAAGGTAACATATTCATAGGTTCTGAGGATTAGAACACGGGCATCTTTGGGGATTATTACTGTGCCTACCACACAAAGCCTACCTCCTTGGGCCTCTTTCTCCCCCAGTCATATCTTGCTTGGTAAATTTTTACTGCCTTGTTAGTGCTTCAATATCCAAGCAGATTGTTTTTTTTGTGTGTGTGTGTGAGGAGATCAGCCCTGTGCTAACATCTGCCAATCCTCTTTTTTTTTTTTTTTTTTTTTGCTGAGGAAGACTGGCCCTGGGCTAACATCTGTGCCCATCTTCCTCCACTTTATATGGGATGCCGCCACAGCATGGCTTGCCAAGCAGTCGTCGGTGTGCGGCCGGGATCCGAACCAGCGAACCCCGGGCCGCCACAGCAGAGCGCACGCACTTAACCGCTTGCGCCACCGGGCTGGCCCCTCAAGCAGATTTTTTTAATTTGCTTTTCTAATTGTCCTTAACTAGAGTGTTCATCTGATTATCTAGTCTTGGTGTATTTTCTTAGTAAATTTTATTTTCGGGACCTGTGCAAAAAGCTCAGTACCTCAAGATTCCTGTCATTAAAAACATTTTAGTTATTTTAGCTTTTTAATTTTATTGAGGCTGGATTAAACAACTTTGCACATCTAAATTTTAATTCTAGAATGCTATGATCTTTGCATATATTCATTTAACTTACTTCTCAATCATTATGACCTTAAAATTTATTATCCCCCATTCACAAATGAGAAACCTAAGCATTAAATAGGTTGAACAACTTGCCCGAGGTCACACAGCTAGCAAGGAGAAAAAAAAAAAAACGGAATTAAACTTTTCAGAGATAATAATAAATTTATCTTATTTTCTTAAACAGATATTTTGAAACTTAGAAGTTCTTATTCCCTTGTGGAGAACAGATGTTACACAATTTTATTTCACCTATGTCCATGTTCACTCTTTGTTATTTCCTTTCCTTGTTTTGGGTTTAATTTGCTCTTCTTTTTTCTATTTCCTAAAGGTAGAAGAAGATTTCATTGATTTTACACATTTCTTCTTTTCTAATATAAACATTAATTCTATATATTACCTACTAAGTACTGTCAGCTCCATCCCACAAATATTTATAGCTGTGTTTTCACTTTCAGTCGCTCAAAATATTTTCTAACTTTCCTCATGATTTCTTCTTTCACCCAAGGTTTATGTAGAAGTATGTTGCTTAATTTCCAAATATATGAGGGTTTTTCAGATATCTTTATGTGATTGGTTTTTGGTTAAATCTGTTATGATCAAAGAGCACACTTCCTACGATTTCAATATTTTTAAATCTATTGAAACTTTTTTTATTGCTCAAAAATGGGCTGTCTTGGTGAATGCCCTATGTGTACTTGGAAATACACGCACTGTACTATTTTTAGGTGGTGTGTTCTACAAATGTCTAATAGGTCAAGAAGGCTGTTGAAGTATTCTATAAACTCACAGACGTTTTGTCCCCTTGTTCTATCAATTATTGAGACCAGAGTGGTGAAATTTCTTGCTAAAATTGTGAATTTCTCTATTTCTGCATTCTATCTGTCAGTTTTTGCTTCATGTATTCTGAATCTCTGTTTATACATGCATGTACCTTTAAGATTACTGTGTCTTCTTGATGACCTCTTTCTCTTTTATTATGAAATGTCCCTTTTTATCTCTGGTAATATTCCTTGTTCTCATATCTACTTTGTCTGATACAGCCACTACCACATTTTCTATTGGCGTTTGCATGGTATATCCTTTTCCCTTCTTTTACTTTTAACCTATGTGCAACCATATATTCAAAGTCTATTTTTTAGAGATAGCACAGTTGTTTCTTGCTTTTATATCCTATATGACAATCTCTGCATTTTAATTGAAATGTTTAGACCATTTTCATTTAAAATAATTAGTGATGTTGATAATATTGATATATGCATATATTTTTTTCTATATCCTCCATTTCCACCATCTATCTTTTAGTATTTTTTTCCTCCTTTCCTGCCTTCTTTTGGATTAGCTGAATATTTTTAATGATTCTATTATATCTCCACTACTGCCTTATTAGCTATTCCCCTTCTATTTCTTTTTAGTGGTTGCTCTAGACATCTTTAACATCAAGTCTACCTTCAAATAATAGTATGCGACTATATGTATAGTGTCAGAATCTTACATCAGTATACTTCAATTTTCTTCATTCCTTCCTTTGAGTTATTATTGTCATACATTTTGCTTCTATATGTCATAAATCCCCTAAACATTATTATTAAGTTACACTTTAGACAGTCGATTATTTTTTAAAGAGATTAAAAATTTGAAACCTTATTCACATTGATTTACGTATTTCCCATTTCTGGTGCAGTGGGGGTCAGCGTCAAAGGAGTGTGAGCAAATGCCAATTACTTGTATCTTCTGGTCATGCCTGAGTCTGGTCTCTCACATGCCATTTCCACTTCATTATTCATTACTGCTGTACACTCCAAACCTTATGGCTAGTTGGTTAGAAAATACCCAGTTCATGATGGCAAGCTTAGGCTCATGGTCATCTGATGTCCCATGATTAGGCATTCAGTTTCTATCAAGGCCCAGTAGCAAACCAGAGCTGTTTTCTCATAAGGAAAACAGTTATCTGCAGAAGAGGACATAAAAGTGCCGCAAAACCCTAGAAGTGTGTACTCTTATTCTCGTATTAGCACTTGCCAGAAGTTTTCTACAGCATCGCAATTTGCAAGACACATCAAGTATGATCAAATCTGCTGAATCATAAGGCCCAAGTGAAAGAGTAGCTTGCAATGTGACCTGGACTTGCTACAGAACATTCTCTTGCTCTGATTCCCACTCAAAACTGTCAGACTTTTCAGTATTTCAGTAGATGGTCCACAGTAACACACTCAAATGTGATACGCATTGCCCCCAAAAACCATAAAGGCCTGCCAAGAGTTGTGCCTCTTTCTCACGGGAGGGAGTGAAAGAAACAGCAGCTTGTCTTTCACCTCGGAGGGGGTATCGTGACATGATCCAAACCCCAGAGAGTTCACTGAGGTAGGAGGCCTCTGAAATTTCATGGGGTTTACCTTCCACTATCTGGTTTGCATATGTCTCCCTAAGGAAAATAAAGTTCTTGCTACTTCCTACTCATTAAATATAATCAACATAGCGCCATCAATATAGTGGACCATGTTGTTTTGCTCCAGGAAAGATACTATATCTGGGACAGCGGCTGTGACCTGCATCACAATCTGATTAAGTTTATGATTATCCACAGTCATTCTCCAAAATTCATCTTATTTCTCCACAGATCAAATAGGATAGTTACATGGAAATGTTATAGGTATCACTACTACTGAATCTTTCAAGTCTTTTGATGACAGCACTGATCTCTGCAATTCCCTAGGAATTTGATGTTGCATCTGGCTTAATATCTTGGCAGTGAAGAGGATTTCTAGGGGCTTCCACTTAGCTCTTTCTATCCTAATAACCCATATCCCATGTCAGAGAGCCACTGTGGGAATATTGCCAGTTTCTAAGTATATCTGTTTCAATTATACTTTCAAGAACTGGAGTTAAAATCACTAGGTAAATCTGTGGACAAATTGTGCCCTCTATGAGTCTAACTTCAGCTAAGACTCCTTCTATCCCCTGACCACCACAACCTCCACTTTGACTGTTGGACCACATATGGCATTTCAAGCCCCCAGGATTTAGTATCGACTCAAAGCCAGCAACTAGTATTCCCCACAATGTCCTTGTCCCTAGGGTATTCAAGCAATAGGACCCAAGTAGAAGGCTTGAAGGAGGATTTATAGTATATACCTGAGGCAATGTTTTTGGGTCCTTCCTCAAGAGGAGCTCTGAGGCACCTGCTTCAGTCGGCACTACATCGTAATCTTCCACAAGTGATAGCTCAATTAACTGTATGCCACTTCATGCCAAAAATTAATATTATACACTTTTTTTTTTTTTTTTTGGTGAGGAAGATCAGCCCTGAGCTAACATCCATGCTAATCCTCCTATTTTTGCTGAGGAAGACCAGCTCTAAGTTACCATCTATTGCCAATCCTCCTCCTTTTTTTTTTTTTTTTTTCCCCAAACTCCCCAGTAGATAGTTGTAAGTCAGAGTTGCACATCCTTCTAGTTGCTGTATGCGGCCTCAGCATGGCTGGAGAAGCGGTGCGTCGGTGCGCGCCCGGGATCCGAACCCGGGCCGCCAGTAGCGGAGCGCGCGCACTTAACCACTAAGCCACGGGGCCGGCCCTTAAAATATATTTTTTAATAAAGCCATAAAAGTACTAGAGGAACCATGTGAGAAGAGTTTTAGAATAGGAGAATATGGAAGGCATTGTAAATTATGATATAAAACTCAAAACCTGTAAAAGAACAGTAAAATTTGATTATAAAAAAATCAAGGGGCCGGCCCGGTGGCGCAAGCGGTTAAGTGCGCGCGCTCCGCTGCGGCGGCCCGGGGTTCGCTGGTTCGGATCCCGGGCGCGCACCGACGCACTGCTTGGTAAGCCATGCTGTGGCGGCGTCCCATATAAAGTGGAGGAAGATAGGCACCGATGTTAGCCCAGGGCCGTCTTCCTCAGCAAAAAAAAAAAAAAAAAGAGGAGGATTGGCGGATGTTAGCTCAGGGCTGATCTCCTCACAAAAAAAAAAAAAAAAAAAAAATCAAAAACTTCTGTACTACAAAAATTATCATAAGCAAAGTCAAATGACAAACTAGGAGGTAATATTAGCAACTCAATCACAAAATGGGAAACTTTAGTATATATAAAGTTCCTACAAAACTATAAATAAAGACAACCTAATTTTAAATAGACAGAATATAAATATATATATACACGAATGGTTGTTAGCCATATGAAAAACTGCATAATTTCTCATGATACGACAAATGAACTGAGATGCCATTTTCACCTATAAGATTAACAAAGATGCAAGATTTGGATACACACCACTTTGCTGACCATAGGGGAAATAGGAGTGCTCATATATTTCTGGTGAGAGGGTAAATTAATACAACGTCTGTGAAGGGCAATTTGGAATATCCTTTTTAACAGCAATTCTAAATTTAGGAATTACCCTACAGATAAAATTATACATGTGTGAAGGAGCAAATACCAGGCTATTAATTTCAGCATTGTTTGAAATAGCAAAAGACTAAAAACAACATGATTTTGCATCAGAATGGAACTGGCAAAGTAAATCATGATACATAAATATGATGCAATGCTACATAGCTTTTTTTAAAAAAGGATATTCTTTGTGAACTGATACAAAAATATCTATATTTATTATTAAATTTTTAAGAAAAGCTTCAGAAGAGCATTTAGAATCTGCTACCATTTTCCATAAAAACAAATATAAAAAAGGTAAAAATGTGTATTTGCATTACTGGTATGTGCATAAAATTTTTCAAGCAGTAGACACTGAAAATTCATGTAAGTGGTTTACTTATTGGCGTGGGTGTTGACATATGGACAGATATGGAAAAGTGGTGGGAAGTAGACCTTTCAGTATGTGCATTTTAAAATATGTATCGAGGCAGAGGAGTCAAGATGGCGGCGTAAGCAGACTCGGAACTCACCTCCTCCCGTGGACACAGCCAATTTACAACTACTCGTGGAAAAATTACCCCTGAGACAGAACTGAAAACACAAGCACAGGGAAAGAGGAAATGAAAAATTCATTAGAGGGACTCAAAAGCAGAGTAGAGGATACAGAAGAACGGATCTGTGAGCTGGAAGAAAGACTAGAAGAAATTACCCGAGGTGAACAGGTAAAAGAGAAAAGAATTAAAAAGACTGAGGACAGTCTAAGGGACCTCTGGGACAACATCAAGCGCACTAACATCCGTGTTATAGGTGTCCCGGAAGGAGAAGAGCGAGACAAGGGGGCAGAGAATCTATTTCAAGAAATAATAGATGAAAACTTCCCTAACCTAAGGAAGGAAACAGACATCCAGGTACAGGAAGCACAGAGAGCCCCAAACAAGATAAACCCCAGGAGGCCCACACCAAGACACATCATAATCAAAATGTCCAGAATTAAAGATAAAGAGAGAATCCTAAAAGCCGCAAGAGAATGTCAAGTTACGTACAAAGGAAACCCCATAAGGCTATCAGCTGACTTCTCTGCAGAAACTTTACAGGCTAGAAGAGAATGGCACGATATATTTAAAGTGCTAAAAAGAAAAAACTTACAGCCAAGAATACTCTACCTAGCAAGGTTATCATTTAAAATGGAAGGAGAGATCAAAATTTTCCCAAATAAGCAAAAATTAAAGGAGTTTGTCACCAAGAAACCAGTGCTACAAGAAATGTTAAAGGGACTGATTTAAGGGGAAAAGAGAAGACCACAAATAGGAAAAATTATCTATTTCCATGATTAGAACGTAATGGATACAAATGCACAACAAAGAGGTTAGATATGATATCAAAAACATGAGGGAGGAGGGGAGTTAAAGAGTACAGCTTTCAGACAGAGGTCAAACTAAAGTGACCATCAATTCTGTATAGAAGAAGAAAGGAACAGAGAAGGACTACTAAAACACTGAGAAAAAAAAAAAAGTTAAAAAATGGCAGTAAGTACATACTTATCAATAGCTGCTTTAAACGTCAATGGACTAAATGCTCCAATTAAAAGGCATAGGGTGGCTGACTGGATAAAAAAACAAGACCCATATATATGCTGCATACAAGAGACACACTTCAGACCTAAAGACACTCACAAACTGAAAGTGAAGGGATGGAAAAAGATACTCCACGCAAATGGCAATGAAAAGAAAGCTGGGGTAGCAGTACTCATATCAGACAAAATAGACTTTAAAACAAAAACTGTAAAAAGAGACAAAGAAGGGCATTACATAATGATCAAGGGAACAATCCAACAAGAGGATATAACACTTGTAAATATCTACGCACCCAATGTAGGTGCACCTAAATATATAAAGCAATTATTAACAGACATAAAAACAGAAATAGACAGTAACACAATAATAGTAGGGGACTTGAACACTCCACTTACACCAATGGATAGATCATCCAAACAGAAGATCAATAAGGAAACATTGGCCTTAAATGATACACTACAACAGATGGACCTAGTAGATATATACAGAGCATTCCATCCAAAAACCGAAGAATACACGTTCTTTTCAAAGGCACATGGAACATTCTACAGGATTGATCACATATTAGGCCACAAAACAAGTCTCCATAAATTTAAGAAGATTGAAATAATACCAAGCATCTTTTCTGACCACAACGGTATGAAACTAGAAATCAACTATAGGAAGAAAATCAGAAAAGCCACAAATACGTGGAGATTAAACAAAATGCTACTGAACAACGACTGGGTTAACGAAGAAATCAAAGAAGAAATCAAAAAATACCTGGAGACAAATGAAAATGAAAATACGACATGCCAGAATTTATGGGATACAGCAAAAGCGGTTCTAAGAGGGAAGTTTATACCGATACAGGCCTATCTCAACAAACAAGAAAAATCTCAAATAAACAATCTAACAATGCACCTGAAGGAACTGGAAAAAGAAGAACAAACAAAGCCCAAAATCAGTAGAAGAAAGGAAATAATAAAAATCAGAGCAGAAATAAATGAAATAGAGACCAAAAAAAACAATAGAAAAAATTAATAAAACCAAGAGCTGGTTCTTTGAAAAGATCAACAAAATTGACAAGCCTTTAGCTAGACTCACCAAGAAAAAAAGAGACAAGGCACAAATAAGTAAAATCAGAAATGAAAGAGGAGAGGTTACAACAGACACCTCAGAAATACAAAAGATTATAAGAGAATACTATGAAAAGCTATATGCCAACCAATTCCACAATCTGGAAGAAATGGATAAATTCTTAGAATCATACAACCTTCCAAAACTGGATCAAGAAGAAGTAGAGAATTTGAATAGACCAATCACCAGTAAGGAGATCGAAACAGTAATCACAAACCTCCCCAAAAATAAAAGTCCAGGACCAGACGGCTTCCCTGGTGAATTCTATCAAACATTCAAAGAAGACTTAATACCTATCCTTCTCAAACTCTTCCAAAAAATTGAGGAGGGGGGGAAGCTCCCTAACTTATTCTACAAAGCTGACATTACCCTGATACCAAAACCAGACAAGGACAGCACAAAAAAAAAGAAAATTACAGGCCAATATCACTGATGAACATCGATGCAAAAATCCTCAATAAAATACTAGCAAATCGCATACAACAATACGTTAAAAAGATTATACACCATGATCAAGTGGGATTTATTCCAGGGATGCAGGGATGGTTTAACATTCGCAAATCAATCAATGTAATACACCACATTAATAAAATTAAGAATAAAAATCACATGATCATCTCAATAGATGCAGAGAAAGCATTTGACAAGTTACAGCATCCATTTATGATAAAAACTCTGAATAAAATGGGTATAGAAGGAAAGTACCTCAACATAATAAAGACCATATATGAGAAACCCACAGCTAATATCATCCTCAATGGTGAAAAACTGAAAGCCATCCCTCTAAGAACAGGAACCAGACAAGGATGCCCACTGTCACCACTCCTATTTAACATAGTACTGGAAGTCCTAGCCAGAGCAATCAGGCAAGAGAAAGAAATAAAAGGGATCCAAATTGGAAAGGAAGAAGTGAAACTGTCACTATTTGCAGATGACATGATTTTATATATAGAAAACCCTAAAGAATCCACCAGAAAACTTTTAGAAGTAATAAACGAATATGGTAAAGTTGCAGGATACAAAATCAACATACAAAAATCAGTTGCATTTCTGTACACTAACAACGAAGTAGCAGAAAGAGAAATTAAGAATACCATCCCATTTACAATTGCAACAAAAAGAATAAAATACCTAGGAATAAACTTAACCAAAGAGGTGAAAGATCTGTACACCGAAAACTATAAAACATTTCTGAAAGAAATTGAAGACGACACAAAGAAATGGAAAGATATTCCGTGCTCTTGGATTGGAAGAATTAACATAGTTAAGATGTCCATACTTCCTAAAGCCATCTATAGATTCAATGCAATCCCTATCAAAGTTCCAACAGCATTTTTCACAGAAATAGAACAAAGAATCCTAAAATTTATATGGAACAACAAAAGACCCCGAATAGCTAAAGGAATCCTGAGAAAAAAGAACAAAGCTGGAGGTATCACACTCCCTGATTTCAAAATATACTACAAAGCTATAGTAACCAAAACAGCATGGTATTTGCACAAAAACAGACACACAGATCAATGGAATAGAATCGAAAGCCCAGAAATAAACCCACACATCTATGGACAGCTAATCTTTGACAAAGGAGCCAAGAACATACAATGGGGAAAAGAAAGTCTCTTCAACAAATGGTGTTGGGAAAACTGGATAGCCATATGCAAAAAAATGAAAGTAGACCCTTACCTTACACCATACACAAAAATTAACTCCAAATGGATTAAAGACTTGAATGTAAGACCTGAAACTGTGAAACTTCTAGAAGAAAACATAGGCAGTACGCTCTTCGACATCCGTCTTAGCAACATCTTTTCAAACACCACGTCTGACCAGGCAAGAGAAACAATAGAAAAAATAAACAAATGGGACTACATCAAACTAAAAAGCTTCTGCACAGCAAAGGAAACCATCAACAAAACGAAAAGACAACCTAACAATTGGGAGAAGATATTTGCAAACCATACTTCTGATAAGGGCTTAATCTCCAAAATATATAAAGAACTCATGCATCTTACCAACAAAAAAACTACCAACCCAATTAAAAAATGGGCAAAGGACCTGAACAGACATTTCTCCAAAGAAGATATACAGATGGCCAACAGACACATGAAAAGATGTTCAAAATCATTAACTATCAGGGAAATGCAAATCAAAACTACAATGAGATATCACCTGACGCCCGTCAGAATGGCTATAATTAACAAGACAGGAAACAACATGTGTTGGAGAGGATGTGGAGAGAAGGGAACTCTCATACACTGCTGGTGGGAGTGCAAACTGGTGCAGCCACTATGCAAAACAGTATGGAGATTCCTCAAAAAATCAAGGATAGAACTACCATATGATCCAGCCATCCCACTGCTGGATATTTATCCAAAGAACTTGAAAACACCAACTTGTAAAGGTACATGCACCCCTGTGTTCATTGCAGCCTTATTCACAATAGCCAAGACTTGGAAGCAACCTAAGTGCCCATCAACGGACGAATGGATAAAGAAGCTGTGGTATATATACACAATGGAATACTACTCAGCCATAAGAAACGATGAAATCCAGCCATTTGTGACATCGTGGATGGACATTGAGGGTATAATGCAAAGTGAAATAAGTCAGAGGGAGAAGGTCAAATATCGCATGATTTCCTTCACTAAGTAGTAGATAATAACAACAATAAACAAACACACAGGGACAGAGATTGGATTGGTGGTTACCAGAGGGGAAGGGGGGAGGGAGGAGGGTGAAAGGGATAATTCGGTACATGTGTGTGGTGCTGGGTTGTAATTAGTATTTTGGTGTATGTATGCATGATGTAATCTATGCAGAAATAGAAGTACAATGATGTACACCTGAAATTTTTACAATGTTATAAGCCAATGTTACTGCAATAAACAAAAAATTTTAAAAAATAAAAATAAAAATAAAAGAAAGATACTAGAATTAATAAAAAAAATATGTATTGATTTTGAACCATGTAAATATATGGCCTATTAAAAAATTTTTTAATTTAAATTATTTTTATAAAGAAATTAAAAGGAAAATTAACAATATAACGAACCCAAAGTTAAAAAACAAGAAAAGAAATCTAATGTAAGAAAAAAATATTTGAGATGATCAAAAACCCAAAAGCTGGTTCTTTGGAAAGATTAATGAAACAGATTTTTAATAACTTTTTGAGAAACAAAAAATAAGGGTAGAAATAAACAACTTTAAGAATAAAAAATTCAAACACAATTAAAAATATACTGTTTTCTTAGCCATAAAAGAATATAGCAAACCCTAAGCCAAAATATTTTTAAACTTAGCTAAAATGGACAATGTTATGTAAACTAGAATTAACAAAATTAACTCAAAAATAGAAAACCTGAATAAATTAATATTGATTAGAGAAACTGAATTAATATACAAAATCTCCCCTACAAAGAGACACTCAGGCCGAGATAGTTTTATAAATAATTTCTACGAAGACCTCAGGAAGAAAATTTTCCTTTTTTATGCTAACTTTTTCAAAGAGTGGTAAAAGAGGGAAAATTTGTTAAACCTTCATACCAAAACCAAAAAAAGAGAGCACAAGAAAAGCATATAACAAACCCACTTATGACACAGAAGCAAACATATCAAATTTTAAAACTAATAATATATAATGAATGCAAGATGCTTTAACATCAGAAAATCTATCCACATAATCCACAGCAATAACTAATTAAAAGAGAAAATCCTATGATAATGTTAACATATATACGTAAATTAATCAAGTGCAATATCCATTCTTGATTTTTTTAAAAGGTAGCAAAATAAGGATAGAACCATTTTTTGTGTGTGTGAGGAAGATCAGCCCTGATCTAACATCTGTGCTAATCCTCCTCTTTTTGCTGAGGAAGACCGGCTCTGAGCTAACATCTATTGCCAATCCTCCTCCTTTTTTTCCCCCAAAGCCCTGGTAGATAGTTGTATGTCACAGTTGCACATCCTTCTCGTTGCTGCATGTGGGAGGTGGCCTCAGCATGGCCAAAGAAGTGATGCATCAGTGCGTGCCCGGGGGTTCCAAGCCCAGGCCGCCAGTAGTGGAGCGCGCACACTTAACCGCTAAGCCACAAGGCCGGCCCAAGATAGAAGCATATTACTCTAAGCTAATAAAAGCTATCTCCCAAAACCTATAGCAGACATCATACTTGAAAGTAAAATTTTATAAGCCATTTCTATTTATTAGGAAGACAAAAATGTCTATCACTGATATTATGCAACATAGTATCTTTTAGTGAATGTAACAAAAGAAAAAGAGAAAATGAAGAAAGGAAGGAAAGAATGGAGGGAAGAAGAGAGCGAGCGAGGGAGGAAGGTGGGAGGACTGGAAAAAAATGTTGAAGTTATTATTTTAAAAATTGAAGAGAATCCATCTATAGAAAAACCACAGCAAGTTAAACAGCGCTGCTGGATCCAAGAACAAAATATATAAATTAACACTGTTCCTACATACCAACAATAATTCATTAGAAAATATAGTAAAAAGTTTTTAAAAATGATGTAATTTATAATAACAAACACAATAAAAGCCTATGTGGTATCTAGGATTAAATTTAACAAAAATGTACAAGACCTTTATGGAGAAATTAGTAAATATTATGAAAGGAGATAAAAGTAGTACTAAGCGAATGGAGATATGTACCATCATTTTAGATGAAAAGATGAAATGATAAAGTTTTAAAATATCTCTCAAATTATTCACAATATTAAATTCAATTAAGATCCCAATGAAGATTCTGGGTTTGACTTTATTTTTTTAGACTGATATAAATAGATTCCAAAATTTATATGGAAAATCAGATGTCTAAGAATAGCCAAGAAAAATATGACATGTTAGAATTAAAGGTGAGAGTAGTATGGGAGATCTTATTACATCAGACACAAGATATTTTTAAACCTTATAATTAAAAACAGTGTGATACTGGTTTGAGATTAGAAACAGATCAATAGAACCCAATAGAGATCTCAGAAATAGACACAACATATATATACAGTATATATCGGTATGTATACTATATATATATTTACATTTATAAATATATATTACACATATACAATGCTGTAGTAAACATACATATACTATTACAATGTATATGATAGAAGTGCCATTACAAACCAGTGGAGAAAGGAGCATATAATCCAGAAATATTTTGATAACTGCCTTTAAACATGAAAAAAGAAGAATACCTCATACCCCCCCAAGAAACAAACAAATATATTCCAGATAGATTAAGAATCTCAATATGAAGACTTAACATTAATAAAATATAGAATAGCTTTATTTCAACAGGGTAGAAAAAAGATTTCTTAGAAAAGATACCAAAAAAAACACACTCTGTGAATAAAAAAATCACAACCTATGAAGAAAGTAAAAAGACTAGCTAAGGACTAGAAGATGTTTGTGGCACATCTAAAAGACATTAGGATTGGTATCTAGAATATGTAACTGCCTACAAAGAATATGAAGAAGAAATTCATAGAAGAGGAAACAGGAACAACAAATAAATATAAGAAAACATGTCCACTTACATAATAATCAGGGAAATATAACTTAAAAAGATTCACATACCTATCACATTGAAATCAGAAAATACTAAGTATTGGTGATGATATGGTGAAAACAGAAGACTCTTAATCCAAAGTTAAAAGGGTAAATCCGCACAACCACTTCAGAAAGAAATTTGGTAACGTTCAATGAAGTTGAAAATATCTTACAAACCAGAAACTGCTGTCTAGTTATACACCCATGTGTACCAGGAAACGTAGGCAAAGATGTTTATGGCAACATTATCTGAATTAGTGTACCAATATGTATATCAGTAAATAAACTGTTCTAGTCACTCAATAGCATACTATACTGTAGTAGAAGGGATTAAACAGATCTACTTGTATGCATGTTAATAAATCCCCTAAGATTTGGGTGAAAAAAAATCAAAAAACACATAAAGTATGATAGTATTTATGTAACTTTCTCAATAGGTCATCTATCAGTCAATATCCTGTAAAAATGTAAACAATGTACTGGAAGATATATCCTAAATTCATGATGAGAGTTGCATTTATGAAAAAAGAAAAAAAAGTGAACATAAAATGGAAAACAAAGGGGACTTCAGCTTTATGTCTTGTATTTTAAAAAACAACCAAAGCAAAAACAGATATGTTACACTATTCTTTATATTTTGTACATCACAAACTTTTCCAAAATTTATTCCAAGATTTTCAAATATTAATGAAGTACTGATTAAGCCTGAGCTTAAAGATGAATATGTATATATGAAACATAAATACGGCCAATAAAGTCTTTCCTAATGAGGAGGAAACTTGCACAGACATCATCCAGTCCCTGGAACAGTAGTACTCAAGTAAATGTAATATCAGAATCACTAGAGGACTCTCCAAAAATACACGTGAGGCCCCCTACAAGCCCTACTGACTCAGAAGCTAAAGTTACTTTTTTTAAAAAAAATACATCTTGGGCCGCCCCGTGGCTTAGCGGTTAAGTGCGCGCGCTCCGCTGCTGGCCGCCCGGGTTCAGATCCCGGGCGCGCACCGACGCACCGCTTCTCTGGCCACGCTGAGGCCGCGTCCCACATACAGCAACTAGAAGGCTGTGCAGCTATGACATACAACTATCTACTGGGGCTTTGGGGGGGAAAAAAAAAATACATCATTCTAATGAACATTCCACATTAAGAACTGCACTGGGGAGGGGCCGGCCCAGTGGCGTACTGGTTAAGTGCGCACCCTCTGCTGCAGCGGCCGGGGTTTTGGATTCCGGGTGCTCGCTAACACACCGCTTGTCAAGCCATGCTGTGGCAGTCTCCCATATAAAGTGGAGGAAGATGGGCACAGATGTTAGCCCAGGGCCAGTCTTCCTCAGCAAAAAGAGAGGAGGATTGGCGACAGATGTTAGTTCAGGGCTAATCTTCCTCACAAAAAAAAAAAGAAGAACTGCACTGGGGAATGTACCAAGCAAGGAGCAGAAGGAGTAACTCTCCAAATTGGAAAAGATGAAGCAATAGTTTATAGTCTGGCCAGGGTTCTCTTGGCTTTCTTTTTTAACACACAAAATCAAAGAAGATAAAATAGGTCTAAGAATGTACAGAGGAACTCTAGATACTTGAGAATAATAAGACTCTAGCCTGAATCAGAGTCCATATAATTAGAGATAGCAGGAAAGCAATTAATCCTGGCTGAAGAACAAAGTTTCTCTTAAACTTGAAATGGAAAGAACAAGTAAAGTTATATGTAGGCTTTTTTGATGTATAAAGCAAAAGAAAGTACAGGTAAAAAGGTTTTAGTTCTTTTTTCTCTTAAACTAGAATTTTTGGGAACATAAATTAGTTGATACTAAATAAAAGTTGAGTTCATGGGGTAGAAGAGTCTCTAATAAATACTGAATTGAAGTTTTAGAATAAAATGAGTCTGGCTCAGACTATCAGGCTCATCAGGCCCCTTACTAGCTGTAAAATCTTGGCCAAACTTCAGTTTCCTCAACTTTACAACAAGAATAACACTAAAAGAAACCAGGGCTCCATTAAGAAATGGCTGATTACATGTTTTATAAGGATGAGCTTGGAACATTTTATTATACCAGAAAGCAGGAAAGGAATCAAAGGCTGCTAGGTTTGAATAAAAAGGAGTCAGGAGCTAAGTCAAATCAGGCTCCCAACTGCCAAGAATGGAACATGTTGGGCAGCAATAAGAATACTGATTGAAACACACATAATATGTTTAATTCCATGAATTCAAAGAGAGGGACAATAAAGGTATGAAGTTCCTTAGAAGACTCAAATAACTAATGAATTCTATTCAAGTCTTTGCCTAATTAATGAAAGACCCCACCTTAGGCACCTTAGGCATGTCTACACATGTGGAGGAAGTTCTCTAACCTGCCGAAGTTAAAGTTGATTACCAAAACTGGAGCACCTAACTGATATACGTGGATACTACCTCATCCTTTTTTGGAAAAAAATTTTTCAGGCACAGAAGAAAAACAACCACTAGATACAGGTTTTCAAGGTTACGCAGATTGCCAAAAAGAAGAGAGAGGACAGGAGGCTAGACAGCATCCCAGAGTATAGAAGCTCAGGCTGTTATGTATAAATGGGAAACAAATTCACTTTTAGCCAGTAAAATGGTGTATAAAATGTATTCTCTTCCAAAAATTCCTTGGGTGGGAGATGGAGGATCTGATGGAGATCAAGATCCTCCATCTCCCAGCAGCTCTTCTTTTTGGACAGGCTTGTAATTTATTGCTTGATGCATTTTTTGGAGAGAACTTTCTTATTGCTCCTATTTCTTTATCTCTTAATGAGAAAGGAATTTAAATATACTTGAACCTGCCAAGTCAAAGTTAGGGTTTACTGGCCTTAGTCTTTTGCACCAAAATAAAAATAACTTTTTTTTTTAATTTTAAAAATATTATATATTAATGAATTCTCACACCTCCTGGCCCCAAGTGATTACTAACCACTGTTAACATTTTGGTAAAAATCCTTTAAGACCTCTGTCTAAACATATACATATGTATAATACAGTTTTAAATTAAATGGGTTTTGCTGTTTGGTTAATGGCTTCTTAAAACTCAATAATATGTTCTTGACATCTAGCATTCAATTTTAATAAATATAGATCTATATAAATCTGGAAAATAAAATAAGAAAGGCCAACTATATATACCAAGTTATTAGGAGAGTTAATAGAGGCAAATATTTGGTAACTAGAAGGGACTAAATAAGATCATATATTTAATATACCTAGCACAGTGGCTATCACTTAGCCGACATTGAACTGATGGATCCATTCTGAAGAAGAATCTTTATATTATGTTGATACACTCATAAATAGGCATCACCTATTAAGAGACAGCTAGTAAATTCGGGGACTGAATCCATTCTTTTCCCTCTCTAACCTCGCTGAGGAAGGGTAACCTAGTCTTCTTCTCAGAAAAAGAGTACTCCAAGGAGTACTTTACCTTTCAAGGCTTTGGGAATACGCAAGGACTGACGAAACATCAGAGAACGGTAGTTCTCAAAGGCTAGTTGGTTGGTGAGTTTCCCAACAGTTAGGCTATAGAAAAGACCTGAGGCCCACCTACACCAAACCTTCCCAATTTCTTATAACAAAATGATAACAAAGAATTGGGGAAAAAATAAAGTAGTATAAAAATCCAGGTACGTTAGCAGAATTAAAAGGATTTATTCTCCTTAACCCACACAATATCACCAGTATAGCTGTCAAAAATATCATTGATTTTGATGAAAACTAATGAGAACAAGCAATTGGAGATCAGCTCTTCACTCTTCATGAGAACCCACCTGCTGGTAATCACACTTAGAGAATCCCTTTCTTAGAGCAGAGATATACAGCATCCCATGTCCTTTAATATTCTGGTTTCTATAGACATTTCTAACAGGGACTTGACTCTACGCGAGCCATTAACTATAGCTATACAAAACCTTTAAGACTCAATCCCTAAGATACTTACAAAAGCAAATAACACAAAATCTAATTTGGAGCAAAATTAATACAGGTCCTATGACTTTAGGCTTTTATTAGATATCTGTGTCTCAAGGTACTTTTTGCTCCCATTTTCTTCTTTACATCGGTTTACACAATCAATAATTTTATCTTTGTCCTTCACACGGACTTTATGAATTGTCTTGAGACATAATCATGGAAGCATTGATTAGTTTCTTTTGGCAACGTTTTGTGATAAATACACTGTTCATTCCTCTGAAAGCTAAGGATATATAAATCTTATGTATATACCTTATTTTACCAAGTAAGCAAGAATAGTTATATATCTGATTTTTCAGATACTTTAATCTTAAAGTTTATTTGTTGAATGATATGCTTTCAATACATGAACTACTGAAGACTTTCAATCAGTCCTGAATTTCATAGCAGTTCTATTTTGAGCTTTGATCATGATTGTGCACATTCATTCTCGTGATTTACTATTTCTCTAAATTATTTAGACAGTTAATTTCAGATAAAATGTATTATTCATTTGTTTGGTTTATCCTGAAGCCTCTAACTTGTAGCTAAATCCTTTCTCTGATCTCTTTGAGATATGTTCTTAATAAATAAACCAAATTTTCACAATATAGGGAGAAAATATCACAGTTCCAGAACATAAATTTTTTAAGATAAAAAAAGCTTTGGTTATGCTCCTATTTTTACTTTTCACCATTCCTTCATGGTCATTATGGTTTCAAAAGTTTCATATAAAACAGTTGATATTTAACAGCAAATCAAATCAAAATCCGTAACCCCATTCAACAGGGTACAAAAAGCACAGGTGTTACTCATATAATGTTTTAACTTTGCACTTCACATTTTTATACAATTTACTCCAAAGAATCAAAATACAAATAAGAAAAATTGTACTTCAAAAGGAACATCCCTAAACAATTATGAATATGAAGGTAAATAACCTTTGCATTACTATAATTTGGATTATAATTGTGAGAAAAATTAATCAGCATTAGGGTTTTTTTTTTAAAGATTATTAAATGTGCTCTTATCATTAATAAATAAGATTATTTATTACTATTAAATGTAATCTCTCTAGATACTTAAGAGCTCAAAACTCTTTGGTAAATCATCTTTATTTTATCTGCTAAAAGAAAAGTTTTAACTCAAAAATTTTACTGAAAAACTTTTACTAATCTTAATAAATTTCACATTTACTACAAAATGAAATTATTATAACTGAGATCCATTTTGGAACCTATCCAGAAGCTGTTAATTATTGAAAATATTACCAAATCATTAACTCTGAAAATAATGAAGATAATGACACTTTGGTGCATACCATTCAGTGATTCTATCATAATTTTCCTTTGGTGGAATACTTTTCACAATGTTTCAATAAATTACAAATTTAGTCATAAAATAAGGAATTAATTACAGTAACTGGCACATAGAAAGTGTTTAATAAATGTTTTCTATAATAATTATGCACAAATGTCTTGTAGTAAAAACTTTCTGGAACCTACAGCTAGGCCAGAGCTAACTGAAGTGCTGTTCCTGGGAGCTGTGCTGAGGTAAAGGAAGCTGGGACTGGACTGGATCACAAAAGGCCTGGGAGAGAAATGGATTGTAGAAACCTGAAACAGCCACGGGGAGAGTCCAATACTATACCTGAAGACAGTGTCAAACAAGGGGCACAAATAGGACTACTTATATAATTTTGAGGGACAGTGCAAAATTAAACTGTGGTATTGCTTGTTAAAAAATTATTAAGAATTTCAAGACTACAACAGTAGAGCATTAAACCAAGTGTGAGGTCCTTCTGAGTGTGAGGCTCTGTACAACTGCACTGGTTGCACACCCATGAAGCTTGCCTTGAGCACAAAAATATATGTTAAGTCTATAAATAGGAGAATAAATAAACAGGTCAGAAATTAGATATACCAAGATCAGCTCAGAGTTCATTACATACAACAGGTCAGGTTAAGTAGTTCAGGACTAAGTCTGTGAAGGACAAGAGACTGCTGAGGAGAATAAGCAAGAGCTGAAGGCCTGCTTTTATATGATACTAGTTATGCAGCAAAGGATCATCTACTGCGGCTTTACCTTACAGTATATCCAATATAAGCCAAGCATGTTTGCTCTGGAATGTAAATTTACATGAATGCCCGTACTAACCATACTCCTTTCACCAGATTATCCAGTAAATTTAGTTTCCACGGCATAAGGAGCCCAGGGCATCTTGTAGTATATGTCAACTCCCTATTCTTGATCATTTTTTGATTCTATCAAATATCCAAGTAGAGATGTTGAAAATGCAGTTAAATAAAAATATCTACAATAGAGGTGAGGGGCTTGAGATAGAAATTTGCAAATAATTAGCACACAAGAGGTATCTAAAGCCATGGAACTGAATGAGATCTTTGCTAAGAAATGGAGAGGTGTAGAGGAAAGGCACAATGTAAACAAGCGGCCATGAATGGATGAAGGAGCTGAAAGAAATGTTGATGTGATGCACAAGCATGACTGTAATTCAGAAGGGGCCAGGAAATCCTCTTTAAATTTAATATTTATTTTCATTTTATTTAATACCAAAATAAAGTACTTACTTTATGACAGGTAGTATAACAGGTTCTGAGATGTAAGGATAAATGAGCTGTACTATAGGGTCGTTAGTGGGTGCAAAGATGGCAGAAGTCAGGCTCTGTTGCCCTGGTAACATAATAAGGGTGGCAGGTCAACTGTGTTGCAGGCCACATTACTCATGTTAAAACTGACTCCCAATTTTACATTTTATCCAGAATGAGAGAACTATAAATATTTAACGGGGATACCATCGCTTTGGGTTTCTCAGAATATGCTGACTCTTGTAACTAGCATATTTCTTGTAACTAAGAGACTCGGGAAGCCACACTTATGAAGTTGTTAAAAGAGATATTGGCTCCAATGAGACATGAGGCTTTAAGCCAAGGAGGATCTTGCACAGACACAATGTGAATCTTCTCTTGCACCTGAGCTGTACCGTTGTGAGACTGCTACAACTCCCTCAGAAGGCAAATGCTTGATGCTGCCCTGCTGCTAAGCTTTCTGTCCTGTAGACTGATTTAAAGCATGACAGTACAGGCTAGACTTACAGATCTTTGACCCAAGTCTCCAAGGCACTATGAGAGAAAAAGGATTGGGAGGAAAAAGAGATTTAAAAAAAAAAAAAATGAGGTGGGAGATGCTAATGAGGTATTGATGCCTGGGTGGGAGATCTTATTTACCCTTAGTCTGATAGCAAAAGTTCTAAGACATATAATAGAAGGTAAGTCTTCTGCTTATGGGAACAAATAAAGGCCAGAGTGAATCCAGGTTTGTGGCAAGAGGAAAAACTGCTCACTCCCATAGTGGTCTGTGAAATGGACCCAGTCAGAAACCCAGCCATAGGTGGGCAGGAAGTAATAATGGCTACTGACCATTTGTGTGTGTCGGCCAGCAAAGCAAGGCAGGACTATAGGGTGGCCTTACTTAACCAATATCTTCCGCTGCCTTGTTATGATTACCAATAAAAATAAAGAAACTTCATAAAGTAACTTCTACAATGACCAAGTGTTTTTGTTTTTGTTTTTTTTTGTGAGGAAGATCAGCCCTGAGCTAATATCCATGCTAATCCTCCTCTTTTTGCTGAGGAAGACCGGCTCTGAGCTAACATCTATTGCCAATCCTCCTCCTTGTTTTTTCCCCAAAGCCCCAGTAGATAGTTGTATGTCACAGTTGCACATCCTTCTAGTTGCTGTATGTGGGACGCGGCCTCAGCATGGCCGGAGAAGTGGTGCATCGGTGCGCGCCTGGGATACGAACCCAGGCCGCCAGTAGCAGAGCACGCGCACTTAACCACTAAGCCACAGGGCTGGCCCCAGACCGAGTGTTTTAAAAGTCCAAGCCAAGAGGACAAAGTAAAATTTTCACTATGATTTCAGACTGCTTAGATCCCCAGATTTACTGATGGTATATTTTTGAAATATACTACCAAAAATGAAAGAGACATGTTTGATAAAAAGGATATAAAAAATCACTGTACTGAGAGTGACGTCAGCATCATGGCGGAGTGAGCTTTCCCGTGAATTCTTCCCCCACAAAATACAACAAAAGTAACAGCCACAGACAAACAACGGAATCCCAGACAGTCAAAAGCTGAAGCGGAGGGATCCACACTGCCGCACATCTGAGAGCGGAACGTGCTGGGCCCCCGGAGGAAGTGGGGAGAGGTAAGGAGAACTCCGCTCCCTCCCCATCAGATCAGCGATCCGGTCCACGCCGGCTCCCAGAGAGGGGGGAGGGGCGGCCCTCGGCGGGAAACTGCAGCTCTTCGGGCGCTCTCAACCAGTGGGAAACTCCCGCACAGAGGGCTCAGAGGAGCCACAGGGCTACCATCAACATCTGAGCAACCCAGAGAGCGGATAAAGAGGGGCAAACGAGAAGCCTCCCACGTCAGGGACCCAGAGGGCAAAAGAGAGAGCTCCCCCCTCCCCACAACCCGGAGTCTGCAGCTCGACCAGATCTAGCGGTCCGAGGCAGACCTGAATAAATTGGACTGGACCCGTGGATCGCAGTGGGGAAAAGAAACAAAACAAAACAAAACAAAACTGCGGATCGCAGCAGAAAAACTGGGGCAGAGCGCAGGGGGCTTAGACTACACAGCCCTTCACCACCACACAGTGGCGGCAGGTGGAAAGTGCAACCAGAGACTTCCAGGATGAGGAAAACCAAAACCAACACAGGAACCACAATGCAAAAATATATGAAATCACCAGACCAGAAACAAAATGACAAGCAACCAGAAATCAACCCCGAAGACACAGAAATCCATAAACTAAACGACAGAGATTTCAAAATAGCTATCATAAAAACACTCAACGAAATACGAGACAACACAGACAAACAATTCAATGAGATTAGGAGTTTCTTCACAAAAGAGATTGAAATCATAAAGAAAAACCTATCAGGGCTGATGGAGATGAAGAACACAATGGAGGAGATAAAGGAGAATCTGGAATCTTTAAAGAACAGAGCTGACAATATGGAGGAAAGAATTAGTACTTTAGAGGATAGGAATACAGATATACTCCAGATGGAAGAAGAGAGAGAACTAAGACTAAAAAGAAATGAAGAAAGACTCCGAGAAATATCGGACTCTATTAGAAAATGTAACATAAGAATTATAGGTATTCCTGAGGGAGAAGAGAGGGAAAGAGGAACAGAGAGCCTATTCAAGGAAATAATAGCTGAAAATTTCCCAAATCTGGGGAAGGAGCAGGAAATACCAGTAAGCGAAGCCAACAGGACTCCTATATATATTAACAGACAAAGGCCTTCACCACGACACCTAGTGGTAAGGCTAGCCAGGGTCAACGACAAAGAAACAATATTAAGGGCAGCTAGACAAAAACAAAAAATAACGTACAAAGGAACTCCCATCAGGCTCTCAGCGGATTTCTCAACAGAAACTTTTCAGGCTAGAAGAGACTGGAATGATATATTCAAAATACTAAAAGACAAAAACTTTCAGCCAAGAATACTCTATCCAGCAAAAATATCCTTCAAATATGATGGAGAAATAGTAACTCTCCCAGATAAACAAAAGCTAAGGGAGTTCATGGCCACGAGACCGCCACTACAAGAAATACTCAAGAAGGCCCTCAGGCCTGAAAACAAGAAGAGAAAGGGAACACAAAGCTTGGAGTAAGGAGAAAAGTAGGCAGACAAAATCAGAGAAATAGTAGATCTTTACCGGAATAGGTTAGCAACCACTTAAATACTAAACTCAAAGATCAAAGGAAGAAATTCACCAAAAATAAATTTAACCTCATCACTGTAAACACACAGCCACAACACAAGATAGAATAAGGTATAACAAGAGCAACTTAGAAGGGGAAGAGGAAAGTGACTGAATTGACTTAGTATAAGGAAATAGGAGGCTATCAGATAATGGACTATCTCATACAGAAGATTTTTTGCCCAAACCTCAAGGTAACCACTAAACAAATAATCAAATTAAAACCACATATGATAAACAAAGAGAAAACTAGAAGAATCATAAGACAGAACAACCAAACTGAATTGGCAGTCCAAAACAAATGGGACAAGAAACAAAGGAAATGCAAAAGAACCAGAAAATAAGTGACAAAGCAGCAACATTCAACCCTCATATTTCAATAATTACCCTAAATGTAAATGGATTGAACTCTCCAATCAAAAGATACAGAGTGGCAGAATGGATTAAAAAGCAAGACCCAACAATATGCTGCCTTCAGGAAACACATCTTAGCACTAAAGACAAGCACAGGCTCAGAGTGAAAGGATGGAAGACAATACTCCAAGCTAATGGCAAACAAAAGAAAGCAGGTGTTGCCATACTCATATCAGACAAAGTAGACTTCAAGATAAAACAGGTTAAGAAAGACAAAGAAGGGAAATATATAATGATAAAAGGGACACTCCATCAAGAAGACATATCACTTATAAATATATATGCACCCAACATAGGAGCACCAATGTACATAAAACAACTATTAACAAACCTAAAAGGAGAAATCAACAACAACACAATAATAGTAGGGGATCTTAACACCCCACTTACAGCAATGGATAGATCATCCAGACAAAAAGTTAATAAAGAAATATTAGACTTAAATGAAAAACTGGACGAGATGGACCTAGTAGACATATACAGAGCACTCCACCCAAAAACAGCTGACTACACATTCTTCTCAAGCACGCATGGAACATTCTCTAGGATAGACCATATGTTGGGAAACAAAGCAAGCCTCAATAAATTTAAGAGGATTGAAATCATAACAAGCATCTTTTCAGACCATAAGGCTATGAAACTGGAAATGAACCAGGAAAAAAAAACTGGGAAAGTGACAAAAATGTGGAGATTAAACAACATGCTACTGAACAACCAATGGATCATTGATGAAATTAAAGGAGAAATCAAAAACTATCTGGAAACAAACGAAAATGATAACATGCCATATCAAACCATATGGGATGCAGCAAAAGCGGTCCTGAGAGGGAAACTCATAGCGATACAAGCCCACCTTAACAAACAAGAAAAAGCCCTAATAGGCAACCTTAAATTACACCTAACAGAACTAGAAAAAGAAGAACAAACAAAGCCCAAAGCCAGCAGAAGGAGAGAAATAATAAAAATCAGAGCAGAAATAAATGATATTGAGACCAAAAAAACAGTAGAAAGGATTAATGAAACAAAGAGTTGGTTCTTCGAGAAGATAAACAAAATAGACAAACCCTTAGCCAGGCTAACTAAGAAAAAAAGAGAAAAGGCTCAAGTAAATAAAATTAGAAATGAAAGAGGAGAAATTACAACGGATACCATGGAAATACAGAGGATTATAAGAGAATACTATGAGAAATTATATGCCAACAAATCGGACAATCTAGAAGAAATGGATAAATTCTTAGACTTATACAACCTCCCAAAATTGAACCAAGAAGAAATGGAGAATCTGAATAGACCAATCACAAGTAAAGAGATTGAAATAGTAATCAAAAACCTCCCAAAAAATAAAAGTCCAGGACCAGATGGCTTCTCCAGTGAATTTTACCAAACATTCAAAGAAGATTTAATACCCATCCTCCTCAAACTATTCCAAAAAATAGAGGAAGATGGAACACTTCCTGAATCATTCTACGAGGCCAACATCACCCTGATACCGAAACCAGACAAAGACAATACAAAGAAAGAAAATTACAGGCCAATATCGCTGATGAACATTGATGCAAAAATCCTCAACAAAATATTGGCAAACCGAATACAACAATATATTAAAAAGATCATACACCATGATCAAGTGGGATTTATACCAGAGACGCAGGGATGGTTCAACATCCGCAAATCAATCAACGTGATACATCACATCAACAAAACAAAGAATAAAAACCACATGATCATCTCAATAGACGCAGAGAAGGCATTTGACAAGATACAACATCCATTTATGATAAAAACTCTCAATAAATTGGGAATAGAAGGAAAGTACCTCAACATAATAAAGGCCATATATGACAAACCCACAGCTAACATCATACTCAACGGGGAAAGACTGAAAGCCATTCCTCTGAGAACAGGAACGAGGCAGGGCTGCCCACTCTCACCACTCCTGTTCAACATAGTACTGGAGGTTTTGGCCAGAGCAATTAGGCAAGAAAAAGGAATAAAAGGAATCCAAATAGGTAACGAAGAAGTGAAACTCTCACTATTTGCAGATGACATGATTGTATATATAGAAAACCCTAAAGAATCTGTTGGAAAACTGTTAGAAACAATCAACAACTACAGCAAAGTTGCAGGGTACAAAATCAATCTACAAAAATCAGTTGCATTTCTATATGCTAATAATGAACTAACAGAAAGAGAGCTCAAAAAGATAATACCATTTACAATTGCATCAAAAAGAATAAAATACCTAGGAATAAATCTTACCAAGGAGGTGAAGGACCTATACAATGAGAACTACAAGACATTATTGAGGGAAATCAACGATGACATAAAGAAATGGAAAGATATCCCATGCACGTGGATTGGAAGAATAAACATAGTTAAAATGTCTATATTACCTAAAGCAATCTACAGATTCAATGCAATCCCAATCAGAATCCCAATGACATTCTTCACAGAAATAGAAAAAAGAATACTAAAATTTATATGGGGCAACAAAAGACCCCGAATAGCTAAAGAAATCCTAAAGAAAAAGAACAAAGCAGGAGGCATCACAATTCCTGACTTCAAAACATACTACAAAGCAATAGTAATCAAAACAGCATGGTACTGGTACAAAAACAGACACACAGATCAATGGAACAGAATTGAAAGCCCAGAAATAAAACCACACATATACGGACAGCTAATTTTCGACAAAGGTGCTAAGGACATGCAATGGAGAAAGGAAAGTCTCTTCAATAAATGGTGTTGGGAAAACTGGACATCCACATGCAAAAGAATGAAAGTGGACCATGTGCTATCGCCATACACAAAAATTAACTCAAAATGGATCAAAGACCTGAAGGTGAGACCTGAAACTATAAAACTCATAGAAGAAAATATAGGCAACACACTATTTGACATTGGGTTTAAAGGAATCTTTTCAGATGACATGCCTACCCAGACTAGGGAAACTAAAGAAAAAATAAACAAGTGGGACTTTATCAGACTAAAGAGCTTTTATAAGACAAATGAAATCAGAATCAAGATGAACAAACAACCAACCAGCTGGGAGAGAATATTTGCAAAACATACATCTGACAAGGGGTTGATCTCCATAATATATAAAGAACTCACACAATTGAACAACAAAAAAACAAACAACCCGATCAAAAAATGGGCAGAGGAAATGAACAGACACTTCTCCAAGGAAGATATACAGATGGCCAATAGGCACATGAAAAGATGCTCAACATCACTAATCATCAGGGAAATGCAAATCAAAACAACACTAAGATACCACCTCACGCCCGTTAGAATGGCTATAATCACCAAGACAAAAAACAACAAATGTTGGAGAGGATGTGGAGAAACAGGAACCCTCATACACAGCTGGTGGGAATGCAAATTGGTGCAGCCTCTATGGAAAACGGTATGGAGATTCCTCAAAGAATTAAAAATAGAGATGCCCTATGATCCAGCCATCCCACTACTGGGAATCTATCCAACGCACCTGAAATCAACAATCCAAAGAGGCTTATGCACCCCTATGTTCATTGCAGCATTATTCACCATAGCCAAGAAGTGGAAGCAACCTAAGTGTCCCTCGACTGACGATTGGATTAAGAAAATGTGGTATATATATACAATGGAATACTACTCAGCCATAAAAAAAGACAAAATCGTCCCATTTGCAACAACATGGATGGGCCTGGAGCGTATTATGTTAAGTGAAATAAGCCAGAAAGAGAAAGACAAACACTGTATGATCTCACTCATATGTGGAATATAAACAAACACATGGACAGAGAAAACTGGACTGTGGTTACCCGGGAAGTGGGGGTGGGGGGTGGGGGATGGGCACAAGGGGTGAAGGGAGTCATATATGGGGTGAAGGACAAACAAAAATGTACAACCCAAAATCTCACAATGTTAGAAACCATTAAAATATCAATAAAAATGTAAAAAAAAAAAAAAAAAAAAAAAATACACAATGGGTTCCAAAGCTTTTATATAAAAATATGAATGTGTAATACCTCAATGATAATTATATATTAACTACATGTTGAGATGATAATTCTTTGGAGATGTTGGGTTAAATAAAATATATTAAGATAAAAAAATGAAAAAAAAAAAAAAAAAAAAAAAATCACTGTACTATGTTTGGTTTACTAAACACTGTCATGTATTTTTCCCTGTTATAAATTTACCTGTGATCTACAGAATTAAAAGATACAGTGGGCCCTATAAAAGTAATTGGCCAAAAGAATATTCCAGTTGATTAGGGTAAAAAGTGAACATTAATGCCCCATTGAATAATGCAAATACTGGTGGTCATAAAACATGCTAATTGTCCTTTTCTATGTGAATGTTGTTAACCAAAGAACAGGGAGCAGACTGTGGGCAAAGGATTAATAACACCCCTTCCCCTTTGCTAGCTCTGTTCCTTTCATAACCTGAAAAGAGAATATGCTAGGCAACATTACTTAAAGTAAAATGCCCCCGATCGGTAAGATGTATCTGTACTTGGAGAACTACAAATACCCGATGAGGCACCAGAGGTTTGTTTATCATTTGTAGCTGGCGTGACTCTTGTGGGGATCATAGAAGCTATGCCTATGGAGTAGCTACAAGAGATACTAGTTCCTGTGGGGCATGAGCTTTTTCATCTAGGGAGAATATCACACTCTCCTGATATCTATCAAATCTCCTTGCACCTGAGCTATGATTCTGTGTGATTGCTAAAAGGACTCCTATAGAAGAATTCCTGACACTTTTGGCAGGCAAGCTGTGGTTCCTGTCCTATATCCTCCAAACAGACCATGCCAAGTATGGCCTATGATAGTTTTGTGAGTCGGAATGTTTAGCTGAAGCTAAGAAGAAACTATTCAAAGCCCCAGATACTACCCTGACTGGCCATCAATCTTCAAGAGCTATATAAAGGACACTTAGATTTCTATTGGAAGGGTCTAAAAGAGAATGCTTCAAAACTAGGATACAATATAAGGCCCTTGATTTGATACAATATTTTTGGAGAGGCTATGAAAGGAAACAATAAGGCAGTAATGGCTAAAGCTAGAGTTGGCTGAGATTGCGATAGAGAAGTAAATAAATAATCTCTATCAGTTCATAGACTAAAGAACAAGAATAAAATCATAACCCCGATGGGGAAGAAGTCCAAGAAAATTCTAAAGTTGTAACTTCTAAATCTGCTTTATTCCTAACACATCCCATATATTTCTGTATGTTTCAAGGCATGGCATAGACACAGAGTTACCAACTGTCTCAACTTGTCACAGTAAGTATTTGAAGGAAACCAGATGGTCCACTACTGCAGTGCTGTGCCATAGGTGAGCAGATACTGGCTCTGACTTCACCTGCTGAGGATTACAAGTGGCTACGTCAAACAGTAAATGCCAAAACCACCAGTCTCACCTTAACTTTCACCCCTTTGCTTGCTGAAGAAATATGGTGGACTGTGGAGGCACAAAGTTCTCAATAAAGAAGAAATCCAAAATGGAAATGGCATTGGAGGAAATACAATAAAGATCCTTAACCACTTGATGTGGATGACTGACATGCATACAAAATTCAAATGATGGAAAAATCAAGCCATTTCGTATAACACAGGCTTACTTTCTGTCACAACTACTCCAAAGTATATTCTTCAGAGTTATCTCCAGACTTCAAGCAATACTTTCACAACAAATAACCTGAATCTCATATGCAATATTTCATTAAGTAGGGAACAGTACATGTGAAAATTATATATATGGGAAGTTATCATTCGGGAATCTTCCTATGAAAAACTCTCCCCTAATAAAAAAAGTTCAATGTGTCTGTGCTCTTCTGATTAATGAAAAAAAAAACTAAGAGGCAGAGGTGACAGGGTCTTTTTCCACATCTTGAGTAACCAGACTTGCTCCTTCCATTAAATATTGAGTTAGTCATTATGAGAGTATCTACAATCATTTATCTTTGACAATTTAAGCAGACAATTCATAGGGGGGAAAAATTGCATCTGCCTATCAGTCCTAACAAGGTTACCAACAACTTCCCAATAACATACTTCTGAAGGCAGATTTTTTAAAAAAGGAAAAATAAAATCATCATCAAGAAGCAGGATTCAGAGAGGCCAGCTCTGGGGCCTAGTGGTTAAGTTTAGTGCACCCTGCTTCGGCGGCCCAGGCTCAGTTACCTGGTGTGGACCTACACCACTCATCAGTGCTTCAATACAGAAAAAAATCCTGCTATTCATAGACAGGTTGTTCTATCTTACCCTGCAAATATAATCTCAAATCTCTGTTACAGGTGGCACTCCCTACTGCTGATTCAGTCATAGACAGAAAGCTGTCTTTGCATCAAGACCACCTGAATGTTTTTGCCATGAATTTTACTTTCTAGGAAATAAATTTGGTCACTCATAATTTATTTTATATTCCCATTTGCCTGATATATCCTTGCCCATCCTTTCATTTTTTTTTTTTTTTTTTGGTGAGATAGATTGGCCCGGAGCTAACATCTGTGCCAATCTTCCTCTATTTTGTATGTGGGTCGCCACCACAGCATGGCTTGACAAGTGGTGTAGGTCTGAGCTCAGCATCCAAACCCAGGCTGCCAAAGTACAGCACACCAAACTTAACCACTATGCCACCGGGCCAGATGTCCATCCTTTCATTTTTAATCATTATATACCTTTTTCTGTGTGTGTGCCTCTTATAAATGGGATTTTACCTTTTTATTTATAATCCAAAGTCTTTGCCTTTTATATTTATTGCCATAATAGAATAAATTAATTTTGTTATCCATTTCCAATTTGCAAACAAGTCAAGTTTGTACCATAGCAAATAATGGCCTTTTCCTCACTCTGAATGTGGTTGTAGCTTCCAACCAATGATGGCCTTCAAATTTTCATTCTCCACAGAAATTATAAAAATTAAATTCCCTATATGTTGGAATAATATGTTGGAATGTCAGGAACAAAGATCCATAACCCATCCAGCATGTAGAATTGCAGCTACTCTCAAATCTTGCTCTAGGTATGTTCCATATCAGACACAACATTATAAAAAGCCAGAGGGTGACTACAGCTTCTGTAGGGAAACCATCCAAAATCAATTGTAAAACTGCTGCAAACTAATATTCTATCATTTATCATTGTATCCTTTCTTGTAAACTCCACAGAAATAGTCTGACTCCATTTTTTGATGTTTGACTGCTGACCACTTTTAAAGCCTCACCCCTCCCTCTTCCCCTTCTGCCTTCATCTTGGGAAGCTGATAAGAAAGCCTGTGTGCTCCCTCCCTTGGTACCAATAGGAGTTTCACACCCTACCAGCATGTAGGAAGCCCCAGCCCAGCCCCACCTACTAACCACAATAAAAACCCCAACCCAAATTGATTCAAAATTAAGTAGAAAAATCTGATTAAACAAAAAAATTATAAAAGTTGAATCATAAAAGTTAACTAATAATTCAAAAATGATCCAGACTAGAAAATTCTGCCACCAAGATTTAATGTCAAGATTAAATTACCCAATTTATTTTATGAAAGAAATCACTCTGGTATCATAAACTGACATATTTGTTGTCACTACTACAGACTACTCTCACAGCTGCAAAAATCCAAATAAAACCCAGGCATCAACATCATATCATCATTCCTTCCTAAAAAGTAGATGTTCCATGAGTGATATCAGCATCATGGCAGAGAGAGCTCTCCCCTTAGACTCTCCCCACTAAGATACAACAAAAAGGACGTTCATATACCAACAGAGAACATTCACACAACACAAAAGACGTCTGAGAAGCCCACGCACCCATATGTCTCTTTCACTCAGATCTGAAAGTGGAGGTGCTGGACCCCCCGGAGGAAGTAGAAGGAGGTAAGGAGAGCTCCTCTCCCTCCCGAAAGGCAGCAACCCCGGGACCATGTGGCTCTCAGAGAGAGCGCAAGGGGCAGCCTTCCACAGGAAAACCATCACTCTCCAAGTTTCCTCACAGCCCGTGGGAAATCCGCACATGGAAGTGATTGAACTGTTGCGGGGTGTCTTCATCAAGCTAGCACCACGGGAGAGCAGATAGTGAGGTAAGAGCGAGAAGCCCCTAGGATGAGGCAGGTGAAAGAAAGTGCCCTTCCCCCCGCCAGGCACTCCAGCACAGCCAGTCGGCCAGAGCACCTGTGGATTACAGCACGCTCAGAATACACAGCTCTTGACCCCCACCCAGTAGTGGCACGTAGAAGCTGCGACCAGACAATATTACTAGGCAGAAACACAAATCCACACTGTTAAATGGTATGAAAAAATACATTAAATCTCCAGACCAGAAGGAAGCACCCAGAAATCAATCCTGAAGGCACAGAAATTTATAAACTAAATGATAGAGAATTCAAAATAGCTATCATAAAAAAGCTCAACGAGGGGCCGGCCCGGTGGCGCAAGCGGTTAAGTGCGCGCGCTCCGCTGCGGCGGCCCGGGGTTCGCTGGTTCGGATCCCGGGCGCGCACCGACGCACTGCTTGGTAAGCCATGCTGTGGCGGCGTCCCATATAAAGTGGAGGAAGATAGGCACCGATGTTAGCCCAGGGCCGTCTTCCTCAGCAAAAAAGGAGGAGGATTGGCGGATGTTAGCTCAGGGCTGATCTCCTCACAAAAAAAAAAAAAAAAAGCTCAACGAGTTACAAGAAAATATAGATAGACAGTTCAATGAAATCAGGAACTTCTCCACAAAAGAGACTGAAACTAGAAATAAAAACCAATCAGAAATGCTGGAGATGAAAAACACAGTGGAGGAGATAAAGAAAAATATGGAGTCTTTAAATAACAGAGCTAATGATGTGGAAGATAGAATTAGCAATCTAGATGACAGGAATGCAGAAATGCTCCAGATGGAGGAGGAGAGAGAACTAAGACTAAAAAGAAATGAAGAAATTCTCCAAGAAATATCCTGCTCAATTAGGAAATGCAACATAAGGATTATAGGTATTCCAGAGGGAGAAAGGAGCAGAGAGCTTGTTCAAAAAAATAATAGCTCAGAACTTCCCAAACGTGGGGAAGGAGCTGGAAATACAAGTGAATGAATCCAATAGATCTCCTAACTATATCAACATAAAAAGACCCTCTATGAGGCATATAATAGCAAAGCTGGCAAAAGTCAATGACAAAGAAAAAATATTAAGGGCAGCAGGGCAGAAGAAAATAACATACAAAGGAACTCCTATCAGGCTTTCAGCAGATTTCTCAGCAGAAACCTTACAGGGTAGGAGAGAATGGAATGATATATTCAAAATTCTGAAACACAAATACTTTCAGCCAAGAATACTCTATCCAGCAAAAATATCCTTCAGATATGATGGAGAAATAAAAACATTCCCAGATAAACAAAAGCTAAAAAAGTTCATCACCACAAGGCCCCCACTATAAGAAATGCTCAACAAGGCCCTCATACCTGAAATAAAAGAGTGAAAGAGGATACAAAGCCTTAAGCAAGGAGAAAAATAGGTAGACAAAAATCAGAAAAGTTGCAGCTCTCTATCAGAACAGGTTAGCAAACACTTAATTATAACATCAAAAATAAAGAGAAGGAAAACATCAAAAATAAATATAATCTCTTCATTGTAACCACAAACTCACAACACAAGATGGAATAAGTTGTGACCATAATAACTTAGAAGGGGAAGAGGAAAGGGATGGAATTGACTTAGTCTAAGGAAATAAGAGGCTATCAGAAAATGGACTATCTCATCTATGAGTTTTTTTATACAAACCTCATGATAACCAATAAACAAATACTCAGAAAAGAGACACATATGATAAATAAAGAAAAAACAAGGGAAACCATCATAGAGAAGTACCAAACTGAATTGGTAGTCTGAAACACACGAGAAGAGAAACAAAGGAAATACAGAAGAACCAGAAAATGAGTGATAAAATAGCAGCATTAAGCCCTCATACATCAATAATCACTCTAAATATAAATGGATTGAATTCTCCATTCAAGAGACACAGAGTGGGGGCCGGCCCGGTGGCGTAGCGGTTAAGTTTGCACACTCCGCTTTGGTGGCCTGGGGTTCGCAGTTTCGGATCCCAGGTGCGGACTGACGCACCGCTTGTCAAGCCATGCTGTGGTGGCGTCCCATATAAAGCAGAGGATGATGGGCGTGGATATTAGCCCATGGCCAATCTTCCTCAGCAAAAGGAGGTGGATTGGCAATGGATGTTATCTCAGAGCTAATCTTCCTCACAAAAAAAAAAAAAAAGACACAGAGTGGCAGGGTGGATTAAAAAACAAGACCCAATGATATACTGCATCCAGGAAACACATCTAAGCTCTAAAGACAAACACAGACTCAGAGTGAATGGATGGAAGACAAGCTAATGTCAAACAAAAGAAAGCAGGTGCTTCCATACTTATTCAGACAAAGTAGATTCCAAGATAAAACAAGAAATGAGACACAAGGAGGGGCAATATATAATGATAAAAGGGACACTCCAATAAGAAGACATATCACTTATAAATATATATGCACCCAACACAGGAGCACCAAAGTACATAAAGCAACTATTAACAAACCTAAAAGGAGATATTAACAACAACACAATAATAGTAGAGGACCTTAACACCCCACTTACATCAATGGATAGATCTTCCAGACAGAAAGTCAATAAGAAAATAGCGGACTTAAACAAAAAACTAGACGAGATGGACTTAATAGATATACAGAGAGCACTCCATCTAAACACAGCAGAATACACATTCTTCTCAAGCATGCATGGGACATTCTCAAGGATAGACCATATGTTCAGAAACAAGTCAAGCCTCCATAAATTTAAGAAGATTGAAATCATAACAAGCAACTTTTCCAACCAGAAGGCTATGAAACTATAAATCAACTACAAGAAAAGTATTGGGAAAGTGACAAAGATGTGGAGACTAAACAACATGCTACTGAACAACCAATGAATCATTGAAGAAATTAAAGGAGAAATCGAAAAATATCTGGAGACAACAGAAAATGAAAATACACCATACCAACTCATATGGGATACAGCAAAAGCAGTCCTGAGAAGGAAATTCATAGCAATACACGTCCAACTTAACAAACAAGAAAAACTTCAAAAAAGCAATCCTAAACAACACCTAACAGAATTTAAAAAAGAAGAACAAACAAAGCCCAAAGTCAGCAGAAGGAGGGAAATAATAAAAATTAGAGCAGAAATAAATGAAATTGAAACGAAAAAAACAGTAGAAAGGATCAATGAAACAAAGAGTTAGTTTTTTGAGAAGATAAACAAAATTGACAAACCCTTAGCCAGACTCACTAAGAAAAAAAGAGAGAAGGCCCAAATAAATAAAATTAGAAATGAAAGAGGATAAATTACAACAGATACCACAGAAATACAAAGGATTATAAGAGAATACTATGAAAAACTATATGCCAACAAATTGGACAATCTAGAAGAAATGGATAAATTCTTAGACTCATACAACCTCCCAAAACTGAATCAAGAAGAAATAGAGAAGTAAAGAGATTGAAACAGTAATCAAAAACCTCCCAAAAAATAAAAGTCCATGACCAGATGGCTTCTCTGGAGAATTCTACCAAACATTCAAAGAGGATTAATACCTATCCTTCTCAAACTACTGCAAAAAATAGAGGAAGATGGAACACTTCCCAACACATTCTATGAGGCCAACATCACCCTGATACCAAAGCCAGACAAAGACAATACAAAGAAGGAAAATTATAGGCCAATATCCCTGATGAACATAGATGCAAAAATCCTCAACAAAATATTGGCAAACTGAATAGAGCAATACATAAAAAGATCATACACCATGATCAAGTGGGATTTATACCAGAGACACAGGGATGGTTCAACATCTGCAAATCAATCAATGTGATACACCACATTAACAAAACGAGGAATAAAAACCACATGATCATCTCAATATATGCAGAGAAAGCATTTGACAAGATCCAACATCCATTTATGATAAAAACATGCAATAAAATGGGAATAGAAGGAAAGCACCTCAACATAATAATGACCATAGATGATAAACCCACAGCCTACATCATACTTAACAGGGAAAGTCTGAAAGCCATTCCTCTGAGAACAGGAAGAAGACAAGGGTGCCCACTCTCGCCACTCTTTTTCAACATAGTACTGGAGGTTCTGGCCAGAGCAATTAGGCAAGAAAAATGAATAGAAGTACTCCAAATAGGCAATGAAGAAGTGAAACTCTTGCTGTTTGCAGATGACACGATCTTACATATAGAAAACCTTAAAGAATCCATTGTAAAACTATTAGAAATAATCAACAACTACAGCAAAGTTTCAGGGTACAAAATCAACTTACAAAAATCAGTTGCATTTCTATACTTTAATAACGAACTAACAGAAAGGGAACTCAAGAATACAATCCCGTTTACAACCATAACAAAAAGAATAAAATATCTAGGAAAAAATTTAACCAAGGAGGTGAAAGACTTTTACAATGAAAACTATGAGACATTATAGAAAGAAATCGATGATGACATAAAGAAATGGAAAGATATCCCATGCACATGGATTGGAAGAACAAACATAGTTAAAACGTCCATACTACCTAAAGCAATCTACAGATTTGATGCAATTGCAATCAGAATCCCAATAGCATTCTTCATGGAAATGGAACAAAGAATCCTAAAATTCATATGGGGCAACAAAAGACCCCGAACAGCTAAAGCAATCCTGAGAAAAAAGAACAAATCTGGAGGCATCACAATCCATGACTTCAAAATATACTACAAAGCTATAATAATCAAAACAGCATGGTACTGGTACAAAAACAGATACACAGATCAGAACAGAATTGAAAGCCCAGAAATAAAACCACACATCTATGGACAGCTAGTTTTCAAGAAAGGAGCTAAGAACATACAATGGAGAAAGGAAAGTCTTTTCAATAAATGGTGCTGGGAAAACTGGTCAGTCACACGCAAAAGAATGAAAGTAGACCATCTGCTTTCACCATACACAAAAATTAACTCAAAATGGAACAAAGACTTGAAGGTAAGACCTGAAACCATAAAATTCCTAGAAGAAAATATAGGCAGTACACTCTTTGGCACTGGTCTTAGAGAGATCTTTTCAAATTCCATGTCTACTCGGACAAGGGAAACAAAAGAAAAAATAAACAAGTGGGACTTCATCAGACTAAAGAACTTCTAAAGGCAAAGGAAACCAGGATCAAAATGAAAAGATAACCCACCAGCTAGGAGAAAATATTTGCAAATCATATATCTGACAAGGGATTAGTCTCCATAATATATAAAGAACTCACACAACTGAACAACAAAAAAACAAACAACCCGATAAAAAAATGGGCAGAGGACCTGAACAGGCATTTTTCCCAAGAAGATATACAGATGGCCAGTAGGCACATGAAAAGATATTCAACATCACTAATCATCAGGGAAATGCAAATCAAAACTACACTAAGAAATCACCTTATATCCATTAGAATGGCTATAATCACTGAGACAAAAAATAACAAATGTTGGAGAGGTTGTGGAGAAAAGGGAACCCTCACACACTGCTGGTGGGAATGCAAGCTGGTGCAGCCTCTATGGAAAACAGAATGGAGATTCCTCAAAAAAATTAAAAATAGAAATACCATATGACCCAGCTATCCCACTACTGGGTATTTATCCAAAGAACTTGAAATCAACAATCCAAAGAGACTTATGCACCCCTATGTTCATTGCAGCATTATTCACTATAGCCAAGAAGTGGAAGCAACCCAAGTGTCCATCAACTGATGATTGGATAAAGAAGATGTGGTATATATATATACAATGGAATACTACTCAGCCACAAAGACAAAATCGTCCCATTCGCAACAACAGGGATGGACTTTCAGGGTGTTATGTTAAGCGAAATAAGCCAGACAGAGAAAGACAAAGACCGTATGATTTCACTCATATGTGGAAGATAAACTAACACACAGACAGAGAGAACAGTTTGGTGGTTACCATGGGGAAGGTGGGCACACGGTGTGAAGGGGTGCATTTATATGGTGACTAACAAATAATAATGTACAACTGAAATTTCACAATGTTATAAACTATTGTGACCTCAATATTAAAAAAAAGGAATATTAGAATTTTTTCGATTTGTCTTTTCTTATACATTACAGATAGAATACATATTTAAAAATCATTTCTCCTACCTCTTTGTAATTCACTCATAGAATCTAATATGCAGATTCTAATTCAACTAATATGTATTGAGTATACACACATGACAGACACTCTTCTAGAATTTTCTTATCTTATAGTATCAATATATATTTAGTACACAAACTATCCCAGCAATGTTCATAAAACTGATAAGTCAAAAAATAACTGACAATATAAAAATAACAATGAAATTAAGAATAAAATACAAAAACTTTGATAATGCATATTTTAAGGCATTACTGCTTTGCCACAGGCACATTGCAAATATATTTCAAGTAAAATTTGGAAGACCACATAAATCACTGCCTAAAACAGAGAATATCAACTTCTCAAATAGAGGTAAAGGAAAGGAATATCAGAATCACTGGTAAAGCTTTTTCAAACAATACAAAGCCCCTCCCCTCTGATATATGCTCCCAGACAATTCTGATTTTTATTTTGTAGGTGCTAGGAGTCTATTTAGTGTATTCCGATATGCTCTTTTCTCCCACTTTCCACTGAAAACCACTGACCCAAAAGGTAACATACATACTGAAATTACTTCACCTGTTATAACTCTTTAGATTATTTTATTAAAATGTAACTGATGATGAAAATATCTTTACTTCACAATTGGTTTTTGAAGGATATTTTCTCCGGGTATAAAATGCTAAGTTGGCAGCTATTTTCTTTCATAACTTTAAAAATATCATTCCCTTGTCTTCTGGCTTCCTGTCATTTCTGTTGAATAATCATCTGCAAGTTATTTTTGCTCCTCTGAAAGTACTGTGTACTTTTCTTTGACCACTTTTAAGAATTCCTCTTTTGTATTTAGTTTCCGACAATTTTAACATACTGTGCCTTGATGTGGTTTCCTTTGTGTTTATTCTGTTTGAGGTTTGTAGAGATTCTTGAATCTATGGGTTGACGTCTTTTGTCATTTTTGGGAAATTTTCATCTAATATCTCTTCACATAGTGCTTCTGCCCCATTTTCTTTTTTCCCTCCTTTTGGGACTCCAATTACACATATGCTTCATATGTCTCTTGCACTCTTTTCTGTACCTTCTATGCTTTTAGTTCTTAGGTCTCAATATTTTCTACTGAACTAGCCCCCAAGTTTACTAATCCTCTCTCTGCTATAGGATTAGTAAAATGACAGAGGTCTCTTAGCTCTAATCTTCTGTTAAACCCATCAATTGAGTCCTTAATTCCATGTATTGTAATTTTAGTATTAAAATCCCCATTTGATTTTTTTATAAACTTGGTTCTCTGTTAAATTCTCCATCTCATTCCTTATTCTTGAGCATATTAATCACAATTATTTTGAAGCCTGAGAAGTCAAATATCATGATCAACTAGGGGGTCTGATGTCTTCTTGGATTGTAATTGAATACTGGACATTCTATATGGAAAAATGTATAAACTCTGAACGATGTTATCTTTCTCCAGATAGAATTTACTATTCTTCTGTCTTGCATTTAAACAGAGGCAGATTATCTTGAGCCAATCAGGGATTGAGAAATTGTGATGCTGAGTTTAAAGCTTTGTGGAAGTTGATCTATTTCCTATTTGCCCTTATTCCTGAAAATCTGGAGTGTTTACCAGGGCCCCTCTTTCTGGCTAATACTTCATTTCTATTTTCTATCTCCCTAGCACCATGAGACTGCCAAATCTAGGCTACATTTTTAGCTGCCACACTTTCTACTTGGATTCTTGGCTTCCTGCCTGCACATCTTAGAAATCAACAAATGCCTATGGGAGAAAAGCAGCACAGAATGTCAGGATTGCTTTTCTGTGGCTCCCTTCCACAGTACTCTTGGCTCCTCAAGACTTGACTACCTTGTTACTCCTGAATTTCACTTTTTTGTTTCCCCACTCTTCTGAGACTGATGAAAGATTTTACTAGCTATTTCTGCTTAGCATCTCAGCCTTTCTTCCTATGCCACTTACAAATCAAAAGATGCCTTGATGGAAAAAGTTCCAGAGAATGTCAGGTTAACCTCAATGCATTTCTCTTTCTCTCTGGAATCTTTATCCCATAAGCCCTATCTCCTTTGGTTGCTCTCTGCTGCCTTCAGATTTTTGGAAATCACAAAATTTATCCAGCTTTTATAACTGTTCTCAGAAGGATATTTGCTCTGATACAAGCTAATCCAGTATAGCCAGAAACAGAAGTCTTCACTATTCTAAGTTTTCTTTTTAAGTATGTGACTGAATAATATTAAAAAAGAAGGAAAAAAATGAGTCATGTAGTAATAAAACCCAAACTCAATAATAGGAATGATTCTGTAGATTATGAAAAGAAGCCCCTCTATCTCTCAGAACATCTCATAAAGTTTTATATTTTTCTGAGAGTTTAACTATGAAGTTTGAAACCCTTGAGAGCACTTATAAAATCTTCAAGAGGGAAAGACCATACAACTTGAAAAGGCGTTAAAGAAACAAATGAATGGTAAAGCATGCAAATAATTCAACTGAAAAACTGATGTAAGAACTAAAAACCCAAAAGAAAGAATAATTCGTGAGAGACAAGTCTTTTAAATATTTATTAAAATTAATTTAACCTTAATCTCATACATAGCTTACTGTTTTCTGGCTCATATTTTTAATCACAATTGAAAATATAAATATGCTTGTTTCTATATGAAAATTTGATGCCAATTCAAGTAAGATCCTTCTTAAACATAATTTTGAGAATTTGTGGAGATTTTAGAAGCATTGAAACAAATGTTGAAATTGACCATGTGTGATTTTTGACATTAAAAGCAGTTTTGGGTATTTCAAAGGTTTATATCTTTGCCTAAGACTGCCATTTCAAACTAGTCAGTCCTCATGTTCACTGCTGATAGTATAATGTTGTAAGACATTTGATATAAGAGTTGCAAATGCCAGCAGTATCTCTAAAGGTCACTATAGTTTTAACAGGTATAGTTAAAAAACCTATTCTCATTCCCAATTACAATTTCACTGTTTAAAGATGTGATACAATTGTACTTTATTAACTAAAAAATAGTTCTATTAAAAGCTGCATATACATTAAAACACACAGCTTTATAATATATACAGTAATCGAATTTTTGCTACTAACCATTAGCTAACATGCGTTAACAACTCTCTGATCTAGGCATTTAATCAACAAACAAGATGATGCTATTTATAACTTCAAAGACCCTACAGTCATGGTTCCCAAAGTTTATTCCAGTGATCCCTGGGGATCCCTGATATCCTTCCAGGGAATCCTCAAGATCAAAATTATTTTTATAGTAATGCTGTTTTAGTCCATTTGGGCTGGTATAACCAATTACCATAAACTGTGTAGGGTAAACAACAGAAATTTATTTCTCAAAGTTCCGGGGCCTGAAAAGTCCAAGACTACTGAGGACCTGCCTCCTGATTCGTAGATAGCCATCTTCTCACTGTGTCCACACATGGTGGAAGAAGTAAGGGAGCTCTCTGTGGTCTCTTTTATAAGAGCATGAATCCCATTCATGAAGGCTCTACCCTCATGTTCTCATCACCTCCGAAAGGCCCCACCCCTAAATACCATCAAGTTGGAGATTATGTTTCAACAAATGAATTTTGGGAAGACACATTCAGTCTCTAGAAAATGCTAAGATTTTGTTTGCCTATTTGACTTTTGCTCTCTCGTGAACACTTGTATATTCATGTATTTTAAACATTTCTCAGTTTCAATTTCTAATACAACAAGTATCAATAGATATAACCCACATAAATAAAATTTCTTTAGGGTCTTCAATCATTTTAAGAGTGTAAAGAAGTCCTGAGGCCACAAAGTTTGAGAACCAGTACCCCACAACCTAAATGATAAATTAAGAGAGAAAATGATCAAACAAAAAAGTGTTGCTATATATATAGAACTATTTTTTAAAACATCACAAAAGATAAAAATAGTAAAAAATTAATTTTATATTGTATTCATAAATCCTAAATGTCTAAGTGTACCAATAAAATACCATAAAAGATAAATCAAAGAGCAAAATTCACCAATATTAAATATTCCTACTCTCAAAGGATGTTATGGACTAAATGGTGTCTCCCCAAAATTCATGTAGTTAAGCCTTAACCCCCTTGTTGTGATGGTATTTGAAGACAGGGCCTTTAAACAGGTAATTAGGTTAATGAGGTCATAAGGATGGGGCCCTGACCCAATAGGACTAATGTCGTTATAAGAAGAGGAAGGGATACCAGGGATGCATACGCACAAAGAAAAGGCCATGTGAGGTCACAGCAAGAAGGTGAACATCTGTAAGCCAAGGACAGAGCTCTCAGAAGAAACCAAACCTGCCAGCACCTTGATCTTGGACTTCCAGCCTCCAGAACCGTGAGAAAATACATTTCATTACTTAAGCCACCTACTCTATAGTATTTTGTTATGGCACCCCTAGCAAACTAATACACAGGACTAAAGTTTTTCACGTTGTTCTAGTGAGCTTCGGTAACTTTAAGCTGTTTCAGTGAGAATCACAACGGTAGAAGAAAGACATTGTGCAAGTGCCCCACAACATGTTCCTAACTCTTTTACTCTCTTTGCTCCCTTGAAAACTTAAAACTTAATACAAGGACAGCTTTCCTGAAATAAAATAAAATTTATCTCAGACAAGCAGCTTCAATATCATCTCAAATATGATCTTTAGAAATCTCTGTTTCTATCCCGAATTATAAAGTAAGTTAATCACTAAAAGAAAAAAATCATGAAGAAAACATAGCCTTTTTAACCAAAAGTGGGACACTGTGTTTCTAGTATACTCTCATTTGACTCCTTAGGCAAAGAATATCTTCTAAGAATATCGTAAAGGGAAAGCTAGCCTACGATTATTATTATTATCATCATTTAGGAGCCCTCATAATATATTTCCCTTAGAAACTTACATGAAAAAAACCAAATTCATCACTATCCAGTCAATAAGATTTAAGGAAAAAATTAATTATTAGAATTGCTAAGTATTCCAATTCCCCAGGACCCTAGCCTCCAGATTTCTAAACAAAGAACATTAGATTTAAAATACTGCTTTACAGTACTATGTGAAGAGTAACCATTTCATAAGACAGTTTTCCTGATTCAGTGTTCTAAGTACACACAGGTAGCCTGCACTTGTGGTTATGCTGACCGTCAATGAACAAAGGCCTCTCAGTAGATGAGAAGCAGGAGTACAAAGATAAATGTGCAGAGTCCATATCTTCCCACCGTTTACACTCAGGATATCACAGCAAGTGGAATTAATCTGCCCTTACAAATGCGCTTGCTGCCACTGAAAGAGTCTCCTTAAAGATATCACTCAAAGCTAAACCTGCATATGTTAAGACTATAAACACGATTTTCCTTTTATTTAAATCAGGTAGATGGATTAAATATATGGATCTCTAAGCTTTTAACATCTTAAACTTGGAATTTAACATCACATATGATAAGGTATTATCTTATTTGAACTTTATTAGATACATGGAAGGAAATCTTAAAATATACTATTTATGATGTAAAAGTATATCAATAATAGCCATATCTATTACATATTATGTTTCTACTAAACTCTTTCAATATATTACTAAATTAAATAATCTGAGTAAAAGTTTATCAACTTATGCCTAATTTGCAATTCAATTATATCCTAGCTTTTACAGATGTTCATAATAGTTATTTTTAAATACATATTTAAATAATTTCCCTCTCCTCCAAAATAATGTTTTTGCATAAATTGTTTACAAATATGAATCCACATAGGCAGCTTTTTGGTTAAAAATATCTTAATCTATCACCATTACTCAAAATATTTTGCTCCCAACCTAGTAGATAAATGTGGATATCTGTCCTGTATAGGATGACTTTGCATGTCCTCCAGGTAGGCCCAGAGGGCAGTGTTGGCAATCATGACCCATCTGTTCACTACAGGCAACTAGCAAACTTCTAATGAAGACAGATGTGGGTCACACTGTACAAGCAGGCTGCAGGGTGTTAATGAATCCACCTAATGGTCACTACCTGCCACTTTTCACTGATTGATGACCTGAAAGGTTTAGTTTGAAAAGCAAAGATGAGTATTTCACGTACTCATTAGTCTTACCAGAACACCACTTTCACTTTCTCTTACACACTCACTCTTCAGTCCTGTCTTTATCAATTCTTCGCAAATATTACCATTATTTCTAAGACTCAGTCTTTTAAAATAACCTTGCTAGCACTTTTGAGAATTCCTCCAAAATTTCTCTACTGACTGATTCATAAGATATCAACTCCATATTGTGATACAGCAATGCTATATATATGACACACAAAATGTAATATTTTCCTATGTCATAAAACTCTTTAAGTACATTTATATATAACTGTATCATCAATATGAATCTCTCTAAAATGTTACTTTTTAAAATATTATTGTCAATAGCTACTTTGAAATAAAATTATTTTACTCCAGATTACAAAAAGAGTATTCACTTACAAAGACCAATTCATGAAATATTTATATACTCATAAAAAATGTATAGAGATGGTCATTTTACTTTCCGAAAGATGGTGTGGGTAAGACTCAGAATCATAATTTATGCAGTTGTTTTTCAGAATAAATTCTGTACTATGTTATATTTAAACTCTTTTAAAAAATCTAATGCAGCCATAAATTGGTTCTTAGAAAAATTAGTAGGTATAAAAAGTAAATACATACAATCGAAAAGTGAAAACATACAACTTAAAAAAATGCACATTTTAAGTATAAATAAAACTATTAGAAATACTGTTTAATGTAATTTTTTAAATTAAGTTTGAAGGAATTTCTATAGTTTATATTGCTATAAATTTCACTTTCTATATAGAAATTTAAAACAACCTGTTGTTGCTTCAGTCACAAATGGACTATTTATTCTTACATCAAATCAGTTTACTAGAAGGGGAACCATAATTGATCTTCATTGAGATTACCTGGCAATCTTTAACAGTTACAATTCATATGTGAACAAATGCACACAACATATACACACACACACATCGCCCCAATAGCTACTATTAGAGAGCAAAGGTGTTCCTTTTAGGCAAACAAATATAAAATACCCAATAAAAAATTCATGTAAATTTTTTAAAAGAAAAGGAGAATAGGACTACTCAAGTACTTTAAAATTAAGCAAATTCAAAGTATAATTCTAAACATAGCAACAGCATAATCACATTATGAAATACAGAAAACAGTAGTTTTACTCATATAAAGGGAGTAACATAGCCATCACAATTTCTACCCTCAAAAGTAGTGTACAAAGATGAATTACAGAGGCTGCTTCTGTCATTCAAATAATCTTAGGGTATTACATTAGAAATTAGATATGGATTTTATGCAAACAGCAACAATGAATACATGTAACGCCCTCAACGCGATAAGTGCTTTCACATGCATTGTCTCAAGTGCCTTCACATGCATTGTCTCATTTCTTACACAATCCTGTGAAGTAGGAATTATCATAACTTCTATTTTATCAATAAAAGAGCTTGAGAAATTAAGTTACTTTTCAATATCCACACTTAATAATAAGAGATGGGGCAAAATTTCACATTCACATTTTCTAATTCATAATCCCCATGATCTTTTTTGTCTACACATCAAAGTTTAAAGTGAGGTCTATTTGAATTACACCATAAACATACCTTGCTTTATAGCAACACCTCACTTACCTAGGGGCCATTTATTCAGCTAGCATGGATATATGAAACAGAGTCTAAATACCAGATAAAAGTAAAAGATAGCTATGAGTAAGAAATATTCCATAAGCAAAAAATTAAGATTGTGGGGATGTTTTTCATAGTCAAGTACCTGGTATCTTCATCCAACTCCTGTTTGTTTAGACTATATTTCCTAACCTAACAATGTTTTAGTGATCCAAGCCACATATAATCCTTCCAAAAAAATGAAAACCAGGGTCTCTACTAAAAATCACCAATTTAATGGCAGGCTTAGTGTGTGATCTAACTGACAGCGTTGAGAATGGGGTAGCTACAGAAAGTGTAGAGAGGGCATGGTATCAGAAACAAACAGTCAAGGCATTAGAAGATCAGAACGAAGGAAGAGATCTGAGAGCAATCTAATCCTACCAAAAGTCTCTTTCTGGTCCAAAGTTGGTCTGAATGGTCCAGCTAGACATGCCTTGGCTCTTGCTCTGTGATATCTTCAAGATGCCTCCTGACACCTCCTGATACACACCCCCTGTACCACACAGCCCCCTGTATCACGAACCTCTGCCCTCTTCTCTAACTAGGGTAAGACATGAGCTTCACGGGTGTAGTGATGAAACGTGCCCACAACCTCAAGAGTTCACCACAAATGAAGGTCCATCCTTCCAGTTTAATTACAATCAGATATTCTGGTTTATTTCTTCTATAATTGACTTAGGGTAATAGACTACTTGATGGATTTACAGACCAGGAAAGTATACTCTCTGGGAGCTGGCAGGGGAAGGCCATTAATGACAGAGAAGAGTTGCAGAAATTTTCATTCCGCTTCTATAATGTCAGTACCAAATCAAAACCTTTTGTTTTCCTAGGACAACCCTCTAATGCACACAAATCCCAAGTCATTATAAACTACATTATTTCAAGATAAATTGATGAATCTGTAAATTGAGGACTATTTGCAATCCCAGGAGATCTTAAATATCTTCCAATTACTCACTGAAAGGAGTGGGATGTATCATTGCTCAGATATTTTATGCAAAGGGGTATATACAGATACAAGTGAATATGTAGCAGGCTATCAACAAAGGAGGCCTATTCCAAATGATAAATGGAGTTGGAAACATTGAAAAATAGATTGGTATGTTTGTGCTTTTCAAAAGAGGAGGTGAAGTGCAAGTTCAGTGGAGTGATACATAATCCAGCCTTTAAGACATTATGCCCATCTTTAAAACATACAGCCAGCAGTGCATAAAAATGGGCCTCAATATGTTCATGGTATTCATGATCTCTGTTCTGACTCTGCCTAAACCACCTCTTATTATGTTTACCAACCTATTATTGATCTTCCTAGATTCTGAGTTCTTTCCTCACTTTCCTACTTATAAGCTAACCTCACTCTTCACACTTGATAATCAGCTACCTCTGAACTTTCTCTGCCTTCCTCATCTACATTTAAGATGCTGCCTTGGCCACTTTTGTATCTTTGCCCTGGCTCTCAAAGCTGCTGCCCTCTACCAGGGCCCCTCAGCTCTGAGAGCAGGACCAAATAAGTGGCTGCAAAGTTCTCAGATCAGAGAACGTATGGAAGTGAATGGTGTTCTGTGATGGTCAGGTATTCTGGCTGCTGCGGCAAGATGTTGACATGGAATTAGGGGTCCTAAATTAAAAGCCAAAGGCACTAAATTAAAAACAGAAAGGGAAACTACCATATCGATCAAAGTCTAAGTCTCTAGGTGATACTTTATCTGTGGGGTCGGTTTTTGAATATCAGTATATGCTGAACCTTCCTCTGACAGTGATCCCAGGACTATAGCTTCTTCAAAGCTAGAAGATATGGCCTTTTTCTCCAGCATGAGATATTTATTGCCCATTGAGTTTCCTGTCCTTGAGAACTATATGCATGAGGCAAGAAAAAATGAGAGAGAAAAGATAATGAAGTTCTTTTGTGAAAACTTGATCAAGCTTTCTTCAAAAACAAAAATCTGAGGGAAGACTGTCATTTCTAAGAATCCCAGAATAAATCAATGGAAATACCCATGAGAATTTCTGGATAATCCTGACTCAGTTTTATAGGATCTATTGGCATCAAATTTTACTAAAAGCTAAAGAAGTGGTTAAACATTTAATTTTGTCTAGGGGTATGACTTGTGTTCATAGGGCATGACTTGTGTTCCCTGAATCTTTTCCAGCAGAACCAGATTCTCTGTCAGGAAGTCAATATTTTCAACCCTTGAAAACATTTCAATCTTGAAGATGACTAAAATGCTTCAAGCTCCTCCAATGCATAACGTTAAAATAAGGGAGACTGAGTAAGGATCAAAACTTGGGCTTTATAGACTTAGGACAGGAAGCAAAAAGAAATTATTAATTAATTCAGCCCAAGATCTCACAAGCAGGCTTATAGCAAATAGCTTAGTTCAACAGAGGCCATGATAAGAATTTAAGTACAGTGGGTACTAAAAGCCATTACTCAGAGAGATAGTCAAGCATTAAGAACTGAGAAGCACTGTCAAATAGGAGGAGACAAGATTATGCAAAGTTAAAAAGGCAGTTCAGCTATTCTTAACAGTATACTTCCCACCCACCAGTGAGGCCACTGGAGCCTAATGTGACACCCCTGCAACTATGTTCTGCTCTAGTGCTTCCAGCTATTGCTCCAACTTCCACTTCCTACCCTCCAATTTGAACCCACTTTCTATATTAAGGGACAGCCACCCCATGATAGCACTCAAGCCAGATGCAGTCTCAATTCAGTTCTACCCCATCTTGTAACCCCTGTAAAACCCAGATGGAGTGACTCTAGATCTGATTTATCTTAGAGGGAAGATCAGACAACTGCTACCACAGACAAGACCCAGAGCTGCAGTATTTCTTCCTTGGAACATTAAAGAAACTTGTACTTGCTCTCCCTTCTGTCCCTCTATCCCCTGTGCAGGTCCACCCTTAATACTGCCAAACATTTCCTAAATAACAATTCTGATCAGGTCACTCCCTTGATAAACTCTTCATTGACTTCCTTTTGGCTATACAGTCAAGTGCAGAGTCCTTAGATTCTATCACAATCCAAACTCTACCCCAAATAAAGCTACTCCATCTCTATCACCACTATTACTTCCCATCTTCCGCTTCTTCCACTGGAAGAGTATAATCTTCCCCTCTTGCCCTCTCCCAGTGTCCCGACAGCAGAATATCATGTTACTCCCTGCGTAAAAGTATTTATTGCCCTAAGAATAAACTTCAAACTTTCTATCGAGGCCTTTGAGCCCTGCCTAATCTGGCCTCCACCTATCTCCCAAACATCCTCCTGTGACCAGTCTCCCTTCTCACTGAGTGCCAGTCCCACTGGCCCTCTTTCAAATCCTGCTCATCCCCATCTCAAATTTTTCACACACGCAATAATGGTTCTTGAATACTGCAAACTTGAAAAACAGTACATTTTCTGTGAATTTAAATCCTGGTGAAAAGATAACTTTAGAATTAACTATTACATGAGTATTTAGGAATATCAGAATTGTTCCTTTCCAAATCATTGATATAAATATTACATTGATATAAATTTCCCTTTAACGTGAATAGACCAAGCAGATCTTTAGTGGTGTTTAATCCTTTCATTCATAGAAATTCTTGGAAAATATAAAATAATAGACTATTATAATAGGAAAAATATCCAAGATTGACAAGTATAAAAAGATTTTGGAAAAATAATACTAAGAAGCAAATGTTTATAGTGTATTTAGTTGAAATATCTATCAGATTTATCAATCACTCATCAAATATACAATGTGACAGGCACTGAAGGACTGTTCTAAGAAGTGGGGACACCACAGTGAATAAAAAAATCAAAAATCCATGCATCTCACAGCTTACATTCCAGTAAGCTATATATATTATACTATTTACATACACTATAACATAATTTACAAGCAATATAATGCACCCATTTTAGATGTACATTCCTATGAGTTTTGACAGACCCATAACTTCTGTAACCATCACCATAGTCAAGATATTGTTTTTCTCACCCCCCAAAAGTTTCCTTGTGCCACTTCCCAGACGATTCTTCTACCCCAGGACATAGGCAACAGCTAATTTGTTTTCTGTTATATAGATTGGATTTTTCTTTTCTAGAGTTTTATGTAAATGGAATCATATAGTATTTTTTAATATCTGGTTTCTTTTGTTCAGGAGAATATTTTTGAGATTTACCACGAGGTTTTATGAATGAGTTGTTCTATGGGTAGTTTTTTCTATTGTTGAATAGTATTACATTATATGAATATCCACAGATTATTTTTTCCTTCACCTACTGATGAACATTTGGGTTGTTTCCAGTCTGAGGAATACTCATAATAATGAATAAAGCTGCTATGAAAATATGTGTATAAGTATTTGGTGAATATATGTATTCATTTATCTTATGTAAATACCTAGGAGTTTCTGTATCACACAGTATGTATATTTTAACTTTATAAGAAACCATCAAAAATTTTCCAAAGTAAGTTTATTATTTTACATTCCCACAAGCAATGTATGAAGAGTTCCAGTTGCTGCATATTGCCACAGCACTTGATATTGTCAGTCTTTTCAATTTTAGCCATTCAAATAAGGGGACATCGGTATGTCATTGTGGTTTCAGTTTGCATTTCCTTAATGAATAATGACGTAGAGCAACTTTCTTGCGCTTATTTGTCATTCTTACGTCCTCCCTTGTAAAATGCCAGTTCAAATCTTTTGCTCATTTTTTATGAGTCCTTAGTGTTATTATTATAGAGTCATTTTATATATAGAGAGAGAGAATAGAATATATAAATTCTAGATGTAATTATTTTGTCAGATAGATGTGTTGTAACTATTTTCTCCCAGTATGGGCTTGCCTTTTCATTTTGTTAATAGTGACTCAATGAGCAGAAGTATTTCATTTTGATAAAGTCCTATTTATCACTTTTTTCCTTTTATGGTTCATACTTTTTGTGTCCTATCTAAAAAATATTTTCCTATCCCAAAGTTGTAAAGATTTTCTCCCATATTTTTTTTGCAAGTTTTATAGTGTAACTTTTACATTTAGGTCTATGATCCATCTTGAGTTAATTTTTGTACATGGCATGAGGTATAGCTCAAGTTTTATTTTTTTCACATGAATACCTAGTTGTTCTGGCACCATTTGTTGAAAAGACTTCCCATTCCCCTTGAATTATTTTGGCACCTTTGTCAAATATCAGTTGACTGTATATGCATGGATCTATTTCTAGACTCTCTAATCTTTACTGTTAATCTATATGTCTATCCTTATGCTAATACCATAACCTTGATTGGTACAACTTTATTGTAAATCTTGAAATCAGGTAGTATAAGTCTGCCAACTTTGTTCTTTTTCAATATTGTTTGACTACTCTAGGTCCTTTCAATTTGTATATAAATTTTAGAATCAACATGTCCATTTTTACAAAAAACTTCTGCTAGATTTTGGGTTGATAGCATTGTGTCGAATCTGTAGATCAATTTGGGGAGAACTGACATCTTAATAATACTGAGTCTTTCAATCCATAAACATAGTGCATCTCAAAATTTTTTTAGGTCTTTTTTAAATCCTCTCAGCAGTTTGCAGTTTTAGTGTACAAGTCTTATTTATATTTTGATAAATTTATTCCTAAGTATTTTATGTTCTGGGGTGCTACTTTAAATGGTGTTTTTATTTCAATTTTTAATTTTTCACTGCTGGAATACTGAAATGCAATTTATTTTTTTATATTGACCCTGTATTGTGTGATCTTGCTATACTCACTTATTAGTTCTAATAGCTTTTTTTCTAAGCACTCTTAAAGAAAAAAAGGAATACAGGGAAATGATTCTGTACTTGAGTTCATCAGGGGTGTTAAAATTATAAAATCAACACAAATTGATCAATTATAATCAATGGTCATCACAATTCTCATATTCCTTTTATAAATATTTTGTTCTGGTATGACAAAATAATTTGGAGGCAAGAATAGGCAATGGCTTAGATGAACAGAGAAAAAACTTAAAAACTGGAAGAGCCCAAGTGTGTCACTTTGACTCAGTTAAGTTCAATGAATGCATATTAGTAGGGTATAATCCAAAGGAAAAATTTTACACATAGTATTACGGAAAATAATAATAAATTATTTATTGAGTAGAGTATTATGTATTTATCACTATAATAAGCACTATAGGAAGCACTTCCCCTGTACTGTTTAAATTAATTCTCACAACAAACTATGAGGTACTCTTCATTTTACAGAAGTGCCTAACAGTTAAATAATTTGCTCAAGGGCCCACAAGTAACAAACATTAGAGCAGAATTCAAACCTAAGTCTGACTTCCATGAAGTCCATGCTCTAGTATTTCAGTGTTTGTGACTTTGAACCAAAAAGAGGCAGAAAAGACATTTTTAAAAAATACACAACAGCAAGAAAGAACTCTCTGCTTTTGTATATATTAAGAATAACAAGATTTAGCAAATCAAAAAACCCATAAGTCACAATAAAAATAATCTTTTTCACTTCATTTTTTTTTAAAAATAGTTAAATATAGATCTACATCACTATCCAATCTTTCACTACATGAATTCAAATATTTAAATAATGACTTGCCAAACACCTTACCAAAGTTCAATACTTAAATAGAAACTTGCTATAATGAATCTACAGATGCATGCCAGCAAAAAATGTGCCCTGCACAAATCTGGGCCGAGGCTACAGAGTGGGCTGCAGTCTTCTCTCAGCTGTTGTCCTGATGAGACCACGACTAGTTTTGTTCAGAGCACAGTAACGCACTGCAATCATCTTATCACTTGCCCACCTCCTCCCACACCTCCCCACTCCCTAGCCTCAGCACTTCATTGGTCCCAGATTTTGCTTCTGCCAGGTGGCTGAGGATACAATCAATCCAGACAATGTAGATACTTTTAGTATCTATAACATACTATTTCACTGTTTATTTATATTACAGAACATGTTTTTTGCAAATTAAAAAGTAATATCTGATATAGAACAGTATCATTGCCGACTGCACAGAAACATACTAATGAGCTCAATAAATGTTTTTTAAAAATTAACTTACTTGTGTTTTAAATGCCTTGCAGAAATCTTTGGGCGATTGTTATATAGATGTTTAAGTGTGTTTTGTCTGGGAAACTGATGTAGGATTTTGCATGAGCAGGATGTACTATTTTTTGCCACTTAAATAACAGAATACAGGTTCCTGACACTAAAATTTGCTATTCAACATATTTTCAGCAATGGATTAGATCTGAAAAAGGGAGTTCTGTAAAATGAACAACTATCAGAATAATCTGAAAAATTTTTCCATGTCTTCCTGTTTAAAAATGACTATTACAATTTATATGGAATCTGGGCATTTCCAGCTTGCATTAAAAGCCCTCCATTATTTCCATCTTCAGGGTTCTCTCAGTACTCACTAAGACAATCCCAGCTAGATCTGTCTGCAGCTACACACATATGTTTTCTACTTGTACTCAAAATGTCCTCATCTGCTACTCTCCCTCAGTTTGTTGTCCATTTCCTCTAAGAGCTAGCTCAATATAATTTTATTCCTTCATTCAATAATTCTTTTATTAGAATTAGGAATTTAATTAATTCCCTGTGTTAGGAATTTAAAATCAATAAGACACAATCCCTGACCTCAAGAATGCCAGGTCTGGTGGCCGAAATAGACAATGATAATATAGCATGATAAATGCCATGATTGAGGTATGTATTAAACCTCAAAGAACGAGTGGGAGTCAGCCACATGAAGACAAAGGGGCATTCCAGGGGAAAGACTGAAGGTAGTTTTATCTGACTAAAGTCGAGGATTTGTATAGAAGAATTGTGAAATGTGCAGTTGGAGAAGTAGTTAAAGGTCAGATTATAACAGCCTTGTATGTCATGATAAGAGGTTTTAAAGCCCATCTCACCCAGTATATCCCTACGTTTCACATACACTGTTTTTAACCCTCATAGATTTATGTCATTCATTCATTCGTTCAGCATGTTAGAGGAAATACCGTACATTTTCTCTAATTGTTTCCTCTATATGATTTGCATTTCCAATTAGAAGGCAAATAAAAACCAGGTTTTTTTTTAACTTCTGAAGTCCTAAGGCAACTAGTATAATGCTAAGTACACAATACTCACTGCAATAAATGCTTCTTGAATTGAAATGGTAATAACTTAATTATTACCAGGTTATTTAAAATCACTAACCTAGCTTTTATTTTGGCAATAATCCTAAATTACCAAAAGGTAAATAACACATGCAGAGAATTATAATGGAAAGAACTATAAAGTCTCTTCTTCAGAAAAAAATCAAAACAAACTCTAGCTATTCAATAAGAGTTTATCCCTCTCTGCCTTCCATTTTAGGCAAGCTCCCTGAAAGAGTGAGCAGTCTATATTCATGGGATCTTCTTCTTTACCATCTACCCATTCTTCAATCTACCCAGTCAACCAGAAGTGCTTTGCTAAAGTAACCAATACCTCAAAATTCTGCAAAGTTCAGTGGATCATTTTTAGTTCTTATCTTTATTAACCTACCCAAAGTACATACCATAGGTGGCAGCTACTTTCTTGAAATTCAATCCTCCTCTGGCTCCTGTGATATCACTCCCTCCCCATTCTCCTCCTACAATTTTTAATCCTCCTTCTTTGTTTCTTTCTTAGATTCCCCTTCCTCCACTTATCCATTAAATGCTGTCAATCTCTAGGTTAATCTCTGTGGATTATATAACTTAACCCAAAGACTAATTCCTAAATCGCCAGTCCAGATTTTTCTCAATTTTCTGACTACCTTCAAGACATTTCTGCCTAAATAACAAATACATGTTTAAAATAATCTGTTTCCCCAGGACTACACACATGTTGTGGCATACTTTCTATCTTCTCTCTCTCCAGCTCTCTACAACATCATTCACACAGAATTCTAAGTGAGAAATGTAGGAGTCATCCTCAATACTTCCTTCCCACTCATCCTCCCACATCAAATTAATCACTAGATAAAATCAATGCTAACATCCAAATATACATCACTTTCCCCTCATTTCTAGGTTTATTTCACTATCTTACTACAGGCATTCACTATGTGAATCACCATGCATCAACTCATGACTTCTCCCTCCCTCCCTTTCCCCACATCCCATCCATTTGATTCACAGCTGACTGTCCTATTTTTCTGAAATTACAAAACTGTTCATGAATCTCTTGCTTAAAATATTTACTGATTCATCATCACCTATGGATAAAAATTAAAACTTTACTCCAACCTTCATGGCTTTGCACATCTTTGCCTATCATGTTCTACACCATCTGACAAATACCTAGCCATCCTTCAAAACACAACTCAAACATACTTTGAAATCATTTCCTGACTTTTGTCATCACTCAAGCAGAATCAATGAATTTCTCTTCTGAAGTCTCAGTATACTTTATTTGGCTATTATTGTATAATTGTTTACATATTTGTATCTTCCATCAAAGTGTGAACTCCTTGATTTAAGAAACTTTGTACTACTCATCATCTTTCTATCCACAGGATGGAGTAGGTGTTTAATCAATATTCATTAAATGAGTAATAGAAATAGATATCACTTACTGAGTATTAACAAGTGTCAGTCACTGTGTTAAGCACTGTGTGTGTATATATAATCACATCTCATTGGATTCTCACAATAATCTTTTTTGTACATATTGTATTCATATTTCAGATATTTAGAAGAAAAAATATTTAGGCTTAGGATGGCAAAATAACTTGCCCAAAGTCACACATCTAGTAGGTGATGCAGCAAGAAATTTCAGTGTGATTCCAAAGCCTGAACTGTTTATCACTAAATCATGAATAAATCCAAGAATATTTATAAAAATTTTATATAGTTCTTAAATTTTACCATGAATGAGTATAACTTCAGTATACAAACCCACTAATAACTGTACAAACTATTTACAATTAGACTTGAAGATATCAGATGCTCTTCCAAAGGATATTGAATCACTGTTTAAGCAATAAATAAATTTTTCCAACCTCTTCCTCACTCCTTTTATCACACATAATTTTATCCATTTATCATTTAATGATTCAATCCTTTATTCCCACCTTTCTTGACACCTTTTTTTCCTCTTTGAAAACTATAATTTAAAAATTGGAGGAGGAAGTTTGGAAGATAGCAGTATAGGAGGTTCCTGAACTCATCTCCTCCATAGACACAACAAATTTACAACTACTTGTGGAACAATTTCATCTGAGAGAGATCTGGAAACTGGGTAAAAAGAACATCCACAACAAGGGACAACACTGACGGGGTGGAAGAGGCAGAGATACAGCCCCTGCTGAGGAAAAAAACCACACCTGTGGCGCCCCACAACCAGAAGTGATCTCAAAGGTACAGAGCTTTTCCCAGGGGAGTGGGGAATTTGAGCTCCACATTAGGCACCCCAGCCCTTAGATCCAGCACAAGAGAGAAGAGATCCCACAATATCTGGCTTCTCTGGCTTTCAAAACAAAAGAGAATATGCCCAGGAAAACTATAGACTTCAGCGAAAAAAAAAACCTGCTCTTAAAGGCCCCGACACAGACTCACTCAACTCAGAAACCAGCACAAAAACACTAGATAGAAAAGTGCATAGTTCATTGGTAAAAGAGACTCATTTACTAAGCTCAAAGTACACCCCCAAGAGGCAGGAGGTAGCTGGGCCCACCTTTTAGGGACTGAGACACTGGTGGCAGCCATTATTGTGACCTAGTTTGGCAGTGCTGACACAGAGGCTGAAAGGTACCATCGGAATCCTTCCTCTAGCCTGATAGCACAGGGGTCTGCTCCACACTAGAGAACCCAAGGCAATCGAGTGCAGCCAGGCAGCAGGCAGCCCGCCCCAGGGACTGGCTCCATCCAGCAATGAGACCGCAGCAGAACTGTGAGCCTGCAGCAGACTTGTGCCACTGGGCACCACAAACAGCCACACAGGGGATCCGCCCTGCCTACTAATGCCTGAAACGGTTGTGTGCTGCTGCACCTGGCACTTGCCCAACCCAAAAGCGAGTTAACAACAGCTGTGTGCCACACATCTAACCTCACATGAAGCCTGCCCCACCCACCAATGCAGAGGCAGCCAAGTGCTGCAGGGAGCTGCCCCAGGGGCCTGCAGTAATTGTGTGCCCCCAGGCCTAGCAACTAGCCACACTCCGGGCATGACTCACTTAGCAATAAAACTACAGTACTTGTGTGCTATCAGACCTTGCAGCCAACCATGTCAGGGGCATACCCCACCCAATAAAGCGTCCGTAAGGCCACATGTGGCCAAGCCTCACAACCAACTGGCCTAGGGGCCAGGCTAGCCTACCCATGCACCCGAAGCAATAGCAACCCACCACAAGAGAAGGGTACACGCAGCCCACACAGGGGACACCCTTGGAGCATTTGGCAGGGATGACAAGAAGGGAGCACACTGCTGGGCTCCATAAGGCATCTCTTACATAAGACCACATTTCCAAGATCAGGAGATGCAGCTGATCTACCTAATACAGAGAAATAAGCACAGAGAAGTAGGCAAATGAGGAGACAAAGAAATATGTTGCAAATAAAGGAAGAAGACAAATCCTGAGGAAAAAAACTAAATGAAACAAAGATAAGCAAGCTACCTGATAAAGTATACAAACTAATAGTCATAAGGATACTCACTGATCTGGGGAGAAGAATAGATGAACACAGTGAGCACTTCAACAAAGAATTAGAAAATATAAAAAAGAATCAATCAGAATTGAAGAATACAATAATGCCAATGAAAAATTCACTAGAGGGAATCAACAGCAGAGTAGATGACACAGAAGAATGGATCAGCAATCTGGATAAAAGAATAGAAGAAATCACCCAAGCTGGGAAGAAAAGGGAAAAAAGAATTAAAAAGAACGAGGACAGTCTAAGGGACCTCTGGGACAACATCAAGCACACTAACATCCATGTTATAGGTGTCCCAGAAGGAGAAGAAAGAGACAAAGGGGCAGAGAACCTATTTGAATAAATAATAGCTGAACAGTTCCCTAACCTGAGGAAAGAAACAGACATCCAGGTACAGGAAGCACAGAGAGTACCAAACAAGATGAATCCAAAGAGGCCCACACCAAAACACATTATAACTAAAATGTCAAGAATTAAAGATAAAGAGAGAATCCTAAAAGCCGCAAGAGAAAAGTGACAAGTTACATACAAAGGAAACCCCTTAAGGCTACCAGCTGACTTTTCAGCAGAAACCTTACAGGCTAGAAGGAAGCAGCACAATATATTCAAAGTGCTGAAAGGAAAAAATCTACAACCAAGAATACTCTACCTGGCAAGGTCATCATTCAGAATGGCAGAAGAGATAAAGAGTTTTCCAAACAAGAAAAACTAAAGGAGTTCATCACCACTAAACCAGCCTTATAAGAAATGTTAATGGGACTTATTTAGGTTGGAAAAGAAAAGGCCACAAAGAGAAATAAGTAAAATTATTAAAAAAATATATCACTGGTAAAGGCAAATATACAAGAAAGGTAGTGGATCAACCACCTATAAAGCTGGTATGAAGGTCAAAAGACAAAAGTACTAAAATCATCTATAACTATGATAAGAGTTTAAGGGACACACAAAAATAAAACAGGTAAACTATGATATGAAAAACATAAAACATGGGGGAGGAGTAAAAGTGTAGGGCTTTTAGTAACAGGTCAAACTTAAGAGACCATAAACATAATATAGATTGCTATTTACACAGGTTATTATATGTAAACCTCATGGTAACCACAAACCAAAAACTTATATTAAATACACACAAAAAATAAAATAAAATAAAGGAACCCAAACATAATACTAAAGAAAACCATCAAATTACAAGGGAAGATGCAAGAGAAAAAAGGAACAGAAAAGAGCTCCAAAAAACATCCAGAAAAAAAGTGAAAAAAATGGCAATAAGTACATACTTTTCAATAGTTACTTTAAATATCAACAGACTAAATGCTCCAATCAAAAGACATAGGGTGGGGGCCGGCCCGGTGGCACAAGCGGTTAAGTGCGCATGCTCTGCTGCAGTGGCCCAGGGTCCGCCGGTTCAGATCACGGATGCGCACCGATGCACTGCTTGCCAAGCCATGCTGTGGTGGCGTCCCATATAAAGTAGAGGAAGATGGAGTGACGTCAGCATCATGGCGGAGTGAGCTTTCCCGTGAATTCTTCCCCCACAAAATACAACAAAAGTAACAGCCACAGACCAACAACGGAATCCCAGACAGTCAAAAGCTGGAGCGGAGGGATCCACACTGCCGCACATCTGAGAGCGGAACGTGCTGGGCCCCCGGAGGAAGTGGGGAGAGGTAAGGAGAACTCCGCTCCCTCCCCATCAGATCAGCGATCCGGTCCGCGCGGCTCACAGAGAGGGGGGAGGGGCGGCCCTCGGCGGGAAACTGTAGCTCTTCGGGCGCTCTCAGCCAGTGGGAAACTCCCGCACAGAGGGCTCAGAGGAGCCACAGGGCTACCATCAACATCTGAGCAACCCAGAGAGCGGATAAAGAGGGGCAAACGAGAAGCCTCCCATGTCAGGGACCCAGAGGGCAAAAGAGAGAGCTCCATCCTCCCCGCAACCCGGAGTCTGCAGCTCGACCAGATCTAGCGGTCCGAGGCAGACCTGAATAAACTGGACTGGACCCGTGGATCGCAGTGGGGAAAAGAAACAAAACAAAACTAAACAAAACTGCGGATCGCAGCAGAAAAACTGGGGCAGAGCGCAGGGGGCTTAGACTACACAGCCCTTTACCACCACACAGTGGCGGCAGGTGGAAATTGCAACCAGAGACTTCCAGGATGAGGAAAATCAAAACCAACACAGGAACCACAATGCAAAAATATATGAAATCACCAGACCAGAAACAAAATGACAAGCACCCAGAAATCAACCCCGAAGACACAGAAATCCATAAACTAAATGACAGAGATTTCAAAATAGCTATCATAAAAACACTCAATGAAATACGAGACAACACAGACAAACAATTAAATGAGATTAGGAGTTTCTTCACAAAAGAGATTGAAATCATAAAGAAAAACCTATCAGGGCTGATGGAGATGAAGAACACAATGGAGGAGATAAAGGAGAATCTGGAATCTTTAAAGAACAGAGCTGACAATATGGAGGAAAGAATTAGTACTTTAGAGGATAGGAATACAGATATACTCCAGATGGAAGAAGAGAGAGAACTAAGACTAAAAAGAAATGAAGAAAGACTCTGAGAAATATCGGACTCTATTAGAAAATGTAACATAAGAATTATAGGTATTCCTGAGGGAGAGGAGAGGGAAAGAGGAACAGAGAGCCTATTCAAGGAAATAATAGCTGAAAATTTCCCAAATCTGGGGAAGGAGCAGGAAATACCAGTAAGCGAAGCCAACAGGACTCCTATATATATTAACAGACAAAGGCCTTCACCACGACACCTAGTGGTAAGGCTAGCCAGGGTCAACGACAAAGAAACAATATTAAGGGCAGCTAGACAAAAACAAAAAATAACGTACAAAGGAACTCCCATCAGGCTCTCAGCGGATTTCTCAACAGAAACTTTTCAGGCTAGAAGAGACTGGAATGATATATTCAAAATACTAAAAGACAAAAACTTTCAGCCAAGAATACTCTATCCAGCAAAAATATCCTTCAAATATGATGGAGAAATAGTAACTCTCCCAGATAAACAAAAGCTAAGGGAGTTCATGGCCACGAGACCGCCACTACAAGAAATACTCAAGAAGGCCCTCAGGCCTGAAAACAAGAAGAGAAAGGGAACACAAAGCTTGGAGTAAGGAGAAAAGTAGGTAGACAAAATCAGAGAAATAGTAGATCTTTACCGGAATAGGTTAGCAACCACTTAAATACTAAACTCAAAGATCAAAGGAAGAAATTCACCAAAAATAAATTTAACCTCATCACTGTAAACACACAGCCACAACACAAGATAGAATAAGGTATAACAAGAGCAACTTAGAAGGGGAAGAGGAAAGTGACTGAATTGACTTAGTATAAGGAAATAGGAGGCTATCAGATAATGGACTATCTCATACAGAAGATTTTTCGCCCAAACCTCAAGGTAACCACTAAACAAATAATCAAATTAAAACCACATATGATAAACAAAGAGAAAACTAGAAGAATCATAAGACAGAACAACCAAACTGAATTGGCAGTCCAAAACAAATGGGACAAGAAACAAAGGAAATGCAAAAGAACCAGAAAATAAGTGACAAAACAGCAACATTCAACCCTCATATTTCAATAATTACCCTAAATGTAAATGGATTGAACTCTCCAATCAAAAGATACAGAGTGGCAGGATGGATTAAAAAGCAAGACCCAACAATATGCTGCCTTCAGGAAACACATCTTAGCACTAAAGACAAGCACAGGCTCAGAGTGAAAGGATGGAAGACAATACTCCAAGCTAATGGCAAACAAAAGAAAGCAGGTGTTGCCATACTCATATCAGACAAAGTAGACTTCAAGATAAAACAGGTTAAGAAAGACAAAGAAGGGAAATATATAATGATAAAAGGGACACTCCATCAAGAAGACATATCACTTATAAATATATATGCACCCAACATAGGAGCACCAATGTACATAAAACAACTATTAACAAACCTAAAAGGAGAAATCAACAACAACACAATAATAGTAGGGGATCTTAACACCCCACTTACAGCAATGGATAGATCATCCAGACAAAAAGTTAATAAAGAAATATTAGACTTAAATGAAAAACTGGACGAGATGGACCTAGTAGACATATACAGAGCACTCCACCCAAAAACAGCTGACTACACATTCTTCTCAAGCGCGCATGGAACATTCTCTAGGATAGACCATATGTTGGGAAACAAAGCAAGCCTCAATAAATTTAAGAAGATTGAAATCATAACAAGCATCTTTTCAGACCATAAGGCTATGAAACTGGAAATGAACCAGGAAAAAAAAACTGGGAAAGTGACAAAAATGTGGAGATTAAACAACATGCTACTGAACAACCAATGGATCATTGATGAAATTAAAGGAGAAATCAAAAACTGTCTGGAAACAAACGAAAATGATAACATGCCATATCAAACCATATGGGACGCAGCAAAAGCGGTCCTGAGAGGGAAACTCATAGCGATACAAGCCCACCTTAACAAACAAGAAAAAGCCCTAATAGGCAACCTTAAATTACACCTAACAGAACTAGAAAAAGAAGAACAAACAAAGCCCAAAGCCAGCAGAAGGAGAGAAATAATAAAAATCAGAGCAGAAATAAATGATATTGAGACCAAAAAAACAGTAGAAAGGATTAATGAAACAAAGAGTTGGTTCTTCGAGAAGATAAACAAAATAGACAAACCCTTAGCCAGGCTAACTAAGAAAAAAAGAGAAAAGGCTCAAGTAAATAAAATTAGAAATGAAAGAGGAGAAATTACAACAGATACCATGGAAATACAGAGGATTATAAGAGAATACTATGAGAAATTATATGCCAACAAATTGGACAATCTAGAAGAAATGGATAAATTCTTAGACTTAGACAACCTCCCAAAATTGAACCAAGAAGAAATGGAGAATCTGAATAGACCAATCACAAGTAAAGAGATTGAAATAGTAATCAAAAACCTCCCAAAAAATAAAAGTCCAGGACCAGATGGCTTCTCCAGTGAATTTTACCAAACATTCAAAGAAGATTTAATACCCATCCTCCTCAAACTATTCCAAAAAATAGAGGAAGATGGAACACTTCCTGAATCATTCTATGAGGCCAACATCACCCTGATACCGAAACCAGACAAAGACAATACAAAGAAAGAAAATTACAGGCCAATATCGCTGATGAACATTGATGCAAAAATCCTCAACAAAATATTGGCAAACCGAATACAACAATATATTAAAAAGATCATACACCATGATCAAGTGGGATTTATACCAGAGACGCAGGGATGGTTCAACATCCGCAAATCAATCAACGTGATACATCACATCAACAAAACAAAGAATAAAAACCACATGATCATCTCAATAGACGCAGAGAAGGCATTTGACAAGATACAACATCCATTTATGATAAAAACTCTCAATAAAATGGGAATAGAAGGAAAGTACCTCAACATAATAAAGGCCATATATGACAAACCCACAGCTAACATCATACTCAACGGGGAAAGACTGAAAGCCATTCCTCTGAGAACAGGAACGAGGCAGGGCTGCCCACTCTCACCACTCCTGTTCAACATAGTACTGGAGGTTTTGGCCAGAGCAATTAGGCAAGAAAAAGGAATAAAAGGAATCCAAATAGGTAACGAAGAAGTGAAACTCTCACTATTTGCAGATGACATGATTGTATATATAGAAAACCCTAAAGAATCTGTTGGAAAACTGTTAGAAACAATCAACAACTACAGCAAAGTTGCAGGGTACAAAATCAATCTACAAAAATCAGTTGCATTTCTATATGCTAATAATGAACTAACAGAAAGAGAGCTCAAAAAGATAATACCATTTACAATTGCATCAAAAAGAATAAAATACCTAGGAATAAATCTTACCAAGGAGGTGAAGGACCTATACAATGAGAACTACAAGACATTATTGAAGGAAATCTACGATGACATAAAGAAATGGAAAGATATCCCATGCACGTGGATTGGAAGAATAAACATAGTTAAAATGTCTATATTACCTAAAGCAATCTACAGATTCAATGCAATCCCAATCAGAATCCCAATGACATTCTTCACAGAAATAGAAAAAAGAATACTAAAATTTATATGGGGCAACAAAAGACCCCGAATAGCTAAAGAAATCCTAAAGAAAAAGAACAAAGCAGGAGGCATCACAATTCCTGACTTCAAAACATACTACAAAGCAATAGTAATCAAAACAGCATGGTACTGGTACAAAAACAGACACACAGATCAATGGAACAGAATTGAAAGCCCAGAAATAAAACCACACATATACGGACAGCTAATTTTCGACAAAGGTGCTAAAGACATGCAATGGAGAAAGGAAAGTCTCTTCAATAAATGGTGTTGGGAAAACTGGACATCCACATGCAAAAGAATGAAAGTGGACCATGCGCTATCGCCATTCACAAAAATTAACTCAAAATGGATCAAAGACCTGAAGGTGAGACCTGAAACTATAAAACTCATAGAAGAAAATATAGGCAACACACTATTTGACATTGGGTTTAAAGGAATCTTTTCGGATGACATGCCTACCCAGACTAGGGAAACTAAAGAAAAAATAAACAAGTGGGACTTTATCAGACTAAAGAGCTTTTATAAGACAAATGAAATCAGAATCAAGATGAACAAACAACCAACCAGCTGGGAGAGAATATTTGCAAAACATACATCTGACAAGGGGTTGATCTCCATAATATATAAAGAACTCACACAATTGAACAACAAAAAAACAAACAACCCGATCAAAAAATGGGCAGAGGAAATGAACAGACACTTCTCCAAGGAAGATATACAGATGGCCAATAGGCACATGAAAAGATGCTCAACATCACTAATCATCAGGGAAATGCAAATCAAAACAACACTAAGATACCACCTCACGCCCGTTAGAATGGCTATAATCACCAAGACAAAAAACAACAAATGTTGGAGAGGATGTGGAGAAACAGGAACCCTCATACACAGCTGGTGGGAATGCAAATTGGTGCAGCCTCTATGGAAAACGGTATGGAGATTCCTCAAAGAATTAAAAATAGAGATGCCCTATGATCCAGCCATCCCACTACTGGGAATCTATCCAATGCACCTGAAATCAACAATCCAAAGAGGCTTATGCACCCCTATGTTCATTGCAGCATTATTCACCATAGCCAAGAAGTGGAAGCAACCTAAGTGTCCCTCGACTGACGATTGGATTAAGAAAATGTGGTATATATATACAATGGAATACTACTCAGCCATAAAAAAAGACAAAATCGTCCCATTTGCAACAACATGGATGGGCCTGGAGCGTATTATGTTAAGTGAAATAAGCCAGAAAGAGAAAGACAAACACTGTATGATCTCACTCATATGTGGAATATAAACCAACACATGGACAGAGAAAACTGGACTGTGGTTACCCGGGAAGTGGGGGTGGGGGGTGGGCACAAGGGGTGAAGGGAGTCATATATGGGGTGATGGACAAACAAAAATGTACAACCCAAAATTTCACAATGTTAGAAACCATTAAAATATCAATAAAAATAAAAAATAAAAAAAAAAAATAAATAAATAAATAAATAAATGGTTTAAAAAATGAAAAAAAAAAAAAAAGTAGAGGAAGATGGGCACAGATGTTAGCTCAGGGCCAGTCTTCCTCAGAAAAAAAAAAAAAAAGAGGAGGATTGGCATCAGATGTTAGCTCAGGGCTGATCTTTCTCACAAAAAAAAAGACATAGGGTGTGGGGCCAGCCCAGTGGCACAGCAGTTAAGTTCACGCCTTCCACTTTGGCGGCCCAGAGTTCGCAGGTTCAGATCCTGGGCGTGGACCTATGCACTGCTAATCAAACCATGCTGAGGCGGTGTCTCACATAGAAGAGCTACAACTCTACAACTATGATATTCAACTATGTACTGGGGCTTTGGGGAGAAAAAAGAAAAAGGAAGATTGGCCACAGATGTTAGTGCAGGGCCAATCTTCCTCAAAACAAAAAAAGATTAAAGTACATTTATAAAAAAAAAAAAAAGACATAGGGTAGCTGAATGGATGAAAAAACAAGACCCATATATATTCTGCATACAAGACACACACTCTGACCTAAAGACACTCACAAACTGCAAGTGAAAAGACAGAAAAAGATATTCCATGCAAATGGAAAGGAAAATAAAGTTAGGGTAGCAATACTTATGTCAGACAAAACAGACTTTAAAACAAAAACTGTAACAAGAGACAAAGAAGGGCACTACAGGGGCCAGCCCCGTGGCATAGCAGTTGAGTGCACAAGCTCCACTGCTGGCAGCCCGGGTTTGGATCCTGTGCGTGCACAGACACACCACTTGTCAGGCCATGCTGTGGCAGCTTCCCACATAAAGTGGAGGAAGATGGGCACGGATATTAGCACAGGGCCAGTCTTCCTCAGCAAAAAAAGAGGAGGATTGGCATGGATGTTAGCTCAGGGCTGATCTTCCTCACAAAAAAAAAAAAAGGGGGCCAGCCCCGTGGCGTAGTGGTTAAGTGAGTGCGCTCCACTGCTGGTGGCCTGGGTTCGGGTCCTGGGTGCGCACCAAGGCACCACTTGTCAGGCCATGCTGTGGCAGCATCCCATATAAAGTGGAGGAAGATAAGCACAGATGTTAGCCCAGGGCCAATCTTCATCAGCAAAAAGAGGAGGATTGGCATGGATGTTAGCGCAGGGCTGATCTTCCTCACAAAAAAAAAAAAAAAAAGAAGGGCACTACATAATGATAAAAGGAATAATCCAACAAGAGGATATAACACTTGTAAATATCTATGCACCCAACATAGGAGCACCTAAATACCTAAAACAAATATTAACAGACATAAAAGGAGAAATTGACAGTAACAAAATAATAGTAGGGGACTTTAACACTCCACTTACATCAATGGATATGTCATCCAGACAGAAGATCAATAAGGAAACATTGACTTTAAATGACACATAAGACCAGATGGACTTAATAGATATATACAGAACATTCCATTGAAAAACTGCAGAATGCACATTCTTTTCAAATGCACATTGGACATTCTCCAGAATAGATCACATAATAGGCCAAAAAACAAGTCTCAATAAATTTAAGAAGACTGAAATAATATCAAGCATCTTTTCTGACCACAACGGTATGAAACTAGAAATCAACTACAAGAAGAAAACTGGAAAAGTCACACTTATGTGGAGATTAAATAAAATGCTGCTGACCAACTATTGGGTCAATGAAGAAATCAAAAGAAAAATCAAAAAATACCTAGAGACAAACGGAAATGAAAATATGACATACCAAAATCTATGGGATACAGCAAAAGCAGTAATAAGAAGGAAGTTTATAGTAATACAGGCAACCTCAAAAAAAAACAAATCTCAACTAAACAATCTAACAATACACCTAGAGGAACTAAAAGAGAAGAAAAAACCAAGCCCTAAATCAGTAGAAGGAAAGAAATAATAAAAATCAGACCATAAATAAATGAAATAGAGCTAAAAGGCAATAGAAAGGAGCAATGAAATTAAGAGTTGGTTCATTGAAAAGATAAACAAAACTGATGAACCCTTAGTGAGACTCACCAAGAGAAAAAGAGAGAAGCCTCAAATAAATAAAATCAGAAATGAAAGAGGAATAATTACAACAGATACCACAGAAATACAAAGGATTATAAGAGAATACTATGAAAAGCTATTATACTCCAACAAATTGGATAATCTAGAAGAAGCGGATAAATTCTTAGAATTATACAACCTTCCAAAACTGAATTAAGAAGAAATAGAGAATCTGAATAGACCAATCACTAGTAAGGAGATCAAAATAGTAATCAAAAAACTCCCAAAAAACAAAAGTCCAGGACCAGACGGCTACCCTGGTAAATTCTAGCAAACATTCAAAGAAAATTTAATTCCTATCCTTCTCAAACTGTTTCAAAAAATTGAAGAGTTGGGGGATGCTTCCTAACCGATTCTAGAAGGCCAACATTACCCTGATACCAAAACCAGAAAAGGACAACATACACAAAAAATTACAGTACTGATGAACATAGTTGCAAAAGTCCTCAACAAAATATTAGCAAATTGAATACAACAATACATTAAAAGGATGATACACCATGATTAACTAGGATTTATTCCAGGAATGCAAGGATGGTTTAACATCCGCAAATCAATCAACTGGACACACCACATTAATAAAATGAAGAATAAAAATCACATGATGCAGAGAAAGCATTTGACAAGATACAGTATCCATTTATGATAGAAACTCTGAATAAAATGGGTATAGAAGGAAAGTACCTCAACATAATAAAGGCCATATATGACAAACCCAAAACTAACATCATACTCAATGGTGAAAAACTGAAAGCTATCCCTCTAAGAACAGGAACAAGACAAGAATGCCTACTGTCATCACTCTTATTTAACATAGTATTGGAAGTCCTAGGCAGAGAAGTTAAGCAAAGTTTTCAAATGCACATTGGACATAAAAGAGATCCAAATCGGAAAGGAAGAAGTAAAACTGTCACTATTTGCAGATAACACGATTTTATATATACAAAATCTTAAAGAATCCACCAAAAAACTATTAGAAATAATAAACAAATACAGTGAATTTACAGGGTACAAAATCAACATACAAAAATCAGTTGCGTTTCTATATACTAACAAGGAAATAACAGAAAAAGAAGTCAAGAATACAGTCCCATTTACAATTGCAATAGAAAGATAATAATACTTAGGTATAATAATAAAATACCTAGAAACAAATTTAACCAAAGAGGTGAAAGACCTGTACACTGAAAACTATAAAACACTGTTGAAAGAAATCAAAGAAGACACAAAGAAATGGAAAGATATTCTGTGCTCATAGATTGAAGATATAACATAGTCAAAATGTCCATACTGCTTAAAGCAATCTACAGATTTAATGTGATCCCTATCAAAACGCCAGTGACATTTTTCACAGAAATAGAACAAAGAATCCTAAATTTATATGGAAAAATGAAAGACCCCAAATAGCCAAAGCAAGCCTAAGAAAAAAGAACAAAGCTGGAGGCATCACACTCCCTGATTTCAAAGTATACTACAAAGCTGTAATAATCAAAACAACATGGTACTGGTACAAAAAAGATATACAGATCAATGGAACAGAATTGAGAGCCCAGAAATAAACCGACATTTGTGGACAGCTCATTTTTGACAAAGGAGCCAAGAATATACAATGGAGAAAGGAAAGTCTCTTCAATAAATGGTGCTGGGAAAACTGGACAGCCACATGCAAAAGAATGAGAGTAGACCATTATCTTACATCACACACAAAACTAACCGAAAATGGATTAAAGACTTGAATGTAAGACTTGAAACCATAAAACTCCTAGAAGAAAATATAGGCAGCATGCTCTTTGACATCAGTCTTAGGAGTATCTCTTTGAATACCATGTCTCCTCAGGCAAGGGAAACAAAGGAAAAAATAAACAAATGGGACTACATCAGTCTAAAAAGCCTCTGCACAACAAAGGAACCCATCAATGAAACAAAAAAACAACCCACCAACTAGAATAAAAATATTTGCAAATCATATATCCAACATGGGGTTAATTTCCAAAATATATCAAGAACTCACACAACTCAACAATAAAAAAAAAACAATTAAAAAATGGGCAGAGGATCTGAACAGACATTTTTCCAAAGTAGATATACAGATGGCCCAGTGTCACATGAGATGTTCAACATCACCAATTATTAGGGAAATGCAAATCAGAACTACAATGAGGGGCCAGCCCGGTGGCGCAAGTGGTTAAGTGCAAGCGCTCTGCTTTGGCAGCCCGGGGTTCACAGGTTTGGATCCCGGCCGCGTACCAACGCACTGCTTGCCAAGCCATGCTGTAGCAGCATCCCATATAAAATGGAGGAAGACAGGCACGGATGTTAGCTCAGGGCCAATCTTCCTCGGCAAAAAAATAAAAAATAAAAAGAGGAGGATTGGCATCAGATGTTAGCTCAGGGCTGAACTTCCTCACACACACAGAAAACTACAATGAGATATCACCTCATGTCCACCAGAATGTCTATTATTAAAAAGGCAAGAAATAACAAGTGTTGGAGAGGATGTGGAGAAAAGGGAACTCTCATACACTGCTGGTGAGAATGAAAGCTGATACAGCCACTATGGAAAAAACTATGGGGATTCCTCAAAAAATTAAGAATAGAACTACCATATGATCCAGCTATTCCACTTCTGGGTATTTATCCAAAGAACATGAAAACACTAATTCGAAAAGATATATGCACCCCTATGCTCATTGCAGCATTATTCACAATAGCCAAGACTTGGAAACAACCTAAGCGCCCATCAACGGATGAATGGATAAAGAAGATGTGGTATATTTATATATATATATATATATAATGGAATACTACTCAGCCATCAAAAACAATGAAATCTTGCCATTTGTAACAACATGGATGGACTTTGAGGGCATTATGCTAAGCGAAATAAGTTAGACGGAAAAAGACAAATACCATATGATTTCACTCACATGTGGAAGGTAGAAAAAACAACAACAAACAAACTCATAGACCCAGAAAATAGATTTGTGGTTACCAGAGGAGAGGAGGATGGGGGGAGGGCAAAAGGAGTAAGAGGGCACATGTGTATGGTGATGGATGGCTTTAGACTTTGAGTAGTGAACATGATGTTGTCTACACAGAAATCGAAATATAATAATGTATACCTGAAATTTACATAATGTTATAAACCAATGTTACCTCAATAAAAAATTAATTAAATAAAAATTAAAAATAGGAAAAGTTTTCTTAGAAAATAAGAAAAATGAGCACTTAGACTTTTGGATACAGTAACCATAACACAAACAACTAATTTGTGTTTGGAGTAGAAAAATATTTAATTGTATCCAAGTCTTCTTTTTTTTTTTAAGATTTTATTTATTTATTTAATTTCCCCCCAAAGCCCCAGTACATAGTTGTATGTCATAGCTGCACATCCTTCTAGTTGCTGTATGTGGGACACGGCCTCAGCATGGCCAGAGAAGTGGTGCGTTGGTGCGCGCCCAGGATCCGAACCCGGGCCACCAGCAGTGGAGCGTGTGCACTTAACCACTAAGCCACGGGGCCAGCCCTATCCAAGTCTTCTTAAATCTTTGTTTATCCTCAAATTCAAGCTCTTTCAAGGCCACCACTACATATTACTAACTGCAATAAATTGCCAAGTACCTGTTATAATATTAACCAATCACATAACTTAACAAATATTAAAGACCAGCAATGATAAGTGAAAAGGTGAAATTTTTGCATCAGAAATAATAGAACAATCGACCCTCAAGAGGAAAAGCATCAATAATAATATAATGGTGGGCTTCAAAAATTAATCACAAAAGGCTACATATTATTTCCGCCTCTTATGTCCTTATTAATCTTTTTAAGCATATTTTTACTTATTTGAAACTAAACCTTTCTACTTGAGATCTACTTAATATCAGTAAATTATTTTTAGGTCATCATCTACTAATCCAGAGAAAAACCTAGTTAATAAATTACACTTTTAAAATATAACATTTAAGGGGCCGGCCCAGTGGCGCAAGCGGTTAAGTGCACACGTTCCGCTGTGGCGGCCCGGGGTTCGCTGGTTCGGATCCCGGGTGTGCACCGACGCACCGCTTGTTAAGCCATGCTGTGGCGGCGTCCCATATAAAGTGGAGGAAGATGGGCACGGATGTTAGCCCAGGGCCAGTCTTCCTCAGCAAAAAAAGAGGAGGATTGGCATTGGATGTTAGCTCAGGGCTGGTCCTCCTCACAAAAAAAAAAAAAAAAAAAAAAAAAAAAAAAAAAAAAAATATAACATTTAAAATGCAAACAATTTTGATAAATTAAATAGAGAAATGACAGCTCTATAACGTGGTCTGCAACCAGAATTTACATTTTAAAATACATAGTTCCAAGTTATTTCCATTTGGTAAAACTTCCAAAAAACTAAAATTTCCAATTTAGATTTGCTCAGGAAAACTACAGGGCAAATTTTTATACCTTGTCACATACTTTTTAAACATTTGTTTTAATGAACATGGGAAATGAATGAATAAAAAAGGTTTTATGTCAATAAAGATCCAAAGTATTGGCGCCACCTAGTAAAATTTTACTCAGTTTTTTAACTGACAAAAAGCTAATACAGCAACTTCATAAATTTTGTATTACCAAATCAAAGAACTTCAATAGGAACAATTGTTAAATGTTTTTGTATATTAAAGACTTCCTTAATGTTAAGGAAGATAGTAAAAAGAACTTTCATTGATGAAGGCAAAACAAATTCCTGTGGAAAATATTCAGGTTGAATAAAAGTTAATATTTGTGTTTTTTAACATAAGTTCTCAGCAGAGTAGAATGCCATAATACATTCAAAAGATGTATTGAAACAACATTGTGTATCAAACACAATTAAATAGATCTCAAGGATATGATAAATTAAAAAACTCACAATCAGCATTAAAATATTATATTCATATTATATATTATATTTTGTTGTACCATCAGAAAATGCTTAAATCCAAAGACACTAGAGTACTTACTCATTTAATTTACTGCTTTAAAACTTATTCTTCTAAGGCAATAGGATAAATGGGAGGAAAGAGAAAACCTAAGAATTCTTTCTCTAAATTCAAATTTTAAAATAAAACTGCTCATTTTTCAGATCCGTAATCAATTCACTCACAAAAGCATTATTAGGGGCAGCCCAGTGGCACAGTGGTTAAGTTCACACATTCCACCTTGGCAGACTGGGGTTTGCGGGTTCAGATCCCGGGCACGGACTTACGCACCACCCATCAAGCCGTGCTGTGGCAGGCGTCCCACATATATAGTGGAGGAGGATGGGCATGGATGTTGGCTCAGGGCCAATCTTCCTCAGCAAAAAGAGGAAGATTGGCAACAGATGTTAGCTCAGAGCCAATCTTCCTCACAAACACACACAAAATAAGCATTATTAAACATTATATATCTCACTCCACTAACTATAGGTATACCAGAAAACAAGCAGAATGAAAGATTCTTGTGCTGTGAGAGCAATGGTTTAATTGGGACAAAAACATATTTTTCAAAAAGATTCCATATACAAGAAATAATGTTATTCAAATTAATCAGAAGTTCAGACAAAAGTAAATCAAACTTACAAAACTCTTACAAATCAACAATAAAAAGACAAAATGGTCAAAGGATCTGACTAGACATTTCTCTAAAGAAAATGTACAAATGGCCAATAAGCACATGAAAAGATACTCAACATCATTAGCCTTTAGGGAAACGCAAATCAAAACCACAATGATATACCACTTCACACCCACTTAGGATGGCTATAATCAAAAAGACAAACAATAGCAAGCACTGCAAAGATATGGAGAAATTGGAGCCTTTGTTCTTCGGTGGTTGTAATAAAATAGTGCAGCTGTGGGGCCAGCCCAGTGGCATAGTGGTTGAGCTCAGCATGCTCCACTTCGGCATCCTGGGATTCGTGGGTACAGATCCAGGGCAGAGACCTATACCACTCATCAAGCCATGCTGTGGCAGTGACCCACATACAAAATAGAGGGAGATGGGCACAGATGTTAGCGCAAGGCCACTCTTTCTCAAGCAAAAAGAGGAAGATTGGCAACAGACGTTAGCTCAGGGCCAATCTTCCTCATCAAAAAAAAAAAAAATAGTGTAGCTGCTTTGTAAAACAGTTCTACAAAAAGTTAAATATACAGTAATGATATTATCCAGCAATTCCACTCCCAGGTATATACTCAAGAGAAATGAAAACATACAACCACACAAAGACTTGTACACAAACATTCATAGCAGAAGTATTCTTATGCCCATTATTATTATGCTTTCGTTTAGCATATTATATTATTATACTTATTATTTTTATTTTAGCCAAAAAGTGTAAACAACCCAAATGTCCATCAGCTGATAAACAGATAACCAAAATGTGGTATATCCATACAATGGAATATTATTGAGCCATAAAAAAGACATGAAATCTTGATACATGCCACAACATGGGAAACGTTTGCCAAGTGAAAGAAGTCAGTCACAAAAGGACAAATATTGTATGATTCCATTTATATGAAATATCCAGATAGGCAAATCTACAGAAACAGAAAGTAGATTAGTGATTGCCTAGAGCTGAGAGGATTGGTGGGAAATGGGAAGACTGCTAAATGGGGCGAGTTAAATTTTCTAAAATTGATTGTGGAGATGGTCGCACAACTCTGTGAACATACTAAATCATTTAATGGTATACTTTAAATGGATGAATTATCTGATATGTGAATTATATCTCAATAAAGCTGTTTTTAAAAAACAAAGTAAACTTCTAAATTTAAAAAGAAGTGCATTTTGAGGCAAACTCTAAATGACATAAAAAAAAAGAGATGAACACTTGGAGAAACAAATCTGAAAAGACAATATCCCCTCTTCTGGCATGTGTGGTAATTTCCTCCTTACAGGGAGGTAAAGGGAAGAGAATGCCCTGGATTAGCCAGACCCAGAGGGTTCAGAGAAAGAGCTTTGTAAAGATGTGAAAACAAGAAAACCAAAGAGGGAAGCCAAAGTCTAATAAGCCAAAAAGAGGAATAGGAAAGGGTCAATACAAGCCAGAAATCTGAGGGACATCCAGGGAAAGAAGAGGAAGATCAATGGGCTCCAAATAAGTAAAGAGCATTCCAAGATGGTTTCAAGGAATCGCTACCCATGACTCATTTTTATGTACCATCTATTGCAGGAGTCAGTGCATCAGCTGACTTTAAAACACCAAGAAATGGAGTGAAACTATTCAGCCTATTGCACATCAAATTTACCAACCTTCCCAAGTCATACTTCCTTCAGCTGCTCTTAAAGTGTGGGAGAGGTACTCCAAAATGTTATTTTCCAGGCACCTTTTTAAAGTTGGTCACTTCTCCTCGCTCTTTTTCCCATCCCTGGGCCCCAAGATTAAGATATTTCTCCAGTCTGCTTACTAGTTACTTTCTTTTTTCATAACAGCTATTGAAAGCTCTGCAGCACTCCACTACTGAAATCCCTTCCGGTATTCTCATTTCTATTCATCTGTATTTGGGCAGCTGAGACTATAAAGGATATACAGAATAAGAGGCAATTTCCTGGCATTGTCAAGGATCAAGCATTAAGACAAAAGAAGAAAATACCATCAGAGAGGCCATTTCCCAAGCATTTTCTCTCCTTGCCTAGAGAAAGATCTCATGCATAAGGGAGTGGGAGAAAAAGCAGAAGATCTTAGATGTGCGTGTTTGAGAATTGGTCCTGAGCCTTACGCTTCCCCTTCCTGAGGCTACGTGCTAAATTGAGGGGTGGGCAGGAGTGATCTATTGCAGATGAGTTTGTGATTCCGAAAGAAATCCTATGTCTCATTTCCTAGTCGGCAGCTAGGAAAGTGGCAAACCACAGGGTTTATCCAAGCTTCAGCCAAGCCCAGCATGATGCCAGAGCAGTAGAGTAGCAATGACTGTGAGAGCTTCCTAAACAGAACTAAGAAAACTTTATAATCTTTTTATCACCTGATCACTAAATGTCTCTCCACCTCAGCTACCTATAGGCATGTTGAGAGTTTAGTAAACTACTCCATACTGCAGCTTCGGCATCCATCTTGTGTTACCAAGCAGCCTGCAGGGCCTTGCACTGACACGAGCCCCTCCTCCCTCGAGGCCATGCCCCAGATAACAGTCCACAGAGTCACAAGTAAATGTAAGTTCTTCATATGACTCCCCCTACTGCCCTTGTGATAACCACTCTCCTCTGCCTCCCAGGGCCTTCCTCTTGTATGCCCCTTAGATAAGACCCCCTCGAAGCTTACCGAAACTCCACCTCTTTCAGTTTGAATTCACCAATCCAACCTTAGCCCAAGAATCCCACAGCACTCCACCCATGGACCCTAATAAAGGCATGTGCCCCAGAGGTCCTGCCATGTTCTCTGCCTGCACCCTGCCTTGACCTCCCCACGTGCTCCCTGAGGGCACACCCTGTACCTCCTCCAGGACCCGTGAGTAATAAACTTCTCTATTTCAATTCCCTTGCGGTCTTTTGTTAAACATGGCTCCCCATCCAACACCCCAGGGCTCTACTTAACAAATGTTAATTTAGCAAAGTCACAAGAGCATAATATACTGAGGATTTTGTTGTCACTAAGAACAGTTTCTTCTCCATGAAATTACGTTCAGTGACCATAACCAACCATCCTTTCACTTCGTCTATTTCCTCACTCCTATCTATCTCCTGTTGACCCTCATTTTTATCTCCCAGTTCTCAACTCTTCCCTATTCTTACAGCCCATCAAGCCCCTTCTGATTTCTTTTATCTCTCCCCCCCCCCACCCCCCACCCAAATTCCATGATTAGCCATTCAGGCTTGAAAATCCTGATTTTCTCAAACCCTCACCATTTCACCATATCGATAGCTCCAATCTCCAACAATGTGTAGCCACACAATACAGGTGCCCATTCTTGCCCCCATATTGAAAACAACGAGCTTTTGCTTACCACTATCAAATAATGGGACCTTTTTCTGTTGATCTGCAACTATTTTATTTATATCAGTTTAACTCCTTGTCACATTCCCCATAGTGTATATTCATTCTTCTCAAGTGCTGAACACCTACCTCCCTCACCCTCTGGAGAGGTCTGTTCTGCATACATCACCAAAATGATATAGGCCATCCAAATAAAATTATTGAATCAATCTCTTGTACACCTTAATATTTCTCTTTCAGGGGTCAGCTAACCGGCCTATGAGCCAAATCCAGCCTAAGAATCATCGAAAAATTACCATTCAGTGTTATGTAAGAAGAGAAATTCTGAATTTAGAAAATGGAAAAGAGTCCATCTTCCCTCATTACCTCAAAATTTGAACTAACAATTTCTACATTAAGAAACAAAATTTTTCTATGACAATAAAGCATTGAGAAATGCCATGTACAATTAAGATCCTAGTTTTTAACTAGTTCATTCAATTTAACTCATTATTTTTACTATTTATAAAGCAAATAAATAAGTTATTCTTTAAATTTTATTTCTCTAGTTTCAGGATGTTGTCATGGAAAAAGTTATGGGAAAAATTCTTCATTTTGAACAAAACATTTATTAGTTTTATATTATACTAAACATGAAGAAAATATCAATACTTTCACATCTGCTATAATTATAAATGTTCTTTGATACCCCAATATTCTTATTTTATCAAAATTGTTTTCACAGAGTTGATTTTTGAAGGAAAAAGTGGGAAACTGCATACAGTTACAATAGATAAGCTCCTGGGTAAACACAATATTTTGTTTAAAATTTGTATTTAAAAGCATATATATGTAATTAAAATTAAATTACCCTTAAATATGGTCAAATTTAAACTGTACATTAGATCTCACTAGAAAAAGACACACCAAGAAGCAATCAAATCTTCAGCTCCTAAGAGTGTTCACATCTTCCACCACTCACTCCCCTAACACACCAAGACTTGTGCTATAACCGTTAATTATCTTTTAGAGTTTTTCCAAGTGTAGCAAATAATAGGATACACAATAGGATAATACTAACATAATATTTTGGCATACAATTTATAATTATTGTAAATGAAAAAATACAAGAGGAAAGCAAAATGGTAGTGGTATATATTTAAGGTGGACAATTTGATCATTTGATATACATATATATGGTGAACTAATCACTGCAATCAAGCTAATTAATATATCTATCATCTCAGATAGTGAGCATATTCATTTTCTTTTTTCTGTTGATGTAAGATCCTTCTATATGTATTTTGTTTAGAGTTTTAATCATGAACAGGTGTTGAACTTTGTCAATGCTTTTTCTGCATCTATTGAGATGATGATGTGGGGTTTTTTTCTTTCATTTTGTTAATGTGTTGTATCATGTTACTGATTTGTGTATGTTGAACCATCCTTGCATCCCTGGGATAAATCCCAGTTGGCCATGGTATATGATTCTTTTAATGTCCTGTTGAATTCAGTTTGCTAATATTTTATAAAGGATTTGTATCAATGTTCATGAGGGATACTGGCCTGTAGTTTTCTTTTCTTGGAGTGTCTTTGCCTGGTTATAGTATCAGGGCGATGCTGGCCTCATATGAGTTTGAAACTGTTCCTGCTTCTATTTTTTGGAAGAATTTAAGAAGTTTTGATATCAATTCTTCTTTGAATATTTGGTAGAATTCATCCATGAAGACATTAGGTCCTGGGCTTTTCTTTGTTGGGATATTTTTTATTACTAATGCAATCTCTGTGTTATTGGTCTGTTCAGGCTTCCTAACTATTCTTGATTCAATTTTGGTAGGTTGTATGTTTCTAGAAATGTATTCATTTCTTGTAGGTTGTCTAGTTTGTAGGCACACAGTTGTTCACAATAGTCCCTTATAATCTTTTTTATTTCTGAGACATCCATTGCAATGTCTACTCTCTCATCTGATTTTATTTGAGTCTTCTCTCTATTTTTCTTAGTCTATCTAATGGTTTGTCAATTTTCTTTATCTTTCAAAACACCAACTCTTAGTTTTATTAAGTTTTTTCTACTTTGTTTTTGTTTTTGTTGTCCTCTATTTTATTTATTTCTGCTCTAATCTTTATTATTTCCTGCCTTTGGCTAACTTTGGGCTTAGTTTGTTCTTATTTTTCTAGTTCCTCATGGTGTAAAGTTAGGTTGTTTGAGATCTTTTTTCTGTTTTAATATAGACATTATTCACGATAAACTTCCTTCTTAGAACCACTTTTGCTCCAGCCCATAAGTTTTGGTATGTTGTGTTTTCATTTATGTTTGTTTTGAGATACCTTTTAAACTTCCTTTTGATTTCCTCTTTGACAAGTTTTTAAGAGAGCGTTGTTTTGTTTCCAAATATTTGTGAATTTTCCCATTTTCTTACAGTCATTGATTCTATTTTTATTCCAATGTGATTAGAAAAGATACTTGGAAGGATTTTGATGTTCTTAAATTTGTTAAGACTTGTTTTATTTCCTAAGATGTGATCTATCGTGGAAAATATTCAATGAGCACTTGAGTAGAATGTGTATTCTTCTGCTGTTGGGTAGAAATTTCTGCATAGGTCAGTTAGATTCATTTGGTCTATAATGTTGTTCAAGTCAACTGTTTTCTGTCTGGATGTTCTATCCATTATTGAAAGTGAGGTGTTGTAGTCCCCTATATTTTGTATTGCTGTCAATTTCTGCCTTAAGATCTGTCAATATTTGTTTTATATATTTAGGTATATGTTAGGACACTGAGTGCATATATAATTGTTATATTTTTCTGTTGAATTGACCACTTTATCATTATACATTGACCTTCTTTGTCCCTAGAGACAGTTTGAAACTTAAATTCTATTTTGTCGTACAGTAGTATAGCCACCCCTGCTTTCTTTTGGTCACCATTTGCATGAAATATCTTATTCCATCCCTTCACTTTTAGCTTACGTGTGTCCTTAATTCTAAAGTGAGTCTCTTATAGACAGCATATCACTGGATCTTGCCTTTTTAATCCATTCAGCCACTCTAGGCCTTTTGATTAGTGAGTTTAATGCATTTATATTTAAGGTAATTATTGATAAGTAAAGACTTAGCATTGCCATTTTTTAAATTGTTTTCTTTTTGTCTTGTGGTTGTTTTGTCCTTCTCTTTCTCTCTTGCTGTCTTCTTTTGTGATTTGATGATTTTTTGTAGTGATTTGCTTTGGTTTGTCTTTATCTTTTGTGTATCTATTACAGGTTTTTTCGTGGTTCACTCCAAGGTTGCATAAAATATCTTGTAGTTAGAACCTTCCACTTCAATTTGATAACAACTTAACTTCAGTCACATACAGAAACACTAATCTTTTACTATTCCCACATACACACACACTGTGTTCTTGTAGACAGAGTTTGCTTCTTTTTATAACATGTACCATTAAAAAATATTTTTCCCTGTTGACTTTTATATTAAAGTAATTTACACACCATCTTTACTATGTTACATTAATCTGTGTATGTCTATATATTTACTTTACTTATGAGACTTATGTTTTCTTATGTTTTCATGTTGCTGTTTAGCATGTTTTCATTTCTGTTTGAAGAAATTCCTTAAGCATATCTTGTAAGGCAGGTCTAGTGGTGACAAATTCCCTCAGTTACTGTTTGTCTGGGAAAGACTTTATCTCTCCTCCATTTTTAAATAATAATATTTCCAGGTATAGTGCTCTTATTTGGCAAGTTTTTTCTTTCTTTCCACCCTCTACTGGCCTCAAGGTTTCTGCTAAGAAATCCAATTATATTCTTATGGAGGGACAGCAGCATGGAGGGAGGTGGTCCTTATATGTGATAAATCACTTTTCTCTTGCTGTATTCAAAATTCTCTGTTGTTGACTCTTCACAATTTGATGATAATGTGTCTCAGTGTAATCTTCTTTGGGTTGATCCTGTTTTGGGACCTTTGAGCTTCTTGAATATGTATGTCCATTTCTCTGCAGAGATTTGGGAAATTTTCAGCCATTATTTCTTTCTGCCCCTTTATCTCTCTCTTCTCCTTCTGGGACTCCCAAAATGCATATATTGGTTCTCTAATCATGTCACATAAATCCTGTAGACTTTCTTCACTCTTTTTCATTCATCGTTTTTCTTCTCTGGCTGGATAATTTCAAATGACCTCTCTTTGAGTTCACAGATTCTTCTACTTGATTGAATCTACTGTTGAAGCTCTCTATTGCATTTCTCATTTCATTCATTGTATTCTTCAGCTCCAGAACTTCTGTTTGGTTCTTTTCATGATTTCCATCTCTGTTAACCTCCTCATTTTATTCACGTATTGTTATCTTGATTTCATTGAGTTGTCTACCTTTGTTCTCTTGTAGCTCACTGAGCTTCCTTAAAAAAATAATGTTGAGGGCCGGGCCCATGGCTTAGCGGTTAAGTGCGCGCGTTCCGCTGCTGGTGGCCCGGGTTCGGATCCCGGGCGCACACCCGACGCACCGCTTCTCCGGCCATGCTGAGGCCGCATCCCACATGCAGCAACTAGAAGGGTGTGCAGCTATGACAGACAACTATCTACTGGGGCTTTGGGGGAAAAATAAATAAATAAAATCTTTAAAAAAAAAAAAAAATAACGTTGAATTCATTGACAGGCAATTAATAGATCTTCATTTCTCTGGGGCCAGTTACTGGAAAATTATTGTGTTCCTTTGGTGTTTCCTTGATTTTTTCTGTAGCCTTGCATTGATGTCTGCACATTTGAGGGAATAGTCACCTCTTCCAGACTTTATGGATTGGCTTCAGTGTGGAAAGAACTATGGGTAGTTGTGAGGGCACCAGCTGAGTGGGGTGCAGTGGCTCCAGGTCCAGCAGGACAGGGGACCACAGAGGAGGCTCTGGCTTTAGGAAGGGTGCAGCAGTATACACTCCATGAATCTCTGATACCTAAGGTCAATGTCATTAAAGACTGCAGGGTTCTTTGGTAGCCAAGGCTGCACATGTCCACAGTGGCACCAAGGGCTGCTGGGGTCCTCAGTGTCAAAAGGTGCTGCAATCCTCCTGTTCTCCTTTTCCCCAGAGAGGGAAGTCATGGCCAAAGTAACCCCTCTTGGAGCTGAGTCTGGTACAGGAGCATACTCACTGCAGTGTTCATGTTGGTGTCTAAGATGTGGGCACATACATAGCCACCACAGGGCCAGGGCCTTGGGTGTGTGCATGGTTCTAGGAGGTGGGTGGCAGCTCTAGTCCTGGAGGTGGAGGGCTGCAGTAGCTTCTTCTCCAGGGCAGGCACAGTGGCGTGGGGTCCAAGCAGCTCCAACAGCTGAGTTAAGCATAAGTGAAGACTGCAGGAGTCCTCAGTAGTGGAAGTTTCAGATGTCCATGGTGGTAACAAGGGCTGCCAGGGTCCTCTCACTCCCTTTTCCTAAGTAGGGGGAGATTGCACAGGTAGGATCCTTCTTGGTATCAAACTGTAATGGACTAAGGGATGGGTGATGCAGGTAAAATGCCTCCTACACTTTCCTATGTGGCATCTTCAGTTTTGAGCTCCTCGGGGTTTCTGTAGCTTCCACCTTGTACTTTGGAGCTCTCTCAGACCCACTTTCATCAGGACATAGTCGTTTATTGGTTGTTATTGTTTTGTATGAGGGAGATGAGTGTTGGGACTCCTAGTTCCCCATCTTGCTAATGTCACTTCCAGAAAATATTTTATGTTTAAAAACCTCATTTCCTGACTTCCAGTTTCCAGTTCTATATGTAAGGAACTTGGATGTCACCACTCCTCCCTAACAAGTAAAAACCTGAACAGAAGGAAAATCTAACTCTTCTTAGATTCATGAGAAAGCAGAGGACACAGGGCAAACTGCTGCCCCAACACTGGAGAGACAGACAGGCAAATATGGGGAGTCACAGTTTACCAGAGCAGAGACTTACAAGTAGAAACCACTGTGTAAACCAGTGCTGGGACAGCAAAATCTGAAATGTGACTGAAGAAGTGCTGGAGGCTCACTGCAAACAAGTCTGAGAGTTAAGAACTCCAGGAGCTCAATCATAGATGAGGGCCCCACAATTCTGATTTACCTCCAGGAGCTCAACTACCTTCTCACAGTAAATACTGGAGGAAAATCTACTCATGCTTCTGGCAGGGGAAAGGGAAAGGAACCATTTTGAAATATGCCAGAGCACTCTGTTTTTATTAACAAGGCCTGCTTTCGAGAGAATCTAACTAACCAGAGTCTAACCTGCTGGAATATTATTAGCACCTAACAGACCTGGGGAAGAGAAATACCCAACTCCAGTCACCTCTAGCCTTCCACATAGGATAAAGGAAATATCCAACTCCAGCCCACACTAGCCATCCTATCCCACCTAAGGGGGGAAAAACACTAAGAAACACTTGTGTAGTTCACAGTCCAGAGGCATAGGCTCACTAAAAGACTGAGAGCTAACCACAGGACTATGGAATGCTTCCCCTCCTGTATACCTTACCACCACATTACTAAAGGCATATTTACAGCAGTTCCTTTACCTGATACATCATGTCAAGTGCTATAGATTGAATGTTTGTGTCCCCTTAAAATTCATGTTTAAACCAGTTCTCCCAGTGTGATGGTATTTGGAGGTGGCACCTTTGGGAGGTGATTAACTCATGAGGGCAGAGCTCTCATGAATGAGATTAGCGGCCTTATAAAAAAACATCCAAGAGAGCTCCCTTCCCCCTTCCACCACGTGAAGACACAGTAAAAAGACGACCATCTAGGAACCAGGAAGTGGGCCCTCACCAGACAATGAATCTGCTGGAAGCTTGAAATTGAACAGCCCAGACTCCCAGAACTATAAGGAATAAATTTCTCTTGTTTATAAGCCACCCAGTCTATGGTATTATGTTATAGCAACCCAAGCAGACTAAAACATCCAGTTATCAAAAAAAAAAAAATTACAATGAATATTAAAACGCAAAAAATTAGAAGAGACAGAGCAAACATCAGAACCAAGCGTGGTAGGGATGGTGCGAACATCAGATCCGGAATTGAAAACAAGTATGATTAATATGCTAAGAGCTGTAATGGATAAAGAGGACAGAATGTGAGAACGGATGTGCAATGTAAGCAGAGAGATGAAAATCCTAAGAAAGAACCAAAAAGAAATGCTGGAGATCAAAAACACCATAACAGAAATGAAGAATGCCTTTGTAGTTTTATTAGTAGACTGGACACAGCTGAGGAAAAAATCTCTGAGTTTGAGGCTATCTCAATAGAAACCTCCAAAACTGAAAAGCAAAGAGAAGAAAGACTGAAAAAAGCAAAACAGAATATCCAAAGACTATGGGACAACTGTTACAAAAGGTGTAACATATGCATAATGAGAATACCAGAAGAAGAAAGGGAGAAAGGAACAGAAGAAATATTTGAAACAAAAATGACTGAGAATTTCCCCAAATTAACATCAGACACCAAACCACAGATCCAGGATGCTCAGAGAACACCAGTGCCCAAAAATAAGGATAAATGCAAAAAAACTACACCTAGGCATATCATCTTCAAACTACAGAAGATAAAAAACAAAGAAAAAATCCTGAAAGAATCCAGAGGAAAAAACACCTTACCTCAAGAGGAACAAAGAATTACATCCAACTTCTCCAAAAAAACTCTGTAAGTAAGAACAGAGTGGAGGGAAATATTCAAAGTGCTGAGAGAAAAAAGACAACCTAGAATTCCATACTCTGTAAAATTATCCTTTAAAAGTGAAAGAGGAATAAAGACTTTCTCAGACAAACAAAAATTCAGGGAATTTGTTGCCAGTAGACCTGCCTTGCACAAAACATTAAAAGAAGTTCCTTAGAGGGAAGGAAAATCATATAGGTCAGAAATTCAGATCTGCATCAAAGCAGGAATAAGTAAAGGTAAAATAAAAATTTTTATTTTCTTTTTCTTAATTGATCTAAAAGATAATAGTTTTCCCAAAGTAATAATAGCAACAATGTATTTAATTATGTATACTAATGTATATATTATATATTTATATGTTTATGTATGCTTATATATAAACGAAATGAATGACAGCAATGACACAGGCAACAGAAGGGAGGAATTAGGATTATTTTATTATTATAAGGTATTCACACTACCCACAAAGTGGTATAGTATTATTTGAAGGTAGACTAGGATTAGTTGTAAAAGTATATTGAAAACTCTAGCACAAACATTTAAAATGTAAACAAAGAAGTATAGCTATATGCTAAGAAAGGAGAGAAAATGTAATCTTATAAAATGCTCAATTAAAACCACAAAAGATAGAAAAAGAGTGGATGACAAAAATAGGAACAAAGAACAAGGGCATCAAACAAAAAATAATAACAAATACGCTAGATGTTAATCTAACTATATAAATAACTATTAAATGTCAATGATATAAATACACTAATTAAAAGACAGAGATTACCAGAGTGGATCAAAAAACAAGCCCCACTATAAAACACTTGTATAGTAGTCTTTCCATCTATAAGAATCCCACTTTAAATATAAAGACACATACAGATTAAAATTAAGTGGATGGAGAAAAATATACCATGCTAACACTAATCAAAAGAAAGCAAGAGTAGCTATATTAATTTCACACAAAGCAGACTTCAAAGCAAGGAAAGTTATCAGGGAAAAAGAAGATAATTACATAGGGATAAACAGGGTCAATTCTCCAAGAAGACATGACAATTCTTAATGTGTATGCACCTACCAACAGATCAGCAAACTATATCAATCAGAAATTGATAAAACTGCAAGGAGAAATAGACGAATCCACTATCACAGTTGGAGACTTCAACACCCCTCCCTCAGAAATGGACAGACCAGCAGGCATAAAATCAGTAAAGACATAGTTGAACTCAATAACACCATCAATCAACCAGATACAATTGACATCATTTATAGCACTGAAAGCACATATGAGAATCTAAGTTTCCACATTAGGAAAATTAAAAAAAAAAAAGAGCAAATTAAATCCAAAGTAAGCAGAAGAAAAGAAATAATAAGAATTAGAGCCGAAAATAGAAATTGAAAATAAAAAATAAATAAAAAGAGTCAACAAAACAAAAAGCTTGTTCTTTGAAAAGATCCATAAAATCTATTAGTCTCTACCCAGGCAAACTAAAAAAAGAGAGAGAGGACACAAATCACTAATATCAGAAATGAAGGAGGGGCCATCACTACAGATCCCATAGACATTAAAAGGATAATAAAAGAATACTATGAAAAACCCTATGCTTGTACATTTGATAACCTAAATGAAATGGACCAGTTCCTTGAAAGACTCAATCTGCCAAACTCACACAAGAAGAAATAGATGCTCTGAATAGGCATATATCTATTAAAGAAATTGAATCAATAATTAATAACCTTCCAAAACAGAAAGCTCCAGGCCCAAATGGGTTCACTGGTGAATTCTACTAAACATTTAAGGAAGAAATTATACCAATTCTCTTCAGTCTCTTTCAGAGGATAGAAGCAGAAGTAATACTTCCTAACTCATTCTATGAGGCCAGCATTACCCTAATACCAAAACCAGACAAAGATATTATAAGAAAACTACAGACTAATATCTCTCATGATTCTAAATTAACACTTTTTACCCTATTTGAGATTTATAATTGTTATACTAAGAAAACAATTATATTATATTATTCTGTTATTTTGTCTTTTTCTAATATTTCTGTAAATAATATTTTTATTGCTGATTAATATTCAGGGGAAGACCAAGGAAATCAAATGCAAAGAAAATTCTTATTCAAATAATTATTGATTTTTCTACTGAGAATCATTTATCCTTACTCTAAATGGACCCATTTTAAATTTTTGTCCTATAACCTTCAAGTGTTCAAGTTTAAATATAATAATATGCTGAAGGAAAAAAATCCAGAGATTTATTTGCCTACAAGTTCCAAATGAGTAAACTGAAATGTAGCAACAAAAAATATATTTAATGGAATTGCGGGTTTTATGTTAATAAATATACACTGTCCAGAACAAGGAAGATGAAAATCTTACTATGTACCAACCAGACTACACCAAGAATATTATGCTTAGATCTAGTATCATTTTTTTTTAACAGTTTTATTTATTTATTTTTATTTTTTTTGTGAGGAAGGTCAGCCCTGAGCTAACATCCATGCTAATCCTCCTCTTTTTGCTGAGGAAGACCGGCTCTGAGCTAACATCTATTGCCAATCCTCCTCCTTTTTTTCCCCAAAGCCCCAGTAGATAGTTGTATGTCATAGCTGCACATCCTGCTGGTTGCTGTATGTGGGACGTGGCCTCAGCATGGCTGGAGAAGCGGTGTGTCGGTGCAAGCCTGGGATCCGAACCCGGGCCACCAGTAGCAGAGCACGCGCACTTAAGCGCTAAGCCATGGGGCTGGCCCTATCTTTTTTTTTTAAAAAGAGAGTGAGCCTCACAAACTGAAGAAGATCCCTAGATAAGTTCAAAGGAAAATAAGTTATCTTGAAGTTAAATAACGAGACTAGTCAAAGATATTTAGAACATTTAGTGTTACTAGAAAAGATTTAAAAGGAGATTGAAAAGAAGTCATAGGAAAAGGGAGAATAAGTAGGTAACAGGCAGGTAAATTTTGGTCAGTTTAAAGGGAATTGTAAGAATTGTCCCCTACTGAAACAAGAAACCTTACAGTCAGTCATCTTTATCATAAGAGGTGTCAACAGAGACAATGATCATTCGATGGAGATTTTAAGTACAGTCCCTTCCACAATATTCATTGAGTGACAACTAGCTACCAGGCACAGTAGATCTAAAAGTACTCTAACCTTGTGATAATAAGATTCAATGATCTTAAAATCTAGAACATAGATGAAATAGCTACTTTTCAACTTACCTTTTTTCCCTCCTGCAATATTATTACTTCATAAAATCGCGGAAGATATAAGCAATAATTTTGCTGTTGATCTTTCTTGATGTTAATATTTTCATAATGTGGTGTCTTTTTCCTTTGCAAAATTCAGAAAGAAATTGAGGATTTCTCAGTTTCAAATATATAAATGTTTATATAAGCAAAGAGAATATTTTTACACCAACATCTCCTGCTTATCAAGTATGCAATAACAAGGTCATCTGGGTATGTTAGATCAATATATTCTAAACTTTGAAAAATGTATTCATTTATATTAGTCACTTCTGCATTTTCCAATTCAGAGCATTATAATAAACCTATTCTAATAAAGACTCCAAAACAAAAATAGAATGTGGGATTTATGTCATGAGTTTCAACAAAAAGCTACCAAAAAAAGTTTCCTGTGTATTCTATTTACCATAAAGTCTTTAAAATTTCAAATCCCGTGGTATTTTAACTATTACTAAAATAAGGGGGAAATAGCCCTATGCTATTTATATCATAAAGCAATCAGGAAAGGGCATAAAGAAAGACCTTTGAAAATGAAGGGGAAGCTTATTGTCATTGAAATTTACATGACCTCAAGAAAGAATAAGAAACTAAACAAACAGTGATTAAGAGCCCAAGCTTTGGAGTCAGCCTGATGTGAATCATAGCATTGCTACCTACTAACTGTGTGACCTTACACAAATCACCTAACTTCTCTAAGCTTCAGATTAGATTCCTCACCTGATTGGAAATAGTAATACACAATTCTCAAGGTTGTAGTGATGAAGGTAGATAATATATATGAAGTGTTTAGTGCCACACATGGCCCATAAAAAGTACACAATAACTGTTAGCTATTATCACTACAAGAATTATATTTAAATAGGCTACACTGACTATACTACTATTTTTTTTCTATTTTTTAAACAGAATTTCAAAAAACATCTCATACTAAACATTTTCCATGAACAATACTGAACATAAGTAGATTAAAAAACAGATAATAAAAAAACAGAAAAACAAATGCTTAAGTTACATAATTGTCATTATTTTCTTTGGTTGACATTGCTATGATTTAAATATGCATTTAATATCTCAGTTCACTGTTAAATGCTGACTTCTGATTTTTTTTCTCACAAAACTCAACAAATGAACTTGTTTTCAAAACCTCAAATAGTTTTATGGATAACAAATTTATATTTAGGATATCAGAAGGGTCACATATCATTTAGGTCTGTGTCTTTCCCAAAAAGAGATCCAAAAGCTCATTTTTCCATTTAGAGGGGCCAAGTGTCTCCACTTTTATACTGTAGCAAATCTCCCAGAATAATTCTGACTCAACCAATAAAACAAAAAGTAAAAAAAAAAAAAAAAAAAGGTAGAAAATGTCAACTGCCAGACAACTCCAAATAAAAGTCAGTGAAGGCTGACAAAACCAAAGAGCAGACAAATTATGGAAATGGTGACATTCTGAAGCAGTCTGGAACACAATCTATACGGATACATTCCTACAAGCAAAAGTGAAAGCACAAATAGAGGAAGAGAAGAAACAAGGGAAATAATAAAGATCAAAGCAAAAGTTGCATCGAAAAAATAGGAGAAGAATAGGAGTGAGACAGGGTTGGAGAAGTACAAAGGACTGTTAGGAAAAAACTCCCAAGCAAAATCAGAGCAACATGATTAGACAGAGTTCTGGTTGTGCTTAAAGTACTTAGAATTGCAGTGGAATGGATGGAAAACAATCATCACAGAGCTACACGCCTTAAAAAAGGTTAATTTTGCATTATGTTAATTAAACCTCAATAAAACTGACAGGCAGGCAGGCAGGCAGACAGACATAGACAAGCAAACCAGCGAAACTAAAAGAAGAAAAGGATAAGATTAGAATACTGAATAACAAAAGCATATGCCAAGGGGATAAGCAGAGTTAGAGAATCTGATAGACTTTGTTTCGTTTGGAAAAATGACCAAGATACTAAGTTTAGATCCCATTAAGTTAAATATACATGTAAAAGTTCTAGTGTAACCACTAAAAGAATAAAAATTCAAGGTGTATCTCCCATATCAGGGAAGTGAAAAAATGGATAGAACAATAGAATAGAGTATAAATTCCCAAAAACAAGGACCATGTTTTATTCTTTTTATTCTCAGTTACTAAGTTTAGTACTAGCACATAAGCAAGAATTCAAACTATGTTTGTTCAATAAGAACAGTAGCAGAGGAGTTCAAGTAAGATCCTAAGCTATGTCACTGCTGCTGTACAGATGTGTCTGGATCTGTCTAGCAAACTAACTGTATAGATAATCACTGTGGGTCTTCTTGCAAGAAAACTCATCCTACGAGAGAGAAAGAATCAGGCAGATACGCCAGACCCCACTAAAAAAAAATAACCATAAAAAGTAGTGGTAGATTCTGAGGACAACATGGTATTTGTTACCCAATTTTGCCTTCCATGGACTCATGTCTAAGGCCTTACTGTAGGAGAAGGAGAAAATAAAGACAGAAGAATTATTTTGCCAGAAATGTATTTCCTAGTTAAACTTCATAAATATTACCCCCAACCTAACGTTATAGCTCTGACTCATACTGAGAATGCCTTCTAAATCAGAAAAATGGACATCAGAGCCAGGGACAAGACAGAGAATCCCAGTCACCTTCTTTTATATTTTCTCTGATCTTTTGTCTCTTTTATAATTAAAGACAGTACATTTTAGTACTTAGATACATGGGCTGTATAATCAAATGGCCTCTGTTAAAGTCTAGCTCTGCCACTTAATAGCCACATGATCTTGAATGTGTTATTTATTCTCTTTGACCCTTGGATTTTTCACTGATAAAATAGGTATAACAATAGTAACCACACAGAGACTTGTGAAGATTCAATAGGTAATATATGTAAAGCAGGTAGCACAGGATTTGGCTCACAAAAAAGCAATAGTTTTCATATAGGTTACTCTAAAATACAATTCTTCTTGGAGTTTTTCATACTGATTTTTTTCCTCATAACAGCATAACTTAGTCTGAATTATTAGAATACTTTATAGTCAAGAACCACATTCAAGGTATGCTATTTTTTTCTACTCACTGGACTACATCATACTGCCCAGGACCAGGCCCTGACTTTATAGGTAACTGTAGTCTTCCCAAAGAGCTGCCAAAATGTATCCCCTTATATTTCAAAGTTGCATTGGAAAAATCCTAAAAACAAAAACAAAAAAAAAGTGAAGATGAGATATAGTTTAAATAAGTCATGAAACAATGTTTAACTTTACTTAAGGCTAAAACAAGGCCTTGGTCAAGGAGTTTCCACTGGTAAACGCTAAATCTTCCTTCATACATCTCAAGCTAAGTTACCACTGCTGTGCCCCATTCCACTCCTGAGTCAGCCGGGATTCCCAGAGAAGTGCCTCTAGTTTTAGCATATCCTCCACCAATATGAACAGCTTTGCTCTTGGCAGTACACTCAGCAATCTAAAATCTTAAGGGCAAGTTAGCTCCTCGTCATTTAAAAAAGGGAGGGAGGCAGAATTGTACGATTTAGGGAATGGGAAAGCCTATGGCTTAATTAAATAGAAATTAAATTAATTTCAAGAAATTAAATTAAAATTCAAACATCACCAACAGATATTAGATAACTTCTAATTACCTAGTATTTAAAACTATAACATATTTATGTAACCTTTTAAAAGAATAAGATATATATAACAACAAATTAACCACTATCCCTAGTTCATTTTACTGTTAATGCTCAAGGTCAGAATCAGTCTTTTAATGCCAAAGAAATTTTTTGTGACATGAGAAATCAACAATCATCTTTCCTTTACATCCACTATAATAAATGTCAAAATTAAGCATGACCCATTAAAAAGGTCACTCTAGTAAAGTTAAAGCACTTGGTTCATTAGAAACTAATAAAATAGTAAAGTATAACACAAGAACAGTAGCTTCTCTTATAGGAATTCTCTTCTGTTGACCTAATACATTCTAAATCATTTAAGAATTTTTAAAAATCTCATTTTTTTAACTGATGTTAAAAGGTAAACTCTAGTCTATTTAGCTTATTTTTCAGTTCACATTTGTAAAAATATAGTTTTAAAATAAGCTTAAATTATTAAAACAATTAATATATATGTTGAATAAAATCCCCATAACATAAACTTATCGTTTAACCGCATAAAACAGTGTGTCAGTTGTTCTAGATGACTATTATTATTCTAGAACAGTGGAAACAACCTCTCTCAATTACTATTATAAACAATATTAATGAAATAAATAGTAATATTACTGATTAAAAAGTATAATTGCAGTTCAAAGTGGTGAATCAAACCCACATCTGCCCCACTCTCACCAAAATTTCAAAGGTGTATAAAATAAACACAAATTATCAGTGGTAGAAACTAAGAGAAGGTATCATTCACATTCTAAAACTTCAAGGAATTTCTGGAAAATATACCACAGCAGAGACTAGAACCAGAAAAAGACCTCACTGCATGTGAAAAGAACCTCAGCTGAACCCTATTAACATCCCCCGAAGGACAGAAACTGGAGTTAAGGATGGACTCTTGGGTAGTGAGTAGAGAGCAATTCTCAAAACTACTAATAACTTTGGAGATTTGCACCAGTGCCATTACATGAAGTGATGAAAGAGAATGCTAACACCCACTCTATTGTTGGTGTGGATGATTGAAAATAAACTGGAAGCACTGCCACTGGCCCCTAATGAGGACAGACTCTAATTAGAGAGGCAGCACTCCAGAAAGCTTTGGGATGCCACAACAAAATCCAAAGAGAAGCTGGTACAGCACTAAAATTCCCTACTATGGGAAAATGCCTTTACTACCTAGAACTTAGCACCAACAACTAGTCCTTAGATATCACAAAATACAAACATAATAAAACTAAACTTTCCATTCTACACCCACCTGATCTTAAAGAATCAAATAGGGGCCAACATAATCTCTGACAGAACTTTGATGTTTGCATGAAGTGAAATGGGACCATTGTTGATTCTTTTATCATAGATGCAATCTCATAGAGAAACTGAATTATAGTTTTTCTAAAGGTTTCTCCTGCTTCAACTTCAGTAAATCCCCTTGTATGTTCCTTGCTTGGGGTAGTGGAGGATGTTGGGGCTGAGGGTGGAGAAACAGAGAGTTACCAGCCATGTCCAACTAAGATTCAGACATGTTTGGGAATGTGTAATGAACTAACAGAGCAAGTCAACCAGAAGGTGTACGTGAAAACTAATCCTATGAGAAGCAGCTAATCATGATGACCCCATCCAGTAAGAAAATCCTAGTGTTAAAAGAGTAGCAATGCTAAAGCAAGTATTTTCTGTTGATTGAATTTGCCTCCTAACAGACAGTCCCCACTGGGTTTAAGCCTGTGTCCTGTAGAGCACAAAGGTGCCATGATAAAAATCTAAAAGACCTGTTTCATTAAAACACTGGTAAAAATTAGCACCACTTTTAGACCCCTCTAATAGAGTATAAGACAGAGAAACAGCATTATCCCCTCAACTTCACCCTGGCTCATCACGCAGCTTTAGCTGTGATCAAGCACATTGCTGGAAATGCCCAGCAGAGAGCACCACCTGGCAAGAGACTGAAGTGCCTGGTGGAGCAGCAGCTGTCTCAGTGGAGACAGACTTGTTCAGGAGGATGGCTGAGACAGCCCCTGAGGAATTCTAGAAACACCTGGGAAGGGGAACTTTGCCAAAGGCTGAACGTCCTCTAGGTCCTCTACATCAATAGGAGGAGACAACATACATACATTTGAGTTATTAACATAATTCTGACTCTCTTTAGTACCCACAATCCAATGAAGATAGGAAAATTTGTTACATAAATAAAAAGGATTAATCTTTATTTCCACTAGGAATATTTCTAGCACTATAAGTGGTCTCAATGTGCTTAGATTATTGATATGCGGATCCCTTCTAGTGGATTATAACAAAAAGAGCAGAGAGGTATTTTCCCCTCTTCACTATGGACGTTCAGCCTTAACATATGAAGCTATAACACTATAAAGCACTTTATCAAAGTAAGATATTAGTATTATTATAAGTAGGTTGCCTAGGTGATACATAACTCCCAAGCCCAGATGCTTGTCAATTGTAGAAGGAACAGAGCTATGAATAAAAACTGCAAGAGCTACCCCACCAATCTCTACAACACAATGGGTATACACTCCTTTGGCATTCCTGAGTATAACGCAAAAGGAAATAAGGAGTCAGATCATCCCAAGGCTTTTGAGTCTGGGGTTCTAGAGACAAATGCTATAACATCTATCAGAACAGCACAGAAAAATGGCCCAGGCTGACGTGTGCAGCAGAGCAGCAGAGCAGCAGATGGTAGTAGAGGAGTACTGGAGGGAACCATAGCATCCACCAGAGTAGCTGAAAAGCAGCCTGTTCCTTTGGGTCAGTGGCAACTCCAAAGACTGCTGCATCCTACAGAACTTCTGGAAAAGAAAGAATGATGAGCCACACAACACTTTCTTTTGCTAAAGTAAGTGTTCTGCACCATCTTTCAAATGGAATTACCTAATAGAGCCATTGATTTTAAAGTACATATACGATTTTGGTGTTAGAAAGAGTAAACTTTGTCATTTGTGTTGTACTCTATTTTTACTAAGAAATTAAGCAGAATTTCATAACTGTGCAGATTTTAGGCATAATAAGCAGTGACGTACACAAATGTAGAACTTTGTTCTAATATAATACAGCCAAATTAGATATGTTAGATATTTTATATATTTCAGGCAGTATATCTAATATATAGCCTATATATTTGTAATTACTTTATAATTTGTAATCTGATTTACTATAGCCTATATATTTGTAAAAAAAAAAATCAATATTCTAAAACAGAGCATTTTGATGAATCATCTTTTACATCACATTTTTATAGCTTAAAAAATACATGTTAAGTTTCATATCAATTCTTTTAACCCAGCATTTCAGGACCTTGGGCAGAATTATGTCCAAGAAGCTTTCTTCAGGTTAATTTATATTATTGTGATTTTGTGGTTCAACTGTTTAACAATTCTTAAGGTAATCCAGTAGAAGGAAAGATTACACATATACATACACACACACCATTCAAGACATTAGCTAAATCTTTTTCGTACGCACACACTAAAATTCATTTCAGTTAAACCATGTGAATTGACAACTACTTAACTCACTAACTTCTGCAGTACTCAGGTAAGTGTTCAATCAGAAATTTTAATTTAAAAGCCTTTTAAAAATACAGACAGAAAATGAAGAATAAATTGATGCACTCAACTCAAAATCACACTCTCTTTATGTCAAGAAGTGTTGACAATACCAACTTCAAGGTCGCTGTCAACATGGAAAATCATTAGCAAATAAAATATGACTTAATTCAAGCAAACTCAGCATGGAGGTGTATTATTTTATGTGAATGTTGTAACAGAACTTGAAGAAGAATTACTCATTGCCACTCCCATTGACAATGAAATGAATGAAGAAGGGGCTATGCAACTTTCCCCCGTGTCTTTTCTATAATTAAGCATGGAAATAGAACTTGTGAAGAATTAAAAGTCCCAAAGTGCACCAACTCAAACACTAATGGACTGCCTTCCAGTGTGGCAGCACACAGGTATATCCCAGCAGGTCTTCATTAGCAAATATGTCAGTGTCATAATTCCAACCACAAATTTTGCTTGTGAAATCCACCTCTGAAAAGTACATTTCTAATGGTTACCTGGGCTCTTCTAAAAAAAAAAGAGAAAGAAGCTAAATTCTATAATTCAAAATGTAACACAAAATAATATATAGAGACAATTTCTCTTTACAGATTAAATATAGCTAAAACATCATTTGTTGGCCAGAGTCTTATATAACTCAATTTCAGAGTTGCTTCTAGATTTAAGCTATAAAAGACACCTTCAGCAGATGTCATTCACCATTTCAGGGAAGAACCACAATAATTACCCATCTATTAGATTATTTTCTTAATTTTCTAGTAATATTCACATTTGGAAACTGAGCCCACATGTAGTATTATCTCAAAAAGCAGCTGAAGAGATATATAGAATTATCAGAAATTTGGATAATATTTGAATTAACATTACTATATTATCAATTTTGCAGTAGTCTTTGAGGAACCTGTGTTTTTTTCCTGCAGGAAAAACAAGAAAATAAAGCCTTCAGCTGCTAAGCTTTGATACCCTATCTCTAGTTCTTCTCCCAAATTCAAGATGGAGATTTCAGAAAATACCATAATTAAATTCAAATTAAACTTTGTTGAATCTCCCTGAATATTAACAACTATGTCTTTATATGTAAATCCATGTTTTTACATAACATGTTTTCTTAAATTATATCTAGATTTTTACTCTAATAAATAAAATTGGATTGACTCAATAATTACTAAAGTAGGTCATCAAATAAATGGGACCTATTAAAATTATGGAATAAATTTTCTTCTTCTTATTTCTGTCTTCTATGAATAATAATTTATCTAGAAAGAAATCTAATTTTATATGTCAAAGCAATGTTTATTCATATATGAAAAAGGTTTTGTACATCCAGGGAAGCTTGGAGGCAATATTATGGCCTTCTAATAGATGATATATTATTACAAAACAAAGAATTATATATAAAAAATATAATTTTAAAGCAAGAATAACATTTTAAGATTTAAGTTAAGAGTTATCAGAGAATTGTTTAAGCTAAGGCCAAGGATCTATGACTACTGTGAAAAAAAAAACACTAGTTCAAATATATTAGACCAAAGTTTTTTCCCAGGATATTTCAGATAAGGAAACTTAGCACAAAGACCTTAAGTAACTTGGCCAAGGACAAATAACTATTAAGTGGTGAAGCCAAGAAACAAATCCAGGCAGTCTGGCCCCATTACACTACCTCCCATAACTGTTCTTTACCTTGGACAGAATATACTAATATTAGACCATAGGACTTCCATTAATTTCACTGTAATTTTTACAGAATTTATCTCCATTGTTCTTCTAAGTATATCTTACTCAAATATCTAAGATAATAGCACTGTCTGCTGATGAAGAATAATTATTTTGATATTAACAGGATGATGGGATAGTCAAGGCCTGGAAAACCAGATATGGCACAGAGGGGGGAGCAAAATATTCTTGGGACAAAAGACTCCACAGCCAGAAAGAAATGGGAATTCTCAAAGTGAGAACAGAAGACACATCTATAACTTAAAATATTCTTACTCTCCATTTTACCAGAGGTAACCTGATTCTTCATAAGTTTTATAGCATGGAGCAGTCCATCAGGTCTTAAAACATCTGTATTTGAACATAAAATGTATCATTTCTAGTACGTTCCATAATTAATAGGAATCTAAAAGGGGAGTTACAAACCAAAAAAAAAATAATACTGGCTTATGTATTTATCTTTACCATTTTTCTTTAATTGTGTGGGTTTGAGTTATTGCTTAATGACCTTTCATTTCAGCCTAAAGAACTCCCTTTAGTATTCATTTCAGGGGATGTACTAGAGATAAATTCTATCAGTTTCGGTTTATCTGGGAATGTCTTAATTTTGCCTTCATTAACAAAGAATAGTTTTGCTGATTATGGAATTCTTCATTGGCAGTCTTTTTTTTTCCAGCACTTTGAATATATCATCCCATTGCCTTCCAGCCTCCATAGTTCCTGGTAAGTCAGTTGTTAATCTTATTAGGTATTCCTTGTTACTTCTCCTGCTGCTTTCAAGATTTCTCTGTCTTTGTCTTTCAATAGTTTGTGATGTGTCTAGGTGTGCATCTCTTTGCATTCATACTACTCGGAATTCACTGAGCTTCTTGTATGTGTAGATTAATGTTTTTCATCAAATTTGGGATGTTTTCAGTCATTATTTCTTCAAATATTCTCTCTGCCCCTTTCTCTTCCTTTTCTCCTTCTGGGATTCCCATTATGCATATGTTGGTATACTTGATGGTGTCTCACAATTCTCTGAGGCTATGTTTATTTTTCTTCATTCTTTTTTCTTTCTGTTTATAAGACTGCACATCAATTGACTTGTCTTCAAGTTTGCTAATTCTTTCTTCTGCCAGTTCAAATCTGCTATTGAATCCCTCTAGTGAATTTTTCATTTCCATGATTGTACTTTTCAATTTCAGAATTTCTACTTGTTTTTTTTCTATAATTTCTATCTCTTTACCGATATTCTCTATTTGGTGAGACACTGTTCTTATATTTTCCTTTAGTTCTAGTTATACACAGTTATACATAGCTTCTTTTACTTCTTTGAATATATTTAAAATAGCTTATTTAAAGACTGTCTAATAAGTCCAACATCCTGGCTTCCTCCAGAATAGTTTCTTTTTTTTTTTTTTCCTGTGAGGAAGATCAGCCCTGAGCTAACATCCATCCTAATCCTCCTTTTTTTGCTGAGGAAGACTGGGTGTGAGCTAACATCTATTGCCAATCCTCCTCCTTTTTTTTTTTCCCCAAAGCCCCAGTAGATAGTTGTATGTCATAGTTGCACATCCTTCTAGTTGCTGTATGTGGGACGTGGCCTTGGCATGGCCGGAGAAGCAGTGCGTCGGTGCGCGCCCAGGATCCGAACCCAGGCCGCCAGCAGCAGAGCACACGCACTTAACCGCTAACCCACGGGGCCAGCCCAAGAATAGTTTCTATTGATTGCTTCTTTTCCTATGCATAAGCCATATTTTTTTTTGTTCTTTGCATGTCTCATAATTTTTTGTTGAAAAATTTTAGATAATATAATGTGGCAACTCTGAAAATCAGAATGTCTTCCTGCCCCAAGGGTTTGTAAGTTGTTTGCTTGTTTAGTGATTTTCCCGGACTAATTCTCTAAATTCTGCATTCTTTGTCATGTGTGTCCACTGAAGTTTCAGCTTGGTTAGCCGAGTGGTCAGGTAATGATTAGACAGAGGTTTCCCTAAACGCCTTGAGCCAGTAGGTCTCTCAGCTTTGCAAGGGTGCTCTGTGCATGTGTTGAGGCACACCTTCAACGCTCAAGTCGGCAGTTTACAAGTCTGCCTTAGCCTTCACTTTCTGCTTGTGTAGAGCCTCAAAGCCACCTAGAGCTGAGAGATTTGTACCATTTCAAGTCTGTTTTTTGCAGTGTTGGGTTAGCAATTCTGAAACTACTTTCAGTGTTTTATAGGATTAAGCAAATAAGTAAATATATTGAGGATGATAGGAGTCAGGTTTCTCATCGTGAAAGAAAGGAGTTCAAATATGGTAAAGGAAAGACTAGAATAAACCTGTAGAATTGGAGGTATTGGTATAAACTCAAAGTTTTTAATAGACAGATAGATAAAAAATAAGTATAAATTTCTAACTCTTCCACTGAGTTGGCCCAGAAGCAATGAAATCCCAGTAGCAGTGTGCGTACTAGTGTACTGATCTTGTTTTGAAATACCATTCTCCACTAAAGGAAAGTAGGGCTCCTTGAAAAAATGGCTGATTCTAAGGCTGGGACAGTGAAAAAAATGAGGTAACCTTGGAACATCTTATTGTACCAGAAGGTAAGGAAATGCTCAAAGAATGATTGGGATATGTCAGAAAGACAAAAAAAGCAGCTTGAAAGGGCTCCCAAGGGTCAAATCTGAGGTAATTTAAACCTCAAAATAAATAATGAGAGTAATAAATAATAACCCTTTGAGTAAAACAGGAATTCATGAATCCATACTGATATAAATACATAAATGGGAAAGAATATAAAACTCTTTATAGTAAAATGCCAACAAAAAATTGTAAAGAAAAGATGGAGTTAGAAAACCACCATTTGATAAACATCACAGTAAAATGGATTCAGGTATCATCAATGAATGTTAAAATAGTAAGTGAGAGTTAGATGAGGAATAGGATATCTATTTTTTCTTAAAGTAACTCTCCAAAATATTTATAAATTTTAAAAAATAGTAACTTCACAGTAGATAAAACTGGAAGACACCACCTCAAGTCAACATCACCAGTTATAGGATAAACAGACACCTTGTGCCTCTTTATGTGACACATTGAGGATACATCGCTTCTGTAGTATTCCTGCCAAAATATATAAACTTATTCTAATAATGAGAAAATATACACAAACCCAAAATTGAGATACATTCTACAAAATAAATAGCCTGTACTCCTCAAAAAGTCAAGGTTACAAAAGACAAAGAAAGACTGAAGAACTGTTCCAAATTAAAGGAATCTAAGGAGATATGATAACTAAATGCAACATGTAATACTAGATTGGACTGTGGACCAAATTCTTTTTTTAAAGGATATCATTGAGATAATTAGAAATATTTTTAAAGATATGTAAATTAGATAATAGTCTTATAAAAATGAAAATTTCCTGATTTTGATAATTGCATTGTGGTTATAAAAGAGAATGCCTTGTTCTTAGGAAATTTACATTGAAGTATTTAGGAGTAAAGGAGCATCATGTCTGAAAAATACTCTCAAATTGCTGAATAAAAATAATAATATAAATATAGAGAAAGAAAAAATGATAAAGCAAATGTGATAAAGTGTTAACTGCAGAATCTGAGTGAAAAATATATGGGAATTATTTGTATTATTCTTGTAACTTTTCTATCAGTCTGAAACTATTTCAAAATTTCAAATTATCTTTTAAAAAAGAAACTTACTAACTGGGAACAATGAATGAATTAGATCAAATATATCCATATGGTTAAATCTAGAAAATATAACATTAAGTGAAATAGCAAGCAACCTACATACCAGATAATACCATTTACTTAAATTTTTTAAGTCACACAATATATATTGTTATTCATGTATGTAATAAAGATTTAGTGTTTACTTTGGCAAAGGGAGAAGAATGGAGGGAGGGAAACTGGGTAGGGCAATAATTGCAATAATATATTTATTTTAAAATATAGCTAATTCGAGTGTGACAATTTTAATGTTATATGTGATGGTGGGTACATGAGTATCTATTATTATATTTATAGTATTCAATTGTAATTATATAAATTACAATAAAAATATCTTAACAAAAAAACTTCTTAACAAAAAAATTCAAAGAATCTAAGTCCCCAAAATGCCCCAGTATTCCTACTGACACAAACTAAATGGTTTCTGAAGGTGCTGAGAGCCTAAGTGCAAAGACGGAGACACGACAAACAAAAAAGTATTGAGTACTGGGAGTGAAGGTCAAACCAAGTCCTGAGAATATCTGTTCTTTGTCCAAGGTATCTCTTCAGCTGCTCCTTAAGTCTACATTTAATTTTTGCCAGTTTCTTGACCAGGATTACTTCTTTCAGATCTCATAAACATACGAAAATACAACAGGTTCAAAGCACTATGTACTTAAATCAGACATATTATCTATATTCAGGGATAACTCAGACATTTCAACTGGCTGAATGAAATTTTGACTCAACTCTGGCCAGGTTTGAAATTTAAAAGCTGGATGAAATAGATCTGTTATATTATGTTTGATATTTTAATCAAAGAGAAGCTGTTTATCGTTTTTTACAATCATTTGTGAAATAAATAATGCTTACCCTACCAGATTCAAATTCTTTTATAAATAAAATGCTCCTTTTCCCTTTCAAATTAAGGAAAAGAATATCTATCTATTGAATATGATTATACATTGTAGCAGAGACTTCTAGTAAGTTAAACCTGTCTCCTCTTCCTCCCATATACAGTTAGACTATATTTCTATATTTCCCAGCCCCCTTGGGAGTTAAGTGTGTCTACCTGACTGAGCTTTAACTCCCAGGACTAGCCTACAAAAACCTCCTCCTAGCAATCCTGCACCCTCTTTCTCCTTCAGCCAGCTCGATACAAATGACACCAGGGCCCTCAGGGATAATAGTAACATGAATAGAATAAGCCTGTGTCCTTGAATCTCTACATGGAGGAAAGTCTCTTTTCAACAAGGAATAAACATATGAATGATGAGAAAAAGAATTTCTGCTGTATTAGGCCACTGAGATTTGGGGGTCTATTTGTTACTGCAGTTACTGTTACATTAACTAAAACCTGCCTAATCATAAGCAAGCTCCCAATTGTCAACATGAAATGCATTTTACTTACAAACTGAGGTTTATAGTAGGCTGGACCTAGTGTGTTGTCACTAGCAGGTGGAAAATGTCTTATAATACTGTCATCCTCATTAATATGATAACCATATGACCATCCACAAGAAGGAATTGACGGAACATAAATACTTCTGGAAACTGTAGGTACCCTTGAAATTTTCTGTAAGAAAACATTTTATATTATTTACTCAAAGGCAAGAGAAGGAATGAAGAACATTAAAATTTACTAAAAGGCAACTATTAAATATTGACAATCAGTTTCATAATATAAAACAAAAATGTTTGTTCTATAAAACTAATTTAAAGGAGTGAATTCAAGTCTCATCTCATCATATAAACCAAGATCATATATACTATTACTATTGAAGCCACCTTAAGAGGCAAGAAGTCTCTCTCACTTGGCTGAGTTATTTATCTTGCTTAGTAAAGCAAGTATTACTGATTCAAAAAACAGGCATTTTGGGGCCGGCCCCGTGGTTTAGCGGTTGGGTGCACGTGCTCCGCTACTGGCAGCCGGGGTTCGGATGCGGGCGCACGGACACACCACTTGTCCGGCCATGCTGAGGCAGTGTCCCACATACAGCAACTAGAAGGATGTGCAACTATGACATACAGCTATCTACTGGGGCTTTGGTGAGAAAAAGGGAAAAAAAAAAAGGAGGAGGATTGGCAATAGATGTTAGCTCAGAGCCGGTCTTCCTCAGCAAAAAGCAGAGGATTGGCATGGATGTTAGCTCAGGGCTGATCTTCCTCACAAAAAAAAAAAAAAAAACAGGCATTCATTACTACAGTTACATCAACAATCAGCAGTTCAAAGTGGCTACTTGTGCTTTGCTATCACAGTTTCTGCCAGGCAAAACCAAATTTTATACATTTCTGTAACATTTCCTGGCTTCGTTCCTTCCCAGTTTCTGACTTATCTCCATATTACCGGCACCCTGTATAAATATCCTAATTGCAAACTATGTAGCAAGGAAAATGTTTACAATGCTAAAAGGAAATAAAAAACATAAAATATAAAATTGAATTTATGCCTATAGCTATGTAATTTATGTGAAATTATATGTAAGTGTAGAAAGTCATATACATATATGATTTAATACTGAAAGGAGCTATGCAAAAATTAACAATTATCAACATTAGAGTCAGAAATTTCAGGGTGATTATCCTTTTTTAAAAAGTTTCTTTAATGTAAAATATTTTATAATTTAAATAAAAATAGGAAGGAGTAACATATATTAGAAATACTAGCATAAAATATATCAAATAAAATACTTGCATTTAAAAGATTTAGCTATCTGGAAAATTACTTATTAAGAATATATTGATCCTCTGTAGTTTCTGAATAAATAAACAAATGCTAGAGTTGAGTGCACACATGCCTAATATATAGTTATGTTATAAACATACTACCACTGGCATAATTTTACTTTTTTTTATCATTAGAGACAACTATTAAGTAGTTTCAGTGATACTTATGAGACTAATTACAAAATTAAAACAGGAATGTTCGAAAATTATTTGTATGATATCCAGACTTTCCAAAATATAGCCCCTGCCTCTTTCTCCATCCTCTACTCTCCCTAGATCCTGTACTCCAAATATTCCAAAGAACTTTCTTCTTCCCTGAACATACCATGTCATTAAATACCTCACTGTCTTTATTCACGTGGTTTTCTCTGCCTGGAGTGGTTTCTGCCATTCCTTTTAACTACTTAGTGAATCCTTCTTCAAGATCCACTTTGGGGGCCAGCCCCATGGCGCAAGCGCTCCACTGCGGCAGCCCCGCGAAGGATCCCGGGCACGCACCCAAGGATCCCTGGCGCGCACCGATGCACCGCTTGTTAAGCCATGCTGTGGCCGTGTCCCATGTAGAGTAGAGGAGGATGGGCACAGATGTTGGCCCAGGGCCAGTCTTCCTCAGTGAAAAGGAGGAGGATTGGCATCGGATGTTAGCTCAGGGCTGGTCTTCCTCACACAAAAAAAGATCCACTTTGATTGTGATATCCCTGTTCCTTCCAAAAGCTCTCTACTTTGGACTACTAGTGAACATTTTATTATGATACATGTTTATTAAAATAGCATTTCATCCACTGTTTTGTACAGAATTTCATTCATTACCTCCCTGTTAAAATTACAGATCCAAGGGAGCAGTGATTTGTCTTCTATGGATTATCAGGGCCTAGCATCGTGTCTGGTAAACAAAGTGACTCAAAAAATGTCTGATAAACCCTTGCACAAGTAAATGAACATTCACTTTGTCCCCACACATGAAATAGCTGATATTACACTTATAAATCTTAACCTGCGCTGATATTATTACTCAACTGAGTACTTACCCCCAAAACATATCCTCCTAAACAAAGAAATGATTAAAATTTAATTAATATGAGCCATGTAAAGGAGTTATGGAAAGAGAAGAGTGAACCACTCTAAATAAACCATGACCAAAATCTGCTAGATTATATTATTTATTTCAAAGGCATAGGCCTTTGGTTTAAAAATTATTCATTACATAACACAAACCTACCTTTCCAAACATATCACCTGCTTGTCTCCTACACAAATTCTTTGCTCCAGTCAAAATAATCTTCTCATTGCCCTCCATAAGATTCCACTTCTCTGTCTTCACTCATGTAGCTCTCCATGCCTAGAATGCATACTCCCCCTATTCTTCAGGGCCAACCTCCTCTATAAATCCTCTACCAGTTACACTTCCCCATAATGTAGTAGCCCTCCTTTAAATTCCCATGGCATTTAAGTGCATACTCACTCATTTAGCACCTGTCCCATTTCATCTTGCCTTAGTAGCAATCCATACAGCTCCTATCCATCTAAATTTTAAACTTTTTTATTTCAGGAATCATTTTTTTAAATTTCACTGTATTATTAACAGTACTTAACACATAGTTTCTTCTCTATACATACAGGTAAACCCCTCAGGTGGTTTTTAAAATCTCCCTTACTTTCTGTTCACCATAGACATTGGAAATGATTATAGATTTATCAAAAGCAAAAATGAAGTCAGATGTTAATACAGTTAAAAACTGAAGGTTACAAGGGCCAGCCCCGTGGCATAATGGTTACGTGTGCGCGCTCCACTGCTGCCAGCCCTGGTTCGGATCCCGGGCGTGCACCGAGGCACCGCTCTCGGGCCATGCTGTGGTGGTGTCCCATATAAAGTGGAGGAAGATGGGTACAGATGTTAGCCCAGGGCCAGTCTTCCTCAGCAAAAAGAGGAGGATTGGCACGGATGTTGGCTCAGGGCTGATCTTCCTCATAAAAAAAAACCGAAGTTTATAAACATCAAGTATTCATTTAATTATAAACTAACTACAATATGGATACTAATAAACCTACTATTTTCATAGTAAGGCTTTTTAAATGTACTTATCACATAAAACATTAAACTTTTTCTATTTTATTTTAACCAAAAGAAATGTCATTAGAAGCATAATTTAAAATAGCAACGTACTAAGTGAAGACGCTCTTTAGCCTCTAGTGCTTTTCCGTTCATGATATCTAATGTTCCAGGAGAACACCGATCATAGCTTGCTGGTCCTGGACCATCTGAAATAATCCTCTTAAAACGTTTCTCTCGATTTTGTAGACTATGGCCTCCTTTTATATTATACTAAATTACAGGGGAAAAATATATGAAATAATTAAAAGAAGTACTTTATAATTAATACCTATTTGATAAATATTACATATGAACAAACAGTTTCAAAACCCAACCTGAGATAGTTAAAGCTCTTGACTGAAGACATATTTCTGGAAAAAGAGGATAATAAGAGAAGATGACAAGTATAGCTGTCAGTTTTAACTCTGAACTCAAACTAAAATTTACTGTACTTAGAACATGCTAAGAAAATGCAAAACTCAGTTTTAAAACAGGAATCAGAGACAAAGGAATCTCCAAAGCTGTAGAGCAAGAATAAAGAGAGTATGTTTACAGGCCCCTGGAGAATCTGGACCTCTGAAATGAGCTAAAAATGTTGGTACTTATAGCGCAGGGAAAAAGAAAACCTTCCAAACTTGCTTAGGATTAATTATTTTCATGAATAACATTTTGGTCATTTCCAGGGACGTTTGTGTAGGCTTATTGGCAACAGCTTGGTTTTATGCTCACATTCGTTTTAAACATTGTTTATTGCAGAGAAAGCACTGGGAGGACTCTTCCATGGATCTCCATGCCACACATTTGGATTCTCTAGAATCAGAAAATTATCAACTGGCTAATAGCCAGTTCATTCAGATAAAATTCCATCATACTAGTTCCAATAAACAGTCATAGTGCAATCATTTCAAAGATGATTCATAATAATAGTGGTTGGCATTTGATTGATTTACTAACAGACCTTTTCACGTGGTGTGTACTTGTCAGTTGTTCACAATCACTACTAACTGAGCCTATCTCTAGTTTGCACCTTATTCAGCTGCATTCAGCTTTTAAGAAATACATAAAGAGGTCTTCTTTTAAAAAATGAGTCAAATTGTATTCTTATATAGCCAGTTCACCACTTGATTACTGCTTTAAATTGATCACAAGTCCTATGTTTAAAGAGTTTGGATCTATAATAATAGACTTCAATGATTTTGCAAAAACATTAATATTACAAGTTTGATAAAAAGTAAAATCATATAAAAAGAGAAGACCTCCTCAAATTTTGATTCTTTGAAAGCCATTACTATAGTCTCTATGATCTTACATTTTAAACTGCAATTTGAATTTATATTGAATTCTGCAACAGAAGATAGTAAAATCAATCTAATCTGATATTTTTTAACTGTGGTACAAATTAACCAGGATTTTTTTTCAGATTATTCATATTTCATAATCACCAGTTGTACTGATCTTACAAGAGGTTACAAAAGCAACTGCCATATGTCAAATAAACGACCAAAAAATTATATTACTGAGTAATTATACATTTTATACAAAAACCTATGACAAAATGTTCTTATTACTTCTTGAGTACTGCACTTTTGTCTATATGCTATGGTTATTTGATGAATTATTATATTGTCATGAACCTCCCAACATTACAGGAAGCAGAGTCTCACCTGAAGGGTGAAGCCATGCACTGTATCACATATAATATTCTGTCATTCAGCTGTAGTGAGGTGTATCTCAGATCAAAACTCAGACCTAATTTGGACATCTATTCCTAGGCCTAGGTAATGAGAAATATGAAAGAAACTATTATCTGGACCCAGGGAAGAGATGCCCACATCTAGAACCATTCTCATGTAGCAAGGAATAAGATGGTACCTGCCATGCAGAAACAGGTCAGTAAGTGGAGAGACTAGAACTAGAAAACATAAATGAAATTTGTACTGACACTTTGGAGAGGGAGTCATCCTAGGAAACAAAATATGAACAGAACAAGGTATGTGACTTAATAAGCTAATTATCTATCAAATGATCAGAAGCCCGCACTTTGTAAATTTGATTCTTCTGCTTTTTATTTTCTTAATTTCCTTTATGTTCTTTTCTACTAAGCAAACTTCATTTTGAAAAAAATTAGCATGCTTCAGATATGCTAAAGGAAACAAAGGAAAAGCAATTTTGCCCATAACTGAGCAAGAGCTGAAAAGGTAAAAAGTATACCCCACCCACACCCCAGACTTTGGAATAGTGGTGACGACCAAAGTGAAATAACCATAAAAGGACCAGAGAAACAGAGAAGACCAAACTGGGATTCACAGTATCAACTCCCAAATGTTCTGCTTTTATAAAAGCCTCAAGTATTCTGTATTCTACAGTGGAGTTGGCCCTCAGAACTACAACCCACAATTTCAGTTTTTTAAAATTTTATTTAAAGTCTCCAAATAATATTTACTAAGTAATTGCTGATAGAAAGCAACATTTTAACCTATGCTTCCAAAAGAAAAGTATAAAAATAAATTGTTAAAGACTTGCATTGATTACCAATAAGATCATCCCTTTAATTATTATCCAGTATATTAATTAATTACAGAATTAACATGTAAACCATGTCACATTTCCTAATTTAGCCATTTAAAATGAAATGGACTTTATTTTTTAAACAGTGTGATAAATTCACACTTCTTGAACTTCTACAAGTTCTGCAAGGCTTTACCTTAAAACCACAAAAAAAAAAAAAACAGCAATCGAGTAAATAAGTTATAAGTCATTTTTTAAACCAAGGAAATCAATCTTCTCCTGGCATTTGTTTATAGTTTTAAGAGGAAAAAGAACCCTAGAACCCTTTTTCTTAGATCACCTATTAAACACAAAAAAAGCACATTTCCTAATTTCTTATTCTTGAAATCTAAAAAACATACCCAATTTGGAATAAAATAAAATTTGATCAAAATTGTACTTTATATTATTTTACATGTGGAATTGACTAAAATCAGTATTAACATAAAATAACATTCCAACACCCTGATACTTATTATATTTAACAAGTTTGAAATCTACCTATTGTGTATTTTAATACATTACCCTCTTGGAATACTGGAGCTACATATCAGTCTTAATAAGGGAACCAATGGTAGAACTAGCAAGCCAATACACCCATAATACGCTGGTCTATGTGGGAGTGGAAAGAGGAGTGACACTTCCAACGATACATCGAACAACTCACTATCTAATTTTTTGCTTTTTGTCCTCTAGGCTCTAGTATTCCAGAAGTTTTAAGACCCCAGGGAGGAGCAATTGATGTCCCACTGAATTGGAAGCTGAAACCATCAACTGGCTATCCCAGGCTCTCTATGCTACAAAGCAGAAAGCAAAATAAGGAGGTTAATGTATTGGCTGAGGTGATTAACCCTAACCAGGACTGAAAAACAGGACTAATGAGAGCCAAGGGGAGTGTGGAGGGATAGCACACAGGGACATCCTGCAGAGCTTTCTTTCACTATAACATCCAGTGAAAATACTAAGGGCTAGTTTACTTAAAGGTTTGAGAAGCAAGCCTGAGAATCAAGAGCTCAGATTCCTTAGAACTGAAGATTCGAGTCACCCCACCAAGCTAAGAACTCCACACGATCAAGTCTTTGTTGAAGAGATGGGGAACATGGAATGAGTAATGGGAAATCTTAAGCTACCGATAGCCTCGTGATGAGTTACAGAAACAGAACAGGTCCCCAGCTATATTTCCTTGCTTCCTACATCAGCTTCTTTCATTTTCCCTCTCTTTTTTTCCCCTTCTATTGTAAAATGGCAACACTAATAATAGTTAAAATTTATTGAAAACTAACTATATAGTCAGGCACTATTCTAATGCTTATTAACATATTTAATCCTTAGAAAAAGCCTACAAAGTTATTACCCCTACTTAACAGATGAGGAAACTCAGGCCCAAAGAGATTAAGTGGTTAAAATTAAGTTTCACAGCTAATAAATGGCAGATAATGATTTTGAATCTAGGTAGTCTAGCTCCAGAGTCCACACTCCTAACCACTTCTTTATAATATCTCATGTTATATTTACCATTTAATCTGCAGGTCACAGAATAATGAAAGAGGAATGTGAAAGAACAAGAGAAGAAATGGCCTTAATCTAGAGATCCAGGATTCATTGGGTAGTGACACTGTAATATCGTCTCTGAATGCAGTAACTAGACATTAGTTTGGCTCATTCTGGGAAGGTATATTTTAAAATTATACATCAAATAATTACATTTTTAAAATTACATATATGGCAAGAAGTGTATGTGTGTGTGTGCTATGTGCATGAGACAGAAGAGAACTGGGCGGTAGAGGGGTGAAATGTAATGGAAATCTATTGTCTATTGTTTTTATTTGTCTATCGTCCCTTCTATTATCTGCTCATAACAGCATGTTCTACACCTTTGTGACAATCAAACCTGCCCCATACTTTGTGGTTTTAAAGGAGTTTCCAAACATGGGATCCCCTATCCCAGGAACCACAGGTGTGGGTCTATAATGAAACTAGACCAATCAGATTCTTCCTACCAGGAATTATAATCTTGAGTAGAGTCACACATGAAAAATGGAAGGAAATTATGGAATTAAGTTATCTAATGGCAGTTCACTATTGAATGGTGCAGAAGTTCCTACTACTGAAATATCTGGTATTGTCTTAGCCTTGTCCTTCCTTAAGAACTGACTGTTCAATTCTTCCTTCAAGTCTATGGGCCACCCAAGTACATTTTCTACAAATATTCTATGGTAAACCTAGTATCTGTCTTAAAAATCTATTTTAGGCTTGCAACCAAAAAGCCCCAACGGATAGAATGGTTGCTATTATTAATACAGGAAGTCTAATGCAAAATTTAAGGCAACAATGACTACATCTGGGCCTCAACAGGGGAAACAAAGGTCTGCTAGGGTTATCAGAGTCATTACATATGAATGCAAAATTTATGTGAAAAAGGTAAAGATGCTATTAATGATTATGACAATATTGGAGTTACAGCCACTGTGTTTGAACATGAAGGGACCATCAAAGATATTCTGAGTGCACCTAAGGGAACTGGAAAAAGAAAAACAAACCAAGCCCAAAATCAGTAGAAGAAAGGAAATACTAAAAATCAGAGCAGAAATAAAAGAAATAGAGAATAAAAAAAAAATAGAAAAAAATCAATGAAACTAAGAGCTGGTTCTTTGAGAAGATAAAAAAAAACTGACAAACCATTAGCTAGACTCACAAAGGAAAAAGGAGAGAAGGCTCAAATAAATAAAATCAGAAATGAAAGAGGAGAAATACAATGGACACCTCAGAAATACAAAGAGAATACTACAAAAAGCTATACACCAACAAATTCTATAATCTAGAATAAATGGATAAATTCTTAGACTCACATAACCTTCCAAAATGAATCAAGAAGAAACAGAGAATTTGAATAGACCAATCACCAGTAAGGAGATTGAAACATTAATCAAAAACCTCCCACAAAATAAAAGTCCAGGACTAGATGGCTTCCCTGGTGAATTCTACCAAACATTCAAAGAAGAGTTAATACTTATCCTTCCCAAACTCTTCCAAAAAATTTAAGAAGGGGGGGTAGCTTCCTAACTCATTCTACAAAGCCAACATTACCCTGACATAGAAACCTTGTCTGCAAAACCAGACAAGGACAACACAAAAAAAGAAAACTACAGGCCAATATCACTGATGAACATTGATGCAAAAATCCTCAACAAAATATTAGCAAATCAAATACAACAATACAGTAAAAAGATCACACACCATGATCAAGTGGGATTTATTCCAGGGATGCAGGGATGGTTCAACATCCACAAATCAATCAACAGGATACACCACATTAACAAAATGAAGAATAAAAATCACATGATCATCTCAACAGGTGTAGAGAAAGCATTTGACAAGATACAGCATTTATTTATGATAAAAACTCTGAATAAAATGGGTATAGAAGGAAAGCACCTCAACATAATAAAGGCCATATATGACAAACCCACAGCTAATATCATACTCGATGGATAAAAACTGAAAGCTATCCCACTAAGAACAGGAACGAGACAAGGATGCCCACTTTTACCACTCTTATTTAACATAGTATTGGAAGTCCTAGGCAGAGCAATCAGGCAATAAAAAGAAATAAAAGGGATCCAAATTGGAAAGGAAGAAGTGAAACTGTCACTATTTGGAGATGACATGATTTTATATATAGAAAACCCTAATGAAGCAACCAAAAAACTTTTAGAAATAATAAATGAATATGGTAAAGTTGCAGGATATAAAATCAACACTAAAAAATCAGTTCCATTTCTATACACTAACAACAAAGTAGCAGAAAGAAAAATTAAAAATAAAATACCATTTACAATTGCAACAAGAAGAATAAAATACCTAGGAATAAATTTAACCAAAGAGGTGAAAGATCTGTACACTGAAAACTATAAAACGATGCTGATAGAAATTGAAGAAGACATAAAGAAATGGAAAGATATTCCGTGCTCTTGGATTAGAAGAATTAACATAGTTAAAATGTCCATGCTTCCTAAAGCAATCTACAGATTCAATGCAATCACTATCAAAGTGCCAACAACATTTTTCACAGAAATAGAACAAAGAATCCTAAAATTTATATGGAACAACAAAAGACCCTGAATAGCCAAAGGAATCCTGAGAAAAAGGAACAAAGCTGGAGGTATCACATTTTCTGGTTTCAAAATATACTACAATGCTATAGTAACCAAAACAGCATGGTACTGGCACAAAAACAGACACACAGATCAATGGAACAGAATAGAGAGCCCACAAATAAACCCACACATCTATGGACAGCTCATTTTCAGCAAGGGAGCCAAGAACATACAATGAGGAAAGGAAAGTCTCTTCAATAAATGGTGTTGGGAAAAGTGGACAACCACATGCAAAAGAATGAAAGTAGACCATTATCTTACACCATACACAAAAATTAACTCAAAATAAATTAAAGCCTTGACTGTAAGACCTTAAACCATGAAACTTCTAGAAGAAAACATAGGCAGTACACTCTTCGACATCAGTCTTAGCAGCATATTTTCAAGTACCACGTCTGAGCAGGCAACGGAAACAATAGAAAAAATAAGCAAATGAGACTACATCAAACTAAAAAACTCCTGCCCAGCAAAGGAAACCATTAATAAAACGAAAAGACAACCTAACAATTGGGAGAAGATATCTGCAAACCATATATCTCATAAGGGGTTAATCTCCAAAATAGATAAAGAACTCCTACATCTCAACAACAAAAAAACTAACAACCCAATTAAAAAATGGGCAAAAGATCTGAACAGACACTTCTCCAAAGAAGATATACAGATGGCCAACAGGCACATGAAAAGATGTTCAACATCACTAATTATCAGGGAAATGCAAATCAAAACTACAATGAGATATCACCTCACGCCCATCAGAATGGCTATAATTAACAACACCAGAAATAATAAGTGTTAGGATGTGGAGAGAAGGGAACTCTCATACACTGCTGGTGGGAGTGCAAACTGGTGCAGCCACTATGGAAAATCATATGGAGACTCCTCAAAAAATTAAGAATAGAACTACCATATGAGCCAGCTATTCCACTGCTGGGTATTTATCCAAAGCACAGGAAAACACGAATGTTTAAAGATACATGCACCCCTATGTTCATTGTAGCATTATTCACAACAGCCAAGGTTTGGAAGCAACCTAGGTGCCCATCAAGGGACGAATGGATAAAGAAGATGTGGTATATATACACAATGGAATACTACTCAGCCACAAAAAAAAAAAAAAAAGATGAAATCTGGCCATTTGTGACAACATGAATGGACTTTGAGGGTATTATGCCAAGCGAAATAAGTCAGAGGGAGAAAGTCAAACACCATATGATCTCACTCATAAATAGAAGATAAAAACAACAACAAACAATCACATAGAGACAGAGATTGGATTGGTGGTTACCAGAGGGGAATGGGGGAGGGAGGAAGGTGAAAAGGGTGATTAGGCACATGTGTATGCTGATGGATTGTAATTAATCTTTGGGTGGTAAACATGATGTAATCTATACAGAAATTGAAATACAGTGATGTACACCTGAATTTATATAATGTTATAAATCAATGTTACCACAATTAAAAAAAAAAAGATATTCTGGTCACAGACTCTTGAGACTATACTGACACAGGAGACAGATGAGACAATGGCAATAGCTATAGCTTTAGAGTATGGCACACAAATCAATTCCTATTGCCATCCCTCTTCTACATATCTTGACCATTTGCATAACTTTTATGGGCTATAATTCATTCAATAGTCCTATTCTCCCTCAAGAGTCTCAAAGACCATGAAGCATGTAACAATGTTTTATGTCTTATAGATTATATAGAATAATGAAGAACACCAACCAATCAACATCGAACACATTTATTTTCTCTTATTCTAATTACAAAATATAGATTGAAAGTAGAAAGAAGATGATATGAAGGGAAAATAAAATATGACAAACGACATGGTAGTCTATTAGAGGAAGAAAGCATGATTATTATTAACCCAATTATAATTACTATTATAAACTTACCTGTGCTTCTGAAACATTATAGTGTCCTGGACCTGGAACAGCTTTCTCAGTATTAGAGGCAACAGTAAAAGTACTTTCTCTGGCAGCTGAAGAAAGGAATGGGGCATAGCTACCTATAAAAGTAAAATTACATCATTGGCAGATAAGATAGGATTTCAATGATTTCAGAGAAAAAGCACTCAAAATATACAAAATCATTTAGTAACCTCAATGGCTGAAACTATATTATCAGAACGAATGGCTAGCCACAGAAGTTGTTGCATTTTTAAAATTCTGATGTAAGAATAGGAGTTTTATTAATATATATTAAATATGAGAACCCACAGAACTGGACTTACTAAACCACAGGAAAAAAATACCTAAAGAAAATTAAAAACAAAAGTATTTTTTCTTCTAAGCATATTTGGTTGGGATGAAAATGACAGTTATATTTAGCTGATAAAATATTTTCATCCTCAGAAGACCACTGTTTTATATTTTGAAATAGCATCTATTGTTTGTAGAGAATACCATATATAAATTTGTAGAGACAGCCTATATAGAAATAATTTAAAGTGAGTTTATAGCAAGTAATTAATAACGTCTCCTTACTTTGGTACATAGTCGGCACTCTAAATATTTCTTGATTGCTTGACCCCAAACAAAGGTTTACAAATCCAAGATACAAATTTCATTGGAACAAGCAATCATAAGATTAGACAAACTTAGTAGATAAACTTAGTAGACAGACAGATAGTGTGCTGACTGATAGAAAATTTCAAGAAATGTATCAAGAAAATGAGTACAGTTTAAGCAACATAGATATTGAAAAAGAGATGGGAGAGAATATAGCAGCTATATTCAACAGATAAGAGAATGAAAATGAGGACTCAAAACTTGTGAGAATCGTGTACACTAAAGGAAAATGTATGCTACTGTGAGAATTTATGGTGATAATTAGTATAGTTTAAAATCTTGCTAATTTGGACTAATAATAAAAGATACTCTTTGTAAAACTAGAAACAATGTGCTTCATTTAAGGCCCACCTACATTAAAATGCAACTGAAATTAAGAATTATTTATTTGTGTTAGATATTGCAGCAGAAAAGAGGTGAGTAAAATACAGACCTTACCCTTAAAAAAGCAACAATCTATTGAAGCATTCAAAGTACTAAAATAATTTTAAACAATGAAAAATATCTCAAGTGCAAAATGCCAGAAGGTCAAAAAGAGTGTAAATTCTCATCCACACTGAGGAGATTAGAAAAAGCTTCACAACTATGTCAAATCTGGGTGTTAATTCAGTGACTGATGGTTTGAATTGGCTGTCCCAAAGCCAAAAAAAAAAAAAAAAAGCACCTTTGAATAGTAACAAAGACTACAAGAACCGAAATCCTTAAAAGGAAGCCAAGGTTCATTTTGAAAAGGCAAGTGTTGTCCAGTAGAGCTGAGACCAAGACACCAGTGAAATGTTCCAAATTGGCGTAAGTAACCAAAGAACAAGATACAGATTTCATTCACAACACACACAAAGCACACACCCCAAGCTACAGATTACATAAAGTGAATAGTACAAACTACCAGAAAGTGTCCTTCCAAAAAGCAGGAAAATACGTCTTACAAACAGGAGAAAGGTCAACGAAAAGAAACAGATCTAGAAATAAGAAGATGGAATCAGCACACAAGAACATTATAGTATCTATTATAAATAGTCTCCACATGTTCAACAAGGTAGAACAAAGATGAACATAATGAGGAAGAAAAGGAAGATATGAAAAGACCCAAATCAAACTTCTGAAATGAAAAGTACACTGGATGGGATTAACAACAAATTTTATGTGGGTAAATAAAAGACATTTTTTTCTCAACTCTTAATCCCTTTAAAAATAATTAACTGTTTAAAGCAAAAATAATTTCAATTTATTGTGGCATTATAGCATACGTAGAAGTAAAATACATGGCCACAATAGCGCAAAGGATGAGATGGGGGAAATGGAAGCACACTGTCATAAGGCTCATATACTGTACGTGAAGTGGTATAATACTATTTGAAGATAGACTGTGATAAGTTAAAGATATATGTTATCAACCCTAGAGCAATCACTAAAAAATAAAACAAAGATGTGTATCTAGTGAACCAATAGTGGAGATAAAATAGAACCATTTAAAAAAAAAAGAAACAACGCACTCCATGAAAGTAGGGAAAAAAGAAAAGAGAAACAAAGAACAGATGAGGTAAATAGAAAACAGCAAGAGAGTAAATTTAAACATAACAATATTGATGATTAAATTAAATGGAAAAGTTCTAAACACCTCCAATTAAAAAGCAGAGATTGTTAGATTGGATTAAAAAGCAAGACCCCACTTTATGCTATCTATAGGAAATCCTCTTAAAACATAGAGACACAGAGGTTAAAAATAAAAGGATGAAAAAAGATATACCACGCATCCATGAATCAAAGAAAGCTGGAGTGACTATATTAAAATCAGACAATGCAGATTTTAGAACAAGGAATACCAGGGATGAGAGAGACATTTCACTTGATAAACGCGTCATTTCACCAAGAGGATTTAATAATCCATAAAGAAAAGCAAGGAAGCAATTGCCATAAAAATCAAAATAGTGCTTATCTGTAGAGGAGAGGGAAAGTGTTATAACTGAAAAGGAAAATTTGGCAATGTTATATTTCTTGATTTGAGTATTCATTTTTTAAGCCATACATTTATATTTTATGCAATTTTCTGCAAAAGTTTTCATTTCACAATTAAAGGGTTTTTTTAATTTAGGTTCATACAGACATGAAAGTAATGTGACATAGGAAAACCAAGAAAGCTCAGCTCAGGCTAGTTCCCAGGCAGCTGTCATCAGAACACGGCAGAGATTCCAACTGAATCTACCTAAACAAATGTAAAATTCATTGCAAAATACTGAAATTCACATGAAAATGGAAAAAACAAATACACAATAGCACCATGTATGCAAGAAAGCCAGTACTCATAAAATATTCATTGAAGTTTTCCAAAATTAATTATATAAAAATTTTCAGCAATAGGCTAAAGGTTTATATGAAATATTGAGCTCAAGTAAAACCTTGAGAAAATTAAAATGTTTCTACTGATAAGCTCCACGAGAGAAGGGATTTTTCTGTTTTATTCATAACTGTATATCTAATGTTTACAGCTAGGGTGACAAACAGTCCTAGTTTGCCCAAGACAAGGACTTTTAGTGCTAAAACCAGTACATTCCCAAATAAACCAGGATGGTTGGTCACCCTAGCATAGTGAAACTGGCAAACAGCCATTGATGATTAAGCAGCTAGTAACTCTGGGGGATTGGAATTTGCAAACTCAAAATATATCTCTGCCTGAATGACATTTTGGCCCCCACCCCCACTAACTAACCAAAGGAGTTTGGGATGGGAGGCCTGCCCCCAGAACAAGCCATCACCATAGACATCTCCGGTGTCTGGGTGGGTCCACGCTAAGCTCATTCTTAGTTCTGGTTACCCTTTACGAGAGATATTTACATTTGTAAAGAAAATCTCCATCTGTAAAGGTATCTTCTTCCCTGTACCAGGAAGAAGGTGGGGATGGCCTTACCTAGAAACTTATCAGAACAGAAGATGAGGACTTAAATCTGCATGATAAACTTACCCATTGTTAACTGTGCTGTTTAGGTAATATGCTATCTGACTCCCACTAGGTTCCTACAGGTAACATACCCCTGGAGTCGGGGTCACCATGGTAATGGATGGTGACTACTTTTTCAGGAGCTATTTTTACAGGAACTGAACCCCTTGTCCACTTCAGGCCGGATTGAGACCACCAACCCATCAACTGGGCCCTTTTGATGGCAAGAGGTTGGAACTCCACCCTCAGGGCATGCTAATGCTGCCATTCTGTGAGCATGTGTCCTACGAAGAGGCATGAAGGCTGACTACCTTGCGCAGATCAATTACCTCATCTCTCCTCACCTCCAATCACTTCAGACCACCTTGCCCCTTTTCCCATAAATACCCCTGAGTCCCTATTTTCGGGGAGGCAGATTTGAGACTTGTTCTCCCGTTTTCCTCACTAGGCAGCCTTGTGATTAAACCCTCTCTCTCTGCAATCTTGTCGTCTCGGTGATTGGCTTTCTGGGCAGCGGGCAAAAACGGACCTGATATGGTAACAATAGTGCCCTGCATATTAAACAATAAATATAGAATTAATAGGTGATATTCTAAATAACATCATTAGCCATTCCGTCAACAATAGTAAATGCTTTTTTATGTGTCAGAGAGAGGCAGCGAGGGCACAATAATGAATAAGCTAAAACCCTGGCCTCAAATAGTGAGGAAGCCAGACAAATAAACAAATAATTACATTACAAACAGTGCTGCCGATAATTAAGGTATAAAATATAGGGGAAGAGAGTTCTGGGAAATTAGGGTTGGTGGCGTATAAGATAAAAAGTTTGATTTAGGCCGTATGAATATATTGACATATGAAGTGCAACTACAAGCGATAAATCAAACTGTCAGATAGAAAGAAGAAATTAAGAATATAGGAGCGGAAAAGATTTGAGAAGAAAGAAGTAAGTTCAGTTTGAGATATACTGAGTTTGAGGAGTCAAAAGCAGAAGATAAACCACACTGGCATTAAGCAACAAAAGTCAGTCCATCCTGAGAGAAGGTGGGCAGCATGCAATTCAAGGACAAGTTCTATAGCCACAACTACAGCCACAAAACAAAGAGGGCATTCTTCACATAAAAGCAATTAACTAGATCTTTGAAACATGTACTCATCTTCAGGAACATCAAAATATAGAGCAATCACATGCATATTGTTTATTTAAACTTAAAGATAGATTGCATTCTCTGAGGTAGTCTCCCTAAATTCTGATTGGCTAATGAGACAGAATCATTATTGTTGGCAGAAGCACATGGGCGTGAGCACAAGACCACGGACGGCTCATCTTCTGTGGCAGATAACGCTAACCAGAAGAAGATAATCTGGGGGTGATAAAGCTTTCTCTCCACTCAAAGAAGAAATCTGCAAAAGAAGATGTTTGGGAGCTGGTGTCACCCAGCTTAGATAACTAATATAAAACCAATATAGATAACTAATATACAGCTAATGTGGAGTGCCATTTACTATGTAAATCAAGCTCAAAAAGCAATGAAATACTCCTTTGCACAATAACGCCAAGAGAAGTCATATTATTAAAAGGACCATGTTTTTCTCATATTTTACTAGGTTGGCTGTCTCTGGGGAAATTTTGCTTTGATGAGTTAAATTTGCCTGCTCCTCAGATAATTGTGAGAAAATCAGGACCAGCTCTCACTAATCTAGAATTGGAATATCCATTATCTCGCCCACTCATGAAATCAAAGCAGCTCAATCCTGCCCCTTTCAGACTGCACATCTTGGGTAGAAAAGAATCTCCTTGATCAAACGGCCAAAAGCAGAGGCAATGTAGTTTGCAAATCAGGGTGGAAAGAATTTCCTGAGGAATATGTGGAAACTATACAGTGGAGGATTGACCAAGTAGGCTACAGTAAGAGGAGAGTAGTAATTAGGAGACAGAAAAGTTGGGAATGATGAGCATCTACATCCTTCTTTTGAAGATCTAGGACTCTAAGGTCCTCTCCTCTTGTGTAGTTCAAGGTAACAGGTAAGCAATATAAAGTCCTAATATCTGCTCTTCCTATATCATACTCTGTAAAATCTACCTGTCCCTTAATTGAAATAACTGTGTATACCTCTGCATAGTCCAGTGTGTTACTGGTCTTAAAAAGGGGTAAGGGAGAATGTACCTAGGAAAGAGATAGTAGCTACTTTTAAATTATCTTGCCAGGGAATCCGATACAGAAATGACTACAGAGAAACCTGTACCTTCTATCTATCATCAGGATGTCATTGCTGAGTAGTGCTAAAACAGGGATCTATAGGATGCAGCTGCCCAAAGTTCCCAAGCATGGAATTTCCTAGTTTCCTCTGTAGGTAAACAAGGCACAATCCTATAAAGCAATAAAAGAAGGGCCTTGCAACACCCTACTTACTGCTCTCTAAGCAGAGTTCACACAAGTGATGTTATGAGAGTTTTTCATTTTGCTATGTGTAGCTCATTAGATTTTTTTAACTTTATTTCATGAATTACTCTGTTATTTTTTAAAAATTAAGCACTTATGTGTTATGGTATTGAGCTTAAAACCGAGAATCACAGAGTAAAGATCAAGGTTATTGCTCTCAAGAAGCTCACATTTTAGGGCAGCAGCCAGATAAATTAACAGATAATTACAATATAGTATATGAAAGAGTCATTAAGTAGTCAAAGAAGAAAAATTTGAAAAAGAATGGAGTCATAGAACAACTTCACTTTACCTAAGTCTCAAAGAATAAGTAGGAATTAGCCAGGTGAGAAAGGAAGAGAGAGCACACTGAGCAAAACTATCAGTAGGTACAAAGGCCTGGAGGTGCGTGAGCATGAACTTATAGAAAACGCAAAGCTGGAATTGCTGATATGTAGGTTACCTGTTGATGGAGGTGTGGTTGCCTAAAAAGATCAGGTAAAGTGGAAGGACCAGGTCAGGGATCAGATCATGAAGAATCTTATGCACCACGGTAAGGAGTTCAGATTTTACCTTTAGTGTTAAAAGGAGTTTTTTTTTTAAATATAACATAATTATATCTTAGAAAGATCAATTGGATTGGAGACTGAAATTGGATTGGAGACTGAAATAGAGGGAAACCAGTAATATTTTATTGGTTTATTTTAGAATAGAAATAATGAGGCCTGAACTAAGTGAAGGGCAGTTAAATGAAGAAAAGGGACCAATTTGAGAGATACTGAAAAGATAGTATCAATACGTCTTAATGATCAATGGGAGTGGGTCAGTCAGAGAAGAAAGAGTCTAGAATAATTCCAAAGCTTAACGTTTATAATTGACTGATAGGGAATTTTTTCAAAGGGGCCAGTAATGGTGGGGAAAATGATGAGTTCAGACGCTTGGAATTTCAGATGCCAGAGATCACCTAGACAGAGATTTGCAAAAAAGTAACCAGCGATGCTGAAAGCCTTAAGATCAGAAGAAAGCTAATCTTAGAGACATAAATCACCTATATGCCTAAAGACTTTCTTCTGGGAGTCATCAGACTCAGAATACGGATAGTAGTTGAAGCTATGGATTTGAATGAGAAAGTACACATGAGAAATGCCACAGCAAAGGATGGAAAGTGCAATATATAAAAATTTAAAGGGTGTTTACAAAAATAAAAACCTTTAAAGAAGACTATGAAGGATTGGTTGCAGAGGGAAAAAATGACACCCTGATTCATCATTTAACAAATAAACATTTGTTTATTTGTTATTAGGTTCTAACCATGTATCAGGCACTGTGCCAAGCCAATAGTTGGTGGGGCAGGGGTAGGGGGAAATAGGAAAAAATGCTGATGTTACAGGGGAAGAAATATTTCTAAAAAGACAGTGGACAGTTGTGTCAATATAAAATAAGGATTGAAAAGTATCACAAGTGTAAGCATTTTGGATGGTTGCTGTGGCTAGTAAATTGTTAGGGAGTTAATGGTTTTAACAACTCAACTGCATTAAATAAAGAGACATAATAAGCTCCAAGAACACTGATATCAATATCAGACGCTGAAAAGCAGTAAAATTCAACATTAAAACGATGACAAGTGACGAATCTGTACTCCACCCAAAGAATTAGGTATTAGGTATTAGGTTTTAGGTTTAACAGGTATTAGGTTTAATTAGGTATTAGGTTTAATACCCTAATCTGATCAGTCATATCAAGAGTGATGGATCCTGGCCTTTGTTTAAAAATAAACAGTGTAGGAATAGGGAAAATGCAAGTTAACAAGGGAAAAACTATAATTTGGATGGTATTAAGCTCCACAAAATCATCAGATTAGCAAAAGCAGACAGCAAACTGGAAGTATTTATTAAAAGTTTCCCTTAAGTCACTACCTGCAAACAAATGAGGAGAGCAGATGATTATTTAAATTACCCATCCCCACTCCATCTCTCAAGAGTATAGCTTTTCTTTACAGAAAGCGACATAAAAGGTCTCATTCAGCACGTTCAGAGAAATGAGTATGGTCAGATAGGAATCATCTATCTGAAAAAATACACGGGACTATCTTAAAATGATATGGCAAAATAGAAATATAAAAGCTTTATTTTAGTAAACAAATGTTTCTCTGGTTAATGGTAGAAATAGGCGTATGAGGCAGACAGGCTTACAAAGAAAAGAGACAGTAGGGGGTAAGAAGTATACAAGATTTGGAGCCAGGAAATCAAAATCCTAGATCTAATCTGTTCAATTGAAAGTACGATGTAGACGATCCTTGTAGAATCAACGATCAATGTAGAATCAATCCAGTTCTAGACATACGTTCACTGACCTTGGCAAATGGGACAAACGGTTTTACCAGTTATCACCTGTAAAATAAGGAGAGTCTTTTCCACGCCTACTTCGTGTTTTGTTGTATGTATGAAGTGGTACTATTACGTTTAACCCGCAGGCACACACAAGCGGGCAGGCTGTGAGTGAGGTGCCTGCCACAGAAGGCTCCTCTCCCTGCGTCTTACCTGCGGCCTGCTGCTTCACGAAAGGTACCTGGTAGGATCCAGGCCCCACATGATCCTCAGTGCTGCCACCTTCAGCCAGTCTGAGCAAGCGAGGAGCCCGATCATACATAATGGGGGGGGGGGGGGAGCGGCTGAAAAGGGATAAAAACAGGCGGCTAGAGCAGGTGTGGAGCAAAAGGAAGCAGACAACAGTCTGAGAAGGCGCGGGCAGACCTTCCGTAAGTGCAGGAGCTAGCATACGGGCTACCTCCCCACCTGCTCGTTGCTGTCAGATTTCCCTCAGGTCGATTTCTAGCCCCTTGGTAAAGTGGAAGGGAGCGCGACCAGAGACATGACATCCCACACAATCATCTGTTCAACGAGCCGAGAGCTGACGCGTCCCTCCCAATGACATCAAGGAATATGCACCCGCCCCTCTGCTTCCGGCCCTGACTCCGCCCATTTCCCTCCGCCCCAGAAGTCTCTGGGAGAGAGGTTGACTGCTCTTCCCGGGCCGAGCTCTCAGAGCATGCGCACTGGGCCGCGAGACTTCCCCGCTCGCTCCGCCCCGCGCTCCCGCGTCCTGAAGGAGGGGGCGGAGCCGAGCCTTGCAGCTGCTCTACTGCGCGAACGGCTGTTAGGTCCCGGAGGCGGCAGAAAAGCTCCAGAAAACACGTTAGAACGGGTCAGGGCTAACTTGACTGTGATTCTTGTCCCCTGTAAATCAGTTAGGGCTGCTGGCAAGAGACTAGCAAAAACTGTGCAAGAAAAGCAAAGCTTTATCGCCAAGCAGAGCCTGGGTTCCGCGATCTCACCCCCAACTCCTACTACGACTATGCTCGCCCTCACAGAGGGAGAGCACCTCTGACTTGATCCTGTACATAAGCCAGGCTGTGCGAAGAGAAAGCCAGCATGTACTGGTGACGAGAAACAGGGAACGGGGTGAAGGAGACCAAAAGCTCACCAACCCCAGCAATGCAAGTGCAGGTGACCGAAAGCCGCCTCTGTTGTCAGGTGCCAGGCAACAGCAGCCTTGACTCATCACTGTTCACAGAGCCAGGCGAAGGCCGTGAGAAAGCCCAGTCCACCCTCTAAACCAATGGGTCTCTTAACGTTAGGCGAAAGGAATCTGCAAAAGGCTTCTGCAAAGGTCTTAAGGAGTCTGTGTGGAGAATCCACCTCAGAATTGTCTCAGGCTGTATTTTCAGCGGGATCCTATCCAGATTCTAATCATTCTTAGAGACGTAAACAAATCCTGTTTTGATCATGCCTAACCCCCAAATCAGCTACAGTACTTTAATTTGTTCCTACTATAAATTTTTAGAGTATTTATAACTCTGTAGAACACAATTTGATACTCAATTCTGTGGGTCATTTATTGTGGCTTAATTGTTACATGTATGTTAGAATGCTCTCTGTACAAGGCTGTATGCTTCTCAAGAATGTATCTGTAATACCTTATATTTTCCTACTCAATGGCTAGGTGAATAATTATTTATTCACTTAAAAACACTGATTGGCATAGAGTATAGATTCAGTACCCTGCTAGGTTATGGCGATATAAAGATATAAGAAAGCCCCTATCCTCAGGCATTCTATATCTGATGGAGAAAGACATGTATAATCCATAACAAGAGGTGACGAGAGATGTATAAAATGATAAAAAAAACAAATATTGCAGTACTTTGGAAACCTCGTCTTCCTACTAAGAAACTGGACACTGATCAGTGATCCTTTCTCACTAACTGCAATTCTCCTTGCATTCTTGCAGTCACCCTCATAGTTCTCTCAAAATTATTTAAACCTTATTTTCCCAAGCTGCTGCAGTTACCCATTGAGATCTGGAATACATTTATTATTAGACTTTGTGATATAGTGTGAAGAAAAGAGTCAGAGAGGTAAAAGGAGAAAAATCTATATGCTTTGGAGGATGGTCCAGTGGTGCTTGTGAATTAACCTATGGTTGGATATTCCTTAAGCACATCATTTGCCCATGGCCCAAACAAGAATGTAAACCCAGAAACAAATTCAGGTCTAGGCCATCTTTGCTGTAGGCATTGCTGCAGACTCTCACATCCTCCTCCTGGCTCTTCTTGTCTGCAACAGCCTCGCTTACTCTTTCCTTGGATAGATTTGCCTTTGAGATTGGGAATGGAAGTGGTAAAGCACTTATCTGCTGTCTGTCTGATTTGATTTTTGGCCAGTAAGCCTAACCTAACTTAGACAAAAGGAGTTCTTCAGAGGGTCTGTCCTAGCTCATTTATAGATCTCTAAAGGAGAGTTTGTGACCTTAAGACCCTTGTGCCAGCTAGGAATGCAGTGTTTATCTTGCCTGCCTCCTCAGTGCTGTTCTTTCCTCAGAGACCTCATGGAGAGGCATAGCTGATCAACGGCAGGACTCTAGTGTTTCTGGGACTTGTGGCCAGATCCTGTCTAATATCACACCACTGAGGTACAGCCTCTACACTCTTCGTGACTTTGTAATGCTTGGTCTCTCAGAATTCTGCATTCTTAACAAAAAAGTCTTCCTTTAACAAATTTTTAGTGTGAAAATCCTCCCCCTATTCCCTCGATCACTGCAGCTGTTCTCTCCTCCTGTCCCAGCTGTTACTTCCTTCTTGTGGTTCAGTAACCAGAGTGGTACACAGTATTTCAGAATTGTAAAGTATTTTTAAATGATAATGGTAAATCTTTTTCATTATTTCTCATTGTGGTAAATATTTCTTGAATAGTTTAGAATGAGCATGCTGCTAAAAAATAAAAAATATATTAATGCAGAATTATAAGTACATATGAACAGAAAATAAAGAATTTGATTCAGCGTTCCTCAATTCCTGTAAAATAGTTTTAATGCTGAAGTTTAATACTAGTTTTAATGTGATTACACTATATGACCATTTCCATGGTATTAGTAAGGAGAGATGGAACCTATGATGTTTGAACTAAGATTTATTTGACTTCAAAATTTGGATTCTTCCCATGTCTCCATGTTGGCTCCCACTAGAATAAACTTTAAAATGGAGCTTGAGTAAGTCAAATTAATTCTTTATTGAATATGTTAGCTGCAATGAAGAGTTCTATAGTCACCAATTTTTCTTTATAACACTTTGAGGATTAAGTAGATAACAGATGACATCTAGAGTATCACATGGGGGGGTGGGAATCCTGCCTTAAATAGCATTATATACCCTATTAATATTATAAAACTGCATTGATTTTGAAACTAATTTCTTCAACCTATTATGACCTACTGGTTTTCCATTGTTGTGCTTTTTGTAAAAACAAAAATAAAGTAATGGTAATAAATCATTTGGCATGTATCAAATCAACCAAATATATCTTATCAATGTTATTAAAGGTCACATTGTAAAGTGATATGCCTTCAAGTTAAAATGGCAAAATGTTATGTTTATATAGTGATTTAAAGCTTACAAAATTATTTTACATTCAGTATTTTGTTTAATATAAATTTGTATTTCTCTAAACTACAGAATTAATATGACTGAAATGAAATTTCATGGAATGTGGTTTAAAAATTGTACCATATTATCGGGAACCACCTGATTTTTTTTCACTTACATTTATTGAGCACCTACTGTGTGCAAGCACCATGTGAAGCACTTTACATGAATACTTTAAATCATTTCTCACATAACCCATGAGGTAGGTTCTATTTGATATCTCTATTAACATGCTGAGGCTTAGAGCTATTAAATTTCTTGTCAATGTCACATAGTTAATGTATGATGAAGCTGGATTTAAAGCGAGTTAGTTTGACTCTAAAACCTGTTTTCATAGCCATTGTAAGAGACAAGCCCTGTGCTCTACTCCCACATCCAATAATTTTTTTCTCACTTCTTGTTTGAGGTTGGGTGCATGTTTATATATTCATAAGTCTAGAGGTAGTCTTTCAGGGGTGGAGTGGTGGCTCCTTGATGGCAGGGAACCAGTATGCTCTATCACGCTGCTCCATATCTTGATGTGTGGCTTCCATTCTTTAGATCACCTCATGGTCCAAAAATTATCTGCTGGAGTTCCAGCCATTATGGACAGCAGGAAGGAAAAGTAAAAGCATGCCCTTCTCCTTTTCAAGGAGATTATCCAGAAGTAACACACAAAATATATGCTTACATTTAATTGTCCCAAACTATGTCAATAAACGCATCCAGCTATAAAGAAGGCTGGGAAATATAGTTCATTTATGGGTGCCGGGCTCTATTACCAAAGAGAAGGAAGTCAGTGTAAAGAAAAGCACCTCTCGCTTTCTTCCACAGTCACCCTTTCGGGAAACCTTCCCTTCCCTTGGTGTCCAAGGTACCCTACTCTCCAGGTTCTCACTATATTTTCTCTGGATAGCACCTACTTTCTCCTCGAATCTTTGTTTCTTTCTGATGTTTCTTTCTTCTCCCTTCCTCTCCTCTCTTTCTCCCATAGTAATTTCATCCATTCTCATAAATCATATGTCCTCTTTGAGATTCTTGTATTTCCAAGTGTCTGCTTAACACCTAAATATAAGTAAGTGATCCACCAACACTTCAAATTAAATATTCCCAAGCGAGAACTCTCATACACTACTGGTGGGAGTGCAAACTGGTGCAGCCACTATGGAAAACAGTATGGAGATTCCTCAAAAAAGCAAGGATAAAACTACCATATGATCCAGCTATTCCACTGTTGGGTATTTATCCAAAGAACTTGAAAACACCAATTTGCAAAGGTACATGCACCCCTGTGTTCATTGCAGCGTTATTCACAATAGCCAAGACTTGGAAGCAACCTAAGTGCCCATCAAGGGACGAATGGATAAAGAAGATGTGGTATATATACACAATGGAATACTACTCAGCCATAAGAAACGATGAAATCCAGCCATTTGTGACAACGTGGATGGACATTGAGGGTATAATGCAAAGTGAAATAAGTCAAAGGGAGAAGGTCAAATACCGTATGATTTCCTTCATTAAGTACTAGATAATAACAACAATAAACAAACACATAGGGACAGAGATTGGATTGGTGGTTACCAGAGGGGAAGGGGGGAGGGAGGAGGGTGAAAGGGATAATTCGGAACATGTGTGTGGTGATGGGTTGTAATTAGTATTTTGGTGGTGAACATGATGTAATCTATGCAGAAATAGAAGTACAATGATGTACACCTGAAATTTTTACAATGTTATAAACCAATGTTACTGCAATAAACAAAAAATTAAAAATAAATAAATAAATAAATAAAAAATAAATAAATATTCCCAAGCGCTAATTCATTTTTCCTCTGGAAAGTCCGACCGTCCTCCTGATGTCCTGTTTCTGTTCAGAAGAGCAACAACTTCCCATACATAAGGCTTGAAACCTGTTAGACTACTTCTCTCTTTGCTCCCACATCCAAACAGTTGCCAAGGTCTCTTGTTTCTACCTCTGTGATCTTTCTGAAATCCGCTCCCTCACTCTATTCTTACTGTCGTTTTGTTGATACTTTCAACCCTGCTGATTTGGTCTATTCTAATATCACAACTGGAATTCCTTTTCCAATCTCTCTGTTATAATTTATCCCACACAGTGCAGTTAGTTTAATCTTCCTAAGTATGACTTTGAGAATGTCACTCTCCTGCTCAGAAATCTCCTATTGCTTACTGAATAAGTTTGGCGTTGCATGTTTCAGAGAGCCAATCTACCTTTCAATTCCTGTATCCTCCACTACTCCCCATTCACATAAGTTACATGTTGGTCAAACAAACCTTACCCCTTCCATCTATATTCTTGTGTTCAAGACTTAATTTCTGCCTGGGAATTCCCTCCCTCCACTTCTTATCTATGAATGCTAAACTCTAGAGAGCATAACTTTTTAATTCCTTACCACATTTACCGCAGCACATTTCAAAGAGTACATTTTTAATGTCTGGTGAATTAATGTTTAAAATGATAGCAAAATATAAAATGAAACACCAGCCATACAATACTGCTTTTGATACCAGTTTAGTACTTTAAATTTGATGGGCAATAACCAATTCTTTAAAATAGCATAGAACAACAAAGGAGTAGTAACTACTCCTTCAGAAAAAGAATGAACCACACTTACAGTAATTCATCTCCTAAAGATTTTTGCAATCATCCACATTTGCTGATAGTTTCTGTTAGCTTTTTAAAAGGTATCGTTCTGTCAGATAGAAGGAGACAAAGAGACCAACAGGAAAATTTTGGGAATTAAGGGAGGCAACTTTTTAGAGGTAGTATCAAGACTCACAGAGTTTTCTACTTGTTAGAGTATATTAAGTATAACTATGCTAGTAAGCACATTGATACTAGTTAAGTACCAATTATTAATATGAAGATATACAAGATCATATGTCTAAATAAAAACTGGATCAACATAATTAGAAGACAAGCCACAGACTGAGAGAAAATATTTGCAAAAGACAAATCTGATAAGGACTGTTATCCAAAATAAACAACGAACTCTTAGAACTCAACAACAAGAAAACAAACAACCCAATTTAAAAATGGGCAAAAGACCTGAACACCTTACCAAAGCAAATAAACAGATATCAAATAAGCATATAAAAACATGCTCCATATCATGTGTTATCAGGGAAATGCAAATTCAAACAACAATGAGATACCACTTATATTATTCAGGGTTCTCCAGAAAAACTGAACCAGTAGGATATAGCAATACATATAAGAGGAGACTTATTATAGGAGTTGGCACACGTGCTTATGGAGGCTGAGAAGTCCCACAATTTGCCATCTGCAAGCTGGAGAACCAGGAAAGCTGGTGTATAATTCAGTTCGAGTCCAAAGGCCTGAGAACCAGGGACATCAATGTTATACCTCCCAGTCCAAGGTCAAAGGCCAGAGAATTGGGCCACTGGTGTAAGTCCCAGAGTCCAAAGGCCCAAGGACCAGGAGCTCTGATGTCCAAGGGCAGGAGAAGATGGACATCCCAGCTCAAAAAGACAGAGAGATTTTACCCTTCCTTTGCTTTTTTGGTCCAATCAGGCCCTCAGTGGCTTGGATGATGACTGCCCACATTGGTGAGGGTAGATCTGTACTCAGTCTACTGAACCAAATGCTAAGCTCTTCTAGAAACACACCTACAGACACATCCAGAAATAATGTTTTATCAGCTTTCTAGGCATCCCTTAGGCCCGTCAAGTTGACACATAAAATTAACCATTACAGAGTGATGTCAGCATCATGGTGGAGTGAGCTTCCCCTGTTGAACTCTCCCCCTCTAAGACACAACAAAAAGGACATTCATATTCCAAAAGAAGCTATTCACACAACACAGGTGCCACCTGAGGCACCGAGGCAGATGTACACCCAATGACTGAGGTGCTAGAATCCCCAGAGTAAGTCGAAGGAGGTAAGAGGAGCTCTTTTCCTTCCCCAAGGACTCTGACCCAGAGACTGAGACCACACAGCTCTTTGGGGGTGGGGGCGGTTTGCCACGTGAGAACAGGCACTCTCCAAGACCCCTCACAAGTGGTGGGGATCCCCCTACGGAGGGAGCAGAACTGTTGTGAGAGTACTTTCAACAAGCTAGCCCCTCAGGAGAGCAGAGAGCAACAGCGAGGCAAGAAACCTCTGAGATCGGGGAGGCGAAAGTAAGCGCCCATCCCCCACCTGGCCCACTGAAGCAGTGCTTCAGCTCAGCCCCATCCCCAAAGGTAGCAACCCCCAGGTGCCCGGGCACGACCAGCAGCAGGGCGAGCCTGCGCCCCGGCACCAGAGACAGCGGCAGCTCAGGCCCCACCACGCCACAGCCCCAGCCTCTCCAACTGGACCAAACCACGGCTCCAGTGGCCCTGCCTCCACTGTGCTATGGTCCCAGCTCCTTTGGCTCAACTGTGCCCTGGCCCCAGCTCCTTCAGCTTGACCACGCCCTCCCGAGCCTGGCTCCAGCTGCTTTGGCGTGGCCTGCGGTCAGGCTCCAGCTGACTTGGCACCAGCAACTTTGGCCAACCGCACTCCAGTTCCAGCTTGTTTGGCCCAGCAGCACTCCAGCTCCAGCTTCTTTGGCCCAGTGGTGCTCCAGCTCCTCCTTCTTTGGCCCAGCGGCGCTCCAGCTCCTCCTTCTTCGGCCCACTGCACTCCAGTACCAACTTCTTTGGCCCAGCGGTGCTCTAGCTCCTGCTTCTTCGGCCCAGTGGCACTTCAGCTGCTTCAACCCATCCGCATCCGAGCCCTAGCTGCTCCGGCCTAGCTGTGCTCCATTCCCACCTGGTGCCATGCTCCAGTCCCAGCTGTTCCCACACTTCACCACCAGCAGCTTCCACTCAGCTGTACCTCAGGTCAGCCAGGGGCCAACGAGAGTGCCCGCAGATTGAGGCAGGCCAGAATACAAAGCCCTTGAACCCCACCCAGTGGCAGCAAGAGGAAACTGCGACCATATGCTTTCACTATGAGGAAAAGTAAGCCAACACCGACAGGCACCATGCAAAAATATATTAAATCTCCAGACCAAAAGGAAAATGAAAGCACCCAGAAGTCAACCCAGAAAACACGGGAATGTATAACCTCAATGACAGAGAATTCAAAATAGCCATCATAAAAAAGCTTAATGAAATACGAGAAAACACAGACAGACAATTCAATGAAATCAAGAGTTTCTTCACAAAAGACATGGAAACTATAAAAAAAAATCAGAAATCTTAAAGATGAAAAACACAATAGAAGAGATAAAGACAAATCTGGAAGCCTTAAGCATCAGAGCTGACAATATGGAGGAAAGAATTAGCAATATTGAGGACAGCGATGCAGAAATGCTCCAGATGGAGGAGGAAAGAGAACTAAGACTAAAAAGAAATGAAGAAACTCTCTGAGAAATATCCGACTCAAGTAGGAAATCCAACATAAGCATTATAGGTATTCCAGCGGGAAAGAGAAGGAAAAAGGAGCAGAGAACTTGTTCAAAGAAATAATATCTGAGAACTGCCCAAACCTGGGGAAGGAGCTGGAAATACCAGTGAATGAAATAAATAGATCTCCTAAATATATCAACATGAAAGGACCCTCTCCAAGGCATATAGTAGGAAAGCTGGCAAAAGTCAACGACAAAGAAAAAATATTAAAGACAGCTAGACAAAAAAAAAAATATGCAAAGGATTTCTGGGGGCCGGCCCCGTGGCTTAGCGGTTAAGTGCGCGCACTCTGCTACTGGCAGCCTGGGTTCGGATCCTGGGCTCGCACCAATGCACCGCTTCTCTGGCCATGCTGAGGCCGTGTCCCACATACAGCAACTAGAGGGATGTGCAACTATGGCATACAACTATCTACTGGGGCTTTGGGGAGAAAAAGGGGAAAAAAAAGCAGGAGGATTGGCAATAGATGTTGGCTCAGGGCCAGTCTTCCTCAGCAGAAAGAGGAGGATTAGCATGGATGTTAGCTCAGGACTGATCTTCCTCACAAAAAAAAAGAAGAAGAAGATTGAAATCATAACAAGCATCTTTTCTAACTGTAATGCCATGCAGCTAGAAATCAACTACTAGAAAAAAACCAGGAAAGTGACAAAGCTGTGGAGACTCAACAACATGCTTCTAAACGACCAATGGATCATTGATGAAATTACTGGAGAAATCAAATCATATATGGAGATCAATAAAATGAAAATACACCATACCAACTAATATGGGATGCAGCAAAACGGTCCTGAGAGGGGAACTCATAGCAATACAGGCCCACCTTAACAAACAAGAAAAAGCCCAAATAAGCAATCTCAAACTATGCCTAACAGAATTAGAAAAAGAAGAATAAACAAAGTCTAAAGTCAGCAGAGGGAGAGAAATAATAAAAACTAGAGCAGAAATAAATGAAATTGAAATCAAAAAACTAGTAGAAAAGATCAATGAAACAAAGAACTGATTCTTTGAGAAGATAAACAAAATTGACAAACCCCTAGCCAGACTCACCAAGAAAAAAAGACAGAAGGCTCAAATAAATAAAATTAGAAATGAAAAAGGAGAAATTACAACAGATACCACAGAAATACAAAAGATCATAAGAGAATACTATGAAAAACTATATGCAAACAAATTGGATAATCTAGAAGAAGTGGATAAATTCTTAGACTCATACAATCTCCCAAAACTGAATCAAGAGGAAACAGAGAACCTGAATAGACCAATCACAGTAAAGAGATTGAAACAGTAATCAAAAACCCCAGAACCAGGTGGCTTCTCTGGAGAATTTTACCAAACATTCAAAGAAAACTTAATACCTATCCTTCTCAAACTATTCCAAAAAATAGAGGAAGATGGAACACTTCCCAACACATTCTACAAGGCCAACACCACCCTGATACCAAAGTCAGACAAAGACAATACTAAGAAGGAAAGCTACAGACCAATATCCCTGATGAACATAGATGCAAAAATCCTCAACAAAATATTGTCAAACCCAATACAGCAATACATTAAAAAGATCATACACCATGATCAAGTGGGATTTATACCAGGGACACAGGGATGGTTCAATATCCACAAATCAATGTCATACACCACATTAACAAAATGAGGAATAAAAACCATATGATCATCTCAATAGATGCAGAGAAGGCTTTTGACAATATCCAACATCCATTTATGATAAAATCTTTCAACAACATGGGTATAGAAAGAAAGTACCTTAAGATAATAAAGGCCATATATGACAAACCCACAGCCCACATCGTACTCAATGGGGGAAAACTGAAAGCCATCCCTTTGAAAACAGGAACAAGACAAGTGTGCCCACTCTCACCTCTCTTATTCAACACAGTACTGGAGGTTCTGGCCAGAGCAATTAGGCAAGAAAAAGGAATCCAAATAGGCAATGAAGAAGTGAAACTCTTGCTGTTTGCAGATGACATGACCTTATATATAGAAAACCCTAAAGAATCCATTGGAAAACTATTAGAAATAATCAAGAACTACAGAGAAGTTGCAGGGTACAAAATCAACTTACAGAAATCAGTTGCATTTGTATATACCAACAATGAATTAACAGAAAGAGAACTCAAGAAGACAATCCCATTTACAATTGCAACAAAAAGAATAAAATATCTAGGAATAAATTTAACCAAGGAAGTGAAAGACCTATACAATGAAACCTATAGGACATTATTGAGTGAAATCAATGATGACGTAAAGAAATGGAAAAATATTCCATGCACATGGATTGGAAGAATAAACATAGTTAAAATGTCCAAACTACCTAAAGAAATCTACAGATTCAATGTAATCCCAATCAGAATCCCAAGGACATTCTTCACAGAAATAGAACAAAAAATACTAACATTCATATGAGGCAACAAAAGACTCCGAATAGCTAAAGCAATCCTGAGAAAGAAGAACAAAGCTGGAGGCATCACAATCCCTGACTTCAAAACGTACTACAAAGCGATAGTAATTAAAACAGCATGATACTGGTACAAAAACAGACACACAGATCAATGGAACAGAATTGAAAATCCAGAAATAGAACCTCACATCCAGGGGCAGCTAATATTTGACAAGGGAGCTAAGGACATACAGTGGAGAAAGGAAAGTCTCTTCAATAAATGGTGCTGGGAAAACTGGACAGCCACTTGCAAAAGAATGAAAGTAGACCATCTTCTTTGCCATACACAAAAATTAACTCAAAATGGATCAAAGACCTGAAGGTAAGAACTGAAACTATAAAACTCCTGGAGGAAAATATAGGTAGTACACTACTCGTCATCAGCAATAAAGGGATCTTTTCTAATTCCATGTCTACTCAGACAAGGGAAACAAAAGAAAAAATAAACAAGTGGGACTTCATCAGATTAAAGAGCTTCTACAAGGCAAATGAAACCAGGATCAAAATGAATAGGGAACCCACCAGCTGGGGGAAAATATTTGCAAACCATATATCCGACAAGGGATTAATCTCCATAATATATAAAGAACTCACACAACTGAACAACAGAAAAACAAACAACCCAATCAAAAAATGGGCAGAGGAAATGAACAGACACTTCTCCAAAGAAGATATACAGATGGCCAACAGGCACATGTAAAGATGCTCAACATCACTAATCATCAGGGAAATGCAAATCAAAACCATACTAAGATATTGTCTTACACCCATTAGAATGGCTGTAATCACCAAGACAAAAAACAACAAATGCTGGAGATGCTGTGGAGAAATGGGAACCCTAATCCACTGCTGGTGCGAATGCAAACTGGTGCAGCCTCTGTGGAAAACAGTACGGAGATTCCTCAAAAAATTAAAAATCGAAATACCTTATGATCCAGCTATCCCACTACTGGGTATCTACCCAATGAATCTGAAGTCAACAATCCACAGAGGCTTATGCACCCCTATGTTCATTGCAGCATTATTCATTATAGCCAAGACATGGAAGCAATCCAAGTGTCCCTTGACTATTGATTGGATGAAGAAGATGTGGTATATATATACCACGGAATACTACTCAGCCATAAAAAAGGACAAAATAGTTCCATTTGCAACAACATGGATGGACCTGGAGGGTATTATGTTAAGTGAAATAAGCCAGAAAGAGAAAGACAAACAGTGATTCTTTCACCCATGTGTGGAAGATAAACCAACGCACAGACAGATGGAACTGTTTGGTGGTTACCAGGAGCTACAGGGGTGGAGGGTGGGCACAAGGGGTGGAGGGATGCACTTATATGGTGACTGACAAACAATAACTTACAAGAAAAATTTCACAATAAAAAATAAATAAACAAAATTAATTAATTAATTAACCATGACACTACTACATTCCTATTAGAATGGCCAAAATCCAGAACACCAACAACAGCAAATGCTGACAAGGATGTGGAGCAACAGGAACTCTCATGCATTACTGGCAGGAATGCAAAATGGTACAGCCACTTTGGAAGACAATTTGACAGTTTCTCACTACATTAAACATACCTTTGTCATACAAGAGCAATCACACTCCTTGGTATTTCCCCAAGGGAGTTGAAAGCTTATGTCCATACAAAAACCTGCACGCTGATGTTTACAGCAGCTTTATTCATAATTACCAAAGCTTGGAAGCAACCAAGACATCCTTCAGTAGGCGAATGGATAAACCGTGGTACATCCAGATGATGGAATATTGTTCGGCACTAAGAAGAAATGAGCTAGCAAGCTGTGAAAAGACATGGAGGAACCTTAAATGCATATTACTAAGTGAAAAAAAAAATCTTAAAATTCATACTGGCTACATACTGTATGATTCCTACTATATAACATTCTAGAAATAGCAAAACTATGGAGATGACAAAGATCAGCTGTAGCCAGTGGTGGGGTAGGGAGGAGAGAGAAGTAGGCAGAGCAAGAGAGTTTTCAGGACAGTGACAATACTCCATATTCTATTATAGTGATGGCTGTGTGTCATTACACAGTGGTCCAGATTCATAGAAGGTACAACAGCAAGAGTGAACCCTAATGTAAACTATGGACTTTGGGTGATTATGATGTGTTATAATTGTGACACGCAATGTAGGTCCATCCTTGGTAAAAAACGTGCCATTCCAGTGAATTATGTTGATAATTGGAGAGGCTATGTGTGTGGGGGGGAATCTCTATACTTTCCTCTCAATTTTGTCGTAAAACTAAAATGCTCTAAAAAAAAAAAGTCTTTTTTTAAAAAAAGGATATGAGAAAAACAAATAAACAAACAAAAAATATTGGACAGAGAATCAGCTGAAAATATCCATTTACCCTATTATACTATCATTATGATTCTTACAAATGTAAGAGGATGCTCAATAAATGTTTATTACATTAAATTGAATTTCCAGGAAGTCCAGCGAAATAATGTAGTTTCAAAAAAAATTAACTGAAAGAATGGGAATCTGGTAATTTATAAACACAAATATGGCTTCACTCCCCTCCACTACCAACTTTAATATATCTTACGCTCTCCTGAGTAAAACAGTTTCTGCGGCCTCTGGGCAGCCAGGTACAGGTGAAAGCTTGGGCTCTGTGAATATTCCAGTAGGGAAAAGGGAGGACGGCTTTCTTCCACATGGGATAGTCATCACCTTCCACCACGTTTAAGACTTCTCTCTCTGAGGGTTCAGTGAGGTGCCACCTGACCCCATTAAGCTAACAAATAAAGATATAATACATCTACATGACACCCGGAGAGAGAAAGATCTTGTCAAAATAAATGGAATTCATAACACGAATCTCCTCCTTGCTAGAGGAGACAGATGACGGCTAGTAAAATAATAAGAGCACTTGAGAAGTTTCAAGTGGACAGGAAAGAGATTTTAAGGCTAAACATGACTTCCCAGCTGAACACTTATGTAGATTAATTGAAGGAAGGGTTAGTCATTGTTGAGACGCAAATTAGCTTGGAAGACCAAATGGAAGAAATATGTCAAAACAGAGAACAAAAAATATAAAAACACAGAAATCTAGAGGAAGAGATAAGAGACCTGGAAGATAGATCCACAAGAACTAATATGCAAATAATGGGCATTCTAAAAGCAGAAAGGGTAAATGGAAGAGTGGGGAGAAAAAGGTAAAAAAGAAAGAAAGAAAATCCTGAGAACAATATCTGAGTGTTCAGATTAAAAGGACTAAGATTGAGTTGGGATTAATGAGAAATGACATACATATAGATATATCCGAAACATTCTTGTAGAAGTTAAGACACAGAATAAGTTATCTATAAAGAGAAAGGACCATAATGAAATCAGAGTTTTCATCTTCAATGCTGTAAGGCAGTAGACAAAGGAAAAACACATGCAGACCACTAAAAAAAAGAGGATGGAACGCAAAGGAGCCTATACCCAGTAATAATTTTTTTCATCTGATAGGGCATAAGTAAGACATGTGTGGATATGTGAGAATTTAGAAAGTACTATTTTTTAATTTATTTTTTTAGAAAATACTATTTATTATTTACATACGCCAAATGAAGAGACTCATGAAATGGCTCTAACCAAAAAAGAAAATGATTTCTATGAAAAGCCTCAAGATAGAACATAATAAAGAAGAGAGGAAATAGTATTAGTCAATGAACACTTTCTGTAAATGTACCATAGATTATATTTAAATATTAATGTGCAATGACAGACTGACCAAATATATGTAAAATATGCTCTAAGTTAAGGACTCTGGAAACTAAAAAGACATAGCAGAGGAAAAACTAATAATAGTCTGACAAATTATATGGAAAAAACTAGGAATTCAGGGAGCTGGAGAAAGAGGTAACACAAAGCTCTCCAAAGATCATAGCTGGTGAGGGAGAGAAGAAAAGAGAATAAAGAAAATGAAAATATTCTAAAGGGTTCATCTTACCTTGGTGAGTGACTAAGAGGGAAATAGAATGTCTCAGTAAGAAAAATAATGATCTTATTTTCAAGTAATAGTAAAGGAATATGTATCTAATTTGGAGCACAGGAAAGGAGAGGTAACAAATAATAGAATGAAAATCTTGCAATAGGATTTCCACATTAACAACAACCAAAAAATAGAATGAGTGGTCACTAGATCAAGCAAGCATAAATGAGTAAAAGAAAAAGAAAGAACAAAGTAATACAAATGATAAAAATTAAGTTAAATAGAAGAATTAAAATCAAGCATACGAATCATTGCACTAAGTGTAAAGCATTTAATGTTCCCATTAAAGACAGATTGTCAGACTGAGTTCTTTAAAAATCACAAATAGATGCTGTTTACAAAAGTCACTAAGACACATTGAGAATAAATGAACAGGACAAATGATACCAGTAAAATTCAAGCAATACTGAAGCAGGGTAACAGACTATTGGGAATTTAAGGTTAAAAGTACCAAACAAGACTAAGAAAGAAATCAGATAGTGATAAAAACCAAGTTTATGTATGCTGTACACCTTAAACTTATACAGCCCTGCATGTCCATTATATCTCAATGAAACTGGGGAAAAAAACAATTTTATGAAGATGATACAACAATAATAAAACCATATGCATCAAACATAATAGCCATTACATAAAGAAAAGCTATTAGAAATGCAAGGAGAACTTGATCAAAATACAATTATAGTGGATACTTGGATACCTCAGTGCATCTCTTTCAGAATTGGATAGGTCATATAGGTGGAAATAAGTCATGAATAATAAAATCATTAGACTTGATATACAAAATCTTCCATTTAACCACAAAGAAACCTTAACAAATTTTAAAATATAAAATTATCACTAAATACCAAGTATTTTATGTAGACGCTCCCTCCCTAAAGAAGAAGGAGCATTTCTTAAATGTTAAGCTGCACAAAGTGACTTCCTCTCAAGAGGAGGAAGTATTGGAACAGGGAAAAAAGAGTAACTTTACAGTGGAAAAACCTGACAAACACATCCACATCTGGCTGATCAAAATTAACATCAATAGTGTTAAATTATGTTGATAGTAAGTACCTTTGACATGATGTGATGAAAATAGCACTTTGCCCCTATGATCTTCCTCCCAAAAACTCATAACCACACTCTAACCATGAGGAAAACATTAGACAAATGCCAACTGAAGGGAATTCAAAATCTGAAGAGTACTCCTCAAAAGTGTCATTGTCATCAAAAACAAGAAAAGTCTGAGAAACTGTCACAGCCAAAAGGAACCTAAGGAGACACAACAACAAAATGCAATATAGTATCCTAGAAGAGACTCTGGAATAGAAAAAGGATACTAGGTAAAAACTAAAGAAATCCAAACAAAGTACAGGTTAGTACATACTAATGTATAAATATTGGCTCATTAAATAGAGCAAATATATCATGCTAATATAGATGTTAATAAGGAAAACTTGGTGCAGGGTATAGATGAGCTATCTCTGTACCTTCTGATTTTTCTAGAAATCTAAAACTATTTGAAAATAAAAAGTTTATTTAAAAAACAGGCATGAATAACAGATGAAAATCACACCGATGTCTTATGTAACCTAAAAAAAGATAATTCCAATATTATTTAAAATATTCCATATCATAGACAAAGATAGAATTCTCATTTAATTTCATGAAAGCAGTATAACTTTAATACCAAAAGATGATCAAGATTCTACCAAAAAGAATAATACACTTAATCTCTATAATAAATATATATTAAAAAATTCTAATCAAATAATAGCAAACAGAATCTAGCAATGCTTTTAAAGGATAATACGTTAAGACCAAATAGGTAAATTCTATGATTGCAAGAATGATTCCATTTCAGAAACATAATCCTCTGCATTAACAAATTATCAGAGAAAGTAATATATGTTCATATCAATAGATGTAAAAAAGGCATTTGATAATATCCAAGAGCAATTCCTAAGAAAAGTTCTACATTTAATGGAAATTAAATGTAAAGAATACTGTTGGAATATAATAAAGAATACTTACAAAAAATAGAAACAGAAAATACTAGAACTATTTCAATTAAAATAAAAAACAAAATGCTTTTATCATAATTATTATTTAATAATGGTCTGTCTATTGAATACAATAAAATAAAGTAGAATAACTGGTATTAAATTGGAAAACAAGACATAATACCTCTTTTTACCTATGATGTGATTGGATACCAAATTAGCATAGGAAAACAAATTAAAATTACCCTAGAATTAATAAAAGAAATAAGAGAAGTGACCAGGCTCAAGTTAAATATGCAAAAACCAATCGTTTTTATCTATCCTAACAGGTATCTAAAAAGGAAATTGGAAAAAATTCCATTTACAATATGACAAAAATTATGAAATACATAGAATTATGCAATAGGAAAGAACCTAAAAAAAGAAGATATGAACAGATGCTATCTACACAGAAACTGAAATATAATAACGTACACCTGAAATTTACACAAAACTATAAGCCAATATGACCTCAATAAAATAATTTTTTAAAAAAAGAAGATATAAACAGACAGAAAGACACAAAAGTTAAATATAGGAAGAGAATATCTCATGATATTTTTATATATTAATTTTACCAAAATTAATATATAATGTTATACAATTCCAGTTAGAATTCCAGTTGATGTTTTGATATAATACAAGCGGCTGAATAGAGAATTACAAAACAGAAGAATGGTGAGGAATAACTCCCATTACCAAATGTCATAAGATATAGTGGCTATAAGCTACTATAATCAAATCAATGTGGTATTGGCCTAGAAACAGACAAATAGATCAGGAGAACTAAAGAAAGAATCCAGAAATGTTTCCCGGTATCTGTAGACATTTAATATAAGACAAATATAACATTTCAAGTGGGAAAAGGTTGAACTCTTCAGTAAATTCTGCTAGCACAATTGACTACCGAATTTATTAAAAAATAGAATTTACCCCTGTATTGCACATTCAGAAAAATAATTTCAAGATGTTTTAGGATGTGAAAAATGAAGTGATAAAATTCCAGTGTAAAAATCTAGAAAATTGTATGTATGAGCTAGCTTTTTAATTCTAGAGACAGAATCTTTAATAGAAAAGATAGTCATTATATGATAATATCAAAATTTAAAAGTTTTATGTAACATAAGATGTCATAAATAAAAATCAATACATTGATAAGCAACAACTTTGGAAAAATTATTTGCAATACAGAACACATAAAGAGGCTTAACATCTACATTATATCATAAAGTCTTAAAAGTGATGAGAAAGATAAGGAAAACCCCATAGAAAAATTGAAAAGGATATAAAGAGGAAATTCACAGAGGGATCAATTCAAATAGCCAAAATATGTATTCAAGCCCATCACTAGTGAGGAAATGCATATCATTACAAAACATCACTTTTTTACCCACCAGAATGGCATAGATTTATTTTTTTATTTTATTTTTTCATTTTTTTAATTTATTTTTTTATTTTATTGCAGTCACATTGGTTTATAACATTGTATAAATTTCAGGTGTACATAATTATACTTTTATTTCTGCATGGATTACATCATGTTCACCACCCAAATACTAATTACAATCCATCACCACACACATGTGCCTAATCATCCCTTTCACCCTCCTCCCTTCCCCTTTCCCCTCTGGTAACCACCTATCCAATCTCTGTCTCTATGTGATTGTTTGTTGTTAATTTTATCTTCTACTTATGAGTGAGATCATATGGAATTTGACTTTCTCCCTCTGACTTATTTCACTCAGCATAATTTATCCCTCAATATGTAATCCCTCGTTGTCACATATTGCTGGATTTCATCATTTCTGATGGCTGAGTAGTATTCCATTGTGTATAAATACCACGTTTTCTTTATCCATTCATCCCTTGATGGGCACTTAGGTTGCTTCCAAGTCTTGGCTATTGTGAATAATGCTGCAGTGAACACAGGGATGCAGGTATCTTTACGCATTGGTGTTTTCACGTTCTTTGGATAAATACCCAACAGTGGAATAGCTGGATTGTATGGTAGTTCTACCCTTAATTTTTTGAGGAATCTCCATACTGTTTTCCATAGTGGCTGCACCAGTTTGCAATCCCACCAGCAGTGTATGAGAGTTCCTTTCTCTCCACATCCTCTCCAACACTTGTTGTTTCCTGTGTTGTTAGTTATAGCCAGTCTGACAGGCATGGTGTGATGTCTCATTGTAGTTTTGATTTGCATTTACCTGATAGTTAATGATATTGAACATCTTTTCATGTGCCTGTTGGGAGAATGGCAAAAATTTAAAAGACCAATAAAACCTATTTTCTGGGAGGATGCAAAAAATATATAATTTCATAATGGATAGTGGAAATGTGAATTCTCACTTTTCTAGAAAGCCATCTGTGAATATCCCATAAATATCCCACAAAAAGATAAATATGATATCATAGAATGATATATGTACATACACACTTATATCCATATATTTAAACACCAATTTCTTTTTGCTTTGTGCAAAATGTCAGAAAAAAAGAAACAAATGAAATACCTAGTAATAAGGGGAATGACTGACTAAATCACGTCACCATACAATATTATGGAGACATTTTAAAGATTGAATTAAAGTCATTTCAGTAACTTGGCATGATTTCCGTGAGGTATTGTTGAGAATAGCAATATTCATAAAAATGTATGACACTATTTTTCTAAAACCAAGGAATTACCAAAAAAAAAACCCACACATCTATACATGTTAAATGTACATATGCATATATACTTATGTATATGATTATATAAGCGTGGAGAAAATATAGAAGAATGAATGCTAAGGCATTAATGGATTACCTAAAATGGGGAGAAAATGTGGGTGAAGGAGGGAAAGAGTGAGGAAGAAATAAATAATGATGACATTTACTCATTGTTTATAAAATGGGGAAAATGCTTCAGGATTATTTAATAAAATTTAACGTATGAAACTTTGGTTGAAAGAGACAAAACAGGGAAAGAAAGCTGGCAGAGCTGTGAAATGTTTGTATTGTTTTAAGGCCATGAATGAGGTAAAGCAAGAACATGGTGAGAAGCGAATCAGGTAGAGTTTGCAGTAAAGATTGTAACACATGCATATGCCATTTGGGATCCTTTGGGAAACATGCATCACCCCACGATTTAAACGATACCGTGATGAGAAAAATCCAATGCCAAATGAGGTCAAGAGTCATTGGAGGCTGAGCCACATGTGATCTAGTGAGGGCCATCACGAGGGAAGACGTGGAGAGGTGGTTGGGAGAGACTTCACCGAAAAATGTAGGGCCTTAAAGGGAATCATTTAAGTTACGTAAAAATGGGTTAAATGAAGTTTGCACACCTAGGAGTTTTTCAGGAAGGGATAGATATGTTTGTCTTACTAACTTTGACCAAAATCAGTGTACATAATAAATCACCTGCCTGGAAGCAGTGGCAACTGCTTGTTCTTCTGATGTCCCATGGAAACTGGGTTTGAGATCAAGGCAAATAAAGCAACCTGATCCCTAGATTACTCTCCCTGTCCTTATCATGGGTGACTCCAGGTTGGGTCCTCCTAGAGTGGGTAGTTCCGATTAACAATTTACTGGCAATATGTTTTTAACAATGAGAAAATAAGGGAAACAATACCAAATGCAGTACTTTCAATTTTTTAAAAGTGTGAATGAAATGGTAAGGCATTTACCTTCTCCTTCTAAGAAAGTAAAATGAAGACTAAATGAGAAGTCTTCTTTAAAATATGGTGTGTGCTTTTAAAAGACTGGAAATCAGTAAATCTGACACTTATCATCATTTAAATTCAGTATATTAAAAATAGAAAGATGTGGTATTGAGGTCCAAATCTTGTGTGGCTCAACTTATAAATTGTTGATAAAAAATAAAAGAACATATTTACATAGTGTTTTTAAAAACCTAATGTCTGGCATAATGATCCCGAAGAAGCTTATTATAGTTTTAGAAGGTTCTCAATTGTTAGAATTCTGTCTCAGTGTTGTACAGTGTTTTACTAAATATACGTAGCTATATTCTTCTGTTATATATGCAGACCATATTAAATTGATTTGCAGTTCTCATTGATTAATCTTCTGACTACGATCTAAGTACTTTAAAAGTAATTACCTTCAATATTATTCAGCCTTAAAAAGGAAGGAAATCCTGTCACATGCTACAACATGGATGAACATTGAGGACATTATGCTGAGTGAAATAAGCCAGTCACAAAGAGACAAACACTGTATGAAGTATCTAAAATAGTCAAATTCGTAGAAACAGAAAGAAGAATGGTGATTGCCAGGGGCAGGGGGAGGGAGAAATGGAGAGTTGTTTAATAGGTATAGCATTTCAGTTTGGCAAGATGAAAAAGTTCTGGATCCCTTGCACAACGTGAAACACTGTACACTTAAAAATGGTTATGATGGTAAATTTTATGGGTTTTTTACCACAATTAAAAATAAAAAATAGAATAATTGCCTTAAGTTACATGAGTGTTTGTGAAATCTCAAATGTGTTTTATGAAATATACTATCTTTTTGTGGTTGTAATATAAAGGGTTTGTTAACAACATGTCTTTACCTGAGTAAAGGACAATTCTACAGAAGCCCAGTACATAAGGTAACAAGTATTTATTAATTACCTACTATAAGCAAGACACTAAGAAATATGCAAAACATTTTTATAGATACGTATATAGATATAGATATGGATGATATAGATATAGATACAGATGTAGTTGCTGATGCAAGTCCTAAAAACATAAGTTAAACAGCAACTCAAGATACAAAAAATGTCAAGAAAATAAGATGGTTCATGATTTGTAGTTAAGTCAAAGTTACTAGATAAAAGAACTCTTTAGACTAAATGAACAGGCATAATAACCAACATAAATGATGTGCATATGTCCCACATATATGGGTAGGTAGTTGAAGAAATTTTTCCTAACATATTTGCGGTTGAAAGAAATTAATATTCATTACATCATTATGTTTCTGCACAACTATTTTGTAAGATATATGAATTTACCTTTTCTTTGCTTCCACACCCACCTTTTTTTTAACATATGAAAATTAAGTCTCCAAAAGTAATCAGGTGATTCCAAATTCATACAAACCCAAACCTGGATAAATGTGACGCCAAAGCTTTCCGTCAATTAATTGCAGCTACTAGGACACTAAAATATAATCTTTTATTTTCTCTACTTTCTCCCTCACATTTCCCCCTATTTATTCTAATACAACTCATGACACCTCTTTTCCTCCTCTTATAAAAACACACCAATGCACGCACACAGGCGCACACACACACACAACTCTGCTTCCCCCAGTTCTCAGGAGAGGGCCCGTTGTGGCAATATAGCAATCAGGGGAAAGGCACGGAAGGAGAGAAGAATCTTCTAGCTCCTCCCTCCCTTCCACCATCAACCAGCGAGTCTCATTACCTAGTGGTCTTCAGTCTCACGCTCTTCTTCTTCCTACTCCCCATGGATACACACATGCCACGAAGAATGTCGTATTAGATGTAGTAAACAAATCCTAGGAAATGCTTGGAATGACCACACCACTTCCAAGGGATTAGCTGGAATTTTTTGCTGTGCCTGGAATACACTATTCCAGTAACATGTGTTCTAACTTTATTTTCATTTTTATACTCATATGTCTTATCTGTAATATTTAGGGGCTGGAAAAGTAGATTTCTAGACTCATTTTTAATCTGTAACATTTAAGATTCTGGGAACTGAAAAACAAATTTTTTTAAAAATTACAAGTTTTTTTCAGTAAAGGGCACTAGATGGCACAATTTCACCAATTTGTGCTAATAAAGTCATTCATCCTCTTATTAATTCACAAATAAAATAATTTAGCTTTATAAATAGTTACACCTAAATAATTTAACAGGAAACATATAACAATAAAGACAAAAGTTCTTGAGAATATAATACTTCCAATATACCATGTTTTATGTCCTTATTTATGAACACAGTAACCAGAATTCCAGCACTGGATGAAAAATTTAAGTAACCCAAAGAAAATAGCAGTCTCTCTATAGTGAAATACATCAAAAACTTACGGATGCTAAACATTCATTTCTATCAAATATTACTAATATATAATAAAACTCTATAATACAATAAAGTGGATGGGTGATTCCATTGACTATAATTGCTTAAAATCAGGTACTAGATAGATTAAGAGTTCAAAAGTCTGAATTTTTCTCACTTCATTGTTTGCCTTAAGCTACTTATACCTGATGAGGACCTTAGTTTCCTCATGCTTACAAATGAAAAAGTTGATCTTGAAATGGTAAGGTCTACCCAATTTAACATCCAGTTGACCTTTTATTTTCTAAAAGTACCATATTTACAGCAAAAGTCCCAGATCTATCCAGTTTTTTCACTATCACTTTATTTCCTGGAATTATTTATAGTTCAGAAAGTTTATCTGCTCTTGAGCTATATCTTGACATACAAGACAGCACATCAGCTAAACAAGCAGAATGTACCCCTCACCTGGACCATCTCTCAACCCTGGCTCAGGCTCTTGGAGAAGTCTTGCTTAACTATATAGTGAATACTCCTGCCAAATGGTGCAATCAACTGTGGTAGGTCCTTGCTTACGAGATTCTAATATGGAAATGTCTCTACTTAGACACTTTTGCCTAATGAAAACTTCTCTTTAGAGAAAAGTCATCATCTTGGGAAAAGGCAACAGCTTCTGGAGGGTCACATATGAAAAGGGGAGTAGGGAAAATGACATCCACCTTGTTAGTTAGACTGTCCCAAGCTACACTAGATATTAACAGAGTGACATACTATATAGCCAGATTGCCCTTACATTCCAACAAACTAGACAGAGCAGGGTGGTGGAGAGGCTAAGGGAGTGAGAGAACAAGAAGTTGGACAATCCTAGAGAGGAACTCTTAAAACAATACTAGAGATCCTTGAAAGTTAATGAGCCCATAAATATCTCATTAATGGTAATGCTAAGTGGATAGTGATTTCTTATAGAAAGTTGTTCCTAGGCATCTAAGGTGACTTACCTATAACAGCTGAACCAATATCAGCCAAATTCTACTACAGGTTTTACATAAAGAACTGTAAGAAATTCAAATTTGTAGCCATGATGCTATTGCCAACCATCAACATGTTAATCAACCATCAACATGTTAATCAGCAGTCTCTTTTTAAGATAGTTTACCATGATAGGATAGGAAAAACAGACTGTGCTCTTTCTGTTCTCAAATATTGGGCTTCACTTCAAAAAGTCCCTTTCTCCCACCTCCCCTAAAATAATGTTCAACTGATATCCTAACCAACACGTAATACATATCATGATAGATAAGGAGGAAAATAGAGTACTAACAAGATGATGGTGTTCTTTGTAAGAAAAAAATGTATGTTGTAGAGAGAATATATTAACCCATTTGGTGCTTCTCAAGAGAAGCATTATAATGTGAGTACATAATGGACATTGTAGTTTATTCCCCAATGTATCCACACCATCCCAGAAAATGATCTGAGCGAACTCTGGTAATTCATTCCCCTTAACAGTGATTAATTCAGGAAAGGGTGTGTGACCCAACTGTGGCAATTGTAGACACAATTCTAAAATGGCTCCCCAAAGATGTCTCCCCCTAATCCCTGAAACCAATAAACATGATGAGATGTCACTGTCATAATTATGTGCTGTTATTTGGCACAGTTGGTCTTAAGACAGGGAAATTATCTAGGTGGGCCTCATGCAATCACACAAGCCCTAAAACGCAGAGAGATTTCTTCAGTAGATGGCAGCAAGTTAAGTCAGAGAGATTCAAAGCACGAGAAGGATTCAAGGAACCCCTTGATGAGGAATGCAGGCAGCGCCAAAGAGCTGAGATCAACCTCCAGCTGATAGCCAGCAAGGAAACAGGGACATCAGTCTTACAACCACAGGAAACTGGCTTTTGTGAACAACCTGAATGACCTTGGAAGTGAATTCTTCCTCATATCCTCCAGTCTACACCTGGACGTTAGCCCTGTGAGGCCTTAAACAGAGAACCCAGAAGAGCCCACTGAGACTTCTGTCCTACAGGACTGAAAGAATAAACGAGTGTTGTTTTAAGCTACTAAGTCTGTGGTGATTTGTTATGACAGCGATAGAAAACTAATATAGTGGCCAAGGAGTTGTAAATTGTAGTGTGCTAGAGGTTCTGGGGAAGTTCTACGAGAGAGCCACAGAACAAAATGATGGCTCTTCTTTCTTTGAATGTTTCTGTGTCTGGGCCTAATGGCTAGAACTGACTTTTGCATGTGTAGGATTATGGTGATGGAATTCCTAAAACTAAATCACCCTTACAATCACAGAATAAATCTAGTCAGTAATAATATATAGGACATAAGCGTATTAGAAAATGGAACAAACACAGGTCCTCATGCTACTGAAGAGACTAACACTGGAGCTCACTCTACCTCTGGAATGATTGATATGTGAGAGAGTAGATTTCTTTATTGTTTAAACCAGTTGGAGTCAGGGTTTCTGTCACAGACGAAATATTTTAACTGATAGATTTATTGATATATAGCTAGCATAACTACATCTAGAGACACAGCATTAGGTAAAAGAACACTGGACATTGAAATGAAAGACCTGAGATAACATATATCCAGCTGCAGTTATATATTTATTTAATTTCTCACACATTTAAGAAAGTATTTAATTTTCTCTACCCCTCCCCCCCTTTTTTTTGGTGAGGAAGATAGCCCTGAGAAAACATCTGTTGCTAATCCTCCTCTTTTTGCTGAGGAAGATTGGCCCTGAGCTAACATCTGTGCCCATCTTCCTCTACTTTATATGTGGGACACCTGCCACAGCATGGCTTGATGTGTGGTGCATAGGTCCACGCCTGGGATCAGAAACTGTGAACCCCAGGCCTCTGAAGCTGAGCATGCAAACTTAACCACTACACCACCAGGCTGGCCCTAATTTTCTCCACTTTTTAATCCACATATCTGATGAAATAGAAAAAATCAAAAGAAGAAGATTATACGGAAGATAGCTCTGTGATGACATAAATAATATCTACCTTATACCAATACATATGGTTGAGAAATTTAAAGTTTGGTCAACAAAAGTGATGCTTTATTTTCTTAGTATGAAATACCAAAACATCACTCAAGAATTTGTAACTCAGGAACTAGTTAGTTACGTAACTATGAATACAAGAGAGATCAGGGGTTGAGATAGAGTTTTGAAAGTCAGCATATAAGAGGTAATAATTAAAACCATGTTAATGGTCACCCAACACGAGAGGACAAAGAGAGAAAAGCAGTGCCTAAAGACAGGAAGAACCCTTAGAAACAACCAAGACTAAAGATCTGTAGGCAAAAGAGGAGGAACCTGTGAAGAAAAAAATTAAAATCAGTTAGGCATATGTGATTAGAATCAGAATAAATAACATCAGGGAAGCCAAGAGCATGGAGGATAGAGTTTTGAGAAGTGCTTATCCAACAATCAGAAGTAGAGGAGAGATTCAGTAAGATAAAGATTGAAAAGGATCCACTGCATTTGACAATTTAATGCATTATTTTATTTCAGTAAAGATAATTTCAGTTATGGGTGAAGGGGTGGGGGATAAGCAGAACCCAGATTGCTATAAGTTGAGCAGTGGGAGGGACACTTCATCTTCTGAGACAGAAGGGAAAGAAATAAGGATTAACGCAGATGTTTATCACAATGGAAATATGCAAATGTGAGCACATGGAAATAACACAACAGCAGGGTACCGATGCTTGAGTGAAATAATTACAAGGAAGAACAATGCTTAAGAGATTTCCTAAAACACCATCTTACACAATCAAAATAGCTATTGATGTCCAAGATATGGCACCAACCTCAAATGCAGATATAAGTAAAACATTAATTTACATTCTGCAGTTGTCAGTACAGAGTGTTATGGTGGGTGATCTCACAAGAATTTGGATATTTGGTAAACAAGATTGTCCTCAAAGAGTTAAACTATGTTCTTACATATAATTGATTTGTAAGCAAAGCCACCTGAAAGACAGAACTCCTGCCAAGTCAAGTCTGCAAGATTTGACTGTACCTTATTGAATATATTAACATAGCTAATGAAAGAATGTATCTATGAAAAAGGGAATGAGTGAAATAAGTCAGAGGGAAAAGGTCAAATACCTTATGATATCACTCATTATGTAGTAGATAATAACAAGAACAAAAAAACACATAGAGACAGAGATTGGATTGGTGGTTACCAGAGGCGAAGAGGAGAGGGAGGAGGGTGAAAGGGATAATCAGGCACGTGTGTGGTGATGGATTGTAATTAGTATTTGAGTAGTGAACATGAGAACATGATGTAATCCATGCAGAAATAGATGTATAATGATGTACACCTGAAATTTATACAATGTTATAAACCAATGTTACCACAATAAACAAAACAAAACAAAAAAGGAATGAGGGGCCGAGCTGGTAGCATAGTGGTTAGGTTCACGTGCTCCACTTTGGTGGCTCGGGGTTCACGGGTTCAGATCCCAGCACGGACCTATGCACTGCTTATCAAGCCATGCTGTGGCAGGCATCTCACATACAAAGTAGAGGAAGATGGGCACAGATGTTAGCTCACAGCCAATCTTCCTCAGCAAAAAGAGGAGGATTGACAACAGATGTTAGTTCAGGGCTAATCTTCCTCACCACAAAGAAAAAAGAAAGGGAAGGAGGTATTGATTGGCTATGGAAGTACAGTAAAAGAGAATTACCCAGGCACACAGGAATGAGTGTGTTTGTCCTGCTGGCAGGGCTATTCCTGGTGGGAAAACCAATAGAGAAAATATACGTACAGAAATTATTATAATTCAACCTATAGATAAGTCCCATGGGAATTAAGAGGGAAAAGGAGATGACTTCTAACTGATCAATGACAGGGAGCTTTGAGCCAGGGAGGAGGAAAATAAAGGTTGTCAGGTATATGGAAGAATTTGCCACTGTTCTACAATTTTTTCATTTCTGTCTGTGTTTTTTTCCCAACCAGGTTACCAAGTTCTTTCTGGTCAAGGACTCATAGTAAGATGGTAAGGAAAAAGAAACTCTCAACATCACTTGCTCTAGAGTGGGATTACAACTAAAGTCCAAGAGGCTTACGAGCAAGTAGGGAGAATATGCTCTTTCCCATGACCTCATGGGAATTTCTGTCAACTTGGCCCTTCACATGGAATAGTTCAAAACTCTTCTGATTTTCACAGCAGGCTTACAAAGTAGACACAGCTGACGTCATTATTACTATTTAAGGGTGAAATTTTGAGGCCATGAAAAGAAGTAGCAAGTGATTTGGTCAAGGTTATACTACCTGTGAGAATCAAAGACCCCGTACCAAGGTAGAGAAGGACCATCTTCTTTTACTGGACAAATATTTGTTGAGAACCTCCAGAGTGCTAGATTTTGTCCTGGGCACTAGAGAAACAGAAACAAGTAAGAAGACACTATCTTAGTGTCAAGGACATGGCAATCTGGTGCAGGGGTAGGCAAAATACAGCCTCCAGGCCAAACCCAGTCCACAGCCTGTTTTTGTAAATAAAGTTTTATTGTAATAGCCACACTCATTCGTTTTTGTATTGTCAGTGACAGCTTTCCATCTACAACAGCAGAGTTGGACAGCAAAACAGAAACCACATAGCCTGCAAAGCCTAAAATATTTATAATTTGGCTTTTTACAGAAAAAGTCTGACAATCCCTGGTTTTATGACTTTTTGCTTTCTTGCTCATTTCATGGAAATTATGTCTGTTATTTTTGTTTGTTTTTTAAAGTATTGATGTTATTAACTTTAGTGATAAATTTTTAACTTTTTAAGAAATAATTGCAAATGTACAGAAAAATTATAAGAATGGTTGAAAAATCTCCCATATATCCTTCACTCAGATATGCCAATTATTCATAATTTGCCACGTTTGCTTTCTTTCTCTCTCTCTCTCTCTATATATATAACAATTTTTCTGAACTATTTGAAATAAAGTTGCAGACATCATGCCCCTTTACCCCTAAATACTTCAGTGTATATTTCCCAACCAGAGAATTTACACTGACATAACCACAATAAAATGACCAAATTTAAATTTGAACAATATTATCTAATCTATAGAACTTCATTTAAATTTTACCAGTTGTTCTAATAATGTCTTTTATAGCAAAAAAAAAAAATCTTGTCCAGGATCCAGTCTGAGTCACACTTTACGTTTAGTGTTTATGTTTCTTTTGTCTCCTTTAATCTGGAATAATTCATCAGCCTTTCATGATACAGATATTTTTGAAGAGTACAGGCCAGTTATATGTCCCTCACTTTAGATTCATCTGATGATTTCTCCTGATTAGATGCAGGTTATGCATTTTTGGTAGGGTGATAAAAGTGATACTGTGTTCTTACTAGTATTTCGCATAAGAAGGCACATGACATTGATTTTTCCCATTGTTGGTGGTGTTAACTTTGATCACTTAGTTAAGATGATGTTTGCCAAGTTTCTCCATTATAAAATTACTAGTTTTCCTTTTGTAATTAATTGGTAATTTGTGATTAGATATTTTGAGACCATGTAGATATCCTACTCTTTATCAATGGGACATCTTTAGCACCCTTTGTGATTCATACTTGAATCAGTTGTCACCTAATAATAGATTTTTGACTTTCCATCGGAGAGGAATGAGTCAAAGAGGCAATGGGCAGGGATTCTTTGGACTCATAGTACATCATCTGTCCCTGATGGACAGTTGAGCTGAGAACTTCAGGTACCCTTCAGACCAAAAATGAGAATTAAGCTGGAGACTTTAAAGAAAGCAAAAATTTCATATGTGTTAGAACCTGCTGCTATTATAGCTATATGGTCATTAGTGAGAAGAAGCCCACACACAAGTTTAGAATAATTCATTAAATAGTTGAACTCTACTTGAAAGAAAAACTCACATATACATCTCTGGCTAATGAATAATCCTCAGGCAAATCAAAGAAAACAGAAAGAAATATAAGGATCAAACCTTTAGCTTAGGATGTTCTTAGCCTTAAACTGCATCAAAAAGGAAAACAAGGTGACCACAGTTCTAGGGCCAGGATGAACGCAACCCAGGTTGAGAAAGGGCTCATCTATGGTTTGCCCTCAGAGAGAAAAGGAGGATGTTGTAGGTGAGGGAAAATCTCTTTCTCTACTCATCTTAGTTTCTCCAGCTGAAGTCCTTCAAATTAGACTGGCCAAAGACAAATTACCAAGAGAAAAACAAACAGGGGGTTATTAACATGTACACTGAGCTATACACATGGGAGCACTCCGTGATGAGTAACCCAATTGGATGGTTAGAACTTGAGTTTAAATAATGACAAAGGAAAAGGAGTTTGGGGCTTTGGGGTAGGGGAGGCAAGTTATGTGAAAGTGACCAGGAAAAGTATGGTAAATAGGGGTTGTTTAGTAAGGCTTGTTATGCAGATTTAGGTTGACGCCTTCTCCATTGACGACTTGTTTCGAGTCCTCCTCTTCCTCTTGGGAGAGAGGGAGACTTCTCTATAAATAAAAATTTCTTTTATAAATGTAATTTCCTTTATAAAAAGAAAACTTGTGTCCTGTTTTTAGGGATTCTCCTGCATCTACTGGTTCTCAATGGTCTTTAGCTCAAAATAATCCGTGTGCCAAAGAGGCATATTTTGGGGTGGCATATTCTCGTACCCCTCAATATCTATAAGGGACTAGGAATTCTACTGATTCTTGCAGTAGTGGGAACCAGAATCCATCTTAAGCTGCCAGAACCTAGTTTTGCAAATAGTGTTGGATGTTCTTTACTCTCTCCCTCCACAAGATGGACAGCAAGGAGCATGCCTACAGGGCCTCTTTAGGTCATACCCAGTGTGTCAGACAGAGCATGGTGCTAGAAAACAACAAAAGATTGAGAGGTGTAAGAAGACTTCAAGAAATTTTAGGGATAATTATTACTACTAGGTTTTTTTTCAATTTATTTTTATTGTTGTAAAATACATACAACATAAAATTTACCATCTTAACCATTTTTAAATGTACAATTCAGTGGCATTAAATACATTCAAAATGTTGTGCAACCATCACCACTATCCATCTCCATAACTCTTTTCTTCTTGTAAAACTGAAACTCTGTGCCCATTAAACAATAACACCCACTTTGCTCCACCCCACCCCAGCCCCTGGAAACCACCATTCTACTTTCTGTCTCTATGATTTTGACTACTCAAAGTACCTTATACAAGTGAAATTGTATAGTATTGTCTTTTTATGACTGGCTTATTTTACTTAGCATAGTGTCCTCAAGGTTTGTCCATGTTGTAGCATATATCAGAATTTCCTTCCTTTTTAAGGCTGAGTAATATTTCATTGTATGTGTATACCACATTTTGCTTATCCATTCATCAATTGATGGACACTTGGATTGCTTCCACATTTTAGCTATTGTGAATAATGCTGCTATGAACATGAGTATACAAATATATCTTCAAAATCCTCTCAATTCTTTTGGGTATATACCTAGAAGTGGAATTGCTAGATCATATGTAACTCTAATTTTAATTTTTGAGGAACCATCACCCACAGCAGCTGTACCATTCCCACCAATAGTGCACAAGGATTCTAGTTTCTCCACCTCCTAATAGCCATCATAATGGGTGTGAGATGGGATTTCATTGTACTTTTGATTTGTTTTTCCCTAATGATTGGTGGTGTTGAGAATCTTTTCATATGCTTATTGGCCATTTGTATATTTTCCTTGGAAAAATGTCTGTTCAAATCCTTACTCATCTTTTTATTGGGTTGTTTGGATTTTTATTATTGAGTTTTAGGAGACTTCTATATGTTTTGGATATTAATTCCTTATCAGATATATGACCTCCAAATATTTTCTCCCATTCTGTGGGTTGCTTTTTTTACTCTATTGATACTGTCTTGTGATGCACAAAATTTTTTAATTTCCATGAAATTCAATTTGTCTATTTTTTTCTTTCATTTCCTATGCCTGTGGTGTCATATCCAAGAAATCATTGCCAAATCCAATGTTGTGAAGCTTTTGTCCTATGTTTTCTCCTAAGAGTTTTTTAGTTTACATCTTATATTTAGATCTTTGATTCATTTTCAGTTAACTTTTGTATGTGGTGTTAGGTAAGGATCCATCTCCATTCTTTTGCATGTGTATATATAGTTTTCCCAGCACCATTTGTTGAAAAGACTGCCCTTCCCCACTGAATGGTCTTGGCACTCTCATCAAAAATCACTTAACCGTAAATTAAAGGGTTTATTTCTGGTCTCTCTATTCTATTCCATTGATCAATATGTCTGTTTTTATGCCAGTGCCACAATTGTTCTGAGTACTGTCGTTTTATGGTAAGTTTTGAAATCAGGAAATGTGAGTCTTCCAGCTTTGTTCTCCTTTTTCAAGATTGTTTTGGCTATTTGGGGTCATTGAGATTCCATATGAATTTTAGGATGGGTTTTTCTACTTCTGAAAAAATATTGCTTGGATTTTGATAAGGATTGCATTGAATCTGTAGATCATTTTGGGTAGTATTGATATCTTAGCAATATAAGTCTTCCAGTCCATGAACATGGGATGTGTTTCTATTTTTTTATGTGTTCTTTAATTTCTTTCAGCAATATTTTGTAGTTTTCACTGTACAAATCTTTCACATTCTTGATTAAGTTAATTTCTAAGTATTTTATTCTTTTTGATGCCATTGTAAATGGAATTTTCATAATTTCCTCTTCAGATTGTTCACTGTTAGTGTATAAAAATGCAACTTATTTTTGTTTGTTGACATTGTATCCTACTACTTTGCTGAATTCATTTATTAGTTTTAACAGTTTTTTATGGAATCTTTAGAGTTTTCTAAATATAAGCTCATATCATCTGCAAACAGAGATAATTTTACATCTTTCTTTCCAATGTGGATGCCTTTTATTTCTTTTTCTTGTCTAATTGCTCTGGCTAGAATTTTAAATACAATTTCTCATAGCTTTAAAGAATTTTTGCAACTTCATAAATTCCCCATTGCTTGTTGTGAGGCTTAAGTTGTTTCTCTGTTTTGTTTTGTTTTTTGGTCTTTGCAGTTAATCAAGCAATCTTAAGAGTTGGAGGCAGTGTTGGGGGGTGTTGATGGTAAAGGTATTTCAAATATTGAATATAGCCATCAATCAAAGGATACCCTCACATGTGCTCAAGTAAGTGTGGATTTTTCTGCATTGATCCTTTTGACCACACCCATAAAGTCAATTCATAATTCTGTGTAAAGGAGCATCATATTTAAAAACAACTTGTAGAATGAGAATTAACAATCACTGAGTGCATAACCTATAATTTGGCACTATCTAATCTTTAGAAGAATCATGTGAAGTTTTTATTTACAGAAGAGAAAACTAAAGTTCAAAAAATTTGGTGATAAATGTGTGACTTATAAGTTACAAGGCTAAGATAAAAGGCTAGTTCTGATTCCAGAATCCTCCCCGCAGTGCTACAGTGCATACATGTCACTTTCACACTGGCAAGTATTTGAGAACAACAGAAGAAAAAGAAATGACTAGGGTCAAAATGATTTGTAAAGTAACTTTAAAATGCTATTTGTACATCCTGCAAATTTGAGTTTGGGTTGTAAGAATTTTTGGTCCATGGGAATAAATTGTTCAACACATCACTGCAATAGTACTAATAGCTATTAGACACTACTAATGGTTATGTCTAACCACTACTGCTGTGGAAAACCCAGTAGCTTCTCTAGAGTAAAGACATTTAAAAAGAGAAGAAATTCATTTGAGTGAATTCCTAAATACTATACAGCTATCCAACTCACACTAACTACTCAGATACAAAAATTGAAGAATAAAAAGAATTAAAATAAGACGTGTGTTATGGTGATGGGATTGTGGATAATTTCACTTTCTTTTAACAAATAAAAGTCCTTTTTTGCTATTATCTTTGCTTATTCTATAGTAAATAAACATCAGGAAGAAAAATACTGCAATGGAGTTTGCTTATGGATGGCTCTTCTAGCCTCCTTAAAAAAATTATTTTTCTGAGCCTTGTAACTGATTGAATTCTGGATGAATTTACTCCATTTCTTAGAATTAATTTTTGGGACTCATTTTATAACACAAACCCTTTAGTCTATGCTGAGTCAGTAAACTCTGTCTCTCAGGCAACTTTGTGTAAATCAAAGCTGAAGGTCAGACCAAAGTTAATGCATTACATTAAAGTAAAATAAGATTGCTTTTCATTTCAATCGTTGCTGTTTGGTTTTGTATGTTTAAATGTCCCTATCACCATTGCTGGTTAATTCTAGGTAGTTAAATTCTCATACCTTTAAGGTCTAAAGCATTCTATGAAAGAAAAATTAAATTTTAAAAATTAAATAGTAATTAAACAAAAGAATTAATCAAGTGATAAATTTTTATCTCCATTAGTAACAAAAGACATTGAAATCCAAACAACGAGATAACATTGCTCACTTATCAAATGAGTAGATTTAGAAAATAATACCCAGTACCACTAAGGGTGTAGAGAAATGTTTCCTGTTTTGGCTGCTGTTTCTAAAACCTCCTAATTCAGGTCCTCATTATCACCTGCCTGGACAATCTCAGTAACTCCTTTCTAACTTGTCTGCCTGATCCCAGTCTTGTATTTCTTAAATCCAATCTCCACACTGCAGCCTGAGACATCTACTTAAAATATAACTCTAACCATATTACTGGTTGTGTTTCTCAGCCTCTCAGTTTCTAAAGTAGAATAGTTAATGACATATCTAAAGAAATAGCTAAATGTATGGTTGCAGTTCAATTTTGCCATGGTTAGTACAGACAATACACAACTCGCTAAGTCCAAGATTTGTTCCTCTGACAATCACAGAAAGCCAAATTAGAATTACAGACTTGCTTAGTAAGCATGGAATTAAAATAAGACATGAGTTATACAACTCAAATGGTTAAAAGAATCAGGTTAAAGAAGCCTGGAGCTCTCACCTCTCCAGCCCTTTTCATCAGTCTGAACATTCTCTGCCTGGACAGTGCTTGGATGGACATTAGCCACTCTTCATTTTGGAGTTCCATATTCTCTACTCCAAATAGAACTTACCTTTTTTTTCTATGTAGAGGAGGCAAAATTTTTCCTCTACCCTCTTAGAGTCTCCAGCTAGGCCTGAGGATTAAGTTGACAGAAGACAGATTAACAGAATAAAAGCATACAAATTTTATTTTCATGTGTACATGAGAGTCTTCAATGGAAAATGAAGACTCAGAAAGCAGTTAAGCCTAAATGCTCAGACACTATGTTGAACAAAGTGTAGTAATTGCAGAAAAGTATCTAAAATATGTGGGGAGACTAAAGGAAGACGAACGTTATTTTAACCAGATTTGTTTGTAGAGATTCTTCTCAGCCTCAACTGCCTGTCTCTGGTGATAAGAATGTTCTTTCCTCTAGGTGCAAGAAGGGTATCCTTTGCATGGGAATTTTCTCTCTTGTTTTCAAGAAGATAGGGGGAGGTCATAGTGCGTTTCTTGCATCTGTTGTTTTTCAAGTATCTTTAGCTCAAAATAGTCAATATGCCAAGTCAGCATATTTTGGGATGGCATGTTCTGAACCCCTTCATTTACATTGTCTCTCTAAATAAGGTATAATACCACTGCTTAGGGTTTTACTTATTAAACTTTAATCCCATTCCAGACTTGCCTGTCAAGATTACATCCAAGTTACTGTGATTCGAGTTTGAGGAATACCCAAACTCTTTAGTCCTGCAGTTTTACAGTCCCCAAGTTTATTCCTACAAGTCATTAATTTAAGCAAATGCTTGAATACTTACTCTATGCAAAGCACTATTTCATGTTCTGGGGATCACCTATGACCTAGACAGACACTGTTCCTGTTTTTAAAAAAATGCCATAAGAGTAGCTTTCCCAGAGGGCAGTCTTACCTTTCTTATTATTAAGTTCTTGGGTGGCCTCTCACTGTTGTCAGTATTTCCAAAAATAGATCATTGGGAAGCTTGTTAAAAACTTTAAGTAATCATTTTGTATCATAAATAATCACCTCCCAATTATCTATCACACCCTGACTTTTCTTAAAATGTAGCCCTGAGGATGGGCCTAAGTTTTCCATTCTCCATAAACTTAAGACTAGATCATTTTAGATAACAGGTAGAGTAATAGGCTCTGCCTTTAATTTATGTTGAAGGGTTTGAATTAGGGTCACAGCGTTTGAAAGTTTCATTAAATTGCTTGCTTATATGCACATACTGCTCTTGTTCTTCCATAAACTGACAAAAGTGTTGAACTTTTGTCTGAGCCCTGTGATTTGAACAGCAGTGGTGAAGAAATCCTTGTACCCTTTAGTGTCCCAGGAAACGGCTAACCACAAAACACAACACTGGCCTCACATACTCCAAGATGTCTCCATCCTTCCTCGTAACTCCCGTAGGGCAGATGACGCCCTTGTTGATCTGCATCTAACTAACCCCAAGCTCCTCCCTTTCCTTTGAGAAGTTCCTCATTAATAAATGTTCTCTCTATTGCAATTGCCCAAATAAAATCATCTCCTTAATTGTCCAGCGCACCTTGTCTTCCACACACCAGGTCATAATGCTCAATGCTGCTTTAACACAAAGTTCACTGGGTTTCTATGAGGATTAAAGGAGTTAATATAGCACTTCAAATGGTGTCCAACATCTAGGATGTGTTCAACACTATATTATCTGTAATACCTATATTACCTATAATAATTATTATTATTTAATTGCATTAACTCCTAATCAATATTAGAGAAAAAATATTATTCAAATTGTTAAAGAAAAAATTATTCGTGACACTTGTTGAAGATGGTAAGGCACACTTTATTCAAGGTGGACCGTTGCAACGTGAGGAGGGACCACCACAACGGGGTCTGGCATTGGGGAAAGAGACTGGGCTCAATTCCCAGTACAGCATGGGCAAGTGGAGATTTATAGCCACGGAGCAGAGTGGGGTCATTACTAAGAGGAAACAGCAGGGGTGAGGGGGTTCTTGCTAAACCGACCTAACATGATTCTTGCTAAGGGCAGAACAGGGTGTTCAGACATCACCTGGGGGATGGTGGCAGATGAAGCACCCGATCAGGTATCTGTCGAGGGTGATCAGATATGGAAGATGGGGGTTCTAGTCAAACTGACTTATCAGGATTCTTGCTAAAATTGGAGAAGTCCAAAAGTCAGGCCTAGCTGAAAAAGAGGTCAGGGGAGCCTAAAGTAGTTTGGTCAAAAAGAGAGTCTTTGTCATCAAGGAAGGAAGTTTGGAAAAATCTACTCATCTATATATTTTATTTGCAGTGCTGCAATCTACCTAAATTGCCCAGAGGGGGAGGAGCAGGAAAAGCTCAAGGGGGAGATGTAGGAGGACTGCAAGGTTGAGAGAAGGAGAAAATATATGGTCCATTCCTCAGATTGGTATGCTCCTGGATTCCCAGTGCTACTTCTAGACAGTAAAGTGAGCACCTTTCTTTCCAATCTCATCATTTGAAATGTATCTCCTCAGTCTAAATCCCCTCCCCCACTTCACAGCATTACAGCTCTCATCCAGTAAAGACCATTTCCTTCTTCAATACCTTCAGCCTACAACAGTACATTCTTCCTTTGCACCAATATCTTCTACATCCTAAGGTAATTTAACAATTCCCTTAGTTCCTGTTTCTTTCCTTCCTTGACTCTGTGGACCTCCATCTCCATTCCATCAACCGGAACCTGCAGAACCTGTACTTTGATTTTCTCCTCATCACGATGAACAACAATCAAATTCTTTAAATCAGAAATCTCTTCCTTTTAACAGAATTTCTTTTTTACATGGCACATTTTCACTTTTTACCCTCATCATGACTTCACTTACCTAACCATTCCCCCTTTCTCAGGTTAAAAATTACCTCCTTGGGGCTGGCCTGGAGGCATAGCGATTAAGTTCGTGTGCTCCGCTTCGACAGCCCAGGGTTCGCAGGATCAGATCCCAGGCGCAGACCTACACACCGCTTATCAAGCCATACTGTGGTGGGTGTCCCACATATAAAGTAGAGGAAGGTGGGCACAGATGTTAGCCCAGGGCCAATCTTCCTCAGCAAAAAGAGGAGGATTGGCAACAGATGCTACCTCAGGGCTAATCTTCGTCACCAAAAAAAAAAAAGTAAACTGAGATAGTGATCAGTTGGTCTTTGGAGTAGGTGCTTAAGATGTCAGAGACTGTCTCCAGTCCTAAGCAGCTTTGTCCATCCACCTACACGTAGCATAAATATTATCATTTCCTTATGCGCCAAGACATGGCAAAGGAGGGGAAGCACTGGTTAAAGGAATAGAGGTTTACTGTCTCACCTGACACAAGTCCCAGGATAGGTGGTTCCAGGCTGGTGCTACAGCTCAACAATGCCATCAGACACCCAGGCTCTTTCTACCTTCTTGGTCTGCCATCCTTATCATGCTATCATTTGTCCTCTTACTTGTTGCCTCATGGTACCAAGAGGCATCAGTGCCTCCAAGCCTCAAAACCACAAACCAGACAAAAAGAAGACAGGGGAAGTAGTGGCACCAAATCACATCTGCTTATATTTATTGGCCAGAACCATGCCACATGGCCACTTTAGTTTCAAGACAGGCTGGGGGATTGAGTTTTTAGGCTTTACAGCTGCTGTAATAGAATCAGATAAGAAAAAGACAGGGAGGTGGGTGAAATGGGTGTTATGTGAGCCACTCTTTAATATCTGACACACCAAGATGACAATGTTTAATACAGCCATCTCTAGCAGAAGTTCACCACCCTAGACTTTCCTAACCATGCAGTAGACCTATTTCATCTCACCAACCCTGAACCTCCCCCAGTGTCTGCTTCTAGCCTCATTGAATAGCAGGATAGTGCTGGAGGAAGAACGAGGCCAATCTAGTAATTAGTTCTCACTCTTCAGTTGAAATCTGATCCTTGTTGCAGCTCCACTTCTCTAACACAATCCTACTTATGGTTATTATGGATCTTTCTTTTAAATGTCCATCCCTTTTCTTCATGGGAATGAAAATAATACCAAAACTGTCTTGTGCCATATCTCATGTCATATAGTAGATCAAAATCCCCTTTAAGCTATTAATATGAATAGCAAAAGCAGAAAGAGGAGTGGGGCCAGGTCAGGAACCCAGTTGACTGGCAAAGACATCAAGACCTAAGAGAGAGCTATTGTGAAAACTGAAATTGAGAGGGACCATCAAGATTGCAGCCATTATTTGGCAACGATACGACGAGGCAGAGCAAGAAATTAGGAGGGCTTGCACTATGCACTACATTCAGATAAAGCTATGAGGACTGCATTATCTTCTATCCTGCGTTATGCTCTAACCCGGTCTCTTTTGAAGGCTTCTGGTCTTGCCCCCAAGAATGCACCACGGATGTCCTTAAAATCATGCACTCTGAACCCACCACATGACAGATTAAATCAACTGACTACCTTCACTCTAGTTTCTCCTAAGTTTCTATTTCTTTCCTTGGCATTTCACTTTGTTTCAGTCCTATATTTCCTTTTTTTTTGTGTGAGGAAGATCAGCCCTGAGCTAACATCCGTGCTAATCCTCCTCTTTTTGCTGAGGAAGACCGGCTCTGAGCTAACATCTATTGCCAATCCTCCTCCTCTTTTTTCCCCCAAAGCCCAGTAGATAGTTGTATGTCATAGTTGCACATCCTTCTAGTTGCTGTATGTGAGACGCGGCCTCAGCATGGCCGGACAAGCGGTGCGTCAGTGCGCACCTGGGATCCAAACCCGGGCGCCAGTAGCGGAGCCTGCGCACCCAGCCACCAAGCCACAGGGCTGGCCCACAGTCCTAATTTCTAACCACTCACAGAATAACCCCACTCAGATGTTTATGATCTGCACGGGAGCATTATACTGATATCCGGAGCAAAATAGAAAAGAAAGTCGCCTGACCTACTATCCAATGGGTTAAATTCCAATTTTAGGACACAAGCTGTGAGAGCTTCTTGCACGGACTACAGAAGGAAGGAAGGTAGGTTCAGGGTACCTTGAGCTAGAGCTAGGACCGAATCTTGACACCTTGGCTGAGAAGAATAGGAGCTGAAAAAATTGCCATTTCAAAGTTGCCCGCAGTTTTTTGTTTCACAAAAACATGGAAACATATTTGAGAGAAACAACCCCTTTGTTTTGATTAAACCTCTTGAATTTTTTGTTATGTAACTATACAGCAAAGACTACAATTTTTAAAAGAGGGTTTTGTTTAATTATGTAAAACATTGCTCATTTTGTGGACGAGTTGAATTTCTACAGATTTGGTTCCCTTGAGTGAATGTCTCCCTTGAGGTTAAGACTCCTTTATACCTGAAAAGGGTTGCTCTTCTTGGGAGATGTGAGTTGAGGACATTGTTGGTAGGAGATAAGGACCTGGGGGCCAGAGGTTGAAGGAACTGTTTGTATAAGATAAAATCTGAGCCCTGGGCGTGAACAGAGCTGCTTTCTGCTCCAGATGGTGAAGTATGATAGAGTCGAGGAGGCAGCCTTCTCTGCCCTGAGTCTTTCATCAACTAACACCCTGAGGAATGTCACCTTCAGAACCTCAGACCTGGAAACAGCATTCAGTGCTTCCTGGTCTGTCTGTCTCTCTGTCTCGCTCTCTCCCACGTCTCTGCATCTCTAACTCTGCTATCTCTCTGGTGGTTTCATTATCTCCTACTGCAAACAGACATTCACCACAAGACAAGAAATGGGACCACTGGTATATATCTTCACAAACTTCTAACATTAGTATTCAAAAGCAAAGTTTCCTTGCTCTCTCCACCTAGAACATTCCTGGTGAAATACTCTGATTTGGATCTCACCAGAGGAAGAAATATTCTGATTGACCTGGTCTGAGCCACATGCCCAGGGATATAAGCTTTGTCACTAGAAGAAGGTATGATGGGAGTTGGCCAGTAATCTGACTGGTGGACTTGGCAGTTAAAAACAATAGCTAGCCCTTGCATTATGTGAAAAGCTGAGTAAGATTTATTTCCCAACTCTAGACATATATCCACTACTTCAGAACCCCATCTGTGCTGCCTTGTACTCTTAGGCAAGCCCTTAATGAAAGAGAGAACAGACTTAGTGCTTGAACACTAGCACTAAGAAGGGCACCCAAATATTTGTGAATGAAGGAATGAATGAAATCCTGATTGCATTATTTCCCAGACTTTTCTCATCATCCACTTTTTTCACTCTGTTCCTTTTCTTCGTGTAATGAGGTCATCTATGACAGGGGATACAGGTAAGACGAGTGGTCTTATCTGCCCTGAGTCTTGACTGGATAATAGGGGAGGAGGTTTGAGGGATATGATTCATCTTCAACAACGTGAACTTGAACCATTTAATCCCCATAAGTCTGTGAAGTAGGAATCTAAGATCTTGGATTTTTAAATGTGTAAATCAGTCAGCATGAGTGTGATCACGTTTAAACTGCCTATAGGACCAGAATAGACTTTTAGTATTTACCATTTTTATTGAAAAATATCAAGAAAATAAATTTTTGAAAAGAGGGAAAAAGAGTTTGACTCTATAACAGTAATATAATTGCAATCATTAAAAGAACTGTTTACCACAGATTCTTAATTCTCTTTCAGGACAATAACAATTAGGCATTATCATTAAATTGTGTCAAATTTACTTTGCAAACTCTTTTTTTCCTGTTTTATTGAGATATAATTGGCATATAATATTGCATTAGTGTAAGGTGTACAACAAAATGATTTTATATATGTATATATTGTGAAATGATTACCTCAATAGTTAGTTAACATCTATCACCTCACATAGTTATAAATTTTTTGTGTGTGATGAGAATTCTTAAGATTTACTCTCTGAGCAACTTTCAACTTTCAAATATACAATACAATGTTGTTAACTATAGTCACCATGCTGTACATTACTTCCCCAGAATTTATGTATCTCATAATTGGAAGTTTGTACCTTTTGACCATCTTCACCTATTTCCCCCACCCACTCCATGGAGGATTTGGGCCTGTAATTTTCCTTTCTTGTGGTGTCTTTGTCTGGTTTTGGTATCAGAGTAATGCCGGCCTTGTAAAATGAGTTAGAAGTGTCCCCTCCTCTTCTATTTTTTGGAAGAGTTTGAGAAGGATTAGTATTAATTCTTCTTTAAATGATTGGTAGAATTCACCAGTGAAGTCATGTGATCCTGGATTTTTCTTTGTGACGAGGTTTTTGATTGCTGATTCAATCTCCTTACTAGTAATCGGTCCATTCAGATTTTCTATTTCTTTATGATTTAGTTGTGGTAGGATGTATGTTCCTAGGAATGTGTCCATTTCTTCTAGGTTGTCCAATTTGTTGGCATATAATTGTTGTCCATGGTAGTCTCTTATGTCCATTTCATTAAGAGCTGTTTCAAGTTTTATTTTGTTCTTTTGTTTGGCACATTATTCCTGTTTCTTCATTTTCCTTGACTCTCTCTGTTTGTTTCTGTGCATTATGTAGGGGAGGAAGACAATTCCTCTACCCTCTAGGTCCTTCTGGCTAGCCTAAGAATCAAATTGACATGAGACAGAATAGCAGGAGAAAATCAAAGTTTAATAACATGTATACATGAGAGAAACCCAGGAAAACTGAGTAACTCACCAGAATGGCCAAAGCTGCCACCTTTAATACCATCTATGGCTAAAGACAAAGGAGGATGTTGGGGTAATGGTTTGGGTCCTCAAAGGGAAGGAAGGTAATTCACATAGAGATGGAAATGCAAATGTTTGTTACACAAGTGTTTGCTGGCCCCCCTATAGGCAATGTGACCGGAGAGACAGAACTTGGATAAAAATAGGCTTGCTGGTGCCTTTTTATCACACCTATTTTATGTTATACTATAATTACCTTCTAGTATTAGCTCCTTCCTTGGACAGGCCTTCTATCTTAAATTCTTTTAGGCAGTTAGGGGGAAGGTCAAAGTTTCTTTCAGAGTCTTTTGTTCTTAAAAATAATCAAGCCAAAGAGATACATTTTGGGGTGGCCAATTCTGATCCCCCACAATTACATAAACAGCCACCTCTCCCAGTCTTGATGGAGTGGTCTTGTGTAGGAGATGAACTTAATTGTTCAGCCCAGCCCAAGCTCTTGGTTGTCTCTCAAACTGTTGTGGTTATACAAGCCACCTTTTTTGTTCTTAGTGGCTCCCAGTACTGAGGGTGTGCCAAGATTTGTCAGTGTCCCAAGGGAAGGATCTCAGTCAGCTATAGATGCTGGCTGTTTAGAAGCCAGACTCTCAGGCAGCAGCATTTAAATTGTACAAATAGGCCTCTTTCAGAGAAAGATTGGGAGATAGGTGTTTCTGTCTGCTCCTTCTGCCCTGAGCCGTTGGGGGATAGCCACAGCAAGTCCTCTGAGCACACCAAGAACTGTTTCTTTGTTTGCTATAGTCCTGCGGGTCTCATAGATGCGAGTCCCTTTGGCTTTTAGAGCTACGTGTTCTGGGAGCTGTCTCTCAGGTGGAAGTTTTAAAAGCTGGGGTGCTAGATGTTAGGTCCAAACCCTTTTATCCTCAAGGAGAATTTGGAGTTGTGAGTTCCCTCGCAACTGTATGCTGCTATGCCAGGAGTGGGGTTTATGTCAAGAGTGTCTCAGCCTCTCCTATCCGTTTTGATGTGGGTATCTTCTTGTTCACACAATATATGGGAGTCGCACAGCTGGATTTCTGTCAGAGAGAATTGCTCTATGCGTAGCTGTAGTTTCCGTGTGTCTGTGGGAGGAGGTGAGTTCACATGTCCTATGTCATGGTTTTAGACCAGAATGCTTTATAGGTTCTATGTGCTTGTGATGCTCAGTTCTGAAATCTTGGTTGTCAACACTTGTTGTTCATGTTACAAGATCATCTGCCCACAGTACTAAGAACAGAACAAAACCAGAGAGAGCACTGGTCAGTATCTCATTGTGAGCACTTGTGCGTTCTCTCATGTTCCACGTATTTGTTTTACCTCCCCAAATAGATTGCAAATTTCTTAAGATGTCTTACATTTGTGATAAGGTAATCCTATGTTGCAAAAAGATATTACGACTATTTAGATCTCTTGGAGACAAGAACAGTCCTTTAAACCAGTGGTTCTTAAGCCTTTCAGACTCAACATCCTCTTTTTAGAAGAAACACTTTGAAATGACCAATTTACCATCTGAATGTAATTCATTGGTGGCATAACCAACAAACAAATAATTTTGCCTAAAAAAGGCAATATAGTGTCCTAATTATAATACAGAGGAGAAATAAAATGAATTTAATTTAAAATAGAATAACAATATTTTATTGTTATAAATATACAAGCACAGCTAAACAAAAATATATACAAAGTTCTCCACAGCCCTAATCACTTTCTAATATACAATAAACGTACTTACTTACCATAAAACTTATTTACTTAATATGACTCTCCCTTTGAAAGTAAGCTCTGTGAAGGCAAAAGAATCTGTTTTGAATCTGAAACATTCCCAGTGCGTAAAATAGTGCCTAACAACGTGGAAGGTGCACAGTAAATGTTCATTGAATACATGTGACTTCAGGAATGCTAGTGCAAACAAATAAAAAACAATTAACAGTAGTTTAAAGCATAATACGTTTATGGTTTTACATTATTGTTGGCCAGAATGGTGTTGGGGCCCCCGACAGGTCATCTCAAAATATCCCACAATAGTATATTGATTATTTTGAATGAAAGTTACTTGAGAGGCAAAAAAGACATTCTGACCCTCCTGTCTCTGTTCCCCTGAAAGCAGGAAATCAATCTCCCCTGTGAAAGGTGCTTTCCCTGCAAACTTATCACCAGAGCTAGGGAATTCAGGGCCGAGATGCCTGCATAAACAAACCTTGCTAATTTACTACCTCAAGCCTAAACTCTGCTTCAATTCCTCACTATTTACATACCCCAAACCTAAGTTTCTCTGTCCTATGAATTCTTCACAAATTTACTGTTTATTTGTGTGAAAGATATATATCTACATATAGCCTACTTTGTTCACTCTCTGAGCATCATTTCTTTATGGTCTCCAATACGTACATATTAAACTGGGTCCTTCTCCTGTTAATCTGGTCTTGGCGTCAATTTTACTATTAGTCCAGCCATAAGAACAGAAGAAGAGAAGAAAGAGGAATTTCCTCCGCCCCGACAATGGCTTCACACCGTCATTCCTACACAAATTACTGGCAAAGGGGGATGAATAGCTATAATGAACATATACATCAATCAAGTTCATGCCAGGGGCTGGACACAATGTCACCTAAACAAAATAGCAATTCTGTTAACAGAGAATTAGGAGAAATGGTTGTTGGGTAGGTAGCCAAAGGTGTCTCCCTGCATGACATATGGTTTCACATGCAAATATATAGTTAAATACATTGCAAATTTATAATTAATGATAAGGTTATCTTTTTATAATCACAATAAAATTACCTTTCTATAATAAGCACCAGAATAAGGTTATCTTTTAAAATTTAATGTAATTGAATAGGAAAAACAAATCCAGAATAACGGTGTATCCGTTAAGGTTGTATTTAGCTGCATGTAACAGAAACAAGATTAAAATGGATTAATCAAAGAGCTTTTTGTTCCTTATAACAGTAATTCCCAAAGTAGGCAGTCAAAGACTGATAAAATGGCTCCATGGACCCACCAGGGACTCAAGCTTCATTACGCCAGACTGTATGTGATTTTCTTCCTGTGGACTACAAAATGACTATTTTACTCCATGCAGGAAAAGGAAAGAAAGGAGGAAAAGGCAAAAGGTGATTGCCAGGCAAGTTGGCCACCTTTCCAACAGTGCCTACCCAGTGATTTCTACTTACATTCCCTTGGCCAGAACTGGTTCACAGGTCCACTGCTTGTCTGGGGAGGTGAGTATTTTAGCTTGATCCAAACAAAAATTTGGGTCTGTCATTAAGAAATAAGGGGAGAATGGCTATCTGATAGGCAACCAGTAGTGTCTGCTGATGGTGTTCACCAAGTATATTAACAGTGCTACCTTTGAGTGGTGAAATTATGGGTGAGTCTCATACCTTCCTGTATAGCCTGAGTTGTTTTCAACGTGTGGGGTTTTTTTCCAATTGGAAAAGAGCACAAGAAAGCTATTTTCATTTTGTAGGAGAAAACAGAAAGTTCAAAGATTTGTTTTTATAAGAAGCACAAAAATATCCCAGACATTAAAATGCCTGCTTCAAATGATCACATCAAAATATTCTTACTGAATATGCAACTTTGGGCATATACTCTCTGAGCTTCAGTTAATTTATCCGCACAATAAGGACATTGCAGTCAACTCTCAAAGTTACTGTAAAATTTAAATGAGATAATGTTTAGTACAGTGCTCACTAAATGGTAGTTTTTATTGTTAGTACTTAGATACATGGTAGTTGATGTAACACAGCCCTTTTAATTAACTGTATGTGTTATTGATTTTACTTAGCTATATCTTTTGTATTAGCTCTTTTCCACTGGGCATTTAATATGTGACATGAACCCTGCTAAATGTCTGATCCAAAATAACCTATGAAGTAGGTAGTATTATTACCTGCATTTTACAGATGAAAAAACTGCAGTTTAGGGAAGTTAAGGAAATTGCCCAAGATTATAAAACTAGGATATAGCAAAGCTTCAATTCAGATCCAAACAGTTTATCCCAAAGTTTTCATCCATAACTAGTCTACTACAACACAAATCCAAAATTCGTCTGTTTTAAAATTATGAAAACATCATTAGCCTGATTATAAATCAATTCATCTAAGAAATTACTTTGGGGCCGGCCCGTGGCTTGGCGGTTGAGTGCACGCACTCCGCTACTGGCAGCCTGGGTTCGGATCCCGGGCATGCACCGACGCACCACTTCTCCCGCCATGCTGAGGCCATGTCCCACATATAGCAACTAGAAGGATGTGCAACTGTGATGTACAACTATCTACTGGGGGGCTTTGGGGGAAAAAAAAAGGAGGAGGATTGGCAATGGATGTTAGCCCAGGGCCCGTCTTCCTCAGCAAAAAGAGGAGGATTAGCATGGATGTTAGCTCAGGGCTGATCTTCCTCAAAAAAAACAAAAAAGAAAGAAAATAGCCAAAGTAATTTCTTTCTTTTTATTTATTTTTTTGTGAGGAAGATCAGCCCTGAGCTAACATCCATGCTAATCCTCCTCTTTTTGCTGAGGAAGACGGGCCCTGGGCTAACATCTGTGCCCATCTTCCTCCACTTTATATGGGATGCTGCCACAGCATGGCCTGACAAGCGGTGCATCGGTGGGTGTGGGGCATCCAAACCCAGGCCGCCAGCAGCAGAGCATGCGCACTTAACCGCTATGCCACATGGCCCGCCCCTACTTGGGCTATTTTAATTTCTGAGTCTAGCAAAAAAAAAACATAGAATCAGCTGAATACATTTTGAATAACATCCAAAAATTAAAACCTTGTCATTGCAGTTTTTCCTAACGATATCACCCTGGTTGATAGTGCTGCATTAAGTAATTTCTGAAAATTCTACTCTAAATTCTCAGAGAAGTATGGGTTCATACTTTTTATAAATATACAAAAATGCAAGTTTTTTAAGTTCATTCATGTATTGATTACAATTTGGCTAGTCAGTCTAGAAAACTAACAATGCTATGAAAAAGAATCAAGCAATCTGTAACAGAACAGCAATATAAATAAATATTTATATTGCAACAACATGGTTGGACCTTGAGGGTATGATGTTAAGCAAAATAAACTAGACAGAGAAAGAAAAACTTCATGATTTCACTCATAGGTGGAAGATAAACAAACACATGGATAAAGAGAACAGATTAGTATTTACCAGAGGAGAAGGGGGTTGGGAGGTGGGTGAAAGGGGTAAAGAGGAACATGTGTATGGTGGCATATAAAAATTAGACTATTGGTGGTGAGCACGAAGCAGTCTATACAGAAACTGGTAAATAATAATGTGCACCTGAAATTACACAACGTTGTAAACCATGTTGACCTCAGTCATAAATGACCTCAGTTATAAAATAACTGGGAAAAAAAGGAAAAAAGATACTGCTAAGACTCATGTCAAAGAGCATACTGCCTATGTTTTTTTTCGGGAGTTTTATGGTTTCAGGTCTTACATTCAAGTCTTTAATCCATTTTGACTGTGTGTATCGTGTAAGATAGTGATCTAATTTCATTCCTTTGCATGTAGCTGTCCAGTTTTCCCAACACCATTTATTGAAGAGACTTTCCTTTCTCCACTATGTGTTCTTGGCTCCCTTGTCAAAAATTAACTGTCCATAAATGTGTGGGTTTATTTCTGGGCTCCCAGTGCTGTTCCATTAATCTGTGAATCTGTTTTTCTGCCAGTACCACGCTGCTTTGATTACTACAGCTTGGTAGTATACTTTGAAATCAGAGAGTGTGATGCCTTCAGCTTTGTTCTTTTTTCTCAGGATTGCTTTGGCTGTTTGAGGTCTTTTGTTGTTCCATATAAATTTTAGGATTCCTTGTTCTCTTTCTGTGAAAAACTTCATTGGGGTTTTGATAAAGATTGCATTGAATCTGTAGGTTGCTTTAGGAAGTATGGACATTTTAACTATGTTTATTCTTCCAGTCCATGAGACTGGAATATATTTCCATTTCTTTGTCTTCTTCGATTTCTTTCAATAATGTTTTATAGTTTTCAGTGTACAGGCCTTTCACCTCTTTGGTTAAATTTATTCCTAGGTATTTTATTCTTTTCGTTTCACTTGTAAATGGGATTGTATTTTTGATTTCTCTTTCTGCTATTTCATTGTTAGCGTATAGAAACACAAGTGTTTTTTGTATGTTGATCTTTTACCCTGCAACTTTATTGTATTTGTTTACGATTTCCAATAGTTTTTTGGTTGCTTCATTAGGGTTTTCTGTATATAAAATCATGTTATCTGCACATAGTGACAGTTTTACTTCTTCCTTTCCAGTTTGGATCCTTTTTTTTTTTCTTGTGTAATTGCTCTGGCCAGGAATTCCAATACTATATTGAATAAGAGTGGCAAAAGTGGGCATCCTTGTCTTGTCCCTGTTCTCAGAGGGATAGCGTTCAGTTTTTCACTGTTGAATATGATCCTAGCTGTGGGTTTGTGATATATGGTCTTTATTATGTTGAGGTACTTTCCTTCTATTCCTGTTTTAGTCAGAGTTTTTATCATAAATGTGTGCTGAATCTTGTCAAATGTTTTCTCCACATCTATTGAGATGATCGTGTAATTTTTATTCTTCGTTTTGTTAATGTGGTGTATCATGTTGATTGATTTGTGAATGTTGAACCATCTTCGCATCCCTGGAATAAATCCCACTTGATCATCGCATATTATCCTTTTAATGTATCATTGTATTCAATTTGCTAATATTTTGTTGACGATTTTTGCTTCTATGTTCATCAACAATCTTATCCTATAAATTGTGTTGTCTTTGTCTGGTTTTGGTATCAGGGTAATGTGGCCTCATAAAATGACTTAGGAAGTATCCCCTCCTCCTCAATTTTTTGGAAGAGTCTGGGAAGGATAGGTATTAAGTCTTCTTTGAGGGTTTGGTAGAATTCACCAGGGAAGCCGTCTGGTTCTGGACTTTTATTTTTTGGCAGGTTTTTGATTACTGTTTTAATCTCCTTACTGGTGATTGATCTATTCAGATTCTCATTTCTTCTTGATTAAATTTTGGAAGGTTGTATAATTCTAAGAATTTATCCATTGCTTCTAGGTTATCCAATTTGTTAGCATATAGCTTTTCATAGTATTCTCTTATATTTCTTTGTATGTCTGTGGTATCTATTGTAATTTCTCCTCCTTCATTTCTGATTTTACTTATTTGAGCCTTCTCTCTATTTTCCTTAGTGAGTCTAGTCAAAGGTTTGTCACTCTTATTTTTTCAAAGAACCAGCTCTTAGTTTTCATTGATCTTTTCTATTGTCTCTTTTGTCCTTATTTCGTTTATTTTTGCTCTGATTTTTATTATTTTCTTTCTTCTACTGATATTGAGCTTCATTTGTTCTTCTTTTTCTAGTTCCTTTACGTGTATGTTAGATTGTTTATTTGAGATTTTTCTTGTTGCTTAAGGTCTGCATGTATAACTATAAACTTCCCTCTTAGTACTGCTTTTGCTGTACCACATAGATTTTTGTATGTTGTATTTTCATTTTCATTTGTTTCCAGGTATTTTTTGATTTCTCCTTTGATCCAGTAGTTGTTCAGTAACATTTTGTTTAATCTCCGCATATTTGTGACTATTCCAGTTTTCTTCTTGTACTTGATTTCTAGTTTCATACCATTGGCGTCAGAAAAGATGCATGATATTATTTCAATCTTCTTAAATTTATTGAGGCTTGTGGCCTAATATATGATCAATACTGGAGAATGTTCCATGTGCATTTGAAAAGATGTGTATTCGGCAGTTTTTGGATGGAATGTTCTGTATATACGTATTAAGTCTATCTAGTCTAGTATGTCATTTAAGGCCAATGTTTCCCTATTGATCTTCTGTCTGGATGATCTATCCATTGATGTAAGCAGAGTGTTAAGTCCCCTGCTATTATCGTGTTACTGTCAATTTCTCCTTTTTTGTCTGTTAATATTTACTTTATATATTTAGGTGCGCCTATGATGAGTGCATAGATATTTACAAGTTTTATATCCTCTTGTTCGATTGTTCCCTTTATCATTATGTAATGACCTTCTTTGTCTCTTGTTACAATTTTTGTGTTAAAGTTTATTTTGTCTGATATAAGTATTACTATCCCAGCCTCCTTTTTATTTCTGTTTGCATAGAATATCTTTTTCTATCTCTTTATTTTTGGTCTGTGAGTGTCTTTAGATCTGAAGTGTATGTATTGTATGCAGCATATATATATATATATGGGTCTTGTTTTTTTATCCATTCAGCCATCCTATATCTTGTGATTGGAGTATTTAGTCCCTTTACATTTAAAGTAGTTATTAATAGATATGCACTTATTGCTATTTTGTTACTTTTCTTCTGGATATTTTTGTTGTTCTTCTCTCTTCTTTTCTTCTTTTCTTGCTCTCTTCTCTTGTGATTTTATCACTTTCTTTATTTTTTGTATATTTATTCTAGGTTTTTGGTTTGTGGTTACCATGAGGTTCATATATAATAACCTATGTTTACAGCAATCTATATTAGGTTGATGGTCTCTTAAGTCTCACCTCATACTAAAATCCTTACACTTTAATCCCCTCTATGACCATGTTTTATGTTTTTGACATCATATTTCACCTCTTTTGATTTTGTGTATCCCTTACACTCTTATTGTAGATATAGATGATTTTAGTATTTTTGTCTTTTGACCTTTGAACTAGGTTTATAGGTGGTTGATTCGCTATCTTTACTATATATTTGCCTTTAAAAGTGATGTTTTTTTCTTTAATAAGTTTCTGATTTCTATTTGTGGCCTTTCTTTTCCAGTTAAAGAAGTCCCTTTGGCCAGCCCAGTGGCCCAGGGTTCACAGGTTAGGATCCCAGGCACAAACTGACACACCGCCTGTCAAGCCATGCTGTGGCAGCATCCCATATAAAGTAGAGGAAGATGGGTACAGATGTTAGCCCAGGGCCACTCTTCCTCAGCAAAAAGAGGAGGATTGGCATCAGATGTTAGCTCAGGGCTAATCTTCCTCAGCAAAAAATAAGAAGTCCCTTTAACATTTCTTGTAAGGCCAGTTTAGTGGTGATGAACTCCTTTAGTTTTTGCTCGTCTGGAAAATAGCAAAGTTTATCTCTCTTTCCGTTCTGAATGATAACCTTGCTGAGTTGAGTATTCCTGGTTATAGATCTTTTCCTTTCAGTGCTTTGAATATATTGTGCCACTCCCTTCTATCCTATAAGGTTTCTGCTGAAAAGTCAGCTGATAGCTTTATGGGGTTTCCCTTGTACATAACATGTTGCTTTTCTCTTGCAGCTTTTAAGATTCTCTCTTTATTTTTAATTCTTAACATTTTAATTATAACGTGTCTTGGTGAGGGCCTCTTTGGGTTCATCTTGTTTGGTACTCTCTGTGCTTCTTGTACCTGGATGTCTGTTTCCTTCCTCAGGTTAGGGAAGTTTTTAGCTATTATTTCTTAAAATAATGTCTCTGCCCCATTGTCTCTCTCTTCTCCTTCTGGGACACTTATAATGCAAATGTTAGTATGTGTGATGTTGTCCCAGAGGTCCCTTAAACCATCCTCATTCTTTTTCATTCTTTTTTCTTTTTTCTGTTCAGCTTGGGTGATTTTCTCTACTCTGTTATCCAGATCACTGATCCATTCTTCTACATCATCTACTTTGCTGTTGATTCCCTCTAGTGAATTTTTCATTTCAGTTATTGTATTCTTCAGCTCTGATTAGTTCTTTGTTATATTTTCTAATTCTTTGTTGAAGTTCTCCCTATTTTTCTCCCAAGTTCAGCAAGCATCCTTATGACCATTATTTGTACTCTTAGATTGTTTATCTCTGTTTCTTTTGGTTCTTTTTCCGATGATTTGTCCTGTTCTTTTATTTGGAACATATTCCTTTGTTGCCTCATTTTGCCTACTTCTCTGTGCTTATTTCTATGTATTGGGTAGATAAGCTACATCTCTCAATCTTGGAAATGTGGTCTTATGTAGATGTGACATGGGGTCCAGCAGCATGCTCCCCTCTTGTCACCCAAACCAAATGCTCCAGGAGTATCCCCTGTGTGGGCTGCATGTGTCCTTCTGTTGTGGTGGGGCCACTATTGCTGTGAGTGTGCAGGTAGGCCGGGCTGGTCTCCAGTGCAGCTGGGTTTGGGGCCCAGTGGTGCAGCTGTTGCTAGCTTGCTTTTGCACCAGCAGGTCTCAGGTGCTGGCTGGCTATGCAGCCAGGTGGTGCATAACTTCCTCAGGTGTGCTAGTGGGCAGGGGCACTAGTGGGTGGGGCAGGCCCCTGGGTGCAGCAGTGTGCAACTGTTTCAGCTGTGTTGGTGGTGGGCCAGGTCCCTGGGGCAGGCTGCCTGCACTGCCTGGCTGTGCTCAGTTGCCGCAGGTGCTCTTGTGGGTGAGGTAGGCACCTGCACTAGCAGGCTAGAGGGAGGATTTCAAACAGTGCCTGCCAGTGTCTGTGTCAGCACAGCTGAACTAGGTCACAAAAATGGCTGCCACCAGTGTCTCAGTCTCTGGGGGGTGAGCCCAGCCACCTCCTGCCTCTCGGGATGTGCTTTGAGCTTAGAAAGTGAGTCTCTTTTACCAATGGACTATGCACTTTTCTATCTGGTGTTTTTGTGCTGGTTTCTGGGTCAAGTGAGTCTGTGGGCCCTTTAATAGCAGATTCTCCTTTCCCTGAAGTTATATAGTTTTCCTGGGTGTGTTCCACACTGGTTTTGAAAGCCAGGTGTTCTTTTGGGCTCATCTATCTTGTGTTGGATCTAAGGGCTGGGGTGTCTAACGTGGAGCTCAAATCCCCTGTTCCTCTGGGAAAAGCTCTGTACCTTTGAGATCACTCTCGACCATGAAGTGCCACAGCTAGGATGTGGTTTTATCCTCAGCAGGACTGTATCTCTGTCTCTTCCACCCCTGTCAGTTTTGTCCCTTATTATGGAGGTTCTTTTCATCCAGTTTCCAGATCTCTCTCGGAGGAAATTATTCCACAGGTAGTTGTAGGTTTGTTGTGTCTGTAGGAGGAGGTGAGTTCAGTATCCTCCTATGCCGCCAACTTCCAAAACTCTAGCCTTTGCTTTCTATTGATTTCTAATCCCCTCATTCTATCCCACTCACAGTCAGCAAATGCGTGAAGGGGATAAGCAACACAGACCATGGGATCATCTCAGCTTCCTTCTCTCCAAGATCTTGGTTCCTGGGTTCCTAATTCCTAGTTGCCTAGCTCTCTGATGATTTCAAACCAATTTTTAATTTTATTCTGCTTTTTAAAAGCTTTGGGGGGGGGGAGTCAAGATGGCGGCGTAAGCAGACTCGGAACTCACTTCCTCCCGTGGACACAGCCAATTTACAGTTACTCGTGGAAAAATTACCCCTGAGACAGAACTGAAAACTGGATGAGAGGAACTTCTGCAACAACGGACAATCCTAACTGAGGTGGAAGAGGCAGAGACTCCCTTCTGGAGAGGAAAAACGCCGCCTTCACAAGCCGCCAGCTTCACGGCCGCCGGGAGCAGCTCACAGGTACGCAGCCTCCCTGGAGACACGGGGCCCTGAGCTGGGGAGTGCCCCCGCTGTGGGCATTCTGTGGACCCAGCACAATCGAGACCAGCGGCATAATATCTGACTGTGCCTGCTACTAAAACACTGGGGAGCACCCCCAGAAAACCCGGTTCACAAAGAAACTAAAACTGGCTCTTAAAGGGCCCGCGCGCAAACTCACCCGTTTCAGGAAGCATCCTAAAATCACCAGAAAGAAAGGTGTACAGTGCTTTGGTGACAAGAGACTCACCTAATAGGCCCTGAGTGCATCTCGGTGAGGGGTGAGACCTCTCCAGGGACTGGGACATTGGCGGCGGCCATTGTTGTGGCCTGGTGTGGGCGTGCTGACATAGACACCATTGGAGTTCTCCCTGAGGCCTGCTAGCCCAGGGTCTGCCCCACCCGCTAGAGCACCGATTTAATCCAGCTCAGCCAGGGCAGGCAGCCCACCCTAGAGACTGGCCCCACCCAACAACAAGCTCTCAGGCAACTTGTGGGCCTGCATAGATTGGTGACTGGATTCTCTGCAGCCTGGCAACTGAGCTGACTTGAACGGGGCAGGGTGTGCACAAGGAGCGGGTGGAGAGTGTGGGGCAGTGGCGGAGTGTGTGGGGCTCCCGCCGTGGAGAGACTGGGTCTGCTTGGGGAGGTCGGGGCACTCACACGGGGCAGGACTATGTTGACTGTGTGCATGGACCTGTGGGCGGCAGGGCTTCTCAGCCGCAGAAGACTTGTGCTTCTCAAAGACCCACATAGGAGGTTTGCTCCACCTTCCAAAACCTGAAACAATTGGGTGCTCCTGTGCCTGAGGCCAGCCCCACCCAGCTGCAATCCTCAGAGAGCTGACAAGAGACCTAATAGGCTAGAGGCTTACAGCAATTGTAAGGCCCTGAGCCTAACAACCTGCCACGCTGGGGGCCTACTCAGTTAAAAGAAATACTGCAACACAAATGTGGTATTAGAACTTACAGCCAACTGTGCTGGGGCTCCCCACACCTGATAAAGAGACTGAAGGGCCCACAACAACTACAAGCAGCTGAGCATTACGACAGCTGGCCAGGAGCATAACTCAGCCTCCCTGGGCACCTATAGGGAGAGCTAACAGGCCACAATAGAAGGACACACGTAGCCCACATAGAGGCCACCCCTGGAACATTGAGAACTGAGGGAAGCACACTGGAAGCCTCCTAAGCCATCACTTACATAAGGTCACCTATCCAAGAGCAGGAGACATAGCTGACCTACCTAATACGTAGACACAAGCACAGGGAAAGAGGCAAAATGAAGAGGCAAAAGAATACATTCCAAGTAAGGGAACAGGACAAAACCCCAGAAAAGGAACTAAGTGAAACAGAAATGAGCAACCTACCCGACAGAGAGTTCAAACTAAGAGTGTTAAGGATGCTCACTGATCTGGGGAGAAGAATAGATGAACTCAGTGAGAATGTCAACAAAGAAATGGAAGATATAAAAAAGAACCAATCAGAAATGACGAATACAATACTGGAAATGAAAAATTCATTAGAGGGACTCAAAAGCAGAGGAGAGGATACAGAAGAACGGATCTGTGAGCTGGAAGAAAGACTAGAAGAAATTACCTGAGGTGAACAGGTAAAAGAGAAAAGAATTAAAAAGATTGAGGACAGTCTAAGCGACCTCTGGGACAACATCAAGTGCACTAACATCCGTGTTATAGGTGTCCCGGAAGGAGAAGAGCGAGACAAGGGGGCAGAGAATCTATTTCAAGAAATAATAGATGAAAACTTCCCTAACCTAAGGAAGGAAACAGACATCCAGGTACAGGAAGCACAGAGAGCCCCAAACAAGATACACCCAAAGAGGCCCACACCAAGACACATCATAATCAAAATGTCCAGAATTAAAGATAAAGAGAGAATCCTAAAAGCCGCAAGAGAATGTCAAGTTACGTACAAAGGAAACCCCATAAGGCTATCAGCTGACTTCTCAGCAGAAACCTTACAGGCTAGAAGAGAATGGCACGATATATTTAAAGTGCTAAAAGGAAAAAATTTACAGCCAAGAATACTCTACCCAGCAAGGTTATCATTCAAAATGGAAGGAGAGATCAAAATTTTCCCAGATAAGCAAAAATTAAAGGAGTTTGTCACCAAGAAACCAGTGCTACAAGAAATGTTAAAGGGACTGATTTCAGGGGAAAAGAGAAGACCACAAATAGGAAAAATTATCTATTTCCATGATTAGAATGTAATGGATACAAATGCACAACAAAGAGGTTAGATATGATATCAAAAACATAAAAGGAGGGAGGAGGGGAGTTAAAGAGTACAGATTTCAGACAGAGGTCAAACTAAAGTGACCATCAATTCTGTATAGAAGAAGAAAGGAACAGAGAAGGACTACTAAAACACTGAGAAAAAAAAAAAAGTTTAAAAATGGCAGTAAGTACATACTTATCAATAGCTACTTTAAACGTCAATGGACTAAATGCTCCAATTAAAAGGCATAGGGTGGCTGACTGGATAAAAAAACAAGACTCATATATATGCTGCATACAAGAGACACACTTCAGACCTAAAGACACTCACAAACTGAAAGTGAAGGGGTGGAAAAAGATACTCCACGCAAATGGCAATGAAAAGAAAGCTGGGGTAGCAGTACTCATATCAGACAAAATAGACTTTAAAACAAAAACTGTAAAAAGAGACAAAGAAGGGCATCACATAATGATCAAGGGAACAATCCAACAAGAGGATATAACACTTGTAAATATCTACGCACCCAATGTAGATGCACCTAAATATATAAAGCAATTATTAACAGACATAAAAACAGAAATAGACAGTAACACAATAATAGTAGGGGACTTGAACACTCCACTTACACCAACGGATAGATCATCCAAACAGAAGATCAATAAGGAAACATTGGCCTTAAACGACACACTAGAACAGATGGACCTAGTAGATATATACAGAGCATTCCATCCAAAAACTCAAGAATACACGTTCTTTTCAAATGCACATGGAACATTCTCCAGGATTGATCACATGTTAGGCCACAAAAAGAGTCTCCATAAATTTAAGAATATTGAAATAATACCAAGCATCTTTTCTGACCACAACGGTATGAAACCAGAAATCAAATATAGGAAGAAAATCAGAAAAGCCACAAATACGTGGAGATTAAACAAAATGCTACTGAACAACGACTGGGTTAACGAAGAAATCAAAGAAGAAATCAAAAAATACCTGGAGACAAATGAAAATGAAAATACGACATGCCAGAATTTATGGGATACAGCAAAAGCAGTTCTAAGAGGGAAGTTTATAGTGATACAGGCCTATCTCAACAAACAAGAAAAATCTCAAATAAACAATCTAACAATGCACCTGAATGAACTGGAAAAAGAAGAACAAACCAAGCCCAAAATCAGCAGAAGAAGGGAAATAATAAAAATCACAGCAGAAATAAATGAAATAGAGACCAAAAAAACAATAGAAAAAATTAATAAAACCAAGAGCTGGTTCTTTGAAAAGATCCACAAAATTGACAAACCTTTAGCTAGACTCACCAAGAAAAAAAGAGAGAAGGCACAAATAAGTAAAATCAGAAATGAAAGAGGAGAGGTTACAACAGACACCTCAGAAATACAAAAGATTATAAGAGAATACTATGAAAAGCTATATGCCAACCAATTCGACAATCTGGAAGAAATGGATAAATTCTTAGAATCATACAACCTTCCAAAACTGGATCAAGAAGAAGTAGAAAATTTGAATAGACTAATCACCAGTAAGGAGATGGAAACAGTAATCACAAACCTCCCCAAAAATAAAAGTCCAGGACCAGACGGCTTCCCTGGTGAATTCTACCAAACATTCAAAGAAGACTTAATACCTATCCTTCTCAAACTCTTCCAAAAAATTGAGGAGGGGGGGAAGCTCCCTAACTCATTCTACGAAGCTGACATTACCCTGATACCAAAACCAGACAAGGACAACACAAAAAAAGAAAATTACAGGCCAATATCACTGATGAACATCGATGCAAAAATCCTCAATAAAATACTAGTAAATCGCATACAACAATACGTTAAAAAGATTATACACCATGATCAAGTGGGATTTATTCCAGGGATGCAGGGATGGTTTAACATTCGCAAATCAATCAACGTAATACACCACATTAATAAAATTGAGAATAAAAATCACATGATCATCTCAATAGATGCAGAGAAAGCATTTGACAAGATACAGCATCCATTTATGATAAAAACTCTGAATAAAATGGGTATAGAAGGAAAGTACCTCAACATAATAAAGACCATATATGAGAAACCCACAGCTAATATCATCCTCAATGGTGAAAAACTGAAAGCCATCCCTCTAAGAACAGGAACCAGACAAGGATGCCCACTGTCACCACTCCTATTTAACATAGTACTGGAAGTCCTAGCCAGAGCAATCAGGCAAGAGAAAGAAATAAAAGGAATCCAAATTGAAAAGGAAGAAGTGAAACTGTCACTATTTGCAGATGACATGATTTTATATATAGAAAACCCTAAAGAATCCACCAGAAAACTTTTAGAAGTAATAAACGAATATGGTAAAGTTGCAGGATACAAAATCAACATACAAAAATCAGTTGCATTTCTGTACACTAACAACGAAGTAGCAGAAAGAGAAATTAAGAATACCATCCCATTTACAATTGCAACAAAAAGAATAAAATACCTAGGAATAAACTTAACCAAAGAGGTGAAAGATCTGTACACCGAAAACTATAAAACATTTCTGAAAGAAATTGAAGAAGACACAAAGAAATGGAAAGATATTCCGTGCTCTTGGATTGGAAGAATTAACATAGTTAAGATGTCCATACTTCCTAAAGCCATCTATAGATTCAATGCAATCCCTATCAAAGTTCCAACAACATTTTTCATAGAAATAGAACAAAGAATCCTAAAATTTATATGGAACAACAAAAGACCCCGAATAGCTAAAGGAATCCTGAGAAGAAAGAACAAAGCTGGAGGTATCACACTCCCTGATTTCAAAATATACTACAAAGCTGTAGTAACCAAAACAGCATGGTACTGGCACAAAAACAGACACACAGAGCAATGGAATAGAATCAAAAGCCCAGAAATAAACCCACACATCTATGGACAGCTAATCTTTGACAAAGGAGCCAAGAACATACAATGGGGAAAAGAAAGTCTCTTCAACAAATGGTGTTGGGAAAACTGGATAGCCATATGCAAAAAAATGAAAGTAGACCCTTACCTTACACCATACACAAAAATTAACTCCAAATGGATTAAAGACTTGAATGTAAGACCTGAAACTGTGAAACTTCTAGAAGAAAACATAGGCAGTACGCTCTTCGACATCAGTCTTAGCAACATCTTCTCAAACACCACATCTGACCGGGCAAGAGAAACAATAGAAAAAATAAACAAATGGGACTACATCAAACTAAAAAGCTTCTGCACAGCAAAGGAAACCATCAACAAAATGAAAAGACAACCTAACAGTTGGGAGAAGATATTTGCAAACCATACTTCTGATAAGGGCTTAATCTCCAATATATATAAAGAACTCATGCATCTTACCAACAAAAAAACTACCAACCCAATTAAAAAATGGGCAAAGGACCTGAACAGACATTTCTCCAAAGAAGATATACAGATGGCCAACAGACACATGAAAAGATGTTCAAAATCATTAACTATCAGGGAAATGCAAATCAAAACTACAATGAGATATCACCTGACGCCCGTCAGAATGGCTATAATTAACAAGACAGGAAACAACATGTGTTGGAGAGGATGTGGAGAGAAGGGAACTCTCATACACTGCTGGTGGGAGTGCAAACTGGTGCAGCCACTATGGAAAACAGTATTGAGATTCCTCAAAAAATCAAGGATAGAACTACCATATGATCCAGCCATCCCACTGCTGGGTATTTATCCAAAGAACTTGAAAACACCAATTTGTAAAGGTACATGCACCCCTGTGTTCATTGCAGCCTTATTCACAATAGCCAAGACTTGGAAGCAACCTAAGTGCCCATCAAGGGACGAATGGATAAAGAAGCTGTGGTATATATACACAATGGAATACTACTCAGCCATAAGAAACGATGAAATCCAGCCATTTGTGACATCGTGGATGGACATTGAGGGTATAATGCAAAGTGAAATAAGTCAGAGGGAGAAGGTCAAATACCGTATGATTTCCTTCATTAAGTAGTAGATAATAACAACAATAAACAAACACATAGGGACAGAGATTGGATTGGTGGTTACCAGAGGGGAAGGGGGGAGGGAGGAGGGTGAAAGGGATAATTCGGTACATGTGTGTGGTGATGGGTTGTAATTAGTATTTTGGTGGTCAACATGATGTAATCTATGCAGAAATAGAAGTACAATGATGTACACCTGAAATTTTTACAATGTCATAAACCAATGTTACTGCAATAAACAAAAAATTTAAAAAAAAAATAAAGCTATTACCAAGATAAAAAAAAAAAAAGAAACCTGTGGAGGAAGGGCTAGCAGCTTTCACGACTTATGTCCTCCCTAAAAATCTGGGCGTTGATCTACATGAAAAAAAGTCCTTGTTTATATTACACATCCCAGTAGGTTACATTTCCAATTCCTGAATGTGGGATATTATCAAAACAACTGAAAAACCTGGTCATGGAAACTGGACCCAGTCATTTTGTCAAGAATTTGCCTCTTTATGAATAAATGACACATGAATTCTCTAAAAAAAAAAAAAAAAAGCTTTGGGGGGGGCGAGAGGGTAAGCCTGTTACACGTTAGTCCATCTAATTAGAATTAAAAATCCTCTAGATCTATGTCTGTGAGGTATGTCTGTAAAGAAGGAAAAAACAGAGAAAAAAGTCTAGTAAGGAGATAATGAAACTATGAACTACTGAATTTTCTTCTATTTGAGATAAAAACAAAGAGACAAAGGTATTTTGAGAAGGTAAAATTACTAGGATTTAGTGATTGGATATGTAAAAAAGATTCAGAAGAGCAAGAAAAGAATCAAGGATGTTTATATGATGGATACTGGTGCCACTAACTGAACAGGGCACAAAAAAGATAAAACAGGATTGAGGGGTCACAATGGAAAGAGATGTGGTCAAGAAGAAGAAAGAATAAATTTGGCTTTGATCACATTTAAGGTGTTTGTGGACCTGCCAAACAAAGATAACCACTAAGCGACTGGAAGTGGGGAGAGAGGTTTGGGCTATTGATACAAATGTGTAAGCTATCTGGAGATAAGTGGTGGTTAACATTATGAGGTCAGATGCAATCATGCAGGCAGAGTTCTGTGTACAGAATAAATGAACAAGGCTTAGGACATAACCCTGGAAAACTCAGATATTTAAGATGAAGGAGGTAAATAAATATCTGTTTAGTATATGTTTCAAATAGTTATATAGAAAAATAGTTAAGTAGTCCAAGCAAAGAACCATCCATCCTTTCCTTTTTTCAATTATTCCACGAAAAATCATTTCTTCCAAATGTTAGGTCCTTTATAATCTTTCATCATATAGTTCTAAATTAACAAAACTAGCATTTTGGTAGGTCCATAGGGAAGCTGTAAGTCAAGTATTTCCATAGATTTATGTATCTGGAACATAGATAGCACAAACACCAGAAGCATATAAATGAAACAAAGGTAGCACATTTAATTTCAAGCTGAAGTTGATCTGGTATTACTGGTTTTGAGTGTAGGCTCTGAACTAAGACTACAGGCTGTAGAGTCTGACTGCCCAAATTCGTATCCTGCCTTTTCCACTTACCAGTTGTATGACATGGGGAAAGATGCTTAATCTCGCAAAGCCTCAGTTTTCTTATTGATAAAATGAAAATAGCAGCACCTATTCCACTGGGTTGCTATGACAATGAAATGAAATAATGTGTGTAAAGTGCTTAGCACAGTGTCAGGCATATAATAAACTATACATAAATATGAAAAGGTATATAACTTCAGATCAATTAAATTACATGAAGGTAAAACTGGTACACACATTCAAACCACCACTGGAGTCAAGCTTCAAACACCTTTTCCCTATCTCTAAATGCCAGGGGAACTCTAGTTGCAACGTTTTCCACCCCTTTGATTACCAAAACTGATTCAACTCTGAATCAGTTGCCTCCTAAAATGAAAATAAAGATGTACTTCCCATATAGAATGATCATGTTTTTATCAAAGTATGTGAGTGGCGATGTTCCTTGTTTGAACTGCCTTTGCACATCTAACTGAAGTAATGTATGCCTTCCAAATTGGAGGACAGTTATGTTATCTAAAATGACATGTAAAAGTGTATGCTATATTTATCAGGTTTTCAGCTGCAATCTCTCATACTGACAAAAGATCTAGGTACTGCTCCTTTTTAAGTTCCACATAACTGGAATACTTCTGGGAAACTAATTCTCCTAAACCAAGAACAAAATTTGTATTTGGCCAAGATGACAACTTCACTCTTGAAACCAATGAAATTTAATGATTCAAAAGCTAAATGTTTGCTATTTTATCCAAAGATGATAAACAAATTTATATCCAGTACTGACTAATGGAAGCATTGACATTACTTTCTTTTGCCTTCAGAGATTTTTTGAACATTTTTCACCTCTAATACTGTCTCCATCTGAATGTGCTTAGGTAATGTGCACTAATGTACTCAGAAAACATTCTTCTTTCTTCAAGAAATCCACTTTAACTGTGTTCACGGAAGAGAAGAAATTTGTTGGCTTTATACTCTCATTTTCCTTATATTTTACAAATTGGAAGTTGCAAAAATGAGTAGCTACCTTGTGTTGTCAAGACTCTTTCAATAGTAGGTGGTAGAAATACAGTACAAATTATTCAGGACTCAAAACAAATGCGTTGGCCAAGTAACTGCAATGCACAGGGATGGTGCTGGCTTAGACACAACTAAATCATGAGTTTCAAACTGCGTCATCACAGTCACCATCGTTATCATCCTCATTGTTCTCTCTATCTCTCTTTCTTTCATCTCTCTGGAAAAAAGTGCATTGGTTTTCTTGTTGCTGCTTTAACAAATTACCACAAACTTAAAGGCTTAAAACAACACAAATTTATTCTCTTCAAGTTCTGGAAGTTAGAAGTCCAAAATAAGTCTTGCAGGGCTAAAATCAAGGTATAGTCAGGGCTAATTCTTCCTGGAGGTTCCAGGGAGAATCTATTCCTTGCTGTGATAGTTAATTTTATGTGTCAACTTGACTAGGCCAGGGGGTACCCAGATATTTGTTTAAACATTATTCAGGGTGTGTCTGTGTAGGTGCTTCTGGATGAGGTTAACATTTGAATTTGTAGACTGAGTAAAGCATGTTGCCCTCACCAATACAGGTGGGCCTCATTCAATCCATTGAAAGCCTAAAGAGAACAAAAAGGCAGAGTAAGGAAGAATCCACTCTCTCTGCCTGTCTTCAAGATGGAACATTTGTCTTCTCCTGCCTTCGGACTCAAACTCAAACTGCAATTTACACCATCCGCTCTCCTTTTGTCTCCTGCTTACCAGCTGAAAAATCTTAGGACTTCTCAGCCTCCATAACCATGTAAGCCAATTCCTTTTAATAAATCTCTTTATATTTTTTTCTGTTTCTCTGGAGAACTCAGACTAACGCACTTGCCTCCTCCAGGTTCCAGAGGCTGCCAGCATTCCTGGGCTTGTGGCCACATCACTCCATTCTCTGCCTCCATGGTTACTTTGCCGTCTACTCACTCTGATCCCCTACCTCCCTCTTATAATGACTCTTGTGATTACATTAGGCCCAACCCAAATAAAATATCCAGATAATCCAGGATAATCTGCTTATCTCAAGATCTTAACTTAATCACATATGCAAAATCTCTTTTACTATGTAACATACTCACAGGTTGTAGAAATTTAGACATCAACATTTTGGGGAGCCCCTATTTAGTCAACTACAGAGGATGTCTTATTCACTAACTCTAGCAAAAAATTTCTAGGAGGAACTCTTATTGGCCCGGCTTGGGTAACATGCCCATTTCTAGGCCAATCACCAAAGAGATGTCAAGGATTGGCCAGCCAAATTTGCACGCCCACTCCTCCTGAGGAATGGAAGAAAATGTTGTGACAAGGGTCCCACCAGGTCCATAGGAATTTGGAGAGGGATGGCTCCCCAAAAGAAGGGTTGCTATGACCAGAAGAAGAGAGCAGGAACAGTAAGTAGGCAAAAACAAAAAAATACAAAACACAAGAGATGCCCACTGCATATTCCCATTTGAACCGCGCTGTCAACACTCTTTGGTAACAACACCAGGACTGTTCTTATTTAAAAATTCTATGTATGAGAGCGTGTACTTGTCTATATGTTTTTGATTTGGACAAAAAAAAGCAATAAATAAGGGCATGAGATTTAGAGTCATTCAAACCTGGATTTATAGACTGACTTTATCCCTTCTGGCTGTGTAACATTAAATGTATTATTGAAACTCCTGATTTTCAGTTTCCTTACAGGTAAAATAAAGTAGTTGCTTACTCTATTGGACATGGATCTTTTTCATATTTTCTGCCAACCCAGCACATTTTGAAAATATCTTTATCATATTGGAATATTTCCAGTTTTAAGAGTCCTGCTTCCACAAGGTAGAATGCAGAGAATGCAATCCCAGCCTCTCTGCAGCTGGGCCTGGGGCATGACGGTGGCTTCAACTTCTCCACTCAGGCTCACACACATCAGAATTTGACCAGTAAGGGAGCAACAAGAGGAAGGAGGCTCCAGTCAGAATCCATTTTTGCTGGCGTGGGAGGCAACAATGCTGCTCCTTTCCATGGTAGCAGCAACAGTGTATGCACTTTCTCAGTGGTTTCAAGGTCAAGTTCTTGACACAGCAGTGGTCCAGGGAGGAGTTGGGAACTGGCAGCACCTTCCCTAATTCTCTGTAGAGCAGCAAGAGAAGCAGCAGTTTCCTCTTTGGGCCCTCTGTGCCGTGTGGTTTTCAGAATTGTTCCTAGGAGTTTAACTTCAAGTCTAGTTCCTTGGGCCTCCCAACAATTCTGTGAGCCAACCAATATCTTTTTAATAAACTCCCTTTCCTGCTTAATCGGCTATGGAGAGTTAGCTTCAGTTGCCTGAAATTAAGGATGATGACTAACATATCTACCTAAGAGGGTTGGTGCTATAATTAAACAGAATAATAGATTGTCACATAATTTGGCTTCCTCAATTTGCCTGCTACCTAGGATGGTCTTCCAAATACACTAGCACCCAAGCTCTCGTTTCAGGGTCAGCTTTTGAGGGAACCCAATGAAGACAGATCATATAGGGCCGGCCCAGTGGCACAGCAGTTTTAAATGTGCACGCTCCGCTTCGGCGGCCCCAGGGTTCGCAGGTTCAGATCCAGGGCGCGCACCGACGCACTGCTTGTCAAGCCATGCTGTGGCGGCGTCTCATATAAAGTAGAGGAAGATGGGCATGGATGTTAGCCCAGGGCCAATCTTCCTCAGCAAAAAGAGGAGGATTGGCATCGGATATTAGCTCAGGGCTGATCTTCCTCACAAAATAATAAATAAATAAAAAAAAAAAAAAAAAAAAAAAAAAAAAAAAGACAGGTCATATAAATGGAAGCCCAAACTCAGGAAAATAGTACACATTAACTTTGAACATTTCAGATAAAAAGAGGCATTTAAAACTAAAATTCCAAGGTGGATGCCTCCACCATTGTTTTCTTCAAATCAAAGTGCTAAAAATACTGAATTTTATTTTTTAAATTTTGGGATCATTCCCATGACTTTCTAAGCCTACATTATTTATTTTCCACAAAAATGTTGGCAAAATTCCATAAAGGGAATAGTCTTTCTAGTGTAACAAGTCGTCTTTTTGTTTATCCCAGAGGTAAGGGTTTAATATGTGTTTGCACTGAAAATAGTGTTGAAATTTGAGAATGCATTTAAAAGAAGATAAATATTCTATAATATTCTACTGGTTGGAATGTCGTTTACAAGAAAAACTAATTACTTTTACAGAGTAGTTGAAAACCTTAGACCTAGAATATGTGAATGAGTTTCATTTGAATAAATTAAGAGAATTGATTCATCTTTCTCACAAAGTGATCCAGTTACATTTAGTCAGGGAACATTCACAATGTTTGGGCTCAATGTTTCTGGAAACTCAAAAGAAAAAAAGCTAGAGCACATTTTCCCTGCAGGCTCTAACTTGAAAATTCAATTAAGATTTATTGATAAAAGACTGCACCAGCTAAAATATATTATCCTAATTTAGGAACCAATTAGCATTTCTGTGATTTCTATGCACTATAAGTTATATACTTTAATTTATGCCTATCTGATGTCCAAATGTGTTGGTAAATGCGATGCCTAGAGCAATGTGTGGGGATAGAATATAATTCTGTTAATGTTGAAAAGAAGTGGCATTTGTATTCTAATCATAACAGAGCTTATGGGGACTGTTTTAACAACTTGCATACTAGCCTCATTCTGTTTATATAGTGTCCCTTCTGTCTCTCTTCTTTTACACCTGGCTGATCCACCTACTCACTGTCAAGATAAACTGAAAGCACCAAGAGAAGCTTGAGGCAATTGCCGCCACACTTTCCCATTTGTCTCGCTCAACACTCATACCTCTCTCTGGCCTGCTTTGATTTTTGGTAGCCTGCATGTAACAGAGGTCCAGCTAAGGTTGAATTTAAGACATTGAGTCATAAGCTGGCAGCATTTCTCGGTTTAAGTACCTGTAGCCGGTCCCCGTGGAGATCTCTGTTTTGCTCTTAGTTATGTAAGATGTTCAGGCACCTGTTCTATTGGGGGCAAGTCTCATAACCTGATGTTTTTCCTCAAGACTTCTTGGTATACAGGGCCTGCCTCTAGGGTAAGGTATGGAGAAATTTGCATACTGATGAAGAAGCTACTTGGGAAAAAATGAATCAGGATCTGAACAACTTCCTTTTTGAGGTTTAACATTGTTTGAAATTTACTGACAGATTGAGATGGTTCAGTCCAAGATTTTTCATTGAAAAATAGCACCAAGGGCTTTGAAGTAGAACTCTTTTTCAGTGATTTGTGCTTAAGACCCAGCCAACTCAAGAACCTAGGTGTCCAAACTAAACATTTGGATCAAAACACATATGAGAAGCAGGAAGCTACTCCAGCAGCTTCCAGTAATGGCCTAGTACTGTATCAGTTTTGGTGATCAATAGCTGGAGGTGTGTAAGTACAAACTTGAAACCTAACTATGATATAACTGTCCAGGGCTGAAGAGACCTGCACAAGAAAGGATATCATTGCAACAGTAGATAGGTGTTCCTCAGACCGTGCAGAACACGTGTTCAGTAGAGACACCAAGCACAACTGCAAAAACTCTCTGGTGCTGAAGGCCCTGACAGACTTTTTAGTTCTCTCTCCTCACTTCTTTTTGGAAGCTGAATTGATCATTGTGGACAGTGTGTCACCGGGAGGCCACAGGAAGCAGACATTGGTGTTTCTGCAAATATACAAGTGAGGTATGCCAAGCTGATAAATTAAGTTGTGGTTTCCAGCTCCGTTTACTCCTAGAGTTTTGGCAGCCTCCCTCTACTCCTATGTTTCTGGGTATAAGCTACATATATTGTAAAACTTAGATCTCAGTTCTATTTTTTCTATGGGAATGTAAAAATTAAGCAGAAAAATATAGTTGATAAATTTATTTTTTAAATATCCACATAACTCAAAATGTTAGGAAAGATTAAAAAAAAACGATATATAGACTTATAATAGCCTGTTTTACAAATTTCAAAGCATTTAAGTAAACAGTAGGGAGTTGGCGAACTGAGAAAGATGCTGAGGTACAAGATTGATTGAATGATAAGAGAAGGCCATTCTCAGTTTTAGAATGGAAAGATGGCAAATAGGAGAAGACCCAGACAAAAACAAGACCAAATATAGCCCAGAAATTTAAGTTATTTGTCTTAACTCTGCTTTTACACCAGACTCACACTTCTACTCCTTATGGCACACAGTAAAAAAACAAATCTTTGGACAAAAGTATGTTAGAAAACAAAATGACAGAAAGCATCTCATTTACAAAATCAGATTTTAAAAATAAAAGACTTAGTAGTTAACTTAAAAAGATAAATATAATATTTACTTGGAAAAAAATTGAGGGATATAAAAAAATGACTAGAGATATACTTTGATCTGGTATAATAAGACTCCATAATATAAACATGACAATTCTTCTTAAGTTTGATAGCTTAATTCAATGTCATCCCAAACAAAATTCCAAAGAGGTTTCCTTTTTTCTTTTTAAACTTGCAAAAATAATATTAGACTTCACCTATAAAAATAAATGTATGAGTAGAGCCAGAATATTTCTGAAAAAGAAGATTAATACAGAAGGAATATACCTACCAGATATTAATATATGTAAAGCTTCAATGTTAAGGAATGTTATTACCAGCCAAAGAACAGACATATCTGTGAAACAAAAGAGAATTCAGACATAAACCCCAAAACAAATAGGAACTTAGTACATAGTAAATATATCTTTTCAAATCACTGAGGAAAAAATGGATTATTCAATAAATGATGTTGGAAAACTAGGCTAGCAATTTAGAAAGATCTCAAAATACAGCCAGCCCTGGTGGTCTAGTGGTCAGGATTTGGCACTCTCATTGCCGCAGCCCAAGTTTGTTTCCCGGTCATGGAACCACAGCACCCATCTGTCAGTTGTCACACTGTGGCAGCGGCTCACACAGAGAACTAAAAAACTAACAACTAGAACACACAACCATGTACTGAAGCTTAAAAAAAAAAGGTCTCAAAATAAATTTCAGACATATTTTAATTTTTTCAGACATAATTTAATTTTACAATTAAATTAAATATTTAATTATAAAAATGAAATCATAAAAAAACTAAAAGAAAAGATGAGAGAATTTTGTTTTACAATTTTAGAGTAGAAGACTATAGGAAGATTGAAAATCCAGAAGTCATTAAGAAATAGATTAATATATATGAATACATAAAAACTAAGAGCTCTTGCAAGACAAAAGCAAATACTATAAATAAAGACAAAATACAAACAAGTGGAGAAAAAACTATTTGCAACACATGACAATAAAGTTCTACTTTCTTTTTTGTGTGTGTGTGTGTGTGTGATGAAGATTAGGCCTGAGCTAACATCTGTCGCCAATCCTCCTCTTTTTGCTGAGGAAGGCTGGCCATGGGCTAACATCCGTGCCCATCTTCCTCTACTTTATATGGGACATTGCCACAGCATGGCTCGACAAGCAGTGCGTCCATGCGCCAGGGATCTGAACCCTGGACCGCCGCAGTGGAGCTTGCGCACTTAACCACTACACCACTGGGCCAGCCCCTCTACTTTCTTTAATATACAAATAACACTTGCTAATCAATAAGAAAAAAGCAACAAAAAAGACAAAAACTAACATAGGGTATAGACTTGCAAATCAATTTAAAATATTTTGTTTAACAAAGAAATGATGCAGGCACAAAACAAAGTCTCCTTCACGCATCTTAATTCTAGTAGGTAGGCCTGATACTCAGCCAGTAAACCCTTGGAGGGCCATCCTAGTTGCTAGTATGACTTCTGCCCCATCTGATTGGTCAGTACCCATACCTCTTCCAGTTCTTAACTATTTTAAATATCATCCCTGCTAGCAGGGGATTGACAGACAATAAGCTGATAAAAATATATATCAGAGTTTCTCAACCCCTGCAGTATTGACACTTTGGACGAGATAGTGCTTTGTCTTGGGGCCATCCTGTATGCTGTAGGACGTTTAACAACATCTCTGGCCTCTACCCACTAGATGCCAATAGTAGCAGCTCCTTCTCTCCAGTTGTACAAACCAAAATTGTTTCTAGACATTGTCAAATGCCCCTTCCTCTATTGACAACCACTAATATATATAATATGCCAGGGAGAGTGTTATGAAGTGTTATAAAGAAAAATAAAGTTGGGTGGGGACAGACAGAATGGAGGGAGGAATGTGCTACTTTCAATATGGTGGTAAGGTAAGAGCTCTCTGAAAAAATGATATTTGAGCAGCAACCTGAAGTGAGTGAACCATTCTGCTACAGAGGGAAGAGAATTCCAGGCAGAGGGAACATCAAGAACAAAGACCTTGAAACGTGAGCATGTCTGGCATGGTTGAGGAATAGCGAGAAAGCCACAGTTGGTAGAGCAGAGTGAGAGCAAGAGGGATTGATAGATGAGGTAAGAGAGGAAGCCAAGAGCCAGATCTCTGAGGGTCTTGTAGGCCATGGTAAGACGTTCAAATGTGAATTTAGATAAAATGGAAAACCACAAGAGGGTTTTGAGAGAAGACTGATATGATCTATCTTCTGTTAACAGAAAAAAGGAATAAAAATAGCTAAGAATCTTATGAAAAAATAATCACCTGCAGTTGTAATTAATTCAAAGGACTTTAAAAAATTGATATAGCATTTTTTTCACCTAGGATATTAGCAAAGATTAAAAAGTTGAAACATCCAGTGATGGTGAATCTTTAAGGAAATAGGCACATTCCTCTGCTTTTGATGGATGTAAATTGGTACAACTTTTTTGAAGGACAATTTGTCAATATCTATTAAAATTTAAAACTTGATGCAATAACTGCATTTAAAAGAAACTTAACATACAGATCTACTCCACAAATGTGCAAAAACATATTATAAAATTACTTCTTGCAGATTTGTTTGAAATACTAAAAACTCAGCATTTTGCTCAGTGTTCACTAACATTGAACTGGGGTATAAATTATAGCAAATCCATATAATAAAAACTGTGCAGTAATCAGAAAGTTTAAGGTAGTTATATAATCGCTGATAGGGAAAGATCTCGAAAAAATATTGTTAGTTTAAAAAGAAAAACTAAATAGAAAAGCAGCTTATAATATGATTCCATTGTTATTTAAAAGAATTAAAAACACATATGTGTATTTGCTTTAAGGATATTCATTTTCTCTATATCTAATTCCAATGAACTGATTTATTCCCTGTACTTCTCCCTGAACATAATGAAAGATGATGATTAATGAATGGTTCCTTTTCCTTGCATGCCTGATTTTTAGAACTTTGTTTATTTTGTTTTAAATTTCAATATAATTTCATAATAAATACAATAATAATTCTAAAAGTAGAAATTCTATGTATGGAAATACTAATGTATAGATAGAAAATTCCTAATACATAAGAAACTGTTAACAATGGTTATTTCTGGAGAGTAGACTAGAAGTGAATGGAGTAGGTGATTTTACACTTAATTTTATACCTCTATGTACTCACTTAAGTTTTTTATCATGTGCATATTTTCTATAATAGTAATAATAATTTGAATTAAAACAAAAGAATAAAACCTTCTAGAATACCAGTGCCTTTCCATGAGCGGTCTCTACACCAGTGGCTTTGAACTCCTGTCTCCTGGGCCTGTCTCCCATTCCTGGTCTAGGTTACCTCTTAGAAATGATAACAGATTTGGTTTTCCTGGTTTTTATCTCAATTCTCTGGCTCCATTTGCATTTGGTCTGGCTTCTGTTCCTCCTAGCACTCCAGGTAACTACCTAGTGTGATTTAACCTGTGGTCCATCTGCTCGCTTAACTGGCACCCAAACCTGGTCTTCCATGAAAGAAGGTCAGACCAAAGTTTCATGAACTTCCAAGTACAAGCAACATGATCACTTAGGAAAAGCTATTGAAAAAATAGTAGTATTTAATATAAACTGACTGCATTAAGATGCTCAATAACTGTATCATAGTCAATTTAAAGATAAAAACTGGTTGCTGTTGTTGTCATGCTTTTATTATGAAACTTTAAGATTATTATGGATTGTATATGGTTAGGGCTATGCAAGCAGGTGCATGCCTAGCTTAGAAGATTTACTCTCACCATACAACAAATATAACTACAAAATAGTGGATGAAATTGGTAATGTTTTCCTAACTGGCCTTCAGTGGGCCTATTTTTGGTGTCACACAGTCCAGAGAATATATGGGAATAGTTTCAGATTGACTTGGGGCCATAACTAGTTTGCAAGAGAGAATTCCTTATCCATCTGTTAACCAACCCCCACCTCATGGTTGGTTTCCTCTCATCATTCTTAAACACCCCTTTCCTGGCGGTTATTCCCACCTCTCAAGTCTAGGTTGAGTGCTTTTCATCTCTGCTACTATGATAGGTTACCCTGAGTTGTTAGCATGTAACCAATAATAAATGTTGGCATTCCCGACATTTTCACAAGGAATAAAACAATGTATATAGGTGTACCTGTCAATTTTTTGATGTCCAAACTCATTTCATGCTTTTTCTAACCTTTACTTTTTTGCCTTTATATCTAACATCTATTTCTGAGCAGAGTTTTCTAGATAGAAACTTCCTGATTTGTTGACATTTTCTGGCTGAATAACTGTCAGATTCGCATTTGGCCTTGATACTTTCTTCAGCTATACTTTTTTCAGCGGATAAACGACAAAGGGGAAAAATACAGCTATTCAGAACCAGCCTAAATAGCATATGGCTTTTTTTCCTACTCTGCCAATGTCAGTAGTGGTATTGAAGTTCCAATTAATAAATGTGGTTTGCTGCAGTCAAAACACAGTTACTATTTTTTCACTAATTACATTAAGACAGTATTAAAATGATTATTCAGGTACCCTATACTTTAAGGACAGATGAGATTCTGTAAAACTGTCTGAAAACCTAATTTGATGAAATCATCTGATATCTTAGTTACAGAATTGGAGATACTACCACAGAAAACAAATTCTCCAATTGCCTGAGTCAAAAGCATTCAGGAGAGAAAAGATTGCTGTGGTGATCATTATCGTGGTTTGCTGGGCACTGTCAGATAATAGCATTCCAGACCATCATTGCACCTAGTGATCGGCTCTTTTTGCCTTAGGTTTGGAACATTTGGACAGATCTTAGTAGTGCCTTCCCCACTTCATGACCTACCCTTTCATTACTTCCTTCCATTACAAAACATTAGGAATTTCTCTTTTGCCAGAGTATGTCCCGATTCTACATAGAATCCTCCTACCTCCGATGCTTTTAACACATGCTTGTGGATCTGCACAGATAGGTAACTAACATGGTGTGTTCATCGGGAAAATTTCTTAACTTCAAATAATGTGTTAGTTACCTATTTTATCAATTTTGTAATTTCAGTTTTGAAGTTTAATATATTGAGTAGTGAATGATATCTACTATGAGTAATATTTCATACATAATAAACCTCACTATTAATGTAGAAAGTATGAGATATCAGCAACAGAACTTTAATTAATTTTCAACCAGCGTCAGAAGGACTGCTACCACTTTTTATGTGAAGATCTATTTTATCTGAGATATAAAATGACAAGACTGAAATTTTACTTGCTAGCCTAACAATTATTGCAAAGTGATAATAATGCTGTATAAGTCTTTCAAAAATATGATTACATGAGAAATTAAGATGGTTTTTGTTTTAAAAATAGGTTCTTAAGTTTAAGATACATGCTTTTGCAGTATGGATGGAAAGTTTCTTGAATCTAATTTTAATTACCTGCTTTGCAACCTATATATTTTGTGATCAAATATAATAATTGATGATTACTAATAAATAGGTAGCTCATCAATTTTTTGCTTATTTCACAGTTATATTATCAGCTCTGACAAAGAATAATTACTTACAATTATTACATTACATTTAGTTTTTTCTTTTCAAGTACTTTTATAAAACAGAGTCTCTAAAGCTAAAAACAGAAGCAAAAACATAATTTTGAGCCAGATCTTTTTCCTCTATATGACTCATGTATGTTCTCCTTCTAGAAATTCCTTTCAAGTGGTGACGGACCAAAAGATGGAAAAGGGAAGCAATAGAGAGAAGTCAAAATTTCACTGTAGCGATTTAATATTATTGTAAAGTCAACTCACCAACTTTAAAAGAACAGTGATAGGAAGTGGTGAGAAAAGAGATCAGATAGAATCAGTAGACAGAGGTTTGAATGAAAGGCTGAGAAACTTGGATTTAGTTCTACAAGTGAAAGAAAGTCAGAGAGATTTCCTGGTCAGGAGATGGACATAATAAAAAATTGTCTTTGCAAAGATTAATCTGCAACTCTGTCCCAAATTAACAGGAATCAAAAGAGATGGGAAACTAAATGGTATAGGAATCCGGTTATAGTCACCCTGGCCAGAGGCCCTGATCACCTGGAGTAAAGTGGTTGTTATGTAGAGGCAGATAGCATTTAAGAAATATTATGAAGAAGAAATGGGCAGAGCTTTGGGACTGATTGGTATGGATGACAAATGAGAGGGAAAGATAAAAGAGACTATCAGGCAATGGGCTTATTAGTGCAGCAAAGGTAACGAATATTTTTTATGTAAAGACATCTTTTTAAGAACATCATAGCCACCTACAGGATAGTAGTTATAATTTAAAAATCCAGTGATGGAGAGAAATACATAATAACAAACAACTGCCATTAACTCAATGATGCTTTTCGATGAAACTGTACTTTCTGAATCATAACAGTCATGTCTGTTCACATTGTGCACTGTTTGACTCTTCTGCATACTGACATTGATATGAATGCTACTCTAGGACTTGTGTAGTGTACAACCTACCCTACTGTATATCGTAGCTGTGACTATACCATCTACACATCTTTAGAAACAGTTGAGCAAAACTTGAGGAAACCCGCTTATTCAGTTCTCAGATACTATCTAGTTTACAATGGTTTCAGGGATGCTTTGCAAGGACTCCTTCATTCCCCAGGGGACAGTCATCCATAGACTGGCTACCATCAGAAGGAGGAGAAACAGGAGGATTACATTGTTGCAAAGAGTGATGGGAAAGTTCATAGAAGGAAGAACTCTTCTCCCCACCAAATCCCTAGTCTCTCTGCTTTCTAAGATAAAGCACGGGCTAGGAATTATCTGCTATGCAATATTAGTTTCCTGGGCTGCTGTAAAAAAATTACTACAAGCCATAAACTTGGCTTAAAACGACAGAAATTTTTTCTCTCACAGTTTTGGATGTCAGAAGCCCAAAATCAAGGTGTCAGTAGAGTCACGCTCCCTCTGAAGGCTCTAGGGAGGAATCCTTGCCTGCCTCTTCCAGCTTCTCATGACTCCTGGCAATCTTTGGCACTCCTTGGCTTATAGCTGCGTCATTCCAATCTCTGTCCACCTCTTCACACGGCCTTCTCGTGCGTCTCTGTGTATCCTCACTTCTTCTTATAAGGACACCTGTCATCGGATTTAGGGCCCACTCTAATCCAATATGATCTTATCTCAAGATCCTTAACTAATTGCATCTGCAAAGACCCTATTTCTAAATAAGGTTACATTCTGAGGTTCTGGGAGGACATGAATTTGGGGGGAACACTGTTTAATCTACTACATATACCTAAGTAAAAGCCTAAATATTTCACAGGTATGCTCTCACATCTCTTAAAGAAAATGTTACGTTTTTACAGTTGCTGAGTTTTGCAAAGGTAAAAAGTAATATGTTCTGATTCTGAAGCTCAAATAGGAAAACAGCTGCAAGGCTACTTTGGGAGTGGGTTAAAGCGAAATGTTTTGATTGAGCATAACAGCACAGAGCATTAAAGAACAGCCAAAGTCTCCGAGCTCCAGCTTGAATCTCTTGGGAACACAGCCTTCCCTTGAGTGGTGACTTGTATACACATACCTTACCTTTCCCTACTTGTGAGAGACACGTCCTGCTTTTATTTCATTGTGAAAGAAGGAAAAGAAGGAAAGAAGATAGGACATAATTCCACAGGCTTGTTATCTGACTTTCTTTTCATAAAACAAAAACCTTTTATTTTGTTAATTGATGTTTAAATTGTACAATTAGTTACTATCTTGATCTTTCCTTTTTTTCTCTAGTTTGGCATATTCATTAATCGAAGCCTGATTGGAATATTTTATTTTATCTAAAACATTTTGATTGTTTATTAATGTAGAATAGAATGTGTGAGATTCTTTAGATATCAGTTTATAATTCTTTTTGAAGTTTGTGTAAAATTGTGGATTTTTAAAAATTCATCACAATATTTTCCTAACATGAATTCTTTATCTTTCACATAAAAAATAGGAAAGAGGTAATGTGAGAAAGGATTTTAGATCTATAAAATTATCTTCTTTCTCACTCTTTGTTGCTTTCACATTTTCATGTAGCAAATTAAAGGAAGAATTACATCATTGTAGGAATTCAGTAACCTTTTCCTGTATAAGACTAAATTTGTTCTCCTGTCTAAATAAGAACAGAAGAAATATGTGTAGCCAGAATAATAGGGGCTGATGGTAAAGAGATGAGTAAAACCCTGCCTCTGCTACTGAAGTGCTGAACAAAGTAGCATTAAAGAAATAATCACAATACAATGTGATGCACTCTACAGGGTGATGTTTACATGTTGCTATGACATTATGGAAGACAAGTTGGTCAGGGAAGGCTTCACTAGGAGATGACGTTTGAACTAAATCTGGAAGGATAAGAAAGACTTTGCCAGGCGAATAATAAGTTGGAAAAGGATGTTCTAGGCAAAATAAACAGCTATGCTAACTCATGGAATATGTTGTGTTCAGAAAATGTTAAGAAATACATTGTGTCTAAAGAATAGGGTTTGTGTAGCAGATGGAATATAGCAGGAAATGAGGATAAAATGATAAAGCAGATTGGATCAGATTATGATGTGCTTTGTGTTATAGGGATAATATTTTACAAATACTAAACTAATGCATTTTAATGTCTCCTTTAAAGCATGTTCCTTTGGATTTTTGCACTTCCAAAGTCAAGCCATGAGGCTTATCATGCCATGGTAGGGGAAATCCTAAAAAATAAAGTGGCCTTTGATTAGCTTTAAGTCTCAAAGCAAACTTTTTTGATTTCCTTAGGAAGATAGTAATTGAGAAAGCCAGGTTTGGTAAGAGAGAGAAAAGGATTTACTAAATTCCTTGATCTCTCCCCTTAGTATTTCAAAAGGCTGCCTATACAGTTTGTGTAAGGGAGAGGCAATCCCCACAGGAAGGCCAGGTTGGAAGAGTCTGCCGCATTCAGCCTTGTGCATTACACAAAGAGACAGGAGAAGGGAAGAGTGAGACCAGGTGCATGCCTCCTCCCTCCTTCTGGTTCCGCTTCAAAATGCAGAGGGATTGCAGGTGGAGGGTGGGGCATGAGAAGGAAGGGCACTCAGAACCATCAAAAGAGAAATTGTAAATACCAAGGACATTGGATGTAGGGACTCACTCCTTAGGACCAATGCTGGGGAAGCCTCAGGCCTAGGAGAACCCCACTTCTGCACTCAGTGCAATGTCCAACATGGCATGGGAATCATAATATGGAGGTAGAGGTAGATCATGACCACATAAATAAACCTGAGGCACATCTCCTGGCTGCTCATGGCCTAGGCATGTCCTACAGGGACCCCAGAAGCTCCTGAATGCTTTGGAGAGAGAACCTGAAAGTGCTAAGAGTGCCAGTAGACCAGCATAGCCTGGGATCATAGAAAGGATACTCTGTGAGAGAACATAAAAGGCCCAGAGCAAATGACCAGGCTTCAGCACTGGGTGCCACCACATTACCCCAAAAGTCACACCTCAATGCTCACCAGTCCAAGGAGAGTACTCATCCACCTTTCACAGCAGAGATTAGCCAATCAGCCAACTAACACTTTTTAAGTAGCTAGATGCTTTGACATGGGGATACAAGATGAACAAGACAGGCAGAACTTTCTGATGAGGTGATTTTTGACCTGAGCCCTGGATGGTGAGAAGGAGGCAGCACAAGCAGATCTGGGCTAAAAGCTGAAGTGGTCTAGAGCACTGTGAATCAGGAGGACAGTGGCAGGAGATGAAGTCAGAAAGGGAGGCTGAAGGAGAAATACAGGGCCTTGTAGGCCATGGTAGAGAGTCTGGATTTTATTCTGATTTCAATGGGGAATTATTGAAAGGTTGGATGAAGGAGTGACATGATCTGATTTACCCATTAGAAAGATAACTCTGGGTGATGTGTGAAGGACGAACTGTAAGGGACAAAAGTGAAAACAGGGAGGCTAGTCGGGAAGTGATTTTTGTCGTTAAAATGAGAGATGACAGAAGCTTAGTTATCACAGTGGAGAGAGGAACATTGTTGGATTTGGCATAAAATTTGGAAGTAGAACCAATAGGTGTTGCTGATGGATCTGTTTGGAATGTGAGGCAAAGAGAGGAATGGAGGCTGTGGTTTGAGCAACTGGGGTACAATGGCCATTTCTGATATGGGGAAGGTTTGGTGGGAGATGAGTGGATTTGGGGAGAGGTGAAATCAAGAGTCTTGTCTTAGCAATGTTAAGTTTGAGATGCCAATTAGACATCCAAGTGGAGATAACAAGTTGAGAGATGATATACAAGTTCAGAGCAGGACAAGTTAGGGTTGGAGATGAGAAATCAGTCTACAGGTTATCTGCAGCACATAGATGATATTTAACGCTAAGGGGCAGGATGAGGTCACCTAGATAGGGAGCAAGGAACACCTCCCCTCACCACCACAAGGTCCTGTGAGCTGCACCACCCTCTTTTCCAGCCCAGAGACTCTTAGAGAGTAATAGTGGAGGAAGAAGAAATTTGAGAGACTGAGCATCCTATAAAAAACTACATATTTATCCAAGGGGATGTTTAAAATTATTTTACTGAATTACCTTTATAGGTTTAGATTAAAATTTAGATTTCCTTTTACCCACTACACAGTAAGTGAGAGCTTATCAAATCAGCCCTAGAGAAAACAAAGAAATTCCATTTTCTTTGATCACCTGAGCACAGTGTGAATAAATCTGAGATCTTGCTTCATATGTAATTTTAAACCCAACAATTATTACTATAAACAAATATTTGTTTCTGTTACTTCCTGAAATGAAATTCACTGATAATAGAACTGACCTACACATGGGTTCAAAAAATCAATATAATGTTTAATGCCATATATAAGAGAAATAAAAGGAAAGCAATTTATAATAAAATAATATGTACTTCAATAGGTCAACGCCAGGCACAACTACCCTGGAAAACATAAAGTAGTCAGATGCTGGCATTTATATATAGACTCACCATAAATGTGACAGCCACAAATGCGGATGCATTTTTGGCACCTCAGATACCCCAAGCAGCAACCTCCATCAGTGACATGATTCTCCAAAATAGCAAACAACTTTTGTAAAGTTCCAAACAAAACTAAGTACATAATTCCCTCAATTTACACAATACTTCCATTCCTGTAAAATTTGTGTTTAAAACTTATGCAGGTTTTCCACTTGTATGAATTTCTCAGGAAACGTTTAAAAGTTGTGCAGGATATGAAATAATTTTTTATTAAGCAAGACTGTCCATGCATCTACCCTGCCTGGCCCCTGCCCAATAAAAGCCAGTAGTACTCCCAATCCTTGTAACAACCAAAAATGCACCCACAAATTTGCAACTCTCCCTGCTGCTACTGCCTAGTACTTGTAGCAGTACTACTCCCATTGAGGACCACTCTTTAAGTGGTATAAGACTATTTTTAATTAATAGACAGCCAATGAAAAATTATAAGCAATAAGGTGTTCACACACCAGTGTTTTCGCCAATACCGCCAATGTCACTGTATAGATTGAAATGGGTGGAAATTAGTGGCTAAGAGTTCCATTAAGTGGCTGATGAAATATCTCAGATAATAGATAATAAAAGCCTCAATTAAGATCGTGGCATTGTGAAGGGAGAAGAAGAATCAGAATCTAGAGACAGTCTGAAGCAAAATGAAAAAATTCAAGGGTCAATTATACATAGACTGGGGAAGAGAGAGGAAGGAATGCAGGATGGCTCTGAGCTTTCTAATTTGGAAGACCAGATAAGTGATAATGCCATTAGCCATATTAATGAATACAGGAAGAAAAGCAGATTTGAAGAACAAAGAGGTAGAAGATAAGTTAAATTCCATTTCATGAATATACAGCTTGAAGAAGCTGCAGGGCATTTTTGCTTTCACTCAATTTACTACCATTAATTCATTGAGCAAGTGGGTACTGACTATCAATTATGTGCCTGTCACTGGGTTTGTAGCAGTGAGTTAGACAGTCATGCCCCCTGCCCTCAAGGAATTTACCATCTAATGAGAAAGAAAGACATTTCAACCAATAATTATCCACATATAATTAATTATATTTACAGTTAGTGCAGTTGTGATAAATGCAATGAGTTTGGCATCCAATGAAAAGTTGACCTAATTAGTCTGGGCAAGAGGGAGATGGCCCCTGCCTGAGAGGCTCCAGCAACTTTTACGCCCTCCAGTTTCTCAACCATACTTCTTTGCATTGCTGTGCATTGCCAGGGTATGACACTGGTTGAGAATCATTGAGATGACCTATTGTTCAATTTCCTCAGCCATTGTCCTCTTGTGGTCTCTGAGCCAGGCCTGCAACCTTGATTATTTATCATGGCTTTCATGTGAGAATACCTGCAACTGAACTCATTGGGAAAAAAATAAAATAAATCATTTTTCCCTATCCAAGTCCAGACTTTTTCTTACCAAACACCTCTAACGCTTGGTGGAGCTGTGAGAGCAGCTAACCTTTTTGAAGTCTCATGTACATCCATGGAGCTGGCTCCTCACACCTGTGTCCCTATGCCGGAAAATTGTCAGGTACACTTGGAAATGTCTACCTGCCTCTCATTGTCACCTCTCCCACCATCCCCATAAAACTCCACCTCCACTTCCCTGATTCATATGGGCAGCATACAAGAAAGTTGGTTCTTTCAGAAACTGACTGAGACCAACAATCTTTATGATACTAGTAAAGCAAAAAGCCAGTCTAACAACATGGCAGAACAGTTCCGACAAAACCAGCAGGTCCTCAGCTAGAATCCTTGTGACAGTCTGTGGCAGCACACAGAGCGATGAGACTACCTGACATTCTCCATACCCCAAAGGGTCTCCATCCCAAGGTAATCCCTTCTCACTTACACTTTGTGAAGAAAACCTGGTGCAGCAATTTCTCACGTGAGATAAAGTTTCAGGTATTATCAGAATAAAAGAGGAAGGTGTTACATAAAGTGGAATTTGATGAGTTATAAGACTCTGTGGATGAAATAAGTTTCTTCTTCTTAAAATCTAGCCAACTGATGTTCATAAGATCTGTCTTCAAATCACTCAGTATTGAATTGGCCAGAAGTTATAACATCAACACAGGGGAAATGTGAAAGATTTTCCATGCTTTGCAATTTTCGTTGTAAAACTATGTTTTAAGTGTAATTTTAATAAATAAGTCACTACTACTTTCTGACCCACGGTTTAAAAAATCAGCATTTGTGTGAACTTCAGAATTTTGTCCCCTAGACCCAAACCATAGTTAACATACACACACACACACACCCTACTCTTTTTTTAAAGTAAGAATTCTTATTTTAAAATTAATTAATTAATTAATCTGTTGTCAGTCCTCTTTTTGCTGAGGAAGATTAGCCCTGAGCTAACATCTGTGCCCATCTTTCCCTATTTTGTATGTGGGACATATGGGACACCACCAGAGCATAGCTTGATGAGCAGTGTGTACGTCGGCGCCCAGGATCCAAACCTGGGAACCTCGGCCAACGGAGAGGAGCATGCGACTTAACCACTACACCACCGGGCTGCCCTAACACCCTACTTTATTTTAATAGAACAAATCTAAAATATTATAATCCAGACTACAGTGGAAGTAAAAATTTTAACATCTGTCTGTATTTTAAAAACATCTTCTCAGATCTAAAAGATCATTAATTCATAAAGCCCCAATCATCCTCCAATCACATGGTAGCTCTGTTAAGAAAACCTAGGTGATTAGAAAGTTTACGGAATCTTAATTAATTAAGTAGAGGTGCTTCCAGAGACAAAGAGGGCAGTTTTGCATCTGTACTATGCTATTTTGCTATCATCATTGACAATTGGAAGACTATAGACATAGGCATCTCTTTGTCAAGCAGACAGTGTCTATGGAACATCTATAGAAGAGTGATTCATTTGTGCTGATATCTAACCAGAAAATTGTGAAAAATTATGTACTAAAATACTCCAACTATTTTTAACAAATAGAAATAATATAATGTATATGCGATTACATAAAATAGATAAGCACAAGTCACTACTATAATATTTTAATTACAGTTCCAATGAAAAGAGAATCAGTTGCATTTCTGATAGGATAGTTAGGTGCAACTTTTTAAAAAATATTGTTTCTCTTTCAGTTACTAAAAATGATGACTTTGGAAAATATTGAACTATCTTGATAATTGGAGTCAAAAAAGAGATGATGATAAATAGATTCAAATCCTAGGGCAATTATTCAAACAAAATATATATAAATAATGAGCTCTCACTTAGCTATAATCTCTTTGGGAGCCTCTTTTCAAAATCAGATATGAGAACCTGGAAAACACAGCTGATGCAATATTCTGAAAAATCCTCCCAGGAAAAGAACATCTACAAAACAACCATATCAAATGAATTGTGTTCAAGAATTTAAACCAAAATGGTAACACTAAACGAGCAATATAGGATCATGAAAGTAAAATTATTTTGCATTATCATTTTAAATTATTATCTCTGTTTGTGGACTGTACTAATTACTTTCAAGAATATATCCCTTACATGAAACTCGAAAGCTATAGTTATTTTGTCTATCTTGGTTAAAAAAAAAAGTATTGCTTTATGATAGCATGTGGTTTAATAAAAGTAATAAAACTAAAAACCTCCCCCCAAAAGCATGATATTATTTAAATAGCTCCCTCTTCGGCCACACCAACCTGAAAAATATTAAGGCAAGTTTGATGTTCATAATAAATCCCTCAGGATTTGAGAATATTTTTATGACTATGAATATGAAAGTTCCTATGAGAAACATTTGCATTTTGCCACTGCATAAAAAACAAAGAAAATTGCAAATGAGGTAGAAAGAACTTAATTAAAAACATTTTACCAAATTTTACTTCTTGAGTACCTACCAAATCATTGTCATAATATTCTTATTGACTGGTTAATATGGAAAAAGCCTTTTTAATTTTTAATTTTAAGTAATTTTCTAAAAGTATAAATGATTCTCACCCTAATCTTGGTTTACAGTTTAAAATGTTAACATATGATAATTAGGCTACCTTCTGAATTACTAGCAGAAAGTAATCCCTGTGATATTTGTTTTTATATTGTGATGTATCCAATGGAAAAAAAATACTTCTGTGAATTTAGCAAGATATGAAAACTTGTGATAATTTCTGTAGTTAAAATTCTTATGCATTATTCAGTTCTTCTGTACTATCTTTTTGCACTGATATGAATAGCAGCCTTACAGAGAGTACCTACAAAGTTTAGAATCCTTGATAGGACAGGAAGAACTCTTACAAGTTACCTAGTATAAAACCCACATTAAAAATTTGTTTCTGAATTATAAAATCAAACACGTTCAAAGTAAAAGAAAAAATCATACATTTAGTATCCATTCAGACTTATTCTGCTGACTGAAGTTTGTCTCTGCCCACTTCTATTTTTTCCTTGAGTTGGTTGCCCTTTTCCCACTGATTTAAAAGCTCTTTGTATATTAGATGCTGGCCCTTTGTTTAGCAAATGTGTCACAAAATTCTTCTCTAGTTTGCAGTTTATTGTTTATTGTTTACTATATTTGAGATGATTTTTCCAAGCAAATGTTTATAGAGTAACTTTAGAATCCTTCATTTAATGGCTTCAATTTTTGTGATATTCTTTAAAATGTCTACCTCACTCATTCATGTTTTCTTCTTATCTATTTATGATTTTGTTTAGTAAAACTTAAGACTTTGATCTAGCCATTTTGATTATGTTAAGAGTAAAGTAGATAGCCTTATTTCTGATTTTTCAAGTGGCTAGCCACTTACTTCAATATCATCTATAATCTCTTTTTCCCTCTGACTTGAATTGATATTACCTTCTGTGGTAGACAGAATAATGATCTCCCAAAGATGTCCATGTCCTAATCCCCAAAACTTGTGAATAAGTTAGGTTACATGGCAAAGGGGAATTAAGGTTGCAGACAGAATTAAAGTTGCTGATCAGATGAATTTGTGCTGTGGAGATTATCTTGCATTATCTAGGTGGGTCCAATGTAGTCACAAGGGTTCTTATAAGTGGAAGAGAGAGGCAGAAGAGTCAGAGGAGATTTGAAGATGCTATGCTGCTGGCCTTGAAGATGGAGGAAGGGACCACAAATAATGCGGGCAGCTTCCAGAAGATGGAAAAGGCAAGGAAATGGATTCTCTCCTAGAGCCTCCGAAAGGAATGCAGTCCTGCTAACACCTTGATTTTAGCCCAGTGAGACCCATTTCGGACTTCAGACCTCCAGAACTATAAGACAATAAATCTGTGTTTGTGGTGATTTGTTACTGCAACAATAGAAAACTAATATGCCTTATTTTATAAGCAAAGAAATAGAGAGATAAAGTGACATTAATTTTCTAATTAATGGCAATTTTGGTTAATAAAAAGGGCTCCTTAGTTTTAGGCTTAAGAGTTAAACCTCTTATATTTATAAATAATGAAAATTAATAAAGGAATGAGGAAAAAACTAAAACTTAAAAATATAGCACAAATAATTGAAGCACAAATAATATAAATCACATGAGTAAAAGATAGGTGGTAACTACTATGCAGTCCAACAGTATGGAGAGTTATGGCAGATTATCCTAAGGATTGGACAATCAACTCTTTTAACTTTAGAGTATAATTTTTTATGAATGTACCTGACATTTTTAGAATTTCTAGAGCCACACAAATGAATAGGTACAATGCTGATGCCATAAAATAAAGCTTTTACTTATAAGAAGCTATGAAATTTATGAGAAGATTATGCAACCTACCTTTCTACCCAGTGTATAATTTCCTTTCCACACAAAATTTGGACAGAACAACTTCTCACATGGAGAAAGTGTAGTTTAAGCAGAGAGAATCTTTGCAAATGTGCTTTCTCATCTTATCCTTTTCTGGTGTAGAGCAAGCATGAAGTATTAGGCTTTAAAAGAGTGTTGAGAGGGGGCTGGCCCAGTGGCACAAGGGGTTAAGTGCGCGCACTCCGCTGTGGAGGCCCGGGGTTCGCCGGTTCGGATCCCGGGCGTGCACTGTCGCACAGCTTGGAGAGCCATGCTGTGGCGGCTTCCCATATAAAGTGGAGGAAGATGGGCATGGATGTTAGCTCAGGGCTGATCTTCCTCACAAAAAATAAAAAAAAAATAAAAGAGTGTTGAGAGATTTACAGTCAAGATGACACACTAAGTTTAGGCTTTCATGTACCAACACAGCACCAAAAATGAATCAGGAATACAGAAAAACATTAAGAGAGAAAACCAAAACGACCCAGTTAGACTCAAATATAAGATGAATCTCCATGAATGAGAAGTGGAAGGGAAATGCTACAAGCTCTGCTGGACTCTAAATCCAAAAACAAGCACTAGGGGCTAGAATTCGATCCCTGAAGGCTCACAGGGACAGAAAATATGCCATGCAAGATGAAGGACTGAAAACACATCCACTGATCAAAGCTAGGGCCTGAGGGGGAACTCACTTCCTAAAAACAAAATAAAAATACACTGTTGTGTCTGCTGCTTTGGCCAGAGTCTAGGTGGAGCTTCAGGCCTGGGCAGAGAGAACAACAGGCACAGCTCCTGACTATGAAGAAAAGGAAGTCATTAGCTGGCTTGATGAACAAACCTGCAATATTGCCATATCAACATGTAGCAAGGACTCCAAACTAATATTATAAAACTTGATTTTGGCATGGGGATCCGGGCAGAGGCGACCACACAACCACCAGACAAGCAGGGGTAAGCACAGAATAGAGAGAATGAGAGAGAAATGCAAAGTAAAATTCCAAAATACACACATTTATGTGTGTGAGTGCATATCCAACAACAATAGCAATAAAATCACCAATCAGAGGAACCCATCCCAGATGAAATTGATTTAGAGAACAGTCTAACAAAGGTACGAAAATAAATGTTTAGCAATGTTTCATTGATATAAATGAAGGCATAGTTTTAAGAAAAGAAAAAGAAATTTGAAATAAAAGGACACCAAGATAAAAGAAAAAAAGATAAATATGAGAATCATAGAACTTGTAGAAATTAAAAATAAAGCTATTGAGATTTTTAAAACTCAATAGATGGAATAAAACTCTAGATAGGATATAATAGATACAAAGAGAGAATTAGCAAACTTAAAGACAACATTGAAAAATTCACCAAAAAAGTAGAACTTACGGATGAAGAGATTCGTTTAAAACGAAAGAGATAGAGGATTTGAGTTAAGATTTATTTAGAAAGAGAGCACAGGTAAAAGACTGAGAAGCTTTAATATGTATCCAGTAAGTATTCTAACAGAAGATAATGGAAGGAGTGGTGGAGAAACAATTCTTGAAAAAATAATAGCTGAGAAATTTCCAAACTCAAGACAGACATAAGTCTTCAGATCAAGAATACTCTAAACACTAGGTAGAAAAAATGAAAATAAATCCATACTAGGCATATCCTAATGAATCTACATAACATTAAGAATAAAGATTAAAAATATAATGAGGTGCAAGTACACACTACTAGAACAGCTAAAGTACAAGGAACAACCACAACTCTCCTACATTGTTGGTAGCAATGTAAAATTGGACGACCACTTTGGAAAATATTTTTGCAATTTCTTATAAAGTAAAACAAACACTTTCCATATGAATCAGCAATCACATTCCTAATTATTGACTTAAGAGAAATGAAAGCATATATAAAGCTACAAAATAGCAATATAAAGACACAAAATACTAACACATGCAACAACACAGATAAATTTCCAAACCATCATACTAAGTGATAGAAACCAAACACAAAATTCTGTATGATTCCATTTATATAATGTTCTGAAAAAGGCAAATCCATAGAGACAGTAATCAGATCATTGTCAGAGATTGGAGATGGGGGAGGGGTAGAATAACAAGAGGCATGAAAGAACTTTTTGGGCTAATGGAAGTGTTCTATATTATTGAGTTGTACACATAAAAAGAGTGAATTTCAAAAATACACCTCGATAAACCTGAATTTTAAAAAAAAAGAACAAAGAAAAAATATTAAGAGCTACCAGAGAGAGAAAAGGAACACATTTGAACTTATGGCAGCCTCTCATCAATAATAACAGGCACCGGAAGGCAATGAAGTAATAGCTTTAAAGCATTGAGGAAAAATAATTGTTAACTTGAAATTTTACCTCCAGTCAAACTATCATTCAAGACTGAGGCAAAATAATTACATTTCAGATACACAAAGACTAAGAGAGAATACTACTTATGGATTTTCACTAAAAGAACTAATAAAGGATGTCTTTCAGCAATAAGTAAAATAAAAGCAGCAGGAATGCATGAGATTTTTTAAATGGTGTATTAAAAATTAATGAAAATAAATTTAATTAGCACTGACTATTAAAAAATCTCACTACTTTTGTATTAAAAAAAAGTCAATCATAAGGTCGGAGAGTATAGTAATGGATAATTGAAGCATGCTAAGATCATTTTTATGTTTGGAGAAGAAGAGAAACACCAAATAACTTAAAATCTGTAAGAAAAATTTATAGTTAAATATTATGCTGAAAAAATAAGGATTACAACCAAAAGACAAAATATATAATCAGTAATAAATGACTCAACAGATGAAAATGGGAGAATAGAAAACTTTCAGACCAAAAAAAGGCAGAAAGTTTTTTTTTTTTCCTGAGGCAGATTTTCCCTGAGCTAACATCTGTTGCTAATCTTTCTCTTTTTTTGCTTGAGGAAGATTAGTCCTGAGCTAGCATCTGTGCCAATCTTCCTCTATTTTGTATGTGGGTCGCTGCCACAGCATGGCTGACAAGTGGTGTAGGTCCTCGCCTGGGAATTGAACCTGCAAACCTGGGCCGCTGAAGTGGAGCGTGCCGAACTTAACCACTACGCCACGAGGCCAGCCCCAGAAAAAATTTTTAAAGCAACAGAAAAAGAATAGTAGGCATAAAATATAAAATAAGATGGTAAACATTAGTGAAAATATACCAGAAATAGTAATAAATGAGATTATCAGCTTGGATAAAACAACAAAATCCTGCTGTATGCTGCTAACAATACACACACAACAGGTGAAAAGAAAAGATAAGGATATCATGTAAATACTAGCTAAAGAAAGTTACTTTAGCAATATAATACTTGAAAAAACCAAATTTAACAAAAGGACAGTTCAAGAGAATGAGAAGTCAAACCATAGACTGGGAGAAGAATATTTGCAAAAGGCTCTGATAAAGAACTGTTGTCCAAAATATACAAAGATATACAACATACAAAATATACAATATAAAACTCAACCATAAGAATACAAACAACCCCATTATAACATGGAACAAAGATCTGAACAGACACTTTACCAAAGAAGATATACAGATGACAAATATGCATATGAAAAGATGCTCCACATCATATGTCATTAGGGAATGGCAAATTAAAATGATAATGAGATACCATTGCACACCTATTAGAATGGCCAAAATCCAAAACACTAACAACACCACATGCTTGCTGGAGAGGATGTGGAGCAACAGGAATTCTCATACATTGCTGGTGGGAATGCAAAATGGTACAGTCACTTTGGAAGACACTTTTGGAAGTTTAGTCATTTCTCACAAAGCTATACATATTCTTACCATATGATCCAGCCATTGTGCTCCCTGGTATTTACCCAAAAGAGTTGAAAATTTATGTCCATACAAAAACCTACACATGGACGTTTATGGCAGCTTTATTCATAATTGCCAAATCTTGGAAGCAACAAACATGTACTTCAATAGGTGAATGGATAAACTGTGGTACATCCAGACAGTGGAATATTATTCAGCACTCAAAAGAAATAAGCTATCAAGCCATGAAAAGATGCAAAGGAACCTTAAATGCATATTACTAAGTGAAAGAAAACAATCTGAAAAGGCTACATACAGTATGGTTCCAATTATATGACTTTTTCAAAAAGGCAAAACTATGGAGACAATAAAAAGTTCAGTGATTACCAGAAGTAAGAGGGGGCAGAGATGAATACACAGAGCACAGAGAATTTTTAGGGTAATGAAAATACTCTGTATGATTTTATAATGATGAATATATGTCATTATACATTATACATTTGTCTAAACCCACAGAATGTACAACACCAAGAGTGAACCCTAAGTGAAACTATGAACTTTGGGTTATCATTATGTGACAATGTAGGCTCATCCTTGGTAAAAAATGTACCATTCTGGTGAGTGATGTTGATAACAGGGCAGGCTATGCATGTGTGGGGAAGGAGGTAAATGCAAAACTTCTGTACTTTCCTCTCAATTTTGTTGTAAACCTAAAACTGCTCTATAAAAAAATAAAGCTAAAAAAAAAAAAGATGTAATGTCTAAGCAGTGACATCTTGATAGGACTAGCTTGGCTTCAGAATTCTGACTTAGTTCCTATTTGTGTAACTTCCAAGATTGAGTCTCCTTTCTTTCCAGAGATTCTGAGGGGGTATCCAATATCCTTTAGTAAAATCCTTTTCTGTTGATGCCTAGCAGAGCTGGTGTTATCGCTTACAGCTAAGAAGCCCAACTGACACAGCTCTGAGGTCCAATCCACCTGAAAGGTAAAGAAAGAGTTCATCATATAACCGCTGTTGAGAAACAGACTGTGCCCTTGGGCTGTACTGTTGGAAATCTGAGCATGGTAGCATAGGTAAGAGGGAAGAATTCAAGAGTACTTCTGCTTACACTGATGCTCTACCGAAACTTCTCTCCCAGTGATTTTTTTTACGGCTAGATCTAATGACTTTGTTCTCCTCTCAAGGTTGACCTATGCCATATTTGGCACCGTTGATCACTCCTTCTCTCTCGAAGCTCTATTATCCCTTGACAGAAAGCATTTCAAGGACAGAGATTGAGCAGGATTATCTTTGTATTCCCAGCACATTGTATTCTACTTGACACATGGCACTCAATGAGATTTCAATGAATGAAAGAATGAATGAATACATATTTTTAATTATGACTAAAGGAGAGAGCCTAAATGAATAAAGCACACAGGAAATTTTGGTTCAATAGTGAAAAAGTAACAATAACTCATTTTGAGTGTTTTGAGCCCATTTTAATTATAGGGATTAATAATGGCATGTAAGCAAATTGCGAATTAATACAAACAAATAAGGCAGATAGTTCTCTTATAACTAAAACATATCCATGGGATTGGTCTACTTGTGAACATATGTTGATTTATCAATTAAATTGGAGAGTAAAAGGATAATGAAGGAGCTACAAAAACTACAAGCAGTTGTCAAGATCCCAAGGAACATCAAAAGACCTGCAGATATTCAGTTAGTCATACATGTCTTTACCCCAACAAAACCAAAAGTGTCCTTGCTGGTTTAACAATACCATCTCATTTTTTGAATCTTCAAAGATCACCAGATTGATGTTTACCATGCCTAGATCAAGATCTGAAAATAAAAGGGATTTTTATCTGGACAAAACTGAACCAGCTCTGTAGGAGATTTATAGTTAAATAATATTTGTACCAAGATCAAACAGGCCCAACCTAACAGATATCAATCACATGGGCATTGATTGATCAGGAACACAGGTCAGAAAACTTTAGCCTATGGACCAAATCCAGCCCATCACATGTTTTTGTAAATAAAGTTTTATTGGAACACAGCCATGTCTATTTTTTTCATGTACTGTCTATGGCTGCCTTTGCCCTACAACGGCAAAGTTGAGTAGTTGGGACAGAGATAGTATGGCCCACAAAGAGCCTAAAATATTTACTATCTGGCCTTTTATAGAAAAAGTTTGCTGACCCCTGATCAAGAATATATACAGAAAGCAGAGAGATCTAATTTAGAGCTCTAGACTGAAAATGGGAATTCTTTCTATCCCAACATCAGAGCAGAAGCTTCTCCCTCTTTCCCCCCATAACCTCTCCACCCCCACTTCATTATAATCAAGGCCTACAATTGCGAACAGTTTATAGTAATTAAACTTTGTGATTAAAAACCTCTGGTATAGCAGAATTCCACCTCCACTTGTAAATTATCCTAATTCTTTTTCCTAAGTTGTCATATTGCTCTCACTTTTTCAACAATAATGGTCTCCTTTTTATCAACAGTTTTTCTCCTTCTGACAACTCTTGGTCAATCTGCTTCTCTGCTCCTATTCCCTCAAATATCTTAAGTAACACTTCCTTATGTACATGTTCTTGGCACTGCTTTCTTCCAGCTCCACACTTGCTTATGCATCATTGATCTGCTTCCATAGCCTTCATCATCATTCTGTACAGTTAATTCCCTCCCGCTTTGACCTTTCCTCTAAACCTCACACCTGCATTTCCAAATGCTGTACATCTTCATGTGGGTGTGTTGCTTTCCTACTTATACTTGTCTGGTTTGACATCTAAATCATTATCTTTGCCCACAAAAACAAGTCATAAGCTACACACAAAAATAGCGCAGCTATTTGTTGTTTACATTCCCTAACTCACTTCATTGCATCACTCTCCTACTGGTTGCCAAAGCTGGAAACAAAGGAACCCCCTCAACCATCTACATCTAACCAAACTTAAAATTCTGAAGATTCTTGAGTTTAAAATGTATTTAGAAATTGTCTCCTCCGTGATATTTCTATTATTCTATTTTATATCCTCATCACTGAATAACTTTAAAATAGTTGCAACCTGTGTTCCTGTCTTTGGTTGACTATTTCTCTAATTCATCCCTTATATTGTTCCCGGACTTATTATAATACAGATCTGATCATGAAACATCTCTGTTCAAAAATCTTCAAGATTCCTCATTGACCTACAAAGCAAAAATGTTTGGAGTGGCATTCAAGGCGAATCATGCCCTGAGCTACCTTTTCAGATTTATTTTGAACTAAACCTCATCATGAAATTTAAACTCTAATAACATTGGATTATTTTCCATTTTCCAGACATATCGTGGCATAAGAGTTGAGCCATTCTCCCCACCCACACTCCTACACTGACCATCCTAAACACACTTGAGGAACAGTGGGTGGTCATAGTTTGGCTGACAATTAGATTTGGGTTTCCTGAGAACCCTATGCAAGCTGGCTGGAGAAGAGGGAAGGAGAAAAAGAGGACTGAGCAGGGTAGTTCAAAAGGCTGCTGAGGGGATTCTGAGGAAAAATTAGACAATTATAAGAAAGAGAAATTTTGCAGAAAGAGTAGAATTTTAGGCTATTTTTCTGTATGACTCCCTCCTCTGTTTTCTCATTAAATCTTTAGTAAGTCTATATTTCTAAGCAGTACTCGCACAGTTGGATTTACTTAAGGGCTAAAACTGAGTGGCCTGGCCTGAAGAAGTGCATGAGGTGAGTCCAAGAAGAACTTGGATTCCGTTTACCTGTATATGTTTGCTTCCACCTTTATATTGTAAATTTCCTTGAAGGCATGAATCATGTTTATGCAATCCATCTGAGTTCTATCCATCTCTACTCTGTATTTCTGTTATAATTTCTATTTTAATACTATTTCTGTGCTCTATTCTCCCAATCTCTCATAGTATAATCAGCTGGACAAATGATTTGGCTCTGTTCCACAATCTTATCTCTTACATAATCCTATCACTGTCACCAGCAAGGCACATGCTCAGAAGAGCTCCTTGAGCCTATTCATCATTCCCTGAATCAGAAGTCTAAAGCTATTAAGATTCTTTAGAAAATAGCTGTTCCATTAGACATCTTTCCCACTACCAAACTATTGTTGTTAGAAATGGCCCCTTCTCCCATTAAACAGTATTAGATATGAGACATTTTTAATGAGGCTCATGATATTCTATCCTTAAAGCTTTCTCTTCTAATGCACTAAATTAGAGCATGCAATTGATGTTTAAAAGAAAATTATGTCAGACACTGTTCTAACAGTGCCAGTTAACAATAAAGACAAAATCCTTCTCCTCATTGTTGTTACATTCTAGTACAGGGAGAAAACAAATAAAACAAGAAAATATCGGATGATAATAAGGCTATGAAGAAAATAAAGCCGAGTGATGTAAGAGAGTGACTGATTAGATTTGTTTGTGTATTATGGAAGTGAGGCAACTGAGTTCCTCTGAGATATTTGAGCTGTGACCTGAATGACAAGAAGGAAGCAGTTATGGAAGTATCCGAGGAAAGAGCATTTCTGGCTGAGGGAATAGCTAGTTCAATGACCCTGAGGCAGGAATGAACTTGGAATGTGCAGGACACAGAAAGTGTAAGGGAGACAATGGTTCAAAATGGGAACAAAGATGCAAGCACAAGATAGATCACATGAGGTCTTGTAAGCCAGGGTAAGGAGCTTGGATTTTCTTCTAGGTGAGATAGTACGTTTGGGGAAGGTTTTAAGCAGAGGAGTGATGGATCTGATTTATATTTTATGATGATGACTCTAGCTGCTATGTGAAGATTAGATTATAAAGGGTCAACAGAAAAAGTAGGAGGCTCTCAAAGAAGTCTAGACATGAGAAGATGGTGGCTTCCACCTGGTGTATAATGGAGATAGAAGTGGAAAGTGAAATATGTTTTGAAAGAAGTAAGAATCAGATGGATAGGATGGGAGGCTGAGGGACAGAGAGAGAAAGGGAAATCAACAATGACTTTTCAGGTATTTGGTTTAAACAAAATGAGATGGTAATGATTAGGAAAGGAGCAGATTGAGGCTAGAAGGATGATCAAAATTTCTTCTCGGCCACATCAAATTTGAAATGTTTATAAGACATGCAAGAGGAAATATCATTGTAGGTAGCTGGAGATACAAATATGGAACTCAATGTCAAGATCAGAGATGACATATAGGACTAATGAAGGACTAAATGAAGACACTAAGGGAGAGTGTGCAGAGGAGAGAAGAGAAGAGAAAGTAGAGAAGAGAGCCCACCAACATTTAGAGGTGAGCAGAGGAGAAGGAGCCTCTGAATTATGAGGAAAAACAGCATGAACTCTTCTTCCCCACTGAGTTCCAGAGTCCTACATCCAATGTCTATTTTATAATTGATCCCAAACAACCAACAAAATATTCTTTTCCTATTTTACTATATGAAGAAATTCTAGAATTTGCCTGTGAGTCACTGGTCCAATGTGCTTATTTGTTCTAAGAAGACAAATGTTTCCAATGATTTCTGTCTTTTGACTAATTCTTCTGCTGCTGCAAACCACCCACGAGTCATTTCTGAACTCAGCATCCTCTGTTACCTGATCTCAGCATCTGGACGCTCATGCTCTTCCCTGATAGCACAAGTTCTGCTATGCTTTTTGTTTGGGGGAGACTTCTATATTTTGTCTTTAGCATTTTGTACCTGATTAAATTCCATCTCAGTAACTGAAGAGCTTCTTAAGAGAAGTATTTTAGATAGAAAATCTGGACAATAGCTTAATCTTCCCATCAACTATAAGTGTAATCTTTGGTAAATCCTTGAAACTCATTTACCTCACTTCTAAAATATATGCCAAAATAGATGTTAGCTCAGAGCCAGTCTTCCTCAGCAAAAAGAGGAGGATTAGCATGGATGTTAGCTCAGGGCTGATCTTCCTCACAAAAAAATAATAAATAAATAAATAAATATATGCCAAAAGTTATGGGGAAAATATTAAGTGAATAAGTGAAATAATAAATATATATAGTATAGCCCTGAAGACTAGGAGTCGGATCAGATTTCTTTATGATCTAGAGGTCTTGTCAAACACTAACAGTGTCTATTCTCTCTGATTTTGCGGTTAAGATTTTTGAGTGAGAAAAATAAACTACCGGTCTCAGTCTTTTCACCCTTCTCTCTCCTCTCCAATTCCTGTCTTCCAATGTAAAAGTCATTGTTATAACCATTGTCTGCATATAGTTGGTGCTTAATAATTGTACTACAGTGAGACTTTTTGGCATGAAGCCTCTACCGCACCAAGTGGTACCGGAAGGAGTAGTTACCCCAAAGGCACTATTTTGCTTAGGACCATATTGTTAGAACCAAGTGTCTATCCTCTTTATCCTATTCAAAGAATATGGTTTCCAAAGTAGAGTGTGCAAAGCAAAGCAATGGGGAGCAAGAATAAAATATTAGACTTGACCCTTAGATTTATTTTGTATCTAAAAAATGTGAAAGAATCGATGCTTTTCTAATCCTTAATGTCCTGACTGGCACTGCTGTCATTGCTTGCTCCACAGTCAAACACACAGTATATAAAGTAGGCCCAGTAGGGCTGGTGTGGAGGTGCTCATAAGGTGATTTCCTTCCTCTGTGTTATACTGTACCACCGTTTATGTGCTACACAGAATGTTGTCAATGAAGTTAATTTTTATAAAATAAGATCTTTAAAATAATAATAGAGCCTTTGTAGTAAGACAAGGGCTGACCATGAAAATCTCTTTACCACACAGTAGCCAGTTCACTGGTTATCTCATAGAAAGGATTGTCCAAGTAAGAGCTAACACTGATCTTTACAAATAACTTGACAGGTGAGCCCAATTTGCTGAGCTTTTCTATGAAGACAAGTGACTGTCAGATGTTTTTGAAAAAAAAAACTCTTAATCCATTTCTTCCAGGTAAAGGTGACATTTTTAATAATGAAGGAGAGAGTAACTGCTGCTCAAAGACATTTGTGCTATGGAGAGTGCATTTTTAAAATAGGTACTTGGAAATGTTCCATCGTTATGTAATTTTGTGGTCAAAACAATTTAAATGTAAAACCCTTATTATCTGCACACTTAAAAACTTGGAAATAGAGTTTTTAAAACTGTTTTAAAAAATCTTCCAAATGAGTAGTTTCAATGGGTTTTGAACCCATTTCTTAAAAATACAAAAATGCAATAACTTTGATTAGTTTGCAAGAACAACTGATATTGGGGATGATATATGTCTGCTAGCTGAATTTCACAAAACCCTTTCCATAATTGGGGATGGGATTGAAAAATGAGTATCATAATTTAGCAAGCACAGCTAACAGTGTACTTCCTCCACCTGGCTGTACTTATTTTTGTGAGATAGCTCTTTCAGCTAAAATCACCACTAAAACCAACATGGGAATAAACTGAACTTAGAACCAGACCTCTGAGTCACTACATCACAAGGTATTAAACCAAGAGTTTTTTATCGTTGAGGAATTGTCAACCAAATTGCTCTGACTACAAAGGGCAGAGAAGTTGTTGAACCATTGATAAACAGAATAAAATAATATGAAAACTAATATTTTATCTTTTTTCTCTCATCATTCTTAATTTCCATTTTATATTTGTTCTACAAAGTATACATTACAGTAGAACATTAAGTACATATACTTAATAACTATGTAGTTATAACGTAGCCAGCCCTGGTGGTCTAGTGGTTAAGATTTGGCACTCTCACCACTGTGGCCCGGGTTCAGTTCCCAGTCAAGGAAACACACCACCTGCCTGTTTGTTGGTTGTCACACTGTGGTGGCTGCGTGTTCTTGTGATGCTAAAGCTATGCCACCGGTATGTCAAATACCAGCAGGGTCACCCATAGCGGACAGGTTTCAGCAGAGCTTCCAGGGTAAGACAGACTAGGAATAAGGACCTTGGCCACCCATATCTGAAAAAATTGGCCATGAAAACCCTGTGAATAGCAGTGGAGCATATGTATGATATAGCCTCAGAGGTGAGAGGATCGCACAAAAAGACGGGGCAGGGTTCTGCTCTACACAGGGTCACTAGGAGTCAGAATTGACTAATGGCAATAACAACAATAAAATTATAATGTATGAGGGGGCCGGCCCCGTGGCTTAGCAGTTAAGTGCGCGTGCTCCGCTGCTGGCGGCCCGGGTTCGGATCCCGGGCGCACACCAACGCACCACTTCTCCGGCCATGCTGAGGTCGCGTCCCACATACAGCAACTAGAAGGGTGTGCAGCTATGACATACAACTATCTACTGGGGCTTTGAGGGAAAATAAATAAATAAATAAAATTATAAAAAGTATAATGTATGAGGAATGTTCAAAATTTTTAGTTAAGGGTGCATAATCAAAAAGAAATTTGAAGATCACTGCTTTAGTAGAATTAGTTCCATCATGCCTCAAATTCCTGTTTACCACAATCATCTTTGGAAGTACAAGTCCTTCCATCATCCATTACAACCTGTGCTTCCATTCCCATACTGTTCGGTAATCTTCTAATCTGACTGAATCCCACTCCCATCTCAACCTTTCCACTGTGCCCTCTAAAAAGCCTGAGTCTGGGTCAACAAACTTCCTGTGATAGCTAGTCTCCATGGGCGGCTCCCAATGGATTACATCTCCTGGTCAATGCCATCACTGTGAGTCCCCCCCCCCTTGAATCTGGACTGGCCCTGTGACTCACTTTAATCAATAGAATGTGGCAGAAGTGATGCTGTGCCAGTTCTGGGTCTAAACTTCCATTTTTGTGCTTTTGGGAGTCCTGAGCTGCCATGTAAGAAGTCCAGCTAAACTGCTGGAAAGTTCATGTGGAGAGAGAGAGACTCGGAGATGAGGGGGAGAGAAAGAGAGAGAGAGAGAGAGAGAGAGAGAGAGAGAGAATGGCCCAGGCATCCCACCTGAGCCTAGCTTTCCAGTCATCTCCACTAAGGCACCAGATATGCAAATGAGCCAACTTGGATTCTCCAGTCCAGTCAAAGCCCAGATGACTTCAGCCCCATCCGACATCATGTGAATCAGAAGAATCACCCAGCTTGGCCCCCAGTCAACCTATAGTATTTTGAGAGATAATAAAATTGTTATTTTAAGCCACTGAGTTTTGGCATGGTTTATTAAGCAGCAATTGATAACAAAACCATCTGTTACATTCTTAATCTTCTGGAAACTTTCCCATCCATCCTTTGACTGAAAACTGACTTTCCAGTGAGGACATTTTACCCTACAGCCCTCTCAAGTGACATATGCTTTTTCCCTCACATCCACCTACTACAGGGCCAATAGAGAGAGTAGGTATTCTCCTTGCTCCCCACTGTCCTCCTGCAGAGACCTCTGCTCTCTTGAAGCTCATGCCATCTGGCTATATCCCTCTCTAAATCTTGTTGTTGCCATCTGCTGATCTCCTGGCTATTCCTCTTTACTCACAGATAACCTAGCCCCTGGCTCACACTCCACTCATACTTTTGTCATCATGGTCTGTGATTTTAAAATCCATGTGAATGGCTCAGCCCATAACCTTCCTCTCAGTTCCTTGACTTCTTAACTTTTCCACTACTCCTCTTCAGCCACCTGCTCCCATGGTCATACCCTAGAACTTATAAACTGAACCACCTCTGAAATATAAATATAAATTTCAAATATCTTACCCTTTTAGCTCACATGTGCTGTTAACTGCACTGAAACCGTTCTTCGGCCACATCAGAATCTCTAATAAACAATGAAATGTTGAAGAAAATAACACAACCAAAGCTGGCATATTATATTTTTCATTGATAATTACAAATCTCACATGGACATTCAACACTGCCCAGCAATACTACTTACTTTCTGCATTAGGTTTACATTCAATTTTGGACAACTCCTCTGTGCTGTCTCTTCTCTCCTCAAATCTCCTATCTCCCCTCCCCCTCCCCTTATCCTCCATTAATCATGTCCCTCATGCTTCATAAATAAAACAGAAGAGACTCAATGGAAACTCTCCATCCTCCTGACTTCAAATTTACCAACCCACTTGTATCTGTATATTCACTCTTGTCATGGGGGTTCACTTCAAGTGTCTGTCTCTCAGGCCCATCACCCCACTAGAGCTCTGGGTCCCATCCCCTTTTGCCTTCCTGAAGGTTTTGTACATCCAGTTATTCTGTCTACTTTGCATCATCAATGGATCATTCATTTCAGTGTAAAGACAAAAAATCTTTTAAACTCCCCCATTATGCCATTTCTGTGCTCACCTCCATAGTAAAACTGCTTTAAAAAATGTACACAAAAAAGCTTGTGTACAGCTAAGATCCTTCTTCAAACTCTAAGTCTGGCTTTGCTTCCCAGTATTCACAAAAACTATTCTTGCAGAATCACTGACAATCTTCTTGTTGCCAAATCCAACAAATCCATATGATTGAGTTGCCATCTTACTTCTTTTCCAGTTTTCCGCATTTGAATACGTGGCACCACCGTTTATCCAGTCACGTAAACAGAAATCTCAGCCTTAGTTAGCTTTAATACTTAGCCTTAATTCCTCCTTGACTCTCTCCCCTAAATCTAATTCATCAGCAAGTCCAGCCTTTCCACCTCTAGACCCCTAATCTTACTCTTCTCCTTCTCCACTCCAACTCCCCTGGTGCAAGCCACATCATCTGTCACAGATTGCTCAGCAGCAGCTCTCCTTATTTCCACTGTCTCCACAGCAGCCAAAGTGATCTTTCCGAATGGTAAATCACTCTATGTAACTCCATTGCTGAAAACCTTTCACTGCTTTTTGTTTGTACTTAGAATAAATTTAAACCCTGTATCATGGCCTATGACACCCATCTGATGGGAGTTTAAGAGTAGTATTTATCCCCCTCTTCCATACATTCCATAGAGAGGAGAGAACTTTCCAGGAGAGAACAGGAAGAAAATCATGGAAATATTCCAGGTCTCTCTCAGCAACTGCCGCTCCACTCTCATCCCTTAGAACTCCTTTCTTCCCCTGAGAGGAAGAGGGAATTATCTCACTGGTGAGAAGGAGAATGGGAACTGAGAACGTGTGGCTCAGAGACTTCTTGGAGTCTTTCAGAATGGCTTCTCTTCTGCCCTTTAGTAAATAGCCTGCCCCTGGAGGAAAGCCTGCAATTCAGTTCTGCTTGGGACAACAGGGCAGGTAGATTTATTCAGGGTGATGACAGTAGGAGGAGCACTAGGAGGACAATTTGGCTGTATTCTCCCATCAGCAGAATCAGTAATACAGCTGCTGTTTTAACATCCATCTAATCTGACTCCTGAGTCCCACTTGGTTTTAAAATCTGGAATAACACAGAGGGCATTTATTTATTGGCACTTATTATAGCCTCAAATTCTGCATTATTTTCACTTTTCACTACCTCTGCAACTTCATTTTTTGCCATTCTCCCTTGCTTACTAGGCTTGAATTACTCTGGCCTTCTTTTCATTTCTTGAAACATAGCCACAATTTTCCTGCCTCAGGATCTTGGCTCTTGTAGCTCCCTCTGCCTGAAAAGTTCCTCCTCTGGGTTTTTGCACGATCTCCTTATCTTCAGGTTTCAGATTAATTACCATGTCACAAGAGTGGCCTTCCTACACAATGTTACATAAAGTTACTTCCCCACTGCCATTTTTGTCTGTCACAGCTCCTGATTTGCTTTCCTCACAGCAGTTATCACATCTTTCTATGTTTGTTTATTTATTTGCTTGTTTGTCCTCCTCACCCAAATGTGCTCAATGAGGGAACAAGGTTTTATTGTTCACTATTGTAGCCCCAAGTCTTAGCTCATGGTAGGCTAGGAGTAAGCCAGCCCTGGTGGTCTAATGGTTAAGATTCGGTGCTCTCATCTCCACAGCTGGGGTTCAGTTCCTGGTGAGGGAACCACCCCACCTGTTGGTTGTCATCCTGTGGCAGCTGTGTGTTGCTGTGATACTGAAAGCTACGCCACTGGTGTGTCAAGTACAAGCAGGGTCATCCAGGGTGGACAGGTTTCAGCGGAGCTTGCAGACTAAGACAGACTAGGAAGAAGGACTCGGCCACCCACTTCCAAAAAAGTTGGTCATGGAAACCTATGTGATAGCGGAGCATTGTAAGAGCACCAGAAGGTGAGAGGATGGTGCCAAAAGACTGGGCAGGGTTCCCACTGCTGTACACAGGATTTCCAGGAGTCGGAAATCGACTCGATGGCACTAATAACAAAGGCTAGTAATAAGTATTTGTTGAATAAATGAATGATTATGTGGAAATAGCAATTTAGAATTAATATCTGGCTTGCTGACTTGATAATTACAAAGTGTTAATTCCAATTAATTTCCATGTGAATCTTTCATATTCCTATAATTGTTTTGTTCCCAGAAAACTGGGAATTGGCTTGTTTACCATAAAAACCAGGTTCCAAAAGGACAAATCCCTTAGAGAGATGATTACTTCAAGAATACAGGAGTCAACTTAATCAATGATGTTTACTGAAACTTACACATGTACAACTATTACTAGGTTCTAGGAAGGCAAAAAGGACATAAAAAAGTGGATCTGGATTGGAATGTGGAAAGACAAAAATGTATATCCATGAAATGATTAAAGCACACATATAAAATTAAGAGTAAGAAAAGTCTGTTTTCCAGCATGATTAGAGAATTACTTAATAAATTTATCAAGTATACTCACATATGCATATCACATATGCATCACCTATACATATAAGTTCTTACTAATTTTCATACATTTAATAGAACAAAATAAATTTAATATTAACTACTGAGGTAAGCAGAATAATGCCTCCCTACCCCCAAGATGTCCATGTCCAAGTGCCTGGAACCTGTGAATATGTTACCTTACATGGCAAAAGGGATTTTGCAGATATGATTAAATTAAGGATTATGAGATGGGAAGATTATCCTGGATTATCCTAGCGGGCCCAAAATAAACACGAAGGTCCTTATAAGGGAAAGCAAGAAGCAGAAGCATGAGAGGAGGGGGTGTGATGCTGGCTTGAAGGGGCACACAAGCTGAGGAATGTGGGAAGACTCGAGAATCTAGAAAAGGCAAGGAAACAGATTCTCCTCTGGAACCTCCAGAAAGGAATGCAGCACTTCTGGCACCTTGATTTTAGCCTAGTGAGCTCCATTTTGGACTTCCAACCCCAGAACTGTAAGATAATAAATCTGTGTTATTTTAAGCCAATGATTTTGTGGTAGTTTGTTACAACAGCCATAGGAAACTAATACAAGTACATTAAGTAAACTTTACTCAGTCTTTAATACTTCAGAATCTTGCAGCCCCTCGGGAACATTATTATGAGAATCAATTCTTAGTGAACTGTAGGTGAATAGACATGCTGGTTAATGAGGCTTTTCTATTCAGAATTCTGAATGAGCCCATGTTTATTATAGAAGCTTTATAAGCACTAAGAATTGCTTAATCAGGGTTGGATGAGATTAAATTAGGATACGTCTCCTTAAGGAGGTCTTTAGGTGAACTTTAACGAAGATAAAAGAGGACCCTTGAAAAGGAGATGGTGGAGACTTCAAGAGGATCTGGAAAAGTCCTAAGAGTAGGGAAAATGGGCAGTTACTGGTGATTTCAGCTACACATAAGTATACGGAGGAAGCAAGAACTAATCAGAACTCCTCTTTTGAATTAATTTTTATCTAAAAGGCCACTCTTAAAGTGTTTATATAGGTTTCACAAGAGGAAAGGATGTTTATAAGCCTATCAGCATAGATTACTAGATTAGCTTCGTTAACTCTGAAAAGAAAATCATTCCTAGATAGAAACTGAACCATTGCCAGGTAACCTTGACAGTGCGGAGAAGGAGGTAAGATAAAATGTGTTTCTTCCTCACGCAGTGTCAGTGTCATAGCGGAGGTGAGGTTAGGGGTGAGGAAGTAAGTTTATATAAGGCAGTGGGATGAAATGGAAGGAGTGTGGACTTTGAAATCAAACAGACCTGGTTCAGGGCCGGCCCGTGGCTTAGCGGTTAAGTGTGCGCGCTCTGCTACTGGTGGCCCGGGGTTCGGATCCCAGGTGCGCACCGACCACCGCTTCTCTGGCCATGCTGAGGCCGCGTCCCACATACAGCAACTAGAAGGATGTGCAGCTATGACATACAATTATCTACTGGGGCTTTGGGGGAAAAAAAAAGGAGGATTGGCAATAGATGTTAGCTCAGAGCCGGTCTTCCTCAGCAAAAAGAGGAGGATTAGCATGGATGTTAGCTCAGGGCTGGTCTTCCTCACACACAAAAAAAACCAGACCTGGTTCAAATTCCAGCTGTACCTTTTATTGGTCATGTGACATTAGGCAAATTAATTTAAATATTTTGATTCTCCATTACCTTATCTGTAAAATACCTAACTCATGTAGTTTTAATAGATGTTAACATTACATGAGAGTTTCTGACACATAAATAATCCCAAGAGCATCAGACTAAGTTCAATTACTTCCCAGCTTTGCCTTAGCCCAGTCTAGGGTAGGAGGAATGGAATGTCTTAAGACTTGGAGGATTTCTCCAGCAAGTCTGTGAGGATGTGTACATGTGGTTAGGTGGGGTAATTTTAGGTAGTAGAACTAAATATCTCTATCAGAACCAAGTGCCATGAGAAAAATACCCCTTAAATTTGAAATACTGTTCATGGTTTCTCCCCTTGACAGACATATCATCGCTCACAGTTTTTACAAAGAAGAAATTGGAGAGTCAGAGGCCAACTGAACTCCTCCAAAAGACAAAATTCACTGCCACAGAGGTAGTTAGAGGTGGACCAGGACTCAGCATTCTAGTGCCTTGAACTCTCTCCCTCTACAGTAATGTTCTCAACCATCAGGTCTCTTGGTGTTCTCACGCCACCTATTTATTTTACTTTGACAAAACTTCCTCAGTAATATGAAATGTGAAAGATAAAATGAGGTGAGAAAACTTAGGAAGGTGTCTGTAAACTGAGACCTCATTCTTCCCTGAGCTGCTATCTCACTAATGAACCTTTTAAGATCTGAGTTAAATTTGAAGTTTAGAGGAAGAAAGGGAAACAAAAAGTTTACCCTTACTTATCAAATGGTCTAAAAACATACAAATATAACAAATCCCTGTATGTCATGACTTAGAATCCTGGATGCATAGCAAGCTTCTAAGTCCCCTTTTAATGCAATAGAATGGCTAAGCCAATTGAAATTAAAATAGGCTAAGTATTATTTCAAGAACTGAGCCTATATCCTAATGTTAAATATTTATAATTAAATATTATAGTAATGCAGAGATTCTGTCTTTTATACTTGTAAATTTCAAAGAAGCAAGAGGAAAAAAAATACTCTAAAGACAAAGAAACTTTTGCTTCAAATAAAGATATTTCACAAAATAGCATTGTTTTTTAATCCGTTTCAGTCACACAAAATATAAAGTATTTTCCCTCAACACACTTATCAACATATTATTGCAGTGAGGATTTGAGTTAGAGAGGCTTAGATTTTACTTCTGCTTCTTTTATTTATTAGTTGTAATTTCTAAGTTAAATTATTTAAACTTTTTGAACAGGTTTCATAATTTGTAAAGCTGAGATAAGAATACTTCACACGTAGTTGCTGTTATAAAATTTAACATAAACAATGCTACACAACATCTAATCAATCACCAAGTCAATACCACTTCCTTAATAGTTCTCAAGACTGTTCATTACTCTCTATCCTCACTGCTTGTATTTTAGTTCAACTCACTCCTGGAATATTACAATAGTCTCCTGACACTCTCCCAGCCTCCGGTCTAGACCTCATTCTTAGCTACTTTCTGTTTTGCAACTACTAAAATATAAATTTAACTATGTCATTTTCAAACTTAAAACCCTCCAATGGCTCCCTGCTGCCCTCAGGATAATGTCCAATACCTTACCTCAGCCATCAAGGCCCTACAGATTTGATCTCTCTTACTTTTGCACTTTGTCCTAGGACTTTTTCCCTTTCCCCATATCTTTGGATACCTCACTCTCGCCATGAACTGCTTGCAGGTTCCTCAAACATTCGAACTCTTGTCTCTAGGCCCATATACATAAAGTCTTCTGCTTGGTTGACTTCTATTCATCCTTCAGCCCTCTGCTTAACTGGCATTTTATCCAGGAGGCTTTCCATGATAGGGTGAAATGTCCTACCTATATTCTTCCATACTACCCCATCTTGGTAGTTATAGCACTGTATTTTAACTATTCACCTCTCTGTTTCTACCACTGTACTCCTTGAGGGCTCAAACTGTATTCACCCTTGTGTATCTGATTCCTAGACAGAACGGCACATGCTCTAAATAAATATTACTTTCTTTAACCTCCTACTTCTTTTGCCCCTATACGATTTTCACCATTATTCCATTTCTCAGAAACTTTCAATGGTTCCCTATTTCCTACATTATCAAGTTTAAATTCCTTTGGTTGGCTTATTTAGCCCCTCACAGTCTGTCCCTCATAGTAAATTTCCAACCTTATTTTCCAATATGCCCAAATATGCACCCTTTTTTATGGTCTTATGAATATGACATATCTTTGCCTTAGCTCATGCTGTTTCTTTCTCTCAGAATAGATTCCTTGCTTCCCATGATGTCTCCAAAAGGATTCTATCCATCCATATCCTCTCCTTATGAAGCCATCTTTGACTTCGTCTAACTTTCTTTAAATGTTAGGACTCATAGACTTAGGAGACTTTTTTAGGGAGAGACTTTAAAAATAGACTGGGCCTACTCTTGTTTTGCCTGATAGGTACTTATACCTATGTCTTGTAGCACCTACCACAGTGCTGAGCTCAGAAGAGATGCTTGAGAAGTACTCAACTGATTTCGAAATGTTTTGTACCATCTAAAAAATGTTGTTTGCAATATGTAGACATTAATCCGTTTGAGGTGACAGACAATGAAAAAAGAAAACTTAGATTTCATAAGATTTAGAAAATGGTTAATATGGTAAGTAAATGGGGGAGATGGATGGTGTTACAGCAAGCTAGAGGTTAAGACATTTTGGTTGTTCAACCTAGACTAGCCTAACCTCACTGAGACCTTTTAAAATAAAGACTTTAGAGAACACTGTCCACTGCCAAATCATTTTTTATTGCTGCAAAGTTCAGTTAACTACCCCATTGAGATTCCCTTAAATGATATTCAGAACACCATGGTGAAGAAGAGGCAATCAGTTCCCTATTATTCTTTTAAAGAACATTCTCTCTGTTCTCTTTCTACTTCCTCTTGCTCTGCCCCTCCCAATATATTTCCTTTAAAGAATTTAAATCACCTTCTAACCTCTTTAAAGTTACACGCATCAATGAGGTAAGTTATGTTATAAACCTTGCCAAAAATGTAGTGTTTCTCATTCTTTCTAATAAACATTTTCCTTGATACTTGCCCCCCTATCCCTACCATAGCTATTTGGCTAATCATAAACCAATTTTCAACAGTAACTTGTTATTCAAATAAATCTGTGATACTTTACAAATATATTTTCTAGATAGAATTTGAAAACATGTGCACTGGGCCAGAATTTCCTCCTTTATTTTGTAGCAGGCCTAATCAGGTCCTGACCATTGCCTAACACGGAGCACAGGCACTAGATTTATTTCTGGAAAACTCTTTTGACATCAGGTGAATATTTTCTAGTCTATTTATGTGATCAATGACTAGAAGCATCATCAAAGCAATTTTTCTAATACTTTTTTTTTTTTTTTGAGGAAGTTTGGCTCCAAGCTAACATCTATTGCCAATATTCCTCTTCTTTTTTCTCCCCAAAGCCCCAGTACATTAATTGTATATCCTAGTTGTAGGTCCTTCTGGTTCCTCTATGTGGGACACTGTCTCAGCATGGCTTGATAAGCAGTGAGCAGGTCCATGCCCAGGATCTGAATTGGGGAATCCCGGGTTGCTGAAGCGGAACGTGGGAACCCAACCTCTACACCACTGGGCAACCCCCCCAAAGTTTTTTGAGGGCAGGGGCCATAGTTTGTTCTTTATCCCTAGTGCCTATCATAGTGCCTGATACACAGTAGGCGCTCAGTAAGTCTGCCTTGACTGACTGAGTGAATAAACTAGTACCAAGTCTAGTGTCCACCCAGTAGGGGACTCATAGTTTAAGATAGAAACAACACAGATAGCAGCTGTCATCGTCATCATTATAAATATTTATTGAGCAACTAATTTTACTTGAGGTGCTAGAGTTTATAAAAAGAATATTAACAACATTCTTGCTCTCTTTCAGGATAAAAACTCTGCAAGGATGAAAAGACTTTCATTGACACAAATTTTTATTGAGCACTTGCTACATGCTAGCACTGTTCTGGTCCTGGGGATATAACAGCAAATAAGGCAGACAAAATCCCTGCCCTTGGGGAGTTTAAATTTAAATGGGGGTGACATCCAATAAGCAAAATATATATTATCTTAGTGATAAGTGCTAAGGAAACAAAGTAGGGAACTGGGGATGGGGAGTGGGAGTGTCGAAATGTTAGATAAAATGGCTAGGGAAGGCCTCATGCAGGTAACTTTTAAATAAAAGATGAAGAAAGAAAAAAGAGTAAAGATGTAAGGAAATGTTATATTCCTATAATAGGAGAAAGGGGAGGGGAGGGGAACTAGTGTTGTGCATGAAAGGGGTAGGTGTTACATGGGTCCACTTCTGCATGTAGCAGCTGGTACTGGGTCTCACTACCGTTGCACACCAGTGCATGGGGACTCACTGTACGCTGCACTCCTGAACAGTCCTGTGGTTTTAATTGGCAGGAAGGTTGAGAGGATGGTTTATGGATTCAATCAGAGCAAAAAAGGCACTTAAACTAGTGTCATGTGGAAAGTCACAAAGCTGCTTCAGCTGCTTTTGCCGGTTTCAATTCACACACCCAAATGAAGGATAGAAGATGCTCTTAGAAGTTACTGTAATATATAATTAGAAAAGTTACTGTAATATATAATTAGAAAAGGAAGTAGCAGGAAAAGTGAAGCAAGTGAACTTGAGAATCTGAGATTAATGAAGGTTAAGGAAAGAGAAAAAGGGACAAAACACGAGGAGCAGCAATAGAAAGGCCCCAGGGTGGTCTTCTGGAGAGGTCAAAAATGAACGTGGAACATGTTAGGGGTGTGCGTGTGGGTGTGTGTGTGTAGCTTGCGTTGGTATACTACAGATTGAAGCATGTCCCCTGCAAATTCATATGTTGAAGTCTAAACCCCAGTATCTCAGAATGTGACCTTATTTGGAGTAGGGTTACTGCAGATGTAATTAGTTAATGAGGTCATACCAGAGTATGTGGGGCCCTAATCTTACTGGTGTCCTTATAAAAAAGGAAAATTTGAACAGACGTGAGGTTGGAGTTACGCTGCCACAAGCCAAGGACCTACCAGAAGCTAGGGGAGGCCTGGAAGGGATCCTTCCTTCGTGCCTACAGAGGGAGCACGGCCCTGCCAACACTTTGATTCCAGACTTCTGGCCTCTAGAACTGTGAGACCAGCCGTTTCTGTTGTTCTAAACCACCCAGTTTGTGGTACTTTGTTACAGCAGCTCCAGGAAAGTAATTCCGCTGTGACAGGTTTTGAGGCAAGGAAGAGCATCCTTATATCACAGAAGGAAGGAGAGTAGTAGAAGAGCGAGGTGACTGTCTTGCGCATCATAAAAGTCTAATAGCTTTTACTTCTGTAGTTTGTCTTTTGTTTCACCAAATCTTTTTTTAATTATTTTGTTTCATTTGTTTTAGAAAAGTCGCATAAAATCTGCTCTCTGCTTAACAAACAAGGCCCATTCTGACTTGTGTGCTTCTAGCATCAGTCATACAAAAGGAAACTAATCTGACTATAAGAAGGGGCCACGGACGAAGGGAGGGATAAAAGCGCCTTTTCTTAACCTTGGTTTGAAAGTAAAAGTTGAAAGGGAAAGAAACCTGATTCAGCTCTTCTACACCCCTCGCCACCCCCACAGGCTGCGCTGCTGACTGCGGCCCTGGCCCCCGCAGGACTGCGGTCGCTGCGGGAGAGCGACCTGAGTCCTCACCCCAACGACCGAGGTCCCGAGGTCAGGGCAAGGCCAGGACGCTAAGAGACGGCAGGCTGCCCCCAGCCCCTCCCCCGGGCAGAGGACCGGTAACACCAACCCCACGCGCGCATGCCCGGTCGGGACGGCGCCCTGGACGGGGAGCGCCCTGCCCCGGTTTCCCCGCGCGGGGCAGGGCCGGACTTGTATTTCCTGCCGCGTTAAAGGGAGCGGGCGGGGTGGCACCTCCCGGCAGGGTGGAGGCGGAGGCCGAGGGCACCCTTGCGCAGAGGCTTGTCCGGCGTCCTCAGGGAACGGAAGGCCGCGCCCCTCTGGGCGGGGAACGAGACACTCCCCGAGGAGACCCTGGGGCAGTCGCTCTTCCCGGCTGCCGGACCTCTGTTTCTAAACTGGCCACTGCCAGGACAGCCTGAACTGTGCACCGACCCGCCAGCTGACATGACGCGCCCTCCCAGCGGCCACCTCGCTGCTCAGTGCCCGGCGGGCCACGGGCTGCTCTGAGAACCGGCGTCCCTGGGCATCCATCTCCACGAGGCGCTGGCCTCTGGCCTCCGTCGTTCCCGCTTCGTGTCAGGACGGCCACTCTGCTTCCCCACCTCCCCGGGCTGAGGCGGTGCGCGGCTCCTCTGGGAGATTCCCGCCTGTGCAGCGGGTTGTCCCATAATGAACACGGCCCCTTTTCCGGGTATGGGTTGGCGGGGTCGGGGTAGCACGCCTGGGGCGAGCCGGATGGGAGCAGTCCGGGCTCAGGATCCCCGGCTCGTGCCTCCTCAGGGCCCACCTTCAGGCCCTCAGGCGGTCGCCATCAACCTCCTCCGCGGCGGCTGCACGCCCACTCGCACGCTCAGATTCGCCGGTCACGGGGAGCGAGGCACTGAGCATGCTCGGTGGGGTGGGCGGGGCGTTCGGGGCGCGCGTCGGGCGGGCGCTCCTCAGGCCGCCTCGGCACCTCCGCCGCCCGCCGGCTCCGAGCCGCGCCCGCCGCAGGCCGCGCCCGCCTGCCCGCCCCGCCCCGCCCCGCCCCCCGCCGCTCGTCCCCGCCGCGGCCGCGCCGCCTGCAGCAGCAGCAGCAGCAGCAGCAGCAGCAGCTGCTCCTCCCCGGCAGCCGCCCCCCGCGGGTCCTTCCCTGGCTGCGAGAGAGACGGAGGTGGAGGGAGGACGCAGCGCCGCGCCGCCCGCGCCGGAGACCTTCGCCTCGCCCCGGCTCCTCACCGTCTGGGAGGAACATGGGTAAGTCATCCTTCCTCCCCCGTCATCGCCTGACATTTTTCTCTCTCTCGGTGTGTTGCAGGGTGGGAGGCATTCCTCGCGCAAAGTTGCCGGATTTCTCAAATCCTCGGGTGCGAGACGCGGCCCTTCCTCGGGGAGAGTGGGCGCACGCGGGGCGCACGCCCGGTCGCGGGCGCGGGGTGCGGTCGGGCCGCGGGCTCCGCGCCGCCTCCTCCCCTCCTCCATTCTTCCTGCAAGCCGGTGCCGGCCCCGCCAGCCGGCCTCGCGGGCTCCCGCCGCCCCGCCGCGCCGCTCCGGGGGCCGCCCGCGGGCAGACCGCTTCACGGAACTGCCCACCTCCACCTTTGCGCGTCGTGGGGATGCGCGTCCCGAGGCGGGCACGTGTGAGCGAGTAGTTTGTGAGGCGGTGTTACAACCTGCACAGAAGTAATTTTCGGTGGGGGAGAGCGGACAGCCTCATAGGTTGAAAGGATGACTTGTCAGAGGCCACGAGGAGCGTGAGGAAGGATGCGTGAGCCGCTGGCCGTTGAGTTAGCGTCGGGTGGCCGGGGCGTGCGGTATTCCCGTGCTCAGCCGGTTTCCTGGGTTCCTTCGCCTGTGCTGTAGCAGGAGGCTGCACCCTCTGCCATGGTACCGCACTTACGTGTTAGTACTCTTTCCCAGCTCCCGCTGCCCAAATCTACATAATCTGATTTTAGTTCCTTTGTATTTATAGTTAATCTCAAGAGATTGGTTTGGATGAGACATTTAAAAGCAAATAGGTCCTATAAAACTACACGTAATTAATCCTAAATTTTTTCATAATATATTGCTTCACTGTTAAGTTTAGTAAGTACAAAAATATCTGATGAATTCTGTAATGTAATTAAAATCCAAAAGTTTTTTTTAAATAATAGCATTTGAACCACACTTCTACATGTTCCCCAGTTTGTTTCCCCCCTTGTCCATCATAAATTCCTCTTTTTAGAATGTGTTCCGTTAGCGTCTGTCAACTCGGACTTTTCCCACCCCTTCTGTGCAAGTTATTTTAAGCTTGAGATGAGTGTGGTCCTTTCATCTGTCAATACAGTGTTCAACACGTCCAGGATTAGGTCATGGCAACTCAGAATCTTCAAGGAAGCATCTAAATCAAGAAATAGGGTCGATGGAGCTTACTTGAAAAGCAGATGCTTCAAGCTCTGATTCAAACCTTTAGCCATGTATTGAGAAGAGGCCAGTGTTGCAGGAGGAGGTGGTGTGTATACAAAATGAATCCCGGGCCTTGAATTCTATTTTCAGTTGTTCATTTTTTTTCCTTTTGATGTACTATTGGTATGCTGAACAAATTTCTGTAAAAATTGGGTGGCCCATTTACATGTATCTAGTTTTTCTCTAGGAGTAGAATTTTGGATAAATATTAATTATTGGACACATTGTATCTTTCCCTTGAACAACCAAAAATTTTCTTCCTAATTATAGGCCACAGGTTTGGCCTGTAAAATACATTTCCAATGTTTCAAGGTGAGCTAAAAAAATCTATTTAACTAAAATTTTAACTTACATGTTGAATCAGTACCTTTTCAGTAGGAAAAAATCCAATTCTGTGTGATACTAGTGAATAAAAATACTTAAAACAAATGAAATTATTTACTTAAAACTAATAAATCTTGAATGTTATTGCTTGATTTCAAAAAAAGGCCAAATAGAAACTGATCTCTCATTTGAAGCTTCTCAGATACTCGGATTAAATTAATCTCTCTCCCCTCACAGGGCTCTGTTTGTACCTTGTTGGAAGCTTTTTAGCACTTACATAATCTGTCTTATAATGGAGTTGTTTATGTGTGTGTTGTGTGTTTAATCATGAGTTCCAGAGGATGAAAATTATGTCATATTAATTTTTGTGTTCCCCACAGTGCTTTCCACATAGTAGGGATTCAGTAAATCTTTGGTAAATTAATTGTTGAACCTAAAACCTGTTATTTTCAGCTTGTGAACCTGAACGTTGGGCTCTGAACAAACATTTGAGTTGATAGTTATAATGGAGGTGTGGAGGAGCAGGAACAGAGAAGTATAATTATATTATGATTGCTCTTCTCTCTAAAAAAAAAAACTTGGGTTGTCTCAGAGATATGGGTTTTGGGGCAGCCTCCAGGCGAGCCATTTCCTTCTACACTGCTGTTTTCAGTGGTAAGGCGGTTTAGTGTATGATCAGTAGGTACATACAATAATGTAAAATTGAAGCAATGTTCTGAGCCGAGGAAGTTATAACAATTCATATATACATAAAGGGTATACTGATTAATGGTAGGAGAAAAAAATCACTTTTTAATGTCTTTTCAAGAAATAAATAAGGTGATTTTTTAAAAAGATATTCTCATGGCAGTGATGTTTCTCCATAAGAAAATGAAGGATGGGCCCGCCCCGTGGCTTAGCGGTTAAGTGCGCACGCTCCAATACTGGCAGGCCCGGGTTTGGATCCCGGGTGCGCACGGATGCACCGCTTCTCCGGCCATGCTGAGGCCGCATCCCACACACAGCAACTAGAAGGATGTGCAACTATGACATACAACTATCTACTGGGGCTTTGGGGGGAAAAAAAAAGGAGGAGGAGTGGCAATAGATGTTAGCTCAGAGCCGGTCTTCCTCAGAAAAAGAGGAGGATTAGCATGGATGTTAGCTCAGGGCTGATCTTCCTCACAAAAAAAAAAAAGAAAGTGAAGGAAACTTCCTGTATAATCTTATGGACCATGGCTATTATGTTATGTATATATTTTACCATAAGTTCAGCATATATTTAATATTGAATATCAACCATGTGCAATATACTGTGGGAGGACAAAGATGAATAAGACATTCATATTTCAAGTTGCTTATAATCTTAATAGGAACAATATGACACACACAGATAACTATAATAGAAATAAAGTATAAGTGATATGAAAGACTTTTACATATATTATAGATTCAGAGGATGGAGAGAAGGTTTTAGAAAAATGATGTTATTTAAACCAAAGATTGGTTAAGCTTCTGAAAGGTAGAAATGAATGGAGACTGTTAATTAGGATGGGGGTGGGGAGAGAGAAGTGACATAAATGAAAATAGAGAGGGAACATTCGAGGAGTTTCAGGATATGATTAAATAGCCATGCTGGTCTGGAGCAAAAGGTAAGGAAACAGTGGGTGACAGAGATGAAAAAGAATTATAGATAAGGACCAGATAATAGAGGACCTTAAATGCCAAGCTGATGAAGTTATTGGACTTGTTTATTGAGGGACTATTAAACGTTTTTATGTAGTTAAGTGATGGATCACATTTGTGGCTTAGGAAAATTAATCTGTCATTTGTGTGTAGGATGAATTAGATGAGAAACTAGAGAATGCTTCACTTAGGGCAAAGGAGTGGAATGATTTGACGCTGAGAAAAGACGGGTAGGAGCAAAAGACCAGAATTGTCATATGGTCAGTTTTAAGAAAGAGCAAATGGTCAATAATATTTTTTGCTTCAGAGTAGGCAACAAGGACTGAGAAAAGTCTGCAAGTTGATGTGGTTTGGTTAGTATATTACTCAGTATATTTTCGAAAAATCAGCTTTCAGAGATGTGGTAGACATGGAGGTAGTTGTAAAGGCAAAGAGGGTAATTTTTAAGTGGAAACAGAGTTCACTATGTGTAGTCGTGCCATGTTCCTTGCCCTGTTTAAAGAAATTTGTAATCTCACCGTACTGCTTCACATTTCCTTGACATTCTGTTTTTTGTCTTGGTGTCTTAGTACAGTACACTTTTTATTTTTGCAATATCTGTCATGCAGAGTGAGTTTAGAAATGGTTTTATAATTTTACATGGCATTTTGCATAAAGAATACTCTTTACTGATGAACGGTTTTATCACTTTTTTTTTTTGAGGAGGAAGGTTAGCCCTGAGCTAACATCTGTTCCCAATCCTCTTCTTTTTGCTGAGGATGACTGGCCCTGAGCTAACATCTGCCCATCTTCCTCTATTATACGTGGGACACCTGCCACAGCATGGCTTGATAAGTGGTGCCTAGGTCTACACCCAGAATCTGAACTCGAGAACCCCGGGCCACCCCTGAAACGGAGCGCACGAACCTAACCACTATGCCACCGGGCTGGCCCCTGTCACTTTTTGTTTACTATTAGTCTTTTTGTGAACTTGGGATTATATGTACACCTGTGATTATACTTTTAATTTCTGGAGTTTTGTTTTTCTTTATAAATATGTATCGGTGTTATAGATAAGTCTTTTTTAAATTTTTTTTTGCTTGTATTGCTAAGTCCAGGAATGGCTTCATGAATAAATAGTAAAAAATAGTACTTTTTACTTGCTCTTTGCAAGTCAAGGTAGAGTAATAAAATATTTTTATAAGCTAGTAATCACTAAAATTTATTATTTTTAAAGAGCATGGATGTGAGATTGACTAGTTCAATAATTTTTCTTATGTTGGCATATATCTATTTTGTATATTCCCATTTTTTTCATATGGGAGAAGGGCTAACCTTCTTATCTCTAGTAGAATCATATTCTGAAGTCTCTAATACTACTATTTGGAAAGTAATAATAGCCTTAATTCATTTTAGGAACCATAGAGCTTTTACTTTCACAGTGCACTGTTGGTGTTCATAGGTGCCTTTGGAGAAGTAGTGTGGTTACTCTCTCTAGAGATTCCAGATCGTCTGAATTTGAACTTGGCAGTTCTGGAGTTATTGGTGTCACCGCAACAGCCGTAAGAATTACCTAAATTTTTAACACCCACTCATGGGCATCAGGAGGAATGGAGAAGGAAGATCCATTCCTTAGGGAAATCCATCTTAATTTTAGATAACCAATTGTTCAGATAACTGATGAGGAAGAAATTTAATTTAAAATACTTTCCTAGGCGTTTAACTTGGCAAATAGCTCTTTCTTGTGGAGAGAAGAGCAATAATAAATGAAAATATCAGATTAGCTTATTAAGTCTGTTTTGGTTCTCAAATTCTATGATTCTTTATAACTATGAAATATACTCAATATCATTGATGTCTTAAATATGTTATAATCATCCCTTTATAACTTGTTTTTCTTTAGTGTTCAAAGAGTCATATCTCCTTGAGGTAGCATCTTCAGGGTTTGAACCAACTTGTTAACTTAGTCTAAATAGATGGCCTAAAATACCATTACCCATGCTGGCTAAGATATGGGTGCTGGATTCAAATTGCAGAGTAATATAATTCTCTCAGTGCATCTGTTTATACAACTTTTGTTGCTAGAAGCATTCCAGGAGTTAAAACTGAGAATTAAGATAGTGATAAATGGAAGTAGTTAAATTGAGCTGCTAGCCATGATTGGCTGTACTTATAAACTCCCAAGTCCTTCTGATTTTTTTGTTCACAAAATGAATTTTTTCCATATGGGCTCAGTATCTGGCCTCTTTAAAGACTTTTTGCTCAATCTTTCCGTGTTTATGGCTTCAGCGAATATCTATATGCTGTTGGTGTCTAAATATATATATATCTAGGCCATATCTTTGTATCTAGTAGATTATTAGACACTCTGCATTCATAGTTAATTCAAACTTGTTAATGCAAACTGAATTCATTGTGTAATTTTTAATAATGATAACCAGAGATGTGCTGGTAAATGTTTAACCAAAAGCCCACCTTCCGAAAAGCCCTGATTTGTGGTGGTTGTTGATGTCCTGTGAATGCATAGTTGGGAAAGACAGGATATAGCACACCATTATGTAGTATATCCACCATATAGACGTAATAACCTCATGAGCACAGATAGTAGTAAAATGTAGTAAAGTAATTAAGTAGTGATGATTTTTGAGTGTTAATACCTCTGTTTTAATACAACTTAGTTAATTTTAAGTTTATATAATTTAATTTTCAATAATGGCTGTTTTATTAACTGCCTCACAAAATTGCTGAAAATTTAATAATCTTATCACATGGGCTGGTGCAAGGGGGCTCTAGTACCCCGTTGAATTAATAATTACCATTTATTAAGAATTATTAATGTCAGTTATGTTTAGCTTTACTTTTTTTCATGTTTTTTAAATTTAATTTTAATCCTTTTAACAGTTCTATGAAGTGGGTGACACTATCCTCATTTTACTGACTGAAAGAATTAAATAATTTATCCAAGGGGACAGAACTAAGTTTCTACAATCCTATTTTAGAGCAGTGGTTCTCAAACTTCAGTTTGCATAAGAATCACTGCGAGAGCTTGTTAAAAAAAAAAAATCCTGGGCCACCCTCAGAAATTCTGATTCTGTAGGTGTGGGGTGGGACAATGATAATTTGCATTGTCAAGACATTCCCAGATGCTGCGGTACTTGGAATAGCGCCACAGCAGAGCAGAGGTCTGCAGACTTTTTACATAAAGGGCCAGATGGGAAGTATTTTAGGCTTTGCAGGCCAAGAGACAAAATGAAAGGTATCACATAAATAAAAGAAAATATTATATGATGAGAGAAAACAAATATCTGTTAATTTTTTATTAACAAAATTCAAAATATAACATTAATTGAACATAATTTATTGTATTACAAGTCTACTGATGAAAAGATTCTAATTCTTCTTTTGAGATAGCATTTCACTTAATTGGGATTCACAGTTACCCTGTCATCAAAATTGATTGCAGATGTTCATTTGTTAATGCAGATCTGTAATGTGATTTTATGGATTTTGTCTTTGAAACATGTTTGGACACAGGTACTGCAAAATACTGCTGTCAGTCCACGGGCATATGGTTTTAGTGAGTATATTCATTGTATGGACAGCATTTATAGAATTCTTTTAGATTCTTCTCTAGATATTTGCCCATTAGTATGCTATTACATTGCAATTTAACTACTTCCATTTATCACTATCCTAATTCTCAGTTTTAACTCCTGGAATGCTTCTAGCAACAAAAGTTGTGTAAACAGATGCACTGAGAGAATTATGTTACTCTGCAATTTGAATCCAACACCCATATCTTAGCCAGATTAAGATTGCAGGTTAACTACTTCCAGTTGAAAGGTGGAAGTTCCTCAATTGCATGGGTAAATGGATTTTGGTATATGGAAGTTTCTTTTGCACTTGCAGTGAGGTCAGGAAAACACTGATAGAACAATAGTTTGATCTTGGAAAATGTATCTGTTGCAAATTTGTATATGCATAGAGATCTTGCTTCTTGTTTTAACTTTTGGTAGCACAAGAAGTATATAAAACAGATTGATTATTACTTGTGATTTGAACAAAAGAAGTGTATAAAACAGATTGATTATTACTTGTGATTCGAACAGTATTGTCGAAATGACCTAACAGTATAAGTTTTGCATATAAGCACTGTTTTGCCTTGATTTTCAGGTCAAATTCTAGGAAACGTTATCAAATCTGCAGCAAAATCTAATTTCCAAAGCCATTCATTATTTGATAATAGTGGTTGAAGGCATTTCTTTTTGTTCAGAAGTTTCACTCATTTCTTTTTGTTCAGAAGTTTCACTCTTGAGCTCAAAAAATCACGATAAAACTCTACAACTGCTAAACCATTAAACTGCTGTGTGATAAGGAGAGTCAGGATATTCAACTTCTATTTCTTATCGAAGTGCACAGAACTGACTATGGTTACATCTGAGAGAATGAAGTTGATACGGCTAGTTCAATAATAAATGATAGTTTAAAATATTTTCCCCATAAAATACCTGCTAATGAATAATATAATAAAGAACCATAGGCTTTAAACGCTTTACATTTTCACAAATTTGGTAAGTTTGTTCAACTAAGCCTTTTCTGTTCCTCACATATTTTTACCACTGTCAGTCGTAACACATCTTAGCAGATTCCTCTTCAGGTTGTACTGATTTGATGTTTTTTCAACTTTGAAAGTATTCTTGCCTGTTGTTATTCTTTGCAGACTCTTCATAGTGGCTAATTCTCAAGTCAGTTCATACTCAGCGTTGACTTCTCAAAAATAACACTAAGCAATATCACTAATATTTGTCAACTCGTCAAGAATCAAGGAAAACGTCTCAAAATCATTTGTCTTGTTTTTCAGTTGAATGTTGATATTGCTCCCCATATCCTCACCTCTTCAAGTAGCTGTTCTCACTGAAAGGCTCTTCTTAAACAAGTTTGTTTTTTTCCCCCTCTGAAAATATTTCTTTGGTTGCTCTAGTCAAAATAGAATTTAATTAACTCACCATGAATAAATAGCTTTCCCTAGGTAAGAAATGAGCCACGCAGAAACTGAACTTTGTTTGCAGCTTCCTTTTCATTTTTTATTTTTGTGAAGAAATTCTGCTGTGATGAGATACTTTGTTTTATATTTTATAATTTCTCCAAAATTTCTCTGAAATTTCTCCGATGATTATTTTCCTATGAATTGTGAATGTGATGAATGCTTCATCTGGTAATGTAGATGTGTGTTATATTTTTGTAGCATAGTTATGATCTCATTGCATGATACAGTGGTTTGGCATCTAATTCAATAACAAAATAATCCATACACAACTTTAAGTACCTTAAAAGCGTGACATTTGGGGGCCGGCCCGGTGGCGCAAGCGGTTAAGTGCGCGCGCTCCGCTGCGGCGGCCCGGGGTTCGCTGGTTCGGATCCCGGGCGCGCACCGACGCACTGCTTGGTAAGCCATGCTGTGGCGGCGTCCCATATAAAGTGGAGGAAGATAGGCACAGATGTTAGCCCAGGGCCGTCTTCCTCAGCAAAAAAAGAGGAGAATTGGCGGATGTTAGCTCAGGGCTGATCTCCTCACAAAAAAAAAAAAAAAAAAAGCGTGACATTTGAAAGTACACTTTTCTCTTCTTGTGACTTGATGGTCAAAATGAAATGCTGTGGTATGACAGTACACGTGGTACTTAAAACACTGGATAGTCATACTGTGGTACTGAAATTGGTAGTGTCATCAGGCAGCAGTGTAAAGTGATGAGAGTGCCACATATGGTTTCTGTGTCAACTATTCAACTCTGCCATTGTAATGTGGACACAGGTACAGATAATATATAAGGGAATGAGTTGTGTTCCAGTAAATATTTATGGACACTGAAATTTGAATTTCATATAATTTGCACATCATGCAATATATTCTTCTTTTGCTTTTATTCAACCATTTATAAATGTAAAACTGTTTTTACCCCTGGGTTGTACAAAACAGGCAGTGGGCTATAGTTTGCCAACTCCTGCTACAGAGTGATACTATACTACCTCACCTCTCCCCAAGACTTTTTCTCCCTATGAATTCCCTAGTTCAGTGAATGGAATCACCATCCATTTAGCCAACTATTCCTAAAATCCAGAGTCATTGTCCTTCCAACATCTGTTGGGTTCCCTAAGTTCTAACAATTCTACTTCCTTGAATCAATCATCTCTTCTTTTCTCCACTGTCAGTTCAGGCCTTTACTAGCTCTTCTTGAGACCATTTCACTACTTGGTAACAGCTGTTCTTGCCTCCAGCGTTCCCCCTCTTAGCCAGTTTTCACATGCTTCTGGAGTACTCTTTCTAAAATGTGAATCTGATAATTTCCTCCTTAGATATTTTTTTCAATGGTTTTCCAGTGCATATAGCAGGGTTCCCAAACTCAAATGAAACTATATGATTTTTTTTTAAGATTTTATTTATTTATTTTTTTCCCCCCAAAGCCCCAGTAGATAGTTGTATGTCATAGCTGTACATCCTTCTAGTTGCTGTATGTGGGACGCGGCCTCAGCATGGCCAGAGAAGCAGAGCATTGGTGCGCGCCCAGGATCCGAACCCGGGCCGCCAGCAGTGTAGCGCGCGCACTTAACCGCCAAGCCAAGGGGCCGGCCCGAAACTATATGATTAAAGAGGGTTAAATGGTTATCTTTAGACACAGATACACTATTTTTTGCATATTAAATCTAAAGGAACATTTTTTATTTCCATAAAGATGTATACTTTCTCTCATTTTTCTTGAAAAATGTCTTTTTGTCTTTCATTTTCTTACCTTTGATAAAAGACAAAGTTTAGAAAAGTATTTCTCTACTATAATAAAAACAGCAATGAAAGCATGATGAATGGCACTAACGCTGGGCCTCAATGTAAGGATACAAGAGAAAATGGTGGGACTGTGGCAAACTAGAGAGTATGAGCCCAAACTAAAAGAGGAATTCCCTACTTAACTCCAGCCAGTTTTACCATGTAGGAATGTGGGTCCAAGGAAGCCAGATTTTTGGACTTTTCAAAATAAATCAGAAATTAGATTTTTATCTGAATATGTCAGATTGTTGGTTTTTAGAAGTGTGAGATCAAGGGCCTCAAACAGTGACATCATGGCTCTGTCTTTTCCTGTCCAGATTAGGGAACTGAGGGTCAGTGAGGTTGAGAGACATGCTCAAGTTTACACATTTAGTTAGGGGCAGTGTCAGGTCTGGAATCTTGATTTCCTAATTCCTATGCAGTGTTGTGTTCATTATACTAGCTCCAATTTGTTAATGAAAGAAAAGCACCCCCCCACACACACTAACAAGCTGTACCAAGGATTTGTTCAAGTAAATGGGTTAGTGGAAGACTCTTCACTTTTTCTAACATTTCTACACTAGAGTGAGTCCAGGCCCTTATCTCCTCATTACTGTACTACTGAGACCATTTCTGAGTTGGCCTCTCTGATACTAGACTCTGTGCTCTCCAATCTTCTCTATATACCATGACCAGATTAATCCTTTTTAAAAGATACTGCATTGATTATATTATTCTCCTACTTAAGAATCTAAATATGCTTCAAGTGCCTATCATATTAAGTATAAACTCTGCTTAGCTTTCAAGATGCATAGAAATCTGCTACCTCTCTCGTATTTCTCACTACTCTGAAATACATCTTCCTTTGATAATCTCACTGTCTCCTAAAAATTCTTCTTCAGTGATAACACCAGTACACCTTTCTTCATGTTATTTCTCCTTCTAGAAGAACTTCTTTTCTCTTCTCCTCTTACTCGTTCTCCTTAGTCTAGCTCATGAAGACTGCCTCTGATCTCTTGTACTGATGCCTCATTTCTCTGGACACCTCTCACTTCTTGGACTCCTATAACATATTCAATAATGTAATTTTAGTCACTCAATGTTTCATATTTATTGTTGGCACTCAGTACATACTTGTTTGTTCATGTCAAAGAGTCCCTGCCAATTTAGCTCAGTCTTCTACTCCTAATTGAACAGTATTATCCTATAGTCATGATAGGTGTGTTTATAATAGAGCTTGCAGACCAGCAGCCCATGGGCCAAATATACTCTGCAGATGGATTTTGTTAGGGAAGTTTTAGAAATTGGAATTAGTTGTCAGCATTTAAATATCAGGAAATTTCTGATAAAAATCTGCTACACCAACTTTTCTTGAAAAATGAAAAATTTAGGATCCCTGAACCTGCATTCCCATTGGTGACAATCAGTGATAGTTGTCCTTTATGCAGGGTATGAGGTCCCCAGTTCGTTACTTCTTCCTATTGTTTTAAATCCTACAAATTTCACTTATTAGTGTTCCGTATGTCTGGCTCTTGAAGGTATTTGAATTTGCAATCTGTGAGATTTCTGTTAAAGCTTTTGAATTACTGAAGAGTTAATTGTATTCAAAATTGTGGTAAAATTGAACTTATATTACTTTCTGAAAATTAATAGATTTATTTTAAAATTAAGAAATTATTGTGAAAATTAAATCATACAACTAGCCAAGAGCGAAGTTAACTACCTATGGCGTATTGGTCATCAATCACGGTTAAACTTAGTTTTCAATTGATCAGAAAGATATAAGAAATCAAAGAGAAAGAGGTTAGAATCTCTGCTCTTCCATAAATTAATTGTGTAGTATAGCCTTTGGCAAGTTACTTAGGCTCTTTAAATCCCTGTTTCATGTATATCCTTAAAATATTATTATTGAGTAAGAACCAAAGAAGAGATTTCAGATAAAAATGGAAGGGGGGGAGCCCATTTCATAGGGAACTAATTCAAATTATAATATGGAAATCTTCAAGCTCAGTTACCTAATAAAGACTTACCAACTCAAAAACCAAGATCTGTTGTATTTTTCCTTTCTCTCTCTTTTTTTTTTTGGCCCTCAAACATTATGACTTAAGAAAGTCATCAAATTGCAGCTGGCCCGGTCGCGTAGTAGTTAAGATCGCTCTCGGCTTTGGCAGCCCGGGTTCGCGGGTTCGGACCTACACCACTCATCAAGCCATGCTGTGGAGGCGTCCCATATACAAGAGGAAGACTGGCAGAGATGTTAGCTCAGGGACAATCTTCCTCAAGCAAAAAGAAGATTGGCAACAGATGTCGGCTCAGGGCCACTCTTCCTCACCAAAAAAAAAAACAATCATCCAAGTGCAATAAGGGCCACTAGATTGTTTCTAGAGAATATTTTCTTAGAAAGCATTTTCTAACATATAAGAATTTTAGAAAATTATTTAAAATAACTATATAAAAAAGAATTACATAAAATCCTATAATTTAAAATTATTTAAAACAAATTTAATTAAATTAAAATATTTTTTAAAATTATGTAAAAAAGAATTGTATAAAATGATTTCAAATACCTGGTAAGTTCCCCTAATTTATGGCTGAGGGTTTTGTTTTTCATAGTCAGAAAAAAAAGAAACCGAGGAATCATTGTACTTTAACAAAAAATTGTTTTCAAAACTGTGAGAAACTCACACAATCTAAGATTGTTTTTAGTAAGAAATTTTTTAAGTATTAAGAGCTATTTCCTTTAACTCTTAAGAAAACTATTCCCCTTTGAAGATTCCTCAAGTAACTCCATTATAAAAGATGAGATTGATCATTATAAAAAAGTAAAACTGATATTGATATATTTATGCCTCACACAAACGTATATATATTGGTTTGTCTTTAAAATTATAAGATATATTTGGCCTCAAAAATAAAATCAATTGGAATAAAGACAGAAAATATATATGAGCTGATTAACTTAATTTCCTTTTAGTTGCAGGAATGCGTTTTTGAGGAGGGTGGTGTTAAGCTCCAAGAAAGAACAGCTGTCCACTGTGTCATATTTCTGGCTTTTATATGGTTTGTACAAAGCACCATCAGTCAAATCAGAAACACAAGACTACCATATTAGGCATTACAGAAAGAGACAAAATAAGTAGTGCAAGTAGTCAGATTTTAAACTTTTGAAAAACTTTAACCTCTAACTGGTAGATAAAGAATAATATGAAAGAAATGAATAGTAGAAACATATAAGGCCATAATTTGGATTCTCAAAAGAAAAAACACAAACCACTAAGAATTTAAATGAGAGGATAGATCATATTTACCTTTTCGGCACCTAGTACAGCTTCTCTGGAATGTACAAGTGCTTATTATTTATAATGATCTGGAAAATTTTCCTAGAATTTATTTACTTATTCAGTTAAACACTTACTGAAAACTAGAGTGTGTACCTAGCATCGTGCTACCCTTGAGATGCTATGGCAGAGACTGCTCCCTGCTACATTTCATTGTGGTTTGTTTGTTTATTTGGTCACATATTCAGATATATAGACAGTTGTTGGCTAGTACAACCGTCTAACATGGTTTGGTTATAAATTCATTCTTGAAAAGCTTATGTCTGTATAAAGCAAGATATAGGTATCCTTGCTTTGCCTAGATCTGATATGCATGAGATCAGTGTGAGTTGCATTTGACATGTTCCTGTGCAGAGCTCCTGGGCCATGGAAAGAGCCTGGACTTTGAAGACACTCATGTTGGATTTCTCCCAACTTTGGTACTTATCTTTCTGGGCAAGTTATTCAGTTTCTGAATTCAACTTTCTCATCTATTAAAATACAGATAATAATAATAACACCTATTTCACAGGATAGTTATAAATATTACATAAAATAATAATCATATAAATTTTAATTTTTATTTCCAAAGCTGAAAATACAGTCATTTTGGGAAGACTTTGGTTTTTATTCAGAGTTAAAACCAAAGGATATAATGCTGTTTTTTAATTATTTTAACCAAATCGCATGGTAAATATTGTTATTGTAGCAGATTATATTTTCCAAAGATTGCCACAACAATATCTCTTGCCCACATATTTTTCTAGAACTTGCCACTCCCCATCGAGAGTTGGAGAGTTCTCCTGTTGAATCTGAGCATGCTTCTGACTCACTTATAACCAATAGAATGCAGAAGTAATGCTATGTGATTTCCTAGGCTTGGGAGTAAAAGACAATGCTGCTTTCACCTTGTTTGTTGGAACACTAGCCTGCTTGGAGCTCTGAGAAGTCTGAGACCTTGCAGCTGCCATGCTGTGAAGAAGCCAGGCCACATGGAGAAGTTTCAGGTCTCAGGTGGGCGGTCCTAGCCTTTATGTCCTTCCAGGCCCGTCACCAGACATGTGAGTGAATGCACCATCAGATGATTCAGATGATACGAGCCCCAGCCGTTGAATGCCTCCCAGAGACACCCTACCCTTTGACTTTACGTCAAGGCTCCAGACCTTGTGGAGCAGAGACAAGCCATCCTTAGCATGCCCTTTGTGAATTCCTGATTCACAGAATCTGTGAGCACAATAAAATGGCTTTTGTTTTATGCCAGTAAGTTTGGGGTGGTTTGTTATGTAACAGTTATAACTGGAACAAGTATAAAGCCTGAAAGATACATTGTCTGAGTAAGAAACAGATTACTATGAAAACTCATCAAAGTGGGAACTGCCTGCTGAATAAATGTGTACTGAGTTTTTGTTTCATTTCAAATGGAGAAGGTCTAAGAGAGAATTTTGTCTGGTAAGTAACATTCCGCTATGGTTTCTTTAGTTCTTTAGTTGACATTAATTCCCTTGAAGAAATATTCATCGACTGTCTTAGCTGCCAGAAAAGAAAAATACATGTTTAAACAGTGCTGTAGGTTTCACTACAGCTGAATGGTAAACTTCACCTGTTTGGCTAATAAAAAATGTCAATCAATACTCAAGTTAATAAGGATACTTATCACTAAAATTCATATATTTTTTTTCAAAACACAATAGCCTCATAGTAACAAAGGAGTACTAGTCTCTCCAAATGAAAATTTAGTTATTATACCTGATATTAATTTTAATATTAATCTTGTAATAATAACCTCATATTAATATATTTGGCAAAATTATTTTGAATCTGTATCTTTCCTGTCACTTTTTGGAAGATGGTAGGTTTTTTAAGCTTATTACCACTGAATGAAAGAATACGTTGCCATACAGTTACCAAGGGATTTCAGTTATATAGTGGTATTATGATTTTCTAAAATAATAATTCTAATAATAGGTACTTTCTATTAAGATCATTACCATCAGAAAGGTAATCAGTACTGCAGTAACATTTGGATTGTTTAAAGTTTGTGTGTGTGTGTGTCAGTAATTGCATGTACACACACAGAATGCTTCTGGAATGATACATAAGAAAATGTTAATATTGATTGTTTCTGCAAGTGAACTGGGATTTGTAAAGATAATTCCCACTAAAATAAAATTAAAACTAAAAAATATTTTGTGTACTGTGTGATCTGTGTTGTATTCATCTTTGTATCTTTAGCACCGAGTGCAGTATTTGGTGTTTGGTAGGCACATAGTTCATATTGCTGGATGAATGGAAGTTTGAGATTATCTTCTTAACCGGTTATTCAGCTTATAGATACCATCCATGATCTGATAGATTATGATATTGTTCCCTGAAAGAGCTAATATTCTTAGTCTTTTCTCACCTAACTTCTCATTTTTCTAAGAAATCTATTTATATATCTGTATCAGTCTGGGTCCAATCAGAAGACAGACCACATAACGTTAAGTTTATATGTATATATAGATATTCTGACAGGAAACATGAGGTCTGTTGGTCATAGAACAGAGTTTATTACTCATAGAGCATTTTAGTGCTGGTTACCCTGCACATACAGCAGAGTTGCACCACAGAAGAGGAACCCTAAAATTATGACCCCGAGAGCTAATATAGGGTTGCCAGTACATCTGCCATCCAAGATACACAGGTACACACAGCCCTTATCTTTACTCTGGAATTAAACAAATCTTCCCTAAGGAGGAGGAAGGCATCTCTAGGTTTATTACCCTAAATGTAAGCAAAAAGCAGATCTCTGGAAAGAAAAGGGGAATTTTTACGATCCTAAAATGTCTCCAGGGAGGGAGATTATCTTTATTACAGCCTATCAATTTCCTTTGCTCAGAAGGCCCCAACTGTGCGGGAATGCCAAGAAATCCAGGGAGAGTTGTATCCCAGCATACAGTAATTTAAATAGGGGACATTCAGTGTAAAAATTATTAAGCAGTAATAGGAGAGTAAGTTTAAAGGTAGACAGCAAACTCTAAAGGGTAATCTAGGCCTGAGGAAGTATATCCAAGGAAGGATAGACTTCCTTGGAAGGGCAGGTTCTCATTGAAAGATGTAGTTTCAGCCGTCTGGGTGGTATAGAAGTTCACTGGATTGCCCACGCCAGAGCCGGTTCACAGTCACCAGACCTGCAGGAACAGCTCTTTGGAGAGCAAGCAAGCTGAGGTTGATGGGTGGGCACATAGAGAGTTGGGCATGGAGAGAAAGTTGGGGCACCACTGCATGTACTGCTGGAACTGGGAGTGGGAGAGGCCCCCTTCTCCAGGAACTCAGCCACTTCTGTGTGCAGTTTGGGCTAGAGTGGTGGCCAGCCTGATAGAGCTTCCGGCGTGCACACTTCCAGGGCTCAGGAGATGGTGTGGGAAGCGGTGACCTGGGATAGGATGCGGACTTGAGTTGTATGGGGCTCTTGTACGCAGTGCTGCTGTCTGAGTTAAGAGCTATAGAAAATGTATGGTGAAAGCTATGACTTGCAAACTTTTGGCACTGGAGAAAATCATGCAGGCTGAGCAGGAAGGAGAGCACCTTCCTCTTTAATGCTATTTATTGTCTTCTATAGATAAAGCTTGTATCATGCTATCTGGCAAAGGAAAAGTATTTAAAGGGCCCGGATTCATTTTTATGGATCAGACAGTAAGGGTGAATTTGGAGCTGAGAGACATATAAGTCAATAACTGACTTAATATCTCTTTATCTGATTACTTGAATTTTTACTTCTTTTAAACTCATGGTGCATCTTAGCTTTAAATAAGGATGTCATCATGCTTTCTGTTTTATTTATTTAATTTTTATGTGAGTTCTCTTTTGTTTTATCTTGACTCTAAAGTTTCTTTTTTCTGTAGCAGTATCCTAGGAAAATATTTCCTTTGTGGGTTCATAAATGATAATTCAGACACTATAATTTTTGTTGGGTTTTTTAAATTCTTAATATATTCCCTAATATTATGCCTTGTTAAACTCATCTGTCACATTTATGACTACTTGTATGTATATCATTTTTCTCTGGTTGGCATTTTATTACCCAGAAAAGTTGGTGTTGCCTAAAAATTTATAAATTTCAGTGTATAATATCTCTTCCTTGTTTTTTTCTTAGGTTACTAAGTGAGACTATTTGCTTTGAACCAGTCTTAATGAAACACTTCTTTATATATTTCTCCAGCTAAAGAAAGTTCCATTTATGTAGGTCTTTATGTCAATCTTTAATGTAGTTCTCTTATTATTACAAAGCATTTTAAAGCAGGGTCTTTATTCTTTCTCCTACTTTGTATTTGGTTAGTCACAGCTTTAAGTATGTTCTAGTGAAGAATCTTGCTCAAGACTGGAAGTCTGAGTAGGTGGCCCAAAACACTTCTCCTTATTTGTCTCATATATAGTCTGTAAGAATTCCCGTACATTTAGGCAGAATTTTGTCTTATTGAAATTATATTTTCTGTCTCTTGTCTGGTCTTTCTCCCCTGTCAGGTGTATCCTAGAGTCTAGGGCAAAGCTTGGAGGCAGAGTGTCTTTTACTCTTGAGTCTAAGTGCCAGGAGCCAAAGCGTTGTAGGCAGACACTTGAGTAGTATCCTGGAAGAGTGGAAGGACACAGCTAAGATAGTTAGTCTTAGATCAGTGTACTAATCTAAGGAACTAAATGGAGTACGAAAGCCTGGAGATAAATAAAACGGGGCTTGACAAACTGGGAAATACAGGGTAATAGAGTAAACTGATAAAACATTGTTCTGGAAGAATCCTGGTGATAGAATACTGATACTGTGAGGGCTCAGGTTCATTTGCAGGCACACTCTAGGTATAAGGAGCTGGAGGAGGACAAATACGTTTCACGTAGTTATTTTTGTTTAGAGAATTTCTCTTCTGTATGGACTCAGCTTACCTGTACAGAAGTGAAGTCTGAAACTGTATAGTTTCCACTTTCCAGCACCTTCTGGAACGCTTGTGTATAGAAATCATTCCAAGAGTTCTTCCACACAGAAGCTGTTTGTAATGACAGATTACACATTTTCACCAAAATCGTTCTTGTATAATTCTTGGGTTTCTTTAAAGTTCTTTGACAAATGCCATCAAGCTTTGTTAATTTATATACATTGATTTCCTAATTTGGCTTACAATAGCCTCAGTGTTGACCACTATTTGGTATGATAGTATCTTAAATCTTTCCATTAGGGGATTGTTGAGGAGAAGAAATTACCCTAATATTTTTCTCGGTCAGTTCTGGAACAAAGAATTAATTAAGCCTGGATCTCAGTATGACTCACTATCTAATAAAAAAAGCCAATGTATTAACTTACTAGCAGTTTGTGTCATATTATATGCTAACGCTCTATTTGACAGCTATAAAACAGTGAAATAATTCTTGAACTCTAAATAACTGCAACTCTAAAGCTCTTTTGGCATTGTGTGAAATAAAATTTTACAGACTGTATTTTGCTCTTATCTGTTATGGTTTAATATTGTAGTTGTGAAGATCACCTATCAGACTCTTGACCCTCTAATCAAACATGACAAGTAAGACTACAGTGTTTCTGGTTCAAACTAAAATAGACTTGAACTCCATTTAAGAATAAATGAAAAGTGACTGCTCAAAAAGTTTTTATCTGATTTCTGAAGTAATTAGAAAGAGAAGAAAACTTAGACTGAAATGTAGTCATTGTTTTTAGTGTAGCCCATCTTAATAAAAATATTTCTTAATCATGGCGATTTGCACCATAATTTGTAATAAAATATACGAGTGTAAGTAACTCAGAAAGTAAGGTAGGTTTTTAGGATTTATTAAGTTTCTACTATATATAGAGAGCAGTGTGAGTATCCTAGAAGAATTTTCTGTCCTACAAGAATTTCCCATCTAATAGTAGAAATAAACTAAAAGTGTTGTATGAACCCAGGACTATAAAACTAGCAAAATGAAAAAATACAGAAAAAATTGAACTGTATAATAGTCTACAAAAATAATTTCATAGTTAAATAGATTTGTGAAGTTGATTATGAAGTTAAATTTTGGAATTCAGCCACTTTGCATATACTTCAAACTGCTTGACATATAGAAGGGGTTGATTAAATTCATGTAAGCCGTTATATTTTTATGAAATCCTAAGTTAGTATCCTTGTCTCCATTGAAGGGAGAAGTGATGTGAGGTGTGCAATTATAATCATCTTGTGGAGTGAAAGAGGTGTGTCAAGTGGAAAGATGTGTGAATAACTGGCAAACAGTCACAGAGGTATAGTGTCATTGCAACCTGGAGAATTGTATTGGGAGGGAAGCCCATGTGTATGAATAGGTATGGCTACATGTTAAAGTAATTAATGAATTAAGATAGAAGTTAGTGTAAAATTAATGAAATTTATTTTGGAATTTTTCGTTAAATAGGAGAATAGTTTCTATGTCTTCATTTTGTTTCTTTTTAAATATTATAAATTTTTCTAATTCTCCAAGTACTGCCTGAATTGCCCTTGAAAATAAATATTGCAGTATGTGCACTTTGAAGAGTTACATTTTTGCTCAGATATCTCTTTTCCAAGTCAAGTGTGTATGTGTTCACTAAACATTGAGTATTTAGGTAGATTCCTATTAGATTGTGCTTCTGTGGAACTTGATCTTGGAAACTAATATAAAGAAAATGGCCCATTTACATTAGCTTCATATTCTGTTTAATTTTCAAGTTATTTATTCTATGATTAAACAGTAAGTATGAAGATAATAGTAAATGATTAAATTTTAAATCTTCTACGTTTCAGTTTTTTCTTCTAGTTTATATTTTGACCCCAGGCATCTATAGTAGCAGCACTAGTGATTAAGAACTTTTAATCATGAACTTTTGTACTTAACCTGTTTTAGCTTGCCAAGAAATAAGTCCCTGTTTCTTCTGGTTTTGTTATGTGTGTGTGTGTTTATATGAGTATGTCTCCCCACCCTCCTAGAGTCGTGGAGGATGCAACGGTATTAAAAGCAGAAGAGAAAGTTTTCTATATTGCATTTTAACGTAAGACAATTAACTTAGTTGGCCATGAAATAATAGAGTTTGGAACCATTTTCTCATTTGATCTTGTCTTGGAAATGAGTATAAACATTAGAAAAGGGGATAACGCGATCTGTATTTATTAATTATATAATTGTATGTGTGGAAAACTCAGGAGACTTAAAAAAACTCTTTTTAGTAATCTCAAATTAATAAGAGAATTTGGCTGAATATGCAATAATTATACAAAATAGCTCTTTTCTACTCTAGGCATAAACACCTACACATGGTAATGGGACAAATTATTCAATTCTCACTAATGACAAAATTTTAAAATATGTTGAAATAAATTTAATAATAAATCAGATCTATATAAAATAGAAAATTTTACTGAGAGACCCAAAACAAGATCAGAAGAAAATCATATATATACATTTAGTAGAAGGGAAGACTTCATAGTGCAAAAATACAAATTATCCCAAAATTAAAATATAAATTTAATATAATTCCAATTATAAACTCAGGAGGGTTTTTATTTGTTCATTCATTGATTCATTCATTCACTTTGGAGTGATTAGATGAAATTATCTTAAAAATCTTATGGAAGAAAAAAATCTGAGAGAATAGCCAAGAAAGCTGAAAAAGAGCATAGTGGCAGGACTAGCCTTAGCAGATATCAGAATATTAGATAGAGCCAGTATAATTACATCAGTGTGGTGTTAGTATAAGAATAGATAACGATCATTGGAAAAAAGAGAGACTTCAGAAATACATTTCTGTATATGAGACAAAAGTGGTAGTTTAATTCCATGGGAAAAGGATGGAGTATTAAAAAGTACTTCTGACACAAGAAAATAAAAGTAAACCCCAATCTTAGGCTATATATAAAAATGAATTCCAGTGAATCAAAGACTTAAATAAAAACTAAAATAATCATAATATAAGAAAATTGAGACGTTTGCTTGGAACCCAAGAAACTTAACCATGGTTTGGAAATCCAGGTTCTATAAAAGAAAATTAGGAAATAAATACATAAACAAAATCAGTAGATTAATGATAGATTTGGGGAAACAAAGTTATATGGATGACAAACAAAATGTTAATGTCTATACGGTACTATAAGCACAAGCAAACTTATTTGAACACTAGGCAAGGCATATGAATAAAGATTTTATAGGAAAGCAAATCCAAATGGCCAAGAAAACATGAAAAGATGCTGACGTTTACAGTGGTTAAAGAAATGCAAATTAAAATAACAATTGCTTTTTACTCTAAACCCATCAGACTATCAAGAAATGGAGAAATATCAATATTTATTGTTAGCCAGGTTATTGGGAAAAGAATACTCTCAATGCATAGCTAGAGGAAAAGTGAAATCTTTCACTCTTTTTGGAACACTATCAGCAACATCTATTATAATTAAAATACCAGCAATCCCATTGCTGGGAACCTGTCCCATAAAACTGAAAGGACTGTGTACATATGAAGATGCTTGTTGCACTATTGTTACCAATGGCCAAAATGAAACACAGCAGAAGAAATAAAGTGAAAATGTATGTGTACAGGAATGGTTGAATAAATTGTGATATATCTACAATATGGAGTATGGCACAGTTATTTAAAAGCGTGAGTTTGAGCTATACAGATTGACTTGGAGTAATTTACAAGAGGTATTAAGTGAGAAAGTCCAGATGCAAAAAAGTGTGTATGATATGATCCCATTTTAGTTAACAAAGCCCCCCAAACTTGCTGCATAGATCTATACTTGATTATGTGAGTCTGGAAAAAAACATGAAAGCTTAAAAAACTTAGGTCATTGACATGTGAATGGAGAGGTTGATGTAGGGGCAGGGAGGAAGACCAAGTAAAAAAGGAAAAGATATTATCACATTTATGCATTTTAATTAAACTTCATGTGTGTGTATACAGAAATAACATTGAAAAAAGAAAATTGAAAATAGACGATTGTCTTATTTTGTGGGTCTGGTGAGTACCATTAAATTCTATTCAGAAGTTATTTATTGAATGCCTACTGTGTGCAAGACAACGTGGTAGGTGTAGTGAGTAATACAACTATGACAGAGTTACTAATAATTATTATATCAACAATCATCAACAGTGGTTGATTGCTTAATGTGTACTAGGGCCTGTTCTAAGAGCATTATGTGTATAAACTCATTTAATCCTCACAACAACCTGATGAGGTAATTATTGTTGTCATCTGCACTTTATATATGACATTTTATATAGGAGAAAACAAAATAAGAAGCTTGCATAGCTTTTATACAGTTTAAGTGGTAGAGCCAGGATTTGAACCCAGGTAGAATGACTCCAGAGGCTGCACTGTTAATCGTTAAAATATGCTGCCTTCTCTGTCCATGAGTTGCTTGGTTATGGTGAAACAGTAGCAATATAGAAAACAGTGAAACAGTGCCATCGTTCAGGTATGAACAAAATATAGGAGCCTAGAAAAGGAAGGAGTTGATCTGCCTGTAAGAATACAGAATATTTTACATAAGAATTGGTATATATTAGTTGACTTTGCAGAGTAAGTGGTCATTCTGTAGATGGAGAATGCACAGAAAAGCATTTAGACAGGAAGAATTTAATTAGCACAATTGTAAAAATGGAAGTATGCTTGGGAAAAAACCAGTAATCTAGTAGGACTGACGCACACACTGTTGTGTGAGAAAGTAATAAGAGATGAGGGCATAAGAGTTGAGGCTGTTGGTTTCCATGCAAGGTGTTCTGGACTTTAGGCAATAATAAACCACTGAATATTTCTGAAAGAGTTAGTGATGTGCTCTGGGAAGAAGATGTTTTTGAGGTTTCTAGCCTGGATGAGTGGAGATTGGGAAGTTACACTCAGGTTCCATAAAACTCAGAAACCATCTTCCCATACTCATTTTAGCATTAATAAGAAAAGTAGAGAATTTAAGATTTATTCGGAAAGGGGGAATGATAATAACCAGAGGGGACTTGAATCCTTTGCTGGTCTTTGGGTTCTCAACTAGCAGAAATGCATTAAAAGAAACAAATATATAAAAAATAAAGGTTTGGTTTTTTTCTCTCACATGTAGTATAGTTTAATGGAAGATGCAATAGACTAATTTTTTAAAAGGTTTTGGGTTTTAAGACCTGGCTCAGGATTAACTCTGTAAAGATACATTAAACAAAAAAATAAAACAGAAAATTTAATTATAAGATACTAAAGCTGAAAATATTATAATTTTTAAATATAGTACTTTCCATTGTCGTACTGGTTAAAACAATCATTTCCTCCTACTTTACTAGACAAGCTTTTAAAAATAGTTTCATTCTGTCAGATGCTAAACCCTTTAGATAGGTGAAATATAATATTCAGGAGAGAGAGTTATTATTTCTAGCTCCCTAAGCCAGGTGCCCCAAATTGACTTAATGCCATTCATTTTGAGATGAATTTGAAATTCTTCCAGTCATGCATTGGCTGCATTCTAAGTGCTTGAAAAGTATGTTAGTACAAAAATAAGTTTCTTTTTATTTAGTGTGTGTAATCATGATGCTAGTACTAAGCTTTGCTACTAGATATTTATGTGAAAATTATATTCTCTTCAATAGCAGGAAATTCTTAATCTCTCTCTTTTTTAAGAGTATTGCTATTACTCAGTGGCTATATATTTAGAAAATACTGAGTGACTTGTAAAGGGGCATAAACAGTTCTTGAGCCTTCACAAGCCCAGTTAGCAATATTTGTCTGCTAATGGGTTTTACCATCAATAATGGTATAGTCTGGTTGTCCAGAGAGAAAACAAACACCTGTCAGTCTGTCTGTCTGTCTATCTTCCATCCACCCATGCATCATCTACTAGTATATAGTAAAGTGATAGAATTGATTAACATTTTAAAATGTATACTATATTTTGAGATCTTGAAACTAAAGGTACCATTTCTAGATAATATCTGTGAGGAAGATAAATTCTTAAAATTATGCTACCATGAATAGCATAAAGAATTTCAGGACTTACTAGCTTAATATATTGAGACTGGCCCTTTGGGACAGTCTTTGCTCACAGTCGAGTACGGTCATGTGCCACATAACAAACATTTTGGTCAACAACGGACTGCATATATGACAATGGTCCCATAAGATTAGTACCATATAGGCTAGGTGTGTAGTAGGCTATACCAGCTAGGTTTGTGTAAGTATACCCTGTGATGTTCACACGACATCGCCTAATGTCGAATTTCTCAGAACGTATTCCTGCCATTAAGCGACACATGACTGTATATTCTTTGGTGATGGTGATTATCTTAAGCACTTTTATAGTCAAGTTATTTAAATTAAAAAAATAGCCAAATCTTTCTCATCAGTTTTTCTTAGATTGGTATTAATAAAAGGAGGAACTGAGACCTGTCAAATTTCAGGACTTATTGAAACTCTTTCATTGCAATACACATTTCAAGACCAGTAAATTGAGTTTCTGGCTTATAGAAGAGAGATTGAAGCATAAAGAGCCTCTGTTGCCTAATGGTGTACAGGATTATAAGAGAAAAGTAAGGGCTTGGCAATGTTGTTGGAAAGTTCTAGCAGGAAAGTATGGCTTCTTTATGTCTTTATAACTTTAACAAGGTCTTCCAAGAAGAAACACTTGGAATGATAGCCAGCGTCCTCATTAGGGTTATCAGAAGTTGCAGTGAGATTTTATCCAAATGTAGATAGCTGGGTAGATAAAGGAAGTTATCTATCCACCTGGATACAGGAAGGAACGACAGAAGGAAAGCCAGCGTACCATTCCACTAATCTGGCGGCTATGTATATATTAGTCAGGAGGAGAAGAGGGTTCTGAGCAAAACCGAGGTCACACTAGCACACGAAGGGGCAGATAGAGAAGAAGGCGGCCAAGCACAAATATTCAGAGACTGGTGTTTTGAAGTCAAGAGAAGGTGTATCAAAAAGGAAAAAGAGTCTGTTGCTGCAGTGATACCAGATAACAGGCTTGAGAAAAATCCATTGGATTTGTCAAGATATCATTTAAGACCTTTGCCAGAGTAATTTTGATAGAGTTTTAGAGGACTTGGATAGATAATAGTTTTAAGAGTGATTAACTGGCTAAGAAGTAAGAGATAAAGAATTAATGACCAAAGTCAACTTTGCTTTAACTCTTTGAAGGTGTCATATTTTGTTTCATGTGACAGGTTAGACGATATGCTGTTGTATAGGAAAGAAAGTATTCTTTTGAGAAAAAAATAAATTTATTTTTGTTATTAATACTTCTTAGTACTAAAACCTCCCATGAAAATTATCACTCTCTACTTACTGCCCCACCACCAGCCAGAAGCTAAGGAATTTTCTATTAGAGCAATTTCAATGTCTTAAATCATAGGTAAATATAAAATACAGAAATCTGGATTTACACAAAAAAATTTGGATGGTAAGCATTTGCTACTGAGACGTACTGTTATGGTTTGAGGGAGTCCAAAAATAATACACTCTGTTCCTTACCCAAGTTCAGAATCACTGGAGATATAAGCAAATGAGTCCTCTGATGGAATTCAAAATAACTGCTTTAAAATTGATAAAGTCAGAGTGAAGGACAGGGCTTCTTTGTATAGTCACAAAGGGACTGCTAATACTTGAGGTCTAAATTAGATATATTTACTAATCTTGTCACTGGTGCATTGGACAGCCAAAGGTATGGAGGAACAGAAAATTCTTGCCCCTTCTAAAAGATCAGGAACCCAGAAGGGGCTGAGCCATGCATATCCAGTTCTTCTTTCTCGACTTATTAATTAGATAACTCATTCCTTTCCTGGAGAATGAAGGTGGTGGTGGGCAGTTGTCAAGTGAGGAGGCAGAAATGACCAGAAGTATCACTGTAATAGAAATTCCTCAATAAGGAAGCTTGAGGCCAGTGGGAAAAGAGTTCCTGCCCCCATCATTTTATTTTCCAACATGTTCTTTTAAATTGAGGTATAATTCACACAAACTGAAGTGCACAGATTTTAAATGTACAGTTTGATGAGCTTTGACAAATGTATGTACTCATGTAATCACTATTCCAGTCAAGATATGGAACTTTCTAACACTTTATTTTATAAGCTGATTCACAGTAAGGTTTCTTTAAGTACTAACCTGTTAGTTCATTTAAAATGCTTAAAATCATACTAAATTTGTAATAATTCTGTTGACAGCTTTGGCTATCTCTGGATGAAGAATTTAATGAACTTTCCCTAAAAAGATCTCACATCATTAATAGGTATATAACTTCCCATGGAGAGACTGAATAATTTTTTACTGATTAGAAATCTTTTGAAAGTGGGATATTCTATGTAGTTTTTAGTTACATATTTTATATTTTTAAATACTTAAATTGGCTTCATTGATCTCTTCCTATGTTAAAATATAAGATCTTGTATTTATATTTCTGATAATATGGAGAGCATAGTAGGTGCTTATCAGATAACATTTACCTTCCCTTCCCTTTTGGCATACTTTGGCTCTTAAATGTGTGATACGAAAGATGGTAGCTAGACAGCTTTATGCAAATAAGGAATTCATTCCTTTCTTCACTCAGTTAATTTAACAAATATTTACTGGGTACCTCCTGTGTGCCAAGTGATAGGTATAGTGCAATGACTATAGGTAACAAGGTCCCCCATACAGTATAGTGGGGGAGCCTATATTAAGAATTAAACAAAAAATATAATTACGCATTGTGAATAGTGCTCTGAAGGATGGATGCAGTGATAGAGAATGACCCTGGAGGGTTAAGAAAGAAGAGACTTAGATAGACTAGGCAAAGATGGTCTCTGGGGTGGTGACATCTAATCTGTGACTTGCTGAGAAGGGAATGTCAAGCAAGGAGCACTGGGGATGGGATGAAGGAAAAGAAAGAATTAAAAAAGACCCAGATGCCAGTATAGGTAGTATTGAAATAAGTCTTAATTGCTCTTATTACTTGTTGACTGATAGTTTTGATGAATTGGTATAATTTGATTAACATTATAAGTCATATTTTTTTCCTCATTGATGTGATAGTTACTTTTTATTTTAATATTATGAACTTAGATATTATGCATCATTCATACTTTATTTCAGAAAAATCAACTTAATATCCACTTAATAAGATTGAACAGGTGTATCTGAGATATGATGCCCTACAGCTTCTTTTTAGCTTATAGAAGAGGAGATATGTATGGATATAGTTTTCTTTTTCTTTAGAAAATAAATCAATTTCTCAAAACTATTTAGTACCTCTTAAGAAAATAGATGTTAACCTTGGTTGTGAATGATAACCTGAACTTTTAATAAAGTGTAATCTTAGGGTTACTAGATTAGTCACAGGGTGTACTAGGCATCACTAGAGCATGTTAGTATTATTTGATGTAAATTTTGTTTACTTTTTCCTAGGATGATATGGAAAATAAATTATCTCATTTTATAATAGAGGATTCCATCATATTTTTAGAACTGTCATGAGCTGGCAACGTACAGAAGTCTGTTAAAATGTATACCTTACTTGGAAGTAAGAAAATGCCTGAAATTCTAATACTAGAGCAGCTATCTTGGGGGTCCTCGGTATCCTATTAGGGTATATACGAGGTCAAAACTATTTGCACGATACCATCAAGACGTTTTTTGTCTTTTTCACTCTGTTAACATTTGTACTGACAATAGCGCAAAAGCAATTGTGGGTAAAAAAAGACTGCTGGTTTTTTAGTATGTGTGAATCAGGGTAGTAGTAGTTACCATATTCTTCACCATCACATATTTTAAGTGAAAAAAGAATACCAGGTTCAGGGGCCGGCCCGGTGGCGCAAGCGGTTAAGTGCGCGCGCTCCGCTGCGGCGGCCCGGGGTTCGCTGGTTCGGATCCCGGGTGCGCACTGACGCACTGCTTGGTAAGCCATGTTGTGGCGGCGTCCCATATAAAGTGGAGGAAGATAGGCACAGATGTTAGCCCAGGGCCGTCTTCCTCAGCAAAAAAAGAGGAGGATTGGCAGATGTTAGCTCAGGGCTGATCTCCTCACAAAAAAAAAAAAAAAAAAAGAATACCAGGGTCACTTAAGAATGTCCACGATGAAGCAGGAAAAAAATGTTTTTAAAAATCTCAACCTTTGTGTACACATTTTAAAAATACTCTATGTGATGAAATGGGAAGTCCACGTAAAACGCTCGTTGCATTTGCCAAGTCTGATGGTTGTGTTGAGGAGAAGCACTTGTCTGATTGAATTGGGAGCTAACCGAGGTACTTTTCTTTTCATAGAATAACGTTTTTTATTTGAAAGAATTGACAGACATACTGGGTTTTCATATTTGGTAGACGTTTTCTCACAAATGAGATTAATTTCTCATTTAAGGAAGACAACGAACAGTATTTGTTGCTGGTGATAAAATTGAAGTTTTTAAGAGAGAATTAGAATTTTGGAAAACTTGTATCACCTTGAGCTTGACAGCTCCCCAGTACTTAAAGAGTCTTTTAATTAGTGTCTTTAAGATTAGTGATGATATTAACAAATGTGATATCTTGAAATAGTACAATGAAGTGTGTCAGTATTTGGAAGACATGCATATCTCCATGACCTGATTTTTTTTAATGACCAATGTATTGATGATAAATATATTGCATGCATAAAATATTCAAAGTGCAAGAGACCAATGGATTTTAATGTAACAGTTGGAAACCCTCATTGATATTGCTTCAGATTTCATATGGCAACTAACCTTTAAAAAACTACCACTTGTCGAATTTTGGTGTATCAAAGAATATCCATGATTATCTGAACAGGCTATTAAAATATTCTCCTGTTTTCCAACTATGTATATATGTGTAAGGCTGAATTTTCTTTTCTTTTTTTTTTTTAATTTTTTGTTTATTGCAGTAACATTGGTTTATAACATTGTAAAAATTTCAGGTGTACATCATTGTACTTCTATTTCTGCATGGACTACATCATGTTCACCACCAAAATACTAATTACAACCCATCACCACACACATGTACCGAATTATCCCTTTCACCCTCCTCCCTCCCCCCTTCCCCTCTGGTAACCACCAATCCAATCTCTGTCCCTATGTGTTTGTTTATTGTTGTTATTATCTACTACTTAATGAAGGAAATCATACGGTATTTGACCTTCTCCCTCTGACTTATTTCACTTTGCATTATACCCTCAATGTCCATCCACGTTGTCACAAATGGCTGGATTTCATCGTTTCTTATGGCTGAGTAGTATTCCATTGTGTATATGTACCACATCTTCTTTATCCATTCGTCCCTTGATGGGCACTTAGGTTGCTTCCAAGTCTTGGCTATTGTGAATAACGCTGCAATGAACACAGGGGTGCATGTACCTTTGCAAATTGGTGTTTTCAAGTTCTTTGGATAAATACCCAACAGTGGAATAGCTGGATCATATGGTAGTTCTATCCTTGCTTTTTTGAGGAATCTCCATACTGTTTTCCATAGTGGCTGCACCAGTTTGCACTCCCACCAGCAGTGTATGAGAGTTCCCTTTTCTCCACATCCTCTCCAACACATATTGTTTCCTGTCTTGTTAATTATAGCCATTCTGACGGGCGTGAGGTGATATCTCATTGTAGTTTTGATTTGCATTTCCCTGATAGTTAGTGATTTTGAACATCTTTTCATGTGTCTGTTGGCCATCTGTATATCTTCTTTGGAGAAATGTCTGTTCAGGTCTTTTGCCCATTTTTTGATTGGGTTGGTAGTTTTTTTGTTGTTGAGATGCATGAGTTCTTTATATATTTTGGAGATTAAGCCCTTATCAGATGTATGGTTTGCAAATATCTTCTCCCAATTGTTAGGTTGTCTTTTCGTTTTGTTGATGGTTTCCTTTGCTGTGCAGAAGCTTTTTAGTTTGATGTAGTCCCATTTGTTTATTTTTTCTGTTGTTTCTCTTGCCCGGTCAGATGTGGTGTTTGAAAAGATGTTGCTAAGACCTATGTGGAAGAGCATACTGCCTGTGTTTTCTTCTAGAAGTTTCATAGTTTCAGGTCTTACATTCAAGTCTTTAATCCATTTGGAGTTAATTTTTGTGCATGGTGTAAGGTAAGGGTCTACTTTCATTTTTTTGCATGTGGCTATCCAGTTTTCCCAACACCATTTGTTGAAGAGACTTTCTTTTCCCCATTGTATGTTCTTGGCTCCTTTGTCAAAGATTAGCTGTCCATAGATGTGTGGGTTTATTTCTGGGCATTCGATTCTATTCCATTGCTCTGTGTGTCTGTTTTTGTGCCAGTACCATGCTGTTTTGGTTACTATAGCTTTGTAGTATAATTTGAAATCAGGGAATGTGATACCTCCAGCTTTGTTCTTTTTTCTCAGGATTCCTTTAGCTATTCGGGGTCTTTTGTTGTTCCATATAAATTTTAGGATTCTTTGTTCTATTTCTGTGAAAAATGTTGTTGGAACTTTGATAGGGATTGCATTGAATCTATAGATGGCTTTAGGAAGTATGGACATCTTAACTATGTTAATTCTTCCAATCCAAGAGCACGGAATATCTTTCCATTTCTTTGTGTCTTCTTCAATTTCTTTCAGAAATGTTTTATAGTTTTCGGTGTACAGATCTTTCACCTCTTTGGTTAAGTTTATTCCTAGGTATTTTATTCTTTTTGTTGCAATTGTAAATGGGATGGTATTCTTAATTTCTCTTTCTGCTACTTCGTTGTTAGTGTACAGAAATGCAACTGATTTTTGTATGTTGATTTTGTATCCTGCAACTTTACCATATTCGTTTATTACTTCTAAAAGTTTTCTGGTGGATTCTTTAGGGTTTTCTATATATAAAATCATGTCATCTGCAAATAGTGACAGTTTCACTTCTTCCTTTCCAATTTGGATCCCTTTTATTTCTTTCTCTTGCCTAGTCTCTTGGCTAGGACTTCCAGTACTATGTTAAATAGGAGTGGTGACAGTGGGCATCCTTGTCTGGTTCCTGTTCTTAGAGGGATAGCTTTCAGTTTTTCACCATTGAGGATGATATTAGCTGTGGGTTTCTCATATATGGTCTTTATTATGTTGAGGTACTTTCCTTCTATACCCATTTTATTCAGAGTTTTTATCATAAATGGATGCTGTATCTTGTCAAATGCTTTCTCTGCATCTATTGAGATGATCATGTGATTTTTATTCTTAATTTTATTAATGTGGTGTATTACGTTGATTGATTTGCGAATGTTAAACCATCCCTACATCCCTGGAATAAATCCCACTTGATCATGGTGTATAATCTTTTTAACGTATTGTTGTATGCGATTTGCTAGTATTTTGTTGAGGATTTTCGCATCGATGTTCATCAGTGATATTGGCCTGTAATTTTCTTTTTTTTGTGTGTTGTCCTTGTCTGGTTTTGGTATCAGGGTAAAGTCAGCTTCGTAGAATGAGTTAGGGAGCTTCCCCCCCTCCTCAATTTTTTGGAAGAGTTTGAGAAGGATAGGTATTAAGTCTTCTTTGAACGTTTGGTAGAATTCACCAGGGAAGCCGTCTGGTCCTGGACTTTTATTTTTGGGGAGGTTTGTGATTACTGTTTCCATCTCCTTACTGGTGATTGGTCTATTCAAATTTTCTACTTCTTCTTGATCCAGTTTTGGAAGGTTGTATGATTCTAAGAATTTATCCATTTCTTCCAGATTGTCGAATTGGTTGGCATATAGCTTTTCATAGTATTCTCTTATAATCTTTTGTATTTCTGAGGTGTCTGTTGTAACCTCTCCTCTTTCATTTCTGATTTTACTTATTTGTGCCTTCTCTCTTTTTTTCTTGGTGAGTCTAGCTAAAGGTTTGTCTATTTTGTTGATCTTTTCAAAGAACCAGCTCTTGGTTTTATTAAATTTTTCTATTGTTTTTTTTGGTCTCTATTTCATTTATTTCTGCTCTGATTTTTATTATTTCCCTTCTTCTACTGATTTTGGGCTTGGTTTGTTCTTCTTTTTCCACTTCCTTTAGGTGCATTGTTAGATTGTTTATTTGAGATTTTTCTTGTTTGTTGAGATAGGCCTGTATCGCTATAAACTTCCCTCTTAGAACCGCTTTTGCTGTATCCCATAAATTCTGGCATGTCGTATTTTCATTTTCATTTGTCTCCAGGTATTTTTTGATTTCTTCTTTGATTTCTTCGTTAACCCAGTCGTTGTTCAGTAGCATTTTGTTTAATCTCCATGTATTTGTGGCTTTTCTGATTTTCTTCCTATAGTTGATTTCTAGTTTCATACCGTTGTGGTCAGAAAAGATGCTTGGTATTATTTCAATCTTCTTAAATTTATGGAGACTTGTTTTGTGGCCTAACATGTGATCAATCCTGGAGAATGTTCCATGTGCATTTGAAAAGAACGTGTATTCTTCAGTTTTTGGATGGAATGCTCTGTATATATCTACTAGGTCCATCTGTTCTAGTGTGTCGTTTAAGGCCAATGTTTCCTTATTGATCTTCTGTTTGGATGATCTGTCCGTTGGTGTAAGTGGAGTGTTCAAGTCCCCTACTATTATTGTGTTACTGTCTATTTCTGTTTTTATGTCTGTTAATAATTGCTTTATATATTTAGGTGCACCTACATTGGGTGCGTAGATATTTACAAGTGTTATATCCTCTTGTTGGATTGTTCCCTTGATCATTATGTAATGCCCTTCTTTGTCTCTTTTTACAGTTTTTGTTTTAAAGTCTATTTTGTCTGATATGAGTACTGCTACCCCAGCTTTCTTTTCATTGCCATTTGCATGGAGTATCTTTTTCCACCCCTTCACTTTCAGTTTGTGAGTGTCTTTAGGTCTGAAGTGTGTCTCTTGTATGCAGCATATATATGGGTCTTGTTTTTTTATCCAGTCAGCCACCCTATGCCTTTTAATTGGAGCATTTAGTCCATTGACATTTAAAGTAGCTATTGATAAGTATGTACTTACTGCCATTTTTTAACTTTTTTTTTTTTCTCAGTGTTTTAGTAGTCCTTCTCTGTTCCTTACCTCTTCTATACAGAGTTGATGGTCACTTTAGTTTGACCTCTGTCTGAAATCTGTACTCTTTAACTCCCCTCCTCCCTCCTTTTATGTTTTTGATATCATATCTAACCTCTTTGTTGTGCATTTGTATCCATTACGTTCTAATCATGGAAATAGATAATTTTTCCTATTTGTGGTCTTCTCTTTTCCCCTGAAATCAGTCCCTTTAACATTTCTTGTAGCACTGGTTTCTTGGTGACAAACTCCTTTAATTTTTGCTTATCTGGGAAAATTTTGATCTCTCCTTCCATTTTGAATGATAACCTTGCTGGGTAGAGTATTCTTGGCTGTAAGTTTTTTCCTTTTAGCACTTTAAATATATCGTGCCATTCTCTTCTAGCCTGTAAGGTTTCTGCTGAGAAGTCAGCTGATAGCCTTATGGGGTTTCCTTTGTACGTAACTTGACATTCTCTTGCGGCTTTTAGGATTCTCTCTTTATCTTTAATTCTGGACATTTTGATTATGATGTGTCTTGGTGTGGGCCTCTTTGGGTTTATCTTGTTTGGGGCTCTTTGTGCTTCCTGTACCTGGATGTCTGTTTCCTTCCTTAGGTTAGGGAAGTTTTCATCTATTATTTCTTGAAATAGATTCTCTGCCCCCTTGTCTCGCTCTTCTCCTTCCGGGACACCTATAACACGGATGTTAGTGCACTTGATGTTGTCCCAGAGGTCCCTTAGACTGTCCTCACTCTTTTTAATTCTTTTCTCTTTTACCTGTTCACCTTGGGTAATTTCTTCTAGTCTTTCTTCCAGCTCACAGATCCGTTCTTCTGTATCCTCTACTCTGCTTTTGAGTCCCTCTAATGAATTTTTCATTTCCAGTATTGTATTCATCATTTCTGATTGGTTCTTTTTTATATCTTCCATTTCTTTGTTGACATTCTCACTGAGTTCATCTATTCTTCTCCCCAGATCAGTGAGCATCCTTAACACTCTTAGTTTGAACTCTCTGTCGGGTAGGTTGCTCATTTCTGTTTCACTTAGTTCCTTTTCTGGAGTTTTGTCCTGTTCCCTTACTTGGAATGTATTCCTTTGCCTCCTCATTTTGCCTCTTTCCCTGTGCTTGTGTCTGTGTATTAGGTAGGTCAGCTACGTCTCCTGCTCTTGGATAGGTGACCTTATGTAAGTGATGCCTTAGGAGGCTTCCAGTGTGCTTCCCTCAGTTCTCAATGTTCCAGGGGTGACCCCTATGTGGGCTACGTGTGTCCTTCTATTGTGGCCTGTTAGCTCTCCCTATAGGCGCCCAGGGAGGCTGAGTTATGCTCCTGGCCAGCTGTTGTTATGCTCAGCTGCTTATAGTGGTTGTGGGCCCTTCAGTCTCTTTATCAGGTGTGGGGAGCCCCAGCACAGTTGGCTGTAAGTTCTAATACCACATTTGTGTTGCAGTATTTCTTTTAACTGAGTAGGCCCCCAGCGTGGCAGGTTGTTAGGCTCAGGGCCTTACAATTGCTGTAAGCCTCTAGCCTATTAGGTCTCTTGTCAGCTCTCTGAGGATTGCAGCTGGGTGGGGCTGGCCTCAGGCACAGGAGCACCCAATTGTTTCAGGCTTTGGAAGGTGGGGCAAACCTCCTATGTGGGTCTTTGAGAAGCACAAGTCTTCTGCGGCTGAGAAGCCCTGCCGCCCACAGGTCCACACACACAGTCAACACAGTCCTGCCCCCTGTGAGTGCCCCGACCTCCCCAAGTGGACCCAGTCTCTCCACGGCGGGAGCCCCACACACTCCGCCACTGCCCCACACTCTCCACCCGCTCCTTGTGCACACCCTGCCCCGCTCAAGTCGGCTCAGTTGCCAGGCTGCAGAGAATCCAGTCACCAATCTATGCAGGCCCACAAGTTGCCTGAGGGCTTGTTGTTGGGTGGGGCCCGTGTCTAGGGTGGTCTAAGGCTGAATTTTCTTCGTCTACTCAACCAACACAACAAATTACAAAAGATTGAATACAGAACTAGATATGAGAATTCAGTTATCTTCTAGTAAGGCAGATATTACAGAGATTTGTAAATATGTAGAACAATGCCACTCTTTTCAGTAAGTTTTTTTGTTTTGAAATATAGTTATTTTTTTAATCAGAAATATTAATTATGTTAACAGGTAGTTTTATAATTGATAATTTTAAAGAATTACTAAAATAAATCTTAAAAAGTTTCAGTTTTAATTTTTAGTATGTTAAATATCAATAGAAATAATTGATGTAAAAAAAGCTCTTTGGGGTCCTGAATAATTTTTAATAGTATAAAGAGATTTTGACAATCTATGGTCTAGAGGAATCCACATATAATTTAGGAGGAGAGCATAGCTTTATAATCCAAAATGTACATGTTTTGGCTTAAAGCAGTACTCTCCAGTGTTTTTCAAATGGCAGGGTTAAAGTAGGTTTTATAATCATCAGACTTTGTATTATTTTAAGTCATAATATTTCAGAACTTCTGTAAACTTTCATTTTCATTTTGTGTCTTTGAAATACAACAGAGGAAGCCAAAAAATGAAACACAATATTATTTGCAAAGCTATATAATTTTTTTGTAGACCTTTAGTTTTTTTCAGTTAACTATGACTGGTTTCCTGAACAAGCTAAATAAGGTATAAGAATGCTGAAAAATGTTTTGTGACAATTTGTGGAATATCTCTGGTATCTTGCATATACAGAATGAATATTTCATATCTGAGTTAAATGGATAAAATTTTATTTAAAAAATTTGTAATAATACAGTCCATTGCCATTTTGGAATGTATGTGGAAGTTAATTCACTATAATGAGAACCCTTTGCCTGTTAGTGGTAACTGTTTATCATGTAACATGTGATGGTCATATGGTTAGTGAGGTTTCTGATTTCTCTTTTTTCTATAAGCAGATAATCTCAGTGATACCTTGAAAAAGCTGAAGATAACAGCTGTTGACAGAACTGAGGACAGTTTGGAAGGATGCTTGGATTGTCTGCTGCAAGCGCTGGCTCAAAATAGTGAGTTTCATTATGTTTACTCAAATGCCAAACAAAAAAATCAAATCAGCAGTCGTTCAGAAATTGGTATGTAATTTAGCCCGTAACTTGTATTCACATAATTTGAATTCTTTTGAATCCTATCCCTGAATACTGAGGTTGTTTTACATGTTTCCACGCTCCTACCCCACCTCCACACCCCCAAGGTTCTGAATGCCAAGTTGATAGGCAGAAGAAAGGAGAAATTGATGGTGGTGATGACATTCATACTGGTTCCAGAGAGGGGCCATTATTTCATTCCCAGCAGATAAGCACCATAGTTGTTTTTCTTCTTAACACCTACATTTGTTCTTTAAAAGAAAGACTGTGTGGTTTTATGTGGGGAGACTGAAGAGGAGAAACAGAGGGGAGCTTAGAACACTTAAAATTTTTTCTGAGATCCTGTGGTCACCTTTTTAATAATTTTACTTTAAAACAATGTGTATGTTTAGATTTAATTGGGAAGAACCATCAGCAGTCATCCAAAAATCCCTTAAAACTGAGGTAAGACTTGGTCTTTGGTGGTATGGTAAATAAGACTAGAGATAAAAATTATACAACTCTTCATTGACTAACACATTGTGTTGTTTTATTTGATCCATCATATTTCTGTTCATTAATTTATTATTACAGTCAATAGACAGGTACAGAATGATTTTCATTTGTTCCTTTAATTCCACTTGGTCATGCTATGGCTTGTGCTGTACTTGTTTTTAATTATGCCATTGTCTTGTCCTGGGACTAATTATGTAGCTGACAAAGAATTCAGGACAAAGTATATATTGTTAAAGTTTCAGTTTCAAGCACTCAGCGATGTATGTGTTATTTCTTTTTTATTTTTTTGGTAAATTTTGATTAGAAAATCCAAAATAATTGACAGCAGTACTCTTCATCAAAAAGCACATTTTAAAGCTAGCTTTGAAAATTCATTTTCAGTAATTCTTTTTGCTTTTGAGATTATAACTCTGTCAAGCTGTTTAATCTTAGAGATAATAGAGAAGGGATGTAAAACAAAGAGTTCAATAAGAGCATCTGGATAAGGCTCATGGTGGAAAAGAAGAAGAGGAAAAGAGAGTGTCTGAGGCTGTGCTATCCAGTGTAGTAGATACATGTGGCAATTTAAATTTAATAATTAAATTAAATTTGAAATTTAATTCTTTAGTCTTACTTTTCCAGTAGCCATATTTGGCTAGTGACTGCCTTCTTGGGGATCACAGAATATACCATTTCCATGATCACAGAAAATTCTTTTAGGTGGCTGACTAGAGGTCTAGAGAACTAGAAAGAACCACGTGATGACCTGATTTTTACACGTGCCTGTGTAGGCATATTTACATGATCGTATAATTAGTCTAAGTGCATTGAGTATCTCAAGTTCATGTTTTTTGAAGAATTGTTTTATTATAACCTTCTTTTGTTTTCAATGGCTCAGTTTTTTCTTTAAGTTAGAAAAAAGTAGAATTTCTGAATGGACCATTTGTTCAGGAACTGAGGGACATAGAGACAGTGTCCTTGTTCTATCTGGAGAGTTGCTCAGTCCTCTCCGGAAAGACTGGTAGACAGAGAGGTGAAGCTGAGGAAGAGAAATGGAAAAGGAAGTACAAGTTTATAACTTTTTAAAGGACAGATTCAAAAAATATTGAGAAGTATATAATTATTGGATTAAATTTCAGACCCATTGTGAACTTATTCATTGAAAATGATCTTGAAATTGTATATCATGAAACATTAAGGCCACATAGCCACAAGGTGTTAATAAAAACAAATTCTACCAATTTAACTATTGACTTCTCAGGAAGGGAACCAAAGGAATATGTCTTTTTAAGAATCTGTAACAAAATTCGTAAGTCTCCTCACAACTAAGACTATTGACACAAAAGAATTTGGTATAGGAAGAGGGAGTTCTTGTAGGATGTTCAGTCTTTGACTTAAGAGTGCTATCTATCATTGATTGAGCACCTACTGTGTACTCAGCACTGGACTTGGGACTATGTCTGTTATCTAATTTAATCTTTCCTGTAGCCCCATGAAGAGGTATTATCATCATCACTTCAAGGATAGAGAAACAGACTTTATAAGGTTATTTCCCTTGCTCTGGCAGAATCCAGAGTTTGGATTTGAACCCTTAGTTTACAAGATAAAAAACTACATTCTGAGTAAAGTGCAGCTTTTTGCTGAGTTTATAGAATGTGAAAGTGTTTCCAGAAGCTAGGTTTTAATGTTGTATCATAAATTTTTGCTTTGTATTTAAAATTGTTTCAAATTGTTATTGTTAAAAAGAGGGATGATATATAAACCTTTTTTTTCCCTTGAGCTATAGACTGATAGATTTATTTTATAAGTATTTATTGATATATTTCATGAAATAAGCATCTGTCTTTTAAACAAGAAAAAGTAAAAAAATACCAGTAAGATGTTTATTTTCTACAGTTGTTCTTATTTCCCTGAATAAAGTGATTGATCCATTGCTACTTCTATCCTCTTAAAGGTAAAATTATAAAACATTTAACTTGGGTGGATCTGTACTGACTTTTTTTACACAGACACCTTCTCGTTTCATAATTCTTTCCTTAGTGTCAAGTGTTTTAACTAAAAATATCACTCTTTATACCAGAATTGCACCTGATCGAGAAAGAATGATTTCTCCATTCTGTACAAGTATGAAATGGTAATGTGTGTAATCAGAATCTAAACTTAAAGTTTTGTTTTACAATCTACTAACCTGTCATTGGAAAGGACATTTCTGAAAGGAAAGAAATTATGCTTTAAAAATTTTTACACTGTGGGAATTTAGTATATTTGAATTGTACATTACAAATCATTGTAATCTGAGTTTAGACTTTTTACTTTGATGTATGACTTAAGAGTGGTTTTCTTTCTTAATTTTTTGTAACATTAAATGTAGTATGTACATCAGAATCTTAAGAGAAATTTTGAATACTTATTAGATTTTTGGAAAACATTTTGTTTCAGCAAGCATTTTGTGTAAATCTCTGATCTAAATTAATATAGAAGCATTCATTCACTCATATAAATACTTCAGATCTCAGTTTTAAAATGTTTTTAGTAAATATATGAAGGCTACCAGCCAAGAAATCAGCCTCTGTTTATTCTGGTCTCTTTTGATTCAGAGAATAGTTAGAAATTCTGAGTAAATGCTTGTTTAATTGTAGTATGGTTACTCTATTTATGCTTATTAGAAAATTTAAAACAGTAGGCTACCTTGTTTTCATCCATAAACATTGACAGGAATTGTCCTTATAGAGTATGACATGTAAATCACCTTGTAAGACAAACTACTAGCATAAATCAAAGGCCCAAAGACAAGAGAAATTAGCAGTCCATTCATTATAAAAGTTCTGTTTCATAATAAGAGCATGGGGACCATGTCTTGTTGCTGGGGGAACCACAAAACATTGCCAGGATGGTCACCAACACAGCTTTAAATTCTTTTCTTGAAGGATTAAGCTGTTTCCCTCTGTCTCATTGCCTCATTTACCTTTATACTTCAACTTTGTTTAATTGCCTGATGACAATTTCTATTTCATACAAGAGTCACATAATTTTTTATTTTGTATAGAACAACCCTGTGAGAGAACACCAGTTTACTTGTCTTTAAGGAAAAAAGTATTTAGTATCTAGTTCCACATTCCTAACCTTATATCATAATACTCATCTACTTGTTGAATTCTTAGGTTATTTCTTAGCCCTTCTTCTTTATTTTATTCGTTATATTGATTTTTGGCTCTCTTCTAGGCTATAATCCTAAGCATACCAAATTATGTACACAAGCTGCTAGTGTAGATTACTCGGTGAATCTTCTCTAACAGTAAAAACTTTCTGTTGTCATTTGCTCTTAGCCTGCTTTATGCCTTTAATATTTCTGAACAGACTTACTATCAGGTACCAAAATTATTTCTGAAGTAAGGGACTTGGAAACTTATTGTCAACTATTTTTCAATAGCCATGTTAAATCTGCAATCACTGAACATGAAAGATTGCTGCTGTTATAGTAGAAATAAAAAATTATTTTAGTAAATTCTTTCTTAGTAATACCTAGATTTCACTTTTTTACCCTAAGTTATCAGATGCCCTGCAGAAGTGATAGGTTTCCTTTGCAAGCTGAATTCATTATGTTATTCACCTCCTTTCCATAGTTTTGTATTATGTGGCTCTTTTAGTTACTGTGTCCATCATCCATGAGGGCTTATGACTGATGCTAATGACAAATTACCAAAGGTTCAATTTTTACTAAATAAAGAGAATATTTAAAGAATAGAGGAGATTACACTAAACTAGAGAAAATGGTCAACTAAAAAGACATTGACAATTCTTGATGAATTGAGACTCCTGGATTGCCATAGAATAGTGGTGGCCAGCTAAATCTGAATTTTTCCACACATTATCTAAAAGTCCATACAGATCAATAAAGAGATCGAATAAAACCAACTAACTGTAACCTACCTATGCCTTCAGCTTAACTAGGAGACAGACTAAGAACTTCAGATTTTTAGAGTGAGAAATAAATATCCAAATCTAGCCTGTTCAGCTTTAGAGCCCATAATAGAGAGAGTTCAGTGAAGACTGCAGAGACTACATGGAGAAGATGAGAGGGGAATGGGTTGAACTAGGAGCTCAGGGGTGAGAGAACACAATTAAAATTGCCTTTAGAAAGAAAAAGTCCTGCCTTGGTGGGAGAATACTAAGATCTGATCTTAGATTCGATTAGACCATTGGCTATTGGGAAATCAAAAGGAGGAGACTTAAAAGTACGCAGGAGCCTAGGTGACAGATCAGGAGGGTGCCACTTTTGGAGATGAAATTGTTCTGCCTGGTAGATTTGGTGGTGAAGGGAAAGAAGAAAGCAAGAGGGGAAAATTAAATGTTCTGTAGAAATAAGAAAACTATAAAATTAGAAGTCATACTGATAACCCTCTTTGGTTTAAGTTCAGAAGAGGGAACTTTCGAATTAAGAAACCTAGTTATTCATCCCAAATCTTTACCTTTATTGCATACAACTTTTATTTCTAGTTGAGGAAAATAAAAACTATATACTGAATAGGAAATTGCACATGATATGTATACAAAGGTGCTATAAGGAACAAAGCAGAAAATAAGTCAAAACATTTTAGCTATTAAAAGTTTTCCTCCTAAACCAACCATGAAGCAGTTATCAATAATGGAACTCCATGACCTATATTAAACATCCTTAAGCCTTTGCAGATATGAAAAGAAAAAAACCCTGAAGTAAGAAATTCAGAAATTTAAGACTAAAGTGGATAAATACCAGGCAGATGTGAAATAAGAGTTGACTAGAAGAAATTGAAGAAAAAGAATCATTTTAGAAATTAATACTAAATTACAAGGTACCAAGGAAGAATAGAAGTGACTGAAAATTTAATAAGGAGTATTGAGGAAAATTGGCAAAAGAAGGAAGACAAAATAAAGGATCAGAGAGAAAATGATTGATATAGAAGATAGACGGAAAGATCCAACATACATGCAATTGGAGTCCTTAAGGAGAAAAACAAAACAATGAAACAGCTAATATTTAAAACTATGAACTTTTCTGAAGTAAAGAAAGACCAGAATCTACGTATTAAAAGGACTCACCATGTACTTGCAAAAATTGACCTGGAATGGTCAATTCAAAGATATAGTCTAGTAAAACTTTTAGACTTTAAAGGTAAAAATAAGTACAAAGGAAAAATCCTCAGGGCCTCCAAAAAGATCAAGTTATTGAAAAGGGAAAGAAAATCAGATTGGTATCAGACTTCTCAATAACAATATACAAAGCAGTTTAATATTGGAGCAGTATTTTCAGAAAACTCAAGGAATAATATTGAGCCAAGGTGCTCAATAAGTATCAAGGCTATAGAAGAACACTGTTAAACATGGAAGAACCCGGGGAGCACTATACTCATTAGCCTTCCAGAGGAATCGTCTAAACTTGCTGTCCAGTTCAATGTCTATTCTCTGACATGGCTATTGAGCATTTGAAATGAGGCTAGTCTGAATTTAGGTATGCTTTAATTGTAAAATACTTACTAGATTTCAAAGACTTAGTACCAAAAAAAACTAAAATATGTTATTAACAGTTTTTAAAATATTGATTACATATTGAATCTCATTTTTTAAATTTTGTAAAATATTTATAAATACTTGATTTCTGTTATAGCTTTTTATAGACTATCATTTCTTGGTGGTGGTGGCTGATCAAAGTAGGTTTAAGAGTTGGGCCAACCAGTATGATATGATGGAAAATGCAGTTTAGAAACAAAATCATCATCATCATCATCAGTAAAATATAATCGGGTTATTCAGTGTAGGATGAGACATTTAAAAATGAGGACATTTAAGATAATAAACTTTAAGTTCATGTTCTAGGTTTAGATTCTAAGGAAGAGGCAGCATTAAAAGGTCCAAGATATGTTCTGTGTGCTTAGTCAAAAGCAGAAAGAAGAGGATAGCATATACCCAAATATATTCATATCTAGGAGTTTGTAGAAAAGGGATCACGGAAAGGCTTGAATCTGATTGGAGAAATGAGAAAGATCATCTTGAAATCTCTCACAGGCCACAAGATTAATAACAGAAGCAAGATATAACTGGAATACTGGGTGCTGTCTGCCCTCTGGTGCAGAAAAAGTTCTCATTATGTGCAGACCACAAAAGGAGATAAGCCTCCATTGTTGTTTATAGTTTGTGATGGAAGCATTGGCAGAGGATCTGGGTTTTCTAATAGCAACTAATAAATGTCAGTATTTTTGCTTCTTAGTTTGCTAAATTTGAAAAACTGATGTTTCTAACAGAGAGCAAAATATGTAAGAGAAATGTGATTTGAAATGATGCTATATGCCCAATATATAATGAAAAATATCTACCATCCTCAATATTTGTAGTACCATTACTGACTTATTATCACTAAGGACTCCACATTAAGTTATTGTTGAGGAAAAAGTAATGGATTTGTGCTGCTGTGTCTTCCTAACATTCTTTGCCAACAGGGTTCCATGTAACTCTGTCTCTACAGCTACCTGTAGGTCTTCTGTGGCCATATACTTGATTGATGTTAACTGGCTTCTCTAATCACATAAGCACTAATCCACTATGTCCTGAATGTGCCAAAGAATATGAGGCATGTAAACTGAACTTTTAATTGGTATAAGGAATTGGAAATGAGATAATAGTATTAGTATCTGAGTAAGAATTTTATATTCTCAACAGAAAGCTATAGTTTGATATTTAAAGGAAAATGTCTTAAAATAACAAATAGATGGATTAAATTAACCTGTTTTCAGTGTTTTTGCTGTGAATTATAGATGTTTGAACCTAATATTAATGGTACGGGCAGTATCATACTTCTTTTTATCTCCTCCAGTACTTGATAGTCCATGACGGTTGTGTTTCCTCTAAAAAGCTTTCTTATATGGTCTAAATGCTTTCACTTTTACCTCTTGTAATTCAGATTTCTTGGATACACGTTTGGCATTGTAAAACCAAGATTAAAGTTTCACCCTTAGGTAGACTTTGCAATCTATAAATGAGATATTTTGGTAAATAATAAAAATTTAATGAATCATTTTTCCTAATGAAAGCTTCTATATAGAATATATATATTCTTATTATTATAATTATTTGATTTTATCATGTTCAGTAACTTATTTTGGTATATGCTATAAGGTAAAGAACTAATTTTATTTTTTCTAGACAATCAATTTTCCCAGCACCATGTATCATTTCATTTGTTCCTTGTTGGTTGATGATGCTCCTTTTATCATATAATAACTACTTAATTTACTATAATTGGACCAGTTTGGGGGTTTTATTCTGTTCCACTAACCTGTTTGTCTATTATTGTTTTGTAACCATGCTATTTTAATTATGGTAGCTTTATGGAGGAAGTTTCTCTTTATAAATCTATCTTTCAAAAATTTTTATTTTCTTGGGTTTGTTCTATTAGAGAAGTTTTGGAAATATTTTGTCACATTCCTGCAAAATTTGAATGGAATTGGAATAAGCTTTAAATTAATTTGGAAAGAATTGAAAATTTCTCAATATTTTTCTGTCAATCTCAGAACGTAGATTATATCTTCTATTCAAGACTTCTTTTTATCTATCAATAAGATTATGTAGTTTGGTTCATGTGCTTTCTATACATATCTTACTTAAAGTATTCCTACATATTTTATGTTTTTTGGTGGTTGTTCTAAATGGATTTTTTTCCCATTATAATTTTTAAGTGGTTATTGTTGGAGACCAATTTGAAAGCTATATTGATTTTTATGTTTTTATTTGTATTCAGCCACCTTATGAATTCACTTAGTTAAATTTTTAGCTAGTTCTCTTGGGTTTTGCAATCAGAACATATACAAAGTGATATTTTGTTTTCTCTTTCCCTTGTGACTATAGCTGACTTACTGTGTTGGCTTGAACTTCCAGCAAAATAGTAAATAACAATGATATGAGTAGTATCTTAGTTTCTGATATTAATGGCAGCCCTTCTAATGCTTCACCGTCCAATATAACACCTCTTGATTTAGTGTAAAAGTCCTTTTTCATGTTAAGAAAATAATCTTAATTAAAGAATGATTTTTTTAGAAAATCAAGAATGGGTATCTTTAAACCATAAATTCTCAGCCTAATCAATTAATATTAAAACTAGTAAGTATCTACCATTTTTATTATTAAAGTTTGTTTATAAGAAAATTATTTGTTAGGAGCATTAATACTAGAGGAAGTTTTTCTTGAGAATGTAAAACTGTTGCACTTTTCAATCTCAGAGTCAAGGTCATTTAATATACTAGTAAGGTTCAGTATAATTTATATCTTCCTTTGTGTATTCAGGGACAAATATTTACCTAATGAGAATTAGTACCTGAAGAATAATTAAAATTAATACATGAATTATACATTTTAGAATGAATGATTATTAAATGATCTGATACACATGATAGGAAATTTCTCAATTTAGTAATACATAGCCTCCAAAGGTTCAAACCTACAGTCAGTAAAGCATTACTTTTGCTACCAGAAAATTGTTAATTGCAAAGTCATATATCAGTCTTTGAATTATGTCTATAGCTATAAATTTAGGTATTAAATTTTTTTGTTTATATTACTCAACCCTGAAAATGTGAACTTGATTGCTTATGATTTTTCTTGCTTTATTTTAATGTAGTTTTACGTAGATTCCTTAGTGAATTTGTAACATCATGTGAATTCTGATATTTCAAGATTTAATGAAATATGCGTATAAATTCTTTCATAAATTAAAAAAATTGTTTTAAAAACTTGGCATTTAAAGACCATTTTTAAAGTTTCTAATATTTGGCTTAGAGGAAAAAAGAAACACTAGCCAGAAAAGTAGGTAGTTGAAGTAAATTCTTCTCCTTATGGAGGTTTGATTTTGTTTGAATTTTACTTCACACAAATCTATAGTTTATCCATTATGTTAAAACTGAAAGAGATGTCATACCATGGGAATATGTTTTATACTACGTTAATAAATAAAAACAAAGTTATTTCATTTTTCATTGTTACTCATTTATTATTTACTGCGATGTTCATTTTTTGAGTTATGAATGTATGTGAATGTTAATAACCAACTGTAAAATTGTTGCAATAGGAAAAATAGTTGTATCATTAAAGACAAAATAAAGAGTAAAAGATTAACTCTTTGCTTAAAGTAGTCAAAGTAAGGTAAGAATAACCAGGAAATGGAAAAGGTCTCAACTTAAGGAATACTTTTTAGAAGCACATTAAAAAAGAGTTGTAGAAATGTAGGCTAAGTTAGAAATCTATCTTCTTATTTATTTATATTTTTTGCAGGGGAAGATTCACCCTAAGCTAACATCTATTGCCAATTTTCCTCCTTTTTTCTTCCTTTCTGCCCCCTAAAGACCCAGTACATAGTTGTGTATAGTTGTCCATTCTTCTGGTTCTTCTGTGTGAGCCGCCACGACAGCATGGCTGCTGACTGACAGTGGTATCTATTGTTCCACGCCCGGGAACCGAACCTGGGCTGCCCAAGTGGAGCACACCAAACTAACCACTAGGCTATCAGGGCTGGCTCAGAACTCTATCTTCTTAACTGAATGTAAGATACTACATTATTTTCTATTTGCTATACAGTAAGATCTTGATGAAAAATACTAAGGCCAAAAGTATTTAACCATGTGTGGCTCATGGTCATTTTATTCTCTCATAACAAATCACTAATAACTGAAGAAATGTGAATATTTCATGTTTTTAGTAAGGTAGAGTTTAGATATAATTTTCTAGGGTAATATTCCTATAATGGGCCATATAATGCAGAGACTCTTTATTCTCTAATTTTTCTAAAAAATAAGTTAATAGTATTCACTGCCTTGTGTTGTAAGATACATTCACTTGGAAATTTGGGCTGTTTTACTACCACTTAAAAAACAAACAATGCATTGTATAATTCTTTGAGATTTAAGAAAGCTAGCACACTTAGGTGGAGTGAAAGTCATTTTTTTTTTCTGACTCTGTAGTTATACAGGGCTGCTGGAGCAATAGTAGAGAATACTGTGTGAAATTTCGTGATCCTCAACCCTAGTTATTCATGTCTAGAGTAAAAAAAAAAGGTCCACTTACTAAATATAGGTGGACCTGTTAGAATATTTGTATTCAAGTACAGTTGAGTTCATACTGGCGTGATGCATCATACTGCTCTGGTTAAATATTAAATACCTAATTTAAAGTTAGATTTGGAAGATTTTTTACAGTCATATCATACTTTGATTAGGTGAAGATTTAGACTGCACATCTCCCCATCTTCAGATCTCCTTCATTCATATATTCAACACTGATTGTTTATTTAGTATGTGCCAAACATTGTTCTGTCTCCTACTAATGGCAGAAATTTAGTCCCTGCCTTCAGAAGCTCATTATTTTGTGGTGGAGACTGATAAGTAAATGTAAAATTATAATTATCATAATAAGTGCTGTAATAAAGGTGTGTTCAATGTCTAATGGGAGTACATACATTTACTGACCTTAAAGACAGTAAAAATAGCTATGTTAAATCAAAGGGGAAAAATCATAAAAAAAAATGAAAGGCAGTAGGAAATGATCTGACTCCAGTACTTACTTCAACTTTTTAAAACTATCAACCATCTGTGTGGCATGTATGTGTTTTTACTTGGAAATATTTGTTGAAAAGGATAAGGTGATCCTCTTTTCTAGGAGTAGTGGCGTATTAGGATTCTCAAGAGAAATAGAACCAATAGGATATATGTATGATATGTATGATATATGATATATATGCATGAGAGTTATTTATTTTAAGGAATTGGCTCATTCAGTTATGGAGCCTAGCAAATCCAAAATCTGCAGGGTGGGTTGGCAGGTTGGAAACCCAGGGAAGAGCTGATGTTGCTGTTCAAGTCTGAAGGTGGTCTGCTGGCAGAATTCCCTCTTGCTCTTGGTGAGGGGATAGGGATGGATGCAAGGAAGTGGGGGGAAGAAGTTAAGGAGGTCAGTCTTTTGTTTTATTTATGCCTTCAGCTGACTGGATGAGGTCCACCCACATTATGGAGGGCAATCTTCTTTACTCAAAGTCTGTAGATTTAAATGTTCATCTCATCCAAAAGCATCATCATGGAAACATCCAGAATAATGTTTGACCAAATAGCTGGACACCGTGGCCTAGTCAAGTGGACACATAAAAGTAACCATCACAAGTGAAATATATATTCTACTGAAGTATCAAGATGGATTGTGTGGCATAATAGTTATGTGTTGGGATAACTGCTAGTGAGGAATGAAGCCATTAGTGTTAGAACTTTCCACACAAGAATCTGTAATTGATTTTACTGAGGTTTCTCATGACCTACTTTTTAATTTCACTGTGATAAATCCCAAAATGAGGCTCCAAAAGGCAGAGTAATGTGATTTTTTTTAGAGACATATGGATTCAAAGCCTAGGTTTTAGCACACAATGTTCTGTGACGTGAGTTCATTTTAGATGCTTATAATTTTCTCTTCCCATAGTTAAGTGTTATGCATCTTTTCTCATTATACTAAAGGAGCAAACAGAATGTTTTCATTTGACTCATAATAACTTAGTTATGGATTGATCATCTTTTCTTTCTGATATGTGCATGTGGGAGGGATAATATGAAGGCAAAGTAATTTTCTGCAATGATTTCTGAAGGTTTAGAGAACATTTTTGCATATGTTTGCTTTTGAAAAAATATAAGACCTGATTAGCTTAATGCAAAGTGAAAAGTTTAGTCTCTGCATGAGCTAGTGATTGGTAACTCTACAAAAAAACTTCTATTCTTTTTTTTTCTTTTAATTTTTTGTTTGTTTTGTGTGAGGAAGATCAGCCCTGAGCTAACATCTGATGCCAATCCTCCTCTTTTTGCTGAAGAAGACTGGCCCTGGGCTAACTTCCGTGCCCATCATCCTCTACTTTATATGGGACACTGCCACAGTGTGGCTTGACAAGCGGCGCATCAGTGCGCGCCCGGGATCCGAACCAGCGATCCCTGGACCGCCAAAGCAGAGCGCACGCACTTAACTCCTGTGCCACCGGGCCAGCCCCAAAACTTCCATTCTTGATGAGACAGTTCTTAAAATATAAAACAATCTCCTTATAAGCTCAATCCTGTTTCTTGTTAGAAGTAATTACAACTACTACAACGTCAATAACTCAGTTGCTCTGTCTTTAATATTCTATAAGAAGTTTATACATCCCTTTATTCGAACTTCTTTCAGTGTATATTAATTATTTGTAGATGCCTTTTTCATTTATTCAGTTATAAACTCCTTAAGGGCAGGGCACTTCTATTCAGCTAGCATTAATTGGGTACCACTATGCGTTAGTTCGTACCTTGGCCTGGACAGTTTGGATAGATAAGTAATAGATAAGTTTTTGTTTTGTCTTTTTTTTTTTTGGTGAGGAAAATCAGCCCTGAGCTAACATCCATTCCAATCCTCCTCTTTTTGCTGAGGAAGACCGGCCCTGAGCTAATATCTATTGCCAATCCTCCTCCTTTTTTTTCCCTTCTTGTCCCCAAAGCCCCAGTAGATAGTTGTATGTCATAGTTGCACATCCTTCTAGTTGCTGTATGTGGGATGCCGCCTCAGCATGGCCGGACAAGTGGTGCGTCCGTGTGCGCCCGGGATCCAAACCCGGGCCGCCAGAAGCAGAGCGCGCACACGTAACCGCTAAGCCACGGGGCTGGCCCCAATAGATAAGTTTTAATACAGTATAATACATTATATAATATATTATATAATAGAGCTGATTACAAAGTGTTGCAAAAACAGAGAGCTGAAGTCAACTCATAGTTGTAAGAGTCTTTCAAGGTGTCACAGAGGGACTAACGTTTCACCTGGGTCCTGATGGATAAGTAGGTGTTTTAGAGGTGTACTCTTATCCTTCTTCTAGCTACCTTTTCTTCAAACCTTGGAGAATACCAACCATCCATCTTTTCCACTTCTCAATTCTGGTAGCCTTCAGCTGCTGGCAAAAGAAAAAAATATATGTATATGTGTATCACCCAGTGGTACTGAATGTTGCTATTAGAAATTTAGGGTCTCTAGCATCAGCTGGTAATGCTTTTACATAATCCTTCTTAGTAGAATATATTTTTCTACTTTTCTGCTTAAAATATGCTTTGTTGTTCAGAACTCAGCTCAAATGTTACCTTGTTTATGGAAATTTCCATGATCTTCATGGAGCTGTGATTGCCACCCACTGTATGTTGTACATAACCTCCATGATGGTATCAGTCACATTGAATTGTGATAATTTATTAACTTCTGTTTTCTCTTACTAGACAGCTCTCTGAGGATACGATTCATATCTTCTTTATCTTATATTCCCAACATAGTAGGGACTCAGTAAAAATACATTTTCCTTGCATGATCTCATCCACTTTCAAGCCTTCAACTACTAAATAGGTTTTAACAACTTGAAAATAATTACATTGTGGGTGAGTATTGGGGAATGGGGGTGAATTTGATAAGCAGGATCAGGGAATATTGGATTTTGAAATCACAGCATACTTTACCCAGATAACGTGAAGACCCAAGGATTGTGGGGAAAACATCCCAAGCAGAGGAAGCAATACATTCAAAGTCACAGTGGTGGGGAAAAACCTAGTTCAATTAGAAACTGAAAAGTTTGGTATGGCTAGCAAAAAGGATATATTCAGGGAAGGGGCAAGAGATGATAACTTGGAAGGGAACAAGGAGTCAAATTATGAAAAGACTTGTGCCTTCGTCTGTTTGGGCTGCTGTAACAAAATACCTTAGACTTGGTGGCATTTCTCACAATTCAGGAGGTTGGGAAGTCTAAGATCAGGATGCCAGCAGATTTAGTGTCTGGTGAGGCCTGCTTCCTGATTCATAGACAGCTGTCTTTTCACTGGAACCTCACATGGTGGAAGAATTGAGACATCTCTCTGGGATTTCTTTTTGTAAGGTCACTAATCCCATTCATGAAGACTCTGCCCTTCTGACCTAATCATGTCCCAAACGCCCCACCTCCTTATTCCATCACATTGGGGGTTAGGTTTCAACATGTGAATTTGGAGGGGGACACAAACATTCAATCTATAGCACCATGCTAAGGAGAACCATTGAAAGCAAATAAAAATCAGATTTGTGTTTTTTAAAACATTGCTCTGGTGGCAGATTGAAAGAAGGGTTGGAGGATAGCCAAAAGAAGAAAGAAGAGGAGGCCATCTTTTTCTCAGAGACACGAATTAACGATAGTTAACATCATAGGTAAGTTTAGGTGTGAAGGAACAAAATATTTACACTCTGAGTTAACAGGAAAGATTACCTGTTGACAGTGATGGAGAGTATACCATATATGAGAGTAAATGTTGAGAATTACTGGCTTAGGAAATGTGAAAGGGAAATGACTAGGGATAAATAAAAGGATGACTGAACAATGTTGAAGGTCCAGTTAAGATTTTAAAATGTGAATTTGTAGTGGCTAACATATTTAATAACATAACATTTTTAAATCAGAGAACAGGAAGAAGTATATGGCTGGATTCATCCAGTGTCAGGGATTGAATGGCAAGGTGAAATAGATAGGGTTTTAGAGAACTGAGCTAATACTAGAATTGCTGAAATCACTGATCATTTTATTCAGAATAGGTAGGGATGAAATGAATCTTGGAGAGGGCTGATAGATTGGCAAAGAAGGAGTTGAAGAAATAGAGGTTTCAGTGAGGCTAAAAATGTTTACTAATAAGGAACTAAAATACATGATAGAATAGAAGACTGTGATCAGAAAGTGATTTGCAAATTGAAGCTTTCAACCACTAAGCAGTTCTCCATGATAATGGGGCCCTGGATATGATTGTGTGGTGGATTGGTAGAGAGCAGTGGAGAATTGTGGCCTTTATTAAAGTCAAGGAGGCCAAGTTATTAACCACTTCCTATAGATTCACAGTTGTTTAGGATGATGGCAGGAATTGGAGGGGAGAGAAAACCTGAGAGTAAGCTCCAGTGTACTTCAGGGTCATTAAAATACTCGTGATGAAAATGGGGCAAGTAGAATATTACCAGATGGTAGAGGCTGAAAAGAGAGAAATTGTTTTTGAGTGAAGCCAGAGGACAAATATTTGGAAAAGATATTTTTAAGCTAAGAAAATGCCAACTCAAACTCCGAGTTCTGAGTGTTGGGATAGAAGGTGAGAAAAAGAGTTGAGGAGTTGAGGAGTTCTGCTTGAGAGCGCTTCATAGGAAGTCTCCAGAGAAGGATTCCAGCTAATGTGAAAGGGGAAGGTAGAGTTTGGGGAGTGTCTGGCGAGTGTCTGGCATTTGTTTACAATAGTTAAGAGATCCAAAGGGCACAGTAAAAAGGGCTCAAAACTAGATCTGAAGGGGGCTGGCCCTGTGGCCTAGTGGTTAAGTTCAGCGTGCTACGTTTTGGTCCAGGTTTGGTTCCCAGGCGTGAACCTACACCACTTGTCAGCAGCCACACAGTGGTGGTGACTCACATACAAAATAGAGGAAGACTGGCACAGATGTTAGCTCAGGGTGAATCTTTCTCAGCAAAAAAAAAAAAAAACTAGATCTCAAGGGAAAATTCTGGTCCAGGGATGGTACTGTGGGATAGGAAAGTTATTTAGCTGCCCATCTCATAATTATTCTTTTCTCAGTTACTTTGCTCTGTCTGTGTGAGCTTGGGAGATTGTGATCCATTTTCTCATTTATGACCTTTTCTCATCCTCTCTGCTTAAGAGAGTGAATTCTTCCTTGACTAGTATTATTTCTTCCTTTGTTCTCCTGGATTAGGCACTGTTAACAGACCTCCATCACGCTGTTTTCCCTTATCATTTAAATAGGACCACCCTGTCATACCCTGCTTTCTCTCTTATCTAAGAACATTTTGCCTTGACCTTGTCAGTTTGTAAGATTTTTACAATTTGATATTTGTATTAGGTACAATTAGGTATTACAGAGACCTAAGCAGTTACTCTAGTGCCATCATATCTAGTAAATCTGAGACCAATTTGAAAACCTTTCAGCATTCACTTTAGGGTGCAACGTATTACCATTCCCCACAGTCTGCAAAGGGCATTATAAGTTTTTAGAGCACAAACATCTCCAAATTGGGGGCCAAGGTCACTTTGCCAGTTTTTAGGTTCCTAGACCCAATTCCAGTGTGTGGGAGATGAGGGTTTCCCACACACCAACAACAAGCAATGCTCTGGACATCAGCTGGGTGTCCTACAATTCAATTCAATTCTGACACTATCTACCCGAAGATAGCATTAGATTCCACAGGTTAAGAGTTCAGCGCTACAAGACTGCCCCTTCCCACTTCAGAACCAGCCACAAGCTTAGGCTGTTACCTATGCTTCTGACCAACTGGCTACAAATTGGAGGTTCCAGCGACCCCTTCCAGTTCAGGACGCCAATTGCAAGTCCAGGTTGTCACCTGTACTTCTGACCAACTGGCTGTAAATCAGAGGTTCCCACAGCTCCCTCTTTTGGTTCAATTAATTTGCTTGAGTGGCTCACAGGACTCGGAGAAATATTTTTCTTAAACTGGATTACTGATTTTTTATAAAAGAATATAACTCAGGAACAGCCAGATGGAAGAAATGCTTAAGGCAAGGTATGCAGAAAGGATGAGGAGCTTCCATGCCCTCTCTAGGTGCACCACTCTCCCCAAATCTCCACATGTTCACCAACCCAGAAACTCTCCAAACCCTCTCCTTTTGGGTTTTTATGGAGGCTTCATTACAGAGACATGATTGATTAACTCATTGGACATTGGTGATTGATTCAACCTCCAGCCCCTCTCCCCTCCACTCAGGTTGGGGGGTGGGACTGAGAGTTCCAACCCTCTAATCACATGGTTGGTTCTCCTAGCAACCAGCCCCCATCCTTACGTGCGGTCCAAAAGTCACCTCATGAACACAAGGGACACCTTCACTGCTCTCATCACTTAGGAAATTCCAAGAGTTTTAGGAGCTCTGTGCCAGAAATGAGGATGAAGACCAAATATATACTTCTTCTTATGCATCGCAGTATCACACCAGTCTTGCTCCTACATTCATAGGGTAATTGGTGATTATGGTGATGGAGTTAGGGGAGTGTGAGTGTGGTAGGAAATGGGAAATCAGGGCAGCTTTTGAGAATGGGGCTGAAGTGGAAGATCCTTTTGAAATACTGCATTTGGAAAAGAGTTTTGGATATCTGCAAGATTCTTTATCCAAACTACTTTCTTTATTCCCTAAGCTATCAGGGAACCTTAAGTGGTCACAGAAGTTGTGTGAGTTTGGGGTGAGGAGAGGGATATGGTTGGCAGGTATGCTAGTGATGATAATATACCTCATGCTCTTTGCTGTTACTTCCACTTTGATATCTGACTATATTCTTGACCCCTGATTCTAGCCATCCTGTGTAAATATCTTGCCTGGTCTAGCTTGATCTCTGATACCTTCCATCTTAGTATGGACCTACAAACGAATAGAGTGTAGAAAATGATAGTTCTCTGGGGGAAATGGGGTTCTAGAACAGTGGATGATCGTGAAGATTAGGAAGATGGAAGCCTAGACTGGATTTGGTGCCTCCGTACATTAAGTCTGTTGTGGGATTTTTATCAATATATTAAAACTGCTTCTATACTTGTCTGTCTCCCTCACTAAACTATAAACTCTTTGAGGGCAAGGTATGTGTCTTGTGTGTATGTGTATGTCAAGGTATGTGTACCAGCACATGGTAGGTACTACTTACTAAGTGTTTAATGCTGCGTCAGTGCATGAATCTAGTAACTTTCTTTTGGATGGTTATGAAACCTCTCAAAAGTTAACAGTGTAACTTAAATGTATGTGTAATGGTGATAATATCATACTCCCTCATTAGCTTGTATGTTTTTTAAGGAAAGGAAAGAAGTTTCTCAAAAAACATGGTATATGTTTTCTCACATCTTTCATTTCATGATGTAATGTCTGTTGGTTTATGACAGCTTTTCAATCTCACGTGTATTTTAAGAGCCATTATTTAGTTTAGTTACCATTTTATCAGCAGTAATTAAATCCAACACATATACTTACTCCTCTTTTTTTTGGTAGATTATAGTGGCCTGAAGTCTGTTTCTCTTTTCAGTTTAGTGTTGATGGGTTTTGTTGTTGTTATCTTTGTAGCCCGAGTATTTTGAGAAGAGCCGTTTGAAAAGTTTACTTAATTCTGCCCTCTCTTTTCAGAATGATTCATTGCGGTTGTACTGCTAAACATATTTTGTATAGAATTATCAGCATTTTACTGATTGGTTCTTTAGCCATACTCTTGAGGTCTTTAAACAAAAATAATCATATATTGTCTCTCCAAGGCTGTTGTGACTTATTCTAAAACAATTACTGTTTCATCTCACAGTCTTGTATATTACTTAACGTGTTTCGGTTTTTCTTCCATTTATTTCTCAGAATGGAACTTCATTCTTCAGCCTCCCAAACACACACTTTTTTAAATACTGAATTTCCTCAGAATATCTTATAATCAACAACTCCTGTGTCACAGCCTATAGCCTACTTATTCTCCCTAATAATTAAAAACATCTACCAAAAGCTTACATAAAATTATTGATTCTTTATCACTTCAACATTGTCATCTTTTCTGAAGTTTTTTTTAATCTTTGGGAGATTAGCATCAAATTTATTCTTGATTAATAATATATTATTTTGCTTCCCCATTCTCAGCCCTTTCATGAGTCTTACTTGATAACTTTGAATTTCTATTCTCTAGGATTGTACTTGAAAGGAAATTGTAATTTACTCCCACAAAACTTGAACAACTTTCCAGCTGTGCTTAAGCCAACATGATTTTACTTGGATTTTTTTAAATAAAGCAAAAGTAAATCACTACAGTCTTGATCAGTTCTTTGCTTCTTTTGTGCCCTGTGTTTCTACATTTCTTTTCTTTTTTTCTTTACTATTACTTAAGATCCCCCTCCCCTCTCCATTTTTCCCTCCTTTTCTCTGTTTCGTAGCTCTTTCCCTTTGGGAAAGCCATGCGATTTGAGTGGGATATCTCTACCCTCTAGGTTACAGGGTCCATTCACTGAGACTGGTTTAGACCTAAACCAGTCAGTACTGTGATGTGGCATTCATCTGACTAAACTAATTAATTCAGATTGGTTCAATTGGTGTGAACCATGGTACTTTTGGTCTTTTTATTGAATCATACCCCTGTAAATGTAGCTTCCTTTTTTTAAACGTGTTTTTGAGCATTTACCCATGATTTTAAATATTCTTTTAAAATAATGTTTTTAATGATTATGTAATGTTCTTTTGGATGGTTAGACCACAATGGTAAGTTATCTATTGTTCGGCATTTCTTAATCACATCTTATTTTAAGATGATACTGTGAGCCATTCAACTGTTTCCTTTGGCCAAGGTTACAGTAATGTCAATTTTAAGTTACTCCTTATCTTTTTTCCTTTTCTTTGTACCTTTTTGTTATTTGTTTTTGTTTTCCTGGAAAAATGGAGTAAATTTTACATCACGTTGACTTGTTTGCATAAAGTAGTATTTCATTAAATGGGTTCCTTGGATCACTGGTTTTTTTAGATGCTCCATTAAGAAATGATTTGTTTATTTGAGAAACAGTGTATAATCCTGTTGCCTCACGGTAAACATTAACAAATTAAGGACTTCAAAGAATCCTACAGATGCCAGATCTCTTTAGCTTAGTTTACTTCATATTTTCCCTCAAGGTATTTGACAGTAGGATGGAGATGGGTCTTTTACTGAAAATATTCTTTCACTGTGTTTTACTGTATCCCCATTCTCTTAGTATGAAGTGAGGAAATCCACATGTACTATAGGGATCATATTTTCCTTAATTACTTTGAACTTTTAGATGAACAATTCTAGTGAAATACTCTGCTTTTACCGTAATCATTAACACACTTCCTCCTGGTGTTTACTTTCTCAGCAAATATCTTTCTTTTGTTTTTTAACCATACAAGTCTTATTTTTTTAGCAACTGCTTGATGACCTAGTTAGTGGTAATTTTAAAGAAAATAGTCAAACTAACAGATCTCCCTGCTTATTCTAGCAGTGATTTCCAAACACATAACTTCTCCCACTCCCACAGTTTACATTATCCCTGGAATTGAATTGACTGCAAGACTATCAAAATCATTTATTGCAGTTTTGTGAAATGACTCTCACAACTTAATCTTTTAGTGAGACCTGTTTCTGATGGTGAGTCATTGTGTAAATGGGTCTTTGTTCTGCCCTCTTTCTTTTCATGACTGCATACATCCTTTTGTTTCCTGCATCTTATGTTCCTTTTATTTGCTTAAATCCTTACTGGGGGAAAAAGATTCTCAACAGTCTGAAAGAAATACCTTTTTATTCATGCCCCCCCCTTCATATACTTCCATTTTCTTTTAGAAACATTAATTTCTCATTTATAACCCCTGGTATAATCCTCTTATACTCAGCATTTCCCCCTTGCGTGTTTTAAATCTATTTTAAACCTGCTTCACTTGCTCTGTACTCAGTTCCCTTTCTCGCCTTCAGTCACTGCCTAAATTTATCTGTCTCAAAATACTATACATCCCTTTATCACTCAGTTATCTTACTTTAGTTCTTAGTCCTGCAAAATATGTTAAATAAAAATATTTTTCACATAATAACTTGGTTGAATCTGATCAAGGTATTGTCATCACCATGTATCTTCTAAATAACAGTTGTGATAGGAAGAGCACTGGACTAGGAATCAGAAAAACTGGTTTCTTGTTCCTTTTCCAATATAATCTTATATGACCTTATTTGTAATATGAAGAAAACATGACCTCTCGTGCCTATGTCATATGACTGTTTTAAAAATGAAGAGATAATATATTTGAAAATGCTTTGAAATTTTTTAAAAATGCTCTGAATATAAACTTAAGATACAGAGTTGTTATGGTAATCAGATGTCATTAAAAAGATTGAATGGCTTTCATTCACGTGAGTCTGAGTAGGAATTAGCTAAAGTGGTGGTGGGGGTATGGCTATTTCAAAGAGGAAACGTGCAGGAAGGGGGTATGGAATAAGATGATTAATTTGGGTTACTATAAGTAGTTTGTGTGGCTCGAGTATAGGGTGTCAGTGGAGCAGTATCAGAAGACGGAGTTGGGAAATATGGATATGCTTGAATGTTTAATTAAAAGTTATGGAAGATCATTTAGAGATTTAAAGTAGGGGAGTGACATAAAATTTGCATTTCTAGAAGTTTATTTTAGTATCATGGTAGATGACAGATGTGTGGTCTGGAGTTAGAGAGACTCTTGAGGAGGCTGTTGCATTTAATAAAGGTCAGAACTGAGAACTTAAAGTAACGTGAGTGTGGAAAGGAAAGGATAGATGCAAAAGATGCTAGTCAAATGGAATCTGTGGAACCTGTATTCTGATTAAATGTGAGTGATAGAAAGACATTCACTGCAAGAGAAACATTTATAATCGTTCTAGGGCTTCTGGCTTGGATGGGTTCCCTACCATTCACTGAGATAGAGACTAGATGAATTGAAAGAGGGTAAATTTGATTTGGGGAATGTTAAATTTGAGGTATTTATGTTATATCCAAGTGCAAATGCGTTGTTTTCAGGTGGATAAAAGGAGAGGATTGGGGACTTGTCTGTATGGTAGTAAATGAAGCCTTGGATTTGGAACCCAGGGCCCAGGGTTACACCGATTCTAAACGTCTGCCCCTTGAGACATACGTAGTTCCCCAGAGACAAGATTACACATGGACCTTTGAGTCACATTCTTGATCCCTGCAGTCAGGGACCCCCAAATCTGAGTCTTCTCTTCACAATCTGTCATAAGGATCCCTTAGACATGTAATATAAAGACACCAGTTCTTTATTGTTCCCATAACTCTAAGGAAAACTTCACTTTTTGTTACTCTAAAACAGTACTATCAATCCAATCCAAATACATTTTAATCTAATAAAATCATAGTAATAGCAGTTATTATTTTCGTTTTTCCAACTTGGAGTTTGCTGTGAATTGGTTATCAAATGGTTTTCATTAGTTTATCCTCATGAGGCCTATATACTGACATACCATTATAAATTCAGCTTATTATAATAGCATACCTGAAAACCCCCTCTTGGTATTTAACTGTAAAGCCGATTATTTTAATGTATTTACTTGGCAGCTTTGTTGGAACTTGAGCCTTTCTCAAGCCATATCTTAAATTATGAGTTCCTTCCCGTTCTACCTACTCTCTCCCTTCTGCTGGGTTATTGGCCTAGAGAGTTCTGTGAGTTGTGCTTTAACTTTCCTCCCTAGATGGCATTGTACTCTTCTTTCAAGTTTCTCTGACCTTATTGCCCCATTTTCTTTTTCTTTCTATCACTGGCAATTTTGTAACTAAGCTGCCTGCCTCCTTGCCCTCAGGAGGTCAGGTGGAGTGTGGACATAGGACTACAGGGACAGAATGAGTGCTTGCAGCACTGCGAGGCCCACTGTGATGGATATGACTCCTGCAGTAGCTCCCACAGATGTTATTTTAGAGTAGCAATTGCCCTTCGTATATGGGTCCTCCAAGATTCAAGGACTGCCAGCCGCCTATAATTTGTAGGTATTCTCAAACATTTTTATGACTGCACCTAAATGTGAATGGGGAGAAAGACGAATTGATTCCTGCAAACGTTTAAAAGGAGTGTAGTTAAAATGTCAATAGTAGTCTGGCTAAAGATAATGAAAAGTCTGCCTTTTTTTTTAGGACTCCTGCTAACAGTGTGTGATTTTTTTATAAGTAGCCATTCATTTAGACCTCCAAACACCAACGGCTGACTACTTCCTAATGCTTTTTGAAAATCATTTCAGGGATGACCACAGATATCTTTTAGTTCACAGATAAATATACATTTTGAGATGCAGTAGAATGCCAGTGCAGAAAATACACGTGAAATGAGGCTGAAACTCTGTAATAATTTATTGGACAGTGACATTTTAGTGATAAGCAGTATTTGGCTCTTTATGTTTTTATGCCAAAGAAGGTAATTCCAGCTGCTTAATTTAAATTCTAAACCTATATAGAAATTCACATGCTAGCAGGTAAATAGAATTCCTGTTAGATTTTTCTAAAAATCAGATTTATATGAAAAACCAGATTATATTTTTCCCTTTTATTTTTCTGACAGTAGCATTAAAAAAATAACTATTCCCAAATTCTTGATTTATCTTAGTATAACTGTTGTCCCAATTCCTTGAATTGTAATCTGTGGAAAGTCTCATCAGAGTGCAAGGCTTTTGTATTGTTTTGTTTTCTTTTTCCCCCTTGCCCCTGACAGTTCAGCTCTGATCTAAAGCCCTTTCAGCTGTAGTTAAAATGAGACCTGCACGGGGTGATTTGTGGTTAACTGCTCGCCTCCACACACACACAGATGCCTCAGCTTCGCATCTAATCATGATTCATGCCTTTAGACCACACTCTTGCTGTCATCGCAGCTCCACCAGATGGTGGGACAAGACCCCTGGGGCCGTCTGCCCCACTGTTCTAAGGTTGTACATCTTCTGGTAGCGATGATCAGAAAAGGAAGGATTTTAATATGGCAAATGGAGTTTAGCTCTTTTTGGCTTCTTGCTAAACAACAACAACAACAACAAAAAATTAATTAATGGAAATTTGGTGTCAGATTTTTAGGTGGTACCTTAAAAACTTATTTTTTAGTCCAAGAAACAAAATAAAAGTAAAAAGACGCATTGTATTTTATAAATGGGCTTGCTGAAAGGACAGCTGCTGTGTTTATGGGCTCTCATGTGTGCTTTATGTTTGTAATGGTTCAAACTGTAAGAAACACAGTAAGGGACAGCACACAAAGGTCAGGTTTCATCTGTTTAGGCTCAGATAAGTTTTGTAAAAAATAACACTGGTGGATGCCAGCTGACACACATGGTGATTTATTAGTGTCATAGAATCTAAGGTGCTGTTTATACTGTGATTAGTATGATTGATGACTTTAGACAAGTTTACTTCATCTTTCTGGGCTTCTGTTTCTTCACCTAATAAATAAGGTTGTTTTAGAGTATCTCAAAAATATCCTTTTTATTGTAGTACATAAAATGTAAGAAACTAAAATAGTATTAGCTATCTGAAAATGTACTAGGCTATGGTAGGAAAAGGAAATGCACAGATGGAGTTTCAACATTGAATAATCTTGGTTAGTTGATCTATAGTATTAATGTCGTAGATAAACAAACGTATACACACACATATATGTAACTAATTGCAAATGACTTTGTGTGTGTGTGTGTGTGTGTGAGGGAGATTAGCCCTGAGCTAATATCTGTTGCCAATCCTCCTCTTTTTGCTGAGGAAGATTGGCCCTGGGCTAATAATATCCATGCCCATCTTCCTCTACTTTATACATGGGACTCCTGCCACAGCATGGCTTGATAAGTGGTGCTTAGGTCCATGCCCAGGATCCAGACCTGCGAACCACAGGCCGCCAGAAGCAGAGTGTGCGAACTTAACCACTATACCACCTGGCCGGCCCCAAATGACTTTTTTTTAAGATAACAAATCCATAGAAGTACAGTTTTCCATATAATTTTCTATTGCTTCAGCCATTCCACAATTCTGGCTTCTGATGATGATGTTAAGAGAGTGTTACAGTTCTTTAATTCAGAATCCTGAGTAGTCAGGGGGTACACAGTGGTTTTTAAGTTTATTGACTAGAACCTATGATTAGAAATACATTTTACATAGAGTAGGCGTACACGTACAGTTTACATAAGTATGTGCACACACATAATTTAAACGAAAGTTTCACTAACAGTGTTGTACCTTACTATGGACAAAATTTTTTCTATTTGGTCGTTGTTGCAGATGTTGTTAATTCTGTTTCTCTTTTTAAGAAATTGCTGGTCCTTGTTCACCAAGTCAATTATAGAGTTCCTAATGGATTGGGACCCACAGTTTAAAAAACACTGCCCTGAACAGTCAGCACTTACTAGAAGAAATACATTATTTGTTTTTTGTAGACTTTCTCAAATTATGCTATTAAAAATGATTTTCCTGGGCCAGCCCCGTGGCTTAGCGGTTAAGTGCACACGCTCTGCTGCTGGCGGCCAGGGTTCGGACCCTGGGCGCGCACCAACGCACCGCTTGTCCGGTCATGCTGAGCCCGCGTCCCACATACAGCAACTAGAAGGATGTGCAGCTATGACATACAACTATCTACTGGGGCTTTGGGGGAAAAATAAATAAATAAATAAATAAAATTATTAAAAAAAAATGATTTTCCTACTCTCTATTGATTACATCAGCTACCATTTACTTAACAAGAAATTTTTAGAGTTCTCTCTTATTTGTATATCCAAAGGATGGAAAGGATATAGAGCAGCTAATCATAGAAGCAAATTTAAATTGAGTATTTTAATGAGCCTTATAACACTCTGTCTTTAAACACATGCCATTCCTCTTCATTGTTCAGAATCAAATAGTAATTTTAAGTTTTATTTCCTTGAGCTTTTCTTTATTTCCATCATCATTCCAAGTGTTCTTATTTTCGTTTATTTTAATTGGTCATGCTTTCAGTGACAGATGCATGAAGTGGCTTGGTTTCGTAGAAAGGCTCTTTATTTGTATTTTAACAAAGACAGACAGGAAAGAAGCCTCTTGAATTTCTATATCACCAAATAAAGTTCTGAATACCATGGCCTTATTGCTGTTTACTATTTTCCTTCTTTATTAGTAGTAGTTTGAATGAGTTGTGTGAAAAACGTAGTAGTCATATGGAACTATATAGTCTCCTTTATCACTCCATATAAAATTATATGAGGCGAGTTTTTTGCTCATTTAATTGCCGTTTATTTTTTTAAAAATTTCTAAAGCATGGTAGGAAACCATAGAATTTATATATATAAAATAATATGCTGTTAAGAATACAGAAGGGAAATAGAAAAATAGCATTCCTACTCTGAATAGACACGGTTGGAACTAACATTGAAAAGAAAGTTTGGTATGCAGATGGTATATTCAGGAAGGATTCCTTTATAATCTGACTGTCAATAGACAAAAGATTGTATTATAAAGTGTTTTGTGCAAATAAAAACTCTAGATAAAAGTAGCTTGTGGAACTGAAGGTAATTTTATATAGATGCATACATACATTGGAATGTATACTGAACTAATTTCTATTATGAATAGTGAAAATTCTTAAAGAATTTATTGCCAGTAAAGTGTCAGTGTTAGTATTGAAGATTTTCATTGCAGCTCTTTGTATGTATCTCTTTCAGATATGGAAACAAGTGAAAAAATCCAGGGAAGTGGAATACTTCAACTGTTTGCAAGTCTGTTGATCCCACAGTCTTCCTGCACAGCCAAAGTAGCTAACATCATAGCAGAAGTAGCCAAAAATGGTGAGGTTTTCCTCAAGAACTTTTCTGCTGGGAACATCTTCAGTTTTACACCTTACTTGTCAGTATGTTTTATTAATTTATGTTTTAATTTTGTAGACTAGATATTTTTTATTTCTTTGTATTGCTCTTTTCTTTGACTTTTTTCCATGTGTTTAAAATGACTGTAGTTATAGTCATTCTATTCATGCATCTCCCATTTGCTATTCCATTCCCTCAGAGCAGAATTAAAGGAAAGCACTGTTAGTCCCAACTGCACCTGTCTCATTTATTACTTTGGTTATAGAATTCTTGAGCTTTCCACTGAGTCATTCATCTTCGTTGTCACAGGGGAGCTCACCTTTTTCAATGTATATGTTTATTTCTGTTATACCTGGATCAAGTCACTATTTTTTTTCAGTCTGGCCTATCCTGCTGGTATTGACACTTGACTGCAGCAGTGCAGTTGGAATATATGTTCTGTTTTCTGAATTCACCTTTGTGGAAAACGTTTATTTCTTAAGTTTCCGTCTAAGAATCTCAGCCAGTAAAGCTGAGATTATATAATGGCTAATCCATCCCATTATTTATGGTTTATATCCAGTGAGAGATTCTTTGGAAGAATTTTATTGTAGCAGGAATGTTTGCACATGATTTTAATTCAGTCAGTTTGAGAAAAACACTGACCTCTCAAGGCAAGTTTTAAGCATAAGGGAAGGCCATACTAAATGTAATACCTTTAGTGTGCCTCAGTTTGTCCAAGTTTGATATTATTTTTGGGCCTTTTATTTTAGTAAGTTGCATATATTATACTTTAAATAGAGGAAACTTAAAAATTTTGGCTTCAATCTTAGACAAGTAATTTTATACGTTGTATAATCCCTATGGCAGGTGGCATTGTAAAGTACCAGTATTTGTTTTTGGCCCAGTAAAGTAACTTGTTCATATGTGTGTTACAAAAGAAAATTGCCATGAAATTTTTTCATTTTATTTAGAGGTTCTCAAATGTCTTTCAAGTTCCAATGAAGTTCTATACTGGTAAATCATTTTCTGGTTGTTAACTGGAAACTGGCCACCTCTTATCTGTATGTCACGTCTGAGCTGGTGTAATTATATAATCTCTCTGCTGTGCTTTGGATTCGAGCTAATCATAAATGTTCAAAGGTTCTCTGGTGGTCTGGGAGTATTTAGCGTTCTTCAAGCAGATTCGAACTGTTCTGAATAGATAGTGGTTACGTTGGAACAACGGAGAACTCCTGAAGCAGATCTAGTTTGAAAATGGAACCCCTCCAGACATTGTTTGTTAACCTAGACCAACCACTATCTGGATCATCTTAGATGCAAAGCAGCTTGATTTTTAAGATCAAGTAGTTTGTTTTTGACCTCATTAGAATCACTGTATAGATTTCCAGAAATCAGTTTTTTATCTTTAACCCTTTTTTCTTAAGAATTAGCACACACACTGTAGCAGATAGAAATTTTGGATAGATTTTTGTGAAATGGATTGCCATTCCTGTATGATCTTACTTAATAATACCAGTCTTCATAATACTTGTCACAGTTTCCTGAGACCTCTGCTGCTAGTAATACTCTAGTAGATGACAGCTATGTTCTAAAGACACAATAGAATTTTTAGCATTTATACTTCTAATCAGAGGCTTGTTAAGGGCATATCACTAACCTCTACTGTTTAAAATGGGATAATTTACATGGTTGTTTATTACTTAATCACCACATTGTTTTTTTAAGTGACTGGCTGAGAAAGTGGGTTAAAGTCTTCTTTTTAAAACAAATACCTATCTTCAGAAATGCAACATGATCCAACAGAGTATATTAATTGGGCTTATATTTCTTCTTGTTAGAAACTTGACAATGAAGAAGATTGTATGAACCAGAGAAAAAAAGATATCGGTATTTGATTTGTTCGTCTTCACTCTGCTGTGCACCTTTTTATAACTATAGAGGAAAAAAATATTACCATATACTTCTTAGATTCAGATTAATCATAAAATATAATTATGTTTAAATTTGCACATAGAAAAAAAAATCTAAAAATTAACAAACCTGACTATGTGCTGATGTTCAAAATCCAGAGGATTATTAAGAAGTTCCATGGACGAGTTTAAGGTAGGAGCATAGCTATGACCATAAATTATAGTAAAAGATTTTGATACCTTTTAAAGAAAGTATTCCTCTATGTAATAGATTTAAGACTGATTTGAGGCAAAATAAGCAAGACGGAAAGTATCTATGAATATTTCCTCCTTTACAGAATTGTACTCTCAAGGTATCTAATATTAATAATAAATTTCTAAAACTAGGTGGTGGTATGTGTGTACATTTTGCCAGGTGTTAGGTACATTATTTCAAATTCTCATAACAACCCCATAGGAGATGGGTTGTTTTATGCACGTGAGAAAACAGAGAGGTTAAATATCTTGCCTGTCTTCACACAGGTAATTGGTGGTAAAGCTGGGGATTTATGTTTCACCTTGTTTCCTCTTGTTTCACTTTTCTTCAGTAGCTGAGATTTTATGATAGTGGTCTGAGTGCAGGGATAGCAGCATATGACCTGAGAGGTTAGGCTGGTGACTGAAGCTAAAAATGTGTAAAGGCAAACAAAAGTTGAGCCACTTTACATCTGTTCCTCTGTTCCTCCAAAACAGTGGTTTCCTGCCTTGGACCAGCAGCATCAGAATCACTGGGAACTGGTTAGATGCAAATTCATGGACCCTCTCATACACCTACTGTGTCAGGGACTCTGGAGTGGGGCCCAGCCATCTGTTTTAAGTCCTCCAGGTGATTCTGATGCCTGTAAAGCTTGAGAACCAAATCTCAGTCTAAAGTAAGATGGAATCAGTAGTTTGGATCAACATTATGCGCTTTTTTTCCCCCATCTATACTTTATCAGGTTGCTAAAGTGTTTATCAAACTTTGCCACTTGATTGCTCTTAACAAGAGTGAAAGTGTACACCCGGGATGAACTGGGGAGGGTATCACCAGAAACATGGAAGTCTCCTGTTTTGTCTTATAAATTTATTTATTTTAATTTTGCCCTCTACTCCATAACAAGTGTATGTTTATTTTAGTATAAAATGTATGTGTGCCTAGAAGAATCATTGAATAAAATTGGTATTCAAAAAATGCACCATGTGGAGGGGCCGGCCCAGTGGCGCAAGCGGTTAAGTGTGTGCGCTCTGCTGCGGTGGCCTGGGGTTCGCCGGTTCGGATCCCGGGCATGCACTGATGCACTGCTTGTCAAGCCATGCTGTGGCGGCATCCCATATAAAGTGGAGGAAGACGGGCACGGATGTTAGCCCAGGGCCAGTCTTCCTCAGCAAAAAGAGGAGGATTGGCAGATGTTAGCTCAGGGCTGATCTTCCTCACAAAAAAAAAAGAAAAAAGCACCATGTTGTCAAGTAGCTTCAAGTATGCCTTAACATTCAGTGTTGGAAGCTTACCCTCAGTCATTTTGTAAGAATCAGTTACAGTTTTTTTTTTTTAAAAAAAGGCAATACATACAAAAGCAGAGGGGTTTCCTGTTACCCTTTCGGAAAGGATTCAGAAACAATTTCACATGAAAGTGCTTTTGTAGGCCAAAAACAATTGAATATTGGCAATTTCATATAGTTCACCTAATATGCATAGATGAGGGACTACATTAAGATTAGTATAATTTTTCTGCATTTGTTCCATTTTCCTGTTTCCCCAGGTCTGTTTCTCCATTGTGATTAGAAAGTAACCCATTAAAGCAAAACAAAACAAAAAAAAGAGTATGAATGAAAAATGTCAGTTCAACAACTCACATATAAAAGTCACTCATTCTTTTATATTCATCTTCATAGTTTTCCTTGTTCTTCCGAAGAAAAATATAAAAAGTCAAGAGTTAATTATAAAGAGGTATTAGAGAAATTCAAAACTCTGAATATGCCTTACTATTTAGTTTAACAAACTTTAAGGTAGACTCTAGCACTCACTGTTTTTATTTGGCTTATAGAGTTAAAAAAGAGTTTTAGTGAAATAGATTTAGTTCCTTCAGGTAGTTGAAAATGAGAAAAGTACATGTGAATCAGCTTTTTAATATTTGATACATAGATATGTAAAAAATGGATTTTATGAATCTCCGTAAAAGAAAATAATTTTATTTTGTGGTTTTCATCACAGCTTGTACTTTATGATGCTGCTGAATAAATATTTAATTCAAGTAGATTTGGGAAAGTAAAAGTAAAAAGAAAGTTAACACTGGATTTAGAAATAAGGATTTAGAAAGAAATAGAAATGTTCAATCAATCAACAAGCACTTATTAAATGTTTTGCTACAATCAAAGGAAAAAAATATTACTTTTAGATAGAAATCAACTTTATGTTACTAAATTTGGGTTGATATTGAGATAGAGCATATAAGATAGAAGACAGAGGCTTCCTTAAGCCTCTGTATTGAATTTCTACATTGAAGTCCACATATTATGCAAAAAACAAAATGAATTCTATCTTGTATAGACATGCATATACACATACAAATCATACAAGTACTTAGTGGTTTCTGCCTTCTATTGCCTAGTGGCTTCCACTAACTTTGATTTCTGCTCACTGTCATTCCATATGTATCTTTGAGTCAGCTTCCCCTGACAGTCCTTCCCTTCACCTCCCCAAGAACTTTTCATTCTCTGTTTGGAGTTCAAATTGCCAAGAGACAGGATCTGATTTTTTTTTAGTTCATCGCTATTGCCCTGTTTAGCAGATCTTTCAAACTAGACCATCTAATAGGCTGTTGGTCAGATTGCATATAGGCTGGACTTGAGTCAGAGTCCAGCCAGCTGTGATCAGGTAACAGGCTCATGTGCTGTGAACCAGGGATGTATGTAGTGGGAACCCCTTTGAAGAAGGATGACCATCTCAGCCATTCTATAGCCTCTCCAATATAATATACATATATAATATTTTAAACATATTCCTGATAAATTCCTGGTATATTTTTACATATATTCATCTCAGGCGTGTAACTTCATGTCTTTAAAACTACCTAAGGAGAGCTCCACTCCTCAGTTAAAAAGCAAATTGACTGAAAAGCAAAGGTTTAGAAGGTATTTACTTTCTCCAGGAACTGGCATTGTTGCCTTTATATTGATGGAAAGCTGAGGAATATACTAGTTTTGTTTTATCTTTATAGGCTTTTTTAAAAAAAAACTGAGATATAATTGACATATACATTATGTATGTTTAAGGTGTTCTTCGGTGTGCTTTTGAATAAAAAACAGTTCAGAACAGTTTTATTCGATTCCACAATTTTTCTATAAGTATTTACCCTTTATCATTTCAAGAATACCTGAAGCTATTGATGTAGCATCTAAATTTTGAAAGATAGGTTGGTATCATATAGACAATTAGAACATAAAAGGAAAGAAAAATAGTAATTCATCAATGTCATCATTGTCTGAAGAATAGCAACAATAAAATAAACAATAAAATAAAACAAGTTGCATTTATGAAATCAGTGCAAATCAGACCATTCCTAAATTTCTTATTTTAGTAGTCATTAAAATGATCCCACTGTTGGAAACTAAGCATAGGGAGAGATGTAAAGCGTAGTGAATATCTATCTTTAATTTGATTAATTTGAGTTGGTGACATGTTAATTTAAGATTTGAAATCTATAAAGATTCTAAAGTAACCGTTAATTTAAGAGGTAGACAAGTAGATTGATATGTCATCTCCTGTAGGTGGTCATTGAATTCATGGAAGCATGTAGCATAATTTGTTTTTCTAATAGGTGATGGGATACCTCATACTACTGTGTTAAAAAAAAGAACGTTAATGATAAACTTAAAGGTTAGCTTTAGAAGTAGGAAGTACTCTTAATTTTGAAAGTTTAAATTATAGAGGGTTTTCAATAATATAGTGGTAAGTAAGTAAGAGATATAGGAATGCAATCCTTTATTTAGGTAGAGGAATACCTTTGTGACTTAATAGCTATGTTAGGGAGAAAAGAAGTTGTTTCAGAGGTAACAGCTCACATAACAGCCCTATATGATGTGCTCTAAGAATTTGAAAATGCAGGGAAAGAGGGAGAACTGCTTATGAGGGTACTTGTGGAACAAACTAAGGAGTGGACCCTCTTGAAAGTGAGAGTGAAAAGATAGTGATTTTTTAGTAGGATAGGTTATAGGTTGAGGAATTAGATCTTTGTTGACTGACTTTATTGACCAGAACATCCTTACAGCAAGTCATGATGTCCAAAATGATGATTCTAATATTGATTATTGGACAACTTTCGTCAATTAGGTATCTTCATTATCCTTAAATTTTGTAGTAGTTTCTCATGAGACACTGTAAAAAAGTTTATCTAATCATGACTGTGATGGTATCATTGGGAATCAATAAATTGAGAATGGCATACTATATAAAGCTAGGGGAAAAAATGACTTTGAAATATAAGAAAGCTTAACATTTGGTGTTTTACACCTATGAATGCATGGGTACAACAGCAATTGTGAGTGATCCATAAAATGGATTTTAATGAAGAGTAGAAATGAAGATAAGGAATAGTTTCATTAGGTCTTCCAATTGAAAAGAACCTGTTATTTTTAATAATTCACTTCAACCTTTTTAAACATTTTATATTTTGGCTTTTGGAGAACATATAGTGAAAAATTCTGCAGTTGGTTGGCTTAGTTTATAACTGTAGTACTTTAATTATCAGGCTCGTGGAAAGAATATTGCCAGGGTTTCCATCATCACATGTTGCTTTCCTAGCACAGCCAGTTATTACAAGAAGATAGTGATAAATTAGGTATAATGAAAGTTAATTAAAAATCCTTTTGTTTTATGGCAGAAACTATCAGCAAAGAAAAATATGACCTCACTCATTTTTGTGTACTTATTTCATGAAGGATTTAGAAGGATTGTAAATAGTACTTTTGAACAGAAATGTACTCTTCAAATAGTAAACCACCTTAACCATTTTAATAGTAGGTATTTATTTTATTAAGGGAAGTGATTTATGTAATTGTGAATCTTTAGATTTTTAATTAAATATGTCTCTTATTTTCAGAATTTATGCGAATTCCATGTGTGGATGCTGGATTGATTTCACCACTGGTGCAGCTGCTAAATAGCAAAGACCAGGAAGTGCTGCTTCAAACGGGCAGGGCTCTAGGAAACATATGTTATGATAGCCGTAAGTGTTGACATATCAGTGATACACTTATCAACTTTTGTTTAAGAATTATGATTTTCAGACTAATTCCACTTTTAGTATTAGCACTGTCTTTGCTAGGCTGACTAAGACACTAACGTGGGCCAGTATGGCTTAGCTCTGCTTATTTAGCAGAACCGATGGAAATTTGGGCCATAGTATTCTTAAGAAGTTACAGGAAATAGATTCTTTTTCTCTCCTATCACAAATGATATTTTCAGAGGAAAGTAAGTCAATTTCTGAGAAATTGGAGCTTTTAATTTTAGAAAAAAAATATGTCTTTTCAATTAGATTTTATTCAATTACTATCTCTGAATGAGATATGAACAGAGTTTTTTAAAGTTCCTAAGTCTGTCCATATACATTTTTAATTACTTACAATTCAATACAAGCATTCATAAAAACCATTATCTTCTCAAAAGCTAGATTGGCCTACTGCATCTGCATTAACTCCATTCCTCTTTGTCAAAATGTCGTTGTCATCCTCACCACTTTCTATAATAATACACTTTTCTACTAGGCAAAGAGAAAGCAAGAACTTGGCTATGGGTGTCTTACAAAAATTTTACATTTTCTACATCTACTTGCCACATATATGTAAACAAAATACAGCAAAATCTTGAGTACATTTAATTTAATTAGGCTTTTTCCTGGTTTTCATTAGACTTCAATTTTCTGAGCCAAAGCACATATTTTAATATTTACCTTTAAAATCTCCTAGGAATTTAGTTCTATTTATATAACTAGGATAACTTTTAGAGTTTATTTTCCCAAGTGAGTTTATACACTAAAGACATAGCCCTTTTATAACAGATGATGCCTCAGAACGTGATTTGTGCATATAAGCCAGATAGAAAAAACGGTCATAAACATATTCATTTATGATAAAAGAAAGAAGTGGAAAAAAAGATTGAAGCTACAGCTTTCAGTTATAACTTGTCTGTAGCAATAGTAGTAAGGCTAGCCTCATTTATTCTCCTTTTCTTACTTTTTCTGGAACATTATATATTATGTCTGAGGACATGAATGTCTTAATATGAATTTTAACTTACAGTTTCCACTCCCCAGTACCGCTTATAAATTTACCTATCTGTTCCTTCATTCCAGTTCGTTTTATCCTAGGGTATTAGCTTTATTTACAAAATTCTAGTGCTTTATGTTTCTGACTTTGCATTTTCATATTTAGGATTTTTATTAAACACCATAGCTTATAATGTTAGCTTTCAAGAATGAACCATTTAATGTATATTTTGTCTGATTAATTTTAACAATATATTTTAAAAAGACCTCTGCAGAGTAAAAGTCAAAGATTGATGGCATGTATTTGGAGAGCACTGATCATTACTGTTTTTATTCTTATCCTTCTGTGTTTATTACTGGAATTTAAGGCTATCAAAAGTATTCTTTTGTCCTTGTTCAGTTTACTTATTCTTGAATTATGCATTGTTTGAACATAGGAAATATTATCTATTTTGAGTACGTTTGTCCAGGAGTTTTACTTAATATTGGCACAATGGAAGAAACACCCATAGTGATCTATTGTCTCATACTGCTATGATTTTTATGGGCACAGAGTAATTTTATTTCCTGTGTACTCTAAAGAACCTTGAAGTTAGGGTAATAAATGTCTACTTAATAAGATTATCGTTTTGATGAAACTGAAGTCCATTATTATAGTGTTTATCATATTCTTTTACTCTGTTCTTATGAGGTATACAGTATTAACTCTGTGGCTATGCTTTAGGCTATGAAGTTAAGTTTTTTGTTGCATTTATTTATAAATATTTATAACTGCTTTATTCTCATTTCATTCAATGGAAATTATAGTTGAGTCGAAAATTAAGCATAGTGAATATAGGCTATTTTTAATACTTTTAAACCTTGTCTAAGGAAAATGAAGTTAGTAGTCTTAAAAATGAATAAATATAAGAAGTGGTTTATTACTGTAAATCATGTGATGAAATATGTTCATTGTACCATACTCTCCTTTGCATATGATTTCCATAAGACTGTATGCTTTCTTATCCTTTTATTTGAAATTAAATCTTTGTGAATGCCTTGGTGATTTCTCCAGAATAATTGTAGGAATAGTACAGCACCTTTATTTGAATTATAAGAATGATATAAAAGTCTGTAAATGTGATGCTGTGTGGTTGATTTGTGAATTTACTTGAAATGCATTTCTCATTATATTTTATGACAATTGGGAGTTGGAGAAAACCCAGAAATCAGATTTCTCTTTTTAAAAAGTATTGAATAGCTTCTATTTTAATTAAATAATTAACCTTCTTAAGAATGTCATGCTTCATTCTTAAAGGGAGAATAGAAAACTATACATGACAGCCTTGTAAATACAAGAAATCTTTTTCTTACAAGTAACACTTTTTTTTTGGTGTGGAAGATTGGCCCTGAGCTAACATCTGTTGCCAATCCTCCTATTTTTGCTTGAGGAAGATTGTCGCTGAGCTAACATCTGTACCAGCCTTCCTCTATTTTATATGTGGGACGCTGCCACAGCATGGGCCGATGAGCAGTGTGTAGGTCTGTGCCCGGGCTCCAAACACATGAACCCCAGGCTGCCAAAGTGGAGCGTGTGAACTTAACCACTACACCACCAGGCTGGCCTCACAAATAATACATTGTAAAATTCACGTTTGTGTTTTATCAAACTTAACTGTTGGACTTATCAGTTTAGTTACATTTTATAAATGTACTCCAAATGAATAATTTTTTAGTGTGGGTAGAGTGATACCAGGCTTACAATAGATTGTAAAGCCAATGTATACAGAAAGTACCATAAGAAATTCACTATTAGAGATAAAAATTTAAGAAATGTGTGTATATTTTGTAGATTTTTTTTTTTATTTTGACAATTAAAAAGTAAAGTATTTGCTAGCGTATTTCAGTTAACATAGTTTGGTTGAAAGGAGGAGAGCTACAACTGTAAAAAGAGTTAGACTCACCATAAAATCCATGGAACTCTTTGAAAAAAGTGGGTCAGATTTCACTTTTACCAGCTTTGACAGTTCCCATTTTAGGAACTCTCCCTAATGGAAGGAAACTCGCTTATGTAATCCTAACATCAGGTAACAGACTGATAAAACTGTTAAATGGGATGAGGTGGGGCTTTGTTGCTGATGAAGTTTTTGAATCCCAGTCTCTTTGCATATGAAGATGAAAGAATCACTGGGTGGGAACATTTTTATTTTAAACGCCTGGTCTTTTTTCTGTTCTTCCAGAGAGCCTCCAGGGCACTTTAGTTATGGATTTCTCTTTTGAAGTATCCAAACAGACTTCTGATATAGGCAACGTTTTAAAACTCTTTTGCCCTTCAACTTTGCCAAAATAACTCTTTTTATGAGAAGTTTGACATCTTTTAGATCAAAGAAAAGAGAAAAATTGTATTTTGATTTGGAAAGAAATCAGCAAGGCTGTGATGGGTTATGCTAGGGAATGTGATTTTAAATAAAGATGTAGTATTAAATTTCAGAAATGTACACCTTTGGCCTCTTTGATGACACATTCCTCTCAAAGATGATATGGAAAAAAATGAGTTCTTTTTTCCTCCTTATCTGGCCATCTTGGTGGTATTCCCTTCTTTCAATGATTAGTTTTGTTTATATAGCTGTGCACATTTTACATTGCTGATATACTCAAATGGCCTTATAGTATTGAAGAGCTTCGTGTTCAATTCCCACCCCCTGTGTTTATAATTCATGGGGATAAATTGGTGATTGGAGACTGAGTTTTCTCTGTTTGCAGATGTTACTGCTTGAGGTCAGGAAATAATTGATACTGGATATACTGGTTAAAAGTTATTTGGTAGAGGCTAGAAGACAATGATAACACAAAATTAAATATTTGTGCCTTTTGGTATACCAGAGCAAGAATAATATACAATTTGAATTAATATATATCAAAAGTAAACAAATATGTTTACAGAAATAAAATTAATGCTTGTTATTATATAATTATTCCTGTTATTGGAAAGAGGCACACTTAAGCTTATATGGTGTGCTATCTTACATGATATAGAGAAAATTAGATTCTTGCTTACTGATGAAAAAATATTCAAAATGAGATGGTAATCAGGCTTGCCAGTGTTTATGAAGTGAAATAAATATTGTTTATTTCATTGACTTCAAGTGTAAATGGAAAGAATGCCCAAATACATGCATGGACCTATTTGCATATTAGTGATTCTAACTATGCTACGTAATTTTTATGTAAAGGGTGAAGAAAGAATTTATTGTTCTGACTACAAATGCTGGAAAATAATTAGCAATAATTCTGTAGTATTTTGTAATGTAAGTTGGTTAGATAAGTATATATTAATACAATACAGACATGCCTTGAAATTGCCTAAATAGTCAAAGTGTATTTGCGGCAGTTATATTCAACAGGGAACTATTTATGTCTGGCATTTAAAGTAAAGGTTTATTTCAGTGATATAAATTAGGTTAAGTATTTGATTAATTATGTTATTAAAGGGTTTTGCAGGTCTATATATTTACCCTACTTTTTTTCAGTATTCAGTTTTAGAGTAAAATAGAATAATCAGCCCATAAATGTAGAAATAAGATTTTTCAACTTTCATCAGTTAATCTGTTGTATTTTGTGAATGGGTTTATTATCAAAGTACATCATGTATAGAAGAATAAACAACTATATGCAACTGCTCCTTTTAGAGACAGAAATTATGGCTATTATCACATGAAAATACTCCATTGTAAAGATGTCCTAAATATGTAATTAGATGCTGTTTTGTAACACTGTCATAAGTTCTGAAAAAGGTTCATGCCATTAAAGAGCTTTTAATAAGGTGGAGAAGATAAAAAGCACAAAGGAACATAAACTTGTGGACAGTTACATAGTACACACTAAATATGTGGTTTTTGATCAGAATAAAAGTAAATGGATGACAGGAGTAGTAATTGGAGCCATTTTTTGGAAATTAAGCAAACGGTGCATTGTTTATAAAAGAAATATAGTTCATTTTAAAATTAATATAGTTATAAATAAATGAAATTTTAGTATGCCCCCTGGAAGGAAATATTGCAGGATTTCCTGCTTACCTGCAGGAAATTGACTGGTAGGATTTCCAGTTTTACCATTTACTAAGTTGTCATTTAATCTTCCTGAATTTTAGTTTCCTCATTGATAAAGTGGACTTGTTGTGTGGATTAAATAAGGTTTATATATAGACGTACAATATAAATTTTGAACTGCTAGGCAAAGAAAATACATAGCATTTATGTATGATCATTTGTCATAGCTTGGGCTACTGTAACAAAATACCACAGATGGGTGGCTTAAACAACCAACATTTATTCCTCATGGTTCTGGAGGCTGGGAAGTCCAACCCAGATCAAGCTGCCAGTAGATTCAGTATCTGGTGAGGACACTCTCCCTGATTTGCCCACATCCTTCTTCTCGTGTATCCTCACATGGCAGAGAGCTAAGAAGAGAGAATAGGATTAGTACCTCTTCTTATAAAGACGCACTAATGCCATTCACGAGCATTCTACCTTGATGACCTAACTGCCTCCTAATACCGTCACGTCAGGACTTAGAATATCAATAAATGAATTTTGGGGGACACATTCAGTCCATAACATTATTATTTCTAAAAAGTGTGCTGTGACATAATCTAATACCTACACTAATTTACACAAGATATTGAAAATAAAGATAAAAAGGCGAGAAGCCACGTAAGGAGAGGCAAAGATAAATCTAGTAAGAATCAGGGATAATATACTTACTATAATGAGTACTAATTTAATTTGAGCTTCTTTTTTTTTTTTTTCTTTTAATTTTATTTATTTTTTTCCCCCAAAGCCCTAGTAGATAGTTGTACATCATAGTTGCACATCCTTCTAGTTGCTGTATGTGGGATGCGGCCTCAGCATGGCCAGGGAAACGGCGCGTCGGTGCGCGCCCGGGATCCGAACCCGGGCTGCCAGCAGCGCAACACGCGCACTTAACTGCTAAGCCACGGGGCCGGCCCTAATTTGAGCTTCTTAGCAGCCTAGGTGAAAAGAACACTTGATATGCTGTCTAATTTTTATTTTATGTTAAAGAGGGATATTCTAGTTCTTCAATCAAAAAAAGCTATTGAGACAAATGCTAGAAGAGATTTATCATCAGGATATCATTAGCTCCCTAGATGATTCTGTACACCTTCCTCTAAAAATATGCAAAGGATATTGGCTGGCGTTAGAGACAGCGTCTTCAATAATAGTTCTACAAAAATTGCCCACGTGTTCTTCATATGATTATTTCTTGTATCAAATCTTCAACAGAATTTAAGAAATAATACAGAGTACTGTAGCAAAGATAGTGCCGTTTAGGCAGTATAGCCCAAATATGTTGGTATTTTTTGGTAGTTGAACTTGTGTCAAGCATACAACTTAAAAATTTGAAGAAGTTTTGACTTGAATGTATTTTCTAGTTTATTATAAACCAAAATACAATTCTACTTTGAATTCATTATACCTGCTCAATTTCTGTGTTGTTTAATGCATCCAAGGTCTATTTTGTGAGACCAAAAAAAATGCTCATCTTTGATTTTTAAGCCTGTTACTGATTTGATAAAAAGCTGATTTGCATGAAAGTGAACATTTAAAAATACCACATATTGATGGTGGTTACATGAATCTATACATGTGATGAAATTGCTTAGAACCATACATGCCCACACACGTACACAAGTTTATATAAAAACTGATGAAATCTGAATAATGTCTGTAGATTGTATCAATTGTCAGTTTCCTGGTTGGGATATGGTACTAGAGTTATATAAATGTTACCATTGGAGCAAGCTGGATGGAGGGTACCTGGGACCTTTTTGTACTTTTTTTTTTTTTTTTTTTTTTTGCAATTCCTTGTGAGCCTCTAATTATTTCAAAATAAAAGGTTTAAAAAACTCCTCCACATATCCAGAAAGCATACTATTTCTCTTCTATGGGAAATGACTGTTTTTTTCTGTCCTACCTGAGGGTATGGGGAGAAAAAATATATATAATATAAATACATACTTATATACGTATACGCATACATATAAAACTTTAAAGTATGGGGGCTGCCCGGTGGCGCAACCGGTTAAGTGCACGCGCTCCGCTGCGGCAGCCCGGGGTTGGCCGGTTCGGATCCCAGGCATGCACCGATGCACTGCTTGTCGAGCCATGCTGTGGTGGCGTCCCATATAAAGTGGAGGAAGATTGGCACGGATATTAGCCCAGGGCTGGTCTTCCTCAGCGAAAAGAAGAGGATTGGCAGATGTTGGCTCAGGGCTGATCTTCCTCACAAAAAAAAAAAAAACAAAACAAAACTTTAAAGTATGACCTACAACAATAATTGTTTTCTTATGGGGTTTGTGCAATTAAAGTGGAAGACAAAATTGCCTCTAATTTTTTCTCCCTCCAAATTTGACTTTCAGGAAAAAAATCAACAAAAAATTGACAGCCTCAAAATAAAATTTAGGGAGAGGAAATTCATACTTTTGGGACCTTGATCAGAACAGGTAATCGGCAGTTGACTAGCTTCTGCCTTCTACACAACTTATAGTGATTGGTTAGACATTAGCATTCCTAGTCTCAGGAGAATTTCAACGTTGGGCCACAAGCGTCTACTTCAGGTGAGATTTCTGGCCAGTCAGTATCCGCCTATAAGTAGTTTATAATAATATAATATATAATATATAATAATATATTATAACATATAATAATAACTTATAATTATATTATAAGTTATAATAACCTTTGTTCTAGAAAATCAATGCAAATAATGTGAGGGGGAAAAATGGTTTTGCTGATAATCACTTCCATTTAATTGTCCAAGTGTGTCTCATATATTTAAGGAAGTTATAGTGCATTCAAGGTAATGGAACATTTATATCAATAAGTGAAAAAACAAGACACTGTGATAAATACTGTAAGAAGAGGATACACAATATAGTTCTAGGAGGGAGCTCATTTGTGTTTGAGCTCTTCCAGTGGTGTTTATGGGGAAGGAAGCATTTAATCTGCATAGGATTTTACCTGTGGAGAGAGAGTTAAAGATTTTTCAGGAGCACAGAAAAGCATTTTAAAAGGGAGATAATATAGTGGGGAGCTATGTCTGGAACCCAGGTTGGAGAAGGGCGTGTACAGTGGGGAGCCATTGAAGGTATTTGAGCAAGAGTTAAATGCTCAAACTGATACCATAGAAAAAGGGAATTTGAAAGAGATGTACATTGTAAAATAGGCAGTTATTCTTAATAAGAAGTGTGCATCTGAAACACTTAGGGAATGTTTTCAAAATGCATTTTCTTTGCCACACCCTGGAACCATTATATCAGTCTCTGAGACTAGAATCCAACCTATCATGTATATTCTGCAAAAGCTCTCTAAATGATTCTGATGCACATTCCTACTTACAAACCGTTGGGCAGTGGACTAGATGAATAACCAGTTAGAAGGCTATTGTTTCTTTTCAGGCTTGGAAAAATGAAAGAAAGAACAGGAAGTAAGAGGAGTGTGTGTGTGTGTGTGTGTGTGTGTGTGTGTGTGTGTAAGAATCCAAGAAGATATCAAGTAAGAGAGAGGAGTCCATGAATCCAAAATTTGAGTCTGAATAACACCAACAACAGAAATAGTGAGGTCTCAACCAGGTGAATATGTTCGGAGGTGTGTTGAACTTGAAGTGCTGTCGTCACATTCAGGTGACAGAGATTCGGAATTTGTGCCCTTAAAAGTCATAGTTGACTCGTGGGAATAGACGAAATGTTTAAAGGAAAACAGCCACGTTTAGGGTGTAGAAGAAATCAAGGAGCTTGTGAAGAAGCACTGAAAGATTCGAGGAAAACAAGTTTATTGTCATGGATTCCAAAGAGTTGGGGGGTAAACGGTGCCAAGTACTGCCAAAAAAAAAATCTTAATTTTGATGATTTGATCAACAGGCACTCATGTTTTAAGAAACATCTTTATCTTGTGGAGACATAAGTCAAATTTCAATGGCTATGGTGAGTAATGAGGAAATGAAGGGGAGAGTGTTAACTTTCTAGAAGTTTAATGAGAAAAGAAGAGACAGTAGTTTGAGGGAAGGGGACAGCATTGTGAGAGTAATATAGAGTGCTGACAGGAACATATTTGTTGGGCTAGGATCCTCTGGACAAGGACAGAGTAAATTTCCTGGAGGGGATAATTGTTGGAGAAAGATCATAGATGAAAAAAGAAAAAATGAAATCATGAATGCGGGTAACGGGGTTGGTATTAGAATGGGAAAAGACATTTCTGCCTTCAAGAAAAATGACAGAGGATAGGTGAATGTGTAAAAAAATACTACCTTGGGGCCAGCCTGCTGGCACAAGTGGTTAAGTGCGCGCGCTCCGCTTCGGCGGCCCGGGGTTCACAGGTTCGGATCCCCGGCGCCGCCAACGCACTGCTTGGTGAGCCATGCTGTGGCAGCGTCCCATATAAAGTAGAGGAAGATGGGCACAGATGTTAGCTCAGGGCCACTCTTCCTCAAGGAAAAAAAAAAAAAGGAGACGATTGGCATCGGATGTTAGCTCAGGACTAGTCCTCCTCACACACAAAAAAATACTACCTTAAAGATAGTAAAGAGGGCAGTCAAAAGAATGTTTCTAGCATGACCTCTGTCTTCCCAGTCAAGTAAAAGTCAAGCCCCGCTGTTAATAAAAGTCAGTGGCAAGTTGATAGTAGGAAACTTGTGGTGTGGAGGAAGAGTTCAGAATTGGCACTGTGGGGCATGTTATAAACAGTCATGAAGGTCTGATTTTTTTAAATAACAAAATGTTAGTGGAGGTTTACTGTAGTTAGAGGTCTTGATTTTGTGCTCACTTACTGTGTATTGTGCACTTAAAATGTGTGTAGGCTAAGGAGTTATTTTGTACTTTAATGTATGGACGGGAAAGAGCCACTGAAAATAACTTGAAATTGATATTTTCAGTTTCATGGAAGCATTATAGTTTGGATTGGAATGGAAGAGAGGTGAGGCAGAGATATCAGGAAGCCATTCCAGTAGGCCAGGTGTGATGTGGTAGGTACCGACTGGAGCAGAAAGTAGGATGGGATTTTTTGTTATCAATTTGGTTCTTGCAAAGTACTGCGCCAAGTTTAGGCAATGTTAAATTCTTAACTAACCCTTCAGATAGTTCACACTTTGAGGAACTGTAATCTTTCCATTTTTGTACTTGATATCACATTCAAATCCCTCTTGTTTATTAAAATGGTATTTAAAAATCTAAGATTCTATATAATTGTTACCTTAATGAAAATTGTAGGGCAAAGAACACATTATATAGCTGTGTTTTTCCCCAATGCTTGATTAATTTCTAAGTACTTTGTTATGAAAAAGGTAATGCCTTGTTAAAGAGATGGAATAGTAGTTTTGAAGTAGTTGTTACCAGTTTTCTAGATACGAAAGTGGAGGTAACATGTGAGGGAGCATTGCACATGGCAGAAATATTAGATGATTTTTCTTGAGTTCAAGAAGTTGTCATATGGTTGCCCAGTAAATATTTTTGTCCCTTGAATACCAGGTTCCCTCCTAGTCCCTGAGTCAAAGCCTGAAGGGCCTTTGGAATTTTCCTTTCCTGATTAACGAGTCTTAGATAGGGTGGGGAAAGTCTAATTATAAAGCTCTGCAAAAATAAGATTTTGGGGGTTTTTTTGGTGTTTGTGTTTAAATCTGTTTTTTTCCCCTTATCTTTACTACCCTAATTTCACCTGTTACAGATGAAGTCAGAGTTTAGACACATTAAGCATACCATTTCTAGTCTGCTTATTGAAACCCTGTCAATACATGTTATCCTCTGCTCTTCTTAATTATATTCGATTTTTATTTTTCTATTTTTCTTCTTTATAACCAAGTTGAAGTACTGAGAAGTTTCTCTGTTTTAATCAAAGTTGTCCCTGCTACAAGTTGGGGGAATTTCCCTTGGCTGGGAGGGAATACACAAGGTAAATACTATTTAAAGGTGAATAATTCACATTCTTCTTGCTGAGTGGAATAAATGTATCTTTTGAGAAATTGCGCTGTTATCAGTTCAAGTTAAATTCTACATCGTAACTATATATACATGTATGCACATGTACACACACATACATATACATACATATATATAGATACATGTCTATATATGTAGCATAATTTCTTTCAAGTATGAAATAGTTTGATACAAAACCATCTCATATTTAAAATAATTAGAATAAAATTTAATTTTGATCTTCAGCAATTGGATTAATAAATTGGAGCAATAAATTATTTACATTGTTATTTGAATGCCATTCAGAAGTCATTTAAAATAATTTTATGGAAATAATTGTTTAATAAATTATTTTATAATATGTGTATATACTACAGATACTCAGTCTTTTGCTAATAAAATGGTAATATAGAAATATTAAAATATAGAGACTAGAGTAATTACAGTGATTTCTTTAGCAACTGTGATTTATGGTTGCTCTATTACTATATAAAAACTTTTAAAAAAAGAATTGTCAAACAATTTTAACTGATGTGAAAAATCTCTTGGACAACAGAAATTAATGCTAATATCAGCAGGCACACCAAAACAGTCCATCACATGGCGTACTATGACCTGATTTTAAACTGTGTGGAACTAGTGCTTTCCTCTCCTGGTCCGGCATTATAGATGTAAATATGTAAATATACTTGAAATTTTCCTGCATAAAGGCAAAACTTAAACCTGAATATAATGCTATGCCACAAAATTGCAAGCTTTATGCCTCTTTTTTTGGTATATGAGTATTTAATGGTCATGGTGATTTTCTCTTCATGACTCATTTTTGTAATTTCACTGATGTAATATTTATAGCTTTTACTTTTATAGCTAGTCTTTAAGGCATTTTACCTGCACCTGAATCATGAATAAGACGGTTTTTGAATTTCAGAAAAGATGTTGATGGGTTCAAATTTTTCATTTGAGTGCTTAAAACATATTTGAATATATCTGAGGTACATAATAGGAATTCACTATTTTGGCAAAATTATAGAGGGAAATGTAAGCATCAGAATTTAATTTTCTTCCCTAGTGGATTTCATAAGTATCTTTTGACTTTATCTTGAAAAACAGCGTAGGTATGTCTATTTACCATTACCCTGCTCCAGGAAAATAAAATAGCACTTGGCAAAATTAAAAGGCAGTGTATTTAAGAAGAATACAAAAAATCCTTTATAATCATGCACACCAGAATAGCCTATACGTCTGACTTACAAAAATATACCACTCTTAATGATTTATATCGTTGGCCAGCCAACTTTTTTTTTCGTGCACCCACAGCAGAAATAGGATTATAGTTTTTGCAAGCTACTAACTTTTTTTAGTATGAAGACCGACCCTCTTTTTAACACCAAAAATAATTGTTCTTCCCCTACCTTTGAGGATATAGCTCACATACAGAAATGATTGTACTTATGAAATTTCTTTGTTAGGAAAATACATGTATACCATTTAGATTCAAAGGCTAGAATTTCTATATTGGAGGATAATCTTTTTTATTGCAAAATGTTTATTTTAAATCCAGTATTATGATGCTAAAGATTGCAAATCAAAATCAAGAGAGAAATGCTACTGTAGTAAAACAATTAAGCAAGATTTAACCTGTTGAATCTTTCTTTTAATCAGCCTTCTATATGACATAGGGAAAAAGTTTATCTCTACTAAGTGGGATTAGAATTAGAAACATGCCTTTATGTCATTGAAGACATGTATGTATGGTCCTGCCTATAGAAAGTCTCAGTATCTACACCATGGGTCATATGATTTGAGTGTTTTTTTCCAGTAGTGATGATGAGTAAATCCTAGGAAATTCTCATTCTGTGCCTTTGTATTCTTGTGTGTATATATATGCACCAAATACTTTAATCAGCAAATATTAATTGACCCCACTGGGTTCAGGGCACTATGCCGGGTTATGGGGATCATAGGAGAAAATAAGAATGAGAAGTCCCTAGCCTTATGGGGCTTACACGGGAGGAGATAGATCATAAACAAGTAAATACTACAAAAAGAAGATATTTACAGATTGTCATCATTGTCAAGGAAATAAACAAGGTGATGTAATGGAGAGTATCTGAAGGTGAAGAAAGTTCTCTCTGAGGATGTTATTTGAGCTGAAGTCTGAAAAATGAGAATGAACTAGCTATTTAAAGAGAAGGGGAAAAATATTCCTTATAGAAATGTAGCAATTGCAAAGTCCTGAGTGAGGAAAGAACTTGGTGTGTTCAAATAACAGAAAAGAATCCAAGGTATATGAGATGCAGTGAACAGGGAAAGTGTTGTGCATTAAAGTGAAAGAAATAAACAACACCTAGAGCATAGAGAGCCTTGTGGATCATCCTAGAGTAATGAGAGGTTATTGAAGGGGATCTGATTTAGATTTTAAAAACATCACTCTTGGAGCTGCATGGAGAGTAGTTTGAGAAGAATTGAAGTTAAAAGTTAAGAATGGAAGCATGGAGACCAACTACAAGACTTCTGTAGTGGTCCAGGCAAGAGATAATGGTGACTTGGATGAGGGTAATTTTAGCGAGGATGGAGGGCATCAGAAGAATTGAGGAAGTATTTATTTAGAGTGGTAGATGGATCAGGAATGGCGGTAAGGGAGAAATCAAGAGTGATTCCTAGATTTTGGGCTTGAGCAACTGGGTAGAGGATGGAGCAGTTTACAGAATAGAAAAGAACAGAGGTTGTTTTGTTGTGTTTTTCTGAGTTTCATTGTTGTTGCTGCTTGTTTTTGTTTTACTTTGTTTTGCTGAGGGCAGTAATAAGTCTGAGAGTCTTTTTTTGTGTGTGTCTGTGAAATTTTTGTTGTACATTATTGTTTGTCCAGTCACCCTATAAATGCATCCCTCCACCCCTTGTGCCCACCTCTCACACTCTTACCCCTGGTAACCACCAAACAGTTCTATCTGTCCTTGTGTTAGTTTATCTTCCACATATGAGTGAAAGCATGCACTGTTTGTCTTTCTCTTTCTGACTCATTTTGCTTATCGTAATACCCTCCAGGTCCATCCATGTTGTTGCAAATGGGACGATTTTGTCTTTTTTTATGGCTGAGTAGTATTCCATGGTATGTATATACCACATCTTCTTCCAATCATCAGTCGAGGGACACTTGGGTTGCTTCCATGTCTTGGCTATAGTGAATAATGCTGCGATGAACATAGGGGTGCATAAGCCCTTTGGATTGTTGATTTCAGGTTCGTTGGGTAGATACCCAGTAGTGAGATAGCTGGATCATAAGGTATTTCGATTTTTAATTTTTTGAGGAATCTCCGTACTGTTTTCCATAGAGGCTGCACCAGCTTGCATTCCCACCAGCAGTGGATCAGGGTTCCCATTTCTCCACAGCCTCTCCAGCATTTGTTATTTTTTGTCTTGGTGATTACAGCCATTCTAACGGGGGTAAGATGATATCTTAGTGTGGTTTTGATTTGCATTTCCCTGATGATTAGTGATGTTGAGCATCTTTTCATGTGCCTATTGGCCATCTGTATATCTTCTTTGGAGAAGTGTCTGTTCATTTCCTCTGCCCATTTTTTGATCGGATTGTTTGTTTTTTTGTTGTTCAGTTGTGTGAGTTCTTTATATATTATGGAGATTAATCCCTTGTCAGATATATGGTTTGCAAATATTTTTTCCCAGCTGGTGGGTTCCCTATTCATTTTGATCCTGGTTTCATTGCCTTGTAGAAGCTCTTTAATCTGATGAAGTCCCACTTGTTTATTTTTTCTTTTGTATCCCTTGTCTGAGTAGACTTGGAATTTGAAAAGATCCCTTTATGGCTGATGGCAAATAGTGTACTACCTATATTTTCCTCCAGGAGTTTTATAGTTTCAGTTCTCACCTTCAGGTCTTTGATCCATTTTGAGTTAATTTTTGTGTATGGCGAAAGAAAATGGTCTACTTTCATTCTTTCACAAGTGGCTGTCCAGTTTCCCAGCACCATTTATTGAAGAGACTTTCCTTTCTCCACTGTATGTCCTTAGCTCCTTTGTCAAAGATTAGCTGCCTATAGATGTGTAAGGTTTTATTTCTGGACTTTCAATTCTGTTCCATTGATCTGTGTGTCTGTTTTTGTACCAGTACCAAACTGTTTTAATTACTATCACTTTGTACTATGTTTTGAAGTCAGGGATTGTAGTACCTTCAGCTTTGTTCTTCTTTCTCAGGATTACTTTAGCTATTCGGAGTCTTTTGTTGCCCCATATGAATGTTAGTATTTTTTGTTCTATTTCTGTGAAGAATGTCCTTGGGATTCTGATTGGGATTGCATTGAATCTGTAGATTGCTTTAGGTAGTATGGACATTTTAACTATTCTTCCAATCCAAGTACATGGACTATTTCTCCATTTCTTTATGTCATCATTGATTTCTTTCAATAATGTCTTATAGTTTTCATTCCATAGGTCTTTCACTTCCTTGGTTAAATTTATTCTTAGATATTTTATTCTTTTTGTTGCAATTGTAAATGGGATTGTCTTCTTGAGTCCTCTTTCTGTTAGTTCGTTGTTGGTATATAGAAATGCAACTGATTTCTGTAGGTTGATTTTGTACGCTGCAACTTGGCTGTAGTTGTTGATTATTTCTAATAGTTTTCCAATGGATTCTTTAGGGTTTTCTATATATAAGATCATGTCATCTGCAAACAGCAAGAGTTTCACTTCTTCGTTGCCTATTTGGATTCCTTTTATTCCTTTTTCTTGCCTAATTGCTCTGGCCAGAACCTCCAGTACTGTGTTGAATAAGAGAGGCAAGAGTGGGCACAGTTGTCTTGTTCCTGTTTTCAGAGGCATGGCTTTCAGTTTTTCCCCATTGAGTATGATGTTGGCTGTGGGTTTGTCATATATGGCCTTTATTATCTTAAGGTACTTTCCTTCTATACCCATGTTGTTGAGAGTTTTTATCATAAATAGATGTTGGATCTTGTCAAAAGCCTTCTCTGCATCTATTGAGATGATCATATGGTTTTTATTCTTTGTTTTGTTAATGTGGTGTATCACACTGATTGATTTGCGTATGTTGAACCATCCCTGTGTCCCTGGTATAAATCCCACTTGGTCATGATGTGTAATCTTTTTAATGTATTGCTGTATTCGTTTTGCCAATATTTTGTTGAGGATTTTTACATCTATGTTCATCAGGGATATTGGTCTGTAGTTTTCCTTCTTTGTATTGTCTTTGACTTTGGTATCAGGGTGATGTTGGCCTCGTAGAATGTGTTGGGACGTGTTCCATCTTCCTCTATTTTTTGGAATAGTTTGAGAAGGATAGGTATTAAGTCTTCTTTGAATGTTTGGTAAAATTCTCTGGAGAAGCCATCTGGTCCTGGACTTTTATTTTTGGGGAGGATTTTGATTACTGTTTCAGTCTCTTTACTTGTGATTGGTCTATTCAGGTTCTCTATTTCTGCTTGATTCAGTTTTGGGAGGTTATATAAGTCTGAGAATTTATCCATTTCTTCTAGATTGTCCAATTTGTTGGCATATAGTTTTTCACAGTATTCTCTTATAATCTTTTGTATTTCTGTGGTATCTGTTGTAATTTCTCCTTTTTCATTTCTAATTTTATTTATTTGAGCCTTCTGTCTTTTTTTCTTGGTGAGTCTGGCTAAGGGTTTGTCAATTTTCTTTATCTTCTTGGTTTCATTGATCCTTTCTACTGTGTTTTTTTTTTATTTCAATTTCCCTCTGCTGACTTTAGGCTTTGTTCGTTCTTCTTTTTCTAATTCTGTTAGGCGTAGTTTGAGGTTGCTTATTTCGGCTTTTTCTTGTTTGTTAACGTGGGCCTGTTTTGCTATGAGTTTCTCTCTCAGGACTGCTTTTGCTGCATCCCATATGAGTTGGTATGGTGTATTTTCATTTTCATTTGTCTCCAGATATGATTTGATTTCTCCTTTAATTTCATCAATGATCCATTGGTTGTTTAGTAGCATGTTGTTGAATCTCCACAGCTTTGTACCTTTCCCATTTTTTTTCGTGTAGTTGATTTCTAGCTTCATGGCATTATGTTCGGAAAAGGTGCTTGTTATGATTTCAATCTTCTTAAATTTATATAGACATGCCTCTTTCCCAACATATGGTCTATTCTTGAGAATGTTCCATGCGCGCTTGAGAAGAATGTGTAATCTGCTGTGTTTGGATGGAGTGCTCTATATATATTTATTAAGCCCATCTCATCAAGTTTTTCGTTTAAGTTGATTATTTCCTTATTGATTTTCTGTCTGGATGATCTGTCCATAGATGAGAGTGGGGTGTTAAGATCCCCTACTATTATTGTGTTGTTGTTAATATCTCCTTTTAGGTTTGTTAATAGTTGCTTTATGTACTTTGGTGCTCCTATGTTGGATGCATGTATATTTATAATTGATATGTCTTCTTGGTGGTGTGTCCCTTTTATCATTATATATTGCCTGTCTTTGTCTGTCATTATCTGTTTTATCTTGAATTCAGCTTTGTCTGATGTAAGTATGGCAACACCTGCTTTCGTTTGCCATTAGCTTGGAGTATTGTCTTCCATCCTTTCACTCTGAGCCTGTGTTTATCTTTAGAGCTGAGATGTGTTTCCTGGAGGCAGCATATTATTGGGTCTTGTTTTTTAATCGATCCCACCACTCTGTGTCTTTTGATAGGAGAGTTCAGTCCATTTACATTTAGGGTAATTATTGATATATGAGGGCTTGTTGTTTTTATTTTATTGCTCTTTTTCCAGTTCTTTTGCATTTCTCTTGTTTCTTGTCCCATGTGTTTCGGACTACCAATTCAGTTTGGTAGTTCTGTAGGGGGGTTCTCTTAGTTTTCTCTTTCTTTATCGTGTGTGATTCTGTTTGGATTATTTGGTTAATGGTTACCATGAGGTTTGTATAACAAATCTCATGGATGTGATTGTCCATTTTTTGATGGCCTCTTATTCCCTTAGACTAAGTCAATTCGATCCCTCTCCTCTTCCCCTTCTAAGTTATTGTTGTCACATCTTATTCCTTCTTGTGTTGTGAGTTCATGTTTAACATGATGAGGTTATTTTTATTCTTGGTGCTTACCTGCCCTTGATCTTTGGTTTTATAATTAAGTGTTTGCTAATCTATTTTGATAGAGGACTGCAATTTTTCTGGTTCTGTTGACTTATTTTCCTCCATGTTCAAAACTTTGAATCTCCTTTCTTTTTTTTTCCTCAGGGATGAGGGCCGTCTTGAGCACTTGTTATAGTAGGGGTCTTGTGGCAATCAACTCTCTTACCTTTTGTTTATCTGGAATAGTTATTATTTCTCCATCATATCTGAAGGATATTTTCTCTGGATAGAGTATTCTTGGCTGTAAGTTTTTTGTCCTTCAGAATTTTGAATATGTCATTCCACTCTCTTCTAGCCTGTAAAGTTTCTGTGGAGAAATCAGCCAAGAGCCTGATAGGAAATCTGTTGTATGTTATTTTCTTTTTGTCTAGATGTCCTTAATATTTTTTCTTTGTCATTGACTTTTGCCAGCTTTACTACTATATGCCTTGGAGAGGGTCTTTTCGTGTTGATATATTTAGCATATCTGTTTATTTCATTCACTGGTATTTCCAGCTCCTTCCCCAGGTTTGGGAAGTTGTCAGATATTATTTCTTTGAACAAGTTCTCTGCTCCTTTTTCCCTCTCTTCTCCCTCTGGAATACCTATTATCCTTATGTTGGATTTCCTACTTGAGTCGGATATTTCTCAGAGAGTTTCTTCGTTTCTTTTTAGTCTTAGTTCTCTTTCTTCCTCCATCTGGAGCATTTCTGCATTGCTGTCCTCGATATTGCTAATTCTTTCCTCCATATTGTCAACCCTGATGCTTAAGGCTTCCAGATTTGTCCTTATCTCCTCTGTTGTGTTTTTCATCTCTAAGGTTTCTGATTGTTTTTTTTTTCTATAGTTTCAGTCTCTTTTGTGAAGAAACTCCTGATTTCATTGAATTATCTGTCTGTGCTTCCTTGTTTTCATTAAGCTTTTTTATGATGGCTATTTTGAATTCTCTGTCATTGAGGTTATACATTCCTGTGCTTTCTGGGTTGACTTCTGGGTGTTTGTCATTTTCTTTTTGGTCTGGAGATTTAATATATTTTTGCATAATGCCTGTCAGCGTTGGCTTACTGTTCCTTGTAGTGAAAATATATGGTCGTAGTTTACTCTTGCTGCCGCTGGGTGGGGGTCAAGGGCTGTGTCTTCTGGCCCATCTCAATCCGCGGGCACTCTTGTCGGCCCCTGGCTGATCTGAGGTGCGGCTGAGAGGAGGCTGCTGCCGGTGAAGCGTGGGAACAGCTAGAGCTCGAGTGCAGGTAGGCCAAAGCAGCTAGGGCTCGGGTGCAGATGGGTTGAAGCAGCTGCGGCTGAAGTGCCACTGGGCTGAAGAAGCAGGAGCTTGAGTGCTGCTGGTCAGAAGAATTGGAACTGGACTGTGCTGGGCTGAAGGAGGAGGAGCTGGAACGCCACTGAGCCATAGAAGCTGGAGCTGGAGTGCGCTGGGCCAACGAAGCTGGAACTTGAGTGCGCTGGGCGGAAGAAGCTGGAACTGGAGCGCGCTGGGCTGAAGTTGCTGGCACCAAGTCAGCTGGAGCCTGAGCACAGGCCAAGCTGAAGCAGCTGGAGCTGGGGTTGGGTGGGGTGGCAGTGAAACCGAAGAAGATGGGGGCGGTGCTCAGTCGAGCTGATGCAGGTTGGGCTGGGGCACAGTCAAGCCAAAGGAGCTGGGGCCGTCGCGTGGTGGAGCTGGGGCTGCTGGGGCCGTGGCTTTGTCCAGCCAGAGCAGCTGGGGCTGTGGCACAGAGGGGCCTGAGCTGCTGCTGCCTCTTGTGCGGCATCGCAGGCTCACCCCACTGCTGGTTGGGCCCAGGCACCTGTGGTTTGCTGCCTGTGGGGGTCTGGCGCAGTCACACTGCCCCTGCTGGTGGGGCCGGGGCGCCTGGGGGCCACTTCCTCTGGGGTCGGGGCTGAGCTGAAGCATCACTGTGCTAAAGCACCGGTCAGGTGGCCCAGGTAGGGGCAGGGCGCTTATTTTCACCTCTGTGATTTCAAAGGTTTCTTGCCTAGCTGTTACTCTCTGTTCTCCTGAGGGGCTAGCTTGTTTAAAGTACCCTTGCAACAGGTCCGCTCCCTCCATAGGGGGATCCGCACGGGCTATGAGGGGTTTTGGAGAGTGCCGGTTTTCACGCAGCGAGCCGCCCCTCCCCCGCCGTAGAGCTGCGTGGTCTCAGTCTCTGGGTCGCCGTCCTTGGGGAAGGAGGGGAGCTCCTCTTACCTCCTTCCACTTACTCTGGGGATTCCAGCCCCTCCGTCCTCTGCCGTACAGCTGCTTGGGTGCCTCAGACGTCCCCTGTGTTGTATGAATAGGTTCTGTTGGAATATGAGTGTCCTTGTTGTTGTGTCTTAGAGGGGGAGAGTTCAGTGGGGGAAGCTCACTCTGCCATGATGCTGACTTCCTGAAATTCTTACTAGAGATATGCAAGAGGAAATGCTAGGTGTACAATTTCTGTATCTTTATATTACACCTTTTTGGGATAAACATTCAAAAAGTTTAATCTCTTACGTTTAGCAAAATGCTCAGATGTTACTTGGAAAGTATATGTAGATTAAAGGAACCATGAGAAATTAGAAAACTAAAGGGAATAAAACCACCTAGAATTCATAAATTTTTTTAAATGGAGGGAACTGTGAGAAGGCATCCACCCCTTCCAGATTTTACAGATAAGGAAACTGAGGCCTGAGAGTTCAAGTGACTTTTCAACATCAGCAGCTAAATTGATGATAACTTAGACTAAAATCCATGTCTCTGGCTCGTTGTCTCTGTAGGTACTATATTTGAGGAAGTTATCACTTTCATAAATGCGTAAATACTTTATTAAAAACATTTATGCTTCAGTAATAATTTAGTTCTTAGAATTGCAGATATAGGAATATGTTCTAAGAATTTTACCAAAAGCTAATCCTAAAGTAACATTTTTTGTTTAATCTTTTATAAATCACAAAATAAACTTCACCTAATTGAAAGAAGGTGGAGCAGAACCAAATGATGAAGGAAAAGCTTTTGACGTTTTTCCAAATTTGAAAACTTTATGTAAAAAAGCATGTGGGTGTATAAACATGCTTTACCATGTTTGATCCTTTATTCTTGTCATTTTCTGTATGTAGAGGAGTGTATGAAATACTGACTTCCCTTTTATTCATTGGGAAATAAAGGACTTTTTTGATTAAGACTCTTGGTAAAACTAAGGAAATCCAGATAAAAATCTGAGAGCTTTCTTATTCTCAATAAACCAGCTAGACAAACTCAGGTATACCCTTCAAGTTTTCAGATGAGTGTCTATTGCTTTGTACTATTTCCTCTGCACACAAGATGTATAGATAATAAAAATTAAAATTATACTGTCCTTTACTAATTATCTTGAATAAATTCTTTCTTGGAATGAAGAATGAGAGAAGAATTTATACACCTTACATATTTTTTATAAAGATTTTAAATTCAATTTTAACTTTTACTGATTGATATACCCTTTAAATTTTTCTAATTTACTGGCATAGCAAAGTTAGCTTTTCTATTTGGTAGCTCTCTAACTTAAATTTTTTCTCATACTATGCTTTAAGTGAAATAAATTAGGGTTTAAAGCAGAAAAACCATAGAAATGTGTCAAATAAGCAGCAAAAAAAGTTCCTCAGTGACCTGAAAAATCTTAAACTAAGCAGTGATAAGAAGATAAAGAACATAAACAGGTTCTTTCTTTTGGATAGCTTGTCATTTGAGTGAATACCAGGTGATTGTTTTTTTTTTTCCCTCTATCTCTCCACATAATGTAGTATGGGTCAATTAATAAGTATTTAAAATATGTTATTTGTATCACCTAATCTCTGTTGATCAGATCAATATTATTTAGTACTTTGTAATAAAGAAAAGAAAGAAATGGAGATATGCCAAATTATTTTTTTCAGATTGGTATATATTTCAGGAAACCATAACTGAATGAAAATCATAGGCAATTTTTTAAAAAATAATTTGATGTTAAAATTGATTTACTGACAACCAAACCTCCAGGTGAAAATATTTAATGATTTCCAGGAGTAGGATCAATTGCATCATCTCACATGATAGTCTAGTTGCCTTTTTCCTCTTCACAGTTCTGAATTGCTATGACAATTTCATAATAGTCATTCCTAGAATTTTTTCTTGTCAAACCTTATTTCTTTTAGCCTTGATTTTTTTTCTCATTTTGTGATTTGGTTGATTATTTGTTGTAAAAATAATTAGAAAAGTTGTACATTAAAATTTGTTTTTTAGAATGGGGCTGATGCTTTTCTATGGTAGCTGAATTGATTTTGGGGAAGGAGAAGCCCTATGCTTGCCTACTCATGAAGCAGCTAAGGTTTCACCTCAATTTGATATGCGTTTATTTAAATACCTCTTATATGCTCAAAATACTTACATTGTCCTTTTAAGAATTTTCAATTTTTACAGTATTTGAGAGCTTCTTAAATATAACTTTTCAGTGACACATCACAGTTCTCTTTTAAGTGTAATCGTGCTTAGTAACCTCTCATAAACATACATCTACTATAAGTACCACTCATAAACATACCCCTACTATAAGCTCCAGCTATTCCATTCCTAGATATTTATGCAAAGACTGGTACATCAACATTCAATGCAGCTGTATTCACAATGGCCCCAAACTAGAAACAACCCAAATGTCTATCAATATAAGTGAATATGTTAAAAAAAAAAAAATAGTGATGCATCCATACCATGTAATACTCTTCAGCAATAAAGAAGAATAAATCACTTACATACCTACCACTATAGATGAATCTTAAAATCATTAGGTTGAGTTAAAGAAGTTAGACCTAAAAGAATATGCACCATATGAATCATATATATAAAATGCAAAGTAATCTGTACTGATAGAAAACAATGGCTTTCTGGGGCCAGAGGTGGAGGGAGAGATGGCCTGCAAAGGGACATGAGGAATCTTTTGATTGTGAAGAAGTGTTTCGTATGTTGATTATGTTGGTGATTTCTAGGGTATACAGAACTGTCAAAACTCATCAGTTATACATTTTAAATCTATGTTGTTTATTTTACTTAAAATTTTCCTCAGTAGACCATGAATCTTTTTCTGACCCCTCCAGGTAAAACTAATTTTTTTATTTGTGCCTCCTTTGTACTCTGAAAAATTAATTGTGTTTAATGATTAAACTTTTTCCTTTATACTTTTCTCTTAACTGTGAATTAGTTATCTTTTTATTCCCAAAACATAGCTCAGTGTATGAAGCATCACAGGTACCACCCCCAAAAAGTTTGATAAGTAAAGGTAAGAGAATGAATGCTAATTTGGTCACAGGTGTTGACATATTTTTATTAAACTGATTATGCAATGCATGTCATTAATCAATACTTTAAGGAAATATTACTCCTATTAAATAGGGTGTAACTTAGATTATAGGTGAGCTAGAGAAAACACTTTTATTGTATAAATCTACCTGTTGTTATGGATTCATATTTTGTAGATCTTAGGTGAATATACTTATGTTTATCGTGAACATTTAATTTCTGTGAAGTTTCATGTAAACCTCCTTTCTCCTTTCTTCCTCTGTCTGTTCCTCCAGAAGAGCTATCTGTTCTATTCTCTGTACTTCCATAACACCCTGTAGAAAACTGTATTAAAGCTTTTATTCTGTTTACTACTCTGTCTTCATCATTGGAATAGAAACTCTGTGAAAGCAATGCCTTATATTCCTGTTTATATCCACTGTGCCTGACACAAAGGCTAAGTTAACATTTAATAAGCACCTATTCTCTAATTGAATTGTCAGTCTTTCTAGTTCTATCAGCTTTTATTTCATAAATTGTGAAAGCCTGTTGATGGGTGCTTACGCATTTAGGATTGTTATGTCTTAACATCGTCTAATGTCCCCCTTTATCCCTGGTAATATTGCTTGTTCTGTCATCTACTATATGGATAACGTAGACATACAGATTTTCCTTTGATTAGTGTTTGCGTGATATATCTTTTACCATTCTTTTATTTTAATTTGAATGTCCTTATAGTTAAAGTGAGTTATTTGTAGATAGCATGTTTGTCTTGCTTTTGTGTGTAATCTGACCATCTCTTCCTTTTAAGTGAGAGGTTTAGACCATATGTATTTAATGTGACTTTTATGTGGTTGGCTTGAGATCAACAATCTTGCTAGTTCTTTTCTGATTGTCCAAACTATTCTTTGTTCCTCTGTTCATCTTGTTCTGCCTTCTTTTGGATAAATTGGGTAATTTTAATTTTTCCCATTTTCCTCCATTATTGGCTTATTAGCTATACCTCTTTTTAATTTTTTAGTGGGTTGCCCTGTGGTTTGCAATATATATCTTTAACTTATCACAGTTTACCTTCAAATATTATGTCACATCATGTATAGTTTAATAACCTTACAACTGTATACTTCCAATTCGTCCCTCCCATCCTTTGTGCTATTATTGCCATATATTTTGTTTTTACATATATTAGAAACCCCACAATATATTGTTGTTATTCTTACTTTAGACAGTCAATTTTCTTTAAAAATAGGAGGAAAACTGTTTTTTAAATTTACTTTCATTTTTATCGTTTTCAGGGTTCTTCATTTCTTTGGAGAGATTCAGATTTTTGTCTAGTATTACATACCTTCTGCCTGAAAAACTTTCAATATTTTTTGTGTAACTGATTTAGTGACAATGAGTTCTCTCAGCTTTTATTTGTTTGAAAAATCCTTTACTTCACCTTAACTATTGAAAGATATTTTCACTGGGTATAGAATTCTGGGTTGACAATTTTTTTTCTTTCCAAACTTTAAAGATGTTTTTCCATTGTCTTCTAGCTTGCATTGTTTTGGACAAAAAGTCTGCTGTCTTTCTTACTTTTGCTATTCCAAATATAAAGGTATCCTCTTTTTCTTTAATTTTTCAGTAGCTTGGCTATTTGGTTGTATTTTTGTTTTGTTTGCTTTGCTTAGGGTTCCCTAAACTTCATAGATATTTTAGCATGATGTCTTTTATTATTTTCGGAAAATTCTCAGCCATTAACTCTTTAAATATTTTTTCTACCTGTTCTCTATCTCTTCTCCTTCTGGGATTTCACTTATGCTTATGTTAGACTGTTTGCTGTTTTCTCTTAGCTCTTAGGTGCTCTGGGTTTTCCCCCAACTCTTTTTGTATCTTTTTGAGTCTTTTCTTGATTTTATTGAGTCTACTGTGTACTGTTCAGCCTCTTGAAATAATTTTTCATCTTTGACACTGTGTTTTTCATTTCTAGCATCTCCATTTAACTCTTTATAGTTTCCATTTCTCTGCAAAATTGTACATCTGTTCATGGACGTTATTCATCTTTTTCAGTAGATCCTTTCATATATTAATCGTAGTTATTTTAAAGTCCCTGTCTGATAGTTCTAATATCTGGGTTACCTATGAGTCTTGTTCTGATGATTGATTTCTTTTTTAACAGTGGGTTTTTTCTTCCTTTTTAATGCATCTCTTAATTTTTTACTGAATGCTGGACATTGTAAAAAAATAGTAGAGATTGAGATTAATATCTCAAAATAGATTGAGCATATAATCCTTGGAAATAAGCACACTTCCTTTTATTTCAGGCAATTAGTAGGGGGTAGAAGTCCAGCCAGTCTAGTGAGAAGTTGAACTGGGTTCATGTTTTGCTGTTGCTAACTTTACTTCAGTGCTGTAGTCTTCAAATTCCTATGGTAGTGGGCTATTCCTGCCTTGTGCTTAGAGTAGGGATGCTGAAGGACTTATTTTAGTGTTCCTGCTTTCTCTTCAGCCTTTAGTCGTCCATGCATGCCTGTACCGCAAACGGATTCTCTCCGTACTCTTGCTCCTCTCCCAACAGTAGACTATAGTTGACAAGCACCATGCAGAGCATCTATCACTATTACTCTTAGTTTGTAGAGCAAAAACTCATTTCTAAATTTTGTTGCTAAATAGAAAAAATTCAAGGACAGTAGATTAAGTAATGAGGAAAGAAACTAATTTTCCACTGGTTGTGCCCATTTCATAGTTTGCTACATGTATATTGACTATTGATTAAATAATTAAAGTCTTATTTAATTATACTGAGATATATTATTGTTAATGATCGGAAAACCATAATTTCTGTGAGATGTATAAAATCTGAATATATAGTAAAAGCTGGCTTGTAAAGAAATGAAGCTTGACTATTTCACATTGTTTATGTGGAGGAGTATATTAGTTGCCTAGAGATGCTGTAACAAAGTACTACAAACTGGATAGCTTAAAACAACAGAAATTTATTTGTTTGTTTATTGATTATTTCTTTATTGATTGATTGATTGATTGAGAGGAAGATCAGCCCTGAGCTAACATCCATGCCAGTCCTCCTCTTTTTGCTGAGAAAGACTGACCCTGGGCTAACATCCATGCCCATCTTCCTCCACTTTATATGGGACGCCGCCACAGCATGGCCTGACAAGCGGTGCATCGGTGCATGCCTGGGATCCAAACCCGGGCTGCCAGCAGTGGAGCGTGCGCACTTAACCGCTACGCCATGTGGCCAGACACAGAAATTTATTATTTTACAGTTGTAGAAGCTGTAAATACAAAATTAAGATGTCAGCAGGGCCATGCTCCCTCTGGAACCTGTAGGCAAGGAGGCCTTTTTTTACCTCTTCCAGCTTCTGGTGGCCTCAGGAGTTCCTTGGCTTGTGGCAGCAAATTCCAGTCTCTACCTCTGTCTTCACATGGCTGTCTTCTCCCTTTGTGTTTTTATATCTTTGCATAGCATTCTTCTTTCTGCATTGCTCTCTTCTTAGAAGGTTACCATTCATATTGGATTAAGGACCCACCCCACTAGGTATGACCTTATCTTAACTAATCAGATCTGCAATGGCCCTTTTTCTAGATGAAGTCACAATCTGAGGTACTAGGGGTTAGGAATTGAACATATATTTTGGGGGGACACAACTTGACCCATAAGAAGCAAGAATACATCTGTGTCTCAAAAGCATGCTTCTCCATCAGTAACATTATCTCAAACAGATAAAGATATTAAACTACTGAATCTGAAAGACAGGCTAAGAATATATTCATGAGTAAATCTCTGTGTCATGAATTTGTCTTTTAACTTTTTCTGAGGAATTTTGATATTTGATTCCTTTCAATTCAGGTAAATTTAAAGATAGCAACTAACATTTTTTAAATCACATTTTAATGAAAATATTTACAAATTCATCCTGTTTGCTGCTTATTGGGAGCATTCTTCACACAGAATTCTGGTAAAATTAAGTAATTGAATCATTTCCTTAACTCAGCAATGGAATAGTGTGGGAATTTTCAGTAATTGTTTTTCATTTAGCTTTCTGAGGCATCTGAATTTCATAATGTGGCTGGCATAGACTGAGAATTAATGGGCTCTTTGAAGTTTAAAATTTAGGATTCTAGTCTCAGTTATAGTTTGGTATTGACTAAAACGACTCAGAGTATTATTTGTGTCCTTACATTTAAAAGGTGTTTAATTTATGTTGCCTATTGTTTTTAAATTGTTTCTCAGAATATATTATGCGTGTTAATTTTATCATAACGAAGTATTTGTTCTTAGAGGTTAAAAAGTGGCATAGCAGTGGAGTCTGAAGGAAAAACCATGAGGAACTTGATTAAAATAAGTTTTATTGTGGCACCTTTGTAATGCTATCACTTTTTGCAAACTAACACTACTAAGGACTTAAGTTATAGTTGTTTTGACTTTAAGCATCTATTCTCAATCACTTTTCTTTTCACTAAGAAAGAGCACATCAAAAATTATTATAATTTATAGACAGTATAATTTTTCAGAACTCAGCAGAAAAAAATGCAGAACTCAGCTTTCCAGCTTAGCTTGAAAAAAGAATTTCTGATTTATTTGCCATAAGTCTTTATAGTTTCTACTAATAGCTACTTGGGGAAAATAAAAATACCTGAACTATAATGATTAGTGATTGGAAAGCTAATACAGCAAAATTTGAGAAGATTTTTTTTCCATTAAAAAAAAAAACTACACACAGCATATATTAAGTTCTCCTTGTGTGCAAAACATGGACACAATAGAAATAGAAGTGGATAAGAGAGTGTCAGAGCTAAGAAGAAGAGCAGTCTTCTGCTCCTACTTCCCCCTTTTCCATATCAGGAAACTGACATCAACAGAGGTTAAGAAGCTTTCTTGTGGTCAAACTTATCAAAACCCAAAATTTAAAGACCTTATTATAGTTATTTTATGTCATTACCTCAGTGATATTACAATTTTTCTATTATTAAAAACTTTTACCTTGGGGCCAGCCTGGTGGCCTAGTGGTTAAGTTTGGCTCATTCAGCTTCAATGGCCCAGGTTGGGTTCCCGGGTGTGGACCTACACCACTAGGCAGTGGCCATGCTGTAACGGCGACCCACATACAAAATCAAGGAAGAATGGCAACAGATGTTAGTTCAGGGCTAATCTTCCTCAAGCAAAAAGAGGAAGATTGGTGACAGATGTTAGCCGGGGCAAGTCTTTCTCAGCAAAAAAACAAAACTTTTACCTTACCTGATTGAAATTCTTAACATTTCAAAATTTATGTAACAAAGAAATTCTAATTCCCATTCTGACAACCAGGACTAATCCTAGGATTTCATCATTAAATGTTCTTTCCATTCAGCTCCTCAGAGACCTTAGCTTATGACATGTCTACAGTTTTTTTAACTTAAAGAGGAAAGTCTTACCTTCTGTTGAAAATAAATCTTCTCACTTTCTTTTCTTTACTCTTAATTAGCTATAACTGAACTTAAATTACAATAAGAGATACTGAAAGTGATCGGGAAAGGATGCATATAACCCTACGTCTGGAGAGGGTGAAAAAGTGAGGAAGATTGTATCTGATGTCATCTGTTTTCTCTGTGAAGTTGAAAGGCTGGTTTCTGTTATGAATGCAGAAGTTGGGAAAGGGAGGGACTTTAGAAAGTTGTGACTATTTGGATGGGTCATTGTGGGTAACGTGACAGGGATGTGTGAAAAGATTATGCAGCTCAGTTTAAGGGCTTGTCCATGCTCATAAGGCTTATAATTTTACAAAGTTCAAGATTGTGTAATTTGTTCATTCTTTGGTGTGCTTCTAAATACTATTTAAAGCACATTCTTTAGGAGTTTTAGAAATTTCTCACTCAGAATGGGTCTCAATGAATCGATTTGTGACTCTCCATGAGTTTTGATATGGATATGAAAATTATGTTATTGTGCTATGCCTTAACCAATTATATGTGAAGTAGATTTTGTCTATCAGCTTCTCCCTGTTTAGTCTGCATTTCGGACAGCTGTTATATAACATAGATTGGTCTTAATATTTGTTAAGTTCATAGATACTCTAAAAAGATTTTTTTGGGAAAGGTACTAAAGAACTTTTCAGAAATGAATCTTCAAAAATAGGTTCTCAGTTGATAGTAAAACAGTGCTTAGTCTTACTAAGAAAGAGTAAGACAATAGTCTTGCTGAGGTGAATGGCAAAGGTATTTCAATGTAGGTTTTTTTAGTGCTTAATGAGGGAATTGGATTAGAATTCACATTTCCCAAGCATTCTTCAAAATGCCGATATTTAATCACCATAATTTCTTTAAGCAAAGTCTGAGTTAAAATATAAGAAAAAAGAAAAATGGTTTATGATTTATCTTCTTAATTCACTTACAATATTATCTCTAAAGTACATTTACAATAAAAGTCATTTGTATCTAGCTGCTCAGTGCCTTAGCCTTCATTTGGCCATCAGTACTCTTAAAAAGCCTCTAGTTTTATGCTCTATACTATCTTTGATTATGCCAAACACTCCAGCACTTACTGTAGTATGTGTGTGCAGCCTGAGCCAGCATCATCAGTTAACACTTGCTGGGCGTTATATGCAAGATGCTTTTATAGAAAACAGAGAGTGAGGCAGTGCAAAAATCCATGACACTTTAGAATGTTAAAAGTGAATTCTTTTTATTAGCTAAAACTTCTTTGAAAATATGAAAGATAATTTATTCAAAAGTGTCTCCACACACGTACTTTTCTCATGTTTCTTATTATTAATTTTTAACAAAATTTAGGTGAAAGTTTCTTACTAGTCTGATCACCTCCTGCTCTTTATTTCTCTGCCATAGTCATAATTTTCTGAGGTGCTGCATCATAATCATCACCTTAGTAACCATTCCTGATGTCACAAAGGATTATTGCTTCTGGTGGGAAATAAGTAGTATGAGCAGATGGATGCATAAAGAACCAAGATCATGTTATTGTACAGATAATTAGATGGTGGGAGAAAAACTAATATCAAATATGTATGCAGGCATAATTTGTTAAAAACATTTTAAATTTGTTTTTGATACAGAGAATTTCTGAGAAGAAAAAGTGATGTTTAAATACAAAAGTAGAATGTAGCATAAAAATTATAGGCTTTTAAATTGTAAAAATAATAAATATTTTGAAAAACTAATTTTAGAAAAAATTAGCTATTGAAGATTATGAACTTCTTTTACATGATGAGCTTTTCTTCTGGGACCTCCTTTCATTTTATTTGTAGTCCAGTGAAGTAAAAGTGACTTTTATTTAGAATGAGAAGGGAAGGGGAACTGATAACTGAGTTCTTACTACATTCCAGACACTGACTGCATTAGGGCTTCCATTTATCTCATTTAATTCTTAACCTACTCTCAGGAGATAGAGGAATTATCCTCATTTTGTAACTGATGAAATGGAAATTCGTAGAGTTTAGGAAGCTAAGTGTCCAAGTTCACACAGCTGGGAAGTTGTAGGGCTGAGATTTTCTTAAGTCTGGTTCGTATGCCAGAGCTTTTCCTCCAGTGCCATGCTGCCTCCCCAGTTTTTCTTTTTAGTCTTTTCAAAGATTTGAGCCTTCTAACTTCTCTTTTTGGAAAGCTGATGATGATAGAAATGATAAAAACAGTTCCTTTGGTGATGTTATTATAAGGCTTTTCTATAAGCATGAATATTAAAAAGTTCCAGGATTGTGCCTGTCCACTTTCTGGTAGCTACTTGGCTCTCTTTCTATTTTTTTCTTTCAAATTCTAATATCTGTCTAGCCATTTATCTCTCTCTCTCTCTCCCTCCCTCCTTAACTGGAACTGTTGTGGTACTTTTTTTTTTCCCCATGTACGTGCTGTATATGCTTGACTAAATTAACTGCCATATTGAATGTACAGAAAAGTGCGCTGTCAAGACCTGTCCTGTATATCCTGGAATAGGTTCAGCCTCACCCATCAGATTGCCTAAACTTAAAAATAGAATAATACCCGAGTGGTAGTGAAGAGATGAAGCAACAGGAATTGTCTCACCCTACTGGAGGGAGTGTACGCTGGCTTTGGAAACCTGTGTGTCATTATCTAGAAAGTGGAAGATATACAGACTCTATGAACCAACGATATTGTCCACGCATTATAAATAGCAGTCCAAACCAGGAACAACCCAAGTAATAGCAAAAGAATAGACAAATAATTGTGATGTGTTTATGCAATGAATATTACACAGCAAGGAAGCATGTAACAGAGTAGGTGAATTTCACAGACATAATGTTGATTGTCAGAAGGTAGGCACAAAAGGATAAATACAACATGATTCCATTTAAATAAAGGTCAAAAAACAAGCAAAGCTAAACCATATTGTATTGGTTAAAACATAAAGAAAAGCAAACAGATGATTTTCATTCACATTCTCATATTCTCTCTCACACACATACAACTTATATAGCAGCAATGATTATAAAGATATGGCCTTAGTTTCAGTTCTTTAATTAGGAAAATGAAAATCTTTCATTTACTAACTTCATAGCTATCATTCCTTTGTGAGCCATTCCTTTTATTGATCCTTCTGTTACGCTTCTACAGCTACACTGTCCAGTATGGCAGCCACCAGCCAGATTGGCTATTGAGCAGTTCAAATGTGGCTTGTCTGAATTGACATAATTGTAAGTGTAAAATACACTCCAGTTTCAAGGATTTATTAGAAAGAAGAGAATGTAAAATTTTTCATTAATAATTTGTGTATTGATTGCATGTTGGGATGATCATATTTTAGATACATTGGATTGAATAAAATATATTACTAAAATTAATTTTTCACGTGTTTCTTTTTACATTTTTAACGTGGCTTCTAGTAAATTTAAATTGCATCTGTGGCCCTCTTATTTCTATTGGAAAGCAGTGTTCTGGAGTCTATCATATTTTATATAAGGAAGTCAGATTTAGAAAGACGTATTCTTTCTTTCATCTCTTTCCATTCCTATGTTTTAAGAGTTAGAAAGTATTCTGAAGCTGTTCATATGTTCCAACAGTTAAATGACATCTGTTCTACGTAAGGTAGATGTACACATAACAGAAGATATGTTTGACCATCCTTTGACCACTGGTTGTAATGTTGAAGTATATCGGTGTGCTCTAGAATGGAGAGAATAAGGAAAAATGAAATACAAACTGCCAAGAAATGAAAAAGAGAACATGCTTATGGACTACAGAAAATGCCATTAAAAAGACTCTAATACTAAGGCCGGCCCCATGGCTTAGCGGTTAAGTGCGCGCGCTCCGCTGCTGGCGGCCCGGGTTCGGATCCCGGGCGCGCACCAACGTGCCGCTTCTCCGGCCATGCTGAGGCCGTGTCCCACATACAGCAACTAGAAGGATGTGCAGCTATGGCATACAACTATCTACTGGGGCTTTGGGGGGAAGATAAATAAATAAATAAAATCTAAAAAAAAAAAAAGAAAGACTCTAATACTAATATTTAGGAATTACATAGTATGATCCAGAATTATGCTGTGCCACAGACAGTTTTCTTTGATAATAGCTGACTTTGAAAACCACTGATAGGAAGATATATTTAATGGTTTCCAAGCTGACAAAAAAAATATTCCAATGGAATATCACTTGTTCCTATTGTTTTCTCTTACACAGAATTGTCATTTGGGACAGAGGAGGCGAAAATTGCATGTCATGGTCATAAACTCCTAGGACACAGAGAAGTTTAAGCTCCTCTATGATGTCATTGAGAATAATCTTTTTTCTCTTAAAAAGTTATTGTCTCTTTTTCCCATCCCATCCCCATTTCCATGTTTATTTGTTTTGTTTTTCTAAAAAGACATTTAACGCCCTGCTTAGATTTATTTCTACTTACTCACTAAATAAGGAATAACACTGTTATGTTTTGTATTTGAAATTGTAAGGTACATTTCTTTTTTCTTTTATTTTTAATTTAACTCTTTGTTTTACAGATGAGGGCAGAAGTGCAGTTGACCAAGCAGGTGGTGCACAGATTGTAATTGATCATTTAAGGTCACTGTGCAGTATAACAGATCCCGCCAATGAGAAGCTCTTGACTGTCTTTTGTGGCATGCTGATGAACTATAGCAATGAGAATGGTAAACAAAACTGAAAACTTGCTTTATCTCTGGGGGAAAAATTAAAAATCATCATTACTATAGTACAAACCAAAAATATTTAGAAAAATTATGAACAAAGAATTCATAAGTGGCATTATAAAACTAATAATTAGCCAACATTAAATTATAATGTTTCAAAAATACAAAATGGTCTAATTTACTAAATGGGACTAGTTTTTGAAGGGTTGCTCATGTTAATACCAAAAAGAAAAAAACAACATAATGGTATGGTTTAAGATTTCTTGCTTTGAACATTTTAAAAATAAACAGTATTAAAATAGCTTATTTTATTATTTATATTAATACCAGCAGTAGCTGTAAAACATAAACACTGTCTACATAAGTAAAATTATTTTATCTAGGTACTAGATTACTTGTAAGAATAAAAAAAATCTTTTAATAAAATCTGGCCTTAGAAAAATAAAGTTCAAAGCAATGGCAGATATCTGATTTTAGAATTTTGATAAATACTTGTAAACGGAAGTTTCTTTTCTCTGTGAAACGTTCTTAGAACCTAGCACCAAATGACACGTCAACGATTTTCAGATAGCATATGGTTGTTAATTAAATGAACCTAAAAGCAGTGATATGAAGGCTTCACTATACTTTTAAATGTCACAAAAATTTCATTTATTTGTCATCTTATATGAATTACTACATGGATCAAACACTCAAATTCTGGTAGGTTCCTAGAACATAACACAAACAAGGTCTTTCTGTGGTTTGTTTCATAACGGCATTTTAAGTTGTAGTCTTTGACAGAGACATTTTATTTGCATATTGAACATGTAGTATTATTCTTTACTTTCATGTTCATGTGTTCTGGAAACACATGGCCCTTTAGGCATATTTTTCGTTTTTTCACTTTTGGTAGTCATGGGTCCAAAGAACTATTCTCAATAATTAAATGAAGAAAAGATAAACGTTGATGACAGATGGCTACTGGCATTTGGCCTTGGTGTTTGTGACAACAGCAAATGGTGGGGACTGGCAAATTGAAGAGCCCTTGTCCCATTGAAAGGGGAGAGCCACTACAATCATGCACCACGTAACAACGTTTCGGCCAATGACAGACCACATATATGATGGTGGTCCCGTAAGATTAGTACCGTATAGCCTAGCTGTGTAGTAGGCTACACCATATAGGTTTGTGTAAATACACTCGATGATGTTTGCACAATGACAAAATTGCCTAACAACACATTTCTCAGAGCATGTCCCCATCGTTAAGTGACTCATGACTTTACTCTCCTCTAGCAAGTTGTTTCTGTATGGCAATTTGGCCAAATACTGCCAGATCTTTTCATTTGGGGGTGGGGGGAAGCTGAAAATCTAGCTTTTCATGTGACATCTGATTTTTAAATGTTGGGTTACATTTGCATTTTTAGCACTGTACAAGCTAAATAGAATGTGTCCTCAGGCCCCATTCTATCCAAGGGATACCAGATTTAAACCTCTGAATTAAAATTATCCATAATAATAATAAATAAAAGGTTTTTACTCATCAAATGGCTTGCCTGTTAAACTCGAGCTAGTAATAAATGGTAGTCTTTATAGGGTCAATTACCTCTATTTTTCTTGCCCTCTGGTGGAATCGTTTTTGAAGAGAAAATGTCCTAAATATGAACAGGAGAAACAGAAACGGCAGAGTCTGAGTAATCTACAAAATGAACAGCTAGTTTTGGGCCATAATACACATTATCTATCTGAATTGCATTAAGAAATCATTGGCCAGTTGTTCGTGTTGCTTCCTTTCTCTTCAACTTCATTTAGGCTTGGACACCTGAGAAAGTGGGCCAAGTGCTAAGTGGGACAATGGTTTAGAAAGATAACTTTTATTATAACAGCTTTGGATATAAAAGAATTAGTCTTGTTATGCAGCTAGACTAGTTTGTTCTTTGAGGAAGCTATTGTTCAAAAATCTGTACAAAAGCATATCAAATGGCCACATGGTCTTCAAAATGAACCATCACTAATTCTACTCCAAAGGACATTGTGATTGAGTCCCTATAATAGGATATCACAGTATGTAGAGAGGTGTACCGAGAAGGTAATGATTAACAACATGCAGAGTGCACGGTCTAAATGTGTGATGTATTTCTGTTGTAAGGATAGGTTTTTTCCTGGTGTGCAGGTATTCCCAAGAAATAACTTAGATACTTGGGAAAGCTTTATTAACTTTTCTCAAGACGTTATTGGAGCAGTGGTGTTTTTGTTCCATTATTCTAAAAGCTGCAATTTGAATGCAGCTTTCAAAACTTATTAGATAAAACAGAAGTAAAGTTATCTTTAGTATTTTAAAGGAACAAATGCCGAACTTGTAGCTGTCTTCTTTCCTCTGCTTCCTTTTACATTTGTCTGTCATGAGGATCATAGTTGTGAAGTGATTCTTTTTCTCTGTAAGGCTCTTTCGCTTCAATTATACCTTTTTTTGTTTTGCATAATTCTTAAGCATCTTTGTTGTTGTGTCAGTTATTTACTTACTCTTTTCTTTAAAATATGTGTTTAAAGACTTTCCAGCTTAAATATTAGGTCTTCTTGCCTAACTTCAGGTCATTTGGTATTGTTCCTGTCCACCTAGGTGAGTCACTGAGACAAAAAAACAATAGAACTTTTTGAAACTCAGGAGGCACTTTTTATTAGCACTGATAAATGAAGCTCCTTTTTATGTGTATTTACTATTGAATTTCGGTACACATGCCTCCGCTTGTTCCTGAGTAGAATAGTTGAATGATAAATGCCTGCTTGTTACCGTAGCAGAAGAATTAACTCTATCCTTGGATCTGATAACTTAAGCCTTATCATAGTTAGGGAGTTCTTCTTTAGCTCCATAGATAAAATTTTTAAGTATAAAGGTAAGAAAGTATTGAAAATGGTCACAAAGACCCACCAACATAGTTTCTCTGACAAGAACATTTTCAAATTGTTTATTAGTCGTAAAAGTGGATTGACACGAGACTGAGACTTAGGATATCTTGATTCCTTTCCATATAGTGGACAGCTCTGAACACATCCAATTTTTAAATTCATTGAATAGGGAATAAAACAAGTTTCCTAAACACATGCAAGTCAGATATATTGTGAAAATACTTAGTAAAGGTATTTTTGTATGCTTTGATAAAACTGTATAAAACTCAAGGTTCGTGAGTTTTAAAACTTTTGAACCAGCTCAAGATTGTACACTTTTAAGCTATGAGAAGGGTATATTCTTTTGTTTCCCCATTAGTGAAGCAATTAAATCTTTTTATACTCAGGAAGTGTGGAATATCTAAACAGAAAAAGTTATAATTTCTTAGAAAAGTTGTATCGATAATATTGTATAAATAAAATCATATTTAAATAGAATTCATCCTTTTGGGGAAAAAATACTTGTTTTCCACATGGCGAAAAAGCACTCTTCAATTCTGTGACCCTCCAAAATAATATGAGTATTTGACAGGTGTGGTTAGAGAAAGCATGTTGACGATTTGACACTCAATTTGAGGGAATGTAGTGAACTTCCTATATTTTGTTCATCTAGTTACAACTTTAAAGTTTTAGTTATTCTATAAACAAGGAACTCAAACCTATGATTCTAGATATTTTTATCTCATTAGTTTCTTGGATATCTTTCTTCCTAGCTTTGGTTGCTCAATGCCAAAACATTGCAGTGAAGACTGCAAATTTTGTTCAGCTATACAGCTGCTTTCAAATATAACACCATTTTAGCATATAGTAGGAGTTTGGAAAATATTTGTTGATTGACTTTTCTGGATACTTAGTATTGTCTAAAATTTTTTATTAACAAAATCAATACTTGAAAGAAAAATATGTTATTGGAATGCATTTTCTTCATTAAATAAGTTAGAAGCATTATAAACTCTTGCCCACTGTATTAGTTGATATTCCCTATTCACATACATGCCAGTAGCAGAAAGTGGCATTGAAAACATGCTGAGAGTAACAGTACTGGATCTCTGGTTAAAAATTGACCATAGGTGATCCACAAACGATGCATCTGTGTATGTACACTTGAAAGTTAATTGCAATTTGAGTAGAAACAAACCAGTAACCTAAAGCAGAGCTCTAGAATAATTTAACACATTGTTGAGGAATGTATTGGTGGTCATCATTTTTATTTTATTATAAGTAACCATGGTTAATCAATAAATATCTCTTGGAAAACTCTGTAATTAATTGAGTTTAATTTTTTTCTCAATACATTTATGCAAGAGATACAAAATACAGAGAAGGGTCTATTATAACTCTAAAGAAAATTATTAATGATGATAAGCATTAAAGACTAAAGTTACTTGTACGTGAGCTATGCCATAAGAAAGAAAAACAGAGGAAATAAACATGCCATCAAAAAAAGGAAAAATTAGTTTCCTTCTAAAAGGACTAACATAATAAACACATTCTTTACTGGCTTTTTCATGTGACCTATACAATATATATATTATATATATGTATATGTGTATATATATATATCATATATAATATATGTATATATATGATTTTTACAAATAGATCTGATTTTTCTCTAATATGTTAATAACACCCTGTTATTGAAAGATTAATTTTTTTTTTTTGTGGTCCCTGAAATCTCTCTGGGATACCCTCATGATAATTCTCACATTTATTTGCTGCATGAACTTAAGATAACTGAACTGTGGTTGAAGGGAGCCATCTGTGCAATTTAAGAAATGCAACTCATGCATAACAATTAAATTGAAGTATTAAGCCTGGCACTACTTAAATTCAGTTGTTTAAAATAGGCCTGTAAAGTATTTTCTCTACTCTAGTTTAAAGATCACTTAATAGGTGATTATTTTAGCTGCTACTTTCATTTCAACCAATAGCAACAATTTCACAATTCTAATCATACTATTCATTTCCCTAATGAACTCAGTCCAATAACTTGGCTTACTTGATTTTTCTTTATGCTTAAAATAGGAAGAATAGAAATTAATAAGGAGTAATACTGATTAAAAACTAAAAAGCCCTTTGGCCTGAGCTACTTGTTTATCCTTATGTTTTGGTATTACTTTATTACAGGTAAGAAAGAACACTTTCTAGATATTAGATGTTTAGAAAATGATTTGCTTTGCGTGAGTGAGGAACTATTTCCAAAATTTACCTACTATGGGTACAAGCTAATTAACTCCATATATTTCCTAAATACTACAAGCTTTCTGCCTCACTTTAAGGGAAAAAAACACAATATTTAAAATATAAAATTTTATCTTTGCAATTTGTTATCCTTGTTTTTCTTAATTACATTAATTTTCCAATATACTATTTTCAGTGTATTTTCTGTTCATTTTTTTCTCTGTTTATAAAGGCATGAGAGAGATAGTTTTAAGTTCACATCTTTTGAAGTGCAGTTTGTCAAATTAAAGTACTCTAGTGTGTTAAAGTGTGTTAAAAACTTTTATTTTATTATTTATAAAAACAGCTAAGATTTTAGGCTTTTTAAAAAAAATGTTAGAATTCTTTATTTGCTGTTATTCTCTTTGTAAAAAGATTTCGGAATTTTTACTGTTTGTCCAACAGAACTTTCTAGTCAGTTTACTGAAGCAGGTTGCATTCATCAAGTTCTGCTGCAAATGTCATTTTAAACAAATTGTTTTACTGAAGGACAGAGCAGTTACTTGTTCTTGTGGCTCCTGCAAATTCTGCCTATTAAATTTGACCAATTAGCTAGGTTAGCTTTTCATAATCCTCCTAAACAATTACTATAATAATGCTATTATTTGACAGACAGGCTAAGAATTTGGTTTTTAGTAAAGATGTACCAAATGCACGTTTTGGTTTAATTCCGTATGGTGAAGAATTGGTATTAATATTCAGCTTTGACCCTTATAGAATGAACTTCTGAATCTGAAATTGTATCACAAAAAAAATGAAATTATTATTTTTTTGTTAATGATTTAGAGTTTGGCCTTATATTACAGAAATAATACTTTCTTAGCATTGTCAGTTTCTAGATTGTTCCTACGATCATGCTACTAGTGCGTTTAGCATTATGATACTAAATAGATCCCAGTTTTAACTGAGGGCAGTGGGCTAACAATATGTTTGGGTTCTTCATTCTCTAACATGTTTTTCTTTCTTTCTTTACTCTGTGTCTGGATTGAAGATGATTAATCATAGATGTTATTGAATATTGTTTTAGAGGTTTTCCTTATAGTGAAAATTTGAGGTGGCGGAGTTGGCTTTCTGATTTTAACTCAGTGTCACAAGATGTAAAGAATTCCCAAATTGGACTTTTTCTTGAAATACTCATGGCCTGAATGGAATTAAATAACTAAAAATTAAAAACAGCTTCTAACATTTATTTTATGTTATGAGTTCTAAAGAGAATAGGTAATTTAATCTCTATTATTCTGCCTTGATTTAATTTTTACATTTGTATAATTTTTACCATCATTAGTTATTGCCATATTTTAATATTGCAATGTAACTATACATTTACCTTCAACTGACTGATAGAATTTCAACATATGAAGCACAAAGGGGTATTTTCTCTGTGCGTGGAATGCTTACCTATATTTGAAAATGAATATTTAGATAGTAACAGTAAAACTGAAAGACCAGGCCTTGTTTTTATTATTGATGTTCCTACACTAGTTGAAATATGATGGTATCAAGTGTGTGATTATTGACCATGCACAAGTTTGTAGGTGCCAGAAATGACATTGAAGGAAGCATTCAGGTGTTTGGCCTTCCAAGAGCTGAGGCTAAAGCCAGAGATGACTACTGCGTTTTGGCCAAATATTGGTGCATCTTTAATTTAGACTGCTCAAAGTATCCATTCAGAGAGAAACTCAAGGCAGAAAAGTATCATATGTAAATTAACTTGCATAAAAATTTGTAATCCTGTTTTCTAACTACAAGTAAAATTCAGTTAACACCAAACTGCCTATATTTTATTTACTGAAAAAATTTTAAATTAAATATTGCTTAAAAAATGGGTATTGGCTAGAAATCAAAAATCTTTTGGTTATGTAGATGTATCTTGTTAATACAGTTTGTGTGTTGCAAATAACTTTTGTGTAGTTTTAAAGTGTTCTAGTAATATTCTAGAGTAACGCGTAATATTGGGTTTTTTTTTAAAGCCAGTAAATCCTTTTGTAAAACAAAGAATTTTTATGTTTTTAAACACATTTGTTTGTAAGATATACATGTTGTGATGTAAGTTAACCTGGCATTTATCTTAATTTGCCATACAAAAATTTAGGCTTAATTTTATACTTACTGTAGATGTGGCCTTCCAGCAATGCCATATGAGAGCAGAGACTGGATTTATTTGTCCCAGTGAGAGCTATTTAAGCAACAACTGGAAGTAGTCCTCTTCTAAAAACAAAACAAAACAGTTTTAACCTTTAAAAGACCAATTTCTTTTTGAGATGAAAATAGAGAGTTTTCTTTAATAAGAGTAGACATATCTGTAGAAATTTCCTTTGTGGCAGTATTCATTACAACAAGAGTTGATCTGTGGGAAATAGTTTAACCTGGAGTGAGTCTAGGGAAGAAAATTATCTACTAGATTAAGATATAATCACTCTAGATGTCATTGGATTGAGAACAGTAAATGAGTAGGCCTCTTATAAATAATAAAACATTTTTCCTTTCTCGTAATTTTTGCTTTGGAGTTTTTTGTTGTTGCTGTTGTTTTACATTATACTCATTCATGTAACTTTTGTCATTTATCTCTAGAACTTTTACAAAAGGGAAATTTTGCTTTGTAGACATACTTATTTTCAGAACCTAGAAAAAAACTTTTGAATTCTCTTTACCATTTTTTATTGTTAACTTTTAGAAAGCAAGAAATGTGTAAATGAATATTGTTTTAAACCTCCAGTATTGTCAATACTAATGAATCTTGATTTTTTTTTTCCTTTGAAATTTCTATTTGTCATTGAAATGTATAACCTGGGACTTAAATTATAGGGGTAATCTGGGTGCAAAACAGTTAATGCATGTTTTGTGTAAAGAGGGCTTTTAAAATAATTGATTTGAAGTTAATTTTAAAAATAATTGATTTGAAGTTAATTTTAAACACGTCAATATTTTTAGTTTTATATGCTCAACACTAGGTCTGGAATAAAAGTTCTCCACTTTCCTGATCAATCAACAAAAAGATACTGAGTAATAAGTAACTGAAAAGGAAGTCCTTACTTGTACCTGCACATGTGTATGTATAAAGGTTTTAGCCACAAGTCATCCTCTTGGTAATTGTATTTAAGTCAGTTAGTAAACATTTTGGTATTATAATAGAGCTACAACTTGCTTAAACTCACAAGTTCTACTTCACAGATATGTCATTTCTAATTTTTAATTTTTATATCCATTTTTGGAAATGTAGATGTACCATTGGTCAAGGGCAGTTTTCTTTGGTCTTTGTTATGGTCAAATGGTTTTTATACAATTTTTATTAGAACTTCTCAAGATTTACATTTGCTTGTTTTTTATTGTTTCAAGTCTATATAATTCATTTGACTGTAGATAGGGTTTTTATACAAGTCTATAAATAGGAATATTGGACTCTTTATACTATGAATATACATACCATATATACATACTAATGTAGAGACTGTACTTTGAATTGTGAATGTGTCTTATTTTGACACAGTTTCATCGTGTTTACCAATAAGCTTAATAAATTTATAACATTGTCTATAAGGGTATTTTCTTAGGAGTAAGATAAACGTGTTATAATTTTCTTAAGAAACTTATTCTTTTTAGTAATTGATCAGCATAACTTCAATTTAGTTACTGAAATTCTTGGCATACTTTTCTGGACCTATAATCTATCTATACCAATGTTTTAAACATTAAACTTAAAACTCAGGGGGAAAAAGGTTCTTCAACTTGAGATCTTCTCTCCAGATCTCCATTCTTTGGAGTTTCCATGAGTGTGACCTGAAGAACTTGGAACCATTGAAATTCAAATGTAGGTAGGTAAGTGTTCACACCAGCGCATGCGTTGATTGCCTTATATTTCTTTGTATATGCATCTGTATTGCACCCCCTCAGTGCCTTTCTTCCTCTTCCTCCCCATAGATCATGTAGGGCTGTGTCATCTTGATATTATGTAATTTTGTAATTCTGTATCTTGGTCAGTATTTGTCTGTGATGTGTGTCAGGAGCAATATTGAAAAGTCTTCAGACATTTATGACATTGTGCTGTCTAAAGACTGTCTTTCACACATAAGTGTTTGCTGTGTACGGGCCTGGGTTGCATTTTTGTGAATTGTGTTTGTTGAGCTGATAAACATTCCCTTGGAATTGCTGGTATTCATTGAAGGATGCAAAAAGTCTCAGTCTTGCATTGTTTCACTTACTCTCAAATGTATCTAGAGAATGTGAACTATTTCTGGTTCTAAGAATTTCTTCCAGTTAGTTTCTGTTTTAAAAGTCATAGTCCAGATACCATTCGTGATATAGCACGTCAGCTGCTGTCCTTTGAAGTCCATTCACAAGCTTTTTTAGGCAATAAGAAAAAGTGATTAAATGGAATCATTTGCTTTCAGCAATAAGAATTAATACTAATTTATGCCACACAAACAAGACCCCTACTTAACCCCCACAAAAAGACCTATTTATTGATAGCATACTAAGTTGTAACTGAAATAGGCAAACAGGCCCAATCATGGAATATTCTAGGCTTATGAGGGTTTCTACTCAGATAAGCAGAATGAGATGTTCAGGTGCTTAAATAATGTAATTTTGCTCAAAATATCTGAGCACCAAAATCGAGGATTCCTACCAAGCTTTCAATTTTTATTATTTTTTTCCCTGTTATCACATCTGCTAAGCACGTCATTGAATTTTAGAATCTCGTCTCCATGTTTTTTTCCCCATTTCCTATAAAAATTAGGTAATCCTTTGGCAGTGGTTCTTAAACTTTTGGTCTCAGGACTCTTTTACATGTTTAAATATTACTGAAGACCTCAAAGAATGTTTGCCTATATATAGTTATATCTATCAGTATTTACGGTACTAGAAATTAAAATGGAGACAATTTTTTAAATTACTTAGTATTGCATTTTAAAATAATAAAAACCCATTATGTTAACATAACATTTTTATGAAAAATAACTTTCAAAATTAACAAAATTGCTGAGAAGAATTGCATTTTACTGTGTGTATGATGGTGAAGAAGATAATGACTACTAATACAGTTTGGTGCCACTGACTGGGTTCATACTAAAGCCCAGCAATTTTACCCACCATTGTTTTTGCACCATCAGTGCAAATGTCAATACAGTGAAAAAGGCAAATAAAATCTTGGTATTTTTCTGAAAGTAGTTTTGACTTTATGATCCTCTGAAAAGGTTTTGGGGACCCCACTTTGAGAACCATGTTCTAAGATGCCTGTTTATCTTGAAATGAAAATTTGTATCAATCTGTTTGAGTAAAGTCTTTTTCCTCTCCTGGGCCTTCATTATCCAACGAGAACGACTTGGCTGTAATTGGTATGAACAGACTTTAGAGTTATTTGAGTATAATTTTTGTTTTAGTTAGCATCATAGAAGTGGATGTAAAAGAAAGTGCCCATGTGGTCCAAAATGAGTCTGTCCCATGGATGACTATATATTTTTCTCTTGTGTGTGGTATGTGTGTTGTATGTGAGTACACACTTTGGCTCCTGGATAGCTTAAAAACACATTTTCATAATTTTTTTTTTTTTAATTTTTATTTATTTATTTTTCCCCCAAAGCCCCAGTAGATAGTTGTATGTCATAGCTGCACATCCTTCTAGTTGCTGTATGTGGGACGCGGCCTCAGCATGGCCGGAGAAGCGGTGCGTTGGTGCACGCCCGGGATCCGAACCCGGGCTGCCAGCATCGGAGCGCACGCACTTAACCGCTAAGCCACGAGGCCGGCCCAAAAACACATTTTCATGATGCAGCGTGATTTTCATGAATTATGGCAATTCACACCATTAGGCTATGCTACTTTTTCTCCTGGTCTACCACAATTTCAAATATTACTGCTTCAATTTGTATGCCAAGGATTGTATGAAACTCTGCAACATTCCTTAACTTTTTGTCCCTCTTTTCCCTGGAACCAAAATTCATCATATTGTACAAGTGGTCCAAGAAAGTGGTAGAGATGCCACATTAGAAGAGCATGAAGATCGTCTTCTAAGTGGCATTCTCCTGTTGAGTTATCTCCATAAAATCTGTTATTCCTCTGATGTCCCTGGACTGTTGGATTTTTATAGTTTGTACCAACAGTACTGAGGGGGTGTGTGATGCTTACATATATGCAGACATATAGTGGAGTTTGACTCACACTCAATGCATGCGCTAGTGCTCACGCTTACGTACCTGAAATTTAATGATTCAACAGCTCTGCAGTATTTGAAGAGGTAGTCAAAATGAATAAATAAATAAATGAAAGTTTAAAAGACTGCTAAAGAACAAGGATCTGCAGAGGTGATCCAGTAATAAGGAACTCTGTGTACTGGTAAGTAATCAAAATAATTTCTAACTTGGAAAGCTTCTTGGTGCATGATCATTACAAATACTATAACCATAATACAAGATTCTGGCAATATAATACATAGGTATAATACTATACTCTATAGCATAAGTATTTGTCTATAAGATAAGTATTATGAATCATTCATTAATTGCTGAATTGTGTAGGAAAAAAGTCAAAAGCATAAAAACAAGTCATTTAGTTGAATATATCCTTTTTTTATATTTTATTTCTATCTCCTTTTAGAACAGACTTCATAATTTCATTGCAAAATTTGAAATTGTTTTAGACTATTTGAACTCTAAATGTAAACTTCCCTTTTGCTCAGGCCTGTTTTCTATTCTGTTTTGGTAATAGGCCCCTTTCTAGTATAGATGGGCCCCCACAACTGAACCAGATAATGTTTGTAATTACCCACGCATCAGTTTTCAGGGCCGGTAGGCTCAATTGGCTGTCTCTTCATACTTCACTCTAAAAGCAGGAAAAATTAACTACAAAGACCACCAGGCAAGTAATCCACTGGCACATGAGACAGCTCAACCCTGTCTTTCTGTTCTTTTTTGATAATCACCTGACCAACCCCTTATCTATAGTTTAAGAACTCTGAAGAGTGATAGATTAGTAGGCAAACTCTGTCAAGGGAAGCGTGCTATGAGGAGAATGTGTTTTGTAAGAAACAGATTTTTATCTTTAGATTTGCGATAGGTAACTTGAAAGAATTTAGAGAAAATTATTAGCTTGAAATGGCATATAAGTTTTTAAAAAGAAAAAAAAATTTTGAAAGCATTCCTCTTTCTATGGCTGAACCAGTTATTACAGTGATAGTGTTTGCATAGGCATGTGAGTGTTCATGTCTTTCTTCTTAGCTTATTCTAAGAGGCAGTACTTTTGGTTTTCATTTTGATTTATTTACCTTCAACTTTGCTACAGGTATTTGATTATTGTTCATGAAGAGCCGTTGTGGAAATCCAAGGCATATGAAATACCTTAAAACCAAGTAGTTTCTTAGAAAATGAAGGCAAACAATGATGACAAAGCCGTATTGACTTCATTCTCTTCACCTCTCAAGCCAAATTTTCCTTTCTTTACCAAGATGATTGTCACTATTACTAAATAAAACTTTGAAAAGAAAAATATTTTAAGTAACTCATTTTTTCCTTGTGAAAACTACTTTCCTTTCTAGCAGTCATCGAAGAACACTGCTGCAGATAATCAAAGAATAATCTTTGTGTATTATATACTTTAAACTCTTTATTATGGAGCAACTGTTTTTAAGGGGTTCTAAGATTTTTGTCTTCTCTCTTGGTCTTTATTAAACTTGCTTTTTTTTCTTAGTGCTTTTCAGGTACTCTGATTTTCTGTAATGCAAATGTTACTTTGTCTTACCTTCTCACTTAAAAACCAATGCTAATGTTCAATTGTTTATACATCTTTAAAGCCTGCTCTGTAAAGGTATAAGACCCTATTTTTTTAAGAACACTAATGATTTGACATATTATTTGAATTATTTTCATTTCTAAATTTCTTGATGATTGAAAAGATTCAAACCTCAACTCTTCTGAACTAAATGTCTTAAAAATTTTCAAGACAGTTATATGAATGGACTTAGTCTTGCTTTACTGTAGTTAAAATAGTATTGAATTTTTAATAGGAAGAATAAGAGGTGTTTTCTTCTTAGTAATATCCATTTGATACATAAACACTTTTTTTGTTTGTTTGTTTTTTTTACAGATTCCCTTCAAGCTCAGCTTATCAATATGGGTGTTATTCCTACCTTAGTGAAATTACTGGGTATCCACTGCCAAAATGCAGCTCTTACAGAAATGTGTCTTGTTGCATTTGGCAATTTAGCAGAGCTTGGTAAGTCCTATTCATGAACCACAAATGTAATTAACTTATTAATGTACTTAAAATAAATTTTCCCTTAGATGTTAATAACCTGGAAATGCATTTAGATTATATTAGTTTGTTTTTTTTAAAGCATTGTAGACATTTGCTTCAATATTAAAGTAGATCCAATTATATCTTATTATTGTATTGTTTATCATTTGAGCTACTTTTGCTTCCCTAATTGTTTCATGTATTCAGATTTAAAGTTTACACTTATATATTATTTAATAGAGTTGAATATTTAAAATGATCTCCACTTGACTTTAGTATTCTTACATGAGGGATGGTCTGAAAATCAAATATTGTATTTCTAGGGAAAAAATAAAAGACTTCATAATTTATTACATTTTGTATAAATTATTTGGTTATCAAGTAAAAAGGAATCTAACAGACCAAGGTTCTTCCACCTCTTTTTACAAAATGCCTAAAAATGATAGAGGACTTTTTCATAAGAATGTATTTATAACAGCATTAGAAAAAAATATGCGAAATCCTTGAGAATCAGAAGGTAGACAGAAACAGACTAATGCTGGAAACATAGCCCAGACATAACAGAGAAGAAGATTGATGACCCCAGCACCCCATCTCTCTTCCCTGTTTTATTTTTCTCTATATCATGTATAGTACCCTTTCTTCTTTCTCTCCTTCTTTCCTATGATTCTTAATAGAAAGTTACAACACTTGGGCTAAATCTACCCCACGACCGTGTTCATAATAAATTATTTATTATGAGGGCAGTGAAACCAAATGATGTTTTGTCATAGCTAAATATAATAGCTACAACAAATAAATAAATAAATTCTATTAATTATCCCCATTTTATAAATAAATAAACAGAAGCACCAGGACTCTAACCTTAGATTTTCTGACTGAAAGCTCATGTCCTTATGTACATTAAAACCTTGATTTCAGTACTTTACTTTTGCTTTGACTTCAAGTTAAGGGAATAGGGATTATTTATCGAGTTAGTTTTGAAAAGTCATTCTTATTCACTAGATCATCTCCTGGTATTTGTGAATGTTTCTTGTCTCATCTCCTCTTTTGCTTTTCTTCTTTTTAATACTGTTAACTATTATTTCCACCATTGAAGTAAGACCAGGAATGAAAGAACATTCATTTACTGTTTCACAAGTTATTATTTTCCATTATTAAAATAGAATTTGGAGCTTGTGTTTATTGTAGTTTGTAGAAATAAAACAAATCATGTTATATAATCCCTGATAATATCGTAATCTTTGTAACAGAAACATAAATGCTATTTAGTATGAGTTGCCTGCATTAAGGTATCTGGATTTGTTTTGGAGATTGCGTAGACCACCTCAGATCAACCTCGACTCCCTGAGCTATATTAAAATATGGATATATACCCAATTTAGTTCAACCCAATTTTTTACTCTCTTCCAAGCTGTTACTGCCCTTACCCCATTTGGAGGAAAAAAAGATAAAAGAAAAATATTTCTTTATTTACTAAGACTTCTAGAGTTTATATCATGAGTTTTTTATGCCCACATAATAGCTAGGTTATACATAAACACTGAAATAGAACATGTATGCCCCAGGATTTTTTCTATTTTTCTTTTTTCAGTGTTGGCTTTAAACTTTTTCTCTTTTCAATGTTGGCTTTATTGCCCATGAGTTAACAAATTACATAGTATTATTTTTATTGACACAGGTAAATATCAAGTTCATATCACACACTTCTGAATATGGCATATTACTAAATGCTAGAGTTACTTTTTGTCAAAGTTTTTTAATAAAAATGTTAAATAGGAATTCTGTGGTTTTGCTCACTAAAGACATATAATAGCTTAAAGGCAAGAGATAAAATAATTTAACAAGTGCAGTCTATTTCAGAATTGGGGGCAGAAAAGGAAAATGCAGCTCCACCTTTTTGTTTTGTTGTTCTCTCTGAATCCTAGTTTATGTGCCCACATAATTTTTCTACATTCACAATTTTAGCATGAATACAATTTTAAAGTTTGCATTCTTATTTAACATTATGGTTTAAGTAGAAGGGGATTTTCCACCTTTGTATTTGGCTCCAAAATCTTTTATAAGTAAAATTTTCCAAAAACAGATTGAGTAAAAGTAGATATACCTGATGCTGAGAACCCCAATGTTGTTAGTCCGTTTGTCCTTTAGAACACAGACTTAAAGATACTTACATTGTGGTTTCCCTACAAAAGGGCCATCTGACCACCCCACAGGGAATCTTGGCAGTCAGCAAGACCTGTCATGCTCATAGCTTCTAATCAGTTTTTCAATCCCAATTCTTAATCAATGCCGGACAACCAGAGAGGTGAGGACAGCCTCTAACGTGGAAGATAATGAAATAAAGAAATAGGAAAAAGCAACTTGGAGGAAATAGAAACTATGCAGGATGGGGAAAAAAATTAATATCCTCAGATAAATGAGAAAAAAATACTATAAGCACAAAACTATAACAAGATGCTATTTTTAAAGAAAAGGAACAATAAAAAAGCTTGAACATTAAAAACACAATAGCTAAAATGAAAGACAGTAAAATGTTTGGAGAAATATTTGCAGAAGTGAAACAAAAAACAAGGAAGTGGAAAATAGAAGAGAAAGTATAGCTAGAGGATCAGACCAAGAAGTCTAGAAAGAGATAAACAGGAGGAAGTTGCCAAATAACTTAAGTATCACAGAACTAAAATACATAATTTTCTAGATTGAAGGGTCTGTCAAATGCCTAGCCTAATGGATAAAAATAGACCCAGACCATAACATATCAGTGTGAAATTTTAGAATAATGAGGACAAAGAGAACATCTTACAAACTTCCAGAGAGAAAGAGAAAAAATTACGTAAAAACGATTGTGAATCAGTGGACATCCGATGTCTCACAACAACACTGGCAGCCAGAGAAAAATGGAGTATTGCCTTCAAAAATCTGAGGGAAATTATTTCCAATATAGAATTGTATACCCAAACTACCAATCAAGTGTGAAGTTACAATCAAACATGAAAGTCTCAGAAAATTGCTATCCTACATACCTTTCCTCTGGAAGCCACTGGAAGATGTGTTCTGCCAAAACAAGGGATTTAAATTAAGAAAGAAGACTATATAGAAATCAGGAAACAAGAGATCTAACAGGAAAACAGGAATTCCTAGTAGTGTGGTGACATGAGAGCCACAAATGGTCTATTTTCAAAGAGCAACCAGTCCAGATTGGAGTGAGTCAGAAGGCTCTTGGAGTCGAGGTTGGGGAACTTCTTATAGGAGATGAAATTGATGGAATACCTAAAAGGAATAAGCTTATTAAGAGAAGATTAGGCAACTCGTGGCAATCTTGCAGTTGAATTAATAAGTACATAGAAAACTAAACAAATGAGGACGAATAATTCCACGGAAAATGAAATAGTATATTTGAAACACTAATTATTGATACAACCAAAATTACAGTGTACCTACACTAAGAAGATGGAGGGTGTGGTGGAGACAAGAGAAAAAGAAACTAAGCTCATCTTTCATAGTGGAGAGTCAGTCAAAAATACCTAACACTAAAAAATTAAAAAGTGGCAAAACAAATGTGTCATTTAAAAATATGGAGGTAAATACCCATAAATTAGCTAAAAGAGCTTTACGTGCTTGCTTCTGAGGAAGGAGAAATGAGGGAGGAGGACTGGATTCTGCTGGTAATATAAGTATTAGGACTAACTAACTTATGTATAATTTTGGTAAGAATAAACCCTTAGAAAATGAAGCTTCTTGCTAAAGGGCTGTTAAGGATCCATGGCATTTAATTCAAATATAATGTCCAAATCATATTTCATGCTGTCTTTTCTCTGTATCCACCTGCAGAATAAGTACAGATTTTGTTCTTTAATTCCCGTAGTAATCATAGAGCCTTGTTTCCTTGTGCTGGCAGGTGGCCTGAATTACTTAGCGGCAGTAATTTGGTTTCAGTTTAGTAAGTGCTTGGAGTAATAGAATATGGATTGGAAAAAAGAGTGCTAACACTATTATTTTTAAAAAAGAGTAAGAGCACATAACTAGATAAGTGATGATGTCTATCTGCCTCACCTATGATTTTATGTTTCTGAAATTCGTTCCATTCGAAGAATTTTCTGAAGCAGAGGAGCAACTAACAATGTTCAGGAGTTAAATCATCCCTATTTAAATCAAACTAACCTCCTTTTAGGGTGAGGTGTGCTGACATTTGTAGAATATGATCTCTGAGGGTTTAGGTAGCTTATTGAGAAAGACGCTTCACCCCTATTCCGTTTTAGGCACTAAGGAATCGTACTTATGAGTCTTGAAGTGGATTTTCATCATTTTGGCATAGATCTGGTGCGTGTGCCAAAAGCAGTGTAACAGTAGAGTGAATCGAAACTGTATTAAGCCATATTAAGATTTGTGTTTCTCCTTTCTAAGTTTGAATTTGCAGTATTTTTTATGTTGACAAGAGATTTACCAGGAACTGGAGACTAGAACCTAACTCTTGTATTCATTTACTTATTCATTGTCACATATCCATTCAGTCAGTAAATTTCTTTTGAACACCTGCTATCTACTGGGCACTATACTGTACACTCTGCTTGGCTTATGGTTGTTAAAATAATATACACTGGCCCTGCCCTCAAGGAGCTTATAATTTAGTGAGTGAGATGGAAATAAATGTTTTAAATGAATTTACAAGTAAATAAGCATATAATTATAAATTAGGATAATTGCTAGTATGAGAAATTAATGGAATGAGGTGAGGGACTAATTTAATTAGAAGCATAGACTCTAGGTGGGAAAGAGCATTTTCAGACAGTCAAGATTTCAAAATATTTACCTCCTATATACAGTATATAGTAGCTTTCTCAGGAAGCTGCTAGAGGAGTCTTCCACCAAAACAAAATAAGCAAAGGCAAAAGAACATCGATAATAGAGTATCTAGTACAGGAAGGAGAAGAAAGTATCCATCAAGATAATGATAAAGAGAAATTCCAGGATGTCAGCTGTGCCCCTAAAACAGAGAGAGTAACAAATCTAGATTGGGTTTGGTCACAATTTTCTGAGAGAAACTTCTAGATAAATTAATAGAATATCTGATGCAAGCAAAGAAATTGAGAAAACAAACGGAGAGAAATAGAATGGATTTCGGATGTATTTTGGAGGTAGAATGGTAGACCTTAGCAGTTCATTGGATGTAGAGTTGAGTGAGAACAAGCGAGCAATGACTCCCAGGTTTCTGCCTGCATAAATGGGTAGATGGAGTGTTCATTTACCAAGTTAAGGAAGTCTAGAGGAAGAAGAGATTTCAGAGTAATATCAAAAGTCCATTTTAGACATTAGGTTTGGATGCTAGAGAGATATTCAAATGGAGATGTCAAATGGCCAGTTATATATGTAGCCTGAAGTCCAGAAGAGGGCTAGAGATATAATTGTATAAGTATCAACATATAGGTGCTGTTTTGATGCTATGAAAGAGAATTAGATTGCCTAGGGTGACAGTAAGGACAAAAAGGTAAGAAAACAAAGGATGAAGTGCCAAGGAACTGAAATTTATAGAGGTCTGGTGGAAGAGGAGGAGCAAACAAAGGAGACTGCAAGGTGTAGAAGGGGCCAAGACTAGTTTGAAGTGGGTTTAGGAAGGCATGTGAGTTGAGAAAGTAGAGACAGTGTATGTAGATATCAAGAAACTTGTTTGTGAAAGTGAACAGAGATTGGATCGTAGTTGAAGAAAAGTAGAGTAGAGGGAAGGTGTTGGTTGTTAATAATTACTTTTTTATTTGAGAAATATTAAAGCATATTTAAATGCTGATGGTGAGGATCTAGAGTGAAGAGGAGATGGTGGAGATGCTGAAGAGGCAAGAAAAATGAGACCCCAAGTGCATGTGAAGAATTCATCTGTAATATTAGGCATGTCAGGACCAGTGCAAAAGCATACCACTTTAATGGTATAAAGATAAGATGATAAATCACCTTTAATTCAGCCATGTAAAATGCAGTCTATTATGAGTAATTTTTCTTCTTTGACTAAAAACCTTGAAACTATGAATTTATAACTTAGTAATTTTATTGTTGCTATGGTTACCTATATGTTATGCTAGTGAACTTTTTTTTATAGCCTTGAATATAATTGGATCAGAACATTTTCTTTAAAGCCTTAGACATTTTTCCTTTTCAGGGGCATTAAAAAATGGATTTGATTGTTCCTGCATTGAAAAGTGTTTCTATTTATCAGGAATGGTACAAAATGACCAAGTATTGAAAGTAATAGAAAACAATTTCTGGGTTTAACTTTGTTTGCTTACTCCAGATTTTCCTCGTTTTTTTTGCAGAGTCAAGTAAAGAACAGTTTGCTGGTACAAATATTGCTGAAGAGCTGGTAAAACTCTTCAAGAAACAAATAGAACATGATAAGAGGGAAATGATTTTTGAAGTTCTTGCTCCATTGGCAGAAAATGGTGAGAAAATAAATGCACCTCTTGATTTTTGATCATGTAGGCTTTTTCCAGTTTTTTCTAATATTGTTTAATTGCCAGCTGTTTAACTCAAAACGCTTCTTTGTTTTATTAATGATGTGAAAAGTTTTATTTTGGCTATCTCTAATTTCAGCTACATTGTCTACTCCATAACTGTATGTACCTTGGCCAAAGCTATTTTCCAAGTTCCTTTGATTTTAAAATCTTGGCAAAGATGGTTCTGTAGCTTGTACATTTCTTCCGCCAGACTGGAAAAGGCAGCGGAGATGCTGAACTCCACTTAGGTACCCTTTCAGGGCAAAGGGGGTAAAAGTTGGAGTCCCAGCCCTGCCAACAGTGTGGACACTGGTAAACTACACCTATCTTTGGGCAAAAAATCTTAAGGGATATACCCTAGGAATAAGAGTGAACCAGAGTAAACAAACCATCCCATATAAATAATTTTTCAAATACAGTGTCTAGCACATAATCAAAGAGGACTAGACACGTGAGGAGACAAGACGTTGTAAGCAAGAACCAGCACAAAGAACAGGCAGCAGCAGCAAATCTCCAGATACTGGAAATATTAGACATTGATTCCCAACAGGTATGCTTATTATGTTCAAAGAATTAAAATTAAAAGCAAGCTTGCAAAATTTAGAAGGAAACTAGAAACTATAAAGAGTAACATAGCAGATTTGAAAAAGAAATAATTGGAAATTCCTGAATTGAAAAATACAACCAAAATTAGGCAGATTAAATATAGTTGAATTAGAGAACCAGTGAACTGAAAGATAGATTGGAAGGAAATCCAGAATGAAGTGTAAAGAACCAATATGCATAAAAAAGAAGAAGAGGTACAGGGGATAAAATGAGAAGCTCTGATACACGTTTTTTGGAGTCCCAGGAAGGGTGGGGGCTAGGGAGGGCTAAGGCAATATTTAGAGAAATTTTGGCAGAGAATTTACCAGAAATTATGAAAAATATCAAAGATTCAGGAATCCAAATGAATCTAAAACATTATAAAAAGAAATCTACATCTAGATAACATCATATTGAAATTGCAGAAAGTCAATGACAAAAATTTTAAAAGTAGCCACGAAAAAAATAAACTATGTTAAAAAGGGCAACAGTCTGACTGAAAGCTATCTTCTCAAGAGCAACAGTGAAAGCCAGAACAGTGAAACAACATCTTCTATGTGCTGAAAGAAAATATATGCCAACCTAGAATTCCAAACCTAGTGAAAATACCCTTCAAAACTCAAGGCAAAATAAAGATATTTTTGGATTAAAAACTGAGAAAGTTCACCACCAATATACCCTCACTAAAGGAAATTATAAAGGGTGTTGGTGAAATAGAAGGAAAATGATTGCAGGAGGAAGGTTATAGATTCAAGGGAGAACAAAAACAGAAAGAAAAAAACCCAGCTAATATGTAGGTAAATCTTATGAACGTTGAAAATATAAATAATAAAAGCAATTTATTGTGAAGTTTAAAGTGTATATGTATATAATTTAAAATATACCACAAAATGAGTATAGAAGTCTGGAGGAAGGTAAAAGGAATTAAAAAGTCCCAAATCCCTTGTATGATCGGAAAGAAAGTACTGTTGGATTCTGATTATTCAATAATTTCAACTTTTAAGGTGACTACTAAAATAATTTTTAAAAACAATGTGTAACTACCAAACTAATGAAAGGATTTATTAAAAGATTTTTTTTTAAATACCCCATCAATCCAAAATAACAGAAGAGAGAAAAGAAAGGGGAACATGGAACAGGAGGTACAAATAGGGCATAAAAAATATGCTAGATTTATGACACAGTATTTCAGTAATTACATTAAATTTGTGTGACCTAAATGCTTAAATTAAAAGACCAAGTTTTGACTGAATTTTAAAGAAACAAATATACTTAAGACAAGTAAAACTTCTTAAATATAAGGAGATTTAAAAGGTTGAGAATAAGAAAATTGGAAAAATATACCATTCAAACTTAAAGAAGGCTGAGGTAGTTATATTAATATCAGATAAAATAGACTTTAAGATTAAAAGACTTGCTAGAGATAAAGAAGTTGACTTTTTGGTGATGAAAAGTCTACTTCAGCTGGAAGCTATAAAAATTATACATTACCCCAAAACATATGAAGCAAAAATATTCAGAACTATGAGGAGAAATAGACGAATGCGCAAAAATCTTGGGCGATTTTAATACCTCTTTCAGTAATTTATAGAACAAGCAGATTGAAAAACAATAGAGATAAAGAAAATGTGAACGTGATTAAGAAAACTGATTTAATGGATGTATTTTAGAACACTGCATCCAGCTTCAGAGCCTTTTCTTTTGAAGTACACCTGAAACATTTAAAAACATATACTTACCATGAAAAAAGTTTCGATAAATTTCAAAGGATTACAGTCTTAGTGTATGTTCTCTGACCTAAGTATTTTATCTAGTAACTGATAATAAAAAGATAACTAGGAAATCCCTATTTGTTTCAATATTAGGAAATACACTTCCAATACCTCAGAGGTCAAAGAAGAATCATAATGGAAATTAGAATTTTTTCTAATAATTAAAATAAAAATACTATGTCTCAAATCTTTGTGATGTGGGTAAAGCCATACTTAGAGGGAATTTTTTGCTCTAAATGAAATATTAGATAAAGAAGAAAAGCTAAAATCAGTTCAGTATTCATCTCAGGAATTGAGGGAGTGGAAACATAAACTCAAAGAAGGAAGGAAATATAAAGAGCTGAAATTAATAAAATATGTAACGTAATACAAGCATATAATTGCCAATATTGAGTCTGAAAAGACTTAACTGATAAATCCCAAGTAAGATTAATCAGGAAAAAAGGAGAAGGCATAAACAAGGCAAATCAAGAATGCAAAAGGAGATTTCACTACAGATCTTATTAAGAGAATGTTATGAACAATTTGATCCCAGTACATTTTAACATTTTTATTTATTGATTGATTGTTCCCCCAAAGCCTCAGTAGATAGCTGTATGTCATAGCTGCACATCCTTCTAGTTGCTGCATGTGGGACGCGGCCTCAGCATGGCCGGAGAAGTGGTGCGTCGGTGCGCGCCTGGGATCCAAACCCTGGCCGCCAGCAGCAGAGCGCGTGTACTTAGCCACTAAGCCACGGGGCCGGCCCAATCCCAATACATTTTAAAGTATAGGTAGCACAAGAAGAAATAGAAAAGCTGAGTAATCTTATCTTAAATTCTTCCAGAGAATAGGAAAAACAAATATACTCACCAATTTATTTTATGAGGCTAATATAACCTTTATACCAAATGCCAACAAAGACAATACAGTCGTGCACCGTGTAGTGATGTTTTGGTCAATGATGAACCACATATATGATAGTGGTCCCGTAAGATTATAATGGAGTTGAAAAATTCCTATCATCTAGTGATGTTGTAACCGTCATAGCACGGCGCATTACTCATATGTTTGTCGTGATGCTGATGTAAACAAACCTACTGCACTGCCATTCATATAAAAGTATAGCACATACAATTATGTACAGTATGTAATACTTGATAATAAACGACTGTGTTACTGGTTTATGTATTTGCTGTACTATACTTTTTATCCTTACTTTAGAGTCTACTCTTTCTACTTATTAAAAAAAAGTTCACTGTTAAACAGTATGCCGTGTTACACCAGCAGCAGCCTCATACATCCCATGTTTACCGCGTCTTTTGATTGCATCATTTTCTCTTGTGCTTGATTTAATCTTGTGTTGTTTTGTTCATTGTGGCCCCTAAGCATATAAAATCCACTGCTAATGTTGCCAGTAAGAGGCCACATTGAGTGACTGACCTGGAAATGAAATTAAAAGTGATTAAGGACTACAAAGGTGGTAAATCAGTGATGGCTGTTGCTGGTTAGTCGGTCATGTCCCATTGCACCATAGCTATAATCTTGAAGAACAAGAACAAAGTGATGGAAGCTTCATTGAAGGCAATGAGACTAACAAAAATTCGAGAAGGGTCTATATCAGACATGGAGAAACTTCTAATGACCTGGATTGAAGACCAGATACGGAAGTGTATCCCTTTCAGCAACATGACAGTGACCGCCAAAGCAAAAAGTTTGCTTGTGATGTTGAAAGAAAAGGCTGGACCCAACTACCGTGTTGAATTTACTGCTAGCTCTGGGTGGTTTAAATGATTTAAGAATTGTTATTCATTACATAATGTGAAAGTGAGTAGTGAGTCTGTGAGCGCTGATGTGAAGGCAGCTCAAGAATTTTTGGAAACTCTAGATAAGCTGATTGTGGAGGAAAATTACTTGCCAGAGCAAATATTCAATATGGATGAAACTTACCTGTTCTGAAAACAGATGTCTGAAAGGACTTTCATCCATAAGGAGGCCAAGTCAATGCCAGGTTTCAAAGCTTTTAAGGACAGGATAACAGTCTTGCTTGTGGGGCAGTGTCTCAGGGTACAAATTGAAACCCTTTGTGGTCTGACATAATGAGAACCCCAGGGCCTTCAAGCATATCAGTAAGCACACACTGCCGGTGTCTACAGGAGCAATAAGAAGTCATGGATGATGGGGTTGGCCCCGTGGCTTAGCAGTTAAGTGCGCACGCTCCGCTACTGGCAGCCCGGGGTTCGGATCCTGGGTGCATACCGACGCACTGCTTCTCCGGCCATGCTGAGGCCGCATCCCACATACAGCAACTAGAATGTGCAACTGTGACATACAACTATCTACTGGGGCTTTGGGGGTAAAAAAAAGAAGAAGAGGAGGATTGGCAATAGATGTTAGCTCACAGCTGCTCTTCCTCAGCAAAAAGAGGAGGATTAGCATGGATGTTAGCTCAGGACTGATCTTCCTCACAAAGAAAAAAACAAAAAAAGAACTCATGGATGACCTAGCTCATCTTCTAAGATGCCCTTCTGAATTGCTATGCCAGAGAAATGGAGAAGTACTGTATGGAGAATAATATACCTTTCAAGATTTTTCTTATTGTTGATAATGCTCCTGGACATCCTTCTTTTATTGGTGATCTTCTTCCCAATATCAAAGCTGTGTGTCTCCCTCTAAATCTAAATATCACCTCTTTGATCCAACCAATGGGTCAAGGAGTTATAGCAGCTTTTAAGGCATACTACCTGAAGAGGACCTTTGCCCAGGTTATTGCTACAACTGAGGAAGACACTGATGAAATTCTAGAAGGATTACAACATCTCTGACTGCATCAAGAGCCTTGCTTGGGCTTCGGGTGATGTGAACAAAGAGTGTATGAATGGCATCTGGAAGAAGACACTCAAGAAGTTCGTCCATGAATTCAAACGATTTGCCAAGGTCGAGGAGGTTGCAGAAATAAACAGGCTGTGATTGAGATGGCAAACAACTTTAACCTGGATGTGGCTGAGGATGACATTGAGGAGCTCCTAGAGGTGGTTCCTGAGGAACTGACTAAGGAGGAGTTGGAACTGGAACAGGAACATATAACTGAAGAAGAGGCAGGAGAAAAGGAATCTGCAGGAGAAGAAAAAGAACCCCCAAGAAAATTCACAGTGAAGGGTTTAGCCAAAGCTTTTGCAGACCTCAGCAAGCGCTTTAAAAAGTTTGAAAATATGGACCCCAACACCAAGAGGTTTTCATTAATAGAGAAGCATGTTCATGGTGCATTATCTGCTTACAAGCAAATCTAAGATGGAAAAAAGAAACCAAGCAAAGCACCATGGACCTATATCTGAAAAGAGTGACACCTCCTCAAGAAGAGCCTCAGGCAGGTCCTTCAGGAGGTATTCCAGAAGACGGCATTGTTATCATAGGAGATGACAGCCCCATGCGTGTTACTGCCCCTGAAGACCTTCCAATGGGACAAGATCTGGAGGTGGAAGACAGCGATATTGATGATCTTGAACCTGTGTAGGCCTAGGATAATGTATGTTTGTGTCTTAGTTTTTAACAAAAAAATTTAAAAAGTGAAAAAGACAAATTTTAAAAATAGAAGAAAGCTTATAGAACAAGGATATAAAGAAAGAAAATATTTTTGTACAGCTGTACAATGTGTTTGTGTTTTAAGCTAAGTGTTATTAGAAAAGAGTCAAAAAGTTAAAAAAATTTAGGGGTCGGCCCTGTGGCATAGTGGTTAAGTGCGCGCGCTCCGCTGCTGGCGCCCTGGGGTTTGGATCCCAGACGCGCACTGACACATTGCTTGTCAAGCCATGCTGTGGCAGCATCCCATATAAAGTGGAGGAAGATGGGCACGGATGTTAGCCCAGGGCCAGTCTTCCTCAGCAAAAAGAGGAGGATTAGCATGGATGTTAGCTCAGGGCTGATCTTCCTCAAAAAAAAAAAGTTAAAAAAATTTAAAAACCAAAAAAACACAAAACATTGTATTTCTATACACCAGCAAAAACAATTAGAAATACATTTTAAAAAATACATTGTTTACCATAGTATAAAAAATTAAATACTTGGGGGCCGGCCTAGTGGCGCAAGCGGTTAAGCACGTGCGCTGTACTGTGGCGGCCCGGGGTTCTCCGGTTCTGATCCCGGGCGCGCACTGACGCACTGCTTGTCAAGCCATGCTGTGGCGGCATCCCATATAAAGTAGAGGAAGACGGGCATGGATGTTAGCCCAGGGCCAGTCTTCCTCAGCAAAAAAAGAGGAGGATTGGCAGATGTTAGCTCAGGGCTGATCTTCCTCACACTCAAAAAAAAAACAAATACTTGGGGCCAGACCAGTGGAGTAGTGGTTGAGTTTGGCAGCCTCCGCTTCGGCAGCCAGGGTTCACAGGTTCAGATCCCAGGCACAGACCAATACCACTTAACCATGGTGTGGTGGCAACCCACATATAAAACATAGAGGAGAATTGGCCACAGATGTCAGCTCAGGGAGAATCTTCCTCAAGCAAAAAGAGGAAGATTGGCAACAGATGCTAGCTCAGGGCAAAACTTCCTCAGCAAAAAAAAAAATTAAATACTTAAGAATGGACTAATAAAAGATATGTAAGATTTCCAGCAGAAAACTGTATAAAATCATCAAGAGAAATTAAAGAAGATGTAAGTAAATTGAAAGCTACGTCACTTTCATAGATTGGAAACCTCAATGTTGTAATGATGTTATATCTCCCCATATCAAGCTGTAGACTCAGTGCAGTTCAAACCAAAAGACCAAGAATAGCCAAGATACTATGAAAGAGAACAAGGTAGCAGGACTGGTTTTACTGCATAACAATAATAAAGCTTTATCCTGATAAAACTGTAGTAATTAAGACATTTGGGTATTGGTGTGAGCATGGACAAGAAGACCAATGGAACAGGATAGCCCATAAACAAATGGATACGTTAATAGATGTTTATTTTATTAGGAAACAAAAAAGAAGTCACTACAAAACAATAAGGAAAAGACAGTCTTTTCAATAAAGCCTGCTGGGAATGGAAAAAAATACAATTGGAGACACACTTACACACTCCCACTTCATACTACACAAAAAATTCAGAAAGTTTATCTTAAAATATAAGATCTTCATGGCCTTGGAGTACAGAAAGTTTTCTGAAGTCACAAAAAGCTATAAAGGAAAAGATTGATAAATTTGGTTATTTTAAAAGTAAAAATTTCCATTCCTCAAAAGACACCATTAAGAATGAAAATTAAGACAGTGCGTGAGAAGAAGATATTTACTTCACATATAACTAACAGAGGGCTCATGTGTACAATATATAAAAACTGCCACAAATCATTAAGAAAAATGTGGAAAACCCAGTGGGAAAATGTGCAAAAGATTTGAGTAGGCACTTGATGAAAGATAAAATCCAAATGGCTGATAAACACACAAAAATACACTCAATCATTAATAATCAGGGAATGCAAAATAAAGCCACAATAAAATACCACTATGTACCCACCAGAAAGTCTGATAATACCAGTGTTGATGAAAGTGTGGAGCAGTGGCAACTCTCATTAAGTGCTGGTGGGAGTGTAAACTGGTACAATGTGGAAAACAGTATCTATTGAGTTGGAGATCCGCGTTCCCTGTGATCCAGCAATTCCATTGTTAGGTATATGCCCAGAAACATGTGCACATGTGCACCAGTAGCCGTTACAGGAATGTTCATAACAGCATTATTTATAGTAATGAGAAACAGAAACAACTCATATCCATTAATAGTAGAGTAAGTCATGGTATATTCATGGAAATATACACACAATGGAAAAAGACACAGTTGTGAAAAGGAATAAAGACAGCTGTAACAGTGTAGATGCATCTTATAAACATATTAAAAGGAAGAGCCAACACTGAAAAATACATATTCTAAGATTCCATTTACCTAAAGTTCAAAAGAGGTAAAATTAAACTGTAGTTTTTAGGAATGATTATTTGATGAAACAATCAAGAAAAGTGTGGATATGATTATAAAAATCAGGGTAGTGATTTGAGAGGAATGGAGGGAGAGATTTGTGATAGGATAAGTGATTGCACAGAGGGTCTTCCTGGCTTGTTGGTAGTGAATTTCTTGATCTAGATGGTAGTCACCTGGTTATTTGCTTAATAATAATTGATTAAGCTTAACATGTATTTTAATGCATTTTGCTGCATTTGTGCATTTTACCATTTAGAAAAGATTTTTAAATACATGTACATAAATGTATGTATGTATACGTAGATACATATATGCAAATGGTGGTGATGAAGATAGATGTCCTTGGACAGAGTGCTGTTGGTAAATGTGTGCTGGGCTGTCTGCTTAGGCAGAAGCCTTATCCTCCTTAATAAGGCAGTTTGTCTCCCCCGTATATGTATGATTACAGTCCAACTGTGAGAGGAGACACCTGTAAACTTTAATCTTGACACATTTTAAGTTTTCCAAATGCCTTAGGTCTTATTCTTCAGAGAGGAGTTTGTTTTTCATCTCATTTGGTGATTGGACCAAATGAAATTTTTATTGTGATCTTCAGTCAGTTTTATGCCAGTGAATTACCTGTAACCTCCCTTGCAGTATTAGAAAACAACAATGTTTTTATTTCTTATTTCTGTTTTCTCTTCTACCACCTTCACCTCAATCTGTTTCATAATTGTGCAGTGGATTGAATGATACCTTTGAAAACGTGTTTCCGGCCTATTCTTAGGGTATCGTCCTTGGTTTTCCTGGTATGCAAAGGAGAGTGATTCCAACATTTAAACTGGAATTTGTATAACTCAAGGTTTTTAGTATTTTTAAGGCTTTTTCATCATGGCTTTCAGTTCTAGTCACCACACGTTTCCAGCCCTGGCATTCTGTAACCAAGGAAACGCCCTACTTTCAACATGGCACAGTGCAAGTGTACCTTTAAAAAAAACTTCTGGTTGAATATTCTGTGTATTCTGAGATAGTATTCTAAAGAAAATCAGTGGTCTTGGTGATAGGAAAAAGCTAAATTTTTACACATTAAAATTGCCTGAAAGAAACAGTCTTAAGTTTAAAAAAAAAAAAAAAAGTCTGTTTCTCCCAAATAACAAGCTGAAACTGCCATTGCTGTAGATGTATGTATATACAGTTTAGGGGAACCAATGACTAAAATAAAATCCAACTGAAAAATAACATTTAAATGTAAAAATTTCCGTGTAGCAAATGTATTTCTAAGGTTAGTTGATTAGCGTTTATGTTAAGCAGTACCAAATACACCCAAAGGATTTAGGTAGGCCACTTCAGTTAAAACACAAAGATGAATGAGGTATGATATCTGCACTAATGGGGGAGACGAATATGGATGAAAATATAAAATCTTCAATGAAATTAGTTCTGTAATGAAAGAATATTTAAGATAGTAGGAATGTAAGCAAAATTGATAGGCGAGTAGAGTTTGCTGTGAAGATAATTTTTAAAAATATAATGAAGATGTAAATTCTGTTTCTAAAATTCCTTATTTTGTTGGTTACCCATCAGAAAGTTTGAAAGTTGTTTTTTTCTTTCAAGTTTTATTATGAAAATTTTAAAACCTATTCAGGTGTAGAGATAATATAATATAATGAACAACCATGTACCCATCACCCAGGAAAGCTTCAAATTAATGAAAACCTGAAGCCCTTTTTAAAAACCTTGACTTTATTTTTTTTTAAATCTTATTTCATTAAACTTTTATTTTTATTTTTTTTTTATTGTGGTAACATTGGTTTATAACATTGTATAAATTTCAGGTGTACATCATTATACTTCTATTTCTGCATAGATTACATCATGTTCACCACCTAAATACTAGTTACAATCTGTCACTATACACATATGCATAATCATCCTTTAAAGTTCAGAAAGTTATAGATATATTAACCACCTAGAAAAATAACACCTATACAAATGTGAATCCAAGTATACTTGTGATGTAGTTTAAAATTTAGTAATAGCTCTTTACTTTTCAATAACTTTGTATTCAAACTCCATTAGTGGATATATTTTAACTTTATATAACAGGTATGTGTGTTTTATTCTAAACAGTATGGGATATTTTGTAGTATTTCCTTTTAAACATGAGCATTATACCTAGAGTAACAGTGGAGCGGTATTACTGCCTTCAGAGCTGAGAATCAGTATGTCTAGGTGCTACGTGACATTTTGAAAGGTGACATAATTTCAAATGGAAAAATGAAATAAGGCTTTTGTGTATTTAAGCTACAGTGTCAGATACTTCCTTTTGAAATTCAACTCTTTGAAGGTGTGTTATCTAAATCATGCATTTTCTTGGTTTCTTATAATTCTTTATAATTGATTGCTTATACCAGTACTCCTGTTTCATCTCAAATTTGGGTTATTTTGTTCACATTATTCTTTAGATGCCATTAAACTACAGCTGGTTGAAGCAGGCCTGGTGGAATGTCTCCTGGAGATTGTTCAACAGAAAGTGGATAGTGACAAAGAAGATGATATTGCTGAGCTCAAAACTGCTTCAGATCTAATGGTTTTACTGCTTCTTGGAGGTGAGTTGTAACTTACACCCACCAAAGAACATGATTGTCAGATTTGTAAAAATTTATTATCTCTTTTGTAAATACTGTATCAGGCATTTTTTTCATTTTTCTATCTCATTTAATCCTGTTGATGTGATGATTTTGAAACCTTAAGCACATCATGGAGAAAACTAGAAATAGTAAACCTGGAAAAGAGGAGTCTTCACTATCTTACAATATTTAAAGAGCTGTCATATAGAAGAGACAGCTTTGGCACCAGAGAACTAAAAGCTAGATGGCTAATTGGGATTCAGACTAGAAAAATTCTAAACTGTCTTGTCCAGTCTCTACTAAAAGTTTATGATAAAAAGTCACGACTTTTCCCTTTATGAATTATAGTTTGTGAAGTATATAGTTTCCCAGTTGGATATTCACTTAGGAATATGGATGTATTACTCCTAATTATTTTCCTCTTACCTATTTGTTTTATTTACCTCCAGATGAATCCATGCAGAAATTATTTGAAGGAGGAAAAGGGAATGTGTTTCAGAGGGTGCTGTCCTGGATCCCATCAAGCAACCACCAGCTGCAGCTTGCTGGAGCGCTGGCAATTGCAAATTTTGCCAGAAATGGTAAGCATATTAGTTCATCCTTTTTAAAGCAGGTGTTACAGTGTTATATTTTTTCATTTTTGCTTTGCCATTACATGTACTAAAACTAGAATAGTTCAGAAGTGTACATAGTATGTGTGTGTACTGCTACCTTAGTTTTTCAGAGACGTGATATACGTATAGTGACTTTTCTAACAAATTACATGTTTTATGCAATTCAGCTAAGTTCTAATAGTTTAAAGATTATAAACAGTGATTATGAAGTTCTTTTGAGTACTCTGCACTTCAGACGTTAGTAAACTTGAGTCCCATTCTAATATACATCTGATCTGGAAGGATGTGATCTCTTGCCTGGTGATTTTATGTTGGATTTAATAATCTGAGTATTCATTGTAGGGTTATTGTGCCTCAATTTATACTTTTATGCCTACAAAACTTAAGTGTGGGTAATCCTCTGGTTGAGGGTAGAATATGTAATTTACTTTAATAATATTTCAGAGGCATTAGACCTCCATGGTTATTTCTGAAGTCTGCCACTCCAGCTATTCAGTCTAGAAACTCATTCTTATACTATGTCTAGGAAATATGGGTTATTTTTGTTTTTAGTTTGATTTTATTCCAATGTGAAGTTGTTATATTATAATGGATGACTTCCATTTTTACTCCCTTCTTTTTGGGAACCATCATTAACTCCTTAATGATGGAATTAAGACTGGCAAAATATTGATAATTGTTATAGCTGAACGTAGGGTAAATGGTGGTTCATTATAATATTCTCTCTGCTTTATAAATGTTTCAAAAGTTCTGTCATTGAAAAATAATTTAAATATCAGCCATGATAACAAAATGTGGCGTACTATCACGGTATCCTTGGCAGAATGCAGGCATACTTAACTACACATGAAGACTATGTGGACATTTTAAGCATGTGGTTTCTACTTATTCATCTTCTGATATATTATCAGACTCTAAGCTAGAGATTTTTCTGATTTTTAAAATTTTATCTATTTTAGAAATCTTATCAGACTTCTCACTCAGTAAACCAAAAAATCTATAAATTTGATAGGAGAAAGAATTGGAATTCATTTTATTTTCCTATAGCTCCATTTTCCCTAATGTAGATAATGGGCAGGCATCGGTATTACAAAATATTTATAGATATTTGTAAAGAGGAGGGAAAAAATGCTTTTGTTTTGTTCAGATGGAAATTGTATCCATATGGTAGACCATGGGATTGTAGAAAAGCTTATGGATTTACTGGACAGACATGTGGAAGATGGAAATGTAACTGTGCAGCATGCCGCCCTCAGTGCCCTCAGAAACCTTGCCATTCCAGGTAAGACCTAAGAAGGGGCGGCAACTGTCTTTGTTTTGGGAAGATATTTGCTTTATGTGATTTGTGGACCTGCCCTGACCAAGAAAAGTAGTCTTCAAATTGTTTACATTTTTCTTACTGATAAATCGAGATCCTATGTTAAATAAGTTTTCTGAAAGTATACAAGCATCATCTTTGCCTTTGTTCAGATTGTTCAAATATTTTATTACCTTTGGTGAACTCCTAGATTTTCATCATATTGTATAGTTAAGCTTTTTTAAGCATCTTCAGCTGAGGTAAGATAATGACATCAGTTAAAAGAGTCCCCTAAAGAATGACTTCTAAGGGTTTTTTTTTTTCCCTACAAACAGACATACAATTTTTAAAAATAGCCTCAATGTATCTTTTTGGATTAAAGGCTTTTGAGCCATGAAATCACATTATCATGGGAAATAATACAGGAGATAGTTAAAACTATTCTTTTATTCTACTTTCTAAAAATAAATTTCTCATTAGGTGAAATAGCATAATTATATGCAAACAATTTGGTTCATATATCAGATTAATATTGTTATTAATGTCTATAACATTTGTATTAACACAGTTGGACCAAGGACAGAGGTAAGAAGAAACATTTATCAAAGTTGAGGAATTGTGCTTTTTGTAAATAAGAAGGCAACAGTGCCAGATTTCCTTTACAAATTATTTAAGTAAGTGTTTTGAGGTTAGGTTTAAAAGCCAGTAAGTATGATTTAGTATGTTATAATCCTTTAGACAAACAGGATACTTATCCCCTAGCCCCTGCCCCCAATCCCATTCTTAAAATTCACAGAAAAGTAACAAGATTGCTTTTAAATAAAAAAATATAACATGGGGCCTTAAAGATAATAAGACATTCAATAAATGTGTATTGAATTGATTGATTATCTTCAAGAATGCTAGCATCATTTTAACTGTAGTCTCTTTTTCTCCCTAGTTGTAAATAAAGCAAAGATGTTATCAGCTGGAGTCACAGAGGCAGTTTTGAAATTCCTTAAGTCTGAAATGCCCCCGGTTCAATTCAAACTTCTGGGAACATTAAGAATGTTAATAGATGCACAAGGTAAGAGAAAGGCTTTCCCGAGGTGCATTTTTGGTATGATAGTCTTAATGTGCCTATAGTTGAAAAAGGACTTGTTTTTAGCTTTCAGAATTATGTAATCATAAAGATAAATAGCAAATAAAAGGCAAAAAGAGATTGGTTTTGGAACCTCATTCATTAATCCCGTGCTCGTTATAATTGACTTTAAATGGAAATTAAGTTGTATCTGTCTTTATTAGTACATATAATCCTCATTTTAGGTTGATTTATTAGCAGTTCCTGAAGGGTTTTTATGTTTTGGCATTCCATTCCCGTTTTTACCTTGTCTTTAAAATCATTGTGTTTCAATACAGTGACAGTCAAAATTTTTTTAAATTTGTTTTGCAAACAGAGAGATCATTTTTCTGTTTAGAGAAACAACAGTGAAAACCACTCCTTGCGATGAATTATGTTTATTTACTTATTTCTGAATTCTAAACCTTTCTCTATATTGATTCCTTAGAGTCCTTCTAAAAACCATTACAGTTTGCCAGAGTACTAGCAGACTACCAGGCTGAACCAAAAGATTATGGGGTTGTTTATTTTTATATTTTGTATGAAAGTCTACAACTTTATAGAAAAAGCCAAATAGTCCATCAGATATGGAATATTTGCAGTTCTTGCTTTATTAAAATTGTTGTGTTTTTTACATATATAGTTTTCCTTCACACTCTTCCATCTTTACCAATTATTTCAGTGGATTGCCTATCAGTGATTGATTCCCTTGTGGTTTGCCTTCTTTCCTATAGCAGAAGCTGCTGAACAACTGGGAAAGAATGTTAAATTAGTAGAGCGTTTGGTGGAATGGTGTGAAGCCAAAGATCACGCTGGAGTGATGGGGGAGTCAAACAGACTGCTCTCTGCTCTCATACGGCACAGTAAATCAAAAGTAAGTTCCAGAGGAGACCGGTCACCAGAAAACATTCAAGTGGCCTTTTTGGAAACCCAGTATCATAGATCCTACATCATAATGTATTTTTATGTATTTATGTATAAATACATTAAGTAACAGTTCTGTAAAAATAATTGAAGATTGAGCTTTTTTATTTAGTTCTGTTCCATAATAGTTAAGAGTAAGACTTTGGAATCAAACAGATATGAGTTCAGACTTTATCTCTACTATTTACTGGTCAAGTGTCTTCACATCTCAGTATCTTAATGTATAAAAACTAGGATAATACCTACCTGAAAGCATTGTAAGGATGATTCAAGGGGATCACGTATACAAAGTACTCAGCTGTTGCCTGGGGCATAGTAAGCACTCAGTAAATGGAGGGTGCTGTTGCTGCTGTTATTTTTACCACCTGCACCAACATCACCATGTCAAACATGTATGTGCCAGGCACTGACCAAGCTGGCCACTGATCTTTAGAAATTAAATGATATCTTGATAATATATGATGCCCGGAACTCACAGAGTTGGACAGAATCCATTCTCATGGCAGTGTCCAGCCTAGTATGTGTCTGTCACATGACAGATCACCTATAAATATTTGTTAAGTGAATGAATAAAAGAACGAACAAATGAACTCTTTAAAGATCGCGGTGGTAGAAGCCCAGGCCAGCAGTTCAGCAGCTGATTTAGTATCTAGACTATATACCCTATTTTTTTAGAACCTCTTTTCTAAGGTGAGCCTTCTGACCACTTCACTTGTGTACAATTGCAGTAGTGACTGTACATGAGAAGAAGGACGATTTAGAACTAAAATCCACCAGCTATTTTCACTTATTTCTAGAACAAATTAAAAGAAGATGGCAAGAGAAAAAACTTAAAAATATTCCTTGACTTGTGCAAATTTCTTTCATATAAATAATTTACTTCACCATAGTAATTTACTTCACCAGCTGGTTGGCCATAAGAATGTTCTTTACCGTCAGATGCGACCTCTTGGCATCTTTGCCTGGGGCAAAGCAACTGTTAACCAGGACCTTCCTGTTACCTGTCTCACCCAGAGCAGCCTAGAAGCCCATGCATTTTCACTGACACCAATACAGAACCAAGTAGTATGTTGGCAAGATAGAAAGTATCAAGAAAAAATAGCAAAATGCCCTCCTGTAGTACCCCTTTACCTCTCCTCCATCATAACTACTATGTCAAGCCCATTCATTGAACAGTTAACTTTTCAGCGCTTGCAGTACAAATATTATAAAATATAGTGTTACTTTCAAGAATTGACTGTCTAGTGGGGAGACAGATATAAAAACAGCATTAAAAGCCACATGTACCATTCAGATGTAACTTAGAGGAAAGAGAGACCAACTCTGTCTGGGCGTCGGAGGAGGGATGATGTTTTAGAGGTTAACTAGGAATCTCTCGCAAGAAGAGGAAGAGAAAGGATGGAAGGGCCTTTCAGGCAAAAACAACAGTGTGTACAGTAGCACAGAGATCTAAAACAACATAGTTTGAGAGGGAAACTGCCAGTAAAGCAGTATTACTGGAACACAGAGCATGTAAAAACAGTGGCCAAAGAGGAAGAGAATTGGTGATTCTGTTCTGATGAATTCTATGCCAAGTTAAGGCATATGGATTTGGTGCTGCAGAGAATTAGGGAGCTCTTAAAGAATTTTAAGCAGCAAGGTGCCATTATTTGGTTTTCATTTAGAAAGATGACATTAGGTTTAATGGGGGAGGGAAAACAGAGTTATTGTGAAAGTATACATGAGAGCTGGTGAAGGCCTGAATTAAGATATTGGATTGAGCAATTTGAAATTGCTGATATTCAACCATTTTTGACACACATTTCAAATTTGACACAGAAGCAAATTTAATATGGTTCAACCTAATAGCAGTAAGGATGGAAAAGAAGAGAAGGATTTGAGAAACATATAGGTGGTAGAATTGATAGAATTCAGCATTAAGATGAAAGGAGAAAGGTTTTTTCCAAGATAATTTTTCCAGTTACCTTCAAAGAGATAATTCCAAGTTTGGGGCTTCGCACCAGGTGGGGTAATTATGCCATTCATAAAAACAAGAGACTACAGGAAGAAGTACAGCTGACTCTCCCTAACTTGCTTACTCCCAACTCACTCCCATACTTTTTGGAGTCTTTACCCTTAATCCTTTGCTCTACTCCATGAGAATTCTTACCAATGGTTTAGACTTTAGGCAAACCATAATTTTATTAACTAGATTGCACAGAGACTTTTTTTGGCATCCAAATTTGGAACTCGCAGATAAATTCCTGTTCCATGTGGTGGTCAGGCCAACAAAGCCTTGATTAATCCATAATATACCTTCAGTTCAGTATAAACTAACAGAATTATATGATCAGACCACTAGTGGACACAAAAATGTGTCCATGGGAAGATGTATCCCAGCTTCCTAAACAACTAAATCTTAGAACTATTCAAATGCTATAATATTAAGTTGAGATTTGAAGGTTTTGAGGTTTTCTGTGAATTTAATTTATCATAGATTTCCTTTTCCCTCATCTAACTGCCCACTCCTCCCCAAAAAACGTTTTTGAATACCCGTGAAGCATCCATTACCATGTGGGTTCTTTGAAGACAAGAGAAATATGGCATGGTCTCTTTCTAGGGGAGTGTGTGTGTGTGTGTGTGTGTCGTGTGTGTGTGTGTGTGTGTGTGTGTAACAAAAAAACAATTTGAAATGGTATAGGATTGCAACTTTATAGTCACATTATAACTTTAGGTTTACAATTCAGTACCAAATAAGCTGTTTTTTCCTTTATGTGTCTTTCCTACAATTGAGAGGATACTGCTGCCAAGCAGCAATGGGAACCTTGATTCACATACTTTAATGATCAGAATACAAAGTGTGTTCTTTGTGTGAGCTACAGATTAGAACTATCAATTTAAATTATTTTTAAATTGAACAAACATTAAAGTGGAATCAATGATTCCTTTTGAGCAGAGTTCTTAAAATATGTTCCATCAAATAATAACCCCAAGAAATGTTCCACAAAGAAAAAGAGTTGTATGGTCAGATTAGTTATTATAGTGCATTTCCTTTCCTCACCTTTGGAATTCACAGCACACATTATTAGTACTACTCTAAAGAAACCTCCTTAACTTTATTTAATCCACTGGTTCCCAAACTATTTGACAATGGGTCTTTTTTGCAAGTGACATCTATTACCATTCCACTGGACATACTTTGGAAAAGGCTGCTCTGTAATAAGCTTTTAAAATAATTAGACACTAGGTACCAATATATTACATTCCTATAGACCCTTGACCAACTGTTGTGAGTTACAGCTCTCTCCTTGTGTTATTTTTAAACTTTGAAGACCCTACTCCTTTTAAAGTCACCCTGAATTCTATCTTAGAGTCCAACCCTCCAAAAGTTTGCACTGACTCAGGGTTTCACGCTGTCTTTGTCATCTCAGCCATATACAGTGTATTCCTGTCCTCATGCCAGTAGGTAAATTCGCATCTTCCCTTGAAACAGTGCCCTAGGCCAGGGCTCCTGACCAACCAGCTGGACCTTATGACTGTAGATATTATCAAAAACAGAAAGACAAATACAGTTTGCCTCTACACTAGGGATATGAATTCCCTGCTATCAAAGTAGACACTTTTCTTTACTCTTCAAGAGTAAAACATTCCTCATCAGTTATCAAGCTAAAAACTTGTATAAACAAATGTATTTAGTCATTTGCTCATTTATCCAATAAACAGAAGTAGGCTTTGCTAATACAAAGTTGAGAAAGAAAGTTTTCGTTAGGTGATTCAGTTGCTATACCAGCTTGCAATCTTATAAATTGATTATCTCAAATTCAAGCCTATCTCAAAACATTCCATTGTCATCAACGTTATTAAACAGCTTTCAAGAAAGTCTTTACCTGGATTTTTTACCTCAGTAATTAAGAGCAAATTGACCATAAATGCTATGTGAGATTGTTAGCATAGATAATTTGCTATGGTTATGTATGTACCAAAATTTAACTTTCCATAAGAAAACTCCTTGAGAAATAGGATTGTGAAATAAATTGTTTCAAACTTAGCAAAACATTATAAAATATCTCCAAAATTTTTAGAGACTTTACAGAGACGTCTAGAGTTTAGAGGGATTACCCAGAGAAATGTTTCACTATATATTACTATAGTTTACTTATTATAAATGAAATGGTTTCAGAGGTTAAAGTTTCTGGATTAATTTTAGATGTGCATTGGTTAAAATTATTTGTAATTCTCTGAACCTTCTTGCTCTATCAAGTAGTGCTAATACCCTTTTGTTGTTAATATCTTGAAGTTAACAGTACCTTCCTAGAGCCTCTGTGAATCACCTTCAGTGACTGCCTGCGCATGGCACTGTGATGGAGTTAGGGCATAGACTTCTTTGTAGACCAGTCAGACTGCCTGGATTTGAATCTTGGCTTTTTACCACTTAATCACTGACTTTGGGCAAATTTCATAACTTAATCTGAGCTTCAGTTTCTTCATCTGTAAACTAGAGATAATATCTAGCTAATGGGACTTTCTATGAGCATAAAAATGAGCTATATCTGTAAGCTACCCAGTACAATCCAGTGTATAGTTGTTCCATAAAGGGTAGGTATCAATATTATTAATTCTTTTTTGTCATATGATACAAATACAGTGCTTATTTATCTTTCATCCCCCATTCTGTCAGGCAGAGCAACTCCATAGAGTAGCTATTTAATAAGCATTTATTGAAGTAGGAGGAAAGAGGGCAGGAATTTTAAAAGGAAATACTCAGATATCTGTTCTGGAAAGAACCTATGCTTAGACTTAGCGGGGCAGGGGAGCTATTCATTTCTTTTTTTTTTTTAATCCCCCCCGCCCCCAAAGCCCCAGTAGATAGTTGTATGTCATGGTTGCACATCCTTCTAGTTGCTGTATGTGGGACACGGCCTCAGCATGGCCAGAGAAGCGGTTCCTCGGTGCGCGCCCAGGATCCGAACCCGGGCCGCCAGCAGCGGAGCGCGTGCACCCAACCACTAAGCCATGGGGCCGGCCCGGGCTATTCATTTCTGATATACAAATTTCCTTCATTCATTCCCTGCCCTTCATTCTACTACAGTGGACTTTTCAGGGCGACTCCCAAAAGAGAGGATGAAATGACAGTCCAGGAACCTTCCTTAGGTGACTGCGTGTGTATCTATGAGTCTCTGTGGTCTTCTGTACTCAGTAAGCTCCTTTGTGATCTTTATAAAATTCCTTACTAATTTTAAGAATTTTACATCAGTTTCAAGTAAACTGCCACCGAGTAAGCAGTATATTGGGTGGCTTTCTTTTCATTAGAAAAGGCCCGAAAAGATAGTTTCTCACTTTCTAAAAGAGGTTGATGGGCAAAGACTTTATTAGATGCTAGAACACAGCTACCATAGAAACTCAGTACTTGGTCTCCATTATTTAGAATGTTTGATCACTAAACAAGTTTGGGCTTAAAGCAAAGATACTGTCTATAAACAGTTTTCTTAAAAATTTACATAAGATGGAAGCATAAAGGAAACCCTTTTTCAATTATTTTAGCAAATTAATTTGAAAAATATTTCTGATTACAGTTAGTTTTGTACCTTTGAAGCTAACTTGGATAGACTACTTAAAATATTCAGTGCTTACTTCAAATTACTAAAAATAGTGAAAACTAGCAAGAAAATTACCTTAACAATATTCTACAATTGAGACTTTCCACTAAATCATATTTAATCCAAGAGTTTTTAGGCAATAAAACCCTGGGATGAAAACAAAAATGGGTGCTAGAAATAAATGTTACCATTTTTTTTATTTAACCTTTGCCATATATTCTTACATGTGCTTTTTGTGTAATAACTTTGTAATTATCACAAAAACCTATGCGATATACACTTAGATTATGCCAACATTATAGATAAAGTCACTGAGATGCGGAGAGGTTTGATAATTTGCTGGAAGTCAGTGTTGGCGCTGGAATTTACTCAGTCTGGAGCCCAGTGCCTCCTCTGCCATTGGAGGGGACAGAGCTGTGGGCACCATGAGAAATGAAGGAGACAGAGAATTTTAAGTTCTGCTGAAGTCCCTTTGTATATAATCCAGTGTTGCCAGATCCCACAAAGGTGTAGAACCTAGAAAAATACAAAGCTTACTCTGAGCATCTGGAGAACAACTACCTGGTGCTATAATAAAAATTTGAAAAGAACTCTTTTATTATTCCAAGTTTTATTCTTTTTTGTTGATCCTGTGGTAAATCAACATTTGGGGCAGTGGCACTTTTATTTCTTTGACTTGGGTAGCTTCTGGGACTCTCTATTCCTTGATATGAACTGCAGTGGTCTTTTTCACTTAGGTAATTTAAGTTGTCATCTTTTGATGAATTTAATTAAAGATAAAAGCTTTTTCCTTTTCTTCTGTGAAGGAAAAAAATTATGGTTAAATGTAATGATTCATACAGGATGCTGTCAGAAAACCACTCAACTTAACAATGAATTGACTGATTATAATGCAGTTTTTTATGTTTGAAATTAATGCTTATAATTCTGTGATATTTATTTATCGTAGGATGTGATTAAAACCATTGTACAGAGTGGTGGCATCAAGCATCTAGTTACCATGGCAACCAGTGAACATGTAATAATGCAGAATGAAGCCCTTGTTGCTTTGGCACTAATAGCAGCTTTAGAATTGGGTAAGTACCCCAGTGACAAACTTATTTTCTCCTATTTTTATCTTGCATGAAAAGAAGCACAGGAGTGGAATAGAAGTCAGACAGAAGCTTGAATAGAAGCGTTTTGCCAATGTGTGTCTGTACCTGTATCTGAGTATATGGAAAATCATTTTCTGTAGATTGTCACTAGAGCTGTCCCTTTTGGTTGTGCTTTTGGTAACATTTTTAGAACAATGCTTTAAGGTTAGTTTGACTGTTAAATGTTATCTCAATTACAGGCACTTAACGGAATACAGAAACGTTTTTAGCAGGCCTCATGGAGAAATGGAACAAGGTTTACAACACAACAGCAGGTTTAGAGTTTGCTTCTTCTCCAGGGACCCAGACCTCCTCTTCCATCTAGTCTTGCTGATCTTCTCTCTATCACCATGGTTTCTACTGCTTTATAGCATTGCCTTCATTCTAAATTATCACCTTCTGTGTCACTCTTCTATGTGTTTTACATTCACAGGTCCCCAAAAGCAGAGTTTAAATAATGCAGTGAGTTTCTGCCTTGCATATAGCATCCCTATTGGTCAGAATTCTTCATGAGGAGCTAGCTCATAGGCATCTAGCTTTTAGGTAGCAACCTTTGTCTCAGGAACCAATCTCCAATACAGTTATCTGGGGACAATCAGAGTCACATGGGCCTTGCTTTACAAAGGAGGACTATAGATTCAGTGGGTGTGTCCTGTCCAGTTCAAAGCCATTTGGGTAAATACTGATCACATCTTAATTCCCACTGATGATTTACGTCCATAATTCTCGCACTGGGGCAAGTGGACCCTCCAACCCTACCCCAGGAAGGAAAAACCAAAAGATAAACATGGTATGTCTTCCTCCAGGGTCAGATTTACTCATATTTTGGGTATGAGAGATTTGAACTTCTGTCCTCTTAAAAGGTTGTGGATTTTAAAACAATTTATAATCTTTTTTTATTGCAGTACCATTGGTTTATAACATTGTATAAATTTCAGGTGTATATCAGTATATTTCAATTTCTGTGTAGGTTACATCTTATCCACCGCACAAAGACTAATTGGAATACATCACCATACAAATGTGCCTAGTCACCCGCTTTGCTCTCCTCCCTCCCCTCTTCCCCTCTGGGAACCTTACCAATCCAGTCTATCTCTTTGTGTTGTTTTTATCTTCTCTTTATGAGTGACTGTACGGAATTTGACTTTCTCCCTCTGACTTATTTCACTTAGCGTAATACCCTCAAGATCCATCCATGTTGTCACAAATGGCAAGATTTCATCCTTTTTATGGCTGAGTAGTATTCCATTGTGTATATATACCACATCTATTTTATCCATTCATCCCTTGATGGGCACCTAGTTTGCTTCAAAGTCTGGGCTATTGTGAATAATGCTGCAATAAACATAGGGGTGCATATATCTTTACACATTTGTGTTTTCATGTTCTTTGGATAAATACCCAGCAGTGGAATAATTGGATCATATAGTAGTTCTATTAATTTTTTGAGGAATCTCCATACTGTTTTCCATAGTGGCTGCACCAGTTTGCACTCCCACTAGCAGTGTATGAGAGTTCCCTTTTATCCATGTCCTTTCCAACACTTGTTATTTCTTGTCTTGTTAATTATAGCCGTTCTGACAGGCATGAGGTGATATCTCATTGTAGTTTTGATTTATATTTCCCTGATAGTTAATGATGTTGAACATTTTTTCATGTGCCTGTTGGCCATCTGTATATCTTCTTTGGAGAAATGTCTGTTCAGATCTTTTGCCCATTTTTTAATTGGGTTGTTAGTTTTTTTATTGTTGAGATGTATGAGTTCTTTATATATTTTGGGGATTAACCCTTTATCAGATATATGGTTTGCAGATATCTTCTCCCAATTGTTAGGTTGTCTTTTCATTTTATTGATGGTTTTCTTTGCTATGCAGAAGATTTTTAGTTTGATTCAGTCCCATTTGTTTACTTTTTCTATTGTTTCCCTTGCCTGGTCAGACATGGTACTTGAAAATATGCTGCTAAGACTGGTGTCAGAGAGCGTACTGCCTATGTTTTCTTCTAGAAGTTTTATGGTTTCAGGTTTTACATTCAAGTCTTTAATCCATTTTGAGTTAATTTTTGTGTATGGTGTAAAATAATGGTCTACTTTCATTCTTTTGCATGTGGCTGTCCAGTTTTTCCAACACCATTTATTGAAGAGACTTCTTTTTCTCCATTGTATGTTCTTGGCTCCCTTGTTGAAAATTAGCTGTGCATAGATGTGTGGGTTTACTTCTGGGCTCTCAATTCTGTTCCTTTGATCTGTGTGTCTGTTTTTCTGCCAGTACCGTGCTGTTTTGGTTACTATAGCTTTGTAGTATATTTTGAAATCAGGAAGTGTGATACATCCAGCTTTGTTCTTTTTTCTCAGGATTCCTTTGGCTGTTCAGGGTCTTTTGTTGTTCCATATAAATTTTAGGATTCTTTGTTCTATTTCTGTGAAAAATGTCATTGGAACTTTGATAGGGATTGCATTGAATCTATAGATTGTTTTTGGAAGTATGGACATTTTAACTGTGTTAATTCTTCCAATACAAGAACATGGAATATCTTTCCATTTCTTTGTGTCTTCTTCTGTTTCTTTCAACAGTGTTTTATAGTTTTCAGCATACAAGTCATTCACCTCTTTGGTTAAATTTATTCCTAGGTATTTTATTCTTTTTGTTGCAATTGTAAATGAGATTGTATTCTTAATTTCTCTTTCTGCTACTTTGTTGTTAGTATATAGAAACACAACTGATTTTTGTATGTTGATTTTGTATCCTGGAACATTACCATATTCATTTATTATTTCTAAAAGTTTTTTGGTGGATTCTTTATTGTTTTCTATGTATAAAATCATGTCATCTGCAAATAGTGACAGTTTCACTTCCTTTCTAATTTGGATCCCTTTTATTTCTTTTTCTTGCCTGATTGCTCTGGCTAGGGCTTCCAATACTATGTTAAATAAGAGTGGTGAAAGTGAGCATCCTTGTCTGGTTCCTGTTCTTAGAGGGGTAGCTTTCAGTTTTTCTCCATTGAGAATATTAGTTGTGGCTTGTCATATCGCCTTTATTATGTTGAGGTACTTTCCTTCTGTACCCATTTTTTTCAGGGTTTTTATTGTAAACAGATGCTGTATCTTGTCAAATGCTTTCTCTGCATCTGTTGAGATGATCATGTGATTTTTAGTCTTCATTTTGTTAATGTGGTGTATCACATTGATTGATTTGCAGATGTTGAACCATCCCTGCATCCCTAGAATAAATCACTTTTGATCATGGTGTGTGATCTTTTTACTGTATTGTTGTATTTGATTTGCTAGTATTTTGTTGAGGATTTTTGCATTGATGTTCATCAGTGATATTGGCCTGTAATTTTCTTTTTTTTTTGTGTTGTCCTTGTCTGGTTTTGGTATCGGGGTTATGTAGGTTTCGTAGAATGAGTTAGGAAGCTTCCCCTGCTCTTCAGTTTTTTGGCAGAGTTTGAGAAGGATAGGTATTAAGTCTTCTTTGAATGTTTGGTAGAATTCACCAGGGAAGCCATCTGGTCTTGTTTCGGTCTCCTTACTGGTGATTGGTCTATTCAAATTCTCTATTTCTTCTTGATTCAGTTTTGGAAGGTTGTATAATTCTAAGAATTTATCCATTTCTTCTAGATTATCCGATTTATTGGCATATAGCTTTTTGTAGTATTCACTTTTTATTTGAGCCTTCTCTCTTGTTTTCTTGGTGTGTCTAGCTAAAGGCTTGTCAATTTTGTTTGTCATTTGCCTAATGAAACCAGCTCTTGGTTTCATTGATTTTTTTCAATTGTTTTTTTAGCCTCTATTTCATTTATTTCTGCTCTCATTTTTATTATTTCCTTCCTTCTACTGATTTGGGGTTTTGTTTGTTCTTTTTCCAGTTCCTTTAGGTGCACTGTTAGATTGTTTATTTGAGATTTTTCTTATTTGTTGAGGTAGACCTGTATTGCCATAAACTTACAAGAACTGCTTTTGCCATATCCCATAAACCTTAGCATGTTATATTTTCATTTTCATTTGTCTCCAGGTATTTTTGATTTCTCCTTTGATTTCTTCATGACCCAATTGTTGTTCAGTAGCATTTTGTTTAATCTCCACATACTTGTGGCTTTTCCAGTTTTTTTCTTGTAGTTGATTTCTAATTTCATACTGTTGTGGTCAGAAAAGATGCTTGGTATTATTTCAGTCTTCTTAAATTTATTGAGACTTGTTTTGAGGCCTAATATGTAATCTGTCCTGGAGAATGTTCCATGTACATTTGAAAAGAATGTGTATTCTGCAGTGTTTGGATGGAATGTTCTGTATATATCTACTAAGTCCTTCTACTCTAATGTGTCATTTAAGGCCAATGTTTCCTGATTGATCTTCTGTTTGGATGATCTATCCATTGGTGTAAGTGGAATGTTCAAGTTCCCTACTGTTATTGTGTTGCTATTTGTCCTTTTATGTCTGTTAATAATTGCTTTATATATTTAGGTGCTCTTACGTTGGGTGCATAGATATTTACAAGTGTTATATCCTCTTGTTTGATTGTTCCCTTTATCATTATGTAGTGCCCTTCTTTGTCTCGTTATAGTTTTTGTTTTAAAGCCTGTTTTGTCTGATAATAACTATTGCTCCCCCAGCTTTCTTTTCATTGCCATTGCATGGAGTATCTTTTTCCATCCCTTCGCTTTCAGTTTGTGAGTGTCTGTAGGTCTGAAGTGTATCTCTTGTATGCAGTGTATATAATATATGGGTCTATATCCAGTCTGCCACCCTATGCTTTTTGATTGGAGCATTTAGTCCATTGACATTTAAAGTAGCTATTGATAACAATGTACTCATTGCCACTTTGTTACATTTTTTCTGGGTGTTTTAGTAGTTCTTCTCTGTTCCTTGCTTCTTCTTTTGCTCTTTTCCCTTGTAGTTTGATGGCTTTCTTTAGTGTTATGTTTGGGTTCCTTTTGCTTAATTTTTTGTGTATTTTTTATAGGTTTCTGGTTTGTGATTACCATGGGGTTCATATATAATAACCTACGTATACAGCAATCTATATTAAGTTGATGATCTCTTAAGCTTGACCTCTTGTTAAAAGCTCTATTCTTTTGCTCCCCTCCTCCCACATTTTATGTTTTTGATATCATATCTACCTCTTTTTTGTGCATGTGTATCCGTTACCCTCTTATCATGGAAATAGATGATTTTAGTACTTTTGTCTTTTGAGCTTCTTATTAGCTTCATAGGTGGTTGATTTGCTACCTTTACTGTATATTTGCCTTTACCAGTGATTTTATTGCTTTTTTTTTTTTTTCATAACCCCCTTATTCCTATTTGTGGTCTTCTCTTTTCCACTTAAATAAGTCCCTTTAGCATTTCTTGAAAGGCTGATTTCTTGGTGATCAAGTCCTTTAGTTTTTGCTTATCTGGGAAACTTTATTTCTCCTTCCATTCTGAATGATAACCTTGCCAGGTAGGTTATTCTTGGATGTAGGTTTTTTCCTTTCAGCACTTGAAATATATCATGCCACTCCCTTCTAGCCTGTAAGGTTTCTGCTGAGAAGTCAGCTGATAGCCTCATGGGGTTTTCTTTGTGTGTAACTTGTTGCCTTTCTCTTGCAGCTTTTAGGATTCTCTCTTTATCTTTAATTCTGGACATTTTAATTATAATGTGTCTTGGTGTGGGCCTCTTTGGGTTTACCTTGTTTGGTGCTCTCTGTACTTTCTGTACCTGGATGTCTGTTTCCTTCTTTAGGTTAGGAAAGTTTTCAGTTGTTATTTCTTCAAATAGATTTTTTGCCCCTTTGTCTCTCTGTTCTTCTGGGACACCTATAACACGGTTGTCAGTGTGCTTGATGTTGTCCCACAGGTCCCTTAGACTGTCCTTGTTGTTTTCAGTTCTTTTTTCCTTTATCTGTTCAGCTTGGGTGATTTCCTCTAGTCTTTCATCCAGCTCACTGATCAGTTCTTCTGTATCATATACTCGGCTATTGAATCCCTCTAGTGAATTTTTCATTTCCAGTATTGTATTCTTCATTTCTTATTAGTTCTTTTTTATATTTTCCAGTTCTTTGTTGATATTCTCACTAAGTTCATCCGTTCTTCTCCCAAGATCAATGAGCATCCTTATGACTATTAGTTTGAACTCTTTGTCAGGTAGATTGTTTATCTCTGTTTCGTTTAGTTCTTTTTCTGGTGTTTTGGCCTGTTCCCTCACTTGGAATGTATTCCTTTGTCTCGTCATTTTGCTTCTGTCTCTGCCTCATTTCTTTGCCTCTTGCTTATATCTATGTATTAAGTAGGTCAGCTACGTCTCCCAGTCTTGGAGAGGTGGCCTTATGTAAGAGATGCCTTATGAGGCCCAGCAGTGTGCTTACCTCTCGTTGCCAGTTCTAGATGTTCCAGGAGTGTTCCCTGTGAGCGCTACATGTGTGCTTCTGTTGTAGCAGGGTTGCTTTTGCTGTAGGTACCTGGGGAGGCTGGGCTGTCCCCCTGGCCGGCTGGTTGTAATGTTTGGCTCTGTGTGGCTGCTGTGGACCCTTCAGTCACTTTACCGGGTGTGGGGAGCCCAGCATAGTTGGCTGCAAGGTCTAATAGCACATTCCTGTTGCAGGTTTTCTGTTGAGTGAGTAGGCCCCCCTTGTAGCTGGTTACTAGGCTCAAGGACTTACAATTGCTATAGCCCTCTGGCCTACAAGGCTGTTGTCAGCTCTCTCAGGGTTGCAGCTGAGTGGGGCAGGCCCCAGGCATGGGAGCTCCCAATTGTTTCAGACTTTGGAAGGTGGGGCCGATCCCCTATGTGTCTGTTTGAGAAGCACAAGTCTGCTGCAGTTGACAAAGCCCCACTGCCCACAGGACCACACCCCCATCAATGTAGTCCTGCCCTGTGCGCATGCCCCGACCCACTGAGGTGGACCCAGTCGCCCCACTGCACGTGCACGCCCTGCCCCGCCGAGGCAGACCCACTCGGCTGGCTGCAGAGGTTCTATGCACCCTGCCTGTGCGGTTCCACAAGTTGCCTGAGGGCCTGCTGTTGTGTAGGACCAGTCCCTAGGGCGGACTGCCTACCCTGGCAGAGCTGGATTAAAATGGTGCTCTAGTGGGTAGGGCAGACCCCTGGGCTAACAGGCCAGGGGAAGAACTCCAGTGGGTGTCTGCCAGCGTGTGTCAGCACACCTGTGGCTCCCACCAATGTCTCAGTCCCTGGGGAGGTGGTCCCAGCTTGAGGAGGTCTCACCTCTCACCAAGACATGCCAAGAGCCTATCAAGTCTCCTTTCACCAAAGAACTGTGCACCTTTCTTTCTGGTGATTCTAGGTTGCTTTCTGAAACATGTGAATTTGTGTGTGGGCACTTTAAGAGCAGGCTTTTCTTTCCCCTTATGTCCAATAGCTTTCTTGGGTATTCCCCATTGTTGTTAATAGCCAGCAAAGCCAGGTATTATGACACTTGTCTCAGTTGTGCTGAGTCCAAAAGCTGCTTATTGTGGCAAAGCTCTCCTGCTCAGATCCCCCACTCCTCCAGGGAACACTTCATACCTTAAGATTGCTCCTAGCTGGCTGTGAAATGCTGTGGCTAGAAGGTGGCTTTTTCCTCTCCAGAAAGGAGTTTCTGCCTCTTTCACCTCAATCAGCACTGTCCCTGGTTGTGGGGGTTCTTTTTATCCAGTTTTCAGGTTCTCTCTCAGGGGTAATTGTTCCTGGGTAATAACTCCAGGAGGTGAGTTCAGAGACCACCTACACCGCCATCTAAAACCATTTATAATTCTTTAAAAAGCATACATATAAGTAGGATATAAAATTTTCTTGGATTTTGAAAATAAACAACCTCAAGAAAATGTATGCTTACTTTCAGTGCATTTGGTGTATAGTTAGACATGCTGTGAAGGGCATTTCGGGTCCTGGCCTAGCCTGTGATTTCCCACATGGTTTGGGTAGATTATGTGAGTCTGTCCAGAAGTCTAGACACCTTTAAGATGGGGGTGGGCAGGGCAGGGGGAGGACATTAAATATAAAACTGGGTTCATGGCCTGATTTTAAATGGCTTGAAGTGATGGAACAATTTCAGAATATCTTTGACCTCCCAGCCTGAGGTGAATCTGTTTTTGTGCCAGTATCTTCCAAACAAGCTGTAATTTTGCCAGCATTTGCCTGGGTCTGATCACCTTACCATAGAACTATATAAGATGACAATACATACGGTTGTTTTATTGTTAACCTAGTGTTTCCTAGGCTCTTTTAGGTTAAGATATAAAAATAATCCCATGCTATCTTTTTAATATACAACACACTTTGAAAACAGTATTTTCCCAGTCTTGTTTTCCTACAGGCTGTTTGTATTATTAAGGAATTATCATTAGAAATTGTTTGTATGATAATAATATTAAAGCAACATTTTCAAGAGTCTTTATCTTTTTTTTTTTAGATAATTGTAGATTTACATGTAATTGTAAAAAAATAATACAGAGAGATCCCTTGTATACTTTGCCCAGTTTCTCCCCATGGTAACATTTTGCAAAGCTATAAATAGTATAATATTTCAACCCTTGATATAGTTTATCTATCTTATGCGGATTTCCCCAGTTTTACTTGTATTCATTTGTGTGTATGTTAAGTTCTATATAATTGTATCACATGTGTAGGTTTGTGTATCGACCACCACAGTCAAAATACTGAACAGTTCTACCACCACAAGGATCCCTCCATTTATAACCACACTCACCTACTTCCTACCCCTATCTCCCACCCTTCTTCTAATCCCTGGAAACCACTAATCTGCCCTTCATCTGTAAAGTTTTTTTATTTCAAAAATGTTATATAAATGGAAGCATATAGTATATGACCTTTTAGAATTGGCTTTTGCTCTGCATAATTTCCTAGAAAGTTATCTGATTTGTTTTGTGTACCAATAGTTCATTCCTTTTTATTGCTGAATAGTATTCCATGGTATGTGTGTACCATCATTTGTAACCATTCACCTGTTGAAGGACATCTGGGCTGATTCCAGGTTGGGGCTTTTAAAAATAAAGCTGCTATGAACATTCATGTATAGGTTTTTATGTGAACATAAATTTTCCTTTTTCTGGATAAATGTCTAGGAGTGCAATTGCTGGGTTGTATGGTAACTGCAAGTTTAATTTTTTAAGAAACTGTCAAACTGTTTTCCAGAGTGGCTATGCCATGTTACGTTTCCACCAGCACTGTATAAGTGATCTAATTTTCTCTGCACCCTCACCAACATTTTGGTGTTGTCACTGTTTTTATTTTAGCCATTCGGATAGCTATGTAGTGGTATCTCGTTGTGGTTTAATTTCCATTTTTCTGATGGTATTGATGTTTAATATCTTTGCATGTGCTTATTTGCCATCTGTATATATTCTTTGGTAAAATGCCTATTTATATCCTTGCCTTATTTTCTAATTTTTTTAATTATTGAGTTTTTGAGCATTCTTTAGGTATTTTAAAAGTTTTATAGTTTTACATTTTACACTTAAGTCTGCGATCCATTTCGAGTTAATGTCTTTATTAGGTCAGGGTTCCTTTTTTTGCCCATGGATGTCTAATTGCCAACACCATTTATTGAAGAGGCTCTTTCCTGCACTGAAGTGATTCTGTACCTTTGTCAAAAGTCAGCTGAGCGTATTTGTGTGGGTCTGTTTCTGGGGTCCTCTTTTCAGCTCGTTTGATCTGTGTCTCTGTCTCTCCACCGATACCACAGTCTTGTTTACTGTAGCTATGTAGTGAGCCTTAATATCAGGTAGAGGAATTCCTCGCTCTTTATTCTTCTTTATCAAGATTGTTTACCTCTTTTAGGCTTTCTGTAGAAATTTTAGTATAAGCTTAGCTATTTTATATAAAAAGTCCTGCTGAGATTTTGATAGGAATTGCATTAAGAGTCCTTATCTCCTAAAGACACATGCTGAAATACATATGGAGGAAATTGTGATTTATAGGATTTTCTCCAAAATAATTCAAGATGGGTGAGAGTAGGTGGATGAGACTAGAGAGAGATGAAACAGATTGACCATAATAATTTTTGAAGAGGGTGACAGTACATACTGTATCATTATACCATCTTTTCTGCTTTTGTATGTTTACTGTTTTCCATAATAATGGTTTTTAATAGCCTCATATTAAAAGGAATGTTTTAATATTGAATTTTAAGCCTAAATTCCTGAAATGTCTGCTGAAGTTTAGCTCTATCCACATTTTTAACTAGATCTGAACTTAATATTATATATCTAGGTCATTATTATTTCTCAGTCCTTTTGGAAGGTGCAGGGTCAATTTCTAGAAAAGGAAGCAGTGTTTAGCCAGAATGTACCAGGTTCATACACAGTGGATATAACTGATACTTTATTTCATATTCTAGGCACTGCTGAGAAAGATCTAGAGAGTGCTAAACTGGTACAGATTTTACACAGACTGCTAGAAGATGAGAGAAGTGCTCCTGAAATCAAATATAATTCCATGGTCCTGATCTGTGCTCTTATGGGATCTGGTAAGTATTTCTTCTATCATTTGATGTCCATGGTTGACATTAAACCATTTGGTTGACATTAAATATTAAATATAAAATAATAGTAAATGGTGGCTTTGGGTGTAAAAAGCACTAGAAATTAGTTTATGGACGATACGGGATTACTTTTACATTAAAAAGATTCCCAAGAGATTCTTATTATAATAAAAAGTATTATATAACAAATATAGGCATAATCAATGTTAAAACATCAATACCTATAAGTTTCATTAACCCTAAAATTTTATTTTATATAAAAAACAAGTTCTGATTTTGTATGTCGTGATATTAACTAAGGAATTTGTTCAAGAAATCATTGTCATATCTTGGTGTATGTTCCATGGACACTTGAAAAGAATATGAATTCTGCTGTTATTGAGTGGAATGTTCTTTAAATGTCAATTAGATCCTTTTGGTTGGTAGTAGTGTTGAGTTTTCTATATTCTTGGTGATTTTATGACTAACTGTTCTGTTAGTTATTGAGACAAGGGTGTTGAAGTCTCCAACTATAATTGTGGATTTGTCTAATTCTCCTTTCAGTTGTATCAGTTTTTGCTTCACATATTTTACAGCTCTGTTGGTGGGTACATACACCTTTAGGATTGCTGTGCCTTCCTGGTGGATTGACCTCTCTATCATTATGTAATGTTCTTCTCTGTCTTTGGTAATTTTTTTGCTTTGAAGTCTACTTTATCTGATATTAATATAGCTACTCGTACTTTCTTCTGAATAACATTCACATGATCTTTTTTCACCCTTTTAGTTTCAATCTGCTGTATTATTGTATTTGAAGTGTAAACTGCATATCATTGGGACATGTTTTTTTAATTCACTCTGTCAGCTTCTTTTAATTAATGTATTTTAGACCATTTACATTAAATGTAAGTCTTAAGTCTGCAATTTTATTTTTTGTTCTCTGTTTGTTTCTTGTTTCTGTTTTCTTTTTGCTGACTTTCTGTGGATTGCTTGAAGTTTTTTTTAGTCCCATTACTCTCCCTCATTTATAATATAATTATCTCAAACATTTCCTCTATATACATTTAGAACCATATTAGACAGTGTTATAATTTTTGTTTTCAACCATCACACATAATTCAGAAAACTCAAGAGATAAGGAAGGTCTACTGCATTTATCTACATCTTTGCTGTATCTGTTGTTCTTCCTTCTTGATGTTCCAAGATTCCTTTTTTTAAACATTTCCTTTCTGGTTTTTGGAAGAGTTAGTGAACGATTGTTATTAATTTTTCTTTAAATGTTTGGTAGAATTCACCAGTGAGTCCATCTGCTCCTGGACTTTTGTTGGGGGGGGGGGGACAGGGTTTGATTATGGATTCAATCTCCTTATGAGTAATCAATCTGCTCAGATTTTCTGTTTCTTCATGATTCAGTCTTGGTAAGTTGTATGTTTCTAGAAATTTATCCATTTCTTCTGTGTTGTCAATTTGTTGGCATATAGTTGTTCATAGTTCTTATGATCCTTTTTTGTCTGTGGTATCAGTGGCAACATCTCCTTTCATTTCTGATTTTATTTATTTGAGTCCTCTCTCTGTTTTCTTGATGAGTCTGGCTAAAGGTTTGTCAATTTTGCTTATCTCATCAAAGAACCAGCTCTTAGTTTCATTGATCTTTTCTATTGTGTTTTTAGTCTCTATTTCATTTATTTCCTCTCTGACCTTTGTTATTTCCTTACTTCTACTGACTGTGGTCTTCATTTGTTCTTCTTTTTCTAATTCCTTGAGAAGTAAAGTTAGGTTGTTTATTTGGGATCTTCCTTGTTTCTTGATATAGACATTTATCATTATTAACTTCCCTCGTAGAACTGCTTTTGCTGCATCTCATAAGTTTTGGTATGTTGTATTTCCATTTGCATCTGTCTCAAGATATTTTTTTATTTCTCTTTTGATTTCTTCTTTTACCCATTGGCTGTTCAGTAGCATGTTGTTTAATCTTCACATATTTGTGAATTTCCCAGTATTCTTCTTGTAATTGATTTCTAGTTTCATACCATTGTGGTTGGAAAAGATGCTTGATATGATTTCACTCATCTTAAATTTATTAAGACTTGTTTTGTGGTCTAACATATGATCTCTCCTGGAGAATGTTCCATGTGTGCTTGAGAAGAATGTGTACTCTCATGCTTTTGGATGGAATGTTGTGTATATGTCTAAGTCCATCTGGTCTAATGTGTCATCTAAGGCCAATGTTGTTGTTTTGTGTGTGTGTGAGGAGATCAGCCCTGTGCTAACATCTGCCAATCCTCCTCCTTTTTTGCTGAGGAAGACTGGCCCTGGGCTAACATCTGTGCCCATCTTCCTCTACTTTTTATATGGGACGCCGCCACAGCATGGCTTGCCAAGCAGTGCGTCGGTACGCGCCCATGATCTGAACCGGCGAACCCCGGGCTGCCACAGTGGAGCGCGCGCACTTAACCACTTGCACCACCAGGCCGGCCCCATAAGGCCAATGTTTTCTTATTGATTTTTCTGTCTGGAGGATCTATCCATTGATGAAGGTGGAGTTTAAGTTCCTTTACTATTATTATATTGCTGTTTCTCCATTTAGGTCTGTTAATATTTGCTTTATATATTCAGGTGCTCCTATCTTGAGTGCATAAATATTTAAATGTTATATTCTCTTGTTGGATTGACCTCTTTATCATTACATAATGACCTTCTTTGCCTCTTATTACCACTTTGTCTTAAAGTCTATTTTGTCTAATATAGATATTGCTATCCCTGCTTTCTTTTGGTTTCATTTTGTGTGGAATATCTTTTTCCTCCCTTCACTTTCAGTCTTTGTGTGTCCTTACATCTGCTGTGAATCTCTTGGAGGCAGCATATAGATGGGTCTTGTTTTTTAATCCATTCACAACTCTGTGTCTTTTGATTGGAAAATTTAGTCCATTTACATTTAATTAAAATAATTATTGATAATTACTGATTACCATTTTGTTAATTGTTTTCTGACTGTTATAATTTAATAATTATAATTCCTTTGTTCCCTTCTTCTCTTGCTCTCTTCCTTTGTGCACTGATGATTTTTTGTGGTGGTATGCTTAGATTCCTTTCTCTTTATCTTTTGTGTATCTACTGTAGGTTTTTGTTTTGTTGTTACCATGAGGCTTACATAAAAAATCTTATATTTATAACAATCTATTTTAAGTTGATGATAACTTAAGTTTAAATGCATTCTAAAGCTCTACATTTTTACTCCCCTTTCCATGTTTTATGTTTTTGATGTCACAGTTTATATCTTTTTATCTGTGTATTCATTAACAAATTATTGTAGTTATTTTTCTACTTTGGTCTTTCAGCCTTCTTACTAGCTTTATAAAAAGTGATTAACCCACAACCTTTACATTAGAGTATTATAAATTTTACTATATATTTATCTTTACTGGTGAGATTTATACTTTCATATGTTTTCCTATTACTAATTAGCACCTTTCATTTCATCATAAAGAAATGCCTTTAATATTTCTTGTAAGATTGGTCTAGTGGTGATGAACTCTTTTAGTTTTCATTTGTTTAGAAAACTCTTCATCTCTCCATTGATTCTGAAGGACGAATTTGCTGGATAGGGTATTCTTGGTTGGAAGTTTTTTTCTTTTAGCACTTTGGATATATCATGCCACTCCCTTCTAGCCTGCAAAGTTTCTGCTGATAGTCTTATGGGGATTTCTCCTGTACATAAGTTTTGTTTTTTTGTTGTTGTTTTTGGGGGGGTTTTTTTGTGAGGAAGATTAACCCTGAGCTAACATCTGATGCCAATCCTCCTCTTTTTGTTGAGGAAGATTGGCCCTGGGCTAACATCTGTGCCCATCTTCCTCTACTTTATATGGGATGCCACCACAGCATGGCTTGACAAGCGGTGCATTGGTGCACACCTGGGATACAAACCAGCGAACCCTGGGCTGCTGAAAGTGGAGCGCACACACTTAACCGCTACACCACCTGGCCGGCCCTCATAAGTTTTCTTTGCTCTTGCTGCTTTTAAGATTCTCTTGTCTTTAACTTTTGACACTTTAATTATAATGTGTCTTGGTGTAGGGTCTCTTTGGGTTCGTCTTTTTTGGAAATCTCTGGGCTTCCTAGATCTAGATGTCTGTTTCCTTCCCCAGATTAGGGACGTTTTCTGCCCCTTTCTCTTTCTCTTCTCCTTCTGGGACCCCTATAATGTGAATGTTGGTCTGCTTGATGTTGTCCCCTAAGACCCTTAAGCTATCTTCTCTCTCTTCATTCTTTTTTGCCACTGTGATTGGGTGAGTTCCACTGCCCTTTCTTCAAGTTCTTTGATCTTATCTTCTGCTTCATCTAGTCTGCTGTTGAGCCCCTCTATTGTATTTTTCAGTTCAGTTATTATATTCTACAGTTTTGTGACTTCTATTTGATAATTTCTTTTTTTGTGTGTGTGAGGAAGATCGGCCATGAGCTAACATCTGCCAGTCCTCCTGTTTTTTTTGCTGTGGAAGACTGTCCCTGGGCTAACATCCATGCCCATCTTCCTCTACTTTATATGGGACGCCACCACAGCATGGCTTGACAAGCAGTGCGTCGGTGCGCGCCCGGGATCTGAACCAGCGAACCCCGGGCCACCGCAGCGGAGCGTGCGCACTTAACCGCTTGCACCACCAGGCCTGCCCCTATGATTTCTTATATTTTCTATCTCTTTGTGAAAATTCTCAACTTTGTTCATTCTTCCAAGCTCAGTGAACATCTCTGTGACCATTATTTTGAACTCTTTATCAAGTAAATCACTTACCTCCATTTTATTAAGGCCTTTTTCTGAGGTTTTATCTTGTTCTTACTCTTGGAACATATTCCTTTGTTTCTTCATTTTGCCTGACTCTGTTAGTTTCTGTGCATTAGGTGAAACAGCCACCTCTCCCAGTCTTGAAGGAGTGGCCTTGTGTAGGAGATGAACCTTATCATTCAACCCTGCCCTACCTCCTGGTTGTCTTTCAAACCTTTGTGCCTGTCACAGCAGCCTCTTTTATTTTTAGTGGCTCCCAGTAGTTGAGGGTGTGCCAAGACCTGTCAGTGTCCCAAAGGGGAGATCACAGTCAGCACCTAGATTCAGGCCGATTGGAAGCCAGACCCTCAGGCTGCAGCTTTTAAAGTGAGCAAATATCCCTCTTTCAGCAAATATACCTCTTTCAGGGGAAGACAGGGAGATGGGCATTTCTGTCTGTTCTCACTGCACTGAGCCTTGGGGTGATAGCCAGTTGGGAGCTGTTTCTTTCTTTGCTACTATCTCTTTGAAGCTGTGAACACAAGCCTCGCTGGCCACCAGAGCTAGGCTATCAAGGGATGTGTCCTCTGGGCACCAGACTTGTACAGAAGCACCTTTCTCAGAGACACCAACAACCTGGGGCGGGCAGAGGGAGAGAGTGAAGATGGTGTACACTGTCCTCCCTAGTCTCTGGAGATGATTGTAATCAGCCCCTAGATGTGTGTTTAGTTAGAGGCCTGCCCCTCAGGCCACAGCTATGAAGATAAGCTAATAGACCTCTTTCATAAGACTTGGCGCCTCGGTCTGTTGCCTCTCTGCTGTGCTTTGGGGGTGGTAGCCAGCGAAGAACTCTTCCTCCATTTGTTAGAGTCTTGTAGGACCTGCAAGCATAAGCCCTGCTGGCCACCAGAACCAGGTGATCTAGAGATGTCCCTTGGGCAGCAGCCACAAAAATTGAGGCGCCAGATGAGTATAGAAGCTCCTTTCGAGAGATACCAGTGACCTGAAGGGAGTCAGAGGGAGAGCACAAAGATGGTGCCTGCTGGCCTCCATCTTTGAAGAGTATTTCAGTAGGCCCCTAGATGCGTGTTAAATTAGATGCCTGCCCCTCAGGCCGATGCTTTAAGATAATCAAACAAGCCTCTTTCACAGAATTTCTGGGTACTTTTCAGTTGGCTGCCTCTTTGCTGAGACCTGGAATTAGTGATTCCACGTACATGAGCCCCTTATGAACTGTTTCTCAGTTCGCCATAGCTTTGTGGGTCTCGTGGATGCAAACCCCATTGGCTTTCAAAGCTACATATTTTGGGAGCTCGTCTCTTAGGTGCAGGTCTTAAAAGTTGGGGTACCAGATGTGGGGTTCACACCCCTTGCTCCTCAGGAAGAAGCTCAGCGTTGTGAGTTCGCTTCTGATTGTGGGTTGCCACGCGGGGTGGGTGGTGTTTATGGTGAGATTGTGTCTCAGCCTCTCCTACTCACTTCAGTATGGGTTTTTTTCTCCTTTGCCCGATGTGTGGGAGTTGCTCAGCTAGTTTTGGGGCTTTTTTCAGAGGAAATTGTTCCATATCTAGCTGTAGATTCAGTGTGTCCGTGGGAGGAGGTGAGTCCAGGAACCTCCTACATTACCATCTTGAACCAAAACCCATTCTTTTTCAAGACTGTTGTAGATATTCAGCGTCCCTTGAGATTCCCATCTGAATTTTAGCATGGATTTTTCTGTTTCTACTAAAAACATTGATTCTAGTTTTATACTTCAGTCTTATCAAAACAAACACAACAGTTTGAGGATTGCTGATTGCGTTAAACTTATTGGACCTCAGTCTTCCCATATAGCAGTTCTCCGAGTCTTAAGAGAAATCCTGTATTTTCCTATAATTGAGGTTAAATAGAGAAAGAAAGCCAGAAAGAAGAAGATAGGAAATCCAAAAGAGAGCCTAGTGTCACAGAAATTTGTTGAAAGGTTGTTGAAACCTTTTCATTTGCCACAAAATTAATTTGTAACAGATCTAAGATTTTTCTGTAAGCCCTTGGACTTCATATTTGAACTGATGATAGAATTAAGTGGTATATAACTGAACCTTGAGATCATACAATGAGCTGTGTTTAATTATAACTCATTACCCTAATCAACCTTAGACTGTAGAACTTGACATCTGCTTTATCTTTATATAAATGCAGCAAGTAAAGGATCTTTGATGTTTTTTTATTACAACATATCCCTAAAGAAGACATTTCTAGGCTACTGCTATGTCTTTTTCCTGAATTGTTCCTAATTTTAAATCTCATCCAAATAAATATTTTGGGGATATGTTTTGGATAGATTGTATAGGAAGATTAGAACAACCTAACAGAAGCGTATCTGGTACCTTGTTTTTGTCTTCCAGAGTCGCTACACAAGGAAGTACAGGATTTGGCCTTTCTAGATGTTGTATCCAAACTTCGCAGTCATGAGAACAAAAGTGTTGCCCAACAGGCCTCTCTCACAGAGCAGAGACTTACTGTGGAAAGCTGAGAACTGCCTCTCCCTGGTACATGGCATCATCCCATCTCTCACTGCCCCTTTGTCCTCCATCCAGCTGCCTCTTCTGCTTCATTCTCTACCATGTCACTTGTGCATGCGTGTAATGTCCCAATACCTATTGAAGAACTGCTGTAGGTACCTGCCCAATAAGATTTCTAAACCTATAGTTAGTGTGAACATGAATTTGTCAAAAACAAGTCTCCACCCATAACTGTTCTCTTGTATTCCCATTGCTTGAGCTACATTAAGTAGAATGTGCATGTTGTAGTCCTATGATGATGTAAACTTGGTACTACATAATGACTTGCTCCTCACACTTGGTAAACTACATAATAATGTACTGGTAAATTAGAAACAAGCAAGAATGCAGCAGGATCTGTCTAGCTTATTAAAGATGGAATTGAATAGTAAAAATAGCTCCATTTTTTTTGGTGCTTGGGAAGCACAGTGACCAAAAAACTGTATGGCTGCTCATTCATTAGTCTTACCTACTAATGTCAAGCCCATGGTACCTAGAGTTAAATAAAATCCAGTGCTCTCACTCTTTACCTTATGGTTTCTCCTTCTTCCTATGTAGACTCTTGAAATGGCCACAAACTTGGCAAGATTTCCTGAGGTTTTTTATTTCATATTTAATTGGCTGTCATCGGTATCCTGATGTTGAAAACATGTATAGCTTTCAGCTTGAAACTAAGGGGTTGAAGAAGCACTTTTACACTAGTACATCTTGTTTTTTGCCTGTATTTTAGATTCTGATAGATGTACAATTTCACCTCAGAACTTCTTCCATCAGTTAATCAGCATTGTCTAACACTTGTCTTTAAAAGTCACTTGCGGGGTCCGCCCCGGGGCATAGCAGTTAAGTGTGCGTGCTCCGCTGCTGGCGGCCCAGCTTCGGATCCCAGGCGCGCGCTGATGTACCGCTTGTCAGGTGATGCTGTGGCAGCGTCCCATATAAAGTGGAGGAAGATGGGCATGGATGTTAGCCCAGGGCCAGTCTTCCTCAGCAAAAAAAGAGGACCAGCATGGATGTTAGCTCAGAGCTGATCTTCCTCACAAAAAAAAAGTCAGTTGTCATTTGTTTTCAACTGAGGAGACTGAGTATAGCTCATTGGAGAATGGATATGTTTTGCTGTTTTCCATTATTCAGCTTGAAAACAAGAAGTTTCATCTGTCATAGTCCTTTTAAAAATCTTATATTAGAACTAGCATGACATAGGAAAAAAGATTAAGAAATAAGTTTGTCTAGACTAAAGAAAGGAAGCAGGTTATAAAAGCCATAGTAGCCAGTGCAGTTCATTCTGCAGATGGCCTCCTAACAACAGCTGTTAGTTTCCCACCTTCACTTTCCACTGAGAATTGCAGTAGATCTGAAAGGCTTCAGAACAGGTGACGGCACCAAGACTCAAGAGATGAGAAGACCCCCTTGGCGAAATATAGTGTACTCTTCACTGCCACTACCACCACCAACTGGGTTTTTTTTAAAACACAATCTTTGTAGATTAATCAGAACATCTCCGTGGCATACCTGCCTTCTCCCCGTACCCAAGTTTGACAAATACCAGCTGAAAGGTAAGATGGGCTCCAATCTGCAAGGGCTGCGGGACAGTAGAATGGGCTGCCAGGGTGACAGAAGCTCCTTCCTCTCCAGCACGAGATGCTGCACATTCTATAGGGTGATGGAAGTTGGACTTTGACTCTGAAACAGCTATAATTCAAGAAAGTAACACCCCAGTGGAGGTAAAGAAGCTTTGATGTCCAAGACAGGGCCGATTCTTGTGTGTGCTTATGCTACACTTCTTGTAAGAAAAAATGAGCTTGTTCATTGTCTTCTCCTGGGCTGGACAGTGGACTATATTTTATTATAGGTTTTGAATGGCATCTGTAATGTTGTATAATAGGCTGCCCATATTAATAACTAAATAGATAGTATATCGAACTGTAATGGCATCATTTGGTTTGTATATTTTACTTTATTTCCAGCTCCTAGAACAGTGCTTGCTCATTGTTGGTGCTCATTAACTATTTGTTGAATGAACTCCTGCTTCCATGAAACTTCCAGACTGCCTAAACTAATTCTAGATACATAGAAATTCTAGATAGATAGAATTCTAGATAGATAGATAGAATCTAGAATTCTAGATAGATAGAAAATTGAGATTTAAGTATTTGTCTGACTTCAGAGATTTTTTTTTTTTTTTTTTTTTTGATAGTAGGATCTATCCCTATTGAAAAGCATTATACAGAAAACCTCGGAACAGAGGCTTCCAAAAATCATAGATTTGAGAGAAGCCACCATCTGGGCCAGTTGCCAGCAGTCAGTTTGCTGATATGCTAGGAACTCCCGCCTGCAGCACAACAAAGTGTGATTTGAATCCCCAGTTGTTCTACCCAGAGACCAGAAGGCTGTGCCATTAGGACAGGGGTCCACCAAACCAGGTGATGAACTGCTGTGCAATGGCAGTGGGTGGGAGTCTACAGACAGGACCATCCTTATCTCCTACCACTTAGTCTTTGTTCTAGAGGCCACCTTTAAATTAGTTTGCTACCTAACAAGAGTGCATTCTAAGGGAGAGGATGGGAGAGGCTGTGCTTCAATTATCAGCTTGTGCCAGGACGAGATCATAGACGGAAAGCAAAGAGGCCGGGAATTAGAGGGAAGAAGATGCCTGAGTGAGGTGACTAGAATGTCCTCCCACCCTCCCAGCCCCATGAGCTCCTCAGAATCTTGCTAACCACCCACCCAGACTGTAACCTCATTGTGGTCAAAGCAAAATTGATTCAATACTGGCCCATGATCCAGTGTTTTCCTTGATAAAACATGTTTTGAGCATACTGATAACAATAGAGACATGGAACAAAATTTTTCCGTTCTAAAACAGTTTCCTCTTGGATGGAACAAAATGCAGCTCTTAGATGTAAGCATTAGTGTGAAGTGTTCTGATAAACCCTGCATGTGAAGATTTCAGAAAGAAATGCTCTTTGGTATCATTAGAAGTTGTTATTATCTAATTCTGCTGAACATAAAGGGTGAAGATGTCTAGTACTTAGGTGAGCATTAGCCTTTGTATCCAGCTGTTACTACAATCCGTAAGCTTAAAAGCCGCTTAACTCCAGGAAGCCATAACATTTGAATTATACAAGTGTCTATTAAAAAGCGCTTAATGATATTTCGGATGAATCTTCATAACTGTAACCAGGAAAATTAAGAGATTTTTTCCACAGATGTGATCTCTTACTTTATATACATAATTATGCCCTGTAGCTTCATAGATATGTTTTATGGGTGTGTCTGACTGAAATGTTGCGATAACTGTATTTTAAACATATGGTAAGTGGAAAGAATAAGATCTTTGGATACTGTCTGATCTGTAGTCACATCCTGGTTCTGTTACTTACTGGCGGTGTGACCATCGCCAAGAAAACTCTCTGGGCCTGTTCTCTCATCAATATGACAAGTTTGATAATCCCTACTTCCCAAGGTTGTTGTGACAATTGAAACTTTTAGAGGTTGAAGGTAAGGTTGGATGGAACTGTGATATCTTATAGCCTAAACTACACTCCCCTCTTCCGCCTGCCGGATTCCCTGCTAAAGAATTGAAAGAACAACAGCCAAAAAGGAGACAGTGTGTCAATTAATGGCTTGAGGAGCACCCAGTTATCCTCAGTGCAGAATGCATAATCTCTTGCTTCCTGCCCCCGAAACTGAGATGGCCAGGCCTGCAGAGCAGGCCTTGAATGTAGGTCCCCACAATAGCACTTCCTCTTCCTGTCTCAGACTCTTCATCTGCAAAGTGGGAATAAGAGTGGTAGCTCAGCAATCTTAGCTTTTATTAATATTACTAGGTCAGTATAAATAAAGCTGTACTACTATGAGTTTTTCCTCAGTATAGAAACAAAGCAATCCACTTCCCTTTTTCATTGCTGCCCAATTATTTAGCAGTATATCTAAAATACACCTTTTTTAAATTCACACCTGTTCATGTATACGCCTTTTCCTTAAATAGAAATGCTGTGTGTTTTGCGTGACTGCTTATGGTAGCAGTGCTTGAATCCCCTGATGGAATCCACCTGTGATGGCCTGTTTATCATTCTGCTTATCGACTAGACAGGCAGAGGCCCTTTTATGTTGGAGGTTTCCAAGGGTAAGCTGTTCCGTATATGTCATTAATGGTCAGCTACGGTATTTGAAGGAAGAAATGAGCCTTGCGTGGAACTTAGGCTCCTTTCTAAGTTTATCTCGTTTCTTATTCTTTCCTTCATAGTTGACTTTTACAAGTCCATTATTTATTTCCTTATCCTTCCTTTGTTTCTTCCTAGAAAACAAACAAAACAAAACTTTTTAGCTGTGGCCACAGAGATTCTAATCTAACAACACTTCAAAAGACAATATGCACCTATTTATATCAATAGACAGGAACTTAATATAGTGACAATTCATTTATATACTGGAACCAATTATAGTAGGCCCAAACTTAAGCCAGGTAGGTACTGATGCCTGCGGTTCCGACATTTGTTCCCTCAGTCTCTGCTTTTCCTACTGACTGATGTCACATTCATCCAAAGAGAAATGGAGGGCCTCACACTTCCTCAGCACGCCGGAGGACCAAGGGGATGTCATGAGCGGTGCCGTCTTCCCACGAGCGACTGCCCCGGGTCCTCTGGTCCCAGCATAATCAGTGCAGCTCTCAGGGAGTACAGATGGAGCAAGGAGGGTGGCTAAGACATGGGACTGGGGGCTCAGGTGAGAAATGACTTGAATCAGATGGTCTCTACAGCTACAACCTAAAAACACTTGGCTTTCACCTTCACCCCAACCTCAGAATACATTCCTGGGACTTGTCGGTGGCTCAGAGGCTGTGGTTTTGCTGGTGGGCATGTGTACATCTTATATTCATCTGCTTAAGCACCATGTAGAGTCAAGACCACATCCAGTGGTGTGTAGAACTTCAAGGTGTTTCGTTGGTATTGGTCACTTACAAAGGGCACATGTAGAGAGAATTTTCTGTTTCAGGATTAGGTTTTTAAAAAAGTAACTAGCTAGATTTTTTTATCTTCAGCAAGCAAGTGTAAAGCCTAGTCCTGTCATTCTCTGAAGCTTTTTAGTTTCAGGTTTGGGATTTTTTTTTTTTAATTAAATATTTTTAAAGATCTGCATCAGATTTTTGTTGTCTTAAGAGAAAAAATTTTAAAGCCTTAACCCAGACTTCCAGTATATAAACTTTAAATACAACAACAGATCTTTTAAAAATATACGTAATCTATTTTCAAGCGTAATTGAGAGACATTACTTACTATTGCAGTAGTTACTTTGTCAGCCATTGAATCTCAGAAATCCTGGAGAATCCTGAAGGAAAGAAACTCTGGTGTCCCCTCAGATTACTGACAAAAATAAATTCCTCTATGAATGCCCACTTTGAATTTTCTAACCATACCTACTTTAAAATAGGATGCCCTTCTAGCCAAATGGTGTTTTTGTGGGTTGGTTTGTTTTTAAGGAACTGCATGTAAAGAACAGAGCCAAGCCTGTGGGAAGCTGGCTGTGCCCTTGCCTTGGGGGCGTCCAGGCACTCAGATGAAAAACCCCCTCTCCTAGGACATTTCACAGTGCTATCCCAAGGTCAGCATCACCGCACCACCAGGACCAGAGGTCAGCCACCTCTGACCTTGTCCTCTCTCAGGAATATTCTGCTCAGCTCCTTGGTGCCCAGTCCCTCCCCATGTCTAGCATAAGCACATCAGACCTATGATGACTTAGAACTTGTGAAGGAGGGGGAGGTTGAGTTGTACTCTAAGATAATGTAAAAGGCATGTAGATTACAACCCAAACAAGAAGACAGAGCTGCAACATGCCCGAATCAGGGCAAACAATGGGGAGGAAATATTAACCAGAGTAGCTTTGATTTCGGACCTATCTCTGCAGGAACCCAACATAGGCCCTAATTTTTATTGGAGCTGACCATTGGTAGACAATTCCTTCAGCCCACTTTTTTTTTTTTTTTTTTTTTTTTGGTGAGAAAGATTAGCCCTGGGCTAACATCTGTTGCCAATCCTCTTTTTGCTGAGGAAGATTGGCCCTGGGCTAACATCCGTGCCTGTCTTCCTCCACTTCTTTATATGTGGGACACCTGCCACAGCATGGCTTGATAAACGGTGCGTAGGTCCAAGCCGGGATCCGAACCTACGAACCCCAGGCTGCTGAAGCAAAGCATGCGAACTCAACCGCTTCACTACTGGGCCGCCGCCCACCCCTTTTTCTAAGGTTCTAGAATGCAACCCACTCACCGTCATGCCTCTCCTACAATGACTGACTTCTTTGGGCAGGTAAGAAAAGTAGAGGAGGCGTTACTAATGACTCATATTCCACTCTTTTCACCCACACCCCTCATCCCCAGTGCCCAGCAGAAGTGAGAGGAAGGAGGAAGTGACGCTCCAGAGGGACTGTTGCGCTTCAGAACATCACAATACCTGTTAAATCCTCTGCTTTCCCCACTCATACCGCCCCTCCTGTCCCCCTGTCGGGATGATTGTGAGATGCAGTGCCTTCCCGGGAGCCACGAGAAGTGGGAGCAAGATGTGCACCGACCTAAGAAGAGCGTCTGGTGGAAAAGAGAAATTCCCCACACATGACGATGTTTATCACCTGATCTGAGAGGCCCTTCGTCTGTAAAAGGCAGGCTGTGTGAAACCCGTGACTAATGTCTGATGCAGAGTTCCAGAATGATGTTCTGGCATGCTCTCCCACAGCAGTTGCCCTGTGTGCCTATTTCACATAGTTGAAGTATTATGCCACGTGTAGCTACATCCTTTTTTCCCCACTTATACAATATGCATTTTTCCACATTACTAAGAACTCAATTTCATAAACTTCATTGTTAATGGCTTTATATTCTTCAATTATATGGATGTACTGTAATTTACTTAACCATCTTCCCACGGCTGGACATGAAAGACATTTTTGTGTTTTGAAAAACAAATCCCAAATGCTAAGTTGTGAGCATTTGCAGATGCTAGGGTAGTTCCTCGACTAAAAACTGGCCTGTCAGTCCCTCTATTTTCTGCCCGTAATCCTAAATCAAAAGCCCCGTTCCTTTCTCCTTCGGGGATCCTTATCAATTTCTCAATGTAGCCTCTTTGCACTCTTCCTGATCCACCCACACTTTCATCACCTCCTTGACACTCTGCTCCTGCCAAGCCCTCCCTGATCTCCTAAGGGGACACACCACAAGGCGGAGGAGGGGTCGCAAGGGTGGGATGGTGGCACCTACCTCCTAGGCATCCAGGCTTTAAATCAGTTACACCCACTCACTATTTTCCACCACCCCCTTACCAAATGTATCCGAGGGGGTCTCCTAAAAAGGAGGCGCAGAACACACCTCCAAGCACCCACTGGAGCTGGTGTTTAGCTAATTGGAGTCTAAGTGCCTCTTAGCACTGTCATCAACCGTTACCAGCACTTCTGCACCTCTTACCGAGCCTGTGAACCACCGCTCCAATTCTTTCCAAGGTGATAAACACTCTCCAGGCACCGCTCACGTGGAGAGGGAGAGAAGGGAGGAGAGAGAGCCTCTTCTTCCCCAAGAATCCTCATCTAACAAACAGTCCTCAGGATGCTATGACCTGGCTAACCCATTTCTTCTTCTATACACCGGAGATGGCAAACTGAGTGCCTTCATACATCTTTTTTGGTCCTCATGGTATTTTGGAAAAAATAAACATCTGTAAACATTTAAAATTTGGATGATTCTGCATAAAAATCTAGTTCTCTGCCTTTTCTTGTAAAATGGAGAGATCTGGCAACCAGGGACTCTGCACTCCAGGAGAGCAGCGTGTGGCTATGGTCCCCTTGGACGGGGCGTGCATCTCCAGCCTGCTCGAGTCCCCACCTGGCCCGCCTCCCCCGATCCCCTTAACTCCACAGCCCCTAGAAGCCTCTGTGTCTGTGACCCTGTGGAGACCTCGTACACAGTCTGTCTGCTTCCGGAGCAGGAGGAAGGGGAGTGGGGTTTTAGGGGGAGAGAAGCAGCACTATGACAATAGCCATGTGTGCAAACTTGCATTGTTTTTATCCCCTCAGAAAACACTTGACGTTCTGAGGGACATGGACAGCTGCAGGCCACGCCCACGCCTGCACCCACCCCATCCTGCTAACCGGGAGTTGGTGCTTACCTTCCTGTGCCCTCCCAGGGCTGGCAGCACCCTGTGGTGACTGCAGGGATTTAGCAAGTCCCTTCTCAGCTGGGTCAGGAAAGCAGCTTTTCCCCTGAGGCCAAAAGGAGCCTCCGCATCCCCTCTATCCCTCGAGTCAGGAGCTCTGAGGTCACAGGGGCCCTGCTACCCGAGCTCCCTCCGCTGCTCTGAGGTGTCCCTGGGGAGAACAACACTCGCGGAGCCCCAGGATAACCCGATCAACCCCAACTTCCTCTTTTCAGCCAGCCCTGGAAATGAGTCTCCTCACTGGAAAAGGCTCATCCAATTAGAGGTTTCCATCCACTCAGCCAAGACTCCGGTGCAGAGAAACCCCCGCTCCTAATCGCCTCCCTGACGTCACGCACCAAGCAGCGCCCGTGCCCACACGCCCAGCGTGGGGAGGCCCCGGGCCTCCGCCCCCCAGGACCGCGCAGACCCGGCGCCAGGATGCGGCGAGCGCACGGGAACGCTTGTCACGACCCGCTTTCTCTAGAGGTGCCTAACTCAGGACCGAAACAACGCCAGAGCCCCCACAGCTCTGCCATATTTGAAGAGGACTAGCTTATCAGTAAGAGACCCAAACAAACAAACGAAAATGCCTCCAGGGGCCGGCCTGGTGGCGTAGTGGTTAAGGTTCCATGCTGCTCTTGGCGGCCGGGGGTTCGCAGGTTCAGATCCTGGGCGCGGACATACGCACAGCTTGTCAAGCCACGCTGTGGCAGCGTCCCATATAAAGTAGAGGAAGATGGGCACCGGTGTTAGCCCAGGGCCAATCTTCCTCAGCAAACAGAGGAAAACTGACAACAGATGTTAGCTCAGGGCTAATCCTCCTCACCAAAAAAAAAAAAAATACCTCCAGTTTCTGAGAAAATGAGGCAGAGCATGGAAGAGGAAGGAGAACTCAGTCACAGTTGGGAGACACACGGTGCACATGTCTACAAGGCCAGCGCACAGAGGACAGCGGGCCTGGGCAAAGGGCCACACTGGTAGGACAACAAATAAAGGTAAAAAGATATTTTGTCTTTGTGGCAGGTATTGTGAGTTATTTACCCAGGATCCAGCTCCCCCTTCTTCCTTATTAAAAGAACCCCAATTTTGTTCAGGGGGCAATGTGCCATGCTTAAGAACCTCCAATTTCTCAGCTTTCCATCTGGCGTTACAGTCCTATAGAAGTCCCCAGGAAGTACATCCCTTAGTGAATAAGAAGGCAAAGACCTACTAGAAGGCCTTCGCCCCTTCACCTTTTCCTGCTGCAGATGTTGATATGGGCCCCACAAGCACAGCAGCCCCCTTGCAGCCAAGAGGTACAGACAGGAGGATCAGGAGGATGAAGGCTACACATTAAGGGCAGTGCAGCAGAAATGTGGAAAGAGCCCGGATCCTCAGTAGCATCAACGAACTGGAGGACCAGCCCGGTACTGAGGACCCTCAGACATTGCAGGAGACACACATCTGCCTGTTTAAACCCCTACAGCAAGGTTTTCTATTACTTGGAGCAGAATGCAGTCATGATTCACAAGGCTAGTCATTAAAGCATCAAAACCTCCTAGAACAGCTGGTGCTGCTTATGGGCCATGGCCACAGAGCTCACAAAAACAAAGCCCAAGGGATTAAACAACTGGAGCTACCAGCTTTAACCTTCAAAGTTCAGAAAAACCCCCAATGGCCTGACTCGCTGACCTAGCAGCCTTCCTCACTACACGAAGGTTTATTAAGCACTTACTGTGACTCTCAGGTACCATGGTGGGGCTATGGATAGAACGAGAAGGTAGACGTGGTCCACTGGGGGAGTAGATGAGAAGCACATTAATCTGACTATTATATTAAGCAAACAAGGTATCAACAGAGTATAGGGTTCAGTAGACATCACTCTGGGCTCCCTGGGCATCCCAGGGCAGAGGGCACATGTGAAAGGCGGGGTGGAAGCAAGAGATAAGGCAGGAAAGAGAGCAGACCAGGTGGGGAGGTCACCTCAGACATTTTAACTTTTTATCACGTAGGAAAAAACAAAGTTTAAACAGAGGATAGGCATTTGCTTTACATTTTGTTCTAGAACCAGAACTCTTGCTAATAGAAGAGAGAGAGAGACTAATAGCAAGGAGATCAATAGCAATTGTGATGAGTTCCTAATGTTGGGAGACAACTCTCCATGGGTGTCTTGTGTTTCTATTCTTCTGTGAAGAGACAGCTTTTGTCTCAAACTCTGTCTTCAAGGACGTTTATATAACAAACAGCCTGGTAAGATAGAGATCATGTCTCCCTCTGGGGGCGGAGGGCAGATTTTTGTGCTGTGCAGGATGATGAAGATAATGCCTCCTCAGGGGCAAAGCCTGGCCAGGATTGCTTGCAGACCCTTTATAAGACTGGGGGTCCCTAAGCTCAGGGTTCCTCAGCTGGGGCACACACCCACTGTATGTGTAGTATCCCTCTGAGTCTCTGTCCCCTGGGGGACTAGGGGCAAGAAGAACTACTGCAAACATGAAACGCATGCCACCTGCAGGGCCGTGAGTAATCAAGTCCTTTGTCTCTGACCCAGGAGTCTCACGCCTTATCTCAGCATCGGTGAAACTAGGCAGGCTGACTTGTTAGCTTGCAAGGAGGGTAAAATATTAGAGCCTTCACAGATCTTGATGCTTAAACTCGGACTAGAGAGACAGAAAAGGTCTGAGGTGCATTTGTGGGGTGGAGATTGGAATCAAAGATGATTCTGAAGAGTCTGAGTTGGGTGACCAGGCAGAAGACAGTGGAATGTTACCTGAGAAGGGGAACAACGGAGGAGAGGCAGGTTCCTGCAGAAGAACAGTGAGCTGGCTGTGACACGCAGGGTGTGAGGTGCTTAGGGGATCTTGAGGAGGGGACATCCAGTGGGCAGGTCCTCATTCCAGCTGAGCCCCTACCACGGGGGATGCTCCAGAAACAAACGGAGCCCCTCGGCCTGCAGTGCTCCCCTGTCAGCACCTCCTAAACTCACACACCGTTGTGTCCCATCGGGGTCCCCAGGAGACACCAACAACTGACCTCTTAAAAAAAAAAAAAAAAAGAAAGAAACTTAGAGAATCAAATCTCTGGAGCTGGAGTCTGGGCTTCTGAAGTTTTTAAAGCTCCAAAGGGATTTTGACCTGCAGCCGGAGTGGAAAAGCATTGGCCTATTAGAACCAAGCAATCGAACTTTCCTTCAAGTCCTCAGAGGAGAGCCTGGCCTGGCCAAAACAAAGGGTCATCCTCCTATTTGGACAAGCAGGTGGCCATTTGCTGCATCAGTACCCCGGGAATATTATTCACCTTCCATCCTTTGAGGCCTCTGAGTTCTGACCCAGGGACCAGTGATCACTTGCCAAATAAACCACTGCATTTACAGGACCAGACCTCCTGAGCTACTCAACTCCAGACGTGGTCTAAGGTAGACATTATCTCCTAGACACCTCTCTGCCACCCTCAACTCCCTGGAATTCTGCTTGACACCTCCTCTGAGGAAATCATCTGGATACCCGCCCGCCTGCTCAGTCTTACTGGACACACCCTCAGACAAAACCATCCACATCCTGTCCCGGTCATCCTGATCACAAGCCCAGACATCACTAGCCTCTTGCTGATAGTGTGGGGCCTTGAGCTCCTAGAGAAGGCAAAGGGAATGGCTGACTGCACCCCTCATAAGCGCATAGGCTTCTTCTTTATCATTCCATGTGTCCATGTGTGCCTTACAGCCTTCCCACACGATGACCCATGTCTTCCTCTTGTCTTGGAAAGGTTGGCCTCCCTTTCCCCTGCAGGACACCTGAAGGGTAGACATCTCGTCCAGCACAGCTGCTCTTACTACCATTTGGACCTAAACTCATGAGACTTATGAGAATCTCAGTTCAATCTGGCAAGCCCACAAGAGTTGTGCTCAGCTTAACCTTGAGCCCACCTCTTGGCAACATAGCTATTCCAAAAAATGGTTGGTTCAGAAATACCTTCAAGCCCGGGAGAAACTCAGGATTTATCAGCAAAATAATTTCTTCCAAGGTTGAATCTGCACCCACATTTGCTTTCCCTGTTTGATGCTTAAACAGGATTGGGGGTTGGGGGGAGGTGGAGACGCCCTGGGACGGTTTGCATTTGCTGTACTCAGGACACAGGCCTGAGCTCATCCAGACGTGGCTGACAGCTTCCAGGGTCGGTTCATCTTTGAAAAAACTATCTTACAGTGAAGTAGAGCGAGTCCTCTTTTACAGAATAAAAGGCCATCCTTTAGGTGAGCTATACTCTCCATCCGAAAAGAAGGTTAGTCTCTCTTTTGACACGCTCAAAGCAGCAACCTGGGCTGGGTGCTGGAGACAGGTTAACACCACAGGCAATTGCATGGAAAAAGATGCCCTCAAGTTAGTTCAAGTGTGACGGGGAGTTCTTCAAGGAGAATGTTGCAGGAGCTCAGCTTGCCGAGGCGGAGAGGGGCTGCGTTCTGAGAGGAGCTCCCTGAGAAAGGCGTTCTGGGTGAGGTCTGAGGCATGGATGGGGTTTGGGGAAGAAGAGCATTTCTACCCTTTCGTCTTTGCAGCAACCCCATGGTACAGGCAGTACGATCTCCATCTTACAAGGGAGAGCATGAAGACGGGAGACAGAAAGGAACGCGTCTGTGTCTAAGGCCACACCGCAGTGGCCGAGCTGAGCAGCTCGGGTCTCATCAGCACACACACCGCCTGTGACTTTCTCACTTCACCACAAATGGGCTTCCTTTTTTCTTAAAGCAACCTGAAGGCCCTTTTCACTGTTTCACTGACTGCGCCATATCCCCGAGGCGCGGCAGGCGAGTGACCAGCCTCCTGGAGTCTTCACAGGGACCAAGTCACTATGGCATATGCTCCAATGTCCAGTTTGACTCATTCTTTCCATGACGGAGTCCGTATAGGATCAGCTTCTCGTAAAGCCTTTCCTCTGCCCTGTGGTGGAATGAGTAAGCCCTGTCTTACTCTTTGTATTTGTTCTAATCCCTCCCTTTCCTCTCTCGCCCTAGAATTGAGTAGAATGTTTGATATATAGGAGGCTCAAAAAACATGTGAGAGTCAGCATTAGCAATTGTTCAAGGAAGTAAACTGAGAGCATCCGTAGAAATTAAATTAGGACTTGAAGCCCTGAGATGATCTTTCCTAAAAAGGCCTGACACACCCTTGAGAGCCATTTCCTTATTCACGCTCTCAGCTCCAAGAGTGATGGGGGAGGGGAGGGCGGCTCTGCCTCCTAACATCTCAGTGCCAATTAGATTTGTCCCTCCATCACGACAGATTCTGCTTTGTGGAATAACTGGCATTCTAATACTTTATTAGATTAACAAAAATGCTAATCTGGAGCGTTAAAAGACATAAATAAGATTCTTCTTCTTTTGACTTTGGGTGCAAATCTTGACAAAATTAACAATTTTCATTTTAAAATTTAAATGTCAATGATAAGGTATTAATTTTGCACAGGTTTAAATAAGGTTTAACGGTAGGTGTCACAAATTAGATGTTTTTAATCCTTTGATGCAGTCATTCCACTATTAGGAATCTATCTATGTGCAAGAGATGTATCAGAAAGTTCTCTGCAACTTTATTAACTGAGAAGAGCCTACATTTCTAATCCTGATGGACTGGTTAAGTTATGGTTGATCTACACAGGCAGTTCTCAAAGGTTTTGGTCTCAGGATCCCTGTACACTAAATGGTTGAGGCTCCTGAAGAGCTTTTGTTTATGTGGGTTATTTCTACAAATATTTACTATATTAGCAATCAAAAGGGAGAAATGTTTAAAACATAGAAATAAAAAGCACATGTTCCAGTAGTTGTCAGAGCGAAGACATCACTACATCATCTAGTCTCTGAAAAACTCCGCTGTATACTCAGCAAGAATGATAACAAAAAAAGGAAATGAGGTCTAAGTAGTATTATGAAATAATTTTGACGTTGTGAACTCTCTGAGAGGGTCTCAGGAACCCCCAAAAGTCCTTGGCCCACATTTTGAGAACCCCTGATCTACACAATTGAATACTACGTGACTATAAAGATTTTTATTGTATAAAATAGTCACTGATACCAAAAATGTTGTTTTGAAAAAAGCAGACTACAAAACAGTTATGAACAGTATTACACAATGTAAAACAAACAAAGTAATGGAAAGACACACGGTAATATATTACCAGAATAGCCCTCTAGGTGGTGAAAATACAAGTTATTTCTTTTTCTGAGTTTTCTGCATCGAGCAGATTTTTCTTTTGTAATCAGAATAAAATGTATTTCTGTAATCAGAATAAACTGTAAAACATACACCAATTGCCTATTTATCATCACCCTGTATTTTCATTCCCAGACTTGAAAATTTCACCTTAGTAGCTTTAGGAAGGACACCAGCTAGAGATGTCAGTCATAAGGTATTCATTTTGCACAGCTCCAAACAAGGCCTATCTGTGGATGGTCCTTGCCTCTCAGAGTGTGGTCTGCAGATGACACAGTGTCACCTGGGAGCCTGCTGGAGCCAGGGACTCTCCAGCCCCATGCAAGACCTGCTAAATGAGACCCAGGTGATTTCAGTGAGTTAAGGTGACTCAAGTGAGTCATGTATGTTAAAGGAACCCTGGGGGCACATTAGAACTACCTGGGAGCTTAAAAGAGGAGCGTGGGGAAGGGCTGCATAGTGGGTTTTTTAGTTGTTATTTTGTTTTGGTTTGGCTTTTTTGATGCCCGCAGGTGATTCTCATGGGCATCTGTTGCTGAGAACTACTGCTCTACTGTGAGGCCTGGCTTCCACCTGAAAAAGAGCAAGATTATCACCTCCAACCTCCACCTGCGTCAATGCGCTATCTCCACCCCCCCACCCCCCAGCAACATGTTGGCGATCTCCCTGGCAGCTCCCAGGTCATAGAAACTTCACAGGGACAGTGGAACTAGATGGAGGAAACAGTTGGGTTCCAGAACAAGGAGAAAATATGGCATTTCCTGCTGCCCTGCAGAGCGCCAAGGCCATCTGATTGGCAGGTTTGTAAAGTTACAGTGACTTCTCAAGAGGGCATGGGGTGTTGCAACTCTTACTTTATTTGCCTTCCACAAAATGCTCTGAGCAATAATTCTGGCAAACGTGTTGGAATGATTTTTTAAATATTCCGATCAAACGGCAGGATTCTAGTACTTGCAGACACTGTTCAGCTTTACGGAAAATCCTACTTTGCGTCAGTCATCTCTTCATTCCAGGATGAGGAGGCTACCACTCACTCCGTCACCAACCCGGTAACTATCTGGTACGTTTCTGAGTGCCTGCATGTGTCAGGGACGGGGCCACAATTCCAGGACTCTCTGAACTTTACCTCACTGCTTATCGGCACTTCTCTGCACTCCTCCAGTCTGGACGTGCCCCCAGCAGCTTCCCTTCTTCCTCCTGCTCTGGAATGTCTTCCCCTGATCTTCAAGCCTCTCTTCTTGCTAGCCCTTCTTCCATCCCCCACCCCCCACCACCCTCAGCTACCACCGTGGAGGGTGTCAGCCCAGCTCTTGATGGTGTCTAAACTTTCTACGCGTGTGGGGTTTCTCTCCTTCAGTTTACACTTCCTGACAAACATATGTAGAGTGCTGACAGCGCAGGGCCTGGAACACAGTGAACTTTCAGTAAGTGTGACCTGTTCTTACAGGGCACAGATGGGGCCTCAACCCTGGGAGCCAGCACGCAGAAGGAGTCGGTAACGAGTGGGCTGATTCAGTCACTAAGTAACAGACTAAAGAAAGCACACATCATGGAAATATGTCTATTTTATTAATGATACTTTAATTACACTAACAAGTTGCATTTAAGATTGTTTACTTCAAATAAATGCAGATTACAGCACCCCTATTTTTAATGTAATAAAGCATTCCTTAAGGGCCTTGGGGCACTCAGACCCTCAAGTTCCAGTTGGGAGTGGGCGTCCACAAAGGGAGGGAAAGCGGAGACCGTCCGCGCGCCTCCGCCCACCCTCGAGGGGCATCTTGACGAGGCAGTGCCTCCTGCCTGCAGATGAGCAGTTTGAGACTGTCACCACCTATTCTATAAACCGGGTCTGAGTCTTGGCAGGAGGGCAGGGCCCCGCCTAACCTGCACGCCCTCTGCAGCAGGACACTATGAAGTCCCGGCAGCGAGATCGGGGACGCAGATGGTGAAGGGAGCTAAATCCTTGTTCCCAAACTTACCAAAACGAACGATGTCATTTTCAGGAGTGTGTACAAGGAATAAAACACCTACCCACCCTAATCATGCAACACTCAGCTGCCTACACTCAAGTTTCTCCACAGCGCAGGTACCTCTGAGCAGACAGCGGTTCCATCCCTGGAGTAACCATTCCAACTCCAGTCAGGAGTTGTTCTACATGACTGCCACTAGAGGGCGGGCCACTAAAACGTTCCTGTTCAAACCAGTTGCCTGCAAAAGCAAACACGGATACGTGGTGGTACGTTCCAGATTTAAAAAACAGCTTTCTGGGCCTGCCGGTGGCTTAGCAGTTAGGTGCGCGTGCTCCACTACTGGCGGCCTGGGTTCAGATCTCGGGCACGCACCGAGGCACCGCTTCTCCGTGTCCCACACACAGCAACTGGAAGGATGTGCAACTATGACATACAACTATCTACTGGGGCTTTGGGGAGAAAGGGGGGGGAAAAGGGAGGAGGATTGGCATGGATGTTAGCTCAGGGCTGATCCTCCTCATTAAAAAAAAAAAAAAAGGCAGCTTTCTAGGTGGCTTTCTCCAGCCTAGAACGCGATTATACAGTCAATGAAGAGCAACAACATGGGAAGCACTGTTGTCTGCGCTACTTCTTCTTTTTGGAGTATATTGTCACAGTGTAAAGCCCATGAAGGAACCTCCTCTTCCTTCAGGTTTCCTTTGGCTGGGAGTTCCTAGAGGCGGAGGAATACATTGCACTGGCAGCGCAGGTCCTGATGAGTTTGGTTTGGGTTAAACAACGCCAGGAGAGGACTAACTCAGGCATCCTCCCACTGGTGCCAAGGTTACAAGAGACCACTCAGCATGAACGCTCCAGAGGAAGCAGTATTTAATTCCTCAAATTAAAAAAGTCGTAAAACTAATTTTAGAAAGTCTACCTTCGATGCAAACTCCTCCAAAAAAAGAGAAAAGGCTCAAGTCTAAAGATGGCTTTGGTCCCTGTTCAGAGTGGCTGCTCTTCTCTGCTCCCTTCCCCCACCCAGATACATCTGCCTCGTCTGTTGTCCTGTACGGATTTTCTATAGATTTTATCATGGTGCCATGATGAGGCGAAAGCTCGTGTATTTCCAGGCAAACGCTGCATTTTCCTTCTCGTTGGAAGACTAGGCTTCTCATGCCTGTGTGGGCAGCACGTAGACACAGCCCCAGGGCCTCACTGGAGAGTGCTGGCCGCGAAACCCCACCGGCAGTGTTTATGGAGAGGTTCCAGTTCTTCCTTGGAGGTCTCACAGGATCTCCCCAGAGAAGGAGGGCTTCCTGGAAGAAACAGAGCTGCGGAGGGCCGGCCAGGTCACCAGACTCCGTCTCCTCATTGTTCAGCCCAGCAGCGTCCCAGGGCTCCTGTCCAAGCCAGCCGGAAACAGGCTGAGAGCTCCCCAAAACAGCCCAGTGACTCCACCCCTGCCCACACAGACGCAGGGCACAATGAGGAAACATTCCGCATAGAAAGGAAAAGCCCGAGACACGTTGCAGAAGCCCCTGAAGAGGACGGGACTGGGAGCTGCGGCAGGAAGGACACCGAAACAAGCAGAGGTTTATTCCTTGGTAGAAGAAAAAGGAAGAAAACACAGTCAAGGCACTTGTGTTTCAAGTGCTTCATGACATGAAATCCTACTTTTTAATTCCTGAGTTTATTTTTTAAACTGTATTAGATATTTTTAAATCACAGAAGCAAAAATGTTTGTGGTAACTGGTCAAACAATAGAGATAAAGAGAAATTTAATAATCATCCTCCAAGGTCTACCTTCTAAATGTGGAAGAAACTTCTTGCAGTTCTGAGTTTCATGGACAAAGCATCCCTTACTGCTGAGCTGTAAGTTCTCTCCTCTGTCGGCCTAGACTTTCTTGTGAGCAGGAGGGGCGATTACCTCACATATGTAGATGAACCCTACAGCCCGGCTAAGAAAGCTCAAGAAACAGGGAGCAGTTATCTCCAATTACCACTGATACATTTCCTTAAAGTCAAAATAACACTTTGGTCTCAAACATCCAGGGAAATGAGGCAAAATGTTTCTCAAACAAGCCTTGGAACATAGTGTCACGGTCCAAGAATACTAGATGAACCTTAAGATTTTGTTCTCATTTGATCTTCGAAAAGTCTTTAATACTTTTCAAGACAGAAGTCTTCTTCTGCAGCGAGAATTCACAATGAAAGGACATTTAAGTTGGTATTTCTCAACTAGGTTTTTAAGATTCCTGCTCTAAGGGACTACTAAGAAATTTTCTAAGAAATTATGTTCTTAGAAAAAGGTTGTGAATATTACCAACATTTACCTAGGTCCACGAATCCTCAATCTCACTGTGCATTACATCTTCAATGAGAGCTGCTTGAAAACACAGGCTCTGGCTCCCCATTCCAGGATTGCTAGGGGCAAGGCCCGATGACCTGTACTTTACATGGTCCCCAGGTGATGGTGACCAGCACACAGTGACCTCCAGGCCAGAGATTTCCTACATACCCAGCTCTACCTGTCTCTCCTCAGTCTGTGTCCAGCAGCACAAAGGGACCTTTCCCTCCCCTGCCATGGAATGTTCCCTCTCCCCTTTCCTCTTGAGATCAGATCAGAGCAGTGCTTCTCCGGGTGCGCTTCCAAGACCAGCAGCAACAGCATCGCCTGGGAACTTGTCAGAAATGTACTTCTCAAGCCTGCCCCCCTAAACCCACCAAACGAGAAACACTGGGGAGGGGGCAACACAGTCATCTGTGTTTCCACAAGCCCTCCAGGTGACTCTGATGCCCCTCAAATTGGAGAGCCATTGGAGTAGAGAAGTTCGCAATTTCAGGAGGGAAGCAATGAAGAAAGACATGACTCCATGTAAGGAGGAACCAAGTTTATTAATGACAGCCTTTATTACAACCACTCTCAAGTGTAAAAAATAAAGGGTGATTGAGTGAGGTTTAAAACTCGCTTGGACTTGCCGTTTGGCCTTTCACGGGATGTCCCAAAGGGTGGGAATCTGGCCTGATTCTGAATCAACTGGTCAGGTGGAGTTCACTGGAGAATGAGGCAACAAACAAGAGACAAGCGTGCCAGTCGGAGAGCTCAAGTCTTCTCCATGTTGGGATGACATGACAGCATGACAACTGGGGAGGGGGCAGAGATGAAATAATCTTACAGCATGAATATGGAATGAACATCTCTAACTATACACAGACGCAAAAATACACACAGGCAGAGTCATACACACACCCAGACTCTGGAGATTTTCAAAGCATTTTTGTTCTTTCTCTGAGCAGACTGACACATTCATCAGCCACAGCAATGCAACATGGGGCTGAAATGGAAAACCTTGCCAAATTTCCACAAAGTATGCTAGCTGACCGCCCAGTTATGTGTTGGCAAATGTGTCATCACCGTAAAATATGCCTGTGGTTTTCCCAGCATTCCACAGACTAATATCTGCTCCCCAGGAGAGTGACATCCTGGCAGACACCCGTTGGATTAAAATCTGGGGGCAAAACCTGTCCCTCCCACCTGGAGTGGGGTCAGGGGTGGGTGGCAGCACCTGGAAGTGGTCTCCCACCTTGTGTCACAGAACCTTGCCCGTCAGTGCACCCCCCTCCAGGGTACTTGTGCTTTGTTAGCATCCTGATGGTGGGCCGGCACTAGGAGAACAGAAGGAGCTCGGGCCATGCACTCGTTTCTTTTTTTTTTTAATAAAAACAAACTAAAATCAGAAGGGGAAAAACCCATGAGAAGCTGTTTGATTGTGTCAACACTGTTTCAAAACCAGGTTTAATTCCATTTGAAGAGAAAGAGGGGAGGCTGCAGGAGAGGCCACGACGAGGATGCGCTGAAGGGACTGTTGAGTCCATGGAAGCAGCTGCGACAGCACAGTTGGTCCCTCCCCACCCGGGAGGACACGCCACAATGCTGTGAACCCAGGAAACAAACGCTGACCAAATAACACTTGTAACTGTGTGCAGGAAAGATGGCAGGAAAAGGAGCTGGTGGATTCAGATTCACAGGTCATGCAGGGAGAGTATACAAAAAAAAAGTAACATTCGAGCTGAGTAAGAAAACACTTTAAAATTTAAGAGAAACTGTATCATAGCTTTCACTTTTGGGAGACAAAACAAAACCCGAGTATTCCAGAGTTTCCAACGAGTCCAACAACTAGTTTGGTGGGGTGAGGGGTATTTAATTAATACCTCTCATTAACCTCATTTTCTCCTCGGATTTCACTGATAAAGCTCAAGCCTACTTAGAAAAATGATCTGTCCCGCTAAAATTCAGCATCGTGAAGTGCTCCACGCCCTTGCTCAGCGCATACGGAGAACATAACTTCTTAGGAGGAGACACTCCAGGAGTCACCAAACGTGCCCACCCATTCTTGTTGAATGCCACCACAGAATCTGAACCCAAGGACAAGCTGCTTTCTTCTTGGGATGATAGTTGTGACGGGTCCTTGAAATGTACAGAGAAGGGAGGCCCACACCCCACAGCCTCAGCTAAGGGGCTGCATTCTAGAAAAGATGTACTTCTTTAGCCATGGAGCAGAAGGCAGACCCTTCAAGGTGTGATGGAGGGCACAGCTGCCTCTCCAGCCCTCCGGTTACCCAAGTAGAGAACAAGACTGTGTTTTCCACAAATTCAAGAACATCTGGGCCCCCTTCCCTCCCCTTTCTCTTTTTTGGTAAGTATCCAACCATCCATAATTCATGGCTACAGTAGAGATTCAGGCGCAACAACTTTCATACTGGTTTTTGTTTTTGTTTTTTTTAATTCTGTCAGTGAGCAGCATTTCCCAGTTTTACCCCCCAAACAACAAGTTCTTGGCAGCTCCATCCGGTGGGATTGCAGGATGCCTCTGCGACTAGGGTCTGTGCAGCGTGGATTCAGCTGGGCACGCCGGAGGGTCAGGGAGGCTGGGTCTGTCCAGTGTCTTGCAGCAGCCGTTGCAGGGGCTCTACCAGCTAGCCCTGACAGCTTCAATATCACTAACCAAATTCTGGGCCAGGCATATCCCGAAAATCTGAGCAAGGAAGGAAAAGAGAGTCAAACAGGGAAACTCTCAACTTCATTAAGCTTTTCCTCGGCCAATGAATCCCGTTGCTCTTATCTTTGATTTTTTAAATTGAAAAATAATTCATACTGTAAAATGCATCCTTTTAAAATGTATAATTCAGTGGTTTTTTACTATATTCACAAAGATGTGCAACTATCACCTCTATCTAATTCCAGAACATTTTCATTACCCCAAAAAGAAACTCTGTACCCACTAGCAGTCATTCCCATCCCTGTAGCCCTTGCAAACACTAATCTCCTCTCCATCTCAATGGATTTGCCTATTCTGGACATTTCATATAAATGGAACCATACAGTATGTGGCCTTTTGTGTCAGTTTGCTTTCAAGAAGCAAAATGTTTTCAAGGTTCATCCCTGTGATAGCTTGTAACAGTAGTTCAATCCTTTTGATGGCTTGAATAATATTCCATTATATGGATAAACCACATTTTGTTTATCCATTCATCAGTTGATGGACATTTGCATTGTTTCCATTTTTTGCCTATTGGGAATAGTGCTGCTATGAACATCTGTGTACAGGTTTTTGGGTGAACATATGTTTTCAATTCTTTTGAGTACATACCTAGGAGTAGAGGGGTCAAATTTGTAACTCTGTAAATTTGTATTTGTGGGGTCAAATAGTAACTCTGTTTAGCTTTCTGAGGAACTGCCAAATTGTTTTCCAAAGAGGCTACATCATTTTCATTTCCTTCAGCAATGTATGAGGGTTCCAATTTCTCCACATCCTTGCCAACTCTTGTTATTGTCTTCCTTGTTAATTATATCCATGCTAATGTGTGTGAAGTGGATCTCATTGTGGTTTTGATTACAATTTCCCTAACAACTAATGATGTTGAACATCTTTTCATGTAACTCTTAGCTATTTGTACCTTCTTTGGAGAAATGTCTATTCAGATCCTTTGCCTATCTTTAAACTGGGTTTGTCTTTTTATTGAGTTGTTCTTTATATATTCTAGATAGTAGATCCTTACTAGATATAATGATTTGCAAATATTTTCTCCCATTTTGTGGGCTGTGCTTTCACTTTCTCGATAGTATCATTTTCAGCACAGAAGTTTTTAACTTTGATGAAGTCCAATTACCGTACTCTCTTTGGTTGCTTGTGCTTTGGTGTCATATCTAAGAAAACACTGCCTAATCCAAGGTCATAAAGATACACACCTATACTTTCTTCCAAGAGTTTTATAGCTTTAGCTCTTACATTTAGATGTTTGATCTATTATGAGTTAATTTTTGTATATGGTGTGAGGCAGGGATCCAAATTCATTCTTTTGCATATAGATATCCAGTTGGTCCAGTACCATTTGTTGAAAAGACTATTCTTTCCCCACTGAATGGTCTTGGTTCCCTTGTCAAAAATCAACTGACCATTGATGTACGGGTTTATCTCTGGACTTTCAATTCTATTCCACTGATCTATATGTCCAATCTTATGCTGGTATGTACTATTCTTGATTACTGTAGCTTTGTAGTAAGTTTGAAACTGAGAAGTGTGAATTCCCCAAACTTTGTTCTTTTTCAAGTTTGTTTTGCTATTCTGGGTCCTTTGCTTTTCCATATGAATTTTAGGATCAGCTTATCCATTAAAAAAAAAAAAAAGGCAGTTGGAATTTTGATAGGGATTGCATTGAATCTGTAGATCAATTTGAGGGGTATTGCCACCTTAACAATATTAAGTCTTCCAATCCATGAATACGGGATGGCTTTTCATTTATTTAGGTCTTCTTTAACTTCTTTCAACCATTGTGCCCCGTTTGTGACCCTCCAAGAAAAGTATCACATTTCCATAAGATGAAAACCCCAGCTCTTGGGACTGCCCAGGAGGAAAAGTGGGTGCTCCCTTCCCTCACTAGCACTTTGTCAAGGTGGTCCAGAGAGAGAAAGGGGCACAGCATGTCTGTGAAACTCCAAAAAGCCTTAACCTTGCCGCTGGGATCTACTTCTGATCCTTCTTGTCTGGCCCAGCTGTCACAATGCAGTATAATTGAGCCCATGGAAACACTGGAATGCCAGCAGGCAACTACTGGCCCAATCAACTTCTCCATCTTGAAAAGGAAAAAAGGTTTCCTAAAGTACTCCAGGATAGCAGTGTCTAAAATCAGAGCTTTAATAAAATACAAACCAAATAGTTTAAGTCTTTTCCCCAGCCCTCCAAACTATGGAGTCTTAAAAACTGTGACATTAAGGTGATTAAGCAAAGCTCCTGTCCTGGCAAGGGCTCTGCCAGGGCATCGTCTCACTGTGACATCATCCATAGAGGAGCCTTGTCTTACCTGCAGCAATGCAATGCCTATGAAAATACCAGCCACGATGGTTAAATTGTCCTGCAACCACTTCTCAAACTGGGGCACACAGCCTTTCGTGTAGATTACAATCTGCTGATCAACTTCCTTCACAAGAGAAGAGGAGAGCACAGCGTCACCATGCAAGTTCAAAAGCTCCAACACCCTTCGTGCTAAGTGACAAGATGAGATTCCACTTACTGGTTTTTGCCTGGCATCATAGCCACACTGAGTGTTGATGACATCTTCCTGGTGAGAGAGAAAACAGAAAAGCGAAATTCACTCCTTGGACAGAAAGGCCACCTAGGAATTGGCAGAAGATCCCTGGTTAACTGTGTGTAGTAAAATATGTACTTGGGCATGTAGCTGTCCCAGGGACCACGTTAAACATTTTTATACGTTATCCCTTATAATTATTACAACAATCCTCAGAAGTAGATATTAAAATATGTCCTCTTTTCCAAATGAGGAAAACTGAGGCTCAGGAAGTATCAGAAAGGATAGCAAGCCCATTATGCGGCAGGCTCAAGATTCAAAGTTGACAACCTCAAGAAGCTTATGGGGTTTGGGGGAACTGGAGACATAGACAAAAACCATGGTTAAAGGGCACAAGGACTATCCTCATTTATGTTCTTTTTGGGGGACTTCTACTTTCCAATCTGTATACTCCTGTATTATTTAAATGGTTTTTTTTTTTTTTTTTAAAGATTTTTTATTTATTCATTTTTTCCCCCCAAAGCCCCAGTAGATAGTTGTATGTCATAGGTTCACATCCTTCTAGTTGCTGTATGTGGGACTTGGCCTCGGGTTGGACGGAGAAGTGGTGCCTTGGGGCATGCCCGGGATCCGAACCCGGGCCGCCAGCATCAGAGCGCGCGCACTTAACCGCTAAGCCACGGAGCCAGCCCTAAATGGTTTTTCAATGAGGACGCATCACTTTAATAATTAAAAACAAAACAACGCCCTGACCACATATTACACGGACAGATGCCCTGACATCCCACAGGGCCTGATCAGAATGTGGGTTCTGCTGGTTTAGGTTGGTTTATTTTTCCCCTCTGCAGGCTATGGGGCAGATTCTATTAGCTTAGCATCTATGGAATGAGATATCTCTACCCAGAGACCTATAGTTGTGATGACTTCTGAGAATCTTTGGAGAGGACAGGAACTGGAGACAGAGCACAGAGTGTATCTGCTGCCAGCGCAAGGCTGCCTGGGGGCACCGTGGGCTCTGTGCCGGGCACTCTCCTCAGATGAGAGGGAGAACTGAGCCAGCAGAAGAGGTCAGCCCTCCTGCTGAGGTGAGGTCTCCAAGCAGGGAGCACAGTCCTTACCGAGTCTCAGTGTCCTTCAGACCAAGAGTAACAGCCCGGGCTGAGCTGCTTGATGGGCGACCTGCAGGGAAGTTCTGCTTTTCCACCCCTAGACCAGGGCCCCTCTTCAAGAGCCCCACACCCTCACCTCATGCCCCCTTGGCTCTGCTCCATGGGGGGAAGGGCAGGTCTGGGGGAGGACCCTGGGGACTGATGGGCCAGAGCGAGCCTGCAGTTTGGAAGGGACAAAAGCAGGACCAACTCCTCACATTTGTCGTTCGTTCTAACACTCGATTCTGGCTTTTAACTTACAACAGAGGAGTGGCATTTTAAGTCATTCTATACACCAGGCACATGATTTGACCCAAAATACAATCAAACTCATGGTAAAAGTGAGTGGCTTATAAACAGGTTTTACATTTGTTCTTTTTTTAAATAAAATACAAACCACTTACTGCAGTCATTCCAACTGAGAGTCGGGGCAGCTGTGGTTTCCCTACATGGCAGTCCCAAACTCTTCTCCTAGTGCTAATACCACCCCCAGAACTAGGTCAGGAAGAAGGGGGTTGCTAACCCTGAACCAGTGTGGAGAGCTCTCAGACAAGCCATCCTTCTCAGGAAGAAGGAGCAACGGGCCATACAGGCGGGCTGCCTGGGTCTGAAGCTCAGCTCCACCGCGTGCCAGCAACGTGAGCCTGGACAAGTTACTTCAATGCCATGGACCCTGACTGCACCTGAAAAGGGAAGATAATGGTGCTGTCTGCCAGTAGGACTATTCCAAACTTAAACGAGCCAACACACAGAAAGGCTTAGAATAGGAACCAGCACATACTGCTAAATTAATGTCAGCGATGACTCCTCCTCCTGAGAAGATCTGAGCACTACACCCCTACAAGAGCTACAATCAGGAATAAGCGGGTAAGAAGAGGTTTCAAGAGAAAAAAATCACTCTGCTCATCCCACACCCACCCCCGGCAGGCTGCGCGGAGCAGGCCAACAGCGCGCTGGCGTTCACTTACCGCGGGGTCTTTAGTGCAGCAGGAGAACGGCACGCCGCATCGCTCTCGACTTGCGTTGGAATCTGTGCAATTGAAGTAAATATTTAGGTTCCAATCATCAGCTCCAAAAGCCCCACAGCACTGCCACTAGAGCAAACAGGAGAGAATTAGCACATCGCGACTTGGAGGCGACCGGATGCCTACGCTCACACCCGCCAAACGACCCACACCAGCTTCTGCCAGCTCTAACCGTCTCTTCTGTCTCAGGATTTGTTTTTAAACCAAACTGAACCTAAAGGGCCCCTTTAAAAGCTTCCAAAGTAATTAAGGCCGAAGGTTTCTAAGGATGTGTTGGCATGTGATTTAAACAATCGATGAGACCCGTGGTGGCAGGTAGAGCGGAGTTGTTCGGCAGGGCTCAGTTACAACAAGATCTGTTTGGCTTGGGCACATGTAGGAACATTCCATAAGGATCAACAAGACACTAAAACAGTGGTAGCATCTGAAGTAGGTAACTGGGGTTGTGGGTAGGATATCTAGAGGCCAACCTTTTTAAAATTTTGATCTCTACACCTTAAAGGTTTTCTAAAAAATTCATTTTATTGAGGTATAACTGACATAGAATAAACTGCACCTATTTAAAGTGGACAATATTACAAGATTTGACATACGTATACATCATGGAGCCATCACCCCAAGCAAGATAGCAAACACACCCATTACCTCCAAAAGTCTGAGAGGCTTGCGTTTCATTAAATATCTGCTTCTATTCTGAATTTTTTTTAAACAAGAGCGTATATTTACATTTCCAACTTAAAAAATTCAATCATCTAATTAAAATACAATAAAACGAGCTGCTAAATTCAGTGGGTCTTAAAGGGGGCCTGATTCAAGGGCTGCTCCACAAGCCCCCGACCCCCACCCTGTCACTCCCCTGGGCTGGCCTAGCTCTACTTCTCTGACTTAAAGACACATCAAGCCTTCATCATTTTAAGGCTTTCAGGACCAATAGCTACTTCAAAACATTAAATTCCATGACAGAAAAATAAAATCACATGAAATAACAGTATTTCCATATAAAGCAGACAGCATTTCAAGAGAACGTGTTTACGCATATTCTTCCAACTCATCTGGTCCTCCGAAGGCTTGGGTTGTTCATCTGGAGGTCTGCCTACAAAGCTCCATCAGATTTGTCATGCAAACTAGTCAGCAATAATACTTGGCAAGGTGTGAGCCTGCATCCATTATGACCTCACAAAACAGTGAAGTCTGTCGAGGAGACGAAACAGGGCTTAATTTCACACCTGAGGTACAGCTTACGCCAGGTTGGTCATTGCTGCCAATGAATGAGACTAAGACAACCCAGCCCATTTCTGACTGCCTAGCAAGGGAGGGTTGGGAGTGGTCTGCCTCATGGTGATGGCCGACCAGCCCTCTCCTCCCTTTATCAAAGGGGACCCCAACTCATTCTGGAAAACTGTCCAACGAAAGGATGGTTGTTGGTCCCTGGGGCTTCTGTATGCTCTCCAGTCCTGCCATATACATTAATGTCACGGACACCACTGTCCAGGTCTGCTCTGCTTACCCCATTTTTCAGTGCATGCAAATAAAGACGTGTCAGTTTGTAGGACAATAACTCCTTAAGCCTTACATAAAACCATGCACATCTTATTAGAGTGTCATAATATCCCCATGAGTTCAACAGTAGCTATTATTATTTCCATTTTACTGTTGGGGAAATAGGTTAAGGTCCTATTAGCACAAGACTGAGCTAATCAGATTTTGGCACTAGATCTGTATCTTCTGACCCCGTGACCCCGTGTTTATGCCATCTTGCATTGTGAGTGAACCAGGGCATGTGCTACGTGGTTTGCATTGCGGGGGCCGTAACAGAGTGATGTTCAGAAACCTGAGCGGGAGGGGGCTCCATTGTGCAGACTCTTCACTTGTCAGTTACCACCAGGGCTCAGAAGTTTCAACTTTTTGTTTTAACTGCATGTGCTATAATAATATTTAGATGGGCTTATTTTAGGAACTTTGTGGACAAATATTCTATTGCTAGCATATTATTATGAGCTGTGAAATGTGGAGGAAGACTAAAAAGAGGGCAAGGAACAAGAAAGAACCCACATTTAACATCAAATAAAATGTTAAACCCATAGCAAAACAATATTCCTCAAATGTCAATAGGAGAGGGCAACTGTGATTATAACCTTTTTCTCAAGAATTTTCTTCTTTGTACCTCTACCTTAGTAGAAATTGAGATGAATGACAATAGGATTGTCCTTGTATCCTGAATTTCCATTTAGGTTACAAATCATGTAAGTCACAGAGCAAGTCAGAAAATAATAAATGGACAAGCAAGCAAACAAAAAACCATGCAGGAAAGTCAGAAGTAGGTTCCAGCTGGCAGATGCAGAAGCCAGGAGGAGTGTTCATTCGGGTCATCCTTCCGAGAAGGCTTTCAACTTGAAAATAAACCAAATTTAAACTTACATATTCCTGGGTGAAGTCTATGAGGTTTTGCAAGTCAATGTCATCCCTGTATGCTCTGATGTTGTTGTTTATAAAGAAATACAGCTGGTCTTTGATCCAGTCTTTGAAAACAAATGCCAGAACGCCGGCAGTGAGCTCCAGGAAGAAAATAATTCCCAGGAACACAGAAAACTAAGACAAAAGACACATACACGGAGATCAGTTATAAGGGCTATTTTGATCCTACATAGTTAAATGGTTCCTTCTAAAAAGGTTTGTAATTACATTGGGTTGTTACACATGTCCAAAGCAGATAATCTTCAGTTCCTTAAGATTCATTAATAGAATATTACACTCCACAAAAGGATTTTTAAAAATCATTTCATAATCACATTTCAGGGGCTCTGGTGCTCCATTTAGTAATTAACCAACAAGGCCCATAAGCAAACATGGATGACACGAATTTCTCATTAGACCCACATTAAGACCTAATGAATTTCTCCTGATTAATGTACTGCCAGACGCTTGAATGATGACCTGCCCCTACCTCTAGTGAGCTTCTGTAATGTTGAAAGATAAATTATCCCAATATTTAAGATCGCCTGTCATTTACTACTGTGGCCTTGATTCTGTATTTGCAATATATTCTTTTTTTGGATTCAGACACTGTTTTAATTCCTGTTGGCACCTGCTTTACAGGGTAAAATAGCAGATGTGTTCTCATCTCAGATGAAGAGTTCAAAGAGGAAGGCGGGGGGTGACCGTGCCAAGAAGAAAATTTCCCATCCTGAAGCAGATGAAGCCACTGGGCTGAGGGCTTTCTCGGGATGCTGGCTGTGCTGGCCTTTCTTTGTGAAGCGTCAGTCTTGGCATATTTTAAGTAACATCAACATGCAGCCAAAGGAAGACTTCTGGCTAATGTAGACAACAAGAGGCTAGAGACCATGGGTAATGTTATAATTGCCCATAAAGCTGGGGAAATTTCCCTTCCATCTAGAAGACACAGAAGAGCCTCGTCTTAGTCATATCAATATACTGTTCACGCCCACAGTTCTTTCCACCTCCTACCACCCCCACAATCTTACCCTTTTCAAATTATTTTGCTCAAACAGATTATGAGAAATGAGTCTGTGAAGGATCAGAGGGTATACTGCAGCCAAACTTCAGGTGTCAAGGACAGAAAGAGACACGGGGCCACATCTGCTCGGCAGGGCTCCTGAGGGCGGCAGTACAGTGAGTGGTTGAGGAGGCAGAGGGGCTGGAGCTGTCTGCTGTCTCTGTCCTCAGCAAGCAGACACCAAGCAGCCAACCAAGAGAAAAATGTACTGGGGAGGGATGCAAAGGAAACTACAAGATACTGATTAAAATTAAGAAAGACAAAAAATGTTTATTCATTCAGCAAACGTCTACTGAATCACCCAGAACAGATCAGGCCCTGGGCTGCTGGGCTTTGCAGAAGCAAGGATGAGTCAGACCGTACTCCTGCCTCCAAAGACCTCACAGTTTTGTGTGATTTGGAGGTGGCTGTAGGAGAGAACAGTGGAGTGGGGCCATTTCACATTAGATGTCAGCATATCATCTGACAGATGTCAGTGCTTATGCAGCACGCCAAGTGCACTGCTGGGAGTGTGGGCATGAGGGGAGGGGTGGAAAGAAGAAATAAGTGCCCAGCAAAGTCTAGGACCCCAAGGTTTAGGCCCCAATTCTAGACCCTCCAGCTAAGCCCCTCAGGTTCCATAGAGCTGCTGGTTGCCTGTCCTTGATGAGTTCACTAGAAATAGAATCTACACAGTTCTTAATTATCATCAGTGCTACCAATAATTCTAAAATAAGCTTTCTTCAATCTAGAAAAAAGGATAGAAAAACAATCATATCACTTTTACGCAATGCCTACCCCATAGTATAACACAATCCCCTGCCCTTTATTAGCAACCACACTCTACACATGTAAACAGGACAATTATCCCATGGAAATGAGATCGTCGCTCACATGCGTGCACACAGAGAGCACCAAGACAGAGGCATGCAAAGGTTTTAATTAGGTTTTGTTCTCACCTCCATAAGGTTAGGCAAGTTCATTTTCCAGTCACCTTGGTAAATTTTCTCATAATGTTACATAATATACATATCAAAAATTGAGTCCAAATTAAATTCTTATCAAGTATTTGGCAGAAATCTGCATGCCATGGGCCCTGCGAGCTAATTCTCCCCATTTCCAAAGGTGCAGAGGCTGACGCACAGGCCTCCTTCTAGGCCTCAGTCAACCAGGAAGCTCCATTTCCATTTCACAGCATCTCAGCTCTCAGATTGCCCCTCAACAATTCTCCTGCCTTATGGCATCGGATCCTTGAGGCTGTCTGGAGTCACGCTGACATTTACTTCCTACTTATTTCATAGCTCCTGCTCAAAGAATATTCTGGGCCAGTTTTTATTGTTCGTACAAAATAGAGAGAGAAGCCATTTTAAATATTCTCCAAGATTTAAAAAAGCCAAGAAACAACACAATTCTCTTCATTTCCAACATGACACTTCATAAATTAAGGTGCTGATATAGAGAAATGTGTATATTTCTTTTCAGTTAACTCTAGTATCTTCAACTACAAAAATAATAAACTACATTAAAGGGCCTACCCTTATAAATGAAACTATATTCAAATAAATCATATTAAAGGGGATCCCACATTTTGGGGCATGGAGGCTAAACCAGACAAAACAGTGGCAACCGGTAACTATGACCTGGGGCCCAATGAGGCTACAGGGAAGCTGAGTGAGGTGAGCTCTAGCCCTTGGAAGGATGTCATGCCAAGAAGACTGGCAGGTTGGCAGGTCAGGATCAAGGACAAAGCTCTCCTGGGGGCTCTGTAAGTCTCTGAGTGAGTAATGGAGTGAGTGAGTGTGTGTGTGTGTGTGTGTGTGTGTGTGTGTGTGTAAGACAAACAGAGTCTTGGGAAACAAGCTACTCCCACCATAGACCTATGTATCAGGACAGAGAACAACTGCTCATTAAACTGTACAGGGGACCAAGCATTCCTCGGTTTTCTCTGTGAGCAGGAGGCATATGAACTGTCAGGTTAAACAGCCTCCAGGATGTGGTCTGAGCCAGCTGTCCAAATCCGAAATGGGCCTCCCAGTGTGCACAGAGAGTGTGCGGTGAGTCTGCTCTTCATAGGGATATTCGAGAAGAGACGCCCGAGGACGATGTGGCAGACGTGCTGGGGAAGAGAATCACATGCATGGCTGTTGGGCATAGCTCTGGTTTTAAATGAAAATGTCCCCCGATGATGTTGTGTCAGCGAAGGCTGAGAATGATTCTAGGATATTACATTAGTACTGTTCTCTAGAAATCTCATCCTCTTCAAGCCTCACCATAGGAAGGTGGGTTTTTAAAAAGTCTCCTTTTTCTGTTCTTGGAAAGGGGAGTGGACACTGCTATGTAGAGGCTGGGAGCCAGACGCCCACCAGAATGCCCAGCGCGGCTGACAGGCACATTGAGCTGACCCGCACTGGCTGTACTCACCAAACCTCTTTCAGACACACACGTAAGCAGACGCCATTTTGTTCTCCTTTGGAAGGAATCTCCAAAGGAGAGGCTTTTACTTTTAATACTTATCTACCCCCTGGTAAAACTCCTTCTCCAAAAATACTCATGCTAACAGTGATCATACCTAACACCCTGCAAGGGAGCTAAAACCTATGCTGGTCATGCAAAAGGAAGACTTTGTACTGGCAGAGAACAGGGAGATTTGCCTTTTACTGTTTCTCCATAGTCACCAAAACCTACCGCTTACCACATTTAATCTGGTAAGCACAGCTGCTGCACCTTTGTCTGGTTTCTCTAAACCAGCTACCTGAACAGCTTCTACTGATGTGCTTAAAAGAGGGCACAAAAATCACTTAAAAGAAGAAAACTCTATCTATAGACCTACCTTAGTCCTAAAGGTATTTTAGGCATTGGAATACAAAGTCATGATATCCATGTACAAAACCTCCACAGATGGCACGGGGTGGGACTCATGTTATCAAGGAGGCATGGGTGTGTGTGGGGGGGCAGAAGCTAGAGAGCTCTCCTAGAAGAGAGGCATCGCTGGGCCGTGTCTCCGCTGGTGCCTTTGGTGTGGCTCACTCTTGCCTACAGCTGGAGGTTCCTCCTGCTCTAAGACAGGAGTGTGGCTCTCAACCTGAGTGCAGAGTGTGATACTTACGAACTTGAGAAGGAAGGTGTTCTCCCGAAGAGCTCCAATGCACCCTGCAAATCCCAGAATGAACATCACTCCTCCCACCACAAGGAAGAGCCAGACCGGGTCAAAGCCGCCAAGGTCGGTGATGGAAGAGATGTTGGACAGAACCCCCTGGGAGCGGAGAGAACACACAGAGTGCACCGGGGTGCGGGATCAGTTTCCAACAGGAAAAGATTATTACAGTTGTCCTTCCCCTCTGGAAGAAAAACCTCAGAGGTAATCTGATCATTAGGCGTGATTAATACTCAAGAGACACTGCAAAGAAATAAAACAAGAACCAAAAACCACTTTCTTTCTAAGGTCTAGATGTGTTCCTATTTTTAGTAAAACTACATAAAGCAAAGAAATGACCCCAAGAAAGTGACATTAGATACCCTACAGAGAAGATGTGGATGTTACCTTTGCCTTCTCTGTCCCCAAATATAAGTGGTCTTGAGTGAAAGACAGGTGTGAAAGACAAACACATGTCCCAACTCCCAGGGACAGGGCTCATCTGTGAGTCCCGGGCCACACAGATGTCAGACACCGGCTGCTCCAGGCCCTGGGCACTTCTCAGGACACAGGGGGAGAGCTGGATGCTGAGAGCCAACACAGCAGCCAGTCCAGCCACAAGCCTCTAAAGTCTTCCAGGGAAAAACCGCACCTCAGCGTCCCTCCCCGAGCTTCACCGGAGACCCTGTCGGGCTCAGATCCCAAGGCCCACTTGTGGGGTTTGTGCCCAGGGCTGTCCCAAATGGAGTTACTAGGGGTATTTCCTTACTACCTTTTCTTAAGAACTGGGATTTAAATGATTTACAAATCAAAGGTTACTTACTCCCTGGCTTTCAACCCTTTTATTCTCCTGCCAAAGGAACCCAGAGTAATTTCATTTCTCCACAAACAACGCCACTTCTTTACTGAAATCCTTTCTCCCTTAAGTGTGATATCACACCAAATGCCATCCAGAACCCAAGTTAGAAATTACGAGATTTTTTTTTTTCTAAAATGCAAGGTACATATTTACTATTCATTCCTATAGAGGCCGGCTACTATTATTTTGAAACTGTGGATATATGTCAGTCTTACATACCCAATATCATCAATATTTTATTTTCTTATTAAATTTGTTTTGAACTCTCAAAATACCCCCAGAGTATCATGGTATAGCTTGCTGTAAAGTCTTAATATTAAACAATTTGTTTTCAAAGCACTCCCAACAATCTGCAAGAACAGAAAGTATTCGTTTGATGTTATACTTGAGGAAAATGGAACCCAGAGAGGTTTGGTAACTTGCTAGAGGTCACACAGCTATTGATTTTCTGGAACCAGAACAGAATGTCCACTTTAGTACTCTTTTCCCACCAAGCAGAAGCCATGTACTTGCTTCCCAGCACTTCCCAGACAGCACTAATCGACATGGGAGTTTTAAGTTTTAACCCATTTTAAGGTTGTAGGAACATGTGGACAAGAGTATTTTGTTTGTTAGGTTTTTGTTTCTGTTGTGGGTGGGCATCAGCTTAAGAACGATAAGGGATATTAATAATAGAACACATGTGAGGAATAAAGGACTCTTAAAATGCACAACTTTAACCCTATGAAAAAGGCAAAGGGTTTAAATAAAGTCACAGATGAAGGGTTGGGAGATTATGAAAGCAGTTAGGAATGTAGGGTGTTTTCACTAAATTCTGAGGTGACATCACAAGAGGCAACCACGCCCCTCATGAGGCTGTTTAGACCAATGGTTTGATCCAATGCTGTGTTTCTTAGATTTCCAACCTCTGAACTATGAATACTCCAGGGGAAAAAGGAAAACATGACAATACTGTAGCCAGTTGTCCACCTACACAAACGATGCTGAGAAAACAACTGTCCGAGGAGTCAGAGGGGACCCACGTGCTAGCAGTGAGGGTCCAGTGTTGGAAGGAAATCAACCTCTTCAGCAGAATGCCTGTAAGCGCAGGTGTTAATACTTAAAGTCTTAATGTTCTAGACCTGCTCAGCCAGGCAAAGAGAGGACTTTGAGCGTACATGATAATATACTTAAAATTTTAAAAGTTAACTTAATTATGGGAGAAGTAGACTCAGTTTACTTGGCACTACAATGAGGAGGCAGCAGAGGTGGAAATGACAGGAAAAGACGTCAGTTCCATCATAAAGAGAACTTTCTAATGCCAGCAGCTCTCCAGCAATGGAGCAGACAAGGCTGCCCCGGAAACGTGGGCTTCGCCTCAGCAGGGGGCCAAAGCTGGGACCCTCCATCAGCAGCGCTCTGGGAGGGATTCCCAAATTGGATGGGAAATTGGGACTTGATGATCTTTAGGTCCTTTCCAACCTTAAGACTATTCTATGATTTCACCCATTTTTTTTTTTTTGTGAGGAAGATCAGCCCTGAGCTAACACCTATGCCAATCCTCCTCTTTTTGCTGAGGAAGACTGGCCCTGAGCTAACATCTATTGCCAATCCTCCTCCTTTTTTTCTTCAAAGCCCCAGTAGATAGTTGTATGTCATAGCTGCACATCCTTGTAGTTGCTGTATGTGGGACGCCACCTCAGCATGGCGACAAGTGGTGCATCAGTGCGCGCCCGGGATCTGAACCCTCGCCACCAGTAGCAGAGCGCATGCACTTAACCGCTAAGCCATGGGGCAGGCCCCGACTTCACCCATTTTTAATAGACTTTTTATTTGTGATTCACACTCAAGTCTGAGCAGAGATCAGATTGTTCCCAAACACTCTTCCAGAGTCCATGGCTGTAGACGAAGAGCTCCCTGGATGAGGGCCAGCCAGCTAGCACACACACCTGAGCCTGCAGTACCAAGGGTCCCTCCCAAAAAGGCAAAACGGACGATCCCAACTGGCAGCAGATTCCTGGATCGTTTGTCCTCTCTGGGTTTAATTTGGAGCATGAAAATCTGGCTTCTCAGACAAACTCATTTTCATACTTTTACTCTCCCCAACCTGCAGGGGCAGTTTTAATTGAGAGGCCTTCCACCGTTTCCATGGAAACGACAATCATTTGGGGGCCTAGCTGGACTGCATAGTCTACTCATTTAATCCTAAATTCTGGCAAAAGACAGGGCTGGAGACAGACTCCGAGAGCTTGTGGGAAATAATGTTCTCCAAAGCAAGGAAAATACTACCAAAATATACTTTATTTTTAAGGAATTCATAACATACCTAGATAGTTATCAGTTGAAAACTTACTCAAGTCTTAAAACACAAAGTGTGGAAGTCAATGCCCAGTGCCCAGTTGTCTTTCCCTTGGGATTAGAATTATCACCTAGATGGAGATGAGAAAAAGACTTACTTTCTCACCTGTGCAGTGTTCCCAAATACTCACTGAAGAGCAGCCTTACTGCTTCTGACTACACAGAGGTTAAGCAGGAGCTAAACATAACCTTGGCAGCAGAGATTTTGGATTACAAAATGACAGTTCAGCCTTCTGTTGTCTTAAACACGGGGCCTCTCACCGGACTTTTTAATTTTGTTAAGCTCAATTTGACAAATGAGTAAGAAGTGCTAGAACATGCCTGTTGAAGAATAATTATAATTAAGGCTTGCAGTTGACAAGAAGCCGGAAGAAGAAAAAGCTAAGACTACAGTTGAGTCTGCCAAGTGATTTAAAATAGACATTCCAGTTCATGGCAAATCCTCGGGAATGCACAAGAACACCAGCAGACACCTGGTCTTCTGGGAACCTGTGGACACCAGCCTCTTCTTTGGGGAATGGCACTTCTTCCCCACATCCACTCCATGAGCCCTTAGAGCTGCCAGTTCTCACAGGACCCCACCACCCCAATGAGAGTTTGGAAGCCTGAATCCCTCTCCTTGGACACCAGGATTTAGACCAGGGACCTCTCTCTAGAGGCTGAAGCTATAAAATGCCCAACTCCGGCACCACGTGTGGTATGTTTTTCACCCCGTGGAGAAAGTCAGTCTGCAGTGAGAAATAGCCAGTGCTTAGGCAGAAACAAAGAATAAGCATAGGGAGGGAAAACCTTGACAGTATTGTAACCCCTGGCCTGACCGTGAGCTCTGTGAGTCACTCCAGGACCCTGAGAGGACAGCCCTTGACTGCATGAGCTGGGTCTGCATCTGCGTCTGCGGAGGCCCGCACAACGCAACAACAGCTGTGAAGAAGCGATGCTTTACTGTCAGCGCGCACATGCACACAAGTGCCCAGGACTAAAAGCTCACACTCTATGCTAGGAAAAAAGTGGTGGGGTGGGGTGAGGGGCAGACAAGCGGTAGAGGGACGTGTTGGATTTCATATGGTTCCTGTAGTCGGCTGGCTGTTATTATCCAGGCAACGTAGGAATTAAGCCAGTGTCAACAGGTCTGCTTCATGTGGACTCTATCGATTCGGTATCACTAATGAAACGAGTAGTTCTGGATGGAACTTTTAGGTGCCTTGTGTATGTCACTGACAAATAATACTTACATGATTTAAGCCTCAATTCTTAATGTAAACTTGAATGTTCAGTCATTGGGTTTAAATACCAACTTTTTAGAACTCAAACTTATTGAAAAAAAAAAATAAAAATGTCATCTGGCTGCTCTCTTCTGTACCCAGAACGGCTGCTTCTGCTACAAGTGCACACACAGAGCCCGGCACTTACACCCCAGTAGTAAGTCTTCTCCTTCTCCTACCTGAATCCTGCGGGCAAAGCCCTGGGAGTGACAGACGTCAAGGGCACTGGACTTGGTGGATAAAGTCAGAAAACATTATCCTCTGAAGCTGAATCTAACTGGAGTGGGGATAAGGATGAGAAGCAGAGCAATTAGCCACTTGTACTTATTCCGTCAGCCACTTGTTTTGGTTGACATGCAAGTGGAATTCTGAACAGTAGCCACAGAGATAGAAAGGGACAGCGGCAGAATAAGAGAGACAGAGACCAAGATTGTAGGTCACCAGAAACATATTCAAGAGTACAGACTCAAGAACACAGGAGGATTTCCTATATATATATATTCTTTATTATACATTCAGATTATATTAATAAAAACTGACACGATGAACATGCACAAGAATTCTTCATAGTCACACTGCATGTTCCTGTATCTATATTTTTATGACCTCAGTCATCTCCTCTAAGTCTACAGCTGTTGCTGCAGCAGAGGCAAAAACAAATTGGCCATAACAAAAGTGCTCCTATAAAGACAAAATGAATACCAGTCAATTTAAAAAGTTGAAAGAAACAAAAATATTCAGTAAATTAGCCATTCCACAAATTGGCTTTTGGACAACTAGCTCTTGGCATAGTAATCTGGAGCCTTTAAGAGATGGTCCTCAAGTGAAAATGGGAGATTTCCATTATCCACGAGGTACTAGACAGTATCACTCAGAACTTAGCAAGGAGACCAACATGTGTCTAAAAAGAAATAAGACACGTTAGTGGAACGTGTCTGAGGCAGTCATTATAACAGAAGTTTAGACAGCCAACAAACAAAAAATGTACCGATGTGCATCCATCATGCTAAAAGGGAGTCTCAGATATTCCAGCCATTTAGACAAGCCTGCTCTAGAGTGTGGCAGAGAGCATTCCATCCCACGCAAACCATCCTCTACTGGATCAAACCCACCTGGCTCACCTACAAGTTCCCTTGGAACCCAGAAATGCAGCAAGAGGGTGGCTTGGACAAGGGCTAGAGACAAGGGGCAGACAGACAGACAGGACACTATAATAGACACCTTGTCTTGAATCCCATTTCTACTACTTACTACCTGTGTGATCTTGGGCAAGTTATCAAACCTGCGTAAGCCTCAATTTCCACATCAGTGAAATGGTACCCTACCTCATAAGGGATTATGAGGATGAAGGAAATAATCCATAAATCCAAATGCTATGCTAAGTGCTTGGCATACAATAAGACTTCAGTCAAAGTTGATCACCATCATCACTATCATCACATTTATATTAGACAAAGAGGAAGACATCAGATGCTATAGAAGCACACAAGAGGGGTGTCTAACCCAAGTGCATTGGAGAGGAATCTATTTGGCTCTGGCACTTGCCCTGCCTGACCCCCTAAGAAAAGCCTCTGCTACACACAATGATGGTGGCTAATGGAGGTGGCGAAAACTGACCTGTTGAACAGATCTTCTGTCTTGGGGAATTGAAAGTCACCTAAAAGACACTCAGAGCAAAGGTGGAAGGGAGAAGCTATGAGTAAGCAAAATCCACGAGTAGGCAGAGCCATGAGTGGGTGGAAGCTAAGAGTACCCAGAAGTGGTGCAGTGGAGAAAAGAGCAGCAAGAAGTCAGTCAATAGTGACCAGCATGCTGAGCAGTCAGCAGCCATGTCGCCATGATGGCGGCACCTGAACCAGGGACAAGGAAGCCTCTGCTGCCAGGAAGCTGACTGGGCACTCAGGTCGCCAAACTCATTGCTCCTGAATGACCTTCCAGTTACTGAACCATGTCCTACTCCCCGTGAGATCTCATCCTTCAATGGCTTGATGAACACTGTATGTCTCAGTAAGAATGTGAGAATCAGCCCATCTTCCCTCGACCTCCATCTCCTCACCAGTACCTTATTCATTCAACTCTCTCTGGAATTTTTTTTTTTCTTTGTGAAGATCAGCCCTGAGCTAACATCTGATGCCAATCCTCCTCTTTTTGCTGAGGAAGACTGGCCCTGGGCTAACATCCGTGCCCATCTTCCTCTACTTTATATGGGACACCGCCACAGCCTGGCTTGACAAGCGGTGCACCGGTGCGCGCCCGGGATCTGAACCTGTGAACCCCGGGCCACCGAAGCGGAGCACGGGAACTTAACGGCTGCGTCACCGAGCCGGCCCCTCTCTCTGGAATTTAAGCAGCTTCTCCCCAGGTTCTGCAATCATGGAGTATGTTCTGAGTATAACTATTTCTTCTTGGAAGAGGTTTCTGCACACGTGCAGAAATGAAAGGCAAATAAAGCTCCAGAAGGGTTCCAAACCAATAAACCTCAGGAGTGTCTGTGGTTTTTCCACCACCAGCACTGAGCAGCCTTGGTGCCACCTGGCAAGCTGCAGTTCCTTCTCTCTCAACTCACACAGAAAAGAAATGCAAAAATAGCATTAATAAACCCCAAAGGTCTGGGACTCTTCTGCTTTGGCATATACAAGCACATTCCTTCCAACTGCCTGGATGAGAAACAGAGAGACAGACATATGGAATGTGCACCCAAAGCCAGGCCAGACGGACCCCTTCGAGATTTATGAGACTGGGTCCTGATTCACTCACCCCTCCCTGAACCAGCCCCTACTGGAGTGGAACTGGTAACAGCTTTCGTAGAGTCAGAGGGAGGGAAAATTTCCCTACTTGAGAAAGAAAGGCAAGGTAGGACATTTTAAAGAAAATGAGCTACTCAGAGAGGGGTGGTCCTAGAGAGTTGGAGATGTGGTTTTAAATCCACATCTAATGTCCACAGGAAAACCAAGCTGGGACCACAGAGCCACAGGGCAACCTGTCCCTTAAAAATTCATCAAAGATCCTCCAAGAATGTTACAGGGCAAAGCCACTCTTCAAAACAAAGCATCCACCTGTCTAAGGAATTGCTGCAGAGTCCAGAGAGGACTGGGAATGAGAAGAAGCAGGAGCTCGTAGAACTAGTCCAGGGAGACGGAAGGGCACAGGGGCAACATAACTCACGGCCTGGCAAACGGATGCAGAGCTAAAGGAAGACCAGCCACTTCCCAGGCACATGGTTTCCCATTTTTCTGGTCAAAAAAGGTCATCAGTGAGATTCAAGTAATCCTTTCTTGCAGATAATACATGGCCATGACCTGCTTTTGTGGAGAGGAAGGGGAGAAGGGGCAGTCATCTTTCAGATCTCCATTAAATCCTGCAATCAAGCAGCTGTCGGGGGTGGGGGGTGAGTCGGGGGGTGCTCTGCACCAAGTCCCATCCACTGGCACTCCTCTCAGCAGAGAAACCACCATCACCAGCTGAGTGTGAGTGACTGCCTCTCTGAACATGGAAACACAGCCATGTGCAAAAGTGTCACTCTTCGGAAATCCAGCATGTTCCTAGGCACTCCCCAGACATTTTCACTTGCATGTTCAGAAGATGGGAGACATAGCCAGGAATACCCCTAAGTAGAAAGTTTAAAGTGAAATATGCAATAGAGGCTCTGATCCTGGTGTTCCCTCAAACTAAAGTTAAAAAAAACATGCAGTCTAGCCTAGTGGCGGGTGATCAGTGTATTCTGGGGCCTCAGAGACACACAACTCGTTCAGTTATTGAGCAAATAATTTCATGGGATCACCTGAGAGGTGCCGGTACTGTCAGTCACGGGTATGCAGAGTCAAGGTGCGGCGACGCCCTCAGGAGCTCGTCTGGAGGGGAGACGGGAGAGTAGACGGGAGAGTAGAGAGAGCGCCGGGCAGAGGTGTCAGCAGCGGGTGTTACGGGGCTGCAGAAGGTCACGTCAGCAAGTGTGGAGACAGAGAGGCAGGACCCGGCCCACCGAGGGGTCTGTGTGTGCGTTGACAAGTAGTGAGGGGACACTGAGGTTGGCAGGCAGGGCTGGGCTTGAATGTGGAGGCGTTTCGACAAAGGAAGGCCCAGGTCATTCCCGCATCTAGAAAGCTCACTCCTTGGGCGTGAGTAAGTGCCACGGGAGTAGCTGGGAGGCTCCGTGGTGCCCAAGCCAGCCACACTGGAAGTCTCAACAAGAGTGACATGAGAACTACGCCGCTGAACCCTGACTCCAGGCCGGGCCCTGGTCACCTGGATTACGTCCCCTCATGGCAGACCTTCCAGGCGGGACTGTCATCCACTGCAGGAAACAGACCGGAGACGGAGTAACTCGCCAGGTCACCCGGAGAGGACGTGGCAGAGCAGGGGTCTGAGCCAGCCCCCTGACCCCAGAGCGTGTTTGAACCACAAGGCTCTGCTGTCTGAAGAGAGCGAGCAGCAGTGGGCAAGAGGGTGCTTATTTTCAACAGAACATCGCATACCTGCTTCTAAAACGTTAAGAACAATATGCGATGTGATGTTAGAATGATGTTCTTACCTCAGACTTCACCCATCACTACCTGAAAACCAAGACCGGACCCCCCCCCCCCCCTCCGCACAGAACACGCAAAGAACTTCTTTCTCACACACCTCAGCGAAATCAGGCGGGTAGAAAGTGGGCGAAGGGAGGACAGGGTGAGGGAACTGAGATTCCTCTAAAGAAAGCAGGTGCTGTGCTGTGTGACACCACCTCCCAGGGAGGGGGAGCAACTGCCTTTTTGCCCTCAAACTCGTGAGGAGTTTCCAGGGGACCACAGGGAGGCTCTGAGACACCGCAATTAGTCGAGTCTGCCCTGTGGGCTGGAGGTCTGAGCCCTGCCCCAGAATCCAGCGAGAGAGGAGGGTCCAGTGAGGGCTGCTCTGGTGGGACTGCCTCACCCCCAGATGAGTCTGCCCTGGAGAAAGCATGAGAAAACAGCACGGGCGAGGCAGCTTGGGGTGAGAAGAAGAGACTTCAGGGGCAGGGTTCAGAGGAGCACCTGCTGAGGAGGAGGGCCAGGGCTGAGCAGGGGTACCAGACGGCCACCCAGAATCATGAGGCCCACCATGCTCAAGGGAACTGCTAGGCAGAAGGACTTGGCAGGGAAGCTTCACAAAGATGAATACATCATCCCCTTTACCATCTGCCAAGCCTGGAGGTCACAGCCCCACTTGCGCCCTGGCAGGCAGTGGGCAGAGGAGCACCCAGGAGCGGGGAGGGCCCACCGGGGAGGGGCCCACCCTCCTCCTCCCTTCCTTCCTGCCCAGGACCAGCGGAGCTGCACAGGGAGAACATTTAACGTTAGGTTTGGAGTCTTGATCATTCCCACCCTGAATACTCACTGGGCCTCAAAATGAGAGCAGGACAGTGGTATCTGCAAGTGGACAACAAAGGCACTGCCTTTTGACCCACCTGAATCTTCATTCCTGAGAAATCCCTCTGAATAAAGTTTAGAGGGACATATGAAAGAGAAAAATTAATTTTTCAATATATTTCATGTCTTTGTTGAACGTACTGGTTACAGCCCCTCCGACCACAGGCCAGCTTTCAGGGTACTGAGCAAGAACTGCTTGGTTTTCAGATTTTTAGCTACGGCAGACAACTTGAGGGGTTACCTGGATAACTGAGGAACAGAGATGCAGACAAACTTAGTAGATTTGTCAATAAAACAAAATGTTCAAAGAAGTATTTTCAGCATCTCATAAACGTCTCCTGGCAGTAGTTTCAAAGCCGAGGCACGCACCTCTCTGTTCAAGTTATCTGGGTAACCCCTCCACCTACCAACTCGCTGGGGCTACAGAAATGTGCCCACTATCACTACCAGGTACCCCAGTCACTGACTCGCACTGTCTACTCTCCCTTCCTGGGAAACAGGGGCGGCGTTCCAAGGTGAGTCTACTGTAGGACTGGCACAGGACGGAACCGGAGGCTTCTGAAGTGAGTCAGACAATCACAGAGAGTGGTCAGGGAAAAGCCTCCAGCGGAAAGAATCACCTCGTCCCAGGAGAGCCCGGGAGAAGAGCGCCGTGGGGCTGGAGCTCTTCCCATGCCCGGTCCCGCACGGGCTCAGGGCTGCGCGCCAACCCTCCCCTTCCAGCCCGCTCCCGACAGAGCCGGCCAGGCCAGAGCCATGGAGGACCTCAGGACAGGAGAGGGGCTGGGGCGGGGCGAGGGCCGGACGCCCAGCGTAACCCCTCTGGGCCTCGATTTCCCCACCTCTGAACGAGCGAGTCATGCTTCTCTTATTGTTTACCCCGAGGGGACCCAGAGATCGTGGAAGTAAAAATGAAACCTCCGTCTGAAGAGCCTTTTTCCCCGGGGAGACTTGACCACGCATAAAGCTCTTCCCCGCATTCTCGCCACTCAGTCCCCCGACAAACGTCGCTGGGTCCAGGGTGCAGGACCGCAGCGCCAGAACTGAGCATGAAAGCACAAGACAGGCTCTGGGCCTCAGGGGTTTTCAGTCACGCCCTCCGCCCGCTGCAGGTGGTGCAGGTGGTGCTGGGTGCGGGGCAGCGGCAACCGCGCACTCGCGCTGGGACCAGGAAGGCGCTCCTCCCACGCGGAAAAGCTGAGCCTCGCCGCACCCGCCCTCAACAACGCTGCCGCCGCCCCTCACTTGCCTCCTTAGCACGATCTCACTCTGCCTCTCGCGTGGGGCAAAATGCAAAAGTATCCCTAACTCTTCCACAAAATGAGACAATCATATATAGATTCTCATTTTTATGCCAGAAATAAACGGTTTTCTTTTCTGAGAGCCAGACTTAATGGATTTTCTGTTTCTTACACTGCACCACTATCCTATCAGACATCAAAAACCACACCTAATTTTACTTCCTTTTATGCTGTAAGAGCTTTTACGCTTTATATGCTAACCAGAGATCTGGGGCCACTGCTGATACAGCCATGGTTTAAAAGGATGCTTTCACCATTCATCTCTCATGCATTCTTTCACAAGCAATACTTCCTGAACACCTAGTATGTGCTAGTTAATATTCCAGTAATGGGGTGGAGCAGTAAACAAAAGTCCCTTGTATAGAAAAAAACTCCTTGTTGGTGCAGAAGTGGTAAGTCCCATGAAAATACATACAGAAAAAACACAGGGGAGAGGGAAGGAAGGGCTGGGGGTGGGCTGAGAGTGGCTACTCTAAATAGGATTGGAAAGCCTATGGACAAAGGTGACATTTAAGCAGAGACCAGGGAGTAAAGGAAAGCACCGACGTGGATCTCTGGGGGACAGCGTACCAGATAGTGGAAGGGCAAGTGCAAAGGCCCTGGGGTGGCAAGGTCTATTTGAGAAGTTGGAGGAATAGCAAGATGGTGTGTAGGGGCTACAGTGCAGCAGCGGAGGACAGAGTGTGGGAAATAAGGTCCCAGAAGTAATGGGGCATCATATACAGCTTTGAGTGAGATGACAAGCTCAGTGGAGGATCTGGAGCAGAGAAGTGACAGGATCTGCCTTACATTTTAAAAAGATCACTCAGCTGCTGTATGGAGACAGGGCTCAGGTAGGAGTGGGGGCTCAAGAGCAGGGGCAGGGGGATGAGGGAAGGCTGCTGCACCACTGCAGGCAAGATGTGGTGGCAGCTTAGACCAGGGAGTGACAGCAGAGGTGCGAGAAGAAACCAGATTCCCAGTAGAGTTTCAAGGCAGACTGACGGTATTTGCTGATGGACCAAATGTTGTATGAGAAGAAAAGAAAGAAAGGTGCCAAGGATACTGGAGCAAGCGGAAGGACAGAGTTGCTGTTTACTGTAATTAGGAAGAGCAAGCCTGAGGGGGGAATTGGAGAGTGCTGTTTCTGATGGTTAAGCTTCAGAAGCCCGGTGGGCATCGAAGTGGAGATGCTGGGTTGGCTACCAGCTCTAACGAGTCTGGAGCTGAGACGAAGCCAGGACCAAAGATCTAAATGTGGAAGTCAGCAGTGAGAGAGGCGCTTAAAGCCCCCAGCCTGGAGGAGACCTCCTGGAGCAGGAGTGAAGATACAGAAGGGGTCTCAGGACCAAGCCTGGGGCACCCCAAAATTTAGAGGTCAGAGAAACGAGCTAGAATGAGCCAAGGAGTGTGAGAAGGCGTTGCCTGGGAGCTGGCAGAATCGGGAGTGTGTGATATCCTGGAAGTCAAGTGAAGAAAGTGTTTCTAGAAGGGAGGAGTGACAAACCCTGCCTTAGTCCCTGCCTTACTGATAAGAGTTTCTGAGCACCTGCATGAGAAAATGATCCATTCTAGGACCCAGAATGGGCTCAATAAGAAAGTGGCAGGTTCAAGAAAGTCCCTAGGCTGGTTAACCAGAGATAAAGTGGAGGATATAGCCTCTCTACAAAGACAAGATGCAGAAAAGCAGTCTGATGTTAACGACAAGTAGATGTATTAGAAACTGCTTGACTGATGACACCCAAGGGCACACGTAAGTAAATGAAAGTCAACCCAAAGGAAACTTCAAGTGACATGTCCTTGGGCTTTGTCCTTAGCCTGCTCAACATATCAGTGGCTTTCATCAGTGACAACTAAACTTGACTGCAATCAGAACAATCTAGGAGATTTGTTAAAACAGAGCATCCCAGGGTCCACCCCAGACCTACTGAATCAGAATTTCCCAGGTGGCACTGGGGCCAGGAGCTAAAGGCAGGCCTGAGTTAGACAAAGGAATTGAGGGAGGAGGTTGGTCAAACACACAGCAAAAACCAAGCTGCATGACATGGGGAAGATACTGGCTGACAGCTTCAGCTCCAGTGCAATCTCAGCAGGTAGAGAGGCGGGCAGAACTCTAACTGGGAAGTGTGGGATCTTGCATTGGACTTTGAAGACCAGCCAGATGTGAGCTGGATGGAGTAAACCTAGCTGGATCTGAGACCACTGGGACTTCCAGTGATCAGCAGTGTCATCTCAAGCTGCATTGACAGGAGACAAGGGGAGAAGGGGCATAACGCAGCTGTACCCGCCATGCCCCTAACGCACCCTCTCAGTGGTACAGAAGACACACTAGAGGACGGTCAGACAGCATGAGCAAGATGGAGACGGGACTCTGGCCTAGGAGAAGCAGAGGCTGGGCCTGGAAAGTCAGAAGGAACCACACCCTGGCTACCTCAAGGACTAACATGTACAAGGACTTATTCTGTGGAATCCAACAGGGTAGATTCACAATCACTGAATGAAAACTAGTAGGACACGATTCTAATTTGGTGGAAGGAAGATCTTTCCAGCAGTAAGACAAACCAAAGAGACAGAAGGGGTGAGTACTGTGTCACAGGAATTCTTAAACTTATATACACTCCAAATTAGCATTTACTGCAATGTATTGTTTTACGTATATATTTTATACACCCTCCCTAGAACGTAAACTCCCTGAGGAATCACATCCCCAGAGTCCAGCACAAGCCCTGTCCCCACTATGTGCTCCACAGTGTCATGTGAATGAACGAGTTGATCATGGCGGACGTTGCCAAGCCTGTCGTAGAGGGATTCATGCTACATAACTGTTCACGTTCCTTCTAAAACAGCAGATCCCATCATTTCTGAAAAACTGCACACAAACCAGTTTCCCCTGGAGAGACATGCATCGTTTGTATCTTCACAGTTGATTTGGAATTGAGATAAAATTAACTGTTTAATTATTATGTCTAATATTCAACGGTAGCATTCATCCTACGTTTCAAGCTCAGCCTGGTATTAAGCAAGCATGAGGGGTAATAATTTTTGCCTCCAGTGTTTCTGTACTCCACGTAGAGACGTGTCAAGTCCCATCTATTAAGGGAATCTGATCCATCCAGCTGTGACCCAGTTCAGGGCTTTCCCCTCAAGGCCTCCTTCCAGGTAAATGCCACCACATCACCATCGGGGGATTTACTGATTCACGGCTGGTGTCATCGGCCCCACAGGTGCATGCTGCCCACCACCCTTGGCCAGCGGTGGCTCACCTCCGAACATCATCCCATCACAGGCTGGTCCAGCTTAGAAGTTTACCCAAAGGGCTTCCACAGAGCAACCTTTGCAGTTACCCAAGGCAACAGATGGGCATCACATCCTCTTTAAGAGATCCCAAAACAAAGCCAGTTCTCTGGCCCATGGATCAGAGTTTGGAACTCTCCTAAAATTTGAGGCGGCTTTCAAAGCCACCATTCTCTCTTGTCCCCATGTAGGAGTGGACATGCTATAGTGATGAATCCAGGAGAGGGGCCGTGTCTGCAGGGGGCATTCACTTTATCCCAGGCACTGTGTTGGGAGCCATCTAATTTAATCCTCACAGCAACCGAAGAGGTGACAATAGTGTCCCCATTGCACAAACAAGGAAAGGGTATCTCAGAGAAGTTAATGCAGGTGCCCAAAGTCACACAGAGGATAAACAGAGGAATCAATATTTGAACTCAGGCCTGCTCAACCCCAAAACTATGCTCTTTTTCCACACAGCAACCAGAGCGATCTTAAAATAAAAGCCAGATCAGGATGTTCCCTTATCAAAATGCTCTGGTGACTTCCTCTCATTCACCTTCTGCAGGACCCTGCCTGCCTCTCTTGCCACATCCTCTACTTCTTCTTGCCCTTGCTCTCTCCCTTCCAGACCTACTAGTCTTCTTCCTGGTCCTTGGAATTGCCAAGTCCCTGACTCAGGGCCACCACACTTGCTATTCCCTCTGCCCAGAATGCTGTTCCCCCAGTGCTCTGCAGATCCCTCTTACTGCATCAGGTCTCTGCTCCAATGCCACCTCCTCAGGGAGGCTGTTCCCAACTGCTCTACCTGAAACAGACCCCTTCCCCCCTCCAGCCCTTACCCTGCACCTCATGCTTCTGGGTAGCACTCCCCAGTACCTGGATACACATACTTCCCTAGTTCACTGCTAGCTGTCAGTGCCCCCACAGGAATGCAAGCTCCCAGGGGGCAGGGACTCTGCATCATTCCCTGCTGCGTCCCCACCCCAGGCCCAGAGTGACGCCGGTGCACCAAACAGGGCTACTGCATGTCCTTTACCCTCTGCTACCCACGTGAGTGACCTCGGCCACGGACCTTCAGCTCTCCAGAGAAACGGTCCATTACTGAGAGCAGCCCTGACAAGAGCTCGGTTCATTCCCGGAGGACTGCCATCCCTGCCCCGACACCTACAGGACACGGCCGGTTTAGAAGTCTGTGATTTTATCAGAGAAGAGACATCTGAGGCAACTGACAGAACAAAAAGATAATTATATTTCAAAGGGAAAAAAAACCCTTCAAAACGACCAATTGTCTGTTTACTGCTAGAATAGACAATTAGTTCATTTAATGCCTTCCAGCATCTTTCCAAAGCAGATAGAAATGGACTCTTATTAGAGGAAAATTATACAAAGCCCAGTTATCTGGCACTGACCCAACCTGAGGGCTCCTACAAGTGGGGTCTCTGAGACTCCACCAATACAAGTCTCCAGGCTTACAGGGATCGGCAGAAGCTAATCACAATCCACAAGACAGGATTCAACAGAGAAGTTTCTAGAAATAAAATTTTCTCTGTTTTGGGAACTTGATCCTTCTCCCTTCATATATAGTCACCGCTCTGCCTCATAAGGTGGTGGAAGATGCCTCATTTTCCGTAAAACATTTTACATTCTGTGGAAGGACTCTGTAAATAAACAGAGGGTGGTTCAATTTCCAAACTCAGGGTTTACTTTGAGCTTTATTAGATGCAGTCTATCTGAACATGGTTTTAGTTGTGGGAATTCCTACTGGCATCTGAGGGGCTTTTGTCTGCTGGACTTTTCGTTTTTCCCTCCCTTCTTAATACATATATAATACTTCAAAGGAACTCTTGACTTCAGGCCATGGTCAGGCTCAGAGGGTGAAATACCAGAGATAGTCTTCTGGGAAAATTTAAGCTAAGTTCTTAGTTTACAACTTTTAACCAATCCATACACTCCCTCACTCTCACAAGGTGGAGATAATAAAGCTTTACTGTGTAGCCAAATACCAGGACAGATAAAACGCTGCCAACGATTTCACTTCCAAAGAAGGAAGGAAAAAGGAGTTGGCGTTCTTTTTTGAATTCCAGCACTTGGCCTCAGGAGGGGAAGTTGTAGAGAAAAAACTAAAAGGTGTGGATGGGAAGTAGAGCAGAGGAGTGGACACAGGGCGGTGGTGTCATGAGTGTGTTCCTTAGAGAACAAACGGCCCAGAACACTGTATCTTCTCTGTAGCCTAGAAGATGCTACTCCATATTTCCAGATTTTTCCTTTTACTATACTGTATTTGATCATAAATTTTGAATATTCCCCAACACCTTCAATCAGTAGACAAGATTCACATTCTTGAGCATTAACAATAAGTTTATCTGATATTGACACATGAATTATATCCAGCTTCCTTCATACCGCATGCTAACAGCTTGTCACATAATGCTCACACCAAAAAATCATTTTTATGGCTTGAGTATTCTTCCAAAGAGTTTAAAAAAGTAAAAGAGAAAAAAGGCTACAGGTGGTTTAGTGATATTGATAAGCACTACTGCAATTCCCATGCCAGAGTGAGGGGGTGTGCCAGGGGAACACGTATGTCTGGTAACTGACAAAATTCCAACACACACTCTCTGTTACGCATGTGTGTTGTTACTTCTGCCATTATTCTGATGTGGTGATCAATTCAGGAGCCATTCCTGAAGAGTCTCTGAAATATGACATTATCTACCAAGAATACTTTCTTTCATTAAAGAGCCATATTTCTTTATACTTTGCAGTTGTCAAAGAGGAAAAAGAGACAACATACAATATAATGTGCAGCCTCTGACAACCGGAATGTGTGCATTTTCATGAGATTCAACTTACCTTTTCATTCCACGCCCACAGTCCAATTCCAAGAAATGCTATTCCCAAAAACTGAAAGAAAGAGAGAAAGCAGTGTTAAGTATACAGGAAACACCATGTTTTTACTAATACAAAGAAGAACGTTTTCAATCAATTCTTTTGTCGCTTTACCTGGCTGAGAAACGGTTTTCTCTAAAATCTAAGTAACAGTCTTTAACAGGAAAAGAAAATAGCATAATCCCCTTGATGCAAGTTATTATGGAATTAAGAAGGTTGAGGACATGTAGGTGCTTAGAAGTCACTCAGACTATGAAAGATAATAATTGGGGAGCATCTTGAGTAGAATGCAAGTCATCAGTAGTGCTGAATGCTGCCTTTTAGGGGATGAGAGGAAACAGTGAGCTCCCATAAACTCCAGCCCCAAGCTCACTAGGAAACGGATGAGCAGGGGCATGAATTTAGAAGAGCAGGTGATACTCTCTTCACCATCGCAACACTACAGATGGGCTGGTCAGAGAGGGCACACAGAAGCCCGGACGTCCCTCAGCAAGATTTCACCACTCCTTCAGAAAGTAATATGAATCTTATCAAGTCCAATGTGACCCAAAGAAAATTCCTGGATTCTTCTGTTTTTCAGAAACTTAGATTACTTACATTGTAGTTGAGAGGGCTTCCATGACTCGGCCTGGTCTCGACTCAGTGCCATAACCTCACATATAACATGGAGCACACAAACAACAAACACGCTTGAGTGAAGGGAGAGCACACAGACGCACTCGGGCCCAGGCAGGCGCCTCCATCCACACCCGCACCTCTCCCAGCGCTGTCCGTCAGCTGCGCTGATACCGGAGGGGAGCGGTTGCTAACCGGGGGATTCTCAGTTTAATTAGTTCTCACCGTATTCCATCTGCTCTCAGACACACATTTTCCCCCTCACATTTTGACATTTCTGAAATTGGGATGTGTCTTAAAACCGATGGTATCTCAGGTTCGTTTTTCTTCCTTGATTGTACCTAAAATAACAGTGTCTTATCATCAGGGTGTCACAGGTTTGATGAATCACCGCACAGGGCTGTCCACCCGAGAGCTCAGTGATCAGGACTGGGTGTAACTGGCCCTGAGGAAGGACACTGCTCATTCCTCATCTCTACTATCAACAGCAACTCTGAATTTCCTTTCCAAACGCTGAAGTGGAGAGGGCGGGGCAGGGTGAGGAGCGGTCTCAGCCTGACTGGCAGCAGCGCACACTGTTTATTTTGCTAACATCTTGATTACGTCAAATGTCAGGAAAGCCGTCCGCTGAGAGGGGTGCGCAGAGAGCACGAGAGCGAGGGTAGTTCTTTCCAACCTCAGGGAAACCCGAGAACCGTCCACCTGGCGAGGCCTCCGCCATTCGCCTCAGGGAGGTACTGACACTTGGTAGGCAACGGCTAATAAATCCGACAGGGGCTGGAAGACAGCAGGAGCCCAGGGAAAAGGGGGGCCTGAAAACACACGCACGGCTGACGGCTCTGAAAATGCGGTGGAGTTTGAAACAGTGGAACCTCCCAACGCTCCCGATGATGACCTGCCACTGTAGCGAGATGATGTGCAATACTCGGGCCCCTGGAGAGACCAGCTTCAGCATGTCCTCGATTTGGCAAAACCCAAGACTCCTTTCTTCCTACCGTGGCTCTTAAAGGTTTGAAAAGTGTTTAGAACGCTTGCTTGTTTTCAACATCCCCACATTCTGAACGACGTCAGCCCCTCCACTGCCCCGGCCAGAGTGCCGCTTCTCTCTCCGTTTCCGATCCCCAACAACAGAGGCACCAGTCCCCCCAGCGACTCAGAGGGACTTGGGACTCTGCATACACAAGTAAAGCAACTGAGCATGTTCCTCTCATGTTCACAGCGCCTTGCAAAGCAGGGTAACAAGGGACAGGTGCACACAGGACCCCAGCGGACCTGGAGACCCCGGAGCACTCGACACCTACGCAAGTGAGCGGAGCGGGGCCGGGGCCTCAACTTGTACATACCTGCGGCGCTGCCTCACTAGCCAATGTCCGCCCAGTCACTCTCAGCCCATGTGTTTTGTTTTAAAATCAAGTTTTTCCAGCTCCAAATAATTAAACAGAGAAGACCCAAAAAACAGAGACAGGAACGCCGCACTTGAAGCACACCGAGTTTCCCCTTTCCCACCTCCTGAAGAAAAGACGAACATGAACCAGCAAACTGACCTCATTTTGAACCCCAGAGACCAACTTCAGGGGAACAGCAGAGAACACTTAACGTCAACTCTACTCCTTTGAAACAGAAATGAAAATAGATCTGAGCCATCTTCCCACATGGCAAAAAATGCAAGCACACAGTACAAATGTTTGTCCACCCAATTTTGATGTTCTAAAATGAACAACAATAATTTTGCCAGCATTTGTTGAATGTTAAGTATGAACTACGTACCAAGTTTTATATGAATTAGCAAAAACAGCACTGCTTAATACAGCAGCCACCAGCCATTGAGCATTTGAAACGTGGCTAGTTCAAACTGAGATGTGCTAGTAAGTATAAAATATACACTGGATTTTAGAGACTTAATATGAATAAAAAGAATTAAAATATCTCATTGATAGTTATTATTGATTACATGTTGAAATGATAATACTTTGGATATATCAGGCTAAAATATATTATTAAATTTAATTTCACTTGTTTCATTTTACTTTTTAAATATAACTACTGGAACATTTCAATCACACATGTGGCTTGCGCTATATTACTACTAGACACAGGTGGCCCAAAGCACCCCACAATACTCTCGCGCAGTAGGTACTGATACTGTCGCCGTGTTTTGATAAGGAAACTGAGACTTAGAACCTTTAAGGAATTCTCCCAAGATCACATAGCTGCCTGAGTTGGGTTACTCAGGAAATCTGACTTCTTAGCCCAAGCTCAAAACTACTTTAGTACTTTCCTAATGTGCATAAAATGTTTGTCCAGCCACATAAGGGATGGAGATTTATACTGAAACTCTTGTCCTAAGAGTCAAAATTGCTCCTCTAACTTCTAGGCATTCAAGGCAAAGGTCTGTTTTCCTGACGGAGGGTGAGAACAGCACTAGGTGGAAACTGAGGCAGTGGCAGAGTAAGAGCCAGCAGAGCTGATCCTCAGGAAAAGCTGGGGAGGGAAGTGGCCCTAGGATGTGGCCAGGGAGACAGGGCATCTCTGCCAGGAGGGACACATCTGCCCCCTTTTCTCTGAGGCCTACGAATGGAAGATCTCTTCCTCCACCTGTTGTTTAGTCCGTGCTGAGCCTCCAACATCTTGGAAATGGACCAGTGCTCCATTTGAACTGGTACAAAAATGGATACTTCAAGAAGCCATTCATCCATCCATCTACAGTTGTTGACTAATATTCCTGAGTTCTTACTTTGTTCTAGGTACTACGTTTGTCTTGTGATAAATGAAGATAAGAAAAGTCCCTGCCCCCAGTGAGCCTACAGTCCAGTAAGAGAGATTCTAATCAAATAATCAAAGTATAAAATACAAATCGCCCTTGATGGTGCTATAAAGGAGAAGAAAATAAGGGTAATACGGACTATAAAGCAGGGTATTCGACCCAGAGAGTGGTCCAGGAAGGCTTCCCTAAGTAAGGGATGTAGGAACTGGGGTCTGAAGGATGAGAAGACCTTAACTGGCAAAGAAAGGACGGGTGTTTCAGGCAGAGGGAAGAGAATATGCAAAGCCTTGTGGTGCGAGGAGCATAGCAAGTAAAACGGTTTACAAGGTGACTGGTATGGCTGGTGCACAGAGAATGGGGGAAGAGGGGAAGGTATGGAAGGTTTGCAATTAGAGATGCAAGCATGGACCAGCCCATGCAGGGCCCTCTAAGCCACATTAAGGAATTCAGTCACTACCCTAAGAGTGAAAGGAAGCCATTTAAGGGCCGTCTGTGTGTGGTGGGCTGGCACAGGGTGAGGAGGCAGGCCTTTCTCAGATTTGGGCTTTGGAAACATGATGACCTCGGCTGCACAAAGGATGAGAGAGAGCCCAGAGTGGATACACAGGGACTAGAAGGAGGCAGCTCTGGTCATGCAGACAAGACCTGATCAGGTCCTGGACTGAAATGTGATGGAGAAAGAGATGGAATTGAGACTATTTAGAAGTAAAACTGACATTTTCAGTGATGACTGGATAAGGTGAGGGCGGGCAAGGGTGAAGGAGAAGGAAGTGTTAAGGATAATGCCTATGTTTCTGGCAACATCTACATGGAGACTGTGGCTCTTCAAGATCCATCTTATGTCCTCTGACAGAAATAACTCTCGGGTGCCAATTTCATAACTAGCTTGAGATCTAGTGGCATCTCTGCAGGACAGTTTTCTTTTATGTGTATTTTGGCAGCTATGTGAATTCTCTTTGAAGCAAAGTTCAGCTTGCATACTTTTAAAAAATAAACTATTTAAAATCTATACACATGTCCACCACGCCCCACTACTTTTGTTCATAAAAGGAAGCCATTGTGTGTAGGTGTACATTCAAGTTCACAGGCAACTCCTAAGGCGACACTTTCCATCCTCTTTGTTTAAAAAATAACAATTATGTCAATGGCATTTGCCCAGCATCCTGCGAACAGACTCAAAATAACAATGCAGCAAGGTAAACACGACAGAGGAAAATAAAAATCACATCCATCTTCTCACCTCAATGAGAGCCTCAAAAATATTATCCTGAATAACAGTGGAAGAAATTGTTACTCCTTCATCATTCTGATAAAGTTTTTTTTTAATTTTTAAGCTTTGCCTGAATAAACAGAAGAGATGCATTGAGAACATTTGGCACAGAAGGGAGGAAAGAGAAATAGTGCCATGAGGAAAGGCGTATTTCCCAAAACTGCAACACAGGTACTTGTTATTAGAAATTTTCTGACACTTGAGTGTGAGCAACACTCCAGCTCTGGGTGAGGTGGTGCAGTCTACACAAGCGTGCCTGATACTGGTGTTAACAAAATACATGTTGTCTTTATAGAGCAGGGGCTGATTTGGGGAATAAAAAGCCCCTAGGCATAATTCTTACCATGTCAAAGGAGTAAGCATGGGCCAGTGGAAAATTCAATACACAGCAAGTCAATCCCAATTCTGCCACTGGGACCCAGTGTCCCAGTTTGTACATTCAAGCTGTCCGGAGTCCTCAGGATAAGATGGCATGACAGATAAAGCTCAGACTTGTAAACAGGACGTTCCCCATCTGAGCCGGGGTCAGCCTCTCGCACTTTTCCTCTCCCTCATGGCCTCCTCCACACGGCCAGAATGCACACAGCCTGCTGGCCCGCCCCAGCGCCTCGGGGTGCTGTGATCTTGGGAAAGGCTCTTCCCTCACTCAGTACATATTTACTGAGCATCTGCTAGGAGCCAGGCAGTCCTCTAGGCACTCTGGATAAATCGGAAACAAAACAGACAAAAGCACCTGTTCTTATGGGGCTGACACTGCAGTTGGGGTGAGGGGACGGAAAGGCAATAAAAAGAAACACAGATGAACAGACTTGTAGATGAGTAGACTTTTGGAAGATGAGAAGCACTGTGGGAAAGGAGGCAAGCATCAGGGGCTGAAACGTGGCACCAGGCGGAAGGGGTGTTGTAAGGATAAAATAGAGTGGAGAAAGCAAGTCTCCAGTAAGAAAGCCACGTAGGCAAAAACATGAAGGACATGAAGCAACTGACCGGCGGACATCCAGGAAGAGTGTTCCAGGCAAAGGAGCAAGGCCCTAAGGCAGAGGAAGACAGGCACGCTGGACGAACAGCCGCCCAAGGGCGGGAGAGCACAGGGCAGCAGGGAACAGGAGCCAGGCTGGGGTGGGCTTTGAAAGCGGGTTGACGACTGGGGTTTGTCCTTGGAGAGAAAAAGAATCGCTGGAGGTTTCCTGACTTCCTAAAGCCCCACGGTCCTCATCTGTCAAGTGGAGAGACTAAAGGCACCTAAGGAAATTCACAAAACAACTTAGGGGCCAACGTGACAAGGTGAGGACTGGGTGAGATTCAAAGAGCCATCCCAGGGACCTGATATAATCGGTCCTTCATGCATATCAGCTCCTCCCCCTTCCTCAGGCATTTCTCAGCCCACCTCCTCTCCCAGACCTACCACGGGTCAATACAAAACCCTGCTTCAAGTCCTGCCTCTTCCAAGTATGAGAAAGCATCCTCGTGCTCAGCGATCAGAGGCCTCTCTCTTCTGAACTTCTGTGCCCCTCGCCGCCTGTACCGTTATTTGACATTACACATGCACAGAGGACTGTAAAGCAGTAACGTCACCTGGGATCAGACAAGGGGCGACGGGCCTGTGTTAACCAGAGAGCAGGTGCCCACATAAGGAGGCAGCAGCCCTGCCCCCCAACACCAGCTGGAGGATCCTCCTGGGAACAGTATATATAAGTATCTCTATGCATCCAAAAGAAACTAACAAACTCTAGTCCGAACACTGAGATCATGTTTAATTCCAAATCTTTTCTGTTTCTTATCTTAGCAATCTGATTCAGGAATTCTGGGTCTGATTGGCCCCAGAATTTAAAAACCTACTAATTTTGAAATCCCACATTAAAATAAGTTTCTTCCCATCAGGGCTTCTTGATGCATCTTCCCTCTCCCCAATCTTATCACGCCTTGTTTTTGTATTATATCCTGTGTAAATGGGTTCTGGTTTCATTATACCAATTTTTTTTTTTTTTTGAATCCTTTTCGAAGAATGTAGGGTATAAATTATAACCAATATTGATTGGGGTAGCTTCTCAGTCTACACCCTCTCTTTCTGAACACTGGCCCCCACTCTCGAGGGTGAGCCCCAGCACACGTTTGCAAAGGAGGGCCCACTCCCAACCCACGCCCTCTAGACGGATGAGTTGACTGAGGCAGGACATGTGACTCAGGAAGCGTTCTTCTACTAAACACTAGGCTGGGCCAGCGTCTGTCTTCCCCAGCAATTGGGTCTCGGACGTGGTGATTTTCGTCAGCCTGTCTCCCTTATGCTAGAACAGACTGCGGGTGTGTGGAGAGAGCATGAGAGAAAGCAGAGAGACCATGAGAACTTCTGTCCCTGGCCACTTGCTGCTCCCTAGCCCAGGACCCCTGGTCCCACTTCCCGATCCTGTGCTCTCTGCAGTGCCCCTGGGCATTATACATATTCCCCTCCCATCTTAGCTCAAGCTACTTTGCAGGCTGTTACTTGCAACCAAGAGGGTCCTAAGACATTTGAGACCAGATTAATTTCCTTCATGCTTAGTCCTGCAACAAGCTCACTGTTAACAATAAAATGTGCAGAACAGGCATGAGCCTGATGGTGCTCTAGAGACCAATAATGATCTGCAGAAGGTCTTGTTCCTTTCCAAGTAACTGAGTAGAAACGCTAGTGGTTCTGAACTACAGGGTAAGCTGTTGCTACTTGGCATGTGAAGGAACACGTAATTTAGCCACACTTCCACCTGAAGCTGCCCTCTGCTTGCTTGTTGAATTTTGGAAACAGAACGACACCATTAGAACCCAAGAGATGGTTCCCAAAGCAATACCGCACAGCAGAGCCGAGGAAGGGGGTGAGCTGAGCAGGGGAGGAGCTCATCAGTGGTTCTCAAGCACTGTGCACCTATGTTCTCTCCTCTGTTTTCTGAGAGACGACGGAAGAGCTGTCTGCCTGTGAACTTGCACCACACCAGGAGAAGGCCAGGGCACCCCTTGAAGAAATGTCTACAGTCCAGGGACAATCTTGTTTCCAAGTTCCTTTGTTAGAGTTTGGAGCTTAACGTTTTGGCAAGAACTAGTAATCTGAGATGGGAAGGGAGAGAAAAGGGGAGGGCTCTACAGGCAATAAAATCCATATTCTCCTTGGAAATTACGCAGGCAATGCAGGCACATAGAAAGGAATGTGAGGGATTACGCTATGCAATTCTGGATGGAAACAAGGAGGCTGCAACTTTACAGCCCACTAATCTTTGTCACAGTAAAAGCAAGGCTTACACTGTCTGGGCTGTTCCATCTGTAACTCTCTGATTAGATAAAACCAAGGCTAAGAACAAACCAAGGCTAAGAGATGTTCTGAAGGCTGAGGAGGACTGGGGGATAACTCAAGTATTTCAAAACATAGGCATGAGAAGTGAGTAAGTTATCTGCAGACAAACATCAGCCTTCGTGGAATAAGCTCCTGCTGTTTGCGTTAAACAGCCAAGCCATGCAGCTCTCGCTAATGGCAGCTTTGAAAGTTTAGTGCTCTCAGATGTACGCTGTTTTTGTGTTGGAACATCTTCATGTTTTAAAAACCATCTTAGGCAAGATTTAAGGGCTAATGCAAACAAAAATTAAAATAGGATTATTCTTTTTCAAAGCACAAGTAGGATTACATAATTTCATTCACTTAATGAGCATCTTCAATATATACTGGGCACTGTGTTAGGGGCCAGGGATAGAAAGGTCTCTTTTCTAATAGAGCACACCATCTAGGGGCAGTGGGCAGGAAACAAGTAAAACCACAACTCGCACAGGGAATGGAGCCTTCCCAGAAACATGCTGCCATAGAAACACAGAGGCGAGGCATGGGATCACTGTGGGGTCAGAGGAAGCTTCCTAAGAAGTGACACCGAATTGTATTTTAACGAGAAGGAGAGAGGAAGAGCATCTTCTGCAGAGGAAACACCTTGTGCAAAAGGATCGAAGCCTGAGACAGCACGCCCCTCAGGAATCCGCAGCGCTTCCAGGGCTGGAGTGGAAAGAGCCAGGTCAGGCCCTTGGCAAGCAGCAGCACCCGGGGAATTTGTTAGAAATGTAAATTCTCAGGCAGTCCTGACCTATGGCATCAGAAACTGCAGTGGGACCTGGCAGGCCCTGTCTTAACAAGCCCTCCAGGAGACTGTGACACCTGGTAAAGCTTGAGAACCTCTGGGCCGAGGTGGCTCAGCAGGGGCCTTATCACCGCGGGCTGTGTGCCGTGGGTACCAAGGCACCATGGGAAGCCAACTGAGGATTTTAAGCAAAACAGTGATGGGACCAGATTTGCATTTTAGAAAAATCATTCTAGTACAGTACAGAGAAGGAACTGGAGGGAGGTGACACTACAGGCAGCAAGACAAGTTGGGAGGCTACTGCAGTGATCCTGTGACAATGACACCAGCCCAAAAAGGCAGACGCAGTGACAGGAGGATGAAGACAGAAGAGACGATTAAAGAGGAGACTCTCTGGGACTTGGTGACAGGAAGCAGAGGGTGTAAGGTTAAGACCATGGTTTCCCTGAACCAGAACGCCTGAGTCTGAATCCTAAATATGTGACTTCGGGCAAAGCACTTAATCCCCCGTATTCCTCAGATCCAAATCTGTAAAAAGGGGATATGAACTTCTACAAAAACATAAGCCCCACGGGAGCAGGGATTTTTGTCTGTTTAGTTCATTCTGTATCCCCCAAACTTAGAGCAATGTATGCTTCACAGGAGGTCCTAAATAAATATCTGCTGAATGAAGCAGTGAATTACTCATTACTCCTGGGAGATGAGGGAGAGAGGAATCTAAGAAAATTCTTAGATTCTAAGACTTTAGCTTAAGCCACTTAGTAGGCCGTGGTGTCATTTCTGAAGTTAGGAATACTGGTAGGGGGCAATCTTCTAGGAGAAAGATCAATTTTACAGTTCAGTTGTAGAGTGTTACCACTCAGAGGAATGTCGGGCACACCCGGGCCAGGAGGCGGCACAGCAGGGTGGCCCCCGCGTCACACACAGGCTAGAATTCAAGCTCCACCACTTTCTGATCGTGTGACCTCGGACAAATAATTCAGCCTGTCAGTTCTCTGTTTCCTCCTCTTTCAAATACAGAGAACAGCAGTATCCATCCCATAGGGTCACTGGGAAGACTGGATGAGACAATGCACATAATGTGCTTCGCAAAGTGCCTGGCATGTAGAACGAGCTCAGTAAATAAGTGGTACTGTGGTTATTGTTAAGGTCATATAACGAGTCTGCACAGAAGAGAAGAGGACCAAGGCATTGTTCTGGAGAGCACCAAGATTTATGGTGAAGTGCATGGAGGAGGGGAGCCTGCAAAGAAGTAAAGAGAGGGGCAGCAGGAAGCGAGGAAAGGGAGGTGTCACCAAAGCCCACCGAGGGAGAGGCCACCACCTGTAATTATACATTAAATCAGGGAGAGAAAGGGGCTGGAACTAAGTGGAGACCACTTAGTTCAATTAAATGGAAATTAAAACAGAGCAACAAGAGAGCAACTTCTCTTAATTCAAACTAGTCTCTGACTCCAGACACCACTGGCACCACCACCAAGCAGTCCCCCTGGTGTGGCTGGGCGAGACCCAAGATTAGTTGAGAGGGATGGCAATGACCAAAAGAGAACTCAGGTCTCAACTGCAGTCACCTCCCTAATGGCCGGTAACATCCTTTGCTTGTGTAGGAGACAAAAGGGAGACAGAGTTGTGCAGCGTGTTTCAAAGACCAACAGATTGGGTGTCAGGAAACCCGAGGTGTAGAGACAACTGAACATTAGCTGTGTGATCTCAGTAAAGTCACTGAACAACAGTCTTAAGTGTAAACGGGTGATAACACCTGCCCCAGCTACAAAGGGCTACGGTGACCCAACACTAGCGCAGGAAAGACATTTTTTTTTTTTAGCAGGAGAAAATAATACTAAGTTTAATAACATGTATACATGGGAGAAACTCAGAAATGAGCAGCTCGTCCTTCTGTCTAAGCTGCTTGCTTAAGTATTGTAGCTAAAGGTGAGGAAGGTGCTGGGGGTGGGTAGTGGTCTGGGATTTCAGAGGGGAAGAAGACAATTCACATGGAGATAGAAATGCAAATGTTTGAGGAAAGACATTTTGAAAAGGATATGCTATTGATGTAATTAAAATATCACATTTTAGGGGGCTGGCCCTGTGGCGTAGTGGTTAAGTCTGGCGCACTCCACTTCGGTGGTCCAGGTTCACGGGTTCGGATCCTGGCCATGGACCTATACACCACTCATCAAACCATGCTGTGGCAGCAACCCATATACAAAATAGAGGAAGACTGGCACAGATGTTAGCTCAGGGCTAACTTTCCTCAAGCTAAAATAGAGGAGGACTGGCAATGGATGTTAGCCCAGGGCGAATCTTCCTTGGCAAAAAAATTAAAAAATCACATTTTATTCATCTGTTAAAATAACAGAGTGAGATGTGTGCTGTAGCTACTGGCTACATCATCTGGCACATGTCACCCTTAAAAATCAAACCAGTGCACATTAGTTCTTTGTGGAATCTGCTTATTTGGTATCTGTTTCCAGAGTGCCTGGTGTTGGGAGGTAATTTTCTTGAGTTTCTGCACTTCTTATGAGGGAGGAATTGACTGGAATTGCAAATGAATCATTTGTTACAGACTATCTTTCCAAGGCAATCTGTACAGCAGACAGCCTTGGAAGATAGAGACAGTGTTTCCTTACAGAGACCCGTGAACAATCAGGCAGGCTTACTCTCCATTATAAAAGTTTTGTGTTCTCCAAACTCAGGGTTCCCCTCCTATCACACAACTCATTCCGTACACAACTGTCAACTGGCCCTCTCTGCATCACCCTGTGGAAACTGGGACTCGGGAAGAGGGAGAAAAATACTGACACACTACTAGTGTTAGCAGCTCCTAGTAATAAAGTGCTATGTCTCTGACCTAGGAGTCTGGTGTCTCCGGGGCAGGGTAACCTGTTAGCTGGCAGGTAGGGCAAAAACTTACACACCCTCCCAGTTCTTGACACTTAGCATTACTGTTTAGGGAAGAGGAGTTAGTATTTCCCTCCCACCCAGTAGACTGCTCTCCAGCACCTATGGTTTGCTCTGGTCTGCCCTGTTAGAAGTCAGCCCAGTCAGAGCTGAGAAGGAAGAGGAGATGTTGAGTCACAGCTATTTCTGGTACTTTTTTTTGTTAACCTAATGGAAATACTCTCTGTGCCTATGCATCTGTGTGTGTTTTAAAATTTTAATTTTTCAAATTTCTTTTGCTGAATGAATCTACTTTCTTTTCTAAGAAACACAATGACATTCATTGTTTTCTGGGGAAAAAGTGCCTGTTACTAAACAGATGTCTTTGCTATAGCCAATGTATAATTCTTTCATTTAAAAATGTTCTCATTTAACTGTAAATATTAAAAACAGTCCTAAGAAATAACTGTATATTTCACGTAAATTTTAGTAACCAGTGTGCCTTAGTTAGAAATAATTGTTAAAGAACACCAGGACAATGTAACTTCAACTCTTCAGACGTCACATAAAATGAGCGGCACGGTGGCGCCTAACCTAACCGCCCCATGGCGTGCGCACATGCACACACACACTCTATGTAGGCAAAGCCACTATGGAAAACCATATTCAGAGGACAGTGACTTCCTGCTAGAATTCAGAGTGTCCTCTTTAAAATGAAATCTTATTGATAACATTAGTAATAAAGGCATCCAAGAAATCATTTTCGAGAACCTCAAGTTCACATTAAAATGGGAACTGTATTTTCTCCCGGTGGGCCTTTTGAAATTCTAAGGCCTTTGAAATTCTAAGAATTTAATTCTAAATTCTCAATTCTAACAGAAACATGCTACATCCTAGAAATGCCACATAGCCTTCTTAATAGCTATCACAGAAGTTATAATTCTGATCAAATCAAGCAAGCACAAAAAGAATGATGGCAGGTACCTTCATTTCAAGCTTTTTCACATTTCCATACTCTTGTTTAAAATCTCTTTAATATTTTTACTAGATTGACGTCATCTTTCTGATGCTTTATATTCAATCAAAACCTAAAACATCTTGAGAGATGAATGCTGGATACAAGGAGCACACCCAGGAGATCCAAATCCATTGATTATCATGTGAAAACAGGCCTGCAGGCAATTAGTCCTTTGTTGTGGGTGACAAATAAAACGTTCTATACACTGAGGCATCTTTGATCAGCCTTCCCGGCTCAGTGACTCACAATGGATGGGGAGGGGGAACGTCTGAAAACAAAAGGGCAGCCTGACGGCACCATTTAGTTATTTATTCTGTATGTTCAGCTCAGTTTTTCCTCTTTCCAACTTTTCATGACACTATAAAAAGAAATGTAATGGAGTCTTTTCAACCAAGAACATCAGCACTGCATACTAAGGAGAAAAGTATTGGCTTAACACGGAACCCATATAAACCACGAAATATCAACCTGCTGTCTCTAGCTACGTATTTTTAACAGGGGAAACAGGTTTTGACAAATCACTCTTTTATGTGTCCTTTTATATAAGAGTTTATTATATAGACTCTTGGAAACTAATTTACATATAGGACAAGCTGTAGCCAAACCATTCAGTTTTAGGATGGAAGGCTGGGCTCTCAATAAGCACTGCCTTGGAAACCATCCACGTATGTGCACTCTGGAATTTTCCTTTTCTATTAAAATTGTTCGGAAGCGTCTCAAGATGAACAACAGTATGAGTGATGTGTGAATAAGCTGCACTTATTTCCTATGGTTTAAAGATGCCCACAACTTTTGGTTCTCGAACAAAAGCTGCACGATATTAAAATAATTTGAAGACATAAAACAACGTGCTAGAGATCAAGGTGCTTCTAAAATGATTTATTAATTCAGGTGAATGTAAAAAATCAATATGGAAATAGGAATTATATCTTTAAAGACTAAGACTATTGATAATTTCCTCAAGTTATAAGGGATAGTACAAAGGTACTGTATGAATTATGAATAGTAACACAGTCAAATACGCATGGCCTTTGGCGGCAAATCTTGGTTCAAAATGGGCCCCAGCATTTACTAGATGTGACACTGGACAAGGTGACAGACTCAATGTCCTCATCTGCGAATGGAGGCAGTAATACCATCTACACGGGACTGATGGGATGAGAATTAATGGGTTAAGGTATGTGTTTTGTGTATAGTATGCACTCAGTAAACACACTATTATTGCAATTAAAAATGTCACAGAGGGGGCCGGCCCGGTGGCCTAGTGGTTGGGTTCACACATTCGGCTTCGGCAGCCCGGGGTTTGCGGGTTCAGATCCTGGGCGCAGACCTACACATGGCTTATCAAGCCTTTTCAATGCTGTGGCAGGCGTCCCACATAAAATAGAGGAAGATGAGCACAGACGTTAGCTCAGGGCCAATCTTCCTCACTAAAAAAAAAAAAAAAGTCTCTTCCTTGAGCATAATATAGGCTCACTTTTCAGATAACAAAAAGCAATTATCACGTCATCTGTGTGTTATCAATTAATCTAGCATATTTTTACCAGAACCAAAATACTATACACTGTGGGAAAAAAGATTACAAAGAGGATTTTAAATCTTCCTTTTTTTTCCTTTTGCAAGAAACTTCTTTTCATTCTCAATATAAGATTTCATTTAAAGCTGTTTGACCAGAGAGGGTCGCCATGGGAAAGAAAACCGCTGACAGCATACATTAGGTTCACAGGAATTTATAGAGGTAGCATAATGCTTATGAAAAATAAGCTGGCAGGAAGCCTGCGGTTCGCCCTTGAGCCTCGGCCAGTGGGGAAGTTTCCTGCAACGTGATTAGTGAATGAGGAGACCCTGTGTGATTAATTAGTGCTCCACGCCAAACCTATCTGACGGGCACTCAGCCAGGAACGTAAAATAAGCCACCCGATCTTAACTTCCTCATTTCAAAACCGGCTTGTATGTGAACATGACTTTGTCAAGCACTTTAAATATTGAAGGAAGATTTTCTCCAAATCTCTTTTAAGACAAATCCCACTTCCTGTGACACACATTTCAGCTCTGGTAACTGGCAGACTGGATGGGAAAGAATCTCAATAAGGAAACTTGTCTGCCAATTCTCTGAGCCCTGACTTAAACTAAACTCACTTCATAAGTCCCTACAAGGGTTTGATGCTCAAAAGAGAAAAATTTGCCTGTGGATGAATAAATTTATTATAAAATCCTGAGGGTCCATCACCCTCTTTAAAAAGAATGTCACTATGAAAACTGTGCATCAGTACCTTTTACTACATTTTATTATGCAGTTATCAGTGTGGCTTTATCTTTTTACTGTTTGCTTCATGAGATGTTATGTAATTTGTTCTTAATATATAATTTCCTAGATAATTCTGGTATGTATTTTATCCATGTATTGACCCAAGACAGATGTCACTAGGTCTAGATTTGTTAGTTTCTACAGCTGCACAAGCAGTTCTGTGGTGTCTACTACTACTATTTTGGTCAAGCTTCATAAATTAGATTTAAAAGAGAAAGAAATGTTTCCTAAATTAAATCAGTTCCTTTAAATGAGACCAACCTTTGGGTAGATAATTTGTGTAAACATAAATGGGTCCTGCAAGTCTCTAGATCCCTGCATTACTCAGGATCTCAAAACTGGGCTCCAGACGTGAGACATGGTGTGTAGTCTAGATATAAAGATTCTATTCTGGTCTGTATCATATTTTTTCATTGTAGATGAAAGGCTCTACATGAATAATAAAATACTGTGTATAAATACTCTCACATATAGGATCTGTAGAGCAGTGTATACACACATGGAAACATATCTAAATGTCTTTGCTATAAAATGCAGGTTTCTTGGGCTAAAATCATTATCTGTTACATGCTGCAAAGGCCTGAGGTTTAAGGATATCAGGCTGTGCTTAATCAGAGCAGAGGCTGTTACTGACCTTTGCTCACACACTGCTGGAGCTGAAAAGGGCCTCTGAGATCCAGCAAAGCCATGTCAGGAAACAGGAAACTGAGACGCTCCATTTAGAAGCCAGAATCCCAATCCCAACCTAATATCATTCTTCTCTAGATATGCAGGTAATCCAAGGCAGCCCAAGAGATGAAAACAGCCGACCTAGGCAGTGGCCATGGCCACAGCTCCCCGCTCCCAGGAGCCCACACACAAACTCTCATTTTATGGCTTTCCAGTGTCAGCACAAAGTTAGTGAGGCATCCAAAAGGCCACGCACTTTCTTCACACACAGCTCGGAGGCCTCAGTGGGCAGGACACCCTACTGCATGCGCAGGCTGATGAACGACCACAGGGCCCAAGCCCAGGCAGCACTTGCCAGCTAGTCACAAAGCTGTGAATCAATAATTAACGCAAAAGCCAATTTGCAGTAAATGCCATAAATGAGATTGAAAAAAGGTGATGAGTTCAGAGAAGGCCACCAGACACCAAGATGAAGGAAGATTTCGTGACGGGGGTAAGAGTCTAGAGGGCGGGCTAGAGGTCCTCCATTCAAGAACTGCAGAGGGAGGGCCTTCTGGGTCCGTGTTTTCTACCGGCGGGTTTGAAACCTGCTGATATCAGTTCGACGGGTCAAGACCAGCATTTTCTTCCTCAATGAAACAGAATAGAGTCTATTTCACGTGGCAAGATGAAGTACTGCATCATGAAACTTTTGTTTCATATGTAAAATGTATTTCACACTGAGGGTCAAAATAAAGTTTGAAAGCCACTGTTTTATTTTATAGAACATGAAGAGTGAAGTTGTCAATCTGGCTGGAAAATAACAGCTCAGTTGTGAGGTCACTCTGGCCCAGACTGTGGAGGGTCTAAAACACAGCATCAAAGAGTCTGGATTTTATCCTGTAGGGACAGAGAGGTCATTATAGGTTTTTAGCTTTTCACCTTTTTTATTTTTAAGTTTTATTGGCACCTACTGTACTTAGTATCTCACACACATGATCTGACTTAATTGTAACAACCATCCTTTGAAGTGGGTATTATTATCTCCAAAACGGAGGAGGAAAGTGAGAATCAGACGGATTGTATAACCAGCCCAGAAAATGAAGCCAGGTCTTTTGACTTTTAAAGCTCATGATGTTTAAAAAGAAACAAAACAAAAATGATCAGAGCTGAGCTTTAGGAATATTAATCTTGCACCTTCCAACAGCTAAACTGAATAGACTTTAGACAACTATATTATTAAAGGGGTTTCTTTTGATCAATTTCAGAATTTAAGATCAATTTAAATAAATACACTTCAAATCCTAGACAAAAATCACATGAGAACCAACAGATAAAACTACTCTCTTAATGACTCTAAAAGAGTTGAGTGAAGGTTCTTGTTTCTCAACAGCTACAGTGGTATCCCTTTTACTTCATTACACAGCAGTGAAGTTAATGACTGTCATCACTTGAAAAATGCTTTGAAGAAAATATGAAAATAGGTACAAAAGCAGAAGTCTGCCTAAAGCAGAAAGGCTAACATAAAAGGAGTAACCCCTGCTTCTCTCAGCCTCACTCACTCAGCCCTGTTCTCACACCCAGACGCTCTGTCTGATCCCACCCACCTCCGGGAACCACTGTGAGGACTCACAGCGTCATCTGAGAGGAGCACAGAGCTCCCAGGGCAAGAAAGGCCAAGAAACCCTGATATTATCACTGGGGGGCTGAGGGCACGCTGACAGCTGACTGCCTAATATAAAAAGGTGAACAAGAAGTAACGGTAGATAGAATCATGGTGTATCTACTTCAAGGGAAAAAAGTAAGAATTTAGAAGTGGCTATTTCTGATGAAGAGAATATGGAAGATATGAGTATTCAGCAATGAAAGAGAAATATTCTTCCCCCTTTCTGCTAAAAGCACACACAACAGCAAGAATCAAAGAAGCTCCTCCTCAGAGCCAGAGTAACCTGACTCTCCAGCGCTCAGAGAACCCAGGAGGGCAGAAGTGTTCTGCTGTCCAGTGTGCGAGCTGAGTACCCAGCAAATCAGAAAAATCAACTGTGCACAGGACTCTTCTCTGCATGCTATGAAGGATCAAGTCAACGTTCCTTGACTGATGAATGGACCCTCTTCAAGAGAAAAAATTTACTGACTCTCAATCTTGACTTATTTTTATTAAAATATTCCTTAAATGTGCAGCAACAGACAACTGTATGCAATATAAAATCCCAAATACATTTATGAATCAACCACAAACACTATCAAACAAACAGAACTCAAACTGGCCACAATAATTAAATGTAACAGATGATGTTTTTTGCTGCCACTAAAACACTGATGTGGCACCCAGCCTGGTTCTATATTTAATCTGTTTTGGTATTGTGACTTTCATCACTGTTTACACAGAGAACGCTTGTTTACCTAAGTATGTTGAACAAAACGGCAAAAAACCTAGAGGCCAGATTGGCATGATCAGACCTCACAGTTAACCCCAAGTCAGCCAATTATGATGAGGTGTCATATATAACTCCACAAAGCTCTCTTATTCACTATAAACGTGCCACGGCAGCATTATTGAAATCTGCATTTTTTCCAGCTTTACTGAGGTATAATTGAGGAATAAAAATTGCATATGTTTAAAATGTACAACGTGATGTTTTGATATACTATACATTGTGAAATGATTACCACAATCAAGCTAATTAACATATCCATCACCTCACAGGGTTACCATTTTTCGCGTGTGTTGAGAATACTTAAGATATACTCTCTTGGCAAATTGCAAGTATACTACGGAGTATTATTAACTGTAGTCACCATGCTGTACATTAGATTTCCAGGACTTAGTCATCCTGCTTAACTGAAACTTGGTACCCTTTGACCAACATCTCCCCATTTCCCCCACCCTCTCAGCCCCTGGCGACCACCATGCAGTAGACTTTTTGACTTGTTCAGATTCCATATGTAAGTGAGATCATGCATTAAATGGGCATCTAATCCGATCGCTGCTAACGTGAGAAAGACATTTTTTCCTTTATGTATGTGCCAGCTATGCTTACTACCAATGAACTTGATTGCAAGTTGCACATATAATGGCTGGACCTGCCCACTCTCCTGCTGGAAATGGGAGTATGGTACTGACTACTCCCAGTTTAGCATGACCGTATTGCAAATCGCTTCTCATCGATCTCATTCAGTCTTCACAATTACCCTGGGGGAAAATGTACTTTATCCACATTTAACAGATGAGCAAAGAGTTAAGCGACTCACCCAAGGTCACACAGATTGATAGTGGTGGAGTTAGAATGCACAACCAGGAAGCCTCACTCCAGACCCCCAGCCCCAAACCACAGATGCCTCTGGACCGCTGTGATCACCATGCAGCCCACACCCACATCCGCGCACTGAGAACACACGCAGATCGGGCACTGCCCTCACACCCAGGCACTCACTTACACTGAGGTCGAGCACAGGATCTGGAAGATGCTAAGATTTTTAACTGCCTGCTAGATATTTCCATTTGGTTACTCTGCATTCAACTAAGACAGGTGCCCTCAAAGATCAAAGACATCAGAGAATTTTCCTGAAAACTGGTAAGGTCCAATTTAGGATTCAAAAATTATCACAACTACTTCTCAAAAGGAAAAATCTGCAAGACTCAGGCAGTGAGTTTAAAAATGATACATCTGTTGTAAATAAAAACAAGAGCTAACATTTATTCAAGTCCTTAAAATGGACCTGGTGCAGTTAAGCACTTCACTTGTACTATCTCATTCAAGTCTCACAACCACCCTCTCAGGTAAACACAGCTTCTTCACTCTGCAAGCGGAGAAGCTGAGCTCAAGAGACCCAAGTGACCTGGCCTGGGGCGGGCACCCAGGCATCCGACTCCTGAACCCCAACCCACTCTACAGAACAGCCAGGAGAAGGCCTGCGGGCAGCAGCCCTGCCGCCTCACTCCTCCTCAGAACCTGGGACTTCTGTGACCAGTTTCATCTGTAACCTAACTTGTCCTATTTGGTTGGTCAAGAGATATTCTGCCACAAAATAACACATCTATAATAATTCAGAACCTTTGGCTTTGAGACCAAAAACTACTGTGATCCTAGGAAGAATCACTAATTAAAGCTTATTAAGATTTTGAGTATGTTTAAGCAAAGAGATCCACACTGCTCTGGAAGCAGAAAACCCAGCTCTGGTCAGAAAGCTATACCACCGTTTCTGCAGACTCCACCCTCGACTGTGAGTTAGTTCCTCCACGCGGGCATCATGTCTCCCACGTGATACCTGGCAGGAAAAGGATTGCTGAAAGACCTCTGCGAGCCTCCGGTGAGGCCCACCCCACTATTGTCCACCCAGCCATCTCCCCACTAGCTGGGCTGACTGATGGATGCATGCTGCCAGGAGCTGACGAGGCCCCTGGGACCAGGGTGGCAGAGCATTCCAAGGAAGACAGGGCTCATGAGCACCTTCTGCGAAATGGTCTGGGAGGCCCAGGGATGAAAGTCCCCTTGACACTGAGAGACAGTGGTAACAGTTACCTGGTGTTGGTCACCAGCCTGTGCCAGGAACTATATGTGCCTCCTATACAGTAACGATTCTCAGCACCCTGTGAAGTAGAAAACGCCATCCCCCCACTAGACAATGAGAAGACCGAGGCTCAGACAAAACACAGCTCTAGGAAGCAGCTTGGGGCCCGAGTCCCCTAAACCATGGCTGTTTCCACTCTCCCAGACATACCCTCCACTCCATCCCCATTCCTGCTCTAGAGGTTGAAACAAGAAGACGGGACGGGTATCGGACTCAGGAAGAAAGGAATGGGTGCTAATCCAAGGCAGAGATGTTTAGAACCAACAAAGATTCTAGACATCATCTGGTCCTTTCATTTACAGATTAAACTAGAAAGGTTATTAGATTCCCAGGGAATTATACTTTTATATTTTTAACTAGAATTACTGAAGTCTTGCTATATACCAGAAACAGTCCTAGTACCTTTATTTTTTATTTTATTTTTTTTGTGAGGAAGATCAGCCCTGAGCTAACATCCATGCTAATCCTCCTCTTTTTGCTGAGGAAGACCGGCTCTGAGCTAACATCTATTGCCAATCCTCCTCCTTTATTTTTTTCCCCAAAGCCCCAGTAGATAGTTGTATGTCATAGCTGCACATCCTCCTAGTTGCTGTATGTGGGACGCGGCCTCAGCATGGCCGGAGAAGCGGTGCGTCAGTGCGCGCCTGGGATCCGAACCTGGGCTGCCAGTAGCAGAGCGCGCGCACTTAACCGCTAAGCCACAGGGCCGGCCCTGTCCTAGTACCTTTAAATATGCTTTCTACTTTAATCCTCCCCACAACCCCATTAGGCAGGTACCCCATTTTATAGATGAGGAAACTAAGGTGTAAGGAGATTATGTAACTAATTGAAGATCTTTCTGCTCCCAAACCCTGTGCTCCCCACAGACCCCTCACCGCCCTCCCAGCAAGCTACTGAACTAGCCACCATTCAGGCCTCCAGCATTGTCTCTCCCTGCCAGGAGGTGGCAAGCGCCCCACGTGGAGGTCCACAGCCACAGCCCTCTGCATTCACCCGCAATGGAAGGCTGGCTGGGCCGCCCTGGTTTTGCTCTGTTTTGTCGAGGCACTGCTCCTTGTAGAGAGACGTCCGAGTTTACCTTCTCCCGTGATCTGAGTTTGGTTCGCTAGATTCCAGCTAACAGCAGGGCAAAGAGGCATGCGTGGCCCCTGTAAGGGGCTCAGCTCGATGTCCCAAGATCAGGGCCTGAGGGACCGTGGCGCCTGAAATACCGGATCATGTCACTGCCTGGCACAGCTTTTTCTGCATGAGCAACAGGTGAAAACATCCTCACAGAAGGCTCGAGTTCCTCACTCCCATGGGGGGACCACATCTGGATCCAGCACAGGAACAGGCTCGAGTTCCTCACTCCCGTGGGGGGGCCACATCTGGATCCAGCACAGGAACAGGCTCGAGTTCCTCACTCCCGTGGGGGGACCACATCTGGATCCAGAGGAACAGGCTCGAGTTCCTCACTCCCATGTGGGGGCCACCTCTGGATCCAGAGGAACAGGCTCGAGTTCCTCACTCCCATGGGGGGACCACATCTGGATCCAGCACAGGAACAGGCTCGAGTTCCTCACTCCCGTGGGGGGACCACATCTGGATCCAGAGGAACAGGCTCGAGTTCCTCACTCCCATGGGGGGACCACATCTGGATCCAGAGGAACAGGCTCGAGTTCCTCACTCCCGTGGGGGGACCACATCTGGATCCAGAGGAACAGGCTCGAGTTCCTCACTCCCGTGGGGGGACCACATCTGGATCCAGCACAGGAACAGGCTCGAGTTCCTCACTCCCGTGGGGGGACCACATCTGGATCCAGCACAGGAACAGGCTCGAGTTCCTCACTCCCGTGGGGGGACCACATCTGGATCCAGAGGAACAGGCTCGAGTTCCTCACTCCCATGGGGGGACCACATCTGGATCCAGCACAGGAACAGGTTCGAGTTCCTCACTCCTGTGGGGGGACCACATCTGGATCCAGCAGAGGAACAGGCTCGAGTTCCTCACTCCCGTGGGGGGACCACATCTGGATCCAGCACAGGAACAGACTGTCCCAAGGTCAGAGCTCCAGGCCTGACAGGGGATGTCTAAAGGGGTCTGGACCCAACTGCTTGTTTTGAAAATGGACCAACTTCATAACCAACAATGACTTTGGACACTTCACTTTTCAGGGTCCAGCCAAGGAGCAGGAGTAGTTACTAGTGGCTGTCCTGCCTGCTATCCACGCTTGGCCACCAACAGATCTGGCCTGGGATGGAGAAATCCATGGGCTTCCTCTGGCTGAGGGAGGCAGGACGGGGAGGCCACACCGGTTCACTTACCTTAGCTCCTTAGTTGGCCAAAGGGTCCATGAGATGGGCAGGGAGGGGCTGAGGACCACTACGCTGACCTGAAGCTGGGTCTGGGCTATTCCCCTGACATCTAAGATCCACATCAGTATGACGGCTTCAACCTGCAGCTCAAAACCAGCAGACACACGGTCACCAACATTACATTCAAGTCACTTTGGAAACCTGATTCAGTTTTTACCCCAGTTGCTTGGTATGCACATACTACCATGTAGTGAATATAGCCTTTAATGAATACATGACATAGGGTTTCCTTCAAAATTAATATTTTGTTACTTTGTATCAGCTTATGTTGAAATATTTATCAACATGTCCTGTGACTGCCTGTGCAGGAATTTATTCAAATTTGTTCCATTTTGCTGTTTGTTTTGTGCCAATTTTTACCAATAAATTTCCTGTGTATATACTATAAAAAAATTCATTCAAATTTATTTGATATTACAGTTTGCTTTTGCATTACCATTATTCACCAAAATACTATACAGGTATGTGCTTTTTTTTTTTTAAAGGTCTGCATGTGTGATATAAAAACATCACCTATCTATAAATGTGCTGTATTACCTGCTCTGTACCCGTGAGTTTCTTATATTATCTGTACGACTTAATAGTTGGGAGGGGGCTGCAGAATATTACTGCTGATCCAGATGTTATGAGCTCCTACTGGATCTCAGTGTGCTGTTTTTGCATAAACAAAATGCCTTCCCCAAAAAAACACTTTTAAGTCACTTTCAATACATTTATGATTGAAGTACTTACATCTTTTTCTTCAAAAAATTATTTGTAAAAATTACAGTATCTCTTACAAATCTCTGCTTCTTATCCTGCATCCAAAACAGCAGAGTGAAGGGGTGCAGAGCCACAAGCCTCTCCCAAATTTTGGCCTGAACTGAGTCCTAAACTCCTTATCCCATCTCAGAGGCAGTGGGATCTCAGGTTCCCCGAAACACAAATGACCTCAGGACCAAGGTGCATCCAGATCCACTCTATCGCCGTTATTTCTCTCTTCCCCAAACCACACACATCTTGACACGGCAGACTTAGAATAAAATCAGAAAGTTCCTTTAGGGTGACAGGGCAATAAACAGTTTATTGAGGCATTCCTCCCTCAACACTGCATTCCCTTCAGATTTTTTTTCCTAGTGATCTTTTGTATTTTGTAATACTCTTGGAGGAAAAAAAAAAGAACTGTGGGCAAAATTTTATGTACTTTATTCTAACAAAATTTTAATTTACAAACTGGTAGGCAGCCTTAAAGATGGCCTCCAATGATCCCCACCCCCTGGTATTCACACCTTTGTGTAGTCCCCTTGCACAACATTATAGCTGGGTTGGTTGTGTGAGGAGCAGAACACAACAGAAGGGATGGAATGTCATTTCTAAGATGAGCTTATAAAAGATTCTGGCTTTCTGTCTTGGTCAGTCTGTAGTGCAAGTTCCCTCTCTCAGATCAACATGGCGCTGAGGGAAGCCTGTTGTGGGCAGCCCTATGGAGAGGCCCACATGGCAAAAACCGAACCTCCCGCCAACACCCACGTGAGGGAGCTTGAAAGCAGACCCTCCAGCACCAGTCAAACCTCCAGTTAACTACTGCCTCAACTCATGGCTTGACTGCAACTCGATGAGAGGAGGACCCAGCCAAGCCACTCCCAGATTCCTGACTTTCTAATCATGTGAGGTAATAAAAGTTTGTTGCATTAAGCTGCTAAATTTTGGGGTAATTTGTTACACAGCAATAGATAATACACACAGACTTTCATATTGTTCCTTGAGCTTTCTTCAGTTAAATTTTCTATTATAAACATGATTTACTTTTGTAAACAGAAATCTAAAGTAATGTTTTAAAAAGCCTCATCCTGTAAAAGACTGTGTGAGCGTGACTTCCTGGCCAAAGATAGAATGGGCTGTCTAAGATGGTGAGTTCCCTTCTTTCTTATGTCTCTCAATCCTGGGCTGAAGACCATCCAGCACAGGCTCGATGGAGATGCTGCAGAGCAGATGTGTGCATGGATAACAGCGAGTTGAAATAGAATCTTCTATCCTAAGATTCTGCCGACACTCAAATACTCCCAATCTGTCTTCCTTCCCTCCTTCAAGCAGGCTCAAAAATATCCAGCCAAGATGCAATTTCACTCACAAAATATAAGGATTATTACCGAAAATATTATGATCAACTGCTTCTGTAGTTGACTGAGGACTGAGGAAGGATATAGATTTAAATTAAAGAGATATTTAGGATTAGCTTTAGGAAGAACTTTTAGCCAAGAAAAACATGTTGTTAAACAACTGTACAGAATGAACAATTACCCTGCCCTCTGGGGTGGCAGCATGAGGTGGCACAAAGACCATGGGCCTTGGCTTCAGCAAGTCTAGGTTCTCATCCAGGCTTCATTTCTTTCTAGCTGTGTGATTTTGGATAAATCATTTTACCTCTGAAGCTCAGCTTCCTTACCTGTAAAATAGTGATAGTATCTACCTTGTAGGTGCTTAGCTGGCCTGATTCCTTCCTTCTCTAGACAGGGATGGATAAAACCACATCACTAGGCCCTCTCCAGTCCTAAGAGTCTCTGGTCAAAGCTTTACACTGTCTCCAGATGAGTAGATGAGGATTCAACAACACTAAGTTGTTCCTATCTACATCTCCAATCTATGTTCTTCTCTCTTGGCAAACTCTGAGAGACTCTCGTTTCCTGTATGCTTCTCTCAGGAAGATTATATACAGGTATGCATCACTTTCCTCTGGAAGAAAATGTGGAGTAAAAGCCAGGAAACTAAATCTCATGAAGAACATGCCCCTAACTAGCTGGGTGCTTGTAAAGCAAATCACCTCACCCAGGGCCTTGGTTACCCTGTCAGGGTATGTGGGGGATGGGATAAATGATTATGGAGGTCATTTCTACCTCTAAAAGCCTACATTCTAATTTTAGGGCATATGGAGAATATTTTAGAAGTCTTTATGTGTTATGATGGGATTTCTGTTTAAGGGGTTGATACCTCTATACAGTCTTGCTCACTCTCTTCCTGCTCTTAATTTACCTCCACATAAAATGCTCTCACTTCCTTTGCAAAACATATTCAATAAAGCCCAAGGCAGGCTGAAGGCTGGCAGCTTGCAAGCTACTCTTCAGCAAATCTCTTAAATTCTCTGTGCATCATTTTCCTCGTCTGTGAAAAAGAAATAATAGTGTCTTACCTGACAGGGGTTCTGTGAAGATTAAACAAGTCAATGTATGTAAAGAGCTTGGAACACATAGTAACTCCCATGTACACGTAGCTAATGGTGGTCACAGCATCAACACACCTGCTCACATTTGTTCCCACCAATGGAGCTGTGTGCTTACGCCAGGTGAACCATACTGCCTTTCAAACATTTTTGTGCCGACTGTGTTTGCTTTGCATTTATACTATCCAAGCACCATGTAAAAGCAATTAAATAAGAATGTCAAAAAAGAGTCATTTCTATAAAAACTAAGTTAAATGTCTTGTAAAGGCTCAGGGAAGGCAAATCATGAAAGAAGTGTGCTATTGAATTAGGTGTAGAAGAGACAACTTAAAAGACGGGAAAATTCTGGAAGGATCCTGAACATAGATTACTTTGCAACTATTGCTAAATTCTAGATCCACCTTAAAGAAACGTAAATGGAAGTTCTAGCCCATAAATTATATAGAAGGAAGGTAGTTCAGTCAGAGGATCCTTCCTCAAGGAAAAGGCTGAGGGCCAACGTCAGTACATTTTTGGTACTCGAAATTTTATAGCAAGTGACAGAACACTGAGAGAAAAATATCAGAGTCTCCACGTGTACAGTACTAGCTGGGAAAAAACAAAATGCTGATCAAGATGTTGCTTACAAACTATGTTTTCACTTAAAATGTTTAAGGTCTGTGTCATTTTTCACGTATCCTCACCATTTTAACTGGCTCTTCAGGTTAACCAATTAGCAGCCCCGAGTGGTATAACAACAGGCCTTTAACTCTGTGTGTCATGTGTTTGCACACAAGTGGACGTGCTTGACGGGGTTACAAAGCTCCCACTAGACTAGATAATATATGTAAACCACATCCATCCCTCACCTGGTATTTAATATGTATGTAACATGTGTATACATACACACAGATAAATTTACACAGAAAAATTTCGAAACTTTAAAAAGTTTTTTGACTCTCTTTAGGGAATTTCCTAATTTTGCCCCCTAAATAATACATACTTTGGGAATAACTGAATCCATACCTTTGTCTATACATGGACTTCACACTTGGTTTATCCATCCTATACAGTTATAAAATATTAGAGCACAATATTGGGCTTAAAAATAAAGGCGTGCAAAAAATGGGCAGAGGACTTGAAAAGACATTTCTCCAAAGAAGATATACAAAAGGCTAATAAGCACATGAAAAGATGCTAACATCACTAATCATTAGGGAAATGCAAATGAAAACCACAGTGAGACCCCATCTCACACCCATTAGGATGGCTACTATCAAAAAAACAGAAAACAACAAGTGTTGGCGAGGATGTTGAGAAATTGAAACGCTTGTGCATTGCTGGTGGGAACGTAAGATGGTACAGCTGCTGTGGAAAACAGTGTGGTGGTTCCTCAAAAAATTAAAAATAGAACTACCATATGACCCAGCAATTCCACTTCTGGGTATACACCCAAAAGAATTGAAAGCAGGATCTCGAAGAGATACTTGTACACTCATGTTCATTGCAGCATTAGTCACAATAACTAAAACATGGGAAGAAACCCAGGTGTCCACCAACAGATATATGGATAAGCAAAATGTGGTCTATACATACAATGAAATATTACTCATCCTTAAAAGAGAAGGAAATTCTGCAGTATGCTACAAAATGGATGAACTTTGAGGACATTATGCCAAGTGATACAAACCAGTCACAAAAAGACAAATACTGTATGAGTTCATTTATATGAGGTACTTAGAATAGTCAAAATCATAAAGACAGAAAGTATAATGGTGGTTGCCAGAGGCTGGGGGGAGGGGAGAATGGGGAGTTATTGTTTAATAGGCATAGAGTTTCAGTTTTACAAGATGAAGAGAGTTATGGGGATGGATGGTGGTGATGGCTGTACAACAATGTGAATGTATATTGTACCACTGAATAGTACACCTAAAAAATGGTTAAGATGGTAAATTTTATGTGTATTTTAACACAATAAAAATTAAAGACATGCTTACCTTGTGTCTAGTTTAATTAGTGGGCGGAACATATCTTGCACACGGCAGATGAAATGCTCTGGGGAGCGCCTTCAACTTTGCTGGCTCCAGCCCCACACTTCTCTTAAACAAGCTGGCAGACACAATTCACCATCTGGAGTCCCTACTGAAACCGAAGTGCCCACTGTCTCCCGCGCCATCCGTGTCTGTGTGCGTGAGGGTGGGGTGGGGGGTGGGGGGTGCATGTGTGCAAGCACATGTACGGGGAAGTCACGGGCTGTCCAACAACTCAGAGACCCAACCTCATGAAGCCTGGTAAATCGGTGATCCTCATTCACAGCCAAAGGATGGAAAGGGCACTGCACGGCACAGCTCTGACCCTCAGCCTGGCCAGACCACACAATGAAAGGGAGTGACCCCCAAGGAGGTGGGGTGTCACATCTCTGTATTTTGTCGTTCGCAATGAGAGCAATAAGTGCTAAAAGCTTGAGAAAGCAGATTAGAGAAGGAGGCATAAAATAAGATACAAGGAAACGATGAGTTTTAAGTGGCAACAAAAAGATGGGATGGCTGAAAAAGAACTTTTTAGCAGTGATCAGAAAAGAAGGGACAGCTCATCTTCGAACACAGTTGTACTAGAAGAGTAGAAACGAGATGCAGTTTGGAATAAGAAGTACCTAAGTGTTAACACTCCTCTCAGCTGGATTATTCAGAGACAGTGTCTTATGCAGAGAGTCCCAAGTTCCGAGAAGGAGTGGGGGAGGGGCAAGTGGCCACCTGCTGTGATTCCCCAGGCGGCAGCCCTGCCCCGTTCTTCCCATGGCTGGAGTGGAACTGTCCCACAGGGTGGAGACATGACCCAGGGTGGCGACTACTGCCTCCTTTCCTCATCGACGAGGTGGCAGAGGCTCAGGAAGGGTGACCTGAGTCCATCAGAGCCAATGCCCCTCAGACGCAGGACTAAGTTGAAACTACCAAAAAAGAGGCTTTCTCTTTCTGCTAGTGGGATACAAACTAGTGCAGCTGGTGGCTGTTTCTGCCACTGCTTGGGGCAAGCTTGCCTGAAAATGAAGCTCACAGGGAAAGGAAGAGCTAGAAATGAAAAGAAAGACATCTCTTATATCTTCAGAGCAGCTGGATATGGCCAGTGCCTAAAGCAATATCCCCAGACTTTTCCATTATGTGACTCAATAATGTCCTGCTTTCAAGGCAGTTTGATTGGGATTTCTGTCACTTTAATTGAAATTAGTCCTAATTCAAGGTGTAAATGCCTGCAAGATAGTTTCCATTTAACACACTGTTTACTATCCCTGCTTTGGAGCACAGAGTCTAGCCCTGCACATAAGCCACATACTCTTAATGGGCTCCATACAAGTTACTCCAAAGGAAAACGCACTCCAACCGAGGATTCGTGTAAAATCAAGGTACAACATTAATAGCAAACTGTGTTAAATGTTACCATGCTCTAATATTTTATAACTGTATAGGATGGATAAACCAAATGTGAAGTCCATGTATAGACAAAGGTATGGATTCAGTTATTCACAAAGTATGTATTATTTAGGGGGAAAAATTAGGAAATTCCCTAAAGAGAGTCAAAAAACTTTTTAAAGTCTCGAAATTTTTATGTGTAATTACGTTATGTAGTAATTCAAAACTGGAGAGCGTGCTGCCAGTGATGTGGGAACACTATGCCCTGGGTGTCAACTAAGGAGCAGCACAGCAGAGAGCCAGGGCCGCCGCTCCAGGCCGCACAGCAGGCACGAGGCTGAGGTCCAGACTCACCAGGACAACCTGAGCATGGGGGGAATGGAAGGGGACAAGCATGACAGCAGCCCTGGTGGGGTTAAAGGAAATAGCAGGCTCCCTCCCCCGCCTCCTTTCTGGGCAATTCCCAGGGTCAGGCAGCCAGAGAGATGCTGGTCCTCATCCACACGACACTTACTCCCACCCAGGCTTCCTGGCCCCCGTCTCGGCCCAGGAAAGGGCACTTCTTATGTTCAACTGTTGTCATAAATTGCTTATGAGAGCAAAGTAGCATATATTATCACTTTCCCTTTACTTCCAAATCACAGGAGGTAGGCCAGTGCCTGATGCAAAGCGCTGAGCCCAAGTCAGCTGGCAGTGCATTTCCTGTCATCAACCATCGCACCGGCAGCACCAAGGAAGCCCATTTTATTATAGGCTCATCCATAAGATATTTCGTTTGAACCTTGAACAGACTGAATTTGCTAACATAAATTAACAAATCATCCTAAAGCTTAAATTCCTTTGTGTTTCTCCAAAGCTGCATCATTATTCTAGCTTCTGCCACACACGATAAGCTGTTCAACCTGGTGAAATCAGGGACTATATCTTGTCAGTATGAGATATTTTTCATCAGTGGTTCTGAACCTTTTGTGGATTAGGGATCCCCCTTCAAGCATCTAATGAAAGCTATGGACCTTCTCTCAAGAAAAAGGCACACAAGTATATGGATGTGTGTGCACACGTGAGCACACACACAATTTTGCTAGGATTTTAGGGGCTTCACAGACACCCAGAAACCCTCCATGGTCTCTCAGAAAGCATATGAACCCCAGGTTGATATTCTCAGTCCTAATCTCTATCACCTTTTATAGTATTAAACATAATAGCAAAAATATCTTGCACATACCTGTAGCAAAAAAATCTGCCCACTTATGGAATTAGATGTTTTCTCTTAAATACATACCAAAAAGCAAAACAACGATGTCAACATTTCCTACTTAATCCTATTATACTTCAAAAATGCCAATCAGTTAAGTATTTAGGGTCAGTTATTTAGGACCATGCTTAGTGCTGAAATGGATGTAAAAAATGTAGAAGGCTCAGTCCCTCATCTTAACAAAACTAATGTGATGAGGCAGTCATGGAAAAAAGAAGTTCATACTCGGTTATATGCTAGATCATGTGGCACTAGCTAAAAGTTTAATGAGAATCAGACTTTACTCTTCATTGATCTTCACAGTAGAGATCCTGGGCTTTTCTGCCTGCTAGAAGTAGAGTCTATTTCCCTTCTTTTTGTGTGGTGAGGAAGATTGGCCCTGAGCTAACATCTGTGCCCAGTTTCCTCTGTTTTACATGTGGGACACCACCACAGCATGGCTTGATAAGTGGTGCCTAGGTCTGTGCCCAGGATCCGAACCCACGAACCCAGGGCCGCCAAAGCAGAGCATGCAAACTTAACCACTACGCCACCAGGCTGGCCCCTCTGTTTCCCTTCTTCTGGTTACATCTTCTTGCTTTGCTGGGGCAACACACTGTTGCTCTAGGGTAAGATGGAAGGATGTGACCCAACCCTAGTAATCGCAGCCTCCCTCCTACCTTGCCAGAGTGACTGGTTTGGGAATAGCAAATACTCAAATCTAGCCCAGTGAGACTCAATACAGGGACTTCTGCTCGAGTATTTGGAAAAGCCCTCCTTTTCTAGGGTTATTAAACTGGTGGGAGAGACACCAGGAGCTGCTGGTGCCACCGTGCAACCATATGGGGATACCCTGAGAATGAAGTCAACCCAAGAGAAAGCCAAGCCAAGAGACAGAGCCCTCATGACGTAGTTTGATGATTGGATACAGCTGTGGCTCCTTTCACGCATATGAGCTAATAAACCTCAACCTCACAGAGTGCATTCAGTCCCCACAGCAAGCTCAGGTTCTGCACTTTCATCCCTTCCCTATAACTAGTTCACCTCTCAGGGAGCACCTGGAATTTACTAAGTTGTCACATAACATGCAAGATTTAAAATGATGAATGACCCATTTTTTTTGTTATTTTTATTTAATGCCAGTACAACACTAGTCGACAAAACAATGGTCTTTAATTAAAGGCATATATCTTCAACATTTTATTTAATACGTATTTATGTTAAAAACTTCGTGAGCTAGCATCTTAAAATGGAACAGTAAGCAAAACATGTTGCTGTATAACACAACCAGTATAAAACTCTGATTTGTTGTCTAAAAGTATTAGAGCAACTTAAGTAAAAGCTGAAACAATCTGATAGCATTTTACGACCAGCCTAAATCTCCAAGAGGAGAAAAATTAAAGTCCCAGGCTAACCGCTAAAATGTACCTTAAAGGAAGTGAAAACAATACGTTAAATACTAGACAGTTTAAAAAATTGTTATCCCTAGGTGGCAGCGTTACAGAAAACTAGAACAAGAAGAATCATGCATCTTTCCCAAATCGTCTATCCAGCTCATATTATCTTCATAATGGGAAAAAATTGAGCTTTAAAAAAGAAAAGACAAGATAATGACACAATTGAAAATAATGATATGCTTCTCCTTCAAAATGTCTTAAGAATGGATTCATTTATAAATAAATTATTTACTGAAGAACCTTTAAAAGGTAAAATAGGCATTTAGATATTTTCAGGTATATTTCCAGAAAGTTTCTTAGAATCACCAGATCAGAGGGTCAAAATGACTAACCACCAGTTTGAGCAAGACCACACCAAACCAAATTTCACACTTCAGCTGGTTCTTCTCCAAAAGTCTCCCAAAGAAAATGTCAAAAGCATTTTTGGTAATGTGTTAAATGCTAACAAGGTCTTGCAATCAACAAGTTTTTCTCAATATGTAACTTCAATTCCATTTTATACTTGATCCTTTCAAAAGTAAAATTTTCCTTGAATTATAAAAAGAAACATCTTATCCCAACTCCCCAGAAGGACATAAGATATCTGGTTATGCAACTGCCTTTTAACTTTTTTTTTTGTGTGTGAGGAAGATCAACCCTGAGCTAACATCCATGCTAATCCTCCTCTTTTGCTGAGGAAGACCGGCTCTGAGCTAACATCTATTGCCAATCCTCCTCCTTCCCCCCCCCCCGCCCCAAAGCGGGGCGGTAGATAGTTGTACGTCATAGCTGCACGTCCTTCTAGTTGCTGTATGTGGGACACAGCCTCAGCATGGCCGGAGAAGCGGTGCCTCGGTGCACGCCCGGGATCCGAACCCGGGCCGCCAGTAGCGGAGCGCGCACACTTAACCGCTAAGCCACGGGGTCGGCCCCCTTTTAACTTTTTAGTTGTGTTTTTAAAAATTTGAAACTCATCTTGATTTGAAACATGAGTCTACTGGTTCCAAAAGTCCTGCTATGATTGAGTGAAGTTGAGCATCTTATATTTTGTGTGTTCACAACATGAACCATTATGGAGAAAGCTTATTAAAAAGTTCTCATTTCACATTACAAATCCATAACCTAATGTACTTATTCATTCATTTACTGCACATCTATAAATGCCACTGTACACAACAATCATTAAAATTCACTGTGGAATAATAACTTTAAGATCTCCTCTTGAACACAAAGCTATTGGAAATTACTATATTATTTTTAATTTATTTCTAGCTTACATTTGGTTAAATGCCCCTGCAGGCTTTTTACATACGACTCCAAATATAATGAGGCAACAAAATGCTAAAATATTCCATTACCACCGAAAATATAAACTCTGTTAACATCCATCAATTCCCAACGAAAACAAAAGTTTCAGCTTAGACCTAACGGGCAGATACACAAATATTATGAGAAAGACCTCGCTGAAAGTACAATTCTTGCTTTCTAAAGAAAAGACTTGGAAAACAAATGTGTGTCCTATTTACCAAATAATGCCATGTAGATGTTCATGGCGAAGGCTGGGGGTAAGACGTGGCATTATTATGAAAGCCCATAGAAAATTACCCTGTGTACTGCTGGAAACGTTGGGCATAGGATGGTTATAAAAGAAACAGCCTAAGAAAACCAGAAGTTTCCCCAAAACAAGTCCCTGAAATCCCATTGGGCCATACACACAAAGGAGTGATGATGGGGTAAGCTATAGCTTCCAGCAGCCCTAAAGCAATGCTTCCCAATGGTACTGGAGATGTTCATTCGTTTATCTGGAAGCTAGTTACACAGGTATGTTCAATTGGTGAAAATTTTTGTAGACACATCATCCTTCATGACCCATGAGAGTCTCCATGTTCTCCTCCTTTCCACCTCTCCAATTTCACTTTACACCATTCTCTCCAGTCATACGGGCCTACTTTCTACCCCTTGACCACACCTTACCTTCGTGTAATTGAATCTCTTCCTTCCCCTTTTTATAAGGATGGGTTACTCTCGTCACTCAGGGGTTCATTTCTCCTCCTCCTCAGGGAAGTCTTTTCTGCCCACCCTTGCTAGTCTTTACTACATCCCCTGTTTATGTCCCCTTCACTTCACTTACCACATCCTGAAATTATCCCTTTTAAGTGTATTTGTAGTTGTTTTTCAGCTGTTTCCCCTATTAGAATGTGTTTCATGAGAATGGAGACCATACACATCTCATCCAAGTATGCTCCTGGGGCACAGTGCCTTGCACATAGTAGGTGTTTAAAAACAAACTGGCCACATGAACAAACGATATCTCACATCAAAAGAAATTTATTCTAGGTATTAAGCTAAAAGGTAGATGTAAAAAAGTAAGTAAATAAGTAGTTAAAAATTAAGAATTAGTTTGAACTGAGATAGAATAAAAACTGTATTTTCAGACTGCTTTATGTACCTTGTTTTACTCACCACCACCAACATCATCACAATGCTGATGACAAAACAATACACTAACAGCATCTCGGTATCTAACCGACACTTTTAACTAAAAAAGATCTGCCACACTGTGAGGATGTCATTAGGGAAAAAAGCAATCCTATTAATTCATTTTTTTTTTCTTCCTGTAAAAAGACTAGAAAATCACTCCCAGCATTTACCCTCACATGTACGTACACACACACACACACCCCGCGCTGGAAGGAATGGCTCTCCAGCACTGGACTGCTATCTCTACCTACGACCCAACCCACTGGGGACTTCATAATCCTCACACAGCCTTGGCCTGAGATGCAGAGACATTTTATGCCAAATTTGTGGGAGGGAAAGCCAGTCTATCCTTCCTGCAGAAGGATGTGCAGACCATTATTACACAACTCGAGGATGACCTGAGCCTTCCTGTCTCAGGAAGCTCCAGAGGCCCCTAATTGCCTCTCATTCATCAGGGTTCAGACTCGCTCGGAGGATGCTGCACCTGGAAGTCGCGCTGCCCATTGAGGAAAAACATGAAATACTGAAATACTTTGTTTCTTCTTATGAACCAGGAGAAATTCCTCCGGCAGAAAAGGCAGTATATGAATGCCATGTAAAACCACAGCCTCAACTCCTGTGTTCTCGACAAAATAATACAGAACAGTTATTGCACCAATTGGCTGTATGGGTTTTTCGGTTCACAGTCTTTGCTACTTACTCCCTCATTCATGTCTACTGAGATTCACCAACAGGCATGTAGGAACCGGTGCCAAAGGCTTAAGAAAAATTGACAGGGAAAAACTTGAAGCTGAAAAAATTATCTCTATTAACCTATTTTTTCTTCTGTGGATAGGGATAAGCTATTATTCATTTTTAGCAATAAAATTGCTGGGCTGGAGGAGTGTCTGTGAATTACTGCCTTAAGGGAAGTCTTCTCCTAAAGTCCAATTCTATCATTCTTTGCTAAAGATAAGGAAAATATATGTGTAAAATCTTTAAAAATCTTTTTAATCTTTTAAAACCTTTATATATACATAAAGATTATATATATAAGGAAATATGTATATACTTTTATATTCAGAAGAAATTTCCAATTCTCAAGTTTATACTTATCAAAAAGTGAAATGGCTGTTTTAAATAATAAATTTGTTAAAAATTATACCAATATTTTGAAAGAACCAAGAAGCAAAATGATCTCTACAATCACACTGTATTATAATGTACACAAATGTTAAATACAAAGTAATTTGAAAGTTGACTACACAATAAATTTTTAATTATGTACTCTTACTGGAAGTGACAAAGTCAAAGCCAATTAACAGACAAGAAAGGATGTCTTTGATAGTAATGCCCTTAAAATATATAAAGATGTAATTCACATTTGCACTTTTCTAAACAGGTTACACACGTGACAGTTACATACATAGTAAAAACAGGTCTGTGGTCTCCAAAATGACACTAATGCAACTGAAGCAGAAGAAAACACACAAACAGGATTAAATCTTGACACAGAAGAAAGAAAGGGCAGCATCTGGAACTTCTGGCATGCTACTAAGAACAAACACTGGCAGTGATAGAAATTCTACAGTCTCTGATCAAGGCTGGGTGGCTTCAATCTGGGAAGCTGATTTTTCCCCCTTAGAATAAAATGTCCATCAGAACAAGTTTGTAGGTAACAATAACGATTACAACAAGGAACCCTTCTACCAACCAAGTAGTTTTTCAAGTCACACACTTAGGGGCATAACTCCCCCATTCCTTAAGTGTGGGCTGTGCATAGTGACTTCTTTCCAAAGAGCATAGTGTGGAAAAGAGGGGGGAAAGTAACCTTACAGCGGAGAAACCTGCAGACCCTCCACCAGCCCGGTGATCAAGCCCAACATCAACAGTGGTAAGCCATGTTGATAACAGTAGGTACCCTTGACATGACAGATATGGCACTTGACCTCTGTGGTCTTCCCCCCAAAACCAATAACCCCAGTCTAATCATGAGAAAAATATCAGACAAATCCTGATAGAGAAGCGTTCTACACGATACCTGAAAGGTACTCCTTAAAACCCTCAAAGTCATAAAAAGTAGAGTCTGAGAAACTGTCACAGACAAGAGGAGCCTAAGAAATCATGATGATTACGTGTAACGTGGTATCCTGGATGAGATCCTGGAATAGAAAAGGGCATTAAGTAAAAACTAAGGAAATCTGAATAAAGCATGGACTTCTAATAATAACGTATTGATATTGGTTCATTAATTGTAACAAATGTACCATATTAACACATAAGATGTTAATAAGGAGAAACTGGGTGTGGGGTAAAGAGGAACTACTAACTTTGCAATTTTTTCCTAAATCAAAAATTATTCTAAAAAATAAAGTTTATTTTAAAAACTATGATTGAGTTTGATGTTTCAGTTTCCATATACCCACAGACAAGGCAGAAATGCGTCGATGAAAATTCTGTCCATCTTTAAAATGTTTTTGTTGCTGTTCAGATGGTTGTTGCTCTAGGTCAAATTAAAACAAATGAGGTTCTAACAAAATCATCCAAAAATGGAAGTGTAAGATGAGCTCGTTCTCGTCTGCTCTCCTCTTAGGTAGCAGTGGTACCTCTCACGCTGTGAAATTTGACTGGCATCTCCTTACTTCCTGTACAAGTTACATGCAGGGCCCCTCAGATAACTCCCCAAAGTGTTTTCTGTGGACTGCCAGTTCCACAGAGCCGTTACAGAGAAGAGTTAAGAGTGTGGGTGTGTGCTGGGCAAGTTCTGTGCCATGATCTCTTTTTTTTTTATAATTTTATTTATTTATTTTTTCCCCCAAAGCCCCAGTAGATAGTTGTACGTCATAGTGGCACATCCTTCTAGTTGCTGTATGTGGGACGTGGCCTCAGCATGGCCAGAGAAGCGGTGCGTCGGTGCAGCGCCTGGGATCCGAACCCGGGCCGCCAGCAGTGGAGTGCGCGCACTTAACCGCTAAGCCACAGGGCCGGCCCTGTGCCATGATCTCTTGGCAAGCTTAGTAACGTCAAGATAAGAGAGGTTCCTTTATGGTGAACTTTTTAGGGTCTTGAATTCAAATGTGCACAGTGAAGAGGTTGATATTTTGCATTATTTCCCAAACTTCTTTGACCAGAACACTTTTACGGGTGGGGCAGGGGGTGCAGGCGGGCATCTCCAGGGACTAGGTTTCATGGTGCAATTTTGGGAAACCCAGCTCTTCACACAGTGGCCAAGCATCCAGAGGAGGGGACATTCCAGCTCCTGTGAAAGCCTTCTCTGGCAAGGCCCCCTTCCCCAGGGCACCCAGGATGCTTGGCTTCCATGACACCGTGAATCTATCAATCCCAGAATTCACCACTATGTGTTATTTTTAGTTATTTAAGGAGATGGATTTCTATCTTACTTTTCACTTTTCTATCTAAGCTTATAATTAAAAAGTTGGGGGGGTTTATAACATGTGCTTTCATCTTGGAGGAAGAGAAGCTTACAAAGAGTATATTTTCTCATTGCTATGCATCCCTTGCAGATACGATTACTGACTCTAATTGGAAGGAAGAGCTATAGTACTTTGGGGATATTTCTTCAGAAACTGTGGGTGAGTCACTGCAGCTAAGAACAGAATCTCTTAGCAGGCAATCAGTTCCCTTCTATGCTTATCCTCTGATGACTTAACAAGAATAGCTGAAGAGGTGTGAACAGGGATACACGGTGAACACTAAAATTTTTCTTCTTTTTTTTTTTGTGAGGAAGATCGGCCCTGAGCTAACATCTGCCAATCCTCCTCTTTTTGGTGAGGAAGACTGGCCCTGGGCTAACATCCATGCCCATCTTCCTCCACTTTACATGGGACGCTGCCACAGCATGGCCTGCCAAGCAGTGCGTGGGTGCGCTCCCAAGATCCAAACCAGCAAACCCCGGGCCGCCACAGTGGAGCGCGCGCACTTAACCGCTTGCGCCACCAGGCCAGCCCCTAAAATTTTTCTATTTAAATTTATTTTTCTTTAATTTCTTCATTTAACGGAATGATTTGACTTTTTACTTTTTTGGTGAGGAAGATTGGCCCTAAGCTAACATCCATGCCCATCTTCCTCTATTTTGTATATGGGACGCTGCCACAGCACGGCTTGACTTAGGTCTGTGCGAACCCGTGAACCGCAGGCCGCCAAAGTGGAGCATGCAAACTGAACCACTATGCTACTGGACCGGCCCCTGAGAATGATTTTATTTTTTAAAAAATCAAGTAATGGGGCTGGCCCAGTGGTGTAGCGGTTAAGTTTGCATGCTCCGCTTCAGCGGCCCTGGGTTTGAAGGTTCAGATCCCGGGCATGGACATATGCACCGCTTATCAAGCCATGCTGTCGTGGTGTCCCATATACAAAATAGAGGAAGATGGGCACAGATGTTAGCTCAGAGCCAATCTTCCTCAGCAAAAAGAGGAAGACTGGCAACGGATGTTAGTGCAGGGCCAATCTTTCTCACCAAAAAAAAAAAAAAATCAAGTAAGTATATAGATGTGAGGTTTGCATGGTACTCCAAAATATTAATTATATTTAATTTAATAAATGTTGAAAGGAATCATCTCCCTGCCTAGCAGTTCTAACCATAGTTATAATGTTGTAGCAAGAATGTAATATACCAATCACTGGACATGGCTGAAGAAGTAAGGGTTTAATTTACTGAAACTTTTCAGCTGGGCTCAGTCCCTGAACAGGACACAAAAACCTACCCTAGAATCCTCTTTGGGGTTGGGGCTATTTTACTGACCACTCAAATACCATCTTTAAAACAGCAGTTTGAAAGAAGGCTAACAAAAATTAAAGCTACGTTTGTCTCAGAGAACTGAGCATAATAAATCTAAAAGAAAAAATAAAAATTTTCTATAATATTTCATGCTAGAATACTATAATCTTAAAAAGCCATTGGAAAATTAAAAGGATTTCAAATTTTACTGGAATGTAAGACTAGAAAACTAGAAAGCTCAAAAAAAAAAGAAAAAAAAGGCTTGAAAAAGTATTTTTTAACGTAACCAACAATTAAAACCCATCTTTTATGTTTTTCCTGGATCTCAAGCTCCGGGCTGGCAAAGTCGGTCCACACTGAGAGTATCAAGTGGAAAGTTTGAACAGTTGCAGAGAAGTGAGGGTAAATGGTTGTGCTCTGCCGCCAGCAACACCCATAGCCCCCGTAGGACTTCACGCGGTGCAGCCTTAGAGATCTGTTCCGCCAGATCGGCTTTGGAGGCTCTGGATTAACATGCAGAGTATTTCAAAGTGCCTTTAAAGGTGTTTTTGTTTTTGTCTTTCTATCATCTGAACACTGCAGAAGGGAGTTTCTGAATGCTGACATTTAGTTTCAGCTTCTTCTAGCTTCCACTGTAGCCCTCAATGTTCCTGATCACCTGTTTCCACTCACCAGCCTCACAGCAGAATGGGGTCGCTGGAAACCCACGTGGGCCGGTGGATGAGATTGCAGATAGGCCAGAGTCTAATTGAGAGACAGCTAGGTTTTCCAGACTGTCATTCAAATTGAAAGCTTCCATTCCTTTCCTTCGAGCAGGGCACAGGCAGGACAGGAATCCCTGCCTACCCCTGCTGGGCCTCGCTGCGTTTTCCTGTCTAATCTCCCAGCATCCGTGGGGTAGGTCCTGTAACTGGCCCCACTTAATATGGATGATGCAGAATGAGCAGTGAGAAAAGATTCACTCTGGGAGTGGCAGAGCAGAATTCTAACCCACGCCTCTCTACCCTAAACCTGTCGTCTTTCTGGTTTACCCGTTCCCTTCCCTGAATCCAATGCAGCAGCACACAGATGGAAACGAACCTGACAGGAACTCCAACAGCACCAGCAGAGACCGAAGACGATGCCCCTCCCACGTTCTTTAGGGCAAAAGGCAGCGCTGTTCTGGTAAAATTTCCAGCAGGCTAGGCTCTCCCTTCCCAGTCTCTCAAATTTGGAAATCTTAAAGAAAAACTTTAAACATACTACAAATGGCAAAACATGACCAGATATTCAAAATGAATGTTGCTGGCATTAACAGTCTAATGGGGTGACGTTAAAAGGAGGGGGAAAACTTTTATATCTACCCTTATTTATCCCGGTCCTTATCCAGAAAGGAAGGAGATGTATAAATATGAGTAAAAACAGGATAATAAAGAAATTGATGAGTAGGAGTTCAAAAGAGCTTAGACCTTTATATATGCTAAATTATTACACACACACTATTTTCTTGAACACTGTTTTAAGCATTTTTTACGATCGTTAGATAATGATTTTGCTTAAATTACTTTGATAACCACTAGTTGGAAATACTTCAAAACATGCTACGTAGGTTCTGAAAGCTTTTCTGCATTTCCAAAAATGGTACCTACAGACAAGCCATCGTGACATTCTTTAGCCCCAGTATCTTCAGACAGAACCTGAACAGTCAGATGCTCTGCAAATTAAGGCTAAATTTTCACAATTGGTAGAAAGTAGAAATATGAGTCAACCTACTGTTACAGCTGACAGAACACAACAAGAAGTTTCCGTTGTTTTCTTCTCAGTGTAGAGGGAGCAGACTGACTGTACTGAGCTGTTTTTGTGTTTCTCCTCCTGAGATGTCACTTCCCTGATGAATTTCCAACAACATACAACCAACCCTTTCAAAGACAAGCATTCCCTAAAACTAGTATTAATCCTTTTCCAATTCAAAACATTGTAAGGTGGAAAAAGCAATTTTCTAAGCAGAAACATATTTCCATCTGTCCCCAAGTAGATTCTAAATTCTAATCAGATTTAGTCCAAATACCACTTAATGACTACGTATTCCAGCCCAGATAACAAGACACACTGCTAACTTACCATTTGGTGACAAATGCCTCTTTATTCAAGTGTCCCCCACTGGTGTATTATTAGCAATGGAGAGAGTGACTTGGAAGCAGATTTTTTCAAAGGCTAAAGCAGAGCACGGTAGATTTCCAACCAAGATTTTTCCCATGATCTACAAAGTATTTCACTGAGATTATTGTGATTTCCTATAACTGAGTAACGTATTTACTAGAGGGAGATTTCCTAAGTATGCTGTTAATGAATTCTTTTCACTCCACAAACATACATTTAAACACTTCTAAATGCTAATAAGCACAAGAGAAATAAAGTTGAAAGAGATACTCAGTGGACTACACGCTCCAGGAGGGCAGAGGCCTACACACCTCGTTCAGCACGAGTCTCCGAGGCCTGCCGACCACAAGGCACTGCTCACCAAGTCCTTGCCTTCAAGGAGGTCATAGCCGTTGAAATGCCAGGCACTGTTCCAGGCTCCACAGATGCAGCAACAGGCAAAGCAAACCTTGTGCCCTCATGACACTTGTGTTTTAGTGGGGGGTGGGATGGGGAGTGAGACAGAAGAGACAACAAACTAAAACTATATATATAAAATGTAATGTGAGTGAGAGGAGCTCTAAAGAAAAAAGAAAGCAGTGTAATAAGGGTTGGAGGAGCTTTTCTAGATTGGGTGGCCTTACCCTTGGAAGATCTTTCAGATAAGACGGAGATTTAAATGAAGTGAGAGAGCAAGTCTTGCAAATATTTTGGGCAAAAGTGTTCTAAGCAAAGAGAACTAACTAATATGTAGGCAATTAATGATAACACAATTTGCCACCAGTATAATGACGCATGTGGCTGGGTTTGCTGGCTGTCTACCATAATTCCATTTCCTTTTCCTGGGCCCCGGTGGGACCACATGTCTCAGCTGCCCTTGCAGTCTAGGGTGGCTTTGTGACTTGTCTTTGCTAATGGAATGTGAGAGAAGTGGTAGGCGTCACTTCCGGGGCAAGGCCTTCCGAGGCAGGCATGTCTACTCCATGCTCTCTTTTCTCTCGTCCACATAAAGTAGAGCACCATGGGGTCAGCAGAGCCACATGGACCGGTCCTGGGTCCCTGCGTCTCGCACGGAGGACAGCCATGCACTGACCAAGCACGCAGCAAGGCATGAACAAAATGCTCCCTACTAGACTGTGAGTTCCCTGAGGACAAGGATCAGGTCTTTTTCATCCTCATCTCTCTAGAACCTGGCACAACTCCTGGCGAATGGCAGGTACTCAGCAGCCACTGAATAAATGCTACTGAAATAGTGAAAAAAGCAATTAGTTCTGTTAAAAAGGAATTCACGAAGGTTCACAATGAGGACACTTTTAAGAACAGAGTGAGTGGCTTCTAAGGGATGGGTGGGGAGTAGGGGTAGATATTCTTGGCAGAGGAAAGAGCACAACAAAGAGAGGAAAAAATACATGAAACATTTGAGGCACATCATCCAGAAGAGTGTCCATACCTGTGTACCTTTCATTCAGTAAACATTTATTAAGCACCTATGATGTGCCGGCCACTGTTGAGGTGCCAGGGGCACAAAGCTTAGGAAGGCAGGCCCTGCTGGAAAGGAATCTTGACGTACAGGCAAAGAGGACATAAAAGGGAGAGCAGGAACTCTACTGGGGGTCGTAACACCGGAGCCAAGTCCTGAAATGCCAGCAGACACTGTCCAGGCAGCTTAGCCATGGTGGGTGCTCCAGAGAAGTGGGTGAGCCAAGGTGTACACAGCACACACAGTGTGGTGAGATCATGGGACTGCAAGTAGCTCAGGCCTCTAGACAGTGAGCTGCAGGAGGGCCAGGCCTTTGTGTGATTCATTGCTGAATCTCCAGCGCCTAGAACAGGTCCTGCACTTGGCAGACTGGGAGTGCCTGAAGGTTCAGGGGAAGGGGAAGGTCAGAAATAAGGCTGGAGAGGAGGCAGGGCTGCACAGAAGGGATCAGAGAGCCCTGATGCAGACAAGAGCAGATCCACACTTTACAAGAGCACTCTGGGCTTGAAGGGCTGTGACACCAGAGAAGGAGATCCGTTAGGAGATGACTGCAATGCCCAGGCCCCAGGCGAGAGGGCACAAAACCTGAAATAAAGGGGGAAGGGCGACAGAATGAAAACCACAGGATTCCTGAAGTCTATGGGGAGGACTCAGAGGGCTTGTGATGCTTTCACACAGAGAGAAAAAAGGAGAGTCTAAGTGACTGCTAAATTTAAGGAAAAGCAGGTTTGGAGAAAACAACAGAAATCCAATTTTGCATATGTTACATTTGGAATGCTTGAGGGTTTTCCAGGAGGAAATGTCCAAAAGGCAGCTGGACATGCAGGCATGATGCTCCAGGAAAAGGTCGGGTCTGAGGTCAAAAACGGAAGAACCAGCAGCATTTAGGGGATAACTAATGTCACAGGAATGAATGAAATCACTCAAACATGGCCACCACATACTGCTGCATGAACTGTGCACTGCACAACTCCCGGGGCTCCAGCTACCCTAGGTCAAGGCAGTGTTGTACAGTTACTAGGGCACATTTCTGGTGGATAACTGTAATGTATCTGGAGGGAAGGGCATCTTTTTCTAATTCATCAAAGTCATTGTATAGATGAGCAACAGCTCTGCCAAAAGAGCTGCTCCAGAACAAGCAGAGGTGAGAGGAAGGAAAGAGGAGAAAAGGGAGAAGGCAAGTGGGGTAGAAAAGGCACAAAGCAAACCCATTTCTGTTTAGGCTTCATTTCAAAACTGACCTATAAAAATCTTCTATATCCTCTACATTGAAGCTCGCAACAATTTTATTAACCCCTAAAGCTTTCAGGGTCTCAACAGAGTCTGTTACTATGGGGAATATCAGGAGTTGACTGCAAACAGTCGTCCCCCTGCTCTCTCATGGACATCTCAGTGGTCTTCCTTCGGCTCACAGGTTCCAGGGCTCCATTTTCTTTGGATGATGACAACGACGACGAAGAGGAGGAAGAAGAAACTCCCCCCATAGATACACACTCGCCTATACACAGTTAACAATTCTCCTCCGGCCTTAAGAATTATGAGAGTAGAATAAAAATCACTTCAGGGCATTTTCAAATGGTTTTTCCAAAACTAGAAATAAACATAAGTAATTGAACACCTGTAACGGCACAGAGTGCTCGTTTCTACATCAAGATGCACTGTGTCAGGGCTGGCCCCGGTGGCTTAGCAGTTAAGTGTGTGCACTCCACTACTGGCAGCCCAGGTTCGGATCCCGGGCGCGCATGGACGCACCGCTTCTCCGGCCATGCTGAGGCCGTGTCCCACATACAGCAACTAGAAGGATGTGCAGCTATGACAAACAACTATCTACTGGGGCTTTGGGGGAAAAATAAATAAATAAAATTTAAAAAAAAAAAAAAAGATGCACTGTGTCAAACCAGTGGTTCTGACATGGGGGTGATTTTTGCTTCTCCACCAAGGGACATTTGACAACATCTAAAGTCATTTTTGCTCGTCACAACAGGGGGACACAAGTAGGGGGGGTTCCACTGGCCTCTAGTGGGTAGAGGCCAGGGATGCTGCTAAACATCCCACAATGCACAGGACAGCCCCCACCAAAAGAATTAGCTGGCCCAAAATGTCAGTGCTGTCAAAGGTAAGAAAACCTGTGTTCAACTATAGGCTTCTTGACGCCTAGGATCAGGAAGTCCTTCTTGACACAAAGCAGATGTTCAGACATGTTTGCTAAGACAAACTGAAATGGAAGACAGTTATCACACTGCACTGAAGAATGGCAACAACTGCACTAATTTTCTTCTCCTGCTATCACCGCCTTCCTTCTAGGCTCCCGATTCAAATGACAAAAAAGCCAATAAGAAGTGTTAGAAACCTAAGTGATATATACAGTTTAAGTGCTTTTTGATGAAAGGAAGTTCTGTAATTTCTATCAAATTCTTGTAGAATATCTAAATTTCTTCCCAAAACAAATAAAATCTTTGAAAAACATAAATCTCTTCCTATGTAAAATGCCATTATTATTTTCTAAGAGTCACATAGATAATAAAAATAATAATGGTCTACCACGAAATACAAACAAAAACACTTCTTGATCATTGTCCTACATATTGAGAAATGCAATTCTGGCAGTTAATTTAGATTAATGAAAAAAGCAAACTGAATGACATAAAAGCGGAAGCTAAGCACAGGTGATCCAAGTTAATCTCACTGAGTCCTTTCATCCCACCACTCATTCCTGCTTCCCACGCCTAACCTCAATAGCCATTCATTTGTTCTCTCAAAATTTAAATGAGAATAAAAACGTTCACACATTTTGTAATGAGGCATCTGATTTAACTTCTGCCATCTGCTTGGGTCCTAACACTAAAATTGACAGTGTTTCTAATTTTTAAGGTTCTACTTTTATTTCTACTGTAACTAAATAAGAACAAAAGCTTTCTCTCTTAAAAACCGTAGACAATCGTGTTCCTGCCCTTCCTGGAAAGGGAGACAGGCTATGCTCTCCCAAACCAGCACCTCCGTAACTGAAGCCTTTTGTCCCCAGGGTGGACACAACGGCGCCCTAAGCGTCAGGGGCCCCGGGGTGCCACAACCGACGAATGGGTTTTCATGGGACATAAATCACTCTCCCACTACCTGCCACTTACAAACCTGCTTCTCACGAACCTTGGACCCTGCACAATATGGCTCTTCACATCCTTCATGACAGATAGGAGAAAGGGGACTTTGCATGAGTAGATAAGGGATATTTTTCCTTTTGACACTTAGCTTGTTTTTCCACTTGTGCAGTGAAATTTTTTTATAAAAATCACAGGAACAAACAATTACATATGCCAATTATGTTTTAAAATACTCATATACTTGCATGTTTATGTAACTGTTGAGTATTTGAATAAGATTCTAGAAATATGTTTATCTGATCATTTCCTAACATATATCCACGTGGATCAGATCTCCTGCTGTTATGATTCTGCATGAGAACTCCTGAGCAACTTTTCATCCCATTTTGGGGGTCTTAAAGGATTGAAGAGGATACACACAGTGGACCCCACATTTACTGGCTGAGAAAATTTTCCCCATATATGGATTTCCTAAAATCACTTAATCCTCTTGAAACAGAACTGTTGAAAAGAACAATGAATAAAGACACTGTTGTTGGGCCGGCCCCGTGGCTTAGCGGTTAAGTGCGTGCGCTCCGATGCTGGCAGCCCAGGTTCGGATCCCGGGCTCGCACCGACGCACCGCTTCTCCGGCCATGCTGAGGCCGCGTCCCACATACAGCAACTAGAGGGATGTGCAACTATGACATACAACTATATACTGGGGCTTTGGGGGAAAAATAAATAAATAAAAAACTAAAAAAAAAAAAAAAAGACACTGTTGTTGATGTGACATCATTCCTATACACCTAATTCCACTGCTCTGCAGTAAATTCAGCCTGCTCTGAAGTAGGAAAGTTATTACTTCCTACAGGGACTGAAGTTGCCTGCTGCTTTGTAGCCCTTATCACAAGCAGTCACGGCTCCCAGGGGCTGTTTGAAAGTCACACAAGCAACATCTCTGCTGAGCGAATCGCAGCTGCCCACGGTCAGCCCGGAGCCTGTGTTCTCTCCTTTCCCACTGGCCCACAGCACACGCCCACCTGCATTCCTGGCTCACACATGAAGGGACCCACCTGCAGTGAGGTGGTCCAATCACAAAAAACAACACTCTCTGTGAGCCAGATTACGCCAAAGGCTCTCCAGGCATGAAATCATGAAGCGATTTAATATAAGCTTGGATAAAAAGCCAAGTGAGCAATTTAGAAGCCAAAAGGAAATACAAGGGAAAGTTTTTTGGCTTTAGTGAGAAGAGAAGGAAATAGGCAGAGAGCATCTGGATGGGAAACAAGAGGAGAGTGGGGCAACAGCAGTCTGCTTGGTCTGTTTCAGGGAAATGGTGAAGAATGGTCTCCCTTACTCCGGCTCCTGAGATGAGGAGGGCTTATAAACCGTGCTAATAATTCTAAACTCTTTCTAGGGTCTGGAGAAGCAAGCGGCATTCGACATAACTGAGCAGAGTAAGAGCTGTGTGTGCTGATCGTGCTAACAACAGAGTGAAGCCCCAGCATTTTTCTGAAAGTGGCTGGAAATCAGCCTTTGACCCAGCACATAAAAACCTTAGGGGGGAAAGCATCAGTCTAAACAAGTCTCATAAGAAACAAACATCTATTAATGAAAAGACCTTTGCATCAGAAAAAGATGGCAGTAGGGATGTATGCTGACAACCTTGAGAATAATGCCAAAGGCCAGAGCCAAAACATGTGATTCCAATGTCAGGCCAGAGCCCAGCTGGAGCCGCCATGGGAAAGAAAGATGCCATACAGAGGAGAAGGCGAGGGCCAGCGCCGGGTGAAGTGGGTGACAAATTGGTGCTGCGGCACCACAAGCGGCAGGCTTGTTCTCTCCCGCCCGAGGATGTAAGAGGCTTTTACCCGGAGCCTGACGCTGGGGAGGCAGACGGGCGGCACACACACAGCAGGGCTTTGCTCTGAGGCGGCGGGCAGGCGTCACCACCAGCACAGCAGGAAAACGCGACGCAGAGACCCGGCTTCTGGGACAGGTGGGTGCGTGGCCCGGGCAGAGGCAGAGCACGGAGGGCAGGAGATTCCAAACCCAAAGCAGCACATCCCCCGGGCCAGCAAACACGCCTGCGCCGGAGAGGACGACTCCAACACTGGCCCATTGTGGCAGAAACAGCTGTGCCGCAGCCTGCTCCGCCAAGCACAGGCGCGTCTGCGCGCCGTCTTCAAGAGGGTGCAGGCTCCTGCGCGGAGCAGACGCTAAGCTGCCCCCAGGGTCTTGCTGGCCAATTCTCGCAGAGAGGCGTTCAATAAATGCCCGTGTAATTGGCTTACGGCCACCACTCCCCTCCCCCTCCCGCCCCCCAGACCAAAACCCACCAGCCAGAACTGACCGGGCTTCTCATAACCTGTGAGGCCTGTGAGGATGCAGAAGGATGAAAAACCTTCTTTGCCCTCAAAGGACTTATTGTCATCACGGCCAGATGTTTTTTCCAAACTGTGGGTGGCCTTCCATAGTGGACAGTCAAAATCAATTAAATGGGTCAAAATCAGCATTGTTTTTAACATACACACACCCAAAAGAAGTTCCTGTGGAACTTTTGATTCAAATATGTGTGTGCTCACTACCACCAAGTCATGATGTTAAAATATATTCCTCATTATGGGCCAATGTAAAAATAAGTTTGAAAGAAGCCAATCTATTGAGGAAGACAGAAACATCTAGCCATTCACAAAGCACTTTCACACGCACTATTTTATGGAATCATCCAAAAATCCCATGAGGCAACTATCATTATTATGCCCATTTTTTCAGCAACTCAGAGAGGTTACCTGACTTGTTCAAAGCAGCACAGCAGAGGCTGCATGTAATCCCAGATGGATCTGACTCCAGTACATCCTCAAGGACCACAGGAGTTCAGGATGATGATCAGCAGAGAGGGCTGGAGAGGAAGGAAAGGAGAGAGAGAGGGCACCACCCAAAAGGGGCTGGAAAGGTGGGCAGGTTTTGGCTGGGACAGAGGGGCAGAGATGCAGAACCGAGCTGGGCTAGTTTAGGGGTGGCGATTCAAGAGTGCAGCCTGATGTAGCAGAGGGCACAGAATTAAAGGAGTTGCAGACTCCATCAGTCCTGAGACTTGAGGCACAAAAACTACCCTCTTTGAGCTTTACTTTCCTCATCTGTAAAATGGGGATAATAATTGTACCTATTTCAAAGACGACTAAGTGAAATAATGTATGTAAAGTGCTTGTGCTCAACATGCAATAGCTTAAAAAAGAAGTCGCCCCACCCATGCAAACCCTGCTCCGATAAATGAATGCTCATGCATCACTTTACTCGGCCCCGACAACAATCCTACGAGACAAGACAAATGTGTCGTGCTCAGGAAACTCCAGCAGACACAGAATGACGTACGCTGGGGCTGGTGCTCGGGGCCGCTGTTCCATAGGGAGAAGAGCAGGTAATAGGGCTGACAGCTCAGGGGGGCTGATGGAGGGTCTCGAAGGCTGAGCAGAGAAATGCAGACTTCCACCAGCGAGAGTCAGGGAGCTTCAAAGGTTTTTGAGGAAAAGAGCCATGGGGTGGGGGGTGTCAGGTAATAGTAAGGCTCTGAAATTAGGGCTATACTGCTGCTCTCAGAGCTAAACTTTAAAGGTCAAGACATGCAAAGGCATCCTAGAGAAACAGCTCCAAGGCCCACAAAATTCTGAGTATTCAGTCTAGCAGCAAGAACGTCAATCAGATGGCGCCTGGTCAGACCTGAAAGTGGAGGAAAGCAGAGACAGAGACAGCCACGGTGGCCTTGCCGCCGGAGCAACAGCGAGAGGGAGCCACAGGCAACATCCTTAGTCCTTCGAGGGTTTAGGAGCTACTGGCACAGTGGGCCCCGCTGTGGAGCAGGACGCAGGCAGCCGGAGCCAGCTCCCTTTGGGCGTTTCCCCAGCAAGGCTCCCGACTGTGAAACGGACGCCTCGGACTAACCTGACGCCGGGGGACACTTGACTCCTCTTTGTCTTTAGTCAATACTGGCCAACCAAGCATCTGATTGCGACTGGGCTTCCCGCACAGGCCTGGCCCCAGGGAGAGAACGTGTACTGGTTGCTCCCACATTAGAATCCCAGGCCACGAAATGGAGATAGAAACAGTTCTATCTCATTTTAAGTTGGTAAGCTGGCAATCTGGTTTTATATATTCAATTCCTGAACTGGGTTAACATGATGGAGAGGTGAACTCTTGTCATGCTCTTTAAATCCATTCCTGAGCCTACAGAGCTGAGGGTCATCAAGGGACCAAAGATGTCCACTGGAATGTGCTGCTCTGCAAAACTTTCTGGGAAAGTTTTGAGCATCTACAGGGGTGACCTAATGGAGGGATGAAGGAGGAAGCCCAGTCAGGCTGTGGCAGGGCGACTGGGGGAGCAAGGGGACTCGTGTCAGCAAGGCTAGCTTGCAAGCCACAGATGTTAGGTGACCAAAAGTATAAACTAGACCAGAGGCAATAGGAATGGAGGGAAAAAAAAGGAAAATACAAGAGAAACTTGAGGGGATAAAAGAGATGCAAAGATAACTCTAAGATTTCAATTTCAGGGACTCAGAGTGGAGGCCCCACCTCTAAAACACAAAGAGAAGGCTTATTGAAACCAGTTTGGCTTGAGATGTTCATTTGAGATGACACTATAGTAGCTCTGTCCAATCCGATGATCTGCGACCATAACGATATTCATTGTCTTGTTGGTCACTCTTTGCATTCCACAAAGATTTACTAAGTGTTTATAATGTGGCAGATATTACTCCACCAGCCCCCAGGGGACCCCAGCCTTCAAAGAGCTTAGAGTCCAGTGGTGTTGACACACAGGCTAATTTAGTACTTTAGTAAATAGAGGTGCTATGATGGGGGTACATGTATGGTTGCACAGAGTACAATGTACATGTACAGAGCACAGGAATGTACTGGGAGAATGCACAGAGCACAATGTACATGCACAGAGTACAGGAATGTATGGGGGAAATGCACAGAGCACAATGTGCATGTACAGAACAGGAATGTACAGGGGAAATGCACAGAGCACAATGTACATGTACAGAGTACAGGAATGTACGGGGGAAATGCACAGAGCACAATGTACATGCACAGAGTACAGGAATGTACGGGGGAAATGCACAGAGTACAATGTGCATGCACAGAGTACAGGAATGTACAGGGGAGAATGCACAGAGCACAATGTGCATGTACAGAGTACAGGAATGTACAGTGGAAATGCACAGAACACAATGTACATGCACAGAGTACAGGAATGTACGGGGGAATGCACAGAGAACAGGAATGTATGGGGGGTACGCACAGAGTACAATGTGTGTGTACAGAGCACAGGAATGTACGGAGGGTAGACATAGAGCACAGGGAATATCTAAAATAATGAACACCATGGAAAAGAGAACCAAACATTTTAAGCCAAAAGAGATAAATCATTTTTAAAGAGATCAATGTTAATTTTTTACCTTCTTTAATTGCTGATTCCGTAGACATGCTGATTTTAAATCAAACATCAAATCATATCCTTTTTTACTTCCTTTCATCCTATAAGTGGTGAAAAAGAAATAGCAAGAGAACTGGAAAATATGACCTCAGCTGAGACACTGCAGCAACGTGGCAGAAACTCTCATTAATAAAGCAGAGGTAGATTCCAATCTACAGCAGCCCCGAAAAGGCAAATATCTAATGGTCAGGCCGAAAACCAAACCCACGAGGCAGCCTATGTGAAGACCACACGCTCATCTGGTTTCATCATCTGGTACAAAATTCCCAATCTGCAACTCATATTAACAATTTAATTTTCCATTCACTGAAAATTTAAGAGTTCACAAAATGTCAGAGTTGATAAGAAAGGCAAAGTTAGAAAGCAAGACAATTCCAGGATATTGTTATCTTGCAACCCAACAGATTTTTCCAAAAGAGTAATAATGTTAAGTGTATAAACCAAAGAAAATATTCTAAGGCCACCAAAAATTGGAAATTTTGGAAAGACATAGGATCTTCCTCAATCACCATGACAGGGTGACAGAGGTACACAGGAAAATACAGAGCTAAGAACATTGAATGACAGCCATGAAAAATGCAGAGAGAGAGATCAAAAAGCAGCAATAAAGACAGTCTTGGTGTTTTCTCCGCCATCCCCATCCTCCCCATTAGCCTCAGTATAATGTACTAGCTGTGTGTGCAGAAGAGTCAGACTGAAGATTTGGGAACAAATATTTCTATTACACATCCTCAAAACTGCTTTGTCTGCTGCTCTTATCGGCTGCTCTGAGACAAATTTTTTGGTTGTCTCTCTGGCCAACATTGAGGAATATTAGAGGAAGCTGCCCTAACAATTCCTTATTGTATTTACTGTAGAGACTTTGCTCAAGCTGTTTCCCACTTTATCACATAGTATCCATTCTATCAGGCCCTATGACTTCTCTAAGCAGCATTATGTATTTTGTAACATGAGGCTGACCATATTTCCCTTTTTGCACTGGCTAATAGGAAGCCCAGAAAACATCTGCAGCTCACTTTCAGCAAGTTCAACTGCCCTCCAGTATAAAAGCATTGCTTTTATCCCTTTTCTCTTCACATTCTCCTAATTTACTTAAAAACAATAAACAAAAACAAAAATATGTAAGTTAACATAGCAAATATTTATTGAGTGCTTATTATTAAACATTCTAATGTCATAGCCTATCCAAATATCCCCTACGTTACATTATGACTCCTTAAGCAAGAAGTATTTTTTTATATATAGACTAAGTTTTATATACTTAAAAGTATTAAAATTTGTTTTTGGAAAAGTTAGGGTATGAAGAGATGGACGAGTGAACTAATAAACGGGTGGACAAATAGATCACTATCTCCCATCTCTGTGGAGGCTTTTCGAGCACATCGTGGAGCAAGGGCGCTAGTGACGGCCAACGGCTGGAGATGCACTCGGTGGGACGTGGTACGTCCCGGGCGGCAGAGCGGCGACTCCCACGGTAACGGCAGCTGTCGCTGTGACCTGTGACAAGGAACAAGCACCGCAAACACTACCAAAGGCCACCGCCACCGCCGGACCTGATTCGTACCCCTAACCTGCCTTGTTTAGGGGGCATAGATAAAGCGCCACTGCAGACTTCAGCCGTTTGCAGGGTCAGAAGCAAAATACGCGTGTATGAAAAGACACCAGGTGGCGTCTGAACCCGCTCCGGGACACCCGCAGGGAGACGGCCCGGGAGCACCGCACCGAGCCGCCTTCCCCTGAGCACTGCCCTGGAGCAGTCAAGGCTTTCCTCCCGCCACTCCTCTCCGCCTCTCCTCCTCCCCCGCCCCCCTGCAGTCCGCACCGCCTCCCCAGAACCCAGCGGGCCGGCGGTGCCGGGGAGCGCCGGGGAAGGCCCACGAGCCAGGCTCGGCGGACCCCCACGGGGTGAAGTCCTGCGCTCCCTCAGGCCACCGGCCGTGTCCTCGCTCTGACAAGGTCCAGCAGCCCTGATGACCAGACCAGACCAGACCAGAGGCTCCTGGCAAAGCAGCACACGAGAAGTGAGGACAGGGCTGGCCAGAGCTACACCGACGGGGCAAACACCCGGCAGACGTCTAGGAGCTGGCGCCCCCAAGGGCAGTGGAAGGGCTCAGCCGACCGGGGGTCTGCCCTGCGCCGCGCTGGGTCGGGCAGGGGTGGTGGAAGGTGGGCCCAGGGCTGCAGGGGCCCCGAGTTACGGCAAGGGACTGCAAACGCCAGGGAGCACCAGGCACTGTGACCGACAGGAGGGCTTCCCACGGAGCGGGTCAGCTATTTTTCAAATTCATAACGTTAGTATTATTAATAAAAACATTAATAAAAGCACTACTAAACTTAGAATTTTATTATACAATTTTCTATTAAATAAAAAATATATTTACTATAATGATGGATACATGTCATTATTCCTTTGTCCAAACCCACAGGCAGTCAACACCAAGAGTGAACCCTAAGGTAAACTAAGGACTTTGGGTGATCACGACGTGTCAATGTAGGTTCGTCCTTGGTGACAAATGTACCACTCTAGTGAGCAGTGTCGATAACGGGGGAGGCTATGCGTGTGTGGGAGCAGGGGGTATATAGGAACTCGCTGTACCTTCCTCTCAATTTTACTGTAAACCCAAAAGTGCTCTAAAAAAAAGTCTTTAAAAATAATAATAAATAAAAATTACAACAAAATACATCTGCTATGGTGTGTGAGGCTTGGGAAATTTGACACTGAAAAGGGGGTCCTTGTGCTTGAAAAGGCTGGGAACAATGATAAATGGGCCCTGAAGTCAGACAAATCTGGATTCAACCATGGCTGCTGCTTGCAGGTGAGCATCCGTAAAATGGGCATGAAACCATTCACCTCACAGCCTTCTGTGAAGAGCCCAGGCGGCGACTGTTTCCCTCGGTGAATCAGTTTATTCACACAGTCAACAAACAAGGACCAGTAAGAATCACCAGGCACTGTGGACATCACGGTGAACCTCCCACATGCCTGCTGCCGGGGACGCGACAGTCAGTGCAGGAGGTCGACAAGACAAGGCGACGACGCCACAGCGGGCAGAGTGCAGGGGCCGGGAGCGGGAGCCACGCCCGTGGACGTCCAGGCAGCGGACAGACCAGGGAACGAAGCCTATGCTGCAGCACAGCTGTGAAGACTAACGGAGTTTTAATTAATCAATTCATGCCATCATTAAATATTTAAATGCGCTGTGTGCTGGCACTGTTCCAGGGACCGAGGTCACAGCAGAGAACAGCCTAAGGCCCCTGCCCTCAGGAAGCTCACATCTGGAGAAAGAGATGTGAAATAAATACTTAAGTAAAAACATAGAACATGTCAGATGATTGAAAAGCCTGGCGAAGAAAACTCAAGTCCGAGAGAGGGAGAGGCAAGGCCATGGAGGGGACACAACCTTAAAGGGCTGAGACGGTGAAGCTGGACCGGGAACGGCCGGGAACAAGCTCCCGGGAGAGGGCGGACGCCACCCGCCACGTTCCTGTCGACAGCTTCCTCAGGCGCCCGACGTGAGTGTCCAGGGGACAACGAAGACTTCAGAGAGAGTTCCAGTCAAAGCGACTAAAAGAAAAATGCTGATGTTTACCGGGGAAAACCCTGAGCTCTCCAGAAAGTTAACTGTCAAAATAATGCAATCACAGCACAAGCCGAAATTTTATTCTACTGCCTCTCTTAATTTCTTTTCTTCCTTTTTTCCTTTAGCCACTAAAATGAACACGGAGATGAAAAGAAGTTGTAAACATCCCTCCCTCATGTAGCACCTTATCCCCACTCACCTGGACCGTGTTAACCTAGTGAGACAATAAACAGCCCACACTGTCTAACTCCCAAGGAAGAGCTGTGTCACAATCACAGAGATTTGTTTGAAGAACCTTGCCCACTGTGTAATTAGCCTAGAGGTCACCATCTGTCTCTAAGTCCTCATAAAACCAACCATATGCTGTTTTCATCAACCGCTGAACTAGAGTAACATATACTCCTCCCCAAGACAAGCGCTACAAACCCATTTTCCACTGGTGGAGGAGCTTTTGGGGAGGCACTTATCTCTCCATTACCACATTTTTTTTTTTAATTTAAAAAATTTTTATTTTGTTGTGTTCCTGCTTCGTCCATGTCCACCAACCCAAACAACCCTAACAATTTCTAGAAATTTCTGAAAAGGCTCTTCCAGAAGACATTGGGTGAACAGGCTTAGATCCCCAGCATTTTAGTTCTCTCCTGTAGTGTGACCTGGTGATGAGGAGAATGCACCTTGTAGACGATTCTTCCTGTCTATCGTCTACTGCATTCTACAGCTCCAAGTCATCAAATACCAACTTTTCAGTCAGAGCAGCGCAGCTCTCAAGTCAGTGACAACTACAAATGAAGTTATATCATCATTTGAAACATACAAAAGCTGTCATCTAATTATATTTGGATTTATACGGGCAATAATTCTCAAACTGTTGAGTTATTGTTCTCCTCGTGTCACCCGCCAATGACTAAACAATCTTAATAAGAAGCAGCAGTACAAAATGTTCTGGATTTTAGTTTGGTTTAGTTTATTTTTTAAGCTAAATATGAATAAAAATTATCCAGAAAATGTGCCTACGGTTTAAAATTACGTGGCAGGGAACACTAACGCATTTAGATAAAAAGTTAGACTCTCTGGTAGAAGTGGGTTATTACCACTGCTGCTAAGATCCAGAGAAACCAGTTCTCCATCAGTTGCCTTCCCTTAGGGCACTACACAATTCATCCTACCCATGGTCTACAGAGTCAAGCATAAATTTTATTTACAAAACTGGCCACAATTTCGTCATTTAAAAAAAGGCCAAGAGTTTCCTACAAGGCTAACGATTCCATTTCGCCTGGGAAAGTATTTGTTGAATTGAACTGAATGGTGCAAAGAAGAGAAATTTTAACTTTGTAGATCTCTTGACTCCTTAATCCTTAAGTTAACCCCTGTCACCAAAATAATCAACCTCTCATACCTTCAAAGGTTTAGCATATTGTATTTCACCTATTTATTGAACCTGAGTCGCATTTCTTTTTTCCAAAACTTACGAACTGTTACCAATGGGCAGGGTTCCTCCTCACAGATGAGAGATCTTGTTAAAGGCTATCTTCCCTTCTGCACCAAGATCATCTCCCTTACTCACATGCATGTCATGTAAGACTAATTCCCATGAGATTTTAGCAGTTATCCCTCAGAGATCTTGAACATTCTCCCAGAGACCTCTTTAACTTAAGATATTTCAAAACTAGGTCTTATAATGAGTGTTTCCAGTCTAACAGGGCCTTGTTAATCGTTAGCACAAGCTGTGGTTGTTCATCAAGTGCCCTATCAAGATTTCTTCCCTCCTCCCATGGCAATGTCCCGGTGAGTCACAATTAAAAGAACAGTGTGATCTAAGGACAAAGAGACAGAGGGGGCTTCCAGGCCTGGCTCCGCCTCATACCTTACTTTCAGCCCTGGTTTCAGCTTTTCTAAAATAAGAATGCCACCTCTCAGCCAGGGTGACTATGAATATTACGTGAAAGCACAAAGGGTGCTGAGCAAGAAGCCTGACCCCAACGGACACAAAATAAGGTTACTGAAGAGGTTAGAGATTGTTCTGCCCAACGAAGCCTACTTTTGTAATCCAGTTAAAATGGTCTTTGCCACTTTCCAATGCATTAAAATCCACCCAAATAAAAAAGAGTACCATGAAGCTTAAGAGTTAGCTGAGTGAAGAGGATGGGAGCCGAATGTTCTAGACTAGAGGGACCCACAGGGAATGCAGGAGCTGAGAGGTGCAAGCAGTGCGGACGCTGGAGCATCAAGTGCCAAGAGATGGACAAAGCAGGGCTCACCAAGGCCACAGGGCTGTAGAGCTTACAAACGCCCTTTTCAAAGAATATCTAGTGACACAGGGAAAAGCTCCCTATGCAGTAGCAAATTGAAAAAATAAAGTACAAAATATGAAAAGGTGTGGATATGTATGTGCAAATATTTGGAAGATAAAAATATAGAAAATCATTTTTAAACACATAAATCAGCAGTGATCATCACTACACACACTCTCTCATGTTTATATACAGGTTTTCTAAATTTGCGGAATGATTTGAACACATAGTATATGTCTATAATGGAGCTGGGGTGTGTTTGTTGTTAAAGAAGAAAGAGCCCATGTCAGTCTCCTTCCCAAAGAGAAACGCTCATCTTTCCGATCTAAGCTCTTCAATACACTATCACTGAGAGCTGTGTAAGCCCTCAGCGAACCACGCTCCCCAGCTCTGCCTCATTTTCTTCTCTTCCTACTTACTGGGTGTCTGGGATTACTTGGTGATTTTACCAACCAGAGCCGTTGAGGTTTATCCATGGGTTTCTTCAGATTGAAAAGGAGGGTCAGGAGTGATATCCAAACTCTCTCCATCTCAATTACTGAAAAAAATCTCCTTATGGTCTAAAGTCTTTTCTTTCTAAATAATCAGCACCTTGCACAATATTCACACAATATCCTGGGCACTTTGTCTCCATTACAAACTACATTATCTTGAATATTGTATCCAATGCCATTCCCATCTACCTGCCTTGAAAGAAAAAAAAGTTTGTCTTATTTCCTTTTTCTGTGTCTGAAGGCCTCGTGTATTCTCTCACTTTCTGGATTTTCACATTATTTACAGGATCATTTTTAAAAAGCCAAACATTATTAATTTTTTTCTCCCTCAATTTATGTGCACATATCCACTTTTCCAATGTTATTAAACTTCAAATTATTCAATTTACTCAAAATCAACCTGTAATGCTACAAAACTTATTTAATGTTGTATTGCTAAGTCTATAATAGCCAAAAATTTTGCTTTTAAAAAGGTAAATAAAAATAACAGTTGCACATGAAACATATTAGATTATCTGAATACCCTGATTAGCTTTGATTATCTGGACACTTTGATTCAAAAAATGTTATGACTAATAATTTTTTTCCTAGCATAAACTTAGCTATTGCCTTTTATTAAGTCTTCTACCCTAGCATTCATGGAGATAGAAAACAATTGTTTTATATTCTGCTTTAAAATAAAAACCAAAATCTAAAACAATTACAAAATTTTTCATCTTCTTTTTCATACTTCTATTAACACAGAAGGGAGAAAGCAGAATCACCCCCACTTATCGACCACAACGCTCACGTATTATATTTAAGTGTTGTGAAGTACCTGGAACTTCTCATCCAAAAGTTACTGATGTACTGAATTTAAAATGTTTACTGCCCTTAAAATTTTCCAAAAGACTTGCCAACCAGAATTCTTAATTTTTTCCCCCCTGAAACTCCAAGTCCCCCTCATCATGTGGCTTCTCCCAGCCCCAAGGTCTCTGCTGGTATAAAATACTTACCTTTCCCTCAAAGTATTGCTCCAAAATTGACCTCGAATGCATTATGTGATCATGACCTACCATTATGCAAGTGGGGTGACTTGCCAAAATCCTTATTACCTGTGTTACGGCGTAGGGGTCTATTTATTTGGGACCTGTACTATACGCACTCAATGCTGCTTATCGCATCTGACAAGAGTGTTAGGATGACAGACAGCAGACACAAGGAAGACTAAGAAAAACAGGAAGTCCAGGAGAAAGAAGAGAAGCAACCTCGCCTGGCCTTTAGGAGCCCGACTATCTCAACTTAAGCCCAGCTCTACTATTTACTGGCGGTGTCAACTGTGAGTGACCTCACCACTTTGAGAATCGGTTCCCACCGCTAGAAATGGAGATGCTTATAGAGCTAATTCTTAAGGTGTTTGTGATGATAAAAAAAGGGGTAACAGGTGAGGCCCTCAGTACAATGCCTGGTCCATGGTAAACCACCACCATTAGCTATTTTCAGAGACCTGTGTACCAACTCAGGAACTAAGAATGCCCTGTGAGACTCAAGATCATTTTTTTTTCCTAAAGATTTTATTTATTTATTTTTTCCCCCCAAAGCCCCAGTAGATAGTTGTATGTCATAGCTGCACATCCTTCTAGTTGCTGTATATGGGACGCGGCCTCAGTATGGCTGGAGAAGCGGTGCGTCGGTGCGCGCCCGGGATCCGAACCCGGGCCGCCAGCAGCGGAGCGCGCACACCCAACCGCCAAGCCACGGGGCCGGCCCTCAAGATCATTAATTATACCTTTTTGATGAGCTGGCTGTATCACATCAGATCACAAGATTCAACATACATCCTGTTTCTTGGCACTTGTTACTTCTAGAGAGTTAATTAGAAAATGAAATTCATTTTAGGACAGAAATGCAAAGAGCTAAGCAGAGTTAATCAATTATGCAAAGCTGTGTGGTCAGGAGGCAGCCCTGGGCCTCACTGAACCTCCCCGTGAGACGAGAACTTGGAACAGGAGCCGGAAACCCCATCAGCTTCATCCCTGCAGAGCCAACCCACCTTCGGGTTCATTCATGGTCCCCTCAGATGCTTACACTTAAAGGGAAAATAATCCTGGAATTATATTCACTTTATCTACTCAAAAATGAATTCCCCTCTTAGCTCTTTCCTAAATAATAACACTGGACTTTTTTCCCTGCTTTCCACCAGTATTTATTAGCATTTATTATAAGCCAAACCCAGTGCTGGGCTTTGGGGACAGGATGCAAACAGAACAGTCACACTCCCCTCCCTTTCTGAAAGCTGAGAAGAGTTTCCCCTTTATTTAGAAAATCCACACCCAATGGATTTGACTTGTTTAAAAAATTCACTGCAGAGTTCTGTGAAGTTATGTGGAATTGACAGCACTGCTGAGCTGGAGGATGAAGCAGGCACTGAATGAAGGGTCCTCAGGGCCTACTGCATCCAGCGGAGGAACAAAACTATACATCCACCCATACTGGAACACTCTTCCCAACTCTACCCTGACGAAGGGAATGCTCCCTTTGTATGTACCCACTTGGCTATGGAAGCAATAGCAAATTGCTTCTGGTGCCTTTCTTTCAGGGGGACGGTGCACCTCCTTCCCTCCAGATCCTCACAAGCTCTCACCTCCTCCCCGGGTCCTCCTCCCACCATCTCAGGAATCCTTTCCTCTCACCTGAACATGGCACTTCCTTAAGGCACACCTCCCCCCAACATATACCAGCTGAAAGCTTCCAGAGGGTAAGGATGGTCTGCTTTTCACCTGTGTATGCCCCACAACACCGGCCACATTGTCCTGTGTTCTTTCACATGTAAATCAACATCCCTGATGTGGCTACGAGCGTCAAGAAATAAGGACACTTGTTGGGCGGGGTAAGGGGGTGGGTGGGCAGCTCGCCTCCACACAAAGCTGCTGAGGCAGAACAGCCGCCAACCCCAGACCCCCAGGCAGGGCGCTGTCAACTGCCACAAAACACCCACCACGGCACTGCACTCCCAGGGAGCCCAGGCCGGCCCTGGGCCCTCCACGCGCCCGCCTCCGTCCTGGCATTCTCCAGCATCCTCACGCACGTTCCTCCTCCTGAGGCAGAACCCCCTTAACTCAATCGGAGGAAGAAAATAGATTTGTTTACTGCAGTAACATTGGTTTATAACATTGTATAAATTTCAGGTGTACATCATTATGCTTCTATTTCTGCATAGATTACATCATGTTCACCACCCAAATGCTAATTACAACCCATCACCACACACATGTGCCTAATCATCCCTTTCGCCCTCCTCCCTCCCCTTTCCCTCTGGTAACCACCAATCCAATCTCTGTCTCTATGTGTTTGTTTATTGTTGTTGTTATCTACTACTTATGAGTGAGATCATACGGTATTTGACCTTCTCCCTCTGACTTATTTCACTTTGCATAATACCCTCAATGTCCATCCACGTTGTCACAAATGGCTGGATTTCATCATTTCTTATGGCTGAGTAGTATTCCATTGTGTATATATACCACATCTTCTTTATCCATTCGTCCCTTGATGGGCCCTTAGGTTGCTTCCAAGTCTTGGCTATTGTGAATAACGCTGCAATGAAGACACGGGTGCGTGTATCTTTACGAGTTGGTGTTTTCATGTTCTTTGAATAAATACCCAGCAGTGGAATAGCTAGATAAAAATAAATTCTCAACCTCCAGAAACCTATGCCCCAGTGCAGCATTTCACACAAACCAGGAGCCAGTTAGATCTCTGGAGCCCTGAACCAATGAATAACCTGAGAAAGAGTTAATACCAACCCATGCAACTGTGCAGAAAGGATTCATGGTTCTGTTTAAAAAAAGACAGAGAGAGTGCTGAGTAAAAGAATGTTTAACCAAAGGCCAGAGCTCCATTTTCTGTTAAACTTGACTTTTTTTAACCATTTCCTTAAAGTAACATTGTTATTCATTTTCCCACTAAAATTGTAAGATAACAAGGAGGACACAAAAATTGCATTACAAGAACAGACTTCAACATTAAGGCTTTCCCCCAGCTGTCACTCCCCATTACCAAGCCTGCTCTTCAGGAGTTTCTCTAACCCCAGCTGTCTGATAAAGCATCAGGATGGCATTTAGGCTTATCTGTGGAAAGCAAAAGCTCCCAGGTTATGTTTATTCAAGTCAGATCTTCATAAACAATGTGAAGGACATGGGAAAAATTTTAAAAAGCAGAAAACTAGCAAATAATTTGGTTGCAATTATTATGTGAAATTTTATGTAAGAATTTTATGTGAAATTTTTTACACATTTGTATTTAGATGCCAGATAAAGATTTTTCTTTTTTAAAAAAGTACAGATCCAAAAGGATGTTTAAATCATCCTTTAAAAGAATTTACATGCATATACGATGATTGGCCAGGAATTCTGCTTTGTGACATTTTAACAATATACAACTACATTTTTTCCCATTAGTGATTCTCTCCAGGTTTTTCTCTAGAAAAAAACAACTTTCACTATTTGCTTGGAGAAAATAGAAGTACTAGTTGAAACAAAAATTCCCAATACCTTCTTTAAGTAAAATAAGCTCTTGCTCATCACAATTGTAAACATACATGTTTAGATGTAGGTTTTACCTGCAGAAGTCTGAGAAATTATTGTAGGTGGTGACCGCCCACTATTATCAGTGCAGACGGGGGCTGATGATGCCGGCGGCACACAAGCCCATCTGACCCCACAAAACAGTCCACAGAAACATCACCTGACCCGCACTGCTGGGTTCCAGCGAGGCCGAGCATCCAGCTGACCTCTGATGCAAAACATGGAAAGAGTTTGAGGGTAAAATTATGCTGTTCTCAGACATGCAGGAGAGGCTGGAAGCGCCATCTACCCATACTTCAGCCTTCCTGCCCCAAAGAGTGGGGGAGAGCACAGGCACCCAACCTGGAGAAGCTGCCTCGAGCAAAGCCCGAGAGAGGAGAGCAGACACCAGCACACCAAGGAGATGGCCAGAAGGCCAAGATGAATAACTCTGGAGGACAAACAACTAAAAGAAAACTAGAAATAATGTCTCTAATTCATTTGTGAATAAATTGAGTTATTTGCTTTTAAAGCCAAACCATAGAATTTTTAATAATTTAATAGGAAAGCCTATTTTCCAATTCAAAAACGAGAAACCTGCCACTCTAATATCTACAACGTCAGCCAAGTGGGACAGGCATAGAAAGGACTTCCTCTCTGCTGCCTGGGCAGGAGCCACAAGGAAGGACAAGGCCGACCTAATCTCACGCCTAGAGTTTTCTTTCAACTGTAACTTCTGCGGAAGACAAGAGATTCCAGCTAGATCTTTCTCCTCTCCACTGCCACCTCTTCTTCTCAGATCCCTCCCATTTGGGTCAAAGTTAATGATTTCAATCTGGAAGGACAGGCAGCCCATTAGAAAACCCAGAGCCAATAAAAGGGGCAAGAAAAATTACTTGGAACAATTTGTTGGCCCTGAGAGGCCCACCCTGCTCTGATGTAAAACCAAGGACTCATTTGGGGGAACTCCTCCTGATTTGGCTTTCATTTTCTAAGATTTGTGTAAAATAAATGATGACCAAAAAGACATTTTAATAACAGAAACATGTAAATTACAGAGATGAGAAAGCCCTTCTGAGAACGTAGCAAAGCCCTAGTTGAAGGCTGGTGGCTTGGCTGGAACATCATTCTTGCTGATCCATCTTGGAACTCCACCATTTCTATATATTCTACCTGTAAAACTGAGCTGATTACCACTGCAGATGTGAAAATGTATAATTAGAGTCAGGAAAGCGAAAAATCACTCTCAGGAAATTCTATGCCTCAGCACTTTCTCAACTCCCCTGTCTTCTAGGCAACTCAGTTCTTTTCTCCTAGTTCTTTTATCTCCATCTCTACTGCTAATCCCTCTGTGGGGTATTAATCACTCTGTCACAATTACATTACTCCACAAACAAGGACAACACAATACAATAAAGTCCAAAATGGATTAACTTTGTATTTATTGTATTAACAACTTAATATATTGTAATTGCATCATTAGCGCATATTTTGCTGCACATTAAAAAGAAAAAAGTAATTCTTTCACTTTGTCTTCAGCTCCACTGACTTTCTGATTTTTTTTTAAAGCACAAGAAATATTTCAAAGTAACCTGTGCAGCCAGTAATTTGCCTATAAATGTGATTCTTTTCTAAGAGACTCACTGCATGAAACCAAATTATACTATTTTTCACAAGACCGACCAGAAGTTGAGGTCACTTGGGGGCCCAGCAGGGAGAAACTCAGATGCCGACCAGGATGACCAGCCCTGACTGATTACCACTAGGAATCTGGTGCAAATTGTGATGCTATCTAGGACCAAATTCACGCAAACCTGCAAGGAAAATAAATGCGCAGTACATGTGCACTAATAAAATGAGATGAACAAGCATGCAGAAAAGAGTTGTTTTCAGTTTTGACAGTAAGTCTAGGAAGGCCGTCCCCACACGTTGACCTGCACACACAGACCTGACCAGAAGCCTCATCAACAAGAAACGCACTGTGATCTCAACACTCAGCTTAAAATCACAAGTCTTTTGGCAAACAATTCTGCAGAACAATTTTTTGAGGAGTTCCTCGAGCTCCTTGTAAAAGGAAGTCCAAAATATCTTTCCACTCGCTTATTTTCCACCTCACTAAAGTTCAAAGATGAATTCACACTCTGTTCTTTATCAAGGCCTCCCCAGCACTATTCCCACCACACTGTAATCACGGGGCCCCCTTGGTGAACTGCACACTCCCTGAAGGCAGGGGTTGTGCCGGCTCTACTGAATCAAAGACTAGTGACTGGAATGAAGAGAAGTGCGCATGGTACCCACAAAAGACGTAAAGTAACTACCACTACTTGTGAATTTCCTGTGTGAGACAAAAGCGAAACACTCCTTGGTACCGTACAAAAAGGGGGCAGACCTACGTCTACCTAGAATACGGAATGTCGTCTTTACCCAGAAACTGCCACCTCCTGTTCCCACCATCCCCCACCCTAACCCACATTCAACTTGTCAACTGAAATAATATAGGCCAAGTAGGCTGGGAGTCTACGTATGGATTCCTTTCATTTCTACTTCATTTAACCACTTTGGTCCTAGATTCTCACTTTTATTCTTGACACTTCATTATAATTTTCCTTCATCTTGTCTCTTGAGTGCCCACAGAGATTCCATTTTAATGATTAAAAGGAAGAAGAAAACTAGCTCCGTGGTCTTGACAAATTTTCAACTTGTTAAATGAGGAGGGAGTGTTGTATGAAGGCAAGAGCTGGTGGGCTCGGACAGCAAGGAGCCCCAGATTAAATGCCTGCTCCACCACATAGCCATGACCTTGTCCATGTTGCTGATCCTCATGGCACCAGTGTCCTCAGCAGCGGTATGGGAATATGTAACTAGACCACCCTCTCACGGTTGTTCGGGGGAATCAGAGAGAGGATATATGTAAAGCGCCTAATAGGGAGCCTGTTTCGTGACGGGGGTGTAGTCAATTGCACCCACTATTGCTATTATCCATTCTTCACCACTGCCTTTCCCATTCAACCTCCGCTGCATAGTCAATAGGCCTTTGTGCTATTTACACACATATAGACTCTGGAACTCTCCATACTTGGCCCCAGCTTCCTCTCTGCCCCCACCTTCCACTCTCAACCCCCTGAGCCAAAGGCCATGGGACTCACTAGACCCTCTGGCACCAGAGCGTGTTCTAAGGAATGAGAGGTGAGACCTTACAGAGACCTTATGAATTATTCTTACTTTAATAAGGACACTTGAACTACTGCCATCTTACGAAAAAGTTACTCAGTCCTTCACATTAATGCCCATCTCTTTATTTAAAATTTTCCAGTTATTGAACAAGCATATATGCCTAAGTATTACTGAGGCCAGGGATTGTGTATAATACTCACCTCTGCTTCCCAAGCACCTTCGTAGTACGTAGTACTTAATACAGCTCAATAACTCTTGAATGAATGAATGAATAGATAACCAGCAGGTAAGAAAACATATTTACAAATGAGGAATGAACACACAAAAGTACTTGCAAAGGTATTATATACACAGTTCCTACTTTTACCTGCAGACTTTCCAGTTCAAAGTCGTGATCAGAATTCTATACTATATTAAAAAACAATTTCCTAACTAAAAGTCTCTTTTCAAAGATTCTGTGATGGCCTTGGGCTAACTTATCCTTGTCCCCAGTTTTCAAGAAGAAAAGCCTAAAGAACATTTTGTCTCCTCATGCTGTAGGGCTATTGCCACTTCAGAAAAGATAGAAGTACCAAGAGAATCGAATGTGTCTTAAATGGCACATTTCAACTGATGCTGAAAGAGCTTTAGATTTGGAGTCAAGGAATCTGATTTTTAATCCAGACTCTGCCCCAAAGCACATGTGTGCCTTGGGCGATCTATTTCACCTCTCTGGGCATCTCCTCAACTACGAGCTGAGACATTGTAGAAGGGCATGAGGGTTCCTTGCTGCACCGTGATATGTTCGCCACATATTCAGCTTGGAAGATGGGCCAATTTTGCTCTCTGGCTGCTGACTAAATCCTATTCTTAAATCTTCCTTCTCAGTCTCCTGAAAAAGTTGGCCTGAGAAAATAAGACACCATGCAAGAATCTGGAGGAACCAGCGCTATTAAGGCAGTGAGAGTCGAGACTCCCTAATGGTAGGTTGGAATCCAGTGTCTAGGGGTGGCTGGTCCTTCCTATGCCAGTGCTGCCAATGCTCCAGGGAAGTTCTCTTTAAAAGCTGTCTCAAGTTATAAGAGGCCATACTATTATTTTCTTTTTAAATCTAGGTAAAACCTCTTCCAATTAATTTAAAAGTAGTATTGTGGAAATATTACCAGAAGAATAAATCTCTCTCACTTTTTCTCCTTCCTCTCTTTTTTCTACTAACCACTGAAGACATTTTGGAAAAATCCAACTTTTCCCCATTATCTGCCTTCTCAGTGTGAAGAAACCATACTGCAGATGTGCAAAAGACCTCATGTAATTTCTGAGCCAGGGCATAGTTTCCAAGGTAACAAGGAGAAAAGAAAAGCACAGATAAGTCTAGCACATTTAATATGCAGATGAACTAGGTCACTCGGTAGCATTTCACTAATAGGCAAGAAGATAGATTAAAGCCTTCTATTCTTTCTCCTCCATTTATACTAGGAGGAATTTATTTGAGGCTTTTACAACAGACATAATGATTCTCCTTTGGCAACGTGGTTTCCAAAATACAAAACTCCAAAGAGAGTTTGTTACAGTTAATCAGGCGAAAAGCAGCTTCTGTTGAGGAAGTCTAAATGGAGAAAGGAAAGGGGGTCCTCCAGCACTGAATCTAATTCTAGACACTTGTTTCTGCAGTTCCCTGACAGATCACAAACAATGGCACAGCACATGCACCCCTGCCAACTCTTCACACAACAAGTGGTTAGAAGGCCCATTCTAATCTTCCCACCAAGCCAGGAGCAGGCACAAGAAACTCACAGTTCCTGAGTTGGAGGAGTGACTCTGGCTTCCAGATGGGAAAAGGGAGCCAAGGAGGTGGTGCTGTGTCCTGCCCTGGACAAAGGCGGGGGATTGAATGTGCTGGCAGCTGGAGGCAGAGGGGGCCAGAAGCCAAGGGTGAGGGGCCGAGGGAGGACAGCTCTTGCTTTGACGGATACCCTCCACGGCCAGCATGCAGCACGGCCACCACGCAAGCCAACGGCTGCTTCCCAGCCTGCCTTCAGAAGAGTGAAGGAAAGTGGGGGGTGGTGAGACGGGTCAATTCCCAATCCTGCAGTAAAAAAAACAAATAGATGCTCTGGAGGGACACGGGCAGAGACAGTGAAGAAACATTTGTGTGCAGTAGCGATCCAATTAGAGAGCCCTGCTTGGCACAGGCAGGGTGAGGCTCCCCATAGCTACAGAGCCCTGGAGCACAGGGACACCATGATTCCTAGTGTTCTGAGTTGCAAACAAAGACCCATTGTGTATCCCAGAGAGCCATGCTGCCAACTTGTCTTGCACCTTCCAGAGAGGCCTAATTATTAGTCTCTTCCTTGGCTGCCTGCCTTTTTCTCAGCTCTGTGAAGAGTAAACACATATCTCCCTACTCTAAGGGAGGTGAGCAGGGGTCAGGGAGCCAAGGCAAGTCAGGAACAGGAACTCCTCCATCCAGACCTCAGTGAAGGTCTCAGTGAAGCACAGCACACACGCCATCTCCATTCAGACCAGGCCCACGAGGGCCCACCACTTCCAAGGTTTCTAACAACCATCAGCCCCGTTGGCATTTCCCTGAAGGCGTTCTCTACACGTCCCACCTCGTCCCTTTACTCTGAGCTCTTAAACAAAACCCATGGCCCTGTCTTCCCGCCAAGCACAGGCATGCACTGTCTATTCTGCAAACTGGATTTTCTGGGTCCCACTTTTAAGAGTCCTTTCATTTTCCTGTTTTGTAAAAGTGGTTGCGTCTCAGAAAGTTAAAAAGGAATTAACTTCATCATGGCCTGCAGGATGAAAAAATAAAGAGGCATTAGGCATCAGGACATCACTGAGTCTTTTAAATGAGCCAACTGTGCCAATGTCACGCGAGTGGGGTGACCGGTGACAGAGACTGCAGAGGATCACAAATCTGTTTCTACCATATGTCTCACTAAGTAAAGAAAGGGCAGTGCTGGGTGTTAACTGCATTTTTTTTTTAAGTTAACAACGCTTTTCTGTTCCTCAGTCTGTCACTTCTGAAAAAGGAATTCTAAAACTATCATTGCCTATTTTTTCAAGAATCTCTTCTCTCTTCCCACAGGTCCTTCAACTTATTTTCACTATTTGTAAAATTCTTCCAGTTTTCCCATTTTCCCGATGCCTGAAAATAAAGGACAAAAATAATAAGATTAAAGAATGGAAAAAGGAAGCCAAAGACAGTCCAGTTAGGATCTTCATAGAGACCAGTCCGCCCTGCAGCACCCTGACCCATCCCAAAAGAGCCCCAGAGGGAAATCCAAACTTTCCAATTTGTGTGCTCCCAGAAGACCGAAAATGTTGTTTCCTGATGTGAGCATTGAAATAATGTCACTGAGTTTACATTGAATAACATCTTACATTTGTATAGTGCTTTGTTTAAGGTGTCTTCATTTATAATGCCACATTTATTTTTTGATAAAAACCCTAGAATGTTGGCTGTAAAATAAGCTACTATCACATCCTACAGATGAGAAAATGAGGCCCAGAACAAGTAAGAGGCCTGGAAAACAATACAGCACAGCTAGAAGGTGGCGGTCCTGTGACACGACGCCACACCCACTGACCCCTCATCAAGCGCTCCTTCTGCAACACCTCCCCCTCAGTGCTCTCCATGTGGGAGGAAAGCTCACCCGGGGCCGGTCCACGCAGGAAGCAAGGCATACCTTATCTTTAATACCAGACAACTGCAGGGCACTGCATTGTGAACTCCTGCACAGCAAACACTGGTCAGCAAACTGGAGCGGGCATATTTTTGCATTATAATATTTCTTATGAGTCAACTAATGGAAGCACCATTGATACCCCTGCAATATGGGTGTTTAACAGCCGGATCACTGGCCTGACTCAGAGAAGAGGCCGGAAATACTCCCAGGGCTTTCATTTAAGGCCTCTGATGACGGCTCTAAGAGACACAGGAAGGAGAGAGTGGACAGTTACCAGGGAATTTAATTCTCTATAAACACCAATTTGGAGTAATTGACGAGAGGGTGAGGGGCGCCTTTCTTTCCTCCTTAGCAAGACTTCTTTACATTAGCTAGATAATTGCTTCCGATCTCCAACTGCCTAGACCCACAAGTGGGGACTGGCCTGTCATCCACATCCAGATTACTAGATTCGGGCTCAGAATGGAAACACCAATAACGTAATTGAGCTTTTGACAAATACTTTACCGCAGCACAAAAATTTTCATTTCCTTGCGCCGAGTGTGTTTTCTCTGACCAAAGAGTAAAATGGAGCAAAATACAGCAAGTCGCCCACCTGGTGCTGCAGTGTCAGCGGAAGCATCTCAAGGAAACACTGCCACCAAAGGTGGTTGTTTTCCCCTTTCCTTCTCTCTCCAGAATGCGCCGAGTTATTTCAGCAGCACACCACGCTCCACTTGCAGTCACACCTCCTCCCTCCTGTGCTGCAATCACACGTAAGGAGCCTCCGGAGATCAGACTGACTCTCAGCATCCCAGCCTGCTGTATGCAATTCCAGTCCCATCACTGCATGTTGTGAAGGGAAGGCCATGACACAGACCAGGAAACGAAGAGGCACCACCTCTATTTCAAAAGGTACCGCATGTTAACCAAAATTTAGCACGTGGTCTCAAACTCTTCTCACCTAAATCTCATCAATCAAGCATTTTGTAAAATGAGTATGGTGCTTCCGGACATACAGGTAAATTTAATACAGACCAGAGCCAGGACGCTACCCCACAAAGGAAGGAAATGAACTCAGGTTTACCCAGTGCCTATTATGTGCCAGGCACAGCCACTTCTTCCATCTCATCTAATTTCCCAGAAAACTCTAAAGTGCATATCCCCAGTTTACAGATGAGGAAATTGAGGCTCAAGAGAGGAATTAACTTGCCCAAGGTCACAGTGCTGGCCACTGTCATAATTTGAACATGGGTCAAACTCCAAGTCTAGCACAATTTCTACTCATTACCTAAATCAGGCCCCTCAAGGGTGAAGTGGTTCCTTTAGTCTAGTTACCAGCATTAAAAAAGAATGGCGCACAGGGCCGGCCCCGTGGCTTAGCGGTTGAGGGTGCGCGCTCCACTACTGGTTGCCCGGGGTTCGGATCCCGGGCGCACACCGACACACTGCTTCTCCGGCCATGCTGAGGCCGCGTCCCACATACAGCAACTAGAAGGATGTGCAGCTATGCCATACAACTATCTACTGCGGCTTTGGGGATTAAAAAAAAAGGAGGAGGATTGGCAATAGATGTTAGCTCAGAGCCGGTCTTCCTCAGCAAAAAGAGGAGGATTAGCATGGATGTTAGCTCAGGGCTGATCTTCCTCACAAAAAAAAAAGAATGGAGCTGATCTTGAAGAAAGTTTAGAACTGTCTGTGATCCACTCTGCTTCTATCAGGATAGGAACTCTAGGCCATAAATGGTCTGGCAATGCAGCTGGACTTGGTCTTGAACTCCAACATACTAGCTAGGTGAACAGACCACCCCCTTGAAAATTCAACAACTCATCCCTAAACACTTCAACTCACATTTTACCTGCCAAATATACAGATACTGATTTCTTCAGACACTTAATTCCCTTTAATTTGAATTTCATCAAATTTAGGTTTACCTTGACAAGATAATAGCTATGAAATTTTGAGATCTTAAACTATGGGTTCTTCAAATAGCTGACTCTCCAAATAACCATCCACTGATGCAGGAACCTGAAAAGGCAAGAAGGAACACACATCTTGGGTAACTCAGTAAACCTCAAATAGCCATGTGTGCATCAAGCAGGCGATCACTTCCCTGGTGTTCTGCTTCAGTGATGGCCTATCAGAAACCAGCAACTTGGCCCTGCCAGGCTTCTCCTCTGTGTCCTGTGTTTTCTCTTCATTTCAGGTATATGAGAGAGTCTCTGTGTTTCTAAGTTCAAAGGCAGGAGCAACAAGAACTGAAGAGTTATTTAACATAAAGGAAGCAGGACAAGAGGAAAAGGTACCAGAAAACAATTCTGTGCTGTTGTTATTTATACTCCTTAAACAATGAAAGTGCAAAGTTTGCCAAAGATCTATAGGAAAATCCTGTTAAAAGATACGCTTTAAAAAGTCTCCAAAAGCTTTCTGAAAATAGCACATAATCCAGAAAACTGTTTAGAAAGAATCAAAATGGACCAATAATATAAAAGTGTGGATAATCCTCAATTTTGTACAGATTATAATCTAAAAAGTTATTTTTAAATTGGCTTTTTAAACTTGAAAAGTAATCTCTTTCTATAGAAACAAGGTCATAAGGAGTAATAATATTTGCAAGAAATGTTACTTGTTAACAGAAACTTAAAAAAAATCAACTCTGAGGTATTATTTACTTAAAACATACTCACTTTGAATGTACACTTAAGTGTGTTGACAAGTGTATACACCATGTAATCATCCCACAGTCATGATGGAGAACATTCCCACCACCCCCAAAAGTTCCCTTGTTAATCCCCCCATGCCAAGCCCCAAGACAAGCCCTGAACTATTTTCTGTAAATACAGACTAATTTTGCCGGTTCCAAACTCCACATAAATGGATTCACGTAGGATGAACTCTTTCGTGTCTCACTGCTTTGACTCAGCACAATGTTTCTGTAATTCGTGCACACTGTCGTGTATACCTGTAGTTTAGTCTTTTTTGTTGCTGAGGGGTATTCCACTGCATAGATATACCACAATTGGTTTAACCATCCGCTGGGTGATGGATACTTGGGTTGTTTCCAGTTTTTGGCTATTATGAATAATGCTGCTATGAACATTCACATACAAGTCTTCTTGTGGACATGTTTTAATTATCTTGGGTAACTGCTAAATGGTTTTCCCACATGACTGTACCATTTTACACTGCAATTAATGGTAAAGTTTAAAAGCTGATCCACGGGCCGGCCCAGTGGTGCAAGCAGTTAAGTGCACGCGCTCCGCTGCGGTGGCCCAGGGTTCACCAGTTCGGATCCCCGGTGCGCACCTACGCACCACTTGGAAAGCCATGCTGTGGCGGCATCCCATATAAAGTAGAGGAAGATGGGCACGGATGTTAGCCCAGGGCCAGTCTTCCTCAGCAAAAAGAGGAGGATTGGCAGATGTCAGCACAAGGCTGATCTTCCTCACAAAAAAAAAAAAAAGCTGATCCACAAATGTCTTTTCAATCTGCTGTGCACCTGATACCATCACCACTGGGCTGGTAAAAAGGAGGCCTGTGGTATAAGAGGGTTGTTGAGAAGACTTTCCTCCCCATTTTTTTTTTTATTATTAGCAAAACTAGAAACTCTTTGCCCATTTCAAATTTTTGTGTGTGTGTGTGTGTGTGTGTGAGGAAGACCAGCCCTGAGCTAACATCTGCCAGTGCTCCTCTTTTTGCTGAGGAAGACTGGCCCTGGGCTAACATCTGTGCCCATCTTCCTCTACTTTATATGGGATGCCGCCACAGCATGGCTCGACAAGCAGTGCATGGATGCGCGCCGGGATCCGAACCAGTGAACCCGGGGCCGCCGCAGCGGAGTGCGCACACTTAACCACTTGCACCACCGGGCCGGCCCCCAAAATTTCTTTTTGACAAAGCCCCGTTCAAGCATCTCTCTCACTCCCCCATTGCCAGAGACGCGTAGGTGCCCACAGCCCTCATACTAACTCGAAGTCCCTGGTGAAGCTCCAGAACGGGCCCACCTCTTTTCCCAGTGCGCTGTTTTACAAAGCTACATTCTTCTCCTTTCCTTCCCCTCCCGTTGCAAATCAAAACTTCTGCCCCTCCATTTAATTACTGATGGTTAGGGATTAGGAAGGCAATCTGATTAAATGGACCTCTGCATGAAGGACTGGTAACCCCTTTAAATGAAGATGTTCAAACAAAGATCGGAGACGGCTGTCTCTATAATTCTACAATACTGCTCTTACTCCAAGTGAGTCCCTGGCATGTATGACGTACAGCAACAGCAATGAAGGGAAGTGAAATAATGGGAGGTGGGCGAACCGGGCACAGCAGGGGAAGAGTTACTTTTCCTTTTAGGATAGGAAGTTCACCGTATTTATAGGCTGCGCCTGTCTAGTCATATCCAGTGTCCCCCAGAGTTACCTCTGCTTTTCAGTTTCTTTCCTTCTTCTATACTTCTGAACTCACAAATTCTCAAAAAGGCTCAGGTTCTTTTTATATCAGAACCCATAGTAATGGCAGCATGGTGGTGGCAAGGGGACGCTGCCAGCTATATCAGAAAAAGACCTTTAATACTCATTTTGCCTGCGAGTTCCTTTAGATGCCACTGTCCCAGAACTTCACTCTGCAGCATTCCCAACCCTAGGAACCAACACACATCCTTTGCTGGAGAATCCCCCAGCCATACCATTAACACCACATGTTTTCATGATGTCACCAAAGGAGCTCCTGTAACATGGGCCTATTGTAAAAGATCAGATTTCAGAAACTCGAGCACAAAAGCAATTTTCCTACCAAGACAAGTTTGTTGTCAATAGATTTCGAGCCTAAAACTATTATTAGCTAGCCAGCTCACACTAGGACATGGAAGAAAAACAAAATCAGCACCTTTGATACATCAATGCCACTGTAGTTTCTGTCTTCTATCTCAACTTTCATAAATAAAATTACCCAGAAAGCTTAGATATCAGCCAGGAAATGGACAAAAGATCTTAGAGTTCTAGCGGAACAGAACTGTCGCAATTAAACAATGTAGAGTGAATGTGCCACAAGAGTCCAGTGGAACTTGGTGGGTTGATCCTGTGGCAGGTTACAGACACAGCTCTCCTTCACAACGGAGACGAGAACTGATGCCCTGTTGGCTCCTCAGCATTTCTCATCTTACTCCTCTGCTACTTACTCTGGGGCTTGAAACCAGCTCCAGTCGCCAGAGAATAGAAAAGCCACAAAGCCCCTCTAATCACGTCCCAGCGTGCAGGCTCTAAGGCAGCCCAATCCTAATAGGCACTTGAAAAACAATTACTTTCTCGAATTTCTGGAATTACTTGGTCATTTTGAGCTACCACTCTGTTCGCCTGCCATTTCCTTTTCCCTGTCTGATGCTTACTTAGCCTCTGGAACTGTACGAAAACGGAGCAAGGCAGGATGACAGAGAATCTCAGTGCTTTCAATCACCCAGCACTGCAGTGAGGGCCGAGTGCTCTGCGATGCGGCGCTGCCGCATCGCCAATGCCGCAGCCACCAATGCCGAGGCATTTCCTCGACCATCACTCGAGGAAATGAGTTCACATAACTCTCCACATCACCAATCACCCCAGCTGCAAATACGTTCAATTCTTGATACGAAACAAACAAACAAAAGGTTATTTTAGTCAATTCCTGGGCTCATGAAGATTTCTCTCCACAAAAATGAATGCTTTGTGATGCTAAGCAGATTCTCACACTGAAAACTATTCTAACATCTCCTCTTCAAAATGACAGTCACTGCATCTCTGACACCAGGCCATTCTGGAACTGAAAAGCTGCAATGAATCGTCGCATAAAACAGCTAACACGGCGGCTGGCCCAGTGGCGCAAGCGGTTGGGTGCGCGCGCTCCGCTGCGGCGGCCCGGGGTTCGCTGGTTCGGATCCCGGGCGCGCACCGACGCACTGCTTTGGCAAGCCATGCTGTGGCGGCGTCCCATATAAAGTGGAGGAGGATCGGCATGGATGTTAGCCCAGGGCCGTCTTCCTTGGCAAAAAAAGAGGAGGATTGGGGGATGTTAGCACAGGTCTGATCTCCTCACAAAAAAAAAAAAAAAAAAAAACCAGCTAACACGACATGAGATGTATTAACAGAAACAAGGCCTGTAACGACTCGGAAGCAATCCCCCACCATAGTCTAGGCAGGACTGCGATCCGTACTGGAATACCACACACAGCTGGAGCTTCCAACTGTCAAGATACGTGAACAGACTGGAACAAGCCCAGGAGGCTTACGTTTAGAAGAAGGTGAGTTCCCAAATGCATACAAAAGTTTTCAACTATCCTCAAAACCCAAAAGGAGGGAAATGGAAAAGAGAATACTTATTGAACAGATATCATGTTCTGAGGCCTCTTTTTATAAGAGTCTGCATTTAATCTCTAACACAACCCTAAAAAGTAGGTTTCATGTCTTTTGTAGAAATGTGGAAACCAAGGCTCAAAGATATTAAGCGGCCTGCCCGGGGACACCTGCCAGGCTTCCTCCCCCCACTCTCCCGCTCTGGCTTCACCACACGGCGCCCAACAGCTACCAGCACTTCCAACTCGGGACACCCAAAGGAATTCTCTTCTCATTCAGTCCACATTTTAAATATATGTTACATATATATAAAACATAAAGTATTTTAAATAAATATGTCCATGAAAAAAGACAGTTCATCACAGTTTAACAATCAACAATAGTAGATTATTACTTACGCTGCTTCTCTCTGCCTCTCTCTGGTTTTTGTTTGTTTGTTAAAACAAAGAACTACTTCAGGAATTCTGGTGGTCTACTGACATCACCACAAACCCTAAGGTCTGAAAGAGTCAAACAAACATGGTAATGTAACCTTGAAGCAGTAACTGGATTATCGGCATGTCAGGGAAAAAATATGACAATTATCAAGTAACGACTTAGTTAAAGTTTAATTGTGGAGGTGCTAATTAATTCACTGAAAAGAATGTTGCATCACTCTTCCAAATCCGTGCCAGGAGCGCTCTGCGGACAGTGCCTCAACGTGCAGCTGGAGCAGATGAGCCGAGTGAAGTTCCCTCTGCCCCTCCTATCTCCCGCCACTGCAGCCGCTCCTCGCTGTGCTCTCCCGCATCCCTGTCTGCAGCCTTAGACCCAAAGGACGCCCCGAAGACATCAGACATACAATTTTTAAGCAAAATATTCTGCAGGATATTGCAGTTCGTTTATAAGGCTAATTTTAAAATGTCTTGTTAGCCTTTAAATAGGTCAGCCCCAAGCAGTCAATCCCTCTGAATACTTCATCCCTGCGAATAACCACAGGAGGAGACGTTTTTCTTTTTTTTCTTTGCTGAGGACAATTCGCCATGAGCTAACATCCCTGCCAATCTTCCTGTGGGTTGCTGCCCCAGCATGGCCACCGATGAGTAGTATAGGTCTGCACCTGGGAATCGAACCCCGGGCCGCCAAAGCAGAGCATGCTGAACTTAACCACTAGGCCATGGGGCTGCCCCCAGAAGGAGCCAATTTTTAATGACTTCTAAACAGTCTAAAACTAGAAAAGTACATGTGGCTTTTTAAAATTCACCCCTTTAGAGGTACCGAGTGTTTTTTATGTATCTTAGCTGCCTATGGAGGATTGCTCAGGACAAACATGGGCCACTGAGAAACGTACACCTGCGGGCAGCTCCTCGCCGCTGTGTGGACTTCAGGGAGCTGCCCTCATAAGCGGCAGCTCCACTGTAACTCTGCCCCTGGAACACAGAACATGCCCTGGTTACCCGTGGTGGAGCCCACACTGAAGACACCGTTTGTTGTCTCTGTGGCATTTTGATGCATATGGCACATTTCTCCCAAAGGACAGTTGAACATCCGTCTTTCTGCACAACAGTCCCAGCTGCTCTGGGCAATCAGGACCACCTAAAAATTATGCACATCACAATAGCCTACATTTTGCATCAAACCACCCTAAACTCTCCAAATCGAGTGAAAAATCAGCCGAACCACTCTCATCTGATGCAGTAATAAACAGACCAAAAGAAGCTTGATTTTATTTCTGCAGACTACCTGCACCCTTGAAACAGTCTTTGCTACATAAAGCAACTCATCACGTCCACTTCTAGCTTGACCCTGTTCTGGAAGGTTCACACTCGGTTTGTACTTTTCAAAAGAAAACAGGACCAACACAAAACACTCAGACCACAAAACGTTCCAGGGCAACGTCAGGGCCTCCTCACAAGCTGCTCCAGGCAGATAAGGAGACTTCTGTCTGTACCGCATACTATCTCTGGATAAAAATGTAATGAAGATAGAGGTAGATAAATAATTCTTAAAAACAACACAAGTGTTTAAATATTTTCCACTGCCTGCCTCATTTTCCACCTCTCACCCCAGACCAAACACAATTATCAAGGAAATATATTCTGAAGTATTTGTGTGTTGGGATACTTGTTTTCAGTTTTCCAACACAACATAAAAGCTATTATTAGCAATGGTTTAAGTGAGAAAGTTTACACAACCATTGAACACAAATGAAGAAAATGAGGAATGGAATAAAAAGTCGTCTTTTTTATTCTGAAATTTTCGTGACTATTTTTTAAGGAGGAAAAAGAGCAGAAAAAGAAAGCCTTGCGGTTTGGTAAAGAAATGTAATTTGATTCTAAAGAGGCTTTACTGTGACTCTCATTCCAAATTAAAAAATACATTTTCATGTTTGTGTGGCATTTATGAATAGGCACAAAGCGAACGTGCTTTGCAGGAAGGTGAAAGAAAGAGTTCTTCATCAAGTGGCAAAGTGCAGACTGACCAAGGAGGCTTCCCACAGCTCAGTGCCCTGAGGCCGGGGCCTCCATCCCAGCAGATGTTCTGGTCAGGATCCTGAATTTCCACAGCAGACAATCATCGTTGACCTGGCAGGTCCTGGAGGAAAGCACACTAACCCTCCTCACGATTCCTGCTCTGGGCAGTCCAAAGAGTGTCATCTTGCATTGTCGGCTGTCACAGCTCCTGGCAGGTAAGACAACTGAATTTTCAGAAGGACGGGGGAGAGACCTCAAAGAACCACACACTGAGATTCCGTTAGCTAGGATTCCCACACAAGGACTTTCACTAAAAAACAACTGTTGAAGTGGAAAGCAGTCACAAGAAAAGTATTTCCATCTGTGTGGTAAAAGTGTAGAGGATGGCACATGCATGGAAACACGCTATAAAATCTTAGCCATTAATCCCAGAAAGTGTCTCATCTAATGAAATAATTTGCTTTCTTTAATTAAGAAAAAATTCCAATACCCACCATGTTTCTCTTTTTTCCTTGGTTTCCAGGAAGCTCAGATTTAAATGTAATGCTCATTTGCAATAACTTCACTAGTCTAAGTTATTTGGTATAATTATTTCCCCCTTTCTCTATGTGGTTTTATCATTTATGTGTATTTTATCAGTCCTATTGTCTACATACACATTTTGTCACAACCTTCCTTAAATACTTTTTTGCCTGTAATTAGGGCACAGAGTTTAAAAATAAAATACTTGTAATGCGTTAAATAAAATTCATATAAACTGTATCTAGCATTTTATTTTTTGAGAAATCTTCAGAAAAAGTTTGACTTTGGAACCTTATCCACTATAGCATAACATGCTAGAAAGAAGCTTCTAGAGTGTGAATGAACAAAAAAAAAAACCTGTTTGAATCTGCAGGATTCTCTACTACATTATGCAGACATCCCCGTTCCCATCACAGACAAACATACCTATGATAGGAATCCTTTTATAGTCAGTTGAATCCCCGTAGGATTCTGATTTCAAAAAGCCATGGAACTTCTCCCCCAGAAAAATGTGCACCCTCGCATACACATACATGATGTGTGACACATAATTTTAAGGCATTCACAGATCCCTGGCGCCATCTGGGTTCTCTTACTACAGAAACGGCAGGGATGATGGTAAGTCACCACTGCGGGTAGCCACATGGAGCCCTTCCTGCGCCTAATACGCCCATCAGTGTAGCTCCACATGGAGCTATGGGCTCCTAACGCCCCTGTCCCCGTCCCCAGTGAATCACCACTGAGAGGACCAGTCTTCTGAGACAGTCCAGAGTCCTAACACTGGAGAGGGACAGAGGAAGAACGAAGCCCAGGACTCTCCACCCCAAAGAAACGCCAATGATTTTCACCCTGTCTACTATTAAGAGGCACAATGCTTCTCTCCAGAAAAAAAACAAATCTATAATACTTTCCACTGTTATGGAGGAAACATTATATAAATGCAGTGCCTTATTTTTAACCACAAAAAAAAATCACACAGCGCTTCCTTCATCAGTCTCTCTCCCCAGTATTTCTCTCTGATTTGAATTTTTTTAGGACTTTTTCCACTAAGTCCAAAACCTTATTAGCACTGACCCTGAAAGACAGATGTTTGATTCTTCTTTTCTCCACCACTCCCTTTAAATTCTTTTCTGTTGCTCTCTTAGATAAAACTGTAGTTATCAATAAATGCTACTTATTTCTGTTTATTGAGCATAGTATCTCTTATAAATCAAGGCTTACATCACTCCCTTGCGTACGACTTAAGATTTAGAGGATTTTATGTAGCAAATTAGGATTAGACTAGAAAACCACAATGGTCTCAAGGGTAGTAAAAGAAATGGATGGCAAAAAAGGAAAAAACAACCAACACTAAACAATCTACCTAGACCAGGATTTTCAATCCGAGTCATAATATTAAATTCAACCAAAAAACTTAAGAAAAAAAAGAAAGAACTACTGCTGCCCAAGCCCCACCATGACTGACTAACTGCGAATTGCTGGGGGTGGGATGTGGACACTGGATTTTTCAAAGCTCCCATGTTACTCCACTGTGCCCCCAGAGTGGAGAAACAAACACTCAACCCAGCCCATCTGCCAATGGAAGTGGGGCAGGGGGAGGTCAGGGCAAAAGCAGAGGTGGTGGCTAGAACACTAGAGAGAAATCAGACATGTCTCTGTGCGTCCCTTTCGCTGGGCTTCTCAAGGACACAATCACCCAAGTCGGGTGTTTGCAGGGAGTCCCTTCTCTGAGCAACAGTGGTGACAGCCAGTGCCCATGTAGCATTGGGGGGACAGAGCGGGGCAGTCATGAGCATGGCCCCCACCCCAGCCTCCACCCTCTCGGGGTCTGGGTGCAGATCTACTCTATGTAGGTTTTCCTTTGACTCAAGGGTATATGAAGAACAGCGCTGCCAGGAGCTGTTCACCATCACCACCACCAGCTCTCAGTTCAGAGGGCTGCTAACGCCCCAAACTCCCCTGCCCTGCATGATCACAGCAGAATCTGTCCCCCACCTTACCAGGGCAGGAAGGCCCCAGCCCGTAGGAACGCAGGCCTGGGACAGACCAGGGGAGACAGAGCTGAGCCTGAGGGAAGGTGAGCCTGGAAACCAGCTTGAGCTGAAGGCTTCTGAGCAGAAGGGGAGCACAAGGTAAGCCAGAGGCTAACTGGTTTCTGCGGTTTCATGAGCACCTTCCCTTCATGTAAGCAGCAGGAGGGCCCCTTGGTCAACACAAACAGGCTAACAGGACTGGCAGAGCCATTAGCCCAGCTGCTGGGCAGGAAGCACCCCAGGCCCGCACAGCCCTCTCTCCTCCTCCAGCTCAACTGGATTGCCATCAGCAGCAAAAAGCTTTCTTTCAAAACGTGATGACAGGTAAGCCGACTTCCTCCTTGTTTGGGGTTCCAAATCAGCTACAAAAGTGAGCAGGGCTGGCCCAGGCCATCTCACAGGTACCATCAACTACTGGACACACAGCACCCTTCACCTGAGCGCTCAACACGAATTTGTTAAGTGAATGAACTGGACCCAAGACGCACATCCTCTCTTTTGTACAAAAAGCAATCTGACAAAGTTAGAGCTGCAGTGGAAACATCACAAAATGTTCTGCTGTAGCCCTTCGTCGCACATCTTTATTAGCTAAGCCCTCACCTAGCATCCCTCACGCACCCTCATGTTGCGCCAAGGACGGCTGAGGGCCAATGCTGTAAACAGTCCCCAGCATCCTCCGTTGCTCCCTTTAGTACTAAGCCCCCCTATTTCTAACCAGGCACATGTAGAGACTACATTTCTTGAAGCTAGGCATGCTCCTATGACTATAAGTGATATAGGACATGACTTGAAGTGGTGTGTCAACTTTGGGGTCACCTTCTCTAAGACATAGCCACTGGCACCATTGCTGAGACATAGTGATGAGTGGAGCCACCCGAGCCAGGAGTGGAAGAAGGCAGAGCCACTGCTCCAGCCCTCACTGCTCACCTGTGGACTATGTTCTGAGGACCACCATACTTCAGGGTGGCTTGTCACAGGAGATTAAGCCACGCCCTGACTAATTCCAGAAAGAAGCAGAGAACTCATTTTCTAGCCTGACTCCAACCTTCAATTTGTTTGCAGCAAGCCACTTAACCTCCCCCTTCCACAGTTTCCTCCTTTATAAATTGAAGATAAAGTACCTGCTCAATCTTATTGATAAGAAGAATCAAATAGTATATTAAAGTACAGCGCTTTAGAAAGTTACGTGAGGCAGCCTCTGCAGATGAATGTGCTGTAACTCTAGTCTGGGCACCACAGACCTCTGGAAAATACTGCCCCAGAAGGAAACTAGGTTTACCTCAAGCTCAAGTCAGGTAAGGCAGGAAGGCAGGATCCACAGCTCACTGAGGTTTCTCCCAAGCAGGGCCACTGCCAGCCCTTACGGCACCTCTAGGGGATCTTAGAAATGGGCTTGGCTTGGTAAGTTGCTTCCATGAGAAATAAAAAAAGATACTCCCTTCCTCTGAGCTGACCCACCTCCATGGCCTTGAGGGTGGAGAGTGGGCTGCATTTCAGTGGATTCAGCCCCCACTTGCCCCTCAGCCAGGGGCCCTTGTGCCGAACAACACCTTACAACTGCACACAGGGCCCCGTCCCAAATATGAAGAGCACGTGGCCTTATTATCAATAACACAGTTGTACCTAATGTTGCCTGGGGATCCTAATTCCAGAGAGAAACCACTACCTGTCAGTTTCCTTCACTGGAAACTGAGGTATATTCTACTCTAAAGAAGAACAGCTACATGAACTCTCTTTCCCATCTCCTTTCCATGCTCTCAAAAAAGAAAGAAAGAAAGCTGCAAGCATGACAAATACAGGCTGGAGGTGAAGGCTTACAGCCCAGTGCTCCAAGCAAATGACAGTGAAAACTGAATGAAAAGGCCAGAAGACAATGGACAAGCGTCCAGGGATTTGCCAGAACAATGGTGCATCCTCCAATTAAATTCTTTTGCTTAAACTAATCTTTCAGTTCTCGTAATGTTCTCAAATGAAAGCCATTTACAACTCTCAAAACAAAGCCTACAGACACCCTAGAATTTGCTTAGCAGACCTATCAGTGACACCGCTGTAACTGGAAAAGAGCCCTGTGCCTTTAAATGGACATTTTGGCAAGTCATTTTGTAACCACCATGCTAAGGGAATGCAGAGGAGACACAGCCCCACCCTGCCATCTCTCCCAGGAACACACTCCTCTCTCCCTCCCACTCTCCCCACACAAGGCCCCAGTCTCAGCTCTTCCAACTCACCGAGCCCTTTCCCACCTCGGGGCCTTCCACCACGCCATCGCCTCTGCCTGAAACACTCTCCACCCTCTCCTTGCAGGGCTGATCCTCCCTACCCCGCAGTTCAGCTGCAGCATTACCTCCTCAGGGAGGCTGTCCCTGCCACCTAACCTGTGTTCTTCCTGTCATTCTCTTTTACTGCCCCTATGCTTTGTTTTTCTCTCCACGGCACTTATCACAATTTATAAAAATTTTTTTCCTGCAGTATTTATGTATTTATTACCCGGCTCCCTCATAGATGGAAATGCCAAGAATCGTTTCTGTTTTGTTCACCATTTTATACCCACCTCAGTGACAGTCGCCAAGCTCAGCAGGTATTTCCCGAAGGAACGAAGGAGGGTGGAAGAGACATTAGAATCAAGGACAGTAATGGGGCCAGCACAGAGGATTAAGTCACACCAGGTCTGGGCTGGGCCCAGGATCTGTATTTCCTTTTAAGTCCCACAGGTAATTGAGATGCACAATGCCCTACTGAGAGGAGTACTAACCTGACATTTCTCTGGCAAAATAATATACTGAAACACCAAGCCAATCACTCTATAGGAAAGAAGTCTGAAGAAAAATTTACAGCAATGCCACAATTTCTGATACGCACAATCGCTGCATAAAGTAGCAAATGGTGCCTACGCTCTACTTTCATAGTATTTCCAGATATGTTGACTGTACCATAAACGATTGTAATAAAACCAACACAGGATATTATAGTTTTAACAAGCACACAGAAAAGGTATTTTGTGAATGAACAAGAATCCATATATACTAGGCTAGTTTACAATAGTTGCAACCATTTTACCCATAATCCTGCACTCTCTCATCATGCAAATGTGGCCTCTGCAAAACACCAAGGTCCAAAACCCCTTCCCTCATAATGCAACAGGGTCCCAGACTGCTGACTGCAACGTCTGCTAACCTGCCAACCTTCCCCCTTAAAATCTGCTAGTCCCTACTGCTAGACGTCAAGTCTTGGGCCAAACAACAACACAAATGGTGACTAATGGAATCCAGTCCTGCCTCAGACATCTCTTGGTGGTGGTTACAGCATAAATTATTACAGGTTGATAAAGAGAAATTGGGGCGGGGGGGCAGGTTTATGAATTTAAAATTCATGGTCACTGTTACTACTAAATACCAGTTTTTCATTTAAGTTCCCCCAACAATGACTCGAGCTGCCTTTTCAGATTGCTTTCCAATTTTATCCCTCCCTAAGCACAACCAATTATCTCTTCCAGCCTGCGTCTAGCTGACTAAACGGCCCCTAGCATCTCTTTATCCTCCTTATTTCTGGAACTGTTTTTCTCATAGAGCTGTTCACGCTGAAATTCTACCAAAACAACTGCCAACTGCCAAAACAATTATTTCATTTTTAAGAAAGTATTTTAGCAGTGGCTTGATATCTCTAAGCACAAATGAGTTTTACAGTCCTCCTAGTTTTCAAAAGTCATTTGGTGCCATTCGTCTGTAATTCACAAGAGTAGATGCCGAGAAATGAGCTGAACTGCCTAAAACTTTAGAAATCTCACAACTAAACTAGAGTTCTGCTGAGGGCCTTACTCTTTAGTCTTGAAAGTCAGACCCTCACGTTCCCTATCTTTAATTCAGTCCAGGCCTGCCACACCCACAGCACTTGCTAAGGGGAAAGGTCTCGGGCTGTTCCATGTACCAAGGGAGTAAGGTTTTCTCTATCATGTGAGGACCCCACTCCCAGGCAACGGGACCAGAAGAGAGCACAGGACCCAGGACAGCCAATGCAAAGACAGTTCAGCAGGGCCCTTCAGAGGTCAAGAGAGGCTGGAGCCACTCTCAATTCTAACAATTCCAGTTATGTTAAAAATAAAGAAATGACAAGATATTTTAATGCCTACATTGAACAAATTAACATTTCTAACACCCAAACACTTATGACTAATTATGCTCTTCAGAAGATAGTTAAAACATTTATAAAACATATTAATTCATAGTGCACTACAGGCAGAATGTCTGTTAATGAGAAACAAATTTAAATTTGGATGATGAATGCCATCTTCTTTCAATACTGCCAGTCTGTCTCTGTGACTGGATGTTTAAGTCCATGTGGAAACAACACTAAAGGAATAAATTTGAGGCCCTTCATGAACGTGAGGTCCCAGCTTAACGGCCTTGCAGTCAACCACGTCCACCATCCTCCTTGACAACACACACACACCATGCCTTGCTGGACAACGTATTTAATCACAAGTTCTACTTAAACAGACATGATGTAACTAGCTTGACCCCTGATAAGTCTTCCTACCAGGCTATAAGAAGGAAATAGGAGTCACCAACTCCTGCTAGTGGCATCCCCAGTGCTGCCTCGGATCTGGAACAGCCTGTCAACGTAGTACCTGTGAGGCCTGGCCATGGGACACAGTTTGTATCCTCAGACATTCCTGAGGTTCCCAGCTCCCTTGCCACACGTAACCTGAATGATAACACCTGCTACAGAGTTTTTGTGCGTTGGGACCAGGAGAGCCTAATGGCTCAACCTTTCCTGAAAATTCTTGCGAGGCTGCCCCCGTGCAAAATTTACACAAGCCTGAAAACCTCAGGGGGCAAAAGAAATACAGTACTTTTCCACCTCAGTTAGCAAATCATCCCACCTTTATGGTTTTCGTTGTCCTTTCTTTCTAATAATTTTGCTCTCTGTCTCACAGTTTCTTTCTTCACTAAGAAAGTCCAGTGTTTAACTCTTGCTGTTTCCAGATTCTCAGATGCACAGATTTCCTAACAGTGCTTCTAAGGAAAAGAAAACACTGCATTAAATATACACGTTGATTTTAAGACTCACCAGAATTTCAGACATGTTTTTAAAAGTTAATGTCTTAGAATGAAGAAAATAAGGTAAGTGTGTCTGTTTCAATTAGGGAGAAGTGGTGGAATTAAAGCAGAAATGGCCAAGTCCAGCTGGCAGCAGAGTCCTAGGAAACGTCATATACGGCACATGGTGGCTACCGTAAGGCAAGGAGAACAACGAGAATCAAAGGGAAGCAAGACAAAGATGTTGGAACTGCCTTCGAACAATGCACACGCAATCTCCAGAAAACGCTTCCAACTTTCCAGAGCTCTGCGGAAGAACCTTACCCACAAGCTGGGTAGACTGGCAAGGCCTTTCTGGTTGCACTTTCCCCTCACAAAGTTTTCTTAGTTGCATATGAACCCAACACACTCAGCTCTTGCCTCTCCTGCAGGCATGGAATCTGCATCACTCCTCAGACCTGTACCTCCACTTCCCTCTCACAAACTAGAACCTCAGAAAACAACAAATTGTGGAGGAGGTGAAAAGTGACCTCCCACAAAGAACACTTCCAGGGCCTGAGCCCGGCTCCCGAGGAACAACAGCTCGTGTTTACACAGACCACACTGAAGGAACCCCAAAGCTCCAGGAGTATGTTCTATCTTGACATAATTCTTCGGAACCTGGGTGACTTGGCATTTCAGGACCTAAGAGGTCAGAGGAGAGTTAATGTGGGGGATCCTTACCTCAGGTCACTGACAAGCACCAACAAAGAAACCAGCTGGCTCTGATGCCCAAGAGGCACTGGGGACGTCAGGATGAACGAGGCACAGCCTCAGCCCGCACAGGGTCTAGCTGCACAGCCTCAGACACACGGTGAAACCCTCTGGGCCTCAGTCTCCTCCTCTCAGCATGAAGGGGTTGACCAGATGGCCTCTACTGCCACTGCAATAACATGCTTCCACGACTCTCCACTGTGCCTTCCACACCTGATCTCCCAACAGCAGGTGCAACCAGTACTGTCCCAACAACAAAGGTGACAAGAGCATTTCCAGGCTGCAAACAAGGACAAAATCTGCGTCCCTCTCTCCATAAAATAATGATACAAACTCTAATTTTCAAATTCTTGAATACTGAATAAGAGGAAGCACCACCTGAATCTTTAAGAGAGAATTTAAGAGCAAAAGAAAGGGTATATGGTTCACTTTGTACAGAAATAAATTTGTAGAGCCCACTATTCAAAGAAGCAAATACCAAAATACATAAATAGACTCGTGAAATGACTGGAGTTGGACTTTAAAGGTCCTCTCATACCTATGACATCATCTAGTTCTGCCTCTTCCTTTTATAGATAAGGAAAGGTAGGCACAGAGTGATTAAGTAATTTTCCCAAGGACACTCAGCCAGTGAGAGGCAGGCCAAATACTAGAACCCAGCCAAGAATGATTTAATTATTCCAAAAGGTATCACAGGATGTTAGCAAAGTCTGGAATAAGCTTCTAGTCTTTGGAGGCTAACGTCAGAGAGGACAGCCAAGCCCTCCCACAAAGCATTGCTTACTGCTCTACAAGAGCGGGAACACGGGGCTGATCAGTGCAGGACACACATATCTTTGGCTCTCACATTCACACATTCCCGCCCATGCCAAAGGCGGCACAAGTCCCACAGGCACAGTAGCTGACACCCCTTCTAAAACAGGCCAACAGCTCCAGAGTGGTTACGACCTTCTCAGATTCCAGGCCGGGTTTCCCACTTCATTGCTGCTACTGTACCACACAAGATCGCCTCACCAACCATGGGACGCCAACGCTGCCGTGCCAGCCCACCAACTGCGCGGCAGCAGCTGCCCCAAAGACATCACCCCAGGACCTCACTTCCTGTTCTGGCAATCAAGCCTACATCCGTGCCAGTTCAGGGGCTGGCCCATCGTTTCCAAAGCTTAGAGCTGGACAGGCCCCAGATATCAAAGAAACCATCTGCTACAAAACCTTCCCTCCTCCAACTTCACTTCACATCAGACCACAGCATCTGCCACCATCCCCGGTTACAGAAGCAGGGAGCCTTCAGAACCGAGGATGAGGGGCTCTCACAGGCGACCTTGGAGGGGACCCTGCCCATGCTGATCCTGCCCAAAAAGGGGGGAGCCACCCTTTAAATCAGACATCCTCCATGTAGTCTGTCTGGCAGCACCAACAATGGTAGATATTAGAAAAATGCAGAAAAATACATTCAATTTTCTCAAATCCTAGAATTTTGAACCATTTCTCCACTTCAGTTTATATTTATTTATTCTTTAACAGACACTTTTCAAAGCAAAAGTCCCAACTATTAAAGACCAGGTAGGAACAATCACACTAATAATACACTAATATTCCAGACCTAAAACAGCATAAACTTTCTTTCCAATTAAGAGTAAAACCAGAATAAGATCGAGCATTCTTTGAAAGCCATTCCAATGTTACTATATTTAAATTCCAATGAATCCAAAGTTACATCTGTACAATAATAGTCATAATAACTAACGTGACTAAACATTCACTGTGTGCCAGACTGCACGAGGATCTTTATATGCATAATCTCACTACCTTCTTCTAACAGTTCTCTTATTATCTGGCCCCTTTTTTAAGTGAAACAGGCCTATGGAGGGTAACTAACTTGCCTAAGGTCACATCAATAAAAAGTGGCAGGGTCAAGGTTCAAACCCAGGTCCATGGGACTCCAAAGCTGGTGTTAACATTACCCCACACTGCCTTGGGGTCTTCAGCATGAAGCAGCAAAAACTAAAACTGCATTTTAATTTATTGACTAGCATCCCTCTGCATTTTAAGAGGTTCTGTGTAAATGACTGCCTTGAAAATTTACAGGCAAGGCAAGGAAACTGGCACTCACCTACAAGTCCGCAGCACAGGTGTCAAGCAGCTGTGCAGGAGCCAGGGAAAATGGCGAACTGTGCACTTTGCAAGGTTACATGTGCGTCTGTCTCAGACTTGACATTTTTAAAAGAAATGAGGAGCTGAGGAGATGGGAAGGAGAATCTCACTCTAAATTCTGCAGAGAATGCTAAATAAACATGATCAGCCCCACACAGCTCTGATAAAGTCACTCTCTTAAAAATAAAAACATACATCCCTTAGTACTTTCCTTTCTTCACCCAACAAGCACAGAAATCCATGAGCACACACACAAACCCTATTACTATTAGCCTATTTGAACTTTAAATTTTTAATTCTATTTATTGTCTTTTGGGGAATTCATTCAGCAAAAACTTGGCTTCACTTATACTTATGTTGCCATGTTTTACAGCAGGCATCAATATGACTTTCTCTCAGGTAGCAGCTCACAGACGTCGCATGCAGTATCAGTAGTCGCAAGGCAGCCACAGATTTACTGCCCAACAACCAAGACTGCAAGGATGAAACAATAAAGCCACGGGCCATTGGGCACACTTACTAGTGATCACGCTCAGATCAGCTGCACAAGCGTGTGATGTTTATGATATAAGCAAATGTCTTTTCTAATTCTTCCCAGTCAGCTTAATCCTACCAAGCACCTCCTATGTGCCAGGCCCTGTGTTAGATGCTGAGACTACTATGGGGAGCAAAATAGGCTTTGTGCCTAGTTGGAAAGGCAGAAATTAATCCCGTAACGACACAGAGGAGTGAGTGATTTACTGAGGAGCACTGTGAAGAACACACATTGATGAGTATGGTGGCAGTTTTTAAACATGGCCACAAATCCTGATATTCCTGTCACTAAGAGGTGAGGTCTGTCTCTGTGCCCTCCCATCTGGGTGGGCTCTGACAGCTTCACCCATTAGAGCATGGTGGAAACGCTACGTGACCTCCAAAGCTAGGTCCTCAGAGCCCACGCAGCTTCTTGCTTCTCATATTTGCTGGAATACTCACTCTAGGAGCCCTGAACTGCCCTTAAGAAGTCTGACTATCCCGAGGCCGCCCTGCTGTGAGGAAGTCTAAGCCGTGAAGAACCATGGGGAAGAGCGCTGGTCCACAGTCCATCTGAGCCTGGTCCTTGAGTCATCCCAGTGCAGGCACCAGACCATGAGTGTCGACACGCCCAGATGATTCCAACCCCAGCTGTTCAGATCCTCCTAGCTGAGGCTCCAGGAGCAGAGGAGAGACAAGTCATCTTCAGTGTCTGAATTCCTGACCACAGAATCCAAGAGCATAACAGAATGGTTGTTGTTTACCACCAGGAAGTTTTGGAGCGCTGTGTTATGCAGCAGAAGGTACCCAAATCAAAGGTGGTGTGCACAAGAGGCTGCCTTCTCCCAGGTGGTCACACAAGCTCTCTCCGTGAAAGAAACACTGGTGTGAGGTCTGAAGGGTGACAAGACTTCCATCAAACAGAAGGGAGGGAATGGCAAAAAACAAATAAAAGTAGGTTGTAGGCACAGGCCCTGAGTTGGAGGGAGCTTGGCTGGCACAGGAAAGAAGCCAGCTGGCCAGACCACAGAGCAAGAGGAGCAAAAAGGCGGACGAGAGGGCAGGGGCCGGACCATGTTCTGGGCTTTGGTGTCTTACCGGACAGCAGTTAGAAGTTCCTGGATGGCTGCTTTTGTTTTTTTTTAATTAAGGTAAAATTCACATAACATAAAAGTCACTGTTATGGGTTGAATTATGTCCCCCCAAAATTCATATGAAGTCAACACAGTACCACAAAATGTGATCTTATTTGAAAATAGGGTCAATGCTGATGTAATTATTTAAGATGAGATAATTAAGGCAGGCTCTAATCCAATAGGACGGGGTCCTTATAAAAAGGGGAAATCTGGATACAGGCATGCACACAGGAAGAATTTCACGTGAAGATGAAGGCAGAAGCTGGGGTGATGGGTCTACAAGCCAAAGAATGCCCGCAAACCACCAGAAGCTCAGGGAGCAGCCTGGGACAGATCCCTCCCCACAGCCCTCAGAGGAACCAACTCCACCAACACCTGATCTCAGACCAGTGGCCTCCAGAATGGTGAGACAATAAACTTCGGCTTTTACATCACCCAGTTTGTGGTACTTTGTTACAGCAGCCTAGGGAACTAATATAGTCACTATACGAACCATTTTAAAGTGTGCAATTCAGTGATTTTTAGTGTCTTCAAAATATAGTGCAGCAATTACCACCATCTAATTCTAGAACATTTTCATATCCCAAAAGGAAATCTTGTTCCCTTCTCCCCCCAGCCCTGGCACCATTAATCTGCCTTCTGTCACTGTGGACTTGCCTATTCTGGACATTTCATGTAAATGGAATCATATGAGGTGTGGCCTTTTGTGTCTTGCTTCTTTCACTTTGCATGTGTTCAATGTTCATCCATGTTGTAGCATGAATCAGAACTTCATTCCTGGGGGCCGGCCTCGTGGCATAGCGGTTAAGCGCACACGCTCTGCTGCTGGCTGCCAGGGTTCAGATCCTGGGCGCGCACTGATGCACCACTTGTCAGGCCACACTGTGGTGGTGTCCCATATAAAGTGGAAGATGGGTGCAGATGTTAGCCCAGGGCCAGTCTTCCTCAGCAAACAAAAAAAGAGGAGGATTGCCAGATGTTAGCTCAGGGCTGATCTTCCTCACACACAAAAAAAGAACTTCATTCCTCTACACAGCTGAATAATATTCCACTGTATGTATACACATTTTATGCATCCCTTCATAAGATGATGGACATTTGAGTTGTTTCCACTTTTTGGCTATCAGGAATAATGTTGCTATTGAACATTCTTGGACACATTTTACATGAACACCTGTTTCCAATTCTCTTGGGCATATACCTAGGAGTGGAACTGCTGGGTCAAATGGTAACTCCATGTTTAATTTTTTGAGAAACACCAAAGTGTCTTCCACAGCAGCTGCACCATTTTCGTTCCTATCAGTAATGTCTGAGGGTTCCCCGGAAAGTTTTAAGCAAATGGGGTAAACATCAGAATTATGTTTTGAAAAAAAATAATAGGAACAAGCTTTTGTGAAAGAACATGAGTTAGTCTTGGACCGAGGGTTGTGACGTGCCTTTTAAACATTCAAGAGGAAATGTCCAGTAGCAGAGGTTTGGACGAGAGGTCGGCAGGTTCTGGAGTTAACATCTGAGATGCAGCAGCCATGGGCATGGATGAGATTCCTCAAGAGAAAGCACAGAGTGTAGTAAAAGAGAGGCTTGGTGAGAACTTTTAGGCGCTCCAAATGAATGGTGGTGTCGAGGAGCATGAGTCTATAAAAAGGAGCGTGATAAACAGAATGTAACAAAATTATTAAATTGGTAGAATAAGAAAGAGGAAGATGACTGGGCAAAGACAAAAGAGATTCATCAAATTGTAATAAGAAACAGATCTAAGAAGGGTCTAAATTCTGACACTTTAACAAAGAAGATAAGCACCACTTCTTTCTAAATTTTCTTTGTTTTTGGAAGGGGGCGTGGAGGTAGAGAGGAATGGTTTTAGTTCCCTCAATATTGTGTGTAAGAGGTTAAACTACTTGACCTTTTATCAGAACTGGTGAATAAATGCTTTTCAGTCTGGACATCAAACCTATCTAACTTAAAATAGGCCTCCCATAGGGAGGTAGGGAGCTGCGTGGAAAGAATCTGGTTTTGCACTTAACAAGTTCCTATTGTTTCATCAAAGCCTCTGAAAGCCGGGGAAGTCTGTTGGACACCACCTCAAAGAATCATTAAGGAATCAACAGCGATTAAAGCAGCAGAATAATTGTCCCTACACACCCTCCCCGCCACAAGCAGGTATTTAATCACAGAGGCAAATCAAAAGATGAGAATCCTAAGAATAAACCTATAATAACATCTGTCCCATTTCAAAATTATAGTTTAGATTATTTTGTTCCTTAAAAGCCATAGTTCCAGAAATTATAAAACTGTCTTTACATATCAATCAAAAGTGTAGTTAAGGGGGGCCAGCCTGGTGGCGCAGCTGTTAAGTGCTTGTGCTCCACTGCAGTGGCCTGGGGTTCACAGGTTCGGATCCCGGGCGCGCACCGATGCACCGCTTGTCAAGCCATGCTGTGGCAGCGTCCCATATAAAGTAGAGAAAGATGGGCACAGATGTTAGCCCAGGGCCAGTCTTCTTCAGCAACAAAAGAGGAGGATTGGCATCGAACCTTAGCTCAGGGCTGATCTTCCTTACAAAAAAAAAAAAGTATAGTTAATTCTTTCAGCTCTACATTGCAAGGAATTGAATTTTAACTTTGTAATTATGTGAACAAAGGACTCTTGGGGTTAAATAAACACTGCCTTTAGAAGACCACAGGAACCAGTCTGGCTCAGGCTGGGCCTCCTTGGACACAGACCTGGGCCCTTGGTCAGCCTTCTCCTTTGGTGACCCACAACATTAACACAACATCGTAAAACGTAAAACCGCATTACACTGAATTACCTTATTTAAATACAACACACACACAAGCCCATATGCACTCTACATTCACATCCTTTGAAAGATTTAATATTATCAACTGACAGAAGAGGTGTCCTCCCAGAGTAAGTTTGGAAATTAGATATTTAAGGTGAGTCTATGTCAGGCAGAAATCCAATTGACATTAGGACCCTAAAAGATATCTTCTTTTGCTTTATATGAAATTGGTTCGTTACATTACCAAATTGAATCATATCTGGAAAAGTAACGAAATCACTGTATTAGCCACAATCGGCCATATACGCTGGTATTTGTGCCTAGTACTTGACACAGATGTTATTCCAAAGGCATTATCTCTCTTTTACAGACAAAGGCCCTGAGGTGCAGAAGCTCCAAATTTTGCCTCTGGAGACACAGAATTGAAATATAAATTTTTTTTTTTAACCACACTGCTAGGACTGCCTCTACCACACTACGCCTTGACAGACCTGTTGTGGGAATTCTAAGAACATCCTTGCTAAGTACAGATGTAACTGCTGCGTAAGGATGAGAAAATAAAACCACAAATGAAAGCTAGTGACCCCCCAAAGGAAAAATTACTTAATACTTAGTAAATAAGTAACATTTTATTACTAAGTTCTACAAGAAGTTATTATTTGATTTAATTTAGTTTGTTGTTGTCGTTGCGGAGGTATAAAAGTTTTCGATCTGGGGAGTAATCTTGTTGTTTCAGACACGGGGGGGGGTAATAAAACAGCAAATGCGATAAAACACATAAGGAAAAGTCCTCTCCACGCCCCTGGCTCAGGGAATCAGTCTGACGATGGCACTTGGAGAGACTGTAAGCACAGTAACTAATGCTAATTAGTACTTAATGGGGTAGAGCCACAAACATTAACTTATTCATTGATTTTCCTACACGTCCCTTAAGTAAGTATGAGCATCCGTTTTACAGACAGAAAAAAAAAAGCCAATGTCACATAAGTGATGGCAACCGACTTCCAGAAAGTGCTGGTCATAAAGACAAAGGATAGACATACACTTACGACTTTAAATTCCTCATATACACAGAGGCATTAACAAGCTGATCACCACACACGACCAATAACTACACTCACCTCAAAACAACAATCACTGAAAATCTGTAGTGTTCCAGAAGGCAAAATATGATTTGAAAGCACTGAAATATAATAATGATGATAACAACAACAACGATAATAGGAGGGAGAGGAGGAGGAAAAAACAGTAATTGTTGAATGCTTAGACCGCACTCTAAGTCCCTTTTGGGCATTAACTCGCGGTCCTCCCAGTGAGCTTGTGAGGTTGGTACTGTTACTCCCCTCCTATGAGGAAACTGAGGCATGCGAGGGTCCCAGAGTCACACTGAGAGTTCAGAGCAGGATTCGAAGCCCATCTGGCTCCAAAGCCCATGCTCTTGACCACGACACTACAGAGTCAAACAAGGCACAACTTGTTTTCATGTTCAACCCAAGATTACCCACGCAAGATTGAACTTACTTCACCAAGCAGAAGAAACAAAAATCCCTTAATGCTTTGCACTCAACCCTGTTTCCAGGGCTCCTCTGACACACACCCCCTGGAACTCTGGTACACTAAAATGCCAAGCCAGATCTGGCCCACTCTGGCTTTAAAATACTCATTTGTATCTAAAATATTCATTCATATCTTTAAGGGCTTCATCCAACCTACTCCCTGAATCCAATTTCCTCTTGAATACATTTAATAGCTTCTTTGTGAATGAATCCTATTACTAGCATTTATTCATTCCTTCTGAAACCACGTGTTTAGAGGCAGAAAAATAGCATGTCAGCATATTACATTTATTTCATAAAATACACATCTTCTCTTAAGAAAACTAGCTTTGCCTAGTTAGATCCTTATATACCAGATAGGTTGTAAAAAGACTTATACTACCATATTTTTTTTAAGTTGAGTAATATATTTATAAGAAATAAAGCAGTAAGAGTGGAAACACTTCATATCTAAGTATCTCTAAAGGATTTTCCGTAAACCAAGTATTCACTCAATCCAAAATCACTTGTTACTGCATTTATCAACCTGTGGTTCAAGGACCATCCACATGAGAATCACTTGGGGGCGGCTGTTAACAATCCAGGTGAGACCTAATGAATTCTAGTTTCCGAGTAAAGAAACCTGCATCACTCACAAACAGCCCATTAAGTCTAATGAATCCTAGGTTTGAGAACCACCGAGTCCCTTCTACGTGCCATACAGGACAAACATTTGTGCAAAGAGCTTATCACAGGGCCGGCCCTGTGGCTTAGCGGTTAAGTGCGTGCACTCCACTACTGGTGGCCCAGGTTCAGATCCCAGGCGCGCACCGACGCACCGCTTCTCAGGCCATGCTGAGGCCGCGTCCCACATACAGCAACTAGAAGGATGTGCAACTATGACATACAACTATCTACTGGGGCTTTGGGGGTAAAAAAAGGAGGAGGATTGGCAATAGATGTTAGCTCAGAGACAGTCTTCCTCAGCAAAAAGAGGAGGATTAGCATGGATGTTAGCTCAGGGCTGATCTTCCTCACAAAAAATAAATAAATAAAGAGCTTATCACGGCCCCTTAATCATCTCCCTGCTTCCACCCTTCTCCCTATCCCCACACACCTGCTATTCTCTACACAACAGAGGGCTCCTCTTTAAAGCCTAAGTCAGATCATGCCCCTTCTCTGCTCAAAACCCTCCAAGGGCTTCTCATGTCCCTCCATGGCCACAAGCTCTGAATGATCTCCCACTTTGCCTTTCCGACTCCTTTCCCACCACCCTCCCCTCAGCTCCAACCACCACGTTGCCTCCTCCACAGAACCTCTGCGCTCTGCATGGCCTGTCACCTCCCTCCTTGGCAGTCGTCCTCTGGGATCACCTCCATGGGGGCCTTTCCTGACCATCTCCCTGTTCCTTCCTGCTGGATGTGATCCTCTTCAACACTTCTCACCATCTGACATATTTGCTAGTTTACTTATGTATCTCATTAGTTACCTGTTACCCTCAGTAAAATGTAAGCTTCACAAAACGCAGAAATTTTCGGGGGCCGGCCCGTGGCATAGCGGTTAGGTTCACATGCTCTGCTTCAGCGGCCCAGGGTTCGTGGGTTCAGATCCTGGGCGCGCACCGATGCACCGCTTGTTAAGCCACGCTGTGGCAGCGTCCCATACAAAGTAGAGGAAGATGGGCACGGATGTTAGCCCAGGGCCAATCTTCCTCAGCAAAAAGAGGAGGATTGGCAACAGATGTTAGCTCAGGGCTGCTAATCTTCCTCACAAAAAAAAAAAAAGAAAAAGAGCAGAAATATTTTTTGGTCTGTATGTTCTTAAATGCATCCCACTTGGCACACAGAAGTCAAGAAGTATTTACTGGTTGAATGAATGAATCGATGAATGAATATCATAAATACTCAAATAAAGGTAATAATGGAATGTTGTAAGAATCTAGAGGCAAGAGCAGCCAGTTCCTCCTGGAATAGCCTCCCTCTCCTCACAGAGGATAACATGAGCTGGGTTTTGAAGGATGAATAGAGAACATCCTCTAAGAAAAGGAAGGATATTCTACATAACAACTGGCCTTCAATCTCCAAAAACGTTAACCTCAAAAGAGGCAAGGAAAGGAGGAACTCTTCAAGACTGAAGGCGACTAGAAAGACAGACATGACAGCTGGGTGTGATGTGTGATCCTGTATCGCATCCTTTTGCTATAAAGGAATTATTGGGAAAACTGGAGAAACTTGAATGGAGGCTATAGGTAAAGGTATATAGGAGTTCTTTTTTAGTATTCTTACAACTCTCCTATAAGTTAGAAATTGTTTCAAAAGAAGAAGAAAAAAAGGGGGCTAAGAGAACACAAAAGGAACCAGAATTATATGAGTAAACAATGCATTAAATAATCTGTGAATGAAACACTCATTGAATAAAATAGGAGGAAAAAGGATTATTTCTTCCAAATGTTTCTATTTCCCTTGCTCCCTCATTCTTCCAAGAAAAACTCTGGTCCTATGTCATCTTGGCTTAAAGTCAGCCCAAAAATGCTCATTTTTCTTTAAGTGTAATGCAAATAAACCCGCTGGATGACACTGGAAACCCAGCATGCAGCAGGACATTCGTCTGTATCAACTCTGTAGTAAATGACGTCTCTCTTCTCCCTACAGAGCAGAAGCTTGATCCCCCCGAATTGCTGTAACTCAAAACATAATTTTACATAAAAATAATGATGGGGGTGGAAATAGAAAAAGTCAATCTTTGGACTGGATTGCTGTTGTGAGCCAAAGAGTATGATTAAATATAAAAACGAGGGGGAAAAAAAAACCCAGCAATAACACTGGGTTATAAAGAAACAGATTGACATAGATTTTTTTGAAACTGAAAGTTAGAGGCAACATGCCTAGAATTTAGATACCAGTCTTCAGGACGGAGCACTCTTCCAAGCATCTACAGCTCCCCTGACAGGTCAAATCTCATTACAACAAATACCACAGCCATAAGAATCTCTCCCAAATCGTGCCTAGCTAATGACCTCCTTAACTCAAACAGTACACAATAGCTCACAGTGATCCCAGAAGCGCAAACGCACAAAACAAATACACTGAGTGATCCCTCACTGTACAAAGACTCATCAGAAGGGCCCTGATCTTCCATAATAAGGTACAAGGCTATTTAGCAGAAAAGAAACAAAATTAGCTTACACACAACTTTTCAGGGATACATCCACGTACTGAATGACCAAAACATCAACAGGCGAATGAAAGCAGCAGTTTAATGCCACAGCAGGGGCGTCTACGGATAGATATAGAGCAACTGCCAAATGCTCTTGCCAAATCTCCTACTCTCCTCTGTATGTGGGGGCCATCACGCTCTCAGGTATTGATTTGCTTTAATTTGAATTTTCTTCCAAAGCGTTGAAGTTGAGAAATTTCTCATTTAAAAAATGTGGAGTTCCATCTTCTCCTGGCAAATGGTTAGACCTGGCAACACAGGCACATATTCTCTTGTGAACCCCCAGCTGGAGAAAAGCAGCTTTCCCCTTCACAGGGCAGAAGCAGGGTTGACCCTTAACCACACTCCCTATCACTCCCAACTACATTCCCACCTCTGACCTCTAATGGCTTGTTTTCTGCCTGGTTCCTCTAAACACAGGAATCTGCAACACCAGCTTTAAAAAAAACCAAAACAACAAAACACCCAACTTGCTAGGATATCAAAACTGAGCTATATCTCATACATCCTGTTCTAATAAGACTTCAGAGAAAAAGCGTAAGTTAATACTTTGTTAGTGCTGTTGAGTCAATTCCGACTCCTAGTGACCCCGTGTACAGCAGAGCGCACCCTGCCTGGCCTTTCTGCGCCATCCTCTCACCTTCTAGCGCTGTATCAGACAGTGCTCCACTGCTATCCACAGGGTTTCCATGGCCAATTTTTTAGGAAATGGTCTTAGTCTATCTTAGTCTGGAAGCTCCACTGAAACCTGTCCACCATGGGTGACCCTGCTGGTATTTGAAATCCTGGTGGCACAGCTTTCAGCATCACAGCAACATGCAGCTGCCACAGTATGACCACCGACAGATGGGTGGTGTGGTTCCCTGACTGGGAAACAAACCTGGGCCCCCGTGGTGACAGCACTGAATCTTAACCACTAAACCACCAAAGTTAACATTATTATGTATAAATTACATTCACATTTTTCCAAAGGCATTCTCACAAGCATCACTGGCAAAGAGCCTAAGTTTATCATTTTTAACTGAAACAACTTTGCTTTGAAAACAGGAATGCTCTGAAAGTCTCTTAGCTTATCAGAAGATGAAGTTGCTTTAGAAGCCCTCTAAATGAGTTCAAAACTAACCAAAGTTATATATGTTTTACAATTAGAAAAGAAAAAGAAAAAACTATCATAAACACATACCTACTGTATTGGAAACAGTTAACGTAACTGCTCTAAACTGTCGAAGAATGAATCCTACAACTTCTTCCTGAATATCTCCCAGTCTTCCAGGTGCATACTCTACTACATGTAATCAGAATACCTTCAGTCCCAGAAGTATTGCTCGTGGCCACGTGACCATGCCAGTGGGCAGGTCACACAGCTCTCCGTGCCTCAACGTCCTCATCAGTACAATGTGAAGAACACTGCAGACACGTCACGTCACAGGGTCACTGGGAGGATTAGAGTTAAATTATACAAGCAGCATGGAGAACAGCGCCTATGTCGTAAGCGCCACATAAGAATTAAAAAGAAACAATCAAGCGCCACATAAGAATTAAAAAGAAACAATCACTATTGCCTAGCCTCTTATTACTTGATACACTGACCTAAAGTACTGATAAGTTACATTCTCTTGTGGGAAATATCCTCATCTCTGCCCTGGTTTGCAGAGTGAAACACTGTCTGTCTTACAGTATTCTATCCAAAGCACATTCCATTATTATCAATTTAAGTTGCCGCCAAATCTTAAAAGTCATTAATAAAAGTGATTTCTCAAACGGTTTACAGTCAACCACTCTAAGAAGTACTTAGTAGAAAAGAATTAGCTCTAAGCCAGTATCCAAGAGATAGAGATTTATCAAAACAATTATCAAGTTTAAAGAATAAAATCCCCAGTGCAGTAAAAACGCAGCATTCAAAAAAACTCAATGTAGGAAAAGACAATTATTATTCCCAAAGGTAGAGCCTATTAGTGAACGAATGAATTAAAGAATAAATGAAGAACACCAAATCAGTGCTATGCTGCTGACCACAAACTTGTACTTTCCCCCCCAAAAAAAATCAGACATACTGCTGAACTATCTTGCCATACTCCTAGAGCCAGGTAATGACGACGTATAAAATACTCAACCAGCCTTCCCTAAACGCTTGCTGTAGGCAGTGGTCACATTTGTGCTCACTGTGGACAGGGTGGTCCCTGGCCTCACTTAGTTTAACTATCTAGCTGGGGAACAAAACTACGAGAGATAAGCTAAGTGGTAACCTGAGTATCGACTATACAAGTTCAAAGGAAGATGCACCCAGGGTAGGCTGCAAGCGCCCTCAGAGTGAATGCAGACAGGATAAAGACAAAGGAGAAGGACCCAGAGAAACAGCACTGTAGCTCTCACTGTCCGCAAGGCCTGATACAGCAGGACAGATAGCTCACAGCTCAGCCCTGCATCCTAGCACGGTGGGTGGGGTTTTGTTGTTGATGGGGAAAAATACCGCAAGGGCCAGCAAACTCCTAACCCTCCTTCACCACACAGCAACACAGCCTCCTCTGACGCACTCCCTGACCACTCCGTCCTCAGGCCACACACTACTGCCTCTGTATGTATTGATTTATAGGTCTTTCCTCCACTGGACCGAGAGCTCCCGAAGTCCAAGAATTGTCTGAAACCATCTTGGACTGCAGTCCCAGGCCTGTACGCTCAGCAATCATCCCTGGATTGAATTAATAACAGGAAGAACCCCTTAGCCAGGGAAGGGGTCCATAAACACGGTCGCAGACCCAAGGCTGTGCGCAGAACCAGAAAAGGCAGAGCCCACGGAATGCAATGCCAAGGTCCCTGAGCATAGGGGCTTCCAAGCAGGAGGGAGAGCCTCTGTCCTCCAGGAACTTAGAGTTCACTTAGATCCCCAAACGCGTTCTGAGAAAGCATTTTAAGGGCTCCGTGGAGACAGTCATTTATTATCGAGAATTTGAAGACCTTTCTCCCCTTAAAATGAGGGGTAGTGGTTTTTAAAGGCCCTGCAGGGCTCAAGACTTCAGGATGATACCACTGGTGCTCAGCACAAACAGCTGACAAGAGCTGACTGGGTCCTACCAAGGAAGGGAATTAACTGACTCATAAATCTCCAACACTCCCTCTTTTGCTCACTGTCTGAGCAACTGCCATCTGGAAGGCTCAGCAGATGAAAGGCATTATCACGGTTCTGCTGGAATATTTCTGGTAGGCAGAGAACACAAGATGCCAGAACTAAAAAAAAAAAAAAAAAAATTCACATAATTCTGATTACCTCATTTCACCTTTCTTTTCAGCCAATCCAAACGCAGCCTGTTGTAGTTAACTATTAGAGAAACCTTGCAAACGCTTTGCTGAATCACTCGACTGGCAGAATCACCTCGAGGCCTGCGGGTCTCCCGCATTCTGCTCTCTGGCCTGAGCCACTGGGCAAGCAACCAGAGCACCCCTTGCACACAACCTTCAAACCGAAGGACGCAGAAAAGCAAGGAAGGCTGCATTCGATTTCCCCGAGCCCATCGCGGACTCTCACTAGGTCCACCTCAACATCTCAGAAGCATGAGGCCTGCCTTGCGTTTTCCATCCCCGACTCTGGGCGGTGAGCCTGGAGCTATGAAATGAACACACCTGCACTCTCCTCTGGCCTCTTGTTGCCTGTTTTGTCATCCAGCATCTCTCCTGACTGCCCAGCCCCGAGTCTTCCTCAGCTGTCTGACCCCACAGGGCTGACATGAAGGAACCTGCCACTTCAAGCCTCAGCCAATGGCTGCACAGAAGCCAGGCCTGAGAGGCTTTTGCTGTTGTTATTTTGAGACCTCAGGCTATGGATCTGATAAAAGTTATCTTCAGACTAGTGTCACAAAAAGCCCTTTTCCCCTGAAGGGACCCAGTAATTTGAAAGTGTCTTGCAAAGCAAGTTCTTGCTCTGTTCTTCAGAGCCTTCCCTGAGGCAGGTGCCTCTCGGCCCCAAGTCAGAGGAGGAAACATCGTCTGGGGGCCCGGACCATAACAGGCCCTACGCACCAGCGCCTCATGCTGCCGTCTAGATTTTTTTTTTTAACTCCACCATATCACTTGGCACTGTCCTTGAGTCTACAGACGGGCAGGGAAACTGAAGCACAGATGATCCCTGTACCCCCCACCAGGTCCCCCCAAACACACTGCCAACTGGAGACCGGCTTGCCATAGAATGAGGACAGCAAGGACTGTATTCGCTGGCCAAACAAAAGGAGAAAGCACCCTCGACCCCTTCTGGTCACAAGTCTGTCAGCCTCCGACTAGAAGAAGTACCCACCCGGTGCCACCCTCCATTTATTTCCGTTTCTTTAACAGCCTTGATGCCTCCCACTATCATAGTCTAAGATCCCAGGTGCACAGAGAATGTTCTTACCTCTTCAAAATGTTAAAAACATGCACATCTGTTATGCTGCCAAAGTTTCAAGAACATAAGTTATCTTCAGCCAGAATCAGAATTTAGCAACAGCCCCCTCCCACCCCCACGCCACACTCGGCTCCCTGCTCCAGGAGCCTGACCATGGAACCCTTTATCTGAGAGATTTAACATCCTTGGGCTCTAAACAAGATCACTATATACGCCGTCATCCAAAGTGAATAATTCTGAAAGCGAAAAGGGACACTATTAATCATAACATGGGGAGTACAGGCGTAAACCAAAACTGTCGTGGAAAACCAAGACCTAGTGAGCACTTTAAAGACCCTATCCTGGATGCCAAGGTTAGCATCAATGTCACGTTAAATGGATGGCCTCTACCCTCTTAAACCTGACTGACAAGTGCAGAAAACAGATAATCAAATGATCACCAAATAAGTAATAATGATCTCACCTAATTATGATAGGTGCTCAGAAGGAAAAGTCCTGGGTGGTGTCACAGAATATTCCAAGGCGTAACCTGATCTAAGGGGGAATCCCATGTGCTCAAGGAATAGCATGGATAAAGACTCTGACGTAGGAAGGAATTCCAGGAAGAAAAAGGCCAGAGGGCTGGAGTGGGAGAGGAGGAAGAGAAGGAGGAGGGGATAAGGGCTCCCCACCCCTAGGTGAGCCCCCTGGAGGAGGAAGCGACAGGGAGGATTTCAGGCTACCTCAAGGGCAGTGGGAAGCCATGGAGGTCACTCATAGCGTGGGAGTGTCATGATCAGACAGACGTGGGACAGGACCATCTGGCAGAGGGTCAAGAACAGACCATAGGGAGGAAAGCAGCAGGCGGAGAGACAGCAAGAGGCCAGTGCAGTCGGGTAGACGGAGGCTCAGACCAGGGCAATGGCTGTGCAGATGGACTAACCAGGGCAGATGTGAAAGAGATTGAGAGGTAACATACAAAGACCCTGGTGATGGTGAGAAGGTTGCCAGACTCTGGCTCAGCCATTAAAAAAGGGCCTGAACAGAAGACAGCACAGCCAGCTCCCTATACAACCCTCAGTTGCCCTACGGTCGCCTTGTCATCTTGTTCACACAGCCTCAAAAACCCCTTGCAACATAAAGTTAAAATGAAATGCAAACACTAAAACTACCCTACCATGGTTTTTCCCTCACTCACAAATCAATGACTCCTTCACCCAGTCTAAACAAGACAGATTCACCTAAAAAATTCAGTATTCTGTGTTTGCCATGACCTGTTCAGTTATGTGACCCAATAATACAACTGCAGATGAAGTTTTATTAGAGTTCTGAGTGATACAGGAAGTGTGCCTCTCATCTTTAGAGAAGGTATTCAAATCTCAAATCCTTTCTAAGATTGAAAATCTGTAAAATTACATCTGGTCTCCATTTATTTCTTCACTTCGATGAACAATTTTGTTTTTAAACAGAAATCAAAACGATTGGTAGTCACCTTTTGAGAGAATCTGATCCATAAACGGAAAGTCGTTTAGGTTAAAATGACTACCCCATATCACTATCCCCAAAGATTGGATTTTCACGAACTATATCAAAAATAGAAAATAGAACAGTGACCAACCTCTTTGACATGTCAAGCCAAAAATTCCTGTGCACTTAACTGAAAGTGATCAATCACAGAAAACATTACTAACAACTTATATTCGTATCACACCCTTGCAAAGCTTTGGCTTTTTTCAGTGACCTTGACAGCAGAAGCAGGCAAATATGCACTCAAGTATCAAGATTTGTCACAAGGACTCAAGTGGTAGGGAGTGACGGAGCTCTTCCATATCGCCACCTCGATGACAGATGGGTACAAAGGGCCTTCTGCATCTACATAAGCCAACAAAGGAAAACTGCCTGGGACCAAAGTCTGGATTATAGCATATAAGGTTCCCCCACCTGAGAGTGCCACATCCCAGATTTTCTAGAAAAGTTTCCATTTGAAATATTCATATACTGTCAACTGATATGCATATATGTATTTTTTCCTTCTTGAGTAATTGTATTATTCGCAATATAATAAATTCATTAATCTGGTTTAATTTGTATGCTGTTATAAAATGTTTGATATAAAAGAAGTCCACAAATAGGGATAAAATCCGTTTTTAGATGCTTTGTCCCAATTCGAATTTTTTAAAATATATAGTCACCACTATATTTACCAGACATACCACAACTCACTCAAAAAAAAAGATCCCAGAAAGTATTCAGGAAACACAAGGGAAGATCTGTGGCTCTGGGAGGAAAGATATTACCCTGGACACACAGAATGGTGTCAGAGATAAATCTCTACAGATGAAGACCAGAATAGAGGTGGAGAGAATTAAAGGATTAAAGGTATTATAAACCCAACTGGAGGGGGTGGGGGAAGAGACAAAAGATGCCCATTCTTTAGAAAGCCCTCTAGGTTTGAACTAAAATGGATCACAGAAGTCAGAACGATAGGCTACCTGGACTTCCTCCAGAGCCAGGCTTGCTAACCTTTCAAGGAGAGAGGTGAAAGAGAAGGTCAGATGCACAAGGGAGAAAGCCAAGTATAATAGGCATTTTCCATCACCCCAAATCTCTACTGTCAGCACCCCCACGCCTGCACCAGCACATCTTTCCACATCAGAGAAAGGGGGGAACAAAATTCGCTCACATTTGGCTAATGCTTTACAGTTAACTAAGCACTCTCACATTTTCCTATTTAGTCATTCATGCATTCAAAACAATTTATGGAATGCCTTCTAGGATCCAGGCCCTGTCGAGACCTGGAATAAAACCCTGTTCAGGTCCTCTCCCACAAGGGCCTCAAAGACCACAGGGACGTGGGTCCCTAACTGAGTCAGCACCAAAGATGACCACTGTGGCAAGCGCCCTATGGAGGTACAGTGCCAACAACATAATCCCTACATGAGGGAGGGCTTTATTGACTGACGTCTTTATCTTTTCACCATTGTTTAAAATGGTTCCAATGGTGAACCTAGCTAGACTGAACACAATCCATATGATGTGACAACTTGTGAAATTTACAATTTAATAGCCAGCTTGTATTTTAACTATTTAAACCCACCTTTGATTTATCCTTTAGATAACAGACAATTTGCTGAGAATCACAGGCCATCAGGTGGAAAAGAGGGTGTTAAAAGAGAAAAAAAGAGACTACAAAACAGATTGCCCAGAGCCACTCTAAATGAAAAAGGCAGTGTGCCAGGCTGGCACTCTTTAGCTAAGAGCATTCCACAGCCTCTCTCTATATACATGCTCCAACTGGACAGAAGAAAAATTTATAAACTCCTTTTCAGTATTATCATAGATTCTAGTGTATTTTTGATGATTTTAAAAATATTTCTGAAAAAGAGCTATAAGGAATATATGTTAAATGACTAAGCGGCTAAATGATAGGGTGGGGTGGGAGGAAGTTTAGTAAAGAGTTCCCAAAAGTTGTAATTCTGGAACCAACTCTTTTAAGAACAATTGCAGCAGGCCCTGAGATAAGTGCTTTGCACTCATGACCTCTTTATTCTTTACAATTTTTTACGGCAGATACCGTATCTTTGGTAGAAGGTAGACAGAAACGGCAGAAACATCATTGAAAGCAGACCTAAGTGCAAAGTTACAGAGTCAGGAAACATAAATAAGTTCACGATTCACCAGTTCCCAAGCCCCAATTCCCACAAGGTGATGGGAAGAGGACCAGGTGACACCTGTATACACAGAGGACTGCATCACAGCAGAGGACTCCTGAACTTCGGGAACCTGAATATTTTATAATGGACATCAAATATCCCTACCTCTGCTCCACACAGGCATAGCTGAGGAAGAGAATATGGATGTGGGAGGTGAGAAATAGGCAAGGTCCCTATAATGGAGTTTGCCTTTAATCCTGTCCAAATTAAGATCCATTTAAGTATTTAAATCAGGGCAGTGTGACACAATCAGATTTGCCACTAGGGAAATTTCCCTGCAGTAGAGTGGGGGGAATGGAGCACTGCGGAAGGAAGGCAGTAGTACCACAATAATGCAAATGAGAACAAGTAATGACCTGAACCAAGGCAGAGACAGGTGGTAAAGAGAGTGAGAGAGCACACTGACCAACTCAAGACTGAGCAAGTATTATTCCTTGCAGTACTGTGCAGGGTCCAAGATTTTATCCCACTTAGAAGCTGACAAGTTAGCCTACCACAGTTTCACGGAGGCTGACAGAAGGCACGAAACTCCTGGGTCAGAGACAAAGGACAGTTTATCACTCACAGAAATAGCAGTAGCCATGGTATCAGCATTTGCACTGGTTCCCTGAGCAACAACTCCCACAGGACAATGCAAAGAGGACGCACACAGTGAACTGCGCTACAAGAGAAGACCCCTGAACTTAGGGAACCCAAATATTTTTCTCCTGGGCATCTATCTTCCAAAGCTTTTCAGCATAAAACATCCTTGAAAAGACTGTCCAGAACAAAGGAAGTCAGTACCTCAGCTGGCAAGATGTACAGAAACATGAGAAATCTATGGAGAACTGTTTCCCCACATACTCACTTTCCCTATGAGGAAACTAAGACTTAAAAAGCTTAAAATGAGGGGCCGGCCCCATGGCGTAGTGGTTGAGTGCACGCGCTCCGCTGATGGCGGCCTGGGTTCGGATCCCGGGCGCGCACCGATGCAGTGCTTGCCAGGCCACGCTGTGGCAGCATCCCATATAAAGTGGAGGAAGACGGGCATGATGTCAGCCCAGGGCCAGTCTTCCTCAGCAAAAAAAAGGGGAGGATTGGCATGAATGTTAGCGCAGGGCTGATCTTCCTCACAAAAAACAGAAAAAGAGCTTAAAATGAGCCAGGGTAAGATAGCTAGAAAATAACGGCAGTGGGATTCAAACCCAGACATTACGATTCCAAGTCCCACTGCCTTCCACTATCCAAAACCCTATTGCAGAAAACACAGTGAGTTCTGCGAGGGAAAGGGGTATAGGAGTGATCAAGAGGTCCTCCAGGCTTTCCTTCTGAAGGTTACCAGCTCACCTGGGCAGGGAACAAGGAACGTCCTAGGGGCTGGTAACTCTGCCTAGCTATAAGGACAGATGTTCTCCTCGGGCTATGTTTCTCAAAACTCAAATGGTGAAACAGAACTAGACTGTTGCAGAGGATTACAGCAGCGTATCTCTGTGTGGTGGGGGAGAGTTCCACTCCCAAGCCTTTTGTTAGCCCCTTCCTAAATCCACCCTGCAAAATTTTAAGTTTTACATGAGAATGCATTAAGAACGGTGAAGAAAAGTTTGTATGTTAATACTTGGTCTTTATTTCCTAAAATTACTTGCAGAGGTATGCAATGAAAATAACTCCATATAAAAATGATCTCTATTAATCTGCGCATTTAAACTAGCTAACACCTCACATATATAATTAAAGTAAAGTAACTACATTAAGAAACTGAGAGCCAGCCCTGATGGTCTAGTGCTTAAAGTTCAGCACTCTCACAGCTTCGGCAGCCCGGGTTTGCTTCCCAGTCGCAGAACCACACCACCCGTCTGTCAGTTGCCATGCTGTGGCGGCGGATCACATAGAAGAACTAGAAGGACTTACAACTAGATATACAACCATGCACTGGGGCTTTGGGAAGGGGGGAAAAAATGAAAAAATTTGGTTGGCAGCTTTCTTATTTTGATAATATACTGGATTCAAGAGTCAAAAGTAGCTGCACACAGATTTACTTCGCAAACAGGGGTTAATTATTTTGAACATGAGTAATTAGGCTTATTCATTTATTAACATAAGTGAACAAACAGTTTACTTGGCTTCAAAGGTACAACAACAGAGATTCAGCAACTGCAGGTCTCCTTGGGCCCAATGGGGACCAGGTGGAGAGTGGACCCTGGTCTAAGGTTTCTTGGCCCTGTCTGCAAGGCCCTGAGACACCTGAGCACTCCTTGTCACACTGAGGAACCCTGTCCTTGGCTAGGAGCTCCCAACTCCCCAAGAGATGCCCCACCCTCACCACCCTCACCACCCTCATCATGCTCATCATCCTTACCACCACCACCAGGTTCCTCTTCAAGGGCTGAAAGGCACGGGTGCTACTTATCACACTAACAACCATCTGAACCCATTCAACTTAAAAGAATCACCCACTTTATATGCCACTTATTTAAACCTTTGGATGACTGCCCAATGCACACAAAGCAGCCACACTGCACAACTCCAGGGAGCATCATGCACATCCCAGGGAGTTGTATAGTTCACAACCTATGTCGCTATACGTGGTGGTGGCCCTCAGGGATAGGGGGTCACTCTCATAGATATTTCCCTGTTAAAATCCACTTCCTGATCCATGAGTTTTTTTACTGAATCCCTAGATTTCAGCAGTCATCACAGATCTCAATTGATGGGTGCCGGCAGTTAATAATTTCCACAAATTATTAAAAAAATAAAAAATATTTAGAATTCGGTTCTGACTAAATGCCAATGAGACTCATACTGGAAGCAACAGGAGTGGGGTTTCAACAGCTCATATATTTGAGCCTTGAGAGTCCTCTCTCCACCCAGAACCTTAATGTCAGGCCTAATTACCACATAGATGTATTATTCTTTTGACGAGGGAAGAAGCAAATACTTACTGCAGATAACAAGTAAATACACTTTCATAGATACATTACAAAGAAAAAATATTGCTCTGAACAAATGCTCTTACTTGGCTTTCATTAGCTGCACGACTGTTAGTCATAAATGCTTCTCTCCATCACCTAAGCCAGCTTGGAGGTGATCTCAGCATCATTCTCCTATAGGCGGGTTAACTGATGGCTTGAAAACAATTCATTCTGCAGATATCAAAAAGCAAGCAAATTCTCTTCTCCAGTCCAATTTGGTTATTTCCGAAACAGACTCTTCCTGCCCCTTCTTAGCTCTGGTCCACTGCCTTGGCTTGGACTTGCCCACCTCTGTCTCTTCTTTCAGGGCCAGATGTCTGACAATCTCTGCATCTTGCCCAACTGTGCCCGCTGGGGCTGTCCAGGCTCCTAACGTTCTGTGCTCTCCTCCCACTGCCATCAATAATCTTGGATTCTGCTGCTCCATGCTCTTGAAATCAACCACTCACATGTGTCAGTTTTGTGTTTTACCTAATTCAGGATACAACAATTCTCGGTAAAGATGCGTTGGTCTCCCTTGGCTCCCTGGAGTCATATTGACCAGTGGCACAGATACCACACGCGTAAGAAGTCCTCATCAGGTCTTAGAAACCTGAGAAGCTCTGAGGAGCCATCCACCACCACCTTCCTAATCACACTGTTTGTAGGTTAGGCACAAGTTATGTTCTAAAGAGGACACATCTGAACACAGTGAACTTGTAATCAACTTATACACAACACAGCTGTGTCCAGCCTTGATTTGCTTTTACCGTACTTACAAGGTAATAAATAAGCCTGTACTGTTTCATGGGAGCTGGCAGAAGACCTGAGACTCTGGGTCAGAGACAAAGGACCTTATTATTCACAGCAGGCAGCAGGAGCATCATGTTTGTGTCAGTTCTCCTCACCCCCAGAGTCCAATGACAGTGGTGTTGAGGGGCCCAGATGGAAGTTGCACATACTGCTCTATGTCTGCATCACAGCTGAGGAAGCTGGGCTTGGGGAACCTGCTGCTTTATAATAAGCAGTAAGTGAGATTGTTCGTTGTTCCAAAGAGAGACATTACCTCATCCTTCAAGGTTGCTCGCTGCAAACACAACCCTAAGAAATGGCCCAGCTAAAGAGCATTCTTAGTACACCCAGCAATACATACAGAAGCACAAGGGAGCTGTGGAGGCGCGTCTCCCAACAACCTGCACGTATTCTTAAATTCAGATGACTATCCTTGTGGGGTTCATGGTCCTGGAAAATCCTCCACACGAAGCCCCCACACCCTTCAGGTCATAGATTACAAAAGCAGCGCATATGCTGCTCATTGGAAAGGTACTTTGAAACACTGCATGATTTAATTGTTTAGTCCAATAGCACAGTCTGGGATCCCCCCAAGAAGATCCTTCCTCAATACAGTGGCCCACCCGCTTCTCCTCCTCCTTTCTGTTTCACCTCCTCCACCTGTGGAAACTCATCTATGTTTAGAAATGAACAAGAAGGCAAAATATAAATGAAGGAAGAGAAACCACTTATAACAGCTCAGAAAATGAAAAACAATGAGACAAAATTCTACCTGGCAAACGCTCACACTCTGAAAGACACTAACTTTGGGGAGGGATGCAGCTTTCTTTTACATTAACATCAATGATTTTTCAGACATATTTTTTACTTCCCATACAGTGAAAAATTTTAAATGCCAGATTCCTTAAAGTTCAACAGCCCATAAACACCATTTATTACAAAAACTTGTAAGCATATAAATATAAATTCAATTAGAAATTTGTAATTACCATCATAATTACATATTAATAAACTAAACTTCATAAACATAGCTACTTGTGCATAAAAAATATTTGCAGAGGGGCCCAGATTGATGTTAATTTTGTTCCTAAGCTAAGAAAATTACTTTAGATTCAACTAACTTATTTCAATTAATAATTATTGGGTAACTTCTATATTTTAGGTCCTTTTCTAGGCATATTTATATATGTTATTTTATTGAAACTGAAATGTTCTGCATATACTACCATTAAAACAAAAAAAACAACCCAGGTAAATCTGTGGTCTCAAAATGACCCTCTAGGCAAGACATGAGAAATGCTGGCATTTGTGATATAGAAACAGAGGGCTGACCTGCCAGGAATGAGCATGGTGGACAGCCACAGCTAAAAGTGAGAGGAAATTAGGGTCCAGGAAAGACAGGAACAGAGCAGCTGCCCCGGCTAAAAAGCCATCTGATAGATCCAGTTGCCAAAGGAAGGCATGGAAATACAACCTCCTCCAGAGTGGGTGAAGGACAAACGAAAACGAAGTTTGGCATGACTGGAAAAGTTCTATTATACAGAACGCACGTCCCTAACAAGGAAAGATGAGGTTCCTGTACACCGGCAACACCCTTCCCAGGTGACATGCACCTGTGCTGAGGAGTCATCTACTCCACACTCTATCACACGGGCAGCTGTAAGTCACTGAGCGCTCGCCCCTCCTAGGCACCATGCTCAGGGTTATCGGGGTACCATCTCATTGAATCTTGACAACCATCCTAGAGGCAAGCACTACAGAGTGATGAAGTAACTGTTCATGGTCACACAGCCTGGAAGGGTTAAGGCCAATATTTGAACCTCAGTCGTCTCACTCGTAACCACCATCTTAAACGCTGCAATATTCTCTGCCTAGCATTGGGGGCAGGGGGGAGTTAAATTACAGAAATAAAGAGTAAATGTCCCCTTTTTTTTTAAATATCATCTTATACTATCTGGAGCTCATCAGTGCAAAACAAACAAGATAAATTCCACGGGTATCTGCATTTAGTAATAAAAAAATAGGACATAGGTGAATTTGAAGATTAAGTTCATCATCACAGAATCTTTAAACACCTAATAGCTTGTTTAAATGAAATATGAACAATATTAGACATGACCAAGAATTTCAAATAATACCTATGCCATCAAGCTTAATCTATTCAATATGCAACTTGACTGGCAAATTAATTGGAAGCCTTTGCATTTCTGCTAACTTAAAAGCCACATATGGAATCCATATGAAGCAGGAGTTTTTGAGTCTGCTCATTCCACAGCACGAGAGTAATACATAATAAATAACCTGAATTCTTACTTAACAAAAGCAAGGTTGATGTTAATCAAAATGCGCCAAAACTGTTTAGTATAACCAAACGCAGGCAAAGCGCTGGGCCTCGGAGCCCGGGCAAGGCGGCGCATAAGCCTACGGACGGCCTGCTGCTTTCCTCCCTATGGTCTGGGCACTAAAAAGACCTGCCAAAGAAGTAAATTAATATTTGCACAGCAATTCTAGGCCAAAATAATTCCAACCTTCTGTTCTTTCATTCACAGGTGAACCTTCTTAAAGAGTAAGAAAGAGACTTCGCTTCCCTAAAAGCAAAGAGCCCTGTCTTCTCAATTTGGAATTAAAATCACCAAGAGAAGGGGGTGAAGAGGGGGAAATTCAATAGAAAGGACACTTAAAATTTTAAAACTGCATTTTGAAAGTTTCTTAGCAACAATTAATGATCTGTTGGTGCCTCCAGCTAAGTGTAGCAGTTTCACAGTTCAAAGAATTTATTTTCTAGTCTTCATCTAAGAACCAAAAATACAATAATAACCTTTTTTTCTGCTTATGTCTTAGATACTAAAGCTGACCTCTGGTTTTTATTTTTAACTTAAAAAAAGTTTCATTTAGTTCATATATTTAAAGTACACCGTGATAAGGAAATTTTAGTCTTTTGTCGCAAATGAAATTGTTTAGAGGTTACATGGTCATTTAGATAGTTTTTCTTTCTCCAAAGAAAGCACATACCTCCTTACACACACAAAAAAAATTCCCAGGATCAATATTTAATACACATGAAGGATATATATGGATAATTTATATTTTAAAAATCCAAGGATATATATCAATGTTTAAATAGAATATATTTGTATTTCACAAAATATAAAAGCTATTTCAATCCTCTGTTTAGTGACCTCAATCCTTTCATTTCTAAAATATTGATTCTGCATCTTAAAAAAAGATGAGTAAAACGCTGTTTTCAAACTTTCATGCAATTGTTTCAAATCCTCACTGGAGAGCAACTTTAAAACTCTCAAAGCATACAGTAAGAATATTAGGGATTATTAAATCCTGCAGACTCAGGAAAAAAATGAAAATGCGACATATATCATCTAGCCATCTCTTCTTTCAATTTATTCTTTCAAAAACCAACAGAGGAAGCTAAAAGAACTGGTACCAAAGAAACACTATTTTCCCTAGGCTTCTAGTCATGAGATTAAAAAACAAAAATACTATGTAGCATTTCTCACGGGAGTTGCCACGTGGGCAGCAGCTGTCCATCCTTGGATAAGCGGGCACCAACGATAAAGCAGGCCCTCAGAGAGTTCCCATCTACATTCTTCTGTCTACCCAAAGGTCATGTTGAAAAACATTTAAAGCTAAGAGCTTATTTTTTTAGTTTTTCTTTTTCAGTTACTTAACGCTATAACTCCTTCCTTTAAAAGTACAGTTTCTCAAATGCCTACAGCAGATTTATTGATTTTTTTTTTTTTGGTTGTGTGAAATTGATGTTTATTCACAAGATATTTGTTCTGTATGTTGAAACACTTATTCTAAGTGCTATCCTGAGGAGGAAAAATGCCAGGGAAGTCAGAAGAAATGCTTAAAAGCTAGTGATGGAAAAGCATATTTTTCCTTTACAAAGTTAAGTCACTGAGGTTGCTAAATTCAAATCCTTGTAAGTGACAACAACCAAAACTCTAAAACAGTTTTTTATTTGTTTGTTTTGGATGTTTATTCACTGCTCTCAGAGCATTTGACCAGGAGTCTCCACTTTTAATATAATTGAGCCAAAAGAAAGTATTTTGGGGATTTCTTTTCCTTAAAATTTCTTTTCCTTAAAAAAAGGTATATTAATGTTGCTGTATAGTATTTACAATAGAAAGACATAAAGAAAAAGTGCCCTATTCTAAAAAAATGCATCAAATAAAGGGACTCATTCCAAAATTGAACATAATCAACAGTACTTGAAGAGGAGACGGACGAGTGGAGGAAGAAACCCACTGAGACAGATTTCCTAAGTATTGAGGTTGACGTCCCGTCGGCCCGAGATACTCTTTTCCAAAGCATTTTCCTTTTTATACCTAAGGTGCAGCTAGTCACTAGCCTGGGGTCAGCAGCTTTTCAGAAATGGGGGATGTCCCTCTCTTTTCTCCCCTGATGGGAAACAAAACCCAGAGTCGGCAAAAATTCACACTCCTCCCCTAACCATTTTACCTCTAGAGATTCATCCATCTCACTAAGAGTTTCAGCTTATAAATGCATGCCTTCCCGCGAATTACTTAAAAGCAGTGTTCCCCAAAGCGCGATTCCCTGGTGACCTGGAGTGCCAGAGGTGGCAATTTTAGAATACAGCATTAAATAAACCTTGAATAAGCAAAGTCATTTCCTTTTCAACTCTCTTTTAATTCTCTGGTCTAGTCAAGGAGCAAGTCTCCATTTGATGCCAGGATGTCGAACACTGTGTACACCCGTTAACCTCCACTGTAACACAGGGAAATATGCCTCCGACTCCAGCCTGCCAGCAGGCACCAACAGCTCCCTAGAAGTTAATCAGCCATATTATTGTCATCACATGCATTTGAATAGTGACATTTTTCAAGTTTCCTTTTCAATAAATGTATTTAAGGTTTAAAAATGAAGTCGATTTAAAAGAAAAGAAGTCTGAAATGGTCTAGATCCTCGTAGCTCAAAATGAGACCAGTGGACCAGTAACTTCAGCTTCACCTGGGAGCTTATTACAGGTGCCAGACCTTCGCCCCCCTCACACCTACTGACTCAGAATCTGCATCTTAAATAAGATCTCCACGTGAACTGCGTGCACGTTAAAATCTGAGAAACTGGGGTGGCACAGGAGTTTGTCCGAAACCATGCAGGCAGTTTGCAAATGACTGAACTCTCGGAAATCGGCTAGCGGAGTCAGGAGGCCAAGGAGGCAACTTCAGTGCTTTCCCAATGGGGAGTCGCAAACCATCAATGGATTGTGAAATCAATGAGAGGATCTAAACCAGCAGTGCTGGGGGTGCTGTGGATAAGCTAAAATTACTTTAAGTACACTCCTATAATATCCTGTCATACTACATGGATCATGGTTTTTTACCAATGAATACTATAGAAAAATTCTACTTAACCCTCCTATTCATCCCGCCTCTTCCCCCTTTCAAGGGCTGGGGTTTTCTGCACACCTTCTGCATGGAATGAACGACAAGGCTCCTTGCACCTGCTAAGTTAGCATGCCCTGGCCTTTTCTCAGAGTTGAGCTAGAGTTAGAGGGAAGTTTATGCTTGGAAATAGGACAGCCTGGGTCTTCTGTATCAGGTGACAGTACTGGAGGCAAAGAGCACAGCTCTCAGTGCATTAATGCCCCAGAGGAGAAGCCAGGCGGCCACTCATTCACCAAGATGGGAGGCTCATTTAGTGAATGATCCACGCAGCTCAGGCCAAAATCCTAGCTCTGCACCACTTGGAAGGACATACAAGGGGAAAACTTGAGTTATCTGTATCACTGAGTTGATGTTCACCTTCACAACCTAAAGAATTTGTCTGAAATACACAGAGGAAAACAATGACCAAAATATGCAGGACTGATGATACTGTAGAAGCTAAAAATATATAGTTACAGACTAGATAATTCCAGAATATCCAGACTTAACAGATGAAAATAAAATGTTTCTATTTCCCCCAGGTGTTAGGCCTAACACCAGAGCTCAACATCAGAAACTCAACTTCCCAGGACAAAACACTAATATGAGACAGTTCAGTTTTGCAAAGAAAATGAACAGTGAATCTAACGGGGTAAAGAAAAATGGGAAAATTAACAACAAACAATAGATGCAAATTCATGCCCTGGTATCCATGATAAGAATTGCATGCCATTCATTACAATGAAAAGAACATTGTGAACATTTGTTAGATCTTTTTTCCCTTTAGTTATTTTGAGAATGTACTTATGTAGGCAGAACCTTACAGAGAACAAAAATATATGCTACAATGTAAGATTATTTTAATGGTTCTGAAAGAAGTTAAGAAAAAACAAAATAAATTACGGGTGTTGAGGAAATAGAGTAATAATTGCTAAGACCTATTGAGTATTCCAAGCAGTTATTACATATCAACTCCTCTAATCCTCATGACTCTGAGATAGATGTTAGGTCTTGATACTACTATTAATAACATTGATTAATACTACTACTAAGAATGCCACTTTGCTGATGAGGAGGACACTTCGCCGCAAGGGTGAGTAAGTAAGCTGAGGTCACAGCCTGGGAACGGAGTTGGTAAGAATCCAGACATCCTCAAAGTCCAACCTCCTTAACACCAGACTCTCCTGCCTGCCGACCACCGGAGCACTAGAATGCCCAAGTCAGGATGAACCTTCTCTCTCTCAGTACTGTACCCTATGAAGAATTTTTCCAAAAAGCCAATGGCTGTGGAGTCTTCATCAGGGGGCTGGGCCACATTGAGACAACTATACCTTAAAATACGAAAACTAAGTTTTGGCATTAAATGCTTCACCAGTGATTAGAACCACTTACTTGGCAGAATTAAGTTTTAAGGCTGCTTTGGGGGAAATATTAACAGTTGGGGGAAATTTTTGTTGGAAGCAAAACATTATACTTTGAGAAATGCTTAAGTCAAGTATTCCTCTTTTATTAGGACTACTTAATTAAGTACAAAGCATTAAAATAGCTGGCCTGAATATTTATTAGAGCACCAGCTGTTCCCTCCAGATTTTTAGAAATTCCAGCCTTAGGGCCAAGTATAATTTAGAAAAAAATTTCAACAAGTAAAAAGAGCCCTATGTCTTGTAATACTTATCTAAATAGTAGATAGTGGCTGGAAGAGGTATAGAACGTCCCCATGCCCTTTCAATGAGGGAAGCCAAAATGCTTTGACATCTACTTCCAAATACTATTTTGTTATTGAGGTTGGTGAGTACATTACTTAAAAATTATACCTTGCATTTCATAATTAACGATCCTTTATGTACATGCAGATGACATCATAGTGTTAACCACAGGGTTCACACACCATTCTAGGTTTGTTTGTTAGAAGTGGCGGTAACTATGCCCCAGTAAAACATCTCAGAGAAATAATTGAGATTTTTATTCAAAATTTTATTTCTTTCAAAAGATTCCCATTTTAGGAGCCTAGCCATAATCAAATACCTGATGTTTTTTTTACGGGGGTAGGGGAAAGAAAGAAGTCAAGAAAATAATAGGAAAATTCATTATGCATACTCTGAACGTTCTACGTTGAAACTTTTCCTTCTAAAAAAAACTGACAAATATCAGGGGTGGGTCTCTGCTTTACTGTCAGTTCTTTGTGAGTGCTGCAAATTTGGATATGATACAAGAAATGTCCCTGTCGTGGAATTACAGCAGAGTGGAGTCAAGAAACTGCCATGGTGATGTAGAAAGCAGCTCCCCTCACCCCACAGACGAGGGTACCCAGGGCACAGGAGGAAGCCCGGAAACAGAGGCTGAAAGGAAGAGCACCTTGGACAGGGAGGCTGACTTCTGAAGGGAGGACGCTTGGCTGTCCGGCATGAGCCGTTAGAGCCGCTCCACTGCACTGCTGTCCACTGCAGGACAGCAAGGGCGAAGGAACAAGACACCTATTTCTTCGTTGTTCCTGTTGAACAAATAAGTAGCTTCTACCCTTATACGATGCTAATTTTTAGCACACTAATTGCAGCATAAGAAGTTCTGTTTAGCAGAGATTTTCTCCTTTTGTTTTTAGGGCTTTCAGGTTTAAAAATAAACTGGCATTTTTGGATTAATAAAAAATTCCATGAGGGATAAAATAGGCCACATTATTTTTTTCTCATAAGCCAAGAACACTAGCTTCATGTGCTGGTGAAATCAGCCGCCCTTTGGTCCCAGCTCTACATCACCCACCCCCAGTTCCCCCGTGTCCCCTCCAAAGAGCAATGGGAAGAGAGGCCACATCTTGCCAAGAAAAAACAAGCCAGAGCTTCTCAGCCTCAGCTGGGTATCAGAATCACCTGCAGGGATTTCAAAAAAACAAAAACCACTAATACCAGGGCCCCATCCTGGACCTACTGAATCAGATGCCCTGGTGGGAAGACTAAAATGTCCTCACAGCTTACTAATTATGCTGCTACATCTATAAAGGGGTGAAATATCACTAACCCTACAGAAGTCACCCTACATAGTGACATGGACTTCCTATGCGTGAAGACATTCATACACAAGAGAAAAACCTCTACAAAGAGTCATTTTTTTAAAACATGCCTCGACCACCAAGATTCAAAAACATCTGAAGGCTAGAATCGTGGAGTTCGATTGTTTGTTTAAGCAGCAGATCCCTTTTTTTAAGCAGAATCCTTCATGGTACCCCAAAATATCAAACCTAATGGCTGAGCTTCTCTGGGGGAAAGAGAGGTCTGAGACACACCCACTCAGGCCTGGGGGCACCTCAAGGAGGCCCAGGGCTGCTGCAGCACTGTCTAAAAACCACTGGGCCAGAACGGATAAATATACAGTAACAAGAAAAAGACACAGTACTAAAGCTAAATTCAAATAATTAACTGGGGGTGTTTAGGGCTTCTGATTAGCACTTAGCCCAGGGAGATGGGTTTAACAGAAGTTCATTTGAAAAAGAGGTGACGGTTTCATTTCACTAGAAATTCAACTTGAGCCAACAATGATCTCTGGCCGCCAGGAAAAGCATGTGCGGTTCACCTGGGTTAATAACTAATATTTGTATTGAGAGATTTAACTTTTACAAAGCACTTTCACATGCGTGATCTCATTTAATACTGGATAACAACTTTGCAAGCTATTGGAATTATTTACCCATATTTTAGATGAGCAACTGAGGAAATAATTTGTGAGAGCAACTTACTAAAGGCGAATCCAGGCAGTAGTGGAGGCTGCTGCCAGCAGGTCCAGCATGGCCTAGGGACTTCAGGGGGAGCTCGAGAGTAGCAGTCCACTGCTCTCTGGGTGGCTGGAACCACCTGTGAAAACTGTGTTCCATTCTGGTTGCCACATTAATGGAGGTGTGTCCAAATGGGACCACAGGCAGAGTACCATGACCAGGACAAAGAATAGTCTGGAAATAGTACGTGATGAACACATGGAGGAAGTCAGAGCTTCTAAAGACGGAAAACAGAGGGTTTAGGAATGACATAATGGCTATTTTTAAATAATGAAGGGCTATGGAGAAGAGAGAAGAGTCTTATTTTGAATCACTCAAGAGTAACCTAGGCCCTTCCCTTCTTCCTGAAAAATTCAGTCCTAAAGTCACTAGAGGAGACCAAGCAAGGTAGGCCTTTGTGCAGCGGCAGGTATGGGGGGATACTTTGGAAGCCCAGAGCAGGGTATCAGAGCCTGATCAGAGTGAGAAGGGTATCCACTGGGGGGGTGTGGGGGTGTGGCACAGCATGCTGGAGCACCAGGAGGTAAGGAGGGCAGTGACGTGAGGGGCAAGGGCAGCAATGGAAGACTGGCTACATACAGGGAGGTTTATCAAATAAGTAAATTGTTAAGACTAATGGGAGCCAGGAATCTCACTGTCAGAGAAGGTAGTTATAAATAAGAGAAAAGAAAAACCTAGACTAAATCCTTTAGTATTGGACAGGGATCTGACGTATCACCATGAACTCATGGTTTTCAAAATATACAGACAGATATAGAAATACAGATGTAAATCTGTGTATGTGTGCACATATATATATATACATACACATATTCCATAGTTCTGTCCCTGAGAAGACTCAGGGGTGATGACACCCTCATAGCAACGAACACACATAGTGACCAGATATGGGCTTCTAAAGACCATTCCCCACTCAAAGGAACCAGGGCTCCTTGGAGAAATGGCTGATAAAAAAGATGACACTGGTAAATTACAAGATGAGCTTGGAACATCTTGTTCTGCCAGAAAGCGAAGAAGTGCTCAAAGAATGATGGGTGTTAAAAGGGCACAGAAGGCATCCTGGAAAGACAGCCACTGACTGGCCAAACCTGGGACCAACTGGAACATCAAAGTAAGTAACAAGAGTAACAGTTTAATTAAAACACACTGAAAAAAAAAGAGACCATAAGTTCTTACTGATGTAAATTAGCTAATAGATTGAAAATTTGATGAAGAATGGGCTGTTCACATAGTTTCAAAGTAACTTGCCACAAAATATGTATAAATTACAAAAGGGAAAAGAGTAACTTTATGGTGGAGAAGCTTGGCAGACAACACTAATCAAGTACCATCATCAGTAGTGGGACAAACAGAAATCAGTGCCACCCAGTGGGATGCAACAAGAAGAATACAGCACCATTTCTGTAATTTTCCTGCCAAAGATGCACAGGCTGAATCTAAGAATGAGGAAATGGCAGACAAACCCAAATTGAGGGACATTCTACAAAATAACTGGTTTACAACCTTCAAGTGTTAGGATCCTGACAGAGAAGGACTGAAAGAGACTAAAAAGATGTAAGTAAATACGATGTGGGGTTCTGAACGGATTCCTTTCCTTTAAAAGACATGATTGTAGCAAGTGGGAAACTTGAATGAGGCCTAAGATTTAGATGGTGGTAATGTATCAGTGGTACTTTCCTGGCTTTGATGGCTGTTATCTGGTTATCTAGGAGAACATCCTACTTTACAGGAAATAAACATTGAAGTGTTGGTGTGATAGCCATCATAATGGCAACTTTTTCTCAAATGATTCAGGATAAAAATAAATTATGCCACTTGTAATTTTTCTATAGGTTTGAGATTGTTTCAAAATAAAAATTAAAAATCAACAACGGTAAATTAGGAGGATGGAAGTTACAGGGAAATAGATTACATCTAGTTTGAGGACAGATGAAACTCTCTAATGATTAAAGTGGTCCAAAAACAGATACATCCTTAGGAGGGTTGGCAGGACATTACAGAGAAAACACCTCACTGAATAGGAAGTTAGAGGAGATGACGCCTTTCCAATGATTTAGTAGTCTGTTCATTCAACAAACATTTATTAAACACCTACTGTTTTTTAGTCAATGTGCTAGACACTGAACTTCTGAAAATGACTGAGAGACAGCCCCTGCAGTTGAGGCCCTTACAATCCAGTGAAGTTGATGATTTGGAAGTCTGAAGTCAGGATTTTAAGACAGTCATCAGCATTACTTATAGAAAGAAGCATGTGACTCAAGAACATTGTCTTTAATATTCTAATTTTCATTTATGAATTTTCAATAGACTACACAATCGTTTATTATTCTTTCATATTCTTTAACAACATTTTCATCCTAACTTTTTTGTGCTTGTGGGTGGTGTTAATTGAGGCATATGCAAAAACTTTATCACTTTTCAATTATGAACAGATGTAAATGACTTACTTGACGTTTTATTATAGAATAACAAGCATCTTCTAAAATAAGTTTCAAATGAGAAGCTAGGGCTATAGTTTCTGGAAGAGACTTAACACTCTAAAAGTAAACCCTGACATGTTCTTCAACACCTCAAAAGTCACTCCACATCTCTGTACTCCAATTGCTTCATCTGTCACAAAGATGTCATAACATGCTTGTAAGACGCTTTGAGATGCTTAGAAGAAAGACATCATAATTATAAAGCTCTGTTAAAATACAGGTTGCTTTCGCCTTTTGCCAGGGACTAATGATCACTGTGGACATACTAAGACAGAGTAATCCATCTAAATGAGCTCACCTTGGCAATTTTATGGTGGGTGGAACATTATTTGGTTTTCCAACTTTCCCCCTTGGCTTCATTTCAATCTTACAGGCGTGTCATCAAGTGAGAATGCTTCAGTGTCTTCTCGCCAACCCAAGAGTGAGCGGCCAGACCAAGCAAGACAGTGTTCAATTACTTTCCCCACTGAGGTCTATACACCTTTCTTACACTTTTCCCATATGACACTTTCATAACCATACTTAGCTTTCTTCCTACCATCTCCCTGTAATTCAAAAGGCAATTTAAACTCCTGTATGGTTGCCATCGAAGTTAACAGATGTCTAGCAAATTAAAACAAAAATTATGACTTATAAACTGCTGATGTATCATCATTCCAGAACTTCTTACAACTTACAGTGAATCATAGTATAAGGCTGCCTACTTGATGTCCCCCCAAGGTTCCTTAAATCTCTCTCCTCTCTGAATTTAAGCTCTGTGGAAACAAATTAGATGCAACATTCTGCCATCCACCCTGGATAAACCTCCACTTAAAGATACATGTAATATTTGAAAGCACATCAAAGAGAAATTTGGCCTCAAGTATCCAAGGCTTTCTAATCCCCATAAAGCAAAGAGAAGAGAAAAATGACTTGGTTCTCCCAAGCCATTCAAGGCTTCCACTGATCCACGGGGCTTTTTTCTAATAAGTGATGATTAAATCTGCTGAATCCATTCGCCTAATCTCCTTGGCAGATTTTAAGAATATCATCATTACCTCGTAGTAATGACACCAAAGTACCAGGCTAAGGTATTCCAGAAGTTCTATATCCCAGGATGGAACTAGTATGAAACCTAGAGACAATGACACTAATCATATTCACCATTTGTTAAATAGTGAGACATTGTCCTGGGTAATACATTATCTCATTGAATCCTTGAATTTACAACTCCATTAGATAACATTATCTTTCCTTTATAAACAAGATATTAAGGCTTAGTGCAGCAGACTGTATTTCCCGAAGATGGCCACAACCCACATGACCTTGACACTTGTCCATCCAAAGACGGAATCTCTTTCCTCACCCCCTTGAAATGGAGCAGACTCCATGCATGCTTTAAGCAGAGGGACAGACGCAAGCGGCATTGGGTCAGATCTGGATGTAGCCTTCACTGGCTGCTTCTTCCAGTCTCAGAGACAGGAAGAAGCCACAAGTAGATGCTCCAGACAACAACCCTGGCTGAGCTCTCAGCAAGCATCAACTGCCAGTCAAGTGAGTGTACCATCCTGAGCATCCCACCCCAACAAGCCTTCAGATAACTCCAGCCCCAGCCACATCTCACTGCAACTGCATGAGAGATCCCAAGTGCAAATCGCCCAGAGGAGCCTGGTCAAATCACAGAACTGTGAGATGTGATAAAGTTCTGTTTTAAACCACTAAGTGTTGGGGTTGTTTGTTATGTAGCAATAGATAACCAGAATAATGAGATCAATTTACTTGCCCAGGAACAGTGAAGTATTAGAGCCAGAATAAAGAAGGGTCCAGAGGAAAACATCTATTAATGGTGGATGATGGAATGTGGGGGTTCAGTACCCAAAAGAAGCAACTTTAAAACAAAAATCCCTTTCTCTTCCCTCCTCCACCCCGAAGTAGCCTCAGGGTTTTCCAAGAAATGTCCTAGTATAGTGACACCCTCAATAAAATCAATTCCCTTCTGGCTTGAGTTCTTCCAATATAAAATAGGGAAAATAAGGTTTTCCCCACCACTCTGTGATAACTAATGAGAAAGGAATATGTACACGATGCTGACTTTGTTACTCAGAAAATCATTACCACTGTTATATAAAAGGATTCAGCTTTTACACATGAAACTGTAACTCTAATAATAAAAATATATTTAATGACTCACAGGACTACATTTGAGAGGCACAGTGGGGACAGGGAAGAATGCATTCTATACCAATAAGTGAAGAAGCCAAGAAGAAATTAGGGAAAGAATTTTTTTTTTAATGAAAGGATCTTTGAGGAAGAAATGAAGTAATAAAATTGATCTGCAGACAAGTCTCAGTAAGAGAAAAAGTCTATAACTTAACAAGTGTCCCAATATATGCTACTTTCATTATATATTAGTGCTCATCTCTTGTATTTTTCTTCTGCGCCATATTGGAACTCAACTCACTCATTCTTTTTCAGAGCTAAAAAGAACTTGACAATTTGTCCAGCTGACAATTTGTCAGCTAAACTGAGTTTAGCTCAGTTCTGGGCATCTTTGAAATACCTATACAAACTTGTTCCTACATGGTAACTTTCAACATTGAATGAGAATGTGCTTGCTTACAGCAACCTGCTATATGTTCTGAATGCCCGAATTGGCAATCTGTGTCAAAACTTTGTTAGGAATTATGTGATCCTTACTAGCTGGAAGTAAGGCAGATGGGGCATGAAGTTATTTCTAGGAGTTGGACACATACCAAGTTTAGCTCAGTTCTGGGCATCTTTGAAATACCTATACAAACTTGTTCCTACATAGTAACTTGCATCTTTGAATGAGATGTCATTTTAACAACTGAGAAACTGAGGCCCAGGGCAGTGAACCGACTAGCAAGTAGTCAAACTACTCATCAGTAAGAGAACCAAACTCTTAGTGCTACTGCTACCAGATTTTCAATTTTTATTTTACCAGAATTTTATCTCCTAATGTCTTCAATGTATTTCAGATGTATTCTAGCATTTCACCATGTGAAAATGAACGACCAGGAAACCACGCTCTCTGTTTCCAGTCTCTTCTTGGTAACAGCGTAAGAGTAGCAGTGAGCCTGCTGTCTGTGGCAGTCACAGTAGAGAGCAGAGGTGCGCAACTTCACAGAAGCAGGCTACCAAGTTACTGACCCTAGTTCTTCCACTCACTAACATCTTAGTCTGAATTACTTTGGTCAAGCATCATGGCTGCCTTCCTGCTGATCACCACCAGAGACTAGGGTACTGACAAACCCGGAGATTTAAATACAGGGTAATTTTGAGGCAGACGGCAGGATGAAAGGCATGAGGGGGTATCTGAGTGGAAGGCTTTAGGCATAGGAAGGAGGGACAGAGTGAGTAGAAAGCAGAGTAAGAGAAGGGCCCTTATGACAAAGGCGTCTACATATGATTCTGCTTGGGGCAGCTGGTTTAGTTCCACAGCCCACATCTGCTTTCAGGCTTCCCATAAAACTCCCCCCAAAAATGAAGACCTTCAAATCAGACAAGATGTGGCTCTATTCTGGAACTCTCTAAGCAAGCATTCTGCAATTCTTTGAAGCTCTCCACCATTCCAGAGGTTTTGCTACAACATAATCCACAAAAAATACTAAATTTACCGCTGTACACTCTACAAAATCACATCAAACTCTCAGGGAAACAGGCCCCAATCCCTTTATTTCTTTTCCACCTCCTGCTATGAAACTACAGAGAAAGCCCCCTGGGTGCTTTCTGTTGCCTGGCAGCTGAAATGTGCAACTTTTGGAAGTGTTCAAGTAGAATCGAGAGGCCTGGACTCACCACCGCAACAAGCTCCAGCCCCAGGTCAATCGTCCTGACTCTCTCCCAGTCACCAAGTTTCCAGTTCAGATCAAATCAAAACACCTCACTCAAAAATGTGACTACCCACCACTTTTAAATACTTCCAGCAGAGGTGAAAAAAAAAGAAGCATAGAAAGAAAATAATTTCTTCTTCCTATATTTGTAGCAGTGTTTGATTGCAGGGAGCAGGGTGACTACCGACAGGAATCGTGTACAGTCACTGGCAAAACACTGCCTGTGAATGACTGGATATGATATTTATTCACGGGTCCCCTCATTATCTCTATCAGTCCTGAGGACAGATGACATGCTGACACAGAAAGTGGTCTCCAATCCCTTCCATTTCCTTTTGCAAAACAGGCGTGACCAAGGCAAGATACTCCCACAGAAAACAGAAGATAAAAATAAAACAGCCCGGCAACTGTGTGGTAGAAAAAGGAGAATACAAAGAGCTGTATTGACAACTATTTTCATAGATGCATATGTTTACAGCAAATGGCCAAAATTAAAGGAGAATCAAAATAAATACACCCTGTGTTCAGACTGCTGTGGATTATTGATCCTGCAGTTGGATTATTGTTTATCTCACACTGAACCTACACTAAACAGCAACTTGGAGTACCCCCTGCCCCTCAACAGCCACCACCTTTCCTTCCCATTGGGGAGAGGAGTACCCAGTAGGCAAGTGGATGGGATGGGATGGATGGGGAGGAAAAAGAATACGGCCTTTGAACCAACGTTTTCCCCTTGTCCCAGTGAACTCTTTGTCTGCTTGCTGAACACGTCTACGAGATCAAGGAAAAGAATCGAAACAAAAGAAGAGGCATCCCAGCCTAATTACAATAGGTGTCCAGCACATTGTGGTGCCAGCCGAGCGTGGTTTGAACCTTGCGTTCAAGCATCTGCTCTCTTGGCACCCCCAATAAAACGTGTCTCGCACACCCTCTCCCTTGCATTTCTCCAAGGTTTCCCCAAAACGGCGCACTCTTATGTCATTCCTTAGAAAAGAAGGACGTGAGGCACGAACACATGGAAACATATGTTGCCGGCGACTTGTTATTATCCTGACGATAATACACATATAGAAATAAATCCCTCCACCCCACACGCCCACTGAACAGTCTATTATGCAAAAGAAGCGCTTTCCAGCAGAAGGGGAAGAGCTTGCAGGAAGCGTTATTTACGTGCACATTACAGAACCATACACCACTGCATCTGCATCCTACACAAAGCCAGAGATGGTGCAAGAAGATACACGCTGAGCATGGCACAGACCAGCCGCGGCAACGCGGAGCCAAGCCCTCGTCCAATCAGATCCTTGTTAGAAGGTGGACCTCAGGGTCTGCTCTGCCCGCTTAGCCTTCCCTATTATGACACCACGCTCTGCCCAACATCCATGCCCCACTGGCATCAAACCTAATTCGTGTGGTTGCTCATTTCTCAAACTGCCGAGTCCTTTCTTTCATCTGCATCCTTGCTACTGGTCCCTTAAAAAGCCACCCCCAAGGCCTGGGTGCCCCCTGTCTGACTTGGTTTTCCTTTTTACCTCTTCCCATTCCTAGAAAGGATTAATCGTTTCTCTCTCCAACGCGCAAGCTGGAAAAGCGGAAGGCAAATGCTTCTTGCTCCGGCAAGCGCCGGAGGGGCTGCGAAAAGTCAAGGCAGCGAGCAACGTGGAGGAAATCGTCGCGAATTGATCGGCCACAATAGTTGAAATCCCAGAAGCGCTCCAACTTACCCAAAATATGACATTGAAGCCAAATATGAAATATTTGATGCAACAACTGACTTCAGGACCCTTGTAGTGCTTTCCGGACATCCTCTGGGTTCATGAAGACACTTGCCCCGGCAGCCCGAGTTTGGAGCCCGGGAGCACCGTCGCTCGGAGCAGCCCGGCGGGGAGCGGGGGGCTCGGGGGCGCCGCTCGGGGCCGCAGCGCGGCGGCCCGGGCTGAGCCGCGCGGGGACGGACCGACGGAGAGCGGCTCCCGCACCTCCAGCCCTCTGCGCGCCGAGGCCGCCGGAGCCGAGGTGGCCGCGAGCGGGCGGGGAAGCCGCGCGCTGCGAGCCCGGAGCCTCGCCGAAGCTGGCCCGGAGCACAAGCCGAGCGCCCGCGTCCGTCCGCCAGGCGATCGCTCCGTCTCCCAGCTTCGGGCAAACGCGGCCGCGGCAGATGCTGGCGGAGACGCTACTCGGCCGCCCGCCCGCTCGCGCCCGCCCTCCCACCCCTCGCTCCGCCCGCCCCGCGCCCCGCCCGCTCGGCCGCTGCTCCCCCGCCCGCCGCCCGAGCCCCCGCCAGGCGCGCGCGCACGGGCTCGGGCGCTCACCGGCGGCTGTGGCACCACGTAGCCGCGGCGCCTCGTCCCTCCACCGCTCTCGCGCTCCCTTTCTCCACGCCCCTTCTCTGGCCAGCCCCGAGCGCCCCCGACCCCGAGCGCCCCCGACCCCGAGCGCTGAGGCGGGGTAGGTCGGAGCACCCCAGGCGGAAGGGAGGAGGAAGGGCGCCCTGGGAGCACGCCGACTGGGAGCAGCCTGGCGGAGGGACCGGGATTGACGAACCGCGGGTCCCTCTCCGCCGCCGGCAGGGAGGGGGTCGCTCCGGGGCGAGAGAGCTGGGTGAGCGGGGATCCTGCGAGCCCCTCGCCCCCGGACGAGCCCGCTTCCGGCTGTAACCACACTCACGCCCCCTCCTCCACCACCGGGTTATGTTGCAAGAGAAGACGCCATGCCACTGAGCCGGAGAGGAAAAAGGTCTTGGACTTGGCTGGGGACAAAGAGGGAGGATAAGGTGTTGGGGAAGGGGCGGAGGGGCGGGGAAGGGGGGGAGCCAATCGGAGGGTTGTCAAGGAAAGTCTCCCGAATCCCAGTGTGGCTCCGACCCAACCTCCCCACCTGCCAGAGAAATGAGCTTCATCCTAGAATGGGGACGAGGAAGGAGAGACGGCCCAAAGGAGTCCCGACCCGGGATAAGATCCTCGCCCTAGGGTCTGTGGCAACAACACAAGCCCAGACAGCGGATGCCCCCGCGAGACGGAATAGTGCCCAAGGAGCTTGACTGGTTCCTAACTCCAAGAAGGAATCCAGAAGGAGTTCCGGGACGGTCTTCTGGGGAATCCGAATTGGGCTTACAGATCATGAACCATCAAGCTTTAGACCTCTGGGGAAGGATAGAACGCGAGGCTGGAAATCGTTTTAGAGCCCTACCTGAGAAGATGTGCCCATCAGTTGCGGATCCGCCCTCCTCCTGGAGCACCTGCATGGGTGCCGGCAAGCAGGTGTCAGTATTACATGGAAGAAGACTGAAGAACCGCTCAGAACTGTGTGTAAACGTCCATGGGAATTTTTTTTAAGGCTTCAAAAAGCTAGAGAGAGAGATGAGATCAGGAAAATTTTCCAGCACCATCTCGTGCAACCTGGTACTGGGCACAGATATCTGCCTGTTTCTGAAACTCTCCACTGATACTCGAGTACGCTGAAGTATGAGCACCTTTGGCATAGAGTTTCCCCAGGTAACTACCTCTCACTTTTGTCAGAAACTGACTAGCTAGTTGACAACCTACAGTCCAGCTTTGGAGGGGCAAAGTTACCTTTTCTTGCAATAAACCGCACTTTGAGATAGGCTTGGCCTTGAGAGGGATTGAGGCTGTGTTGAGGTCCCAGTGGAGCCAGAGTACCCACAAAGCTGGGGGAACCAGGAGATCCTACCCGTTCAATACCACAGAACTATGACGCTGGCTAACAGTGACTTCAGCCGTTTGAATTAAGTTGCCTTGCTCCATCAAAAGTGTCCTCCACCTACCCCAAAACACACAACATATTACCAGAATCTGGTAGGCTTCAAAGGTAAGGTCTGCTAGCAGATTTCCTCTTAACAGGAAGGGACTGACAAGCTTTACCTGAGCTTACTCCTGCTATATTGTGATTCTTTCTATATATCAATAGAATAGTTGCTGCAGATCCCTGGATGAGTCAGACAAGAGATCTGGCCTAAGCTGATATGACACAGTTCAGAAAAGGACTAGAAATTAGATCCAAATGATGACTGAGTTGATCCCTGAGCTGGATTTGTCTTTGAAATAAAAATCAACAGAGAAGAGAAAGCTCAGATAACTCATTGGTAATTTGGGGGTTGGGGGGACTAGTTGAATTCTCATTTCAAATGTCAAAAGTGGGTTCTAGGAGAATTTATGGGTTAAATATAAAGCAAACCAGGAGAAAATAGAATATTTGTTAAACCTCTGGCTAGAAGTTTTTCTCAACTCAGAAGCAATAGAATGGAATTATCAATGGATGTGACTGGGTCAGATCTTAAACTTCTATGTGTCAAACACTGTTTTAAAGGCTACCTAAACCAGAAAAAAAATATATATATAGACAGCAAACATGAAAAGTCTGAAAATCTATATATAAAGTAGGACTCATACAGCTAAAGTAAAATATAGACTCTCAATGATTGAATATAAACAGAAAACAAACCAGCCACATACAAAGAAATCAAATAGTAATAAATATATGGTGAAAATTAACCTTACTAGTAATCAAAGAAATAGACATTAAAAGAAATTAATGATAAAGATAGGTGGATAATGAGCGCTGATTTGCTCCTCCGTTGCTAGTGTCGTAAAACGACACTGTCCACTCGGAAAGCATTTTGGCTGTGTCGCGGGTCAGAGTGCTCCTGCAGTTTGACTCAGCAGTCCCACTTCTGGGAATCTAGCCAAAGAAATACTCGAAAATATGGACAAAGTTATATACTGCAAATTGTACATTATAGCATTATTTATATTGAAGACTTGGCTACAACTTAAAGATCCTAGAGGAGGACTCTACCCAGGTCCTTGTAGCCACCTGGACCACAATGTTGCTTTGTGTGTCTCTGCCTTTGCACCCGTTGTTCCTGGTCTCTGCCTGAAGCGCCCTCCTTGCTCTCTGTGACCTGACTCCTCTTCCTTATCCTCAACACTTTCCATCAGCGTTTTCAAGACTCCTTCTTTTGTTCCCTCAACTGCTCCTACAGCTTCCATTTGGGCTCTTGGGGACTATCTGTAACTACTTGTTTACCTGCCCATGTCCTCCACTTTGCTGTGACTCCTTCAAGGGTGTGGTCCGTCTCCTTTTAATCTTAGAATCATCAGCACCCTGCTAATGTGGCAGGTACTTGATAAATATTTATTAAAGAAATGGATGAATCATTTACTCAAACCTTTTACAGCCACTAAAGATGATGATTATGAAGAGTATGTGGCAATATGTGAATACATTATAATGTTAAATTTTAAAGGTACTATATGTGGAATTATCTCAAAGTAATATTGTTAAATGAAAATAGCAAGGTGCAAAACAGTATACACAGTAGGCCGGCATTTCGTTAAAAAAAAAAGCATGTTGGCAAAGGAGAGGGGAACATATATGTACACATATTTCCTTGTTAATGGGTAGGCTGTCCATGGAAGAAAATAAACTGGTAACAGTGGTTTGGGGTGGGTGTGGACAGACTGGAGAACTGAAAGATATGATGGGAAGGAGACCCTCTTTATTTTTTAATATATCCTTTTGTTTGTTTTTGAAATTTGTACCAAGTACATGATATAACTGTTTTGAAAAATAAATCTATGAAATTTTATGCAATTATATGAAAAAAAGTTAGGAGTTAATTCTTGCCAAATAATAACAGTTGCTAGGTGGTGGGATTGTGAGTGACTTTGTTTTCATGTTTCTGGTTTCAAATTTTTTTTTAATGTGGTTATATTGCTTTTACAATTGCTAAGATAAAATTATAAATAAAGACATAAACAAGTAACTAAATACTTGTTATATTTATTTCATCACAACTCCTTCACGACTCAATAAATTCTGGTCTATTTTAAGGAGAAAAGAAAGAGAGTAATTTTCTCCCTGGAGACTGCTACAGCCATCTCCTTCATAATTCTGAGATTGAAAAATGGTTAATAAGTTTAATTACTGAAAAGTTAATCAGCTTTCAAATGGCAGTGAGAACAGGTAAAGCAGGTTCTTCTAATAGTTGCCTAGCTGAACAGCAAGATATGACAACAGCATTTTAACCTAAGACACCAAATTTAACGAGCTCGTCTGTCTCTATCTCTGTTTCACTCTTCCTGCGCACCTGTCCGCCTCTGTCCTCTCTCTCATTCACTGTCTGTCTCTCTGCTCCTCTATATTTTTCCTTTCCTTCCCTGTGGCGGGCACTGCTCTTTGCCTCCACACCCCCATGGCCTCCTTCCTCTCAGAACTCTAGTGGTGTTCCAGTGTCCCCTCTGTTAACAGCCATATGCTTTGAGAAGACCAGCCCCGCCTGGCTGGCTCCAGGGGGTGAGTCTTGACCTTCTGAGCCCAACCTGGCTCTTGCCAATGTTTGGTTCAGAAGTGGGCACGTGACACAATTCTGGCCCATGAGACATGAAGAGAATCTGCTGGGGGTTTCCTCACATCTAAGAGATCGTTTCTCGTTGGCCTTGGATTTAGTTGCGTTTGGATGTGACACCTGGATCTTCTGCAGCCTGACAATAAAGACCATTCCAAGGATGGCAGAGTAAGAAAATGAGAAAAACCTAGGCCTTCATGACACTGTTGTGTGGCTGACTTAAGCCTCTCAGGACTTCCTGTCGTAGGAGAGAGCTTGCTTGGTAAGGCTCTGTGAGACAGGTTTTCAGTTTCATGCAGCTGAAAGTACCCTGACTTAAACACTCTCCTTCTGAGGTTCTCCCTGACCTATTGAGGTTCTCTTCTTGAATCATGGCCAGTGTTTCCACGTTTCTCTCAGTACCACTCTTTTTCTGCTTTTCCCTCTCCTGGCCTCTCTTCCCCAACTGTTCCTGTCTCTCTCAAACAATGCAGGGGAAGCCTTTAGCACTGTCTGACCAGCTCACATCCACCCCTTTCTCTCAGACTTTCTCAATCAACGCCAGCCACATTTGCACTTCACATTGAGAGGCCTGTGTAGATTCATGCTGGGCTGGCCCGAGGGTCTGTGTCACTAGAGGAGAGTCAGTAACAAAAGGATCCCCTCAGGCGGCTGATGTTTTTAGGAGAGCTGGGGGGCCTGTGTTTCCAGGAGGAAGCCAAACTCTTACTCTCTCTCTGCAGAAAGAGGAAGGAAGCATAAATGCTGAGAGAAACAGCGGCAGTCTCTGAGAGCGTGGGCTGCACAAATGCTTGTGCATTTTGTGCTCTGAAAGGCTTCCGGCCCTGCTCAAGGCTTTCTACTTCTGGATTTCTTCAAGAGGACCTTGTCCTGGAGGTTTACGAGATCTTTGATAGAATTCTTCCATCGTCCCATTTTGGCTTTAGCTACTTTGAAGTGGGCATCTCACATTTGCAAATCAAAGAACTGTGACTAAAACAAGTCATCCCACCTCAAATCCGTTATGAGATGAGGTCAACTTAAAACATTTTTTCACCTGCTCATAATATAAAATTAAAGAGTATTTTTGTTATATTTAATGAGTTAAATATCATGCTTACTGTTCCTTAGTTGAAAAGTTAGTAAATTAAAGTGTTACATTTCTCTAAAAATCAGTTGATCCCCCAGGATCAGCGCCACCCCCGTACCCCTCTTGCCCTGTGCCCACATGTACCTGTTAAAGAAGACTAGCTTTCAGGAAGAGTGTAAAAAGAGAGCGTATCTGTCTCACAAATATGATTAAACAAGCATATGTAGAACATAGTTGTTTCACTTTTAAAAATCAATTATAATTGCTTGTGCAATAAAATGAATTTTATCTTTTACAAAATATAACAGAGCAGGCATTGACTTTGTTTTTATTCTGCCTTCTTTTGGAAATAGCACCTCAATTTCCTTCTGCTTTGGAAATAGTCAGCTGGGCCTATGCATCAGGGTGGAGGCCCTTCCCTCACCTTACCAGGGGCAAGTGCATGACAGGACTTGGGCCCATCAGAAGCTCCCTTTGTGATGCTGAGCAGATGGAGGAAAAGACCAAAAACTCTAGGAGTTTATTGATCGCAGCCCCTGGACAAGCCTGGCACTGCCCTTAGGACCTTCGGGATCCTCCTAGTTCTTCTGCTCTCCCTCTGGCCACATAAGCTAGCTTATTTCTTTCCAGTGAATTCCCTTTCTGAATAAATTAGTCCATTCCTGTTTCTGTGGCTTAGACCAAAAAATTCCTAATCAATACTACGTGAACTTTTAAAACTGCACTTTTCAGAGAAAAATGTTAACTTTTTTCTAATTTTAAAAGTAAGGTATTCTCATTACACAATATCTAGAAAATACAGAAAATGTTTTTAAAGAATCAGCCATGACAACATTTCCAAAGAAAACTATTGTCAATATTTTGTTATATTTTCTTCATTAATAAATTTTTTTATATGATTGATCTCATTCTGCAGAGAGAAAACTTAAACCTATTAGATCTTCCAGTTGCCAGTGCCAAAAAATAGTGCAGAGAAATCCTCCATGAGAACAGAAGCAAGGCCATGTCAATTTCCAGGCTGTGGTTATCAGCCAAGATTCTAACCCCACTGCCCCTTGTCTCCAACCCTTGAGAGTTTTCCTTTTCCAACATATCACTCTTTGTTTCCTTTTTTTTTTTTTTTTGAGGAAGATCGGCCCTGAGATAACATCTGCCAATCCTCCTCTTTTTGCTGAAGAAGACCGGCCTTGAGCTAACATCCACGCCCATCTTCCTCCACTTTATATGGGACGCCTGCACAGCATGGCTTGACAAGCGGTGCGTTGGTGCGCCCGGGATCCAAACCAGTGAACCCCTGGCTGCCACAGCGGGGCGCGGGCACTTAACTGCTTGCGCCACTGGGCTGGCCCCAGGTTTCCATTCTTCTAAGACAAACATCCTTGCATGCTCCCTTACTTTCCTAACTCACTCACACCTCCAATCTCAAAATGCCATTCCCACCCCACAAACTCCACCTTCCTTCCATCAATCACCAAATCAAATTATTTTGCAGTTAAGCATAATTCAACTCCTTGTGAAACCTGCCTGCCCCACTTAGCACTAGGCATGCTAATCATATCTTGTAATTCCCTCTTTCACCATTTGGTTTATTTTACCTTCTAAAAACTTTGCATCTGTGATACATCGCTTTCCAATGGAACTGTAATTGGTGGAACATTGACTTTAATGTTCAGAAACAGGGACTAGATACTAGCAGATTTATCGATATCTACTTAGGTTTTATTATGCAGAATCAACTGATTCAACAACAAATGCTTATTGAGCACATCTCCGGTTAAAGCACCTGGGTTCACTGTTCCCGCCCTAAGAGTGCGACTGGAAGAAATAGACAAACAAAGGTAAAGACACAGGTCAGAACGGACAAAGTCCTGCAATTCCATCAAAGTACAGTATACATACAGAACCATGAAAAAAGCCTCTTCCAGTTCTATTTTTTCTTTTCTTTCTTTTTTTTTTTCTTTCCTATAGTAGTAGCATTAAGGTCCAATTACTAGGAACAAAAACTAGTTACATTAATTGAGACTGAATGTCTTATATCTGAATCATTTATTTGAATGAGTTCATGACTTTGAAAGAATGAGTTTTAAATTTTACACTTAACCACAACAGTACAGCCATTGTGGAAAACAGTTTGGCAGTTCCTCAAAAAGTTAAACAGCTTTATCGTATGATTCAGCAATTCTATTCCTAAAGAATAGATATGCCCAAAAGAATTGAAAGCAGAGACCCAAACAGATACTTGTATACCAATGCTCACAGCAGCACAATACCCAAACGTCAATCAACAGATGATTGGATAAACGAAATATGGTATACACATACAGTGGAGTATTATTCAGCCTTAAAAAGGAAAGACGTTTTGATACATGCTACAACATGGATGAACCTTGAAAACATTATGCTAAGTGAAATAAGACAGACACAAAAGGACACATATTATACAATTCCACTTACATGAATTACCTAGAATAGGCAAATTCATAGACTGAATTTGAATTCTGTAACAATAGAGGTTACAGAGACTGAGGATAGAGGGAACGGAGAGTTACTGTTTAATAGGTACAGGGTTTCTTTTTGGGATGATGAAAAAATTCTGGAAATGGGTAGTAATGATGGTTGCACAACACTGAATATACTTAACACCACTGAACAGTGCACTTAAAAATGGTTAATATGGTAAATTTTATATTATGCATATTTTAGCACAATAAAAATGTCTGCACTGATAACAAATAAAAAACTAAGGAATAGCGCAAAAAATAGAAATAAGTTGCTCTCACAGGTCTAAATATGATCAAAATTACATGTCCGATATGTATGCTCTAAGGCTATAAGTTGTGTGTGTCTTCATTTTAGAAAATCTAATAGAATTGTAAAAATAAATTGAGGTGATTGTATATAAGAGGATCTATTTTGCAGAGAGATTTATCCAAGCATTCCTTTAAACAAGGAGCTTTCCTGGTAAACTTAACTTCGATAATTGATCAGGAACAACCCAACAAAGGCTGCTGAGAGCAGAAACTCTCTGGAAAGAGGTATCAGGAAGCTGGTGTCTCTCTCTAGTTCACAATCGCACACAGGAGACCAGCCACCTGCATGTCTCTCCTCCTGGAGGAGCTGGGGCCCCTCTCAAGCCTCCTAGGAGAATCCAACACATCTGAGGTGAGTTGGGAATGTGGTGGTGAGAGCATAGCTACCTTCTAAGCTGATGACCTGAGTTTTCATTTCAATAGTTTAGCTACTTTTTCCATTCGACTGTAAACTCCTTGAGGGCAGGGATCAGGTTTTCTTTGTAATGTGTTGCCTTGTGAGTATTCCACACGTGCTGGGTGCATAATATTATTGACTGAATAAGTGAATTAATTAATTAATAACTTTAGTAAAAAATGGAGATGGAATGTCAAACAAAAATAGTTATAAAGCAGCTCTGACATTCTAATATACAAGAAATACATTTGAGTCATAAAAGTTCAAATGACACATGCAATCTTACAGAAACATTCCTCAAAGCATAAAGTAAGAAAAATCTGTGTTCACGTTTATCCTATCTTCTCCTGCAAAAGGAATATGTTTTCTTCTGTGTTTGTAACTCTGCCTTGTACCCAAATTCACCACATTCACTGGGTTCACAATAAATACTGTTGACAGAATGAATGACAAGGCAAAAAATAGCTCGCAGTACTCTTCATTTTTTACAAGTGGGGAAAGCATATTAAACCATCTGCTGATTAAAAATATGCGTGTTTTGACTTGCATATGAATCAAATTAACATACATAAATTCAGCATCTTCACATCGCTAGATTCACAGCCATAGCCAATGTAATCTTCCATGTTTCTTCTAATTCATCAATTCCGGAGTGACATAATTAAGTTATTAGGGATAAAATACACAGTAATGATTTATAACTAAAAGCTAACTTTTGTTTTATTTCAATTCAATGATGGTTTATCTTCTAAAAATAAAAAAGGCATAAGATGGTTAGAAATCTAAAATTTTATGTTCAAATTTGCTCTATAAATACCTAATATTTCCATGGGAGACTAAAATTTGAGGCACAGAACAAGAACTATTATCCCGCAGTATGATGAACTAGGATTAACCAAAGTACTCTGTGTTGAACCCCAGCACCTTGCTAACTTATATAACCCCAGAAATGTGCACATTTCCAAGTTGTACCTTCTATAACTTCAGCTTCTACCTGCCTCTCTGATCCTGCTGGTCCATCACCATCTTCTCCACAAGGATATCTGGAACAGAGAAGATTCTCTGTGAAGTAAAGGAACAACTCTGCATACTGTTACACTAATGGACCAGGCAACTGTCCCCGGAGGAAGAACACATCCAAACTGCAAACCTAGGTTAGATGCTATACGAGGTCTGGGCCAAGACCATTAAGAGGGCGTCCAGCGCTGTCACTAAGAGACACCTTGTCCCTTCCTCTTAACTCCTCAGTCCCTCAGGATCCACCACCATCTGGAGCACCTCTCTAGGACAAAGAATGCAGTCTCGGTGGAATCTCGGGCACCCAGCACCCTGCCATTGATAAACCTCTGGCACCATATAAATGCCCAGCACTTTGGTCATTGGGTGCTCCCAGGACTGCTGGCACTGAGCCATTGAGAACAATAGAAGTCTTTCTAGAGCAGTGTTTTTTAGCTTTGTCTGATGGTAAGATTCCCAGGCACTTTCCCTAGATGTTCATATTTAATAGGTCTATTTGGGGTCCAGGAATCTGAATTTTTAACATGTGCCAGGTAATTCTCTTCACCATGGGATTTTGGGAAATACTGAGTTCAGAGTCTCCTGGCAGGGGGAAAGTACCCTGGGTGAACTCAAGCCTTGTCATCTACGGGGAGAATGAGGGTGCATGTGCTTTGCACACGAGGAAGTCTTTGTAAATCCATGGCATGTTGACGCTGTCATGATTATACCTTTAGCCACAGCCACCAGGACAACATGCCTAGCTGGGGTGAGCTTACTCTCAACACACAGGGCTAAGTGACCAGCCACAGTCTCTGAGGTCCTAGAAGTTGGAGGAGAATGAAGAGTAGCCAAAGGCAGAGGGGAGAGGGAGGAGGAGGAGCAAAGGCTGAAATCTGGGAATTCATACACGCATATTTCAATCCACAGCTGCTTTGGCTGCTGATATGAATCAAACGAAGGAGGAGGGAGATTCAAGAAGAAAATGTAAACAGCATGAATTTTTCAGATCTTAAAGACTGAACGTGTTAGCTGAATTATTCATTTATTGAAGTTCCAATTTTATTTTGTGTTACTACTATGGGAATGAATGTGAGTTGGGCTCTGAGACACAACTAGGTGCTAAGGTAAGCACCTGGAGGACGGGCCGCTGTACGAAGTAGGGTGCCTGTGAGTTTTAGGCATTGACATGAGGTTGCCACAGCTGGGGAAAAGTTTCTATCCTGGCAGTTTTGCTGCTGACTTACCATAAATTAAAGATGGTTGTAGTTAGAGCATAGTCTCGCCCATGGACTCAAAGACCAGGACCTTCCTTACAATATCGATAAGGAAAAATTTGCAATGATGCCAGAAATGCAAGAAATGCATATTCTTGCAGGGTGCTGGGAGATAATTTAGAGATAACAACCACTCTCTTTTTTGAGACTTGAACAAGAAGTTGTGAGTTAAATAGTTAAATTGTAACCTGCAGAATCATCTGGCATTAAGAAAAGGAAAACCGTGCTCCAAGTCACCTTAAAAAGATGCATTCAGTCTTCTGTGACTGAATACGTTCTTGCGTAGTAACAGAGAAATGGACTGGCTTCTTATGATCCCATCTAAAGCCATGATTATATAACCAAATATTAGCAACTCGACTCAGCAAAGGCACACTGAACAAATAAACAGCATGAACGAGTGGAGCAGTTAAATCCCCTAGATGCAGTTGTTTGGGAAGAATTCTTCAAGTTTCTGAATAAATTTTAAGAGCTATAGGAATCCAAATTAACTCTCTTCAGGTCAGAAATGTATCTTAGCCCTTTTAGAAGTTATGGTTCCTTCCATTGTGACAAACATTTCCAAGGAGCTGAGCTGCAGCCCGGAAATGGCTTTGGGATAATTAGGACGTATATTAGATGCCAAAAGTATATTAAATGCTAAACATGCCTCAGAGTAACTCTTTTGATAATATGCAAAAGACACTTAATTCTCATTTTCAATCATAATTCCTTAGGTCTCATTATTTTTCCTCAGATACATATAAGAAAAAAAGTTTCTCCATGACCATCCTGCTGATAAAATTTCAGTCACTGAAACTTTCCTTTTAAAACTAACAAGGCTTTTTATCTCCCTGTGTTCTCCAGATAATGATTTTACAGGCCACTCAGAATTACCAGAGAGAGCTGAAGCTGGAGCAGCACAGACAAATGAGATCCCTGCAGATAAACCACGTAATTCAGGATGGTCAGGAGTTGCGGCCTCTTCCCTCACTTAACCTTGTACCGAAGCTGCTGTGGGTGATTCGAGTCCCTGTGCACCTTTCTCTGTCAGAATGGAAAGTGGATTTTCGGGAGATGTTAGACTGGTAGAGGGAGAGTCAACACCCCGTGAAGGTGGGAGAGCTGTGGAAGGACTTAGGAAATCTACCCTTAACTAATCCACCTCCTTAGATCAATTACTTCACTACTCAAACCCTTAGTTTCCTGACCTGAAAGGGAGGAGTTAGACTGAACCTGCAGGATAGACATCTTGATCTGGAAGAACTCTCAAAGGCCCTGCTTGGGGAAGTGGGAAAGCAAGTGGGTTCTAGGCTGTGGCTCTCACTGGACAGTTCTGCTTGTATCTATTCACACATTGGGGTTTCATAGAAGATTTCATTTTCTGAAAGGTTTCTTATGCTAAAGGAAGTTTGCAAACCCTGGACTAAAACACCTGTTTGTGTTCAGCTCTCACCTGCTCTCATTCTTTAACATTCAAGGATAAGAGGGGTGAATGCCTGCTAAAGCAACTAGAAGGTTCTCCATTGAAGTATTAGCTAGATATTGACAGAATCTGCAACATGAAGAGATGCTTGAAAGATGTGGAAGAGGAAACTTAAAGAGAAACCCAGATGGTGCCTCTCTCTTCCAGGTGAGGAAGGAGAGCTGACACTCTCTTTTCCTTCTCACAGCAAACTTCTACCCCTTGCCAGCGGTTCTTAGCTCTAGCCATCCAACAGAATTTCCTGTGAAACTGTTAAATCATGCAGGGGTCTGGGCTCCACTTCTGAGGATTCTGAGTCAACAGATGTGGGGATGGAGCTTTTTCAGCTATTTCAGTTTTGTTTTTCTGTGCTGCATTTTTTTTTTTTTTCAAGATCCATAGGTGATTCTGACATGTAGCTAGGATTGAGAATGTCTGCTTGGCTTCAGCTCTGCAACCTTTCCTAAGACTGTTACAGAACACAAACACAGGTTCGTTTATCGTCATGCAGGAGGGCCAAAAACTGGAAACACCAGGCTTGTGGCAAGGAAAGAGGTTTATTATCCAAAAGCAGTCTCACGTGGAGAAGGGAGTTAGAACTCAGACCTACCTCCTCAAGGTGAAAAGGTAGGGGAGGGGGAGCATGTGGCCTTGCTGGGTGGCACCTTCCCACCAGCCTGCGATTGGCCTTCAAGACTGAATTTCTTTCCCTTGACTGTCTGCACTTTTCTGGTTAGTTTTCATCTTCAGCCTGTGTTCAGCCTTGTGAGGCTGAATCTTGATGTCTGGGCCTTGACTTCCCGGGAAAAACAGTTCACTCATATACTGAGGAGGGACAGAAAGACCTGGTTAGTTTTGAACAACAGTTGATTATGCTGAGTATGCATAGCTGCGCTTAGCGAAGCTTATCTCAAAGTACTTTCTTCTCTTTTTCTAGCCCAGAGAAGATTTTTTTAACCTCTTCATCCTTATTTCAAGACCATCCTCTTAAAAGACATTAATGACCTCCAAAAATGTCATTTATCATTTTTAGGCAGATAACTACAAATCAAACTCTCCAGAAACAACCACTTTTCATCTGGGTGTCTCAGCAGGAATTTGCCCACCTGCCAGCCTTGCCTCCAATATCACTCCATCTGGTAGCCACACAAACCTTCTCCCAGGGTCTCAGGCTCCCAGTGACCTGAAGGCATCTTTGATTCTGCCACTCCCTGTGCTCCCAGCATCCTATCTGCGCAGATTTGACAAACCTACCCCTGTCTCTGATCCTAAATCACGTCCCAGCTTTCCCTTCCTACTGCTACTCTTCAAACCAGGCTCCCTTGATTTCTTGTCTGTGTTGTTTATAGCCGCCTACAGGGGTCTCATTCTCCCATCCTTTCCCTCTCCACACATGGCAGCTCCCATTAGCAAATGTCGAGGGGAGGCTCGACCGGCTTTTCTCTATAAGAGAAGGTGACGTCCTGCTAACCCAGCTGGATGGGGCCCCTCCTCTGTAGATGGTCACCACTTGGTCCTTTTTACTCATTAAGAAGATGACAGGGCTATTTTCGTTTTTGAGGCAAGACTGAAGCAGAAGTAATGGCTTCCTTCCTATTATCTACTGGCCAGTAATAATAAGGGTTGGTAGTAATAGTGAAAGGGCAGGTAGACAGGACAGGGAAGAAAGAGCAGCAAGAACACTCTGAATTAAAATACCCAGCAGTACATATCGAGAGACAGAAAATGACAACAACTTTGCAAAACAAGTTGCATTATGCAGTATATAAAGGAATAAGCCACCATAGTCAGCTAATTTATTTTAGGGAGGTAGGAATCATTAAATAATAGGAGAGATATTAATGTAATACATCAAATTATTACATCAAATACAAAAAAAATAATTGCTTCTATAGATGCTTAAAATTTATTTGATAAGATTCAATATCAATCCCTAATAACATTATTTTAAGAGCAGTATATTTCTTTTTTTTTAATTTTATTTGTTTATTTATTTTTCCCCCAAAGCCCCAGTAGATAGCTGTATGTCATAGCTGCGCCTCCTTCTAGTTGCTGTATGTGGGACGTGGCCTCAGCATGGCCGGAGAAGTGGTGCGTCGGTGCGCGCCCGGGATCCGAACCCGGGCCGCCAGCAGCGGAGTGCGCGCACATAACCACTAAGCCACGGGGCCGGCCCAAGAGTAGTATATTTCTTAATATAAGAAAAAGTATAAGGGGCTGACCCTGTGGTGTAGCAGTTAAGTGTGCACACTCTGCTTCTGCGGCCCAGGGTTCACAGGTTCAGATCCCTGTTGCCCACCAATGCACAGCTTGTCAAGCCATGCTGTGGCAGCATCCCATATAAAGTAGAGGAAGGTGGGCACGGATGTTAGCCCAGGGCCAGTCTTCCTCAGCAAAAAGAGGACGATTGGCAACAGATGTTAGCTCAGGGCTAGTCTTCTTCACAAAAAAAAAAAAAAGAAAGAAAGAAAGGAAAAGTATAAGATTAAAACCAACAGCCAGCATTATATTTAATAGAAAAACATTAGTTATATCCCCATTAAAAATATGTACAAAAGAAGGAGTATTATTTAATATTGTTCTGAAAGTTATGGCCAATGCAATGACATGATACAAAATTAAAGGTATATTATTAATAATAAAGAGATAAAATGATATTTGTTTTGGGATGAAGTCATTATACAACTATAAGTCCGAAGATATAATTTAAAAATTGATTAAACACAATGGGATGAATGTATGATAAACAAAAATCAAAAGCATTCCAATATAATTGAAATAATCAGCTAGAAACTTTTTAATATAAATACTTAATAAATATATAATAAATAAATACAAATTTATAGAAATATGTATAAACATTTGAAATGGTTTATAAAGATTTTGAAAAGCTTTGAAATGGTCTAAAAAAGATTTGAGAGAGTTGTGAGAAAAAATGAATACAGACAGCCCATACACAGTAACAACAAAAAATATAAAACATCTTAGAACTAGCCTTAATGCATATTGTCTTTCATCTATTCAAAGAAAAGAGCAAAATTTTATTGAGATATATTCATTAAAGTTTAAGAAAATGGAAAAATATACTGTCTTCCTGAGCAGAAACATGTTATAAATACTTAAACGTTTTCAAAATAACATACGTTTAATCAAGACATTCAATGAGTATTTATTGAACACCTACTATATGCCTACCAAAATTCTAGGTACTGGGATAACCATATGGGCAGTGAATACCACAAAGACTCTGCCCACATGGTGTTTAGATTCCTATGGAGTTGACACACTAAACAAATAAAACCTTACTATACTATAATGTCAGGTACTGATATGCGCATTGAATAAAAATAAAAGAGGGTTAAGAGCTAGAGAATGAAAGGAAGGGGATGCTGTTTAGAATAGGGTGATCAGGAAAGGCTTCTGAGGAAGTAACATTTGGGCAGATATTTGAATAAAGTGTAACACAGAGCCACGTGGCTGTCTGCAGGAATAGTGTTTCTTGCAGAGGGAGCAGCAAATGCAAAGACCTAGACGTGGAAACATGCTTGATGCCTTCCAGGAACAACAAGTAATCTGATGTTGCTGAAGCAGAGTGAGTGAAGTGGGAGACTAGTAGGAGATGAGGACAGAGGTAATGTGGGCAGATCATATGAGGCCTTCTAGACCATATAAGGACTTTGGGTTTTGAGTTTTGTCCTAAGTCTGATGGTAGCCACTGGAGGATTTTGATCAGGTGAGGATGTGATCTATGACATTTTTTCTTTTTTTTGGTAAGGAAGGTTGGCCCTGACTGAACACCTGTTGCCAGTCTCCCTCTTTTTGCTTGAGGAAGATTGTCCCTGAGCTAACATTTGTGCCAATCCTCCTCTATTTTGTATGTGGGATGCCACCATAGCATGGCTTGATGAACGGTGTGTAGGTCTGCGTCTGGGATTGGAACCCACGAACCCTGGGCTGCCGAAGTGGAGCATGTGAACTTAATCACTATGCCACCGGGCTGGCCCCACTAATTACATTTTTAAAAGATTTGTCTTGTCTCAGTGCTGAGAAAAGAAAAGGTAGAAGTGAGGGGAAAATTGTAAGAGCAGTTAGGAGGCTATTTCAATAATTGAGACTGGAAAAAATAGGCTTGTACTAGGGTAGTAGAAATAGAAGAGTCAGAAGCGGATTCCAGATATATTTTGGAGATAAATACATAAAAGATTTGCTGATGGGTTGGGTAAGAGGGAGAAAGAAAGAGAGGAATCAAGGTTGGCCCCTAGGTTTTGTGTTGAAGCAACTGGTTGGATCATAATGTTAGTTACTGACATAGGGAAGACTGGGAAAGGAGCAGGAGTTGTGGGATTGAAATCCAGAGCTGTGTTTTGAACATGTTAAGTTTGAAATGTCTATCAGACTCCAAGTGGAGATGTTGAGCAGACAGTTGCTATGAATCTAAAACACAACTTCTCGGGCCATCAGTGGATAGATGGAATGTAAAACCAGTGGATTGGATGAGCTCATCTATGGAGGCTAGAGATGCCTGGGGCTCACCAACATTTAAAGTTTGGGACAAGGAAGAAGATCCAGCAGAGAAGACTGAAAGGAGGCAGCTAGTAAAATAGGAGAGACCCTGGGAGCATTTGGAGTCTCAGAAGCCAAATAAATGGTTTCATATAACTCTCATCAAAATATCGATGATTTATTAACTGACAAAATCATTCTAAAACATACCAGAAAAGCTTAATGCTAGCACCTAGGATAATGGACCATCCCACTACATACTTTTGTAACAGCTGATACAGACATGATGTTTTTATGACCTTGTAAAATGAATGAAATCTTTCTTACATAAAAATAAGCGATTTGCTTATGTAAGCATTCTGTCTTCCATCACATAACCTCTCCATTTTTATACTGACACACTTGTTTGAGTCACCTTGCTGGTGCCCTTGTAGCAAGTTAATAAAATGTAGCACATGCTTGAGAAAAATTTGTCTAAGAAATTTTGCTTTTGATACTCATAAATTGATCCTATTTCATATAAGAATCTATTATGCCCTAAGGAAGCCTATTAAATTATTGGGTAGGCATGAATTATTCAATAAATGGTGTTGGGACAAGCGTCTAGAAATATGAAAACTAAATTGATTTCTCACTTTATTCCACATGCCAAAGTAAATTCTAATTGATTAAAAAGTTAAATATTTAAAATTCTAACAATAGAAATATTTAAGAAAATATGGACATTTATTTATAAATCTTCTGCAAGGGGGGAGATTTCCTAAGCTTAGAAACAAGAGAAGAAATTTTAAAGCAAAAGACCAGCAGATTTGAATCTATAAAAATGAAAAATTCTATGCACAAAACACTATGAGGTAAATATTAAAATGGGAAAATGTTTTCAATAAAATGTGAAAGTTAATATATATATTTTCTGCATAAAGAGCTCATGCAAACTGATAAGAAAAGCAGCAGGGCCCCAATGATAACTGGTCAGTGGAATATTCACAGAAGCCATCACTGCCCAAAGAGAAAATCCAGCTAGTCAACTCACGTGCAAGCACGTTAACTCTCAATAATAATAAAAAAAAATACAAAAAATTGTTATAATTTTTTACCAATATTATCACTAAAGATTAGTTTTTAACAGTCATAATATAGTCTTGGGAAGAGTTCAGTCAGGAGTGCCCTCTTTTGTTCCGATGGAATACAGATAGACAAGCAAATTGAATTTTTATCAAGATCCTTAAAAAAAAAAAGGTCCATAGTCAATGAATGGCCCAGCATCTCCACTTGCACACTATTCTTGAAGAAATAATCCTTATATGGAGAAAGCTTTTTACCAAAAAAAAAAAAAATTAAAATATGATTATTTATAATAGCCTCCAAACGGAAATAGTATAAAAATTTTGCAGATGCAGTGGACCTGAAATGGTTAAATTAGAAAACAGCCTTCCTGTTACAGCCAGAAATAATTCTTAATGTTACAAAGGAAGTTTCACTGTGTGCATATCTCTGCCAGTGGAGATCTCTTTGTAGCTCTGACCTCAATCAGTAAGTTACTCTGTCCACCAAAAAGAGAGGAGTTTAGCTTCGATCCACACAATGTGGGCCCAACATAAAAGCCGCTGACCAGGGAACAGCGAGAACCCAGATTGAAGGATCAGAAAGCTCCAGGGTCCTGCAAATAGAAGGAAGCTTCTTCTGATAATAAATGAGCAGCAGTAGGCAACTTTGCAGAGCTTATCGAAGGAAAACAAAGTCTCTTTTGCAATAAAGTTGATGAAGACTATTATTTTGAGCAAACTCAAAGCAAAGACAGACTTTCTGTAGAGAAATAATGGCCACCATAAAAAAAAATGACATTCCTGTAAATAATGGCATAGGAGAAGAAGATGAAGACGATCATCAGAACTCACATGAAGTCCGAAGTCGAGGAATCCACACTAGACTAGAGACCGCTCACTTAGTGACACTTTCATACATATTCATTTATTTACTCAGTCACTCATTCATCGAGTTATTAGTTGATTCATCAAATATTTATTGAGCAGCAAGTATCTGCCAGGCACTAAGCAAGTACTAGGGATTACCTTAGTGAAAAAGATGAAGATCTGCTTTCATAAGTCCTATAGGTATTAGCAAAGCTAGGATTCAAACAATAACACAAATTATTAGTTAAGTTCAAATGTGATAAGTACTAACAAAAATCTGTGAGAGTAAGTGACAGGAGAAGGTAACCTAACTGAGAGGATCAGAGAATCCTTCTTTGGGTTTCTATGAGACTTGAAACTTTAAATGAAATTTGAAAAGTGAAAAAAATTTAGCTAGGTTAAGAATGTTTACCAATTCCTTAATGGAGGAGGAATTGGAAATCTTATTTGTGGTTTAATGTATATATATATATACAGTAAACATATGTTTTCTATACAGTTAAATTAAGTTTAGTTATAGTTTTTGTTCCATTGTATGAATTCATCATATTCAACAAATTCTATTATTTTTATGAAGACCTAAATTATTTTTTTGGATAGGTTTTCAGGCTGAGTGGACTGTTTCCATCTATTTAGTCCAGATTCTGGCTTTAGCAACCCTTCTGTCTGGGTATTCTAACCGTTACCAACCCCTAACCATGTAGTATAGGCATTTCAAGATCACACTTGTTAAAACAAGTATGTGTCGACTGCCTGTTGTGTGCTAAGCTCTATTTTTGCAGCTGAAGTTACAGTGGACAGGAAGACAGACAATGTCCCCAACCTTATGAAGTTTACATTCTAGTACGAACTTAAATTCTGTGTTTCTAATGTTCTGATTAACATTCCCAATAGCAACATATAGGAATGACCACTTATTGTATTCTCAAGGGCATTGGGTGTTTTTGTTGCTCGTTTTTTTTTTTTGTTTTTTTTTTTGCTTGTTTTTATAACGAAGGAAAGTCCAAAAAAATCAATGCATTGTTATGGGTTGAATTGTATCCCCCCAAAAAGATATGTTGAAGTCCTAACCCCTACTACCTCAGAATGTGACCTTATTTGGAAGTAGGGCTTTTGCAGATGTAATTAGTTAAGATGAGGTCATTAGGGTGGGCCCTAATCCAGTATAATTGGCGTCCTTATAAAAAGGGGAAATTTGGACACAGAGACAAACACAGGGAGAATGCCATGTGAAGATGAACGTAGAGATCGAGGCTGTGCAACTACAAGCCAAGAAACAGCAGTGAGTGCCAGCAAACCACCAGAAGCTAGAAGCTCATGGAACAGAATGTCCCTCACAACACTCAGAAGGAACCAACCCTGCCGACACATGGATCTCAGATGTCAAAGCTATGAGACAGTACATTTCCCTTGTTTAAGCCCCCTAGTCTGTGACTCTTGGTTATGGCAGCCTGAGCAGACTAATAGAAGTATATTTCTTATCTGGGTTCCCCTGAAAGCAGAGATTTAGAAAAGGACTTGGTGCTAATCAATGTTTATTTGACCCTTGTGCTCAGGATGTAAACCTCACTCTTAGAAATATCACAATGTTTTGTTAGTTTTTCTCTTATTTTCCCAGTGGGTTTAGACATAAAAGATAACCAAGCAAACCAAAGGCCTTCGATGAACAGTAAAGATCTCCACCATAGATGGCCAAATTTGGGAAATCGATGATTAGACTTGGATGCAGGAGTGGATCTAGATTTTATGCGGCTTGAAGTTTACTTAATCTGCTCTAAGAGTATAAAATTATAAATACAAAATTAGGTACAAAAGTAAGTATTTATTTAGAATAAAAAGAAATTAAAACAAGTTAAAATTATTAGAAATTATTAGATAATAAACCATACAAATACCCCTAAATCTAGAAATATATAACATTCTTGTTTTTTAATGATCTCACATTCCTTTTTAATGCTTTTTTCTACATATTTTGGCCCTTATTCTTTGATCACTTATTCATATGGCACCAATTTTGTAACATGGCTTTCAATAGGGAGAAAAGAAAATTAATTGTCTTCCTCTAGCACGGTTGGTCAAAATTTGTGTTTAATTATTGATAGATGGGATGCATAAAACATGCAACATCACACATAGAGGTACTCACTGCTACAGGACTGGGAGCCAGAAACACAGGAATTCTAATAAAATCTCTTTTAGATGATTTTCATAAAAATGTATTTGGAGTTTATATATAATATGTCATCAAGCATATTCCTGACAGGAAAGAATTTCTGCCTTGATGAATCAGAATCCTCTGCTTATAATTTGACACATCTAATGCTTGGAGGGATTTTCCACAGAATTACTTCTGGCTTTGATCATTGCAAACCTTGTTTCTCTCTACTGCCCACCTATTTCCAGTGCTAAGTGTGGGACACATTCTTATCCTGACATGACCTCTGACCCTGGTCCTTCAAGTCACGATGCCTGGTAAGTTGATTCAAGGGCAGAAAGAGTATCCAGAAGCCATTTCTATACCGGGTCAGCCAGTAATAGCTTAACTATAAAGGAAGTGACTGTGATGCTCATAAATATATCCCACTAAACCAAAATTTAACGTGCTCCCAACTCAACTTCCCCTTAATCATATCCCCGAAATGCTCGTGTCCACAGTAACACCAACTGACCACAGTGTATTAGATGAAGTCAAAGCGGAAGGAGAGTGGCCTTAACCGATTGCAATGAAAGTATTTTACTTTTGCAAAATTCACAAATACTGTTAACTGTGTGAATGTGTCAGGATCCCTCCCAGGGCCTTAGAAGAAGCCCACGCATGAGAGGACCCCTCCATGAGAGGGGCTTTGAAACTCAAATTTCATTTGCTTCATGGTAAACCTGCCTTTCATGGTGCTAAATGAATGATCTAAAGCTTCGTCACAGGTATGTTCTTTATATATTTAATTTTTGATCATTTGTACTTTGGCAGCAGGGAATAAAGTTGAGATAATCCTTCTGGAGCAGTGGTAGGCTGTGATCAAATAGAAAAAGAGTCGGTAAATGAGAGAGGAAGAGTTAGAAGAGCTGGAAACTGGTAGTGTGGATGGAAATAATAAGCTACAAGTGCAAAATATAAGCATTTTCTCTGTCCTTTATGTCTAATATAAAGGTTAAAAGATGATCTTCAAAGACAAGATAATGTCAACCTGATTTATTTAACCAAGGGAGGGCCGGCCCCATGGCTTAGCGGTTAAGTGCCCGCGTTCCGCTGCTGGCGGCCCAGGCCCGGATCCCGGGCGTGCACCGACACACTGCTTCTCCGGCCATGCTGAGGCCGTGTCCCACATACAGCTACTAGGAGGATGTGCGGCTGTGACATACAACTATCTACTGGGGCTTTGGGGGAAATAAATAAATAAATAAAATTATATTTAACCAAGGGAGTCAGAGAACGTGGTTTTGTTCAATCCAGAAAGGTCTGTGATATAAGGACCTATCCACTGAAAGTTAATCTGAGCTACTACTTTTTACCTTATCTTCATGTAAGCCTCAGGCCAAATGATTTTCCTAACATGTTTATAATGGAAAGTGCATTCCATTTTAGCAATAGTGATAATAAATTGGAAAATGCCTAAGTCTATATTTGTCATAGCGATAATAGTGATAACATTAGTCTGTGAATTCTGCTTGGTTTTTTATTCTTTGGTTCAACTGAAGCCAGTGTTAAGGTAAGAATAGCCATTGGCTATTGGGTAGATTTCTTTATAATAAAAGGAGTACTCTTTTGATTAATAATTAAATGGCACTATAGATCTTCAGATAGAGGAAAGGCAAAGAAAGAAATTTCAAAGGCATTAACATGCAATCTATTTTTTAGTGAGTATAAAAACAAAGAAACAATCTAATAGATCAATAAAAGTAACAAAGACTTTAATGATTTTGACTTTGGTCTAAGAAGCTAGAGATTACTCCAACTCCCACTCTACTGCAAGGATCATTTTATAGAATATCACCCTTCTTAATCCTTCAAAGGGTTACCATGTGGTGTAAGAGTGAGGTAGATGGGAATGGCTTTTCTCTGTAAAAATGAATAATAATAATAATAAGAGTAATTAAATAACAATAAAAGGTCATTGGTGAGGTCTCTCCTCTTAAGAAGAATTTCTGAGTGTTGTATTTTGTATGAACCAAGTGGCTATCTAGCCTGCACATGAGACCAAGAGATAAAATACTACTACTCTGGTTATTATTTGTCTTGGCTTGATTTAAACTGCTGATTATACAATAAAACCAAAGGGCATCAAAGTCTGTTTCCAGACTCCTGGGCAGTCCACTTCCCTTCATTGATACTTTGTCATTTTGTGCTTTCCTGATTTTGCCCAAATATTTGCAATTTGGATGGGGGTCACAGCTTACCAGTCGGCCCAGAACTCTTTTCACCTGTGTGTGCTATTATTCAACTTGTAAGTAAGTAAACTCCAGTCTAACAAAGTTCCTTTGAACTTTACATATCAAAGAAAAATCACTCTGTTTTATACTAACATCTAAAGCAGCTCGGCATGCATGGAGAGAGATGTCACAGATGCAACTTTGAGACCAACTGAGATCTTCTGGCAGACTATCACCTGTTGACTACAGATCTTTGATTTTGGGAAATGTTTGTTTTTTATATAGATGTTGGCCTCTGCTAAGTAATCCTTCCTTTTATGCTTTGCCATTAAAACTGTTTACAATCAAGACATTAATCTCTAACTTGTTCCTCCTTTGAATTCTTTTGTCTATTGTTACCCACAGATATTCTCTCATAGCCAAGGCAGGTCTTTGTACACTACTGTAGTGACTGAACAAATGAAGGGATGAACAAACGGGACAGTGTTGTGTGGCAGATAAGCCCAGGTCTATAAGGTCTTGGCTCCATCAGTCACGTCTCTGCAACCTTGGGCAGCTTGGCTTCTCTGGGCCTGTTTCCTCCCCTAGAAAATGTGGATAATAACACCTGCCTTGTAAGTTTGTTGTAAGAATTTGAGACAATATATGTAAAATCCCTGAAACACAGAAACTAGCAGTAAATCTCTCTCAATAGGAATCATTACCCAGTGTTTTGCTCTTTGGGGGTTACACAGCTAACCTTCAATAATCAACATGTGGGTTATTCACTTTGCAAATTAGCTCCAGCAAAATTTTGAAAGTAAGCAGATTTTCCCATGAACTCCTCCTTTAGTCTTGGCTGACTTACCACCACCAATCTCGCGTGCGTTTACAAGATTGTTTAAATGCAAACAGCTACATTTTACGTTAGTAGAGAGGTAACTCTGCGGCCACAAATGGGGTACATTAACAAACCAAACATTCATGACGTTTGGATTCTCTAACTTGCAGTTACTTGCCAAGATTGCTGAACAAGCCAGATGTAAAGATTTTAATTTTATTGTATTAAATAGGGCGACAGGATAGCTTGGCCAAATAATTGGTGGTTTTGTAAAATTTTTTTTCTTGCTTAAAACTCTTAGATCGTGTCTACGTATAAACACTGATATTAATTTTCACCAAACAGCTTTTCTAAGATCAAGAATGTTTGCTGCCCCTGGCTCAGGTGGATGGTCAGCTCAGTCACCTCTGACCTCAGTTCCTTCTCTGAGCCCTGGAGGGGAGAGCCGATGTGATCACGGCTGGCTAATGAGTTATCAGCCACTCCCCGGAGCTGAATCCTGTAGATGAATGGAGAACTAGCAAGGTTAGAGCCATGGGCAAAGAATGAAATGTAAATACGTGGGGATGGTTAGTAACAGTGGTAAACATTTGAAAATGAGGGTCTTAGGTAATAGCATGAAAGGGTAAGGCCTCACAACTCCAAACCAAATTAAAAATATTGCACTTCTAATACATTGTCGGAGGGTAGTGGGTAAAGATTTAAAAAGAAAAAAATGACACAAGTGTTCCTAGTGCTTATTGAAGAACAAGAAAAAATGAACAGAAGGAAAAGAGGCAAAAGCCAAAGGTGTGAGCACCTTTGAGCACACGAGAGTGTGCTCAGCACTGTGACCAAACCCACACCCCCCTACCAACATCCAGCGTGGAAGGACGGGGGCATCTCGTGGGCTCTTTTTTCTTTTCTCTTCTTTTTTTTTTTTTTTTAATTTTATTTATTTTTTCCCCCAAAGCCCCAGCAGATAGTTGTATGTCATAGTTGCACATCCTTCTAGTTGCTGTATGTGGGACGCAGCCTCAGCATGGCCGGAGAAGTGGTGAGTCGGTGCACGCCCAGGATCCGAACCCGGGCCGCCAGCAGCGGAGCGCACGCACTTAACCATTAAGCCACGGGGCTGGCCCTTTTCTCTTCTTTTTTAACAGCTTTGTTGAGATAAAGTTCACACACCATGAAAGTCACCCGTCTGAAGTATACAATTCAATGGTTTTTAATGTATTCACAGCTAACTGCAACCATCACCACAGTCAATTTTAGAACATTTTCATCACTTCAGAAAGAAACTTTGTGCCCATTGGCTATGACCACCCCCATCCTCCTAGTCCTCCCCCAACACTAAGCAACCACTAATCTATTTTCTGTCTCTACAGATTTTCCTATTCTAGACATTTCACGTGAATGGAATCATATAATATGGTATTTTGTGTCTGGCTTATTTCACTTAGCATAGTGTTTTCAAGATTCATCTATGCTGTAGCATGTATCAGTGTTTCATTCCTTTTTTATGGGCAAATAATATTCCACTGTATGGGTATCCCACGTTTGTTTATCCATTCATCAATGGATGGATTGGAGACTTGGGTTGTTTCTACCTTTTGGCTATTATGAGTATTATGAGTAAACATTCAGGTATAAGTTTTTGTGTGAACTTATGTTTTCAATTCTCTTGTTATATGCCTGCGAGGGCAATTGCTGGGTCACATGGTAACTACGTGCAGCCATTTGTTAAACTGCCTGGTTGTTTTCCAACATGGCTGCACCATTTTACATTCCACCAGCAGTTGGATGAGGTTTCTCCACAAGCTCGCCTACAATTTATTCTCATTATTTGGCTTTAAATAGCTTCTTCTATGTGACAAAAGAAGTGAGATGAAAATGTAGGATTTGCGTTTTGGGCAAAAGAGCCCACTATGATTAGTACTCTAAGAAATGCTTATTTTCTACTTCGTGGTTCTGCTACAAATGTGAGCTGACTTTTCCAGCATGTACTATAGTAATTTGAATGGTGAAGGGAAAACCCAGAGCTGGATATGAAACATGTGAAAAATATTTTCTGTATTATCACTTAAGTAATAAACAGCCCAAAGTCTCCCCCACCCCACCACCTTGAACTGGCCAACTCTTACTCGCGTTTTGGTTCTCTGGGTGCCTTCCCCACGTCACTGGCTTGACGTAGGTCACCTTGGGGTGAAGCTCCCATAGCATCTCTACTTCCTCCAGCACGACATGCAAAGTGACTTTGACTACCTTTCCCACAATATCCCCAGCGTCTAGCACATGTGTGCATTCCTGAAGTATTAGTTGAATGAAGGAGCAAGGAAGGTTTCACACTAAAGTTCTGCTTACTAAACTTTTCAGTGAGTGTGTATAAACTAAGCTTTACCAAGATATTTGTGTTGTTTAAATACAGACAGCCCAAGCTGTATCTTAGCTTTTTGACGTGCTCCAAGAGCAGGCTTATTTTACCAGCAAATTCTTCCCTGAGTCAGGCTAATGCTAAGATATGTTCAATACTTGTCTAAAACTATCCTAATCTTCCCTAACAGAGGCCAGAGTGTAGCTGAAACAGCTCTTCTGACATTTGGGAAGCTCTGATTCTGTCAGTCATTTTCTGTTCTTTATCATGTTTTTTCAAAGGAAGAAGCTGTTTTCCTGTGTGTGAGAACATTCTCTCCTATCTAGTAATGCTCAATTGTCTTTCTATTCCATTAGTGTACAGGAACCACCTGTCCAATTGAGATCAGAGCTGTGGATGTCAGAGTGTCTCATTTTATAGAGATGTGCAGCTGTCAGATCAGGGATCAAAGACTTGTCTTTAATGAAAACAAGTCATTTTTACCAATATGACTGTAGAATTTCTGTGAATACAGTTATCTGGATCAAATGATTGGCATTTGTACTTCTCAAGCTCCCACCATTTTAACAACAGCCTGGTTTTCCACATAAAGGGATAAGGGAAGCCTCTGCTCCCCTTCCTTCCAACCCTGCTCCTTCTACTGTGGTATCTATAATGGGGGTTTCACATGGTGTCCCATGGGTCATGCCTCCGAGATATGTTTTACTTGACCAATAGCATTTAAAAGTATTTTTTGGATTAATGGTCAGTATTCAAAAATTGGAAAATTTCACATAAAATTTTGACTTTCTAACTTTTCTTGAAAAATCAGGCACTCAGTAGCAATATTGGGTGTTATTCCCACAAGGTGAATATCGTAGTGCAGCCTCTAATGATGCTGCACTAAGTGGTCCTCAATGATCCCCACCTCCTGGCATGCATGCCGCTGTGGAAGCTCCTTCCTGTGGGCGTGGGCTGGACTCCATGGCTCACTTCTAATGAATAGAATACAGCAACAATGATAGGATGTCTCTTCTGAGATGCGGTTACGAAAAGGCTAACTTCCCTCTTGCTCGCTCTTTCTTCTTTGCTTGCTCTGGAGGAAAGCTGGCTGCCATTCTGTGAGCTGCTCTAAAGAAAGATCCATGTGGCAAGGAACTGATGCCTCCAGCAAGCCGACAAGGACCTGAGGACTGCCAACAGCCAAGTCATGAGTTCGGAACTGTGTCCTCCCCCAGCTGAGCCTTAAGATGAGATCACGGACAGCTGACACCATGATTGTTGTCTTTGGGAGACCCTGGGCCAGAGGACCCAGCTAAACCGTGCCTGGATTCTTGGCCCACAAAATACATATTTTGAGAAAATACATATTTGTTGTTTTAAGACAGTGAGTTTTGGGGTAATTCGTTATACAGTAATAGATAACTAATTCAGTAACCACTAGCGATCAGCAGAAGCTGAGCACAGCTATGTCCGTTGGAAGGTATATGTTCTCTCTGGTTTGTGCCAGTCCAGCCCAGCCCATGGTCACTGAGACCCTGCTCTGCACTGTGGAAGAAGCCACCATTCACTGAGCCACTCCATCAGGACCTAGAGTCATCCCTCAGTCTACCCAGTTACTGAGCCCTGTAGGATATCCCTCTGGTTTTCAAGCCCCCTTCTTCACTCTGCTCTCCCTCTCATCAGTCCCTCACGTCATCTGGCTTGGGTTTTGGCAACAGCCTCCTAATTCCTCTCTCTGCTTCATGCCTCACTGGCCGTCCATTCATCTCTCCACACTGCTGCCAGAGTGCTCTTTCTAAATGCTCTCCGGGATAAAATCCAAACATCTTGGCTCGGGTCCCAAGGCCTTCTATACTCAAGCCTGCCTCACCCTGCAGCTGCATCTCTCCCACACCCTCCTCGCCACTGCTGGAACCAGGCGCTCCAGTCACCTGAAACTCCTCACTAATCCTTAAGTGTGCCACACTACGTCATACCTCTGTGCCTTTGCCCACATTGACCCCTTGGCCTGCAGTGAAACGTCTTTCTCTGCATTCCCCACGTGGTGATCCCACCTCCTCCATCACCATCACCTCCTCTGTGAAGCCATGATTAAATCATATGCCAAGTAATTAACTGCTCCTGCCTTGTGCCCCTACAGCCTTCAGTTCATGCTGCTCTGTTGGTTCCTTGGTCACTCAATTGCTCTTGCCTCCTTACCTGTCATTCTTCTCTAACTGGGTAGTAAATTCCTGGCAGGAGGGACGGGGAGATGGCCATCCCTGCATTTCCAATGTCCAGCATAGTGTCTGGCTCAATTCACAACATTGTTTCTACAAAACAACAATAATCAAAATGATTCTATTGTTTCCCCGTAATGCTACCACTTGACAGTCTTGCTATCTGGAACAGAAGCCAACTGTCTCTCCCTCTTCTACTCATCCTTCAGGTCACAGCTTAAATGGCACTCCCTCAGAGACCACCCCCTAACCTCTTAGACTACACTGACATCCCTTTGGTATGATTCAAAACTGTTGTAATCACTTAACATAGCATTTGCCGCTTATCAGGCACTGTTCTAAGTGACTTGTATGTGTATTAGTTCACTTAATCCTCACAGCAATTCAGTCAGGGTTATCCTGATTGAAATGGAGGCATTTGAACCCAAGCAGTCTGACTCAGGGTCTGCGTGCCCAACTAGCTCCTTTAATGCCTGTGTATCAGCACCGCCTTCCCCCGACACAAACAGTCTATTAGCTAGCAGGCTGTAGAGGACATGGTGAGGCCTTCCTTGTCCATGCTGTTTCCCAACCCCAAGCCCAGTGCCTGGCACAAAACAGGTGTATTGATGGATCAACTCTGAGTTCCCAAGGAGAGATGGGCAAAGGAACTTTTGGAACCCAGTAATTTGTACCTGGGCCCCTGGGCTGGCTGGGCTTTGTACCTGATCCCCATGTCAGGGGATGCACCTCTGAGCAGCCCACCTCAGAGAGCCAGACAGAGTTTGCCATGTTTCATGACAAGGCCAGGTTTCTAAAGCTTGCTAACACAGAGGTTTTGGAGCAGGCTGCAGCCTTCTCAGGAAGCAGGAGACATCCGTGCTCCATATCTAAGCACGAGTGCTCTGGTGTCTCCTCTGACACTAGCCATTGAGTGGGATCCAGGAAGGACCCTCAAGAACATATCAATTTCTTATAACAAAAGAGCTGATGTCTACTAAGCCCTTCTCCAGCGTTCCAGGAACTCCCTGCCGTTAGCTCAGATTCTCACAGCAATTCTTTAAGGAAACTTGCCTGTCAGAATCTGAGATCACGAGGGAAGGCTCCATGAGGGCAACACTGTATCTCCAGCACCTAGAACAGCTCAGAGGGGCACAGAGTGGGTGCTAAATAAATACCTGTCAGGTGGACTTCATAGATGAGGACACAGGCTGAGCAAGTTCCAGTGACATCCCATCGCCACACAGCTGGTAAGTTGTGCAGGTGGGATTTCAACGTGAGGCTCTGGAGCTGAGTCATGCTTTCCCCACCACTCCACACTTAATTGCCCATGTCCAGGAATTCCCCATTGCCAGGAAACTTCTCAGTATTGTCAAGGTCTTGAGGGTTCAGGGGTGAGGGCCATGACACCCAGGGGCCAAAGAAACGTTGTACTTTTGTGGCTTGGGCTGGCTGCTGTTGTCAGAGAACCTCAGAAGTTCTTCTGTCTTAGAGCAGATTGGGAAACCGTATTCTGGGGGGCTAATGACTTCCCTCTGTCACTGTTCCTCCGGCCTGTCTTTTCTCTTCATTGTCACTGTTTGCAAAAAAAGGTCGGAAAGCTCTGTTTTGCATTCTCTTTTTCCTGAACGTTCATGTCACCAGCTTCTCTTCTTTTCCTGAATGTTCGTGAGCCACTGTCGTCTCCTGTTAAATGCACTGCTTTCAGGGCTGACTTTCAGACCGGATTAAAAGATATACAGTCCGGTACAAGCAGTAACTCACGGCCGTGCACTGCATTTCTAAAGCCCCAGAGAGCTGCTAACTTACAAAATGACACATCATCTACCAATGACTGAGCTCATTTCACTTCATAAAAACGTGGGACTCGTTATTTATGTGGAGTGCCCATCTCCTCATTATAAATCTTGGAGAGAAATTTCCATCTTTACCCTTTAATGTTACATATGTTTGAAATTCTATTTCTGTTACTTGGAAAACAATTTAGCTAGGAGAACATATTATAGATATCCTGGAAAGAGATGAAGTATCCTAACTAGTTATAGAACAGGCACTATCGGTTATGAGTTGGTCAAACTCCTCTCCTCTCACGTCCTCTCTGGTTTGGGGCGTGTCTGCGAGGCTAGTAATGGGTACGGAAACCCTGCTAGCATCTGAGAGCCATGGCTCTTACCTTACAAATTTAAAAACTGGTAGCAGCGAAGTTCAGAAACCATGTGCTGTGTAAGAAGCCAGTTGTGCGTGCTAGCCTTGCAGGTTAGTGAGAGAGGAGGCGGGTGGTCACTGTCCAGCACAACCGGAGGTTCCTGCTAAAAACAAACTACGGAAGTTGTATACCGTTAGGGTCAGATTTTCTCCCCTGGCTCACATGCTGCCTATCCGAGTGTTAAGAGGCAGAGTAGCGTCAAACGTGGAGTAGAGCAGACTGAAGGGACAGTCCTGAAGCGGACACTGCCCGGATTTAGACTCAGCTGTGCTGTTAATCACGGTGTGTCCGCCAAATCACTCTCCCTCGCTGAGCCTCATTTTCCCCATCTCGGAAATAAGTTTAATGGTATTCACTTCACAGGGTTGTGGCAGGGGTGAGATGAGAGAATGGCAGGGAAAGCTCTGGTGCCCCCCGCCCTCAACGGGGCTATAAGCTCCCTGAGCTTGCCTGAGGTGATGGCACAGGGCCCACATAGCTGTGCCCGACTCTCAGCTTTCCTCGCCTTTCTCTCAGCCTGGGGTACCTTACAGTTTGTAGTTTCCGCTCATTCTCCATAGTCTTGCGGGGTCACGTGTTTGCCAGTCTGATCACGGGAAGAAAATGAATAAGCGCTGCTGAAAAGTGCAAGCGTCGGGGGAAGAGGGAAATGCCAGCTCAGGCTGGTTTTGCCACATCACACTAGGCACCTGGTAGCATCTTAAGGCAGCCACCAACCTGCTGTACAGTTTTGGGAGTCTTGACACTTTATCTCCTCAGCACCCTGTGATGAGCTGTCGACAAAGAGCCACGGCCTCAGGCCCCCAACCAGGAGTGCATGGAATCACAGGGCTGTAGGCTGGAAGGGCAGAGAGATGGAGGAGGCGGACTGCGCACTCATGACTCCTGCCTGCACTTGTCAGCCAGGGGACCGCAGACCTGGCCAAACGTCCTTATGCCTCAGCTGCCTCATATGTGAAATGGGAATGTGAACAATACTTCCTTGTTAAGTGATTGGTGTGGATATATGTTATGGACTTGTTTTGTTTGTGTCCCTCTGGAATGCAAATGCTGAAACCCTAACCCCACTATGATGGTATTAGGAGGTGGGGCCTTGGGGGGTGATTACGTCATGAGGGAGCCCTCACGAATGGGATCAGTGCCTTATAAGAGAGACCCTGAGAGCTCTCTCGCCCTTCCACCTCATGAAGACACTCGAGAAGACAGCTGTCTATGAACCAGGAAACAGGTCCTCATCAGACACCAAATTTGCTAGTGCCTTGGTTTGGACTGCCCAGCCTCCAGAACTGTGAGAAATGTATGTTTGTGGGTTAAGCCACCCAGTCTATAGTATTTTTGTTATACCAGCCCCAACAGATGTAAGACAATATTAATATCAGCATTAGTATTGTTTTAGCTTTTTGGTCTTGGGAAACGAACTTGTTCAGATCAGATTCTACTGGTCACACAGAACAGAAACCACTCAAACAAGGTCAAATAAAAGAGGATTATGAAGAGACGTGAGATAATCTCAAGGAAATGTAGTACAGGACGTATAGCCAAACCTCGTGGGAACTGGAAACCCATCTGTCCTTCTCTCTCTCTCCCTACACGCACGCATGCACACATGCAGAAAGAGAGACACAGAGAGAGTTTGTTATCCTCATGGCTCTCTTTGCGTTTGCCCCTTCTTCACTTGGCAGACCAGCGTCCTTGCTTTCTCATGGTTTCTGTGCCTCCACACAATTTCAGCTTGTACGTGGCATTAGCCCACCACGGGCCAGCTCTGGTCCTGACGCTACTGGGTCTCAAATGTCTAATTTTCAGGGCCATGTCACTTCAGGCGTTGCATTTCATAGTCAAATTCTAGAGAGAAGATGACCGGATTTGGGCTAGATTACGGATTGGTTCTTTGGGGGTCAGCTACAGCACCTCCTGGTCTGGTCGGCTGTGATTTGCACGTGTGGGTCACATGATACTAGAATCACTCTGTCCAAGGACTTGTGTAGGGCCCATTAAGCTAGAAGGAGGAGTTCTACCATAAAGAAAAATTTCAGAACACGAATTTTACTTTTACTATGAAAATTGTTCAATTTAGTTTTCATGGAAAAATTTTTTCATAATACCTTACTCCTTTTCCCATGTTTTATAAAAGCTTTTTTTCTGATAAAAGAAATACATTCATATTTTATAACTTTTAGAAAATATACAAAAAGAATATTTTTCAAAAAATCAACTTCAATCCACCTACTTAGAAATTAACCTGGTTAAGGTTTTTTTTTTTTTTTTTTTTTTTTGGTGAGGCAGATTAGCCCTAAGTTAATATCTGATACCAATCCTCCTGTTTTTTCTGAGGAAGACTGGCCCTGGGCTAACATCCGTGCCCATCTTCCTCTACTTTATATGGGACGCCGCCACAGCATGGCTTGACAAGTGGTGCAACGGTCTGCACCCGGGATCCGAACCTGCAAACCCCAGGTTGCCACAGTGGAGCACGCACACTTAACCACTATGTCACCAGGCAGGCCCCAACCTGGTTAATATTTTTAAATATTTCCTCTTCTTTTCCCTAGTGTTTTTTTTTTCATGGTTTGGGTTATATTATAATTATTATTTTGTAACATGGTTTTTCTTGATTTGAGTTCTCTCTTGATTTTATCTCAATCTGAAATACAGATTCAAGAGCACATAATTTATTTTGAAGGCGACCACAGAAAACACCAGTAGGAAAGTGGGGAAGAGATACAGGGAAGGGGAGTGTTCCAGTCACTATTGCTGTGTAATAAGTTACTCCTTAGTGGTATAAAACAACAACCATTCTATTTTGCATACAGTTTTGTGCGTAAGGAATTCGAGACAGGCTCAGTGAAGAGATATCTACCAGGGCTGCAGGCATTCGAAGGCTCTACTGGGCTGGGTGTTCCAGATGGCCCACTCCCACGTCTGACAGTTGATTCTGAGGGTCGACCAGAGCACCTGCATATAGGCTCTCCAGCAAAGCAGCCACAGTGTAGTCAGACTTCTTACCTGGTTATGGGTTTCCCCAAGAGTAAGTGTCCAAGAGAACCATACCAAAGCTGATGGCCTTTTATGGTCTAGCCCTGGAAATCATATAGTGTCAATTCTGCCATACTGTTTTAGCCAAAGCTGTCACAAGCCCACAAGGGGAGGGGACATAGACCCTACCACTTAATGGGAGGGATGCCAAAGAATTTGGGGCCTTCTAAAAAATTACCACAGGAAGGAAGCCAATGACTTGTATGTAATTAACCCAAGTGGCACTGTGTTGCAACTGGAGCTGAATTCTGCTGGTGCACTCTTGGAAACAAGGTAGAAAACATCTCAAAATTGTCTTCAAGGAAGGCTGAGGAAGCTAAAGTATTTAACCACCAACTTCCTATCAGTAATTGGTTAGGGCTGGGAAGTTTGGGGGGTGAACAATAATTTCCCTAGGAACTGACGGGCACTCCCCTAGCATTGACTTCTAGCACGTTCCTTGGCCAGAGGAATGCCTCAGGCAGAGACTTCCATGTGATCACAGCAAGCAGACTTTGAGGAGCAGAGATCTGTACAGAGATGAATGCCAAGGGTTCCAAGGAAGGTGCCAACAGTATCTCCTACAGCGCCTCTTAAGTATTTCTCCTTGCCATTAAATATTCTTTGTGACAAGTTTCAATGGTTACGTATTTTGTTGTTTACTTAGCATGTCTGCGCATAAAACTGAAAGGAAAAAAGCCTACCACGGTGTCAATTAACGCCAGTACATATTCTCTGACGAGACCCCCCAATTTCTCGTCTTTCTGATTTTTCTTGGTTAGCTCCCTCTCTTTACCCTAAACCTTCATCTCTCTCCCCAAGATCCCTTTTCAACTTGCACCCCCTTTACTCCCAGTAGATGGTCTAATCTGTTTTAATGAGAAGTGGAAGTCATGAAAGATGACCAACCTCCACCTTGTCCTTTCGTACCTACGCATTTTTCTACAGCTAATCCTTTTCTCATTTCTTTTCTTCCAATCTCAGGTGAAGAGTTTCTCCTCCAGTTCTAGACCAACGCTATTCTCCTTTTCTCTACATGAAACCTGGCCCCAACCCACCTGAGTGCTTCCTGCCTCCTCCTAGATCCTATCCCATTAGTTCTCCTCTCTCTCTTTCTCCTTTATCTTCAACCTCTCACTCACTCTTTGCTCCGCCCTACCTCCCTATAAACACAACTAAGGCTTTCTACAGGCTAAAATAACATGCCCTTACCCATCCAGCAACTGTATCATTTCTCTCCTCACCTCCCATTCCTTCCACAATCCACTATGTTTGAGCTTCTGCCCCATCACTCTTCTGAAACTGTGCTTGCCATGGTCATCAATCAACCACCAATTGCCAACTCTGGAGGACTAGTCTTAGTTTCTGGGTCTTAGACCCCTGCCACACTGAGGCCACTGATAGCTCTCCTCCTCTTAAAGCTCTCTGTTCTCTTGGCCTCCATGACTCTGGCACTCTCCTGATTAGCCACACCTTATGAATGTTTCTTCTCTCTCTCCTCTGTTGGTCATGCTTCCTTTGGCTCATTTAAAATGCTGCTGTTCTCTGTCTATTGTTTGCTTTTTGTCCACAATTTCTCTCTAAGTGATATTATCCTCCTCCTTGCTCCCAATTATAAGTCTACAATCTCATCTGAAACCCTCAGGGCCAGATGGCTTCAGAATCCAGAATTTTTCAGATTTTGGAAAGGTAATAAGGAGCGTATACTGAAAATTATATACTGGTCCCAGTAGAGTCTGGAACAGCAGCTTGTAATCAAACACATGAATATTTCTGTATCAAAATACAGAAACAGTCACACTAAGTAGGATTTTTAAAGGGGATACAATAGTTCTCATGTTTGTTCAGGTCAGGTTTTAGTTCAAAAAAGGGCTTAGAGCAAGTCAGGTTTTGTGACCAAATGAATTTTAAAAGACTTTTGGTTTTTAGACTTTTTTTGGATTTGCAAATTGTAAGTAAGCGATTGTAGACCAGTACCACTGGTGTGCTGATAAAATTCCCAATGCTTTCTTTCTAAGTCACAACTTTCTCTGGAGCTTTAGGCTTAGCTATCCAACAGTCTGCTAGATATCTCCACCAGATGTCTTACAGACACATCCAACTTAACTCATCACAAACTAGGTATCATCCCCTCTGTCTAAGGTCTGGTCCCCTTGGTACCAAACCAAGTGGGCTCACCTCCTGGTGAGTTAAATAAGACTCTACACTGGTGGAAGTTGTCTCACAAAGTAAAGTGTATTTGCAGCAAATAGGAGGCCATGAGGAATCATTTCCAAAGTCACGGCGCCCAGAACAAAGGAAAGCAGAAACTTTTATTTGGTTGGGGAATGAATATTCAAAAGGGAGAGGCGGATATTCACTTGCACAGCCTCAGTTGGAGAACATGCTTCCACATAATGAGGCCTAAGCTCCTCCTGGAAAGATCTTTGCATTCAAGATAAGGCAAAGGTCATGGGCATAGCTCTTGTGGTGAGCCTTGATCGGTTTCAGGATGGCTGGTGGTTACATCCTGGCTTGGTCATTTCAGGATGGCTCCTGGTTACACCTCCCTTGGGTGCCTTGCTTGGTCAGTTTCAGGATGGCACTCCTTAACACATGGTGACATCTCCTTAACACACAAAAGGAAAAGAAACAACCTGGAAAAACAGTTAATTGCTTCCAATCCCACCTTTGAGTTTCTCGAGGCCTCTAGTCAGTCACAAATCCCCCCTCTGGTTTTATCCTGCTCCTCATTCTTGAGGGGCACAGGTCGAAGGTCCGTCTTCTGTAACTGCTTCCTGCTGAGCCTGGGCATCGTCATAGGGACCAGCAGAGGAGCAGAATTTCCAGCTAATCTCAAATCAATTTGTGGGTCACCAGAAGCATAGCCCCAAGTTGTTCGTAATGACCATCTGTACTTTATAGCCTCAATGTGTTTAGGATATGGGCGTACTTGCCCTTCCCCCTCTAGATTCCATCAGCTCTTTATAGTCTAGATACTGGGTTGTCCCTTTCTCTGATGGACCTAGTCCTGCTGCCCAGGAACGTGCAACCTCCTTGGAAGTATTCTGTGCCTAAATGGTATGGGGTTGATTAGGATCCAGGGCAGAGCCTTGGGTGGATAGCCAGTCATTACTTATCTGAACAAGTAGTCAGGGAGAAAACTCACAGGACTTATACCTGTATGATTTATAGAGTGATTCTCTTTTCAGGTGAATGGCTTAGAAAGCAGAGGAGAAACAACCCAAATGTTTTAACAACCACCAGGGACACAATTTGCTTTTAAACTTATTACAAAAACAAATTTTAGTGACAGTAAGATAGCTACAGTTCACCTGCTTACATTTCTTCTCCAAAATATTTTTCTTAGTACAACTGGCTTGCATAACACTTGAATGTAGTTTCAAAAAATAGATTTCTATTTTATAGTCAGTAATAACTTAAGATCACATGAAAAAAGATTTTATGGAAGCATTTATAATATTCCTAAGTTTATCTTGTATCATGAGATCTTGGATGTTTGACGAGGTTAAATTCTGAAGCTTAACCTACATTCTTTACATGCATAAGCTTTCTCACCAGTGTGAATTCTCTGATGTATAATAAGGGCTGAGTGGTAACTGAACATTGTTCCACACTCATTAAGATGAAAGGGTTTCTCTCCAGTATGAATTTTATGGATTTCAGAGGTTCTTATTGAAATAAAAGCTGGCCCATTGTCACTCTGAATTGATCTAGGCAACCCAAAGTGGGGTAACAAGACTTTTGTTACTTTATTCGCCCTTTTCGACCTACAAGGAAAGGCTTCAATCCTTCTGTAAATGTATTCACAAATACCAAGAGGTATTTGCCCCTGCCTGGCTTGCTCTTTTCTATATTTTTTCCTTCCACTTAGCTAGCTCTTTCTTATCTCTATTTAAATGTGACTTGTTCATAAGAGGTTTTTGAAGTAGGTCCTCACTATTATCTGCCTCACCTCTTTGTTTCCTTCATAGCATTTATCATGATTTGTAAGTATGTTATTTCGTTTGCTTGGTTTTGTCTGCTCTTTCCCCTAGAATCGTAAGCTGTATTGGAGCACGGTCTGTTTGTTTATCCCCAGTGCCGAACACGGTGACTGGATGAACAGTTGCTAAACTAATATTGGTTCAAAGTTGTATACCTATAGGACAGTCATTATAAAAATAAATATGTAAACAGAAAATAACAGTGTTTGTGAAGACGTGGAGAAATCAGAACCCTGTGCACTGCTGATGGAAACATAAAATGCTGCAGCTACTATGGAAAACAGGACAGCAGTTCCTCAAAAAATTAAAAATAGAATCACTATATGACCCAGCAATTCCACTTCTGGATATGAATCTCAATAGCATGTATTGAAAGCAGCGACTTGAAGAGATTTTGGATATCATGTTCATGGCATCATTATTTACAGGAGCCAAAAAGCAGAAGAAACCCAAGTGTCCATAGATGGGTAAATGGATAAACAAAATGTGGGATATACATAAAATGGAATATTATTCATCCTTAAAAACAAAGGAAATTCTGAAACATGCTACAACATGGATGAACTTTGAGGGCATTATGCTAAGTGAAATAAGCCAGCCTCAAAAAGGCAAATACTATATGATTCCCCTTAAAAGAGGTACATAGAATAGTCAAATTCAAAGAGACAGAAAGTAGAACAGTTGTTCCCAGGAGCTGGAGGGAGGGAAAATAAGGAGCTATTGTTTAATGGGCACAGAGTTTCAGTTTTGCAAGATGAAAAGAGTTCTGTGGACAGATGGTAGTGATGGTAGCACAACAATGTGAATGTACTTAATGCCACTGAGCTGCACACTTAAAAATGGTTAAGATAGGGGGCCGGCCCGGTGGCGTAGTCATTAAGTTCGTGCTCTCTGCTTCGGTAGCCCGGGGTTCGCAGGTTTGGCTCCCAGGCGTGGACCTACGCACTGCTTATCAAGCCATGCTGTGGCAGGCCCCCCACGTATAAAATAGAGGCAGATGGGCATGGATATTAGCCCAGGACCAATCTTCCTCAGCAAAAAAAAAAAAAAGATAGTAATTTTTATGTTATGTATATTTTACCACAATTGAAAAAAAAGAAGAAAGTTATATAGCTGATTAGCAGCACTGCTGATCTCCCCAGTCCAGTATCTGCTCATTTACATACGCTGGCTCCCCTCAGTGCATTCTATCAACTAAGCACTACATATATCTCCTTTCCCAGAAGAGAAAAATTTCATAGGACGTATCAAAAAGGAATAATACTTATTTTAGAATTAGAAGAGACTTTAGAGTTTACCTAAACCCATACTTACATATCGGTCAGGGTGAGGATAGGGTTAACATGGGCAGGAAGCCACTACTGCCCTGGCAGATTAAGGGTAAGAGGAGGGAGTGGTCCCTGGAACTTGAAGAGCTGTGGTTGTAGGAGAGGCAGTGACCTTTAGCAGAAGAATGTGGCTGTTGCCACGCACTGCTAACAAGAAGGGAGCTGGTCAAATAAATATGCCTTCCTCGGATCTTCTTCTGCTGGTGTCTCCCGTTGCTTGAACCCAACTGGAAATCAGAGGGCAAGAGAACCCATTGGTACCATCCATAAAGACCCCAGGGCAATGAGTAGAAGGAAAAGCACAGAGAATAGATCTGGAGGTGCCTTCATTATACCACACTTCATTTTAAAAGTGAAAGCACTCAGACTCAAAGAATTAAATGACTTGCTGAAGGTCTTCCAGTGATAGATATGGAACTGCCATGGTATTTATGACCTGATAAAGCTTTTCCCCACACATCAGTAAGGAATGAGAACCTTAGTCTAAACTTGGAAAATCTACCACAAACAAAATAAACATCTAAAGGAAGTTTTGTTTTAAAAAGAGGGTGATGTGCACAGCTTCCACAGAATTAGCATTCTTCAGGAGCCTTTGTACTATGGACTTTTCAAGTCTGATTCATCACATGTTACAAAAACAATAATTTTAAGATCATGAGTTTTCTTCCTGCTTCTGTCCTAATGATCAACAGAGTTTATGGGACATTTGAAAGAAGTTGAAGCAGAGTATTAAATTATAGATGTTTAGTTAAATAAAAAAAGATAGCTAGGGGCCGGCCCGGTGGCGCAAGTGGTTAAGTGCGCGCGCTCCGCTGCGGCGGCCCGGGGTTCGCTGGTTCGGATCCCGGGCGCGCACCGACGCACTGCTTGGCAAGCCATGCTGTGGCGGCGTCCCATATAAAGTGGAGGAAGATGGGCACAGATGTTAGCCCAGGGCCGTCTTCCTCAGCAAAAAAAAAAAGAGGAGGATTGGCGGATGTTAGCACAGGGCTGATCTCCTCACAAAAAAAAAAAAAAAAAAAAAAAAAAAGATAGCTAAGTCAAAGGAAATTGTTGAAAAGATTCACAGAATTGTATCCTCAAACAAGGATTTTTCATAATTAAAGGACTTTGAGACAACTTTTCAGACTCCTAGAAGTTCATAAGATGGTACTTAAAAAAATTGATGTGACAAGACTTTTGAACACAAAATGTTGAAACTTCAGGAGAATAAAACAAGAATGGTGATTTTTTTTTTTACCTCAAGGAAGTAATGCAGCATAGCATAGTAATTAAGAGTCCAAGCTGAAGAATCAGAATTCTTTGGTTCAAAGCTGGCTCCACCACTTACTAGCTGCGCACCATTGGGCAAGTGACTTCACCTCTCTTTCTAAGCCATGGTTTTTCCATTTGTGACATGGGAATAATTGTACCTACTTCATCGGGTTGTTGTGAGGACTGGATAAAATAATATATATAGAATACTTAGCATGGGGCCGGCCCTGTGGCTTAGCAGTTAAGTACTCACACTCCGCTACTGGCGGCCCGGTTTGGTCCCGGGCGCGCACCGACACACCGCTTCTCCGGCCATGCTGAGGCCGCGTCCCACATACAGCAACTAGAAGGATGTGCAACTATGACATACAACTATCTACTGGGGCTTTGGGGAAAAAAAGGAGGAGGATTGGCAATAGATGTTAGCTCAGAGCCAGTCTTCCTCAGCAAAAAGAGGAGGATTAGCATGGATGTTAGCTCAGGGCTGATCTTCCCCACAAAAAAAAAAAAAAAAAGAATACTTAGCATGTTGCCTCTCTGGCATGTACTAGGTGCTCAAAAAATACTGGCTAGTAGTGTTATGGCATAATTTATTCTTTTTACCATCAGAGGTGGTTATACAACCATATTAAATGACTAATTTCTCACAGTTGTTTTGACTTACATTGATCTGTTGATCTGGTAAGACCACCCTGAAGTCTAAGCGGATCGTGACAGTCTACAACGATGAAGACGCGTCTTAAGTGAGAAACAGTGAATGGTAATGCTGAATTTGATGAAGGAGCAGGAGGAGGAGGGAAAGGAGAAAGAAAAAGAAGAAGAAGGGGAGTGGAAGGTGAGGAAAGAGCCCAAAAGATGGATCTTTTGAGGGTTGAAGGAGAGAGGATGTGTCAGTCTGCCACCCTGCTGACCCCAGGATCCACAGCTAGCCACATATTGGACCAAGGCAGAAAAGTCCATGGAAATCAGTCTAAATGCTTAATGCATTATAGGATATGACCATACCAAGGAGGCCAACATTCAGAAAAGGATTTCCTTGAAGGATCGGGTAGCACCTTCTCTCTGCAGTTTGCATGTGAGGCATACATGTGAGGAAGGGGCCTTCCTCTGCCTCTACATCCTAGTCTGCCTCCTTTACTTGGTGGAAACAACTCTCTGTGATCACCAGGGAGGGACTGCCTCAGGCCTGCAGAGAACCCCTCCCTCAACCTCTTCTGAGAGCCAGGTCCCCACAAGCTAGAGACTGAAGGATGGGAGAGCAGCACAAGAATGGTCCTTAATCTGGAGGAATTTGCAGCCTCAAGTTGCATGTTGAATTGCTTACATATTATATAATATGTTTGGCAGATTTCTCCCTGGTCAAGTGTATCAACACAAACAGAAAAGTTAAAAAACAAACCACAGTCACTCCTGTTATTCTTCCCAAAGAAGAAAATGTACTATTTACATCATTTATGGCAGTGACAGAAAATCAGGATAAGGAAAACCAAGCATTTGATGTGTTCATTCTGGAATTAAAATCAACTTGTCCTAACTCAACGTGCCCACCATTAGCTATGTTTGGAAAGAACTCACATTTTGGTGGCAATAAAATCTGCTATAAGCGTTTGTTTCTTATTTTTAAAGCCAAATGACAGCCTTCCTAGGCCCCTTCTATTTCCCTTTGGGGAGGTAGAAGGAATTTTCCCACTGTTCATGGTTTCCTTTACTTTTATTTGAGAAATAAACAAAGGCGAATCTTGCTTGTACCATGAAGTTTCCAGTTTCCTTACTCCTTTGGCTGAGCTTTGAACCAATTCTCTCAGTTCTATTTCTTTCTTTGCCCCCCTTTTCTATGCTACCAATGTTGCTTGTTTCAAGAGTTTGTTAGAATTATGGAAGTTTTGTGATATTTTCTGGTAGACTTCTTGTGGTTCTTGCACGGAAAGCATTCTGCATGTGGGCATAACTTATTTATGTAGTCGTTTCTTTATGTGAAACAACTTAATAATCTCCGATTGAAGGATATCACATTTAGAGACAGAAACCTAAATAGAGACAGAAATCTAAAAATCTGAGATCTAACATGTTCCAGGATCAGACATCTAAGCAGGAATGTACACAGTGTCAGGACAATATGTGTTTACTTAATGGGGTTTTTAATTATCAAGAAGTTTCTTCAAATTGTAGGATTTGATCATTAATTCACCTAAAGGCATACTACATGAAATAAGCATCTAATATTAGATTCTGTACTGCTTTGTGTTAGCCTATGTGCTGTGTAGCCACTGGTAAAATAAAGGACAAGTAGCCTAGATTAAGTTCACTATTATTCCGTGAAATATGTTAAAAATATATCCTGGAAAGTCAGGTCAAGTCTAGTCATGTTAGTAATTGACTGCAATAGAGTAGTGCTGTCATGATAAAGAGAGGTGACCTGAACCACATGGTTTACAGGGGAGGAGAAGAGGGCGTGTATTCATTAAGTACTTGCTACGTGACTGGACGTTGCTGAGTGCTTTAGATATGTTGTTTTATATAATATTTCAAAATGCTATGTGCCTTCCATTACCATGACCTTTTTGACAAAGAGGAAATGGAGAGGTTAAATAATTTGCCCAAGGCCACATGGCTGGGATGTGGGGGAGCTGGAATTCTTACCAGTCAGGTCAGATCCATAAGTTTATCTTTTTGCCACTAAACCATCAGATATATAAATATATAATATAAGGCAAAACAACTTATATCCATATTTTAAAACTTGCTTTGCACACTTATTGGAATGGTCAAAATCTGGAACACTGACAACACCAAATGCAGGTGAGGACGTGGAGCAACAGGAACTCTCACTCATTGCTGGTGGGAATGCAAAATGGTCCAGTCCCTTTGGAAGACAGTTGGGCAGTTTCTTACAAAACTGAACATATTCTTACCACACAACCCACAACTGTGCTGCTTGGTATTTACCCAAAGGAAATGAAAACTTATGTCCACACAAAAACCTGCACATGGATGTTTACAGTAGCTTAATTCATTACTGCCAAAACTTGGAAGCAATCAAGATGTCCTTCAGTAGGTGAATCAATAAATAAACTGTGGTATCCAAACAATGGAATATTATTCAACACTAAAAAGAAATGGGCTATCAAGCTATGAAAACACATGGAGGAACCTTAAACGCATATTTACTAAGTGAAAGAAACCAATTTGAAAAGGCTACATTACTGTATGATTCCAAGTATATGATATTCTGGAAAAGGCAAAACTATAGAAACAGAAAAAGTTCTTTGGTTGCCAGGAGTTGGGGTGGGGAGGAGGATGAATAGGTAGAGCCCACAGGATTTTTAGGACAGTGAAAATACTCTGTATGACACCATAATGATGGATACATGTCATTATACATTTGTCCAAACCCATAGAATGTACAACACCAAGAGTGAACCCTAATGTAAACTATGGACTTTGGGTGACAATGATGTGTCAGTGCAGGTTCATAGATTATAGTAAATGTACCACTCTGGTCGGGGATGTTGACATTGGCAGAGGCTATGCATGTGTAGGGGCGGGAAGTATATGAGAAATCTATGTACATTTTCTTTAATTTTGCTGTAAATCAAAAACTGCTTTAAAAAAATAAAGGCTTAATTTTTTTTAAAAAAAAACTTGCTTTGTATTGGATAATGGACAGCTCAATGACAGAACAGATGGGTTTTATTACCTTGATGGAGTACAGAGCTCATTTTAGGATTACATTAGCGTGCATACAAGTAGAAGAGAAGGTATGTGCTATTTATTCTTCACTGCAGAACCCAGCCCTGTGCTTTCTACGTAATGGGTGTTTATGAATGAATGAAATCTAAACAGTGTCTCTGCTTAGATTATTGTTCCCTGAGCTGAGTGAACATATATTAAAAGAAATACTAAAATATTTGTAGATGTCATTATTTATGAAATTCATTGGTCAACTAGGTTATTAAAATCCCATTGCAACTTATATTGACCCTCCTTTTTAGAACAGAGCCGTATTAAAGGTGTGGCTTTCAGAGCTGCCTCCTGCTCCCAAAGAAGGCCCTTGGAAGCTGTGACCTTGGGAAAGTCACCTAACATCTCTGAACCTTACTGCCTTCATTAGTCAAGTGGAGACAGAACCTTATTTGGATAGATGGTTTTTTTTTTTCTTTGTTCAAAACATTTGTTTTGATACCGTCTATCATAAATAAGTCAGAAGAGGTTCCACTCTGCCACAGGTGCATCCGTGAAGTAAGATCCCTTCCAAGTGGTGAACATCTGAATGATGTGCCATTTCTTATCCTTGTCAGAGCACACAGCTTCCATATTGTTCCTATTCATTGATTGCTTGCAAATCTAGATGTTTTGATGTGTCTTGAAACACTGAATGTTCAGAACTCTCTGTCCAAGGAAATTCTTGAGAACGAGTTCCCAAGGGGAGGAGGGCAGGGGGATGGGTAAAATAGGTGAAGGGGATTAAGAGGTACAAACTCCCAGTTATAAAATAAATAAGTCACGGGATGTAATATACAGCGTAGGGAATATGGTCAATAATATTGTAATAACTCTGTATGCTGACAGACGGCTGCTAGACTTATCACGGTGATCATTTCTCAGTGTGTATAAGTGTCGAATCACTGTGCTGTACTCCTGAAACTAACATAATGTTGTATGTAGACTTATCACGGTGATCATTTCTCAGTGTATATAAGTGTCGAATCACTGTGTCGTACTCCTGAAACTAACATAATGTTGTATGTAGACTTATCACGGTGATCATTTCTCAGTGTGTATAAGTGTCGAATCACTGTGCTGTACTCCTGAAACTAACATAATGTTGTATGTAAACTTATCACAGTGATCATTTCTCAGTGTATATAAGTGTCGAATCACTGTGCTGTACTCCTGAAACTAACATAATGTTGTATGTAGACTTATCACGGTGATCATTTCTCAGTGTGTATAAGTGTCGAATCACTGTGTTGTACTCCTGAAACTAACATAATGTTGTATGTCAACTATACTTCAATAAAAAAACAAAGAAAACTGTGAAATGGAAAAAAAAACAGAATAAGTTTGCAGAAACGTCTGTGGAAGCAGAGCTGTCCCAAGAGCTCAGGCGTTGGTCACCCAGCCTGAGGGTCAAAATATGTGTCTGCTCCCAAGTAGGCATTCACTGAATAGTCACCCTGTGGTGGACACCATCCTAGGCTGATAGCTACAACATATTGAACCCGTCATGGTGCTAGAGAAATAACAAACATCATCTCATTTAACCCTTCCAGCAACCCCCAGGAGGTAGGTGTCACTATCCTCATTTTACAAAGAAGCAAATTGAGTCTCGTGGAAGGTAACTCAGTTGCACAAGATCCCACCAGTGTAAGAGGCAGAGCAGGATTTGAATCCAGGTTTTTCGGATTCTAAACCCATCTCTTACAGACTTTACTTCACAGGGAAGACGTTACAACAAAACTGAAGAAACTACTCTCATAAAACAGTCACAGGGCAGGATAATATATAATAAAGTGCTAAATTTAAGCATTGATTAAAGTTGTTGATTTTTGATAGCTCTCTAAGGTAATAACGATGACCAACTCACCCATATCTGAAAAAGAATTAACGAGTAAATTCTTATTAAGTAAGTGTGTACTTTTGGCCAAATCCTGTGCAAGTTGCCTTTATTTTATTTTATCTATTTTCCAATAAGACTTAATTTTTTAATTGAATAAACTTGACATGTAACATTGTGTAAGTTTAAGGTGTACAGCGTATCACTTTGATACATCTATATATTGTGATATGATGCCGATGTAACAATATTTTTCACATTACATAATTATAGTAAAATATCATAGTCTATATTCATTATACTGTGCATTAGATCTCTGTGGCTTATTTACTACTTGTTACAAATTTGTACCCTTAAACACCATTACTCTTATCCCTCTCCTCTACCCCCTGGTAACCACTATTTTACTCTCTGTTTTTCACAGGTTTAATTTTTTAGATTTCACATATCAGTGATATCATACAGTACTCGTCTTTTTCCGTCTGACATATCTCGCTTAGCATAATATGCTCAAGGTCCATCCATGTTGTCACAAATGGAAGGATATCCTCCTTTCTAACGGCTGAATAATATTCCATTGTGTATATGTACCATATCTTTTTCATCCATTCCTCTGTTGATGGGCATTTGAGTTGTTTCTATATCTTTGCTATTGTGAATAATTCTGCAATAAACACAGGAGTGCGTATATCTCATTGAAACCCTGTTTTCATTTCCTTTGGGTCAATGCCCAGAAGCGGAATTGCTGGATCATATAATAGCTCTATTTTTAATTTTTTGAGGAATCTCCATATTGTTTTCCATAGCAGTTGAACCAATTTACATTCCCACCAGCAAGTTGCCTTCAGATAGATCAAGCAAATTTTCCTTACAGTGATCTATGAAATAGGTATTATTATTAATACCCTCAATTTACAAAAAAGGAAACTGACATTCCCCTTAATAATTTATTTGGGACTGTGTTTTTCAAAATGTGGTTTGAAATGTGGCTAGAACTTTTGTGATAGGTTCTCTTTCCACCAGGTTGCTACAAGAGTAGGGTGTTAGTTGGAGCCTGGTGTCCATCGTTGCCCCAGTTTGGTGATAGTGTATCTGAGAACGAAGCCAATACGATGAAAAGCATGGCAGAAAGTGAGGGGGGATGGGCTCCCGTTAATGTTGTTTGAGCCTCTGAATCCAGCTGTGCCTGAAGCTAGGCCTGCTTTTGCATTTCTCCTGATTTGCTTAATTGGGTATGAATTAGGTTTCTGTCACTTTCAAATGAAAGGGTAACTAATATCACATATCAGGGGCCTACTCTGTACCAGACCCTTCAAGTATATTAGAATATAAACCTTGTAATGGCAGGAACCTGCTTTATTTTTATCCATAGCACTTGCCACAATTTACCATGCTACATATTTGGCTTATTTCATTGGCTTGTGTGTATCCCTACCCCCAATAGAAGGTAAGCCTCATGACTCTGCCATTCACTCCTCCAAGTCTGACTCTTGGTACAAAGCCTCAAGGGCATGCTTAGTGAGCTGAGGAGCAAGTGTGACAGGACCTGACTTACTGTTTTACAAGGTTACTCAGTGTTGAGAAGAGACCGAAGGAGGAGTGTGAAGAGAGGAAGAAGGGAAAGCACTTTGGGGGCTACAACAATATCCAGGCAGGGGGTCATGGTGACTTGGACCAGGGTCGTAGCAATGGTGACAGTGGCAAGTGGTCTGATTCTGGGTGTATTTAGAGGCAGAATTGTCAAGATTTGGTGACAAATCAGATAAGGAGATGAGAAAAAGAGAGGAATCAAAGATAACTTCAAGGATTTTTGACTTAATTGTACACACATCTCTGTCTCCTCTGTCAATTGATTTGTTTAAGGGTAATCACATCCTCCTTGCCAGTTACTGATTTAGGAATAGGCGTGTGACCCTCATTACAGCCAATGGGTTATGACAAGACATCTGCTGGGAGCTTCTCCATAAAAGAACCACAGGAAGAGAGCCATCCTCTCTTTCCTCTGGATGGAGTTGTGCCTGGATGTGATACTGGACCGTCAGCACATCTTGACACCAGCCTGAGGATCAAGCCAACCTAGAGATGGGCAAAGCTGAGAGGCTGAAAGAACCAGCATCCTTGGTGATATCAGTAAGCCACTGAGTCAACCAAGCCTGGCTCTGAACTTCTTCGTTTTGCAATATTATATTTCTGGATTACTTAAGACAGCTTGAGGCAAGATTTCAGTTACTTTACAACCTAAAGTATACTGATCCAAGACCCTCTTTTGTAGGTTTTACAGCTTATCTTTTTTAGAACAAAGTACCAAAGGATTTGGAAATGTTTCCAATGTGTCCAAAACAATATATCCTACATTATAACACTCTTGGCTGGAGGAGAAAGATTAGGTAGGAGGAAAAAGGCTGGATAGGAAACCAATTCCCCTGTTCCAGGAGGAAACAAATTATGTATATGTTGATTTATGACACGAAAGGAAACATATCAGTTGAGGAATTGTGAGCGCAGAGCTACGGTGCCCTAGGGCAGGGTTTTTCCAACTGCAGTTTGTGACCTGCTCGTAGGTCACATAAACAACTTAGTGAGTCTAGACTAGTGTTAAAAAAACGGAATAGAACAAATAGAATAGGATAGAAGAGAAGAGAAGAGAAAATATCAGAGCACATAGTAAGGATTATTATCCTGTGGAACTTTTGTTTCAGTTATATATTTATATATGTGTCTACTGAGTCATCACGTAAAGTGTATGCCGTATTGTAGGTCATGGCCAAAAAGATCTGAGAAATACTGTCTAAGAATAAACTGAGGCACCGACAGGCCCTCTTTACACACAACAACTCTCTAAAACCACCAGCACTGACTTATCGATTTGCTTTAATTATACAAATAAATCTAACATCTTTTCTAATGAAAAATATTCTCATCATGTGACTATAATAAAATGTTCCTTCTCAAATAAAAATGATGCCCCAGATGCAGGGACTCAACAGGGGATCCAGGACCCCAGCTGAGCCCCTGTGAGCATCTTGGTCCCAGACGGAGTCGTTTGGTGAAGCCTGCTCTTGTGTTCTCTCCCGGTAGTCTTTCTGACACCATCTTTGGTTTCTGCCTGATTCTTGCTTCTTATGCTGACCCTGGGGGAGGAAGCAAAAGAGATATTTATTTCCATGGCATTGTTGGTGAAATTACCCTCATAGTGGCGTAGATTCTTATTAAAGATGGTTTTTTTTTTAATTCCAAAGAGATTAGAAATCGCTGTCTAAATTTCAATTTCCAATGCAATTAGTTGTTTATTACGAGGCCCACTGTGCATCATGTACTCCCATCAAGTGGCCCATTTGTTCTAAGGCTCTTATAAATCATCCCTGTTCACCACATGGAAGGCTTGGTGAGGTAAGGGGTCTGTGCTCTGTGTCATGTGCCCTCATCCCACCTCTAATTTCAGTGCAGGGCAATGGGCAGCCCATGCAGGCTCAGACCCCCTCCGGTACCCACTGTGGCATCCTCAGGGCCTGTCCCAATACCTGCCACAGGACATCTGCTTGTGCACCTATCAGCCCAGAAGTATTGGGGGCTTAACAGCCCTGGGAGAAATCCTCAAATAAGGAGGGATGGGTGCTGATGGGACACACACTCTGGCCTCCTGTCCTTCGGGAAACAATCCCAGGAGGAATTCCGTTTTGTTCTCAGAGGTCCTTGAGTCTCAGAAGTTGAATCCCTGCTGCCTGCAGCTGGACCTTGATCATACACCCTTGTCTTGACTTTCCCTCCTGCCCTGTCCCTCTCTCCCTTGTCTCTCCCTCCTGCTCCTTGGGATGGCCTCCCAAACAGAATACCCACACCCAAGTCCTTGGATGGGACTCTGCTTTTGGGGGAACTAAAAGATAATCTAAACTAAACAGAATCTAATTGACTTAAGGAAAAACACAAGTAAAGAGATCATTTCATGAACCCGAATGAAACCTTTGCAATACGATATACACAAATGTTTTTAAAGATTTTATTTATTTATTTTTCCCCCAACGCCCCAGTAGATAGTTGTCTGTCATAGCTGCACATCCTTCTAGTTGCTGTATGTGGGACGCGGCCTCAGCATGGCCCGAGAAGCGGTGTGTCGGTGCGATCCCGGGATCCGAACCCGGGCCGCCAGCAGCGGAGCGCGCGCACTTAACCGCTAAGCCACGGGGCCGGCCCACAAATGTTTTTAAAAGAATAGGAAGAGATTTGGTAACAGAAATATTTAGAGGAGTAGTCCTTGGAAGAACAAAAGAAAATGAAGTGGAAACTTAGAAATCAGCAGTGAGGTTTAGCAATCTTATAGAACAGAAGTTAGCTGTCTCTGAACACATTTCTTATCCACCTGGGAGCTGAAAAAGTCGAAAGTGGACAGGCAGCATCTGAGACAATGGAAAGGTCCCCCAGGGACATCCTTAAACCCACGTTCTCTCCAGAGAGCGGCCGACAGATGCCAGCTGCCCTTCTGTCCTGGACCACATCTCCAGGTCAAACCAGCTACCTGAGAGTGTGACAGTCTATTCTGGGAACAATCTTTCTCAAATAAAGATCCAAAAGAAAAAAGAGAAAAATATCAGAAAAATAAGTGATTTAAACATTTTTATGTAGAAATAAATATGTAGTTATTGTTTGATTTAGAAAAATCTTCCCTAATTTTAAGAAATTTGGAAGGCAATTGAATTAACAAAAGTTCTAAGGTACAAAATATGAGTGTCAAAATGCATCATCACTTTCAAATACTTGCAGAAATAACAATCTAATTTACTAAACCAATGCTTACAAGAGTTCCTTAGGCAAATTGGTCTAGGGAAAATTAAAAACAGCTTATAATGTGTGATATTGGTTATTATTCACTTAATGAATGCTTGAAAGAATATATTGTCATAGCATTTTAAATATTTTTCTGTGCTTCTCTTTATCTTATTTATGAAGAAAAAGATATTTTTAAAGTGTTAAATCCTAGTTCAACCTTTTTTAGAATATCACAAATGACACTTTAGAGACGTCTGGATTAATGACACTCTCCTGCCCTGACAGGTACTAACAGAGTGTGACACATCAAGGCTGAGAACCTGTAATTTTTTCTATATTTAACATTGGTCAGTCCCTTACTAGCACTGAATCAAGTTTTGGTTTCTGAATTTCTAGAGAGCTGTAGAAGAGTTGGAAAAGGTCCAAAGAGAAGCAACAGAAACTATTAAAAGAATGGAGGAGAGGACCTCTGAGGAAACGTTAAAGACGCTAACTGGCTTCGCCTTGAAAATTGCAGGCCAAGGACTGATTTAATAACTTTCTTGGAGAACAGGATGGTTCATTTGGAGGAGGATGCTAGCTGGCTTTTCTCCATCTCTATAGAGATGAAAACCAAACAAAATTGGATTAGAACGCAACAAGAGAGTTCTCTGTGGCCTAAGGCAAAACTCAGCTGCAAAGGTGATCAAACTCTGTCATTACCATCGCTGGAGAGCTTTGAAAATATGTTCAACGCCATTAGCTATGGGCAGTTTAGGCAGCTCACTGAGGGGAAAGCCCTCTCAACTCGGTGCTTTCCTGGCTTTGGATTCTCCAAAGCCAGGTTAGAAGTTTGGTCAGAGCAGAGTGGAGACCACATTTCCCACAGTTGAGAATGAGGGCACCAGAATATATCATCTTTCAAGCTGAAACCAGAAAGATCCAATATAAAATGAATATTAGCCACATGCTGAAGTAACACAACTCTAAGAGATGACTTGCAAATATTTCTAATAAAACTAGCATTTACCAAATTTCATAAAGGGACTAATAGAAACCATGTTGAAATATATCTAAGAGAAACTGTAGTTTAATAATATTCATTACACATCTGTTGAACACCTGCTGTGTTTCAAGCAGTGTGCCAGGCATTGGAGATTCCAAGTCAAATCTGACATGGTCACTGCCCCGGAGAGTTTACAGTCTGGTGGGGAGAGAGACCTGTCACAGCTAAGCCCACGGCAGAGAGAAGCACAGCGGGGAGTGGCAGCATCTGAGTGGGACCCTGTAGAGAAGGTGGATGTTAAAGGAAGTGAGCTTGCACCTACCTTTCCTCAATAACAGGATGTGACATAGGCCATGGTGTGTTTACGTCCCCTTTTGACAGTGCCCTGGCTCGGTTTAACTTCCTTTGACTAATATCCCTGAATTCACTCCTCTAAGACACTTTCCATCTCTGTCCAACAATAACTAGTTAGATAACTTGATAGAAAAAAAATGATCCAAATAATAAAACTTACAAAACTCCCAGGAATAGATTTAGCAAGAAACATCCAGATGCGTTCTATCGAGAAACATAAAAGATTTTAATTACTGGAAAGAAATATTGTGGGCCTGGAAGAGGACAGTCATTATTGAAAAGATGTCAATTGTCCCCAAATTTATATATACGCTCAACATAATTACCAATAAAAATTCATCTGAGGGCAAGCCCGGTGGCGCAAGCAGTTAAGTGCGCGCGCTCTGCTTCGACAGCCCGGGTTTGCAGGTTCGGATCCTGGGCGTGCACTGACGCACCGCCTGGTAAGCCATGCTGTGGCGGCGTCCCATATAAAGTAGAGGAAGATGGGCACGGATGTTAGCTCAGGGCCACTCTTCAAGGAAAAAGGGGAGGATTGGCATTGGATGTTAGCTCAGGGCTAGTCCTCCTCACACACACAAAAAAATTCATCTGAAAAATAAACTGGTATGAATACCCAGAAAACTTCTAAAAACAAGAGTCATAAATTATAACTGCCTTGCCAGATCTTTAAAGGTGCAAAACTAGTGCCAAAACACAAAGTCCAAAAGCATGGAAAAGAAATTGTTAAATGATGAATGTGACTTTTGAAATCAGTTGGAAAGTGATGGGCAATTCGATACATGATGCAAATAACCATTTAATCAATATAAAGTTAGGTCACTACTTCACACCATAAACCAGAATAAATTCCAGATGAACTAAAGGGTTAATTTAAAATGTGAAGCCATAAAATTTTCAGAAGAATATAGAGTTGGATATTCATATATCCTTGGGAGTGCAGATGGCCTTTCTAAGAAAAGCCAGAGAACATAATAGAAAAAAAAAATCAATAGAAATGATTACAAAGGTTCCTCATGGTCATAATGATGATGACAATGATAAAGTTCAAAGAAAAATTACAATCATCTTTATCTTTAATATGCAAATAAACCTTATGTTTAAAAGGATGCATACTGAAGAATAACAGAGTTATAATGTTGGGGGAGGCAGGGGGAAACAGTCACCTTTTACTTTGTACATTTTAAAGAAAAGAAGAAAATGTGGTGGGATCGTGGGCCACTTTTACTTTTCTTTCTCTGTATTTTCTAGGTTTTAATTTTTCTATAGTAAACAAGCACTACTACTTTTTTTTTTTACCAGAAAAATTCCGTCTTGTAAAGTAACTTTAAAGCTTTAAAGCAGGGTAAAGGGTAAGGTAACTTGAAGAAAAAAACACTCCTGACAATCAATTTTAAAATGTCAGTCATCCCAGTTGAAAAATAGGCAAAGGACTGGAGTAGTAAAAGCAAAAGAAGTAAAAGACAGAAAGTAGTTCACAAAAGAAGTAAAAATGGCCAATAAGCATAATAAACTACATTTAATTTCACTAGTAATCAAAGAAATACAAATTAAAATAATCCTGAGCTATCACAGTGGTCTATGAAATTGGCAAAGATTAAAGAGAAAGACAGTGTTCAGAGTGGGTGTGGGTTTAGGAAACACGCTCCCAGCAGTGCTGGGGGAATACAAATGTGTGCAATGATTCCAAGGGCAATTTGGAGATTGTATCAGAAGTCTTTAAATGTGCTACCTTTGACCCTCAAATTTTGTCTTCAGCAATTTTTCCAAAGAAAATAATCAAACGAGTGCACAAAGACTATTAACATATTTTTTGTAATAGTGAAAACTGAAACTGTTTAAATGTCTATAGATAGGGTTAAGTAAATGATGGAAAACCTACAAAACACAATACTATACAATCCTTAAATAGTTACGTAAATCTATATTTATTCAATGGAAAGATGTCCCCCAAATAGTGGAAAAGGCAGGTTACAAAACAGAATTTATAACACAATCACATTTTTAAAAGTGTGTGGGTGTCTGTGTGTATAAAGGCAGACAAAAAACTCTGGGAAAAAATGCCCATCCCCCTGCAATTTTTAAGGTAGTTCTGTCTAGATGGTGGGAATACAGGTGATCTTGTGGTTTTCCTTTTTGTAGTTTCTTTTATTTAATTTTTTATGTTTTCAGTAAGCATATACATTAGTTTACTTTATACTCAAAAAAAAGTAATGCTTAAACAAAACAAAAACCAAACAAAACCACCTCTGCCATCTGTGATGCACACTTTACACTCTGGGGTGTCCCAGAGTCCACTCCTGTCTGCCAGGCCCGGGTCTAACTGTGAAGCATTACAGTCTGGTTCAGACAGACCTGACGGACTCTAAGCCCCAGCACTGACGAGAGGGATGCCTCTGGGTAAGTCGTAGACTCTAATGTTCAGCTGATTTATCTGTGGTTTAGGGGTATGAAAACTATGTTAGAAGGTTATTAGAGGAGTCAACGAGGTGCTGAAAATACATGTGCTGTCCCTACCTTCTGTGAGGCCCAGGGAAGAGTATAAATGCGAGTCCTCCTCCCCGATGGCAGAGCACACTATTCCTCGTGAGAGGGACACCTTCATAATGGCAAAATGGAAATTTTGGTGTAAAGCTATGATTTTTATGTATCTGCAAGTTGGTAAAACATCAGCAACTATTGAATTTAATTATTATTGCATATGTATAGGTGTTCTGATAAGTTGGCCATGTTTGTCTAAGTAATAAAATAAAAATACATGTAATTAATAAATCATTATATATTTATGCCATAAAGTGTATTTTTCTTGCCTTCATTTCATACTTATTTCTACAATGGTGACCACCGCATCTGTTGTTATAATGAAGATTTTTACCTAATTTGTGTTCTATTGACAGTAAATACTTCATAGATTAAAATTAAAATATAATTTTATTCAAAGTGTGCACAATCTCCATACATTTTCATTTTAAAAGTACATTAATGGAAATATTAAACATTTAAATTATTTTTATTTATAATTTTTAAAAGTTATCTTTCTTCTAAGATATTTAAAAGTAGATATTAAATTAAAAGGCAAATACAAATTATAACAAATGGTTAAAAATTTTAAAAACTTATTTAAATATAGCTGAATCTTGATTTTTTTTGGTAATTTAATTCAATCATATTAAATACTTTTATAAAAATAAACCCATTTGCAGTTCTAGTACTAACTGTCCATCAAGTTGAACTGGTATCTTACTTCCACTCACGTTATACCTAGACTGGGGGTTCTTGAAATTTTTGGTCTCAAGACTCCTTTAATCTGTCAGGACTCCAAAAACTCTTTGTTTACGTGGGTTACTTCTATCAATATTTACATGTTAGAATTAATACTGGAAAGTTTTTAAAACACAAGAAGATATAAGCACAGATTCCAGTAGCTCGCAGAGCAATGATGGCATTACATGTCCTGCAACCTCTAGAAAGTTCCACTGTATACTAATGAAAGCGTGAGAACGAAAAGACAAATAACATGTTAGTATTATTAAAAAAAAAAAAAAGTTTGACCTGAAAGCATTTCTTGGACTTCAGGGGTCCCCAGAATCACTATCTCAAACAACATACTACGAATTTAAGAGTAATATGAATTGTTTAATATCGCAACATGATCCTTAGTCCTCATGTGCCACTGTTGCAAATATTGTGCTACTTTGTGACTGCCTTTGCATCCATGAATTGGAATCTGAAGAGAAGCAAGAAATGAGCACTTACACTACTACTAAGTGATACTTTGTTATGCAGGGATCTACCCCGTCAGAGCTATCAAAGAGGAAGGCTTTCACAAGTCCATTTGTCTTTCTCTTACTTAAGTACTTCCCTGCTCTCATTGTCACATTCCTACTTTCTGGGTCTTCTCAGCGCTGGCCAGCGGCTTTTTAGTATCTTCTAACTTGAACTTCAGTTCTATTCAGGAGTTCCCCTTCCTCAGGGTTTTTCTACCTGCCCCTCTTTCTGATGTCCATCCTAAGCTCCTGGGGGTTATACAAAATACTGAATGAGGTCTTCAGGGGAGGAAAGGGGGTCTGCTCTGATCTCCTTCTATAGCAGCCCCACCCTCACCCCCCATCCCAGGCAACCTGGGCCAGCCCAGTTCTTGGCACATCACCCATGGGTCTTGCTCCTGAAAATTGGTGAGAGCCCATCTCCATATAGGTGCCCATCCTGCTCCCACTCAGCACCTTGGGGCTGAAGATGCCTGCAAGACTGCAGCAGTGACCACCTCCCATCACCAGCATGGGCCTACTCCCCCAGATCTCCTGCTGCTTGGTCCTTCACCTGAACTAGAGCAATCCTGGAGCAGACCTGCTCCCTCTCTTTCTCTCTCAGTTAACTTCCTAACCTGAAAAATCTTCTGAATCCCCTTTCAGTCCTCTTGGAAGTCATCAGAAACTTAGGGGTAGTCTCTGGCCTTCTCCTGCTTAGATCTTCCATGCCATTGTCCTGTTGGCCTTCCCCATACAGACCTCAAAACTCCAGATAAAGGACAGGGCACAAGTTGTCTCTACTCTTGGAACCCTCCAAGCTTTATGCCCCTTCATGGGGCATTTGGTCATGTCACCCTCTGCCCAAGGTTTATTTCAGAGTGTAGGCACACAGTGTAAGGACTTCATGCTACATTTTATAATTTTCCTCAACTGGAAACTCTTCTCCCTCTCTTTGGCTCAAAGCTCTTTATCAGGGCTGGTGGCAGGGCAGATAAGGTACCTGTTCTGTCTATTCACATTCCCTTTGTATATCTTTCCAGTCTTACGCCACAGCCCTGAGTGTTTGCCCTAAAAAGCTACAGTTGGTTTTCTCTTTGCCTCTCTATTCTGTTTCTTGCAAGGCCCCAGTTGAGCAAATGTTAGCTCCACGTCTCTGAGTCTGATAGGAGAGTGGTCGAGGGAACTAACATTGGACGCATGTGCGTTACTATTCTGCCACCTATACCTTATTCACTAGATTTTGCTTTCCTTTCCATTTCCTTTTCTTTCTTTTTTTAATATAAAGGTAATTTGCAAAACGTTCAACTACTTATTCACGAACATAAATCAACAAAGGATCCTTTGTGGTTTGGGTTATAGTCACTGGGGTCGTTTTAACTATTCTGTTCCCCTGGCAGGCGCAGGAGCAAGGACCACGCTGAAGCAGGACGCATGCGCAAGTGCTGGCCGCGGCCCAGTGGGCTGGGCTGTAGCGCTGGTTACTTGACTAGGGCCCGCTCTAGTAAGCCAGCCGCTCTCTCTTCCATGCGGTCTCCCCACAAGCCTTCCTGGCTTCCTTGTCCTAGTCACGTTGCAGTTGCCCCCTGCCGAGCCTAGCTGCTTTTCCTAAGGCTTTTTCGAAGGGCCTCTCATGAGCGCATCCTTCTAGCTTCTCACACTGAGGCTTGCTTCAAAGGCTGGCAGCCCTGGGAAGGGGGGAATGGCGATAAAAGAAATCTCAACTGGAGAAAGGTTTGCTTTGGCAGCTGCTTGATTGTTCTGTAGGTGGGGAGGCGCCTGCTCCAGCCTCTGCAGCTCGCTTGCCCTCACAGCTTGTTACAGATGTTTTCTTTTGGTCTGGTTTCCTCCTGTCCCTTCTGGGCCTCCGAGCCCCTACTTCTCGCTAGCTTATGTAAATTTCCACGGGGCCTCAGCTGCTCCTGCCTCCGTTGATCCCTTTATCTGTTGCCAACACAAGATTCTCCTAATCTTGCTCTGAGCCACACTCAGGAGCGGGAGAGGCTCAGTCACGCAGAAGGTGAGGCCCTTTGCTATGTAGTTCTGCGATTTATTTTAAGGCCACTGCGCTTAGCGGAGTGAGTGGCTGAGAAGACTAGTCTGTCAGAAAGTCTGCCCCCTCATGTGCTCAGGGAACACCTCAACCCAAATCCTGAACTTTAGCAAGCGTATTGTTATTGCTTTGTGCAGGGGTTGCAAATTTAAAAAAACAAAAATTAAAGCACCCTGCAAACCAAACCTATCACTAGCTGAACTCACCTCGCTGATTGCTGATTTAGGACCATAACTGACTTGCCTGAACCAGGAATTCTTGACCTTGTTGAAATAATTTTGACTGTCTCTTGCAGCATTGCTTTATTTAAAATGCTTTTGAGAAGGCCTGAGCTATATAAAGCGCAGACACAATCCATACAGCCCCCAGGATGTCTGCTTAGACGTCCATGGGGTGTCTGCCCTTTAGGTTAACTTGGAGATCTGGCTAAGTTAAATATTGGGTTCTTCTCTTGATGAGATGGGGCCCACAAAACCTCCTTATTTCACTGTAGACCATGCAAGAAACTGCTGACTGGGTGGCCCCTCTTGCTGTCACTAGTGTCATGTAGGTCCATCCGGTAGGGATGTGAGAACGCAGACACCCATTGTTCTTTTGGTTCTGTCCAGAGGCTGCTGGATCCCTCTGGGAGGGATCCCTCGGCTTGCCTTCGAGGGCTGCTGCCTCTCCCTGTCCCCGCTCACTCGCTCACACCAGGAAAGCTCAGAGCAGCTGGGCAAACACCAAGTGCCCAAGTTAAAGTAACAAAGGCCTTTTCTGGGGCCGAAAGCTTGTTGATGATGAGCGGTTATTTCCTAAAAGAAAACAGTCCCACAGAGCCTACGCCACCTGCTAACAAATGCTTCCTGCCTGTCTGATGAAGTTTGCGCACAGAACCTGGAATCGAGTGCTCTGTAAATTGCTCTGAAGTGGTGGGGAGGTGAGTTGTTCTGGTGTTGTATTCTGTTTGCACTGAGCTAACTCAAAAAGTCATACGGTGATAAGCGACCTGTGTGAAGTTCTGCCCATACAGAATTATAGCAAGACATGGGCCAGTAGAGCAATTTCCTAGAGTCCCAATCTGTGTGTGTGTGTGTGTGTGTGTTAAAAAAAAAAAAACACTAGAAATATAATGAAAGGGTGAAAATTGTACTCACCAAACTCCTCTCAGGGAAAGTCCTGTATGTGGTTCAAAGGCATACAGTTCTTATATAGTCACTTGGGCTGGGAATTAGAACCTCCAAGAGGCATCCTTGGATAAAAATAGTTACTGGACTAACTACCTTCTAAGGAAGACAAGTGTAATTAATTACTAAGCTTTTGTTTTCCTTAGTGAGGCACACCCAGAGCAGAATTGCTGGGTCAGTGGAGGAGATGCTGAGTCCTGCCACCCATCTGCCAGAGCATTTGGCATCTCCCTCAAACATTGAACTGAAAAGTCTAGAGTATTTTTTAAATATTAGTTTGAAGGAGTGCCAACATGTTAGCTTGCCAATGAGCCCACTCATCTGGCCAAGACCCTGGACCTCAGGAGTTGCCATCTTGACTGAAGGTATGACTGGTTCACACTGTGGACTGGTTCACACATTGTTCTTCTGGACAGTTTTTAAAACGAGGTGATTCGACTGTGTCCTGGTTCCAGGCCGGCCTACCTCTTGGGGAGTGGGTGGTAGTGTTACCAAACCAGGCTTGTTTTGCCTGCCACACAGTATGCCAAGAGGATGGGTTTTGCAGCCGAGAAAAGGCTTATTCACAAGGCAGCTGAGTGAGGAGACGGAAGAACAAGTCTCAAGTCCGCCTCTCCCAAATGGGGATTAGGGATATTTATGGGATAGAGGGCAGTGTGGTCTGAAGTGTGGGGATTGATGACTGGAGGTAAGCAAAAGTGAGGTAATTGAGGATCTGCACAAGTGTAGTCAAGCTTCATGCCTCTTCATAGGACGCATGTTCACAAAACTGTGGCATTAGCATGATCTGAGGGAGGGGGTTTCAGGCCCCTTATCTCAAAGGGTCGCCTATCAGGGATTCGTGCAGGCCCAATTGATGAGTCAGTCTGAACTGGACAAGGAGTCAACTCTCAGTTCCTGAAAAACTTAAGCACCCATTACCATGGTGCCCCAAGCATCAGCGATGTTATCTATATGGTGGGCTTTAGTAATGCATTATCTAACTGCTTTTGCAAACAGACAACTAACTGGGTATAGTTAAAGCGAGTTGGCCCCTGGTCTCAGTAGGTGGGGAGATCTCAAAGCAGGTCTGTCCTTTATGGATAAAGGAGGAAGCAGGACATCTGTTCACTCAGCCAATTTCCACTGAGCAATGAATCTAAAGTTGCTAAACTCCCTAGTTCTATTCCCCTGGCATTGTCTCCTTCTGGCCAAGACCTGTGTGACAGAAGCTGGCTCCACAGAGAGGGTCTTTGGGTCCTATACCTGAAGCTCCCACCAGTAGGTATTAGGAAGGCAGGTAGCTAGGGGTGAAGGGACGAGGTGGAGAAAAATGGGCCTAGTGAATGAAATCCTTTCTCAGAGAGGTTGGTGAGGCTGCTGGGCCAAGGCGCTCTGTAGAAAGCCTAAATGTGATGGACCTCCTTTGTACTCAGTCCTTTGCTTAAGGTCCCTTGACCTGGAATATAGCCAAAAACCTCTACTGAATCTGTGTCTTCGCAACAAATTCAAGTCAGAATTCATGAATTCTGCCTCACGTCATTTGCCATTCCTGCCACCCAAGCACCTAGCTCTAGAGCTGTAATTCATTATTCATGTGTCCATTTTATCTGTTAATGTGGTTGAGTCATTTGCTTGCCCTCTCTCCCCAGGAAAGGATAAACTCCTTCCTCCAAGCTCAGGCTCAGAGCAGAGCTCCATGCACAATGACAGTGAGCGCTAGAAGCTTATGTTCACAACAAACACAGTTCTGCAGTCCTCTGCCTCCTCACAGCCACCCCTGGGCCCCTCTGCAGTGGGATCCTCTTGGGTTTTGCTCAAATTTTTCACTAAAATGAAAAGCGAATTGAGTGTATTACGGTTGGTACTTGTTTAGGCAAAATAAAAGACATTTTGCCAAAATTAGAATGGAAATTTTGGAGTCATCCTTAAATATTTTTAAAATGAATGTGCAGGTGCATACACATGTGTGTATGTGTGCGCTCGCGCACGCGCTTGCTTCTCAGCGTCACTAGTTGCTTGAATGTTCTTTTTCTTTCTTTCTTTCTTTTTTGTGAGGAAGATCAGCCCTGAGCTAACATCCATGCCAATCCTCCTCTTTTTGCTGAGGAAGACCGGCCCTGAGCTAACATCTATTGCCAATCCTCCTCCTTTTTTTCCATTTTTCTCCCCAAAGCCCCAGTAGATAGTTGTATGTCATAGTTGCACATCCTTCTAGTTGCTGTATGCAGGGCACAGCCTCAGCATGGCCGGACAAGCGGTGCGTGGGTGCGCACCCAGGATCTGAACCCTGAGCCGCCAGTAGCGGAGTGGGCGCACTTAACCGCTACGGCACGGGGCCGGCCCCCACAAATGTTCTTGAACACCAAGTAAATATAAGAGAGATGATCTTGATTTGGTCTGCATATGGAGTTGGGATTGTTCAATCTAGAGAAGAGCAATCTGAGGGACAATAGCCTAAAGAAAGTCACCATTAAGGAATAAGTTAAAAAAAAAAAGAACTTAAATTGCTGCATGAGAGATTTTTATATTAATGAACATCATTAAATATTGGAACAGGTTACACCAAAAGAGGATATGGAATTTTCTCAAAGGGTCGCTAAAATAAAGCTTGTCAGTTACTAGATAGTCTAGCACTGGTCCTTACTGAAGGAATAAGGCATATCTTTCCCTCTATTTTTAGTTGAAGAAAAAAACCCAATAATGGTTCTTCTAGCTTTAATCTAGTTACCAAGTGCAAACTGATTCTACTAGAAGAGCTTTCTTAATAATACATTCTTTATGAATAAAACTAGTATGGACTAGTACAGAAAAAGAACTTTAAAATATGTGTGTAATTTATGCATAGTTATTAAATGGGGATCACATTTTAAAAACCAACCAGATCAAAGAAAAATTGGGAGAAAGCTATATCTCAGCATCTTTTAGATACTTGAAAATAATCATCTACACTTTTAAGTTACACCTCTTGCAGCCCTTCACTTCTAGTCCATAGCCACACTCTGTGGGAACAGCACGACAGTGACCACAACCCTTGCCCTGTCCTGAAGGGCTCATCTTCCCTGCTCTCCCTCTGCGTTAAAAACAAAGGCAAGTAAATTAAATGTCCAAAATAAAAACATAAAAGATCTGGCTAGTCAGTCTTTGGATAGGGAAACCGATTGTAAACAAAATACCAAAGATGGAAAATATTGTAGAAAAGATTAACAGAGATTCACAACATAAATGTTAAAGACTTTTGTTGCTTAAACACACACACACAAAATAAAAGATAAATGATATACTAGGGAAAATCTTTCTAACATATGTTAAAAACGGTTATTATTGTTAAGATAAAACTGGTCTTTCAAATTAATAAGGAAAGGAATATGCGCAACTCTCATCTGTTCCATGCGCCAAGTGCAGGGCCGGAAGGAGAGCTGAGGTCTAGCCAGTCAGGGAGAGGAGGCGCCTGAAGGTGCCCGCACGGCCACGAGAGGTCATGCTACTTCAGGCTTCCACATTTCAGAAGATGCGTGTGTGAAATGTATGCCGGCCCACCCTGCCTGCCCTGTCATTTATCGGTGCTCTAATCAGAAGCTTGCATGCTGTAGCTACTGAGGAAATATTAAGCAGTCAGTTAATTAATAGAATTCGTACAGCCAGTTGCAAGAAAAATACCAAATGAGAAACTGTAAATCAACAGAGAAGTGTTGATTACTTGTAAAGAAACTGTGATTACCCAAACTCAAGATATACATCAACTTTTAGAGCAGATTTCTCAAGCAAGAAGCCAGGAAAATATCCCATTCTTTTCCTCCCCCTTTGAAGTGTTTTTTTAGGTTTTCCAGCAGATATTATTTTTAATTAGTAACTTCATCTGACAGAAAACAAGCTTTGTCTGTTTGTTTGTTAGTGTCAGGAGGTTGCAACTTTCTATTGTATCATCTTGGTGAAAAAGATAAAGCCACTGGCAACAGTATGTTGTTATATGACCTTGATTTGTAGAGCACTGGAGCACAATGCACAAAGATTAAACACGGGATGTTTTCTTCAGTCTGAATTCTTTAGTGTTAAAATAGCACACTGAGTAACAGCAGCTGGTGCCACAGTGATAGGCGTTTACACGTTTATGTGGTGGCCCATTTTCAGGTCCATGAGAAACCTGTCTGCAACGGAAAGAGGTCCAGACCTGGGTACTCTCCTCTTTGCTAGGTACTTGGGAGCGCTGGGGCAGAGTCCCGTCCAGTGCTGTATGAGACTCTTGAAATCAGGGATAAAATTTTCTAGCATACGTTGCAGAAAAAATTATATTTGTCACCAACTAGGTGCCTCCAGAAACTCAAAGGTGGGTTTGGAAGCAATTAACTGTTTTTCCAGGTTGTTTCTTTTCCTTTTGTGTGTTAAGGAGATGTAACCACCAGCCATCCTGAAACTGACCAAGCCTCACACCACAAGAGCTAGGCTCATGACCTCTGCCTTATCTTTTTAATGCAAAGATCTCTCCAGGAGGAGCTTAGGCCTCATTATGTGGAAGCATGTTCTCCAACTGAGCCTGTGCAAGTGAATACCCACCTTTCCCTTTTGAATATTCATTCCCCAACCGAAATAAAAGTTCCTGCTTCCCTTTGTTAGGGGATGCCATGGCTTGGAAATGATTCCTCATGGCCTCTTATTTGCCGCAAATACGCTTTACTTTGTGAGACAACTTCCACTGGTGTAGAGTCTTATTTAACTCACCAGGAGTTGAGCCCACTTGGTTCGTATCATATTCACATTAACAACTTGAATTTGTTTAAGGAGGCAGTATGTGAAAAAAAAAGATTAGAGGCTCTGGAATTGGACTTGGTTCAAATCCTTGCTTTGTTTCTTTTTAGAGGTGTGCCCTTACTCTCCATGAATTTCAGGCTCCTGAGTTGTAAAACTGGAATAAAATTATGTGTGAGAAAATATTCATAAAGTGCGTAGAGCTTTATGATGTATTTTCAAATACTTTAATACTTTCAAATACTCATTTGATCTTTGCAATTATCCCACAAGGGAGATATTATCCCTAATTTACAATTGAGGAAACTGAGACTCAGAAATTGAAATGCCTTGTCCTAAATCACACAGGATAAGAACATGTATCTTCCAATGCATAGTCCTGTGCTTTTCCACAAAAAAACACACAAAATATAGTTTAACCAACTAGCAATAAAGAAAGTAGCTTAAAGGAAGATGGGCAAAACGCAGCTATCTGTCAGCAGCCCAGCAGTGCTCCTGCTTTGGACTAAGTTTGCAGGCCAGTCATTGTGGCCTATCACATGTTCCCCGGGCTGCAACGCCCTGCAAATGAAGCCATCCTCCTGAGTATCCCAGAGAAAAGAAGTAGTTCATTGCCTCGGAGTAAGGCCTCTCTCTGTTTGACCCCAGCAGCAGGTCAGCCTGGACTGAGCTGGGAAAGTGGCAGGGGGGCTGCAGAGGATGCTGTCTTCATGTGACCATCAAGGTGGCCCTCTTCTTACAGACGTAAGCTCAATTTAAATTGGCCAAATCAATTAGGAACCTGATTCTATCCATAGGAAGAGGATTTTACGTATCAGCACTCATAAAATTGTATGAGTGGAAGATGATCTCAATTAACTTGTATAACAAACACTGAATGTAATATGAGACCAAGGTTTCAATCTGAGTTGCTATGAAAGCTCAACACAATAAGAGCTCATTCCACGAAACTGGCTTTGCCTTTTACATTCCTAGGTACTTTCACTATGCTAGTCTGAATCATTAGCTCATTTTATTACCTGTGGGGTCTTTTCACCCTCCATTGGGTCCTTTCCCTGCCAAACTCAGCCTGGTATTATAATTTAGGAGCTTCAAAAAACATGAAATTTATGATCTGGGATTTTTCTCTCAATTTCATTGAAAAAAAAAAGACTGCTTTAAAATAACTTTGGGGGATAAATTTTGTGATGTGAGACCACATTAATGCTCAGTTTTTCACTGGATCAAGTGTCCATGCTTCAAATCTAAAATTCTCCTTTTAGTGACAGTTCTCTTGATAGCAAAATTAAAAGCTTAAATTCCAAAGTGAGACAGAGCTGGGTTTTAGTCTCAGCTCTAACTGTGGGATCTCAGATGAATTATTAACTTTTTTATGCTCAGTTTCCTCATCTGTATAATGGTGACAGTAATTGCACTGACTTCATAGAATTACCATGAGATTTAAATGAAATAATGTATGCAACATGTTTAGTAACTCCTGGCAAATAGTCATCATTCAAGAATGTTACTGCCATCATTATTCATCATGTACATATTAATTTCCTACCATATGCCAGACACTGGGGACGGTAGCAGTAGGAGATGGGTCTTCTCAGGAGGCCAAGTTAACCAGTGCCTGATGCACAGTAACTGCTGAAGAGCAGTCAGCTTTTCACAGAATTAAAACAAGTCAATGAGAGGAACTACTGGAGAACCCAACTCTAAGCAGAGGTCCTAGCCACAAAACAAGCTCCCATCTAGAAAGGTCAATTGATTTGAGGCAATATCCTTAATTTGTAAAAAGTTCCAACTATTTACCTTAAAAAAGGCAACAAACCAAAAGAAAAATGGTCAAAGGCTTTAGACAGAAAATTCACAGAAAGAAATACAATAATGAAAAAATGAATGCATAAAGATTTTGTAAAAATAAGATTCCTATGCTTTCTACTTTTATGGGTTTTCTAAACTTTCTGTGAACATGTATTACTTTAATAATTATTTTTAAATTATTATTTTTATCTTACAAAAGCCTCCTTAGAACTAGGACTTAAAATCTCTATAATTGAAGCAGGTGCTATCCTCCTCCACAACCCCCCAGTTACAAGCACATGCTGAAATTTCATTATAATCTCGCTGCAAAAGGAAAGGTCTGTTGTGGTCATTTCAAAGACTAAGTCTTGGCAGGGCATTTTGTAGGTAAAGAGAATGTTAATCATCATTGTTAAATAAAGAAGGGAAAGAAAAGAAGGCCTAGGTATTGGTCACAAGACTCTTGAATGATAGGCTCGGTGGGGGACGTTGACTGGTTCCCAGAATAAGTGTGGATTTCATTAAAGTTTATCAGAAGATTGCTTATGCATTTTATTATTTCTTCTCAGAATGAGGTTGGAAGTTAAATCAGACACAGGGGAGGTTTGCGACCATTCTCCTTCCACATCTTCCAGTCCTCCATTTCTTCCGACAGTTCTTCATCTGTGATGGGCTCCCTTTCCGCAGAGTTACCTGATCCAGAAGCCTGGACGTGAAGCTCTCCCCTGCACTGTCAGGTCGAATCGCCAAGTCCTGGGGCCTATCTCTTAACCAAGTCTCTTGACTCAGTCCCCTCCTTTCCAATGCGGCAACCACTACCTGAGTTGAGGCCCTGACGGCTATTTTACCTGTGGATTCCTGGGATAACTGCCTATTTGGTCTCTAAGCATCCGAGTCAAAACAGCCTTGTCAAAACTCATGGTTTTTGTGTGACCAATAGGTATTGCTGACACTTACATGTTTCCTGACTCCCCAACTACAGGGACTTTTATTTTGTACTTTAGTCACATCTGTATTATTTCATATTACTTCTTCATGAGTTCTTTTGAAAGACGACTATTATAATCAGAGAAAAAAGATGTTTTAAATTCTGATAAATCAAGGTTAACCTATAAAAAGACATCAAAGCCATCAAACCATGAATTAATTTGATATTATTAAATATAATGTGAATATATTATAAGAGTACTGAAAGAACTGTTAGAAATTTGAGGATTTTCCATGCAGTTTGGAGTAAAAAATAAAGGATCGTGTTTACCCAAGTTCCTCTCCTCCATAGGTAGGACGACCCTATTTCCTACATGGCCTAGGACAGTTCCAGTTCATGTCTGTTGTCCTGGTATAGTCATTATTTATCCAGCTTGGACAATAAATTATATGGTCACTATACCTAGAAGGATATCTCATACAACTTCCCCCCTTTTTTCTGGTAAAAGAACCCCTCTGCTTGGGAAGTACCCATCCTATGGGGTTCCAGTAGGGCTTAACCCACACACTGCTGCTCCCCCAACCACTGCTCCCCATAGATAGACACCTGCCTCCTGCCTGGCCAGGTAGAATACCCCTATCTTGGACCACAGTTTAGGGATTAGCCAATGACCCAAGCTAGTCAATCAGTCATTCCTGGGACAGTTTTACAGAAGCTATCTGGAAAAATTCTCTTTTACCTGGGTTTGCTCAGCCAGTTGGATATGAGCGTTGGGGTGTCAGTGACTACTTAGCCTGCCGTGAGGAGAAAGCCTGTCTTGGAGCGAGAGAGCCACAGGGATATCACTGAGCTCCTCCATCCAGCCACGCCTCAAGTCAGCTGCATTCCAGAATCCCCAGTTCAATAAGACAATGACTTTTTTTTTACTTACAATTAAAATAGTCCTAATTAATATACCCTTTCTTCAGCTTCCCTTCCAGTGTATAACATGAACCCCTAAAAGAAATTGAACATTATGTGGAAGCCCATAAAAGCAGAGGTCTCCATTCTTTAGATCTCTCTAATGGAAAGTAGAACACATATTAGTTAAAGCACGTAATATTTATTAACTAAATCATTGTTACAAATCTAACTGTTAACCAAACCAAGTGCACTCACCTCCTGGTGAGTTAAATAAGACTCTACAACAGTGGAACCTGTAAAGTAAAGTGTATTTGCAGCAAATAGGAGGCCATGAGGAATCATTTCCAAAGTCGTGGCGTCACCGAACAAAGGGAAGCAGGAACTTTTATTTCGGTTGGGGAATGAATATTCAAAAGGGAGAGGCGGGTATTCGCTTGCACAGGCTCAGTTGGAGAACATGCTTCCGCATGAACTGCAGGTAAGGCAATGAGGCCTAAGCTCCTCCTGGAGAGATCTTAGCATTAAAAATAAGGCAAAGGTCATGGGCATAGCTCTTGTGGTGAGGCTTGGTCTGGTTCAGGGTAGTTGGTGGTTACATCTCCTTAACATACAAAAGGAAAAGAAACAATTTGGAAAAACAGTTAATTGCTTCCAAACCCACCTTTGAGTTTCTAGAAGCCCTAGTCGGTGACAATAGTACATCACATGGCAATCATTCATTAAAGGTTTGTTGAATGAGTGAGTAAATCTGCCCCATGTCTTGGGTTAGTTTTCTTTTTATTTGGGCTGTTTAGAGGGAATTTGCATTATCTGGTTATCCACCAATAATGGTTTTTCCTCCACCCACACGTCGGGAGGGGGAGTTCTTGACCTTTTAGGGGAGTCTCCGGAACTGTCATGGCAGTCACCCCCCTGGAAGGGGGGCTAATGCATATGGAACTCGTATGTAAATTACAGAAAGGTCAATGTCCTCTAGAGGTGTAGAGCAGAAGGCTTTGTTTTGTGTTCCCGTTACTTTCATTGTCATGGTTGAAGGTTTCAGACACCGGTGTTATCTGTATCTTGTGGGATGCCAGCAAGACGCTTCTTTGATGTAGCGAGGTCTCCAGCTGTGATTCCCCTGCTCATGTCTGGATGCCAGTGAGATGCTCCATTGATGCAGCAAGGTCTCCAACTATGATCCCCTGCTCATGTCTACCTAGCTACCTATCTCACAATCTGATCCAGATGAGATGTTTCCTCATGGATATTAAATGAGAGAATACCTGAGATACTACAGGTAAAAGCAGAGGGCATGGCACACGGAGGCATTAAGAATATTAGCTACTGTCGTCATCATCACCCGAGTTAAAGAGTCATGTCGTGGGATATATGGCGGTAGAGTGGAGGTTGGAGAGACAGGGTTTGGAGCTCACCTGCCTGTGTTTATACCTTGCTTCCACCGCTTACTGGCTGTTGGCCTTTGAAAAGTAACTTCATGATTTCTGAGTCTCAGTTTCCTATTGTGTAAAAGGAAGATGTATTCATTTAACAAGTATCGATTGGTTGCTTTCTCTGTGCCAGGAACCATTCCAGGCCCCTGGGCTCCACAGAGACTGAAACAAAGAGCCCTGCCCACATAGGGTATAGACTTACCAAAATGAATGTATCCAAGTGTAGAAGATGTGTCAGAGATGTTGACGGTGATGAGGGCTGTGCCTGGAAGTAAAGCCAGGACGTCCGTAGGGCGGGGCAGGACTGCAGTCTTAAATAGGGCGGCCAGGGAAGGCCACACTGAGAAGGCGACAGCTGAGTGAGGACCTCAGAGTGGGAAGGGAGCGAGCAGAGGGGGAAACAAGAGTGAAGGGGCCAAGGTGGGGTGTGTAAGGAGGCGAGCATGGCAGAGTTGAGTGCGGGGAAGTAGGAGGAGGAAGTCAGAGCAGTGGCAGGGACAGATCTCATGGGTCTGTCGTAAGCACTCTGACTTTCTCTGAGTGAAAGCCTGTTGGAGAGTTTTGAGCAGAGACATGACTGGACCTGACTTATAGGGCCTTGCTGACTACACTGCTGAGAATGGCTGAAGGAGGACAAGAGAGGAGGCAGGGAGGCTATGGTAATAATTCAATGTAGATGGTAAAAAGGACCCTGCCTGTAATCATGATATTTTCCTTCCATCTCTCAGAAAATTATTATAATTACTTATTTTATTAGAATTGGCAAGTGCTGGAAAATTATTGTACTTAGTACACAAATCTGCGATGCCCGCAATGTGAATGGCAGCTCCTTATCTTGTGCAGTGCACAACCTGCACAACCACAAGTATTGGTCCCGAAAGAGAGAGAGAGAAATTAAGGATGACTTCCAGGTTTTCCGTGTGAGCAACAGGAAGGATGAAATTTCCATGAACTAAGAAGGGTAAGACTATGAGGAAGGTTTGTGTTAGGGGCAGGCAGGTCTGTTCTGAACACATTAAATTTTAGATGTGTGATGTTGAGAATAACAATAGAATCTGTCTCATGACTGCTGTGAGGATTAAATTAGTGTGTGTAAGCATTAAAAGCAGTTCCTATAGTTGCTCACTATTCCCAAATACAATTCCAAAACTTCAATCCAGACTAATCTCCTATCATCAAAGTATAGATAAGGATGTTGTTATTTTATACACACACACACACACACACACACACACATATAAGATATGGTTTGATAATACCATGTACATGTGTGTGTTTGGGGGGTTTTGTTTGTTTTGTGAAGTCCTCTCTCCTCGTCCTCTGGTGCACATAGGGTCTCTTTGTCCTGATGGTAATAATATGCAAACAAGTGAGAAACCACATCAGAAGAGAATTGATTATCTTTCAGAATGTCTTTCTGTTTCTAATCCAACCTGAAAAACTAGAAGTACTCAGATCTAGGTTGTAAAAATGAAATTACATTTTCGTATTTATTACCTGAAATACCATTGAAGCAGAATATTTTGATGTGACTGCTTAAAAATTCCCCTGTCAGTATGGAACATGCTTATTGCAATCAAGTGTGGCAGGCGTCTCTCCCATTGACCCTTCTGTTCTCTGGACCCACCAAGCTAGACGAATAAGAGAGGGTTTTGGGGTAAGGTTAAGTATAAGAGACTCTTTTGGAAAAAAACACAAACAAAAACAAAACTCTGTAGCGTTAAGCTAAGTGGTGGCAATTCTGGAAGTCTTTGACAAGGGAGAGAAAAACGACTGACATGCTAAATGGTCTAACACCAGGACACTTAGTCCCCCCGGGGCATGGGACCCAGCTCAGGAGCCACACACAGCAGGCACTGTCACCACCTCTGAGCTTTAACCAGGTGGCCTGTTTTGCACATTAATAATTTTTTAAGCTATTGAACAGTTAATATTTCTAAAGTACATTTATATATACATATAGAAATATACCGTTTGGGGATACTTTTTGTTTTATATAAATATGTCACATATTTTCAACAACTTATTTAAAAATTTTATAATGAATCATTCATTTTGAGAAGATATGTTTAATATATATAAATAGGATAAATAATAAAGAAATGAATGCCTGTGGCACCCAACTGAAGAAATAAAACAAAACCAATGCCTTCAATTCTCCCACTGTGCCCCTTCGTGGTCAAACTGCCTTCCCTCCTCCAAAAGGTAATTATTATCCTGCTGTCCTGAAATTGGCATTACATGTTCCCTTGCTTATCTTTAGTTTTATCACATATGTATCTACAAATAATAATTAAAGTTTGCAAGTTTTTGACCTTTATACATAAGTAATTGAGCTATAGTTATTTTTCTGTGACATGCTTTTTTTTTATGAGGTTTTTTTTTTTTTTGGTGAGAAAGATTAGCCCTGAGCTAACATCTGTTGCCAATCCTCCTCTTTTTGCTGAGGAAGATCGGCCCCTTTTGCTGAGGAACATCCATGCCCATCTTCCTCTACTTTATATGTGGCATGCCTGCCACAGTGTGGCTTGATAAGCAGTGCATAGGTCCATGCCTGGGATCCAAACCCGAGAACCCTGGGCCGCCGAAGCAGAGTGTGCGAACTTAACCACTACGCCACTGGGCCAGCCCCAAGTGGCATGACTTTTTCATCAACATTATATTTACAAAATAAATCCACGTTGAAATTTGTAGCTCTCATTCAATTGTCTTAAATACTGTATAGTATTCCACTGTGTGAATAGATGAAAAGATATTTTTCTTTTCTCCATTTATTGGACAGTTTGGTGGTTTGCAGTCTTTTACTTTTACAAACAATGTTGCTATGAATATTCTTGTCTCCTGGTGCACATGTCCAAAAGTTTCTTGGACCTATACCAAAGATGAAATCAACATGTTATAGGTTTATCGAGTACTCTCACATACTGACAAAATTGTCAAGCTCTGACCATGCCAAGTCTTGGCAAGGATGTGAAGCAACTGAAACACTGTTACAGTACGGGTGGGGGTATAAGATGTATAACAATCCCAAATGGCAAAGGCTTCGTGAAAAATGAGTGCTCTAATATATAAATCTTATGCAAACAGCTCATTTTACTGCTGCAAACCGAAAGGATACATTGTTAGTAAGAAATTCCAGAGCACCTTAACCTGGGGCTGTTCAGTGAGCATTCTGTTAGGGCCCTCCTACTCCCTTTCGACAGGCATGCGCAGGCTGGTGGCAATGGCCTTCGGCTTGTCCACGGTAAGGTCCCTGAGGCCATGAGAGCCTCATGGTTGAGAAAGACTTCCATTAGCAAGCTAAGTCACCTAGATCTAACATTTGGTTTCCAGGTCGTATTTCTTACCACACCCCCCACACCTTCTTGCCACACACCTGCAGGGTCACAATGCAGCGTGGTGGCAGTGACCAGACTGTGGACAAGCTAAATCAATCCCAGGTATCGGAAGGATGGTGCAAAAATGCACCATCAGATTTACTATAAGTACCAAATTCCTTTCAAAAGTGGTTACACATTTTAATACTGCCACAGACGTAGATATAGAATGTATGTTGCAAATGCCTTCTCCAAGATTGTGGCTTGTCTCTTCACTTTCTTTATGGTAGCTTCTGATAAATAGAAGTTTGTAATTTAAGGCAGTTAGATTTATGAATGTAGTTAATTTTATCAATCATTCCCTTTATGGTTTGCACTTTGGGGATCTTGCTTAAGATACCCTTTCTTACCTTGAGGCAAAAAAAAAAAAAAAAAAGATTCTTTCCTAGATTTCTTCTAATGTTTTGCCTATCACATTTTTAAAACAGCTTTATTGAGATATATAAGATTTACCCATTTAACGTTTACAATTCAGTGATTTTTAGTATATTCACAGAGTTGTACAACTATCACCACTATCTAATTTTAGACCATTTGTATCACCCCCAAAAGAAATCCTGCACTCATTAGCAGTCACTCCCCATTCCTCCTTACTCTCCACCTCCAGTGCAGGTCTGGGCAACCACTAATCTACTTTTTGAATAGTTTTGTCTATTCTGGACATTTTATGTAAATGGAATCATACAACATGTGGTCGTTTGTGACTGGCTCCTTTCACTTAGCATAAAGTCTTTGAGGCTTACCTATGTTGTAGCATATATCAGTACTTCATGCCTTTTAATGGCCAAACAACATTTCACTGTATGGATATACAGTCATGCATTGCTTAACGACGGGAGTACATCGTGAGAAATGCATTGTTAGGCAATTTCGTCATTGTGCAAACATCATAGAGTGTACTTACACAAACCTAGATGGTATAGCCTACTACAAACCTAGGCTGTATGGTACTAATCTAATGGGACCACCGTCGTATATGCAGTTCATTGTTGAAAGAAATGTTGTTATGCGGCACATGACTGTACTACATTTTGTTTATCCATTCATCGGTGATGAACATTTGGGTTGTTTCCACTTTGGAGCTATTATGAATAATGCTGCTATAGACATTCATGTGCAAGTTTTTGTGAAGATTTATATTTTCATTTTTATAGGGTATATTCCTAGAAGTATATATGATGGGACATATGGTAACTCCATGTTTAACTTTTTGAGGAACTGCCGAACTTTTTCTCACAGTGGCTACACGATTTTCATTCCACCAGCAATGCATGAGGGTTCCAGTGTCTCCACATCCTCCCCATTAGTTGTCATTGCCATCATTCTTATTATAGCCATCCTAGTGTGTGGGAAGTTATATCTTACTGTGATTTAATTTGCATTTCCCTAATGACTAATGATGTTCAGTATGTTTTCATTTGGCCAATGGGCCACTTGTATATCTCCTTTGGGGAAATGTCTATCCCAATCTTTTGCCCATTTTTAGATTGGGTTATCTATCTTGTTATTATTGACTTTTAAGTGAACTTTGCATATTCTGGATACACAGCCTCAGTATCTCTTAATCTCTCTTTTACTGTCCATTTCTTTGTGTGTATATGCTACACTCTAGGTAATTTTTTCAATTCTATCTTCTAGTTCAGTAATTCTTTCTTCAGCTATGCCTAATATGCTATTTAGGAGACCTAAAAATATGACCAGGTAGATGTTAAATGATTCAAAAAAGACTTCATCGTACCAAAAATATAATAATTGTAATTTGAAACAATTTATAGAAATGTTCTGCTTCTTGATATCAATTTGTCAAAATTACTCAAACAATACATTTAAAATCTGTACATATACTGTATATAAGTTATATCTCAATTAAAAAAATATATATATATAAGCTGAGACTAAGAACCTGGTGCAAATACTCGATTGATGGCATAAATAAGGTGGGGTGGAGAAGGTAAAGGCAGAGATTGTAGTAAGGTTGAGTAGAGAGAAATGGTCATTCAAATGTACATCAAAGGATCAATACATGAATGAACAAATGAATAGATAAGATAATAGATAGATAATAAGATTGATTTTCATGTACATATAGCTTTGTAAAACCAGTATCACTATTTTGTAGTCAAACCTCATAAAGTTCTACACTTCTTTTGTTCCTTGGTTGCTACTAGTGACTACTATCCCCGTCTGTTGGGCAGAGCGTTCTCTGTTCTTGCAATGCAGAGAGAGCTTCCAGGCTGCAAGGATTGTGAGACACCACTGCTATAACCAAGGAAACATGGATAATCTCCTTTCCTGATTTCTCAAATCTCCTCTTTTGAGAACATGATTTTCTCTGTGCTAAAGTGATATTTTAACATGACACCCAGGAGAATAACTTTTAGTCTAGTAGTTTTTATGCCTTTCTGGCCAGCAGAGGTCAATAGTAGGGAAACTGTTCTGAACGACTGCTTCTGCCCTTTGAGGCACTGTTCTAAAAATGTGTTCAGAACACAGTGAGTCCCCTGGCAGGTTCACAGAGAAAAGCAAAGAGATTTTGGTTCAATATACATTTCACAAATTTGAAATAAAAGATTGTGATTTTCATGGAAATGCTGTTATAGTCTTAACAACCAATTCATTCTTAAAACTTGCACTGTGCTTTATCACAAGAGTCAGCTCACATTAACATTACTATTAGTTTTATTATTTCTCTAATTGATAAAAATGGACCAGAGGCTCAAAATGGCTTTCTGAAATGAAAAATAATGATAAAAACGTATCATAAATGTAAGAACTCATAAAAATGTTATAACTGTAAATGGTGATCTGAAACTCAGTGCAAATACAGAATGTGAATTTATATGCTCTGGTTCAAGGTAATTTACAAATGAGTAATTTCCTACAGGCAGCCTAAAAAGAAAATGCAAAAAGGAAGCATAAGTGATGAAAATATTAAATTGAATTTTATTGAGCCAATAATCCATGTATCCCTATTCCTTGATACACTTTTTTGAAATTTTGTAAAACAGTGGTATGAAGCCAGCAGAACTTTCACATAGTTTTCAAATAAAGAAGAGTGACCTCTATTGTAAACTGACGAACATTTTCCACACAAGCCCTAAATAATGCATTTCGGGAGGGAACTGATATATTTTGTCACTAAAAGCAGAGACCAAAATTACTAAGACATCGTTCATAATTTTAGTCCTTATTGAAAAATTAGACACAAGCCATACTATTGCTAAGTTTATAAAACTTCTGTAGATACAAAAATACAGTGCTTGAGAGTAAACAGAATGAGCTGTTAGACATAATTCCTTTATCAAACGGAACCACTGGATGTCACATAATGACAATGACATATGATGTGGAAGCACTGTCACACATTCATGTGTTTGTGTGTGGATGGAACTACAGATACGCTGAGCATGAATCCACACTTGCATATGTGCTGTCTATCTATGAGGGAGAAGTCTTTTTGTGTGTGTGTGTGTGAGAAAGATCGGCCCTGAGCTAACATCTGCCAATCCTCCTGTTTTTGCTGAGGAAGACTGGGCCTGGGCTAACATCCATGCCCATCTTCTTCCACCTCATATGGGATGCCACTACAGCATAGCTTGCCAAGCAGTGTGTCAGTGCGCGCCCGGGATCCGAGCCGGCAAACCCTGGGCGGCCACAGCAGAGTGCACGCTTAACCGCTTGCGCCACCAGGCCAGCCCCGAGGGAGAAGTCTTGATGGTATTTGTTCCACTTAGTACTGAAATCCCATGCTACTGTAGAGAAGAGATTTTCATTAACTGAAAATTCCTCTGTGAGAAGTGACACAGAGTGGGAAAAGTGCGTTTGGGTCAGTGTTGCCAGGTGTGGACATCTAGGAAGGGGGTTTTGACGAGAGTAAAAGAATTTGCTCTTGGATACCTGACCCCACATTACTACATTCACTCACTGGCATTCAATGCTACGTGACTCCTGATCTTAATTTGGGGCTGAAGGAAATAATGGCAAGCATAAGTGTGATCAAATTATATCCACTAATGATAAAACTTGTTTAGCATGCTGTGTGGAAAAACAAATGGGCAGTGACTAAAAAAATTCCACTTCTCCACACTGTCATAAGAAAAAATACTCACATGAGACCATATATAGAAATTCAACTTCATTCAAAACTACTCACATGCGACCATTTATAGAAACATTTCTACATTAAATAACACTATTAATGCCAGGAAGGACTAAGGAGATTGTCTCATTTATTGTCTGATTAAGGACATTTTTAAGAGCGAAAGGAGGCACTTTTAATAATTTTATTGGGATAATAGACATAATCTGAGTCTCTCCCAGAGATGTATGGTTACCCTAGTAAAGCTTATTTCTATGATTTCAAGTGATTTGTTCAAATATTATACATATAATATTTTCAACATATGGAATAGCTAGCATAAAATTATCACTTCAGGGATGGAAAAATCATGATTTTTAATGTTGAGAATAAGCTATCAAGATTTCTCTAAAAGACTGAATTATGACATAAATGATTTGCTTGCTGAGCATTTCAATTTTTTCCAATCCTAGATGATTTTCTTCACTCATTGGAGAAATAAACTGATCCTACCTAGTGAACATATTTAAAAATTTTAAGAACATGCTAAAAAAAAACATGAAAAAATACTTTCTAAACCTGAAGTCACCCTGACTGGATTTAATAATCCATCCAGCACTATCTCCCAAGATGAAACATCCAACCTTGAGTGTCTAGTTTATTGTTGATGGAGGGGAGAGAGCATTAGTCAGAAGTCTCACCATAATTTCTCCATAAACATTTGAAAGATCCACCAAACACTTGCTGACTATCTCCCAAACCTTTCATTGTGAGTTAGAATGTTGTAATTTAATAGAACAAAGAGAAATATAAACTGGATGTAAAATCTGGGCAATGGCTCAAAGCATCTGTAGCTCCCTTTGTGAAAGATGGTAAACAAGTATCATCCTCTTACTGACATGAAACTAACAGTAATAATGATAACAATGATGTTAACATATTATGCTTTAGTTTCATTCTTTAAATTATGGTGAATCTTTTGAAAATGTTTACATTTGTTGGTGATTTGTATGATTCATACACAAAGTAAATGGTCCACAAGTGCTGAAAGTTTAGAAACTTTTTAAAAATGATGGTTTCATGCCACACTTAAGGCTTGCAGCTTTAACCATAGTGCCTAAGCTGTAACCAAGTTGCAAAGGGTTGAGAGAATGGATATCTTTAAGGCCTACGTTACTCCAACTTGTTCTGTCAGAATCAACTCAGGTATCATCTTTTACAAACATCTGAATATCTTCTATGAGCCAGAGTTACAACTATGTAGAAAAAGCAGACCTTGTCCTCAAGGAACTTCAGAGAACCTGTGACATCTCAGAGGTTAAAGCACTATGTTAGAGAAAACTCAAGAGGCTCTAAAAATGTACAAGAGAGCAGCGACCAAGACTTGGGCAAAGCAAATCAGGCAACTGAGCCCCGAAGGCTGAAAGGGTGGAGAAGGAGAGCATTCCCTGCATGTGCAACACAATTTGCACAAATCTGGGAGGTGAGAAAGCACACACCGTACTCACAACCTGCAGATGGTTCAGTACGGCAGAGCACCTGCCGGAAAGGGAAGAGAGACACCGATTCACAGGGTTTTTACGAGCTATGTTACAGAGCTTCACCCTGAGCACTATGGGCAGCCACTGAAAGAGAGCAAGAGAGTGACACGATTAGATTAGAGCTTTAGAAATACTCTGTAGTGTGGAAAATTAATTAGAGGGTGGCAAGAAGAGGCAGGGAGACTTGTCTAGAGGCTGTAATAGCAATGGGATGATCGAAGAGCGATGCTAGCAATAATTATGGAAATGCAAATGAAGAGGAAATTAGAGAAAGGGAGTGAATTTTGACATTGGATTTGGGTCTCGAAGGATGAGTAGAAGTTTACCAGGCAAGCAAATAGGAAAGGGCATTCAAGACACAGGAAAGACAAAGGAAACTGAAAGGAAAAAGACATATTCCTGAGTAGTCATATATAGAAGAAATGAAATGTGAAGAGAAAGGTGGCTTGGGAACAGGTTGGAATGTCACTTGGTTTTTTGAGCTGGGGAGTGACATGCTGTGGTCTATATTTTAGAAATTGAAAATAGGGTGAAGGATAGATTTGCGTTTTAGGGAGATGCCACCCTACAAAGCCCCTTTAGGACAGCACATCTGGTCATCCCACAGTACCTCTGGATCTCCATAGGAATTCCTTCAATCCCAGGAGACATTACCAGAAAAAGGGCAGGCCAAGATTTCCATAATAAAATACTTTCAACAGACCCTTCGGGAACCAGGCTAGTTTCCTAGGTTTCAGGGTCTCACGTTGGCTCTAGATCTTCGGAGCAGACCCTGTCGGTTGGGAACTAACAGTCCTCCTTCTCATGTCTCTATTTTGTTCAGGTACCCCTTTTCTCTCCGTGATCAGATGAATCCTGACTGATCCAAGCTAATCACAGTGGTATCATTTCCCCTCAAAGTGGTTGCTTTACTATAACACCTTTACTATAACACCAATGCTGGCAAATGAGATAGGAGAGGATCTTCTGCAAGACTGGGAGTCTACGAAAAATTTCTTAGCCTTTTGAAAGAGACACAAGGAAAAGACTGTCCCTTTTTTGTGCTTCTATCAAGATGTGATGCCTGTTGATCCTACAGCTTTCTTGGGATAAACAGGGAATGCTGAGGATGGCTGAGGAGAAAGATGAAAAGAATCTGGGTGCTTGGTTTCATCACTGAGCCTCTGAGTTAACCAAGTCCAGAATCACCCCATCGTGGAAATTCTTGCCATGTGAGCTGAGTTTCTCCATGGTTTTAGCCAATTTGAGTTGCATCTTCTGTTCTTTGCACCAGATAAAATCCTCTAACCATTCAGAACTCCTTTTGGAGTGGAGAAAATAAATGGAAGGTGTAGGAGTAGGAGGGAAATATTCTTCTACATTGACTACATCTCTTCAAGTTCGCCCTCCCTTTTCTTCTCCTTTTCCTCACTGACTATTATGACTCCATCAGCTGTCCTGGAGCCTGCTCTGTGGAGGGAAGCAGAATGCTCGGGAGAAGGTCAGGAACAGTAACTGACCACGCTTCCCACCTGGAGTGTCTGACTGACTGATGCAGGAGTGGGTATGTCACTCCTGGCTGTTCAGAGGAGTCCTGTGAGCACCTGTTCTTTGTACAGGGTATGGAAAAAGAGTCATCATCTTAATGCAAGGCCAATTTCACACCAAGGAGTGGGATGAAAATGTCATCAAGGGCCATTGTGAGCAAAGTTTCCCTTAATTGGGTGGCATAGCTAATTTGCAGCACCCTACCAGCAAGCCAGCTGCACTCCCACACAAACGTGAGAAACTTAGTGAGAGGCTGTGAGCTCCTGACACAGGCTCGGATTTGTGATTAGATACACAGACAAGATGCCACAGAAAATGGTTCCTGGTCTCTCTTACAGCACCGCATGGACTCCAGCAAAGAAAGCTGTTTGACAACTTTTGATTTCTATGTCTCATCTTTTTTCACATTTTAATTTTCTGAAATTGGGATGCATCTCACAACTGATGTGTAACATTTAATGTGGTATTCTTTTCTAAAGATGTTCTTAAATAGATGTGTGTCAGCCGATGTGCTAGGAAAAGCAAGGACAGATCCATTCCCCTCAGGGGTGGTAAACGTGCTGGTCAGCCGGTCACCTCTGTGACAAGAAACCTCCGTAACATTGCTTATGGAAAACCTCTCCCTGGGGAATGGTGCCCACGGAGCTGCGTGGCCTGGGAGGTCTGACCTCTGCGTGGGCAGGAGAAGTGCCTCTAGTGGCACGACTGTGGGGCCTCTGAAAGTGGGGGCCTTCCATGTACCCTGTTTGGCCGGAAATGCCTGCATTATAAAGTCATTCTTTTGGATCTTAGAATGACTTGGCTTGTCTTTGACAGTTTCCCATTGTATGATTTTCGAGTTGAACAGCAATAAACTCTTTTTTCAAGTAAAATATCATTGCAAATAATAGTATATAAATAGATATTTTCAATGGGTTCCTTACTTATTGGAAAGTATTTTATTCTCTGCAGAACTTATGAATCACCTCCATGGAACACTGTTTGAAAATTGCTACTAAAATCCACTGATAGATATATGGACATCATAAAGTTCTGAGGGAAGACTCAGATATTAGAAACTCTCCAAGTTACCTAGTCCAATCCTCATTTTACTAATGAGGCTGCTGAGGCTCCGAGAGGTGAAAAGGCTCACCCACAGTTAACACTTACCCAGGCGCTGACTGCGGGGGTCAGATCCTGGGCCAACTGACTCCGGGTCCCAGTCCTGGTAGGACAGTAGGGGGCCATTTCCAAGAGGGGGGCAGGCAGAGGTCCACACCCGAGTCACCATGTTGCCTGGTACTGGCCCTGGGTCCTCTGTGGAAATGCCTGCCATCCAGCCGCCGGAGCTTCTGCAGCCATCTCGCGCTTCTTCTGCCTCTCCTCTTCTGCTTGTGCCCACTGCTGTCCTCAGGAGGACGGCGATCTCCACACAGAGGACAACAACCTCATGTAAACAGCCCCAGCAGGCTCCTACGAAGCAAGGTTGTATGGCCAAGTTCCACAGAAGGCAGACTCTTTTCCTGCTTTTCTCCCCTCCTGGGTCCTGGGAATGTCTTCACAGAAATGCCTGCTGCACTCCTTGGATCATCCATCCTTTCTTCCCAAGAACCAGCTCTAAGGCACAGTGGAATCTGAAGCCTGGTTGGAATCTGTGCCCCGTTCTAACTCTGTGAGCTGGGCACATTACTTAACTTGGCGTCGGTGGCCATGTTATAAAATGAGATAATGACAGCACTGGGCTTATGGTGGTGTGGTGAAGATTCACTGGGATAACACAGCTAGAATACTTAGTATGTCGTACAGGTACCTCTAGTTATTAATAATACCAGTCGTTGTCTAATTTGACGTGTTGAGTGGTTGTTTTGTGTAAGGCATATACCTCTTAATACCAAAAATATTTTTGAAAAGCTGCATCTTTTACATTAGGTTAGAGGGTAGGGAGTAATCTGTTTGGACTCTGCTGCAAATCACCTGTCACCAAACTAAGGAAGATTCAGCTAAGATATCCCCTGTAGATGCTTTGCTCTAATCCCTGCTGATAGAGTCAGCCCAATTCCTAGACACTGTGATGCTAAAATACCAACTCTGTTCCATAGGGAGTTGGGTGATTGACTTTCAAGCAAGCAGCATGAGATATTGTGATGTATAATAAGAAAGATATATTTGGTCTTTGTCCCATTCCTGGCACAGAGCTCCTAAAATCTTGGAATTTCCTAAGTGATAAAAGCGATAAAGGAGTTACTCATGAAGTAGGGTACTGTTTTTTATTATGTTTGTTTTTTTGCAGGGAAAGATTTGCCCTGAGCTAACATCTGTTGCCAATCTTCCTCATTTCTTTTTTTTTTTTTTCCTCCTCAAAGCCCCAGTTCCTGGTTGTATATCCTAGTTGTAAGTCCTTCTAGTCCTTCTAGTTCTTGAGCCGCCACCATAGCATGGCTACTGACAGATGGGTGGTGTGGTTCTGTGACCCGGAACCGAACCTGGGCCGAGGAAGCAGTGAGAGTGCCGAACTTTACCCACTAGGCTGTCAGGGCTGGCTCAAAGGTGTTATTCATAATAAGCCCCTTTCAACCACACCTGAACTTATGTTAATGAGGTGACTTTTGCAAAGCCACTAAGGATGGGGCTGGTTGGCAAGGGAACCAACTCTGTGATTAGAGGGTTGGAACTTTCAGCTCCACCTCCCCGCCTCCGAGGAGGGAAGAAGGGCTGGAGATTGAGCTCAATCACCAATGGACAATGATTTAATCATTCATGCCTGTGTAATGAGGCCGCTGTAAAAATCTCTGAAGCTCCAAGAGCTTCTGTGTTGGTGAACCTGTGGAGGTGCTGGGAAGGTGCCTGGAGAGGGCGTGGAAGCTCTGTACCCCTTCTCTCCTGTTTGCCCCATGCATCTCTTCTCTCTGGCTGTTCCTGAGCTATACCCTTTGTAATAAACCAGTTATCTAGTAAAGAAACTGTTTTCCTGAGTTCTGTGAGCTGTTCTAGCAATGATGTACGGCTGGTCAGTCAGAAGCCCGCTGACAACCTGGACTTGCAATTGGTGTCTGAAGTTGGGGTGCAGTCTTGTGGGACTCAGCCCTTAACCTATGGGATCTGATGTTCTCGAGGTAGATGGTGTCAGAACTGAGTTAAATTTGTAGGACACCCAATTCCTCGGTGTGGGAAATCCCCACACACACATTTGGTGGCCAGAAGAATTGAGTGTGTTAGTAGAGGAGAAAATGGCTTTTTTCCTTTACACATTGTTTTGGGGGTTCCTGGTTATCTTGCACTCAAACTACACTTAAAGTTATAGACAGAAAAAAGCTAAACATGAGAGTGCTCTGAAAACATGGTTTACAATCACCTCTGTCATATATCTAATTTCCACATATTCAGATTTGTCGCCGGGATCTCTATTCTGTTCCACTGGTCTGTTTACATTGTCATCAATACCACTCTGTCTGCGTTACTATGGATTTCTAATTTGGTATGTAGCAAAGTGAGCCCCTGACCTTTTATTTTGCCAGAATTTTCTTGGTCCTTTATGCTTCCATATACATTTTAGAATTTACCTTTCAATAAAAGGAGAAAAAATCCCACTGAGTTTTGATTGCATTGCATTGATTGCAATATGCATTGATTTATTCTACTAATTTGGGGACATTTGATAGCTCTAAGATATTGAGTGCTCCCAGCCCAAAACATGATATGTGTTTTTACTCAGATTGGTTTCAATTTTTACAACATTTTATAATTATCTCCAAAGCAGTCTTGCACATCTTTTGAAAGACTGATTCTTAAGTACTATGGTGTTTTTGTTGCTACTTAAAATAGTATCTTTCTTCATTACATTTTTCGCATTTGTTGCTAGTGTGTAGGACTGCAATGGATTTTTTATGCTGTCACAGCCAGCAATCATGGCAAACCCATTGGTTGGTTCTAATAATTAGATATAGGGTCCCCAGGAACTTCTATGTGGACTCTCATATAATTTGTGAACATATAATTTGCTTCCTCCTTGGCAATCTATATACCTTTCACTTGTTTTTTTATTTAGCATCTTTTTAACTTACTCTGCTCATAGGATCTCTAGTAGATTTTTTTGTATGTGTGTGAAGAAGATCAGCCCTGAGGTAACATTTGTGCTAATCCTCCTCTTTTTGCTGAGGAAGACCAGCTCTGAGCTAACATCTATTGCCAATCCTCCTCCTTTTTTTTTTTCCCAAAGCCCCAGTAGATAGTTGTATGTCATAGTTGCACATCCTTCTAGTTGCTGGATGTGGGACGTGGCCTAAGCATGGCCGGAGAAGCGGTGTGTCGCTGCGTGCCCGGGATCCAAACCCGGGCGGCCAGTAGCGCAGCGCGTGCACTTAACCGCTAAGCCACGGGGGCCGGCCCTCCAGTAGATTATTAAATAGATACAGTGAAAGTGGATATTTTGTCTTGTTCCTGATTTGTAATGAAATGCTTTTTACTTTTCATTATTACATATAATGTTACTGGTGAGTTTTGGTAGAAACCCTTTATCAGATTAAGAAAGTTTCTCTTATCACTAGTTTTCTGAATGATTTTTGTTAGGAAGACGTGTTAAATTTTATCTAATGCTTTTTAGATTAGAGTTTGAGATGATCACGTGGTTTTTTTCTTATCAAATGTTCATGTGGAGAATTAGAGCAATGGATATTTATAAAAATTACAAATGAACATGGTTTAAAGAGTTGAATAGCTCTACGACATGCCTGCCAGCAATGCACGAGAGTTCCTGTTGCTCCACATCCTCATCCACACTTGGTATAATTCTCAGTATATTTCATTTTAGCCATTCTACTGGGTATGAAGTGGTATCTCATCATTTATAAAATTATGAGCCCTGTAGTTCCTGCTGGGAGTAAAACTAACAAAAATCAACCAGCGTAGGGTGAGCCACACCATGATATTTGTAAATTGGTAGATAAATCAACTTGCATAACAATAGCTCAGCCCAAAGTCAATCATAAGGCAGATTCCAAAACTACTGTGACTGACTATTCCAAGGGCTTTGTGAATCTACTATCTGTAAACTGTATCTGTAATAACTTGTGAATCTACTGTTTGTAAACTAAATTAATAAAATTATAACTTTATGTGGGTTCTAGGATTTTTTTTTTTACTTTAAAAAGGGTGTCCTGTGTTGGCTAAGAGCACAGGCCAAGGCCTGGGTTTGAATCCTGGCTCTGACAACTATTATATGTGGCCTTGGGTAAACTCTGAAACCTGAACCTCAGTCTTCACATTTGTAAAATGGGCATAGTTGTAGTACTCACAGAATAGGGTCATTTTGAGAATAAAATTAGATAATCCATATAAAGAGTTCAGTCCAGTGTCTGGTTTGAAGCATATGCTCATTAAAAGTTTAGTTGTTATTTGTCAAAAAGTTGGGGTATTAGTTGCTTCCCTAGCAGAGGAGGAGTAAAGCAGTCATGCAAATCTTTATACAGAAACTAGACAAAACTGAAAACAAAATTTAAGACATCTGAAAGGCATCCCAAAGTAGACAAAATCAGAGGAAAGTTTAGTCTCAAGAAACTGTAGTAGGCAGGGTAAAAACTGCAGAGACTGCACTTCTTGACCCAAGGAAATTGCTCAACTCCCACGGCGATGGCTGCAGGAAAATTATAAAATTAAAGAAAGCTGTTATGTAATTGATGGCCTTGGAGCCTATCCAAAGTAATGATGTTATGAGTGCTGGTCTTCAGATGTATAAAGAAGGGGAGATGAAAAGAAAAAATGTTTACCCAGAATCACCCCAGGACTCCATTCCTGGCGGACACTACGATAAAGGAATTAAGGAGTATTGCCTGGTTGGGCAGTGACCATTCATTCATTCATGTGTTCACTCATCTCCTCATTTATTTATTTATTTATTTTTTTGTGAGGAAGATCATCCCTGAGCTAACATCCGTGCTAATCCTCCTCTTTTTGCTGAGGAATACTGGCTCTGAGCCAACATCTATTGCCAATCCTCCTCCTTTTTTTCTTCCCCAAAGCCCCAGTAGGTAGTTGTATGTCATAGTTGCACAGCCTTCTAGTTGCTGTATGTGGGACGCGGCCTCAGCATGGCCGGAGAAGCGGTGAGTCGGTGCGCGCCCGGGATCCCAACCCGGGCCACCAGTAGCGGAGCGCATGCACTTAACCACTAAGCCATCGGGCCGGCCCCCACCTCATTCATTTATTTAACCAATTTTTATCAAGCACCTATGATTTTATTACTAAACGTTAGCAATATAAAGAATTTTTTGGTTGCCACTGTTGACTCTCTCGACACAGACTGGACCAACTCCAGAGGATTCTAAAGGTCTGCCTCAAAAGCCTGCACCCAGTCTTGGCTTCCACCTGCCTCAAATCGTCACCTGCAACAGAGAGAGCATGGCAGCACCTGCACTTCTCTTGAATTTCTTTCTACCCATATCCATAGACCCACAGAGAGGGTCGACATCCATGACTCTCAGCCTTGGCTGCACATGAGATTCACCTGGGGAGCTCGAAAAACTCTAATGCCCCAGCTGTTTCCCAGGTCCACCACGTCAGAATCTCTGGGAGTGGGACCCTGGCATCAGAATTTGTAAAGCTTCCTAGGTGATTCTGGGTGCAGCCAGGATGGAGAATCACGAGTCTACATGAACACCAGCCTAGCTTAGTTGCATCAGAAGGAGAGAGCTACTGGATGGTCTTCCAGGGAGTGGGGAGGTAGGGAGTGGTGTTGTACTGACGGTGAGACAGGCAGGCTAGAGGCAGGAGGAAGGCTTTGTGGTCATTTCCTCATGCCTTCTCGACAATGGTAGGGATCAATACCTATTGGGAAGTGTTATGGGCCGAATTGTGGACCCCCAAAATTCATATGTTGAAGCCGTAACCCCCAGGACCTCAGAATGTGACTGTATTTGGAGATACGGTCTTTAAAGAGGTGATTGGGGTGAGCCCTCATCCAATCCGACTCCTGCTTATAAGAATAGGAGATTAGGATACAGACACTTATAGACGGAAGAACACGTGAGGACACAGGGAGAAGATGGCCATCTGAAAGCCACGGAGAGAGGCCTCAGAAGGGACCAACCCTGCTGACACCTTGATCTCAGACTGCTAGATTCCAGAACTGTGGGAAAATAAATTTGCTTTTGAAGCCACTCAGTCTGTGGCACTTTGTTAGGGCAGGCCTAGCAGACTAATACAGGAAGTGTAAGCACCATGTTGATGATATGGCTGTCTGAATGTCTTATTATTCCTGCTACTGTTAATTAAAACATATTCATGGTATAAAAAAATTATTCTAATAGTGGAAAAGGGTATGGAATGAAAATTTTAATTTCTCATTTCTCCCCCTGAGCCCTCTATAATCACTCCCCTGAAGTAAGTACCGTTGACAGAGTTTTGTATTAAGTCACATACATGTGAGACTGTCAGGTTTATTTATTCACTATGCAGTGAGCATTGATTCCCACCCATGTGCCGGGCACTGTGCCGCTCGGCACGCCAAGAAAGCCATGGCGCTATTCCGAACCTTAGTGCTGGCAGTGCGCGGGCGCCCGGCTTGCGCCTCTGGAGTCAGGGCCCCCCAACGGGAAGAGGGGGCCCCCCAACAGAAGAGAGGCCAATGCTGGAGCCAGATGGGAATGGACACAGTTGTTACCTGGAGAAGCCCAGAGCAATCCCAACCGAAAGGCGACACCAACGGAAAAGAGAATCTGTGCCTAGTCCTGGAGGAAGGATACGCAGCCACAGGTCTAGGCTGACAGCCCGGGCCACGGATGGGGGCGAGGTGGGAAGTCAGGAGCCGCGGGGGACCCCAGGACGTAGGGTCAGCATGAACTGCCGAAGACGGGCTTTAGGGCCCCGGCTGTGAGCAGCGGGGCGCAGGGTTTGGCTGAGGCGACCCGGGCAGCCAACAGGTTTCAGGTCTCAGGGCCTCACGCGGCAAATGCGCGCTCGCGTGGGGACCGCCGCCGCGGTCGTGAGTAATCACAGCCGAGGGAGAACTGCGCCAAGCGCCGCGGACATGAGGAGTCGGGGAAGTCGGGACGGTGTTGCGGAGGAGGTGAGGTTTGAACTGGGTCTTAAGAAGAGGCATCGACCAGGAGGGCGCGGAAGGACCTTATAGGAAAAGGAAGCACTCTGCAAAGCCCTGAGGTCACCAGGGGTAGAGTGTGTCTGCGGGGCAGACACGTATTGTTTATGGTAGGAGAGGCGGCTGGAAAGATACCCAGAGGCAGGCCGGACTGTGTGGATAGAAGCAAGTTGGGGCTGTGTCCTGAAGAGTTCTGATCAGGGAGAGAGGCGCTGGGTCTGGGTTGCAGACACTGAGCTGCCTGGTCCTGCTCAGGGCAGTGGGGAGACCGGCCTGCACCTGGGAAGAACACTGTGCCAGCACTGGGGACACGCGTTTACTGTCAGCCTCCCTCTCGCTTTCGCCACGGCTGGGGGAACTTTCCTTGCTTCTCTTCTCTCTTCCATTTCTGCCGCTCTTTTTTTCCAAGCATGTACCTGCCTGTGACAAAGGCGGGCGGTGCCTGCAGTGCTCCAGGCCCTGAGGAGTGCCCTGGCACACACTGCTCACCCTGAGTCACACTGAAGTCTCGCAGATTCAGACAGCTGCAGCCCGGACTGTGACCGTGAGCCCTTTCAAAGTGTGCATGAGTGAAGCACGTGTGTCGCTCTGCACCAGTCCAACCACGCCCCTCACACGCGCGCATTTAACAATCTTGCCTGCTAAGGACAGTGTGTGTGGATCTCCATCATGTTCTTTAGGTTGGAACCCAGGCCTCTTCTCTCTCAAGGGTTCTGCACATGGCTCTTTCCCTTAGAATTCCCAGCATGTCAGACAGAACTTCTCCAGGGTTATCTCTGGTCGAGGATCAAACAGCTGCTCCCCACTGTCTCAGTGGAATAAAATGCTTCTGCTGAAGCAAAACTGACACAGTCACACAAAACAGATAAGCGTGAGATCTGGGCTGTGGGAGGCACAGTTATCTAGAATACTTTTCCTTACCCCAGAGGGGAGCATTTATCTGAGGAGTTCTGTAACCGTGTACTTCCAGATAACAAAACTTCCTAGGGAATCCTTCATATCAGCAGCAGCTCTCCATCCACTGGACTTAAAAAGAAAAAAAAATCAGTTTGAAAAAAATTTCTTTGCCTTATATGGCTAAGAGGATGTGTGTGAGCGTCGGAGGAGAGGAGGATTTGAAAAGAGCTTGTCCAGCGTGTTCCTAGTCTCCACCCTTAGCACGGGAAGAGGAGCTGTGAAAGACGTGGATGGGGATTGTCTTGTAGTGGGAAGGCATAGATGAGGTGTGACTTGAGGTCCCTAAAAGGCCGCTTCCCTGTCCCCTCCTCCCAAAGGAATCTCTTCTCTAGGGAGATTGCCTTTTTTCTCTCATTAATGGCTCCTTTGGTCTAAAGCAGTGGTTTTTAGTCTGGGCTGCAGAGAGCTCTAGGGGTTCCAGGGCAAGCAAGGGCAGGGGGTGGGGGTGGGGGGTTCTGCTCCTTCCCTCACCCTCTAAATAAGCGTGCCCGCAATTCCTCTCTCTCGCATATCAGGCTTCCCTTTGAGATTTCTTTTGAAAAAAGTTTTCTTCTTCTTAGTAGGTATGACGGTTAATTTTATGTGTCAACTTGGCTAGGCCACAATACCAACATATTTGGTCAAACACCAGTCTAGATGTCACTGTGAAGGTGTTTAAAAGATGATGATGAGGGGCCGGCCCCGTGGTGCAGCGGTTATGTGCGCACACTCCACTGCTGGCGGCCCGGTTCGGATCCCCCAGCGCACAGACGCACCGCTTGTCCGGCCATGCTATGGCGGTGTCCCATATAAAGTGGAGGAAGATGGGCACAGATGTTAGCCCAGGGCCAGTCTTCCTCAGCAAAAAGACGAGGATTGGCATGGATGTTACCTCAGGGCTGATCTTCCTCACAAAAATAAATTAATTAAAAAATAAGTAAATAAATAAATAAAAGATAAAGAGATGAGGTTAACATTTAAATCAGTAGACCTTGTGTAAAGCAGATTACCCTCCCTAACGTGGATGGGCCTCCTCCAATCAGTTGAAGACCTTAAGAGAAGAAGTGTGAGGTCCCCCAAGAGGAAGGAATTCTGACTCCAGACTGTCTTCTGACTCAAGCTGCAACATCAACTCTTCCTTGAGTCTCTAGCCTGCTGGCCTGCCCTGCAGATTTGGGACTTGCAAACTTCCACAACGTTGTGTGCTAATTTCTTAAAATCAGTCTCTCTCTTCACTCCCTCTTTATTCACATCCTATTTGTTCTGTTTCTCTGGAGAACCTGACTAATGCAGTAGGTTTGTTAAATTTAGTGGTATGGGTGAAACAACTTGGAAAATAGCTTAGATGTAGTACAGAATTGAACAAAAGAATAAATGTGTTGATGTTGTTGGGTTCTCACTGTGGAAGAAGAGCCATACAAAACTGGATGGGCAAGGCAAGAAAGACCTCTGGGAATAGATGGGAATTGGAGGTATTGTGCAAACTCAGGATTTCTAAACCGTATATCTGTCTGTGTATATACGTGTTTATGTGCTTATGTATGCATATTTGTGCGTGTGCAAATGTATAAGTGTATATACATGCTTATGTTTCCTAGTTCTGCCTGCTCAGAGCACCAAGAAGCAAAGCCACCCCAGCAGCAATAAGTACACTTAGTCCCCAGGTAGTGGTCTCTAATAGTCCCCACAAAAAGGGCTCAGTCTACTCCAAAAAATGGCTGATTGCAAGGCTAGGGCAAGGGAGGGGCAAGATAAGCCTGGGACATCTTGTGGAGCCAGAAAGTAAAGGATGCACACAGAAACTAGTGGAGCATGTTATAGGGACTTGGGAGGCAGCTCAGAGGTGTCCTACAGGCCGAACTGGGTGCAAGTGGAGCACCAAAATATTCTGTGCAATGATAAACTACGGAAAAGTGGGAATACATCAATCCATATCGATGATTTAAAAGCTACATAAATACATGGAGCAGAAGAGAGGGCCCTTGCTTACAGTAGAACGCTGAGGGCTGAATGGCGATGTAGAGAATGCTGGAGAGGGAAATCATCATTTTCTAGCCACAGAGTCAAGGTTAGGTCAGCAGGAAACAGCAATGGATGCTGAGTACAAGGGGGGAGCAGGACACTTGCATGGCTAAAGCGTCTCCCCACAGACTGCTTGGTAGTTCAAGGGAGGAACAAGCCTAATAATTAGTCAGTGGAGATGAGAATCCCCCTCATCAGTGAACATCGTCTGTCCCCTGACGTGGTACCTTGCGAAGAATGCAACTTCGCCTGTGCAGCCTTATGGCTGGAAATGCATAACCCCAATCTAATCACGAAGAAATGGCAGACAAACACAAATGAGGACTGTGCTGCTTCTAAAAAGAAGGGCACATGTGTGGGAAAGGGACTTTATTTTTCAAATATGTCAATGTCATAAAAGACAATGAAAGGCTGTGGAAATGTTTTGGACTAAAGGAGATTAAAATAGCATGATGGCTAAATGCAATTCCTGACTCTAGAATCCTGTACTGGAGAAGAGTGAAGTGATAAAAAGAATGTTATTAGATCAACTGACAAAGCCAGAATATGGCTGCCAGATTAGATAAAAGTATTATACCAATGGAAATGTATGGAGTTGGTAACTGTACTGTGGTTATGTAAGAGGATATTTCTATTCCTGGGAAATACACACTGAAGTATTTAAAGGTAAAGTGCCATAATGTAATTTACCTTCAACTGGTTCAGAAAAAAGAATTCTGTATTCACACACGTATGTGTATGGGCCTGTATACACACACAGATGATAGATAGATAGATAGATAGATAGATAGATAGATAGATAGATAGATAGATATAGGGAGAAAGAGAGAACACAGTTCCTTGGGGAAAGACAGCCCTCTGTGGAGAAGAGAGACATTGTTCCTTGTGCCTATAGAATCACACATTCTAGGGCCATGCCCACATGAAGGCTGGAGGAACTAGTCCTCTGGCCTGAAGAAATGACTAAAAATATATGAGGTGAAGTTGGGGCACTGGTTGTGTTACCGGATACATACCCAGGTCCTTTACCCGCCACACAAGAGGGGCCAAATAAAACTAGAATGCCAGGCTTATGGCAAGGAAAGAGTTTTTATTTTGAGTGACATCAGCCAGGAGACGAGAGCTCTCAAATTTGTCCCATCTCCCCGAGAGTTGGGAGGCAAGGGGTTTTAAAGGTTGTGAGGAATGTGGCTGCTTGTAGGGAGGGGAGCCTGTGGCCTTGCTAGTCAGCATTTTCCCACCAGCCTGCATTTGGCCTTGTGAGGCTGCCGGCAGGGAGGAGGATGGTGAGATAAGGGAATCCACAGGAGGGTGTCCTTCAACCATCTCTGTCTCTGTCTCTGTCTCTGTCTCCATGGTGGATGATGGATTCCAGTGCCAGGAAGCCAAGGAGTTGAAGTCTTTAGCTTCTTGATATCAGTTTCTGTGTAACAAACCTCAAGAACTGGTAATTAGCCAAAACATCAGTGTGAGCCCAGCTTGAGGCCACCTGGGCTTTTAACAATTAGTAACTTCTATCTGCCTTGTGAAGTTCAGGGATTCAAAAAAACCCAATAGTTACATATGAATGTAACTTAGAGAAGCAGGGAAAGAGCATGAGTGCTTTTGGTTTTAACCCCATATGTTCTGGGTTTAAGGTAGGGGAACTGATATCAGGGCAGGTATCAATTTCCCCCCTATTTATGTTCATTCCTCAATCTTGAGAGAATTGGGGTGATGCCCAATCTAGCTACTTCCTGCTGACTTGGGGCATAAGTCCAGGTTAGAGGAATGAGACTGTTTAGCACTCATTTGGAAATATTTTTTTTGTTCCCGGTTTCAGGTTGACATTTTGTATTATTAGAACTTTTGTACCTTGTTAAATTTGGAATAACATCTAAAGGTACATTAAGTATCTGACCAAAAGGATAAGAAGAATAGACAGCCCAAATTTTAACAGTCCCTGAAAAATAGACTTAATCCCTTGAGGAGTCCAAGAAAACAGTCCTGAAAACCAGTTTGGACTTGGTACCTCTGGGGATACCTGATGATAAGCGACGTAGGTTGTTCCATTTCATTGAACCAGTCTCTCAGGAAGGCAGTGATGTAGGTGGGCTCCCAGAGTTAGGCCTATATTGTGTAAGTAAGTAACCAGGTATTTAATAAGAAGTATACCTAGAGAAACAAAAAGAAAAACAAGGTTAACGATTGGAGCAAATTAAAACCAATTCCTGAGGACAGGGTGTAGTCAGTCAAAAAGATTTTTAGATGTCAGAGTCAAAGCATCTTCTGCAGTTTGAAATGTCTCTGATGATGTTATTGTGTATTCAGGTATCTTTCTGAGTGGCTTGTATAGTAACAGGCATGAATCTCTCTTAAGTTTATATTAAGTCCTCCAGCTTCAATTTGTAAGGCTTTAGGAAAAAGGGAAGATTCAGTTCTCAGTGATTCCAAATGAAAAGGACAGAAAGAATTGAAAACGTTAGTTTGGAGATTTGTAGCCAGATGTTTCAGGAGACTAGAAGAAGTCATGATCCAGTCCAGTTAATAGCTATCACAAAAATCTTAAAGACAATTAACAGAACCAGAATTTAACCTCCACAAATATGTATTATAGTTTTTGTTGAAACATAATTTTTCTCCCTAAAATCATCCTCCTTTTTACCAAAGATAGCCAAATTAAGACTCATTGCTTCATAAAATAAGTCTAGTTTTAATAAACTTGGCCCAATTATTTACATAAGTACAGCAAGACTAGCAACTGATCATATAGGCTCTTTTAAATCTGCTTTGCTGAAACTGTTTATAAGCAATCTCAGATTGAACCTTAAAGGCTTCTTGAGGCCAGGAAAGCCAAGCCAAGGACTTGTCATCAGACTTGCCTGTAATACCTACAGATTTGGGTGAATTCCTCTCTTCTTTTGAGGTTCCCCAAAATATTGATGTTCCAGGCACCTGCCAGATAAGTGACCTTCCTTACTTATCTGTAAGGTTGCTGTTTGGGAATAAGGTACCAGGCCAATGTTTCCAAGTGGCTTTATTCCATAAAGTCCAATCTTCATTCCTCAAAAGCTGTCTGGTCATATCTGAGCCTGCATATGCTTTTTAAATATGATATTCTAGTCAAAGCTGTGATAATATAACCAATGTTTCCAATTGTGTCCTGTTATAAGGAGAACAGATTCTTATTGAACTTATGCAAATAACTGTATTGCCATGAAATAAAAACGTTCATTTACTAAGACTTTTCAAATTCTGGAGGGATCAGGCAGGGAGAAAAACATAAATGCTTCAATTCTGCTTACAAATTGCTATAAGTCATGGTTTCTTAAGAGAAAAGAGAAAGCTTTCCTTAAACCTGGAACAATGCCTAGTTATCCAGTTAATCAAGGTGACAACAGAAACAAAGGCAAACAGAGTTAAAAGAGTCAAAAAACAAAAACCTTAATAGAAAGACCTCAGTCCTTTTGAAATAGGAAATTATTTTAACAAAACATAGATGTTCTGTCTTTTACATAGACTTACTCAAAGGAACATTTTTTTAACTTCTATATAAAGAGCAGACCAAAAGTTTAAGAAAATTATCTTTATAAGAGAGAAAGCCAAATCCTAATTTTCCACCAGCTTACTTCAGCCACCTTGACCATGTACAAAACTCTTCAGGGTTTTACTTCTACAAACCTTTTGTCACTTACTTTTTACGTTCAGAATTTGTCCCATGCCTTCTTTCCTTTTTTCTTTCCTAGTACTTTAGGACAAATTTATCTTTCTTAACAAAACAAATATAAATATCTCTGTTCTTTATACCTTCTTTATGGACAACATACATTTTATTTTCCTTGTATACAGACTTTCCAGAAATATGTATTTTCTCATAGAAAATTCTTCAACATATACAAAACATGTTTATTAATAAACCCAAGCATCTCTCAGTTTCTCTGAGATAAGAAACCAAAGGCAGACAAATCTATGCTTAGTAACCAATTTTTAATGTTTCATCATTTTTTTTTTTTTTTGTGAGGAAGATCAGCCCTGAGCTAACATCCATGCTAATCCTCCTCTTTTTGCTGAGGAAGACTGGCCCTGGGCTAACACCTGTGCCCATCTTCCTCCACTTTATATGGGACGCTGCCACAGCACAGCTTGACAAGCGGTGCCTTGGTGCGCACCCAGGATCCAAACCCTGGCCTCCAGCAGCGGAGTGCGCACACTTAACCCCTACGCCACAGGGCTGGCCCCGTTAATGTTTTATCTTATGTGGAAATGACCCAGATACTCAATAAATTTTTATTAACTTAATTTAGCAAAACTCTAAAGTTTCAAGTTACCAAAAAGATTTTGGAAGTTATTTTTTAAGCGTATATACCACAAAACATAATTATTGTTAAAAAAGTTCCTCCAAAAACTTTCATCCTTTTCACATCTATTTTGTTTATTTGTTCCCAATAATTATATTTAGATTGCCTACAAAAACCTTATGAGACGTCAGACAGAAACAGTTATTATTCTATTACTTTTGCTAACCAATTTTGCAACAGAGATAACATGTTTGCATCATATCCAATGTTGATAACTCTGAAAACATCTTTATTTCAAATCAAACCAGCAAACTTAAACAGGCTTGTATTTACCAAAGATCATGTTATATTATGTTAACTTGAAAGACATCTGGGCTAGTTTTTTTTACATTCAGAAATAACTTATAAAAGTGTTTACTCCAAGCCAATTAAACAGAGCTCCTTTAGAAACTGTACCACCCAGAGGCAAACAAATACACATAGAGACAGATACACACAGAGATCCTCAAAATGTTAGGTCTCAGGTACAAAACTCAAAGGAATAGTTAGATCCAAACTATTTTTCTAGTAGGTGGATCTGCTCAGATGGCCAAAAATGTTTACTAAAGGTTCTTTTCTTTTTGCTGTAAGAAATTTCTACAGTTGTTTTTAAAATAACTTTGTCTTTTAGAAGTTTCTGTATATTAACCAAAGATTGCATCCCATCATGAGAGGTTTTGAATCCTCTCTTTTAAGGGTGACCCTTAAGGTGGACTCATCTGAAACAGGTTCTCCAGAATAGCCATTACAATTTCAAATTTCAAAAGTTTCCTTATTTTCACTTGCTTACTTTTAGATCAGGAATTTCGGGGGAGTTGAAGTGGGGACGCTCAGTAAGAGAGAGGAGCAGCAGACTCAGCTTCAGCTGCTGGCATGTTTAATTATTTAATTATTTTCTTTTAAAGCGGCAGTACTGTATTCCTGAGTTCATGTAGAAGCCTGAAAAAATTAAAATAGGCTTCCCGTTGGTTGTTTAACTTTGTAGCTGGCTTTTTCCAATTGTATAAGCAAATACATCAGTTTGGGTAAACTGAAATTGCCCCATTTTGTCCATTTTAAAGTGAGATCTCCTTTAGCATGTTTAATTAACGTTGTCCGAAGGGTGGGTTTATATGCTCTTACAATATCAGGCAGGGAAACGTTCCCTTTCCCCAGTGAGACACAATGTCTCTCCCATAATATAATACAATCAGACAAAAGAGATGTAATCATTTTATATAAAGCCCATTAAATATACCAACTTTTATTAAGATTCCATTAACAAGTTTCGCTATTACAATACTGTGTAGGAGAAGCATTCCCAACCAGACACAACATTCATTTCCAAAAAAACATCCAGGCAAAATTGACATAACCTCTTCATATAATATGAGCTTAAACATTTTAATCTTTGTAGTCTCATCAACCTGAGCAGCCTAACTGTTGCTCCAAACAATTGTTGGTCAGGCTTCTCATTGTGATGTCTGCTTTCTGGCTTTTTAAATTTTTCAAACTGGGATGAATAGAACAGGCCTGTCTGAGGTCCTTTAATATTGGGGGGCCAATAGGGGTCCCTTTAGCCCACTGAACCTTAGGCAGTGTTTTATTTAAACCTTTGTTTTAGGGCCTGCCCGGTGGCGCAAGTTGTTAAGTGTGCACCCTCCGCTGCAGCGGCCCGGGGTTCGCAGGTTCCCATCCTGGGCACGCACTGACGCACTGCTTGGCAAGCCATGCTGTGGCGGCGTCCCATATAAAGTGGAGGAAGATGGGCATGGATGTTAGCCCAGGGCCAGTCTTCCTTAGCAAAAAAAGAGGAGGATTGGCAGATATTAGCACAGGGCTGATCTCCTCACACACACACACAAAAACAATAAACCTTTGTTTTAACCTCATTTATGTCTGTTTCATTCATCCCATTTTTTTTTTTGATAACCAGTTAAAGATTTCCATTCCACTGAGATGAGTCCTGTGACTCTTCCCTTTTTGATTTCTGTTTGTTTTTTCCCCTTTTAATATTTGTCTTATTTATCCCACTGTCTTATTTACCTTATTATTGCTTTTAACTCTTCCAAAAATTTCCACCTTGTTGAGGGTCCTTTTTTTCCCCCCAGCTTCCCTTCACTCCTCTGTTAACTCAATGCCTTCATTAGCATTTTTAAGACCATGAAAGGAAGCTGAAACCCAGAGTGACGTTTTTAAGACTAGTCATTGTATTTTCTTTTCATAGGTACCAATAAAACAGTTGTTTATGATGAGAGCTCTCTAAAACTTTGCTAACTTAAGGATCCACTGTTTGGCCATTTTTTTCTTCTCCAGAGTCTAAAGAATATTGTGGCCATGTGGTGTCACAAAAGAAAACCATCTTCTTGGACATGTGCTCATAGCTGAATACAGCCCATTTAGCCAAGAGGTGGCCCAGAGGGCTTTTCTTGGGGTCAGATGGAGTTCCTCCCCTTTCAGAATTATAAACATACAGAACAGACAGCCAGACAGGATCCCAAACAGAACAGACAGATGCACCCAACAGATTCTGCGTAAAAGTCCTACAACTATTCCCACTCCAGTAGGGTACCTTATTAACCAGATGGCTCTGCCTCTCAAAAAGATAGGACGCCAGATGGAGGGGAAGGGAGTTCTTGGTGTACATCCAAGGCGACTTACCCTACTCCAGATTGAGTCCGACTCACCAGAAGCAAAAACAAACAAACAAACAAACAATTCTAGAGTCTGTTTCCTTGCCATAAGAAAATGTGCCTAGGGTCAGCAGTGCTGGGTCAGATGGAAAGTACTGGGGGCAGTCCCTAGGGCAAATTACCTAGGCAGCTGCTGGACTGTTTCCCAGGAAATCCCAGTCAGCCCAGGGCCGCAGAGCCATGGGCAAAGAGCCTCCTGGCTGGCTCGCCAAATTGTTACTGGATACATACCCAGGTCCTTTACCCGCCACACAAGAGGGGCCAAATAAAACTAGAACAGCAGGCTTATGGCAAGGAAAGAGTTTTTATTTTGAGTGACATCAGCCAGGAGATGAGAGCTCTCAAATTTGTCCCATCTCCCCGAGAGTTGGGAGGCAAGGGGTTTTAAAGGTTGTGAGGAATGTGGCTGCTTGTAGGGAGGGGAGCCTGTGGCCTTGCTAGTCAGCATTTTCCCACCAGCCTGCATTTGGCCTTGTGAGGCTGCCGGCAGGGAGGAGGATGGTGAGATAAGGGAATCCACAGGAGGGTGTCCTTCAACCATCTCTGTCTCTGTCTCTGTCTCTGTCTCCATGGTGGATGATGGATTCCAGTGCCAGGAAGCCAAGGAGTTGAAGTCTTTAGCTTCTTGATATCAGTTTCTGTGTAACAAACCTCAAGAACTGGTAATTAGCCAAAACATCAGTGTGAGCCCAGCTTGAGGCCACCTGGGCTTTTAACAATTAGTAACTTCTATCTGCCTTGTGAAGTTCAGAGATTCAAAAAAACCCAATAGTTACATATGAATGTAACTTAGAGAAGCAGGGGATGGGTGCTTTTGGTTTTAACCCCATATGTTCTGGGTTTAAGGTAGGGGAACTGATATCAGGGCAGGTATCAGTTGGATCAGGTCGTTCAGACCAAGTGAACATACCTAATGCACTAGCCCCCTTTTGGCGTCCACGTGGTACATTATATACAATTCCAGCTTCCTCACCAGCCAATTTTCTGGTAGGAAACAGATGGCACACTGAAACTATATAATTGAGGTTAGTTTAATAAAGGGACTATTTACAAAGATGGGGGCAGAGTAGAGAAACCAGCCAGGAAGGTACAGCTCCCTATGAAAAGTAGCAGTGGGAGCCAGTGCTGTCAGAAAAAATGAAAGGAGGAAGCAGTTACCAGAATGTGAAGCCCGGAGAAGAGCTGCATGGAGACCTGGCCTGGCCACGCGATAGGAGCTGTGGTCTTTGGTAGAGGGATGCACCTGACTCTGCAGCCAACCCTCAGCAACTCAGCAGGAGGGAGCCATGGGGGACCAACACCAAGTGTACTTTCCTTGCACCCCCTGGTCTCCTGCCAGAGTCTCCCATTGGCCGAATCCACCCGGAAGCCAGAGGGCAAGGAAGCCTATTGATGTAGTCTACACGGGTCAGTCTCCCAGGGCACAGAGCAGGGTGGAGAAGGGTAGAAAGTGAATCTGGAAAGAGAGATGGATTTAGCAATCAGTGATAGGGGGCTGCAGTGAATGTTTACCTTTGTGGAAGCACAGAGAACTGACATTCAACATCGCCCAGCAAAAGAATTCAGACTGTATGTAAAAGATTGTTGGACCTAGAGTGGTTAAAAAGTTTGATAGGAAAGTTAAAAAAAAAAAAAAAAACTACTGCTTTTCTGATTATTGGAAATAGGATTTTTTAAAAGTTTTTATTTTCTCTAAGTAAGTTGTTTTCCAAATTGTCAACCATAGCCAGTAGGAAGGTAAGTATAGGAGATTGGTTAACAACATAACAGTAAAATTCAATATGGACAGAGAAATTCTCCCATTTTTTTCCTGGAAATAGAATACCTGTCAGATTTGAGAAAATGTGGTAAATTTCTGGAGTGCACCAAGTGTGGTCCAGTGTCTGTGGTGTATTCAGCAGGTCTCTGTGGAGGGCAGGAGGGACAAGGCAGGGCGTTGACAGGACAGCTGGTTCACAAGGGAAATTCAAGAGGCAAGGTGAAGCTATCGACTGGAAGATGAATCACAGAATGAGAAGTTGGGAGGCCTGGAGGAGGAGCAGAGGTGTGGTGTGTGATAATGCATGGCCAGTGATTCAGGACCAAGGCCATGAGAGGCCAATGTTGAAATGTTGGTAGCTGTTTGGTTTGGAGGCAGGACTCACTATGGGAAGCAGACCTCGCTGCAGGCCTATGAAGATGACGGCTGCCTCTACACAGCCCATCATTGCCTGTGTTGTGAGAAATCAAATTCAGCCATGATTTCCTGCACACAAAACCACACTGATTCCTGCCATTCCAACCTTTCCAGCCCTACCTCCAACCTCTCCCCAACTCATTCCTACATGTTCCAGTCACAAGGATTTCCCCGAATGTATCATTCTGTTTCACATCGCTGTGTCTTTAAGCATTGTATTAGACTTCAGGTTAAGTTACTGTAACAAAGAGAGAATAAAATAGATTGCCTTAAGTTAGAGTTTTTCTCCTAGAGCAGTCCAGAGGTGAGTGGCACCGAGCTAGCAGGATAGCCCTGCTCCACACGGTCATTCAGTGACCTAGCATCTTGTTACTTCACCATCTCCTGGGGTATTGCTGTCGTCCACAGGGTTGAAGTGGGCTTACCTTCATATTGGCAAAGAGAGAGCCCAGGGTAAGTGGCTTTGTCTCCAAGGAGAGGACTCAGAAGTTGTGCACATCACGTTTGCTCATGTCCTGTTGGCCTGAGCTAGTTGCATGGCCATGCCTAGCTACAAGGGAGGCTGGAAAGTATAGTCTCTACTTGGTGGCCCTGCGCTCTACCCAAACACATGGTATTCTTTCATGAAGGGGGGACAGTTAGAAGGTTCTGCCGTCTGTCTGCTGCTTTCTTGTCTTGGAAAAGCCTTTGCTCACCTTGATCACTTCCTTGACCTTCCCTTCCTGCCCTTTTGTGACTTAGTTAAAACCAAACTTTCTCTGTTCTCCAATCTAGCATTTTGTTAATGCCTCTCTGTTATAATTACCCATGTACAACTTAGACTGCGAGCTGAAGAAGCAGCCAGCAATAAATTACTGAAATCACCCCTGAACTATAACAATATTTATAGTGTCTATAAAACCTCCCAGTTATTGCAGTCTTCACTTGGTCACCCTTCAGAACAGTATTAATATTGAAGAAGAATTGTTTAGAACTCTGATCACACTCTTTCATCTGCTCCCGAAGTTGAAGGTCTTCTATGACCAGGAAGCGGTCGCCTTAGACGCTGACTTGACTGTCCTTAGCTGTTGTTCCTTGCAGCAAGTCGTGTCTCACTCCACACTGTCCTTTAGGACTGCTCAACTGTAGGGGCCAGACGTCACTGTAATCCTAAGATGCTGTCATCTGCATCAAAACAAAATTTAGGTATTGACCAAAATTTGGCAGCTCATTTGTGAAAAGTTTGTGGCACAGAAAGCTGGGGTCCTTTGATTAATGATCACTGAAGTAGGCGTTCACTGAGTGCTTACTGAATGAATGATTCATTCATTGAGCAAACCAATGAATAAGAAAATGAAAGAATAACATTGGTCAATATTTGATCCAAAAGCTAGTTACAAGAGTCTGGTTCTTCCAGTTGTCTTAACCATCAAATGGCATTTGCAGGTTGTGCATCTGCTCACTAGCTTTCCATTGACCAAGCAGACTGCCATATTGCATAGAATCTGATCTTGATGAAGGGCTAGTACAGAGTTTCATGCTTTCTAGAAATCCTGGAAATTAAAGGGAAGGAATCTGATTGGACTGCTGGTGTGGAAGGTGGTCTGGGTAAAATCTGCTTTTTCTGGCTTACAAGACAGGCCTGCTCTGGCTCTCCCTCAACCCTTCTGGTGTGGTCTTTATTTAAGTTGAAGAGGTGACAGCAGAACACACAGGCCACCTGTCACCTCAGAACCTACCTAGGGCCCTTGCATGTGGAGGGAGGCCTTGAGGGCCATCATAACCATAGGCTGGCATCCCCACCCAAAACAGGCTTGCTTGGGCCTGAATGTTTAGGAGAACAAGGCAAATCAGAAAAATGGTCTGATTTCAAGGATTTATGTTTAAAGAGAAAACAACGAACTGGCTACATCCCGCGATCAATAAACATTCAGCCCTGCCTACATTCATATCCAAAAGATTCTAGAAAGATCGCTGGTTCTAGTAATGATGTCTCTCAGGCTCTATAAGACCCCAAATCATCCTGATTCAATCATGTTTAGATTCCTCTTCTTCCCAAACATTGGAATATGGGCTTATATTTTTATAAACAAAGAGTCTAAATGAAAAATTCACTTTTACTCTATCCCTGAGTTTCCTGAGTTCATTCTGTCATGAAATCTGTTTCTTTCCAAACAAAATAAGGTCAGAAGCCTGCCACACTTCTAAATCCCTAATCTAGAGAAACTCGAAGCTACTTGGCACAGTTTCATTATCAAATCAGATGTTTGGTGTGTTTTTTCCTGAGAATAACAGGAAACATCCTAAAACGTGAGTTTAAATTTTTTAAGACCACCTTAAAAAACTAATCACAACCTTTGGATAGCTCCAAAAGTATCAACTGAATTATAATAATTTATGTCACACTTTTTTTTAACAGGAGAAAAACAAATTAAAGTTAAAAATATGCATAGCTCCTGTACGTGTGAGAGAGAACCAGGGAAACTGAGTAACTCCAATTTATGTTACACTTTTAACTGGGGGAGAAAACACCTTTGCTGAATGCAACCAGGGAGATTTTGACATAAATAGAAACGCACTAAAGTTTAGTTCAAGTAAGAGAAAAGGTTATTGAGAAGAAGGCCCAATATTCTTGTAATGAGTGTTTCAAACACGTAAACTACTATGTACTATTACAGAGTACTATAGTTGATGTCTGACTTACAGTCCAAATTGGATTCAGGCACATCTGAATTTAACTGTTGAGTGGTAAGCAGGTCTTGGAGTTAACAATTTACATAAGTTGTAAAGGAGTTGGGCGCATGTGCCTGGGGTTGCAGAGTAGGAAGGGAGGGCCAGCACGGTATCAGGGCCCTGAACAGCTGGTGAGACATGAGGAGCTCAGAGGACACCTGTTATTTAGTGAAATGGACATGCAACAAGGAGAAAGCAAAGTTGATAAGAAACATTGTGGGCTGGGAGCTGCAAACCTAAGCTCTAACCTATCATTCCCTCGACATCACTTCTCCAGGCTTCCGTTTTCTCATGTGTTATGTAATTGGTTGGGTAGATGATTTCTGTGGACCTTCCAGTTATAATGTTCTCTGGCTCTGAGGAGCTCTGTGACCAAAAAGGAAATTAACATGGTGTGGTATAATATCAAGATCAATAAATGAATGGCAGGCAGAAAGGCATGGGAAAGAAGTGGCTGGGTATATCCCTTTGATCAAATGGAAGCAGGACCTGAAATCCATTTCCCTGGACACAGACAGAGGGCAGCAGCAGCAGAGGAGTTGCGGATTTCTGTCATGTCTGCAGATCCCAACAAATCCTTGTTTCTATGGGAATGAGAAAACACGGCTGCTTCCTAACAGATTGGTGGTTTTAAAATCCCATCTCTTCTGAAACTCCTTCCATCTGTTTCCGTTATGCTGAACTCTGCTTGGGTAGCATGAAAATGGAAAGGCAAACAGCAGCTGAAAGAAAAAGAAATTATCCCCTCCTATTTTACCAGTACATTCTATCCAAAAGGTAGGCAATGGGGAAAAATAAAATCAAATAAAGTGATACTGAAAAACTTGAACATCATTTTTTCATATTCCGTATGAGTTCACTAACCTGTTCTAACTGGCTACCAAATCCTTAACATTTTTATCCCCCTCCAATCTCTGCTTCCTACATTTTAGTATCTATTTTTTGTAATTTCTCTACCATGCTCTTGTCAGAAATTTTCTCAATCTCCTTATTACTGGCAATAAAACTATATAGCATGGTGATCAAGGAAATGGTATAGATAGACAATGAGGGAAAACACCCTCCAAAATATCCCAACAATACTAAATTCTTATCTGGAGTCTCTTGCTAATAAGAGTTAGATGGAGAAGGAAGGTGGTGGAGAGAGAGTAAAACACACTTTCTTCACCTTTTCCTAAGCTACTGTGTGTGTCCCTTGTTATGCCAGTTTTTTCAAGAAAACCATAGAATGAACAGTCTGTTCTCTGCCTTTTCTAGATTGTTTGCTCTAAGATGACAGACATGCTCTAAAAGTAAGTAGATGTGGAAGAAGGTTATTAGTGTAACTTACCAATGAATTATTTGCAGAATTAAATGAAAATAATAGCAATAATAAGGATAATGTATATTGATTGCACTAATGAACCAATCTTTCATGCCTTCCTATATCCATGCTCTTTGGTAGTGCCCTCCACACACTGACTTTCTGTCACATAACTTGCTTTGGTCAGTGAGGTTGTAGGAATGTTGATGCAAGTAAGGGCTTCAAAGAATCCTCACGTTTCCATCTCTCTTGTGCTCTGTTATCATCAGGAGAACTAGTCTGCTGGTCGATGAAACTCATGTGGTAGACCCAACCATGGTCTACCATGATAGCTGAGGCCATCATAGATTAGATGGCAGTCAGATGATCCCCACACATGTGACTGAGCCCAGATGAGCTCAGCCCTGATCAGAAGAGCTGCTAGACAAGCTATAGACTTCTGAGAAACAGTTGTTGTTTTAAGCTACAATTAGTGTGTGGGGTGATTTGTTACATAACAATAGCTAACTGATACAGATAACAATAGTAATTTATTGCATATTCAGTATATGCCAGGCACTCTTTTATGCTTCTTTTATAAATCATTTGATTTTTGTAACAAATCTCATAGTACTATCATAAACTCAATTTTTAAATTCAGCATATTGAATCTGAAATATAAATCTTCAAAATGATTTTTCACATACCTTTAAGCATCACAAATGTCGTGTGCCATAGACAGGGAAGATATTATTTTCTCCACTTTGCAAATGAAAACTAAGAGAATAGCTGAAATCACAGTAACAGCAAATGGCAAAACAGTAACTTGAACCAGGATCTTCTGATCTAAAGTTCAGTGCTCCTCCCACCATACATTCTACTTTTCAGAGTAGAATAAGTTTGTAGGAGGTTATTTAGGACACAAGAAAAACAAGAATACCATGGTGCATGATTGTTTTTCTTTATGAAGGGTTTTTTTTACAGTAGAGTTCACCTTGGTAGGGATGGCTGGAAAGTGTCTCCTGCCTTCTTCCTCCACTTTGTTAAAAATTTGGCAGAAAGAGGCTTGACCCACCTAAAGGAATCATCTGTTCCTGCTGCATAATTTCTTGTTCCTTCCAGAGAACCATATATATTGTTTTTAATAATGAACTGCATGCCTACATCATTCATTCATTCAATAAATGATATAATAGTGTTCATACAGCTTTTATTCTAGACTTAGATGACTTCTGTTTTTGGCCATGATAGAATAACTGATATTGAACTTATCTTTCCAGTGTAAACAACCATAAAACTGGACAAAATATACGAGGCAATTTTTCAGGCGGGGCTTGGGGGAGAGGCAGCAAAAGACTGAGATCTGTGAGATAAGGGAACACATAAAAAGTGAGCACTATGTTCACCCCTGCTTTCTGCCTAGGGGTACTTTCCAAACCAAAGTGTAAGACGATGGAGACCAAGAGAAGAGAAGTGGCCTTGCTGAGCTGAGGAGGCAAAGGTAAGAGTGCAGGGCTGCCAGTGTGGCTGGACTTGACCAGGCAAGGTAACAGAGAGGAGGGAGCTGCACAGAATGGGGGCCGTGGAAGTCTGGATGGCTATTCACCTTATGTTCTTAATTGTGTATGGGCAGCATGAGACCTCTTGAGGCCTAGCAGAGAGTGCTTCTGGGGACTAAGAGGTGAACAGGGTACCAGGGGTTGTACAGTCCTGGAAGACATTGGAGTTCTGTTTCAGCCAGAGTGGAGAGACCCATGCTAACACCTTGGGTATTCCAATGAGACCCCAAAAAGGCCACACCTTAGGAATAATGACCATCTACTAGAGAAAGGGCCACACCTTAGGAATAAGGAAAATATCAAAATAGACATACTCTGACAAAGCCTAAAATCGAGCTTGAAAGGATTTAAGGGATCTTCCAGTAATTCATCTACCTATCAGAACAAAACTGAAATCCTTTCAAAACCAAACCATAATTTAAACACCCTACAAAGTAACACCCATAATGTTCAGCACACAATATAAAAATTTTAAACATGCAAAAAAGCAAGAAAATATGACCCATCATCAAGAGAAAAGGGATCTCAAGAGGACTCAGATATTGGACTTTTCAGAGGAGGACTTCAAAACAACTATTATGAATATATTTAAGAAGTAAATGAAGAGATATACATAATAAGTAAACAGGTGGGAGTCTCAGCAGAGAAATGAAACTACAAAAAAGGCAATGAATGGGAATTCTAGAACTTAAAACATCTGAAATGAAAAATTCACAGGATGTGTTTAACAGCAGCTAAGATGCTACAGAAGAAAGGGTCAGTGACCTTGAAGATAAATCAATAGAAATTATCTCAACTGAATAAGAGTCAAGAAAATTTTAAAGAGCAACTCCATGACTTATAAGACAATATCAAGTGGTCTAACATACATGTGGTTGGGGTCTCAAATGAAGAGGAGAAAGAGAATACAGTAGAAAATATTAAAAGAAATAATGGCCAACATTTTCCACATTTTGTAAAAAAACATAAGCCTACAAATCAAAGAAGCTCAGCAAACCTCAAGTTGGATAAGTACAAAGAAAACCACATGTAAGTACACTATAGTCAAACTGCTGGAAATTAAAGATAAAATCTTTAAGTCAGCTGGAAAAAATTTCAAAATGATGTCACAGAGGGACAACTCTAAGAATGATATCTGACTTCTCATCTGAAATAATGGAGGCCAGAAGACAATGAAAAGACATCTTTAAAGTGCTAAAGGTGAAAAAAACGAGTCAATCTTGAATTATATATACAGCTAAAATACACTCCAAAAATGAAGGTGAAATAGACATTGTCAAGTGTATGAAAACTGAGAGAAGTCATCGCTAGTGAACCACTGCAAGAAATGCTAGAGGGAATTCTTCAGGCTGAACAGAAATGATATCAGATGGAAACTCAGATATATAGGAAGTAATGAAGAGCAGCAGAAATGTAAATATGTTGGTATATATAAAAGGCCATCATTTTTCTCTTTTATTAATTACATTAAAAGATAAGTGACTCTTTAAAGTAAAAAAATGATATTTATGGTTTACAATTTGTGTAGATGTAAAATATATGACAACAATAACACAAAGTAGAGGGGTATAAACATTTTAGAGACTTCAATTTCTGGTGTCTAACATTTGTTCTAATTAAATGCCTATTTATCATGCCTAAAGTTTGCTGTTTACTCTCTTAGTAGCCAATCAGAGGAACAAAAGAAATAAAAAGCATGGTCCTTGACCTCAGGGAATACAAGGAGATGAGAAAGCAAAATACACAAGAGTGAAATACATTAGCAATAATTACAAAGTAATGAGTGGAGGGCCAGCCCCGTGGCTTAGCGGTTAAGTGCGCGCGCTCTGCTGCTGGGGGCTTGGGTTCGGATTCCAGGCGGGCACTGACTCACCGCTTCTCCGGCCATGCTGAGGCCACGTCCCACATACAGCAACTAGAGGGATGTGCAGCTGTGACATACAACTATCTACTGGGGCTTTGAGGGAAAAAATAAATAAAATATTAAAAAAAAAAAAAGTAATGAGTGGAAAATCACAAGAATATACAAAATGCCTAAGTTTTCCTAGGGTTCATAATACAAAGGAGTGATAGAACTCACTCCTAGCCCATCTGGAGACACTTTGTGAAATAGGAGGAAAACTAGGTGTCCCCTCATAGTTGACACGGGCATAAGTGTGTGGGAGCTGGAAGTTTAGCCCCACCAGCCCTCAGTGGGCACCTTTATGCCATGAAACTGCACAGTCATCCACAGTGGCTCTGATCTGAGTGGATAAAGAGGTCATTAGGAAAGACTTCCCGAATCCTGAGCTATGCATTAAATGACTTTATAAACATGTACTGTCCTCACAACCAAAGGAAAGAAAATAACTCCCGCATTAATTTTCAGAAAGCGCCTCGAAGGATCTCAAGCCTGGTACATTTTTGGGAAGTTTCGCATCCAGCTTGATTAAACTTTGCTTTGTCTTAGTTTCAAACAATCTTATGGGAATGCTTTATATTTCATCTTTAAATTTCATCTTTTTAGGAGAAACTGTAGAGGCAGGTGTTGAAATAAAAAGAAGAAATATAAATGTTTGTGCTTGTGAATTGGTATTAAATAGCCCAAAGAATATTTTACTAAGCAAAAACTCTCAGGAATGATCTTTGAAGGAGTCTTTCTTCCACCTTTCCCATTGAACACACTCGTGCATGCATGCACACATATTCCATCTGTGCTAATACAAATATTAAATTAAAATTTGGCAGCATGATTATCTTTTAATGAGATAATTCATCAATTGCCAAATTGAGAGTTAACAGCTCCTGCCATTTAAAATTATCATTAAGTTTTTTTGAAGGGTGTGGAAATTTTAATTGTTAAACTAAGGGGAAATGATGTTGGTTGTATCTTAAAGAAAACAAACAAAAATTTGAAATAATTTTTCTAATTGTGCTCTCAAAATTCATATGTTTGTTAATTATAAAAGTATTCATGTACACTATAGTGTTGTGTTTTGAAGATACACACAAAAAAATTAAGAAAACTCTAGAACTCACAATTCTCTCACCTAGAAATAAGCAATGCTAACATTCTTATTTTCCTTCTGGTCTATCTTTTCTGCATGAATAGGCACACCCAGACAATAACAGAAAAGTTAGCTTTAATAACTTTTAGGTTATACTGAATTAAAAGTTTTGAAGCTTTTCTTTCATTTAAATTATTATTAAAGATCTTTCAAACATATTATTTTAGATATCTGTCATTGTGGTAGCCAGCCTCCAAAATGGCTCCCAATGATTATTGCCTCCTGGTATTCATGACCCTGTGCAGTACCATCCCACAACGAATAGAGGCAACTGGTGTAACCAATAAGATAATTCAGAAATAATAGAGTGGGACTTCCGAGGCTATGTCATAAAAGCTGTTACAGCTTCTACCTCACTCTTTTTTGGGATTACTCACCGTAGGAGAAGCCAGCTGATGTGTCATGAGGACTCCGATAGCAGCCCGAAGTAGAGATCCACAGGTGAGGAATCAAGGCCTCTTACCAACAACCAGCACAAATTTGCAGGTATTTGAGTTTGTCACCATGGAAGTAGGTCCTCCCACTGAGCCAAGTTTTCAGCTGATTGCAACCCTGGCCGACACCTTGAGATAACCCCATGAGAGGTTCTGAGACAGAACCACCAAGATAATCTGCCCCTGGGTTCCTGACCCACAGCAATTGTATGAATTCATTAATATTTATTGTTTTAAACATCTAAATTTTGGAGTAACTTGTTACACGTAGATCAATAAGAATGATTTTGGTGCCAGATGGGGCACTACCATAACAAAAAACCCAAAATGTGGGAGCAGCGTCACAACAGCACAAGGGAAAGACTTTGAGAAGTGAAAGCATAAAGCACATTGAAGAAATTCTTAGCAGCAGCCTGGTGACCTTCAAGGACACTCTTGGAGAGGGCTTGGAGGAAAATCTGGAAAATATGATTGAAAACTAGAAGATAGATTCTTGTTAGATATGACAGAAAATTTAGCAACACTGTCACATGCAAAAAATGTGGAAAAGAAGAAAATATATCTAATTAACTAAGTGACCTACCTAAGGAGATTTCTAGGCAGGGTGTTGAAAGTGAGCTTGATTTCTTCTTGCCTATAGCAACATGTGAGAGGAGAGATAAGCTGAGGGAAGAACTACTAAATGAAAAGAAGTCAAGACTTTCTGCTTCTGAAGTTTTCCAGATGATAGAAAATGCTAAAATTATAAAATGGCTTCCAGGCAAAGATCAAATCCAGGGCTCTTCCAAGAAAACATGGTTTAAAGAGGGAGCTGAGGCTGTGACTGTAAAATCCTATTTTAATGATTAAGAAAAATCTAAGAGAGGATGTGGAAAACTCTAGGGCTTCTAAGAAGCTTAAGGGCGTTGTCCCTCAATAGTTTCAACAGGAGCCCAAGGTAGAACATGGCTTATCTTGAAGAGATTTAATGGTGTGGCTTTTGTCTGATAGAATCAACCCCACCTACAGCCCTGTTGCAGGTGACCTACAAAGTTTTTAAAAAAAGATATTGGTAAAAACACTATCAGGTTGGACTGAGTAGACAGAAACCATACAAAATGAAAAGAGGCCCTTAGACTCCCAGACTGTGATAGGCAGGAAGCAGGCTGAGACTATCTCTCAGCTGCAAAACATGGGTTACCTTTAATGGAACAGGAACGAAGAATCAGAGGGCGGAACCAAGAGCTCAGAGGGTAGAGCCAAGAGCCACGGAGAATCATTCCTTGGAAAGAGTAGGACGGTGTCATAACTGAGGAACTTTTGACATTTGCCTGGCTGGGTTTAGAATTGCTGTGAAACAGTGACCTCTGTGTGCCTCACGTTCTCCCTTGTTCTGGAAAGGAATATCTACAGCAGTCATCCTATGCCTGCCACACCAGTATATGTCAGGTGTGGGAGGGGGCAGATAACTTGTCTCTTTAATTCACAGGTTTTGAGATCAAGAGGAACTACACTTGAACTATGCTTGGAACTGTAGAGTGAAGGAACTATACCTGAAGAGCTTCATCTGCCCCAGGACCTGATTTAGATGGTGAGATTCTGGACTTGAAACTGATGCTGTAACAGCATGAAATTTTGGGGGCCTTGTGAAAGTGTAAGTGTATTTTGCATGTCTATGGGACATGAATCATTGGGGGAGGCAGAACACAGACTGTAGTAACCAGCCTCCCTGATGACCCCCAGTAAAGCTTGCCTCCTGGGCTTCATGTCCCTATTTAGCCCCCTACCACAATGAATAGATCTGATCCATGCAATACATAGAGTATTGTGAAAATAATGGAGTGTGACTTCATAAAAGACATTGCAGTTTCTACTTTGCTTTCTCTTGGATCACTTACTATGGAAGAAGCCAGCTGCATGTCATGAAAAGACACTCCAGTCCTATGGAGAGATAAATGTGGTAAGGAATTGAGATCTCCTGCCAACAACCAACACTAACTTAGCAAGCATGTGTGTGAGCCACCTTGGAAGCAGAACCTCCAGCCCCAGTCAAGCCTTCAGATGACCACAGCCCTGGCCAACATCTTGACCGAAACCTCATGATACACCCTGGGGCAGGACCATCCAGCTAAGCTGGTCCTGGGTTCCTGACCCACAGAAATTGTCTGAGATAATAAATGTTTATTATTTTAAGCCTCTAAGTTTTGGGGTAATTTGTTATGTAATAATAGATAAATAATACAGCTTTATTTCATTATGTGGATATACTATAATTTATTTAACCATTCTTTAGTGTTGAACATTTAGATTGCTCCTAATTTTTCATCATTACAAATAATACTACTATGAAAAACTTGATACATAGTAAATTGTCTGAATCTCTAATCATGTCTTTGGACTAAATTCTTAGAAGTGAAATTACTAGATAAGAACAATGTATGTTTCCAGCTGCCTTGTACACAAGTATGCATTTTACTGCAGCTTCAGCCATTCTTTTAAAAATCACAAGACAAGGTTATCCACTATCATTATTCTTATTTAACATGGTACTGGAGTAAACACACTTAGAAAAGACAATGAAATTAAAAGTATAAAAGTTAGGAAAACTCCACTATTTTCATTTGACATGATGAATATTTGGAAAACACAAAACTAGTGAAAAGCTATTATAAATGCTAAGAGAATTCAGTAAAGTGACAAGAGCCTGAAGAACTATGTCTCTACCCTCGATGCATCCTGGAAGCTTTGAAGGGAGGGCTGACCAAGTGTGTTTATAGGCGGTGGTAGGAGGGAACTAGGGCTGCTTCTTGATTGTACCCATTGAATTCATCTCAGTCAACAAACAAGTTCACAAATACACACAATAATTTTAGCTGTATAACACGAGTGTTTCATATGTAACTCACAAATGTGTGTGCAAGCATTTACACTCCCTAATTATTCAAGGGAGAGTTATTGCTGATTTTGAAACTACAATTAACAGGAGAGAAATAAGGGAGCATATGGTGATGGAAGCAACTTGTCGACTACCTCATTCCTTACCCCAATCCCTGTAGCTTCTCATACTCCTTCAGACAATCTCCTCTGAGACTAATAAACCAGGTCTTCACTGTTTAGCATCTTGCTTCCTGAGCCACTGCTGAGTCACTCCCCTACTCCCGGCAAGCTCTTACTTGTGAGAGTTTCTGCTAAGTTAGCTGGTTCCTATCCTGAAGGGTATGTTCAAGCCCAGAAACCTAACTAGGTTTCTTCTTGAAGCTTAAGTTCATGCAGCTTAAGACTGCATGTTGTTAACTCTCAACCACCCATGCTTACAGGTCTCAGGAACAGGTGGATCTTGATGTTGAACCACAAATGAGATTCTGCCTATGGGATTTACCCTCCTTTACCAGATCAACTAGCAAGTGATAGATTTAATCAAGATACATTGACTTTGCTCACCCTTTGCACAGTCCCTGAGGACATCAGTGATAAGGAAAAGGGAGAGAAATGGGGAAGAGAATAAGGAGGGGGAAAGGAATAACGAGTGAACAGCAAATCTCCGAAGCAACGAGGATGGTCTGTAATCCCACGTGGTACTTTAGAGTCCACCTCCAGGCTCAGACCGTTGTCGTAATGTTCTATACACATTTGACCCTCCTGCCATGTCTGACAACTATTTCTAAGGTAAATAGTTAAAACATAGGAAGATATTGGGGTGTTCACTCCTGCAGCCTTCCCAGACATCAGAGAGCTGAGTGTGCTGGCCACAGGATGGGGGTGGGGGTGGGGGCACTGAATAAAGGGGAGGGGTCTTTAAATGGCTTTTCAAGCACACACAGAGAGAAGGTGTTCTCCATAGGCAAGGCAACCAGTTGCCAGAAGCCAAGATAGAGGCTGTTGCAGTAGTTTGTGTGCTTCTCTGAGGTGAACTACTGGAGCTCATAGTCTCCAGTTCCAGCAGGTAAAGGTGGGGCTGTGAGAATTTCTCATTCTTAGCTTGGAGAACTCCATGCTGAAGCACACACCATGTTTACTCACATTAAACTGCAACCTAGGCCTATAGGGAACAAAGCAACTAACTTTTTAAACACTTAGAAAGAGACAAAATAAGAGAAAGGCATCCTCAGCTTTCACCCATCTATGAAGCTATTAAAATATCACATCCTGGAATCTCCAGAGTGCGAATTTTCCATCATGGTTTCATGACACCTTACAATCTCTCCATTTATCCCATGAGATATTAAGGAATTCACAAAACAGATTTACAATTAATTTTATTTCAAATGAATATGTATTATATCACATTTGGTGAGTCAGAGAGAGGAAATTTGAAATAAAATAAAAATAGGATGTGAACTAAAAATAAGTTGAAAATCGTGGCTCTATAGATAACTCTGGCACATTAAACAGATATAGAGCAAAAGAGTGCATCAATGTCCTTTCTGAAAGTCACAGATGTTTCTAATTCTTTCTTTGGGGTTTTAACCTTCATTCATATGGAATTTCAAAAGCATATGTCTCAGTCTGTGACTCAGTGTGATTCAGCCTCTCCTATGTGCTTGGTGCTGAGGGAGGCACTGGTGACACAGGGGAATAACACACACTTGCCCCAAGAAGAGTCTAGACAATGACATTTTTGCTATTTTGCTCTCATAAAGACACAGCACACCAAGTCAGCTCAGCAAACATATGGAGGGCTGACTGTAAGGTCCTGTGTGAGGCCCTGGTAACCCGCCAAATAATGCAAGCAGCAAATGGCTTATTAAAGCCATATTACATAGTGACTTTGTAACGCATAATGTGATCAGGGCACAGCAGATTTACTTCCCTAATTATGTTTTGCTTTTGCTAATATTAAAATTCGCCTGTATTCCCTGATCACCTTCAGAGGAAGAAGTGGCTTTAGAAGCATGCTGAGCAGCAAACTAACAAAGGGTGAAGATACTCAAGCCAAAAAACTTGGCTCCTCTGTCTCACCCTCTATGCCTTCCTCTCCATGCCTTTTCTTTCTTTCTTTTTTTTCCCTGAGAAATTTGATGTGACTCCTTTGGAATATGGAAAATGTTTGTTGTAAACTTTATAAAATCATAGGATGAGAGAGAAAACGTTTTTGATTTACTGAGCCCCTACTAAGAGCTAGATATTGCACTGTGTTACATGAGTTATCTCTTTTAATCCTTCCTAGAGCCCTGTGAAGAAGGCTTTGTATTCATCAGTTGAGAGATGAGGAAACTAAAGCACAAAAGAATTTACATAACCAATAAAATATTGAACTGGAATTTGAATATTGGTCCACCAACTTTAAGACCTATTTCTTTCCATTATCTAATACACTCTAACCTTTAATATCTCAATTTACCAACAGCCCAATAGAGAAATAGGCAAAGGGGAGGTCTGAGAGTTTGCAGAAAAGGTTCTTAAAAATATTTTTTTAAGATGGTCAATTATACTCATAATAAGAGAAATGTAAATTAAGTTTTCACCTGTCACAATAGCAGCACTGAAGACCAGTTGGTGTCACACTGTGATGTGAGGGCATGGGGAAGCAGGCTTGCTCACACACCGCCGGCGACAGTCAAGATGGTCACAACTGCTCTGGAGGCACTTGGGCAATTCCCCTCAAAATTACCCGTCTGTGGTTTTATCCTTCAGGTATACTTGCATTTGTGAAAAATGACATATGCACAAGATCATTCACTGCAACATTGTCTATAATAGCAAAGGACTGAAACAATCTGATGTTCATTAATGAAAAACATAAATTATGGTCATCCATACAAAGAATTCCACACAATCATTAAAAAATGAGAATTATTGTTGATATAATTTGCTAAGTAAGAAAAGGAAGAGGCAGAAGTGCTAGGTGCTTTCATTTGTGTAAGGGGGAAAATACACACAAGGCTTTGTGTTTAACTAGACTATTAAGAAAGTAGTAGCACCGGTTGCCTCCAAGCAGGGAACTGGGGTGGGGGAAGGATGGTGCATTTATCACTCTACACCCTTTGTGCCCTTTGAATTTTGAACCATGGAAATGCATAACCTATTTTTTAAAAGTAAAACAAAAATTAATTGCCCTTAAGAACACCATATTGAACTACTGAATAATAGAAGGAGGGCAATGATACTTTACTGAGTTGAACCTGAAAATTGTGCAAATGATAGGAAATCACCACTAGCTAGCTTTCCCTTTGGCATTCGTGTCTTTGGAACTACTCCGCCCTTAAATTGTTGTTAAGGCTATGAGTTGAACTCTTTAGTTTTCTTCCTTCTCTTTATAACAATAATATTATAACGATGATGAGAACAATTTATGGAAGGGCTGCTGTTTGTAAAACTCTGAGCTTAGAGCTGTGGTTTATTGTCTCATTTAATCTTCATAACAACCCTCTATGGTGGGAATATCAGCCTCCTTTTAAAGGTGAGAATATAGAGACTTAGACAAGTTAGTATTCTCTATTTTAATTGATCTCCAGATAGTAGAAGCAACTGTTTTCTAACGTGTATGGCTTTGAGAGGATAGAGAGGTTTAAGGAAAAAAAAGGCCTTGAACAGTCCACCATGCCACACAGAAAATAAAGATGCTGACACAAAATATTCCACAGAGATTATTGTAAAGGACTCTTCTCATATTGAAGTGCTACTCAATAAAAATAGACCATAGATTGTATAAGAGATTCTAATATTTTAAAGAAGGAAAAATCCCATAAAACTAGAGCAGCCAGAGACTCTTCTCCGTTCCTGTCAGTTTCTCAGCTGCAGCGTGCAGGACGCAGGTGCCCTTCTGTAACACAAAGAGGACAAGTTCTTTCCTCGCCACACTGTGGTAGAAATCACACAGCATATCCCCTTCACCGTTCCTTGCACTGGCCTCTAGCATTTTCTCACAAGTTACGAAGTCCAGGATAAAAGCCTGATGTACTTAAAGGTGTATCACTTTCCACTAAGATATACTTGATATTTTATTATTGAAGTAAAGACGACAGAATCAACCATTCAGCCTTGGGCTTTCCCCACCCTGTTAGGAGGCTTGAACTGAAGTTATGGTGCTTGCAAGAAATGCTTACAAAGCTGACCTTTGATTCTCTGCTGCCCCAGCTGACATCTTAACCAGCCTGCATTCTCCACCCTCCTCTCTCAGCCATGAGGAGCGTCCCTCCTCACTAAGGAGCTCCCAGGGGAAGGGCTGCTGTGTTCTCATTCAAAAATGAAGGAGACTGAAAACAGTCTTCCCATAAAGTTGCCGTTTGCGCTCTCTGGGTTTTCGGTGTGCTATGAGGCCTGCGTTCAAATTCAGACTTCTTGATAAAGACTCCATGTTGACATTGGTGAACTGGAATGACTGGACTGCTACTCCAAGGACAGAAGATGGTGTATGGAGCACAGGATAAGGACATTGGAAAATTATTTTGTTTCTCCTTTGGGTTTTATGGATACGGATTTTGTTTATTGCTTCCACACGATTCAATCCAGTGGGACATACGATAATCATCACCTGTATATGGCAAGGCATTGTCCTAGGCACTGAGGATGCAGGCAAACGCAGAACCAAGCCTCTGCCCTGAAGGAGTTGATATTCTACTGGATGATACAGAAAATATACAAGTAATAACATATAACATGGCAGGTAAGTGATACATGACATGGAAAAAAAATCAAACCAAAGGAGGGAATAGAAACTAAGGAGGGGAACATTTTTGTTAGGGTGGCCAGGGAAGGTGTCTCTGAATGAAGGCTGAGGTCATCCTGGGAACAGTCCAGTGCAGAAGGAACAGCAAGTGCAAGGCCGGAGACAGGAGTAGGCTTGACAGAAATAGTGGAGGCCTGTATAGGAAGGGTGAAGGAAGCAGGGGAGAGTGGAAGAAAAGGGGTCAGAAAAATAGCAGAGCCCTGAAGGGCCTTGTGGGTCATGAGAAGGTCTTCGGACACTGGGAAGCCGTTGAAAGGTTTTGAGCAGGTGAGCAACATGATCTGATTTATGTTTTAAAATGACGTCTTTGAACTCTATAATTATCTTACAATAGAAATTTTTTTAAAATGCTACTCTAGCTGTTGGGTGGAGAGTGGACCATAAAGGATGTGGTAGGCAGGCTCTCAGATGATCCCCAGTGACTCTCACCTTCTGGTGTTCCCACTCTTCTACAATGCCTGCTCTTGTAGTACAGGCTGGTAGTACAGGCTGCACTTATCGACTCACTTATTATGAATAGAATATGACAGAAGTAATGAGATGTCATTTCTGAGATTAAGCTACCAAAAAGACTGTGGCTTCCATCTTGAGCATTCTCTCTCCCTCTCCCTCTCATTCTCCCTCTCTCAGGTCACTCACTCTGGGGGAAGCCATCTGCCATACTGTGAGACACCTTGTGGAGAGGTCCACACAATGTGACAAGGAACTGAGCCCCGCAGTCCAAGGCCCATGAGGCTGAAGCAATCTTGAAAGTAGATCCTCCTGCCTAGTCAGATCTTGAGGTAACTGCAGCCCTGACCAACAGATGGACTGCAACTTCATGAAAGCCTGAGCCAGAGACACCCAGCTAAGCTGCTCTCAGTTTCCTGACCCACAAAAACTGTATAATGATATATGTTTGTTGTTTTTAAGTCATTATGTTCGGGGATAATTTGTTACACAGCAATGGATGACTCATACATGGGAATAAGATAGAAGCAGAAAGACCAGTTAAAGGCCATCACTGTAGTCGAGAGAATGACTTAGACCAGGGTAATAATGACAGAAGTGGTGAGAAGTGGGCCAGGGCCGGACAAAGGAGTGTGGAAGGACATGCCCTTTGTGACCTGGAGAAGGAAAGCAAAAAACAATGATTCCCACTCAGTGGAGAATGGCCACCGAGTCCCACAGTGGAACAGGGTGTTTGCAGTGAGGGGTGGAGAGAATCGCTCTAGAGGGACTTGGACATCAGCTCCTGTGGAGAGGTGTGGGGATCAGAAGTCTGAGGAGATGGCCTGACCTGAGCGTCGTCTAGGACTATGTGGCAGGGATTGAGAAGCTGATTGGAGGAGCTGGGAAGGAGAAAGTGACAGGACCTGGCATCAGCCTGAATTTACAGAGCAAAAGACGGTGGTGAAAGGCCAAGGACGCCTTTATTTAGCTGAAGTGATAGAGAAACTCACCTGAGCAAATATGTCGGTCCAGGTGGCTAGGATTAAAAATCATTAAAAAGCCATACTCTGAAGTGCTCCTGCAACCAGGACAGGTCCCCAGGGAACTGTAACTACAGGAACTCACCAGAGCTGCGCACACCAGGAACGAGGAGCTAGGCTGCTGGACAGGCAAGCATGGCCCTGGGGGCAGTTTAGCCTGGTGGTTGGGGTGTCCAGAAGGTTGGGGTAGAAATTCTAGTTCCTCTGTTGCTAACTGAGTGACCTCAGCAAACTTATTTAAATTCTTCAAGCTTCAGTTTTCTTGCCTGCAAAAGTAAGGATAATAAACGTACTTACTCTTAGTACCTTAGTCCCACACTGGGTGGTTGGAGGGATTTGATGAGATAGCACTTGTGTTTTCCTGAGCACAGCGCCTGGCACACAGTAGGTTCTCAGCGAATGAGCCTTGAGCTGACACAAAGTGTGTCGCCTGCCACTGCTGTGCTGACTCCCTGGAGAAACAAACAGGGCGACTGAAGGAGGAGGCAGCGCCCTTTATCTCAAAGTGGAGCCGCACTGCTGTGTCAGAGATCGAAACAGGAAGGTACACACATCCCTGAACAGCTCTGCTTCTAGGAAAAGCTGTGATCACAAGCCTGCTTTACCCCATCAGTGAACACAGCTGCTGGTTCCCTCTGCCCTCTCCGCACCCTTGATAAGGGAGCTTTAAAAATGCCTTGAGGGCCGCCCCTTGGCTTAGCGGTTAGGTGCGCGCGCTCCGCTGCTGGTGGCCCGGGTTCGGATCCCGCGCGCGCACCGACGCAGGGCTTCTCCGGCGGATGCTGAGGCTGCGTCCCACATACAGCAACTAGAAGGATGTGCAACTATGACATACAACTATCTACTGGGGCTTTGGGGGGAAAAAAATTAATTAATTAATTAAATAAAATCTTAAAAAAAAAAAAAATGCCTTGAAGATAAGTACTGCTGCGGAGAGGAAGGAGGCCCGAATGGGGTCAGGGCAGATTCATTGGGGAAACAATACTCCACCGAGTGTCACTCCTTCCAAGCCACCCCATGCACGCTGCATCACCACATCTGCTTCCCTGGCATTCACTGTCTGCTTTGTGACTCACGGATGTACAAAGAGACAACCGCGGAAGAAGCAGGTCAAGATGTTGGGCACTGGAGAACAAAGTTGCCACCAAGGCCCCCGAAAGGCGCAGGCTAAGCTCGGGGTCTGTCTGTCACGTCATAGCTGTGAGAGACTCGCCTGTGCAGATGGCACACCCACATCCCTGAGCGTTTGGGGCCTTGTCATTAAGAGCTAATGCATGACATTGAAGGCAAGACAGACTTAGCAGCTATAGGTTCAGACACAAAAATCATCACCACGTAAAGCTACCAACACAACTCTGCTGGAAAGAGTGGTCACCTTCATGGATGGTTAATACACAAGCCAAGACCACCATGAATACAAAGAACAATGTGACCAACAAGCCAAACAAATAAATGCAAGTATATATAAAGACACATCATAGGTTACAGTCAAAAACTGAATACCAATGTTTATAACTGGAAAGAACAAGATTCTGTTTTACGCATACATCTAATTTCAAAGTCCTCCATTTAGTTAAAGATATCCACCTGAATCCAAGATGTCATCAGCTTGGCTTCCTGTTCAAGAAAGAAAGACTTCAGAAATCCAAATGTACTTATAAATCTAAATGTTTTCCATTTAGGCCTATAATTAAGCCATAATCTCCTGCTAACACCCACAAACAATTTATATTTGGAAATAGAAGTATCAAAAGTTACATAATTTGCAAATTTTCTTAATCTTCTTCTTCACGGTGGATCTCTGCCAGCATTCTGTCATTTCTAATCTATAGTGTCAATTTGACAGTTAAACCAAACAAGAGCTCATGTTTGTAGCAGAGGAAAATAACCGGCACATCCATTCGTTAGCATCCTGCTCACACATTCATTGTCAATTATAAATATCTGCTTGAGCTAATCTCTGCCACCATCACTGGAGCCATTACCGCCTATAACTACGTGATATATTTGAAGAGTCCAGCTTCAGGCATTTTGCAGCTGGGACTCAAGAATAATCAAACTGTTCAAAAACTAACACTTGGGTGCCAGCAGAGTGTACTGCTTGGGATAACTTGATTATCCTAGACAACGGAACTACAAGTCAAACTCTGATTCAAGAGTTTCACAATTATGCTTCTGGGCTATATCCATTAGCTTTTGTTGAAAACCTTTTTGCTTGCTATTTGGGGACTTTTTAAGGGACATTCAAGTACATGGTTGAACTTATACATTGTCATATACTGCAGGATTCCTGGGGGAACCCTGGATCCTAACATATGTAATGGAAGCTGTGGTGTCGCACCCAGATTCCCCTTAGGGACAGGTGCACCTGTCCCTCAGCTGCTGTGAGTGGTGGATGCTAATGATTCACAGCTGCCTTCTTCTCCAGAGAACTGAAGACATCTTGACCTGGATGGTATGTCCTCCCCATTCCTCCCCAGACCTCAGCCAATGACTTACTGACATGGAGTATGAAGGGCAAGTCGCTTCTCTCAACAGAAGGATGACAGCTCTGTGATGTGGTTCATGCTCCAGAGCTTCCCCATGGGGCCAGGTTGAAGCTAGTCTCCCACGGAGACCCACATTCATGCTTAGTTTTCCTCCTTTGACCTGTCCTGGTTCTCTTGCTCATCTTCTTCTGAGATGACCCTGAAAAACTTCACTTGAAATATAACCACCACCTCAGGGTCTGCTTCTAGTGAGCTGGACCTAAGACACTAAGAACTTGTCTTTGCCCAGGATGGGGCCCTGATCCTGCTGAGGCCCGCCATGAACCCTAAGCCCCACCACTTGAACTGGTTGCTCTTTCCCAAATATTTGAAGCAGGGGAGTCTTTTTGCTTGTGGTAGTCTAGTGTCTTCCCCACAGACTGGGAGATACCCGGTCCAAGGACTGTGTCCATTCATCCCTGGCACCTGGCGCAGTTTTGGCAGAATTCCTCATCTCAGCCGTGACTAACAAAATCCTTCTCAACCTTTCCCAGACACCAATTAGAAAAAGACCCAAAACCCAACAGAAAAATAGGCATAGGGTACAAATAAAAACAGCCCCCCAAAATGGAAATAGAGACATGAAAACATAAGAGATACTCATTCTCACTCATAATAAGTGAAATATAAATTAAAACTACACTGAGATACCATTTTTCAACCATTAGATTGGGAAAGATCTGAAATATAATTTTTTATCTGTTCAGTGATAGTAGGTTCTTTTCTCCCCTGTTACAAATGAATTGTTAGTCCAAGAAATGCCCCTCTGGGATTCCACTGTTGGGAAATGAATCTGATAAGGCTCTACAAAACCCTTTAGGGCTGTGGGCAAAAGGAGAGTGCAAACCTTATTAACCTGAACATCTACCTCCCCAGGAATGTTAATATATTATGTTCCTTCTCCAATTCTTCAAGAATGTGCTGCCTTCCTTATTCCTCTGTCCTACCCAGGCAAGAGTCCTTATTGTCTTGTTTATCTATTTCTCACTTCACCTGGAATCTTTCTGTCTTCAAGACCACAAAATGTCTTGGCAGCATAAGGACCACACCCTTCAGTCTGTCATATTTTTCCTACCAATTTTATTGCAAAGTGGGATTAAATGGAGTACACATTTTCCTCTATCATACCTTGCCTGCTAGTTAAGTGTATACATAAGTCTATACATGTCTGTTTCCTCCATAGAGCATGTGGTTTATTGTATTATTTTGCCTAAATATTCGCTTCCTCTCTCTGTGGAAAGATTTCACTTCTTTGCCCCAATCATGTCAAGTTTGGTCTTCTAACTTGCATTGGTCAGTGAAATGTAAGCAGAAATGACATAGGCCACTTCCACTCAGAAGCTTTAAGACCCATCATGTGGTTCCACCATCTTGTTCTTTCCTCTACTAGAAGACCATCCCTAGATTAGCACAACCCAGAAATGGTTTGTTCCTTCAGCCTGGGTCCTGGAATAAAAAAGACATAGGGCAGAGACATGAAGGACATAAAACATGAGTGAGAAATAAACCTTTGTGTTCTTAAGCCCCTGAGATTTGGGAGTCGTCTGTGATTGCAGTACAACCTAGCCCAGCTGTTTGCTAGGTCTATAAGCTCCAATGCCTCTTGTTTTCTTTTGTATCCCAAACAGCACCTGGCATAACCCAGTCAATAAAAATTCGCTGAATAGGATTTTTCTCTTGCTCTTTTGTTTCCCTTCCCTTTCCTTTCTGAATAATTCAGTCCAAAAGCCATTACGAGGGGCCAAGGAAGGTAGGTGTTTAGTGAAGGCATGAAGAGGAGCTACGGTGGCCCAGAGCAGGGTGTCAGAGCCTAAGCAGGGTGAGGAGACTTGATCAAATAAGTAAATACATTATGGATAATGGGATCCAAGCTTCTCACCATCAGAGAACAGAGTTACAAATATGGGAAGGGACAAAATTATAACGAGCTCTATTTTGTTGGATTGGAATTGGAGATATTAATGTTCATGCATGGTTTTCAATATATGTAGATAGATAAATAAAAATAATTGTACACGTACATGTATGTAAGTTCCCTAGCTCTGTCTCCTGAAAGGGCCTGGGAGTAGCAACCAATGGAAATGACCACACCTAGCACCCAGGTCCTGGTTTCTAAATGCCATTCTCTACCAAAGAACCAGGGATCCTTGGGAAAATAACTGATTCCAGAGCTCAGACAGGAAAAGTAAAAGATGAGCCTGGAACATCTTATTCTGCCATAACTAAGAAAGTGCTCAAAAAAATGAGGGCCACATGTCAAAAGGAAACAGAAGCCAGTTTGAAGAGGCTCCCACTGGCTAAATAGGAGATAACTAGAGCATCAAAATAAATAATGAGAGTAGTGAATTAAAACCCGTGAAACCAGTAGGAATTTGCTATATAAATATAGGCGTATTTAGATAAATGGAGAAATTGCAAGTTTGCTGAGGAACAGGATATTTACATAATCTCAAAGTACCACCCCCCAAAATACTTATTGATTATTAAGGAAAACACAGTAAATTTACATTGGATAAGCTTGGCAAACCCCATCTTAATCAAGTGATCAAAGCTAACATCACGGGTAGTGAGACAAAGTAAAATGAGTGCCCTGAGAGACTACAATGAAACACACAGTACCACTCCCGTGATATCCCCGCCAAAGAAACATAACCAGAGTCTACTCGTGAGGGGGCCTCAGACAAACCCAAATTGAGGGATATTCTATATAATGACTTGCCTGTGATCTGCAAAATTCTCAAGGTCATGATAGTCAAGAGAAGACTTAAAAACTGTTCCAAATTAAAGGCAACTAAAGAGAAATGACAACTAATGTGGCCGGGGAGGCAGAGATTGGAGTGATGCAGTGACAAGTCAAGGAATGCCAGCAGCCTCCAGAAGCTGGAAGAGGCGAGAAATAGATTGTCCCCTAGAGCCTCTGGAGGGAGCAGGCCCTGCTGACACCTGGATTTAGGCTCAGTGAAACTTGTTTTGGACCTCTGGCCTCAAGAACTATGAGAGAAAAGATTTCTGTTGTTTTAAACAGTATACAGTAATTTGTTAAAACAACCGATGGAAAGTAAGACAGAATCACACCCTAACACTTGTCACCAAACTGGTGATGGTGGCTTACCAGGAAAGAGATGCTGCAGATCTGGCCTCCTCTCCATTACCAATGAGTTGAAGAAAGACTGGGGATATTCAACATATCCCACGCCATCATGCTTGAAGATCCAAGGAAAAGCACAGATCTAATACACTGTTAAAGTGGCTTCATCTTCAGAAAGAAGGATAACAATAAAATACTCAATATTCCTGAAGAGGTAGATGTCCTTGTTAATAATTAAGGACTATGCTCTCTCATCCACAGCTCAAAAGGGTTTTACACAGCTTTTAAAATTTATTTCCCAGCGGTAGGATGCCACAGAGGCATCGCTTGATCTAACAATTCAGCTGTGGTGGAGTGTATTAGTCAGGGTTCTTCGGAGGAACAGAAGCAACAAGATGTGTATGAGAGAGAGAGATTTATTTTAAGGAATTGGCTCACATAATTTAGAGGCTTGGGAAGTCTAAAATCTGCAGGGAGGACACTCAGGGAGGAATTGCAGTTTGAGTCCAAAGGCAGCCTGCTGGCAGAATTCTTTCTTGCTTGGGGAAGTCAGTCTTTTTCTATTAAGGCCTTCATCTGACTGGATGAGGTCCATCCACACTATGGAGTTAATCTGCTTATTTAAACTCTGCCGATTTAAATGTTAATCTCACTAAAAAATACCTTCACAGAAACATCCAGAATAATGTCTGACCAAATATCTGGGTACCCGGGCCTAGCCAAGTTGACACATACAGTTAACCATCACACAGGGAAAAAAGAACCCACTGTCATTGGGCTGGACATATGTGTAGAATAAGAGCGTATCTTTTTGGATTCAAGGTCATTTACTTTGGTCTCGTGTCATTCAGTGATGTGTACACTTTTATCTCATATTTTTTTACCTGGTTTTCATTTTCAGGAGGAAAAGCAGCCTTGAGCATCATCAAAGTTTGGGGCTTGTTTTGCCACAGTGGCTAATGTGTTTTGTAACTACCTCATTAGCATAACGGCATGTGGGAAAGTTCTTTACTAGGCATTCATGGAGCAAGATATCTGGGCCCATCTGCTCTTGCAGACCTGCCTCAAGAAAGGTTACTCTCAGGACCAGATCTTAAGGGAGCTAGAGAAGAGACCTAAGACATGAGGACGTTTTCACGTAAAAGTTTTCAACTGATTTTATTTAGGACAGTCTAATCCATTCATTATAGAAAAGAAAGATCAGAGTTCAGCTGTGGCAGAAATATTACCCACAAACTACTCATTCTGTTTCAGAAGATGATGTTATTTCTTCTGCCAGAGACAGAAATGACACTCACATCTTGGATCCAACTTCTGATCATGCGGCCATGAACAGGAAAATGAAAGTCAGTTCTTGACCAGGCTGTGAAGTGTCTTTGCCTTCAGGGCTTCCTAGTTCTCTGGTTTCTCAGGAACATCAGCTGGGGAAGGATATGTATCTCAAGCAAGAGAATCAGGGGGATAGTGAACTGAGCCAGTCAATAACCATAATAATGATGAATTCAATATCAGTTTGTACCAGATGCTGTTCTGGGAACCAGGGAGACAAAATGACAAAACACGGCCCCTGCTCCTCAGTCTAGCGGGAGCGACAAATAAACGAGTCGCTGTGACACATTGTTACTGCCCAAGAGGGGGTTCGTCTGCCCACGACAAGACATGCCAATCATCAAGAGGCAAGGTGGTAGGAGAAAAAGGACTTTTTATTATAGCGTGCTAGCAAGAGGGAAGATGGCCAACTAATGTCTGAAAAAACAGACCATCATAAGGGGCACAAAATCTTACAGCAGTAATACAGGCCGGTGGGTTATAGGGGAGGGCGTTAGGAGTTGACCTTCTGGTGTTACAGACCAGGAGTGCCACACCAGATCTTTCAGTTGTCACTGATGATGGCTATCAGCATAGACTCTCTGCTCTGGGGTCATCACATTCCTAAGGAACTCAAAAGAACAAAGTTATCATCTTATCGCAGCTGGGAGGTACATCACAAGCATGGGTTGTAAAATCTACAGAGCAGTTAGATCTCCTGGAGGGTGCAGATCCAGCTGGGTTAGTTTGTCAGAGGTCATTCAAAGTTACAGTAGGGTTTCTTTTCTACAATATGGCTTCCCTTATGTCAACCTTATCTTGAGCCGGTATCAACATGAATGAGAGAGCTGCATGGAAAGAGTAGACAAACACAAAGGAGGGAGTGACCCCCTCTGTGGGAGGGTTCAGGAGGGTTTCACAGAGGAGGTGACCTTTGACCTGCATCTTGGAAGACTCTTCCGAGTCCAGCAGGAGGAGTAACAGGAGATAAAGAATTCCAGAAACATGGAGTTTATTTTTTTGTTTATTTACTTATTGGCTTTATTATTAATTATTAAAGTGCTGAATAATCACTTAGAAAATATGGAATGTACCAAAAAATTATAAAGTCAAAAATAATGACTCAAAAAAAATGACCTATAACTCTAATATCTAGAGGCAATACTGTGGCAATAATTATTTTGCCATAATTCCTTGATTTCTTTTTCTATACATTTTAATATAAAGTTGTGTTTATAATGTATTTATTACTTTGTATATTGTTTATTCTCAAAACATATTCTATCATTAAAAAACCTGGTAAACCAATATTTGATAACTTCTTAAAATATCACCAGATTTATCATAACATATGTAAGCATTAATCTATTGTCGATTTTTGTGCTCCAAGTTTTCATTCATATAAAAGATGTCTTTGTGTATAAATTTTTTTTTGTATTTTAGAAGTGGAAATCCTGGGTTAAAGTATATGAACATTATTAACACTCTTGATAACTAGCCATATTGCTTTCTAGAAAGGTTGCAACACTTTAAATTATCACCAGCAAAGTATGAAAATGTCTTTCTTACTAAACTTCTATCGACATTGCACAGAATTTTTAAAAATGGATTTTAGCAGGCCCGGCCCCGTGGCCAAGTGGTTAGAGTTCTGTGCACTCTGCTTCGGTGGCCTGGATTTGTGGGTTTGGATCCCCAGCGCAGACCTACTCCACTCAGCAGCCATGCTGTGGCAGCATCCCACATACAAAATAGGGGAAGACTGGCACAGATGTTAGCTCAGGGCAAATCTTCCTCAGCAAAAAAAAAAAAAGAAAGAAAGAAAAGAACTGGATTTTAACATACATTCAGTAAAGTGCACTAATCTCAAATGTATAGCTCGCTGGAATAGTATCATTTTTTTAATATTTAATAATTTAATAGGGAAAATTGTGTTTTTTCTATATCCAGTAAATTTAAATGTTTTCTTATGATTGTTGCGCTCTTGAACTTGCCATTTGGTGAGCTGAGGGCTCATGCCATTTATCTACTGAGGTCTAAAGTGGTTGTTAAAAATCTGTGTTTTATTTGTATTTGTCGTATTTGCAGTAAATATTTTTCCCAGCCTGTTGCTTCTTTCCATTTTCTTTGTGACCATTTTTGATAATCAAAGTTTTATTGTTTGTGTGGTCAGATTTTTTAACCTTTTCCCATGTGATTTCTTTCAAGTAGAATTCAAAATATTTTTATATTTCTTCGAGACTTCTTCTTTGACTCATGGATTATTTAGAAGTATGTTGTTTAATTTCCAAATATTTAGGGGATTATCTGGCTATCTTTCTGTTATTGATTTCTAGTTTAATTCCATTGTGGTCTTGGAACATTCTTTGTGTGATTTCCATACTTTTGAATTTATTAAGGTGTGTTTTATGACCAAGAATGTGGTTGATCTTGGTGCATGTCCCGTGTGAGCCTGAGAAGAATGTGCATTCTGCTGTTGTTGGATGGAGTCTTCTACACGTGCCAGTTAGATCCAGCTGATTGGTGGCATTACTTAGGTTATCTATATCCTTACCGATTTACTGCCTGCTTTATATATCAGTTACTAACAGAGGGGTGTTGAAGTCTCCAACTGTAATAGTAGATTTGTCTACTGCTCCTTTCAGTTCTGTCAGTTTTTGACTCCTGTATTTTGATGCTCATTGTTAGGTGCATATGTGTTTAGGGAGAAGTAAACCATTTATCATTATATAATGCCTCATTTTATTCCTGATATTCTTCCTTGTTCAGAAGTCAGCTTTGTCTGAAATTGATATAGATACTCTAGCTTTTTTCGATTAATGTTAGCATGGTATATCTTTCTCCATTCCTTTACTTATAATCTGAGTCTTTAAATATAAAATAGTTTTCTTATAGTTAGGTCTTATTCCTTCCTTCCTTCCTTCCTTCCTTCCTTCCTTCCTTCCTTCCTTCCTTCCTTCCTTCCTTCCTTCCTTCTTTCCTTCCTTTCTTTCTTCCTCCCTCCCTCCCTGCCTTCCTTCCTTCCTTCCTTTCTTTCTTTTGCTGGGGAAGATTTGCCCTGAGCTAACATCTGTTGCCAAACATCCTCTTTTTATGTGAGCCACTGCCACAGTGTGGCTACTGACAGACAAGTGGTGTGGTTCCACGCCCGGAAACCAAACCCGGGCCGCCAAAGCAGAGCACACCGAACTTTAACCACTAGGCCATCAGGGCTGGCCGAGGTCTTATTTTTTTAAGCCACACTGACAATCTCTGTCTTTAATTGGTGTATTTAGACCATTCACATTCAGACTTTCACCATGAAAACCTGGGAGGGTTCCTAGTGGTAAAGACTACAAAAATGTGGGGACTCCCCCATAAAATTGTAGCCCCCAGGAGTTTCTCACTCATACTAGTCCACACTCAGCCTCTAGAAATTCATCAAAATTACCATTTAAATGTACAATGACATTGTACCAATGTACATGACATTGGTACTGACCAATGTCAATGGAAATTTAGGCCAAGGAGATAATGATTCAACACATCTAAAAGGCCATTCGTTTTCAGATACACAACATGGCATAAGCATTCTGTCTAAAAAGTGTCTGTGAAGCATCCCTTTAAAATGGTTTTGTTTCTATGGATGCCAAGAGCATGCTGCCACTTTAGACCTACATAAGACCTCATAGAGCCAAGTCCTGCGAGCAGAGAGCCAAGCAGGAGTGACTTGGAAGGCCAAGTGGCTAAAAAAAAGGTGGCCTTTTCTGCAGCTATGCTTTTGGGGACAGCATCTCTAAAAGCTTCTCAGAAACAGCAAACTAAGCATTAATTTTATATCTTATACTCAAAGCACCCTCCCTTTATCCTGGTGGCCTTGTCTGTATCTATTTAGAGCTGCTCAGTTTACAGCTCTGGCCAATGTCACACCATGTCATTATGCCCTAAAGGAATTTCACAGTCTGTGAAGCCCTGTGTACCTTCCTGCTGTGGCAAGTGCATAAAGGTTCCAGTCCAGTTTGGAGCACAATAAAAATCTGGACAGCTCTGAGTGAGGTCACCTGGACAGGCTCTTGTAGCTCACCAATAGGACTACTAAATGCGTTGTGTTAATTATGTTACTGCCAGATTCAAGCCACAACAAAACTAAAGTAATCAAGACAGCGAGGTACTGGCTTAAAGACAGACATACAGATCAATGGAATAGAACTGAGAATCCAGAAATAAATCCTTATATTTTTGACAAGGATGTCATGACAACTCAGTGGGGAAAGAATAATCTTTTCAACAAATGGTGCCAGGACAACTGGCTACCCATCTGCAAAGTAATAAAGTTGGACCATTAACTCACAAAATACAAAATATGAAAATTAACATGAAATGCATCAAAGACCTAAATGTAAAAGCTAAGGCTATAAAACTCTTGAAGAAAAGATAGGCATAAATCTTCATCACCTTCAATTAGGCAATTGTTTCTTAGATATGACACCAAAAAGCACAACTGACAAAAGAAAAAACAGATTAGACTTCATCAAAAATTACAACTTTTGGGGTCAGTCCAGTGGCACAAGCAGTTAAGTGTGCGCGCTCCGCTGTGGCAGCCTGGGGTTCACCAGTTTGGATCCTGGTCACGCACCAACACACCGCTTGTTAAGCCATGCTGTGGTGGCGTCCCACATAAAGTAGAGGAAGATGGGCATGGATGTTAGCCCAGGGCCAGTCTTCCTCAGCAAAAAAAAGAGGAGGATTGGCAGATGTTAGCTCAGGGCAGATCGTCCTCACAAAAAATAATAAATAAATAAATAAATAAATAAATAAATAAATAAATAAATAAATAAAAAATAAACAAGGAATGTCTGAGAAACTGTCACAGACAAGAGTTGCCTAAGGAGATATCACAACTAAACGTAATGTGGTATCATTAGTTGCGGCAAATATACCATACTAATGGAAGACATTAATAATAGGGGAAACTAAGTACGGGGTATATGGGAACTCTTTGAACAGTCTTCAGAATTTTTCTGGAGATCTAAAACTATTCTAAAAAATAAAATTTATTTTTAAAAAGACCTAATAAACAAAGTTTAAAAAAAACCCAATTTAAAAATGGGCAAATAAATCAACTTACAAAAATCAATTGCATTTCTATACTCTAATAACGAACTAACAGAAAGAGAACTCAAGAATACAATCCCATTTACAATCGCAACAAAAAGAATAAAGTATCTAGGAATAAATTTAACCAAGGAGGTGAAAGACCTGTACAATGAAAACTATAAGACATTATTGAAAGAAATAGATGATGACATAAAGAAATGGAAAGATATCCCATGCACATGGATTGGAAAAATAATCATAGTTAAAATGTCCATACTACCTAAAGCAATCTACAGATTCAATGCAATCCCAATCAGAATCCCTATTCAATGCAATCCCAGTCAGAATCCCTATTCCATTCTTCATGGAAATAGAACAAAGAATCCTAAAATTAATATGGGGCAAAGAAAGACCCCAAATAGCTAAAGCAATCCTGAGAAAAAAGAACAAAGCTGGAGGCATCACAATCCCTGACTTCAAAATATACTACAAAGCTATAATAATCAAAACAGCATGGTACAGGTACAAAAACAGACACACAAATCAATGGAACAGAATTAAAAGTCCAGAAATAAAACCTCACATCTATGGACAGCTAATCTTTGACAAGGGAGCTAAGAACATAGAATGGAGAAAGGAAAGTCTCTTCAATAAATGGTGCTGGGAAAACTGGACAGCCACATGCAAAAGAATGAAAGTAGACCATTTTCTTTCACCATACACAAGAATTAACTCAAAACGGATCAAAGAATTGAAGGTAAGACCTGAAACTATAAAACTCCTAGAAGAGAATATAGGCAGTACACTCTTTGACATCAGTCATAGAGGGATCTTTTCCAATTCCATGTCTACATGGACAAGGGAAACAAAAGAAAAAATAAACAAGTGGGACTTCATCACACTAAAGAGCTTCTGCAAGGCAAATGAAACCAGTATCAAAACGAAAAGACAACCTGCCAGCTGGAAGAAAATATCTGCAAATCATATCCAACAAAGGGTTAATCTCTATACTATGTAAAGAACTCACACAACTGAACAACAAAAAAACAAACAACCGGATCAAAAAATGGGCAGAGGATATGAACAGACATTTTTCCAAGGAAGATATACAGATGGCCAATAGGCATATGAAAAGATGTTCAACATCTCTAATCATCAGGGAAATGCAAATCAAAACTACACTAAGATATCACCTTATACCCATTAGAATGGCTATAATCACCAAAACAAAAAATAACAAATGTTGGAGAGGTTGTGGAGAAAAGGGAACCCTCATTCGCTGCTGGTGGGAATGCAAACTGGTGCAGCCTCTATGGAAAACAGTATGGAGATTCCTCAAAAAATTAAAAATAGAAATACCTTATGATCCAGCTATCCTACTACTGGGTATTTATCCAAAGAACCTGAAATCAATAACCCAAAGAGGCTTATGTACTCCTATGTTCATTGCAGCATTATTCACTATAGCCAAGAAGTGGAAGCAACCCAAGTGTCCCTTGACCAATGATTGGATAAAGAAGATGTGGTGTATATATATATATATATATATATATATATATATATATATATATATACATATAGAATGGAATACTACTCAGCCATAAAAAAGACAAAATCGTCCCATTTGCAACAACATGGATGGACATGGAGGGTATTATATTAAGTGAAGTCAGCCAGACAGAGAAAGACAAACACCGTATAATTTCACTCGTATGTGGAAAATAAACTAACACAGGGACAGAGAGAACAGTTTGGTGGTTATCAGGGGGAAGGAGGTTGGGGGGTGGGCACAAGGAGTGAAGGGGCACATTTATATGGTAACTGACAAACAATAATGTACAACTAAAATTTCACAATGTTATAAACTATTATGGCATCAATAAAAAAAAGGGCAAATATTTGAATAGACATTTAGCCAAAGGAGATATGCAAATGACCAATAAGCATATGAAAAGATGTTCAACACCTTTAATCTATAGGGAAATGCAAATCAAAATCACAATGAGATATGACTTCACACCCACTAAGATGATCATAACCAAAAGACAAGTGTTGGCAAGGATTCGAAGAAATTGGAACCCTCATACATTGCTGGTGGAAATGAAAATCATGAAGCATATTTGGAAAATAACTTATCATTTCCTCAAAAAGTTAAACATAGAGCTACCATATGACCTGGCAATTCCACTCCTATGTATATGCCCAAGAGAATTAAAAATGTATGTTCACACAAAAACTTGTACATGAATGTTCATAGCAGCATTATTCATAATAGCTGAACAGTAGAAACAACCCAAATATCTATCAACTGATGAATGGTTAAATAAAATGTAGTATATCTGTACAGTGGAATATTATTCAGCTATAAAAAGGAATAAAATATCGATACATGCTAATACATGGATGATCCTTGAAAACATTATGCCAATGAAAGAAGCCAGACACAAAGGCTGCATATTGTATGATTCCATTTCTATGAAATGTCCAGAACAGACAAATCCATAGAGACAAAAAGTAAATTAGTGGTTTCCAGAGGCTAAGGAGAATAGGAAACGGGAATGACTGTTAGTGGGTACAGAGTTTCTTTTCGGGGTGATGAAAATTTTCTGGAATTCAATAGTGGTACAACTTTGTGAATATACTAAAATCTACTGAGTTGTACACTTAAAATTAATAAAATAAGAAAAATAAGATTCAAGCTATACTATGAACTGTCGTCACCATTTTCTTCCAAAGAAATATATTCTTTGTGTGTGTGTGTGTGTGTACGTGTGTGTGTGATATGCTATTTATAGAGAAACTAAGGACCAAGTGAACAGACAAGCTGCCATCAACTTGATCAGCAGTTATTGGACATTTGCTTTAGGTAGGGCTGGTACAAACTATGTCCCTACAGAAGATAAGGCAGGAAAAAGCAAAGGACATTCTTTCCCTTCATCGACTGGGAGTTCCAGGATAAACACAGTTCATATCTAATAAAATAAAACAACTGATAGAAGCTGGGTTGACTTTGACCACCGATTTAGAAAACTACAGGTTTGTTATGATTACTTGTATCAGAACAGGCTGTTAATTTGAACAGCTGAAAACATTAGATCTACTCTGTGCTCACCATTTCTGTAGCTACACAGAGTGGTCCACATTTCCACAGGGAGATGGAACACAATACCCGATGCCAAGTTTAAGCGACAAAGACCTACAACAACAAGTGAGGCTTTTTATGTTTTTTGCCAAGTACAAAGAACCAATGCTTCCCAGTGAGGTTTTTTTTAATTGGGGAGAGAAAGGAGGCTACCTGATTTCCCAATCTTAAGGAAAACAATATGATTAGAAAAGAGGAGCAGCACATAAAAGCTATGTAAGAAAGTAATAACGAAATGCACGTGGTGTCAGCATGAAGATCCTCTCATAGCGCAGCAGGAGACTGTAGTGTGTCTGACCTGCATTCACAGGTGCTGGAGGGGAGAGATCCCACCTCAGACAACCGTGGTCTTTGGGAAGAGGGAACGGTCCAGGCCAGGGAAGGCTAGCGGAGCAGGTAGTGGTGGTGAAGTCTGACCAGTGTTCAACTAAGGCGGAAACTCCCTGATGTAGCTGTCGCCAGGGCTCTGACCGTGTATCACAATATGAGAAGAGAACCCAGCTGGTCCTGATCTGGGAAATGACTGCTGGTTAAATGGCCCAGGCTGGTGGTTGCCATGGAAACCATAAAACTCTTGCTTTCTCAGAACAATGGGAAGAGACAGACCCAGCAGTCTATGGGGGAAAGCAGAACTCACGATGGGCCTGCTTCTAAAGCCCAGTTCAGGTTCCTCTTCTCTCCCACCCTTGGTGTAATGATCCCTGGATTCCATCCCACTTGGCCTCCATGAAGAGGCAGCGTGGGAAACAGCAACTCAGGAAAAGGGCTTTTTGTACCTGGTTTCATTGACAAAATGCCAGACATTAATTAGAACCTTGCTATGCCCAGAACTCCAAATGAGACTCTTCCCATATTCCAAACAGTGAAGAGAAGTTGCCACTGAGTAGAAATATAAATGGCTACACTTATAACAAGGTGCATGTGGTGAACACCTGAAGTTTAGGCCTGTTCGGTACCTAGTCCTCCTTCGACTGGTAAGAGCATCCCGATTTTCCTTTGAGATATCACCACTTCCTCATTCTTGGTCCACATGGTTCAGGTGGAGCCATGCCCCAGCCCACATAATACAAGAATGGGCATATGGCTCAGATATGGCCAGTGAAAGCATAGTACTTCGTCCACAGTGCCCAAGCTACACCAGCAAGGTCACAGGACTTGGGCTTAGCTGAAGCAGTCAATTTGGAGCTGCCAGGAGATATCTCCCTTAACTGAATGGAGAGGGCCCATCTGCAACGGAAAGAAACAAGGCCAACTACAAAGAACAGTAGAGATGAGGGAGAAAGCAAGCCCCGACAATATCATTTGACCCTTGACCTAGCCATACCTGAAGATGAAGTTACCTTACATGTCCCAAATACATGAGCCTATCGATTATCAATTAGGTAATCTGGCTGTTATCTAATAACTGGATTAGGTTATTCTTCTACTTCAATGAAGTAAAAGAGCTTATCAATACAGTCAATAAATTGGATCACAATTTTTGCTAAAATTTCTGACACGTGATTTGGTATAGGCATCTCCAGCACACAAAATGGACCTTGTCGAAGCCTGGTGAATGCACACCAATTGACCAACTAGAGAAGGCATATGAAATCTAAACAAAGGACAAATAAATTAAAATCTAGAATTAAAAAAAAAGAAGCTCTTAAATTACTTCTGTTTTCTGAATTGATGAAATAACGGGGATTATAATTATAACGATGGCAAATAAAATGTTAATCAATTGTTAAATTAATAACATTAATAACTATTATTATAAAAATTAGCATTTTAGAACCAATTTTTATGCGCTGGTACTGTGCAAATTTCTTCTGTATTCATAATCTTACTTAAATCTCACCCCAGTAGGGAACTATTATTATTTCCATTTTACAGATGAAAGAATTGAGGCTGAGATCATTTACAAATGTGCCTAAGGCCCCCCAGTGGACAGAATACTTTGCTGGGTGCTATCTTATAAAACAAATAAGATCTAACCTTGCCTTCAAGGATCCATAATTCAGTTAGCACTAGCAAAAAAGGGCAATGTCATATGTGGTTAAGTGCCAGATTAATGGTACAAACCATGAATGTTATAAGATTTCAGTGGAGAAAAAGATTGCCATAAGCTGGAATGATCAGAGAACATCTAAGAGGTGAGTGTTGGGCAAGACCCCATGGAAGGAAGGTAGAGAGGACGCAGATTCCAGAAAGGAGAGGACGGCACCAAGGTGGCAGGAGGAAGAACAGCCTGGCCATGCGAAGCAGCTGACTTTTGCTGGGGTAACACTCGCAACGAGCAGAGATCACTCAGGTAAGCCCTTAGACTCCAGGTTAAGGAATTTGAACTCTTATCTTGTGTTGATGGAGCAAAAAACTTTGAGCTCAAGGGACAAAATCAAGATAGTACTGTCCTAATGAGGCATTGTGAAGATAATTTCCACTGTAGGGAGCTGTTCAGAATTGCACCTTTAAAGAATTAAGTATTAGAGCCACTGGAGAAATATGCATAACGGTTAACCACACAGGCAGCATTTCAGGACCACAGATAATCTGCATTGGAGCTACGAGACTCTCCAGACAAGGGACAGCCCAGTGTAAGCTGTGTCCATGACTCAAAATCAAACTAAGTGCTTGTCTAATTTGCTTTCCCTCTGTTTTCTTTTTCCTTCTTTCCTGCTCTCTTCCCATCTCTGCATTTCCTCCCCCTTTGCCTTGACTCTCTCTCCCACTGTGCTGTCTTTCTCTAGACCCTCTCTGTTTCACTCTCAGAAATATTGAGACCTCTCTGGCTCCTTGCCTGCTCCACCCCATTTCCATCCGCTTCTCCTCTAGGCTCTTCTTTCTCTGCTCATCTCTCAAAATGTTGATGGTTGATGTCCTCCATGTTCTCCATGTTTGTGAAGACACAAAGGCAGAAGCAGGTGCTAGTCTATGTGACTCTCTGGTCAGCTGTAGGCAACTGAAGCTACAAATGTCCCTTAAATGTTAGTCCCCTCCTCTCCCTAAAATAGAGCAGAGGTGCTTTGGGTGAGGAAAGCAGCGCAAGGAGTTCTTACTAAGTATTCACTACCAGAAAAAGAAAGTCTCCTTTGTTTACACTTTTAGTTCAAGGCAGGGTCGTTTCCTGTGAATGGGGGTGAGTCTATATTTCCTATAACTAAATTGATTGTTTTAAAAGGGAGGATGATTTCTTTTTTTAAAGATTGATAGCTTGCATCTCTGATTAAAACATAAAAAACAGACAAGGATCAACAAATGCATGTACTATACACGCTCCCTCACTTGCAAGAAGTAAGTACCCATGCTTTTCAACAGGTGACGACGTGACGTCGGGCGCACACGCCGACGCGCTGCCGGGGCGCTCTCCGGCCCGCGTCCTCGCTCGAGGCCCCAGCGCGCCGTGCGGGCGCGATCCCATGCGAGAGCGTGAGAGGTGAGCCGCCCGCGCGCTGCGCGCCGCCGCACGTCTCAGAGGCACTCCTGCCCTTTCAAACGTGCTCGGCGTTACAATGTGTCTTTCATCACTGAAACGTAGACTGTTCAGAAAAAAGAGACTAGATTCAGGAGGGAAAATTAGATACGACCAAAGCTGCAAAAGCAGGACAGGAACGCTTTTGAGCCAAGCAGAAAGGTGGCCCAGGAGCTCCTTGTGAGGTCTCTGTGAGGGAGGGGCTCAGCTTCTAAAACATAACTGTTCAGCTTCAACATGCCATGAAAGTTAAAAATACCCTGTATCTCCATGCATTCATGTAAGAGTGTTAACTTTCTTCTTATAACCTCAATAACCTCAGGAGCAAAATGCATATAAAGTCTATTTAATAGATTATAAACAGATTTAATCTAAAGCTAAATTCTCTGATGAACGTGGTAAGAATTTCTGGAGAGCCTGCTCTGTGCCAGCACTGGGCTAGCCGCTCCCCCACCTCCTCTTCTCTGATTTTCACAATGGCCCCAGGAGGCAGGAAGCATCATTGCCACTTTATAAACGAGAAAGTTGAGATTCAAAAGGATAAATAATTTGCCTGAGATTACACTGGTATGTAGCTGAGGTTCAAACCTGGGCCAGACTCCATCATACCCACTCTTCCTGCACTATTTCACAGCTAGGGGTTCAAAAAGCAGGCTCCATCTGAACAACATGTTTCTAACCAACAGAGGAAAGAGTCCTGGACTGCGTTCCCAGTGCTGGCACTGGTTCTGTCCCACCGCAGCCACAGGAGGACACTTCCCTGCCATCCACTCTGCATCGTCAAGGTTGAAATAATCAAAATGACTTTGCCAAATTCCACAAAATGAATGCATGAGATGGCACCTCCAATCTCTTTCAGTCCATGAGCTTTTTCCCAGATTGAATTTGAGGGATTAAGTTCTCTCCACCACTCAGGCCTTGGCGGGGGAGTGCTTCTCCCTCAATGCTCATCACATGGCTGGGAGCTTCACATCCTCCTCATGTCTATGCAGTGCCGCCTCCTCAGAGGCTTCTCCTCATCTCTCTTTCTCATGTCGTGCCTTCTGACACTCCATTGCAGCTCTCTTCTGACTGACTTCGTATATCTAACCTAACCAGCATTATTTTATATATTGACTTGTGCGCTGCTTGTGTTTCCCTCTAGAATATCAGGACTACATCTGTCCTGTCCACAGTGTATCCTCCTTGGGCCAGGCACAGCACACAGCAGGTGCTGAATCAATATCTGCTCAACACAGACTACTGCTTACCCAGTGTCCACTGAAGGGCTGTGCTCCTGGGGAGGCATTTTCCTGATACAAAACAAACCGACAAAAAACCCAACAGGCACAAAAATATGCCGATTAGCATGGAGAGATGCTCAAAACTTAAATAAGCAATTTACAATATAATCCCATTTTTGTAAAAAAAATATATACATATATACTAAAAATATATGAAACAAGAGGTAGAAAGTGGATGCTTCTAGTGGTGTGGGATTATCAAAGTTGTACATAATTTTGCTTGTCTAGTTTTCCTGTAATGAACATGTATATAACTTTTGTAATGGGAAAACACAATAAAATAAATTTGGGAGATGGGGATAAGATTGACTAAGAACAACTCTTAATAAACACAACTTATAACAAAGTAAATTCTAATGGCTACACCAAGAGGGGTGTTTGGGATTTTTAGTCCCACCCCTTTTGTTTGATATTCACAACTGATATTTTCTCAAAATCTTATAAGGTGCAAAAAAAAAAAATGTAACTTCAATCCCCCATGTCTATGCAGTTTGCTCACCTAAGCTTCTTTTGGTAGAAAATTTGGAAGCACTCATCACAAACGCCTTTATAATATCATGTTGCTGCAATTTTAAAAATAAAGGTGGGGACAATAGACCCTCTAGAGGGCAGATGCTCACAGCAAATCCCAGTATCTCTGAGCTACAGTCTCCCCAACTGTGATAGAGAAGAACTGAGCTCGTGCACGTTTAAGGTACCATCAGTTCTGTGATTTTATCATCCTATTAACCATATAATAGGTAGAAGAGTTTTTAAGCTATAAAGAATGATAGATAGATAGATAGATAGATAGATAGATAGATAGATAGATAGATAGAGATAGATGATAGACAGATAGATAGATTAGATAGACAGACAGATAGATACTCCTGTATATTGAATCTCTTTTATACAGATGTACAAGTAGGCTACACTATATCTGACAATGCTAATTGTGCTAAAACCCATAGCATTTCCATAAGAAGCAACCCAAATGCTGAAATAACCAATCTATCCTTACCCCAAAAAAACTAAGAAAAAATTGCCATTTGACAGTTTTAAATATTTTCTTTACTAGAAATATTTTTAAAAGAATATTTAGGAAAGATTCATCCCACTCAGGTTTAGAGAATTGGCCATAATACGCAGAGCTCAAGCCCATGCATTGCTGGTTCAAGCACAGTTACCAACAGGTTCGAGCTCGGTCCCCCTGGAATTTTGAGGAGGAAGGAGTAGGTAGGCACTAGTGATTTCTTTTAAATTATAGGAGAAAGTGCCTGGCGTATTTTAGATGCCCAAAACTTTTTTTGTTGAATTAATAAAGAAAAGAACACAATATAGCGAATACAAAGGACCTCAACCCACAGAAGACTCCTGCACGGTCACACATAAGAAGAAACAGGTCGGAGTTGAGAGAACTGCCCCCTCGCTCCTCTCCCAATTCTCCTCAACCTTTACCAGTGTATTCCTGCTCAAGACAATCGCTCTGTCTCATACATTTGTTCTCCTTCCCCACTTGAAAGAACTTATTTCTAATACACTAAGAAATAGGTAGGGAAAGTAGAACAAACATTAAATTGGCACGGTTGACATACAGTGTACTGTAAAGTGAGGAGTTTGGTCCCAGAGCTCACAAGCTAGTTTAAATCTGGGCTCTAGCAGTCACCTATAAGCAAATCATTGAATCTCTTTGAACCTCAGTTTTCTCAAATGTCTTACTCAGTTACTAATTATTTGAAGATTTATTTCTCATTTTTTAAAATGATAGCCTTATTGAGATATAATTCACATACCATACATTACAAGTGTACAATTCAACGGTTTCTAAGTCAGAGTTTAGAATTTTAAACATTTCCATCACCCTAAAAAGAAACCCCATACCCATTAGCAGTCACTCCACATTTTCCCTCATCCTCCCTCCGCCAGCCCTAGGAAATCACCAATCTATTTTCTATGTCTACAGATTTGCCTATCCAGGATATTTCATATAAATATGAGGTCTTTTGTGACTGCCCTATTTCACTTAGTGTAATGTTTTCAAGGCATATCTACATTGTAGCATGTATCAGTACTTCATTCCTTTCTATTTCTGAATGATATTCCATTTTATAGATGTAGCACATTCTATTTATCCACTTATCCATTAATGGATATTTAAAGATTTTTAAAAATAGTTTCAGCTCCTTGGAGTGATATTTATTTAGGTGGATTGCTTTTTTTCTCCTTCAGCTACCTTCTCCACAGCAGGGTGCCATGTTGGTTTGGATCTCCCAAACAACTAAGCCATAATGAAATTCCTCATTAACTTTACCTGTTAGTGCCACCAATACAGTGTTCTTTACTTGTCATCATTGTCCTTTGCTCTATAAGTCAAGTGACTGCAGGATCCTGCCATTTTTTCCATCCCAACCTCACACATGGTCATACCTAGACACTGTGATTACCAGCAACCCTATCACCTTCAAATCTTTGATTTCATTTCACTCCCTCAACAGTGGAACAGTCCAACAATTCTTTGCCCTTCTCAGACTATCCACTCCATCGTCCTCACTACCTTTTTTGTGTGTGTGGGAAGAAGATCGGCCCTGAGCTAACATCTGCAAATCCTCTTCTTTTTGCTGAGGAAGACTGGCTCTGGGCTAACATCCATGCCCATCTTCCTCCACTTCATACGGGTCGCCGCCACAGCATGGCTTGCCAAGCGGTGCGTCGGTGCGCGCCCGGGATCCCACCCGGCGAACCCCAGACCGCCGCAGTGGAGCGCGCGCACTTAACTGCTTGCGCCACCGGGCCGGCCCCCATCCCCACTACCTTTTGACTGTCCAGCAATCCCTTCACATTCTCATTTCCTTCCTTATCCAGCTTAGATGTCATGACCCACCATCATCATCATTATCATTCTCTTGCATAAAACCTCTACTCCCAGCCCTTCTGCCTTCTGTTGTCCTTGCCTGGCTAAGTTACAACCCTGATCTAGTGCTCTGCGTACTCTGTTCCCAAATCTGAGCAGTTTCCAGCAGTTTTGGCTGGAAAGAAACCACCCAACATGCTGAGGGGCATTACTTTAAATTGGCAATCACAAATCTCAAGAGGGCTCCCAGGGTGCCTGGGAAATCCTATTTCATTTTCCTTGTTTATTTACTCTCCCAGTTTTCTCTACAGCTGTTTCACACTTTCTTCTCTCTTCTTAAATTTCCAGCCCCTTGACCTTTCTCACTCTCACTGATGAACCTGCTTTTCATTCCACTGAGAAAACAGCTGCAATCAGAAAATAGCTTTCTCAACATCCCGCCAGCAAATCTACCAGATTACCTTCACCTACATGCATACACTCTGCCTTCCCTCTGATTTTAATAGATGAACCAATTTCATTAATGTGAGAGAATATTATAACACTTAATGAAAGTTCCGAAAAGAGGTTTAGACAATGGTGGAGAGTTGAGAGTTGAATTAGTGGAAAGTACATTAGAAAACTAATTCTAGGGCTAAGTTCTCCACTTCTATGCTAGATCCCAACTCCTCTTGCATTCTGCAAAAACTTGTACGGCAAAGGAAAAGTAATCGTAGTTTACCACCTGGCTTATCTATGGATAGGGTTTACATAGTCATAATAAAGTAAATGCTGAATACTAATCTAATATTTACTTCATAATATTGATCTAACCAAAATTATGGAGTTGTACATCCATCATCTATTAACTTCCCATCACAGAAGATGAGAATTTAACTTTCATTTCTCCCCCACATCCTCTCTGATAAAAATAAAAACTTAAAAAAGCGATCGTCTCTATTTTGTCATCCCTTTCTTACTGCCGTGTCTCTATCACTGAAACTGCAAGAGACAAGTTGACTGATGACCTTTGTGTCACCATATCAATGTCCCAGTCTAAGTCCTCATCTTACTCAACCTGGCAGCAGCATTTGCACAGTTGGTCTTTTCCATACTTGTTGAAACATTTTCTTCACTTGAGTTTTAGGTTGTCCCACTCCCTTGGTTTCCCTTGTACCTGGTGGGGGATGGCAGACCCAGCAGTCAGTGAAACTCAAGGCACTTGCAACAATTTGGGAGAGCCATACCAGAGCATTTTTGAGTTCTTTCTTTCATGAGGAAGGCTCCAGGGCTGATTCTGAAAGAAAAGACCATTAATGCCCCTCCCTCCCCCATACCACTGGGATCTAATGTCCCTCCCCAGGTGCTGGGTTTTTTGCTCTCTCTCCATTGCTACAAAATCTGTGTGTCCCAGTCCAGTAGCTCTAACTTTATCTTTTTTCCAGTTGTACCCTACTTGCACCCAGACATTTTGTCTGGAAAGGTCAGATGCAAAACGGACAAGGGCATTTTAAAATAAAATTTACAGAGACCCATTATGTCCTCCGCTTTGGCCTGCACAGGGACTCATAAACAGTGTGCTTAACGAAGTGGTCGTTATCCTATAATCTAGGACCTTGTCAATCCAAAGTGAGAATCCTGGTGCCTGAACCAGACTTAAGTTTATATCCTCTGTCACCACTTTTGCTGGGCTGCCACTGGGAGAGTGCACCAACCAGGCTGACCCAGCGTTGCTGTTAGGGGGAAGAAAGGTGCATCATGCCTGGAAATGGTCAGGGGAGAATCCCAATAAGTCTGTGTAACCCCCTACCCGTGACCATCACCCAGGAAGACGTTGAGAGGGGATGATCTCTTTCTGGGGACAGCTGCATCCAGCGACCAAACTGCCTTGCCAAGGAGTATGAACCAGAAGGAGGCGAAGGAGGTACAATCAGAAATATTTTTGAGTAGAAGTTGTTTAGAAGGTCATTCCAACACTCAACAATACCAGATGCCTGAGGATGGTAAGGACCATGAAAGGTTCATTGAATTTCTTGAAAATTAGCCCATTGCTGAGTGGCTTTTGTGATACAAGGTGCACTATTATCAGACTGCAAATGGTCTTGAAGGCCAAATACATGACACAGTTTACTTTCAAGGCCACAATCGTGGACAGTAAATGAACTTCTCCTCGGCTCTGGAGGAAGGCGCCATCTCTCTCTTCCGTGGCTATTCACTACAACAACTAGAAGAGAGTGTCCAGACAGAGGCAGACAGCACCTCTGCTCCAAGATGTGCAGAAACTCGAGACACCCATCTCTCCCAACAGGTAGTTGAGTAAAAAATTAACACTAGAAGCAAGGATAGTTATACATACACACACACACACATACATATATACACACACATATATTAACTAATTAGAAGATATAATCAAAGGAACAAATGGATTAACTATTAAAATTACTATCACCAACATAAGAAACAAATGAACATAAATGGGCCTGTGAATATGATATCCTGAGAACACAGTAGTGTTTATGTTGTTTTCCAGCTGAAAGTTCATATCCTGAGTCTAACCATAAGAAAACATCAGATAAACCCCAACTATAAAACAACTCATCTGTACTCTTCAAAAATGTCATTCTCCTGAAAGACTGAGGAACTGTTCACTAAAGGAAAGCTAAGAGTTATGCCAACCACTGCAGTGTGTGATCCTGGACTGGATCCTGTCCCAGGAAAGGAAAAAATTGCTACAAAGGACATGACTGGGACAACCAACAAGTTGGCATATGGACTTCAGATTAAATAGTAGTATTGTATCGATGTCAAATTTCCCGAGTTTGATTACTGAATTGTTTTTATATAAGAGAATATCTTTGTCTGTAGGAAACACACTGAAGGATTAAGGGCTCAAGGAGCATGATAAATGCAATGTACTCCCAAATGGTTCAGAAAAAAATGTATGTATATCAAGAAAGAGAATAACAAAGCAAATTAGGCAAAGTGTTAAAAATTGATGAATCTGGGTAAGGGGAATATAAGAGCTCTTTGTACACTTTTTGCAACTTTTCTGTAAGTTTGATTTTTTTCAAAATAAAAAGCAAAACATTTTAAAAATTTAGAATAACATATTTAGGAATTAAGAAGAAATGTTCAAAATCTCTGTGAATAAAACTTTAAAACTCTACTAAGGAACAAAAAGGAGTCTTGAATAACTGAAAAAACATTTCATAGGAAGAAATAACTTTATTAAGATGTCAATTCTCCTTAAGTAAATGCAAAAGTTTAATGTGATCTTAATTAAGATAGAAATAGCAAAAATAGTAGGAAATCTTTTTTAAAATAGCACACTGGATATTGAAGTGAATTGTAAAGCCACAGTTGAGTAATGCTATAGGACCAGGTAGACTGCTCAATGGACTAATTTCGAATACCAGAAATGCATCCAAACATGCGTGCAAATTTTGACCCAGCGATCCTAATTGTGGGATTTTGTCAACTAGATAATATTTGTATGTATGCAAAATGACCTATGTACAAGGTCATTCATTATACCATATTAGTAATAGGAAAAGATTGGAAATAGCCTAAACGTCCATTAATAGAGGACTGATTAAATTATGATCCTGCCACACAATGGAATTCTATGCATCCATAAAGAAAAATGAGGATATTCTCTATGTACTGATAACAAATGATCTGCTAAATACAAAGCAGTATGTTTAGCATACCACAACTTATTTTTTAAGGAAGAGGAGGGGAGAATTTACATGTGTCTACATCTCGCGAAGGATATGTTGTAGTTGGTAGGAAACAAAGAGTGGCAGCAGGAATTCAAGATGCTATCTTTATAATTGATAAAGCGCACATCAGAGAACGCAACTTAGATGCGTGTTAGCTGCAGGTTTCCCCATACTGAACCGCAGAAGCAAGCAGTCTCGCCCACCTAAGCTGGGCCCCCACACGCCTCCCCATGTGGGAGCCAGCCTTTACATTTTCCAACACGGAGTTGCAGAGCAAAAAAAATCTTTGCTGGAGTCATCTTGGCTCCCAAAAGGGAGGAGTGGAAGGAAAGGACTGAGCTCCACACACCAATTTTTCTCCCGAACTCATCAATCATGTAACTCACTCCATTCTGAGGGGAGGAGAAAGAGATAGGGTCAAAGGCCAGGACAGTTAGAAAAAAACCCTTCTTATGTAAAGCTTGTGCATGCGCAAGAAGTGTTCTTCCCCACCGCCTGCCCCAACAGGGTGTCAAGACACTGTAACTCTGAAGCAATGAGTACTAGATGACTCGGGGACATGGATTAAAGGAGATCAAGCACTGGGTTCCCTTCTGTATTTTTAAATTTTAAACCATGGGATTATATTCCCTATTCAAGTATAAATAAAAGTAAAATAAGTAAAAACTTCTCCACGTGATTCTGCACAGATAATTGAGAACTGAGAAGAAGGGATAGAAGAAACAAGACTGAATTCATGTGTCATTTGCTTCACAACTGGAGAAAGTAATGGAATTTTACCTAATTTGATAGAAAATTAAATAGAAAATTTTTCCTAAAAACAGATAACTTAGCCAGAAAGTATGACCTCTCCCGGGATGGTTTTGGTCCTTTTGCATGAAATGCATCAAGAGACCACAGACAGGGTTCAAGAAGGCACTGCAAACTTGATCTGTGAAGAATCATGGATCTAGAGAGGGATGCAATACGACCAGTCAACATCATCTCAGCACCTGGGGCTCATCCAAGGTGGGTGAATACCCTCATGGATGCTCTGGGTGAAGATCTCACGTTGACCAACATTTACCATGTTAAAGAATGTCTTTTCCATGCTCCGAGGGGCACTTCTCCTCACCTTAGCAGCTGGGATTGGTCATATGTAATGTGTCAGCCCATGCAAACACAAATGGACTTGGGCTGGTCCCTATTTCGTGCCTTTTCAGATTAACCTCCCCTTTGCCTCTTGGATGCTGACCACTGAGAAGTGGAGATACAGCTCAGCAGCTCTCAGCTTGACTCTGTTATTTGGGACCAGAGAGGTCTACATTTTAAGACTAGTCCTATACGAAAAAATATATTTTGGGTTTGTTTATCTTTCGTGTTAGTTTTCATACCCTTTTGTATTAATGTTCCCATATTTCTGATAAACTGAAGCGTCAAACCAGGCATATTTTTAAAACAGGTACTATAAATAGATCATGAGAGGCAGCCAAGGAAAATGTCACCAACTCACAGTGACACTGAAAGTAATGTTTCAAAGAATAATTGACTCAAAGTGCTTCCCTGCTGGGCGTGCAAAGGCTGAGGCGAGGGTGAAAGAAGTGTAAGCTACCAAATTCAAAAAGCACATTTAGGACAACCATCCTACCCTGCCTCCCTTGGGTCCTCCGACTCCTCCCATGGAGAAATCGGCATCTGAATTGCTTTGCTGTATTTGAAGGAGTGTCATGTAATTTTGGTTCTGAGTTTTCCAGTTAGGATAAAGGAAGCAAGGGAATAAACTATGTGTCAATGAAGACGGGCAAAGGAGAAGGAACAGGATGGTAAGAGAAAGTGTAAAAGAAATAACGAGGGATGCTAAAAAGCAAATCAAAACAAAAACAAAACCCACTTCTTCTCTCAAACATTGCAGCATAGAAAAGGCTTCTGAACCCCTGGGCGGCAAAGCCCTGCCTTGGGTGGGTCGTGTAATACCAGGACCTCAGCCTCCCAGCCAAGGAAGCCCCTCACGCTCCATGGAAAACAGGCTGGTCCCTGGACGGAGGGAGTTTTGTTATAAAGTTTTCCCTTGTCCATGTGAAACTGAGGAAAAAGCGAGGAATGAGCAATCCAGTTCATTTTTTATGAAGCTAAAACTGAAATAACTTTTATTCTGATGTTATGTCCCTTCCAAATTAGTGATGTTAAAATGTTCTCTTTTTACCTTATGCAGATAGTAGATGCTAGTTGCTGTGTTTGTTTTGGGGGGTTTTTTTTTGCTAGTTGGCTTTTAAATTTCCAAGGAGGAAATACATTATTCTGGATCTTCTAAACTTGCCTGACTATACAACTCTTTTATACAAGAGCACTTAATAGAAACTATTTTTCTATTAAACTACTTTTACTAGTTGCTTTTATTTTGCCCCACTAGGCAAAATAAAAAGATTGGGAAACTCCCCTCCCCAATTTTAGAAATACATATCTTACTGACCCAGGAAATGCAGTAACCTGGGAAACACTGTTCTAAAATGTCTGCCAAAGAGGCACCACCAGAAGTGAAATCCAATGTCAATCAAGTGTGCTCAAAACAGATATCATGTGGTTAAAACGTACTTCAAAGGAATATGAAAAATAACTTAACAGTGGAACAGCTTAGCAGGAGTAAAACAAATTCTTTCAAATTGCAAATGATTTGCAAAGATGCCACACCTGAAAAAATTAGACAAGAAACAAAAGTCTTTTTGTTATTAAAGACTACTGGCTTCATAAATCTTTTTCTTGCTTTAATAGTTTTAACAATAACTCTTTAAAAAACCAAAATAGCAATCTACTTTTATTTCAACAACTTCAATAAAAAGTCAGAGCAAAGTATTAACGAAAAGTCTAAAACTTTTCATTCTTGTGGTCAAAAAAATTGTATTTTACCCACAAGTGGTAAAAATGTCAACAATGGCATAAGTCTCTATATTTCTCTTCTGATATATTTTAGGATTCAAGTCTGCATTACTGAAAATTTTGTAAACCCATTTACCTACAACTCTTGCTTCCTGGACACATTTCTAAGACAGTAGAAGTAAAGTCTGATACCGAGATGTGAGTGTTGTCCCTGAGGAACAATGGCCTGGATTTCATTAAAGCATCATGGCAGTGGACAGTAATTCGGAAATTTCTTGGTTCAGCGTTTCTCAACAGTGTTTCTATTAAGTGCTTTTCAATAAAAAAGTTGCACAGTAAGCCAAGTTTAGAAGATACTAACTAATACATTTCTCCTTTGGAAATTTACAATACACATTGGCATATTAAAAGTTCTGAGAAGTCCTGCACTAAAAAAACCTCTTTAACTTGGTTTAATCTGATTTTCCCAGACTTTGTTTAGCATTTAACATTGACGAATGAAACGCACTTTGGGAGACTTAATGCAACGTAATTTATTGGTTGAAAAACTAGGACCATAGAAATGTTGAGAGACTTGCTCAAGATTACCCAACTAGGTAGTAGCAGTCAGAGCCAGAAGCCAGGGCCTCTGGATTCCAATACACAGCACTTTCTATTATGACACACAGCCTTTCTTTCACCTCATAAAAACTTTGGAAATTATTATGGAAAGCCTGTTAAGAAAATGAAATAGGGAAAATCCAAGTGGATACAAAGTGTGTTCTTAACAATTTCCATGCCTTTCCAGTTGATGTTATCTGAACTTTTTTAAAAACTTGGAGGTACGTGCATAAATAAGGAAGAAGGGAGGCTTGTAATTGGTGGATGGTGTGAAGTTACTTTTTCCTTAGGCTACTGTTATTCAGATTACATGTTTGTGCGTAGGAAAAGTTGAGACAAAGATGTTACCGTCTAAGTGACACACGGAGACCCTCTGTGTCTAAGGATCAAGTTAGGGTGGGCTGGACTAGCGCGAACTTGGATACTCTCTGTCAGAGAGTGTTCTGGACATGTGTCCGACAACTGATCCCTAGAATGCAAAAGAATACACTGTACAGCATAAGCTCTCCACAAAACATGTTCATGCTTCTTTAGTAATCCCTAATACTTTGCAATAGATTTTTTCATTTAGAAATTTCTAAACCTTAATTTAACAAACCTCAATTAAAAAAAATCATTTAAAAATTAAAAAAAATAATTGTCATAAAGCCTTAGTGTCCCACATCAGAACAGAATCAGTCACACACTTCCTATTAGTTTGGAATGTTGTGAGTTGGTTAATTATGGTGTACCTGAATGATTTCCTCTGGTCCCTTGAAAAAAGCTTTAACCCATTTTGTACTAATGGGTTAAGAAAAAGAAAAACGAACATACTTTCAATTTGATAGTTATTTTTATTGTGTAGAAACCACTTCTGAGAGATAGTTATGGGGAAAGTTTTATAAAAGTTTTTAGGAAATACATCTCTACATTATCCCACATAAAAATCTTGTCTCTAAATTATCCCACATAAAAATCTTGTGATGGTGAGAGAAGAGAATTTCAGAGTAGTCTTCATCTAAATCATATACTTAATGATAGAAGTGGTTAGTGACACTTTGTTCAAAAAAAATGTGCAATTTAATATTTGTAACTTACAGCCCTCCCTTTTTTTTGTCTTTTAACTCTTTTCCTTTGTGAGAACAAGTTTTTTCCACTTAGATGATTTTTAAATTACAGAGGAAGAATCACATGTTGTTGAAATTCTCAACAGCCTGGTGGTATTTCTCTGTTTACTTGTACACTCCATCTTCAGAATCCTGTCTTTGTTCCTCTAAACTGCCGCTGCACACAGAATTCTAATGGCCTCCATGGTCTCTGCCCCCTAAGGTATCTCCCATGATTATATCAGTTACATGGCAAAAAGATTTTTCAGATGTAACTAAGGGTACTAATCAGTGACCTTAAGATAGAGTATGTAGGTGGGCCTAACCTAATCACATGAGCCATATAAAAGCATAGAGTTTTCTCCAGCTGATGGTAGAAGTGGGAGTCAGAGAGATTTCAAGGGTAAGAAGGATTTGACATGCCATTCCTGCCTTTGGAGATGGAGCAGGCCACGTGGTGAGGAACACTAACAGCCTCCAGGAGCTGAGAGCTGCCCCCAGCTGACAGCCAGCAAGGAAATGGGAACCACGGTCCTACAGCTACAAGGAACTGAATGCTGCCAACAATCTGAAGGAGATTGGAAGAGGATTCTTCCCCAGAACCTCTAGATAAGAGCCCAGTCCAGCCTACACATGAGTTCTAAAAAATATATTAAGGAAATTTCTGTCATTTCTTATAAGGTATTTTTTCTTTAAGTCAAGAATAGATGTTAAATCTTGTAAAATGCCTGTATGCATCTACAGAGATACTCCTATCATTTCTCTTCTTTTATCTATTAATCTGCTTAGTTATTATTGTTTTCTTAGTGACCGTACTTGTATTCCTGGTATGAATCCAATGAAGGCATAGACTATTACTGCGCTAATGTGCTACTGGATTCTAATTGTCAATATTTTTTTTTTTGCTGAGGAAGATTTGCTCTGAGCTAACTACGTGTACCAGTCTTCCTCTATGTTTTAGTATGTGGACCACCAGCACAGCATGGCCGCTAACAGAGTAGTGTAGGTCCACGCCCAGGAACAGAACCTGGGCCGCTGAAGCAGAGCACCCTGAACTTAACATTAGGCCACCGGGGCTGGCCCCTAATTGTCAATACTTTATTTAAGATTTGTGAATTAATGTGTGAGATTACCCTGTAGTCTTCCTTTGTGATGCTAGTTTTGTGAGGTATATTAACTGACATTAATATACCCATTCCATCTGCTTATGCTTATTGTCTGCATGGTATATCTCCTTCTATCCATTTGTTTTCAACCTATCTGTGTCTTTATACTTAAAGTTCATCTCTTATAGATAGTATATAGTTGAGTAAATCTTGCTTTTTTAATCCATTCTGATAATATCTGCCTTTTAATTGGAATGTTTAGTCCCTTAGTATTTAATGCAATTATTAATATGATGGGATTTAGTTCTACCAAAGTATTATTTTTTTATACATAGATTCCTCCATTTTTTTGTTGGGCTTTTAAATTTTTCAGGACTCTCTGTCGATCCGGTGAGTGTGCGAGCTATCTCAGTGTTGTTTTACTTGGCATTTTCCTAATTACCAATGAGATTCACCACTTTTTCATAGGTTTGTTAACTATGTAGATATCCTCTTTGTGAAGTTGATCAGGACTTTTGCCCATTTTTCTATTGGGTTATCCTTTTTTTTTCCTTATTGATTTTGTAGAGGTTTTTTACATATTTTGATTACAAGTTCTTGGTTGGTTATACATGTTGTTGCTTTCTTCTTCCACTTTACACTTGCCCTTTTACTATCTTAATAATCTTTTTTGATAAACACAGACTCTTAATTGTAATGTAGTCAAATTAATCCTTTTCTTAACATCAATGCTTTTGTGTCTTAAGAAATCTTTCCCCCTTGCCAGAGGCCATGAAGATATTATCTTCCAAAAGCTTCATTATTTGGCCTTTCATTTAGGTCATTATCCCATCTGGAGTTATTTTTTGTGTGTATGATATGAGTTTGGGCCTAAATTTCTTTTTTTCCACAGCAATATCCAATTTTCCTTGCACACATATTGCAAGACTATCTTTCCCCTAATGATATGCAGTGTCACCTTTGTCATGAATCAAGTGTTCATAATGCATGAGTCTATTCTGGTTTTCCTATTCTGTTCCACTGGTTTATTTTCTGATCCATGTAACAAAAGACCGTATTTTTTAAGTTCCTAATAGTTAAAAATATCTTGATACTTGATAGAGCAAATTCTCTCAACAAATTCTTCTCTATGAATATCTCATCTATTCTTAGTATTTTATTTCTGTATCAATTTAAATCACTTTGTCAATTTACTCACATAATTTCTGTTACCACCTTGACTAAAATTACATTGAATCTATAGATCTATAGACCAATTTGGGTTAATCAACAGCTTTACAGTATTGGATCTTCCATTCCATTAACATGACATATCTCTCCATTTATTTAGGTCTGTTAAAATTTCTCTCAATGGTGTTTTTAGATTTCTGCACATTTTTTTCATTAGATTTGTTTTATTAGATATTTTTTATGCTAATGCTAATATTTCATATTTTAAATTTCATTTTATGCTTGTTAACAATACATGAAAATATATGACATTTATAAACTGCTCATGAATCTAAGAACTTGGCCAAACTCTAGTTTGGCAATACTAATATCTGCAAATAATGACAATTTTATTTTTCTTATTTCCTACTCCTATGCATTTCTATTTGCAGACTTACTGCTCTTTCTAGGATCTCCAGTACAATGTTGAATAGAAGTGTGCAATTTTTCTTGCTCCCTTAAAATCTTTTCACTTTTCCTGGTTAAACATAAAATCTGCTATATATTTTGATAGATGCCCTCTATCATATTGAGGAAGTTCCCTGTTGTTCCTAATTTACTAAGAGTACTTTTTAAATCATGTATATTGAATTTAATCAAATTCTTTTTCTGCATCTATTGAGATAATCTTATGATTTTTCTCCTTTAGTCTACTAATTGGTGAGTGATGTTGATAAATTTTATGATGTTAAACCAACCTTGAAATTCTCACATAAATCCAATTTGGCCATGATATATTGTCCTTTTTACATATTTCTGAATTTGTTTTGAAATCATCTTGTTTAGGATATTTGCATCCATGTTCATAAATGAAACTGACCTTAATTTTCTTTTCTCATCTTGTCCTTGGAATTTTGTATCAAGATTTTGCTAAAATTACAAAATGAGTCGGAAAGTTTTTCCTCATTTTCTATTCTCTAGAAGAGTTTATAAGATTTGGATTGTTTCTACCCAAATGTTTGGCAAAACTCATATTTGATACCATCTGGACCTGGATATTTTTGTATGTGTGTGATAGATTTTTAATGATGGATCTAGTTACTTTAATAGTAATATGATTCTTCAGGTTTCTTTTTTCTTCCACAGGTTTAATAAGTTGCACTTTCATTGAAATTTGTCCATTTCAATCAAATTTTCAAATTTATTGGCATAAAGTTGTCAAAGGTATCCACTTGTTATCTTTTTAGTGTTTGTAGAATCTAAAGTGATATCCTCCTTTAAATTCTTGATCTTCATTATTTGTGCTTTCTTTCTTGATCACACGGAGCAGATTAATCAATTTTACCAATCTTTAAAGAACAAATTTCTAGCTTTGACAATCCTATCTTTTGTAAAATTGTTTTCTGTTTCATTAATTTTTGCTCTTATCTTTAACACTTCTTTTTACTTCTTTTCTAACTTCTTAAGATGGATACTTAGGGCCAGCCCTGGTGGTTAAGATCAGTGCACTCTGCTTCGGCGGCCCGGGTTCAGTCCCCAGAGGTGGACCTATACCACTTGTCTATCAGTGGCCATGCTGTGGTGGCAGCTCACATACAAAATAGGGGAAGGTTGGCAACAGATGTTAGCTCAGGGTGACTCTTCTTCAGCAAAAAAAAAAAAAGACGGATTATTAATTTTCAGCCTTTTTCTTTTCTAAAATGAAGTTTCCTCTAAGTAATGTTTTAGCTGCATCCCACAAGTTTAAAAAATATATTATTTCCATAATCAATTTAAAATACATTCTAACTTGCATTATAATTTCTTCTTTAGCCCAAGGATTATTTTTTAAAATATGTATCTTAATTTTCAAATATATGGGAATATTTTCAGTGTTTTCTTTTATTTTATTTCTAGCATACTTGTGATTAAAGAAGATATTCTGTAGGATTTCAATTCTTCAAAATTTGGTTGATACTTTTTATTATGTACCTTTTAGAATTCCTTTAGAGCAGGTCTACTAATGGTAAACTTTCTCAATTCTTGCCTGCAAATGTCTTTTCAGAGCTGTAATAGAGGAACCAGACTTGTTCCTTCTATCTTTTCATTCTGCATGCTTAGTATGTAGCTTCCAAACTCAAGATCACTCATGGTCCTAGCGGACTGCTGGAGTTCCAGCCATCCTGTCTGAATTCCCAAAAGCATGAAGAAGGAAAGACGGAGAGAGCAAAGGATCACAACCAAGTTATCTGTCCCTCTTTTAAAAGACTTTTCTGAAAATTTCCACCTAACAGCCTCTGCTTATATGTCACCAGCTAGAACTTAGTCACATGGCCACACTGATGAAGGTGGGTTACAAATTGTAGTCTTTAAGCTCGGCATTTGCTGTTTGGAATGAGTAAGTTTTATTACTAAGGGAGACGGGAAGAATGATCTTGAGTAGGCAAACAGTGTTGGAAAAATTCATGGTTTTGGCTTTATGTAGCAATAGAACTACATACTGTACCTATACAACGAGGTCATATGTTGGGGAGAGTGTCAGGTAGGAAGCACAGTAAAGAAGTTTCTCTCTACGCTCTGCCATAGTGAGTAAGTAGGAATGGATACTTGTGGGAGGAAACACAGCAGACAGCTCATGGCCAGGCTTCTGGAACCATTTACACAAAAGCCCACCTCTAATATACCTGTTTCCAGTTTATAGACTTCTTTTCTTGGAAATGTCAGAGTAGAATACTCTCAGTGTGTAGTTCACTCTATCTTCCTTTATTTGAAGTGTCAAGAAAACAGTAGCCAGAATGTGAGTTTTGTTCAGTTTTAAAGAATCAGCTATGTTCCTATTTGAATAATCTCTTAATTTTTATGGACCCCATATAGGACAACTTGGGTAAACCTGGGGAGAAGAGAAGGCTAATTTCACTTCAGTCTCCTATAGGAAAGCTCTTGGGGCCCAGGCAGGTTGCTAAGGTTGTTCTACCATCCTTTTGTGTTTTTCTACTGCAGAATAAGTTATAATACTGTGTTGATTACAGAGGTGGGAAAGTAACCTAATCAACCAGCAGGGGCAGGCCATAATGGTGATATCCCAAGTATGGCAGCCAGCCTCCAAGATGGCCCCCAATGCCCCTGCTTCCTGCTATTCATGACCTCGGGTAGCCTCCTCCTGTACTGGGTAGCCAGAGGATATTGCAAAATAACAGTGCGTGACTTCTGAGCCTAAGTCATAAAAGACATTGCAGCTTCTATCTTGCTCTCTCTTGCGTCACTTACTCTAGGAGAAGCCAGCTGCCATGTTGTATGGTCACACAAGCAGCCCTATGGCATGGTGAGGAACTAAGGCCTCCTGCCAACAACCATGTGAATGAACCATCTTGGCAGTGGATCCTCCAATCCCAGTGAAATTTTCAGACAACCACAGCCCCAGTCAATATTTTGTCTGCAACCTCATGAGATATCCCAAGGTAAGCATCCAGCTAAGCCACTCCTTTATTTCTGACCCACAGAGATTATACAATAAATAAATGTTTGTTTTTTAAGTCACTAAGTTTGGGTTTTTACTCAATGGATAACTAATCTAGATCGATAACTAATACACCAAGTACCATATACTTTTCTCCCAACAGAATTGCTGACAGGTAACACTCCATAATGGATCTTGCCTCATTACTTTAACCGTAAGATTGTTGCCTTTCACCCAGACTCTGAAAGTGAGAGTTCATTTTCCTGAATGAGGGTGTGCCCTCACTATTTGCCTGATAACTGTTTTTCCAAACGAGGCCCACTCAGTGGGAAAAGTCTGGCCAGAAAAAAATCATCCAGAACCCTAAATCTTAGATCTATGATCATCTCTTTTTTCTCTGTCAGGATATATGTATAATGTGAATACATTATTGGAGAAAGAAGCAAATGAACCATTTTCCTTGGTTCTGAGACATAATTATCCTGTAAAGCAGTTATCCCCATTTCGTTGTTTTGGAATAACCTAGAGTCTTATGAAATATAGACCCTGGGCCTGGCCCTCACTCTATTGGCTCTGATTCAATAAGTCTGAAGTCAGGTCCAGGAACCAGTGTTTTTTAAAAAAAGTGCTAAATCATTTTGATGATCATCCACTGTTAATTTGCTTTTTCTTCTAAAACTACATGATGACTAAAACCTTATATTGATCTGTCTCCTCCCTCTGGAAAATAAGCTTCATGAAGGTAGATATTTTTGTCTCTCTGGTTCACTGATATATCTCTAGCAACGAGTACTGTGCCTGGCACGCTGTAGGTGATCAATAAATGTTGACTAAGTGAACAACAATTTTAGAAGTTGATGAGCACTATGGAAAGAAATAGAGCTGGATGAGGAAGATTGGGAATGCAACAGGGGCATTTACAACTGAAAGAGTCATGGTAGGGTAGACTCCACTGAGCCATGACTTGAGGAGATTAAGGAATGTGCCCTGTGGATATCTGGAGGAAGAGTGTTCCAACCAGAGGAAAAAGCAGTGCAAAGGCCTTGAGACTGGAATATTCCAGAAACATCAAGGGGACCAGGGTGGCTGGAGTGGAATGAGCAAGGAGAGCACTAAGAGATAGGAAATCAGAGAGGTGAAGGGGTGAATCAGATCATGTATGGACTTATAGATATGAAAGAACTTTGGCTTTTGGTTTAAGAAATGAAGAGCTACTGCAGTGTTTTGAACAGAGGCATTGCATTTTTAAAGGATCATTCTGGATGTTGTGTTGAGAACAGAATACAGAGGAGCAAGGATGGAAGTATGGAGACAAGTTAGACCGCAGGCTAAGCCTTATTGAAGTGACTTTAAGCAAAACTTGGAAGAAAGAAATTGGACACAATGAGCAAACACAACCTTTCTGAGCTTTGCTGAAAAGGGGAACAGAGAAATTATTCAAGCAAAGGTTTTATTTTTTAAGATGGTAGACGTAATAGTTTATTTGTATGCTAATGGAAATGACCCAATAGAGAGAAAAGAATGGGTAGTTCCCACAACCTGAGATTCTGAACTCTAGAAGAGACAAGGAACCAGTGAAAGAAAGGGAGGGGAAGACCAGGAAAGATATAAGGATGTATTGAAGAACAAGTAGTGGAGAAGACTTTTATGCAGACACTAGCTTCCGGTTGTAGCCACTAGAAAACCATTTCCCTGTGGTAAGTGTCAGAGTAGGGCGGTATATCGCCATCCTCTTCTACATAATAAATGCTACAATTACATGTCGGGAGAGAATGGTTTCCCACAGGAGAGAGAGACAGTTTGTCAAGCTTTTCTCTAATCTCCATGGGGGAGGTGCTGTCAACCCCCTAGTTCACATTACCACCACCTCTTCCTTCAGTTCTTCATTTTATTCTCTTGTAAACTGGATGTGGTTTATCTTAACGTTAAATCCTACTTCTCTACATCCCTCACCCTCGTGCCATATTCACTCAGCAAGGTGTGTGCTGGCTGCTCTCTCTAACTTGATTTTGTAAATACCATAGCAGAATTAAATGGGTGGATTATTTGCCTGATGGTCTTTCTTTCTTTCTTTTTTTTTTTTTAAAGATTTTATTTATTTTATTTTTTCCCCCCAAAGCCCCAGTGGATAGTTGTATGTCGTAGCTGCACATCCTTCTAGTTGCTGTATGTGGGACTCGGCCTCAGGATGAACGGAGAAGTGGTGCCTCGATGCGCACCCGGGATCCAGACCCGGGCCACCAGCATCGCAGCACGCGCACTTAACCACCAAGCCACAGGGCCGGCCCTGATGGTCTTTCTGTTAGAGAAAGATGTCACCGTCTAGATCAGGAGTTCTTAACCTCTGCAGTATGACATTTTGGGCTGGATAATTCTTTGTTTTCATGAGTGCTGTCTGGAGCATGGCAGGGTGTTGAGCAATATTCTTGGCCTTTACCCGCCTGAAGTCAGTAGCACCTTTCTCTTCCCCCCACCTCCTGCCCCAATTGTGACCAAAAAAATGTCGACTGACATTGCCAGATGTTCCCCAGCAGGTAAAAATCACCCCCAGCTGAGAACCACTGACACAGATGTAAAATTTCTCAATACATTAATAGATCCTGGTGGTGTCAATGATAACACATGGGATAAAGCTGGAAACTTACTACCTATAACTTTATTCTGTGCTTTTGTCATAGATATCATTGTTAACTCTCCACTTCTTACCACTGTTCTCAAAATGAACACTATGGGTCTAGTATAAAGCAATAATTTCACCCTCATTTTAAAAACTGATACCTTTCTACATGTGATTGGACTGGGGAAAATGAAGGAATAAGAATAGTTGGACTATGGAAATTTAAAACATTATTGGTGAGATTTTGCCATCTGAGGCTTTTCAAAATATTTGCTTCAAGCATCATATAGAGATTTTTTTTTTTTTTTTACCAACTGATTGCTGATAACCTAAAATTCATCTTATCTGTATTGGGTCCATAAATATGTATTACTTTGACTTTGAGGTTATTAAGAAAACAGGACCAGAAGAGCCCAATCAAGCTCAAAGAAGAACATATTTGAATCTAAGACTGAGTGCAAAGTTACAGTAGTTAAGACAGTCTGAGATTGGCAAAAGGGTATACAAATAGATCAATGGAACAGAATAGTCAGAAGTCCCAGGTTATGAGAGATATCAATGCAAGTTTATAAGGGAATAAATGGTTTTCCAATAATTGGTATTGGAACATTTGGATATTTTATGGAATAAAATGAAACTTAACCCCTACCAAACATGACATACAAAATTTAATTTGAGATATATCAGTTTTAAATGTGTAAAACAATAAAGCTTTTAGAATAAAACAAGAAAATTTCTTCAAGATAGTCATAAATAGAACACAAGACACTAAAAACTGACTTCGTTAAAATTAAGAACTATATTCATCAAAAGACTCATTTTGATCTCTTTTTTTTCTTTTGAGGAAAAGTGGATCTGCACTAACATCTGTTGCCAGTCTTCCTTTCTTTTCCTTTTTCTCCCCGAAGCCCCAGTACATAGTTGTATATCATAGTTGTAGAGTTGTAGCTCTTCTATATGGGATGCCGCTTCAGTATGGCTTGAGGAGCAGTGAGTAGGGCCATGCCCAGGATCCAAACCAGTGAACCCCTGGCCGCCGAAGCCCAACGCACAAACTTAACCACTACACCACCTGGCCCGCCCTTGATCTCTTTTTAGTTAAGCAAGAAAATAGGTAAATCACAGACTGAGAGAAGATTTTCATGATACATATTTCCAACAAAAGACTCATACCTAAATCAGTAAGAAAATGACAAATAATCCAATTTTTTTTTAAATGGGCAAAAGACCTGAAGAGTTCTGTCACAAAAGAAGTTATTCAAATGACCAACAAGCACATGAAAAGCTGTTTAATATAATTATTTGTCACAGAAATAATAATTAAAATATGAGATAACACACCTACCAGAATGGCTAAAATTAAAAAGATTGGCAATATCAAATATTAGCGAAGATGTGAAGCAACAGTTGGAACTCTCATTTATTACTGATGAGAGGGTAAATTAGTTCAACCACTTTGGAAAACTGTTTGGCAATAGGAAAACTGATGGCACTATGTACTAAAATGAAACATACACCTACCCTATGATCCAGCAATCCTAGGTACATACCCACAAGAAATGAGTGCACATATCCAGCAAAATATATGTTTTCAGAATGTTCACAGCAGCATTGTTCATAACAGTCAAAGACTAGAGCCATCCAAATGTCCATAGATAGAAGAATGACTCAATCAAGGTATAGTCTCACAATGGAATACTACACAGTAATTTAAAAAAAAAACCCAAAAACCTGTTAATACTTGCAACAAAATAGATGGATACTACAGACATTATATTAAGTGAAAGCGGTCGCAACAGTGTGTACTGACGTTACATTTATATGAAGTTTAAGATCAGGCGAAACTAATGAACAATGATAGAAGTCAGAACAGTGATTACCTTTTGAGGGTGGTATTGACTAGGAAGGGGCATGAGGAAACCTTCTGGAGAGATAGAATGTTCTATAAATTTATATGGATGATGGTTTCATGGGTCCTATAGAGAACACAGATAACTCTTTTGAGGAGTTTTGCTGCAAAACTGAGAATTGGGGCACTAGCTGGTAGAGAAAGGGGGGTTAGGAGAAGTTTCCTAGAGGACAGGGCAATAACATGTTTATATGCTGATAGGAATAATTAAGTAGCGAGGGACAACTGATGGTGATGGAAAGAGAGAATGATGGAGTGATGTCCCCGAGCAGCGTGGGAGGGGGTGAGATTTTCTGCCTACGTGGAGGAAAGAGAAGTTCTAGAGTAGCAGATAAGAAGCCAGAATACATGAGTAATTGTATGGGTGGGTAGATGCAAGCCTAGGAAGTTCTTTTCTGATTGTTCACATCTGATGCAAAAGCATCAGAGTGAGGATAGAGGCAGTGACTTGGAAGTGTGAGAAGAGAGAAGTGTGAAATAATCAAGAAAGCAGCACAGTGAACAGACAGGGGATCTATACCACAACCAGAAGGTAGCACTGAGGCCCACTTAAGGTTGGGGTGATGCGTTTAGTTAATGTGGTTGTAGTTTTTCTCCAGTTATGTCCAGCTGCACAAGCGCAGGCATCTGAGAGGTGGAGCACTGGATGTAATCAGCTTTGCAGCTTTGCCATAGAGTAAGTGTAAATTTTGTGAGTGAGATCCTACATACCTGGGAATCTTATTTTTGCCAGTTGGGGCATCATTAGCTCTAGGCTCTTTCCATGGGCAAAACTAGAAAATATTCTTAAATATTTTTAAATGAGTTCATATTAGTATTTATAATTCATATTTAATATTACAGGAATCTTTCTGAACTTTTTGTTATATATTTGTATCTCTCTTCTCTGGCAGTGAAAATCTTGGGTTCTGATAATTCTAATACCAATATTACTACCAGCAATAAAATCACCTAGTGAAGTTTTAATATTTCTTTGCAGTTCTTTTTGTTCCTAGAATATATTCCATTAAGGATGTACAGATGGAGTACATTCAACATTCACTTGGAATAATTATTTTCTCTGTATGGATCCTTACCAGTATGAAATAAAAATAGGCTTTTTAACTGTTGGAGTTAAATTTGGATGCTTACATTTTACACTCCTTCTAAATTTTTCTTTTTAAATATATAAAACACATTAGTAAAAGAAAATCAAAACCATATAAAAGGTTATACTCAGAGAAGTCTTGCTTCCATCCTTCTCCTCTCCCCACACCCTCTTCATCCCTTACAGGTAACTGTTTCCTTACTCTATAAAGGAAAGAATTAAACGTTGATCTTGCCTTTGGGGAAGAACTATAATTCATCTCCTGTTGATAAGGGAAAATTCCTCTTTAAGAAAAATGTGTGCTAATAAATGTAGAAGAAATTATTTAATTGGAAAAATCTTTATGCAAATCTTAGTGAAATAATTAATTCAGACAAGGATGGTAAAACCATTAGGTAAAAGGCTGATGAAGAGGATGATCTTGGCACAGAAGCAAAGTATCACCCCACAAGATTACCTGCTTATCACAAAGGAAAAACCTATCTTACAGTTGAGAGATCTGGCATTATCATCTTAGCCGAGCCATCAAACTTGACATTATGTGCTCACTGATGGGACGCAATACCAAACACACAGCATTAACCATGAAGCACTCTTGCCAAAAGAGTTTAACACTATTCTAGCCAAAACTTTGGGTTAAACCTCCAGTCAATGGGAATATCGGAGATAGAAGAACAAGTTCAAGCAATCAGACAAATCCAGAGCATGGCCATCCCACAAGACAACTGATCAGGTTTCCTCGAATAGGCAATGACCCAGGGGAAAAGAGGCAGTGTTCTAGGTTAAAAGAGACTAAATGAGACTAGATTTTAAAAAGACTAATGACTCACAAACAGTAAGGTATTCACACCAGGTACACAAAGTGCAACACTTTGTGATATTAAGCAACTCATTATTACTCTTACATTTGTGTATAAATAGGGGTAGAAGTAACATGTGTGGAGCGTGTTACTGATTCTTTACATTGGCAACAAGATGGACATCGAACATTAGAATTGCAGAGTTTTATTTATATAAACCACTTAGTAACATTTCATTAAAGTTTCAAAAAATTAGAAGTTTTAAATTTTTATTTAAAATTTAGACATTATATTCATATTTGCCTTTTAGTTTTAACAAATAATTTTGAATATTTTAAGACTATTGAAAACATAAAAATAATTTTTAATATTTATTTTAATTTTCAATTTTGATGAAATATATTTAAATATACACTTGGAATACATTTTTTATACTTTATATTACTGTCAACAGAAATTATGAGAAAATTCTTATTATAAGAATGTAATTAATGATTTTGCTAGAATGAAGGCAAGACATGAGAAAGTTTCTTCAGAATCAAGATTTGAAAAGACAAGATAAAAACAATGGAAGAATAGCCAAATATATAGAGACTAGAATCAAAACAAGCAGTGTCCCTGAAGTAGAGACCCGAACAGAAGAAACAGAAGCAGTAATCAAAGATGTGTGTCTTTTATCACTTACCGGACTATTGCTGTTAACACTCAGATAAGTGCAATAATTAAATTCAGTCATCTGATATTTTTACACTTTGTCATATAAAAATCATCGTCACACATCTTTTTCAATTTTATTGTAATAAAAATTTATTTGCTAGGGTAAGAGGATGGAATATATTTTAAGTTTGTCAGCTTGATTCAAACATTTTAAATATTTAGACCTATTGTATGTGGATTTCCATTTGAACTCTTGCCTTGGGCCCTGTAAACATTAGGGGTGGGCCTGACTGCAATTTTAAAGACCAGGAAAAGGGCCAGCCCCATGGCTTAGCAGTTGAGTGTGCTCCGCTGCTGGCGGCCCAGGTTCGGATCCTGGGCGCTCACCAACACACCGCTTCTCTGGCCATGCTGAGGCCATGTCCCACATGCAGCAATTAGAAGGATGTGCAGCTATGACATACAACTATCTACTGGGGCTTTGGGGGAAAAAATAAATAAATAAAAATTATAAAGACCAGGAATAATTAAGCAATATCTATAAAGTTTTCAAAGAGAAAACCCTGCAACCCTAGAACGTAAGTTTCAAGTTTCCTTTAACATGTAAAAAGAAACAAAAAGATCATTTCAGATATGCAAAGGCTGAAAAAATAAGGCATGAATCCTTCTTGGAAAAGTTACATAAATGTGTCTACCAAATGACTCAAAATTAAGAGCTCAAGACTGGGAGATCTCTGGGAAGATGGCAGTGTGAATGCATTCCTACTGCTCAACTCTCTCTGCTCCAGCCCAAATACCAAAGGCTTCCCCTAAGCAGGCAGGTGGAGTGTGTGAGCTAAACCTCAGTCAGCTCAGATCTCTTCAGAGAGAGTGAACCAGGACTTCCCCCTCCAGGCCAGAGGAAACCTTGGGATCCTGTAGAAAGAGCAAGAGCCTGGGATGAGGACTGAAAAGTCCCTGATACATGACCATATCAAATCTCATGACTATTCCTTTTCACCTCTCTGGCCCTTGGGGATAAGTGGGGAACTGACAGACTGACTGAACCCTTCCTGCCCCAGAATCTGAGGAGTCCAGCGAGCAGAGAGTTCTCAGTAGGGGATAAACCACCTCTGGCTTGAGTACAAACGGGCTGCAGGACAGAAAACGCAGTGCCTCTCAGAACTCGTGGAGGGACACTGGAGGGACCAGCAGCAGGACCTGAGCCCTGAGCATGGGTGGAGCCCTGCGGAGCAAAGGAAAACAACAAGGCCCCTAAGCTCGCAGCGGAGAGAAAGAACACCCAGAACCAAGATGACCTCCTGAAACAGAACTACTGAAGGGCAAAGAAACCTCCTCACAAATACGAAATGAAAGTGCTTAAGGAAATGTGATTATATACCATAAACTATGGATTTAAAATTCTAAAATTAAGTAGATAAATTGAAGCAGAGAAAGGTCACTATTTAGACCCCAATTAATTAAAGGTCAAGTCAGAGGTCTAGCTCAAGTTATTCTGCAAGCACGCAAAAGAATGGGGCTCAGAAAAGACGACAATGGACCCAGACAGAGCCGAGTCCAGCACTCATAAAAATCACAGAAGTGCCAGGAGAAGTTAACAAAATAGAGATGAGGGAAAGGCAATAATTAAACTAATTAAAAAAAGAAAACTTAAGTCTATAGATTGAAGGAGTTAGAAGGCCTAGTCAGGATTGTTTGAGAAAATATACACACCTAGATTAGCTTCATAAAACTATTTTAAGGATAAAATCACACAAGCTTCTAGACTGAAAGAAAAAAAGAATGAGAGAGAAAGAGAGAAAAAGAATCATCTCCCCACCCCACCCACCAAAAGATCAATATTGGATTCTTTTTTAAATCTCTAACAATACAAGGTAAAATCAGTTTAGCTTCTTTATCAAGTTTGAGTGCTTTCTTGAGTATTTTGCTAAGATGGTGTAGGTGGCTGGTATAGTCTCTGAATAGTTCCCTATCTGGGAATATTTTTTTTCACTCAGCAAATGAAGGATATCTTGGCTGGGTAATGCACACTTGTATAATATGTAGTGTGCCAGGCACTGTTCTAAGCACTTTAAAAGTATTAACTCTTATCCTCATAACAACCCCAGGAGGTAGATGCTGTTAAAATCCCTATTTTACAGATGAGGAATGCAAGTACAGGGAGGTTAAAAAACTTGCCTAAAGTCACAAGCTGGTTAAGTGGTAAAACATTTTCTCTCTGCTAATATCAGCCAATGTACAATATAATATAAAAAGTCATAGACAGAATAAAGGGAGATATTATATAAAAAGTAGAAATTCATGCAGAGACAATGGTCCTAAATTTGTCAGCACTAACAACATACATAGATAGATGTGACTTCAAAAAAATTCAATTTGTGGATGAGAAAAAAACACCATAACTCGTCATTAAATGATATACTTGTAAAAGTATTTATAATGTGAAACAAATAGTTAAATAGCTCTTAGAAAACAATAGTAAAAATCAACTTGCAGAAAAATGGACTAAGGATGCAAATATGCAGAAGAGTAAATATTAATAGGCAGAAGAGTAAATTCAAATACACATATGAAAATATTTTCAAAACACTACTGTATAGAGAAATATAAAGTAACAATGACATATCACTTGACATCCATCAGATCATCAAGAATTAAGAGCATCAGTTAACACCTTACCAAAGTTCTTACTGTGGTCGACAGGGCTGTTGTCCTCTAGCCCTACACAGCCCCCATGAGCTCATGTGCTCCCGCTCTTCCCCTATCACTCCACCACAGCCACACTGGCCAGCCAGTGATCTTAAAACACAGAAAACACTGTCCCCTCTGCCTGAAACAGTCTCTCCCTGGATATTATCATGGCTTGCTCCTTCATTTAAGTCCAGTCTTTGCCCAAAAGTCAATGCTCAGAAATCTGCCCTCACCTAATCTAACATAGAATCCCCTCACGTAATGCTCCATCTGCATTATGTGCCTTTACGACACTTCTCAGTTGCCTAGTGTAACTGATTGTTTTATTGTATTTGTACAATATTTATTTTATTAGACTGTATTAGTTTTACTGTATTGGTTTATCGCCTCTCTCAGTAAACTACACTCCACGAGGGCAGGAAATTTTTCACTCTAGCGCCAGGAACAGTACCAGCTACATGGCAGATATACTCAGTAAAGATTTGTTGACTGAATGAATAAACTTACAATGAGCAAACACCTACCACTAGTAAAGGTACAAAGTGGGACTCTTCTATGCTGTGGGGGATATGTGGATTTATAATAGCATTTTTGAATTTATGTAAAATTATGCCTGTGTGCGACAACATTCCCTTTAACCCAGCAATATAGGTCATCAATCCCATAATCTAAATAAAGCTCCAAAACCTAAGGACATATGCATAGGAAGGATGTCTATAATGGCAATACTTGTAGAGGAAAAGAGCTAGAAACAAGAATGAATGCTCATCCATAAGGATATGGTTAAATAAAATGCGGTACATACACAGCATAGGTTACACAGGCTTTAAAATAACTGACGTTAGATCTATACCTGTTGACTTAGGAAAATTTGTACTATGTAGTAAACAATTAAGCAAGATTCAGATAAATGTATATAATTTGAGTCCATCTTATAAAACAATGACTAAACCTCCACTCTATATATGTGTGCATAGATAAGCACAGGGAAAGGTAAAGTAGCAGATTTTTAATAATGGTTATGCGAAGTATAGGTATGGATAGGAAAAAAAAAATTCTCTTTTGACAAATGTCCACACCAAAATAAACACAAGACACAGCCCCTCATGTACAATTATACATGTGACAGATACTGTAGGTTGTCTAACAGCCATTCCTCAACATTCTTTCTTGCTATCAAAGTCTACTTCTCAATATAGAAACAGAAGATGCCAAGAAGCCCTCTCCTAGCCTCCCTTGCAGTGGAGGCATGACCATGTAACCTGACCAATGAAAAGTAAAAATCCGCTAGGGTCTCCTAGGAAAGACTTCCTTTCTCCTTGAAAAGAGACACACAAGGAGAAGCAGCTTATTTCCTTGTTTCCTGCTTTTGAACAGTTTTCTGAGGAAGTTATGGCTGGAACTGTGAGAGCCATCTTGTGACTATGAGAGGAAAGCCAGGAAAATCGAGAGAAGCCGATCTAAAAGCCTAACTTTGCTAAGCTGTTGTAAATTCTACAACTGTCAACCTCTGGCCTTCTAATTATATGTGATATATTTAATTAATAAACCTCTACTACTGATATTACTTTTAGTCAAATATTTGGGTCAATTGCAGCCCAACATCTTAACTGGCCCTGTGTTTATGTGGATATTATGAATGCATGAAAATTTGACCACCAAAATATTAACAGTAGTCCTCATACTTTTATAAATTGTTTGAAATTTTAATGAGCAAATATCACTTATATAGTCAGACCAAAATAATAAAACTGATTTCATTATTTTAAAAAAAACGATGACTTCAGGGTCAGGCAGTAAATAAGACAAAAAAGAAGTAAATTTAAATACCGTAAATGTGATGATAAAATGCAGTACAAACTGTCAAAATTACTACTCAATGAGAAAACATTGTAAAAAAAAAAAAAGTACTAAAAATAATCTAGCCTTTAAAAAAGACTGAGAATTGTAAGAGTTGAAACATTTCTCAAACAACAGGGGCTAAAAATATTATATGTCATGAAATGGCTAACACTGACAAAGAACACAAGTTAAAGAATGCTTTGAAAACTTAAAATACTCCAAGAATCAAAAATAAAATACACATTTTAGAAAAACAAAAGCAAAGAAAATAGTTTAAAACAAAACACTAAAAAAGAAAGTAGCAATCAAGCATTAAAAAAAACTAAGATGACTATCATCAAAGATATGTTATAACAATTAATCTTCCGTATTTAAGACAGATGATCTCAGAAAAGACTAAAAATGACCAAAATCTGGTATCCAATTGAAAATAATAGACTGAGGATAAATGTACCTCCTTTCCTTCCCATAATCGTAACGAAATAACAATGAAAAGGAATAAGGACTTCTGATGTGAAATAGCTGTGCCAATCAGCATCTTTCCCCTTCTCCTCCTGGAAACGGGACAAAAACAACAAACCTATAGGAAGAAGGGAAACCTTGTGACCTTTCTCAGTGAAACACAGGAAAAGTATAATGCACAGACACTAACTAATACATAGATAAGTACTGCCCAAAGCACCTGAGACTGTGCAGAAGAAAGGAACAGAGACAGCCCAGCGGTGGCAGATCTCAGGGAGCACCAGCAACAATACACGTGCACCGTAAAATGCATGTCCTTCTTTACAAGTGGTGCAAGAACTAGAGTGAGGGCTGTCACAGGCAAAGGGAGTGGAAAGCTGAGATGGCATGAGGAAAGCCCAGCAACAGAAAATGTGAGAAATGCCAGAAAAGCACACTTAAATTGCAATTCACCAAGTAATTTTTGTAAGTGGGCACATCAAAGATACTATCAGAAATAAAATGAAAAAACAGGAAAACTGACCAACAGGAGAAGAGTACTCCTCCAGAGGATATGAAAAATTATAGTAGAAAAGAATAAAATGGTTATTTTCTTCACACTATTCTGGTAGCAACTAAAATTCAACTAACAAGTATAAAAAGGGGAGAGATTCATTTGCTCACAGAATGCAGAAACCATTGAACAAAAAATAGGAAGAGTAGGCAAATATATGAGCTTCAGGAACCACTGGAACTAGGAACTCAAATACACCAGTTCTCACACTCTCCTTATTGATTCTGGGTTGTGCATGTGCACGCACACACACGCACACACACACACACACCCAGCACTTAAAATATATTCAACATCACTCAAAATAAGAGAACATTAAAAGTCTACCAAAATACCATTTTCTTCTTTCCACTGGCAAATATTAAAAATATTAAAAACACACTTTGTTGGTAGAAATGCACATTGATGCAAATCTTAAGGAAAAGACTAATAAAACTACATATACACTTACCTTTTAACCAAACAACCCCATTTCTAGGAGTTAAAGCCAAAGATACATGAAAATTTAATTGCACGAGATTATTCATTGCAGCATTGCTTGTAATTGCATGTATTGGAATGCATATGGTCATACATAGGAGACTGGTTGAATAAACTTTGGAACAACGGAGTACTCTGTAACTGTAAATAAGAATCTCTAGGAAATGATGTGGACCAATTTCCAGGATACTTGTCAGGTGAAATAAGCAAAGTGCAAAAGGTATCTATAGCATGTTACTCTTTGTGTTAGAAAGAAGGGGAAATAAAATACACGTTATCTACTCCTCTGTGCAAAACGAACTAAAGGAAAGATAATCCCGAGGTGCATGAGTTTAGTTACCTACAGGAGGTAGGTTGGAATGGGGTAGAAAGGACAGAAAGAATTATGGTGGAGGGGATGATGTCATTTTTCTAACTTTATAAACCATTCTGACTTTTGGAACCATGTTAATGTTTTACACATGCAAGGAAGAAGAAAGGTAAGAAGGGGGAGGGGAAAAGAGAGGGAGGAGAAAGGAGGGAAAGAGAAAAGGGAAAGGAAGAAAAGAAGGGAGGGTAAAAGAGAAAAACAGGAAAGGGAAAAGAAAAGAAAGGGGAAGGGAGGAGAGGAATAAGAAGCAACGGGGACAGGGGACCTAAAATTGGATACAAATGGAAACAAATGAACAAAATAATATTTCAAATGAAAACCTAGCGACACTGAAGGAAGGGATGGGTGGGAGGAAGAACTGAAGTTTTGAACACAGTATTTGAACTAAATGCCCTAAATCTAAAGATGAAGTGAACTGTAAACATATCTTGAATTCTTAGGTTTCTTCTTCACAAAGGCATAGGCTAGTAATTGTGAAACTATTTTCTGTTTATTCTAGGATTGAACAAATAAGTAAATACATTGTGAATGATATCCTGCTTTTCACTGTACACAGAAAAGAATTACACATGTAGAAAGAGAGAGTAGAAAGGCCCCTGTGATGTTGGGTTGGAATTAGAGATATCAGTGTGAACTCATGGATTTAAGGTATGTGTACACGTATAAAGGATTATAGAAATAGAGATGTGTGTGAGTATGTATACATACATACTTCTATTTCCTACCTCTGTCTGCTTGAGAACGTATAAGCAATGACACCTGGTAGCAATAAGTATACCAACTGCCCAGATCTTGTTTGCTCAATTCCTTTCTCCACTAAAGGAATCAGGGCTCCATGGAGAAATCACCAATTTCAGGGCTGAAGTTGAGACAGTACTAGATGAATCTACATAAGCCTGGGACATCCTTTTGTATCCAAAAGTAAAGTCCATTCAAAGAATGATATGAACATGTCAAAAGGACAAGGAGCTCCCACTGGCCAAATCTGGGTCAATACGGGCATCAAGACAATGACAGTAAAGGATTACCAATTGAATAAAATAGAAACCATGAGTCGGCACTGAAATAAATAATAATTTAAATAAATAAGAGAAAGCTCTTTCTTACAGTAGGAAGCCAACTAATAAATACAGAAGGGTGATGGAAGTAGAAAAATCACCATTTGGCAATCACATAATTGAAGGTGAGACCATCAATAGGTACTAAGGCTTTGTGGGTGAAATTTGTGGAGAAACAGGAAGTTCTGCTACAAGATACTTATTAACTACAGAGGGAAAATTAGTAACTTTGTAATGGAGAAACCCAGACATCACCTTAACTGAGCCATCAAAGTTAACATCCCCAGTAATGGAACAAATTGCTATCATGTGCTCCCCAGTATGAAGCCCCGAGAAAAACACATGACTTCTGCTGTACACTTGCCAGAAGTTCATAACCTGATTCTCATCATGAGGAAACATTATTCAAACCCAAATTGAGAAATATTCTACAAAATAACTGGCATGTACTCTTCCAAAATGTTAATGTCATTAAACAAAAAGGCCTGAGGACTTGTTCCAGATTAGAGACTAAAGAGATGTGACAACTGAACGCAACGTATAAACGGAGGTTTTCATTGGCTATCAAGGAAATTATTGAGACAGATGTTAAAATCTGAGTAAGATCTATAGATTATTCTAATCTATTAATGCTAATTTCCTGATTTTGATCGTTGTATTATGGTTATGCAAGAGAATGTCCTGGCTTTTAAGAAACACACTATTTTAGGAAACACATACTGAAGTATTTAGGGCAAAAGAGATGTCAGCTTATTCTCAAATGGTTCAGAAACAAATTTAGAATAAATATGGTAAAATGCTCACATTTAATGAATCTTGGTGAAGGGTATATGGTAATTTGTATTATTCTTACAACTCTTCTGTAACTTTGAAATTATGTCAAAATAAAAAGTTAAAAAAATACTTATCTGGAGTTCACACATAGATAACTCCAGTGATTGGTCTGGAGAGAAACCTGCCCATTGAAGATTCTAACCTACACTACAGCCGCGGAGACTTGAGGGAGCGGGGAGAAGCAGCAGTTCCTAGAGGGCAAGGCTCAAGGCAGGCCACATCAGTGCCTTCTACTGCAATGGAGAAATGTTAGCCATTTTTCTGTGTGACAAAGCATACAAATAACCATGAGAATTGTCAACTTTTAGCATCAAATAACTTTGTGCTGAATTGTATAAAGCAAAAACTCTTAGAAATGCAAGGGGAAAATGATCATATCTACAAATCTTTTAGAACAAAAGCTTGATCAGGTGAGATTTTTGTTCTGCTTTATTAGTATAAACTAGCCTGGCATATAGTAACCACTTAATAAATGCCATTTTCATACATTTACATTATATAAACTTAGACTATAATCACCATGAGGGTGGAACCATGTCTCTTTTGTTCTCTAGTATCTATTCAACACTTAGCAATGGCCAGCACACAATAGGTGCTCAATAAAGACTTGCTGAGTGGCTAAATCCTGAGCCTGTTCTTCTCTACTTGTGGGCAATTGAGTATTAAGAAATATCTTTAATAGATCGGAATTCCAGTGGGATAAAAAATTAATGTGTGTATTCCCTCTGCATCCTTTTTAATTTGCAACTTACTAAGTTGATATCACACTTGGATAAGATGAATGTAGGCTCTTTTGCTATACAAGGATAAGTATTCATGTCATCACATCAGGTGTATTGTCGTGAGTTGTTTGACTTTAAATAGGCAGCTAGTCGTGCAATGTAATTATTACTCCCCGTCTCCCCCCCCAAAAAAAACATTCCTAACACAATCACTGCACTTGAAGTCTGGCTAAATAAACAAACAGAATGCAAAAAAAAAAAAAAAAATCATATTCCACAGAGTACCTATCTAAAACCAGCAGTATCACTTTTGGCAATGTCTTAACTATCCAACTGACTAAGAGTTAACAGTGCCACATGGCAAAATAACTCATTCGCTTGTCTTGGAATATGTTTTGTATTTACGTTAGAGTCTAATTAAAAGTTAAATTAACCAAGTGTAAACAATGGAGGCTTTAGAGAGACTTCTTTACGGCCAATGTGGCCAACTGGTATAAAATGTTTTATAATTTTAACTGGCTCACATTACTGGGGATACTTTTTATGTTATTTTTTTCATAGTGCAGATTGTAAAAGACTAGATGAAGAGGATCGAGACCAGCATAAAAAAGAAACAGACTAGCACAGAAAAATCTGAGTGCATTTCCTATGGTAAAGTTGAATACACCTTAAAGTGAAACTTTTTGTTTTGTATAACATATATATACATACATATACACATATAAACTGAACCACAATAGAAAATATTTTTATTGTAGGCGGCAGTAAAAAATATTTTGAAAAATGCTGTTTTATGCTTTAGAACTCTTTCAGTAGAACCTAGACCCATCTCTGAAGATTTGGTGACATTCCATTCAGGTACATGTCTTGGTTACCAAACTCAACTTTCACAAAAAGAATGGCAACCTTATTCTGAACTCTGCACCTAAAGCACATGATCACACACACAACTAGTTCTCCAGATATTTGTCCAAAAGTAAAACTGCTATTTGAAACTTATTAAAAGCTCACTGGAGAAACTATGTACACAGCACAGCTGCCTAACAGAACTTTCTATAATGACAGAAATGTCTGATATCTGAGCTACCATTTCAGACAATGCAGATATAGAGCATTATGCCTTAAAGTGTGGTCCATGGATCACAATAATCATCTGAATCACTTGGAAGCTTCTTAGAAATGCAGAATCACAGGCTTGACTCCAGGCATAATGAATCAGAATGACCAGCTGATTCATCTGCCCAGTGAAATTTGAAAAGCACTGATCTAAAGGATCGGTTCTCAATGGGCACAGTACCACTGAGTACTACCATACCAGCGGAAATTTATGGGATACTTTGGTTATAACAATTACAGGTGGAGTACTTCTGGCATTATTAGGGAGGAGCAATACACATCTACACACCTAAGAGCAGATATCCCAAAGGACAGTCAAATATCCCGCCACTCATGCAATTCATGCAGACTAATACTGAAATTTTGAATCTAACATTATCTAACACCAAGTAATTTTTGCATAAATTTAATATACTCTGAATATTCCAGAAATACCACATGTACATTAAGATACACTTTTTGTCCAGAACTTTACTAAGTATTGTTCATCATTTCAGAGTAACTTAATAGCTTAGATGTTGAGTTGTCACATTCACACTGCTACTAGGTATAGGTTCAATCATCAGACTACTTCATTATGCAGCTATGCTTTGGCTAAAATAACTTTACTAAAAACTATTTCTCTCTAATTTCCCCTCTCTTATTCTTCTATTATTATCTCTATTATTCTCTAGAGAATTTATCGATTTTTTTCCTTAAAAAAGTAGGTAACCATGAATTTCACTTCAGGACAATAAGAGTGTGCGATGATACATTTGCTTTTACATACGGAGTGCTGTCTGACAGATTTAAGAATCACTGATTTAAGGATTTATGCACCCATTACCATCCCCCTAGATCAAGGGCCCTTAATTTGAGAATACAAGGACACTCAGTCCAAGGAATCCTCGGAGTGGCTCCAGATCAACAGAACTCCCAAATAGTACATACAATTTGATATATATGTATAGCCACCCCAGGGAATCACACATAACTTTGTTCCATCAAAAACTGTTAGATTAAGAACCATTACATTATACTCTGAGACTGTATGCAATAAACTGGATTATAAACTTGGATCTCAAAATGTGGTTGAGCCCTCCACCCAATTACATTTATGGAATTGCAATTTGCATCACTTCATCAGCCTACACTGATGGGCTATTTAAAAGAAATCCCATAAAAAAATTACTACACGGGCCCGCCCGGTGGCACAAGCGGTTAAGTGCGCACGCTCCACTGCGGCGGCCCGGGGTTCGCCGGTTCGGATCCCGGGCGCGCACTGACCCACCACTTGTCAGGCCATACTGTGGCAGCGTCCCATATAAAGTGGAGGAAGATGGGCACAGATGTTAGCCCAGGGCCGGTCTTCCTCAGCAAAAAGAGGAGGATTGGCAGATGTTAGCTCAGGGCAGATCTTCTTCACACACACAAAAATTACTACAGAATGTCAGTCATTGCATTACGAACAGTACAGGTGTTCTTGTACAAAGACCCCAAGAAGAAGGCTAACAATCATCACACATTTCCTACGTACCAGGCACTGCACTATACTCTACACACATGACCTCATTTCAGTCTCACAACCGCCCTCTGATATAGGTATCACTCCTTGTTTCACAAATAAGAAAACTGACTTAGAGAGCTCAACTAACTTGACTAAGTTTATACATCTAATAGATGGCAGAAATAGAATTTGAACTCAGGCTGTCTGACTCCAAGGCACGTGTGCTTTTCTGGAGCAGATGGCTGTTTTTTCTTTAATCTTACTGTGGAGTACCTACTGGATCCTGTCTTCCTTTAGCATAACCTGCTAGATTACTTACAGCAAAAACTGTGGCCCACAAATGGCAGCTGACCAAGAATGACATTAGCGTCTTTGAATGACTTGCTTTTCTATTTCATTTGGTCACTAGATTAGCTTTATGGAATGCATTTTGCATGGTAATCTTACTTCTGGCTTAAACTTTTCTTACATTTCCCTTCTCTTTTTTTACTTCCTATAATAAAATAAGGAACATATAAATGCATACCACATGCTGCTTTAGTTAACAGAGGAAATATACTAGTAAGATGGTCCAACAGAGTGACTGCAAGCTTTGTTGGATAATTCAGAAACCACTTTGCAATAATTTTTATCATTAAAACACCAACTATCACTTTGATCACAAGTACTTAAGCTCCAGTATTTTCCAGTGTGAGATAATTCTGGTTACCTTGGCTGCTTTCTAAATAGCAGTGAAAGAAGTCTTAACATGCAGATAAACAATGAACATTTGAGGGCATGGGCAAAAAGTAGGAAGGTCAATTGGGATATTTTTCAGCACAAGAACCCAGACAGTAACAGGGACAACCAGGAGAAACTGCAGTGGACTCAGAGACACTGTCTAAGTGGAAGGTGAGAGGAAGTAAATAATGACGCAAATCACTCAGTTTCTATCAATGATAAAGCCATCGGGTGGTAATGGGGTTAGGGGTTTGCTGGAAGTACAAACGAAATGGAAAGAGGATAAAATATTTGGTTTTTGCCAACACCACGATCACTACAAAACAAGTAAAGGTCAGCAAACTCTTTCTATAAAGGGCCAGATAGTAAATATCTTAGGCTTTGCAGGCCAGTCTCTATCACAACTAGTCAACTCTGTCACTGTAGCACAAAAAAAGCTATAGACATGTAAACAAATGGGTGAGGCCATGTTTTAATAAAACTTTATTTACAAAACAGAATGCCAGCCAAATATGGCCTATGAGCTGTAGTTTGCTGACGCCTGACATAGAGGTCCAACGGGCAGGGAGAAACATGGATCTAAGCACAAAGGAAGGTTAAGGCTAAGGACAAAGATTGGGAAGTTACTGTGACAAAGTGACAGGATGGACAACCTAAGAATAGTAGAAAAAGATATGAACATTTAAAGACAAAACCCTTATAAAGAGCAGCACTTAAAAAAAAAACCATGAAAAGGAGACAAATAATTAGTGGTTTCCTCAAAGGAGAAAAAGTGTGTGAAATAGGAACTTATGATTCCCTTAAATACCATTCTGGCTTAATTACAAACTCCTTATGCTGGAAGAAGTGGACACTGCAGTATTTAACCACGGTTATTATCTAAAAGGCAGTGCTAGAACACAGAAAATGCCCCAAATGCGTATATGATACACTTAATTAATACTGTGATGTAACAAGACAATGCAAAGCAGGGTTAAGTTGGGACAAATCTTATAGGTTACATATCTTACAGAGTATCTTACAACAAAACAAAATGTCAGGCATCACACATAAACCATTCACTCAAAATTGAGTCAAGGCTGAAGACAAAAATAAAGCAAAAAATAATATCTTTAAAAACAAAACAAATGCCATGGGAAACTAGTTATGACAATACAAAGATTATTTGGGAAATGCTCTCATTTCAAAAATTGTGAAGTTAAATTCATTACAAGGCTTAAAAACAAAACTAGGCCCAATATCAATGCGTTTGATTCAAGCTTTTTCAATGTTTACAGATCTAAAATAGAAGTAATTACTAGCTTATTGCTAGTCTTTGGGAAAAAGTACATCTAGCAAATAAACTATTTTAATTGTATTTATGACAATGTTGGCTCATTCGAAGAAAATAAAGCAATTAAAAACCAATCAGAAAAACATTACAAGGACAAAACTGTAAAACTTATAAAGCAGCACTGTAGAACACAATTACAAAAGTGATGCTGATTCACTTATGTGGATTAGAATGGCCTGGGTCTGCAAGTGGTAGAGAGTTAAGTGCCACTTAGTACTGCTAAAGAAAAGCAAACTGTTTCCTTTACACATACCAAAAAACTACAGTGTACAAAGATAAGATTACAACTTACACTGGGGGACTGTAAAGGCAAAAATTACAAGGAAGAAAGGAGATAGGCAGTCCTCCAATAAGCCATTCATTCATATAGTGGATCACTACACAACTGATAAAAAAAAAAGTTTTACATGTGCTGACATGTAAAAATGTCCAAGATTATTAAATGAGAAAACAACACTAGCAAAATGATTCGTGTTTGAAGAAAAAAGCTACACACATATCTGGTGTATGCAGAGAAAATTTATAGACATTTACAAGAAACTTGAGTAGTACCTTGAAAAAGAAGAGTGGGACTGAAGAAGACAGGAAATTTTCACCTCTACCCTTCTGTAGCAAAAATAAAGTATGCGTTATGTTCGGTCCAACTTAGGAAAAAAACATGTTTAGTATTTTGGGAAGGTGGCTAGACACAGGACTGCTATCTATAAAACCAGACCAATGAAGACACAATCACATTTAAATTGCTTCAACACATTCAAATAGTATGTTAAATGGTGAAACTTTTTAAAAGTTCAATCACATAACCAAAAAAGAGCCACAAAACTTTACTTGGACAATGATAAAAGTTCACTAATATAAAGTAAAAATTAAGTCTTGCAAAAGCCATAATTTGCATGTGAGAGTTTGGTCCAGTCCTATAGTGTAATCTGTTTAGACTCAGAGCTGGAAGGGTCTTTAGAGCAAACCACCTCATTTTATATTTACCTTAGACTACTAATCCCCAGTAATAGAAATCCTAGGAGTTCTATTTCAGTAACAAAAACTATTTGTAGAACCTTATGGAGCGACTTATTTTGAATATATGTCTGCTTTTAAAAGTTTAGAGCAGGGGCCAGTCCATTTTGTTTGCTGCTGTATGCCCAGCACCTACATCATAGTAAATAGTGGTATTCAATACATATTTTTTGGAGGAAAGGTAGGGACATAATTTCAGTGCAAAACTATGAGGAATTACAAGTTCTGGAGTAAAAGAAAAAGGGGCAGGATTAAAACGTGCAAATTGGTTCCTTTGAATTGTAAGACACGGTGTCACATGTGACTGCATGCCCACAATTTCATTTTTTGCTTCTAGCAGTGGAAGAAATCATCACAATACTATTCAAGTCTAAACTACCCAAGGTGCTAGGGAAGGCTGCCTAATGTCTACTTTGGAATTCACAGTAAGCAGAATACCACAAAGTACTACTGAAAGATTTACAGATTAGAACTGAAATTTGGACACCAGGAGATGATGGGCAAATGAGCTGGCCTGGGCTACCGAGTAAAACAACCTAAGGAGTAGTGTTTCTCAAACTATACGTGCTGAAGGACCAGCTTGAACCCCCAAATTGCACTGTCAAGAACATACTTTTGTAAAATATATTTTAAAAAATTAATTACTAAAAAAAGATCACATACTTTAATGTCACAGCAATATCAAATTGCTGTAGAAGTTTCTTGACATTCTCAATTTCTAAAATGGTCCAGAGACACTGGACAGCACTGACCTAGAGTTTTGATTTTTTAATGTCAATCTAACCTAAGATCTTGCATTTGTCTAGACGGTCTGACTCTGAGAGAGAAAATTCAGTTTTTTTCCCCCTACTCAATAATGAAAACAATCCATAAGAATTAGAGATAAAAAGTAGCACAGTCTTGTCATTAACTTATTTTAATTTTAAAATGTAAAACAATGCATTATCACACTGCCTTAGTAAATTAAAATCATCCTTTTAAATGCAAACTTCAGCATTTAAGAATTTTGATTCCTATGAAGTTGAAATTTTTGCATTATTTTGCCATTTATCTTAGAAGATAAAAGGAGATAGACATTTGAAATGGTATAGAAAATATTCATTTAACTTATACATCTATAAACTCCTGTACGTTTGTCTCTATGTTCTCAAAATCCTCCAAACGATTAATTTAGTTGATTGCTAACAGAATGAGCCTAGCGGGGCTCTCCATCTATTGTAACTTTCATTACCAAAGGAAGTAAAAGGAAATGTTTATATGCCTGGCCTAGAAACTGACTACAGTCTGATACAATTTACTATAGCCTATCAAGATAGGCTCTACACTATTGAGAGTATAATGTGACTTACAGGGTCTCTGGAACCAAATTTCCAGGATTCAAATCCACAGTTTGTGACTAACAAGCTGTAAAGTGACTTAATAAAATCCTCACTGCTTCTTGTTTATTCATCTATAAAATGGGGATAACAGCACCTATGTCCAAGGATTATTGTGCAGGATAAAGTGCATGTAAAGTGCTTGGAACACTGCCTGGCACACAGTAAGTACTAAAGAAGTATTACAATTATTTAATTCTTACATAATATGCTTTAAATCCTTCTGCATAATTGCGATTATTAACAATGAACTGGTTAAAGGAAATATGTCACATCCGTACAATGAACTACTATTCATCTGTTAAACATTATTTTAATTCTCTATTATGAAAATATATTTATTTATAATATCCTGTTGGACAAGGAGGAAAAAAAAGTAAGTTAGAAAACCATACACAGGCCAGCCCCATGGCTTAGCGGTTAGGTGCGCACGCTCTGCTGCTGGTGGCCCGGGTTCGGATCCCAGGCGTGCACCGGCGCACCGCTTCTCCGGCCATGCTGAGGCCACGTCCCATGTGCAGCAACTGGAAGGATGTGCAGCTATGACATACAACTATCTACTGGGGCTTTGGGGGAAAAAAATAAATAAATAAAATTATAAAAAAAAAGAAAATCAGATACAGTCTAATCTTATATTTAGAAAAGATGCTAATGAAGTTATGAAAAGTTGCAAATCACTGCAATACTTAAGTGGCATTTGCTGAAAGTGACTCAGTAATTTACCATTCCTCCCTACCCACTGGGAAAAAGACTTAAAATACAACTGACTATGATTCTAAAATCATAACGATAGGATAATTAAATGCTATAAATTAGGTTTTTTAAAAAATTTAGAACTGTGTATATTTAATGCATTATTCCTCCTCTACCCTGGAAAGCTAATGCTTCTTAAAATGGACTACATCTTAGGAATAAGGAAATAGAGCATTAATTTCTAATAGGTACACTGCTCCAAACTCACCCATTACCAACACCATCACTTTTAAGCAAGCTCTTGAAGTGCTCACAACTACACATATCAACACTGACAATAAATCACCTTAACCAATCACCCAAGCTTAAACAGCAGATATTAGGGACAGTATATTGAGATTATAAACACAAAAGATTCTGTATTTCTGGTATACTGAACAAGAGGTGCTTGTGGTATTGAAAGTACTCAGATGGCAGCCTGAGGTACTCCTCAAACTGTTTTAAAATTCTTCAATAAAATCAGTACTATTAATTTCATGTTTATTTGATACAGGATTTTTGTCAAGCTGATCAGTTTTAAATGATTAATTCATAATAACCATTTAAAGATAAATTTTCCTCTCAACTAATGATTTTCATTCTACCCATAGTTCAGCTTACCCTTGTCTATGATAGCCGTATTTCATTTCTCTGGATCTGAAATACACAATTACGTATTATAGACAAAATGTTTTCAAATTTGCTTTCAAAAGAAGCCTAAAAGAGTAGATCAAGTTTTCAAATTTACTAAAACCATACTACACCAATTTACCAATATAAACATTTGTCTTCATACCTGTTTATTCCATTCTATTTAGACAGCAGTACTAACAAAATTTTTAATGCCTATGTCCCACACCCTAAACTCTTTCCCTATGCTATCACTTGACACTTACAAAAGGACACCTCAATTCAGCAACCAAGTTTTACAACTATTCCCACCAATCAAATAGTGATGTACCAAGATGGCAACTCTCATGAGTTTTAACATACTAAGAGTACATTATTTACCTAATACTGAAAGACTGTGCCTTACTTTATAAAAAACAAAGATAGCCACATTAATTTAATCCCATATATATGATGCTACCTATTCAATTTATTAAAAATTATAATAAACATAATAATCAAACTAGTGCTCCAAACTTATGCTGTTCACGTGGAAGACACTATGAGATAAGACACAATAGAGGCTGCCTTGCAATAAGAGGTACAAATTCCTTCTATAGAAATGGAGAAATAAAAGGACAAATCTAGTTGTCTAAAAGACAATTCACTGTACACATTTTATTTACAGTTTTGTACACTGTCTTAATATGAATGGGACCGCTTTTCTACTTGAGCCATTTTTTAACCAAAGCAAAATAACCTAAGTAATACAAAGTGTTAAAATACAGCATAAAGATACAAAAACAGAGATACTAATTCTAATTAGGAATGTAATTATGATGTTACATTTTTTATAATCCACAATTATGTTTAGGAAATCACACAAACATAGATCACTGATTTGAATGAAATGCATAAATTTGTAGCAAAGCTTTCTAGTTACAAAAAAACAAAAAAATTACCAAAGAATGCACAAAATTAATGTTTATTCCACCTTTGTGTCATATTCCTGGATCCTTCACCAATGTTACATGAGGAAAAAAACAAAAGCAAAACAAATGAAAAACTGAAATCAGAATCACTAATGTTATCAAGTAGGGAAACAAATAAATTAAAATCTAGCAGCCATCAGCAAGAGTACAGCAAAGACAATGCTGTAAAAAGAAACAAAGAAAATTGCTAGAAAACTGTATGCATCATACTCTTTCAAACCAGCAAAATATGCTCCTGCATACAATAGAACATAAACAGAATTTTTTTCCTGTAAGGTATAGAAATGCAAGTTCTTTCTTTAATATTGTGGATGGGTAAAATGTGTTTGTAATGGTAATTCTACTAAGCTATTACAGAGTGGGCCAGGAACACATTTACAGATTCTGAGGACGATGTGTACTGTAATTCTTTGATTGGGATAGTGGACATTCTAGCCAAAATTTAAAAAAAAAAAAAAAAAAAAAAAAAATGAACACAGAAGTACAAGACAAAGGCGAATGAGACTTCTCTTATATCTTAGCAACATTTAGATGGAAATCAAATTTAAATGCAGTCCACTCTGCTTTGAAGAGGCTTTGGTTCAGCTCCCAAATCTCGATTGCTTGACGCAGTCTCCTACGAGAATACTCAGAAGGTGTCTTCTTAAACAACAAACCTATTTTTAGTGGTGGAGCCGCTCTTAGTAGCTGTGTCTGCATGGGACTGATAACCAATCACTATCTTTGGAGGAAGTCCTAACCTTTCCTTGTATACCCTCCTAGAAGAAAAAGAAGAAGAAAAACAGCCATTAATTTTTAGTCACATACACACAGACACACCAAATTCTGTATTATTCTTTATATAAAAAATACTAATAACCAGAGAGTGAAATAGGAAAAAATTGCACTCTCTTTTCCTTTTAGCAAAATTTACTCTTCATTTTCACAACAATCTTGGTTAATCACTTAACCAATATGTGAAAGTCTACTACCGTGATAATTACTAATAAACTGATAATAAAGCAGGGACAGTCCCTGGGCTCAGTGTTTACAGTATCTGATTATTTATAAACAAATAATCACAAATTCATATGAGTGGAGCTGTATCACATGCATAATTAATTTACATAAAATCAATTACATGCAAATGTCTATTTTAATTCTGTGACCTAAAATCCTACAATTATATTTTACATATAAACATAATAAACATCATATGTTACTGCACAATTACATTTACCATACCTATTACTGGCAAGCATGTACACTCAAAAATTAAACACTTTGAAGGTGATTTATGATATTTTCAGGGTAATTTAGAACATACATGATTTCTACCTTATATACTAACTCTACAACCTGATTTTCAAATAACATGTGACTCTGTTTAAGAACAAAATGTGATGGGTGCCAAAGAGGGTAAGTATAGGGGCTGTGACATTGTACAACTAGGAGGATCTAATTTCTTCTGTGAACTTAGAGAAATCTCCCCTTTAGAAGTCATGAGATCAAAGTATAACGCTAGGAGAATGAAGCACATCTGACGGCTAGGGAACCAAAGTAAGGCTGTGTAGCTGCAGCTCATAAAGAAGGAGAACATGAGAGATAAGGCTGACAAGGTAAGACTGGGGACAGATCACAGACAGCATCACAGCTCAAGCTCAAGTTAGGAATCTGGATCTTTATTCTAAAAAAAAAAAAAAAATCAGCAAAATTTCAAAAATAAGCACCAAAAAAGAAATAAAAATAAAGGGAGACACATTTTCATAGAGCTAAATTGTCCAATATGATACTAGGACTGTTTTATTTATACTCCACCCTCCTGAAGATTTCACCACCTTCCCTTGAATAAGGTATCTAAAACTAAGTTTACGATAACTAAAATTATAACATTCTCAGACTTTATTATGATACAATATATTCTCTTCAATTATACTTAACATTAAAAATGCCAGAAAGCAAGAGCACTGAGCCATGCAACTTGGAAAGGTAAAAAAAAAAAAAAAAAGTCCCTCCTTGAAAAATTAAAGTCAAATACAAATATAAAATTTACAAAATTTTCAGAGGAAAAAATTCATACTTAATTTCTTTAACTTGTTTTCTAAGAAATATGAAACCCACACAATAAGTTTTGATGCTGACAGAAAGATTAAAAATATCAACAATCAACTCCTTTCTCTTAAAGAAACCTTCTGTAGAATGAAACCTGGAAAATCCTCATACCTTTTAATCCAAAAAGGAATTATGTTCATAGAAGAATTCACATTGTTTGAAAAATCACACAAAGGGGTAAGCCAAACATTTTGTGACCTATGACCAGTACATAATTTTAACACAAAATTTAAAGTCAAATTTTACTAATTTAAATGTAGTGAAAAAATCCTAGTTAACACTGACCGATGTTTGGGGAAAAAAAGAACAGGGAATTTTTGCAAAGAATATTTACACAAAAAAAATTTAACTTACAGGTGCGTTCTAAATATGAACAAAACCAACACACTGTCACCTAAATTTCAATGAAAATTTTACATACAGTGTACACACATGCACAAAATACACATATACTATTTACCAATACTCACTGAATTATCATGAGTATTATACATTAGCACAATGATTTTAAAGAAGGAAAAAAGACTTATTTTCTCATTTGATAAATGAATAAAATGCTATATGCCAAAATGGAGTGCTCTAGTGATTATATACTCATTACTAGGAAAAAGAAATTTTACAGAAATAAAAAAAACACGTACAAGGCACACTGAAGACCAATAGAGCAGTTCAAGATTATAAAAGTGTTCATGAAAACAATACAAGGAAAATAATGATTTACAAATCCCAGTATTTCTAAAGCTATAAATAACAGTACTTCTGCTTTTAGTTATCTTAATATTTTAAAAGTACTGCAAACAACAAAACTTACCCTATATGTGTAACAGCATCTCTGTTTTCACATTCAGTAGTCCATATTGCTATCTTATCACCTTTAGCTCTAACATTAACAACAGCTCCACATACATCATCACTGTAGTCATCAAAAGATTCTCCAATAAGGCACAGCAGCTTTAAAAAAATCCAGTCTCAAATTACATTCAATAGATTATAAACAGCTTATTAAACAGCAACTCCCTCTCATATATTTGCATATATACAAAACTGAAAAATAAGTATTTAAATCAAGGGTGACTTTCTGAATGTCTAAATTATATTTATGCATATAGTTCTTTGTCCTGAGTTTTTAAAAATTCATTTGTTTGTTTCCTTGTTTAATATCAAGAACATAACAATTGTTTTAACTTTTTTTTAGCAAATTGGGCAATTGATGTCAGAGCACATATAAAATGTGAATTATTTCATTAATATTCATTTGCTCTGCTGCTGCTTATACTTGCCAAGCAAACAAACATTAATGGATAACTGAAATAGTTGTTCATAGTTAGACTAATAGCCTCTTGTTCTTGCTGTTTTTCATGAACACTTTCTAACGTTTTCTTAAAATAGTAAATATACATAAAATTTACCATTTTAACCATTTTTAAGTGTACAGTTCAGTGGCATTAAGTATATTCACAACGTTGTCCATCTCCAGAACTTCTGTCATCTTGCAAAACTGAAATGGCTTTCTAATGTGGAATTCTAAAATGGTATTTACCGATAATCTCTGCCAAAAGCAAAATTAAGTCTCTTCTTTAAAAAAAAAAAAAAATCATTCATTCAAATATTTATTGATTGCTTAATTTAATAAGTGCTAACTATAAACAAGACATTGTGCCAAGTGCTAGGGATACAAAAGAGACTAGGATTCCTGCTCCTTAAAGCTTTAGGTTTAGAAACTCTCACTATAGAAAATGCCTATTATCTCATATTTAATATATGCCTTAAGCCAAAAGTTTCAGGTTACATCATAACATACAAGCTGAATGATATCAAGCTACAATTTCATTAATCTAAAAAGTTTAGTACACAAAGCAATACTCTAAGAGGGTTGTAAACACATCACACAAAATGTGAAGTTCTATAACTTTTAAGTTAATAAAATGACCAGGATGAGCTTATTGTGGGAGGTGAGAGTCAACTGCCAATCACTTTATATTCGATTTGTAACATAGTAGGGGGTTTCACTGTACTAGTATGTAAAATATACAGGATTCACATGGTGGAGCAAAATTAATTGCTGGCCTAGATTTTCTAGATTGGGCATCCATATCTCTTCTTCAATTAAGGAAATGTAATGTAAATTAAGTTTTAGTATTCCAAAACTGCGTTATAACTTTAAAACCTTACCGTCTCTAGCCAAAAGCGATCCAGGTCACTTCGTCTCTGCTGTTTGTTCAATGTAATTAGCCATCGTCCTCCTCTTTTGTTTTTCTCATCTTCCCACATAGGCTCAATACCATCCTACGAGGTTAGAAGACACAAATATTAGACAATATTGTTACTTTAACGTAAGAGATCACTAGAAACAGCAAGCAACAACCCTGTCAACTTTTTACTTTATTCTCCATAAAACTGTTATTGATGTAGTGAGAAAAAAGCATACAAGATTTAAAGCTAGAGGCATGGGATTGCAGAATTAGAGTTCTGAGGCATTTATTAGCTATCAAACCTTGGGTTTCAATTAATTTGGAGGTTCTTAAACATTCTGAATAACAGACACCTTTGAGAAGCTACATACATTTCTATACCTAGAAAATATACGCAAAAATTATGCAATTTCAAAGAATTAATGAATGCCCCACCCCCTAGCATCTGACAAAATCCATTTATGAATATCTCAAGGATGCACTCACCCCAGGTTAAGAACTCCTGACAAACTCTGGACTTCAGTCTACTCAAATATATAAAGAGATTGGATGGATGATCAAAGCTCTTTTCAAAATCAATCACATTATGTGCCCAGAGAGTGGGACTCTCACTTAATTTCAATTATTTATACTAAAATAGTGCAAAATATATTTATGCTAAAGCCTAGTAAAGCTACTTTAATTATTCTCCAAGCATCAGAGCATTAACTATTCCTAAGTTTGTGGCAAGACTTCTTAATGAATCCCTGAATGGTCCAATCTTATAATAAACATATGAAATCTCCAATTAAGCATACCTTAAAAAGTGAGTAGTCACAGCCAGGCATTAAATTACTAGACAACTGGATATGGTTGTACAGGCTAGGTAAAAGAAAAGAACAATTATAAACATAGAATATATAATGCAGAGTTTAGGTGCTTACATATACATTTAGAGAATATGATAAAAATAAACAAGATAAAAGTTCATGCATTTCTCTGGAGTCAATTTCTGAAATGGACCAAACAGATCTTAAGGATGGTCAGTTCAAAAATCAACATCTGATGATTTTCAAGAAAATATTTTTAGGGCCGGCCCGGTGGCTTAGCGGTTAAGTGCACGCGCTCCGCTGCTGGCGGCCGGGTTCGGATCCCGGGCGTGCACCGACGCACCGCTTCTCCGGCCATGCTGAGGCCGCGTCCCACATGCAGCAACTAGAAGGATGTGCAGCTATGACATACAACTATCTGCTGGGGCTTTGGGGGGAAAAAATAAATAAATAAAATCTTTAAAAAAAAAAAAAAAAAGAAAATATTTTTAATGATTTTATTCTGACAAAAATATATTTTGATATATTAGTTAACTCAATGCATAAGAAACTGAGAATAGAGGTATGAGGTAACTTTAAGTAGGTGAAAGAATTTATGAGGCTAATGAACAGTTTTAAACCCACAAAAAGACAAATCAAGAGAAAGCAAGACAAACTTCCTGACCATCAGATTGCATGACTGAAATAAGCCAACATTATTATCCTTGAAGGTCTCCAAGAGTAGAATAGACCAGTGGTTCCCAAATACCACAGATGGTTATTTGGCGAGCTTTTAAGAAAAAAACAGTTCCAGGCCCTACTCTTTGGGATTTTAATCCATTATATATGGGAAAGGACCCTGGAACCTGTATTTCTAAGCTATTTCCTAAATATCAATGTAACAGAATAACATTTGGGATGATGCAGATACTCAGTGGCCTGACGGCAGAAGACTAGAATCATTTGATCTCCTGACGGTCTCTTACAGCAACATTGTTATAAAATTGGCAACAGAGTAGGAATGCTTTGCCTGTCTCCAATATTAGATGCAGAAATCATGATCTTAGCTATGTCTACAGACTATGCGTGATGCTATTATCCTTAGTCAGATTCTCTTGGTGCTATTTTAATCCAGTCTAGGAATACTTCTAGCAGAGTTTTAAGAGTCTGGCACCCTTTGGATCACATTTCACAGAATAACATACAAATCCAATTTGGGTGAGACAGCATAAGACTGAATACAGCTTATTAGTTGTGGAGTCACTCTACCCAATGGTCATTCTTCCTAAGCTACATTATCACTGATAGGTTCCACTAGGCAACAAAAGAGGACTGGATACTAACAGTAACTACAGAATTAGCACCATCACTTTTATAAAATTAATAGTGTAGAAGTGATCTTCTTCAGTGGCATTCAAGGTAGAAAAGAGCAATGTTTCTTTTGTTGTTTCCTTTCTCCTTATGGTGCTCCAAGGTCTCAACAGTAAGTTTATAATGAGAATTTGTAATGATACCTTTAAACAGAATCCTAACAGTACAGACAGATTGGATAAATCCAAAAGGACTCAATGGTTGTTTACCACTAAATTTGCCAGAAAAAAAAAGAAATTAAGAAGTGACTTAGATATTTACAGAAAGCTGAAGGATTCCTTCACATGTCTAAATTATGGTATAAAATTCCACTATGCAATGACACTGCTTACACATAACTAGAGTGTGGGGGCATGTTCTAATCAGAGGCCCACTTGGAAACACAGTTATGTAAACTGGGGAAAGCCCAACAAACTAGATAAATGCAAATCTGAATCAGCAGGGGAAATGGTTCAAGACTCTTGCTCCTCTTCCTCCTCAGGAGACTGGAGACTTTGTATGTTTAGAGGCCTCCTGAATAAATACAACTCAAGAAGAAAAACACTCATGTTTTGATAAAGGGAAAAACAGAATAACCCTAGTGTAACTAGACAACTAGACCTAAGAATTACTTAGGAGGCTTAAGTATAGTTCTATTACTCTAAAAAACTGCTGTCAATAAAAAGTGACTACTCAAAGTGGCTAGCTCACAATTTACAGTTTTCCCTAATTATTCTATCTTTTTTTTTTTTTTTCAGTGATTCAAATTCATACTGAATGCCTATTATGGGCAAAGCATTGGAAATAAGACAAAAGAATACTGTTTCTGCTCTGGAGGAAGTATACATGTATGAATTTTCTGACCACAATCTATTCTTTTGTGTGGGCAGAATGCACTCAGGGGGCTACATTAAAACATAAGAGCAGCATAACTGATTCAGTATATATTATGATCCAAAAAAATACTAGATGTAAAAATTAGAATATTTAGATAATTGCTAGGTAATTTACAGCTCTTAAAATTGTTTTAACAAGTTTTATCTTTCATGTTCTCAAATAGTTTCTCCATATATATTTTTCAAGTAAATGACATACTAAATTAACTTGTTTTTTAGAGAATCAATATTCCAAAAATTGAGAAAGACTTCACAATTTTAAATTTTATTTTCAAGTCATGCAAAGGTTTTTGACCCCCAAATCTTAACTTTTTGCTAAATCTGAAACAAAATCTCAAAAGATATTTCAATTATTCTTCTTGAAGTTGATCAGAAAGTATAATGAAATTAAAAACTATCATCACAGATACTGTCCTTCTTGGACAAACCCTGAATTTGGAGCACTTCAGCTTCTGAAATCTCAGAATCCCTATCACAGGAAATCCCAGATGCTACAGTGATAAGAATTTGCAGAAACAGGGACCTAACAAAGCTCTGGAATACCGAAGCCTGGGACAAATATATCGAGGCACCAGAAAGGGGACAAGTTCCAACAAGTTGTCAAAAGTTCTAGGGGCAATAAAGGATTCTCAAGCGAAGGATATCTCAGGCCAAGGAACAGAGAATATGCAGGGCTAAAGGATGACAAGAGTGAAGCTTTCTAAAACTGATAAGGAATAATCACCAATTCAAACAGTTGTGAGGAGATGGACAAAAAGGTAGTTCCATAGATGAATATTTATTAACTGTTTCACTTTCCTCTTCATTTTGTGATGTGACTTAAAATGAAAAATTATACAACTACTAAAACAAACACCCTAAAATGAATGGTTACTTACGCCCAAAAGTCTTCAACAGTATCAAACTTAGAGATCAGCCGAAGGTTTGCTTGCCAAGTTTTGCTTTTATCATTTTTAAAAAACCAGAGTGCCCATCTAAAAATAAAAATTCAGTGTCAAAAAAATGGCAGTTTTACATTCATGTTCATAGCAGTATTATTCACAATAGCCAAAAAGGGGAAGCATACCAAGTGTCCATTGAAAGAGGAATGGATAAACAAAACGTGATATAAACATACAATGGAATATTTATCAGCCTTAAAAAGGAAGGAAATTCTGACACTTGCTACAACATGGATGAACTGCAAGGACATTATGTTAAGGGAAATAAGCCAAAAAAGACAAATACTCTATGATTCCATTGTATGAGGTACCTAGAGTAATCAAATACATAAGACAGAAAGTAGAACAGTGGTTACCAGAGGCTAGAGGGAAAGGGAATGGGAGTTGTTGTTTGATGGGTATAGAGTTTTAGTTTTACAAGATGAAAAGAGTTCTGCTGGAGACTGGTTGCACAACAATGTGGATGTACTTAACACTACTGAACTGTACACTTAAAAATGGTTAAGATGGTAAACTTTATGTCACGTGTATTTTACCAAAATTAAAAATAAATAAAAATTTCAAAACGGTAGTTGTTATTACAGTGGCAAATAACGAGTAGTCTTCTCTATTTCTTTCATTTAGAAAGTATGTTATTTTCTGTCTACTACATAACAGATTCTCTGCTATACTTAGAGACCCACTGAGGCTCATTCCCTCAAGGAAATTCACAGAAATGTAGTACACAGACAATTACAGTGTGCTAAGTGCTATGATAGAGATAGTCAAACACCGTTACTTAAGAAAAACAGAGCAGAAGCACTTAACCAGAAAGGAAAGTGGGGAATAGGGAAGCTGAATTTTCAAAGAAACAAACAAGCATTCGCCAAGAGGGAGAAATGGGAGTGCTAGGAAGGGAGGAAACTATGAAATGTGATTCTCTATTTACTCAAACACACAAATGAGAAAATAACAAAATAAAAGGATTCATTGAGTAATGATACCATATATATGTTCTGAAATAATGTATACCAGTTTCTATATATCTGTATATACTTCTGTTAAAAAAGCTTTACTCTAATACCTTGAAGATAAACTCATGTCACATCAAAGTTAGACTTCAATGTTACCATCCCAAGATGATTCATCTTTAGTAGAATTATAGTCTCTGAATTACTATACCAAAGGTAACTCAAATGGAAATTTCATTTTCTCATTGATAAAAATGTCATCTGAAGACAGGTTTCCAAATGACATATTTTCCTAACTCTATGATTAATATTTGATAAGCTCAGACATAAAAATGAGATGCATTTCAATACCCACTTGATAATCTGTTATTTGCCAACCCAAGAGCAAAAAAAAAAAAAGCAAAGGCAGAAAGCTATTAAACACATACACACAAAGTCAAGTACTGTACTCTGGATTTCTAAAATTCAGTCCTTTGAAAAATTAAAAATAGAACTACCATATGATCCAGCAATTCCACTTCTGTGTATTTATCCAAAGAAAATGAAAACACTAACTCAAAAAGATATATGCACCCTCATGTTCACTGTAGCATTATTTACAATAGCCAAGATATGGAAACAACCTAAGCGTCCCTCAAAGGATGAATGGATAAAGAAAATGTAGTGTGTGGGTGTGTGTCTATACACACACACAATGGATTATTCAGCCACCAAGAAGGAAATCTTGCCATTTGCAACAACGTGAATAACTTTGAGGGCATTATGCTTAGTGAAATAAGTCAGAGAAAGACAAACACTGCATGATCTCACTGATATGTAGATTCTTAAAAAAATGAGCTCACAGAACAGACTGGCGGTTGCCAGAGATGGAGGGGCGGGGTGGGGGGTATGTGCCTGAAATGCATGAAGGGGATCAAAAGGTACAAATTTCCAAACTCACAGTTATAAAATAAATAACTAATGTACAGCATGGTGACTGTAGTTAATAATACTATATTGCATATTTGAAAGGTGTTAAGAGAGTAGATCTTAAAATTCTCACTACAAGTGAAAAAATTTTGGTAACTACGCATGGTGACGGATGTTAACTAGACATTGTGGTGATCATTTTGCAATATATACAAATATCAAATCATTATATTGTATACCTGAAACTAATATAATGTTATATGTCAATTATACCTCAATTAAAAAAATAATAATAAAATTAATTAAGTCTTTCTTTTTTACTGCATTCAGCCATTAAACATATAAAGATTTACCCTAAGAAAATAACTGGATGACTAGGCAAAAAATGTTTGTATAAGAATGTTTCTAATTTTGGAAAATTTGGAAACATCTTAAGTGCCTATTGACGAGATTATTTAAATCGCAGTTCTCCAAGTGTGGTTTGCAGAACCTAGGGAACCCTGAGACCGTCTGAGGAGCTCTGATGAGTAGAAACTATTTTCATAATAATACTAAGAAATTACTTTATTTTTCACTGTGTGTGTTGACATTTGCACGAATGGTGCAAAAGCAATGGTGGGTAAATGTGCTGATGCCTTAGCAAGAATCATACAGTGGCCCCAAAATGTACTCAGTAGTCAATCTATCCTTTATTATCACCAATTCTGACAGTAGCAACAATATCAGTTCAGTTAAGAATGCAATTGATAAGGCAGTAAAAATTACTGGTTTCATTAAGTTTCAATCTGTGTACGTCTTTTTCATATTTTGCACAAAAAACACTTCTACTGTATACCAAAATACAATGCTTAGACAACAGAATTGTGAGGTGAAGTAGCCACATTTTTCTTGGAACATCATTTTTACTTTAAAGAATAGCTGATAGGGCTGGCCCATGGCTTGGCGGTTAAGCACTCGCGCTCCGCTGCTGGCGGCCTGGGTTCGGATCCCGGGCACGCACCGACGCACCGCTTCTCTGGCCATGCTGAGGCCGCGTCCCACATACAGCAACTAGAAGGCTGTGCAACTATGACATACGACTATCTACTGGGGCTTTGGGAGAAAAAATAAATAAATTAATTAATTTTAAAAAAAAAGAATAGCTGATAAACCATGGTTATTTCTTGAAAAAATGAACAGAGTGAGCCTGTTGCTTAAAATTTGAGCTTTCAGGAGAAAATCAGAATTTTGGAAAGCCTGCATGTGCCACTGTGAGTGTGACAACTTATTAAAACATAAAGACATTTCTGATGAGTTTAGCAGTGATATTAATGAATATTATTGTTTTGATACTGTATAATGAAAAGTGCCAATATATGGAAGATATGTATAACTCACTGAACCAATATTTTCCAAATGACCAGTAGTGTTGCAAAATCACGCATGGGTAAAAGATCCATTCCAAATGCAAACAGACAGGGATTTTAATGTACAGGGTAGGAAAGGTTCTTGGATATGGTTTCAGATTCCACATTGCAACTAACCTATAAGAAACCTAGTATCATAGAAGAATATCTGTAAATTATTTTAAAAGGCTATTAAAAATTCTCTTCCCTTTTCCAACCATGTACCTATCTGAGGTGATATTTTCTTCCTATATTTTCTCTGAAACAACTTATCTCCACAGACCAAATGCAGAGGCATCTATGAAAATCCAGAGCCGGCCCCGTGGCTTAGTGGTTAAGTGTGGGCGCTGTGCTACTGGCGGCCCGGGTTTGGACGCTGGGCGCGCACGGACGCACCGCTTCTCCAGCCACGCTGAGGCCGCGTCCCACATACAGTAACTAGAAGGATGTGCAACTATGGCATAGAACTATCTGCTGGGGCTTTGGGGGGCAAAAAAAAAAAAAAAAAACAATGGAGGAGGATTGGCAATAGATGTTAGCTCAGAGCTGGTCTTCCTCAGCAAAAAGAGGAGGATTAGCATGAATGTCAGCTCAGGGCTGATCCTCCTCAAAAAAAAAAAAAAGAAAGAAAATCCAGCTGACTTCTAAGTCAAGCACTTACAGAGATTTACAAAAATGCAAAAATGCTATTCTTCCCACTATATATTTTTTATTTTGAATAACATTTTTCTCATAAAAAATATTTATGTTAACATGAAATGGATTTTTTTAAATGTAAATATAATTTTATATTTTCTCAGGTTTATTTTCTAATTTCGGAAAGGGATAAAAATCTACATAACCAAAGCTCTGTGGGAGTCCTCAATAATTTTTAAGAGTGTAAAGGCATCGTGAGACCAAAAGTTTGAGAACTGCTGATTTAAACAGAATAAAATAGGGGCCAGCCTGGTGGCGCAGCAGTTAGGTGCATGCACTCTGCTTCGGCGGCCCGGGGTTCGCCGGTTAGGATCCCAGGCATGCACCGACCTGCCGCTTGTCAAGCCATGCTGTGGTGGCGTCCCATATAAAGTATAAGAAGATGGGCACGGATGTTAGCTCAGGGCTGATCTTCCTCACAAAAAATAAGTGAATAAATAAATAAAATAAAATAAAATACATCCATACAACAGACTACTATGCAGCTATTAAATAGGATAATTGTGTGGGTAAAGTTTTCCAAAGACTGACATGAAACCCAGAAGCCATGGAGGAAAGGTGATATTCAAATATAAGAAAATCAAAAACCTCTAAAAATACATTTAATTTTAATTCCACATACAATGTTAAAAGACAAATGATTTGGATAACTCATTTTCTACTTAACCCCCCTCTTGAATGGGCTAGCATCCCTAATATACAATGCTTGGAAATAAACTTGAAAAGATAACCCAAAAGCAAAAAATAGACAAAAGAACTGAACAGACCGTCCACAGATAAAAACATAAATGATCAATACTATAGGAAATTGTTTTGAAACTTCAATAAAAGAAATGCAAATTTAAAAGGATAAGACATTGTTTTCACAAATCAGACTAGGACCAATCCAACCGGCAATAATTAAAAACAGTGATGGTACCAGTTGCCAAGGATGTAGAAACTAGGAACTCTTAAATGGTTAAGAGTCTAAGGTGATGAAGGATAATTTGGCAGTACCTATAAAGGTTGTTAAAAGGTAGCCTTTAGCCTACGAAATCTAAAATTTTACCCTATAAATATATTCACATAGTACACAAAAACATACAAGGATGCATACACTACAGCACTGTTTGTAAATAGAAAAAAAATCTGTATATCCATTAATGTAAGCCTGATACAACACTATAGAAAATACTATATAAAATGACTATATATTCATTTAATATAAGGCAGTAGTTTAAAATATTGAGGCAAAATCTCACATACAAACAAAACAAGTCAATAGTATGGCTACTTGTATTAAAAAAAAGTATATATATGCAAATTGAAAAGTTCTGGAAGAATACAAACCAAATTTAACACTGACTACTCCATGGAGCAGAGAAAAGTAAAATGAGGAGGAAAGCAGAGAACTTCTACTTTATAGACTTGTGCCCTGCTGATTTCATCTTTCTTACAGTTATTATAGGTTCTTTTTTAAGAAAGTAAATTCTGCAATATTTATGAAAAGTATAATAATAGGGAAACTACCAAAATGTGAACCATAAAGCATGTTAGAATATTTTCTGAATGATATTTATTATTTTACACAAGAAGTAGAATTTATAAGAAATTGAAATCCTCAGAGATTCCTTTTTAGGATTTAATCAGTCTGTTTACTGATGAGGACACTTTTCAGGAATCTCTCAGATTTCATTCAAGCTGTGAGGGACATATGCTTTGATTACTTCTCCCCACAATAATAGCAACACCAAGAACTGTGTTCACAGACAGCTAGAAGGCATACAGAGTTAGCTTTTTATAAGATATCACTGAAAAGATGAAAAAATACTCTACGGGTTTTGGTGCTACTGTTTGTTAAGTAGAACTATATGAAATTGTTGCTAATCAATTACTCAACTTAATACCTTTGGTACAATGCTTTTCTGAGGAAAGATTTTATCCTTTATGGACTATTCGACTTTTGATATCTCACTCACTAGCTGACAATCCCCATTATCTAAAAAACTGATTTGTTCCTCACTGGAGGATATGTGGAACCACAGTTCTCCTATGAAAACACTACATAAAACATGTTAGGACTTTTATTTCAGTAGGTCTACCATGATAATGAAGAAACGATAAAAAAATATTCAGGCCACAAAGGGAAAAATATATTTTTCAGATAAATGAAACTAAATTATAGACAGGCTTGTGGGATCTTTAAAGTAAATGGAGTAAAAAGGTCGAGGGTGGGGAGGGATGGACAAATGAAAGGAATTGAAATACTTAAATATTCTCAGAAGTTAATTCCAATTTACTTTCTTCCAGATTCTTACAATGTTTCTGAGCTGCCATTTTCTTCCCACCATCAGCTCTCAATCAATTCATGTTAATTTTCATTACATAAAATAGACAATTAAGTAAAAACACAAACATACGGGGAAGGGATAGGGTGAAGCTGGGAAAAACCATTTAATGAACTACTACTCAACCACTACACTCTAACTAGGAAAACTTAACTCATCTTAACCCCTTCTCTTTTCCTCTCCTACCTTGTCTTAAATACAAACCAACCAACCTCCAGACTCCACACCTCCTAAGCTCTCTCTCTTTTCTTCTTCACAGCTCAACTTCAAATTGCCTATTCTTGCTCTATACATTCACTCTTCAAATTACTGAATCTTTTTCCATCTTCTGCACTCTACTCTACTTCTGCATTTCTCCTATGTTAGCAAGGACTTTCTTACCGTTTGTCTTTTTGAGACTTTTTCTTGTTCAACTGAATGGATATTTGACCTTTTTGTAGCAGATATGCTGTTGACCACCTTGTCTTTGACACAAACCATCTGCCAGTTTTCCATGACCACCACTTTGTCTCAGTTTATATAGTTTATACGTCTGTACCTTTTGTAGGCACTCTCCCTCAAAAAAATCCCCTATACACTGGTATCCCAAGCCTCTGTCCTGAGTCAAGTTCACCTCTTAAAAGAACTCATTTACTACTGTGATTTCAGTTACCACCAATTACCAATTACTGATCAATTTCAAGCCAATCTCTCAACCAGTTCTCCTTTCTGAGCTCAAGACTCACACATAAAACTTCTTGATGGACATGGTCATCCAAGTAAAAATGGAATCCTCAACCTAATATATCTAAAAAGACTCATCTAACCTTTCCATGCAAACCTGTCCTATTCGCCATTTACCCTGTTGCCTAAGTCAGAAAACCTATGTGTCAGAAAGCTTACCTGTTTTGTAAAGGATGTTTAATATAGTGTTCTGGGTTAGCAACCTCCTGATTAGATTCTGTTTTCTCTTCTTCTGTAGGCGGGGGATTAGCAGTAGGGGTGGTTTCCTAGTGGGAAATAATAAAATACTATTTAAAATTTCTTAACACATCTATGACAGCAATACTCTAAAAAAACTTGAACCAACATTGCTGATATTATCTTTTTAAGAAAAAGGAATTATAGCAGAAGCATTTCATAAAATAGACCACAGACCAACCTCTAAGAGAAGCACAAACTCTCCATTAAGAGCAAAGTGTTTCTTCAACAATACGAAAAGATTTATGCACGCCTATGTTCACCGCAGCTTTATTGACAATAGCTAGACAAGCAACCCAAGTGCCCATCAAGGATGAATGGATAAAGAAGACGTGTATATATATATGGAATACTCCTCAGCCATAAAAAAAAAAAAGACAAAATCATGCCATTTGCCACAACATGGATGGACCTTGAGGGTATTACACTAAGCGAAATAAGTCAGACAGGGAAAGACAAACACCGTATGATTTCACTTATATGTGGAAGATAAACACATGGATAAGGAGAACAGATTAATGGTTACCAGAGGGGAAGGGGGTGGAGGGAGGGCGAAAGGGGTGAAGGGGCATATGTGTATGGTGAGGGATAAAAACTGGACTATTGGTGGTGAACACGATGCCATCTATACAGAAACTGAAATATAATAACGTATACCTGAAACTTACACAACATTAAAAGTAAATATGACCTCAATAAAATAAACAAAACACAATATATTGTAATAGATTGACTGTAGAAGCAGATGTGGAAATCCAACTGTCTTCTATTAAGTAGCTATTAAATTTGTAAAAGTGTAAAAAAAAAAAAAGAGAGCAAAGTGTTTCTTAAATTTAAAAATATAACAATAGGGGCCAGCCCAGTGGCGCAAGCGGTTAAGTGCGCGCGCTCCGCTGCGGCGGCCCGGGGTTCACTGGTTCGGATCCCGGGCGCGCACCGACGCACTGCTTGGCAAGCCATGCTGTGGCGGCGGTCCCATATAAAGTGGAGGAAGATGGGCACAGATGTTAGCCCAGGGCCGTCTTCCTCAGCAAAAAAAGAGGAGGATTGGCGGATGTTAGCACAGGGCTGATCTCCTCACAAAAAAAAAAAAACAAAAAACAATAATATCATATATATTTATCTTTTACTTACACATTTTAATATCAGAAAGATTGTAGAGACATGAAACAAAGCTGGAAAAATCAGTCTCTTTCTTAACATACCGTCATACTAAAGTATTGTGTATGGTACTGGGGGGGGAGTACAACTAAAGATTGGCGAGTGTAATAACTATACTATGATGACAAAAAAAAAGCTTTATAAAGTGATCAAGTCAATAGTATACAGGTCTTGGGCCAGCTCCGTGGCTTAGTGGTTAAGTGTGCACGCTGCGCTACTGGCGGCCCGGGTTCGAATGCCGGGGGCGCACCAACGCACTGCTTCTCCGGCCATGCTGAGGCCGCGTCCCACATACAGCAACTAGAAGGGTGTGCAACTATTGACATACAACTATCTACTGGGGTTTTGGGGGGGGAAAAAAAAGGAGGAGGACTGGCAATAGATGTTAGCTCAGGGCCGGTCTTCCTCAGCAAAAAGACGATTAGCATGGATGTTAGCTCAGGGCTGATCTTCCTTACACACACACAGAAAAAACAGTATACAGGTCTTTGTCTTCATGTCATACTCTTATTACATATGGTAACTTAAAAGTTCAGCAACTTTTGTCATTTTCAACTGGCCCCAAGCAAAAAAGCTGGATATTGTCTTGAACTTAAAATCTTCTTCTAGGTTAGACATAATATTGTCATCTTTAAAAGTGTCAGAATGGGGCCGGCCCAGTGGCGCAAGCGATTAACTGTGCGCGCTCCGCTGCAGCGGCCCGAGGTTCACCGGTTCGGATCCCAGGTGTGCACCAATGCATCGCTTGTTAAGCCATGCTGTGGTGGCGTCCCATATAAAGTAGAGGAAGATGGGCATGGATGTTAGCCCAGGGCTAGTCTTCCTCAGCCAAAAAAAAAAAAAAAAAGAGGATTGGCATCAGATGTTAGCTCAGGGCCGGTCTTCCTCACAAAAAATAAATAAATAAATAAATAAAAACGTCAGAAAAAAAGGGAGACTGGGGGTAATCGCTGTTCTCATTACTCCATGCAGCTCTTCACCCTACTATAAATCGGTATCAACAAAACAGATAGCCAAGGAAAGGCACCAAAAGCTGAAACCAAAGCTGATACCAAAAAAAGGGCACTGCAACAAGAGTTTGGGTATCAGATTTAAACTGAACCTACAAAATCACAGAGATATAAGTTTGCATTATGTAAATCACAGACGTATGATCTAGAAGATCTCAGAGCAGATAAGTGATAAGTGCTCATTTTACAAAATACATTTTTCTTATCAACATGACATGCCCAGGAACTACTTTCTATTAGCCTATAAAGTTACTCATAGTGGGGGCTATATCTTGATTTTGCTCATAACTGTAACGCCCATGATCACAGCGCTAAGTCCAATTGGAACTTATTAGCTTGATTACTTAATTGAATAAATTCAAATGTTTATAGAAGTAGTTCACACCCTAAAATTCACATACCGTAGTCAATGCCTTAAAATCACCATTTTTACCAGAATTTCCTCATCCCAGTCAATTTAAATCTTCAAACAGATGATAAGTACCAAACGTCATTCCTTATCCCACTAGCTTAAAATTAATGACGATCTCCAGACAGAAGCAGTCTCACTGGACAGAGAAAACAGGGAATAGTTAGGGATTGCCAAGGCAGGTGGGCTTTGGGGGACAGGGTTCCAGTGAAAAGTGAGCCGCAGGAGTGAGCCTCAAAAATCTATGTAAAAATCCCTCACAGATCCTGGGCTGACTCCTAAACTGGGATATTCGGAGTGGCAACTCTGGGTGGCCTAGCAGAGAAAAGCTGAGTCAAGACTTCTGAGGTTGAACGCCATTATGAAGACTAAGTTGAGATCCAGCCAGAATGGGTGCATGAAAATCCTCAGCTTTCAGATGAAATTCTAGAAAGGCCATGCCCTAGGAATTAGGTGAAATACATCTGCCTAACAAATCCTAAAACCAGTCCTTGACAGGATCAAGGTGATCTATCTATAAATTAACTGCCTCCAAGAACCAAACTCTGCACTCTTCAGAGGTAGATAATATAATCCTGAGCCTCTATGAATATTATCTACAACACCTAACAAAGAAGCAAACATTACTAGACACGCCAAGAATTTTTTAAAGTGACTAATGATCAAGAGATTAAATTGTCGGGCCGGCCCCGTGGCTTAGCGGTTAAGTGCGCGCGCTCCGCTGCTGGTGGCCCAGGTTCGGATCCCGGGCGTGCACGAACGCACTGCTTCTCCGGCCATGCTGGGGCCGCGTCCCACATACAGCAACTAGAAGGATGTGCAGCTATGACATACAACTATCTACTGGGGCTTTTTGGGGGAAAAATAAATAAATAAATAAAATTATATAAAAAAAAAAGAGAGAGAGATTAACAACGGAGTGACCTCAGCAGAATGTAGGATTAGTGAACCCAAAGACAAGTCAATACAAAATATTCAAGTGGGGGGGGCTGCCCCACGGCGTAGCAGTGAAGTGCACGTGCTCCGCTGCTGGCGGCCCGGGTTCAGATCCCGGGCAAACACTGACGCACTGCTTGTCAGGCCATGCTGTGGCAGCGTCCCAATATAAAGCAGAGGAAGATGGGCACGGATGTTAGCACAGGGCCAGTCTTCCTCAGCAAAAAAAGAGGAGGATTGGCAGATGTTAGCTCAGGGCTGATCTTCCTCACCAAAAAAAAATATATATATATATATATTCAAGGAGGGAAAATAGATGGTAAGAAACATGTGGAAGATGGTTAAAAAGTTTAAGACAAGATGGGAGAGAATGGGACAAAAGCAATACAGAAAGAAATGATGACCAAAACTTCCAAATCTCATCAGAAACTCAAGTCATGGATTCAGGAATTCCAAGCAGTATAAATATATACAAACAAAACTACACCTGGGCACAACACACTCAAACTACTGAAAACTAAAGATGAAGAGGCAATATTAACTAAGGTCAAACCATGTTGTCATAAATGGTTAAGATTTCATCTTTTTATGGCTGAGTAGTATTCCACTGTATAGTATTCCACTATATATAGTATACTGTGTGTGTGTATATATTGTATATTGTATATATACACACACCACATCTTTATGCATTCGTCTGTCGATGGGCACTTAGGTTGTTTCCATGTCTTGGCTATTGTAAATAATGCTGCAATGAACATAGGGGTCTGAACAGGCATTTTTCCAAAGAAATACAGATGGCTAATCAAGCCTTCTTAACAAAGCAAAAATTGTTTTAATAGCCAATTGTTTCCAAGATAGAATACAAAATACTCAAATACTCTATGAAAATACTCATTCACATAGTAGAAACCAAATCAACTAAGACTTAGAAATCACTTCGTGATGGAAATTACTTATGAAAACATTAATATTAAAAACCATAATAAAGGGGCATATTTGCTCAGCACAAATTTTCTCATTTAGGTCATATTTTGCTATGACCATCTACTTATCTCAATATCTCTTAATCAACAGAAATTTAAACTGAAAAGCCTGCTATCAACCATTCACCCTGTAAGCTTTTTGATTTTGCAATTATGCTGTAAATTATTGCTAAAGAAAAAAAAAAAACTTGAGACTGTTGAGACATGCCTCATTATAAAATCATTTTCTGTTAATTTCTTTCAACTTATTATTTTATTTGTTGTTATAAAACCTCTCAATGGAGATTCAAATAATCAAGACACTTTCTTATTTTCAACTTAGATAAAACAAAAAAATAATTATCTATGTAGGACGTTATTTAAAACATTCAGGCTAATTCTATGGGGGTGGTCCATTCTATGGGGAAAGTCCAATTCCTATACCTTTTCAATCTATGGCAACAAATACAGTGAGAAATGATGTCCAGAATGATGGCCATGCTGTATTAAATTCTTTGATCAAACAATGATTTAAAATTATGGGCATATGCCAAATCAGAACAAAAAAATATATTTTATTTTTAAAAGAATCATATTAAAAATGCCTCCAGGTCACTCCTCAGTTAAGCATAAACCTCAATTAACTATAATAAATCTCTAAATAATTCATTATTTGTCTTAATCTGCTAAGTACTTCTAATATAAATTGAATTTAAAAATAACGTATTTTGAAATTGTATCTCCTCATTATTCTTTGTAAGGCTATTAACTACTGAGGTATCTGAGACTTAACGATCACTATGAAATAGGTACAGGAAGACTATGTGATACTTATAGCACCAACTTCATAGAATTTGGAGAAAAATTTTCTGAAAACCCCATAACAGATGTTTTCATCAGATGGTTGATTCAATCAGATATTTTAAAATTGTATAAGACCATCAAAGCAGCAAGTAAAGGAAATAAGATTATCCTATGATCTGTATGGGAACCAAAAAAAATATTTTCCAAAACTGTCATTTTTATGGTTGTTTCCTATACAGCAGACAGTAAAATAGTTTTAAATTTACATTCAGTTTAAAAACAAAATTCTTTACTGCAAAGTCCCACAACATCCCTCTACCTACTCTCTCAGCTATGCAGTCTCCCCCATAAGTAAATTTCATCTTAAATATCCATGTTTTACCAATATTTCTAAGTTTAAAAATTACCCAAACAAAACAAGAAAGGCTAATTTAACAGATTATGGCTAATCCCAAAGTAATGAGATACATTTTAAAAAATTATTTTATTGGGGCCGGCCCCGTGGCGTAGCGGTTAAGTGCGTGCGCTCTGCCACTGGTGGCCTGGGTTCGGATCCCAGGCGTGCACTGATGCAGCACTTGTCAGGCCATGCTGAGGCGGCATCCTACATAAAGTGGAGGAAGATGGGCACAGATGTTAGCCCAGGGGCAGTCTTCCTCAGCCAAAAAAAAAAAAAAGAAAGAAAAGAGAAAGAGAAAGAAAGAAAGAAAGAAAAGAAAGAAAGAAAGAAAGAAAAAAAAAGAGGAAGATTGGCATGGATGTTAGCTCAGGGCTGATCCTCCTCATGAAAAAAATAAAAAATATAGAAAATTATTTTATTGAGGTCATATTGGCTTTTAACATTGCGTAAATTTCAGGCATACGTTAGTATGTATCAGTTTCTGTACAGACTGCATCAAGTTCACCACAAAGTCTAGCTTTTATCTGTCACCATACATATGTGCCCCTTTACCCCTTTCGCCCTCCCCCCATCCCCTTCCCCTCTGGTAACCATTAATCTGTTCTCCTTATCCATATGTTTGTTTATCTTCCACATACGAGTGAAATCATATGGCATTTGTCCTTCTCTGTCTGACTTATTTCGCTTAGCATAATACCCTCAAGGTCCATCCATGTTGTCACAAATGGCGCGATTTTGTCTTTTTTATGGCTGAGTAGTATTCCATTGTATACATATACCACAGTTTCTTTATCCATTCATCCGCTGAAGCACACTTGGGTTGCTTCTCTTGCTATTGTCAATAATGCTGCAATGAACATAGGGGTGCATAAATCTCTCTGAGTTGTTGATTTCAAGTTCTTTGGATAAATACCCAGTAGTGGGATAGCTGGATCATATGGTATTTCTATTTTTAATTTTTTGAGAAATCATCATACTGTTTTCCATAGAGGCTGCTCCAGTTTGCATTCCCACCAGCAGTGTTATGAAGGTTTCCTTCTCTCCACATCCTCTCTAACATTTGTTGTTTCTTGTCTAGGTAATTACAGCCATTCTGACGGGTGCAAGGTGGTATCTCATTGCAGTTTTGCCTTACATTGTTGAACTTCTTTTCATGTGCCTGTTGGCCATCTGTATATCTTATTTGGAAAAATGGTCATTTCCTCTGCCCATTTTTTGATTGAGTTGTATGAGTTCTTTATATATTTTGGAAATTAACCCCTTGTTGGATACACGATTTGCAAATATTTTCTCCCACTTGGTGGGTTGTCTTTTCATTTTGTTCATGGTTTCTTTCGCCTTGCAGAAGCTTTTTAGTTTGATATAATCTCATTTGTCTGTTTTTTCTTTTGTTTCCCTTGCCTGAGTAGACAAGGTATTGGAAAAGATACTGCTAAGATCGATGTCAAAGAGTGTACTGCCTACATTTTCTTCTAGGAGTTTTATGGTTTCAGGTCGTACATTCAAGTCTAATCCATTTCGAGTTAATTTTTGGTTATGGGGTGAGATAATGGTCTACTTTCATTCTTTTGCATGTGGCTGTCTAGTTTTTCCAGCACCATTTATTGAAGAGACTTTCCTTTCTCCATTGTATGTTCTTGGCTCCTGTGCCGTTATCAGCTGTCCACAGAGGTGTGGTTTCTGGGCTTTCAATTCTGTTCCGTTCATCTGTGTGTCTGTTTTTGTGCCAGTACCATGCTGTTTGATTACTATAGCTTTGTACCATATTTTGAAGTCAGGGAGTGTGATGCCTCCAGCTTTGTTCTTTTTTCTCAGGACTGCTTTGGCTATTCAGAGTCTTTTGTTGTTTCATATAAATTTGAGGCTTCTTTGTTCTATTTCCATGAAGAATGTCATTAGGATTCTGACTGGGATTGCACTCAGTCTGTAGATTGCTTTAGGTAATATGGACATTTTAACTATGTTTATTCTTTCAATCCATGAGCATGGAATGTCTTTTCATTTATTTACATCTTCTTTGATTTCTCAAAGTAATCAGATATGTTTTTAACCTAAAAGACAACCTGCACTTGAAAAACCATGTATAACACATTTCAGGTGGGTAGAATGGAGAGTGCAAAGCGAAGAGATGATGCAGTGTTTATTTAGAAGATGGTAAGGAACCAGTGAGACTGGAAGAGGGGTCATGAAACCAAAGGCAGAGCTAGAACGGTAGGCAAGAGTGAGACTGCGAAAGGCCTCCAAGGTCAGGCTGTGAAAGTGTGCCTTTCATCTTGTGAGCAGTGCCAGCCATCAACTGACAGGTTCAAGTGACTAAATACAGACGACCAACAAGGGAACAGAAAAGACAAACCATAAGTGAAAATATTAAACCTGGCTTTGGATTTGCTGAGTTTATGAGATTCAAGTAAAAATGTACAGCATGATAATTTAGTGATCCCAGGGCTCAGCACCTGTTGTAGCAACAGAAGAAAGTTGAAGGGGAAGAAAAAAAGTCGAGCAAGGGTGGGACAAGTCTAACCATTAGCTGCAAAGAATCTCAGGTAGCTTTTTACTACGTTCTACAAAAATCAGCACGTCAGGCATAATATCAACCTTGTGGGACAATCCTACTAATACTATAAAAGCTAGATATTTCCCAGATCCAGCATTCATTTCTGTGGCGTTTTCTCTACCTTGCAGTTTAGAGTCTCTCTTCCTGCCATGTTCACATCTACACTGTGCTCTTCCGTGGTCACGAACATTCAACATTTCTCAGCAACCTTCAACCCAAACACATTTACTAACTCTCTCTTCTAGAAATAATAATGAGCCTTCCTCTAAGGACGCCCAATTTGTGTCCTCTGTTACTTCACTGAACATACATTTAATCCTAAGAACTTTCAGGAGTTTTTTTTCCAGGTTAGGATATCACTTGAGACTTAATTTGGAGTATGCAAAAATCAACAGTTCCCCCCCGCACTAATAACAGTTTGAAGCAGTAACTCAAAGTGTGCTACACAGACTTCTGCTGGTTACAGACTACAGCCAAGTACAGAGATGGAAAGTTAACATTCAGAAAATTTTATAGCAATTTGACACTATTTTTATGTCTACTGAAACTAATAACATCAAATTCAGGCTTATATTCTATATGCATTCTTTCATCTTTCTTTTTTTATTTCTTTTAATTTTTTTTTAATTTATTTAATTTTCCCCCAAAGCCCCAGTAGATAGTTGTATGTCATAGCTGCACATCCTTCTAGTGGCTGTATGTGGGACGCAGCCTCAGCATGGCCGGAGAAGCGGTGCGTCACTGCGCGCTCGGGATCCGAACCCGGGCCGCCAGTAGCGGAGCGCCCACACTTAACCGCTAAGCCACGGGGCCGGCCCCTTTCATCTTTCTTTATCCTATTTTTATCATTTTATGAAAACATTAGATTGGAAATTGTTTAAAACCAAAACAAAAAACAAATTGGTTTTCTACTAGAGTACAAGCAGCACTGGTTTCAGATCATACACTCTGGAGCCATGTTATCCAGGTCAGAATCCCAGCTCTGCCATTCACAGTTGTGTAATTTGAAGCAAGTTCAATGCCACAACACCAAATCATGGATAATAATAATATTATTGGTAACCCATCTCCAGTAGCACTTCCTTATATTCTCCCTTCCTTGCTTCACTATTTTTTTCAGGTGAATTGGAAAGATCATTTGTGGCCTTAATAGAAATGTTAATGCTATTATGGCAGACAGCTGCAACTGTCTCTACAAGTTTCTAACCCAACATTTCAGTAAACTGAAGGCACTACATACATTAAAGATATGAAATAATGAGGAGAAGGGTAAGTAAAGTTATAATAGAAAAGGATGACACTTTATGATTTTTAAAGTGGTAACATTTAAAAATCACACTTCATCCCTACTGAGTTTTTACTTGATGGGTAACATTAAGCAGCTACTACCAAGCAAGGTGCTACATATTTTTATACATATTATCTCAATATATTACATACTATCTCAATACATCCAATCTTCACAATACTGTGAAACTACTATTCTCTCAGCTCTTCAAATTTAAGCCTTGGGAAGTTAACATGCCCTAACTGTATTCTAAATTTACATCCAGGACTGCCAGGGTTCATGGCTAGGGATACCATATGTCCCAGTTTTACCTGTTTGTTGTTTCAGTATCATTATTATTACCAGAAGCCCTGTTCACTCTCCAAAGTGCCCAGAGTTGGATAATAAATTATATATGGTTATCAAGGTACTCTTTCCAGGCAGCGTAACCCTACAGTATGAACTATGCCTTCCACCACGGCCTCAGGCTCAACACCTTCACTATCTTGCAAGTGTATGCCACTGCCAATAAACTAGAAAAAAGGCATGAATGGTACACCTTACCCTCCATCAACACACACACAAAATCCCACTACCAGGGAAAAAAGCAAGTTAATGCCAATGATTAATTATAGTGAGTTTATATTATTATGTAAGACAGCATAGTAAGTGCCTACGTGGTCAAATATCTCAGAAATACAGGTAAGTATAAATAAAAGCCTCTCTTTTATGGATACAAATAACTAACTAACCCCAAAGATAAAATTATTTAATACAAGTAAGATATGTAAACAGACTTCATGATACTTTACTCTTTCTTCTAGTATCCAAGCATTCAGTTTCCAGGCCCCTTTTTAGCAAAAGATGCATTTCCCCCAGCACTGTCCCATATATGAATTAGTGTAGTTAATCAACTACACTACGCTAATCTGGTATCACTCATCAGGAAAGTGTGGCTGTGGATTTTGCAGGTCTTATTCTTGGGCTGTTTAAATAAAGAATCAAAATGGTGACCTTTACGCCCTAAGCTAAAAAGTTGAAGTAGAAAAACAACATATAGAGATTTAGCAAAATACAAACCTTTTAAGTTTAAAGCACTGCTCAAATGGAGAATTTTTTTTTCATATAAAGGACTGTGAGACCCCATACATCAATTTTGATTCAAAAGACAGCCCTCTTTAATATTCTTTTCAACTAATGTAAAATGACATCTAAACAAAAAATACTGGAAGCTGAGGTATAGAGGGGAAGAGCTGTGATGATCTGTACAAATTGTGATGTGTCTAAAAATACCGCAAGATTTAACAGCTGTAAAATCTATTTAAATAACAACCTAATTACTTGACTATAATGACTAGCACTAGACTCTTAAGTGAACAGAGTTAAGTTGGCTGCGCTACAGCTAAAAATGGATGTTTCTGCATAGACAGCAAGCTATACTTAACCACATTTTACTAAAATAAAAAAATCTCTACAAACAGGCCACACCTGAATTTCTGATCTTCTAGAATACAATTTTAAAACTTGGATGCACATATCCTTACCTCTTAACTACTAGAAAGAATTGTAGGCATCTTATTACATTTAAAATAAACTAATTCTTCAGGTAGCACTAAATTCTGTCAACCACATTACTGCACATCATATGTAGCTTAGGACAAGATTACAAATTCAGAAAGGAAAGTGTGATGATAGAGACATAAGAAATAACTGGGGCCAGACCCTTGGCTTAGCGGTTAAGTGTGCGCGCTCCGCTACTGGCGGCCTGGGTTCGGATCCCAGGCGCGCACCGATGCACCGCTTGTCAGGCCATGCTGAGGCCGCGTCCCACATACAGCAACTAGAAGGATGTGCAACTATGACATACAACTATCTACTGGGGCTTTGGGGAGAAAAAGGAGGAGGACTGGCAATAGATGTTAGCTCAGGGCCGGTCTTCCTCAGCAAAAAGAGGAGGATTGGCATGGATGTTAGCTTAGGGCTGATCTTCCTCTCTCTCACTCTCACACACACACACACACACACAAATGAAATAACTAACAGATCCTCAACATTCTCTTTCGTCTTTAGCTCAAGATGGTATTCAAGGTGTGGCTTCTGCCATTTTGGCATGTTACTCAGTTTTCCTGGGTCTCTCCCATGTATACAGGTTATTAAACTTTGTTTGATTTTCTCTTATTAAAAAAAAAAAGAAATAACAAACATGAGTAATCTAGAATGATAACAAGACTAACAATAAAATTTAAATGTCAACACTACTTAAACCAAAGGCCACCAGAAGACTCATACTTAAAAATGACAATGGAGGGGGCTGGCCTGGTAGTGTAGTGGTTAAGTCTGCACACTCCACTTTGGCAACCCAGGGTTCACGGGTTCAGATCCCAGGTGTGGACCTACACACTGCGTATCAAGCCATGCTGCGGCAGGCATCCCACATAAAATAGAGGAAGATGGGTATAGATGTTAGCTCAGGGCCAATCTTCCTCAACAAAAAGAGGAGGATTAGAAACAGATGTTAGCTCAGGGTTAATCTTCCTCACACAAAAAAAGAAAAAAACCAATGTAAAGACTTATATAAGTTGAACATTTTAGCAAAAAGTGCTTCAAAAATATATCAATAATATTACAATGACATTAGGACAAGCATTTATACCACACAAAATTATACTGGTTCCAGGAACATGGCAATTTTTATTTCAATTATTCTTTAAAGCTTTATAATTACAATTTGAAAGGCAAACATTTTGAAGAATTTAACTGCTGCTTTTTTTTTTTTTTGTGAGGAAGATCAGCCCTGAGCTAACATCCGTGCTAATCCTCCTCTTTTCGCTGAGGAAGACCAGCTCTGAGCTAACATCTATTGCCAGTCCTCCTCCTTTTTTTTCCCCCCAAAGCCCCAGTAGATAGTTGTACGTCATAGTTGCACATCCCCCTACTTGCCGTATGTGGGACGCGGCCTCAGCATGGCCGGAGAAGCGGTGCGTCGGTGCGCGCCCGGGACCCGAACCCGGGCCGCCAGCAGCAGAGTGTGCACTTAACCGCTAAGCCACGGGGCCGGCCCCACTGCTGCTTCTTTTTAAGTTTACTCCTTTTAAAACTTCAAAAAGCATAACTAAAATTTAACGATACTGATTAAATGTTAGTTTAAGAAATCAATCTTTACATGTCACAGTTGAACAAACAGGCAGCTGAATTCTTTCTAAATTCCAAGGGGTAGTTTTTTAAAAGTTCTATAATGTTAAACCTTTAAGGTTAAAATTTCTATGTAAACTATAATTTTAATAAGGATTATATTTGTCCTTTTATACTCCAAGTTTTTAAATCTTTCAAAATAAATAAACCTATATTTCTTTAAAAAATTAGAAAATCAGGTATAGTCACTGTTTCAAATGTCCCCAGGTTTACAGAGTAGGTTATATCCTTCCACTCACTGAGTTTAAGTTAATGAACTATCATGTTTCCAAATATAAAAAGATTTATATTTTTTAACCCATTAATTACACTTCTAAAAGATTTCTTCAGTGAAATTGCCAGGACAGTAACAGTGTTATAAATTTTATACTAGTAAAAAGAAGTGGTGACTATCTATCTATCTAGCTATCTTATCTAGCTATCTTATCTAGCTAGCTAGCTAGCTATCTATCTATCTATCTATCTATCTATCTCAAAAGATACAACCAAAAGGTAACAGATAAATTATGGCATTCATGTTGGAGGCACTAAAAGTGATGTTAGGAAAATTATTTTAAAATGCTAACGTAAATCTGAGAAAAAATAGATTACAGAACTGTATAAACAATGAGCACTTTACTTTTGGGTGAGGAGGGCACTTTATTTTTAATTTAAGAAGTCCTAAATAAACTGTCATACATCCAGACAATGGAATATTATTCTGCACTAAAAAGAAATGCGCTATCCAGCCATGAAAAGACATGAAGGAAGCTTACATGTGTATTACTAAGTAAAAGAAGCCAATCTGAATAGGCTACATACTGTTTATGACTCCAACTTTACGACATTCTGGAAAAGGCAAAACTATGGAGGCAGTGAAAAGATCAGTGGTTGCCAGGGGTTAGGAGGGAGGGCTAAACAGGCAGAGAACAGAGGATTTTTCAGCAGTGAAACTACTCTGTATGATACTATAATGGTAAATACATATCATTATGCATTTGTCCAAACACACAGAACATACAACACCAGAGTGAACCCTAATATAAACTACAGACTTGGGGTGATAATGATGTGTCAATAAGGTAGGTTCATGCAGTGTAACAAATATACCACTCTGGTGTGAGATGTTGATAGTGCGGGAAGCTGTGCATGTAGGGGCAGAAGGTATACCAGGACGCTCTCTACCTTCCTCTCAATCTTGTTGTGAACCAAAAACAGCTCTAAAAAATAAAGTCTATTGAAAAGAAAAAGGCACAAAGAGGAATATGGTGAGAAAAAAGAATCCACAAACAAGTAAACCAAAATATTATCAGAGAACACTTAGTTGTTGGGATTACAGATGATTTTTATTTTCTTCATACTGACCTAAATATTCTAAATTTATTATAGCCAAATTATACTGAAGCCCAAATATATACTTGAATCAGTCCCCACCAGCACCAATATCCCATTTTTACAAGTTACCTTTGTTCAATAATGTTTTTTCTCATTGTAGGGCAAGTTCCCCATTTCCCTTTTCAAAAATTTACTGCTGATTCTCATTTGTTTATTGTTTCAAATAAAATTCACAACAATTTTGTAAAGCAGAAGCTTGCAAACTTTTCCTACAAAGGGCCAGAGAGTAAATATTTTCAGCTGATGAGCTATCACTTATCCTTTGTTTTGTTTTACAATCCTTTGCAATATAAAATAAAACAAAATAAAAACCATTCTTGGCTAGCAGCCACACAAAAGCAGCCCTAAGGCCAGTTTGTGGACCCTAGCATAAAGCATAGTTCCCCACCCCATCTGCAAAGATTTTAGCATTTTGATTGTTTACTCTGAATTTAGGTATTAAATTCAGGAAAAATTAACATCTTTCCAGTATTAAATCTTCTTCAAAAGCAAATTATGATTCTTCATTTATTAAAGTCCTCCATTATATTTCCTCAGTAGAGTTGTATAGCTTTTATTTACAAATCCTGCAAATTATGTATTAGGTTTATGATTCCTGGGCACTTGAAGGCACTGGCACTAAGTACATGAATGCTGCAAATCACTTACTGGTTTATATTGCTGGCACTTTTTGCCTAGTTATAGAAAAACTGTAACACTGTATTCTATAATCAGAATGCAACAATAAGTTACTTTTATAAAATGTCATGTAAGTGTTATTTCTTTATTTCTTTCCTATTCAGTAATTTAGTAACTTTAAGGTCAACGGAGAGCTGGGTTAAACACTTAAGAGTGTCTGGCACATGACAGGCACTCATAAGTTTGAATAAATGAATGCTTCTAATTTTGTTCCCTCTCAAAATCCCACTAAAACTATAGTAAAGAGGGTTAAAAAAAAAAAAAAAAAGCCCACAACAATGGAGAGAGAAGGAAAAAAAAGAAAGAGCTGGAATGTAGATGGACAAGGGGTAATTGATCAATGTATAGAGCTAGATCCTGAAGTCTCAGAAGCTGGCAGCAACTTTAGAACTGGAAGTGAAGGAAGGGGGTAAATTAAAGAGAATTTAGTGAAAGCTGTTTGGGAAATAACTGGATCCTTCAATCCCTCACTGCCCCTCTCCAAGTCACTAGGATTGCTGCCATATGAGTTCAAAAAGAAAAAGAAACTAAGCAACTTGCAGGAACCAGACAGGCAGGGAAAAGAAAATCCTTTAAAAATATGTACCTATATATATATCCTCAAAAGGATACGCTAAGATTTTGCATGCATACAATTACAGGAAGCTATAAAGGTAAACACTCAGAAGGCCAAAGAGAGAGAGAGAACATCTGGAAACTAAAATTATGAAACAAAAAAGGTTGGAAAATGAAATGAAATTTCCAAGAAAATAAAATTTCCAAGAAAATAAAGCAAAAAAAGACAGAAAATGAGAGTAAGATTTAAATTAAAAAAAAAAAAAGTTAGAGAACCGGTCCAGGAAATCCAATATCTGAATAACTGTTTCAAAGAGAAAAAAGAGGACAAAAATCACAAATTAATCTGTCAGAAGTGATGGAGATGAGTTGCCATATTAAAAAAGTCCAATGATTACCCAGCACAATGGATGAAAATGCTCATACTAAAGCATATCATTGTGAAATTGGGACAAGGAAGAGTCACAAATTTTTGGGGAATGGGAGGTGAACTGGTCACATTAAAAAAAAAAAAGGAAGGGCCGGCCCCGTGGCTTAGCTGTTAAGAGCACACGCTCTGCTACTGGGGCCCGGGTTCGGATCCTGGGCATGCACTGACGCGCCGCTTCTCCGGCCATGCTGAGGCCGCGTCCCACATACAGCAACTAGAAGGATGTGCAACTATGACGTACAACTATCTACTGGGCTTTGAGGAAAAAACAGGAGGAGGATTGGCAGTACCTGTTAGCTCAGAGCCAGTCTTCCTCAGCAAAAAAAAAAAGGAAGAAGGACCAGCAATCAGAATAATTTCTGACTTATCAACAACTACAACACAAGATGACCATGGAACAATGACTTCAAAATTCTGAAGAATTCTACACCCAGCCAAACGACAGATATGATATTGTTTAATATGCAAAGTCTGAAAAATCTTCAACTCTCATGTACGTTTTCTCAAAAAAACTACTGGAAATGTGATCCATCAAAGTGAAACAAGAAACCAAGTAAGAGGAAGACAAAGGACACAGCAGAAGAAGAGAGGAGCACACAAGTCAGATGAGAGAGAATCAGGAGCATAGTAAAAGGAGGTCCAAGAGAGACAGATGTGCACCAGAAATGAGAGCTACAGTGCAGATTGGGCAACGTGATTCAGGCTACATTCATTCAATGGCTGTTATGACCAAGGTGCCTGTTACTCTACCCTTTCTTAAAAACACACTGACTGCCATGGTGTGTCTGGCCCAGACTTTCATCTATATTTAACTCAGCTTAATCATGTGTTAACAAAGCTCCTTTTCTCTCTTTTGTGCCTTGCTCCCTGAACAGCTAAGAATTTCACACCAGAAAAGTTCAGCTTTAACCTACACTTATAACAAGATCACTCCCACAGACCACTCTCCTAACTGAAGGTCCTTTGCCTGGCCCACACCACAGCCCCACCAGAAAACAACCACAAAGTCCTATGTTTCCCAAAACAGGTTCATGATCTTGCCCACTGGTTTCCCCAAGAGAGGCTCTAGTAGAAATTCTAGGAAGCTGAAGTCAAACTATAACCCAGAAACTGTTTTCAGCTTATGGAACGAACGAACCGTCATCTAGCAATACTGTCCTTTCCTTACACATCATCTAAGTTATTAGTTTTTCAAAACTAAAATACATCGCTGAAAGATACACACACTGGAGATTAAAGATAATTAGACTGTAAAAATAAAATCAAGGGAATAATTAACACAAAAGTCAGTACTGTGGATGCAGAAAGGGCCAAAGAAATACAAATGAGATAATGGAGTATGAAGCTGAGGTATGGATGATGTCTTAAGTGATGGGTACATGGGTCTTCAGTTTATTACCCTAAAGCTTATGCACATATGTATTTTATATTTTTTCTATACATAAACATTTCACAATTAGAAAAGGGGGAGTTTAAAAAAAAAAAAAAAATTGTGGCCTGATGGCCAACTATTGTCACAGAAGTGTTTTATCTGACCAGCAGAGTTTTTATTTTCAGTGTGTTGCCAAAACACTTACATCTACCACACTACCTCATGTGTGAAATGATACACATAAAAGGTTATTCATCACAGTACTGAACTAGCAAATGGCTGGAAATAACCTAAATATTGATCAACATAGAAACAATTATGTTTAAAACCAAACCACATAATATATACCATCAGAAAAAAAAGTGAAAGCTTTATGTGTTGATATGCAATGCTCTAAAAGACATATTACAAAGTGAAAAACATAATGTGCCAGAATAGTGTATACAGTTTATATAGTTGGCTACCATTTATTTTTTAAAAAGAATATACATCATATTTGATTGTATATACACGAACTGCTATGGAAAGATACAAACTGACAATGTTGATTGCCTCTAAAGATTCTCCACCTGGATGGGATCAGCTTGAGGAGACTTCACTGACCCTTCTGTACAAACTTTGAGTTTTGAACAACGTAAAGTACTGCCTATTCACACACACACTTTTTTTAAACAGCAGAAAAAGGCCATAGGACAATTTTAATTCCATACAAGATCAAATAATTATCTTTGAAAGTTTAAAATATAGAGACAAGTTTTCCTTGGATAAAATTAAACAATAACTTATCCAACCAAACTGGTCATTTCCAGTTGTACCTTACAGAGTTAAGCCATATACAATAGACATATATGTGTCCACATACACCAGAACATGTCTAGACTCTAGAGCTATACTGTCCAATGTGGGTAGCCACTGGCTCGTATGGAATTAAATTGGAGGAATTAAAATTACTTAATTAAAGTTAAATAGAGTCTAAAATTCATTTCCTTGGTTGGACTAGTGACATTTCAAGTGTTCAAAAGCCACGTATGTAGTGGCTACCATATTGGACAGTACAAATATAGAACATTTCCATCATCACAGAAAGTTCTTTTGGACAGCCGTTTCCCAAAAGAATCCTCAAAACCTGGTTAATAGTGGATGCTTTGGAGAAAGGAACTAGGCATCAGGAGAAGACAGGTTTTTCACACTAATAAGATAGGACTTAGCCTGTGCCAGGCAGCATCCCTAATATTTCCTGTTAACTCACTTAATCCTTACTGTATTTCAATATAATTGGTTTCCTTTGTAATCCTAAATATTTTATTTAATGCATTTAAAAGCATTATTCTGAGAATGGAGCCATATGCTTCACCAGATTAATAAAGGGATCCATTTGAATTTTGGACCCTAAGCATGGATTACTAATTCAAGAAAAAGTTACAAAAAATAAATAAAAGCTAAATACCATTATCTATAAACCAAAATCCAAAAGACATTTCACAACCCTAAACATTATACAAAACTAAGTGCAAAAGTTCAAATGAATAAAAAAATGCATCACTCCTAATCCCACCACGCCACACCACCCATAAATCATCTAGTACATCCTTTCAGAAATACGATTTTATATTTATTTGTGTATAATGATGACCTATGCATCAATTTTATCCTTAAGGTAGGAGTTTTACTCAAAGTAAAGAGTTGGACTTTTTAGTTTGGATTGAATTTTAGTTTCTTTTTTTGAACAGAATAGTAATAAAACTTGAGGCCAGGACCTGGGTTTGAGTTCTAGCTCTCTCACTTAGAAACTACGTAACTACTAGTTGGTAGAAATTTAAAAAATCACTTGACATATGAATTTATCACCTATAAAAAATATTTATCCCAAAATACTGAAGACTAGGGGAAAAAACCCTACAAGAAAAAGATGTAAATTTTATCTTTTGATTAAAATATCAAATTTTTGCCTTAATTAATACTCGAAGTTATTATCAGACTTTGTGGCAGCATAGGCTGTTGCCCTAAGATGACCATGTAAAACCCCACAAGAATTTTTTATAGCAATACTAGTATTAGTTCACATAAATATTAAAATCTTATTGACTGTCACTGTAATAAGCAGAGAGCACAGAAAGATTATAATAATTCTGCACAGCATTTTGTAGTAACAAGTTTAAAATATACAACTAAAAACATGCAAATGTACATTTTAGCTTTTAGGATTACTATAAAGCCAGGAGTTTCAGAGATATCTTGCGGTCTTATTGCTACTTTCCCCAAACAATTTAGCAATTAAGGCTAGCAACATATTGTAACTGAAACTTCTTCAAAACAACTGTTTAACTCTTTGCCAGACCTTTTACCAAAATTACTAAAAGTACAAAGGTAGTTGAGAGTATATCCCATATTTGCCAATTTTTTAAAATTTACTACACTGTTTTTACTAGAAAATATTTTAACTGGCAAATTGTTCGAATTGACGAGGTCTAGAAATCAAATGAGAAGGGGGAGAAGGGAAGTGACCATTTACTTTCTTTAGAAATCTGCCCACAAAGTTCTGGACCAGTTGCTCAAACACGACCAAGATAACCACTTGTCTAGTCCTCAGATTCAGACACTAAGGTGATCTTTTTTTATGATTCTGTACTTTGGTTATCAAACACTGTAGTACAACAGAGCCTAAAAACAAATGGCCACATATTTTCTTTTATAGCTGTAGCAAAATATCTATTAAGTTTATCAAATTAGTCTTCCCAAGTCACACAAAGAAAGCGCATTACATGCCGACTGGAAAGACAGTGTCATGGTTAAGAACACATACTCTGGAACTTGGCTCCTTTAGCTTGAACTCCACCCCACCACTTATTAGCTGTGAGATCTTGGGCAAATTAGTCACACAAAGTTACTTAATCTCTTTGTGCCTTGGTTTCCTCATCTGTGAAACAAGAATAAAACCCACCTCATAGGGCTGCAGTAAGGATTAAATGAATATATGTAAAGCACTTAGAGTGGTGCCCCACATACAATAAGTACTATATGTTAGCTATTATTAAGAAATAAAGATCTGCCTACATTAAAAATTGCTGTTACAAACAGTTTGTGTTTAAAAGGTCATTTTTATTAAGTCAGTTGCTTAGAACTCTCAATCTGTATCCCTGGAAATCCAATGCTGGTTAGATTTGTCATAATTCCACAGAAACTTACTGAACACAGCGTGACTAAACTATAGCTTCCCTTTCTATGGAATAATGTATCAAAAGTTCCAACTGGGAAAAAAACTTATTTTTCTGACCACATTCTCAGGTTCTAGAAGTGACTAGAAATGACTATTCAGTAGCTAAGAGACAAAGTGATTTTTTCTTTTTTCTCCAGACACAAATAGGAACTTCTAAAAGAACACTAGTGATTTTTAAGGTAAGGATAGCAGTGAGAAGAGTATCTGTGGGTTGTGGATCATAAGCTTTGTATTTTTTGCTAATGGCCAAGGACTGATAATCACAAGGCAGGTGTGTGAATTTCCTAGCAAAGAGAGGAAAAGCTGAATATATGTGTGCATGGATACACCTGCGTGCAATATATTCATGGAGGATTAACTTTATCTAGTTCTTCATAACTGACAAACTGTCATCTCTGAATACTGCATTTGAAAATCAAAATCACTGTAAGCTATCTTCTTAATTTCCTTTTTTCAGCTAGACTTAGAAAGTTCAGTCTTCAAGGTGACACAGATATTAAAATTAGAATATAAGCCATGCTCATGTCCACATTTCAAAAATGTCTCTATGACAAAAATGGAGCAGTTCACAGGTACCAGAAGAGCAAGGAAATTTCCAATATTAGAAGGCAAGGGAAAGTAGAAATTACTATTGCTAGAGCAATTATTTCACAGGTTCCTTGTTATATCCATGACTATTGTTACTTTTACTATATTCTTAACTTGATATAAATTGAACAGAATATTTTATAAAAATTTCTTTGCCTAAAATTTTCTATCCAAATTGGCTTAAGCTTACATAATTCATTTTGCATTTTATTCTCTGGAACTTCGGTGTGTAAACTGTGTCTGTTTCTAAGTTGAATTTCTCTAAGTCAAATAATTATGCATAATATTAATTCAAAGCATAAAATTTAGTGAAATTTGAATATAAATACCAGAACTGAATTTATTTGGTTTATGAACAAAGTTTGATATACTGGGTTCTTTCATTAAAGCAAAAACACACATATTAACTTGCAAGATCTGCTTGTTAATCAACAATTTTTGGTCAACAAAAAACACTGAATTATATAACAACATATTTGTCAATATGTATTTAAGCCTTATTCACTTTTAATAAATAAACTCTGCAATACAAAGCATGTTTCTAAAGGATAAAAAAGGAAACATTAGATCAGCTGACCATCCAAGTTGATTCCACTTATGAAATTAATTTTTAATTTATAAAAAAATTCAAGAGATACAATGTGAAAACAAGTAACATTATATACCTTCAGTTTAACTAAAGAAACCAAAATTAATCTCTTACCTTGAAAAGAACTACAAGTCAAAAAAAAAGCCCAACAATGAAGAATGTAGAATAAAGATAAAGCTACAAAGAAACAAGACCCACTGAGGCAAGACCGCCTGGGGAAACTGCCTTGCCCTCTTCACCAACTAATATTAAGTCTAATTTTGACTCAGCCACAATTCAAATGCCAAGACAGTAACAGGAGAGTATCGTTTATCCCAATGTTCAAAATTTTGCCATATTACCTGTAAAGAGGTAAAATGCTTCCTTTAATTTGCCCTGTCAAACTTCTCAACAAATTTACTATTTGTAAGCCATATCTTAATGTCACTGAACTCATACACATACACTTGAGAAAACCCACACGATAATATCAAATTGAAAATGACTGATGTTTTATATAACTTCCATAGATAAAAATTCCCCCAAACGCTTATGAAAAGTGGAACAAGCAGGAAAAACCCATGGCTCTTTAAGTGCTTATGATTATGCCTAGCAGAAAAGCAATAAGGAAACTCACAAGCGAGCTGAAACAGCAATGAACAAATATGCTTTCTGTAGGCTTCAGCAGGGATACCTCAATTGTAACCAATACTAATCAACTGCTTAAAAAAAAATTCCCACTATTTAAAATTGTCAAAAAGAATCTAAACTACTAACTTGTGGACAAGCGTGCATTAAAAGTACTAAAAATGTGCATTTTCACTAAAAATGAACACTTCAATGTTATTTTACATACATCCTCAAACTACTACAGTTTAACCTGGCTTTCCATTTTCACACACTTTAGGTTTTTAAGTTTCCTGCTCCCCAAACCTAAATGCAGTATCCAAATCTCTGGGTCAGCACTAGAACAAATTCTATACTGTATCACTGACCACATCACTGGCAATTAAGCTCTTTAACAGTTTACATTGAATAAGGTATAGAATCACATCTTGTATAACTTTGTATTTCTAAAGAATGCTTGGTTCAACGTCCTAAATATATCAGGGGCTATATTTACTAACTCAAACTAATCCTTCAACACTTTGTAGTTCTCTGCTGTTGAAACAAAACTGCATAACTTTGCAAAATCCAAAGGACCTAAATGTTACTGAAACTTCACAGAATACATTACTGTTTTATGTTTTGAGGTATGAGTCTTGCCCCTATTACCAGCTGTAATGCTTTTTAGTGACACTGGTACAAGTGAATAGCAGAGCAGATCCAGCCAGAAGTGGACAACACCCTAAAAGGGATTTAAATTAAAAGTTTACATATTTATCCTACGTCTTTAGCTATGTAGCATTAATGTTCTAAAGTCAGTTAATTGTATCAACTACTTGAGACAGTTTTGCAGTCAACCTGATTTCTAGGAACATAAATAAAAACTGGTACCAATTAAAGAACAAGTAATCAAGTAGAAAAACTGCCTTAAATCCGGGCAACAAGGTAAGGATAGTTCACATTAATGTAATGAAAAAGAAGCCTTTTTGTATTCTGTAGGCCTCTCCATGACTAGTTTTTGAAACAGTTATTAAAAAAAAAAAAGTCAAAGCAAATTGGTAAGCCATTATCAAAATCACAAACTACCACTACAGATACACAAAAATATCTGGCAACCAAGGTCTAGAACTGGTTCCAGAGTGTCAAAGGTTTTCTGGTTATTAACATAGCCCATTATGCCTCTAAAACAATGTCACTCAGATGTGACATTCCTAAAACGGCAACATAGGCCTAGAAGTTTCAGCGTCAGTGCTAATGCTGGCAAACTCAAACTATGACCAAGATACTCTCTCTCCTTGGGGTTAACTACCAATTTTCTGCTCCGGGATCAGCTTGCTTCAACCAAGTTTAAGATGGTGCCTACATTGAGAGGAAAGTGGGTAGAACAGATAAAGAGAAAACATTCAAAGGGAAGCTTAATTTTAAAAGTTAAGTTCTTGATTCCAATAAACCGCGCCTTAGAAGTCTTCCAGACGACAAGGACTCGGAAGAACAGCTGGATGTAGACCCATTCGCTTCTCTGAGGCGTGCGCACTGCGCGGAAAGCATGAATGAATGGAAGAGGCTCGTGTGAAACGCAGCAGGTCCGGCCGGCAACCAGACCGGCGGCAGCGCTCAGTAGGCCTCGCTCCTCCCCTTCCCTCCTCCATGACAGCCCAGGCTCGAGCATGGAGGGGCGAGGACAATGTGATCCCCCTTCTCACCACCACCACCACCACCCTTCATCCTACTCAGAAAGCTTTACCGCGCGACACGCGGCTCTCCTCCCCACCCCAAACCGCCCTCGCCTCCCCGGCCGCCAGCCCCGGCCACTCCCGGGCGCTGGAGTACCATGCGCTCGCCCCTCGGCGCCCCTCGGCGAGGTCGACGCTCTCCGCGCGTGCCGCGGCGCCGCTCCCGCCCAACCCACCCTCCGGCCACGCGCGCCCACCGGCTCCCCGGCACGCTGGTCGGTGAAGACCCGCGCGCGCCCGCACCCGAACCCCCGGGCGGGAGCTCAGGAGGGAGGGAGGGATAGGCTGCCCCGGGGCTCCCTCCTCGATCTCCTTCCAGGCCGGCTCGCCACCCACCCTCCCTGCGGATCCCGGCGCCCGCTCGGGGCCGGCCCCGCGCCTTCCTGTCCCGAAGGCACAATCCCCACACACCCAGCCCGGGGCCACGGTCTCCCTGCACCCTGGTCGACACCCGCGGCGCGGCAGGGGGCGCCGCCCCTCCCCCACGCCTCTCCCCCAGCTCTCAGCCCCCACCAGAACGTGTGCGCTCCACGCCGCGCCGCCAGCCTCCGGGGCGCCCCCCGGGGCCCGCGGGCAGGTCAGGCCCAAGAAGAGGGGGAGGGGGCGGCAAGGGGTAGCGTGCGCGCCAGGAACGCCGTCCCGCGGGGTCCCCTAGTCCGAAGGGGGCCGGAGCGCGGGGACCCGAGGGGGTGGGGGCCAAAGGCAATACTCACCGGTTCCACAGTCGCCATCTTAGATCGATCTGATCGCACAACCGCTCCTGGAGGGGGGGTGAGAGAAAAAAATGAGATTCAAACCGGATTGGCCGGCTACTGTCCACGTGACGGACGTGTCCGTTTGGCCCTGGCGGCGCCTGCGCAAGACTGCGGCTGCGTGAATGACCAGGGGCTTCTGGGAAGTGGAGTCTCTTTTCTCCCTCCCTCTGTCTCTCTTTTTTTTTTTTTTTTTTCTCTTCAGGGCAAAGAAGTTTAAAAAAAAGGCGTGGTCACGTGGTCGATGGGTAGGGTGCGCGGTTCTTGGCGCGGCGACGCTCGCGTGCTGGAGGGTAGTTTTCAGTCCTCTGCTCTCCCACCTGGGTAGGTGCTGTCGCACTTACTGCCAGGCATGCCTATTGTGCCCTTTGTCGCCCTGTCCTCCCATCTTCCCCGGAAGGCTCAGTACGCACAATAAGGCTTCATTTGTTTAGTTGCGGTCCTAGGACAGGTTGTGTGTTTATTTAATTTTCTTTTGACTTCCCACCATTTTCCCTTAGTTTCAAAAAGAGGCGGCGATGGAGAGTCGTTGTTTAAGGAATCAACCCTGCCCCGTCCCCGGCTCCGCTACCGGTCGTGGTCACTCGTTGCCATCTCTGCGAAAGGGGGTGGCAGAACCGCCCACCGTGCCCACTTGCCCCAGGCTGGGGGAGGGGGAGTGCACCCGACAGCTTTTGCAGTCCCAAATGCTGAGAGTAAGACCTCAGGGCTAAATCTTGAGTGGAAGGAACAATTATTTGGAAGGTCTGTCTTCTCGGTTGCACTATTCTGCTTTAACGTGAACAGAAATAGCCTAGGTCCAGGTGACAGCCAGGAAAGCCACTCCGGGTCCCGCTGACTAAGCCTTGGGCTGACCGTCAGGAGTCGTTAGGCCTGGTCAACTATGACTCTGGACGTTGACTCATTCTCCTTAGGCGAGTGACTTAATCGTTCAGTGCCTCGGCTTTTTCATTTATGAACCACAGATGATAATACACTTACCTCACAAGGGTGTGCTGTGGTAATGATTGTATCCAGCTTTGAAAATGCATCGGACTCTGTAAATGCTTTATAATAAGCAACCTCGTGCCTTCCTAAGGATCAGTTGCTTCTCCTGCTATTTTTTTAAACAATGTTTTAAGTTTTTCTTTTGTTTACGTTATCATGTACACCGTGGCAATTTTAAAATTTCAAGACAATTTTTTTGTTTATAGCTAACCTCAGTAGAGGCTTTAATATTCACGAAAATATTGTTATATTCACAACAATCTCTGGCAATTAGAAATTTATCCCCACATTGGCATCCTACATTTCCTTTCCCGCTAAGATAGTGTGCTATCGTTTCTCAAGACAGTGTTATTCTGCACAGTCTGATTATTAATACAACAATCAGTACAGATAAAAGAAATCTAGTAGAATGCTGCTATAAGGTTCTCATGAGGAAGACATCATATCATCCCTATTTGCCATACTTCTTAAGAATGTTAACACCAGAAGATCAATATAAGCAGGGTGCTTGTGCCTGCCTGCTGATAGTGTTGCCAATGCCTAGAGCTGGGTCATCGCTATTGTTGAGTACATAATGGTGGCTTGAGTTGACTCACACATAGTTGAGGCTGTGTGAGAACTCAAAACCATTGCCTGTTCATATGTTTTGGTTTACCTGGATATCAGAGGTGATTAATGAAAGCTTTTCAGTCAGTTTAGCTCTAGTAGGTTTAAAGTAGATGGAATTAAAAAAAAAATAAACGGATGAATGGATTTCTACTTAGGCAGACTGTTACTTAAACTATCCAAAGTAATTACAGTTGATCTCAGTGGTATTTTCTGTTGGTTAGAAGTAGTATCTGGTTATCTTCTTTGAGGAGAGAGCATAAATGTGCTATTTTTATGATGCTGCTAGATAACAGAGCAAAGAATTAAGGAGATTTCAGTCCCCTTATAGGACTGAAAGCCGGTGATATTCTCAAAACTTCTTTTAGTGATAACCTCCATTTTATTAACTTTTCTCTTGATCAAAAAACTCCCCACTTTTGTCTATCATCCTAGTACTTCTACAATACTTACATATACTCCTATTCTTTATAGCTTAATTTCTCTCCATTTTGTATACACTTCGTTGCATGGCACATTCGTGTGTGTTTGCCTAATATTGCCATTAGAGTCTACCGTGTTAAAGATTTGATGATTAGATTTTTATTTACGTGTGTATGTGGTTGTTTTGTTTTTGCTAATCTGAAATATACAGAGCAGAAATTTTATACTTTATTTCTCTATTAATCCACAAAAAATTACATTTGTTACCTTACTACTGTATTCATACTTATGCTTAAAGAAAGGGTAATAAAAAGATATATGAAATGGGAGATAGTATTGAAATTCTATTCTACTAGATCAAGTTATCTGGTAAATACATAACTAATGGCCCAGCATAGTATCATGGTAACTATTATGTATAAGCCTGGAATAATTGGTTTTCATTTAGTGTCTATAAGTAGTCATGATCTTTTCTCTACATAATGTATTCATCAAGCTAGTATATTACTAGTCTTTATAGATTTAACTCACGGTAAAACACTTTAAAGAATTTGATGGAACACATCAGTTGTTTTTAATCATGTATTTACCTCTTTTTTATTGGAATTTTATTTAGGATTTCTAGATAACCCAAGTCATTGTTTTGCTGGGTATCAGTACTAAACGACCATTTTTCTTAAAATGAGTAGGTTTTGAGGCAGAAAATATGAATTGCATAATGAAGTAAATGATCCTTAATATTGCAATATTGAATATTAATTTAGATATAATCTAAACCAACCTCTAACTAACACTAACATTGTTTTTTTTAAAACCTATTCACTCAGTTTTTAAACTTGGTTATCCTTTACTTTATGCTCTATTTTTTAAAATTGTTATTGTGACTTTCTACAGTGATATTCCTTTAGGAAGGACCTAAGATGATGACTTCTAACAGGACAAATAATCTTTTCAATTACAGTTGCATAGTTTAGTATTTAAGAACGTGAGCACTGATGTCAAATTATCTTGGTTCATAATCCCAGTTCTACTGCTTACTGTGTGACCAAACAGATTATTTAGTCTCTTTGTGCCTCATTTTGTCATGAGTTAGATGGGCATAATAATAGTACTTATCTTGTATAACTGGTTAGTGTGAGAAATAAATGATGTAATATTATATTAACATAAATTTCTTATTTCTACTTTTTAGTATACTGTAATATGCGTAACAATTCTTTCATTAGAGAACCAACCTAGCCTATTATCTTTCAGGATAGTCCAAGCTTTCAAAGTCAACTAACATTGGTTTTCTATAACATGCCAAGTCTTTTTCATATTGATTACTTCATTTGACCTTTATAACAATTATGTGAATTATACATTATGCCCATTGTATAGGTAAAGAAACAGACTCAATAAAGTTAGGGGACACATGCGAGTCCACACAGCCAGTGGTGAGCTCGAATTCAAACCCAAGTCTCTTGACTCCAAGATTCTTCCCTCCATACCATAGCTGCTTTCCTCTCGTAGGTTCTTCCAAATGCCTTTTTCTGTTCAAAGGACTTCTAATACTAAGTTCGTTTATAGAACTGACAAACCATTCAAGAAGTGTTGAGTTAGTAATGGGAAATGTGAATTGCTGAAGGATATTTAAAGGACATGGGAAGCCTAGGCACTTCCTTCCTGGACTGTAAAATCTGCTTGGCATCCTAAGTCATAGGAATATAAATAGTTCAGTACCCATATAAAGAAGTGTGACTAAGAACCAAAAGGTTGCAGCTAACAAGCCCATCACAAGCACTCATTCACCTAATGAATGAGACAGCTGCAGAGTTCCTTCCCTCATTTCATTCAGATCTCTGTTCCGATGCCATCTCCCGAGGGAAGGCTTCCTTGACCACCCTATCAAAATTAGCATGCCCACTACTCTTTATACCCCTACCCTACTTTATTTTTCTTCAGACCACTGCATAACCCTAGCTCTAAACCCAGTATTATATTAAACATTATTTAATTAGTTGTTGGTTGTCTCCACTAATAAAATATTAGCTTCTTGATAGATAGGTCGATTGCTAACAAATATTTGGGACAAACCCAAATCTAATTTTAATAACTAGACAAAAAATCTAGCCTCAGGACTAATAATATAAGTAATATGAAATTTACTATATGACAGACACCATGTTAAGCAGTTTACATGCATTGATAATACCTCATTTTATCTTCAACATTCTGAGGTAGATAACGAAACTGAAGTTGAGTAACTGTCCCCAAGAACACAGTTCTGTTTTCAGGGCTCTTAACCACTATATGATATTGACTAGATTGTAATTGGATTGCCTAATAAGAAAGATCACTGAAATAATGAGAAAGAAATAATCTGCAAAGAGTATGTGAAAAATTCATGTAAGTAGTATGTTGGACCAACAATAAAGTTCTTCCCAAGATGAACTTAATTTACCTTTTAAAATTGAAATTAGGAAAAAATTTTAATGTATGGGACAACATTAGTAGTCTTTAGAAATAACCTGCAAGATTGTAAACGCCCAAAATTCAATCAGAGATTTGGTTGGAACTCCGGAGAGGCACAATTGGATTTTCATTGCCCTATTCATGATAAGTGCCTGAATTGAACTTGTCTAAAGAAAGAAATATGTTAAATGGGTGGGAGTTGGTTGGCTTGCCATCTGTAAAAGAGGAATCTAGAATGACAACATTTGATGATCTAACTCTAGCATTGTTTTGGGGGCAGGGTCTGGCACAAAAATATGGATCTCTGATCCATTGGCCCTCTTTGGGTATGGTTTCTTGAGTATACCAGCTGTACAACGAATTCGCCTTGTTTTGATTCCAGGTTCACCAAGCAACCATATTATATGTGTATATTCCCATATTGATTTGTATGTAGGGCTGATATGGAAACATGAGTATCCAGACCACAATATTTATATTGATCAGAGTCCATTTTTTAAATGGTAGTAAGTTTTTTAGTTTGTTATAATTATGCTCTATGAGCTTGGCTAAGGGAAAGCTACCCCTGTGGACTGGATTTTCTCTGTGACTTCAGATTGTGATGATTCTGTTAGGAAATGCCAATCTATAGGAATTGCCTGGGTGGCTAATCTGCCTTCCTCAGGATTTGCCATGTGCCTTTCTGCTCCAGCTGCGTGTTTGGAGACCTGTGATTCATCTGCCTCTAAACTCTTACTTTAATTTCAGAGTTTGAGAGACACCAGTCCTCATTCAGGACATTGCTTAAAAACATGAGATGTGCTAAAAATGATCAGATATGACCCTATGTATTTCAAGTAGCTAATGGAAAAGCAAGATTATTGTTTTATAAAAATAAATAATAAAATATTGGTAATAATACTCCGAGAGCCATTTATATCTTTTGAAAAAAGTGAGAAATCACTATTAAAGATTTGCTATTTGGGGAGAACTTTAGTCAGCTCTATGGATGCATTTAGTACAAATTGAGCAACAGCATTCAGAACTCTGAAATGGAAAGTTAGGACACAAGGGTCCGTACTTTATCATATCAGTACCTGAGGTTATCAGGTTTTAAGAAGGGGGAAAGTGTTTGATCTAGATATGCTTATTAGCAGACTGGTTGTATTTATCCTGTAAAAACTGAGTTTTGAGAAATGACAAAATGCCATGCTGGGCACACTTATGAAACAAACTGTTAGTTTAATTGCCAGGCAGTTTATGGAAGGCAGTTTATGGAAGTGGCACCTTAAAAAAAAAATCTGACCTTGCTTAAAAGTTCTTTCATGCTTTTATATTCTTATATGCTTTTCCCCCCTGAAAGTTGAGAGTATTTATTTAGATGAGAGTTAAATGTGATATTTCATTTAAAATAAAATAAGATGGCAAGATGAGTAAACAGGATCTTATCTCTTTACTAGAGCTTAATTTTTACATTCTGAAAGAGATTTCTCAAAATATATAGGAAAATATCAGCAGTTATTGTTAAAATAGAAAAACAAAGGGGAGGGCCAGCCCCGTGGCTTAGCGGTTAAGTGCATGTGCTCCGCTACTGGCGGCACCGACGCACCGCTTCTCCGGCCATGCTGAGGCCGCGTTCCACATACAGGAACTAGAAGGATGTGCAACTATGACATACAACTATCTATTGGGGCTTTGGGGGAACAAAAAAAAAGGAGGAGGATTGGCTATAGATGTTAGCTCAGAGCCGGTCTTCCTCAGCAAAAAGAGGAGGATTAGCACGGATGTTAGCTCAGGGCTGATCTTCCTCACACTCACACACACACACACACACACACACACACACACACACACACAAAGAAAAACCAAGGGGAAATTATTGTTTTGTTAATTACAAAACAGAAAAAGATTAGCTAACTGTAATTAATACTTGAAAGGCAAAGCAATCAACAGTAGTTGACTGAAAATATTTGAGTGAAAGCATTTAAATATTTAGCTTATAATTTTTGTTTATTTTTGTCTTAAAAAGGAATGTCACATTGTATGTCAACTATACCACAATAAAGCTGCTTTTTAAAAAGAAAAAGATGAAAAGGAAAATTTTATATATAGGAAATTCATGCTATTTTCTGAACCTACCTGTGGGGTAAAGGTATTTAAAGTATTCATAAAGAAACTTCGAATTATGTTGTTGGTTTGGGACATTAAATCAGATATCAGATAGAAGATAAGACTATTTAAAAGCCTGGCGCTTAGCTCTAAAAAAAAAGAAAAAAAAATCACACGTAAACCCAGAGAATTTGTTTTATTTGTTTGCTTTTTAACTTGGAAGTGGACTTCAATATAAGATTTCACTTTGGGGATGAGACAGCAGCTTAAATTGGTTTGAATCTATAAACTTTTGTTTTTCAAAATGATTAAGGGACCTTGGAGCAGAATTGGAATTTTAAAAATTATTTTATTACTCTTATTGTTATTTCTTATAGTTCTTCCTCTTGGTGATTTGATTTTTTAAATGTATTTAATCTTATATAATGGTTTCATTTTAAACACAACATAACAAACAACATTAAAGAAAATGTTTTTTTTAAAGAAAGGAAAATCCCTCCTACTACCCTCATATATCCACATGCCAACATTTTATGCTTTTACAGTTATAGGGCACATACAATTTTGAATTTTGCGTTTTTTCACATATCTTATTGCAAATATTTTGAACATTTGTTATAGACTAGATAATTTTTAAACATTTTATTTTGAAAAATTATTATAGAATAGTTGCACTAGTAACTCCCACGAACGCTTCTAAATTCGCCAGTTGTTACCATGTTACCTTGTCTCTCTCAGTCTTTTCTCTCATTATTTCTGAGCCATTTGAGAGCAAGTTGCAGACGTAACGATCTCTAAATACCTTCAGCATGTTCCTTCTAAGTGTAAAGACACTTTCTTAGAGAGCCATACTACAATTAATGAAATCAGGAAATGTAATATTGATTCAATAGTTTTATCTAAAATACAATCAATATTCAAATGTTGCTAATTGTTCCAACAATTACTTTCACAGAATTTTTTTCCAGTCCGAGATCATGCACCACGTTGTTTGTCACATCTCTTCCTTTGCCTTTAATCTGGAACAGTTCCGCAGTTTGTCTTTGTCTTTTGAGACACTGACGCTCTGAGGAGTAAAGGACAGTTGTTTTGAAGAATAGCCTTTCATTTGCTTTATCTGATTGTTTCCTTATGACAGTTTAACACTCAATGCTGATAAAGTTACTGTGACCTTGTCATGTTGATACAACACTTTTGGATTTGTGCGCTTTTGGCAGAAATATTACATAAGTAATATTGTGTCCTTCCTAGTGCATCACATCAACATTGGAAACATAAGTGGCTTCAGAATATTCTGCTGAGTAGATATATTACAATTCTCTTACCCAATTCCCCGCAGTTACACATTCAGGTTATTTCCTGTTTTTCCTGTTATGAAGAATGCTCCAATGAATGCACTCATGAGAAATTTGTTTTCATATTTCAGATGATTCCTTCAGGATAAATTTTCAGCAATGGAATTAAATGGTTTATAGGATATAAACAGAATTTTGACTCTTTATACATATAGGAATTCATATTGTTCTCCAAAAGTGTTGTGTCACCATAAGAACTCACAACAAACTTACTAGCATTGGGTGTTAAAAACAATATATTGTTAATGATTTTTATCGCTAATTTCAATATTTATTTATTCATAGCCTTTACCTTTGTTCCCATACTTTTTATTTGGAAATTTTTAAATCTACAAACTGTTCTAACAGTGCAGTAGACACCCACTTGTTAAACTCTTCATCTAGATTCTCTAGTCGTTAATCTTTGAATCAGTAAGGATTGACAAGAATATTTGTGATAATTGAAAAGTGTATAGCAGCCAATGGGGCCTGTTCTTCAGAGTTATGGAAATAGTTAATAGGACATGGAGTGTCTAGGCGCAAAATAGATGGGCAGGCCACAAGGATACTATTTGATTTGTATCATCAAAAAATCAGTGATTGACAATAAGGAGGCCAAAGGCAGTTGAACTAATAAAACGTCACAATCTTTTGGTGAATTCCTCGACCTGAGCCAGTTTTCCAACCCAAAATCCATTGACTGACGGAGTTGGGTGCCCAGGAGAAAGGAACCATGGCCAGTAATTGGAAAATGATTTCCTCAGTCCTTCAGCAAATGGATATATGGCTGGATATTTGTACACTTTGGAAAGGGAAATACTCAAATATTTCTAATATTGTTGGATTCGGATTTGACTTTGTATTGATACCCAGAGCCCTGAAGCATTGTCCTTGCTCCTGTCTTAGAATGAGGGCATATGGGGTTCAGGCAATAAATGGAATCTTGGTCAGGCTAACAGTGAGTCCACTGTATCCATAAACCCACCCAGTGGTTATTTTACCAGTCCCCAAAGATGTAATCAGAATAGACATGTGTACTTGGTAGCTGGAACCTTGGCGCTTGGGAAAACAGCTATCCTAGTGGGGAAGGCCAAGGGAAAAACCTCTGAAACTCCCCTTCCACTCCAGTTACGATAATAAGCCAAAAGCATCCTGGGCAGGATGGTGATACTTAGTACCACTCTTAAAACTCAAAAGGATACAGGGATGGCAGTCTCCATCATATCTTGAGTTAATTGACCATACAAAAACTAGATGGATCCAAAAAAAAAAAAAAAAAAAGGACAGACTATTGAAACTCAACCAAGCAGAGCCCCAATTGCTGCTGCTGTATCAGACATAGTATCTTTGCTATAGCAGATTAACATGGCCTCAGTATATGGTATATGTCCATTAATTTGGTGAAATTACTTTTCCATCCCTGTCCAAAATGAGGATTAGAAAGACTTTGCATTTACATGGACAGGACTGTATACGTTTATAATTTTGCCCTAAGGCTATGTTATAATGTAGTATATTATATGCTTCTGTCATAACATAAGCCAATGAGGTTTTGAATGTCTGGACATCCTGCAAGCATGATATTGACCCACTATATCAATGACATCATGCTAATCGTGATGAGCAAAAATGGCCTAGCACATTGAAGACATTAGTAGGACATATGTGCAGGATGCGGTGAAAGATAAACCCTACTAAGATTCAGGAGTCTGCATGTCAATACAATTTTTAGAGGTCCAATTCTCAGGAGCATGCCAGGATATCCCATCCAAACTAAAGGACCAATTATTGCATCTCACACCTCCCACAATGAAAAAGGAAGCACAATATCAGATATACCTCTTCAGCTTCTAGAGGCAGCATATTCTACATTTGAGATCAAGTGATAAGAAAGGCTTTGAGTAGAGCCCAGAGAAGAAAGTGCTTTGAAGCAGGACCAGACTATGGTGCATACAGTCCTGCCTCTTGGACCTTATGACACATACGAGGCAGAAGACCTGTAACATTAGAGGTATCAATGGTACGAAAAGATGCCATGTGGAATTTTTGGCAAGCCCCAGGGGAATAATCACAATGCAGGCCTCTGGGGTTCTAGAGCAAGGCAGTACCACCAAGGCAGAGAATTTTACTCCTTTTGAAAAACAATTTCTGGCTTGCTATTAGACCCTGGTAGAAGAGAAGTACTTGACCATGGGACACCAAGTGACCATATGGTTGCAACTACCCATGATGAACTGGGTATCAGACCTATTCCACCAAGTCACAGGTTTAGGCAGCCTAGCAACAATTCATTATGAGATGAAAGTGGTACATCTGGGATCCAGCATAAGCAGGACCAGAGGGCACAAATGAGTCGCATCAGCAGCTCTCCTTCAACTTGCTATATGGGGAATTCCTCATGATGAGCTGAAGACAGAGGAAAAGCTCAAGCTTAAATCATGGCTGGGTCAACTCAATATGTGGGAGACAACTGAAAATAGAAGTGTCACTACAGCCCCACATGAGTGTGGCCTTAAAAACACTGGTGAGTTACATGGATAAACATATGAAAGTGGACACAGAGTATGAGGCTTTTTGTATCACATGTTGATGTTCACCAGGGAGCATCCACCATGGAAGAGACACTAAACAAGCAAGAAAACAAAATGACTTGGCCACTTGATGTTAGCCAGCCTTTGTCATCAGCCACCTCAGTGCTTGCACGATGGATGCATGAATAGAACACCCATGGCGGCAGGGAATGGAGGCTGTGCATGGACTCAAAAAGGCGAACTTCACTTACCGCGGCTGATCTAGCTACTGCCACTGGCAAATTTCACCTTAGCAGACAAGAGGAGGAGTCATCAACCTCTCGAAAGTGATTGACTCTGGTGATCAGGAAGAGGTAGGACTGCTGTTAAGCAGGGGGGCCAGGGAGGATCTGCTTGGTGCCCAGGAGGTCCACTTGGGTGCCTCTTGTTACTTCCTTGCCCAATTTTGATGGCAAATGGACAAGTACAGAGACTCTGGCCAAAAGGGGGCATGGCACCCTGGGAATCAGACTCCTAGGATAAGGATCTGGGCCAAACCATGGACAAACTATGAAGACCAGCAGAGGTGGTCTCTGAGGGGGAGGAGAATCTTGAGTGGACAGTGGAGGAGGGAGATGATCAGGCTCAGCCGCAACCCTGACATCAGCTGCTGTGCTGGTGGCTCAAATTCCTCCTACTCATCTTACACTTCTAAATTTCCCCGAGTAAACAGGGGATCCCCTGCTGGGATCCAGGAAGAGGTGTTCCAGAATGTATGTGAAGAAGTAGATCTGAGCCGCACAAGGGTAAACTGCTGTGAACACTCTGGCGAGCCACTGAGATTCCCCTTCAATGAACGGCTTGTTGCCCCAAGCTCTGTGTCAGAGTCTGCTTCCCAGGGAGCCCAACCAGCAACAATCCGTATACATTAGATAATAGCTTAAAGTTTTCAATATTGTGATTTGATATATAGGTGTAGAAGAACACTTATATTTAGTACGTTTTAAAAGAAATATTTTTAAAAATATGTACAGCATTTGAATTGACCTGGAGAACTTTATGATTAAAATATAATTTATAATTAAATTGGAAAATATATAATAGCATAATTTGTCGTAAAACCTTGAGTACATATACTAAGCTGAATATATAAATCAAAGAATGAAAAATACTAAGTTGCAGTGTGACAGATCTGTCAACTTAAGCTGTAGTTTCCATATTTTTTTCTAAATTGCTATATGAAGAATTCATATGTCCTGACCTAAAGGATTATTATTGCTATTTAGGATAATACAGTTAAAGAATATGACTGAATGTTAGTATACTTAGATGGATAGCTTACTCATTTCTGTATTTGGAATTGCTAAAATCCTGAAATTGTACTTTATGTTATTGTGTAATGTCCCTGCTATTTTTGGTTAGATTGAGAACAGGTAAAAATTCAGCATTCAGACAAAATGACTCTATAGTCTCCAGTCTCTACCACCAAATTCTAGCCCCTGGCTGCTAGGGCAAGACCTTCCCACTAAGTGACATTATGTGACTGTATTAGTCAGAGTTCTCCAGAGAAACAGAACCAATAGGAGATACATATAATATATAATAATAATATACTATTATAGAACATATATATATCCTATACATATGACTTATAGGAATTGGCTCATGCAATTATGGAGGCCAAGAGGACCCACAATCTGTAGTCTGCAAGCTGGAGAACCAGGAAAGGCAGTGGTGTAAGTTCCAGTCCGAGTCCAAAGGCCCGAGAATTGGGAGGCTGATGGTGTAAGTGCTGGTTCTAGTCCAAAGGCCAGAGAACCAGGAACACTGATGTCCAAACGTAGGATAAGATGGATGTCCCAGTCCAAGTGGAGAGCGAATTCACCCTTCCTCTGCCTTTTTGTTCCATTCAGACCTTCAAGGGATTGGATGATGCCCACCAACATTGGTGAGGGTGATCTTACTCAGTCTACCATTCAAATGTGAATCTCTTCCAGAAACACCCTCACAGACACACCCAGAGATAATGTTTTACCAGCTATCTGGGTAGCCCTTAGCCTGGTCAAGTTGACATAAAATTAATCATCATAGTGACATTAGAATAGCCATCTAAAAATAATATCTGGGTCTCACCAGCTTAAAGTAGAGTTGGACTCTTAACTCACCCAGCTTTCTCCAAAGTTAACCATGTGTTTTATTTTTTAAATAATGTTGCAGGTATTGTTGCAACCCCTTTTGTATTCCTCCTGGATCACACTTCTCTCCAACTCTCCCCCATAGCCCTAAAGCATCCTTCCTAAAAACTGAACCTTTAAAAATCTTTTTGTATGTTGTTGGTTATATGTAACTTATAACAGTCAGTAATATTTTCTGATTTAAAATTATTGCGGTTTGCCAGCTTCAAGAAAATTTTCAAGAAATTAATGTTAAGGAACTTTGTCAGAACCTGCCAAATGGAATTACTAGTTTGAATATTAGTAATTAATATGACACGTAATTCATCAAGAGATTGTGAATATAACTGATGAAAAATGTGCTTTAAACTATGAAAATTACAGTTGTATAAGAAGAGGGAATACATTTGCATGACTCTTACTTAAATCAGTCTTGGTGATTTCTCGCCCAAAGAACGTGATATGATCTTGATTGTGAATCTGCTCGCTGCATGTTATCATCCATGCACTGGTAACAAAGAAAAAGTGTTGGTAGTCTGATCCAGCTTATACTACATGGGTATTTCCTGAAGAAACAGCATCCTGTATTTACAACTTTTGAGGATCCTATGAGTGAAAATCAAGTTTCAGAACAGCATGTATAACCTTAATGACATACCCCAAAATGTTTTGTTAGCACCTAAACAAAGTAATGCTTCAGAGATGGGGGAATGAAATGGAAGTCTCCTTAAACTAGTGAGAATATGTTATTTAGAGAACTAGCATAGGCAAAAAGAGGGGAATTACTTGTGAATCTCTTTTAATTAGAAGAACTTGGAAAAGACAAGAACACAAGTAGGGCTCAGGAACAGGAAACATGAATGACATTAAAACTTCCTCTGTCTCTTATTTGCGCTATGCATGTGTCTTCATTCTCTCTCACTGCAAACTGGCTTTCTGCAAATTGTAGGAGACATGGCTGCCACAAACTCTAAACCTCCCTGACATCCTACACAGGCTTTGACACCACAATGGTACGGACTCCTGTGGTCCTGTGTTCGGGTAATCCCAGGGACAGAAGACTTCTAAATAAGTGCCCACTTCTGGGCCAATCAATGAAGTCCAGCAGGGCTAGAATGTTATGATTGGCCTAATTTGGGTTATATGCTCACTCTTGGACCAGTCAACTCTGCCTGGGGGAGGGGTGGCATTTGTAACAAGTAATAGCTTCTGTGTGAGTCAGAGAGTTGGAGGGGAGGGAAGAACAGGTTAGAGTAAGGGGGAAAGAGTGGTGTGCTGCCAAAAAAGGAGTGTTTACTATAGAAGAAAAACCAACACAAGAGCTTAAGATCATCCACAGATGAGTAATTAACCAGATCAACCAACCTAGACATTATAAGATGAATTCAAACTCTAACAACAATAGAGTAAAAGCTAAAGCATATTTTGAAAGAACAATAATATGAAAATATCCAGAAGGATACATATCAATGTATTAGCAATGGTTTTCTCTGGGAAGTGTGCAGGGGAAGAGGTCATGGGAGGCTTTCACTTTTCACACTTCTATAGTGTTTGAAATTGTTGTGAATATATGTACATTTGTAGTATATCAAAGCTAGTGAAGAAATAGCAAACAAAGATAGAAGGTCCAAGATCCCTTAAAAGTCTTTTAAGCAATAGTAATAGGGGAATATTATATACTGGGAAACTAGCAGATGTGTTGTGTGTGATGGAAAGCACACCAGAATCTATAGAATGTAACAGTCACTGATTCTGCAGATTTGACATGAAGAACAGCTCTTCTACTCTCTGGGAGAAGAGTATCTGCAAGAGAAATAACATCCAAGCTGATGAAATTGGTAAGGTACTGATCCGAGGTCACAAAGCGCGTTGGAGTCTAGATAGATAAGAACGAAAAATAAGTGATTAGAGGAATCAGAGGCGAGAGGAAGTGGGCTGGGGATAGTTCAAATATTTCTAAGACCTAGGTTGTTGAGATAGACCTGTAACCAATAATTTTTAAAAATAGTTACAAAAATGGGACAGGGGATAAATTTAGGTGGTTCAAGGAGCTAAAAGCAAGGCATGATACAAACTGAGGAGAACGCTTCCGCAGTGAGAATGGAATGAGGAAGTGTAATGTGTTGCCTGGTTAGGTAGAACTTGACCATTAGTTTTAACAAATTTAAAAATTGCCAGCTGCTACTCTAAGTGGAGACAGAATTTCACTTTAGAGCAGATCTTTTTTCTGAGAAGAATCACTGAATTGGCTGCTTTTAGTTATGTAAATGTAAGAACACAGGCACCCCTTATGCTTTATTTTGTGGCTTGACAAAGGCTCCCCTTCCTAATGCCTCTTGATATGCAAATTTTCATAGAAAGCAAGAAGCCTTCAGGCTGGAAAGGAACCCCGACCTTGACCTCTTCTCTTTTGATATTCCAATTTATTACAATCCATTTAATAGATTGAGATGGTCCCAATTGATGCCCTCTGGCAGTAAAGGACACCAAAGGCATCAGAGATTAGCCATGAAGAAAGAGGGCATCTGGGAGTAGGGACCAAGCCCTATGTGGCATAGCACATGGCTCACAAGGAAGCTTTTCCCCTCCCCGCCTCACATCTTACTTGTCTTGGAGGGTGTGTTCCCAAATATAAGTTAAAATCCTACAGCTTTGGGGGCCCAAACCTATAGTGACCTGTGCCCCATTTGGACCAGCATGGCTATCACCGTTGTACCAGTAGATAAATCATAACCCCAAGCTAGGGCTGTCAGTGAACTGGTCCACTTCCCTAATTCTCCTGCAGCTCAGCAGTTTGGAATTAGAACAGGCCTCATTGGACTGAGTAAGTTTCTAGCTTTTTAATAATTCAGAGGGAAATGCCCAAACAGAGCATACTCTCCCAATAATGAATAGAAATTAACAAAATTCAGTAAAGATGACTTGGTGTAAATTTAGGGATGCACAATTGGATTGTGATTTTTTTTTTTTTTCTGAGAAAGATTCCCCCTGAGCTAACATCTGTTGCCAGTCTTCCTCCTTTTTTGCTTGAGGAAGATTAGCCCTGAGCTAACATCTGTGCCGATCTTCCTGTATTTTGTATGTGGGTTACCATCACAGCATGGCTTGACGAGTGGTGTAGGTCTGCACCCGGGATCTGAACCTGCAAACCTGGGCCGCCGAAGCAGAGCACACGGAGCTTTAACCACTTACACGTGGGGCCAGCCCCCTGGATTGTGATTTTAACCAAGAAACTGAAAACTAAATGGTTGCAATATATTTGCCCGAACAACAATTGTGCTTTAACAAAGGAGAGGGGGTTGGTGGTGGTCTCCTTGTCATCTTTAAAAGGAAAGTTCAGAAAGATAAATTGGGCTGTGTTGCCTGAATGTTCAGGGCCCTGGAACACGAATATGGTAGCTGACCTGTGGACCAAGAATCTCCCTATATCAGACTAACAAAGTTGGTGACATGTCAATATTGAATTGGTTCTAAAACTCAAAAACAGCCCTATAAAATTAATCCTGATAATTGCTTCCAGACAAATGCTGATGAAGGTAAGTGGAGTCCAGAACAGTACTAATCTCCCTTCTGCCTCACCAAACATGTTTCTTTTCCTAAATTCTTTATCCTGGTCAGTGATAAAATCATCTTCCAGTCACTGTTTTTCTACAAATCCTGTCATCATCCCTCCAATGACTGTCTCTCTCTCTCATCCTCTATTTCTAGTAAATTATCAGGAATTAACAATTCTTTTAATATTCTCAAATATTTCCTCTCCTCTTCATTCTCACTATGATAGAGTAGTGGACATCTTTAGATCTACAGCTCAGCTTTCTCCTTCTTCTGATAATAGCAGTTCTCTTCTTTTGGTGAGCTGTTCCTCTCCGACTCTAACCATGTGGTCCTCCTGGAGACCCTCTCATAGATCCCCTTACTCCAGCCACAAGTGGAGGCATGTGACCCAGGGTGGGAAGTTAGCAGAGGAGGCATAACTGAAAGGATGTGCTCACAAACTTAACCTTCTGCAAGTCAAGGTTGCTGTAGTGGTCATGGTAGATGACTCCCCAACACTGGTCCCTCCCCAAATGATTAGTCTGTCAGTAAGTCTCCACGCTGTTGACATTTGGGGTCAGATATCTCTTGGTTGTAGGGGGCTATTCAGTGTGTTGTAGGATATTTAGCAGTATCTACCCACTAGATGTCGGCAGCACCCTTCCCTCAAGTTGTGACCAGAAAGTTTCCAGATATTGCCAAATGCCCTCTGGAGGCAAAATCACACCAGGTTCAGAACCACTGATCTCAGCTAGTTATAGTAATTCTATTACTTTTTCAAGTGGTAGGTTTAGAACTGAACAGATCTCCTGAACTTGGCCAATGTGCCATTAAGGAGATGTCCACTAGAGGGCTTCTAGGAAGATTTCCTCACTCCTAGCGAAGTGAACCCAAAAAGAGACAGTCTTTTTCTTTGGAAAAGAGACAGTCTTTTTCTTGCTGGAAGTTGTGTCTGCATATAAGTACTTAAACTGCTGCAGCTATCTCGTGTTCCCCGTAAGGGAACAAGCTTTAGAATAAAGCCAATATGGAGGGAGAATTGGAGAAATGTAGAGAAATGCAAGAAACTTGCATCCTTAAGTACTGAGCTGGTGATTTCCCCTTGTGCACCTACAGCAATCTTATCTCTGGACTACTGCGTATGTGTATGTGTAGTATATCATAAACAGCAGTATATGTAGTATACTTCCATTGGGGTGTGTGTATATTTTTGAATGTACACATCTATATACATATATACATACTTTTTTCACATAATATTTGTAGGAGATGCCTCCATATAATTATATATAGAACTGCTTTATTCTTTTCCTTGACTGAAAATTATTCCATTTTATAGGTGAAGCATAATTTATTTAACCAGTATCCTGGAGGCTTTTACATGTTTTTTGAAAAACATTTTTCTGATGCAAAGAATGATTCAACAAACATCCATATACATAAGTCATTTCATGTATGAGTATGTGCATGAAATAAATTTCAAAGGAGGAAATGTTAGGTAAAGTGTATGTGCATACATGATTTTGATAGATGTTTTAAAATGTCCTGGGCAGCAGATAAACTAAATAACACTCATTAGCAACATATGACAGCGCCCACTGCTTTATACCATCATGAATAAAGTAAGTTATCAAACTTTTCTGTGCTTTAGTAATTTCATGAAATATGGTATTGTTATGTTTTAGTTTGTATATCTCTTCTAATGAAGGAAGTTGAATGCTTCTTCCTATATTTAAGAACTATGTGTAAATTCTAGTTTTATGAAAGGTATTCATATCTTTGCCCATTTTTCTGTTGGGTTGTTAGGTCATTTTATTATTGACTTTAGAAGTTATGTATTAAGGAAAATTTCCCTTTGTGACATGAATTGCAGATATTTTTTCCCTGTTTATAGTTTGTCATTTTTCTTAAGTTTTGATGGTTTTTCTATTCAAGAAGTTTTAGAAATCTTTATGTGATTCATTTTATCAGTCTTATCTTTTATGGCTTCTGGGTTTATTTCATACTTACGAAGCTCTATCCTACTCTGAGTGTATTTTTTAAAAAATCTCTCTTTTGTGTAGTTTTTATGTTTTACATGTAAATCTTTGAACTATTTAGAAATATTTTTAGTGTAATGTGTTATGTAAGAATCCAACTTTATTTTTTCTGAACTGTTATCCAATTGTAGCAAATGTTCTTTTCTTTCTTTAGTTTGTATTTATTTATTGTTGTAGTTTTTCCCAAAGTTAAATCTATGAGCAGTTCTATCCAAGTCTCTTTTTTGCCCAAAAATATTGTTGATGAATTCTCCTTGACTACTCACTCTCTCTTTACCTGGGAACTGTTAAACTCTCCCTAATATTAAGGATGGGCACATTTTCTCTCTTCTTCTTCTCCTCCTCCTCCTCCTCCTCCTCCTCCCCCTCCTCCTCCTCCTCCTCCCCCTCCCCCTCCTCCTCCTCCTCCTCCTCCTCCTCCTTCTTTTTATGTGGAGAAGACTGGCCCTGAGCTAACATCTGTTGCCAATCTTCCTCTTTTTGCTGAGGAAGATTGGTCCTGAGCTAACATCCATGCCCATCTTCCTCTACTTTGTATGTGGGACACCACCCCAGCATGGCTTGACGAGCGGTGTGTATGTCTGCGCCCAGGATTGGAACCTGAGAACCCCGGGCTGCCGAAGCGGAGTGCACAAATTTAACCACTACACTACGGGGCCAGCCCCCGGATGGGTGCATTCTCTTTGTTATAACAACTGCTATACCTTACTGTGACACATAATATGTATGATCCAAGCCTCTGGAGACAAAATATCAGGTTGCATCTGTTGCTGACTAGCTGTGTGCCATTGGGCTTCTTAATGTCTCTGTAGCTCAGTTACCTTACTGTAAAATGAGGCTATTGGAGGATTAAATGAGTTCATGCTTATAACATGTTTAAAGTGGTGCATAGTCAAGGCTCTGTAAGTGTTGGCTGTTACGATTATTCCCTTCTGTGGCTTGGGAGAGAGAGGAAGAGGGCTGAGGCCATGGGCAGCTTGAAGACTTTGTGGATCTTAGGCTTCTGGTTTAAAAATGAACTTAGGTAGCCTTGTTCAGAGATTGTGTTCTTAACCTCTAATGTTTATGCCTCTCTCTTTAATTTTGCTTCACTTTAGTCCAAATCTTTCTGCATTTGGAAGATATTTCTCAGAGTTTAAAAAAAGCATTATTTTAGTTTTTTAATATGGAAGATTCCAAACATACACAAAAGTAGAGAGAATAACAATGAGATAAACAATAACGATAAATGAGAATAAACCTCATTTACCTGTCACTCAGCTTTAACTGTGCATCAGCTTCTGGCCCTCAAAGTTCTGGGTGTGAGGTTGAGAACACTTCCCTGGTTTCCACACATGTGAGGCTATTGTCCTTGCACCCAGGAGAGGCAGCATCTGTAGGCCTGCACCTATCCCTTCAGATTTCCTAGACGTCTTACACCCCATACTGGAGCTATCCTGCTTTAGCTGCTTTTTCCTGCAACCATGACAGCTTTGCCAGGCTGTTTGTCCTATCTGCTTTATTTCCGCTCTAATTGCCTTACTTTGGATCTTCATCACTTTTTATCAAATTATTGCAGTAGCAGCCTAATTGGTCTTCCCATACTCAGACCACCACATTCAGTCCACCCTTCACCCTGTTGAAAGATTATTCTTATATCACAAGCCTAATTATGGCACTCTATTCAGAAGCCCAACAATTGCTCTCAGTTGCCTACAGAATAAAATTCAAATTGCCTTCTTACCACAAGAATCTGAGGTGGGTCTTTTCAGCCTTTCACTAGAATATCTTTCACTACATACTATAGTTCTTCAATTCTAAGATGCCGCTGATTATGACAGATCATTGATTTAGTAACAGCTTTTGGGTCAGGGACCAAGGGGAAGGGTGGAACCTATACATCATGGATAAGATACATTATGATTTCACAATTATTAAAATGTAAGGAAATATTTAATGATTCCTATAATAACAGATACAGTATTAGGGTAACAGCAAAAAGTGGATGGCATATTAAACTGGGAAATTCAAGGAGAGTTTAGTAAGGGAATTATTTACAAGATGCGGGCAAAGTTTAGGGGGCCAACAGGATGTGGTGCAGTATCCCACTGCTAGCTTTGGGATGGGATGGGAACCCTTACAACCTCTAGGTCTGACGGGGCGAAGGGATGAGCATTACCAGCACCTAGAGAGGGAAGGGTATGGAGCAGGGCTCTAAAGGAGAGCTGCAGCCTGGCCTTCTGTAGAGGGAACAGCCACGGGAACTTGGCGGGGAGCAGGCTGGGGAATAAATATCCCTATTTCACTCTTCCCCACCCTGTTAGCTTCAAGTTAGCTCAACCCAATTGGAGGCCAGAGGAAAAGCGAGTCTACCAATGCAGGTAAACTTCCTGAGGCACACAGCATGCCGGAGCAGAGTGGAGCACAGTGAAGAGGGGACCCAGAGGGGCGGGGAAGACGTCTGGCGCACCTGCCGACCCAGTCACTCTGCCTCTTAAAACGCAGTCAGTCTCACGTGTCTGTGTCTTTGCCCTTTTGCTGTTTATCTAGTCTTCAAGCCCAGCTTGATTTCTACCTTTTCTATGAAGGCTTCTCTGACTTCTTTAGTCAATTTGCCCAGCAATGTGTTCCCATAAAATTCCATTCAAAAGATCTAAATTTTACACTTTATTAAGAGCTGTCTACATATTTGTCTCCTCTGATAGATTATAAACTCTTTGATGGTAAGGCACATTTTGCAATTATTTTGTCTCTCTTTTCCCCCTGAAAACACACAAACCCACCTGTCACAGTGTCTTCTACCCGGAATCAAATATTTCAGAGCTAGAAAAAGTCCTAGAAAGAACTAATCCAACTATTGCATTTTATAGGTGAAGACACTGGGTCTCAAATCAGTGTTGGTAAGAACCCAGTAAATGCTAGTTGAAACAAAAGCGAAGTGTCAGCCAAAAAGATCAACAGATATCTTCAAGAGTGCTTTGAAAACAAGTGGGAAAAAAATTACCTCTTTGTGGAAAACCTATGGTGCCTTGTTACCTGGAATAGGTCTATGATTTTGGTTTTCACTCAGGCCTCACTGCCCTTATAAGAAGAATGAAATAAGCTAATGCATAAAACATGTCTTAGCAGAGGGCCTGCCACATGGTCAACTTAAATAAAAATGAGTATTTGCTCCAGGGGGACTGTGGTGAGGTAATTGTCAAGAATTTAGAAATAAGGGAAATAAGATTTTTCTCTGATACTTAACCTTAAAATAAAATGCAAATAAATGATGGAACATTCATATAATGTAATAATATCCACCTGTTAAAATGATGACATACATTTGTAGTTATTGATACGGAAAAAGGTCTATAGTATATTGTTGAGTAAAAAAGTAGGTTATAAAAAGGCGTGTATAATATGATAATTTTTTTTTCTAATTGAGGGTGATCTGGAAAGATGTTTCCCAAAATGTTAACAGTGGTTTTAACTGGGTAGTAGGTCTCTGGTCAATTTTACATTCTTGATGCTGTTCTGAAATATGTTATGGAATAAATGTTTTACAACAAACTTGTACTGGTTTTAAAATCAGAAAATAAATGTTATTTTTATGTCAAAAGCAAAAACCAATAATGGGTAAACTTACCTGAAATAGAATGGTTTCTAGACCAACTTGACAAGACTGTAAAAGAGAGAAAGCAGTAACGTATCTAATGAAAGAGTGTGTGAATGTATCAGAGAGCAGGGGACTGGTCTACTATTGAAGCGCTGAATGAGAAGAATCAGAAAAGCAAACTTAGGCGGTATCCATCCAAGTACTGTCCAGGATGGAGAGAGCCATGCCAGTGGAGAGGTTTTACTGATAAGACCATTCCTATTGTGTAAAGGGTTATCTCAGGTACTCTCAGCCTGATGGCATTAAATTATAACGAGAGAGAGAGAGAGAGAGAGAGAGAGAGAGAGAGAGAGAGAGAGGGAAGGAACAAATGCACTGTGTTGGAAATGAGAAAGGGAATGTAACCAAAAATCTGGAAGAGATTTTTAAAAATTACACCAACATGTTTTATGCAACTTTATTGCAAAAAAATTTAAAGAATTTAGCCAAGAGGAGTCATGGCTAAATACAATCATAACAACAGAAGAAATTGAGAAGATGGTCAAAGAGTTAACTCTCCGCAAAAAGGAAGGCCCAAATGGCTTAACTGATAAATTATATCAGATTTCAGAGAGCAGATACGATATATTCTGTTTAGATATTTTGGAGCAAATATAAAAAGACGGAAAACTTCTCAATTCATTTTAAGAAGCTAACATGAATTTTGACATCAAAACCAGACAATAAACAAAAATTAAAATTAAATCTACTGAAACAATCACTTAAAAAGAGAGGGAAAAAGGGAATGGGAGGTAGGCGAAATGGGAAGTCAAAAGGTACAAACTCCCAGCTATAAAATAAATTAGTCGTTGGGATGCAATCAATGTACAGTATGGTGAGTAGAGTTGATAATACTGTATTGCGTGTCTGAAAGTTGTTAAGATTTACTAATCTTAAAAGTTCTCATCACGAGAAAAAAACATGTTGTAACTATGTATGGTGAGGATGTTAACTAGACTTATTGTGGTGATCATTTTGCAATATGTACATACACCAAACATTATGTTGTACACCTGAAACTAATACAATGTTATATGTCAATTATACCTCAATAAGAAAATAAAGGAAAAAGAATTCCAAATAAAATATTAGAAAAATATACCAATTGTGTCTTAAAATGAATCATGGCACAGTAAGATTTATTCCAGCAATGCAAAATAATGCATTTATTAAAAGCCTATCGTATGTATGTATGTGTTATATATAAAATTGATGATATGAAACAGTTAAAGGAAAAAGTTTGCAAACTCATTTAGATAAATACTAAAAATATGTTTAATAAAAATTCAACACCCACCTCGGATTCAAACTAGAATTGCAGTCTGCTCCCTTATAATCATAATTACTTATCTGAAACAAATAGCCATTGTTATTCTTAATAACGAAATACCACAGGCATTCTTCTGAAGCCAGTCCTGGACATTTCATTCTTTTTGAAATCTTTACCAAGATAATAGTTGTTATGAGTCTCTATATGGTTTAACTTAAGTGAAGTTTCTGAACATAGCCCAGAGACTCAAATACCTGCAAAGCAAGGCAGGTTGCATAAATGCGTGATGCAGTCAGCGTGAAGTCAGCAAAAAAATAAAATACTTCTTGCCACAAAAAAGAAGAATGCTATCTCCTTTTTTCAAGAAACATATAACACATGGGTATAAGAAAGATTTTATTTTCCTCTGGACTTTACTACAAGGAACACAGCAACACAAGTATAGTGATAAATGTCAGTTGACAACAGCATTAACGTGCGGAGTGATTTATCACTATAGCATGAGGGCAACTGTGTGTGTGTGCTACTGGCAGGGCAAGCGCCTGCACCTTCAGGCACAACGCTGAAGCAGAAGCAGAAAAGCACACACACAAGCTGAGCCTGCAGTAGGGCCCTCTTAGTCTGAGTCCTAACTTGCATGTAATTGTGAACCACATCTGTGGTACAAATCAGTGGTGGGCCTCAGGGTTGTGGTGTGGGGCACTGTCCATTTATGAAATGGAAACCATCGTTCCATAGGGAAAAATATTCCCCAAAAGATTGAGTTGAAATTTTTAAGATCAAGTTCATATGGTGACCAGACCTGTGTTGTGTTGTCTGGTGATACTGGCTTTGATCTTCTTTAGTCCCTTTGTGATTTGGGCTCTCTCACCTCTGCTTTTTGCCTTGCCCATCAGTACAATCTCCTGCCACCAGGATTTCCCTCCCACCTCAGAATTCCCTTACCTCGTGGTCACATCTCCTCCATATCTTTTTCTCTTCAGCACACATGACATTTTCTGTCCTGAAAATTTCTTAAAGTTTAGTCTTCAGCTTATGTAAAACAAATTAGTTACAGAAAATTCTGAAAGTTCAAAATTCTTTAAAGTTACTTTTTACTTAATATGAAGAGTATTTATACATAAGTTGAGTAAATAATAATAGAACTTACTTATGTTTTACTGTGTGTCAGGCAATGTTCTAAGGATCTTACATTTGAAATCTCATTTAATACTCACATAACCCTAGAGATAGGCACTATTATTATCCCCATTTTCAGATGAGGAAACTGAGGCACAGAGACAGTAAGTACATTGTACAGGTTCACATGCTAACAGGTGCAGAGTCAGAATGTGAACCCAGTTGGTCTGGCTCCATCTATGCTCCTGGCCACTTTGCTATGCTGCAGTAAGACCACAGACCAAAATATTTAAGGGGAACATCCCTTCTTTTACACATGCCAATCATTCATTTGCTCCTTCATTTATCACACTATTTGGAGAGCATACTATGAAAAAAAAAATGCTCTTCTGGGAATGGTACACACATTAGAAAGCAATCAAACAAATAACCAACAAGTGCTACAGAAACCAAAGAAATGTATAAACTCAATCTGAAATAAAACAGTTTAGTCAATTACATTAGTGGCTTATTTCAGATTTGCAGTTAATCTTTATCTAGTTCTTGGTAAATTATTCTTGAATCCCTAATAAATGCTTTTGACATTTCTCAACAAAACTAGCTCAAAACTTCATTTTATTTTCTCTATTTAATTTTGTTTAATTTGGATAAAAAATTTGATCTAAGCAAATCTAATTTAGTCAATTTTTAGGAGTTATTGTGATAGATTCAGTCCTTATTTTCTTTGTTTTTCAGTTCTATGAATTACTGACAGCTTTCTAAATTATTCTAAGATTCTGGATTTCAATGATTTATTATTTGTGCAATAATTTCTGTGAAGTTGCTGAAAGCTGGCAAGTTTCTAATAAATTACACATATTAGACTAAGCAGTTGGCTCTGACATGAAGTGGGTTTTGTTTTTCTCATCTCTACAGTATTTTTCTGTCACTGTGTTATCACTTGCTAATGTCTGTAGGGATGCTTTGGTTCTGTTTCAGTGGTGGAAACAGTGTACATATTTATGCACATTACTTGAAGATCTCCTTTAAATCTGGCAGATAGAACTGGGAAAAAACAATACGCCAACTAGTATTGAAGCATAGCATGAATCCCAATTTGAAATTAGGTAAGCTTCAGGCATGAGCAGGGATGTCTGGCAAACTGGTAGGGTGGGCCCACCAGGAAACATTTATATGAGGATAAAGTTGTCTCTTGGGAGAAATCGCTTTGAAGAAAGACCAAGCCAGAAACAATGGACCTAAGATTGTAAAACAGCCTTAGTGGGAAGAGAAGAGTGTTCTGTGGGCAGCCTGCTGGCTATCATTAGCTCATTCTCATTTACAAGTCCCCTGAGTCGGTGTCTGGGACCTAGGAAGAGAGAGGGCTCCAAGTAAAAACTGACATAAGCATCTTCCTTCAATGTCTTTGTGGTGGTGCTTGGTGAGACACTGGCAGACAGAACAATGGCTGAGACCAGTAAGAACTGCCATGCCTGTTGGAGCAGAGCAGAAGCTGAGATGCCCTGTGGAATAGTAGCAATGTCTGCAGGGGACTTGGTGCTTGCAGTGCCCGTCAAGTGATCCTCCCTGAACATCAGTGTAGCCCAGCAGAAATTACCATGCCAGCAGAGCAGGACCAGCCCCTGCTAGAGAAACATGGTGCTGGTGGAAGAGCTCCACGTTCCGGTGAGCAAATGTGGTGCCTGGGGGGTGGTTGCTGAATCAGGGTGTGTTTGTGAGCATATGTGAGACACCCACTGAAGATGCCTAAAACACTTCAAGAAAGTGAGATTTCAAAAGGGGACTGAAGTCCTGCATTACGGAGGTGATGACGTGAGCTGATGACTAGTGGGTTATTCCTCTTAACACCATCTTATTTGCATCTACCAGCTAGTGGAAGCTGGGCAAATGGATGTATAAAATAATCAAGAGGTCAGAAGTCATCCTCAGAACTGCTGGGGATATTTGAAAGGGGCCACCTGGGAATTTGTGTCATAATAATTTAGAGACAAGTAGAAAGTGTAATCTCATTGTGTAGTCACAGGCTACCATGTTATATAAGGTCTTATTTAAGCCTAATAACCCAGGCTTTGGGAAATGTACCAGTTTGGACTCTGGTCATTGCCTTATAGAGGTAATGGAGCCAAACCATGTCTGCATTGGTCAGAGTGGGGAGGTAATCCCAAAGAGAAAGGATATATATAAAGTTTTATATATATATATAACTTCTGAGAGAATATTTGCCTTATTTACCCTATCTGTAACAGCAACACTGAACAACCTAAGCCTTAGGATACCTGTCTGCCTACAGCCCCTTCTAAGAGGTTCTTTCCTATGGTCCTCTTCCAGACTTTTACTTCTGCATAGAATTCTCTTCTTGTATAAAATGACCCTGTCACCTTAGCCGCAATTGATATGAATGAGGGCAGTTATCTGATCCAAGGATAACCAATAACTCATTTAATCAGTAACCTATGAGTTGATCTATCATGAAAACTCAGTTGGGAACAATTGTAGTTAATTAGTCTAATGACTGTCATCTTTCTTTGGGAGGTGTTTAAACAGTGGCAAAAGCAAAAACTGAAAGACAAAGATTGAGAAAAGGTAATTAGTAGAAGCCTATAAGCAGGAGAAGCCAAGAATAAGGAGAAGCTAAAATAAGCAGATGCCATTACGTTGAGAGAAAGAAGAATGTCAGTTTATTGGTGACACCTGGAGAAGGGCAATCAGACAGAATGACTGAGGCTCTGTTACAGTCGAGCATACAATGGAAGTCATTGGAAGTTTACTGAGTCCCTAGAACTGCTGGACATCATCATGGACCTTCCAGTTCCCAAGCCATATTCTGCATTCTTGAGTCCTGGTAGCTTGAGTGTGTCTCTATTCCTGTAAGCTACTAGGCCCTAGCTACTCCCCACACTGCTGCAATGAATTTTATCAGTTTTAAAGAAATAAGTATTGATTTGAATAGGTAGGAAAAAGTATTTGTTTATAAGCTATACTTGATAAAGTTAATAAAATGAGAATGACAATCTGAAATCAGAATTTAAGAAAAACAAACCAGTAAATATCCTAATTTTGATTGTCTATAATTGCTATGTGTACCTAGCATACAATTCGAACCTGAGCTTCCAAGTATCTAAGGCAAAGGAAAAAAATAAGAATAAAAAATTTTTTGAAATATTTAACTTGATCTCTTTTTCTCCTTCCTTTCCTCTTCTATAAGTTGGTGGCCAGGTCGGTGCTTTCTTCATCAAGATGAAGTGTGTGGTAAGGATGGTTATCGAAGTTGCCTGGAAAGCTTTCTGTCTTTTTTTTCCAAAAGTTTCTCTCCTCAGTAGAGGAGAGAAAAAATGGCTGGGAGAAAGTTGAAGTAAAAGAACTTCCCTCAGTTTAGAAAAAAAGATTCTATAGGCTCAATGGGAGCAGAGGACTTGGGTTTTGGACATGGGAACCTGGATCATACTTCGGGGAGTATTGCTAGGGAGGGAGCAAGATGGACCCCAGAAAGGAATGGCTGCAGGGTGTGTAGGATCCACTTGCCTATCTCAGGGTTGACAGCTATCTGGTCAAACAAGATGAACATCAGGTTACTAGAAAACTGACATTATCTATTAAAAAGTCTTGTCTTCTAAAACCTGTGAAGCAATATCCTCTTACATTATTTCCTCATAAATATAAGTGGTTCAAAATTGAGACAGGGTGAAAGCCATGGAAAGAGGTTACAATGAAGGGTCAGAACTGAATGAGTCGTGAATATCTAAGCTGCAACCTGGTGCGGAAGCAGCTGAGAGCTGCTGGACTTGAAGGGATGATGCAGACAAAGCATAGTCAGGGCTAAAGAGACGAGCAACAATCAGTGGGCCTTTCTTCCACCTCTGTGATGCCTTGGCACTGCATAAGATTCCAGAACCATGAACAACCCTGGGTAGGCTGGGGTCAAGCTCCAAGAGTGAACAAGGCTAAATTTCCACACGCCTGGTGGAATGGTGGTGGTGGGCTCAGAATCAGGAAGTACCTTGATGTAGAACATTCTTTGTACATCTGTATCTGTGAACTGAGAGTCACAGTCACCATGCTCACATTATCAGAAAAGAGAAAAGTACCAAGATCACTTCTAAGTTTCAAATTAATCATAGTGGCTATGATGACAGTTAGGCTCTTTCAAATCACAAGCCAAATGACGTGGTAGGGAATCCTAAGGATGGGGCTTTAAAGCAAGGAAGACAAATATCTGTCTTACAGTCGGACCCCCCCCCCCCCACATAATGAATCTGGAAGGTTATTTGGGTACCAGCAGCTCATGCCAGTGTGTTCTCACACTGCCATGGGCCCTACTGTAGTCCTATACCATTCTGGTGACTCAGCTGCTCTTTGTGGCTGCTATTCCTGCTACTCCATTGTCTCCATTGTCTGTCTTAGCTTTTGCCATTCATGGTTTCTGACTACTCTTGACTTTTATTGTCTCATGGCTTCTGATCATTGCCTTTTCTCTGGGTGTTTGTTTGGTTTTGTTCTTTTCACTTTTTGAATTCTACCCCCATAATAAACTGCTGACTCACTCTGTGCATTACACACTCAGCCTTTGCAAGAGAGAATGTTGGTCCATTCATTCAGTTGTTCATTCTGTTGGGCAAAGCTCGCACACCTGAGTCATCTCTGCTGCAGCCAGGGCTATGGGGTCTTGAATATTTCTGAGCCTATCTCACAAGGAAGGTGGTAGGGACAGATTCTGTGAGAATAATAATAATGACCTAACACTTACAGAGTGCTAACTGTGGGCCAGACTTTGTTCCAAGTGCTTTACAGTTAGTCTGTTCAAACCTCTGAATAAATAAAATTCCCATTTTATAGATGAGGAAGCTAAGGTGGTTAGAGTTAAGCAATATTTCCAAGGTCATATAGCCAGTAAGCAGCAGAGCCTGGATTCCAGCTGGGAAGCCTTGGCTTTTAACCCCTGCATTTCCAATTCAACTGAATTTAAAGAAACGTACGCTGGAGTTGCTATGCCTAGCAAAGACGGCTAGCTGACCACCAAAGATTCAAATCCTGTGTTCCTAGTGAAGAGCTGTGATTTGGAAAGAGCTCCCCAGCCGAGCACTACATTTTCTGGTCCCTTTGAATCTAGGTAGGAGCATATGACTGGTTCTAGTCAATGTGAACAGAAGTGATGTGCTTCCCATACAGGTCGAGGAGGTATCTAGCATGCCTTCCTCACACTCTATTTCCCTTCCGTGGAAACCTTGGAGTCCACCTATTTAAGATGGTAGTGCTGTAAGATGGCAAGTGCCTGGTTCCCGGAGTGACCACTTGGAGAAGAATTGCCTAGGAGAGCTGCCTGATCAGGAACATGTATTACACTTTGCATGATGGAGAAATAAACTTTAATGTACTGAGATTTGGGGGTTGTTTGTTATGGCAGTTAGCCTACTCTGACAAATGCACCATGTAAGCACCTATTTCTTGGATAAAATTTGTAAATTTGTTAGTAAATATGTGGTTGAGATGTTCTAACCATATAAATGTTTTGGACACCGATGTTAAGTTAAATGACCTAAACAATTTTGACAAAGACTCTGGAAAGAAAATTTGTAACTCCTCACTGATTTTTACTAAAAATTAATGCATTACAGCAGTAATTGACTTCTATTCTGCATGTGTGGCCGTATAGGCAAATGTTGTTTTATGCTAGGATATCTTTACCTGGACCTCCTAGAATTATCATGCAAATAATCAAGATCATTCGTTGGGAAAACTGTGAACTGCTTCCACATTTCCTGAATTTAGATTCCAAGAGATCTGGGATAGCATATTTCCCAATGTTACGGGCTGAATTATGTCCCCCCCCAAATTCATATATTGAAGTCCTAACCCCCAGTACCTCAGAATGTGACTGTATTTGGAAGCACAGATAGAACCTTTAAAGAGGTAATTAAGGTAAAAAGAGATCATGTGGATGTGCCCTAATTCAATAAGACTGATGTCCTTATAAGAGATTAGAACACAGACAGCACAGACCAAGGGAGGACCATGTGTGGACACAGCAAGGGGGTGGCCATCTGCAATCCAAGGAGAGTAGCCTCAGAAGAAACCAAACCTGCTGACACATTGATCTTGGACATCTAGCCTCCAAAACTGTGAGAAAATAAACTCCTGTTGTTTAAGCCACCCAGTCTGTGGTATTTTGTTATGGTAGCCCTAGAAAATTAATACATACTCAGAGGTCCTCTGTCCTTCAGAATCAACATTCTGCTTCTTCAATTCTCCCAAGTCATCACAGGTGTAATCTTGCACAGCGTGGGCAGCATTCTTTATATACGAGCCAATCTCTAAATACTGTGAACACAAACATTTTTTATTTTACTAATTCCACAGGCAAGAGCTCTCTGCTTGCATCCTTTGAAATCCCTGTATATGGGAAGCTGTTCCTTTATTTTCTGAGTTGAGACAGATAACTCAACTCTTCAATTAAGTCAGGAATATCCCCACTAAGCTGCTGATCACATTTCAACCTTTGAATGTCACTAACAGTGTTAGAAAGATTCTTTTGATACACAAATTCATCAAATGCTTTCTTCCTAAGTGAAACAGAAGAGAGAGAGAGATCTTAGTATGGTAAATATTTTCCTTCAATATCCAAGACTGTTGGCAACATAACATGGTTTGGTTGGGGACCTCTATTTTTGTTTATTTTAAAAGAAGATGGAAGCCTTAGAAGAGGGGTTCACTAACATCAGGCTTTTTGGAGAGCCCTCCAAAAGTATTTTATGGTCATGTCCTATTGAGTTTTTATAAATTACAGAATCAAGTACTTATAGATAATACCAATGCTTTAAATAAGATTGAATGACACTAAGATTTGGAAGTTCATCTTTGTAAAAAATATCAGAAGGCATGGAGAAAACAGTAGTGAATATAAAATTACTTGAGAATCCTCACTCATATTCTTGTGGTAAAGACTATTATAGAAAAAACTTGCCTAATTGATCCAAATGTTTGAGATGAAATATGGTTTAACTGTAAGATAAGGAAAGAGAACTGAATTGCATTACTCAGTTGCATTATTCATTTTGATGTTGATGAGACTGTATTAAAGCAAAGCAGATAGCTTATGCAATCCCAGGTTGCACATTGACACTTTTCAAATTATCAAGGGACACTTAATTAAGTAGCATCACACAGTGATGCTGGTCACCCTCAGAACAGCAGCTGTACTCACAGCTGGATGAAGTGGCATTCTCACAAAGGCTGCCCTTGGTAGCATGTCTGACCTTTTCTTCAAGTCTTCTCTGCCAGCCCCAGTAGATCTCACCTCTTGCACTGCTTTCAGACATGCCCAGAATAGAGCTGAAATGGAGTCCTGCCATAAATCAAGGTCTGTGAATGGATACTATAAAATTCCTAATTTGTATGCTCCATGGTGTGTGCTCCTATGAGAGACATAAAGCTATGCAAATAGAGTAAATAGAAAGCACTGATAGAAAAGGACCACTTTTCTAAGAAGGGAAGCAATAGAAATCAGTAAGCTGGTGTCTTCTGAGTGAGTGTACCACCAAGCAGAGCGAAAGGGCAGCTGTCAAGGGCCTCGTAAGCTTGGCTAAGCTCTCAGAAAAAAAGCTAATAAATTTATAAAGCAAACAGTTGCTTGTCTTTCATTTCCAAGCTGGTTTGGTGTAGCGGAGTTGTCCTTCCTGCCATCTACTTGGAAGACATGACAAACCATTCCGTGTAATTTGAGCCCAAAATGAAAGCTATAAAAGAATTGTACTTCCCCTTGCTTCTTTCCTGGGCCTCTCTCTTTGCTATAAGGGTTGCTGTGAACCAAAGCAGAACATAGAATTTCCTTGCATATGAATGTTACGTTCCAGGGTAATCAAGTCTCCATCTTTTAGATCCTGCTTGGCCGTAGATGACACCTTACCTTCACAGCTCAAATGAGAAAAGAAGTTCAGAATCTGCAATGTGGTTTTGATGTTAACGTATATGTCAAATAGTCCACAATTTATGGATATTTGTCTAACTCTAATTACTCAAAGATTTCACTTTTAAATTTATCACCAGCACTCAAGACAGAAAACCAGAATGGTGCTTATTTTACGCCACATCTCCAAACCCACTTTAAAAAGAAAAATCACTTTTGGTTTTTGTATGTGTAATCAGTCTTAGAAAAGTATTGTAATACATTGTAGAATATGTTAGCAGAAATAAATTCAAGCAACTCTTCAGCATCTCTTCCTGCCTCACAGGGTAGCAGATGATGCCTCTTGCCATTTTAATTTGTTAAACGGTATTGAGGGAAACCGGACTGTAACGTGGAACGCATATTTCAGATTAAACTTTGTAGTGTTTGGTTGTATTTATCTGAGGCATTGCATTTTAGAGTTGTATTAGCACAGAATTTGAGTCAATTAATTCTGAGGCTGAACTATAAACGAAATGTGTGTCTTCTGTGAAAAGTATAGAAGATGGGCCCAGGAGTCAGGCTTGTGGGTCCAGAACTTAGACACTATTTTTCAGAAATGCATGTTGAAAAATCTTCATCCTTATAATTGAACTGAAATCTAGAACTTGTAGTGAATTAAAAGGAAATAGGAAATTTTGGACAAATAATGTGGGTTTCATATTATTATAAGTAGTACATTATGTAAGTTAAAGAAATAATGTTTTTTCTTTTTAAAATAGCTTTTCTCCTTCATTTTAAGAAAGCACACATTCATTAGGGATCCTGGATAATATAGAAAGGTATAGAGAAAAAAATCTATTTGTCATTGTCCCGCCATCCAAAGATAGGTATTATCCATATTTGGGTGTGTTTCCTCTATACTTTTTTTTATGCTTCAGTTTTGAGTTTCTGTATGTTTTTATAAAATTTTTTAATTCTTCCCTTTTGAGTTAACAGTATATAGCAGCATTTATCTATGTTAATGCATATCTTTACAAACAATTTTAAAGAGTGGTACAATTTTCTATTAAATGTAGCTTCCATAATTTATTTATCTAGTCCCAGATCATAGGATATTTAGGTTGATCTAGTTTTAACTCTCATAAAGTATGGTACTGTGAATATCTTGGTGCATAGAAAACATTCTTTTTTTTTTTTTTTTTGTGAGGACGATCAGCCCTGCGCTAACATCCGCCAACCCTCCTCTTTTTTTGCTGAGGAAGACTGGCCCTGGGCTAACATCTGTGCCCATCTTCCTCCACTTTATATGGGACGCCACCACAGCATGGCCTGCCAAGCGTTGCCGTGCTGCGCGCCTGGGATCCGAACCGGCGAACCCTGGGCCCCCGCAGTGCGCACTTAGCCGCTTGTGCCACTGGGCCGGCCCCCAGAAAATATTCTTAATTTTGAATTTTAGATTATTTATTTAGGCTATCTTCTCAGGAGGGAAATCATATTTAAAGATCTTTAAAAAAAAGACACTACCATCAGAAATCTACGAGAATGCTTTGCTTTACTGCACTCTTGCCAGCATGGAATAGTGTTATGTATATGACTTCCCATTAAACATGGCACTATGACTATGTACATTTATTTTCTCTTCTACTCAAATCTTCATTAAAGAGGCAGTAAAAGAATAAAATATATATTCAAACTCATAAGATCAAAGAAAATGGGAACAAAAACATGAGATTTGGACCAGAGGAAGCTGTGACTCCAGGAGCTGACCAGGAGAATAAAGTGAAAATATGCAGACTCTTTGCTGGGGGTTGAGGCGGTCAGATATATACAACTTCTTGGCAGAAGACAAGAGAATTATTTTCTTGAATAACTTAAGATCAGGAGAAAAGACCACCAAATAATAACATTTTAGGTTCCTAACACAAGGGTTGGCTTGTTATCTGAAATATTCAGACAGAAACTTGGAGAAGAGAAAGGATAAAAAATATAAAAAAGAGCGTAAGAGTCATATGGGATGTGGAGAAGAAATTGAATATATGTGTAATTGAAATTTACTTTTAACATATATGTAATGAGAGCTATTGACTAAGAATTTTCAAAATCTGACAAAAGATATCAAGCCATAGAGTCAATAAGCTCTCGACTCCAAGCAGGATAAATACAAAGAAAATCACATCTCAGCACATCGTAGCAAAACTACTGAAAACCAAAGACAAAGGGAAAACTTTAAAGCATTCAGAGAGGGAAAAAAATCACTTTCAAAGAAACAAAAACAAGACTACAGCTGGCTTTTAAATAGAAACCCTGAAAACCAAGAGACATTGGAATGACCACTTTAAAGTCCTTCTGAGGAGTACCTCCACGTGTCCATCCTTATGTCTTTCTTTTCTTTTTTTGTTTCAATGTAACTTTTAAAAATTGAGATATAATTCGTATACCATAAAATTCATCACTTTAAAATGTGCAATTCAGTAGGTTTTAGTATATTTACAAGGTTGTACAACTTCACCACTATCTAATTCTGGAATATTTTTATCATCCAAAAAGAAACCCTCAGTCACTCCCCATTCTCTCTTCCCCCCGACCCCTGGAAACCACTAATTTAATTTTTGTCTATATGGATTTGCCTATTCTAGACCTTGCATATAAATGGAATCATACAGTATGTGGCCTTTTGTGTTTGGCTTCTTTCACTTAGCATAAAGCTTTGGAGGTTCACTCATGTTGTAGCATGTATTAGCACATCATTCGCTTTTACGGCTGAATAATATTCCATTATACAGATACAACACATTTTTAAAAATTCATGCATCAGTTTATTTCTAGACTCTCAATTCTATTCCATTGTTTAATGTCTGTCTATAAGCCTGTACCACACAGTTCTTTATTTTTCTTGACAGTAATTATGCACCCCTGACATTTATTTACTTGATTCTTGTCAGAACCTCCAAGAATACAAACTCTGTGTTGTCTGTTGTCCAGTGATATATCCTAAGAATCTGGAATATTGCTTAGGATATGGTAGGTGCTCAGTAAATACATGATATAGTTGAATTTGGATTTATTCTTCTGTTTTTAATCATTTCTAAACATAGAATTTTAGAAAATCTTTCAGACGTTTTCTAAATACCTAATTTTATTTCTTTTCTTTTTTTTTAAATTTTATTTATTTATTTTTTCCCCCCAAAGCCCCAGTAGATAGTTGTATGTCATAGCTGCACATCCTTCTAGTTGCTGTATGTGGGACACGGCCTCAGCATGGCTGGAGAAGCGGGGCATCGGTGCACGCCTGGGATCCGAACCCAGGCCGCCAGCAGCAGAGCGCACGCACTTAACTGCTAAGCCACGGGGCCGGCCCCCCTAATTTAATTTCTGTCAGCAATTCTTTGACTAATTTTATTACCTTTAATTTTTTACCTTTGCTCTTTGATTCATCATTTTTAAATTTATTTTTTTCCAAATTGCTACTTAATTTCCCTAAGATTATTTATTCAGTCATTCTTCCCTTTCATATTACTTTGTAATACTTTCATCATATATCATGTGTGAGTAAATTCTCACATATAGGAGGGGGACAAGGAGAAACTAACTGGAAAGGGGATGAATTAGAATCTGAACTCAGACATCCCTATTTTTCCCACTTCATCACTCTGCTTTCTCGACTATTTTGTCCCATGGGACTGTATTATTATACTGGTACCTTATATTGTTTTATATATGGTAGAATTAGGCTTCTCTTTTCATTTATTATTTCTCTTCCACAATTTTGTGGCTATCCTTGACTCTTTTTAAAAAATGAATAAAATTGAAAATTATTTCAATAACAATTAACAAAACAATAATAACCTATTTCACTGGTATTTTAATTGTAATTATAACTAACCTATATATTAACTTGGGAGAAAGGGACATTTTTTAAAAAGTCTGTCTTCCTATACATAAATACTTGTGTGTGTTTCCATTTATTTGTCTCTCAATAAGGTTTTCTAAATTTCTTCCTCTTGATATTAACAAATTTTCAATAAGCAACTTGTTGATATTTTTAAAATTGGTATTGTAAAAAACCTTTTTTTGTTATATTTTCTAGTTTCTCACATCTAGTAGAAGTCATTTACAAAGTGTGAAAATCATCCTTTTAAAAGCATTAACAAATATTTATCAACTAATATTTACTATGTCCATTTTTAATATGGTCTTAAATACATGTCATATTTTGAATATTTTAAGAGCCTGTGTATTTACGTGTAAGGTGGGTGTGGAAGCTTTTTTCCCCTGGTGATGATTCCACATACACATTGGTAAATCAAGACTAACAGAAATTTTGTTTTTCATACAATTTAATCAAAGCATCTATTAAAATGCATTTAGTGCTTTATAATTGAATAAGAACAAGAAATCATTGCTCAGAGTTGTAAACAGCCTATTATAATCTATTTAAAAATTTAAGAAGTATATTGCAAAAAAGTCACTGTATGGCAATACAGTAAAGGAAATACCGACTTCTAAAGAGGTTTTAGCAAAATATGCTAATTCTATTGCATTTCTTAAGTAAAAATCACTATTGGAGATACAATTTACCATTTCCATTGTCTAATGAACACATGGGCATTGTACATAAGCACAGGGATACGTTTTATGTGGTTCATGGCTGACATGTACATTTATGTGATTCCATCGTTCTGTTATTTTGTTACTCTGTGTACAAAGACACATAAAAAATACACGAGTGTGTACATTATTAATATTAATTGTAAAAACCACTCTAGTAGAATTAAAATACATACATGCTAAAATTAAAACATTTGAATCAAGGTCAAGCTATCACCTCAAAGTAGGTCAGGCAATTTTCACAATACTTGTATGGCACTGGCTCTGCCTATAATTAAAAAAAGAAATTTATTTCACTATGCATTAGAAAAATTAACTAGCATACATAAAATATTACTTTGTAAATATCTTGCTTAGGATGAGTCTACATTTCTTGAAACAATCTCAAACTTAGAGAAAAGTTGTAAGTACAGTACAAAGATTAATTTTTCTTAAGCCATTTATGAGTAAATTGCCTACCTGATGTCCCATCACCACCTAATACTGTAGAGTATATTTCCTACAATGAGGACATTCTCCTACATAACCACACACAATTTTCTGATAAAAATCAGAAAATTGCCATTGATAGACTACTACCATCTAAGCCTGTTCAAGTTTTGCCAGTAGTTCAAATAATGTCTTTTAGAGCAAAAGGATCCATTTCAGAATCATGAGTTGTTTTTAATCATCATGTTGTTTTAGCCCCCTTCATTCCAAAACAGTCCCTCAGTCTTTCCTCTATTTTCACAACCTTAACTCTTTTTCCATTACAAGGTAGTTCTTTGTGTAATGTTCCGCAATTTCGGTTTGTCTGATGTTTCCTCGTGATTAGATTTGCGTTATGCACCTTTGGAAGGAACACACATTCTTCTCATTGGATCCAGTCAGGTGGAGCACAATTTCAATGTGTCCCTTTGCTGATGGTGTTTACTTTGATCACTTGATTAAGGCGGTGTCTGCTAGGCTTGTCAATTCTGAAGTTAATTTTCCTCCTTTATAATTAATAAGCATTTTATGGGGAAGTACTTTGAATCCACGTAAATAGTCTATTCCTTATCAAACTGTCAATTTATTCATTTATCATTTTATAGCCGCATTGATTAATTGTTTCCTACTTTATTCAATGGGCTATAATCTACTACTATCATTATCTTTATTTCGGTTCCTTTTAGCAAAGATTGATATTTAGAAGCCGAGATCTGGGCACAAGATATGATTCTTGCTGTTGGGATGCTGCAGGTCTCAGGCTCCGTCAGCGGACAGAGCTGGGGAATGTGTGTGTTTATACACACACATGTACTTACATTCACATCTATCTTTATGTCTATAGCCATCTACATGCATTGAAAACCATAGCTCACACCAATTCCTCCAATTCCAGTTCAACACCACAGGGTTTGTTTTAGCTTTCTACCTTTCCATATTTGTAACTGCCTTCCCTGACAGGGAGAAAACTGGCTTCAATTAACCTTAACATATTTATGTATTTGATGGATGCAGGATATACAAACAATCTCATTGCTACTGCAGCCCTCCCAGTGCACATTTTCTTTATACCACCTGTGGGCTCCAAACACCCCACATCGGTCTCCCCCTTCCACATGGATGACTTCCTCACTTGGCTCAGGCTCTGACACTCTGCACCTGCCCCTATCCCCAGAGACCTCTTCCTCAAAGCATTCAGGCTCTGACTCCCCATGTTGGTCCGCCCCTCTGGGGAGATGCCCACCCTTACTCCCATCAGGCTCTGACTTTCTGTGCCCCTGTACAGGCAACCTTCTCACCACACTCAAGCACCGACTCCCTGCGCCAGGCTGTCCCTCTGTGAGAGTGCCCTTCTCACCCTGCTCAGGTCCAGACACCCAACTTGGACCATCACTCTGCAGAGATGTCCTCGATACTGTGCTGGGGCTCTGACACCCTACTCCAGACCATCCCCCTTGGGGACTCCCTCTTCACACCAAGTGTCGGGGCTTGAGCAGGATGAAAAGGGAGTCCCCAAAGAGAGGCAGCCAGCATGGGTGTCAGCCTGAGCGAGGGGTGTGAGGCGCCATGCTACCTCCTTGCATGGACCCTCACGCCTGCATAGACCCCTTCCTCACTTCTGAGCTCTGTCACCCTGTCCCAGGTGGTTCCACTCACTGTCCCGTGGACACTGTCCTCACCCTGCTTGGTGCTAAGGACTGAATCTCTTGAAAAAAGAGTAACTAAGTGAAGAACTTGCTCTTTTAGATATGAATACTTATTATAAAGCTATAGTAATTAAGGCAGTACAGTATAGAGGTAAGGGATAGCCAAATAGACTAATATAATTAAATAGTCTCAAGACACGAATCCACTCACACGTAGATACTTGATTTAAGACAAAGATGGCATGCAGAGCAGAGGGGAAAGGGTGGCCTTCAATAAATGAAGCTTTTATGTCCTGTTTGAGAAATCGTTGCCTTCTACAATGTCATGAAGACATTTTTCAATGTTATTGTCTAGAAGCTGTATTGTTTTAGCTTTCACATTTATATCTACAGTGCCCTCACACTGAATTTTTATGTGCCTATCCAGAAAAAAAAATATGACCCCTACACAAAAGTCTCAGGGTGGTTAGACTTCTTTCATGGTAGTTAGGTACTGAGACATAGAGTTCCAAGAGGAGTTTAAGTTGAGGCTGCAACTCTCTTGAGGCCTGACCTCAGATGTTTTAATGTTCATTTGATCCAGGGGTGGTGACCTGTGAAGAAGATTGTAGAGGGAAAGCTGCAAATCCTTAGGTGGAGCCCTCGTTGCTTTAGAATGAAGTAGAAAAGGGTTAATCTCTTGGCTAGCAGGTCCATATTACAAGCCACCCATGTGAGATTTTGAAAGTAACATTTCAGGAAAAAAAGCTTCTGGCTTTGTTTCCTAAGGAAGGTAGACACCGCCATGGTGTCATTAGAGAATGGGCCCAGTAATGCAGCAGCAGCAGCGTTTGATAACCAATGCCTGCAAAACCCACCTCTGGGAAATGGGACTCCTGAGAAACTGCTAGGTTCTCAACGGGGCTTAACAGCACACACAGTGAAAACGCTTTAGCCACTTTAGTTGACGCAAGGTCAATACTAAGGCATTATTGAGAAGCTAAAAAAAATGTGGATATTAGGTTGCATTCATATGTGTATATTTCATTCATTTATTTATTTGACGAATATTTATTGAATGTCATAGCAAATACTGGCTAGACACTGATCAAACTCATTTCTCTTATTTTGAGGCCACAGCTAAGCTACACTTTCTAGCCCCCCTCAGTGTAAGACGTGGCCAGTGACTGACTTGTGGCAGTAGAGTGGGCCAGAGCGAAGCACAGCGCTCCCAGGGTTGGCCTGTTACCTCTCAGGCGCAGGAAGGAACGCTCACGCACAAGGTCCAGCCTATTCTCGGGTAAGGATTCCAAGGACTGAGGAAGGATAGAGATAAAAGATGGATCTGGAACCTCTGATTGACTGAGAGAGCAGCCCTTCCCTGGCTGACCTATAGCTGACTCTGACATAAGAGAGACATAAACTTTGATTTTCTTAAGGCACTGAGAGTTTTGGAATTGTTTGTTATAGCAGTTAGCCTTCCCTGATTAATACTAACGCAGTGCCTATTCTGTGCTGGCCCCCATCCTGGATGCTAGGGACACAACAGCAATGGACAAGAGAGACAAGGTTCCTGCTTTCACAGGATATGTTATACAAAGAAGAGGAGCAGACAATAAGCAGTGACCATTTACATTTGCATGATGCTTTACAGTTTACAAAGTGCTTTCCTAGGCACCAACTCATTTGATTTTCATACCAATGTTTTACAGATGAAGACACAGAAGCTCAAAGATTTTAAGTGCCTTGCACAAGACAAAGAGTTAGGAACTAGACACATGGATCAGAGTTTTCTGACTCCCGACCCATTATTCATACCATGATGCTTCTTAAGAATGAGGATAATACAGAGCAAGGAAAGTGTGAGTCCTTGTCAGAAAATTTCATTATTCAATTTTATTTTAAAAACAACATATTATGCAGAAGTGTAAGAATCTTTATGGCAGCACACTAACAGCAAAATACGGAAACAAAGTAAATGTCCATCATCGGGAGAAGGCATATATTGTAGTATATTCAGAGAACAGAATACTATATGGTAGAGAATATAAACAAACTGAGTGAGCTGCAAGTATTAACGAGGATGAATTTCCAATTATAATGAAGAATGATGAAGGTAAGATGAAGACTACACACAGTATAATGCCATTATAAAGTTTTAAGACATTCTTGGGAACAATAAACACCAATTTTAGGATAATGACTCCCCTGCAGGAGAAGAAGTAGGGGGATGTGATTGGGGAGGGGTACACTGAGGACTTGGACTGTCTTGGCCATATTCCATTTCTTAAGATAGGTGGTAGGTACAACATGATTCTGGATTCTCTTCCATTTGCCCCACCAGATCCATTTTCTGCCCTTCTCAGTCTGGCCCTCTGTTCTGGGAGGCTGACTTTTATGGTCTATTGTAGATCAATGAGTCTCCTTATCTTTCTAGCTTTAGAGGACTGGAAGGAGGGAAGAGGATGAGGTCCCAGATTCCTGACTTCAGGGTAGCCTTGGGCTGGCTTGGTCTCTTGACCAAAAGTCACAACTCCGTTAGAGGCCCTCTCCTTCCAGCTCATTCTGGTTTTTGGTATTTGTCCAGTCTCCTTACTCCTTCAGGCCCAGGAATGGAAACGTTGCCCCAGTGTTAACTTTCAGCTATTGTACCATTCCTTTTGGTTTTCCAAGACACTGCCCACGCCTTAGTACATGGTCCCTTTATTAAACTCTTTACTCTTCTCAATTACCAGCTTGAGAGTGTCATCTGCTTCTTGGTGGGTTCTGACTGATAGACTAGGTATTCTTTTTCTGTCTCTCTGTCTCTCTCTCTCGGTCTACACACACACACACACACACACACACGCACCTTTTTATCTTTTTTGTATATTTGAAATAACTCATGTTTACAAAAAACTTAAGAAGGAAAAACATTTATTGAGCATTTATTATATGTCAAGCATTGGGATAGGGTTAAGGGTTGGGAATAGAGAGAGAAACAAGACATAAATCCTCCTGTCACAAGGAAGCCATGTCTGGTAGGAGAGACAGGTGAACAAGTAAAGGCAATGAAGCACAGTGGTTAAGAGCACGGGATTTGTAGTCAGATAGACTTGAGCTCAAGTCCAGGCTCAGCCACCTACTGGTGCCTGATTGTGATCATAAGCTAGAGAGGTTAAAAGGGGATTAGTTCTAGTATCTTCCTCACAGGGTCCTTGTGAGGATTAAAAGTAAATCCATTAGCACCTATACTTGTACATATTTCCATATGCTTAGTATAGAGTAAGTTCTTAATAAATGTTACTTAGAATTGTTGTTAATTGCAACAGTAGCATTTTGTACCTGGTTTAGAGGCAGCACCTAGGAGGCACTGACTGGCTAGAGCTGAGGAGGTCAAGCAAAAGTTTAATAGGGGAAGTGATGTCTATGCTAGATCTTGAAGAAACAGTAATTTCACCAAGAGATCAAATAGGGAAAGGCAGAGGGAACAGCACGTATAAGAACCTGGAAGAATGAAATAGTATTGTGTGTTCAGGGCACAATGAGCAGTTTGCTATTGCTGGAGGCTCAAGGCCAAGGCATGAAGAATAGTTAGAGATGAGGCTAATGAGTTAAGCAAGGGGTATAGACAAAGAGCCTGGTTTGGACTTGATTCTGCAGGTCAGGAGCATCTAGGAAGGATTTTTAAAACTTTCTTTTTTTTTTTAAAGTTTCTTCTTTTTTTTTTTTTCAGGGAGATTGGCCCTTTGCTAACATCTGTTGCCAATCTTCCTCTTTTTCCTTTTTTCTCTCCAAAGCCCCAATACGTAGTTGTATCATAGTTGTAGAGTTGTAGCTCTGCTATGTGGGACGCCGCCTCAGCATGGCTTGATGAGTGGCAAGTACGTCCGTGCCCAGGATCCGAACCAGTGAACCCTGGGCCACTGGAGCGGAGTGCGCGAACTTAACCGCTATGCCACCGGGCCGGCCCCAAAACTTTCTTTTATTTTGAAATAATTTCAAACTTACAGAAAAGTTGCAAGAATTGTAAAAAGAAAAACCTCTGGTATACCCAGGTTCCTCAATTGTTAACATTCTACCACAAATGCCTTATCATTCATTTTCTCTCTCTTTCTATATATATACTCTGAACCAATGGTATGACTACAGTGTAACTGTCAAAATCAGGGGATTCTTAAGGATACAGTACAACCAACTTCCTTTATAGCAAAAACATTTTTTCTTTTGGTCCAAAATCCAACCCAGATTCAAGTTGTCATGTCTCTTTAGCCACATCACGTCTCTATAGTCTCTTTCTATATGGAACAGTTTCTCGACTCTTTCTCTGTCTTTGGGACACTGGCATTTTGAAGAGTACAGGTCAGTTATACCATAGATTGTCTTCACTTTGGGTCTGTCTGGCATTTCCTCATGATTAGAATCAGTCATACATTTTTGGCAGGAACACCACAAAAGATACACTGTGGTCTCAGTGTCTCACATCAGGAGGTGCACAGTCGATTTTGTCCCATTACTGATGATTTTAACTTTGATAACCTAGTTAAGAGAGTATCTTCAAGGTTTCTCCATCGTGAAGTTACTATTTTGCCTTTTTATTTATTTATTTATTTATTTATTTATTTATTTATTTGTGTGAGGAGGATCAGCCCTGAGCTAACATCCAATGCCAATCCTCCTCTTGTTTTGCTGAGGAAGGCTGGCCCTGGGCTAACATCTGTGCCCATCTTCCTCCACTTTATATGGGACGCCACTACAGCATGGCTTGCCAAGCAGTGTGTCGGTGTGCACCCGGGATCTGAACCGGCAAACCCCGGGCTGCCCCAGCGAAGTGCGCGCACCCAACCTCTTGCACCACCGGGCCGGCCCCGACTATTTTGCCTTTTTAAGTGATAAATATTTTGTAGGCAGTTATCCTGAAACTATGTAAATATCTTGTTCCTTAACAAACTTTCATCCAATGTTTTAGCATCTATTGATGATTCTTGCCTGAATAAACTATTACTATAATGGCTGCCAAATGGTGATTTTCTAATGCCATCATTCCTCCCACATTTATTAGTTGACATTCTATTGTAAAGAAGAGCTTACTTTTGTCCCACATTTTTTTTTTATTAGTGTATTTTTATCAGTATGGGCTCATGGATTACTATTTTCTTCAATGGGTTATAATCTGACACTATCATTATTTATTCTGATGCTCAAATTGTCTCTAGTTTGGCCAGTGGGAGCACCTTCAAATTGGCTTCTGTATTCTTTTCATAGTCTCCATCATTTTTGAGCGCTACCTTATATTCTGGTACAATGAGACTTTCTAGACTTATCTTGTACTTTCCCTGCTCTGGCCCTGGAATGAGCCAGTTCTCCAAGGAGCTCTGATTCCTTTTAGTGGAAAATGGTCTTTAGAAACCAAGATCTGGAAATTAGGTGTGCTCATTGCCATTAGGCCCCATTAGTGGTCAGAGCTTTACACATACAGACACACACACACACACACACACACACACACACACAGAGTCTATGTTCTCTATCAATCAAAACTTTGAGTTCACATGGGTACTTCTACTTCCAATACAATACCACATGATTCATTCTAGCCTTCATCCTTTCCATATTTGTAATTCCCTCCTCAGACAGTGAAAATTTGGTTCTCAATATCCTTAATTTAGTTACTTATTTGATTTCCCCTTTATGTACCAAGACCCTGATCTCCTTGACTGTCTCCTTATCTTTGGCCTTGGTGGTCCCACAGATGCCATTAGCTCTGTTTAATTGGCCCCAACTCTGCAGGCTCCGGTCACTTCTTTGACCCTGTCTCCAGCTCCACAGGCCCCACATTAATGAAGGATTTTAAACAGGGGAAAGGCATGATCAGATTTGTCTCTTAGAACTGTCAGTTTGATGGCAGGGTAAATTCAATGGATTGGAAGCAGTTAAGAGGCTACTGTCATGGTCCTAGCAAAGGCTTAAAATGTCCTAAACTAAAGCTGCAGCCAAAGAATAGAGAGAACATGTAAAAGATATATTTAGAAGATAAAATCTACAGAACTGAGTGATTGATGTGGGGGAATGAGGAAGGGGGAAGAGCTTAAATTTCAACTTGAGAGATAAGAGTAGATAGAGGATGTCGCTAAGCAAGATAGGGAATTCAGGAGAAAAAGCAGATTTAAAAGGGGTGGTGAAAGTGGGTACATAGAAGAGAACTGTTTCTTTTTGGCCATGTTGAATTTGAATCGTCCATGGACACTGGCAGTGTAGTAGCTAGTTGGGCAGATGGCTTTGCGCTTGTGATTAAACACTATCTCAAAACTGCTCTTCTCTGTGCAAAATTCCAGGGAAACTAGTGCCTCAGGGCCAAAGGACCCTTTAGAAACGCCAAATTCTCATCTGAGACTCTTGAAGTCCATTTTTCCTCCTGGAAGTGGGCTGGCTGAACTTTGCCCACAAAAATTAAAACAGAAATTGGATGTCCAATGGGGACTTGGTAAAATCTCAGAATAAAGAGAAGAATAAAACAGGGACTACGACTGACAGAAGTTAGTAAAAATCTCTTACGTTTTGTCACCTTTTTTATGCTTAAACAAAAGGGATATAGGTAATGATCTTAAGAACAGCCAGAAAGCTGGTCTTAGGAAGTTGATCTCACTCAGCAGCTTGTCTTGTGGGGGTGAAGAGGACCAAGGAAGAAGGAGCTGCTGGCAAGGCTAACTAATAATGATAATAAGTACCACTTACTAAGTTCTAAAGCACTTCACAAAGTCCATCTCATTTAATTAACATAAAACTCTATGAGGTAGGTACTCTAACCTGTATTTTTCAGACATGAAAAATGAGGTTAAACAAGTTACTCAAGGAAACATGACTAAGGAAGAGCGGTTGCAGGCAGAGGTTTCAACTCAGGTCTGCCTATGTTAATGCAACATCTGTGCTCTTAACTGCCCACAGCACTGCTTTCCTAAACAAGGAAGCAGCAGCCTCCAGAGCAGACCGCCAGCAAGAGCAGGTGAGTTTCCAGTCTCCCTGTGCCCGAGAAGAACCCTGAGGGTTTTCTGGACTAGAATTTTAAGGAATTCCTGTTCCTCTGTTTGATTAGCCCAATCCTGGACACAACTGGAATTCCCCCTGAGTAGAAGGACAAACATTGCAAGGGATCTAAACATACTATACACTACAAAGGACTACTGTAAGAACTGACAAAACCATAAGACATGATAGTGTCAAATATATTAAGAGTCATCATATAGAAAAGGAATAGGACTTACTGTTTTTTTCTAAATCTGAGTAATTTATGGCATAGCGCTATGTGAAAATGTAGAATAAAAAATTCTATCAATAACTGCAAATAAGTAAACATTGAATATGCACGTGCATAAGGATTGAAGGTAACAAGGACAACATGTTGGTTGTTGTATTGTGGCCAATTTGTGTCTTGGCTTTGATTTTTTTTTAGTATTGTTCTGCAGAAAAGAAATTTCAACAAATAAAGCAAACACATAAAAGAAGAAATACAAATGCTATAATCAGAAAAATGTTCAGCCACATTATCTAATAAAAAATAAAAAAAGATATCATTTTCCATTTATCAAAATGACAAGCCTTAAAAATAGATAATACCCAGCACTAGTAAGGTCTCAGAAAATAAGATCTCTAGTATAATTCTGACCAGAGTGTAAATTTGTATACACTTTCTGAAGAAAAATTTGTCAAACTATAAAAAAACAATAAACAGTGACAACCCTTTGATGCAGCAATTCCACTTTTTCTTTTTTTTTTGTGAGGAGGACTAGCCCTGAGCTAACATCTGGGGCCAATCCTCCCCTTTTTTCTTGAGGAAGACTGGCCCTGGGCTAACATTCGTACCCATCTTCCTCCACTTTATATGGGATGCCGCCACAGCATGGCTTGCCAAGTGGTGCGTCGGTGCACGCCTGGGATCGGAACCTGCTAACCCCGGGCCACCGCAGCGGAGCACGTGCACTTCACCGCTGCGCCACGGGGACCCCAGCAATTCCACTTTTAAGAATATACCCTAAGTAAATAAGGATATATGCAAAGTTCTAGCTAAAAGAGTATTCACAGAAGCCTTGTTTATAATATATAACAATGAAAAATAACCTAAATGTCTATTATTAGTGAATTTGGTTCAGTAAATTAGCCATACAATAGAACATTATGCAGACATTAAAATTATGTGGTAAAAGTATATTTAATGATAGTAAAGGAAGTTTACAACATAATAACTGAGGAAAGCAGGTAACTAAATACTCTGCATGATATAGTCCCGTTTTTGTTAAAAAATATTTTATATATACATATATATACACATTACATATATACATACACATATACATATATTTGGTGGTTGATTTCTTTTTGCTTATGTGTATATAACACTTAAATTTATTACTTGATTTTATGACTATTTGTATCGCTTATATATAGCAAAACAAAGTTATTTAAAAATAAAATATGAGGTTTTCTCATCTATTAAATACGGAAAGTTTTTAAAAAATATATGGATTATATATTTTTTAACACAAAAAGTTGACAGCACTTAGTTGATGATCAATAAATAGGAGTTCCTCTCTTCTGCCTAGTGACAGTAGATATTTAAGCACAGGTTACAAAATGGCAGATCTGGGATGTAGTTGCACAGATTTAGGCACTAGGTTTGCATCAGATGACCTCTAAAGCTCCTTTCAACTCTGACATTTCATGATTAATACAATTCTCCCCCATCTACTTCTTAAACAATCAACTGAGAATAATACAAAAAATTGTTTGTATTGAATATCTAGTAGCTGTTGTTTTACCATTACTAGCACTGTAGATTGTGAATGCAGGGGGGCAGTGTGGAAAAAAATTTGGGCACGAGGGAGGGCCGATGCAAATTCCAGCCCACCTCCTCAATGACAGCTCTCTGGCTGGCTCCCTTTTTTTGTGAATGAGCGGGGGTGTGTGAGTGGGGGGGTCCCGAGGCCTCAGAGCAGACGCTATCAGTGAGCAACAGAACTTAAAAAAGGGAATTAGCTCCCTTTCCCAAGGGTAGACCAACGCAGAGGAGTGGAGAACCCTTTCCAACCGCCTGGGTGTGTGGGGGACATTCAGGACCCTGGGGTCCAGTGAGCAAGGGACGACTGGGCAGGGCTTCTCCGCGCCGGCCGCACCTGGCTTTCTCTGCCCGGCGCCGGAGGTCGCGCCCGCGGGAGCAGAGACGGGACGGCGCCCGGAGGCGGAGGTCTCGGCGGAGCTGCTCGCCCGCTGCCCCACGTGCGCGCCGGCGGCCGGGAGGCGGGGCGAGGGCCGCGGGGCGGGGCGCCAGCGGCGCGCGCGGGGCGGGGGCGCGCAGCGTGGTCCCGGCCGTCCCGGCGCCCCGCCTCCTTTCGCGCCCAGGCCGGGCGGGCCGAGCTCCTCCCCCGGCTCGGCCTCCCTTCCCTCCCCTGCCCTCCTTCCTCCACCTCTTCCTCGGTGCGGCGCTCCTCCAGCAGCCAGGCAGCATGGCGGCCGTGGAGACGCGAGTGTGTGAGACGGACGGCTGCAGCAGCGAGGCCAAGCTCCAGTGTCCCACCTGCATCAAGCTGGGCATCCAGGGCTCGTACTTCTGCTCGCAGGTAGACGCCCGCTCCCCGCGCCGCCGCCGGCGGACCCCCTCCCTTCTCCGCCTGCCCTCGCGGCGGGTCGCGGCGCTCCTCCTCTTCCCCGGGCGGGCGGGCGCGCGGGCCGCGCTTCCTCCTCCCGCGTCCGCAGCCTGCCGCCCCCTCCCGCCTCCGGCGATCCTGGGCCCCTCGGAACGGGGCGGCGCGGGGCGCACGCGGGGCGGGGGCGCGGTCGGCCGCGGCCATGTGGGCCGGGGGCGGAAGCGGACTTGCCCCGAATCGCCCGGCAGCGCTAAGGGCGCCGCGTTTGGGGGCCGGTTCCCGCCGCGCATCCCGGCCAGGGGCCGCCAGGTGTGCGGGCTACCGGGACAGGTGGGGACGCTGGGGGAAGGGGGCAGCGCCAGCCGTGCGAGTCGCCACAGCCGCAGCTCCCGGCAGCTCTGGTCTCGGTCGCGGGGAGCTGCGGGGCTGGCTAGTCACTCGTCCCGGCGGGATTGGGGGTCGGCAGAGACCCTCCGGGCTTTGAAGAGTGGGTTGCCTGGGGGCAGTGGGAGTCGCAGAGAGGAGGACGGGTGACTCCAGCCCCACGTCTGTCCTTCCGCGCTTGACACTTAAGCAACTTTGAGGGTGAGGATGGAAGAGGGTCTATGTAATGCGTTCTTTTCTTTTGGCATCCAAAATTATTAATTTAGAAAACCATAAGTGAACAGTATGTCATCTCTCTTTTACTGAATTTCCCACTGAGTGAAAAGGACAGTCCCATTAAGGGTTATGCTTCAAGGCCGTAGTTTTGTGCGCTGGAGCAAACCCGGCCTTGAACGGGGTCCTGACTGAGCGTGTGCTAGTGTTGGCTTTGAGGAGCACTGGTGTTGCGGCTGCTCTGCTCTGCGCCGATTGTTGGCAGGCGGCGGTGGTCTGGCTCTCAGCTACAGTCCGCTTTGTTGAAGAGAGACACGTGAATATTCAGGTATTAAATTAGTAGTGTCCGGAGGGAGAAGAGCATCAACAAAGAGTCCGAAGGCCTGGTTAGGGCCCTGCACTTGCCGATTACTGTGCGAACTTGAACTAGTCAAGTCACCTAACCTTTCTGAGCTCCAATCCCACCACACTGTACGGAGAGGAAGATGATACTTTTCCTTACGTATTTCACAAGGTGGTTCTGAGGCCCGAATTATCCAATGAATGTGAAATGTTGGTAAAACCTAAGGCATTTTTTTTTTTTTAAATAATGCTGCCAGTACAGTTAACACTGCCATGTATAAAAATATAAATGAATAGAATGGAAACAAATGTATAAGAACAATAAATACAAATAATATAAATATTTTAAATATAAAATATATAAACGTAAAGGTGCATGTAAAATAAACATAAATAAAACGCTTAAGGTCACAACACTTGTAGATAAGCCATTGTAAGAGATCCTTGCTATGTGGTATAGGTCTTGTTTTTAGATAGGATTCGATCCTTGACCTTGTTAGTATTTGGAAAAAGTTGGACGTGAAGTGGTGTTGCTTGTTCTAAAAATAGCATTGGGACTACTCAACATGCTAGACCTGTATGAGTCCCTTTGTTTTTTTTGAAATAATTTTCAAATTCTAATTTGTTGAGGACTCTGTGGGACCTGGACTTCAAACAAAAAAACATCAGTTTGCTTTTGGAAGTTGTGACCCATCTGAGTAGCATAATGTGGTTTTATGCTATGTTTAAAGTCAGGGGGCATTTTGTAATGCTAAATGAGTTAATATGTACAGCCACTTACCTGTTGAGGTTTTGAAGAGATCCGGTGAAACCATATTCATCAAGCATAAGTGATATTCTCTTAGGCATGGTATTATTCAGTAGAAAGAACGTTGACTCATTGGAGTTTGTGGGAAAATTCCGACACATTTGTGAAAATTTGTAGGGTTTATTCAGTATGGTAGGATTGGGGGTATTTCATGTTGAATTCTGTGGATATATTTCTGGTACCATTGCTGTACCTGTAGTCAAACATATCCCAAGTGGCTCTCACAGCTGTCTCTCCTCATTCTTATTACCACCTCCTATGATCCGTTTTTTAAATTTCTCACTAAGTCAGTTGTAGTGATCTCTTAATTAATTTTGCTGCTATAGTTCCCCACCTTGCAAACACCCACAAAAAACCAACCAAACAAAACTTTTTGTCTAAAGTTATTTTTCCCCTAGCGTAGCACTGTCTGCTTATGCTTATTCCCCACCCATGACATGTAGAGTTACCGTTGCTTGCAGGATTCTAGCCCCATAGGACCACTTCTGAGTCCAGCTTTATTCTCTTGCACTAACTAGAGGCTATATTGATACTCTTTCCTTCACCCAAAATGTCACCTGTCTTCTGAAATCGCAGCTGTTCTTTCAGTCCCAGCTTGAGACTTGGACCAAATCACAAACTTGTCCTAAGCCCGTTTCCACATCTGTGGTGAACCTAGGGCTTCTCTTTGCCGCTTCTGTGATCATCTTCACCAGGAGTGTGGTCTGTTTTCTCTCTACTCCTTGCTCCTCTGGTCCCCAGCCTGGCTGTCTGGCCAGCTTGTCTTTGGGAACAAACTGAAAACAAAACTACAAGAGGCCATAACAGAAGTAAGCCTTTCTCAGTCGCTCTGTCACACTACTTTGCTTATTTCCTTTATAACATTTTATACAATCTATAATTAACTCATTTTTTTCCCTTCTTTTTTTGCAGGGAAAGATTCGCCCTGAGCTAACACCTGTTGCCAATCTTCCTTCTTTTTTTTTTCTTCCCCAAAGCTGCCGTTCATAGTTGTATATCCTAATTGTAAGTCGTTCTAGTTCTTCTATATGAGCTGCCGCCACAGCGTGGCAACTGATAGACTGTTGGTGTGGCTCTTCAACTGGGCAGTGAACCTGGGCCGCAGAAGTTATGCATGCTGAACTTTAACCTCTAGGGCATCAGGGCTGGCTCATTTGTTTTCTTATTCATCTGTCTTTCAGTCAGAAGGGGAGCTTCATGAATAAGCTTTCTTGTTCACTGCCCTATCCTCATTTCTCAACATAATGCTCTGTATGCAGTAGGTGGTCAATAAATGTTTGAATCAATGAATAAATGTATCAAAAGGCAGAATAGAGAGGTAGACTGCTGGATTTGAATCAGTACTCCATCATTTACTAGCTGTGTGACTTTGGGCAAATAACAACCTGTTTTCTGTTATGTGCTTTTAAAATGGGGCCATTAATAGTATCTACCTCAGGGTTTTGGTGAAAACAAGATATTAAGTGTATATAAAACACTTAGCACATTAGTAAGTTGAATCAATGTTAATTTTTTTAGTTGTTATACTGTGTTTTATTCTTGGGAAGGTAAGAATATTTTTATCTAAGATGCTTAATTTTAGGAAAAGTTTTGTTCCTTTAAGTGAGTAAAACTGTTTTACTTGAAAATTGAGCTTTTCACGAGTTCCTGAAGTTTGATTGTATTGCTTTATAGAAGTGTTCATTCTAATTTAATGGTAGTTTATATATGTCTTATCTTTCCTAGGAGTTTGTAAGAGTTTTCTGAGGATGGAGGCTGTGCTTTACTCGTTTTTGTCTTTCTCCGAGTGCCCTTGCACACCGTGGGCACTCAGTGCGTTACATGAAAGAAAAGAAGTCGATGGGCCTGACAAGCAAGGCACAGTCAAGCCCTGAGTGAACACCCAGGGCAGATACTCGCTTGTCCTTAAAGGATCAGCTGAGAGGGACCTGAACTTAAAGGTAGAATAGTGTAAGTGGAAGGAGACTGGGTTTGGAGGCAGCCCTGGGTGTAAATCTTTGCTACCTTGTTCTTGGGTAAGTCATCTCTTAATTTTGTAAGAGAGGGCTAATGGCACACCCTCTTTGTGGAGTTGAGGGAAAGGTGAATAAGAGAGCGCGCAGAGTGCCTGGCTCAGTCTTCAGGAAGCGGTTTTATTATGCATGTAGCCTCGTGTGTAGTACTATTACAATCAGTTGTTAGGAAGGTTTACGAATGTTTAAGAAGTATCATTTGTTTATGAACATTTTGAGCAAATTCTTGCAACTGCTTCTTTCAAAGAAGCAGTGGCATGGTAAGGTAATTCACTGACTGGGTCTCCAGGAAGAAAGGGAGTGGCTAGGCTTCTCATAGGTTGGAGTTGGAAAGTGAGGAAGGAATTGCCCTTCCAGCATGCAACATCTTTGAAATGCAACCCTGCCCTCTGAAACTCCCCTTCGGTAACAGAGTTCTTGACAATGTGGAGTGTTTTTGGAACTCATCTTCATTATTAATGGAGATGTTACCATATTATACTTTTTATTTATAGGAATGTTCTTTCAGTCCCTCTCATTACCTCCGACCACCCCTAGATATTGCTGTAAGTTAGTGATTGGCTACAACTGTCGTAGCTTCTTATAAACAAAGGATAGGATGAAGGTATAGAGAGGTTGTGATTTTGTTTTAAACAAAAATAACTTCACTAATATATTTATTCTAGAAAAATTAGAAAATACAAGTGAAAAGTTACCTAGTGATAATTTCTGTAAAATTTTTGTCGTGTTCTTACAAACATTTATGTATTCTTATATACATTTATGTGCAGATACTTGTATATGTTTTTATAAAAATGGCACCATAATCTGCATAATCTTAGGGAATTTGTCCATCCTTATGTTTTAACCAATAAATTGGGAGTGTCTGTCATGACTACATTTACATTATCCTTTGTAATGGCTGAATAGTATACTGTGTTATAGATGTACTATCCTTTACTTAGGTTGAATTTAGTTTCTTTTCAGTGTTTTAGTTGGTGTTAACTACTCTTCAGTAAATGCTCCTGTAAAATGTAAATCATTTTGATTTGCTCAGGGACATAAAATAATGATAGGACTGGTACATGAACCCAGGATTCAACCATCCCAAGCTGCTAGTTGTTCTCACAGTGTAGTCAGTGAATCATTAGTGGTTTGAGGGCTTTCTGTGGTCACTGGGGATCTCCTTTTATTGACATGCTTATGTTGTAAATATTTATGTTGGGGTTTGGCATGAATTACACTTATATTCCAGTAGAACCTGTAAAAGCAAGCATCCTTTGGTTGGTAGGTAATCAAAAGTTGAACAAGTCTTCAACTCTTACTTTTGTAGAGCTTGAAGTGCTAATGGAAACAGGTGTGATCTTATACTGTTCATATGGTTTGTGGATAGAAGTTTTAGTCGATTTCTTTGTGCGTGTGTGTGTCTTTTTCATGTTTGGCATACTTGCAGAATTTTTAGTTTGGTCTTAGTAAATTTGATGGCGGTGACAGACACATCGCACGTAGCTAAGCACTTACCCGGCTCTAGATGTTAGGAGGGAGAAGCAGTAGCATGGTAACTCCTTCTGTATTAACGAGGAATTGTCTTTGGTGTCAGTAGCAGACCCATTTAGTAGATGTAATATAGGCAGGAATACTCCATAGAGCAACCACTGGGATTCTCTCCATATTAAAGTTTTAATGTAATGGAGTATAATGTAATTATAACCCCTTCTGCTTGGTCCTGAATCTCTCCTGACCTCACAGTTTTAACACAAAGCATTCTCTTATTTATGCTTGGGCAAGTAGTGCACCCAGCTCAAAAGTTGTAAGTCTTTTTATTTTGATTTCTTTGATTGGTATGAGTCTGTATCTTGCTTTGGATAAAGAACAGTTCAACACACTCTGTAAGCCAGGCCTGCCTTCTCAACATGTGTGTTTGAACCCAGGAGAAAGGACCCTGTGAAACTTCCCCTGAATTACACATTGCACATAAGTTCTCTTCTTGCACCACTGTTCACAGTAGCTAAGTTGTGGAAACAACCTAAATGTCCATGGACAGATGAATGAATAAACAAAATGTGGTATATTCATACAGTGGAATATTATTCAGCCTTAAAAAGAAGGAAATCCTGTCATATGCCATAACATGGATGAAGTTTGAGGGCATGATGCTAAGTGAAATAAGCCAGAAAGACAAATATTGCATGATTCCATTTATACAAAGTATCTAAAATAGTCAGCTTCATAGAATTAGGGTGGAATGGCGTTTTCCTGGAATGGCGTTTTCCTGGGGCTGGGAGGAGGGGGAAATGGGGAGTTAACTAATCAACAGGCGTGAAGTTTCAGTCAGGCAAGACGAATAAGCTCTAGAGATCTGCTATTCAACATTGTACCTACAACAATGAAAATTGTATTGCTGCTTAGAATTTGTTAAGAGAGTAGGTCTCATGTTAACACGTTCTTACCAAAAAAAAAAGTTCTTTCCTGTTTTTGTCTCTAGTAACTTACCTGTTTTATTGCTAGGTCTAGTAGGGACTTCTTCCTGCCATACCAGACTGTGCCGTGTCTCTTGGAACGCATTCCTGAAAACCCTGTCAGCTGGGGTCTGTTAGTGTGGTATTTATCTGGGTCATAGGCTCAGGCCTCGAAAGAGTGGTTAGAGTATAAATAGTAAGTGAAGTTATGACTTCAGCAGTTTCCTTGTCATCATAAAGTGGGAGGCAACAGAGACTTCTCTATCTTGTGAACCTGTATTTCATGGTTCTGCCTTGATAGAAGGTGTAAAAGGTAACCCTCTGCATCAGATTCTGGGGCTTACCCTGTTTCATCCATCAGACTTTGAGCATAACTTATTCAGTAAAATATTAGATGTGAGTGCTATTAGGGTTTAGATATAGCATGGCTTTTTTTCCCCCCTGAATTGGGATTTATTTTATTCCTGATTATTTTGCTAATTGGTTTGCGTATTTGAATACTGATAATTTTGCATTCTTCACTACTAAACAAATATAGAGGAGAATATAAATGCAGTTATTAATGTGAATAATTTAGTGAAGCTTTTGAGTTGAAGTTTATGTTAAAGTCAGGATCTATATAAATACGTATTATTTTTCTTTACTGAATTGTTTTTATTAGATGTTGAGTAGAATAAAAAACAATTAGTAGATCATCCATTGGATCTAAAGAAATGGTACAGAAATTACCTGTATGCTTATCGCCTAATTTATTGAAAAGTACATTGCTAGAAAGACAGATAAAACCAGAAGGCTCCTTGGGGCCTGGCCTGGTGGCGTAGTGGTTAAGTTCGTGCACTCCGTTTTGGCACCCGAGGGTTCCCAGGTTTGAGTCCCAGGCACGGACCTGTGCACCGCTTATCAAGCCATGCTGTGGTGGCATCCCACATATAAAATAGAGGAAGATGGGGATGGATGTTAGCTCATGGCCAACATTCCTCACCAAAAAATAAGTAAATAAAAAAAAAAAAAAAAAAAAAAACCAGAAGGTATTCATTAAAAAAAAAAAACCAGAAGGCTCCTATGTGTCCCTCACCTAAGAGATACTCCCTATCCTGAATTTTGTGTTCATTATTCATTTGTTTTTCCCTATGTTTGATTCCTTAGATAATGTATTGTTTACTTTTGAAGTTTTTATAAATGAAATCACTGCAAGTATTCTTCTGTAACTTGCTTCCTTTGTTAACATTATGTTCCTGAGATTCATCCGTGTTGCATGTAGCTCTAGTTCATTCATTTTCATTGCTGTATGGTATTCCAGTGAATTAATATATCACAGTTGATTCATTCCTTTGTTAATGGAAATTTGGGTTGTTCCAGGTTTTTGCTATTATAAACAGGGCTGCTCTGAACATTCTTGTACCTAACTTCTGGTGCCTGTGTGCAAGAGTTTCTCTTAGATTCACACCTAGGAGAAAAATTCTTGGGTTATAGTCTATGTATATGTTCAGCTTTGTTTTGATGGTGCCAAATTGTTCCCCCGACATGGTTATACTTACACTCTCATCATCAGAAAATTATGTTGTTCTGTATCCTAGCTAGGACTTGATATTAACAGACATTTTGATTTTTGCCAATCTGGTCTTTTGTGTTACTTAAGAATAACAACATTCATTGGGCTATTTTCGTATCTGTAAACGTACAAAAATTTAACTGTCCTCAAGACCCTTATGGTTACTTGTACAGGCAGGCAGTACTTAAAAAAAGGTAAATGACAAGGAGGTGCTAAGTGAAAGTTATATTTTTTCTTAATTATTTTATAACTGTATTGTTTCCCTAGCGATTTTTTTTGATGTTTTAATAGTTTATAATGTGAAATTTTGGGTTGTACATTTTTGTTTGTCCATCACCATATGTCTCCCTTTACCCCTTGTGCCCACCCCCCACCCCCATTGCCCCTGGTAACCACAATACAGGTTTCTCTGTCCATGTGTTGGTTTATATTCCATGTATGAGTGAGATCATACAGTGTTTGTCTTTCTCTTTCTGGCTTACCTCACTTAACATAATACCCTCCAGGTCCATCCATGTTGTTGCAAATGGGACGATTTTGTCTTTTTTTATGGCTGAGTAGTATTCCATTGTATATATATACCACATCTTTTTGATCCAATCGTCAGTTGAAGGACACTTGTGTTGCTTCCACTTCTTGGCTATAGTGAATAATGCTGCAATGAACATAGGGGTGCATAAGCTTCTTTGGATTGTTGATTTCAGGTTCATTGGATAGATTCCCAGTAGTGGGATGGCTGGATCATAGGGCATCTCTATTTTTAATTTTTTGAGGAATCTCCATGCCGTTTTCTATAGAGGCTGCACCAGTTTGCATTCCCACCAGCTGTGTGTGAGGGTCCCTGTTTTTCCACATCCTCTCCAACATTTGTTGTTTTTTGTCTTGGTGATTATAGCCATTCTCAGGGGCGTGAGGTGATATCTTAGTGTTGTTTTGATTTGCATTTCCCTGATGATTAGTGATGTTGAACATCTGTTCATGTGCCTATTGGCTATCTGTATATCTTCTTAGGAGAAGTGCCTTTTCATTTCCTCTGCCCATTTTTTGATTGGGTTGTTTGTTTTTTTGTTGTTCAGTTGTGTGAGTTCTTTATATATTATGGAGATCAACCCCTTGTCAGATATATGTTTTGCAAATATTTTCTCCCAGCTGGTGGGTTGTCTAGTCATTTTGGTCCTGGTTTCATTTGTCTTGTAGAAGCTCTTTAATGTGATGAAGTCCCACTTGCTTATTTTTTATTTGGTTTCCCTAGTCTGAGTAGGCATGTCATCTGAAAAGATTCCTTTATCACCAATGTCAAATAGTGTGTTGCCTGTATTTTCTTCTATGAGTTTTATAGTTTCAGGTCTCACCTTCAGGTCTTTGATCCATTTTGAGTTGATTTTTGTGAATGGGGATAGCAGATGGTCCCCTTTCATTCTTTTGCATGTGGCTGTCCAGTTTTCCCAACACCATTTATTGAAGAGACTTTCCTTTCTCCATTGTATGTTCTTAGCTCCTTTGTCGAAAATTAGCTGTCCGTATATGTGTGGTTTTATTTCTGGGCTTTCAATTCTGTTCCATTGATCTGTGTGTCTGTTTTTGTACCAGTACCACTCTGTTTTGATTACTATTGCTTTGTAGTATGTTTTGAAGTCAGGGATTGTGATGTCTCCAGCTTTGTTCTTTTTTCTCAGGATTGCTTTAGCTATTCGGGGTCTTTTGTTGCCCCATATGAATTTTAGTATTCTTTGTTCTATTTCCGTGAAGAATGTCATTGGGATTCTGATTGGGATTGCATTGGATCTCTAGATTGCTTTAGGTAATATAGACATTTTAACTATGTTTATTCTTCCAATCCATGTGCATGGGATGTCTTTCCATTTCTTTATGTCATCATCAATTTCTTTCAATAATGTCTTATAGTTTTCATTGTATAGGTCTTTCACCTCCTGGGTAAGATTTATTCCTAGATATTTTATTCTTTTTGATGCAATTGTAAATGGTATCTTTTTGAGCTCTCTTTCTGTTAGTTCGTTATTAGCATACAGAAATGCAACTGATTTTTGTAGATTGATTTTGTACCCTGCAACTTTGCTGTAGTTGTTGATCATATTTAACAGTTTTCCAATGGATTGTTTAGGGTTTTCTATATTTAAAATCATGTCATCTGCAAATAGTGAAAGTTTCACTTCTTCCTTGCCTATTTGGATTCCTTTTATTCCTTTTTCTTGCTTAATTGCTCTGGCCAAAACCTCCAGTACTATGTTGAATAAGAGTGGTGAGAGTGGGCAGCCCTGCCTCGTTCCTGTTCTCAGAGGAATGGCTTTCAGTCTTTCCCTGTTGAGTATGATATTGGCTGTGGGTTTGCCATAAATAGCCTTTATTATGTTGAGGTACTTTCCTTCTATACCCATTTTGTTGCGAGTTTTTATCATAAATGGATGTTGGATCTTGTCAGATGCCTTCTCTCCATCTGTTGAGATGACCATGCGGTTTTTATTCTTGGTTTTGTTGATGTGGTGTATCATGTTGATTGATTTGCAGATGTTGAACCATCTCTGCGTTCCTGGTATAAATCCCACTTGATCATGGTGTATGATCTTTTTAATGTATTGCTGTATTTGGTTTGCCAATATTTTGTTGAGGATTTTTGCATCTATGTTCATCAGCGATATTGGCCTGTAATTTTCCTTCTTTGTATTGTCTTTGTCTGGCTTTGGTATCAGGGTGATGTTGGCCTCATAGAATGAAATAGGAAGTGTTCCATCTTCCTCTGCTTTTTGGAATAGTTTGAGAAAGATGGGTGTTAAATCTTCTTTGAATGTTTGGTAAAATTCATCGGAGAAGCCATCTGGTCCTGGACTTTTATTTTTGGGGAGGTTTTTGATTACTATTTCAATCTCTTTACTTGTGATTGGTCTATTCAGATTATCCATTTCTTCTTGGTTCAGTTTTGGGAGGTTGTATGAGTCTAAGAATTTATCCATTTCTTCTAGATTGTCCAATTTGTTGGCATATAATTTCTCATAGTGTTCTTTTATAATCCTTTGTATTTCCGTGGTATCCGTTGTAATTTCTCCTCTTTCATTTCTAATTTTATTTGCTTGAGCCTTTTCTCTTTTTTTCTTAGTAAGTCTGGCTAAGGGTTTGTCAATTTTGTTTATCTTCTCAAAGAACCAGCTGTTTGTTTCGTTAATCCTTTCTACTGTTTTTTTGGTCTCAATTTCATTTATTTCTGCTCTGATTTTTATTATTTCTCTTCTTCTGCTGACTTTGGGCTTTGTTCTTCTTTTTCTAGTTCTGTTAGGTGTAGTTTAAGGTTGCTTATTTGGGCTTCTTGTTTGTTAAGGTGGGCTTGTATCACTATGAGTTTCCCTCCCAGGACCGCTTTTGCTGCATCCCGTATGGTTTGGTATGGCATATTTTCGTTTTCGTTTGTTTCCAGATAGTTTTTGATTTCTCCTTTAATTTCTTCAATGATCCATTGGTTGTTCAGTAGCATGTTGTTTAATCTCCACGTTTTTGTCACTTTCCCAGTTTTTTTTTCGTGGTTGATTTCCAGTTTCATAGCATTATGGTCTGAAAAGATGCTTGTTGTGATTTCAATCTTTTTAAATTTATTGAGGCTTGCTTTGTTTCCCAACATATGGTTTATCCTTGAGAATGTTCCATGCGCGCTTGAGAAGAATGTGTAGTCAGCTGTTTTTGGGTGGAGTGCTCTGTATATGTCTACTAGTTCCGTCTCGTCCAGTTTTTCGTTTAAGTCGACTGTTTTTTTTTTTTTTGTGAGGAAGATCAGCCTTGAGCTAACATCCATGCTAATCCTCCTCTTTTTGCTGAGGAAGACCGGCTCTGAGCTAACATCTATTTCCAATCCTCCTCCTTTTTTTTTTTTGTCCCCCAAAGCCCCAGTAGGTAGTTGTATGTCATAGTTGCATATCCTTCTAGTTGGTGTATGTGGGACCCGGCCTCAGCATGGTCGGAGAAGCGGTGGCTCTGTGCGTGTCCGGGATCTGAACCCGGGCCACCCGTAGTGGAGCGTGCGCACTTAACCCCTAAGCCACAGGGCCGGCCCTAAGTCTACTGTTTCTTTATTGACTTTTTGTCTGGATGATCTATCCATCGATGGAAGTAGGGTATTAAGATCCCCTACTATTATTGTGTTGTTGTTAATATCTCATTTTAAGTTTGTTAATAGTTGCTTTATGTACTGTGGTGCTCCTATGTTGGCTGCATATATATTTATAATTGATATGTCTTCTTGGTGGAATGTCCCTTTTATCATTATATATTGCCCTTCTTTGTCTCTCTTAACCTGTTTTATCTTGTAGTCTGCTTTGTCTGATAACGAGTACGGCAACACCTGCTTTCTTTTGTTTGCCATTAGCTTGGAGTATCATCTTCCATCCTTTCACTCTGAGCCTGTGCTTGTCTTTAGAGCTGAGATGTGTTTCCTGGAGGCAGCATATTGTTGGGTCTTGCTTTTTAATCCATCCTGCCACTCTCTATCTTTTGATTGAATAGTTCAATCCATTTACATTTAGGGTGATTATTGATATATGAGGGCTTAATGTTGCTGTTTTGTCACTTATTTTCCGGTTCTTTTGCATTTCCTGTGTTTCTTGTCCCATTTGTTTCAGACTGCCAATTCAGTTTGGTTGTTCTGTCTTATGACTCTTCTAGTTTTTTCTTTGTTTATCATATGTGATTTTATTCTGATTATTTGTTTAGTGGTTACCTTGAGGTTTGTATAAAAAATCTCATGTATGAGATAGTCCATTATCTGATGGCCTCTAATTTCCTTATACAAAGTCAATTCAATCACTTTCCTCTTCCCCTTCTAAGTCGTTCTTGTTACACCTTATTCTATCTTGTGTTGTGGGTGTGTGTTTACAGTGATGAGGTTATATTTATTTTTGGTGAATTCTTTTCTTTGATCTTTGATTTTGGTATTTAAGTGGTTGCTAACCTATTCTGGTAAAGATCTAATATTTTTCTGAGTTTGTCTACCTGTTTTTCTCCTTGCTCCAAGCTTTGTATTCCCTTTCTCTTCTTTTTTTCAGGCCGGAGGGCCTTCTTGAGTATTTCTTGTAGTGGGGGTCTCGTGGCCATGAACTCCCTTAGCTTTTGTTTATCTTGGAAAGTTACTATTCCTCCATCATATTTGAAGGATAGTTTTGCTGGGTAGAGTATTCGTGGCTGGAAGTTTTTGTCTTTCTGTATTCTGAGTATATTATTCCAGTCTCTCCTAGCCTGTAAAGTTTCTGTTGAGAAATCTGCTGAGAGCCTGATGGGAGTTCTTTGTACGTTATTTTTTGTTTTTGTAGCTGCCCTTAACATTGTTTCTTTGTCATTGACTTTGGCCAGCCCTACCACTACATGTCGTGGAGTGGGCCTTTGCCTGTTGATGCTTTTAGGTGCCCTGTTGGCTTCACTTACTGGTATTTCCTGCTCCTTCCCCAAATTTGGAAAGTTCTGAGCTATTATTTCCTTGAATAGGCTCTCTGTTCCTCGTTCCTTCTCTTCTTCCTCAGGAATACCTATAATTCTTATGTCACATTTCCTAATAGAGTCAGGTATTTCTCGGAGACTTTCTTCCTTTCTGTTGAGTCTTAGGTCTCTCTCCTCATGTGTGCTTGTGTGTTTATTGCATTTGTGTATATATTTGTTGAAACATTTGAGAATAAGTTACAAACAACATGACACTACACCCATTAAAAATATTCAGCATCCATCTTCTAATGACAGGGACATTCTTCTTTCTTAACTGCAATGCCATGATTACTTTTAAGAAAATTGACAAGAAATCCCTAATATCTAATAGTCAATTCTATTCAAATTTCTCAGTTATCCCCCAAGCATCTTTAATAGCTGTTTGTTTTTTTGTTTGTTCGTTTTGTTTTTGAATCAAGATCCTATCAAAGCTCACAACTAGCATTTGTTTGTCACGTCTCTTAGTCTCTTTTAATTTAGAACCGTCCTCTCATCTTTATTTTCATGATGCTGACTTTTTGAAAAGACTAATCAGTTGTCCTGTAGAATGTCACATCCTCAATTATCTGATTATTTCCTCATAGAGTCTTTAAGTTGTTCTTTCATCCTCTGTATTTTCTGTAAGCCAGAAATTAGGTCCAAAGGCCAATTAGATTCTGTTAACATCAACTTGACAAGAAGACCCCTAGGTGATGCTGTGTACTTCCTGTTGTGTCACAGCAGGAGGTACAGAATGCTTGGTCATCCCACTCCTAGTGGTACTAAATTTGATCACTTGGTTAAGGAGGTTGCTACCAGATCACCATTGTAAACATATATTTTTCACTTTACATTTACCATGTACTCTGTGGGATGACGATACTCTGGCACTGTGAGAATATGCATTTCTTCAGCAATCTTTCTCCAAGTGGTTTTAGCATCCATGATGATACTTACCTGATAATTATTTCAATGTGGGCTGCAAATGGTGATTCCCACCGTCCCGCCACCCCCCATTCTATATTTAATAGCTGATTTTTTTTTCCATAAGGAAGAGTTTTTCCTAATCAACTGGTCAATAATCTATGTTCCACCTAAAAATGGTAGTATAATATTCCTACTGAAAAGACATGAAATGATAATATACTGTTTACTTCCCGTGGTCAAAAATGTTTGTTGTTGTTTTCTTAATTTTTCAGTTGAGGGACCTTTGGACTTTTTTCCTTCATTCAATATGAAAATCAGTTATAGTCCTTATTCTTTTTTTTGTTGTTGTTCTGTTGAGAAAGATTGTCCCTGAGCTAACATCTGTGCCAGACTTCCTCTATTTTGTATGTGGGACACCGCCATAGCATGGCTTGATGAGCGGTGTGTAGGTCTGCACCCAGGATCCGAACCCGTGAACCCTGGGCCACCGAAGCAGCACTCGCAAACTTAACCACCGTGCCACCTGGCTGGCCCCAACAGTCCTTATTCTTTTCGATGTTCATATTGTCTCAAATTTGGTCAGTGATACCATCTTCAGAGTGGCTTCTGTATCCTTTTGACCCTTCTCCGTTAGTCTCTGATTGCTTCCTAGCTGTCTGGCACAAGACAAATCAGGTTTACTTTGTAATTTCCGTATCCCCGATCTGGAATCAATCCTGTCTCCAAGGAGCCCTTGTTTCTGGTGGGAATGTCTTAGAAATCTAGATCTAGGTGCTAAGTATGCTGCATACTACTAGAGTGTCCTTGCCTGTAGGAGAAAGGGTAATGACATATTCAAGGAACTTTGCTGATGGTTCTGTGGAGGAGGCACATAAAACTGCCAAAGGGCAATTTTTCAAAGCAGCATACTAAATAGGTAAAAAATGATGTAGGTAAGGACAGGTCCTAGAAGACCTGAAGGAGGAGAATTAAGAACTGGATTTTTTCGGGCCGGCCCCATGGCTTAGCGGTTGGGTGCGTGCGCTCCGCTGCTGGCGGCCCGGGTTCGGATCCTGGGCGCGCACCCATGCACCGCTTCTCCGGCCATGCTGAGGCCGTGTCCCACATACAGCAACTAGAAGGATGTGCAGCTATGACATACAACTATCTACTCGGGCTTTGGGGGAAAAAAAATAAAAATAAAATTAAAACAAAAAAAAACTGGATTTTAATAAATTAAAAAAAAATAAATAAAATGAAAAAGATAAATAAAACGGAGTGTATTAGGATGAAGAAGAGGACACTCTCTAGGGAAAGGATGTGTTTATGGAAGTAGGAGCAAGCTGAGGCTTGTGCGTTACAGCAAGTAGATGAGCTTTACTGTGCTGAGGACTCCTGGTAGAAATAGAAGGAAATAAAATGATTGTTAGGAATAGAGACCTTGTTGTTCCATTGAGTGTATTTTTTTCAAAATGTAAATATCTCCTTTTGTTTTTCATTACAAAAAGCTGTACGTGATTTTTGCATAAATTTAAAACAGAAGTGTATAGAGTCACGTGTCACTTAACAACAGAGATACATTCTGAGAAGTGCATTGTGGGGCAATTTCATCATAGTGCGAACATCATAGAGTATACTTAAACAAACCTAGATGGTGTAACCTACTACACATCTAGGTTACATGGTACTAGTTTCATGAGACCACTGTTGAATACATGGTCCATCATTGACTGAAATGTTGTTATGTGGCGCATGACTGTAAAGTGAAAACTCCGTCATGATCATATCCTAAGAGAATGTTAATGGTTTGGTTTATTATCTTTCCAGACTTCTATATATGTAATACATCCAGTTTAAGAGCATGGATACTGTATCAAGAGGGTGTGCATTTAAAACATGGCTTTGCCATTAACTAGGTTTGTGTTTTTTGGACATGTTAATTAACCTGTGCCTCAGTTTTCTCATCTATAAAATGGGATAGTAATAATAGTACCTACCTCTTAGAGTTGTTGTGAGAATTAGCAGTATTAATACATAGTAAGTGCCTAAATCAGTGCTTGGCATGTAGTACACACTCAAATGTTAGCTGTTTTTATTTTTTCAAAGCAAAAGTGGGATCATTGCTCTATATTATGTACACGTATACAGTTTTGTAACTTTTAAAAAAAGTATCTTTTTTCTTATTGTGGTAAAAAACACAATATAAACTTTACTGTCTTAACCATTTTTAATTGTACAGTTCAGTAGTGTTAAGTATATTTACATTGGTGTGGAGCAGATCTCCAGAACTTTTTCATCTTGCAGTATTGAAACTATCCATTAAACAACAACTCTCCTTTGCTCCCTCCTGATACTCCATTCTACTTTCTGTATCTATGAATTTGACTGTTTTGGATGCCGCAAACAAGTAGAACCATACAGTATTTGTCATTTTGTGATTGGCTTGTTTCACTTAACATAATGTCCTCAAGGTTCATCCATGTTGTAGCATGTGACAAGATTTTCTTCTTTTCAAGGTTTTGGAGTATTCCATTGTATGTATATACCACATTTTGTTTATCTGTTCATTCTTTGATGGACATGTGGGTTGCTTCCACCTCTTGGTTGTTGTGAATGGCTCTGCTATGAACATTGCTTTGCAAATATCTCTTTGACTCTGCTTTCAATTCTTTTGGATATGTATCCAGAAGTGGGATTGCTGGATCATTAAGTAGTTCTAGTTCTGATTTTTTGAGGACTTGTCATACTGTCTTCATTAGCGGTTGCACCATCTCACTGTGGTTTACAATTCCACCAACAGTGCACAAGGGTTCTAACTTCTCCAAATCTCCACTGATACTTATTATTTTTGTTTTTTTTTTTTTGATGGTAGCCATCCTGTTGGGTGGGATATGATATCTCATTGTGGTTTTGTTTGTATTTCTCTGATGATTAGTGATGCTAGTACCTTTTCATATGCATGTTGGTCACTTGTATATCGTTTTTGGAGAAATGCCTGTTCAAGTCCTTTGCCCATTTTTTTTTTTTGAGGAAGATTGGCCCTTCGCTAATATCTGTTGCCAGTCTTGCTCTTTTTTCCTTTTTCTCCCCAAAGCCCCAGTACATAGTTGTGTATGTAGAGTTGTAGCTCTTCTATATGGGACGCCACCTCAGCATGGCCTGATGAGTGGTGAGCAGGCCTGCGCCCAGGATCTGAACCGGCAAACCCTGGGCCGCTGAGGTGGAACATGCAAACTTAACTGCTGCGCCACCCAGGCCGGCCCCCCGGCATGAGCATTTTTAAAGAAAAGCTTTCCAGGTGCTTCTAACATGTAGCCAGGTCTGAGAACCACACTACCCCATATCAGCTCCTAAAACTAGTAGATATCTGTTGGTGCTAAAGAAAAAGTGTGTTCTCTTGGGGTGAAAACTCAAGTTTTACCTACTAGTTATAATAGGTAATCAACAGACAGTGCTTTGCCTCTATTAAATAGGTGGAGAATAATGCAGTGAGACAGAATGCTCTCAAACGAGTACCGAACAAGTACGTGTGACCTGTTAGGCTTGGGGATGGGATGGGGAGTGGTGTGGACACTTTATGGGGAAGGTAGCATATGAAATAGACCTGAAGGGATAGTTAAAGCTTCTGAGGACACAGATGTAAAGGTGAGTGTCAGGAGCAGATAGACTGGGTTGTATAAAGGAAAGGAAAGTGTGGTGTTTGGGGAACTTGAGGTCTAGTTTAGTTAGGTCATTGGTATAGTTTTCAGAGATAAGGAGGGAAAGATTGCCCAGTTAAGGAGTCAAAGGTTGATTCTTTAGGGAATGGATAGTAGTCACTCAGGGTTTTGAGTGCTCCTAGTCTGGTAATGCATGGGAGAAGAAACTGAGTGAGATTGTGGTTTAGAGAAGGAAATTGTTCAGTCTTTGAGAGTTATTAGGAGATATGGGAATGTTCTTGACACGATCAGTGATTTTGAAGACCATGACCTGCTTGCTCCATGGCCTCGGCAAGTAAGAGAAAGGTGGGTGTCCTTGTACAGGTGAGAAGTGTTTATTATGAATATTTGATTCCTTCATTTACTTGCATCCTCATATATCTTGAAATACGTTTAGCTAATTAAGCTGTTTTGTGAGACAGTTCCCCAGTTTATTTAATGAGAATAATCCCATTAGTCCTCTTATTAAAAAGCTGGGGTTTGATGTAAGTTTCTTGAACCACTCTGGTTCATATAAAGCACTCTGAAATCCCCTGAGGAAAATACAGGGGTATTTGGATAGCTACTTTTCAATGAATGTGTGGAATTTCAAAATGTTAGTTGGTGGTGGCTACGTTAAAAATACACTTGGGAGAAAAACTGATGTGGGACAGAGGTGATCCAGTGCATTGTAAGCTTCTTCAGAATACCAGGTAGTCTGAAAAATCTAAAGCATGTTCTGCTTTTCCAGGAGTATGTTCATAATCTTTTGAAAGTGTTCTTTGCTGAAGTAGAATCAAGGATGATTATTTATTTTATTTTATTTTTCGCTGAGGAAGAGGCACCCTGAGCTGACACCTGTGTCAGTCTTCCTCTGTTTTATATGTGGGATGCCGCCACAGCATGGCCGCTGACGAGTGGTGTAGGGCCACGCCTGGGGAACCAAACCCAGGCTGCTGAAGCAGAGTGTATCAAACTTAATCACTAGGCCGGCCCCAGGGGTGATTATTTTTAAATCTTGATAATTGCTCCATAGCTTATGACTTTTTAGAATAGATATGAAAAGAAAGTAATTTTCCATTAATACTTAGGGTGTGTCCTGTGTTGGTCTTTATTACATTATCTTGAGTTTTTTACTCTGCGCGCCATGAAGTGAGGATGGAGGAGAAGGGTTATAAAATATGGTTACTTTAAAAAATTTATACTGGGGCCAGCCTGGTGGCATAGTGGTTAAGTTCGTGGGCTCTGCTTTGGCAGCCCAGGGCTCGCAGGTTCAGATCCCGGGCGCGGACCTATGCACCACTCATCAAGCCATGCTGTGGCAGGAGCCCCACATATGAAGTAGAGGAAGATGGGCATGGATGTTAGCTGAGGGCCAGTCTTCCTCAGCAAAGGAAAAATAAAATTTATGCTGCTTTTAGTTTATTCAAAGTTTACCTCAGAATCAGGTCAACAGAAGAGAACACAATGGGGTAGATTTTTTTTTTTTATTGATGTTTTAATGGTTTCTAACATTGTGAAATTTTGGGTTGTACATTTTTGTTTGTCCATCACCATATATATGACTCCCTTCACCCCTTGTGGCCACCTCCCACCCCCCACTCCCCACCCCCCACCCCCACTGCCCCTGGTAACCACAGTCCAGTTTTCTCTGTCCATGTGTTGGTTTATATTCCACATATGAGTGAGATCATACAGTGTTTGTCTTTCTCTTTCTGGCTTGTTTCACTTAACATAATATGCTCCAGGCCTATCCATGTTGTTGCAAATGGGACGATTTTGTCTTTTGTGGCTGAGTAGTATTCCATTGTATATATATACCACATTTTCTTAATCCAATCGTCAGTCGAGGGACACTTAGGTTGCTTCCACTTCTTGGCTATGGTGAATAATGCTGCAATGAACATAGGGGTGCATAAGCCTCTTTGGATTGTTGATTTCAGGTGCGTTGGATAGATTCCCAGTAGTGGGATGGCTGGATCATAGGGCATCTCTATTTTTAATTCTTTGAGGAATCTCCATACCGTTTTCCATAGGGGCTGCACCAATTTGCATTCCCACCAGCTGTGTATGAGGGTCCCTGTTTCTCCACATCCTCTCCAACATTTGTTGTTTTTTGTCTTGGTGATTATAGCCATTCTAACGGGCGTGAGGTGGTATCTTAGTGTTGTTTTGATTTGCATTTCCCTGACGATTAGTGATGTTGAGCATCTTTTCATGTGCCTATTGGCCATCTGTATATCTTCCTTGGAGAAGTGTCTGTTCATTTCCTCTGCCCATTTTTTGATCGGGTTGTTTGTTTTTTTGTTATTCAATTGTGTGAGTTCTTTATATATTATGGAGATCAACCCCTTGTCAGATGTATGTTTTGCAAATATTCTCTCCCAGCTGGTTGGTTGTCTGTTCATCTTGATTCTGGTTTCATTTGTCTTATAAAAGCTCTTTAATCTGATAAAGTCCCACTTGTTTATTTTTTCTTTAGTTTCCCTAGTCTGGGTAGGCATGTCATCCGAAAAGATTGCTTTAAACCCAATGTCAAATAGTGTGTTGCCTATATTTTCTTCTATGAGTTTTATAGTTTCAGGTCTCACCTTCAGGTCTTTGATCCATTTTGAGTTAATTTTTGTGAATGGCGATAGCAGATGGTCCCCTTTCATTCTTTTGCATGTGGCTGTCCAGTTTTCCCAACACCATTTATTGAAGAGACTTTCCTTTCTCCATTGCATGTTCTTAGCACCTTTGTCGAAAATTAGCTGTCCGTATATGTGTGGTTTTATTTCTGAGTTTTCAATTCTGTTCCATCGATCTGTGTGTCTGTTTTTGTACCAGTACCATGCTGTTTTGATTACTATTGCTTTGTAGTATGTTTTAAAGTCAGGGATTGTGATGCCTCCTGCTTTGTTCTTTTTCTTTAGGATTTCTTTAGCTATTCGGGGTCTTTTGTTGCCCCATATAAATTTTAGTATTCTTTTTTCTATTTCTGTGAAGAATGTCATTGGGATTCTGATTGGGATTGCATTGAATCTGTAGATTGCTTTAGGTAAGATAGACATTTTAACTATGTTTATTCTTCCAATCCACGTGCATGGGATATCTTTCCATTTCTTTATGTCATTATGGATTTCTTTCAATAATGTCTTATAGTTCTCATTGTATAGGTCCTTCACCTCCTTGGTAAGATTTATTCCTAGGTATTTTATTCTTTTTGATGCAGTTGTAAATGGTATTATCTTTTTGAGCTCTCTTTCTGTTAGTTCATTATTAGCATATAGAAATGCAACTGATTTTTGTAGATTGATTTTGTACCCTGCAACTTTGCTGTAGTTGTTGATTGTTTCTAATAGTTTTCCAACAGATTCTTTTTTTATTTTTTAAAGATTTTATTTTATTTATTTATTTTTCCCCCAAAGCCCCAGTAGATAGTTGTATGTCATAGCTGCACATCCTTCTAGTTGCTGTATGTGGGACGTGGCCTCAGCATGGCCGGAGAAGCGGTGTGTCGGTGCACGCCCGGGATCCGAACCTGGGCCGCCAGCAGTGGAGTGCGCACACTCAACCACTGAGCCACAGGGCCGGCCCTGGAATAGATTATTAACTGAATTGTAGAGGCAGTAACTGCTAAAGAGTTTAGAAGTGTCATTTCCCACTGGGGACAGGAGGAATTTCACAGAGAAGATGGTATTTAAAATTATTGTTGTCTCCTGTACTCTTGAAGGAAGGGAAGGTTTGAATGGAGGAGATAGACAGAAAGATACATGTAGAATTGGGCGCAGGTGGGGCGGCACCAGCTCCCTGCTCTTGTCTCAGAGCAACTCTTTTCTCTGTTTTCAATACTGAAGATCGCTCTAGATTTCCTTTTACAAGAGGTCAGTGATCAAGAGGGGTAAAAAGAAAAATGTTTGGAACCCACTCTGATACATTCCAGATGGCAAGCATTTACAATTAGAAGTGAAAAGTATTTGTTTATTTAAAATTCAGGAAGATTTGATGATTGGATCCTGGCTGTTGTTGTGTTGTAAATAACATTACCTTCTGAGTGTAGAAACGAGGAACAATCAACAAATAATGGTGAATGTGTAGTCATCCCCACTGTACGGTGTGGGTCTCTGAGGACAACTTAGGAAGGCAGTGAGGTTGATGTGTGAGAAAGGAGTGATGTGATTGTCCTCTTGATGCCCGTCTGTCAAGCCTAGTTCACCAGAAGGGTGACGTCCCCCAGGGAAGAGCTGAAAGAGGGGCACTGTGTGTTTTGGCCACTAGGTGGATACTCACTTGTGGGTGGAGAGGAACTTGGTGAGTCACACTGTGAGCAGGGAAGTGTAAATACGTTGCCTTAACGCTGTGTTAAGTGGTTTCATGTCTGCTTCAAATGACAAGATGCCTTAACTCAGAGTAAGAGCAATCTTTAGATGGAATCTTCATGCAGCTAGAAAATGGCCTTCAATTTAAAATACTGGCTGTAGGAAATGAACCTTAATATAAATGCACTGTACATTTAGAGATTATACTAATTATTATTTTTTAAATATGGTTTTGATTTTTAAAAAGATATGCACATGGCTTAGAGTCAAATATTCTGTAAATTCATACCCCATACAGGTAATCTCTTTCAACGTTTTTTTTCCAGTTTTATTGAGGAATAATTGACATATAACATCATATTAAGTTTAAAGTATACAACATAATGATTTGATATATGTATATATTGTGAAATGATTAACACAATATATTTAGTTTAGTTAATGTCACCTCACATAGAATTTTTTTTTCTTTGTGATGAGAACTTGTAAGATTTATTCTCTTCACAACTTTTTTTTTTTTTTTTAAAGATTTTATTTATTTATTTTTTCCCCCCAAAGCCCCAGTAGATAGTTGTGTGTCATAGCTGCACATCCTTCTAGTTGCTGTATGTGGGACACGGCCTCAGCATGGCCAGAGAAGCAGCGCGTCGGTGCGAGCCCGGGATCCGAACCCGGGTCGCCAGCAGTGGAGTGCGCTCACTTAACCACTAAGCCACGGGGCCGGCCCTCTCTTCACAACTTTTAAATATAGGATACAGTGTTGTTAACTATAGTCATCGTGTTGTACATTATATCCCCAGAACTCGTTTATCTTTATTTCAACATTTTAAACATTATTTTGGCATTTAATTCCATATCTCTGAATAACATGATTATATTGCTATGTCTTGATAATTTGGTTGTAGGCCTTCTTGCTAGGCTTCCTGGACTAGAAGAGGATTTAGCTATTTCACCCCTCACCTGCCATATGCTTGTCTTCTGACTTGTAAATGGTTTTGACCACAGAGTCATGTAGTCTACTTGCCACTTAATAGCTTTCTGACCTTGGACAAGTCATTTAACATCTTTGGGTCTCAGTTTTCTCATCTGCAAAATGGGTATACAAATTGGACCTACCTCATATGGTTGTTAAGAGTTAACATATGTAAAGTACAGTCATGTGACACTTAACGGCAGAGATGCCTTCTGAGAAATGCATCGTTGTGCGAACATCACAGAGTGTACTTACGTTGTGCGAACATCACAGAGTGTACTTACCCAAACCTAGATGGTACAGCCTACTACATACCTAGGCTATAAGGTACTAATCTTACATGACCACTGGCGTATATGCGGTCAGTCATTGACTGAAACGGCATTACACGGTACATGACTGTAATTAGAATAGACTAGCACGTAGCAAACACTTTGTAAGTTCATCTATTCTTCTTACATTGTGATTACTTTTCCTTTTCTGTGCAGCTCCTTTACTTAGCTTTCTGTGTACTTATCTTTAAATTACCCCAATCCTTCCTTTGGCTTGGTGAACTCTTAGTATATTTAAACATACTTGGTATTCTATCACTTGGTTTCATGTTCTCGAAGTGTCTTCCAGAGTCTTCTGACCTCTCCAGCCTGTACGAGTTGGTCTCTAACTCTGCTGTATCTTTTTTTTTTTTTGCGGGGGAGGAAGAGAGGATCATCTCTCATCATCCTGGGGTTTTCCTTTACCTTCTCTTGTTTAGTATCCCCTGATTCCTGCATCCTGGTCAATATTTCATAGAAAATTTCTTTGAAAAATCACATTTTGAGAAAATATTTTTCTTTCTAGTGTTATAAAGCATTTGTTTCTAATTTAAAACCACATATGGGTGGCAGGGTTATTTTCTATGGCCTGTAGTTAAAATAATTTTGGTACTACTTTAGAGTTACATATGTCAATAGTGGTGAAAGCTATTAAATAGCAATTTTACATGGAATACCTTAGTTTGGACCTAAAATAGGTACTTTCAAATGCAGTAAAGTGTCATTCAGGAATGCTTTTTATCAATTGAGCACTCATTTAATATTAATCGATTGATTTAGCAACTGTTAAACCTTCTATTTATTGAAAGTTTTGAAATAGAGGAACCACAGTGTGGCACGATGGTTGCTAGTTGCAGTCTCTTTAGAACTTACGAGACAGGCCTGTAGTTTCTTGAAAAAGGACAGTTTCCTGAACTTTTTAATGTCACACTATTCCTATCTCTTCCTTATGTCTAGTAGGTCTTCTAGAATAAGCAGGTAGTTTTTGTTTTATTTTGTTTTCTTTATTTGAAAATGAGGAAGAAAGGACTTGCTTGTAGCCCACCAGAAGGGGTTTAAAAAACCATGCTGTCTAACCTTCTGGCAATGTTTGCTTATTTTTATCATTAAGAGGTTACATTTTGCCAATATGAAGGATTAATAATGTGGTGGAGTGCCGCCCCCCCGCCCCAGCCCCAGTTTATCTCTGATTTCTCAGGAGTGATCACTGTTAACAGTTTGCTATGTTTCCCAAGGAGTTTTCAAAGTACATGGTACATCTCTTAATCAGCTTATTATTCAACAGAATTCAGTAAGAAACATTCTATTTTCCTGTCTGTGCTTGATAACATGGGTTACTATAGTGTCTAATAAAGAAATAATTGCTAGTGGTAAGAGAATTAATTTACTTAATATAAGCTCTGTGGATTGAAACATTTAATCTTTTGTAGAATGTTGATTAAGTGGTAAATATGATTCTACTTGAGACCAGTCTTATGTTTCTTTCTTTGATTTTATCCTTTTGCCAGTTCTTAGTATATACTAAGAAATGTTTATTTATTTTTCATATTTATGTTTTTAAAAATCTTAAGTTAAAAATTTTTATTGAGCTTTTTCTTTTAAATCTGTCCTTTTACCTTGATCTTGTCTGCTTCTTCCTCTCTACCCTATTTGCTGCTAGACTGTTTTTGTTTTTCTTTACGATTACTGGTTTATTATAAAGGATACAGCTCTGGGACAGCCAAAAGGAAGAGATGCATAGGGCAAGGTATTGGGAGGGTAGTGCGGACCTTGTATCTTATCCCCTTTACTGAGCTGTTGCTCCTTCAGAGCTCTGCTGCCCTGTGAGCCTTGTCACTGTCTGGAAAGAGAGTGGACTTGGGAGTCAGAGAGCCCTGTTTAAATTCCAGCTCTGCCGCCCAATAGCTGTTGGAGCTGGTTCAGATTATTTAACCCTTCCCTGCTTTAGTTTCCCCACCTGTAAAATGAATATTACTATCCAGTTCCTAGGATTAGTGTGAAGTCTGATGAGATGAAACATGCAAGGTGCCTGACACAAGAAAAGGCTCTCCACACATGGCAGCTCCCATTAGCAAATGTCGAGGGGAGGCTCGACCGGCTTTTCTCTATAAGAGAAGGTGACGTCCTGCTAACCCAGCTGGATGGGGCCCCTCCTCTGTAGATGGTCACCACTTGGTCCTTTTTACTCATTAAGAAGATGACAGGGCTATTTTCGTTTTTGAGGCAAGACTGAAGCAGAAGTAATGGCTTCCTTCCTATTATCTACTGGCCAGTAATAATAAGGGTTGGTAGTAATAGTGAAAGGGCAGGTAGACAGGACAGGGAAGAAAGAGCAGCAAGAACACTCTGAATTAAAATACCCAGCAGTACATATCGAGAGACAGAAAATGACAACAACTTTGCAAAACAAATATCATTGCATTATGCAGTTGCGTTATGCAGTATTTTAAGGAATAAGCCACCATAGTCAGGGAGGTAGAAATCATTAAATAATATGAAAAGCTATTAATGTAATACATCAAATTATTATGTCAAATACAAAAAAAATATTGCTTCTGTAGATGCTTGAAATGTATTTAAGATTTAACACCAATCCCTAATTATTCTTTTAAGAGTAGAAATAGAAAAGAATATTTCCTTAATATAAGAAGAAGTGTAAGATTCCTCCAGTTTTATTCTTTTTCAAAATTATTTTAGCTATTCTAGTTTGTTTGCCTTTTCATATAAATTTTAGAATCATCCTTTTCTATATCTAAGATTTCCAGTGTGATGTTGAAGTAGGAATGCTGAGTGTGGGCATTCTTGTCTGGTTCCCGATCTTAGGGAGAAAGCATCGTGTCTTTCATATTAAATACGGTATAATCTTGATATTTTTGTAGATGATCTTTATCTAGTTGAGGAAATTCCCCTAGTTTAGTGAGAGTTTTTGTCATGAATGGATGTTGATTTTTGTTTCCAACTATATTTTGGATTTTTCTGTTTCTCCTTTTGCTTCTGTCATTTTTTGCTTCATGTACTTTGAAGCTCTGTTGTTAGATATATACAATTTAGACTGTTATATCATCTAGTTAATTGACCTTTTTTATCATTATGTAATTTTCCTATTTACCCTTAGTAATTTTCTTTGTTATTGTCACATAGGTCCCTGAGGCTCTGTTCATTAAAAAAAAATCTTTCCTGTATTTGAATGAGATAATTTCTTTTGCTCTTTTAGTTTGCTGAATCTGTCTTCTGTCATCTCCATTATGCTAGAGTCCATCTAGTTAGTTTTTTATTTTGGCTATTGTATTTTTCAATTTTAAAATTTTCATTTGGTTTTTCTTTATATCTTCTTTTCTTTGCAAAGATTTTCTCTTTTTCCATTGGTTGCAGGAATGTTCTTGATTGCTTATTGGAGCATTTTGATAATAGCTGCTTTAAATTCTTTGTCAGTTAATGCCAACCATGGTGTCATCTTAGCACTGGTGTCTGTTGACTCATTTCCCTTGAGAGTTGAAATTTTCTTGGTTTTTTATATGCTGAATAATTTTAGATTGTATACTGGAGATTTTGAATATCACATTATGAGATCTTGAATCTTGTTTGAATCTTACGGAGAATGTTGGTATTTTTGTTTTAGCAGGTTACTGATCTGGTTAGATGCTGGCTGCAAGTTGTAACCTGCTGTGGTTCCAGTGTCAGTTCAGTTTTCAGAGCCTTTGCAGGGCTATTCAGATCTGTCCAGTGCTTGGTCTGAGACCTGGATGATGGTCTGTCTGTTAGTTCTGTTCTCACAAGCATCACTATTTTGTATTATGAACAACTTTCTGGGGTCACTTTCTGGAGCTCCTTCCTGGTACTTTCTGGAGCTCCTTCCTGGTACTTTCTGGTTCAATGGGAATCCTTTTTTTTTTGTCCTCTGGCCAGAAAGTTGGGGTTTTAGTTACCTGCTTTGCTGCATACTTCCATGACTGTGCCTGTGTCTGGGGCCAAATGGCAGGAGGACAGAGAGAGAGAAAAGCAGTGGGTTTGGCCCCACCCTCTCTGGACCACAGCTTCACTGATCAGAGAGGAAAGTGCCTCTTCCTCAGAATTTTGGCTCCTCTGTGCTCATGTTGTGGGTGCCACCTCAAGATCACTTGAGGTCTGGGGTATAAGAGGACAGAAAAGAGAAAAGAAGGTGGATATCTGTACTCTTTGAGCACCAGGAGTTCCCTTTCCTGTTTCTTGCCCCAGAATTAGAGGGTTTCTCCTGGAGCACCTGTGTGGTCGCTTCCGTGTTGCCCCTGGTGGTTTGCAGGGGCAGATGGTAAGCGCGTCACCAGTCTGGTGGTGCCTCACATTTGGGTCTTCCCTAGTGTGTTTGCCTGCTGCTGCTTACTTTTCGGAGTCCTCACATAGCTGCTGCGTGCATTCTGTTCAGGTTTTATAGTTGGACTAAATCTGTGAATCTGGGACTTTTGTCTCCTTTGCGGTGTGGCTACTGATGATGTCTCTGCTCAGTGTTTTATTTTTTATTAAAAAATTTTTTTGTTAAACGCCTGGCTTCCTAGGGGTTGCCTTTGTTTCTGCATATCTTAGTATTCTGCCAAAGGTTGGTCGCAGGTTATGCGCAAACACCTTGAGCCAGCAGGCTTTTTTCCCCCGTGCTGGTCTGTGTGTTGGCCAGGAGCGCGTGCGAACTTTAGGTTCTGTGGGCTCTGGCATCTGCTTTCCCGAAGACCAGGTGCCGTGGGCAGTGATGCTAGGAAGGTACAAAGTCACAGTAATCAATAGCTGCCTCATTGCCATAAGTTTTCATAAGCCAAGAATTTGGACCAGGTTTGACAAACACATGTTAAAGATAAATATTTACTTATTTATTTATTTTATTTTTTAAAATAATTTTATTTATTTATTTTTCCCCCAAAGCCCCGGTAGATAGTTGTATGTCATAGTTGCACATCCTTCTAGTTGTTGTGTGTGGCACGCGGCCTCAGCATGGCCGGAGAAGCGGTGTGTTGGTGCGCGCCCGGGATCCGAACCCAGTCCGCCAGCAGCGGAGCATGCGCACTTAACCGCTAAGCCACGGGGCCGGCGCAAAGATAAATATTTGGGTGCATCATCTTTTCAAATTTCAAATTTAAATTGCCGTTAAAAATAAAATTGATGATAATTAGAATTGCACACTTATTATTGGCCACACGTTTTACACAGTTGTTTTCCCTACATTCTGCTTGAGGAAGGTGGAACTTAGAGATACTAAGATTTTTTTTCCCACAGTGTCTTACACTTAATAAGTGACAAAGCTGGAATACAAGTCTGTCTGACTTCAAAGTCTGTGGTTTTAAGCCACTGCCCTAAACTTAGTTTTGAGATTGAATATTTTAGAAAACCATGTGGGTTTTGAGTTGTTCCTACTTAGAAAGCCATAGTAATAAGTAGGCAGTGTGTTTTTTTGTAGTATTAAAAAATTAAGCAAAGATGCTCATTTTTTGTAACATTTTAAATGCTTCTTTTACCTCTTCTCTCTGATGGTTCCTTCCCTCTCCCTTTTCTTGACTTAAATTGGTATGTATCCCCCCTTCTTGCTTGAATTGATATGTAGACTTTTGTTCTCTAAATGAATCACTTGGGATAGAGATGTTATTTTATTTAAGGAAATATGTGTCAGCTTCTGTGAGGATAAAAAAAGATGCTGGATGATGCAGAAGTATTTTGTTCACATAACCTATTTAGAAAAGTTTTATAAGTAGGTTGTGTCAGGTTGCCAACCATATACAGGCAGATCTCATTTTTGCAGTTCTGATATGCATGAATTTAGTTACCAGAGTTTAGTTAAACAAAATCAGTCTCCCAAGAACATAGAGCCATTACATAAAGTACAGACTTTACTGCTGGCTCTTCAGTCCTCTGATCACTGGTAAATCGCAGGTGTGCATCTTGATCAGTGACCGATCGTCCACTGCTTTCAGAGCCTCAGTGAGTGGTCATTGTGAATCTGTCGCTCAGTTGTCATGCAGAGAGCAAAGCCTGTAGTTGTGTTGCTTTCTTGTTTCCCAGTGATAAACTGACGTGACATTTTACAAAAATGGATAATTGAAAGAAGAAATTGGCCAACAAAGATGAAAGTGCAGCAGAGCAGTAAGTGGTAATGCTGGAAGTGAGATCTAAGTGGAGCATAATGGAGTTGCAGCAGAAACAGCTGCCCGTGGGGCTGTGGACATGGCCCGCTAGGGCTGTAGACGTGCAGCCAGAGGAGCGCTGTGAGGCAGACTTGGACGTAAATGAGGAAAATGGCTGTGATGAAAAGGATAACGGTGTCTCAGGGTAAGTGACACCAACAAAAAACTTTACATTAAAAGAACTCTCAGAGGTACCGAAAGTGCAAAGGATGAAATTTGGAAGCTGTTCCAAACCTAGAAAGGAGTATGACAGTTTGCCCAGCATAAAACAAGATACTCCGTTACTTAAGTTATACAATGGTAAGAAGGCAAACATTGTTCAAACTGTTCTTGATAAAGTTTTTAAATAAAGTAATAAAGCATTCTGTGGGGCCGGCCTGGTGGGGCAAGCGGTTAAGTGTGTGGCTCTGCTGCGGTGGCCCGGGGTTCGCAGGGTCGAATCCTGGGCGCGCACTGATGCACTACTTGGCAAGCCATGCTGTGGCGGCGTCCCATATACAGTGGAGCAGGATGGGCACGGATGTTGGCCCAGGGCCAGTCTTCCTCAGCAAAAAGTGGAGGATTGGCAAATGTTAGCACAGAGCTGATCTTCCTCACAAAAAGAAAAAGAAATAAAGCACTCTAATTTTCAATATTCCTAATGTTTTAAATTACAGCATACTAAATAAATATTAGTTTTACTGTTTTTTCAGCTCCCTGTATATTTATAACTGTCAGAGTTTTTAATATTTTGACAAAAAATGTAAAGGTTGTGGAGCAGTTGTAATTTTCTGTATTGATTGTGAAGACTGCTTTGTACAGTTACCGCTTGCGTGGTCATTTTTATGGTTCTTCACTAGTGCAAAGCAAGGACTGCCTGTATTAAAAACCAGTTTTATGAAGTTCTTCAAAACCGTTCTGTGTATTAGTTAGAAAAAAGAGTTTTAATTTTGGGTTTGTGGATGGAGATCAGGGATGCCATGAACTCACGTCTTTATCAGGTTGTTCCTTGGTTTAAAACCCTTGAATGGCTTTCTGTTGTTATTAGAATAGACCAGAATTCTTAGTACGATCTGACCCCTGCCTCTGTCTTTAGCTCTTGTCTTCTACCGCTTCTCAGAGCACTGTGTATTTTTTCTTTTCAGCCCTTAAGACTTAAACAATCTGGTTAATTGTGTGATATTTGTCTAGAATGGTCAGGAACCTGTGTATGTTGTTCCCTGCTGAATGCCCAGCACCTACCACAGTCATAATGTGCACTTCGTTTTTGTATGAGTGAATGAATGAACAGAATTGTATGCACGTGTTTATATGTGCATGCGTATTTTTTTTTTCTGTGAAGGGGAATGATTGCTTTCCCAAGATTCTTGAAGGATTCAGTGATCTAAAAATGTTGAGCATTGCACTACTGGAATTGATACACTGAAATGGATACTCAGCCTTGATGGTATCATTAAACATTAAAGATGTTCAGTTTCTAGTGTCAAACTGCATTTGAATATCTGGACATATAAAATATTATATAGCCATGAGCAAGCATTTAAAATTATTACATTGTCTATAGAACATAAAATTTCATTTTAAAAAAGGTTATCTGTGGTAGGTTTTATTTATATAATAGCATTTTGAAGATCTCTATCAGTTATTACATAAGCTATATGACAGCAGAGTAGAATTGCTGCTGAGTGGGAGGGAGATTGGTAACTTGGCAAATTTCATCTTCTCTAAAATTGTAAATTTCTTCTAGTTTTAAAATTCTGTTTTCTTTTTTACATTACCTGTTGATTTTTACTAGATGTTAATTCATTCATATTTTAAACTTCTTTGACGGCGTTTCTTTTTTTTGTGTGTGGGAGGAAGATCAGCCCTGAGCTGACATCCATGCCAATCCTACTCTTTTTGCTGAGGAAGACTGGCCCTGGGCTAACATCTGTGCCCATCTTCCTCCACTTTATATGGGATGCCGCCACAGCTACGCCACGGGGCCAGCCTAATGGGGTTTCTTGAGCAGTGGGCATATATATATGTTTTAAAAATATTTTATATCATAATTAATCTTAATTCACAATAAGGTAATTTAAATGTTTTTGATTGGGTTTATGTTTACTGTCTCAACAGCATAGAAACAAAAAGTCCATAATTAATAAAATAATTTTTTCTAAAATAACTTCTTAGTTGGTTATTCAAATTATTTCAAATTATTTCACACACCTAGTCAAATGCTTCAAACTTGCAAACCCACCCCCCCCTTCCTATTTCCCATTCTTTTAGCAGTTTCCTTTGGTTGTTTACTGATTCATCCCCAAACTCTCCCACAATTGTATAGAATTCCTCTCACTACTGTTAAATGCATTTGGCATTTAATCGGTTTTCTCTTGGGAATTTCTCTCTTGGAACTCTGACCTCCTCTGCTCGGAGCTTTTGCTCTCTGGGCTTGCTTTGTGGCAGCCATCCTACACCTCTCTTCAGGCCTCGTCCTGGAGATCCCCTTCCTTTCTCTTCTCTCTGGTCTGCATCACATCTTCGTCTTTCTTTGTTTATTCTCATGTTGTCTCCTCAAGTAGATTCCTGAGAAAGATTGTATGGGAGGTAAAATTTTGAGGTTCTGCATATCTGAGAGTGTCTTGCTGCCCTCTGACACTTGATTTTCAGGTTTGCTGGGTATAGAATTCTAGTTTGGAAGTTGTTTTCTTAGAATTTTTATGTTATTGCTCCATTTTCTTTTAGCTTCCAGTGTTGTTGAAAAGTCTGATGCCATTGGGGTTCATAATCTTTTTTCCCCTTTTCTCTGGAAGCGTGTTGGATCTTCTCCAGTTCCCAGTATTATGAAGTCTCACATTGTATGCCTTGGGCAAGTGGATTTTTCTCCTTTGTGGGCCGTTTCAGTCTGGAAACTCCTTTCAGTTATGGAAAACTTTCTTGTTTCTTTGATCTCTCCATTTTCTTTCTGAAACTTATTGTTCAGATATTAGACTTGGTTTAATCTTTTGTTTCAAAAATACCATCTCTTTATTTTCAACTTTCTGTCATTTTGCTCTACTTTTTGGAGAGATTTTCCTAACTTTATCTTTTTTTTTTTTTTTAAGATTTTATTTATTTATTTTCCCCCCAAAGCCCCAGTAGATAGCTGTATGCCATAGCTGCACATCCTTCTAGTTGCTGCATGTGGGACTCGGCCCCAGCATGGCCGGAGAAGCAGTGCGTCGGCGCGCACGCGGGATCCGAACCCGGGCCGCCAGCAGCGGAGCGCATGCACTTAACCGCTAAGCCACTGGGCCGGCCCCCTAACTTTGTCTTTATTTTGACATATTCATTGCTACTGTCATATTTTTAAATTTCTAAGATTTGTAATCTCTTCCATAATTACTTATAAAATAGAATCATAGGCTTGTGAAGCAGAAGTGTATCTAAAAGATTTTCTATGAAGGCCCTCGCTCTCCAGAAATCTCTTCTATATTGTTCTTGACATATTTTTTCTCATTTCTCGTGGTCTTTGCTTCTTTATTTCCAAATTTCAGTGATGGCAGGAAAAGGCCAGGTTGAGGGTATAAACTGTGCCGGTGCTTACTAACAATTGGAGTAGCTTATGATTTTGGATAGGGGGTTTTATATGATGGGCCAAGAATCTTTCTTTAATTTTTTCAAGGAAGAGTGTTTATAGTGGGGCTATAATATTGGCTACGTTAGTGCCTAGGAAACATGAAAGCCACTCTAGCCATACAGAGTTCTCGTTAGGCAGACATTCAGTTGATTTATTCTAAGCTGGCATAAGGAAAATGGATTGAAAATTGTACCAATTGTAGTTGGTGTGCAGATGATGTACTTGGTGTTAAAGAAACATTGGATTTAAGGCCTCTCAGTGAAGAAAAGCAGGGGTGTGGTGCCCCTAACATGCAGCCATGCTGGGATTTGCCTCTGGGCCTGGCAGACTCTGGGACTGGATTCTAGGGCCTACTCTGAACTTCGTCTTCACTTCCTGACTTTCCCTCCCTGATCTTCTCCTTGTTGACAGACTTAGTGCCATCAGCTAGACTGGAAGAAGGAAAGACAAGTGAAACTCCAGTGTGTCTTGTCGCTTTTGCTAATCATGTCTCTGGTGAGGAATAGTTTGGAAAGGGGAGGAAGAGATGTTGAAATTGTTGACAGAAGTTAGATTTCTTAACGTAAGTCATGTACCTTTGCTTGCCTCATTTAAACATTACCGTAAATGGTTGGGAGTTGACTCCATAAATAAGTACATGTAAGCAGAAAAAGCTTCAGAAGGACTGTTGTTGGTCCTTCACCTGGGTCAGTGTAGTAGTCGGATTCATTTCTGTGTGCCCTGACGTTGTTGGTTACTGTGTTAGTTCCTGTGGCTGCTGTAACAGATCATCACAAACTGAGTGGCTTAATACGACGGAAATTTGTCCTCTTGTAGTTCTGGAGGCCAGAAGTCCACAATCAGTTTTAGTGAGCCTAAATCAAGGAGACGGCAGGGTCTGCTCCCTCCAGAGCCTCTTTGGGGACAATCCATTCCTTGCCTCTTCCAGCTTCTGGTGGCAGCCAGCACTTCTTGACTTGTGGCTGCATCGCTCCAATCTCTACCCTCCTGGCCACCTCACCTCCTCCTTTTCTGCATATGTGAAACCTCTCTGCCCCTCTCTTATAAGGACACTCGTAATGGCATTTAGCACCAACCTGGATAATCCTTGTATCCTAAAATTCTTAATTAATCACCCATGCAAATAGCCTTTTCCCAAATGAGGTAACATTTACAGGTTCCAGGGTTAGGATGTGATATCTTTGGGTGGCCGTGATTCAACCTACTACACTTGCCATTGCCACCTTCACCCCTCCCCCCCGTTTTTGGGTCTGTTATTAAACAGGTGAATGATTGGTCTGATTATGTCACTGTCTGAGTTTTTGTTTCTCGTAATCCAGTGCAATTTCTAACCAATACATTTTCCAAAAGTAAAGGTGCATAGTTTTTTATGATGTCTCTGATACTATTTTTCTTCTCTGATGAGTCTGGAAGTGGACGTTTCGAGACTGGAACAGCAGCTCCACTAAATCATCCGGGACCCAGGCTTCCTGGCGTGTGCTTGTTGCTTTGAAGTCACAAGACTGTTGCTTCACCTCAGGCAGCATCCGGGTTTCAAGCAGGGAGCAAGGAAAGGGCAAAGAGTAGAAAATAGTGCCGCTTTTCTAATGAGAACTTTTTTATAAGAAGGTTTCCAGAAGCCCCACCCAACAACTGGGCTTCTGTTTTGTTGGCCAGACTAGGTCACATGGCCACCTGTATCACAAGGAGGCTGGGAGTGTTTCTAGCAGGGAATGTTGAGCAGTTTTTACCCAGAGGGTAATGATGAAAACAGTTTACATTTCTGTCTACAACTAGAAGAAGGCTTTTGTGTACATGATCTCATGAATCATGGTTCGTTCTCCAGCATATATTGAGAACCTGTTCAATGCCAGGCGCAGAGATCTGCGAGGGGATGTCAGTGGCTTCCGTACACTGATGCTGCTGTGTGCCACACACTGTGAACTGCTTTCCTGTATGTTATTACATTGTCACCTTTGGTCTGCTCTCTTGGCTTCTCCTGGAGATGTCAACCCACCTTATAGTTGGTATCAATCTCGCTTGATAGGTGAGGCAACTGAGGATCTATGAAAATGGTTAATAATTATTGCCATTTCCAGATTAAAGGTAAAAGTTTAGAGTTTATAATGGTATAGCTCGTACATGGTACAGCTTAATCACACCCATGTTTCTGGTTCCACGTTTGGTGCTGAATTGATGCTTTGAATTGAGTACACACACTCCCATACCTGCCCATCCACACATTGGAGAGCAGAGAGCAAGTGTGGCCTCCAGTCGGGCGGTCCTGGGCTGGAGTCCTAGTTCTGCCAGGGAAGGTTCTGTTATGTGACAGACAAATCCTTTAGCTTGTCTGTGCTTCAGCTTTGTCATTTGTAAGTTGCGGGTAATGCCATCTGCCTTGCGGGGTTTTTGTGAGGGTGAGATGAGATAGTGCCAGGCGTGTAGTGTACCTACTTGAGAAATGGTAACTGTTAACGGTTGTGAGCATGGTTGTCTTCATGTTGTAGCTCAGCACTGACTTTCCTTTCTTTTCATGTTCTGTAATAGGTGTGGTAATACTGAAGAAATCTATTATTCCTATTTTAGTTCTTGGAACTTTTCAGTTAGTTGTAATATCCCTTTCTTGTGGCAGAATCAGATGTTTTTACCAATTTTTTCTGCCAATTTCCTGTAACTCCAGGGTGGAGAGAAACAGATCTTTTTGCCAGTTGTGAGTGGTTTTTGCAGTTTGGCAGCTGATAGGGATAACTCTACCTCCTTCTTCTGTTAGTGTTCTGTAGCTGCCATGACAGGTTACCCCACACTTGGTGGCTTAAAACAACACAAATTTCCTACGGTTCTGTAGTTCAGGAGTCTGACTAGGTCTCAGGGCTAAAATTAGGTGTTGGCAGGACTGCATTCCTTTCTGGAGGCTCCAGGGAGAATCTACTTTTGCCATTTTCAGTTTCTAGAGGCTACCTGCATTCCTTGGCTCGTGGCCCCCTTCCTCCATCTTCAAAGGCAGTAATGTAACATCTCTCGAACCCTTCTTCCATCATTACATCTTCCTCTGACTCCTGCCTCCCTTTTCCACCTTTTAACGATCCTTTACATTGATTACATTGGGCCCATCTGGATGAAACAGGATACTCTCCCCACCTCAAGGTCATCGGATTAGCAACTGGAATTCCCCTTTACCTTAGGTGTAACCTAACATATGCACAGGTTCCGAGGATTAGGACATGGACATCCTTGGGGCACCGTTATTCTGCCTACCATATCTCTCATTCTCCCCAAAAGACTGAGCTCAGTTTTAGCTTCAAAAGTGAAAAAAAATTGAATGTTGTGGGTACCTTTTTATACATTTGAAGTCTGTTGCAGTTGTAGTAGCAGGGAATAGGTATGACCTGGGTTTTCTTGACTTAATGTTGCAGGCTGTGGAGGATACAAGGAGCTAAAGGGGGGGCAGTGAAGATTCTGGCCCCAGAGGGAGAAACCGACCTCTCACAGGCCCTTGGCTAAACCTTTATGGAGAGGAGCCTTATCACTGGTGTAGTGTGGTTTGATTACTACATACTCCTAGGGATGTTTTCTTTTCTTTTTTTCTTGGCTTTTCTCTTCTCCCTGACTTACTCTTTTATGTTTGCAAAGTCAAAACATTTGTAAGAATTTGTGAATTTTCTTAATATTTGTAATCATTTATTTGAGTAATTTTAAATTCTTTAAAGGAGAGCCTATAAAAGTCAAAGCATAAATAAGATCTATGGTTGAATTCATTTTTCTGATTTATGACGAGTTCATTACTTGAATTCAATTTATTACTTGAATTCATTTTCCCAATTCAGTACTTCCTACTGGGGTGTGAAATATGTCACATGCACATATTTTCCGAAGTGGAAAGTCTGGTGTTTCTAGTCATTCATCCATTGTGATGGATCAGCAAGTACTCACTGAAACTCCACGTGTGTGGCTCTGTGTGGCCCTGGGGATTCGGTGGTAAACTTGACATAGTCTCTTCCTCACGGAGCTCGCAGTCTAGCAGGCTGTCAGCACATAGAAAACAAGGTGGATATGACTAACTAGGAATCAGACTACTACAAATGGTGGAAGAATCTGCAAAATCTTCCTTGTTTTTCCCCCTAGTGAATGATTGATTAATTGACTCATGATTTTTTTCAAATACTTCAAAATAATTTGGTGACATAAAATTGAAATATAACTAAGACTAGTATTTATAATATAGGCAAATGTGTCTTATTTGATGTAGTCTAAAGTTTAGATTGCTTTTTGAAATGAATTTTTAAATAGGTATAATCATTTCTTAAGCTTTTCCAAATATTAAATGTAGTGAGGTCAAAAATTTGATTTTTGCAAATAAAATTTCCAATTACTATTTCTTATATACAATGCTCCTTAAAATGTTTCTGATTAAGGAAGGGCTGACACTAATTTTCATGCTTGCTCTTCTAGGAATGTTTTAAAGGAAGTTGGGCTACTCACAAGTTACTACATAAGAAAGCAAGTAAGTAAAATCATACATCTGTATGCCATTTGTTTGTCTTAGAAATGGTTTTTGTGCAGAGACATGAATTCTTCCAGTTCTGAAAGTATATACTTGAATGTTCTGAAAGTGTAATCCCGAAAGCTAGAATTAGGACATTTTTTTAATTCTTCGTGGTGTGTAATCTTGTGAATAAAATGTGGCTGAGTCATGTCTTTGTTCATCTCGTATCACGTATGTAACGTGAAAACATGAGATGGTTGCTAGGATGGATGGGACTTGCTTGAGCAATAGCTGAGAATGTCGTGATCTCTGCACCCGCCTTCCTTTGCTGGAAGTTTCCTGTGCTAGGCAGGGGCACAGGAGCTGCCTGGCTTCGGTTAGCCAGACCTCTTGTTTTTGTTTAGTCGATTTTGATTGCTTTTTCTACTCAAAACTATATTACTTTTGGTAATAACTTTTGGTGTTTTAATGTTATTACTTGCAGTCTCATGTTTAATTTTCCTTTTTGAAGTTACTTTGTGAGACACCGCAAGTGAAACTATTGGCTGCCGCTTAGCTGTTCTGTCAGCCCCACGGGTCTAGCAGCGATTCAGATGGCCTTTCCTGCTCCGGCTACTCATCCTGTGAATTCTCGTTGTCATCAGTGTGGCTGGCTTAAGAGAACCTGTCACAATTACTTGAAAATTGACAGGGCTTTCTCTTCTTTAGCGTTGCCATCCTGATGGGTGAAGGCTTGGGAGACAGCACATGGTTCTTGGTATAAGTTTTCTGTTTCAACTTGTTGATCTTGGTATTTTTTATTCATCTACTTGTATATTTTTTAGGAATTTGCTGATTTAATAAAGTTTGGTAGACTGTTTTATGTATATAATTTATATATATTATTTATATATATATTTCTTAAAATTGCATTGAGGTCAGGTTAACTACTGTTTGAAGGAAAAGGAAATAAAAATTTAAAAAGGTGTTTTCTGTGGTTGTGTAAAGTGAAGTCTACATTTAAGGAAATTGCTAGGCTATTGTGAGAGGAAATGTCGTTAGAGATGAGGAAAAATGATTGTGAACAAATGAAAGTGTTATTATCAAAGGATAAATGGTAGGATTTGTTACCTTAAATCAAAGTGTAGAGATAATTTATGGTTTAAATAATGCCATTTAACTTTATTTACTCATACTTTAAATACTCTATTTCTAATGTGATAGGTATTTTTAGAGCTTTTTGAGCCAATTATTAACATTTTATAGCCAGGAAGTTAAAGCATAGGGAAGTGAAGGGTTGAGGTGAAACAGTATGTTTTCGGGATGGGTCTCTACCTCAGGCGTTCGCTAACTCGTTGAAGTGTGCTGCTTTCTTCAATACTGGGTTCCTAAGGGTAGAGTATTTCATTATGACCTACACTACAAGAGAATTAGACAGTTGATGTTTCCTAAGTAAAAAGAACATAATTATTACTGCATCAGACTGAGACTGTTTGGTTTTACTTATACCTCTAGTGTTTAGTGCCGTCTTTTGGATGGTGTCCTCTTGGATCTTTTGGGATGATTTTCTTCAGGGGTTGAGACTCATGTTCTTGGATCCCTTTGGACTGTGTTGGATGGAGACAGCCCTCAGCTGGCCAGCCCTGTACCTTCCACATCCTAATAAATTGACCCCGACTACAGCGTGTGGAAGACAGTCCTAGAGGGGGGAATGGTGTGGGGAGGGCTGATCTCCAGAGCTAAGAAAAGTATGGGGAGAGGGTTTAGGGGAAACAAATGTTGGGCTGGGAAGGAACCAGGGCACCTTAAAAGATGGCACCTTATTCCAAGAAACAATAGTGAGATTACAGATAGCAAGCAGTTCATGTCATGAAGATAATATACTCAGTCTTTTTTTAAGTGTAATGTGTGCTGATCTCTAAGGATGCCTGATTTTTATTTGTGTTCGTGTAGGATATTGGTCTGTAACTTGCTTTTAATATCTTTGACTGGTTTTGGTGTCAGAATATTCCTGGACTCATAAAATGGGAAATGTTTCCTCTTCTTCTATTTTCTGGAAGAGGTTATGTAGAACTGGTATTATTTCTTCCATAAATGTTTGGTGGAATTCACCAGTGAAACCATCTGGACCTGGAGTTTTCTTGATTGCAGAGGCTAATCAGGCCTCAGGAAAATTTCATGTATGAGTTACATAAATAACTCAAGGGCAGAATTTATTTCTTATGTGTCATAGTAAATAAGACCAGTTAGATTGTGAAGCCCTTAAACGCACATAGTGCAGATGAGATGCTTGAGTGGGTATCTCCACACTCATCTCCTGCCAGAGTGTATGTCGTAGCACTTGCTTTAGTCTGAACTGTGCAAGATGTAGCACTTCACATCTCAATACTATGTTATCCTGCACTCTTTTAACGTATCACTGATACATTCAGTGTGTTTCTTTGTCTCCCATTTTCCTAAAGTAGAAGGTGGAAGCATTTGACAAGTACCTTTTGAATAGCCAAAAATGTGATATAAAAACTGTTAAAAAAAATTCTAAATAATACTTTTTATTCTACTCCTCTACCGTTCCAAACCAGTGTGCTTGATTATTGGATTGCAGAGAGGAGGTGTTATGTAATATTTCAGAACTAGTTTCACCAAGCATTGTGAGCTGGATTACTTTAAGCCTCACCTCCGAAGTGCTGAAATCGTAGGTCTGTTGTGAGGATTACAGAAACAAATCCATGTAAAGTGCTTAGCATATGTATAGTGCATAGTCATTGCTCAACAACTATTTAGTAATCATCTCTGGAGGAACAGAGTTAGGATTGTGATCAGAAAATGCTGTCGCAGGTGAACCTTAGACATGTGCAGTGTTCTGTGTCAGCTGACTGGAGGAGGCAGCCCACACAGAACCTTTTGAAGAATGAAGCTTGGGTGTGATGTACTTGGGGCCAGACCTTTCACTATTTGACACTACCTGCAGCTTACCTGGCCCTGCTGCACTGTGATGTTTGAAAGACAGCTTACAGGTGTTTATTTGCACTGTCCTGTGCTTTCACAGTCTTTGAAAAAGAACAGTTAGTATGTAGCTTTGTTACCAACCCCAGTCCAGTTCATATTTATTAGGTGTCTGCTATATGTCTAGGATTTAGGGCTTAGATCAAATTGATCCTAAAATGTAAACTGTTACTTTTGGTAAATTTCCCTAAGTAAGTTATACCCAGAGATTAGAAAAGAATTTACCATATTTCAGCCTGGCTTGTCTAGATAGCTTTTGGGTTATACTATTTGTTCGAGGTCTGCTTTCAATTCTTTTTTGAAAATAGATTGTGGAAGGTTCAGAATGCAGATCAGCAGGAGACTTTGAAAGATTTTACATCCTTCCTTTTTTCTGCTCGCTCCCCAGAGTGTGTTAAAACAAAAGGCCTGCCTCTTGATGGCTAGTCTGTCCTAGGTTTCAGGTGAACATTATTCTTGCGGTTCACCTTTCAGGCAACAGCACTTGATGCAATTCATAGCTGAAGCAGGCATCAGTTGGCCTGCATTTCGAACTGTTTTCTGTAATATTTGACCCTAGATGCAATGAATGGAGTCCATTTTTGTCCTGGGATGAGAAACGGTTTTCCTGTTGACATTAACATTCACGGTGGCTTTCTTGAACTCCAGAGGAGAGAAAGATATTTAAAATTCAGCAGCATAGTAGAGCTTTTCTTTTCCTTTTCTGTTCTCGTGCTGATTTACTATTCTTACTCCATTCTCTTCCTTTACTCTATATGTAATATTATGGTTGTGTCCTCTTCTCAAGTCATGTGAATGGATTGGCTGTATTTTTGCATTCTTGTCAATTGTACCTCAAGGACCTTTCATCCCAGGTTGACCACGTGTTCTGTGGAGAGTGTACTGGGCTGGGAACCAGCATTCCCACATCTCTGCCGTGGGAATCACATTGCTTCAGTTTCCTCATCTGAAAAAGAGAAAATTAGACTACGTTGTCTTTTTGTTGTTGTTAACTCTAGTCACCATGCTGTACGTTACACCCCCAGAACTTATTTATCTTATAAGTGGAACTTTGCACCTTTTGACCACCTGCACCCATTTTACCATTCCTCTCTAGCTTAACATGATATGATTCCATGTCTTCTCTAGTTCATATTTTAAATAGATTGTTTAAAGAGGGAATTTTATTTTTCTTATATACTTCTAAAATTATCTGAATTCTGACTTTTAAAACCTATGATAGCATGACAGTAATCAGGAAAAGATGGGTGTGCACTGGGAGGTGTATAGGTTGATACCTGGTATGGGAGGGATTTGAATTTCTGCTGTTTCAAGTTTGAGGTTAGTAGTTTTACTTTGTGGATAAGAGATGCAGTCAGTGTGCTGACGTCAGGCACATTGAGGGTCTGTTCTGTGTGAGAAGGATTCTTAGGTGCATCTCAGGTGCATTAATACAACATGATGTATTAATAACTAACCTGGTAGGGGGGTGTGTGTGTGTGTGTGAGATTCTTTTCTTCATTTTTCTATGAGTTTTCATTAACCTTCTGTTGATTGTTCCCTCCTCTTATCTTTGCCTTTTCCTACCTCCTTCTGTTACCCACTTCCTGAAAAAAGACAAATGATGCTCATAAAGTTTTCAAAGCAATCTGAAATATTGACTTGAAAGCCACGCATCAGCTAATTGGGAAATTTTTGTTTTTTTACTTTAAATTTGCTTTCGGGTTATTTAGAATCTGTTCTAAAGTAAGAGCACAGAATCTATTTGTAATAATCTTCTCTTGGTTGGGAAGTTTTGCTTAGGTTCAGATTTTTTTTTTTGTGAGGAAGATCAGCCCTGAGCTAACATCTGTTGCCAATCCTCCTCTTTTTGCTGAGGAAGATTGGCCCTGATCTAACATCCGTGCCCATCTCCCTCTACTTTATGTGGGACGCTGCCACAGCATGACTTGACAAGCAGTGCGTCAGTCTGTGCCCAGAATCCGAACCCTTGAACCCTGGGCAGCTGAAGTGGAGCGAGTGAACTTAACTACTACACCACCGGGCGGCCCTAGGTTCAGATTTTATATTTCAGAAAATATGCTTCCTATAAATTGACATTGTGGAGAGAATACCTTTAACATTTACTTGACAAAAGGTGTTCTACTATGAGCTGTTCCTATTGAATACTATGTGAAAACTTAGAATATGTTTAGCTTAGGCTTTTTCTCCCAAGACAGATCTTGGAGGAGTTGTAGGGTTGTCAGCAGAGCAAGGAAGCGGTAGCCTTGGTGACTTAGAGGAGGTGGAGGTTGTCTGGATTTTGTGCCTAGGCCCTTTGGCGTGGTTTTCACACGAGTGATAGTTCAGGTGTGCTGCTGCGCAGTAGCTTGACCGCTGACGCATTTCTTTCTCTCTCTCCCGTCCATCCATCTCCCAGAAGACGAACGGGCCAAGCGGGAAGTGTCTTCCTGGACGGTAGAAGGTGATATTAACACTGACCCATGGGCAGGTTATCGATATACTGGTAAACTCAGACCACATTATCCACTGGTGAGTAAATAAGGTAATAAAAATTTAACATTCTTTTAAACCAATTTTCAGTTTCCTAAAAATGATATTGTAATTTGTATTCCAATTATGAATCATGTAATCAGGATTAAGTTTATGTTCTAGCTCTTTAGCTTTCATGGTACATTATTTGGAAGTTAGTAGGGATAATTGGCAATCATGAACAAAGTAGAAAAAATTTAGATGAAAGGATTAAAACTTCTTTAATCTTAAAAAAGAATGAGGTAGAATAGATATTTTCTGGCTGGCACAATGATAGTGTATATATTACTGCTTTTCTAAATTTTTTCTGTTTTTGCTGAGGAAGGTTAGCCCTGAGCTAACATCTGTGCCCATCTTCCTCTATTTTGTATGTGGGATGCCACCACAACATTGCTTGATGAGTGGTGTGTAGGTCTGTGTCCGGGATCTGAACCTGCCAACCCCTGGGCTGCTGAAGCAGAGCGCACGAACTTAACCACTACGCCGCCGGGCTGGCCCCTCTAAATTTTTTTTAATGTGATATATTTCTGCCTTAATTTAGATAGGGCTTTTCTGCCACTCCCACCCCTTCCTGTGTTCTTGGCATACGGACTTCAGCGTCTTAACATAGGAATCTACTTAAGTTGAAAACTATTTGTGGGCTGGCCCCGTGGCTTAGCGGTTGGGTGCACGCACTCCACTGCTGGTGGCCCGGGTTCGGATCCCAGGTGCGCACCCACACACCGCTTTTCCGGCCATGCTGAGGCTGCGTCCCACATACAGCAACTGGAAGGATGTGCAGCTATGACATGCAACTATCTACTGGGGCTTTGGGGGGTAAAATAAATAAATAAATAAATAAAATTATTAAAAAAAAAAAGAAAACTATTTGTAATCCTTAAATGTTTAAATTCTCTTTAATTTTTAAAATTTGGAAAAATGTCAAAAACATAAGAAAGTCTCTTTAATCCTACCTCGCAGAGATAATGACCAGGAACATATTAGTGTGTGTTTACTTTAAGACGGTATTTTATTGTTGTTTCTCGTTTGCCAGTTTATTTGGAACAACAGGGGCACCTTGTTGTCTGCGTGTAGTCTTAAATCCTTGATGGCCGTGGCCGCTCTCCCACCATCTTAAATATCCTAAGATATTTTGCATTAGCACTAGGAAAGTAGTGCTTAACTTTATGAAATAGATATGATATTTAAGATGTCATTGAAAACTTTCTTTTTTAATTTAAATGAAATGAATGAACAAGAAAAGTTAGTGCTTTTTTCCCCACGGAAATTTTGTTAGTAAATTTTAATAATGAAAGTTACTTTCATATTTGAATCGGTTTTAATTAACCTCTTTGATGTTTTTAGATGCCAACAAGGCCAGTGCCAAGTTATATTCAAAGACCAGATTATGCTGATCACCCTTTAGGTAAATTCTGCCGTGCTGATTCTTCATTTTTCGATTTGTGGGCTTGATGACTACTGCAAAGCAAAGCAGTGCTTTTTTTGTAGAAATTTTTCGGTGCTGGATTTCTAATAAATGTAAACATGTTTTTTTTAAGACACTGGAAAATTCTTTCCTCCCATTAGAAATCTACCCAATTCTGAAAACATCGTTTATGTAGCTGTTAAAGGCTACATTCAACATAATATTGTATTTTGTGTTGTTATATCAAATTCTAGATTTCAAAAATAGTTTTGATTTTCACATGTCCTCCTACCTTAATTAAATTAGTATCTGTGTCGATAAAAGCAGATTGTGGTGGCCTCGAATGCATGCCTAACTGAAGACCCTGGGCTGTAGCAGTAATAGAAGTAGTAGAAATGGTGATGATTCTGTAATTGACATTTATTTTTTCATAACTGTGTGTTGGGTTCTGTGCTGAGTTCTTTCCATATGTCCTTCTATTGAACACTTGCAGCCCTCCTGGGGTGGGTTCTGTTGGCTTCTCCATTTTCTAGATAATGATAGTGAGATGCCCAGAGAAGATAGGTAATTACAGCCCAGGTTAGTGGGGCAGTCTCTGACCTAGGGGTCTGTACACGTAACTTAAGTTGGACTATGTGAAATTACTGATTTTGATGTCAAAAATGGTTGAATGTCAGCATTTTCATGTGGTTTAATCTACTAAGTTAAGCTGCTTTTGCCTTGTTCTCTAAGTGGGGAATGGCATTAAGTTCTTATGAATATAATTTTAAAATTTGGTTGAACTGGACTATTTCAGATAAATTGAAGGAAAAGACAGTCTGAATAATACAATACTGTTGAGGATATATAATTTCATTACTCTCTATTTATATTCTTGAATATAGTTTTGAATTGCATTTTTGACAAATACATAGACAAGGTAAATTCTGATAGGATAAAATGTTACATAGTGAAAAGTAACTCCTACTCCCCAGAGGTAACCACTGTTAAGTTTCTTGTGGAACTTTCCAGAGATCTTTTATTTTATGTATGTGCACACCTTAACACCCTCCCCCCCAATTATACACAAAAGGAACAAGCTATATATAGCTTTTCACCTTGTTATATTCTCTTACTGTATCTTGGAAATATTCTGTATAAGCCCATATAAAACCAGTCCTTTTTAATGACTGAAGTATGTATAGATGTATCATAATTTATTAAACCAGGCTCCTACTAATGTATGTTTAGATTATTTCCAGGTTTTTCTCTTCTACCAATTTGACTACAGTAACTATTCTTGTAATTACATCTTTGTGCACATGTGAGAGTATTTCTGTAGGTTAATTGCCCCAAGTAAAAGAGCTGGATCAAAGGATACATGCATTTTTTATTTTGAGAGATACTACACATTTCAGAGATGTTGCCAGTTGTTACTCCCATTAAAAACGTATGAGAGGGCCGGCCCCGTGGCTTAGTGGTTAAGTGCGCCCGCTCCGCTGCTGGTGGCCCGGGTTCGGATCCCGGGCGCGCACTGACGCGCGGCTTCTCCGGCCATGCTGAGGCCGCGTCCCACATACAGCAACTAGAAGGAAGTGCAGCTATGACATACAACTATCTACTGGGGCTTTGGGGGGGGAAAATAAAAAAAAAAAAAAAAAAATAAGTATGAGAATCTGTTTTCCTCTTTCTTCCCCAGCATAGCGTGTTATCAAGTTTTATGATCTGTGCTAATCTGAAAGATGAAAAATGGTAGTTTGCTGTTATTTTAATTTGCATTTTTAAATTATGAGTAGTTGAGCATCTTTTTTTATGTTAAAAGTCATTTGTATTCTCTTTCCTTTGAGCTGTCTATTCATATCCTTAAGGCTTTTTTTTTTTTCGATAGATTACTAGTTTTTTCCATACTGACTTATAAGTGCTTTTTCTGTATTAAGGAAAATAATCCTTTGATGTGTCTGCTATAAATGTTTTTTCCCAAGTGAACATATATGTTTTGTCTTTGTTGATAGCATTACATGTATGACAAAATTTCAACATGCTTCTCTAATAAAACTTATCAGTGTTTTAAGGTGTCTATGGCTTTGTGATCTAGAAAGACCTTTTTGGTTCAGAGATTATAAAAATATTTTCCCATGCTTTCTTCCACTATTTTTATGGTTTCACTCTTTTTTGTGTGTGATAAAATTTTTGATCCATCTGAAACTTATTAGGACTTAAAATAGGGATGCAACTTAATTTTTTTCCCAGAAGAATATCTAGTTATTGTTGTTGTCACATCACTAGTTATTTAAAAAATTCAAGCCTTTTCTTACTGATTGAAATGCAACCTATTTCATTATATTAAATTCTCACATGTCTTTGGGTCTATTTTTGGATTCTATTCTGTTTCATTAACCCATTTGTCTAATCATGTGCCATTGCCAAACTCTTTAATTGTTGTAGCTATATGATGTTTAATATTTGGTAGGCCTTGTTGCCCCCACCTTTCCTCTTTTTCAGAATTTTCCTGGCCATTCTTGCATGTTTGTTTTTCCATGTGAAATTTAGAATCAGCTTGTCTGGTTCCCAAAAATATCCTGTTGCCATTTTTTATTGGGATAGTATTAAATTTATAGACTAATTTTGGAAGAATTGACACCTTTACAATATTGAGTCTTCTTATCCAAGAACAGGGTATGTTTTTCTATTTTATTTAAGTCTCTTTTTGTGTCTTTTAGTAGTGGTTTCAAATTTTCTTCATTAGGTCTTAGTTAAGTTTGTGCTTGGATATTTTATCTTTTTTAGTTATTCTTGTGACTAGTATCTTCTTTTGTATTTCCTAGCTTGCTGTTTGTATATGGGAAAGTTGTATATGGGAAAGTTGTTGATTTTCATATGTTTATCTTACACTCTGCTAACTTGCTGCATTTTTCTTGATCGTCATTTACCGGGTATTCCCTTGTTCTAGGGGTATGTATAGTTGTATCTGAAATGGACAAGAATTTTGTACTTTTCATTCTAATCTTATATGTCTTATTTTTTTTGCTCCTGTTTAGTTGCATCTGCTAGTACCCTGAGAACAGTGTTGAATAATAGTATTGATAGTGAGCGTCCATGACGTTGCTTCTTGACTTGAGATTTGTAATTACCGTGTAAAGGTGGTAGCTGGCCGTGCTATGATAGTTGTCTTCCCAGATGATCATTTATTTATTTGTCCTTCCTTAATCTATGGCTAATATATTTTTTGGATTCTGTTTGATAATACTTTATTTGGAATTTTTATATCAGTATTTATGAAAAAGATTAGTTTATGGTTATATTCTTTTTGTCAGATTTTGAAATAATTATTATACTGGCTGGCTTCAATTACTTTTAAATGTATGAATAACTTAAATTAAGCTAATTTTATTAGTGAAGGTTCTTAGGGCAATATTTTTCAAACTTTTTTGACTATGACCCAGAGTGAGAAATGTATTTTATAATGTGATTTGTGTATATATGTGTGTGTATAAATTAATAAACATTTCACAACAACTTACCCCTACCCTGTATGATGTAGTCTAATATTTTCTGTTCCGTTTATCTACTTTTAAAAAAATGTTAGTCATAGCCCACTGAAGGGTCACCAACTGCAGTTTGAAAAATACTGACTTTAGGTTCCTATTTAAAGAAATAAATGAGTGTAATTGATTCGTCAGTTGTTGGTATATTGTTGCTTCATGAGATGATGATCATGAAAGCAGTTTATTTACTGATCTTATTACCACATTGCCTGTCATATAGTAAGTACTCTGTATTGACTGACTTCTACTAGATCTGGAAGTTTCTTCTTTAGAATTCTTCCTTCAATTTTTTTTTACCAAATTTACTTTTCATATTGAAAATATTTTTTCAAAAAATCTGACCTGGACCCTCCCAAATTATGAAATACGATCGTGTGAAATAGTGAGATTTGACTATTATTTTGTCATCAAGGAGATAATTATGCTAATAAACACATCTTCCCATTCATTTTGGTTTTACTCACTGATTTTCCTTTCCAGGAATGTCTGAATCTGAACAGGCTCTTAAAGGCACTTCTCAAATTAAATTGCTGTCGTCTGAAGATATAGAAGGGATGCGAGTCGTGTGTAGGGTAAGAGGTATTTTTTCCCTGTGGGATAAGACACATTTAAGCGGGTGTTAGACATGAAGTCAGTGATTTGCTCCTTTACAGAGGTAGCAGATGTTACCCTGTGAGACTGTGACTAGCCATCCTTACTTTTCATTAAACTGTTGTTAGTACATAGTTTTGTGTAGCAGTTGTTTTCTACGTAAAGAGCCTATTTGAGAATTAATATGGCAGGTAATCTATATTTCGTTGACAGTCTATTTCTTTTATCTCTTGTATTTTTTTTAAAGAACCAGGTTTTTATAATACTCTGTCATTTTATTTTCATGAGTCATCGTGACATAGGGCAAAGTTTAAGGCTATAATAAAGTTAAGCTAAAGCTCCTGTTGGGAAATACCTATGAAGTATGGTAGTAGTGGCTGGTACTTACTAGGTGAAATCATGTTTATATTTTTCTAAAGAAAAATCATGGATATTGTTCATTTAGAAATGATCCTTAAAGTTTTTATTCAGTGCTTAAAAGTGATTTGATGCTAATTTTCCTTGATAATCTAGAGAAATTTGTATTTCTATCACTTATTTGCTTTGATTCGAGGAAAATCATTTGTGTATTCTCTTATTTTTCTCCCTTCCCTTCCCTCTCCATTGTAGAAATTTGAGATGACTCAACCTTCATCAGTTGATCGATGTTTAGATTACTTAGGATGTGCATTTTCATATAGAAACCAGTCAAGCTTACTTATTAAGCTATTTGCTGGTTAGCCCAATTTTATTTGTATATTTACACACACACACACATTTACTGATGGGCGTTAGAAATACAAATGGTTTTGAAATGAAAATTCAGGATTACAATTTTCAAGGTGAGATCCATTTTATGCATCTCTCACAAAATCTAAGGTAGTTATGAAGGGTACATATTTCTATTTCTGTTTCATTTCTTCTTGATGTGTTGTGTCTTGCACAGCTTGCTAGGGAAGTGTTGGACATCGCTGCTGGGATGATTAAACCGGGTGTGACTACTGAGGAAATAGATCATGCTGTACACTTAGTAAGAACTTCTACTTTTATGCTTTGAAAATTTTTTTAACATTAGATGTTTTAGACTTCTAAAAATTAAGTAAACTTAAGTTCTTAATGTCTAAAGTAACATGGCTATGCTAATTTGAAAGCAGATTTTTACTTTGTTTCAAATATAGAAAATATTCAACAGGAATCATTATCCCTGTCTTTAAGTATCCATGATATTGAGGTCTGAGGTGAGCTTGAAATATCTTGTTTCTGAAACCTCACATTTCATAACATTTTGGTTTAGCTTTTATAAAATGATTAATTTTATTAGTGATTTAGATAAATCTTGTCACTACCATACATCAAATATTCTGAAATAAAAAAGAATACAACTTCTAAAACTAGATTAGTAGAAAAAAGGTGCCCTTTCATATCCATAGTAACAAGGCAGTAAGCGGACCAGATAAATATTTGTAGTGAACGTGATATAGGGATGCCGTTTTATAAAGATCACCTGTCTATCGAGGAGAGACCTTAAAACCCTGTAGTAGATGAGTACACACATTATATGAATCACAAAGGAAGAGCAGTAACTAGTTAATAAATCATATGGAAGACTAATTAAACCTGCTCTGGTAATCAGACAAATGCAAATCATAAAGACCTACTATGTTAGTAACTATTTTAAAGAGGTTTATATCCATTGCCTATGTGGAGATGATGAAACTGGTTCTCTTTCACGTGAGGGTGGTACTGTGAATTGGGACAACCCTTTTCAAAGGAAATTGGACAGTGTGTCTTGAGCTATAAAAATGTTTATAAAATTTTGTATTCAGAATTTTATAAATCCTGATTTTTGAGTATTGTTCCATATGTTATAAAATATATAGTATGCTATGATAGCATTTTGAGTGCTCTCCTATGGGCCAGGTGCCCTTTTAACGTTTTCTTGTACTAACTCATTTAAACTCTATGAGGTAGATACTATCATCTCCACTTTATAGATAAGGAAACTGAGGCAGAGGGAGGTTAATTAACTTATACAAGTTTACACAGCTTGTAAGTGACGGTGTTGGCATTTTCAGTGAAGACCATCTGCTTCTGTGTGCTTTTCACTACTGTTGATACTACTGTGAGAAGTATAGAAGTTTATCATTAAACAAGGGAATAGTGACAGGCAGGTAGCTCTTGTCTGTAACAGTTTTTGTAATTGAGGAAACTTAATTTAAATTTCCAATAATAGTGGAATTGCCAGTAAAATTATGGTATATTGCACAAATTGTATTATGTGCAACTATTTAAAAATTATTAGTCTGAAGACTGTGTGGCAGAATGGAAAGAGAAATTATGTATGCTGTGACTGCTGCTGTGCAAACATCCAAGTAAAATAAGACTTATTATGGAAAACCGGACCATTTTCTTAGAGATTCTTTTGTTGTTCCACATGAACCACAGAGTGGTTACAGTGTCTCTGGAAGTACTTTACCATCTCTTAATTATACTAGTATTCATTTTTTGGTCATAGGGATATAGGCTTATCTGTATACAAGAAGTTATAATTACATTAAAAGCACATGTTAATATTGAGTTTAAATATTATCTTTTTGTTTTCATTAATATATTTTTCATAAGGAGTAGTTAATTCTAAACTAGAATCTTCATATAGTAACATTTGTAATATGTGAATTTGGTTTTCCTTTGTAAACTGGTTTGCCTACAGTCTGTCTCGCTGGCACAAACCCTACAGTTTAATATCTACTACTATTTTAAAAATAACATATTAAATAAGTTCTTCATTATGAGCATCTGTACAACAAATTTTTTTACACTTTTCAAATTTTAAAATCTAGTTAACTGCATACAGCTTAATTTTTTTCTTTTGCACATTCCAAATTATTTTCTCTGTATTTTAATTTATTGTAGGCATGCATTGCAAGAAATTGCTATCCTTCTCCCCTGAATTATTATAATTTCCCAAAGTCTTGTTGTACTTCAGTGAATGAAGTGATCTGCCATGGGATTCCAGACAGACGGCCCTTGCAAGAAGGTGATATTGTTAACGGTAAGAAATATGTAAGTGTGACTTTTGTCACCGCGAGTAAAGAAAACAAGGTTTTGGGAGTCTGATAGTGACTTGTGTTTTTCTTCACTTGCTTCCTGTCTTTAGCTTATCTTTTTTCATATTTAAAATTTAAAATCTTAAATCTGTGGAAACCTTTTTTATGGTTTTAAGATACTGCTTTTAAGATACTTCTGTTGTGATGTGTTTGGTACAGCATATATTTTTTTAATACAGATTATCATGTGTGATAGGTAGGTGAAAAATGTCAGTGACATGTGAAAGTAATGTTAATTCAAGTAGGATTTTCTTTTCTTTTCCTTCCACTAATGGTTTTGAAGAGATCAGGGCAGGCTTGTTTACATATAAAGAGAAATCTGTAGTAATATATGAAGACCATAAGAAAAAAGCTGAAAATTCTGCAGAAATGTTTTCTTTGATGTAAGAAATTTGGAAAGTGGCTTTAAGGACCACTAAGTTAAGCTGTCTTGGGAAGCTGCATGTGCAGAGGAAGAAGCTGCCAAGACGTTTCCCTTTGTGATTAAAAAAAAATTATTGATGGAGAAGGCTCCCCTAGGTGGTATGTTTAATATTGGTGAACTTGGTCTCTTGAGTAATGAGATACCTTCAAGGACCTACATATCAAACAAGGAAGCATGAGCCCAAGTGTTAAATGCTGCAGAGAATGTGCTGACCGTGTTGCTGGCTGTGAATGGTAGCGGAGACTTAACTGACACTGTTTTTATTTGCATTTTTATTGCTTTAGTTACAGTATCTGTTTATAAAGTTCCATAGGTTTTGAGGGGTCTGCCCAACCCTGTTTTTCATATAAACCCTGTTATTTTTGTACATGCATATGCATTAGTTTTTTCAGGAATGTGTGTGTTGTGCTAGAGCCAGCACATATACTGCAATACTGTAGGTTGATTGAAAATTCCTGGTTTAACAATACTCATTTCGTGTGCTCTCTAGTATACATTTTGTGTATTATAGGGGTGTGATTGAAATCTGTATTCTTAAACATGGGAACAAAGAGAAGGATGGATATTCACAAATAAGTGAAAGGCAAATGAGTTTTTGAAAAATAAGTGTGAAATAGTGTATTTTTCTGTTTCTTGATTCGCTAGGAGGAAAAAAAACTCGTTAAAGATAATATGTGAAAGCAGTATTTTCTCTATAATGTCAAAATGTAGCAAAGTCCTGCATTTAGTGTTATTAACACGGGCTATTGACCTTGCACGAGTGTATCCTTGCTTCATTTTTCTTCTGCCATAAATGATCGAATTACTACTGTAAGGGTATAAAAGCCCACTGTCTGGTTTGTGCTGCATGACCTGTCCCTGTTCTCCACAGTGGGTTTAGTTGCATTACAGACAGGGAGCGTCTCGTTGGGCAATAACTCTGTATCCGCTGGTGTCTGATTTGAGAATGCAGAAGTTTTCTTTCTTGTTAAACTGCTTGATGCTGTGATGTTGGAGAAACTCGACTTCAGATTTGAAATAAAAACAAAGTGATCTTTATATTTTCACACTTTTTTTTTTGTAGTGGACATCACTCTTTATCGCAGTGGTTATCACGGGGACCTGAATGAGACATTTTTTGTTGGAGATGTGGATGAGGGAGCACGGAAACTGGTTCAGACCACGTATGAGTGCCTGATGCAAGCCATCGATGCAGGTGAGCCTCAGAGCAGGGGCCGCGGGAGCTGCTGTGTGTGGATGGGCCTTGGTGACTTGCACTGCCCTGGCGCTCCTTTTCCCCGCCAGCTCTGTGTCTCCCTACCTGGGTTTCAGCAGGAATGGGTTTAAGGATGATTTGGGAATCCCTTGATGAGGATGGACCGGATGATTGCTTATCAGCCTTTGTCTCTTCTGTGATTTATCTTCTTTTGCTCTGGCTGATAAATGAGGAGGAATGTATGGATAGTTCTTGAGTGCAATTTTTTTTCTACTTTTTTTTTTTGTTTTTTTGTTTTGGTGAGGAAGATTAGCCCTGAGCTAACATCCAATGCCCATCCTCCTCTTTCTGCTGAGGAAGATTGGGCCTGGGCTAACATCTGTGCCCATCTTCCTCTACTTTATGTGGGACGCCGCCACAGCATGGCTTGACAAGCAGTGTGTAGGTGCACGCCCAGGATCCGAACCTGTGAACCCCGGGCTGCCGCAGCGGAGCACGCACTTAACTGCTACGCCACTGGGCCGGCCCTTTTTCTACTTTTTTATTCTTTTGTAAGTACTGTGTTCTCATTGTAAAAAATTAAAACAAGATGCTAGATGATGAGAGAAAAGTGAATGATCCTCCTTTACACTTGTGCCTCCTCTTTCCCTTTCGTATTTCTTTTCTCCAGAGGTATCCACTTTTAACATTTAGGTTTTTTCTCCCCTGTGCATTAACACACACACACATGCACACATACCTATGTGTATGTGCTAGTTAGGTTAAATGGAATCATATTATTTGTAGTATTCTGTAATTTGGTACTTTTTAAACTAACAATATCTTAGAGATCTTTCCAAATTAGTGTATGTGCCTGCATGCATAGATCTACATATTCCATAGTCTAAAACTTTCTACAACCATTCCCATACTGGATTTTGGTGTTTTCCAGGTGTCTTGATATTGTAGTGAATAATATCTTTGGGTAGAGGCATATTTCTGTAGGATTTTTCTCAGGCTATCTTTGTCCATACATCAGAATTCATCCAGATTTTTTTGATTTTTGCTGTTATCTTGTGAGGAGAGAGAAGGAAAGGCTTGTTGCAAATGTTAACAGACTATTACTAAAAGGACAGTTTGAGGGCACACAACTTTTCAGTTGAAATTCACAGCATTTCAACTTTAATTGTTCAGTGTATTATTTGCACCTCCCCCCCAAATAAACCTGCTATATCATCAACAAAGTATTGAACAGGACAGGGTTCTTAGGCAAACATATAGTTATCTCTAATAATGTAGATTCATTATTGTGGTTGTTTTTAGTCCATTTAACATGCATGGGAGGTGAAATTTACTAATTTAATAAAGTTGGAGGAATGGAAAATGAAAGCATGTGATCTTTTCATGTATCAATATGTGAGATTTTACTTATTACTCTTGATTATTTAAAACCTTTAATATTCTTGGTAGTATTGTCAGATGAACACTTTAGTGTTTAGTTTCTCATTTGTGGAAGCTTTAGTTTTAAATGATTTTTAGGGTTTTGCCAAATAATGTGTTCAATGTTTATATCCTTTTTGCTTTTCTGTGAGTTGATTGAAATAGTCAGACAGCTGGGATGTTGTTTTACAAAGACACAGGAATAAAACTTGCCAGGAAACTACCAGAAACCAAAATCTTCATAATAGTAGGCAGGAAAGAACAAAAATTGGTTAATCTCTGGAAAGTGCTATTAAAATACACCTTTGTATGTGTCATTTCGGCCCCTTATCTTGCACTAATGTGGCCGCCCGCTGTGGTGCAGAGCACGGGAGGGCTGGCCAGTTGTTGAAATGAGCCTGCTTATTAGGCTTCTCCTCCTGCACGTTGTTGGCATTTTGAGTCTGATAATTCTTTGTGGTGGGGGCTGTCCTGTGTGTTGTGGGATGCATATTAGCATCCCTGGTCTGTACCCACTAGATGCCACTTGCAACACCACTCTTAGTGGTGACAACCAAAAATGTCCCCAGATATTGCGAAATGCACTCGTGGGACCAGAATTGCCTCTGCTTTGAGAATTGGGGAGGCATCTCCTTTCTCACCCTCCCTCATTATCGTTGAACAGTGGTTTTCTTTATTGTATAGTGTGTAACCTGGGTTAAATTTTGCTTTCTTCTCCACCTCCTCGGGCTAATGGGAAGGCGTGGATGGGAATGCAAGAAAATCAGTATGGAAGTCAACATGGTTCCTCAAAATTGTTATCCTCCCACCCCCCAAAGAAGTTAAACTTGAATGTATGGTTAAGAGCAAGTAAATGTTAATTAAAATGATTCCATGAGCTGTTTGCCCAGCAGTTTGATTGGCTGGAGAAGATATGTTGTACCTGAACCTCAGGTTAGAAATCAGATGGGCAGAGTAGGAGATGGTAGGGAGTTGGAGGACCCCAGAATCACGACTGGAGTCCGCAGGAGGCGGGCAGCAGCCAGACCCTGGGGGCTCAGTGCTAGGAGAGTCATAATAGCAAAGAGAGCCACTTCTGTTTTGGTTTTTATTGAAACAGTGGTAAAAGTCATAAAAAGTAAACAGGGGAGGTAATATTTAGTGAGAAGTACCTTTCTGTACCCTACCTCCAGGACCTTTTGCAGAGGCAACTGTGCATAATTTGAGAAGCACTTTTATAGGAGTAAAGAAGCTCAGGGGAAGCAGTTCTTTGAGAAGATGGCCAGGCTCTGGGAAGGAGAGGAAGAGATGTGTGTTTTCCATTCTCTTGTTTATTCAGAAAGCAAATGTGCCTCCCCCCAGCCCCTTAGTACTGCGCACGTGTCTTCTGCATCAAAGGAGGAAGTAGAGGTGCTACTGGTTTGAATCGCAGCTTTGCCATTTGCCGGCAGTGTAGCTTCTCTATGACTCGGTTTTGTCATCTGCAAGTTTCGGCTTGTAGGCATATAAAGCATTCAGAAAGGTTCCTGGCAGTTAGATGGTACATTGCTTAGTAAATGTTAGGTATTATTACTCTTTGTCATGAGCCTTCTGTTTTCTTTTCAGTGAAACCTGGCGTTCGATACAGAGAATTGGGAAACATTATTCAGAAGCATGCCCAAGCAAATGGGTTTTCAGTTGTTCGAAGCTATTGTGGACATGGAATCCACAAGCTTTTTCATACAGCCCCCAATGTTCCCCACTATGCCAGTAAGTACCATCCAAAGATTTGGTATTTGCTAACCATTTATTCAACAAATATTTATCTAAACTTTTAATAGGACCTCCTATTTTGTATTTATTAATCTATTAGCTGTTATAAATAGACCCTCCAAATGTATATTTGCTTATCGCAATACACATTCATATCTTGCTCACATAACAGTCTAAAGCATGTGTGTTTGTTCACTGTGGGGGGTGAGGCAGTTATTCTGTGACCTAGCCTCTGTCATCTTCAACCTATAGCTTTCAAGAAGGTCGCTTTGGGAGTTGTCCCCCTTATCTGTAGATACTGGGGAGGAGGAGAAGAAGCATGGAGGGGTATGCTTGGAGGTTTTAATAAGCCAGCCTGGAATTGGCATAAATCACTTACATTTACTTTACATTGGCAGAGATTTGGTCACATGGCTACACTAAAGCAACAGAGGTTGGAAAATGTAATGTAGCTGAGTACTCTGGAAGAAAAGTAAACAAATTTGGTGAACAGCCAACAGTCAGTCAGCCACATGTCTAGGCATCAGTATTCTGATTCCTTAAATGAAATTGGTTTAGCTTGGTTTGATTTGAGTCCTTAGTGTGTGTCTGATACTGTATTATTTTTTGGTGTAAATAGAGGGGTATAGACAAAGTACCTTTCCTCAAGTTGAGTGCTGTCGGGTAGAATAACAAAGGAAGTGTAGGGCAGTTAGTGCCTTCCAGAAAACTTTTCTCTTAGAGAGGTAAGGCATGCAGAAATAAGTCTCTTATTTAGTGCTGGAAATGAAGGCTGTCCACAATAAGTGACCTAAGAAGGAATTTAACAAATATGTATGAGCGACTGCTGTGTAGACACTTTCATGTATCTCCTTGTGCTTCAGTTTTCCCATCTGTACAATAGTGGGGAATGCACCCGCCCCAGACCTGTTATTAGGATTAAATGAGATAATCCATGGAAAGCACTTTAATGTTAACTTTTAGGATGATGACGATGATATACATTATGTCATTTGATCATCATAACTCTATGAATAATTTCTTACCTCTATTTTAAAAAGCAGATTCTGTGCTTAGAGATGTAATTTATTTACTCAAGTTCACACTAACTAGTAAATAAATGCCAGGGCTAGGCCCGGTGCCTGGGCTCTGTCTGGCTTTCTGGAGTCAGGCTTTTCTCCTTACTTTGCATTGCCTAGTAAGGACTGCAGCAGGTTGGCGCTGGGTCCTGTGGAGAAATAAGGAAGGGCTGAGAGTTTGGTTTCGTGGCGATGAGGGTGAGCATTCCAGTTGCAGGGGAAACATGATGGGTGCTTCGAGTTGAGACTGAACAGAGACGAGATAAGCTTGGGCTGAGTATTATGTGTTAAGAACTAGCAGTAGGCAATGCCAGACTGAGGATATTTGGCTTCATTTATAGGGATTTGCATAAACAATTTTGAGCAGAATGGCAAGATGAAGTTGCTATTTTGGGAAGACAGATTTGGCAGCGGCGTCTAGAATGTATTGCAGGTACAGCCTCGCCAGGCTGGTCAACCCGATGCACGGTTGTTGCCTTAGTCCAGTGTGAGGTGGTCAAATCCTGCCCGTCGGTAGTTGTGAAGAGAAAGGGAGATGAGAGAAAGCTCTCAGCAGAAGCTGGAGAAGTCCTTTAGAGCACAGCATTTGGCATATATCAATGAGTGTTTATTAGCAGACCACATAGTTCTTTTTATTTAAGCTGTGAATTGTGCTTGAAATAAAAGCTAGCAACAGAAAATTATTAGCCGACTTCATTCCTTCCCGGTGAGCCCTGTAGTCACCTGATGTGCATTCCCTCTAACAGAATGGAAGAAGCTATTCTGATTACGGTGATCTGTGCGTGCATGCGTGTGTGTAAAAAGAGTGTGTGCAGAGGAAGGAATGAAACAAGTCCCCTTACTTGCAGAGACGACAAACTCAGGTTTAGGTATGGATTATGTAGAGACTGTTATGGGAGAATGGGATATGGGTCAATGATGATGGTGTCAGCGAAATATTGTGCCACTGATATACAAGAGATGCCACTTGAGTTTCATGTTAAACCATTTCCTTAGAAATAAGAAACAATTCTGAAAAAAGAAGCAAGGACCAGGTATACTTCATTTCATACATTTGATATGTTTATGAAAAATCAGGTTTATATAAATCAAAATATGTGGTGATCACTTTAGGGAAGTGTTAAAGGAAATTGCTGAGGGAATCTTTGTACCGCAGAGGCCTTTTGAAATGGAAGTGATGATCTCTGCTTTGGCTTGTAACTCCATATTCCTAGCCAGCTGAGGGTGGAGCCAGGACGTTGTTGTGTAACTTCCCTCCACCCATCTATGTAAGAGGAATCCTTGTTAGAGGAGCATTTATTTGCTTCTTGGTTTAAGTCATTATGGTTGGGAGATGATGATAATACCGTACATTTAGAATGTATATTACAATAATTCTGTGAGGTAGACCACTTAAAAAAATTTTTTTAAGTACTTAGCACAGTGTCTGCAATAGTGTAGTCACTCAGATAATATATATTTGTTGAGTGAGATACGTTGAGAAATTGAAACCATGAGTCGAGATGAGTGGGAGTTGTAACTTTTCTAGAATAATGAATCAGTGGCAGAAACAGGAGTGGAACTTAGATTCTCTGTATCAGTGCTGTCCAATAGAAATATATTATGAGGCACATTTGTAATTTTAAAATTTCTAGTGGTCATATTCAAAAAGTAAAAAAAAAATAGGTGAAAGTAATTTTAGTAGTATATTTTATTTAATCCATTACATTTAAAATATTATTTCAACATTTAATCAATGTAAAAATTATTGAGGTATATTATGTGCTTTTTTGTCTTTGAAATGGGCGTGTTTTTTACTTACAGCCTAGCTTGTTTGGACCAGCCACTTTCCAGGTGCTCAGTGGCGCCGGCGCCCGTGCTGCTGGATGGGGCAGCGCAGCTCTACATTCCTCTGTCCTTATTTCTTTCCAGGACATCACACTGACACTCTTGCCATTAGATTTTGATATCCCCAAGGAAACATGACCAATTCTGTATATGTATAGTAAATGGATGTCATTTGGAGAGAAAGTTCATGAGATTAGAAATAAAAAGTCAAAATTATTTTTGCCTCTCAGATTTTATAACAATTTAGAAACTCCAGATTTGGAATCTGCAGTAAGTGTATTTTGGCAATACCTAAGATAGTGGAAAGCAGCACGTAGCTCTTCACCAGGAAAGATGTGCAGGAATATACCCATGTGGGTGTGATTAGGTTGTACCCAGAAAGAGGGGCGTTTAGCAGAGTCAGCCTCAGTGGACCCATGTGTCATTCGTTACCAAAGTTGTGGTCAGGAAGACCAGCAACCTTACCAGGAAACACTGAAAGCCTGCTATCTGGTGGTCAGGCGGAGCAAATGCAGGCACTCGTTCACTGAGGCTCTTACTAGTTCTTGTTTTTTAATGGGAAATTTAAACTGGTTCTCCATTTCTGTCTGAGATTGTGTAAAAAGGCCTATCTCTATTTTAAAATTCTGGCCTTTTTGGGGGGATGCCAGGTCTGGATACTTTAATTCATGGTTGTGTTTCTTACGATGGTTCTGAAAAATTACTCTCATATTAATCTTGCACAAAAAGCTGAAAAAGTGTTTGGAGGGAGAAATGGAATTTCTGTTTTCAAATAAAAAGGAATAGTCTTTTCAGCATTAAAAAAAAATAGGTTAGTGTGCACAGGCTTTGTTCCCCTTAGAAGATAAGAAAAATGAAGACAACTTACAAACTGTGAAAATCATGCAGTTGTTCCTATGGGCTGTGTCCCCCCACCCCCAAGAGGTAGGAGACTTCTGGCGTAATCTGAAGCATCTGTTGTCCTCCTGTAAACTGTTATGCCTAGATGAGTGCTGGCACTGTGCTTGGTTCCACGATTGAATCCTGCTGTAACACAATCGGTGGTACTTTTCCTTTGATAGAAGTGATAACCACGTCTGAAACCCAGCCTGTGGACAGCTCTGTATGTTCCTAGAGAAAACATAGGAAGAATGGAATATGCCTTGGGCAATATCTGCCCACAAATCAGTAGTTATCAGTAAAATGCCTGTTTGTTGAGTGATCTCCTTTAAGAAAGGGGAATCAGGAGAGGAGAAAGTAATTAAGAATCACTGATGGCAGTATAAGTTGTGTGCTCTTCCCAATGAGCTGTTCAACACTGTGGTTTTTTGCTGTGTTTTGAGACTTTTTTCCTTTAATTTCAGAAAATAAAGCAGTTGGAGTGATGAAGGCGGGCCACGTATTTACAATTGAGCCAATGATTTGTGAAGGTGAGAAAGAAGGATGCTGTAACATTCTTTAATTGAAATTTTATTTACTTTTGGTTACTCCTGATCAGATTAGTAGTCTGCTCTACTTACTTTCTTTTTGTTTTCCTTTCTGCTCCCTGGCCCATCTTGAACTTGTTTCAGTGTTGTGTAGAGAACTGAAAATTCTAAGAGTTGGCAGAAATGAACAGTACTTTCTACATGGTAATTCTGCTGTCAGTAGATGCTGAAGTACTTGAATCCTGGTCCCTTTTCATAGAGATCTGTCAAAGGGTGCAGTGTAGTTGGGAGCCTCTATCAAACCTGTTTAGAAAATTCTTGCTTGATATGAGGTGTGGGGGAGAGGAAGGAAAAAGAAGTTGAGCCACTCACTTTAAGGGAGACAATTATATGATTTAATTCTCCACAACTTATGAGGTGGTGCTGTCCCCACTGTACAGAATAGCAAACTGGTCTTTGAAGAGGTTGTGTAACTCGCGGAAAGACGCCTAGTTAGATATGTGGCAGAACTTTTTGGAGTCTAAACTCGCGAGCTGTTCTGCCTCTTCAGGCTCTGCACGCATGTCATTGGGTGGCGTCATACCGCTGTGTGGAGAAGGTGCAGCACAGATGCACTTAGTGCTGGAAGTTTTCTGTCCTCACTGTTGTTACTCCTTGTGACAGGCAGTGATGACAGACTTGGTGCCATGATTAGAGCTCCTCCCTGAGATTGTCAGAGTCATAAGTGGGGGCTGCTTAGTGAGGCCTTCACCTTTCTTTTCCACCAGCTCTTCATTGGAATTAGGGGTTGCAGATTGAGGCAAGAGTAGTAGGGCTAGTGTGTCTTAATGGAGATCTCCTCTCTGGATCCTTCCAGGCTTTTTTATAACCTAATCTTGGGAGTGGCATCCCATCACTCCACCAGCTTCTGTTCCTTGGAAGTGAGTCACTAAATGCAGCCCACCCTCAAGGGGAGCATGAGGGGAGTGTTGGAGGTTATTGTCGACACAGCCTCTGAACCAGATCCTCTGTTGCCTTTTCTGTAAAATGAAAATTACAGTGTGTATCCTGCTGACTCCCCAGGGCTGCTGTAAGAATTAAGTGAGATGATGTATGTTAACACGAAGTACCCTGTATACTTTAAAGGGCTGTACAACTGTAAGGTATTGTTTTTGTCATCCTCATGGAATAAGAAAGTTCTGATCGTGTGTAACCAGTTCCAAGGGCAGTAAGTATATAAGCAGAGAAAGGCAAGACTGTGAAGGGAAAGTGTGGTTTTGGTTATATACCTATTTTCATTAACTGGCACCTGGTTGGTGAGACATAATGTGGTATTTCCAGGAGTAAGCAAGTAACTTTGTATAGTGCCGGTTCAGATAATCAAATTATAACATATACTTCAGTGTAACTCAGCTAGGCTAAATCCAGCTCCAGAGTGGGAAGTCTCAAATCCAAAGAGGAATTTGAATTTCCTCAGAATAGTAGCCCAACATGTTTGACTTGACATTAGTAAAGAACCTGTTTTAGCAGATCCCAATAAAATCAAAGAAGTACTATGTCTTAAATCCATTTATGAAAAAGTCATTCATTACACTGAAAAATATCCATTTACTCATCTTTAGATGTTTGACAAAACATGAATTAACTTTCCTTTTTTTTTTTTTAAAGATTTTATTTATTTATTTTTTCCCCCCAAAGCCCCAGTAGATAGTTGTAAGTCATAGCTGCACATCTTCTAGTTGCTGTATGTGAGACTCGGCCTCAGCGTGGCCGGAGAAGTGGCCCCTCGGTGCGCGCCCGGGATCCGAACCCGGGCCACCAGCATCGGAGCGTGCGCACTTAACCGCCAAGCCACGGGGCCGGCCCTGAATTAACTTTCTTTAGGCTACCTCATATTTTTATTTTAGACTGGGATTTCATGTTGCAAAGTAGGTTACTTCACTGCAGAATTGATGTTCTGGGATTTGTCTGAGTCAGTGAGACCTAATCTTTGATGAAGGTTACTCAAAATGAATGTATTGATTATTTTGACATCTAATTTGGAGACAAGAAAGTCTCTGCAAACACATGTTTTTATAGTAGTATCCAGAATTGCATGACTTGCTCATTCTATCTTGGCCTCCCCTCTCTTCCCCTCCCTCTCCCCTCCTCCCCACCCTCTCTAATGTGGCGTTTCATTGTCTCCTGGCTTCTTTCACTGTCCCTTCATTTCCTTTCTCTAGTTTCAACCCCTCTCTAGCCCATTCTGCCTCATCATAATTTTTTTATTCTCTCACCAATCTCTGTTCCTTTCTCTTTGCCCCTCTTTCTGGTTACCGGGGTGTGGTCTACAAAAATTTCACAGTATAATCTGTTCTCACCATTTATGTGCTGGCCATTTTAAAATTATATCAGGAATTAAGTGCTATAATAAAAGTATAAAAAGTTACCTTATTTCCTTTACAATATACATTGGCTGTAGTTTAGTCAGATGCCAAAGTTATACCAGGAAAAAGCCTAATTCATTAATTCAGTTTTTTACTCAACAGTTCTGTGATGAGTAGTATCACTGTTTTCTATTGGAAACATGTGCCTTTATTTTGGAAATACTACCATCTGATTTGATATTTGGGATTTGATGAAAAATGTGAAGTTATAACACACCTGAGGAAATTTAAAGATCATTGCTTTATTGGACTAAAGACCAAAATGAAGTTGGGAAGGATTTAGCTAAAACAATTGAAGTGTAAATAGGAATCTTAGTGGTGAATTTTCTAGTTGGTTTCTGCAATATCCACGGATACAGGAGTACATGCGAATACACTTACCTAGAAAGTTTATTTAGAAAGCTCACTGAGAATTAAGAAATTGTTTTTGTTTGTTGTGTAAGGTGGATGGCAGGATGAGACCTGGCCGGATGGCTGGACCGCGGTGACACGAGACGGAAAGCGATCTGCTCAGTTTGAGCACACGCTGCTGGTCACAGACACTGGCTGTGAGGTCCTGACCCGGCGACTCGAGAGCACGCGGCCTCACTTCATGTCCCAGTTTTAACGTCTCCGAGAGGGTGTGTCTCAGTAATGCCTTCTGGCTGTGCTGTCATTTCACGGAGAGTACAGAGTGGAAGAGGACGTTTTTTATTACTTGTTTTGACTGTAGATAAGGAAGGACTACAGCATTTGATGTGTGTCCTCCAGAACTTATCTTGGGTCTGAAAAAGCTGAGAAGAATAAAGTAAACATTTCTTAACTCCTTTCAGTGCCTCCCTCTCCCCCCCGAATCTCTGTGCCCCTGTTTTCTCAGTTACCCTTTGAGCACTTTTACGTAAACCTGCTTCTGGTTGTTTCTATCACTGCCATGACTGGGCTGTCAAGAGCCGGCTGATTGTTGAAGATGAGAAGCCTTGAAACTTTAGCAACATACGTTGCTCCCGATTTTTTTATTATATATGTATGGAAATATATATATACACATTTTAAATTCCATATATGTAATTAGCAAACACTATGTGAGTTGGGGTTTGTGTGGCTTCTGCTCTGACAGGGTTCTCCACTGTCGTGAGTGGACCCAGAGTCTGCAGGGATTTAACTCCCAGTGGGGAATTGGCTCCCTCCTGCCTCACGCTCATAAACACCTTTCTACTTGTGTGTAGGGAAGCCCTGGGTCAGTGAGACTCTTTCCAGTGTGGACTCTTGTCAGTGAGTGCACGTGGCAAAATTCACTGTGGAAAAAGGTGGTCAGGTTTTAAAAAATCTAGTTTGTGGCAAAAATAGCCGTATGCTAATGCTCCAGGTGGTTGCTGGCTGTTGCAGAGCATGAGAATTTCGTAATATGTTGGTATTTCAGACCTTTATTTGGTCAAAATGGGAGGGAAAAGCTGCCCTTCTTCCCCGCTCTGTTTTATTTCCAGGGCATACCTTGGAGATATTCAGAGAAGGGTGGAGGTTGCACCGTGGAGGCTGAAGGGGAAACACAGTTCTGAGATCTCGCACAGTGAGCAGAGGCGGTCAGGTGGGCTGTGAGACTGGACTCTGAGTAAACCTGGTAGTGATGAGAAGGACTTTCATTGAAGACTGGACTGTCCCTTGCAGTAGAGATGCAGTGTCCTTGGTGTCCTGAAAACACACTTCACCTTTACATAGTTTGGGAACCTCATTTGTAATGACCTCAGCTGCCCGATATCTATCTATGTTCCTTTCAGTAGTTTAGTCCAAATGGGAGTGTATCCAGTGAAGACATATCAGATCAAAGTCATTGTCATTAGAGTGTACTTGATAACTGGGTATCTGATACCTTTCTTATAAGATAATTTGATACCACTGACATGTTATACTTGTATGAGAACATCTTTCCCAGAGTGCCTCAGACCTTTATTGCTTTAAAAGAATTATGATAATGTTTTCATTACTTTTATTATTTTAATGATTTAGTAAAGTGACTGAATCTGGTATAGACTTTTGGGGGTATGTGTGTGAAATTTTTTATCAAACTGTAATATTTGTGAATGCAATGCCTTGCAACATGAATGTTAATATAATAAGTGAAGGGAGATTAAAAAGTTTGAATGATTATCCTGCTACGTAGTCATTAACTTTGCTAAATTTGTTTGGGATTTCAGATGGAAGTGGTGGGAATGGGGTGGCTGATTTCATAATCTAAAATAAACTCATAACCATTTGAGTAAAAATACTTTTTCAAGTTTAATGGCTGTATAAACATTCCAGTACTGTGTTTAGTTCAGCAGAGTCTACCAGCGGCATTTGAGATGCAACTGTATTTTTGAGAGCTTTCAAGACAGAGAATGCTGAACGTTTAGGGGAGCATTTTATGTACTGATAGTGGAATTCACAGTGCAGACTCATTCAGTGTCTATCAGAAAATAAGCTCAAGGAAAAAAATCTTGGTGGGATCGTTTACAGCATTGGTGATGATGCTGTTCTCGGTTTGTGAGATTTTAAAACAATATGGGCTCAAGTCTTATTGTATATGTCTAATTACAAATGTTTATTAGATTTAGATGAGAAAACATCTAGTTTCATCATTCTGCCAACTTTTCAAAGTAAGTCAATATATTAACTTTTAAAAAGAATCTTTTTTTTTTTGCCCCTACCAGTCCTCTATCCCCTTGGAATTATGATTTAAAAGAAGGGAAACATGTTTGCCTTTTATCTTCACTTTATGTCTTTTGTGATAAAATGGATAAAGGTACATGAACCATTCACCAACACCTTCATACCATTTGCCCTCCACATGTGTGAATTAATAGGAAGAGGAGGTTTAGGAATTCGTTTGCCATGTTAGCTTGATTCCTTGGTTTGTCCTATAGCCGCTTCTGGTTTTTCATTGGGTTTGGTTAAAATTGAGAGTAGGATGCTCCACTTTGCTAAAGCCTCAAATGCACCTTCATATCTGTAAGCTATTTCTTTATTTTATTTTTTTTTTACTTCCAACTTTTTATTTTGAAGATTTTCAAGTTTACAGAAAAGTTGGTAGTACAATGAAACAGTCATATACCTTTTCCTGTATTCAACAATTGTTATTTCGCCGATCTCGCTATAAACACTTTTCTTTTGAAAGAAGTGACGTCATACTTCACCCATTGCTATTGCATCCTGTCTCTCTTAAAACATAAGGACGTTACCTACGTGATCATAGTACGATTATCATACCCAAAGAATTTAGCAGTGATACAGAATTGTCTAATGTATATAGTACACATTCAAACTTGAGTCTCAATTTCCCCCTAAATTTTCTTTAAACATTTCTTCTTTCTTTAAATCCAGGATCCAATCCCACGACATGTGGTTATTGTGTATCTCTAGTCTTCTTTTATCCTAGAACAATCTTCCCACCTTTTTTGATCTTTTATGAAATTGACACCTGAAAAAGCAGACCAGTTAGCTTGTGGAATTCTGTATTTCTGTGATTGTTTCTCACAGGTAGGTTCAGGATAAACATTTTGTCAGAAGACTCCATAGATGGCACGTGGCATGTCCCATTCATTTCGTCCCATCACACCAGGAGGCACATAATGTTGTCATTGCCAAGATAAGTTTCATCACTTGTTTTCTGTCAGATCTTTCCATTTTAAGAATATGCTTTTCTTAAGCAAATAATGTGAGAGGAAATACTTGGAGACCATTTGGATGTTGTGTTCACTCAGTGGTTTTAGCCTTCATTGATAATCCTTGCCAGAATCCATTATTTTATTACATTGGTGGCTTAAATAGGGACTTTCTGAATCTAGTATTCCATCTACATTTATTAGCTGGCACTCTTTCACAAAGAAGCACTTTTTTTCCTCCCCCTTCCTGCTTTTTTTGAGTATCAATGTGGATTCATCGATTCTTTTTAAAAATTCCATTTAATTACTGTAATTGTTCCAGATTTTGCCTGCAAGAGCACCTTTAAGCTTATTCATAGGTCATTTTGACCTATGCCTCTCAGTTTTGGAGCACTTGCTTGCTTTTTGCCATAGCAGGATGTTCTGGGTTTATCATAGAATTTTCCTGCCCCAGACTGAGAATTGGCTATTTCTCCAGGGAGCCCTAGTTTCTTTTCACAGGGAAATGGTATTTGGAAATCAATATCTGGGTGCTACTGGGGTAGGCCCTTTCAGGAAACAGAGCCAGGAAATGCATTTTTTATAAATCACGAGTTCATTCTGATACTTTCATTTCAAATCTAACACTAATCTTCCTCACCTTTCCCTGTTGCACATTTTTATCTTCCTTCTCCCATGGTGAGAACCTTGGTTCTGCACATCAATATTTACTTATTTGTTTGATTCTACAAGACATGTAAAAATTATTTTAGAATTACTACATCAAAATCACTACCAGCAATAAACTTAAGTGCAAAATTTGTGATTCTTTTATTCTTGGAACATATCTCACTAAAAGAGTACATACGGAGTATTGGTTTAAAAATTGTTTGAAGTAATTTTGATTGTACTGTATCCTAAATTTCATAAATCTTGAGCTACTTTTTAACAATGAATGCAGTGAATCTCGGGGACAAAAGATACAGTAGGGTGGGGAGGATATTTTAGTGATCTGGAGTTAGAAATATTAGAATCGTGAGGCCGGCCCCATGGCTTAGTGGTTAAGTGCGCGCTCCACTACTGGCGGCCCGGGTTTGGATCCCTGGCGCGCACCAACGCACCGCTTCTCTGGCCATGCTGAGGCCGTGTCCCACATACAGCAACTAGAAGGATGTGCAACTGTGACATACAATTATCTACTGGGGCCTTGGGGGAAAAAAAAAAAGGAGGAGGATTGGCAATAGATGTTAGCTCAGAGCCGGTCTTCCTCAGCAAAAAGAGGAGGATTAGCATGGATGTTAGCTCAGGGCTGATCCTCCTCATGAAAAAAAAAAAGAAATATTGGAATCGTTTGAGATACTGTGATAAAATTCTGTCTACATTTGATGGTGTTTGACTTCTACCCAGCTCTCTAGTGACAAGAGGAGCAAATTATACCACTTGTAATGTGGGTATGTAGGCCATTTTCCACTGTAGTAGAAAAAAACGTCTGGACATTAGTGTTTTAAGAACAAATTGTCTCACAATGTAGGCTGCTTTATGCTAATATTCTAAAAGTTATGTATTTTGCTTCATTTTAATGAACATCTAGGGAAGGTGTAGCCCAGCAGTACAAGCTCAGTGCATGGAAGTTCTCTGGCCCCGCTGCATTTGAGGGGCAAAGCAGCCTTTGGTGGCCGCCACCTCGCTTCTTCCTTTTGGGAGGCCAAGTATGAAAAAGAATAATAGTGGTTTGCATTTGGTTATTTTGCAAAAGAAAACAGGAATAAGGTGGCATTGTCTACCTGTTATCTGATGCTTTTCATTTTGGGGAATGTGGATGAATAACAACAGAATCTATATACAGCAATTCTGTGGTTATATTAAAAAAAGTGTCAATGCTAGTATATCTTACTAGAATGTGCCACAAAGTCAGTATGTGGAGCACTCAAGAAAGGCTACCTGGAAAAATTTTCAATTATCACTAATATGTTTGTTATAGTTCAAAGTATCGTAATCATTTTTCCTATGGATGTCCAGCCTTTTTCCTACTGTAAGGCTTTTAGTAGAGTAATTGCTCCCACCTCTGGGTGATTAGCCCTTTTCCTATTACTCCAGCCTCCTCATCCCACTCCCAACAACAAACACATGCCAGTACTTACTTTCCAAGTCTTTTAGGCACGTTTGCACTACAGTGTCATGAGAAGAGCCCAAGACCAACCATCACAACACCAGGGCTCTGATTTCTCAGATTTTTTTTTTTTTTTTTTTTTTTTGCTGAGGAATACTTCCTCTGAGCTAACGTCTGTGCCAGTCTTCATCTATTTTGTACATGGGTCGCCACCTGGGATCCAAACCCACGAACCCAGGCTGCCGAAGTGGAGTGCACCAAACCTAACCACAGTGCACGTGGCCGGCCCCATTTCTCTGATTTTTAAGCTGGTTGGATGGCCAGGGCGAATCACCGTACTTCTCTGCGGAGAGCTATTTGTGGGGTGATACCACAACTTAGCAACTGTTTTATTCTATATGTAATGTGACTATAAAGCAAATTTGCTTTATTTCAGTAGTTAGGCCAGAGGTCAACAGAAAATTCAGGCTAGAACTTTTAAAACTTTTTCAGTAAATCTGAGCCCTGGGTGATTCTGAGGAAACAAAATAGTTTGATAAAAATTAGTCTGCTTAAATGCCCATCCCACCTGCCTTGTTCCCATAAAGAAAAGTTACACCCAAAGAAAATTTGTATAATGGAGGACTTTGTATGTCCCTGTTCAGTCTGTAGTTGTTTCTTTAAAGACACGATTCCCTTGGTTTAGTTCTGTGCATTTATTATCCAAATAACTGTTTAAATATACTTAATGATTTCCAAATGTGTTTGTGGTGTACTTTTTCTAAAAGGTATTTTCTGACAATCAGATTTTGCATGTTAATTGAAACAAAATTGGTTGAATCCAGAGTTGGTCTTTTTCCCAGGTCAGTAAAGTGTCTCTAGGCCCAAAGAATTGTCAGTTACTTTAGGACTTTGATTACCAGCCGACTTGGCAGATGGTAGCCAAGCAGAATATGTTCTAAAGCATTCCATATATGTAAAATATGTCTCCCCTTCCCCAAATCAGCAAAACATTTTGAGAATTAGCAGCTATGTATAATTTTGCATTCAAATTGACTAAGTGGAAGTAGCATTATGTATATTTTTTGGATTTTTTTTTGTTTGGTGTATGTTACACACACGTTGACTGGCTCCACTGTGACAGTTTTGGACGTAATGTGGTTTTTTCCTCACCTCCATGCCCCAAAACCCCATTATTCCACGTGTTCTCCTTTATATGTTAGTTCCCTGTGCATGTAGTAAAGAACTTGTTCCATGTCAGACATGCATGTATATGGACTTTTCTCCAGTGAACATCACTAGGTAGGTTAAATAGAAAGCAGAATAGCCCAACATGCTGAAAGTGGAAATGCAGGCAAGATTTGAAAAATGTTAGGAATATGAAAATTTTTCAATAAAAAGCTGCTTCAAGTTCTTAATATAAAATTTTAGATCCTTAAAAAAAATACTGTTTACTTGCTTTCAAGCAAGTGGAATAACCATGTGTTAAAATTATATACCTTTTGTCCAAGAAAGCAGTTGAAAGACATTTTCTGAAAACTCTCGACAATGCTTCTAAGGTGGTAGAATCCTAATTTTGAACAACCAGGATAGATGCTGACACGTACACAGTGAATGGATTTTAGCTGTGTTGTATCTATACTTTCTTCCAAAAACTATTTGGTTCAGTAATATACATAACATTCTAGATGCCATCCAAGAGGATGTATTAAAAGGATCTTAACCAGAAAGACTATACTATAGTCTCATGATCCAAGAATCCTTATGGCAAGGATCTTATAAAATTGGTTCTTCATACTGTTTCTTTGAGAGAGACAATTGTGCTTTCAGCCAGGAAATGCTCACACTTGTTAAACTGAATTAGCTGGCTTAAGAGTATGTACTTAACTGTGACAGAAATGAAAAGTAAACTCCCTAATTGGCCAGTTACAAGAATTTGGAGTTACGTTTTTTTTTTTTTTTTTTACATTTTTATTGATATTTTAATGGTTTCTAACATTGTGAGATTTTGGGTTGTACATTTTTGTTTGTCCTTCACCCCATATATGACTCCCTTCACCCCTTGTGCCCACCCCCCACCCCCCACCCCCACTTCCCGGGTAACCACAGTCCAGTTTTCTCTGTCCATGTGTTTGTTTATATTCCACATATGAGTGAGATCATACAGTGTTTGTCTTTCTCTTTCTGGCTTATTTCACTTAACATAATACGCTCCAGGCCCATCCATGTTGTTGCAAATGGGACGATTTTGTCTTTTTTTATGGCTGAGTAGTATTCCATTGTATATATATACCACATTTTCTTAATCCAATCGTCAGTCGAGGGACACTTAGGTTGCTTCCACTTCTTGGCTATGGTGAATAATGCTGCAATGAACATAGGGGTGCATAAGCCTCTTTGGATTGTTGATTTCAGGTGCGTTGGATAGATTCCCAGTAGTGGGATGGCTGGATCATAGGGCATCTCTATTTTTAATTCTTTGAGGAATCCCCATACCGTTTTCCATAGAGGCTGCACCAATTTGCATTCCCACCAGCTGTGTATGAGGGTTCCTGTTTCTCCACATCCTCTCCAACATTTGTTGTTTTTTGTCTTGGTGATTATAGCCATTCTAACGGGCGTGAGGTGGTATCTTAGTGTTGTTTTGATTTGCATTTCCCTGATGATTAGTGATGTTGAGCATCTTTTCATGTGCCTATTGGCCATCTGTATATCTTCCTTGGAGAAGTGTCTGTTCATTTCCTCTGCCCATTTTTTGATCGGGTTGTTTGTTTTTTTGTTGTTCAATTGTGTGAGTTCTTTATATATTATGGAGATCAACCCCTTGTCAGATGTATGTTTTGCAAATATTCTCTCCCAGCTGGTTGGTTGTTTGTTCATCTTGATTCTGATTTCATTTGTCTTATAAAAGCTCTTTAGTCTGATAAAGTCCCACTTGTTTATTTTTTCTTTAGTTTCCCTAGTCTGGGTAGGCATGTCATCCGAAAAGATTCCTTTAAACCCAATGTCAAATAGTGTGTTGCCTATATTTTCTTCTATGAGTTTTATAGTTTCAGGTCTCACCTTCAGGTCTTTGATCCATTTTGAGTTAATTTTTGTGTATGGCGATAGCACATGGTCCACTTTCATTCTTTTGCATGTGGATGTCCAGTTTTCCCAACACCATTTATTGAAGAGACTTTCCTTTCTCCATTGCATGTCCTTAGCACCTTTGTCGAAAATTAGCTGTCCGTATATGTGTGGTTTTATTTCTGGGCTTTCAATTCTGTTCCATTGATCTGTGTGTCTGTTTTTGTACCAGTACCATGCTGTTTTGATTACTATTGCTTTGTAGTATGTTTTGAAGTCAGGAATTGTGATGCCTCCTGCTTTGTTCTTTTTCTTTAGGATTTCTTTAGCTATTCGGGGTCTTTTGTTGCCCCATATAAATTTTAGTATTCTTTTTTCTATTTCTGTGAAGAATGTCATTGGGATTCTGATTGGGATTGCATTGAATCTGTAGATTGCTTTAGGTAATATAGACATTTTAACTATGTTTATTCTTCCAATCCACGTGCATGGGATATCTTTCCATTTCTTTATGTCATCGTTGATTTCCCTCAATAATGTCTTGTAGTTCTCATTGTATAGGTCCTTCACCTCCTTGGTAAGATTTATTCCTAGGTATTTTATTCTTTTTGATGCAATTGTAAATGGTATTATCTTTTTGAGCTCTCTTTCTGTTAGTTCATTATTAGCATATAGAAATGCAACTGATTTTTGTAGATTGATTTTGTACCCTGCAACTTTGCTGTAGTTGTTGATTGTTTCTAACAGTTTTCCAACAGATTCTTTAGGGTTTTCTATATATACAATCATGTCATCTGCAAATAGTGAGAGTTTCACTTCTTCGTTACCTATTTGGATTCCTTTTATTCCTTTTTCTTGCCTAATTGCTCTGGCCAAAACCTCCAGTACTATGTTGAACAGGAGTGGTGAGAGTGGGCAGCCCTGCCTCGTTCCTGTTCTCAGAGGAATGGCTTTCAGTCTTTCCCCGTTGAGTATGATGTTAGCTGTGGGTTTGTCATATATGGCCTTTATTATGTTGAGGTACTTTCCTTCTATTCCCAATTTATTGAGAGTTTTTATCATAAATGGATGTTGTATCTTGTCAAATGCCTTCTCTGCGTCTATTGAGATGATCATGTGGTTTTTATTCTTTGTTTTGTTGATGTGATGTATCACGTTGATTGATTTGCGGATGTTGAACCATCCCTGCGTCTCTGGTATAAATCCCACTTGATCATGGTGTATGATCTTTTTAATATATTGTTGTATTCGGTTTGCCAATATTTTGTTGAGGATTTTTGCATCAATGTTCATCAGCGATATTGGCCTGTAATTTTCTTTCTTTGTATTGTCTTTGTCTGGTTTCGGTATCAGGGTGATGTTGGCCTCGTAGAATGATTCAGGAAGTGTTCCATCTTCCTCTATTTTTTGGAATAGTTTGAGGAGGATGGGTATTAAATCTTCTTTGAATGTTTGGTAAAATTCACTGGAGAAGCCATCTGGTCCTGGACTTTTATTTTTTGGGAGGTTTTTGATTACTATTTCAATCTCTTTACTTGTGATTGGTCTATTAAGATTCTCCATTTCTTCTTGGTTCAATTTTGGGAGGTTGTATAAGTCTAAGAATTTATCCATTTCTTCTAGATTGTCCGATTTGTTGGCATATAATTTCTCATAGTATTCTCTTATAATCCTCTGTATTTCCATGGTATCCGTTGTAATTTCTCCTCTTTCATTTCTAATTTTATTTACTTGAGCCTTTTCTCTTTTTTTCTTAGTTAGCCTGGCTAAGGGTTTGTCTATTTTGTTTATCTTCTCGAAGAACCAACTCTTTGTTTCATTAATCCTTTCTACTGTTTTTTTGGTCTCAATATCATTTATTTCTGCTCTGATTTTTATTATTTCTCTCCTTCTGCTGGCTTTGGGCTTTGTTTGTTCTTCTTTTTCTAGTTCTGTTAGGTGTAATTTAAGGTTGCCTATTAGGGCTTTTTCTTGTTTGTTAAGGTGGGCTTGTATCGCTATGAGTTTCCCTCTCAGGACCGCTTTTGCTGCATCCCATATGGTTTGATATGGCATGTTATCATTTTCGTTTGTTTCCAGATAGTTTTTGATTTCTCCAATGATCCATTGGTTGTTCAGTAGCATGTTGTTTAATCTCCACATTTTTGTCCCTTTCCCAGTTTTTTTTTCCTGGTTCATTTCCAGTTTCATAGCCTTATGGTCTGAAAAGATGCTTGTTATGATTTCAATCCTCTTAAATTTATTGAGGCTTGCTTTGTTTCCCAACATATGGTCTATCCTAGAGAATGTTCCATGCGCGCTTGAGAAGAATGTGTAGTCAGCTGTTTTTGGGTGGAGTGCTCTGTATATGTCTACTAGGTCCATCTCGTCCAGTTTTTCATTTAAGTCTAATATTTCTTTATTAACTTTTTGTCTGGATGATCTATCCATTGCTGTAAGTGGGGTGTTAAGATCCCCTACTATTATTGTGTTGTTGTTGATTTCTCCTTTTAGGTTTGTTAATAGTTGTTTTATGTACATTGGTGCTCCTATGTTGGGTGCATATATATTTATAAGTGATATGTCTTCTTGATGGAGTGTCCCTTTTATCATTATATATTTCCCTTCTTTGTCTTTCTTAACCTGTTTTATCTTGAAGTCTACTTTGTCTGATATGAGTATGGCAACACCTGCTTTCTTTTGTTTGCCATTAGCTTGGAGTATTGTCTTCCATCCTTTCACTCTGAGCCTGTGCTTGTCTTTAGTGCTAAGATGTGTTTCCTGAAGGCAGCATATTGTTGGGTCTTGCTTTTTAATCCATCCTGCCACTCTGTATCTTTTGATTGGAGAGTTCAATCCATTTACATTTAGGGTAATTATTGAAATATGAGGGTTGAATGTTGCTGTTTTGTCACTTATTTTCTGGTTCTTTTGCATTTCCTTTGTTTCTTGTCCCATTTGTTTTGGACTGCCAATTCAGTTTGGTTGTTCTGTCTTATGATTCTTCTAGTTTTCTCTTTGTTTATCATATGTGGTTTTAATTTGATTATTTGTTTAGTGGTTACCTTGAGGTTTGGGCAAAAAATCTTCTGTATGAGATAGTCCATTATCTGATAGCCTCCTATTTCCTTATACTAAGTCAATTCAGTCACTTTCCTCTTCCCCTTCTAAGTTGCTCTTGTTATACCTTATTCTATCTTGTGTTGTGGCTGTGTGTTTACAGTGATGAGGTTAAATTTATTTTTGGTGAATTTCTTCCTTTGATCTTTGAGTTTAGTATTTAAGTGGTTGCTAACCTATTCCGGTAAAGATCTACTATTTCTCTGATTTTGTCTGCCTACTTTTCTCCTTACTCCAAGCTTTGTGTTCCCTTTCTCTTCTTGTTTTCGGGCCTGAGGGCCTTCTTGAGTATTTCTTGTAGTGGCGGTCTCGTGGCCATGAACTCCCTTAGCTTTTGTTTATCTGGGAGAGTTACTATTTCTCCATCATATTTGAAGGATATTTTTGCTGGATAGAGTATTCTTGGCTGAAAGTTTTTGTCTTTTAGTATTTTGAATATATCATTCCAGTCTCTTCTAGCCTGAAAAGTTTCTGTTGAGAAATCCGCTGAGAGCCTGATGGGAGTTCCTTTGTACGTTATTTTTTGTTTTTGTCTAGCTGCCCTTAATATTGTTTCTTTGTCGTTGACCCTGGCTAGCCTTACCACTAGGTGTCGTGGTGAAGGCCTTTGTCTGTTAATATATATAGGAGTCCTGTTGGCTTCGCTTACTGGTATTTCCTGCTCCTTCCCCAGATTTGGGAAATTTTCAGCTATTATTTCCTTGAATAGGCTCTCTGTTCCTCTTTCCCTCTCCTCTCCCTCAGGAATACCTATAATTCTTATGTTACATTTTCTAATAGAGTCCGATATTTCTCGGAGTCTTTCTTCATTTCTTTTTAGTCTTAGTTCTCTCTCTTCTTCCATCTGGAGTATATCTGTATTCCTATCCTCTAATGTACTAATTCTTTCCTCCATATTGTCAGCTCTGTTCTTTAAAGATTCCAGATTCTCCTTTATCTCCTCCATTGTGTTCTTCATCTCCATCAGCCCTGATAGGTTTTTCTTTATGATTTCAATCTCTTTTGTGAAGAAACTCCTAATCTCATTGAATTGTTTGTCTGTGTTGTCTCGTATTTCGTTGAGTGTTTTTATGATAGCTATTTTGAAATCTCTGTCATTTAGTTTATGGATTTCTGTGTCTTCGGGGTTGATTTCTGGTTGCTTGTCATTTTGTTTCTGGTCTGGTGATTTCATATATTTTTGCATTGTGGTTCCTGTGTTGGTTTTGGTTTTCCTCATCCTGGAAGTCTCTGGTTGCACTTTCCACCTGCCGCCACTGTGTGGTGGTGAAGGGCTGTGTAGTCTAAGCCCCCTGCGCTCTGCCCCAGTTTTTCTGCTGCGATCCGCAGTTTGGTTTTGTTTTGTTTCTTTTCCCCACTGCGATCCACGGGTCCAGTCCAATTTATTCAGGTCTGCCTCGGACCGCTAGATCTGGTCGAGCTGCAGACTCCGGGTTGTGGGGAGGGGGGAGCTCTCTCTTTTGCCCTCTGGGTCCCTGACGTGGGAGGCTTCTCGTTTGCCCCTCTTTATCCGCTCTCTGGGTTGCTCAGATGTTGATGGTAGCCCTGTGGCTCCTCTGAGCCATCTGTGCGGGAGTTTCCCACTGGTTGAGAGCGCCCGAAGAGCTGCAGTTTCCCGCCGAGGGCCGCCCCTCCCCCCTCTCTGGGAGCCGCGCGGACCGGATCGCTGATCTGATGGGGAGGGAGCGGAGTTCTCCTTACCTCTCCCCACTTCCTCCGGGGGCCCAGCACGTTCCGCTCTCAGATGTGCGGCAGTGTGGATCCCTCCGCTCCAGCTTTTGACTGTCTGGGATTCCGTTGTTTGTCTGTGGCTGTTACTTTTGTTGTATCTTGTGGGGGAAGAATTCACGGGAAAGCTCACTCCGCCATGATGCTCTGGAGTTACGTTATTTTAATATCTTAAAACTGGTTTACTTTTTCACATTGGTGAATATAAAAATGTTTGCCATTCTCTCATGTATGAGAAGAAAAATAAGGGGGGAAAAAGCTTTTTAAAGGAGTATTAGCTCTCCTCCATTATTATGCTACGTGACCATTTTATTGCAATTACCTAAAACAACAGTATACTTTGTTCCTGGAAGGCAACAGTATACTTTGTTCCTGGAAGGCTGGGCTAAACCAAACCAGATTAAAAGCACATTTCCTACAGCTGGGGGAGAAGCTGGTTTTAATTTCCCCTTTCTTCCAGTTCACTCAGGACAATAGTTCGGGGCCATTTGGGCCCCTCCTGTGTCTCCTGCCCTCTAGGTAAATGAGGTAAGTGAGGTTGCATTGCCTGGCCCTTCAAATGCACCAAAGAAAGATAAAAAAAAAAAGTCCTAACCATAACTGCCACTTTCCCACTTTTTAATCAACTGAACATTGCTCTCTCAGAAACATAACCTTTTGGGAGCAATTAAGCAACCTCAATCAAAAATATTAAAACGAACAAACCCCACATGGTTTCAGTTCAATCAAAAGATACCTATGTGCGTGGCATATCTAATGTGCTGATACAAAAACAGTCTAAAATACACTATGCTGGGGGAAAAAAGGGTACAGAATAGCCTTGATGGTATTCCTTTGTGTAGTTTTAAAGCGTATGTATAAACGCTATTATGTGCACAGAGTGCAGAGAGACTTCTGGGAAGATACATAAACTTAACAGTGGTCACCTGTTTTTAGGGGAGAGGGGAGCGGGGAACGTAGCTTTTCTTTCTCATGTAATTTTCTCTACTATTTGAATGTTCTAACTCTTGGATATGTTGCCTTGGAGTTTATTTTTTATGTCAGTGTTAAGACTGTGATATTTTTGTTTGCTTCTTTATACTGCTCAGGATAAAGAAACGTAAATGTTACTTAACAGTCCAGAAAAAGACTGATAGATTTGACCATATTAAAAATAAATTTAAAAAATATAAAATATATTAAAATACAAAACTGACAAAGGATTGGCATCTAGAATAAAGAACTTTTAAAAATTACTCAGAAAAAGAAGTAATCCAATAAAAAAAACAGGCAAAGGACGTGAACAGATAATTCACAAGGAAATACAAATGGCCAAGAGAATGAAAAACTTTAGTAACTGAAGAAAATGCAAACTAAAGTCACAATGAAATACCATTTCACATCCGATTTGCAAAAATTTCCAATCACTTTGGAGAGTAATTTGGCAATTTCTAGTGCATTTAAAATGTGCTTAGCCTATGATACACATCCTAAGTAACTAATACACTGAGCTAATGTACAAGAATGTTCCATCACAGTACTGTTAGCAATACAGAAACAATTTTGGAAACAACTTTATGCAGTCAGTTGGAGAAGATATAAATCATGGTAGCTCATATAACTACTACTGCACAGTATTAAAATTAATGAATGAGAGCATCACAACATGGATTAATCACAATGATTGAAAAATGAAAGCTGCAAAATAAGACAGTATCAGGTTTAAAATATGCACAACAGTATTGAAGGAGAGAGTTTATGGATATGATAGTAAAAGTATAATACCATGCATGAGAATGATCATTGCCAAATTCTGGACGGTGACTACCTCTGGAGAGGAAAGGCAATGTGGTCTGGAAGTGCTAAAATGTTAGGACTTAACAAAGTAAGTGCTGGGAGGTCAGATACTCTATGTAAATAACTGTTTTCCATACACTTGAAATAGTTCACAGAGCCACCACCCACACACATACACCTACTTAAGCAAAGAAAGTAGCTTCAATAGTAAACTTGAGTGCCCACTGTGGGCCAGATGCCATCCGTCTGAACAAGGCGTGGTGCCTGCCCTCAAGAAGATAATGGCACAGAAGCAGACTCAGGTTCTGACTAACTTGGCCACTGATGTCTAGGGAAGTCTGTTCTTGAGTAAATGGGCCTGAGACTCTTAAAAGTTAAGCGAAAGTTACTGAGGATGGCAGAAGACAAGGTTCCGATACTTACTATAGCCCTGCTTCCTCCATCTTTCCTTTAAAGAATGAAGATGATGGGGAGAGGAACAATGAGAATGAATTCAGAATAAAACAGAGATGACAACTTCCACACACAAGCAGAAATTACTTTTATTTTGTTAAAGTATTCCTTAATGAGCTAGCAATTATTCAGGTGAAGAAGACAGATTTATGACTGTATTAGCCTTGTCCCTGATTAAAGATTTATGAAAATTTATTAGAGATTATACACAAAACATTATTCCCTAGAGTAGGTTACTGAAGGTCTAAGAGGCTGTGAACTTGAAAAAGCTTCTAGCGGCTTGTGTGGCGGCTCCAGTGAGACCACAGGACTTCCATACAAGGATGGACATATTTTTCTCTTTCGAATTTAAAGCTTTACAACAGTTCGGATGCTGTAAGAGAAGGAAGCAAAAAACACAGGTTTTGAATGATATCTCTTAAGACCAATAAAATTGTATTTTTTTAACCCTTCTTCTTCCATAAACCCCAAATCATTACTACATTCTATAATATATAGCTTAAGAGGAATGAAGCTTACCTCTTTCCTGCATGCATCAGTTCAAAGGCTTCATTAATTTGGTCAAAAGATAAACTGTGAGTCACAAATTCATCAACTTTTATCTTTTTGGACATATATTCAGTCACCAACTTTGGGACACTTTCTACACTCTTCCATCCTAAAAGAAATCATACATCTTTTCATTAATTTTTCCAAAAAATCTCTACAGCACGCTTATTACTTAGTGGGTGACACAAAGGTATTTAAGAGAATAAATTGTTTCATGAATTAAAGAGGAATGAAAATTTCAAAATCAGCATAGAAAGGAGGAAGAATTTAATGCACATCTTCAGTTAAGAAAAAAATAAATGCCTTTTGAGTGTTTTCCTTTTTCTGTATTAAGATGTAGTAAAATCTCATTAAGTCTCAATTAAGACTTTTAAATTACCCAGGATAGAACTCTGGAAGTCTTAGAACAAACTTATTTAGGTCTACAATCGCAAAGATTTCTATAATGATGACATTCAATGAATAAAAAAGTTGATGCGACATGGGGCTGGCCCGGTGGCGCAAGCGGTTAAGTGCGCGCGCTCCGCTGCGGTGGCCCGGGGTTCGCTGGTTCGGATCCCGGGCGCGCACTGACGCACTGCTTGGCAAGCCATGCTGTGGCGGCGTCCCATATAAAGTGGAGGAAGATGGGCACAGATGTTAGCCCAGGGCCGTCTTCCTCAGCAAAAAAAGAGGAGGATTGGCGGATGTTAGCACAGGGCTGATCTCCTCACAAAAAAAAAAAAAAAAAAAAAATTTGATGTGACAGATGACTTTCTTCAGTTTTAAATTCAACAATGAAATAGGGATAGCATCTAAGAATAGAAAACCATGAAACTGAAAAGCAAAGTAGGAAATCTTTGCCTACGTGACAAGATTTTAAACATCAGATGCCTCAATTTTTCACTTGTATTGAAAGCAGCAATAAATCAACAAAGAAGCTTTCTCACCTTTTAAACCAGCGATGCTTTGGACCATATTTCAAACCTTTTTTGAGCCTTTTCCAAATCTCCCTCCTTATATCCTCTACCAATTATTTTTTCCCTATAGACTGCGGGGCTTTTTCTTGCTCTTTTAAATCTCCTGGTAACTGAGACAACTACAGCCAACACTATCCTGTAGACTAAAACTTCCCTTTACATCTGTGGGTCATATGTTAGCAACACCCATAGGGTGCCAGTGCTCCAGCTTATTTCCCAATAAGCATGTGCTAGGATGAGGCTTCAGAGGAGGCCAAACCCCCGCTCGGCCTCCCAGGCTTAGCATGCCCTTTGAAACACAGCTAGAGACCTGGAGATGATGCTCCTGACATGCATGTCTGGCAGTAAAAGTCTGAGCTAAGACACTCAAGTGTGGCATACATCTAGGGCTTTTGGAGAGGAGGGTTTAGTCAGCTTGACATTTTCTATGGCAAATTCTGTAGTATAAAAAAGAAAAGCCCTGGCCAAACTCCTCATTTTAGCACACTTTCCTAATCTTTTCTCCTGGCCTTCAAAAAAGCTGGCATAGGGGCCAGCCTGGTGGCACAAGTGGTTGGGTGCACACAATCTGCTGCGGCGGCCTGGGGTTCGCCGGTTCGGATCCCGGGTATGCACCGATGCACCGCTTGGCAAGCCATGCTGTGGTGGCGTCCCACATAAAGTGGAGGAAGATGGGCATGGATGTTAGCCCAGGGCTGGTCTTGTTCAGCAAAAAAAAAAGAGGAGGATTGTCAGATGTTAGCTCAGGGCTGATCTTCCTCACAAAAAAAATAAAAATAAAAAGCTGGCATAATATGAGGTAGAGGATCCTAACAGACACCTTGTTAAACAGATCATTCAAAACTCACGCCATGTGATTTTTCCTAAGAGGATGATGAGAATATATATATATTTTTTAAAAAACCTATTCGTTCACAGTAGTTCACAGTCGTTCACAAAACATCACAAACATGTTTTGATGTTTTTCTCTTCCCTAGCTGAGCAACCATGAAAAAGATGGAAACTGTTTCTCAGCATTCTACTGGTAGGGAGGCAACCCTAAACAACTATGTTCTTTTAGAATCACACAAGGGAACAGTGATCAGTCTGGCAGCTTTTCAATTTCGTTGCAACGTTTTGTCTAATTTAATAGTTTCAGTTTAAGACTTAGTGTTGGTTACTGATGAAGTCAGTACTCTTCAGACAGAGGTGTGGTCACATCCAGTGATCACTGCACTCTCTGGAAAAGTGAGTAAAAATGCCAATAACCTACTGAAGTCCACAAAATGACACAGTGTGGCTGACACTACTGTTGGCTTATCCTGCAACCAGCTTCTCTTGCCCTACTCCCAACTTTTTCCTCATGAACAGAATAGTGTTTTTTTTTCCTGAGTGTGTAAAAAGTGGCCTTGTGCTTCAGGAGAAGCTGAGCACCTCTCCAGCCCCAGAGGTAAGTAATAATTGAGTGTGCAACTCTTCTATTAAAATAACTTTGCATGTAACATCTTATGATGAGCAGGCAGTCCATGAACAGGAATAGTCCATTCTATTCTTAAAATTCTTGTTAAGAAAGGTAGCCTGGCATTAAAATTCTGCCAGTGGAAAGAACAAAAGAGAAAATGTACTCATCTCATCCACCAATTTACCTCCAAAGGCAGTGCCTTTCCACGTGCGGCCTGTTACCAGCTGGAATGGACGAGTGGCGATTTCTTCACCTGAAGCAGCCACTCCAACCACCACGCTGAGGCCCCAGCCTTTGTGGCAGGCCTCCAGCGCTGCTCTCTGCAGGCAGAGATGTGACCAAATCAAAGAAGTCAGTGCATTCTGTTGAGAATATCTGCTTCCCCAGAAACTTCAGGGGGAAGAGGGTGGTGACAGAGCTTTTAAAAAATATGGCAACAAAATGATCAAACTGAATGTTTAGTAAATTTAATTTTACTGAACAATTTTAACAGGTATTTAAAAAAATTACTAACTTGGCTAAATATTAACACAAATTGAAAGACGTGAAAGCTTTTATTTGCTGTCTATTTTTAAAAGTAAATCCTAGATCAAAATTGTAAAGATTTTAATAGAAGAAGCAGGTTAGGGGCCGGCCGGTGGCGCAAGCAGTTAAGTGCGCGCACTCGCTGTGGCGGCCCGGGGTTCGCCGGTTTGGATCCCGGGCCGACCCGGGCACGCACTGACGCACTGCTTGGCAAGCCATGCTGCGGCGGCGTCCCATGTGAAGTGGAGGAAGATGGGCACGGATGTTGGCCCAGGGCCAGTCTTCCTCAGCAAAAAGAGGAGAATTGGCAGATGTTAGCACAGGGCTGATCTCCTCACACACACACACACAAAAAAAGCAGCAGGTGGAGAAGAGTAACACTTTTGCTTAGTGTCTACTTTGTGTCAAGTAGGTGCTATTACTATGAACACCTGACACAGGAGGACACTGAGGTTTAGAGAAGCTAAGTTGTTGCTCAAGGTCCCCGAGTGAGCATGTGGGTGTACACCTACTTCCAAAGCCTATGCTCTCTACCACTGCATCATCCTGCCTTTTCATTTCACAAAACCTGACAATTAAGCGTACACTGAAAGGCAAAGAACATTTTTCTTCATCTTTCCCCGAGCCATTCCTGAATCATTTCCCATACACAGTTCAAATAGTTATATTTCCCTTCTTCTATTAAAATAAGTCTTTTCAAGAAACTTTTCCTTTGTAAGAACAAAACAATTTTTAATCTTAATTAAGGAAACTGCATTTAAAAAAAGCAGTTCCACACAAAAAAAGGAATGAAGTCAAACATACTTACCATGACCTTCACATTACCAATACACTCAAAGGAATAGTCCACTCCACCATCAGTCATCTCAATGAGCACTTCCTGGATGGGTTTACTGAAATCCTGGGGGTTAATACATTTAGAGGCTCCAAACTCCTTGGCCCTTGCGAATTTATCTTTATTGATGTCCACACCAATGATCTGCGATGCACCAGCTACCTTACAGCCCATGATAGCCGCCAATCCAACTCCTCCCAGGCCAAAGACGGCACAAGTAGAGCCAGGCTCCACCTAATGGTAAACACAGTCTATAAGGTACTCATTCCACAAGAGTCAAGGAAATCACTAGGTTTCTTATAATAGATGGGGCCGATTTCACTATTCCAGTAAAGCTTTGTTCTATCAAATTAGAAGGCAGAAGCCAGAACCCAGGCCAACACTTACCTTGGCAGTATTCACAGCAGCACCATAACCAGTTGAAATGCCACAACCCAGAAGGCAGACTTTATCCAAAGGTGCTAAAGGATCAATTTTAGCAACAGAGATATCAGCCACAACTGTGTATTCAGAGAATGTGCTGGTTCCCATGTAATGTAAAATTGTCTTTCCTTTGCATGTAAACCTACTAGTACCGTCTGGCATTAATCCTTTCCCTTGAGTCACTCTAAAGAAAAGAAAAAAGAAAAAGGCAGGGTAGAATCATGTTTCTTAACACCCCTAAGAGAAAGAAATCAGTTTAAAAACTAATGACCAGTAAACAGTTAGAAAAGTGTGCTAAGATCAAAAGTCTAATTTCTAATGTATTTATTAATAATTTAGCATCTTTCAGCAATGCCTTATTAGGGAAACTTATAAGAGATTTATAATCTTTTTTATTTTATTATTTTTTTTTTGTGAGGAAGACCAGCCCTGAGCTAACATCTATTGCCAATCCTCCTCCTCCTTTTTTTTTCCCCTTTTTCTCCCCAAAGCCCCAGTAGATAGTTGTGTGTCATAGCTGCACATCCTTCTAGTTGCTGTATGTGGGACGCGGCCTCAGCATGGCCGGAGAAGCGGTGCATCGGTGCGCGCCCAGGATCTGAAGCTGGGCCGCCAGTAGTGGAGCGCGCGCACCTAACCACTAAGCCACGGGACCGGCCCCAAGAGATTTATAATCTTAACCTATCTTTTCCAACATTCAGTATCCTTCTCTTCTGGGTCTTACTGTCAGAGTATCAAAATAATTTTAACAGGTATGACTTATGGATCAGATGAAATTATTTTAAAATTCCATCATAAAACTCAGTGAGCAAATGTAACTTCATAAAGCATAAAGCCAAAACCAGCATGTACACAAGCAGTGATCACTAGCATTTATCCAGATCAGAAGATGAAAAGAGATTGCCAAACTGGCTATTTCAGCTCTTTCAGGCCTTCTTCAAAAGTGTAACTGTCCTCAAGGATTCAAGTTACGTTTTCCCTTCATTTAGTTTTTCTGTCTGTGTAGTTGGTTACACCAATAAAAGGAAACAAATTCACAAAGGCAACCAATGTATGTGGTAACAAAAATTATTTTTGATATTCTAAATAGATAGGTGATGTAGTGTCTTGCATAGGAGGATATGCCCTAAAGTCCCACACACTTAGGTTCAAACCCTGTGTGATCTTGGGCAAGTTAATTAACCTCTGTGCCTTAGTTTCCTCACTAGAAAATGCAGAGAAACAATCGTATCTTTCTTAAGATTGCTATAAAAATCAAGTGAGATGTTATGTAAAGCATTAGCATTGTGCCTGGCACAGAGTGCTTAATAAATATTTCTTATTTTTAATAATAATAAAAAAACCACTATGGGGCCGGCCTGGTGGCGTAGTGGTTAAGTTCGCGCGCTCTGCTGCGGCAGCCTGGGGTTTGCAGGTTCAGATCCTGGGCGTGGACCTACGCACTGCTTGTTAAGCCATGCTGTGGTGGTGTCCCATATAAAGAAGAGGAAGATGGGCATGGATGTTAGCCCAGGGCCAATCTTCCTCAGCAAAAAGAGGACGATTGGCATTGGATGTTAGCTCAGAGCTGATCTTCCTCACAAAAAAAAACCCAAAAAAACCCACTATAATTTGATGTACATTCTTAGATAAATCCTTGGGAATATATATGGATAAACAAATATACAGATAAAGAGAAAAAGGATTGCCTCTGGGTTCAAGGGTAAATACATTTCCTTTGCGAGAAAAACAAAAATATGACCAGAAACAAAGAACAAATAGGTGACAAAGCTCTGCCACAAATAACTGTTTCATCTCCATGAGAGCAAGGTAAATTTCTTTAGCCCTCCTTAATGTGAGGAATCACTTCTGTCCCAGAGGAGTTTCATAAACAAAAGGTTATGTGGGATACAGTTTAAGCTTTGAAATGACCTGTCCCTCTAAAAGGTTAGCAACAGCCACAAAAAACACATTACCCTTATTATATTTGATGTGTCACAACATTTTTCAGACTGTTTGAAATTCCCTTTCAAAACAACTAGATTTGTTTTAGGTTCTAGCTTTGCCAAAAGTAACTGTATTTACATTATAAAATAAATGGAACTTTGTTTTCCAAAAATATAAACTAATTTTGTCAATGGCATTAGAAAACAAATGGCGAGAACAAACGTAGCTTCCACACAGTGCTGGTGTGTATCCTATGACTCAGCAATTCTGATCCTAGGAAAACACCCAGAGAAAGTAGTGTATTTATCTACCAAGAGACACATATAAGAATGCTCACAGCAGCATTAATCACAACAGCCCCAAACTGGAAGCAACATTAATGTCCATCAACAGGAGACGTTATGAATGAAAGAAACCAGACAAAAGAGCAAATGTTGCATAATTCTATTTATATGAAGTTCTATAGTGAAAGAAATCACAATAGTGGTTACCTTTGAGGGAGGCAGGTGTTGACCTGGAAGGGACATGAAGGACTGGGTGGGGCGCTGGAAGGGTTCTCTATCTTGATCTAAGTGATGGTTATAACTATCAGGTGTGTATATACATACAAATTCATTGACCTGTACACATAAGAATTGTATTCTTTAAATACTACATATATGTATGTATGTTCTACCTCAATAAAAAAGGAAAGAAAAAAAGGAGACAAACACAAGGAGATCTTAAACTGCCTCAAGGAAGTAGCTCTTTAAGTGCTGTTACCTCACTACAATAAAGGAAGTACCTTTTCTGTGTCAGAGGGTTATGTTATTTCTTGTGGTCTTCCCCAGTAACCTTACGAGGTAAGTTTTATTACTTCAATTTCATGGACAATAAGCAGGCTCATAAAAATGATTTCATTTAATTTCGTAAGCGTGTCCCTCTTTACTGCATATTTTAGCACATTTAGCCTAGTGTTATGGAGGGAGAATGGGTTCAGAAAATTCTGTTTTCTCTCTTAATAGTTGATGATACTGGGCAAACCACTTTATTTCTGAGTCTTAATTTTCTCATTTATGAAAATAGGGATACTAATGATGATGGTGAGGTTACTATAAAGATGGAATAATTCATCTAGAATGCTCTGTATAAACTGCCACACAATTACTTACTATTATCATTATTAATATGACCTCTTGTTTTAAGAATAAAATAAAAAGATACTAACCTTATCTTTTGGCAAAGGTTTGTTTTAGGATTTAGACAAAATTTGCATTCTCCACACTGTGGGATGTAAAGTGGGATGACAGTATCACCTGGAAAACAAATTCGAAGACATTATCCTCAATAGGCAGCATCTGTTTCTAAATGAATACCCTGCAACTTCCCATTCCTGTCAACATGTGCGCCTTCGAAAAGTTCACAACCTCAAGGCTTAGAATCTCACCTACATAGCATCATTCAGATACTGCCTTCCCATGCAAAAAATACAAGTTTCAAAATTATCTAAATGAAATCCTGAAAACAATAACGGGAGAACAAGGTTATGTGCTTCAAAATACTGACTCGTTGATGCATCTTTAAAAATTCTTGCTTAATTGGACAAAATTGGCTTTGGAAAGGTACTTAAAGTTTCAGATGAACAGCAGTCTGCAAAATCAGAGAGAAAAACCCTCAAATATTTGTGCTTCCCAGATGAGGAATAAAATCAATCTCAACAACTTACTTAGGCAATAACTTGTTCATAAATAATGTGTAATTTATCAGAAATATAATTTCCCTATAGAAATAAGCCAAAACTGTAAAATAAGTGGTTCAAATACCCTCCTTACCTGCCTTCAGCTTAGTAACTCCTTCACCAACACTTTCCACAATTCCAGCACCTTCGTGTCCCAAGATCACTGGAAAACTCCCTTCAGGATCAGCCCCACTCAGGGTATAGGCGTCAGTGTGGCAAACCGCAGTGGCAATAATCTATCAGGATATTACAATAAAGAGCAGTTAAGTGTGTGTGCAGGCAATTTGGAGTGAAGTATAGGTCAAAGGAAAGGCACTTTTACTTTAATACCGTATTTCATTGATTCTAAGATAACATTTCTTTCATATTTTAACCACTAAAATCAGCATGCGCTTACAATCTATGGCATCTTAATTAGACCTGGCAGCATTTTTTTTAGTGGCAGATAAAAATAATGGTGCATTTATGTGCAATGAAATACGGTGTGTCTATTCTTTCCAGTGCCTGGTAGCAAGAGAAGGTAAACAAGGTGACCTTTCAGGCTCAGTGCCTTCAGGTGTGGCAGGAATAGCACCTGTGTGCAAAGCAGATGCTGGCTGCCTTCTGACTGTTAGGAAATGTGATTTCTCAAAAGGTGCTCAGACTATTTCTGAAACATGCCAGCCTGCTTGGTCTGGGCCAAAACTCAAAGCTTTTAGTGGAACCAACTTCCCTTTTTAGCAGCCACGCACAATTTCTACTTAAATAAGCCCTTTATCCTTATCTCTCTTGCTTTCAAATATCTCTTATCTTTCCAAACTGCCAAAAGCACAGAAAGCAAAAGCCTCAGAGTGTTTATATTTGTGCTTCTCACTTGTATACCCACTTCTAATATAACATTCTTTGCTATTTGTTAGCTGCTTCCTAGGGAAGACAGCTGAACTCAGTGTGCCCCATACAGCTCATCTTATGTACATCCAAGACAAACATTTTCTTTTTCACTGGGAAAATCACAATCATGTTAACTTCTGAACTGAAAAACATACAAACTATTATAAGATTTCAGATTCCTGGGTCTGGGTTGAAAAGGACCTTAAAAAGTTATTTGGCCCTGAGCTTCTTGACTTGATATGTGTGATCCCTGGGGCATGACCCAGTACATTTGCTGTGTATCTGGGGGTAGGAAGTGGGAAGTATACTCCAACTCACAGCAAAAACAGCTGATTTTTCTGGAATGTTAGTTTTATTCAATGGTCACTACTTTAAAGCATTAATTTTATTTCAAAACAAGCACAGAGTAGAATGTTGAAAAACACTCAGCTGGCTGCCTTGTGCACTGTGCCTCTCTCCAGGGATAACTTCACTTCTTGGCACAGCAGAGGTTGAGCAGCACTGGAATAATGAATCCCCTGAACTCTGGCCTTGTCTGCAACAGTCAGTACATTTTAAAGCTCTCTAAGCAAGCTGACTTCACTTTCTTGTTGCTCCAGTCGATCAGGAACCTCTTCCCGAATCTTATTTGAAGTCTCTTCTAACAAAACTGAAGACCCTTTCTTCTTTTGTTTCTAACCTCTCACCACACATTTTAAATTATGGGATCAGTACTAAGGGGAGCATCCTACAAAATCACCCTAAACCCAGCCTACAGAAGATAAATTGCAGTAATCCAGTGATCCCTGGGGAAGGCTGTTCAGCTGAATATCAAAGCTAAAAAGATGGAGACGAAAGCTACAAAGGTGAGAGGGATAAAATAAGAGGAGGATGTTGTGACTCCAAGGTTGGATGACTTTCAATACCTTCTCCTTGACACTGTCTTTTGGGATTTATCCTCTGCAGACCACAGAGGACTCATCTATCCAGAGACCTAATCCCAAGTCCCTTCCAGGGCCTTAGGTGTATCATTACCTTAATTCGAACTTCGTGAGCCTTTGGGGGTGCCACTTCTACCTCCTCGATGGAGAGAGGCTTTCCAGCCTCCCAGGCAACTGCAGCCTTGCACTTGATAACCTGAAAAGGGGAAAAAAGAAAAAAGAGAGCAAGTTGGTTTGTCCTCCTGAACTAATAATAAACCACCTCTCAGTTAATTCAGACACCAATGAATGCAAATCTTAGAAAGTATATCACAGATTCATAAAGAAACATATACCTCTAAGTGATACGGAGAATTGTTCTACATGTTTTTAGATTTCATATAAATAATACTCATTAAAAATAAGATTTGAGATGACCACATGGTCAGATATAAAAGCCTCTGTTAGTTAGGAAGTTTTATTCATCAAATATTTAATGACCCTCTACAATAAAGAAGCAGGAGTAGATTAAGAATACAGGTTGCAAGAGACTCTGATTCAGTAGGTCTGGCACAGGGTCCAAGGAATGTGAACGCTTAACATGTGCTCTATGAAATTCTTTTGCTCAGGCTGGTGTAACACCGGTATAGTGTAAAACTGCAGGGTGGGAAGAAGTGTAAGGAGTATCAGAACAGGGGAACTTAAAAAACGATCTCTATCCCTTTTAACTATGCGATCCAGTTCTGCAGCCACTTGTCACAGGTGGCTTATGGGCACTTAAAAACGGCCAGTCTGAACTGAGATAAGCTGTAAGTGTAAAATATACCTCGATTTTGAAGAGTTAGCACAAAGAAAGTAAAAATATTTCAATAATATTTTAAAAATATTGATTACATGTTGAGATAGTATTTTGAATATATGGGATTAAACCTTAATCCCATTTTAATGTGGCTACTATAGAAGTTAAAATTACATATGCAACTCATACTGTATTTCTATAGAACAGTGCTGCCTTAGAGTTTCCAGTCAGTACAACCCTCTGCTACCAGAGACTCAAGTGTAATGAGGAGGGTTTTGATCAGTTCACATCATGCTTATGAAATGTTGACAGAATAAAGGTTGAAAACCACTGGGTTTATAGGAGACAGACTTGAAAGTCAATAATTACAAAAAGTGGGATTTAAAGGGAGAGGCACGGCGCTGGCCCCATGCCCTAGTGGTTAAGTTTGGTGCACTCAGCTTTGGCAGCTAGGGTTTGGTTCCCAGGCGTGGACCTACACCACTTGGTGGGGGCCATGCTGTGGCAGCAACCCACATACAAAATAGAGGAAGATCGGCACAGATGTTAGCTCAGGGTGAATCTTCCTCAAGCAAAAAAGAGGAGGATTAGCAGCAGATATTAGCTCAGGGCAAATCTTCCTCAGCAAAATAATAATAATAATAATAATAATAAAAAAAGGCAGAGGCACAAAGTGCTAGAGATGGCAAAAAGTGGAGAAAGAGTATAACTTTGGTTGGTGGGTTTGGGAAAACTTCACTTTTAACTAGGATACCAAAGGATAAGGAAGAGTTAGTTACAAATGGTGATAAAACACCTACATATACGGTGACTGAAGAGTGAATGAGAAGGTATACGAAGCCCCTTATACAGTCCTTGGCACAGTGTAGCTTTGCAAATGGAAGTCAACAGTTACTAGCAGCAGAAGAACAAAGAGTGGAGGAAAAGGAGAGTGGACCTATATGGAGAGATGAGTGGTTTGTGTAAAATTGGTGAGGCTGGAAATTATTCCTGGTAAATTAAAATGTAGATATTAAAACTGATGGTACAAAGAATTCAGATGCTGCATTAGAATGTTTTTTCACCTCAATGTACCATAAACCTCAAAACAAAATTCCAAAGGTCAAATTCAGAATACTAACAATGAAGTCATGTATCCTTGAGATCTGAAGCAACATGAAAAAATAATACATCCATATCTAAGTTTTATGCACTGCCTCCTTGAAGAATGTTTGAAAGGAGTTTAACCTTTTCCTTTCAATGACAATTCTAAGGAAAATAAAGCCCCACTCTAAATCCACAGGCAACTGCCCTACTTCAGCTTTCAAATTACTACAGGAATTATAAATTTTCACCTTCTCTGAATAAAGACACTTAGTAGTAAGAAAAAACTGCCAATCTATTAAGTCTGAAAAATTGTTTAGAGTTTACCATTTGTTTTCAACGCCAACACTTAAGATTATAAATCTTTCCAGAAAATTTCTAAAGTTTGCAAAGCATTAAAACAATCAATAACCTTAGACCGATTATTTATATTATTCGTGTATTTCTGCCTTTCTTTATTGTCTAATGTGTATTTCAGGAACCTGGAATGGCCAGGTTTGTCAGGGACAGACCTGGATCGGAATCCTGGCTCCCTATCCTTAGCGTGATCACTAAGGACGACCAGCCTCAGTTTTGGGCCTGTAAAACGGGGACAACACTTCGCAGAGTTCTAACATGAGGATTAAAGGATATAAAGCTCTGGTGCCTAAGTGCTCAAAAATGTTACTGAAAGAGACCCAGGAGTCTTCCCTAAATACATTTCTTGGTGGCGCAATAATTGCTCAATTATGAATCACAGTCACCAAACAAGCAATCTAGAGGTCAGGAGCACGGGCTCTCGCCGCAGCTCTGCCACCTGGAAGTGTGGCCCCGGGCTAGTTACTTAGTTTTGCGGACCCAACGCGTGGCCGCCCCTAAGCCGTTTCCACCCGGATGCCAACCGCCCCCGCCTTCGGTTCGCCCCCGCCTACGGCTGCCTGAAGCAGCACAGCTCGCTCAGGTCAAAGCTTCCCCCCTTCCTGCCCGCCCGAGGCCCCGTTTCAGCGCGGAGCCCCGCGCGCCCCCCGAGGCCAGCCGCCCGGTTCCACCGCGCGCTTTCCCTCCCTCCCTCGCTCGCACTGGGCCGGCAGCGCGGCCCGCGCTACCTGGTTCGCCATGTCCGCGGGTTCCCGTCGGCGGGGCGCGCGGGGCCCGGGGTGTGGGCGGGGCGCGCGCCGGCGCAGGGGCGCGGCGCGCTGCGGCAGGGCGGGGCGTGGGCCGGAAGCGGGGTCTGGGGGTGTGGCCAGGCGCGCGCCCCAGCCGGCGCGCTGGTGGTCTCGCTCGGAAGGCTGGAGGGGGTTCCGTGATGGTGGATGGCGGCGCCTCGTGGCTAAGTCGGCAGGCTTGCTGCAAAACATCTGTGTCAGGCAAGGGTTTTCCGCGTGGCTTTAGCCCGGGCGGCGCAGATGATGCTTACAAAGGAGAGGTGTGGAAGGGGGCCCAGGAATTTCACTGGAAGCACGCGAGCGACAGGGGGACTGCACCCTCCCCGTGCGCTGTACACTTTGTGTGCGCTGCGTCTTGAGGACACAGATGAGTAAACCAGAGCCCTCCAAGGGACTCTCCATCCACAGGGGACACTGAGCTGTGAGAAGAATGATAAAGGGGACACACGGAAAGGGGGCCCCATTCGGCAAACTTCCCAGGCTCCTATGCTTCTGAAGGGTGAGGAGGATTTTTGGGGAGAAAACTTTGCAAGGAGGGGAAGAGGCGCGCGAAACGTCTGTGGAACGCGGACGCCTTGCATGTGTTTTAAGAGTGTGCTAGAGTGTAGGGAGTGGGAAGGTGGAGTATTTGCCAGTGTACCCCACAACTCTGACTGTTGTGGACTCTGAATTTTATTAGATAGCTCTGCCAGACAGACCCCTCTCTCTGCTTCTCGGTCTTTGTCATGGCTCCTTTTCCTCAGTACATGCCTGACGGATTGGCGATGTCAAAAATTCTGTTCTTTCTCTCCCTTCACTGTCTCATCTACACCATGGCTTTTTAACTTCTCTCTGTATAAGGACGACTTCTAGATTATTATCTCCAATCAGGATGGCTCCCATAAACTCCAGGCTTAGACGCACAATTGCTTTGTAGACGTCTGTCTCCCTTAGGATATTTCACAGTAACCTCAAACTCTTCCAAAACTCATCTTGTCATCCTTTCTCCCTAAAGGTACTCTTTCTGTGTTTATGTGGGGTACCACCATCCACCTAATGCCCCAGCCAGAAACCCGGGAATCACAACTTCTCCCTCTCCCTGTCTTTCTCCTGTATTCAATCTGTCACCAAACCCTGAATAACTCTCACATCTTGTGCCTCCTCTCTCCCCCGGTTGCTGCTGTCTTAGTTCAGGCTCTCATCATTTCTTACTGGGCTTCTGAAAAAGCCTCCCATCTGGTTTTCTTGTTGCTAGACCCCTGAATCTAATGTACTTCTAAACTAATGCCCCCTTAGTGATCTTTCCAAAACATACATCAATCTAAGCCATTTCCTTTCACCTCTAATAATTTTTGAATGATGTGGGTTATAATGGGTGAAAGGGGTCAAAAAGTACAAACTTCCAGTTATAAAATAAGTAAGTCATGGGGATATAGTGTACAACATGGTGACTATAGTTAATAATACTGTATTGCATATTGGCAAGTTGCTAAGAGGGTAAATCTTATAAGTCCTCATCACAAGAAAAAAATTTTTTGTAATTATCTATGGTGATGGATGTTAGCTAGACTTATTTTGGTGATCATTTCACAATATATAGAAATATGGAACATTATGTTCCCTTGAAACTAATATAATGTTATATGTTAATCATACCTCAAAATAAAATAATAAGCCAAATAAAATAATAATATTAAGGAGAAATAGTTGAAACAAGATTGGCAAAATGTTCATAATTGTTGAAGCTGGCTATGAGCATATAATAATTTATTATGCTATTGGGCCCGCCCTGTGGCTTAGCGGTTAAGTGCAAGCGCTCCACTGCTGGCAGCCCGGGTTGGGATCCCGGGTGCCCACCAACGCACCACTTGTCCGGCCATGCTGAGGCCGCATCCCACATACAGCAACTAGAAGGATGTGCAACTATGACATACAACTATCTACTGGGGCTTTGGGGGGAAAAATAAATATAAATAAATAAAATTATATAAAAAAATATGCTATTATCTATACCTATGTGTAGCTTTGCAATTTTCTCCGGAAAAGTGTAATATAAAAGTAGAGAGAGAGTTGACCATAGGTTGACATAGGGAACCAGAAGAATATAGCTCGGTGGTTCTCCAACACTTTGGTTTCAAAAGCTCTTTATTCTGTTAAAAGTTATTGAGGGGGCCGGCCCCATGGCTTAGCGGTTAAGTGCGGGCGCTCCGATGCTGGCAGCCCGAGTTCGGATCCCGGGCGCGCACCGACGCACCGCTTCTCCAGCCATGCTGAGGCGCGTCCCACATACAGCAACTAGAAGGATATGCAGCTATGACATACAACTATCTACTGGGGCTTTGGGGGGAAAAATAAATAAATAAATAAAAAATCTAAAAAAAAAAAAAAAGTTATTGAGCACTCCAAAAAGCTTTTGTTTATGTGGGTTGTATCTATTGATATTTACCAGATTAGAAATTAAAACACAAATTTTAAAGATATTTATTTATAGAATTTTTTTGAAATAGCAATAATAAAGCCATTGTATGTTAACATAAAGAATATAGTGCTAATAGCCAACAGGAAATGACAGACACAAGGAAGGTTAGAAAAAATTCAGAATACTTTGCTTAGAGGGAGGGAAGATCCAAGAAACTAATAGTTGTTGTCAAACAGTTTAAGAACACTCACGTGAAAGAATAGGAATTTGTTCTGTTTGTCATCAGATTGTGGCATTGAGATAAGTAGTTAGACTTCATGAGAAAAAAAAATTCTTCTATTTAAGAATCTTCAAGGGTTGAGAGAGGGATAAAATCCAAACTTTAGCTGGGCCAGCCATGCCCCACATAACCTTGTTCCTGCTTGTCTCTCCATCCTTCTTTTCTTTTTTTTTTTTGTGAGGAAGATCAGCCCTGAGCTAACATCCATGCTAATCCTTCTCTTTTTGCTGAGGAAGACCAGCTCTGAGCTATCTATTGCCAATCCTCCTCCTTTTTTCTCCCCCCAAAGCCCCAGTAGATAGTTGTATGTCATAGTTGCACATCCTTCTAGTTGCTGTATGTGAGACACGGCCTCAGCATGGCTGGAGAAGTGGTGCGTCGGTGCGCGCCCAGGATCTGAACCTGGGCTGCCAGTAGCGGAGCGCGCGCACTTAACCGCTAAGCCACGGGGCTGGCCCATCTCCATCCTTATTTTCTACTATTCTGTCACACAAGTTTCACACCAACTTTATGGAACATTTTCAGTTCCTTAAAAGGACTGTCCTCTTTCTTGATTCCAGACCTTTGTATATGATAGAACTTCTGCTTGGAATGCAGCAAGCATTTTTCTAGTGAAAAAAAGACCTTTTAGCATAGAGTTAATTTCCTTTTCCCTGTTGCAGATATATTGTCTATCTGCTGGGAAGAAACACTTGAGTTTTTATGGTGCCTTGCTTGTTGGAACATAACTTCCAATCTTGTTACATGTCAGACTGGAAACTAAAAGTCTGACATGTAACAAAATTGGAAGTTATTACTCTATCCTAGCAACAAGTAAAAAGCTAAACAAACTGAAAAATCAACAACTCTTCTTAGATCCATTAGAGAAGTGAGATCACAGGGCGAACCAATGACCCCCAGAATTGGAGAGACAGACAGATGGATCCAGAGAAGCACAACTTACCAGAGCAGAAACCCACCTCCATGGGACCCAGTATTGGGGATAGCAAACCTGAAGGGTAATTGATGAATTGCTCGAGGCTCATTGTGGACAAGTCTGAAAGTTAAAAACTCCGGAGGGATACAGTCATAGAGGGGCTCCCACAGTTCTGTGACTTTTACCTCTAGGAGCTCTACCAGTTTCTCACAGTGAAGACTGGAGAAAAGTCCCTCATGCTTCTGCTAGGGGAAGGGGAAAAAGAACCATTTTGAAATATGCCAGAGCATTCTATTCTTCTTAATAAGGCCTGCTCTTAAGAGAGACTATTTTACCAGAGCCTAACTTACTGAGGTATTATCGGAGTTTAACTGATATTGGGGAAGGGAAATACCCAACTTCAGCACCCTCTAGAGATCTTGTACCACTTGAGATGGTGGAAAAAAAAAACTGAGAAGAAATTGTGAAGTTCACAACCAGGGGCACAGGCTCACTAAAAGACTGAGATCTAATCAGGACTATAGAACACTTCCCCTTCTCCCACATCTTACCACTATGTTAGTAAAGACCTATTTAATCCTTTTTTACCTGGTAAGTGTATCATGTCTTCCTTCCAACAAAAAATTATAAGGCATACTAAAAGGCAAAAAACACAGTGTGAAGAGACAGAGCTAGCATCAGAACCAGTCTCTGATATGGCAGGGATGTTAGCATGATCAGATCATGAATTTAAAACAACTATGATTAATATGCTGAGGGCTCTAATGGAAAAAGCAGATAACATGCAAGAGCAGATGAATAATGTAAGCAGAGAGATGGAAATTCTAAGGAAGAAACAAAAAGAATTGCTAGAGATAAAAACCACCTTAATGGAAATGAAGAATGCCTTTGATGGGCTTATTAGTAGACTATGCATAGCTGAGGAAAGGATCTATGAGCTTTAAGATATGTCAATAGAAACTTCTAAAACTGAAAAGCAAAGACAAAAAAGACTAAAATAAATGGAAAAGAATATCCAGGAACTGTGGAATGACTACAAAAGATGTAGCATACACATAATGGGAATACCAGAAGGAGAAGAAAGAAAAGAACAGAAGCAATATTTGGAGCAATAATGACTGAGTAGTTCCCCTAACTAATATCAGGTACAGGCACAGGAAGCTCAGAGAACACCAAGAAGGCTAAATGCCAACCCCCCCCCCCAAAAAAAACAAAAAAACTACACCTAGGCATAACATATTTAAACTACAGAAAATCAAAGATAAAGAAAAAAAATCTTGAAAGAAGCCAGAGGGAAAAAACACCTTATGGATAAAGGAGCAAAGATAAGAATTACATTTGATTTCTCCTCAGAAACCATGTAAACAAAAAAATAGTGGAGTGAAATACTTAAAGGGTTGAGAGAAAGAAATGTCCAACCTGGGGCCTGGCCCTGTGGCCTGGTGGTTAAGTTTGACATGCTCCACTTTGGCAGCCTAGGTTTGGTTCCCGGGCACGGACCTACACTACTTGTCAGTGGCCAGCCTGTGGCAGTGACCCACATACAAAATAGAGGAAGATTGGCACAGGTGTTAGCTCAGCGCAAATCTTCCTCAAGCAAAAAAAAAAAAAAATGAGGAAGATTGGCAACAGATGTTAGCTCAAGCCAATCTTCCTCAGGGGGAAAAAAATGTCCAGCCTAGAATTCCATATCTGGTGACTTTATCTTTCACAAGTGGAAGAGAAATGAAAACTTTCTCAGACAGATAAAAACTGATGAAATTTGTTGCCAGTAGACCTGCCTAACAGGAAATGTTAAAAAAGAAGTTCTTCAGGGAGAAGGAAGATGATATAGGTCAGAAACTCAGATCTACATAAAGAAGGGAAGAGCACTGGAGAATAAATAAGTGAAGGTAAAATAAAAACTTTTATTTTTCTTATTTTTAATTGATGTGGTAACAATTTGTTCAAAATAATAGCAAAAATCTATTTGATAATTATAGTTATGTAAAAGTGAAATGAATGACAGCAATGATACAAGGGACAGGAGGGAGGAATTAGGATTATTTTGTTACTTGTATGGTGCTAGCACTACCAATGAAGCAGTATAGTGCTATTTGAAAGTGAACTTGGATTAATTGTAAATATATGTTGCAAACTCTAGGGCAACCACTAAAAAGAAGTATAAAAAGAAGTATAATTGATATACTAAGAAAGGAGAAAAAATGGAATCATATAAAATGCTGCATTAACACCAGAGAAGGCAGAAAAAGCGGGGAAGACATATTAATAACAAAGAACAAGGTCAACAAATAGAAAACAGTAGCAAATATGATAGTAATCCAGCTATATCAATGATCACTTTAAATATCAATAGTCTAAATGTACCAATTAGAAGACAGATTGTCAGTACAGATCAAAAAATAAGACCCAAATATATGTTGTCTACAATAAACCCACTTTAAATATAAAGACACAGATTAAAAGTGAAGGAATGGAGAAAGATTTACCATGATGACACTAATCAAAAGAAAGCTAGAGTAGCTATGTGAATTTCAGACAGAGCAGACTTCAAAGCAGGCACTATTATGAGGGATAAACAGAGGCGTTACATAATGATAAAAGGGTCAATTCTCCAAGAAGACGTAACAATCCTTACTGTGTGTGTGCCTCACAACAGAGCTTCAAAATACATGAGGCAAAAACTGGTAGAACTGCAAGGAGAAATAGATAAATCCATTATAACAGTTGGAGACTTCAACACCCCTCTATCGGAAATGGACAGATCCAGCAGGCAGAAAATCAGTAAGGACATAGTTGAACTCAACAGCACCATCAATCAACTGGATATAATTGATGTCTATAGGCTATTTCATCCAACAACAGCAGAATGCATTTTCTTTTCAAGTTCACATGGACCATCTAGCAAGATAGACCACATTCTGGGCTACAAAACACACCTTAACAAATTTAAAAGAATAAAAGTCATATAATGTATGCTCTCTGACCACAATGGAATTAAACTAGAAATCAATAGCAGAACGATAGCTGGGAAATCTGAAAATTTATGAGATTAAACCACACACTTCTAAATAACACATAGGTCAAAGAAGAAATCTCAAAAGAAATTAAAAAATATTGGAACCTAATGAAATTGAAAACACAACAAAATTTGTGGGATGTAGCAAAAGGAGTGCTTAGAGGGAAATTTATAGCATTGAATGCATATGTTGGAAAAGAAGAAAGATCTAAAATCAATCATCTAATCTTATACATTAGGAAAGTAGAAAAAGAAGAGCACGTTGAATCCAAAGTAAGCAGAAGAAAGAAGTGATAAAATTTAAAATACAAATCAATGAAATTGAAAGAAGGAAATCAGTAGAGAAAATCAACAAAACCACAAGCTGGTTCTTTGAAAAGATCAATGAAGTTGATAAGCCTCTAGCCAGGCTAATTAAGAAAAAAAGAGAGGAATGCAATTGCTAATCAGAAATAAAAAAAGGACATCACTGCAGATCCCATGGACATCCAAAGGATGATAAAGTAATACTGTGAACATCTTTATGCCCACAAATTTGATAACCCAGATCAAATGGACAATTTCTTGAAATATACAATCTGTCCAAAACTCACACAAGAAAAAATAGACCATTTGAATAGGCCTATATGTATTAAAGAAATTGACTCAGCAGTTAATAGCCTTCCAAAACGAAAAGCACTGGGCTCAGATGGGTTCACTGACGAAATCTACCAACAATTTAAGGAAGAAATTAATACCAATTATCTACAGTCTTTTCCAGAAAATAGAAGCCAAGGGAGATAGATACTTACTAATTCATCCCATGAGGCCAGCTTACCCTAATACCAAAATCAGACAAGCCATTATAAGAAAACTACAGACCAATATCTCTAATGAACCTAGATGCAGAAGTCCTCAACAAAATATTAGCAAATTGAATCCAACATGACCAAGTGGGGTTTATCCCAGGTATGCAATGCTGGTTCAACATTTGAAAATCAATTAATGTGATCCATCATATCAACAGGCTAAAGAAGAAAAATCATTTGATCATATCAATAGCTTATTTTGAACTGAAGGACTCATTAGGTGAAAATGACTTGGTGTTTTAGACTTTGTAACAGACAAGTATGTATACACTAGACATAATCATATAGATTTCAGAAAGTTGAAGCATATTTCACAGAACTCACAAGTACTGAATGAATTGAAGGAAAAGTTCATGAAGCCAAAAATGTCTGCTACGTTTTGAGCAGAACTGGCTTTTGTTTTTTTCCAGCGCTATTTGACATTGCTTGGGTACATACTCCATTAGAGAGGTAGAGAGGGCCACTGCTGTAGTCCCCGTGAATTGGAACAGGAAACTGTCTGAGCTGAAAGCAGCCACAGATAGGTTGAACATGAGGGAGCCAGAAGTGGTTGGTACTAATTCTATTAAATACTGAGGTTTTGTACTGAGAGGTATTGAAACTATCAAACCCTTTCTCTTGGGAAAGCACACATACACATGGCATACAGAAGAGATGGACATCTAGTTTGCAGCTGCAGATCTGAATTGTGCAATTTTTCCTGTTACTTTTCAAGACCAACACATATCACAGAATTGGGAGGTCGGAGACTCTTCAGGGTGTCTCTTTGATCCTGAAGAAGTAAATTTTCCTTATTTTTTTGTAGTAATTTTATTGTAGTAATTTTATTGTAAGTTATCCGTTATTGTAAGTAACCTGAGCATATCTTTTCCTGACAGGAACTTTGGAGACTCTGGGACTCTGGAAAACCTGACAGGCTGGAGAAGTACAAGATATAATTTCATGATTAAATGTAACGGGAAATTAAGATGGGACTTTTTATATTGTCTCAATTTTGGCTAAGAACTCCAAGGCCAAGCAATATAGATCCCAAAATTATCACCACTTTATAAGGCAAGGTACTCGACTACCTTATGTAGGGCATGCTAAGAAAATTTCTTCTGCCAGCATTAGCTCATCTCCTATCTCTGAACTTCATAAGAGAGGGCAAAGAATTCATGGGGAAGGGTGGAAATGGTTGGGAGGGAGAATTTCTTTGGAGAGAGTTGTCGGTGTGCCATAAATGCCCTTCCCACCTCCTGGTAAAAGTGATGGAAGCACCTCCCCCTCATCTGAAGCCAAGAGAAGAAAACCACTCAAAAAGCTTAAAATGCTTTCTTTGGAATCTGGAAATAAAAATTTAATAAAAAATAAATAAAAAATTTAAGGCTAGGGCTGGCCCAGTGGCCTAGGTGGTTAAGTTCGGCGTGGTTTGTTTCTGCGGGCCAGGTTTGGTTCCCCACATGGGCCTACACTGCTCTGTTAGCAGCCATATTGTGCTGATGGCCCACATACTAAAAAACAGAGGAAGATTGGCACAGATGTTAGCTCAGAGGAAGATTGGTGTAGGTGTTAGCTCCAGCAAAAAAAAAAAAGAAATCTTTAAGAAAAATAATAAATATCTAACATAACCCAGTTATCTTAATTTGGTTTATTATATTAATTAAAAGAAATGATTAATTGTAATTATGATTATATTAATATCACATGATATTATCTCATATAACCAAAAGTCTAGAGGGGGGTGGGTAAATTCTGCTGCTCAGTAATGTCAGGGCTCTAACCTAGAGTTCAGCGTCTCTGCCATTCCCTTGTCTTTTCCATCGTGGTTGCAAGATGCCAGCTCCAGCCTGTCATGTCCTTACATGACAACATCCAAAGGCAGGAAGGAAAAGGTCTTCTCTTTACCCTCCCCACCCTCTTTTTTTTAAATCAAGAGGGAAATTTCTCCCCAGAGTCCCACAGCAGACTTCCCCCCCATGTCTCACTCACCAGAATGGAATCATGTGTCTACCCAAATCAGTCACTAGCAAAGGGGAATGGGATTAGACCAGTTATGGTTTAACTCCTGGAGCTGAGGGAGAGTCCCACCTTCCCTGAGCTCATTATTGCCTGATTCTTGAATAAAATTGGGGTTCTGTTTGTAAGAGAGAACTGAGGAATGGCTACTGAGTAGGCAACCAGTGTGGGCAACTCCATCTCTCGTTTATAGTGTGACCTGAAAAACTGCCAGTTTTGAGTAGAGCCTAAAGCAGGAGTCTCCCCAGCTGGTCTAGACTACTGTGGGGTGACTTGCATACTTTCCTTTTATGGACAGAATGTTTTTTAAGTGTCATGGCAGGATGTTGTCTGGAGCCTGTGGCAAGCTCCAATAGTAGAATCATGGTGGAGAACCTGGAGTTTTAGAGCAAAGTCATGCTCTCTTCAGTCCTTGTTCTGATTAAAAATGCCTGACCATGGGACACTAGGTGATCACGCCATCTGAGTTTCTCACCATGAACTGGGTATTATTTGATCCACAGAATTATAAGGCTAGACATGCCCAGGAAGATGGCATTATCAAGTGGAAGTGATGTATGTAGGACTGGACCAAAGCAGATCCTGAAGGCACAGTAAATTGCCTGAGCAATTGTCTCACACTCCTAATGCACTTCCATCCCTTGGGGAGATTTCCTATGATCAGCTCATAGAGGAGGAAGAGAATTTCAGCTTGGTTTCCAATGCTTTGCACAATATTCTGGCAGTTGGTAGGGGTAGACTTGGTAAATCTTGCTGAAGTACAGAACTTCAAGCATTATATCTCTTTGAGTCCTCTTTGACAGGAATGAAATGGCCTGAGGTATGGATCTACAGCCATTAATAGACAGTAATTAATGATTTGGTCAGATGATCAGGGACTTTGAAGGAATGAGGTTGTAAGATTGGTAGTAAGGAAAAGAGATAAATGTGGATGGACCTTACATGATGGGCACTGAGTGTGAGGATACTTATATTCCAAGTGAATCTCACCACAAGGTCTGATTTTTGAAAAGATTGACAATAATCAGGTGAACAAGGTGATCCATCCTGGGGATGTTGTTCAGTAGGCCACCCAAGTGCTTACTCAGTGGGCTTATAAATGTAATGGCCATAGGGTGACCATGGGCCCAACAGCAGAGACATTCCTTATCAAGACTATTCTGGCTCTGCCACTGCTGAATGCCCAGATTGATAGCAGCACCTACCAACCCTGGGTCCCCAATATGGTACAATACCTAAGGGAGACTAGGCAGCCACTCTGTGACAGATTGATTACATTGGGTCCCTTTCTTCATGGAGGAGGCAGAAATTTGTTGTCATTGGGATCCACCCTTATTCAGGATCTAGTGTGGTTTTCCCTATCTGATATGCTTTTCCTTGTATCATCATCCATGGATTTATTAATATAAATGAAACATAGATTCAGACTCTCAGATTAAAAAAATTAAATATAGCAATGGCATAGGCTTTTAATTATTACATTATTATAGAATAGTTAATTCCATGTTATGTATGTGGAAGAAAAGGAAAGTGCTAATAATTCTAATTTGGAAGAAAAATTAAAAGACTGCTTAGAAATATAGAGATGTCAATTACAATATTATTACCAGATTGAAACCTTATCAGTAAGACCATCAGAATTGCAGATTCCTCTTGGAGGTTATTTTCACAGGACAAGGCAACACTTTCTAAAGCCTTTGGAGTCTTATAAGACCTTGTGGTTCAAATAACATTTATATTAACACACAATGAATTTCTTTTTAACAAAAAACAGAAGACATTCTAGGAACAGTTAGGAATATTCACATGTCTGCATATTGCTAAGGAGCACAAATTTATATCCTTGGAAACACTCTTAATACCTTATCAAGCCAGGTTTTTTGAAGCAGCTTATGATGCAGAATTGAGTTTCTCTTTTCATAGCTACAAGAAGGGACATCTCTTTCTCAAACTCCTTTGGTTAATTATAAGGACTTTCATTTTTAAGGTCAGGTTCTAAAATTTTATTAGCTACATTATAAGCAGGCCTATAGAACAGAATTTTATTGGCAGAAATGGAGAAAGGGGTTATAAATGTTATTTAATAATAATAAAATAAGGATATAATTTTTTCTATATTATTAAATGCCTTATTTACTTATAATTTCCTTCTAAAGAGACCTTGAAACTTCAGAAAAGATACACGGTCTGTCCTTGGGTTTAGAGTGGTAGAATAAGAGTAATCTGGTTTAATAGCATTCCAGAAAGGAAATATTTTGGGATTTTATAAAGCTCAATATTTGTCAACAATGGAGATGACTGACTAAAGAGTATATAAAACAGCTTGCATTTACTGGTATATTATTCAGAATAAGTGTATTCTTCAGAATGCATGTGGAATATTGAATTAAAGTATGCTTAGAGATATTTAATTAGGAATAAAGAGGCCACGGTGGTAGGGGAGAAGGGGTTATGTCAGCTGTTTTCAACTGTCACAGGGCCTGAGGTTACTCTGTGATGCTCCAGAGAGCAGGACTAGGGAGGCAGACCTTGGCTTTAATTATAAGGAAAAAAATTGGCCTGTGAGGGTGTTTAACCCATGTTTGACTGACCAGCTCTTAGGCATATTTTTAAAAAGTAATTTACTTATTGAATTTGGAATCGGAAACCATCCATCTTTCTTGACCCAACTTTTTATTTTGAAAACTTTCTCAATTTCAAAATTTGAAAAACAGGACAATGAACACCTCTATGTCCTTCACCTAGATGTACCAATTAATATTTTTTGTCATGTTTACTTTCTGTCTCGCGCGTGAGTGCACACACACACTTTTTGATGAGCCATTTTAAAGGAAGTTGCATGTCTCATGAAATTCACCCCTGACTTCAGCAAGTATCTGCTAAGAATAAGGACATTCCTCTGCCTGTTACCATCCATCCTTAAGATAATGTTCAGCTTGAAGATTCTATGACTCTTCAAGATTTTTCTGACTTGCTTATGAAGATGAATCTTATGAAGATTCTCATAAGCAAGTCAGAAAAATAGTATCTATAACACGTGATTCTTTCAATGAGGTAATAAATTCTTCCCTGCCTGCCTAACAGAGTGCGTTGCTGGAAGGCCTGCTATCTGCAAGGCACTCAAAGAGTGTGAAAAACGGCCCTGCCCTCAAGAAGCTATGCTTCAGTGAAAACGTTGGAGAATCAGATGGAATAATGCATAGGAAAGTACTTTGTAAAATGTTAACTATGATAAAAATGAAAGTTGTTATTCTCTCTCTTTTTCTCCATCCTCTTAAAAGACGTTAATGACCTCTGACAATATCAGTTATCATTTTTAGGCGGATAACTACAAATCAAACTCTCTAGAAGCAACTGCCTTCCATCTGGGTGTCTCAGCAGCTCTTTGGCCACCTGCCAGCCTTGCCTCCAATATCACTCCATCTGGTAGCCACACAAACCTTCTCCCAGGGTCTCAGGCTCCCAGTGACCTGAAGGCATCTTTGATTCTGCCACTCCCTGTGCTCCCAGCATCCTATCTGCGCAGATTTGACAAACCTACCCCTGTCTCTGATCCTAAATCAGGTCCCAGCTTTCCCTTCCTACTGCTACTCTTCAAACCAGGCTCCCTTGATTTCTTGTCTGTGTTGTTTATAGCCGCCTACAGGGGTCTCATTCTCCCATCCTTACCCTCTTTGATCCACACTAATCTGAGTTTGATAGCCCCTTGTTTGAATAACTGCCATGGTTCCTGCTGCCTACCCTTTCAAAACAAATCCCTTCATCTATCATTTAGGTTCCACAATAGGAACCCAATCTAAGTTTCCAGGCTCATCTTCAATTACACAGCGGCATGAACACAATCCACCCACCAAAGAGCATTGCTCTTTCTTTTGTAATCATGTCCTGTGCTTTCCTGATTATGTGCCTTCACCCTTGCTGCTCTCTCGGCCTAGAAGACCCCCTCCCCATTCTATGCCACCTCCTTCCTAAAGGCTCTCCAGAGCTCTCCAAGTGACTCTGAAGCACAATGGAAAACATTGTACTTGACCTCTTTTATGGCAGTCATTATATCCTGTCTTGTAGGGTGGTGGTCTATGGCAATATCTTATCCCCTTTACTGAGCTGTTGCTCCTTCAGAGCTCTGCTGCCCTGTGAGCCTTGTCACTGTCTGGAAAGAGAGTGGACTTGGGAGTCAGAGAGCCCTGTTTAAATTCCAGCTCTGCCGCCCAATAGCTGTTGGAGCTGGTTCAGATTATTTAACCCTTCCCTGCTTTAGTTTCCCCACCTGTAAAATGAATATTACTATCCAGTTCCTAGGATTAGTGTGAAGTCTGATGAGATGAAACATGCAAGGTGCCTGACACAAGAAAAGGCTCTCCACACATGGCAGCTCCCATTAGCAAATGTCGAGGGGAGGCTCGACCGGCTTTTCTCTATAAGAGAAGGTGACGTCCTGCTAACCCAGCTGGATGGGGCCCCTCCTCTGTAGATGGTCACCACTTGGTCCTTTTTACTCATTAAGAAGATGACAGGGCTATTTTCGTTTTTGAGGCAAGACTGAAGCAGAAGTAATGGCTTCCTTCCTATTATCTACTGGCCAGTAATAATAAGGGTTGGTAGTAATAGTGAAAGGGCAGGTAGACAGGACAGGGAAGAAAGAGCAGCAAGAACACTCTGAATTAAAATACCCAGCAGTACATATCGAGAGACAGAAAATGACAACAACTTTGCAAAACAAGTTGCATTATGCAGTATATAAAGGAATAAGCCACCATAGTCAGCTAATTTATTTTAGGGAGGTAGGAATCATTAAATAATAGGAGAGCTATTAATATAATACATCAAATTATTACATCAAATACAAAAAAAAAATTGCTTGTATAGATGCTTAAAATTTATTTGATAAGATTCAACATCAATGCCTAATAACATTATTTTAAGAGTAGAAATAGAAGAAAATATTTCCTTAATGTAAGAAAAAGTTTAAGATTAAAACTAGCAGCCAGCATTATATTTAATAGTAAAACATTAGTTATATCCCCATTAAGAATATGTACAAAAGAAGGAATATTATTTAATATTGTTCTGAAAGTTATGGCTAATGCAATAAGATGTGAAACAAAATTGAAGGTATATTATTAATAATAAAGAGATAAAGTGATATTTATTTTGGGATGAAATCATATAAGTCCAAAGATATAATTTAAAAATTGATTAAACACAATGGGATGAATGTAAGATAAACAGAAATTAAAAGCGTTCCAATATAATTGAAATAATCAGCTAGAAACTTTTCAATATAAATATGTAATATATATAAATATATGTAATAAATATAAATGTATATAAATATGTATAAACATTTGAAATAGTTTATAAAGATTTTGAAAAGCTTTGAAATGGTCTAAAAAAGATTTGAGAGAGTTGTGAGAAAAAATGAATACAGACAGCCCACACACAGTAGCAAGAAAAAATATAAAACATCTTAGAAGTAGCCTTAATGCATAATGTCTTTCATCTATTCAAAGAAAAGAGCAAAATTTTATTGAGATATATTCATTAAAGTTTAAGAAAATGGAAAAATATACTGTCTTCCTGAGCAGAAAGAAATATAAGTACTTAAATATTTTCAAAATAACATAGGTTTAATCAAGACATTCAATGAGTATTTATGGAGCACTTACTATATGCCTACCAAAATTCTAGGTACTAGGATAACCATATGGGCAGTGAATACCACAAAGACTCTGCCCACATGGTGTTTAGATTCTTATGGAGTTGACACACCAGACAAATAAAACCTTACTATACTATAATGTCAGGTACTGGTATGTGCTTTGAATAAAAATAAAACAGGGTTAAGAGCTAGAGAATGAAAGGAGGGGATGCTGTTTAGAATAGGGTGATCAGGAAAGGCTTCTGAGGAAGTAACATTTGGGCAGATATTTGAATAAAGTGTAACACAGAGCCACGTGGCTGTCTGCAGGAATAGTGTTTCTTGCAGAGGGAGCAGCAAATGCAAAGACCTAGACATGGAAACATGCTTGATGCGTTCTAGGAACAACAAGTAATTTGGTGTTGCTGAAGCAGAGTGAGTGAAGTGGAGACTGAGGACAGTAGGAGATGAGGACAGAGGTAATGTGGGCTGATCATATAGGGCCTTGTAGACCATATAAAGACTTTGGGTTTCAAGTTTTGTCCTAAGTCTGATGGTAGCCATTGGAAGATTTTGATCAGGTGAGGATGTGATCTAATGACATTGTTTTTTTTTTGGTAAGGAAGGTTGGCCCTGACCTAACACCTGTTGCCAATCTCCCTCTTTTTGCTTGAGGAAGATTGTCCCTGAGCTAACATCTGTGCCAATCCTCCTCTATTTTGTATGTGGGATGCCGCCACAGCATGGCTTGATGAGCGGTGTGTCGGTCTGCGTCTGGGATCTGAAACTGTGAACCCCGGGCTGCCGAAGTGTAGCACGTGAACTTAATCACTATGCCACCGGGTTGGCCCCACTAATTACATTTTTAAAAAGATTTGTCTTGTCTCAGTGCTGAGAATAGACAGGGTAGAAGTGGGGGGAAAATTGTAAGAGTAGTTAGGAGGCTATTTCAATAATTGAGACTGGAAAAAATAGGCTTGTACTAGGGTAGTAGGGGTAGAGGAATCAGAAGTGGATTCCAGATATATTTTGGAGATATACCTAAAAGATTTGCTGATGGGTTGGGTAAGAGGTAGAAAGAAAGAGAAGAATCAAGATTGGCCCCTAGGTTTTGTGTTGAAGCAACTGGTTGGATCACAGTGTTAGTTACTGACGTAGGGAAGACTGGGAAAGGAGCAGGAGTTGCGGGATTGAAATCCAGAGCTGTGTTTTGAACATGTTAAGTTTGAAATGTCTATCAGACTCCAAGTGGAGATGTTGAGCAGGCAGTTGCTATGAATCTAAAACTCAACTTCTCAGGCCATCAGCAGATAGATGGAATGTAAAGCCAGTGGATTGGATGAGCTCATCTATGGAGGCTAGAGATCCCTGGGGCTCACCAACATTTAGAGTTTGGGACAAGGAAGAAGATCCAGCAGAGAAGACTGAAAGGAGGCAGCTAGTAAAATAGGAGAGACCCTGGGAGCATTTGGAGTCTCAGAAGCCAAATAAATGGTTTAATATAACTCTCATCAAAATATCAATGATTTATTAACTGACAAAATCATTCTAAAACATACCAGAAAAGCTTAATGCTAGCACCTAGGATAATGGACCATCCCACTACATACTTTTGTAACAGCTGATACAGACATGATGTTTTTATGACCTTGTAAAATGAATGAAATCTTTCTTAAAAATAAGCGATTTGCTTATGTAAGCGTTCTGTCTTCTGCCATATAACCCCTCCATTTTTATACGGACACACTTGTTTGGGTCACCTTGCTGGTGCCCTTGTAGAAAGTTAATAAAATGTAGCACAAGCTTGAGAAAAATTTGTCTAAGAAATTTTGCTTTTGATACTCATAAATTGATCCTATTTCATATAAGAATCTATTGTGCCCTAAGGAAGCCTATTCAGCTATTGAGCATGGATGAATTATTCAATAAGTGATGTTGGGACAAGTGTCTAGAAATATGAAAACTAAATTGATTTGTCACTTTATTCCACATGCAAAAGTAAATTCTAATTGATTAAAAAGTTAGATATTTAAAATTCAAACAATATGATCTGATGTCAAGATGGTGGTGTAGGTGGACTCTGAACTCACCTCCTCCGATTGACACAACAAATTTACAACTACTTTTGGAACAATTACCCCTGAGAGAGAACTGAAAAGTGGATAAAAAGAACTCCTACAACAAGGGACAGTGCTGACTGAGGTGGAAGAGGCAGAAATTCCTTTATAGAGAGGAAAAAGCCACCTTCTAGCCATGGTGCTCCACGGCGAGCTGGGAGCAATCTTAAGGTATGAAGCCTTTCCTGGAGGAGTGGGGGATCTGAGCAGGAGAGCTTTACCAAAATAAGCAGCTTTTGGACTCAGCACAACTGAGACAAGTATCATAATATCTGTCTTTGTTGGCTATTAACAACAAGGGGGAATACCCCAGAAAGCTGCTGGACATAAGGGGGAAAACGAGCCTGCTCTTAAAGGGCCCACACACAAATTTACACGTTTTGGAAAGCAACCTAATATCACCAGAAAGAGAAGTGCACAGTCCTTTGGTGAAAGGACACTCACATGATAGGCTCTGGGTGCATTTCGGTGAGAGGTGAGACCTGCCTAGGCTGGGACCACCTCCCCAGGGCCTGAGACATTGGTGACAGTCATTATTGTGACCTAGTACAGACATGCTGACAGATGCTGGCAGACACCATTGGAGTTCTTTCCCTGGCCTGTTAGTGCAGGGATCTACCCCCTGCACTAGAGCACTGATTTAATCCAGCTCAGCCAGGGCAGGCAGCCCTCTGTAGGGACTGGCCCTGCTCACCAGCAGGCCCTCGGGCTACTTGTCAGCTTGCTTAGGTGGGGTGTCTGGAACCTCTGCAGCCAGGCAAGTGAGTCCACCTCTGTGGGGCAGGACACATGCAAAGGGCGGGCCTGCATTGGTGGAGTGTGTGGGGCCTCTGCAGTGGGGCAACTGGGTCTGCTTCAGTGGGTAAGGGTGTGCTCATGGGGCAGGACTACATTGATGGGGTGTGTGAGCCTGCAGGTGGTGGGGCTTGTCAGCTGCAGCAGACTTGTGCGTCTCAAACAGCCACATAGGGATTGGACCCTATCTTCCAATGCCTAAAACCATTGGGTGCTCCCATGCCTGGGGCTGGCCCCATTCACCTGCATGCCTGAGAGAGCTGACGATAGCCTTGCAGGCTGGAGGCCAACAGCAATTGTAATCCCCTGAGCTTAGCAACCAGCCATGCTGGTGGCCTACTCACTTAACAGAAAAACTGCAATAGGAATGTGCTATTAGACCTCGCAGCTAACTGTGCTGGGGCTCCCCATGCCCGATAAGTGACTGAAGGGACCATAGAGCCACACACAGCTGAGTATTACAACCAGACAGCCAGGGGAGCAGCCTAGCCTCCCCAGGCACCTGCAGCAAGAACAGCCCTGCCACAACAGAAGGACACACGTAGCCCACACAGGGAACAATCCTGAAACAATTGGAACTGGCGACGAGAGGGAAGCACACTGCTGGGCCTCATAAGGCGTCTCTCACATAAGGCCACCTCTCTAAGATCGGGAGATGTAGCTGATCTACTTAATACATAGATATAAGCACAGAGAAAGAGGCAAAATTAGGAGACAAAAGAATATGTTCCAAATAAGGGGACAGGACAAATCCTTAGAAAAAGAACTAAATGAAACAGAGGTAAACAATCTACCTGACAAAGAATACAAATAATATTGATAAGGATGCTCACTGATCTTGGGAGAAGAATGGATGAACTCAGTGAGAACTTCAACAAAGAATTGGAAAATATAAAAAAGAACAAACCAGAAATGAAGAACACAGTAATGGAAATGAGAAATTCACTAGAGGCAATCAACAGCAGAGTGGATGATACAGAAGAATGGATCAGTGAGCCAGAGACACAACTAGAGAAAATCACCCAAGCTGAACAGATAAAAGAAAAAGGAATTAAAAAGAACGAGGACAGTCTAAGGGACCTCTGGGACAACATCAAGCTCACTAACAACCATATTATAGGTGTCCCAGAAGGAGAAGAGAGAGACAAAGGAGCAGAGAACATATTTGACGAAATAATAGCTGAAAACTACCCTAACCTAAGGAAGGAAACAGACATCCAGGTACAGGAAGCACAGAGAGCACCAAACAAGATAAACCCAAAGAGTCCCACACCAAGACATGTTATAATTAAATGTCAAGAATTAAAGATGAAGAGAGAATCCTAAAAACCGAAAGAGAAAGGCAAGTTACATACGAAGGAAACTCCCTAAGGCCATCAGCTGACTTCTCAGCAAAAATCTTACAGGCTAGAAGGGAGTGGCATGATATATTTAAAATGATGAAAGGAAAAAACCTACAGCCAAGAATACCCTATCCGGCAAGGTTATCATTCAGAATGGAAGGAGAGATAAAGATTTTCCCAACAAGCAAAAACTCAAGGAGTTTTATTACCAACAAACTAGCCTTACAAGAAATGCTAAAGGGAATTAAGTGGAAAAGAAAAGATCACAAATAGGAATAAGAAAATTATCCAAAAAAACCCTCCAAAACAACAACAACAAAAACAAAAGCAAAATCTCTGGTAAAGGCCAATATACAGTAAAGGTAGATGATCAACCACCTATGAAGCTAATATGAAAGTCAAAAGACAAAAGTACTAAAATTATCTATTTCCATGATAAGAGGGTAATGGATACACATGCCCAAAAAAGAAGTTAGATGTGATATCAAAAACATAAAATGTGGGAGGAAGGGAGTAAAAGAATAGAGCTTTTAGCAAGAGACCATCAACTTAATATAGATTTCTATATATGTAGGTTATTATATATGAACGTCATGGTAATCACAAACCAGAAACCTATAATAAATACACAAAAAATTAAGAGAAAGGAACCCAAACATAATACTAAAGAAAATTATCAAACCACAAGGGAAGAGACAAGAGAAGAAGAAAGGAACAGAGAAGAACTACTAAAATACCCAGAAAAAAAGTAACAAAATGGCAATAAGTACACACTATCAATAACTACTTTAAATGTCAACGGACTAAATGTTCCAATAAAAAGGCTTAGGGTGGCCGATTGGATAAAAAAACAAGACCCATATATATGCTGCTTACAAGAGACACACTTCAGACCTAAAGACACTCACAAACTGAAAGTGAAGGGATGGAAAAAGATACTACATGCAATTGGCAATGAAAAGAAAGCTGGGGTAGCAACACTTATATCAGACAAAGGAGACTTTAAAACAAAAATTGTAACAAGGGAACAAAGAAGGGCACTACATAATGATAAAGGGAACAATTCAACAAGAGCATATAACACTTGTAAATATCTATGCACCCAACATAGGAGCACCTAAATATATAAAACAATTATTAACAGACATGAAAGGAGAAAGAGATGGCAACACAATAATAGCAGACTTTAACAGTCCACTTACACCAGTAGATAGATCATCCCAAGAGAAGATAAGTAAGGAAACATTGGCCTTAAAATGACACATTAGACCAGATGGACTTAGTAGATATATACAGAACATTCCATCCAAAAACTGCAGAATACATATTCTTTTCAAATCCACATGGAACATTCTCCAGGATAGATCACACATTAGGCCCCCAAACAAGTCACAATAAATTTAAGAAGATTCAAATAAAACCAGGCATCTTTTCTGACCAGAATGGTGTGAAACCAGAAATCAACTACAGGAGAAGAAAATCGGAACAGCTACAAATATGTGGAGGTTAAACAAAATGCTATTGAAAAATGATTGGGTCAATGAAGAATTCAAGGAAGGAATAAAAAATACCTGGAGATGAATGAAAATGAAAATACGACATGCCAAAATTTATGGCATACAGCAAAAGTGGTTCTAAGAGGGAAGTTTATAGCAATATAGGCCTACCTCAACAAACAAGGGAAATCTGAAATAAACAACCTAACAGTGCACCTAAAGGAACTGGAATAAGAAGAAAAAGCAAAGCCCCAAATCAGTATAAGGAAGGAAATAATAAAAATCAGAGTGGAAATAAATAAAATAGAGTCTAAAAAGATAATAGAAAAAAAATCAATGAAATGAAGAGCTGGTTCTTTGAAAGGATAAACAAAATTGACAAACCTTTAGCTAGACTCACCAAGAAAAAAAGAGAGAAGGCTCAAATAAATAAAACCAGAAGTGAAAGAGGAGAAATTACTACGGACACCTCAGAAATACAAGACTATAGGACAATACTACGAAAAGCTATGTGCCAACAAATTGGATAATCTAGAAGAAGTGGATAAATTCTTAGAATCATACAACCTTCCAAAACTGAATTAAGAAGAAGTAGAGAATTTGAGTAGATCAATCACCAGTAGGGAGATCGAAACAGTAATCAAAAACCTCCCCCAAAATAGAAGTCCGGGACCAGATGGCTTCCCTGGATAATTCTACCAAACCTTCAAAGAAGACTTAATACCTGTCCTTCTCAAACTCTTCCAAAAAATTGAAGAGGAGGGGAAGCTTCCCAACTCACTCTACAAGGCCAACATTATCCTGATACCAAAGCCAGAGAAGGACAACACACAAAAAAAGAAAATTACAGGCCAATATCACTGATGAACATCATTGCAAAAATCCTCAACAAAATACTAGCAAATCAAATACAACAGTACATTAAAAAGCTCATACACTGTGATCAAATGGGATTTATCCCAAGGATGCAGGGATGGCTCAACATCCGCAAATCAATCAATGTGATACATCACATTAACAGAATGAAGAATAAAAAAATCACATGATCATCTCAATAGATGCAGAGAAAGCATTTGACAAGATACAGCATCCATTTATGATAAAAACTCTGAATAAAGTGTGTATAGAAGGAAAGTACCTCAACATAATAAAGGCCATATATGACAAACCCACAGCTAATATCATTCTCATTTGTGAAAAACTAAAAGCTATCCCTCTAAGAACAGGAACCAGACAAGGATGCCCACTGTCACCACTCCTATTTAACATAGTATTGGCAGTCCTAGCCAGAGCAATCAGGCAAGAAAAAGAAATAAAAGGGATCCAAATTGGAAAGGAAGAAGTGAAACTGTCATTATTTGCAGATGGCATAATTTTATATATAGTAAACCTTAAAGAATCCACCAAAACCTTTTAGAAATGATAAATGAATACAGTAAAGTTGCAGGATACAAAATCAACATACAAAAATCAGTTGCATTTCTATACACTAACAATGAAGTAGCAGAAACAGAAATTAAGAATACAATCTCATTTACAATTGCAACAAAAAGAATAAAATACCTAGGAATAAACTTAATGAAAGAAGTGAAAGATCTGTACACTGAAAACTATAAAACATTGTTGAAAGAAATTGAAGAAGACACAAAGAAATGGAAAGATATTTCATGCTCTTGGATTGGAGGAATTAACATAGTTAAAATGTCCATACTTCTACAGCAATCTATAGATTCAATGCAATCCCTATCAAAGTCCCAACAACAATTTTCACAGAAATGGAACAAAGAATCCTAAACTTTATGGATTTTTATTTATGGAACTGTTTATTTATGGAACAACAAAAGACCCCAAATAGCCAAAGCAATCCTGAGAAAAAAGAAGAGCAAAGCTGGAGGTATCACACTTCCTGATTTCAAAATATACTACAAAGCTATAGTAACCAAAACAGCATGGTACTGGCACAAAAATAGACACACAGATCAATGGAACAGAATCAAAAGCACAGAAATAAACCCACACATCTATGGACAGCTAATCTTTGAAAAGGGAGCCAAGAACATACAATGGAGAAAGGAAATTCTCTTCAATGAATGGTGTTGGGAAAACTGGACAGCCACATGCAAAAGAACAAAAGTAGACCATTATCTTACTCCATACACAAAAATTGACTGGAAATGGATTAAAGACTTGAATGTAAGACCTGAAACCATGAAACTTCTAGAAGAAAACATAGGCAGCACGCTCTTCGACATCAGTCTTAGCAACATATTTTCATGTACCACGTCTGACCTGTCAAGGGAAACAATAGAAAAAATAAACAAATGGGACTACACCAAACTAAAAAGCTTCTGCACAGCAAAGGAAACCATCAAAAAAACAAGAAGACAATCTAACAACTGGGTGAAGATATTTGCAAACCATACATCTGATAAGGGCTTAATCTCCAAAATATATAAAGAACTCATACATCTCAACAACAAAAAAACTAACAACCCAATTAAAAAAATGGGCAAAAGCTCTGAACAGACATTTCTCCAAAGAAGATATACAGATGGCCAACAGACACATGAAAAGATGTTCAACATCACTAGTTATTAGGGAAATGCAAATCAAAACTACAATGAGATATCACATCATGCCTGTCAGAATGGCTATAATAAACAAGACAGGAAACAGCAAGTGTTGGAGAGGATATGGAGAAAAGGGAACTCTCATACACTGCTAGTGGGAATGCAAACTGGTGCAGCCACTATGGGAAACAATATGGAGAATCCTCAAAAAAATTAAGAATAGAGGGGCTGGCCCGGTGCCATAGTGGTTAAGTGCGCATGCTCTGCTGCAGAGGCCTGAGGTTCAGATCCCGGGCGTGCACTGACGCACTGCTTGTCAATCCATGATGTGGCGGCATCCCATATAAAGTGGAGGAAGATGGGCACAGATGTTAGCCCAGGGCCAGTCTTCCTCAACAAAAAAAGAGGAGGATTGGCAGATGTTAGCTCAGGGCTGATCTTCCTCACACACACACACACACAAAATTAAGAATAGAACTACCATATGATCCAGCTATTCCACTGCTGGGTATTTATCCAAAGAACATGAAAACATGAATGCGTAAAGATACATGCACCCCTCTGTTCATTGCGGCATTATTCACAATAGGCAAGACTTGGAAACAATCTAAGTGCCCAACAGGGATGAATGGATAAAGAAGCTGTGGTATATATACACAATGAAATACTACTCAGCCATAAAAAAGATGAAATCCAGCCATTTGTGACAACATGGATGGACATTGAGGGTATTACGCTACGTGAAATAAGTCAGAGGGAGAAAGTCAAGTACCATATGATCTCACTCATAAATAGGAGATAAAAACAACAACAAACAATCACATAGAGACAGAGATTGGATTGGTCGTTACCAGAGGGGAAGGAGGGAGGGAGCAGGGAGAAAAGGATGATTAGGCATAGGTGTGTGGTGATGGATTCTAATTTATCTTTGGGTGGTGAACATGATGTAATCTAGACAGAAATAAAAATACAGTGATGTACACCGAAATGTATATAATGTTATACACCAAAGTTACTGCAATTAAAAAAAAAGAAAAAAAAGAAGAGAAAAAAAGAGAGAGGAAAAAAAAGAAAATAGGATCTAAGAGATGGAAAATGTTAAAAAAAAACCCACCAGAGGGCGCTGCAGTAACATTTAGAAAACAATGACAGTCTAAGACTTTTGAGGAGACAGTGAATGTATCTTAAAACTGCAGTTTTTTTCCTTCTCAGATTGTATTGCCTTCTAAATTCAAGTATTGTTCATGCTATTATTTGGCATTCTTTAAATATTTTTAATAATTTCAGACCAAAAAATTATTAAAAAATTAAAAAGAAAAGACTTATATATCTTATGTTAGAGACTCCAAACCTTTCAAATAATTTTTTTTCCTTTGGAGGGGTCAATTTCCATTCCAGTTTTGTTTCAGTGGCTTGACGCCCTAGAAATACTTTAACTTGTGTTGCCTTGAGTGTTTCAAAAAGTAACATTTTAAAAATGAATGAATGTGAGAGCCTTTGGGGAAAGCAGACAACTGTCAGTAGTTCGCAGATTTTTTTTTTTTATGTCTTTAGAGTATAGTTTTTAAGTGGAAGTTTTCTACATGTTGCCAAATGTGTTATTGGTACATGATTTTGTTTCTGGAGTATTGTATAAAGATTCTGCATTCATTTCTCATTTTAAGAGAGATATATCTGGGTAACTTAGGCATTAAGTGTACATTTTGAAAATTTATACTGTAATTACATTTATTAGGCGTTTCAACTGGATGCATGGATGAGAAAAAAGCCCTCTCCTGCTGAAGGAATGATCAAGGTTAAGCTTTAAACCCCATACACTAAAAAACAAAACACAAAAAAACCAAACCAAAAAAAAAAAAAAAAAAAAACCCATACACATCATTCTGGGTTTTCACTGATTTTATAAATAATTCTAACAGCCTTGTTAAGAATAATGAGTTGATGTTTTTTTTTTTCCCCCAAATCACAGAACCAGACATGGAAAATTAGAAGACTGTTAGAGGCAGGGACACTGACTGCAGCAGTGATTAGAGAGAGAGAGAGGGAGGGAGGGAGGGAGAGAGAGAGAAATTACTGGTTCACAGTTTAGCATCAAAATGAATGCCCAGAATAACTATCTGAGTTATTAGGATTAGATTTGCAATTCTCTAGGAAACAAGAGAGCATAGAAAATGTTTGGGAAACATTTCATTCAAAAGGGCTAATATAGGGTCGGCCCCGTGGCTTAGCGGTTAAGTGTGCACGCTCTGCTGCTGGCGGCCTGGGTTCAGATCCCAGGCGCGCACCGGCGCACTGCTTGTCCAGCCATGCTGAGGCCACATCCCACATACATCACCTAGAAGGATGTGCAACTATGACATACAACTAGCTACTGGGGCTTTGGGGGGAAAAAAAATTATATATATATAAAAAAAGGGCTAATATAAACTATTTGGATACTTAGGATAAACCTTGATATCCAGCAACATATTTATGGGACATCTTTAATAGATGGAGGGATAGATTCAAAGATTGTTCTGTCTTCTAGGAGTTACAAACATATACTTGGAAAACTAAGTGGCAGCAGCATGTGTTAAAATCTCAATAAAGACATTAAGCTGTTCAGGAAGAAGAACAGCTTTGTGGCTGCCAGGATCTGAAAAGGAGGGGGTCGCAAGCTGACCTGGGGAAGTTCGAGGAAGCTGAGGAGAAGAGGGGAGGGGATGAGGAGAAACTGATGCAGGGAACGGCAGGAGGAAGGCCAGCCACCTGTGGAGTGCATCCTGTTCCCTGCAGTGCCGACAAAGGGAGCATTTACAGACAATCAACTGGCTTCCGTTTCTAATGAAAGAGAATCTTAAGTAAAAAGAAATATAAGTTTCTACTTTGAGATATCACTGCCTCCCTCAGCCAAAGCGGCAGAGAAGTTTATCTTCTCTCAGAGTTCAACATGTGGTAAACATTTTTTTAAAAAACTGGTGGGTTTCAGAAATTATGCTGAGAGCTAGTCTTTGTTACTCTGATCCAAATAATTATCTGTCTTATCCTTAAAATGTCCATTGTAGCATCGATGAGTATAATAGTTTGAAAACTCTCATTTTTCTTTTCATATAAATCTTATTATCTGTTAAATCTTGTAACTATAAACATTTTTACTTACCACATTACTTTTATAAGTACATTGCTCTTTGTCACTTTTAGTGGACTATGAAAAATAGATTATTCAGTGCAAATTACAGATCATTAAACTCTGTAAAGCTATAAACATTATATGTTGTGATAATTATCAAAGGTGAAAAAGGCAATTATTTAATAAAGATCAAAATTTGAGAATATATAGATTTTTAAAAAATCTTTATATATATATTCATTTATATAGCTTCTGATATTCCACTTCTTATGATTATTGTTCACAGTGGTCAAGTGGGGCTAAGAGAAAAGAAATTAACAGATGTTAAAAAGGAAATTATTTAGCAGCTTTTTAAAGGAGTAGGTTGTAGCTTATTGAAATTTAGAAATTACATAGTATCATTATGTACATAAACGATATGTATAGTTTAAAGATATGTATCTTATGTACATATATATAATAGTGATTTTTTCTAGTAAAAATCTTTTTATTATGGAAAATTTTAAACGCATACAAAAGTAGAGAGAACAGTATAATGAAATCCCATATGTTTCTCACCCAACCTTAAAAATTATACACATATAACGAATCTAGTTTTATTTATTACCCTTCATTCCCCACACCCATCTCTACAGAACTAGTTTTAAACAATTCTGAAACATCATATGATTCTATTCATAAACATATCAGTTATCATAGTTATTTAACATAGGGCATATTAATGTTAAATGTATTTTATGGATACAAGTGCTGTAATCTTTATAGCTATTTGATTTTGAGATGTTAACTGTAGATATTTGTTTAAACTCTGGGTGATCCTTGCTTCATCGTATCAAATTAACCAGACAGGTTCAGAGTCAGTCAGATAGTATTCCAAATTGTTCCTGGTGTCTTCAAAAGATCAGGACTGTCCGAATGCTGTTAATAATAATAAAACAATAATCAGTATAATTTTCATGATCAATTTAACCAAAACCCACAAATAATTTTTGTTTTTTTGTTTCAGGATTTGTTTTAATCTTTTTTTATAGATGCCCACTTTGGTAAGCCTAATTTCTTTTATCTTGTCATCCTCTTTCATTCATGGCATTAATAATACTTTCCATATAGTTCTAGTGAGCTGGGGGAAAATTGGGGACCCTCACTTGACCCTGGGCGAGGTCCTTGTTGCCCAGCGGTTCTGTGGAGAAGTAAGCATGCCAGGGTTGTAGCAAAGTTTCCACCATGGACTAGTCATTGCTCTTGGCTCTCCTGTAGCCAAGGGCAAACGGGGCTTCCAAAGAGGGTTGGTGTCCTGGGATGCTACTTTCTGAGAACCCAAATATTCCTACTCCTGGATAACTCCTTCAACAAGGAGAAGCAAAGAGGGGATGGGCCTCAAGGACAGAGAATTCCTTATTTCAGGCCTTACTGCTGGAGTCGTGGAATCCCTGGCATCAATAGGTTGCCATGCACAATTCTATTCTTCACCAGGGACTGTGCAGGGAGACCCTGTGTCTTTTCCTCACCGTGAGTCAGGGTCACTGTACCTTAATAAGCCAGCTGGTCATTGTGTCCCATCCCCAGCCTCCACTTAGTTGCTTCTATGCAGTCGGTCTGGTAGGAGGGCCTATTCTCAGCTGTGCTTCCTGTACCCATATGGTAAGCACCCCCAGGGAGGCCCATCCTCTGCCTTCTCTGTTGTCCACCTTTCCATCTGTGTGCGCAGTCAGGTGGTTTTCTCAGCGGGCCAGAAAGGGAGTAGGAGGCCTCATTCCGGTGTCCAGTCCTCGGCCTCCATTCTACCACTGATTACCAGGCCTACTTAAAGAGCATGGGAGACTTGCCCAGCTATTAATAAAGTAATGCAACATTTGCCGTTTGGCTGCCACTTTGTACTCCTTGTGAGTATATTCCATGACTGAGAACTCTAGGGGAAAGGGGGTAGTGGTGGAGAGGCTACGAGCGCCAATCTGAGGCCCCAAACCCCAACCCAACTCCTAACTTGAGGACTACTGCTTATGGGGACATTGAGATCGTGCAAGATATTGTGGGGGTTATATACTACTTAGGAGATAGTGTAGCTTAAAGAATAGCTTATTTCTTTATTGAACTTCTTTTTGATATGTTGTAGCTAACATGTTTGCAAATTATGGAGTTCATTTCAGTAGGGATGTTTTCTTAGATTTCCTCCCCATGAAATAGCCTGGGTCCTCACACAGTGGACCTATTTTCTTCTTTTGCAACATTTATTCTCTGCTTCAAACTCCTGTCATTTAACTTTAGGTTTTTCCCCCTCTCTTTTGTGGTCTTCTTTTTTGTTGTTGTTGCTTTTTTGTCCTGCATCTTTTCTGTGCAACATTGTTGCTGATGTTTTTGCCCTTTGCTTCTATTGACCAAGGCTGTGCTTGATCATCTTAACCAAAATCATTGATCCTAGTCTTACCCACTCCTCAACCGCTAGAAATCCCTTAATTGGGACGTTTCTGTAAGTCAGTTCTCAGGGTCTATGCCAAGGCAGCATGATATAGCTAAATTGTGGATAGAATGTATCTTATAGCAGACACACGACAAAGCAAGAGAAGAGAGTTGGGGCATACTTTTAGATCTGACACCTGCCACTCCTGCTCCCTTCTCCATGGTTTTCACCTGGTTCTGATAATGAACAGCCTGGAGTGGACACTCTGGGTCAATCGCAGAGCATAATGATTCCAGACCCAGGGCTATATTGTACGAGAGGGACCTGACATTATACTATAGAAACCTCTCTTTCTAGGGAGCAGCCCCAACTGAGTTAACAATTGTTTGTTGAAGAGAAAATGTGTCAGTTTATACCACCACTCTATGTTGGAACAGTGAATGGCAGTGTACATTATGGAAATAGAGTAGAAGCTTTTCTTTTTTTCCAAATGGCCATTATTTAATCTTTTAAGCATGTCTAGTACCTCTAATAATGTGGAAAGCATCATAAAAGACAAACTAGTTATTTCTTAACAGCAAATAAGAATAGAATCATCATAAAGGTTTTTCAAACCACTCACTCATCTGTTTGGTAATTTACCTTTTTCCTTGGTGCATAAGGTCAAATGCCTCGTTGATTTTGTCAAAAGGCAGGGTGTGGGTCACCAATACATCCAGATCAAATTTCTTATTCTTGTAGTCAGTAACCAGCTTTGGGACAGAATCGACACCTTTCCAACCTGCAATTTAATCAAAATGCCTAATAAAGACAAGGTGCATGAACAGGTAGTTTAATCAGTGTTTGTTGAATGAATGAAATTATTAGGTCAGATTTGGGTTGCTTCAAATAGATTACCCCTCCCATCTTTAATTTTCTGTACTTTTAGTCTATTTAAAAATTTTTCCTCATGAAAGAAATTCAAGATTATTTTCTATTTCTAAATAAGGAATTATCTCAATTTGGTCAAAGTTTAACTTTGTTCCTCTGTGTTAGTTAATTTTAATGCAAATTGAATTTCAATTTGCAAATTGTAGTTATCCTTCTCTACAAACTCTGTTTACTTTCAAGTACTTAATAGAATAGCTTTTATGTAGTCTTTAGAGGTGTTCTAGACACTCAATATTTAAACAACAAATTATATTCCTTTCCTTTCAATAATCTTCATTATAAGAATTTGAGTACTATAGTCATGCCCCACATAACCATGTTTCAGTCAACAATGGACTGCATAAGTGGTGGTCCCATAAGATTAGTATCATGTAGCCTGGGTGTGTAGTAGGCTGTACAATCTAGGTTTGTGAAAGTACACTCTATGATGTTTGCACAATGATGAAATCGCCTAACGACACACTTCCAAGAATGTACCCCTGTCATTAAGTGACACATGACTGTATTATGGAGAAAATTAAAAGAAAAAAAAACTGACCACCAAAGGTTGTTCCATTTATAGTACGGCCCATTATTAGCTCCAGTGGAGAAATAGTCAATCCTTTGTCACCAACGGCTACTCCAATGAAAGTACATGATCCCCCACCTACTTTTGTGCAGTCCAGGGCTGCTCTCTGGAAGGTCAAACAAAAAAGACTAGCTGGGCAAGTAGAAAAGTAGAATATGAATTCTAGTGTGGGTATGTAACAATGCTTTAGGGAAAATTTATACAACTCTGCATATAAGATAATGAGATTCAAGCTAATGAGGTCATAGTATTGTAGATTGAGACTTGAGGCTCCAGTGTTTTGTTTCAGATAGAACATTCAATAAATATTTCAGCTTCCTCAAAAAAGATATTGAAAAGAAACAAAACATATTATTTTACCCTGTTTAATACCATAGTTATGCTGAACCTAGAATGTATATCATTGTATATCAAGAAACATAAAAATATGTGAAGTCAGTAAATATTTATGGAGGACATTTTAAACTCTAATCAACAAGTTTTCAATGATCTACCATGGGTATATACTAAAATATTTGCAATTCCAGGGGCATACGGTCACAATCTTTAAAGTCATGAAGAAAGGGTGAATAAGTATTCACTGTATCCTAGGAAATGAGGTACACACTGTAAACTTAGTAGATCTCAACGTAGGATAAATAAAAGGAAATGCTGTTTAAAACAGAGGGCAATACTGTTAAACAGAAAATGACACTGACTGCTGCTCATCAAATATTTGATCTGCTTCCCTACGTTTCCGAGCTCTCTTGCAGTTAGGTAGAGTCATGTGACTGATTCTGGCCAATGGACTACGGGCAGAAGTGATGTGTGTCATCTCCTAGCCAAAACAGAAGAACCAGTGAACAACCGGCCAGCTGTCCCTTCTGCTGTAACAACCAAGTTGACCTCATGTTGAGATTGTGAAGCCACAAGTTTGAACTTCCTTGATTGCTGAGTCACCGCATGGAAGACAGTGGTGCAGGGGAGTTTCATTTTTTTCATTTTCACTTCTTTGCATGAGAGAAAGAGAAAACATTGTTATGTTAACCTACTGCAAGTTTAGGATTAATATAAAAATGCCAAGGATTGAAAATGTAAATAAGTTTGAGAAAGATATAAACTTATGGATGGTAATTCCACACTGAAGTCCTGTGGTACATAGATGAATATTTAAAATCTTTTGAGACTAATATTATAGAAAAAAAGTGTAAACTTTGTCCCATATCACTGTCAGCGGTCAACTTGGTTCTGACCTGTTGGGGCAATTTTTCCTTTTACAAAAGTCGCAAATAGGAAGCGTGGCTCCTTTTCATCACTGATCACTGTATGAAAGGAGCAATGTGAAGTACAGTAAATTCTCTCCCTCTTCTCTCTCTGTCTTAAAAGTGATGGAAGATGCAATGACCTAGAACTTTTAGAGTGTGTTTTGAATTTTTTATTTGAATATGTGTTTATTGTTTTGAGAACTCCTAATGTTTCTAAATAGAAACTGTTCTACTTTCTGCACTTTTTATATGGCAGAAACATTTTTATTTATACTGTATAGAGAGATCCATGGAGAGGGGGAAAGACCACAGGTGCTACTTGTCACCTTAAGGTAGCTGCTTATATTAACTCTTGTTTTTTTTTTTAAATGTTTTTCTTGTTGCCTTTTCTACATTTCTGAGCTTTGCTCCAAGCAAGGAATTAGCTTACATAATGATGACTTAGTTAAAATGGTTACAAATACAGGGTTTTATTTAGAAGCCTCTGATAACTTTTGATGAGAATTACTTTTAATTCTGAACACCTTATACAATTGTCAATTATCGTAACTTTCTAATTGTTCCGTTGGGTTCTTTAGGCTGCCTTAGAGCATTAGAGGTCACTGAAATCAAATTTATACCCATTACTGGAATCTTCTCTACTGCCCAGAAATTTAGCTCTCTCTAATGATGGAAACTTTTGGTGGAAGTGTAGGTAGCTCATTTTTTTGTGATCAAATAAATTCCTTCTTTTTATTTGGATTCTCTAGGGTAATTCTATTCCATAATTTAAAGTGCATTTCTGGGTATAATAAATCAGTTAATAACAGAACCTGCCAAGTTTTAGATCAGCGGTTCTCAACTTGAGAAACTTGTAAAAAATATTGGTACCCAGGCCCCAACTCATGAGAATATCCTGGGGTATGGCCCCTTCATTGGTACTAAACAATAACAGCTCCCCAGGTACTTCTCAAGCGTGGCCAGTTTTGAGAATCTCTGTACTAGAAAAGTAAGATAAATAGGCTGAATTTTGATGTTTGTAAAAAATTTGAGCTGTGGGAAGTGGAGGAATGGGTGTGGCACTTTGCAGGCTGCAAGTGCCCCCGACCATTGAGAAGGCAGGGCCTGCAGCTGTGAACACAGGCAAGCCGTGCAGGACAAGGGGTGGCCCACGCGTGAACTTGCAGTAACAGCTAACATTTATCGAGTGCTCATTACCTGCCAGATCCTCTTTTACACAGTTCTACGTATTACAAGGAAGTCATTCTGAGGGGGAGAGACCCAGGAACTGCAGCCTGCTGCTCTCAGCAGCTCTTCCTGGTCTCTATACTCTTCTGGGGAATGAATCAGTCAGGTGAGAACCAAGGGCAAGAACCAGCGAAGCCTGCTCATGGCTGAATACAGAATTTTATTCTTTATACCTTCCCTAGAGGAGGGTTTTAGGAGCCAGGCTGAGTGAAGGTGTAAATAGAAGGGAATAGTGCCATAGCTACTTCACAGCTCGCACTGAGGAAATAAGAGGAATCCACAGACACACCATTAGTTGATGAATTCTTTGGTTATTTCATTAAAAAGCAAAACAAAACACTACTTAGTGTCTTTGAGCAAATGTGCGTTAGGTGAATATTGGCTGGCGTATAAGGCTGGGCACTCCGGCAAGTAACTTGCCCCACAGTCTGGAGTAGAATAGATGGGCTGCTTCGAGGGCAGCAAGCAGGGGGTGGCTCAGGGCCATGCTCAGAAGGGCCCTGCAAATTATGCAGCTGTCCTGAGACAAGGAGAAATCTGAGTGATATACAATTGCAGTGCTTAGGAAAAAGAGATTGACTTTTTAATTTTGCAGTGTGTGTGTATGTTTTTTAACATACTGAAAACTGCAGAAATATTAACAACATTAATATTAAGTAGGAATCAGTAATCTTTATTAATAAATGATTAACTACAATATACTATATGATGTATAATATCTACTATGTTATTAAATATTGCTTATTATCGAAATATATAATTTATATACATATATAAATATATTATTAAATATAACATAAAAATACATTTATATACATATTGTCAATGTTTATTAATGTTAGTAAATATTATTTATTATATACTCTTATAAAAAATGTACATACCATGGTTTCAGATCCACCCGCACAGTCAAGGGCAAAATCCACTCCTCCTTTGGTCATTTCAATGATGACCTTCTGGACGGGTTTATCTAGGTCTCTAGGATTGAGGCAGTCAGTGGCTCCAAGGGCTTTGGCCTTTGTAAACTTCTCACTGTTGATGTCAATAGCTATGATTCTGGAAGCTCCTGCCACTTTACAACCCGTTATAGCAGAGAGACCGACGCCTCCTAAGCCGAAGATCGCGCAAGTAGAACCAGGGGTGACCTGCAGGCAGGAAAGTCATAAATTAACTTTTAAAGCAGCCAGTAGCACTTTTTTTTTTTTTTTTTTTAAGGGACAGAGCAAGGTGTGGGCAGGAACATATAAATAAGACTGCCTATCATAAAACTAAATGATATAGCCATTGGGGGAAATCTGCCAAGGTGGATGGCTAAGTCACTAAATTTGGAGACTCGTTCCTGAGGAGCAAACCCAAATGAAAATCATTCCCTTGTTTTCTCTTTCCCTTGAGTGTTATCAGAACAAAATTCTAAAGCCTACACATTTTTTTTTTTTTTTTTTTGTGAGGAGATCAGCCCTGTGCTAACATCCGCCAATCCTCCTCTTTTTTTGCTGAGGAAGACGGCCCTGGGCTAACATCTGTGCCCATCTTCCTCCACTTTATATGGGACGCCGCCACAGCATGGCTTGCCAAGCAGTGCGTCGGTGCGCGCCCGGGATCCGAACCAGCGAACCCCCGGCCGCTGCAGCGGAGCGCGCGCACTTAACCGCTTGCGCCACCGGGCTGGCCCCTAAAGCCCACACATTTTAAAGAGTTTATTGATTTCCTTTTTTTATAGATAGAATTTAATAGATATTTGATATCTATATTTCTAATAGGCCTTATTTGGTTACGTTAATACAGTAGTCGATTTTGAATGTCCACTAGTATTACTCTAAACGTGAATTAACTTACTTCATCATCCCAAATCATCAATTCATTTAAATGGAATGAAGTCCAAATTTCTTTGCATGGCATTGGAGGGTTTTTATTATTTGGCTCCCATTACCTTCCAATGTCATCTCCACAGTATTCCTGATACTACAGCTGCAACAAACTGTTGCACTTTCCTTTCCTCGTGCCTTAGTTCATGCTGTTCCCTCAGCCTGGTGTAATTTTCACCAGTTTCCTTTAATTAAAATATTACCTATACTTCTAGGCCTGACTGAAATGTCACTCTCCCCATGAAACTTTTCTTGATTTTTTAATCAGAAATTAGTGCCCACCATTTTTGCTTTCTCTATATCACGTAATTTTTAATCTCCTTGATTGTTTGATTTTGTGTGTGTGTGTTTCTTTAAAAGAGTGTAAGTTCTTTAAGGCAGAGACTTTTCATCTTCCACATTGCTATCAAGGAGTCTTCTGTATGTTGGGTCTTTACTAAATGTTCATTGCATCGAATTAAGTAGAAACTTAATATACAAGATAGTAAGGAAAGCTGCTGTAACAGGAATATGTGATTCTGTAGAGTGGTATAGTGGCAAAAACTACACACAGAGAGATGCTTAATCAATATTTTCTAATGATGATGGGAAACAGTTAGAATTAAAGCATAAACAAAAGGGAAAGAGAAAATCTGCCCAAGAGAAATATTGATACATTCTAAATTGGAAGCAAAATTACTAAGGAAGAGAGAGAATGCACACCTCTTACTTTAATTTATACATGGTATTAGGCATGCATATACTGGCTTCTGCTGCTCAGGGGAAATAAAAAATATATTTTGTAAATACTCAGAATATTGTTCTATATACACTATGTACTATTTACTATAATGTCGTAGCATATATTTACTATATTTCCAAACATACTTCTCCTGAGACTGTGTTAAAAAGTTTGCCTCTAAGTCTCCTTGAAAGTGGAAATGCATTTGCCCATTGCAGCAATGTTGTTCACAGTAGCTGGATTCTCAGGCTCTATATTAAGGCTCTTGCCCTTTGGCTAGAATTACTGATACTTCGCTTCCCCTAACTTGTTCCTGTCAGATTCATTTCTCATCTCTGAGCATCTCATAGGGCTTTAGCTGTTCCTCATAGTGGGAAGAACAGGTTCTGGGAATTTAGGTCAACTTTGACTAGATTTAAAAGAAAATTACAGCTGAATCTTTAGTGTTAATATCTCTGAAGAAAGATTATAGTAGTAGAAGATGATAGTCTGCATGGAGTCCAGAAAAGGGGTGTATGTGTGGCCCAAAGAGTAATAATTCTTCCCTGAGTCTCCAATGCTATCTAGAGGAGACTGTGCCTTGACTGCCAAGGTCACATCAACTGTTAACTCCACCCAACTAACAACACCCTTCCTCCGGGAGCCTGTAGATTGTAGTTTGGCTTCTCATACAGTTTCTTAATTTTTATTGATGAATGAATGAATGAATAAATGAATTTTTAGAGGGAGATAATATGCTGATGGCCAAGAGTAGCACTTCTGTCTGCTTGGCCAGTGTAATTCTCAAAAAAACGTCGTACCTTGATATTCTGGCTACTAGGTGAGCCTCTTATCTTCGTTAGGGTGACTTTGTTTCCTTGACATTGAACATCTCTAGGTAACCTGATAAAAAGGAATTTTTGTATTGCAAAATCGAGGACCAAGCCTCACCAAGATGTCTTAAGGGTTGCATAGGAACCTAGCTTTATTTATTCATTCACTGAAAAATTGTCAAGCTCCTACTATGTGCCAGGCACAGGGCTAGGCTCTGGAGATACCATTATGAACAAGACAGAGTTCTTGCCCTCAAGGAGAAAATAGTCTAATAGGAAGGATAAATAAATAGAAAATTTCTCAATAGCGTGATAAGACGGAAGACAGGGATAAACATAAACACTTTGGGAAAAACTGGAGGGGTACCGATTGCATGCCCGAGGCTGGAGCAGGTTTCCAACAGGAAGTGACAAATACTGTAGCATACTGACAGAAAAGGTTAATAATGAAAATGGGGTGAAATCTTCAGATTTGTTGTTTGGAGAGACCACTCTGGTTGCATTTTACTGTGTGGAGTCAAAGGACGAAGACTAATGTCAAGGAAGTTTAAATAAGGAGGTGGTTTGAGGCATCCAAGTGGTATCGACATTTCTCTAGCCTCTCAGTTAAACAGCTTTGTAAAAGCATATAATGCTAACATGGGATTCCAGGGACTCATCTTGCCCATCAGGGCTGCCATCTGAGACCCTCTTTTTTTTTTTTTTTTTAAAGATTTTATTTATTTATTTTACCCCCAAAGCCCCAACAGATAGTTGTATGTCATAGCTGCACATCCTTCTAGTTGCTGTATGTGGGACACGGCCTCAGCGTGGCCAGTGAAGCGGTGCGTCGGTGCGCGCCCGGGATCAGAACCTGGGCCGCCAGCAGCGGAGCGCGCGCACCTAACCACTAAGCCACGGGGCCGGCCCCTGAGACCCTCTTTTGAAGCCGCAAAGGGATAGGATGAGAAGCAGAGATGAATTAGTACAGTTTGAGGGAGAGGAATCTGCAGCCTCAGGGAGAAAGGAGGGGTGGCTGTATGGAGACGGGTGGGAATTGCTCTAGCTTCTCTTGTCTCTTGCCTGGGTCTGCAACCCCTGATGAGTGTTCATAATTAGGGGACATATTTAAGCAGGCTATTTTTAAATCAGAGATGGTCTATAATCTAACTGTCCTATAATTAGATTATAGTATAATAATATATAGTATAATAGTGTTATAGTATAGTATAACTATACTATAATCTAGTGTAGGAAAAGAAATTAACCTGAACTGGGTGCCAGCCACTGGGCCAGATGTCTTACTTATGATTTAGTGATCCCCACAACTATTTGTAGTGGATATTATCATAAAGAGGTAGGAGTAGAGAGGTTAAATAACTTGCCTAAAATTACAGGGGTAATAAATGACAGAGCCGGGGTTTGAAGATAACTCTTCTCTGTTTTATCACACTGCCTCCTAGTAACTTCTCTTCTCCACAGCATAGTGATTAAGCATTTTACCTTGGCGTTGTTGAGTGCAGCTCCATAGCCAGTTGAAAACCCACATCCAAGCAGACAAACTCTTTCTAAATTTGCATCATCATCGATTTTGGCAAGATTTTTATCTGACACTACAGTGTACTGAGAGAAAGCACTGATCCCCATGAAATGGTAAATTGATTTTCCTTTGCAGGTAAACCTGCTAGTTTTGTCTTCCATTAGTTCTTGATCAACAACAGGACTTTTGTCTAGACTAGGAAAAAAAAAAAAGATACTAGAAACAGAAAATAAATGGACCACTGATTACTTTCCTGAAAAAAATGTTAGGCATTATATATTTGTTGTGACAATTCTATGAGATGGAAAAATTGAGAAAATGACTTGAGACTCTTCACCTAAATATGTAGTCAGAAGTGGTCTAAAAATAATAATGATAATAGTAAACTTTTTTTTTTTTTGTGAGGAAGATCAGCCCTGAGCTAACGTCCATGCCAATCGTCCTCTTTTTGCTGAGGAAGACTGGCCCTGAGCTAACATCTTTTGCCAATCTTCCTCCTTTTGTCTTCCCCCTTTTCTCCCCAAAGCCCCAGTAGACAGTTGTATGTCGTAGTTGCACATCCTGCTAGTTGCTGTATGTGGGACACCGCCTCAGCATGGCCGGACAAGCGGTGCGTCGGTGCGCCCCTGGGGTCCAAACCCAGGCCGCCAGTAGCGGAGCACACACACTTAACTGCTAAGTCATGGGGCCGGCCCCAATAATAAACTTTTTAATGAATACTTTTTATGTGCCAAAAACTCTTTTAAGGGCTTTACATGTATTAGTTCTCAAAAAAATTTTATTATGGAAAACTCAAACACACATAAAAGTAGAAAGAGTAACATAGTGAATCTCCATGTAGCCATCTCCCAGCTTCAGCAGCTATTAACTCATGGCTGATCTAGTTTCATCTATTGCCCGCCTCCCTACACCAGCAGCTATTCTACTGTCATTGGACTGTTTGGAAGTAAATTCCAGACATTACTATTTCATCTGCAGAAATTTTAGTATGTATCTCAAAAATATAAAGATTCTTTTAGGTCCACACATTGCATTCGGCCTCTTAAGTCTCTTTTTTTTCTTTTTAATTTATTTTTATTGATGTCTTAATAGTTTATAACATTGTGAAATTTTGCTTGTACATTTTTGTTTGTCCATCACCATATACACGTCTCCCTTCAGCCCTTGTGCCCACCCCCTACCCCCATTGTTCCTGGTAACCACAATACAGCTTTCTCTGTCCATGTGTTGGTTTATATTCCACATATGAGTGAGATCATACGGTGTTTGTCTTTCTCTTTCTGGCGTATTTCACTTAACATAATACCCTCCAGGTCCATCCATGTTGTTGCAAATGGGACAATTTTGTCTTTTTTTATGGCTGAGTAGTATTCCATTGTATATATATACACCACATCTTCTTGATCCAATCATCAGTCGAGGGACATTTAGGTTGCTTCCACCTCTTGGCTATAGTGAATAATGCTGCAATGAACATGGGGGTGACTCAGCCTCTTTGGATTGTTGATTTCAGGTTTGTTGGATAGACTCCCAGTAGTGGGATAGCTGGATCATAGGGTATTTCTATTTTTAATTTTTTGAGGAATCTCCATACTGTTTTCCATAAAGGCTGCACCAGTTTGCATTCCCACCAGCTGTGTATCAGTGTTCCTGTTTCTCCACATCCTCTCCAATGTTTGTTGCTTTTTGTCTTGGTGATTATTGCCATTCTAACAGGCGTGAGGTGATATCTTAGTGTTGTTTTGATTTGCATTTCCCTGATGATTAGTGATGTTGAACATCTTTTCATGTGCCTATTGGCCATCTGTATATCTTCTTTGGAGAAGTATCTGTTCATTTCCTCTGCCCATTTTTTGACCAGGTTGTTTGTTTATTTGTTGTTCAGTTGTGTGAGTTCTTTATATATTATGGAGATTAACCTCTTGTCAGATATATGTTTTGCAAATATTTTCTCCCAGCTGGTGGGTTGTCTGTTCATTTTGATCCTGGTTTCATTTGTCTTGTAGAAGCTCTTTAATCTGATGAAGTCCCACTTGCTTATTTTTTCTTTAGTTTCCCTAGTCTGAGTAGGCATGGCATCTGAATAGATTCCTTTATGACCAATGTCAAATAGTGTGTTACCTATATTTTCTTCTATGAGTTTTATAGTTTCAGGTCTCACCTTCAGGTCTTTGATCCATTTTGAGTTAATTTTTGTGAGTGGGGATAGCAGATGGTCCCCTTTCATTCTTTTGCATGTGGCTGTCCAGTTTTCCCAACACCATTTATTGAAGAGACTTTCCTTTCTCCATTGTATGTTCTTAGCTCCTTTGTCGAAAATTAGCTGTCCGTATATGTGTGGTTTTATTTCTGGGCTTTCAATTCTGTTCCATTGATCTGTGTGTCTGTTTTTGTACCAGTATCACTCTGTTTTGATTACTATTGCTTTGTAGTATGTTTTGAAGTCAGAGATTCTGATGCCTCCAGCTTTGTTCTTTTTTCTCAGGATTGCTTTATCAATTCGGGGTCTTTTGTTGCCCCATATGAATTTTAGTATTCTTTGTTCTATTTCCGTGAAGAATGTCATTGGGATTCTGATTGGGATTGCATTGAATCTGTAGATTGCTTTAGGTAATATAGACATTTTAACTATGTTTGTTATTCCAATCCATGTGCATGGGATGTCTTTCCATTTCTTTATGTCATCATCGATTTCTTTCAATAATGTCTTGTAGTTTTCATTGTATAGGTCTTTCACCTCCTCGGTAAGATTTATTCCTAGATATTTTATTCTTTTTGATGCAAATGTAAATGGTATTGTTTTTTTGAGCTCTCTTTCTGTTAGTTCGTTATTAGCATACATAAATGCAACTGATTTTTGTAGACTGATTTTATACCCTGTGACTTTGGTGTAGTAGTTGATTATTTCTTATAGTTTTCCAAAGGATTCTTTAGGGTTTTCTATATATAAAATCATGTCATCTGCAAATAGTGAGAGTTTCACTTTTTTATTGCCTATTTGGATTCCTTTATTCCTTTTTCTTGCTTAATTGCTCTGGCCAAAACCTCCAGTACTATGTTGAATAAGAGTGGTGAGAATGGGCAGCCTTGTCTCGTTCCTGTTCTCAGAGGAATGGCTTTCGGCCTTTCCCCATTGAGTATGATGTTGGCTGTGGGTTTGCCATAAATAGCCTTTATTATGTTGAGGTACTTTCCTTCTATACCCATTTTGTTAAGAGTTATTATCATAAATGGATGTTGGATCTTGTCAAATGCCTTCTCTGCATCTATTGATATGACCATGTGGTTTTTATTCTTCGTTTTGTTGATATGGTGTATCACGTTGATTGATTTGCAGATGTTGAACCATCCCTGCATCCCTGGTATACATCCTGCTTGATCATGGTGTATGATCTTTTTAATGTGTTGCTGTATTCGGTTTGCCAATATTTTGTTGAGGATTTTTGCATCTATGTTCATCAGCGATATTGGCCTGTAATTTTCCTTCTTTGTATTGTCTTTGTCTGGCTTTGGTATCAGGGTGATGTTGGCCTCATAGAATGAGTTAGGAAGTGTTCCATCTTCCTCTATTTTTGGAATAGTTTGAGAAGGATTCTTTGAATGTTTCGTAAAATTCACCGGAGAAGCCATCTGGTCCTGGACTTCTATTTTTTGGGAGGTTTTTGATTACTATTTCAATCTCTTTACTTGTGATTGGTCTATTCAGATTATCCATTTCTTCTTGGTTCAGTTTTGGGAGGTTGTATGAGTCTAAGAATTTATCCATTTCTTCTAGATTGTCCAATTTGTTGGCATATAGTTTTTCATAGTATTCTCTTATAATCCTTTGTATTTCTGTGGTATCTGTTGTAATTTCTCCTCTTTCATTTCTGATTTTATTTATTTGAGCTTTTTCTCTTTTTTTCTTAGTAAGTCTGGCTAAGGGTTTGTCAATTTTGTTTATCTTCTCAAAGAACCAACTGTTTGTTTCATGAATCCTTTCTACTGTTTTTTTGGTCTCAATTTCATTTATTTCTGCTCTGATTTTTATTATTTCTCTCCTTCTGCTGACTTTGGGCTTTGTTTGTTCTTTTTCTAGTTCTGTTAGGTGTAATTTAAGGTTGCTTATTTGGGCTTTTTCTTGTTTGTTAAGGTGGGCTTGTATCACTATGAGTTTCCCTCTCAGGACCGCTTTTGCTGCATCCTATATGATTTGGTATGGCATATTTTCATTTTGGTTTGTTTCCAGATATTTTTTGATTTCTCCTTTAATTTCTTCAATGATCCATTGGTTGTTCAGTAGCATGTTGTTTATTCTCCACATCTTTGTCACTTTCCCTGTTTTTTTCTCATAGTTGATTTCCAGTTTCATAGCATTATGGTCTGAAAAGATGCTTGTTATGATTTCAATCTTCTTAAATTTGTTGAGGTTTGCTTTATTTCCCAACATATGGTTTATCTTTGAGAATGTTCCATGCGCACTTGAGAAGAATGTGTGGTCAGCTGTTTTTGGATGGAGTGCTCTGTATATGTCTACTAGGTCCATCTCGTCCAGTTTTTCATTTAAGTCTACTGTTTCTTTATTGACGTTTTGTCTGGATGATCTATCCATTGAGGTAAGTGGGGTATTAAGATCCTCTACTATTATTGTGTTGTTGTTAATATCTCCTTGTAGGTTTGTTAATAGTTGCTTTATGTACTTTGGTGCTCCTATGTTGGGTGCATATATATTTATAATTGATATGTCTTCTTGGTGGAGTGTCCCTTTTATCATTATATATTGCCCTTGTTTGTCTCTCCTAACCTGTTTTATCTTGAAATCTGCTTTGTCTGATATGAGTATGGCAACACCTGTTTTCTCTTGTTTGCCATTAGCTTGGAGTACTGTCTTCCATCCTTTCACTCTGAGCTGTGCTTGTATTTAGAGCTGAGATGTGTTTCCTGGAGGCAGCATATTTTTGGGTCTTACTTTTTAATCCATCCTGCCACTCTATATCTTTTGATTGGAGAGTTCAATCTGTTTACATTTAGAGTAATTATTGATATATGAGGCTTAATGTTGCTGTTTTGTCACTTATTTTCTGGTTCTTTTGCATTTCCTTTGTTTCTTGTCCCATGTGTTTTGGACTGCCAATTCAGTTTGGTTTTCTGTCTTATGACTCTTCTAGTTTTCTCTTTATTTATCATATGTGATTTTGTTTTGATTATTTGTTTAGTGGTTACCTTGAGGTTTGTAGAAAAAGTCTTTTACATGAGATAGTCCATTATCTGATGGCCTCTTATTTCCTTATACTAAGTCAATTCGATCTCTTTCCTCTTCCCCTTCTAACTTATTCTTGTTACAACTTATTCTATCTTGTGTTATGAGTGTGTGTTTAGAGTGATGAGGTTGTATTTATTTTTGGTGTTTTCCTTCCTTTGATCTTTGATTTTGGTATTTAAGTGATTGCTAACCTATTCCGGTAAAGATCTACTATTTTTCTGATTTTGTCTACCTATTTTTCTCCTTGCTCCAAGCTTTGTATTCCTTTTCTCTTCTTTTTTTCAGGAATGAGGGCCTTCTTAAGCATTTCTTGTAGTGGGGTTCTCGTGGCCATGAACTCCCTTAGCTTTTGTTTATCTGAGAATGTTATTATTTCTCCATCATATTTGAAGGATATTTTTGCTGGACAGAGTATTCGTGGCTGAAACTTTTTGTCTTTCAGTATTTTGAATATATCATTCCAGTCTCTCCTAGCCTGTAAAGTTTCTGTTGAGAAATCTGCTGAGAGCCTGATGGGAGATCCTTTGTATCTTATTTTTAGTTTTTGTCTAGCTGCCCTTAATATTGTTTCTTTGTCATTGACTTTGGCCAGCCTTACCAGTATATGCCGTGCAGTGGGCCTTTGTCTGTTGACATATTTAGGTGACCTATTGGCTTCACTTACTGGTATTTCCTGCTCCTTCCCCAGATTTGGGAAGTTCTCAGCTATTATTTCCTTGAATAGGCTCTCTGTTCCTCTTTCCCTCTCTTTTCCCTCAGGAATACCTATAATTCTTATGATACATTTCCTAATTGAGTCAGATATTTCTCGGAGACTTTCTTCATTTCTTTTTAGTCTTAGTTCTCTCTCCTCCTCCATCTGGAGCATATCTGTATTCCTATCCTCTATAATGCTAATTCTTTCCTCCATATTGTCAGCTCTGTTCTTTAACAATTCCAGATTCTCCTTTATCTCCCCCATTGTGTTCTTCATCTCCATCAGTACTGATTGGTTTTTCTTTATGATTTCAATTTCTTTTGTGAAGAAACTCCTTATCTCGTTCAATTGTTTATCTGTGTTTTCTTATATTTAGTTTAGCGTTTTTATGATAGCTATTTTGAATTCTCTGTCATTTAGGTTATGGATTTCTGTGCCTTCAGGGTTGACTTCTGGGTGCTTGTCATTTTCCTTCTGGTCTGGCAATTTAATGTACCTTTGCATTGTGCTTCCTCTATTCGCTTTGTTTTTTCTCGTTCTGGAATTATCTGGTTGCTGTTTCCACCTGTCGCCACCATTTGGGGGTTAAGGGCTGTGTAATCTGAGACCCCTGTGCTCTGCCCTGGCTGCCCCGCAGCCACGGGCCACCTGCCTGTGATCTGCCCTGGTCACTCAGTCTGGTCAGCTGAACTGCAGTGTCAGGCATGGGGGAGGCAGGGGCTCTCTCTTTTGCCTGCTGTGTTCCTGGGGTGGGGGGCTTCTTGCTTGCCCTTCATTATCCACTCTCCTAGAGTGCTCAAATGTTGATGGCAGCCCTGCAGCAGTTCTGAGTCCTCTGTGTGGGAGTTTCTCACTGGCTGAGAGAGCCCGAAGATCTATGGTTTCCCCGCAGAAGGCTGCCCCTCTCCCCTCTTTGGGAGCCGCACGGACCCGAATCACCGGTCTGATGGGGAGGGAGAGGATTTCTCCTTACCTCTCCCCACTTTCTCTGGGGGCCCCAGCACATCCACTGTCAGATGTGCGGCAGTGTGGGTCTTTCTGATCTTCCTTTTTGCTGTGCAAGAGTCCCTTGTTGGTCTGTGACTGTCCCTTTTGTTGTATCTTATTGGGAGAAGAGTTTACAAGAAAGCTCACTCTGCCATGATGCTGACGTCACTTCTTAAGTCTCTTTTAATTCATATGTTCTCACCTCCCCCTTTGTTTTTTCCTTGCAGTTTATTTGTTGAAGAAACAGTCATTTGTCCTGTAGAGTTTTCCTCATTGTGGATTTTTCTGATTACAGTCTCATAATCTGGTTTAACATGTATCTTTGTCCCTTTATTTCTTCTAAAGAAGTATTTTTGATCTACATGCTTGATCTAATTCAGGTTTTATATTTTTGTAGGAATACTTCAAATGTGATGTGTATTTTCATCCAGAGGCACATAATTATCTTTCTTTTTGTGATGTTAGAAAGAATTGATGGTCATTGCCAAAATCTATTATTTCATTAAAAGTTTGCAAAAGAGTGCATTAATTCTTTGAATATCTGCAATAACCCTGTGAAGCAGGCATTATTATTATCCCTATTTTATAGATGAGGAAATTGAGGCACAATAATAAATGTAAGAGTAGTATAATTTTAGGTTCTGAAATAACTAGTTTCAGTTAGCGTTAAGGACAAATAGATCTTTCTATAGTCTCAGTAAAGAATAAGGTGATTAAGATTTTGGACTCTGGAACCAGACTGCCTAGGTTCAAAACCTAGCTCCAGGACTGATGTCTGTGTTGCCTTGGAATCAAGTACTTTACTGCACTTCATTGCATTCCTCTCTCATCCCCTGTAGAGGTAGTTACTATTCTGAATTTGGCATTTATCATTCCAGTGATGTATTTATATCTTTACTACACACACATATACCATAAATGATATATGGTGTTGTTTTTGTATATGACACCTTGCTAAATAGATCTGTCAGCAACTTGCTTCTTTCCCTTAACATTATGTGTGAGATTATTCTATGTTGCTACATGTAGATCAAGTTTAGCCATTTTCGTTGTTACATAGTTTCCATTGTTTTACTACATAGTAATTCATTAATCTATTCTTTTATTGATGGACATTTGTGCTATTTTCAACTGCTTGCTATTATAAACAATGTCACAACGAACGTTCTAGCACATATCTCTTTGGGTGATTTTTGCAATAATTTCTTGTGCATACCTAGGAGTGGAAGTGGTGGGTAGAAAGTATGCACCTCTTCATCTCCATTGAGTTATTGCTAACATACTGCACAAAATATTTGTACCAATTTGTACTCTTACTAAGAGTGTATAGTACTTACTTGAGTTTTTCACATAAATTTGTGAATGGACTCAGACAAAACTTGCATTTTCTGCACTGAGGCATGTAGAGTGGAATTACTTTGTCACCTAGAAAGAAAGGCCACATGTTGAATGGTGCCTAAGATGTAACTTATAAACAGTTTCTACCTGATGAATCAGTGGATAACCCATTCTTTATGGTGTACATTTTATGTTCAGCAGAAGGTATAGGTGGCTACAATATCTTGTTACCCTACAAGATTGCTGATTTCCCCAAGCATTGCATATACTTTTTTTCTTTTTCTTTTTCTCTCTGCTGGGCAGTCAAGCAACAAATCCATATTGATACCATTAGGTGTAGAGTCCTGTCTGAGATTCTGCTGTCATTGCAGCTCTCTGCATCATGATTATTATTTATTACATTTCTAAACACCCTGTATAGAGGAGAACACCTTTATATAATAGGAGAGGTGGACAATAATAGACTAGATATGGGGAGTAAACCTTATGCCGTCACCATGTTTCACCATTTAGTTCATGCTCAATTTCCACATTTTTCTACTTTTTACTCAATTTCAATTTAATAATGGCTTCTATCCTCTGATGACTACAGTCCAATGATGATAATTAACATTTGTTCAGTATTTAGAGTGCCAAGCACCATTCTAACTGCTTACGTGTATTATCTCAGTTAGTTATCAGAACAACCCTTTGAGATGGATACTATTATTGTCCCCACTTTAGAAAACAGAACTCTTGAGTTGAATCACAGAAAAGTGACTTAAAGACAAAGGTCACACAGCCAGTAAGCGACAGAGCTGGGACCGAATTGGCCAGACTCCTTCAGGGATGCAAAACTTTTAGGAGCAATTTGTTTCTATGATCTTGTTTGGAATGGAAAGATACTAAAATACCTCTAAGTTTGGAGCATTCTCATTAAAGGAGGAAAGAATGATATGGTTCATTCTGCCTGACAAGTGAGGATTACATAACGCATATTCCAGTATTTGGTGGATCTGTTATAAAATGTGAAGTAAACAATTTCAGCCATTGTCATGCTTCATTTACGCATTATTTTTATCTTACAAACTTCCAAAAAGACTCTTAAGCTAACATTGACATATGTATACTATTTCTTACTTAAGCTACCTGTAAGTCGTCGTTCTTTATTATTTAAAAAAATTTTTTTTTGTGCGGAAGATCAGCCCTGAGCTAACATCCATGCCAATCCTCCTCTTTTTGCTGGGGAAGACTGGCCCTGGGCTAACATCCGTGCCCATCTTCCTCCACTTTATTTAGGATGCCGCCACAGCGTGGCTTGACACACGGTGCGTTGGTGCACACCTGGGATCTGAACCCAGGCCGCCAGCAGCGGAGTGCACGTACTTAACCACTACGCCACAAGGCTGGCCCCCAAGTCTTCATTCTTTAAATTCTTCATAATATTAAATTATTTTTCTGTTTTATTTAGAGGAGGTTGTTATAAATTGTCATTTGTGCCCCCAGGAAGCTTTAGTTTAAGCTAACTTTATAACTTTGCTTCATAGGACAACTTGTCAGTGCTATATGTAAACAAGTGGCCGTGTTTCCCGGATTTTATCAGTTCTGATTTCAAGTATCCTGTCCCATTATTAGACTGTGATAGATTGTGTGTCTCAGTTTGCTTTGGAAAAGATGGTCCCCCTGTATAAATAGTGATCAATTACTGCATGCAAAGCCAGGACTATATCAGGAATTATCCCTGAAATAGCCTGACATTTCCATTTAATTGGAATCAGAAAATAAAATACCTGGTTTGAAGTTGGTCACGCCTGGCCCAACACTTTCTACAATTCCTGCAGCCTCATGGCCAAGGATCACTGGTAAAAAAGTCTCCTCAGATTTTGGGTCAATAGGATGGGTGTCAGTATGGCACACAGAAATGGCGATTATCTACAAAGCAACCACAGACTTGAGTTGTATTTCTATAATTATATCATTGGGGTTGTTAGGTGGACAATTTTAGGTCCAATGTCAACTTGAAACTTTACGACACTCAGAGCTCAATAAAAGAGTTATAGTTTGAAAAAAAACCCCAAAATATTTTAGGATATATTCTTTTCCTCTTATAATGCACCTTTGTTTTCTACCTTTCACTGTCATTGGAAAAGCACAAAAATAGAACTGGCAGTTACTGTGTCCAGGAGAGGAGAAATCCAAGATAATAGGGAAAAGTTAAAGTCTATTAGGCAGAGGGAATGGGGGGAACACAGGTCTCTAGGGCTTGTTCAAATTCTGTTGAAACTACATGAAATGAAATAGACGTAATAGAACTTGCATAGTTAAAAGAGAGATATCAAATAAAAGATTATCTAAACTAATTATCAATGTATCACTGTATTATTATTCTTCAGGGTTCTATTCATCGGGGTATCCCATTCATTCTCGTGTGTAAACCCTTACTGTGGTGGTCCTGAGGAAAATATAAACCTGGCCAGCTGTGCAACAAATGGAGAGATTGTCCCAATTTGCCATCTGTGATCCCTCTCTACTCAGTTTGGTCTCTTCTCCCTGCTGACCCACTCTTGTCCCGTCCTCAGGGGGACCCAAGACCCTTATGCTGCCCAGGGCAGCACTTCAGTTTTTCCTCTCCCTTGTTTTAAACCAAATTCTCTATCTTCCTTTTAATAACACTTTCCAATAACTGGCAATTGGAAAAGAAAAAGAAAACCTAACTAATTCTAATCTAAAGTGAATTCCTTTGTCTGATTCTTAGGGTTAATGATAAATGTTAAGACAGTTCAATTAAATTTTAAGCCCATTATCAATAACAACTGATAAATTAATATTTTACCTCTTCTGGAGTAATGCCTGTTTTTATCTGAACCTAAAAATGTAATTCCCCCATAGTGGAAACTCCAGGGATCTCAGTCACACCACATAGGCCTGACCTGACAGAAGCCAAGTCTGCACTTAGGGTCTTGTTCCCACTTAGGGCAAGTTCCCACTTACTTGAATTCGAATTTCATGAGCCTTGGGGGGAGCGACTTCAACCTCTTCAATGCAAAGGGGCTTGCCTGCTTCCCAGGCTATGGCTGCTTTGCATTTAATGACCTGAGAAAGAGGGAAAGAGGGAGAGAGAGGGAGAAGGAAGAGGGAGAGCAGGGGAAGGAGAGGGAGAATGGGAAGGAGGGAGAGAGAGGGAAAGAGAGACAAAGAGAGGATATCATGGGAAAAAGTTAAAGAGCATGTTGACACCATAATTTCATGAAAAGGAGTTATGGAGTTTGTGACTGGATGTTACCTATAATTATATTATTTTAAAGACAGGGGATCTTAATTGAAAATAAGTCATATTCTACATTATAGTCATTGCACTCTTAATTTTTTAAAAGAACAGGAGTAGTAAAGTTTATCTTAATGTAATGCCTTAATTTTCTTCCTCCATAACAGAGAGGATAAATTTATAGGGTTTAGATAGCATAGATGGCCAATAAGTATTTGTTGACTGAACAATTTGTTATCAGCTCTGAATTACCTGAGTTCTTGCTGCTAGAGCATAGGTGTGTTTTATATCTTTGCTACTCAAAGTGGTCCTCCCTTGGACCAGCAGTTATTGATGTCACCAGGGAACTTGTTAGAGCTACAAGCCCTGTGCCAAATCCACTAATTCAAAATCTGCATTTGAACAAGATCCCCAGGTGATTCATATGCACATAAAAATTTGAGAAGAGAGGCTTACATAATTATTAAATTTATCAGTAGAATATAAATTAAATAAAAATTTGATCTCTTTGCAAGAATTTGGGTAAAAATGTATGAAAAGAAATTAAATGTTACGATTCTCTAATCCCCAGATTAAAATTTTCTTTAGCCTCTTAAAATTATATATATATATATATATATATATATATATATATATTTTTTTTTTTTTTTGTGAGAAAGATTAGCCCTGAGCTAACATCTGTTGCCAGTCCTCCTTTTTTTGCTGAGGAAGGCTGGCCCTGGGCTAACATCCACGCCCATCTTCCTCTACTTTATATGGGATTCCACTACAGCATGGCTTGACAAGCGGTGCGTCGGTGCGCACCCAGGATCCCAACCTGCAAACCCCGGGCTGCCAAAGCGGAGCGCACACACTTAACCGCTGCACCACCGGGCAGGCCCTTAAAATTATATTTTTAATTTTAACTATAAGTAACATTGAAAGAAAGTGGAAAGAAACAAACCCATAATCCTCCATTCTAACGCTACTATTTTTGCTTTTGGTATGCTTTTCCCAGTCTTTGACCACATGAATACATATTTTTTGATAGTTTTTATGCAATTTTGAATTACCTTTTTAAGTATCATTAGTCTTATTACAAATACAATATGTATTATTTATGGGACGTTTCAAAATACAAATAAGAACAAAAGAAACAAATAAAATCCACCTATAATTTTATTACCTATTTTATGATTTTGAGGTAAATCCTTTGAGTATCCCCATATGGGATCATGTTGTATAATATTTTGTAATCTACTTTTTTCTACTTATTAATATACTACGAATATTTTCTATATTCTTCTCTAACATTATTTCTAACAAATTTAAATTTTATTTTATGGTTATAGCATAGTTACTCAAATCTCTCTTTTTTGGGCCATTATGAATAATATTTAATTGAACTCCCTTGTTGTGAGCATTTTGGAAAGTCCGCAGAAATTTCCTTAGAATAAATTCCTAGTGTGAGGTCACTCATATCCTTTTAGTCAACTTTAATTTGCTGCTTTCTGAGAGCAATCCCCGCGGAAAGCTGCTTTTAGCAAATGTATAAAGAGACACAAAAACCCCCCAAACAAACACAAACAAAACAAGAACTGAACAAAGAAACGGTATGTTTGCTTACTTTGCCGTTGGTGCCCATTTTTCTTTCGGAAACTTGCCTTGGGCGTTTCTCTCTGATTTATGAACCTCTTCCACTTCTGTCCAGCGTGCTCTGAGTCTTGTAACGAACTGTCTGAATGAATACTATTCCTGCCCTTTCATTCTCCAATCACTTTCTCTCCTTTCTTGTCGCTTGTGATCTCCAGCTCTGCCCATCTCTCACCACGTCATTTGTGCCATCATATTGCAGCTGCAAACCCCCGTTGCTCTCAGTTGTTATTTGGGGAAGATTTTTGCTTACTCATTTTTTCCCTTTTATTGCAAAATATAAGAGAGAAAAGCATTAAACTTTGATGAACTAACTAGATGAGTTAACACAAAATTAAAAAATAAAGGACATTTCCACCGGCTCAGAATCCTTCCTGTATCTATTCTTCTTCTTCACAACCCTAATCATTTCCTTGCATTTCTCTTATGCTTGTGTATCCAGTACAGTGTAGTTTTACCTACCCCAAAAACTTTATATGAATGGAATCATAGTGTATGGTTCTTTCATGTCTTTTTTTCCTTTCAACTCTATGTTTGTGAGATTCACCTACATTGCCTGTGGCTGTTCATTTATTTTCATTATCATTCATTTTCCTTTATCCTGTTTTTTTGTTTGCTTGTTGTTTGTTTTTCTGCTTATGATGAATCAGTGGTTCCATAAAAATTCTTTTCATGTATACTACTGTGCACATGCTTGAGTTGCCTTAGGGAAAGTTCAGGACTAATATGCAGCCACTACACACTATTAAGGTGATGTTAACTTGTTACTGGGCACAATCACAGGTTCTTTACCCACCACACAAGAGGGGCCAAATAAAACTGGAGTGCCAGGCTTATGGCAAGGAAAGCATTTTTATTTCGGGTGATGTCAGCCGGGAGATGAGAGTGAGCCCTCAAATTCATCCTGTCTCCCCGAAGGATAGGAGGCAAGGGGTTTTAAATGTTGTGAGGGAGAGCGTGTGCTGGGGTTTTAGGTAGGGGAGGGGGAGCATGTGGCTGTGCTGGTTGGCACCTTCCCACCAACCTGTGTTTGGCCTTGAAGACTGAATTTATTTTCCCTGACTCTCTGGACTTTTCCAGTTAGCTTTTATCTTCAGCCTGTGTTTGGCCTTGTGAGGCTGAATCTTGATGTCTGGACCTTGATTTCCTGGGTAAGACAGGTCACTCATATACTGAGGAGGGACAGAAAGACCTGGTTAGTTTTAAACAACAGTTGATGATGCTGAATATGCACAACTGCAGTTAGCAAAGTTTATCTCAAAGTTTTTGTCTCTTCTTCTAGGGAAGATTTTTTTAACCTCTTCGTGCTTGGTTTCAAACCGTTAAAATACTTTTGTTCTGGTTGGTAAAAAGCCTCTGCTCCAAACTCCTAAATTCCCTTTCAACTCTGTCAGCCCTGGGGAGTCCTATTTAGTCACTGCTGAGGGACTACTTTCATGCCCCTTGGGTTGTGTGTCCATCACCCAGCCCTCGATGGCTCTGGGTCTCTGGTTGTGCCCAGTATAGAGCAGTCCCTGGACACAGGTAGGTAAGACCTAGTCCCCATCTGACCTTCTGGGGCTGTGACCACTTGTGCTGTGGCCAAGAGCTCCCTGAAGTCACACTTGCGTGGCTGTTTGTGGGACATGGAGTGTCTCATATTGGTTCTTAAATATTTTGACTAGGAGTGGAATTGCTAACTCTTCAACTTTGGTTGATAAGGTCAAAGAGTTTTACAAAGTGGCTGCACCTACCAGCAGCAATGTCTGAGAGTTCCCATTGCTCCACATCCCCGTCTGTGCTTGGAATTGCCAGACTTTAAAATTTTTGATAATCTCTGGGTGTATAATGTTATGTAATTGTGTTTTTAATTTGTATTTTTCTGATTATTAATGAGGATAAGCACCAGTGATGTACTGGAGCCCTCTCATACTGATTTTTGGTCTGCTTATTCTGTTAACAACTGAGAGATGTTTAAAAATTGTTATTATGAATTTGTTCATTTCTCAGAGTTCTTTTCTTACTTTTTGCTTTACATATTTTGAGACCTGATATTAGTGCATGCAAGTGTTCTGTGTTGTATGTCTTTTGCAAAGTTTAACAACATATTTTACCTTCTTTCTCTGTCAGTATGTTTTCTTTATCTATATCATTTCTTTTAATGGTCCCATAGTATTCCACTATCTCCTCCAGATTTTAACTGTTTTATTGTTGAATGTTTAAGTTGTTCTAGTACACTTTTGAAATTATACTTTATGCTCTTTGCTTCCACTTTCTTACTACGCACATTTCACTTCTTAACTTACCTGGTTTCCATCTTTATCTTTTAATTGAAACTGTTTTCTTTTATTTTTTATTATTTTATTGAGGTCATATTGGCTTATAACATTGTATAAATTTCAGGTGTGCATTGTTATATATCAGTTTCTGTATAGACAGCATTGTATTCACCACCAATAGTCTAGTTTTTATCTGTCACCATACATATGTGCTCCTCTATCCCTTTAGCCCTCCCTCCACCCCCTCCCTTTAGCCCTTCCCCCACCCCCTTCCCCTCAGGTAACCCACTAATCTGTTCTCCTTATCCATGTGTTTATCTTCCACATATGAGTGAAATCATATAGTGTTTGTCTTTGTCTGTCTTATTTCACTTAGCATAATATCTGCAAGGCCCATCCGTGTCGTCGCAAATGGCACAATTGCATCTTTTTTTGTGGCTGAGTAGTATTCAATTGTGTGTATATATATATATACACACACACACACACCACATCTTCTTTATCCATTCATCCGTAGATGGGCACTTGGGTTGCTTCCATGTATGGCTATTGTGAATAATGCTGCAATGAACATAGGGATGCATAAATCTCTTTGAATTGTTGATTTCATGTTCTTTGGGTAAATACCCAGTAGTGGGTTAGCTGGATCACATGGTATTTCTATTTTTAATTTTTTGAGAAATCTCCATACTGTTTTCCATAGTGGCTGCACCAGTTTGCATTCCTGCCAGCAGTGTATGAGGATTCTCTTTTCTCCACATCCTCTTCAACATTTGTTATTTCTTGTCTAGGTAATTATAGCCATTCTAACGGATGTCAGGTGATATCTCATTGTAGTTTTGATCTGCATTTCCCTAATAATTAGTGATGTTGAACATCTTTTCATGTGCCTGTTGGCCATCTGTATATCTTCCTTAGAAAAATGTCTGTTCATATCCTTTGCCCATTTTTTGATTGGGTTGTTTGTTTTTTTTGTTGTCAAATTGTGAGTTCTTTATATATTTTGGAGATTAACCCCTTGTCAGATATATGATTGCAAATATTTTCTCCCAGTTGGTGGATTGTCTTTTCATTTTGCTCATGGTTTCCTTTGCCTTGCAGAAGCTCTTTAGTCTGATGTAATCCCATTTGTTTATTATTTCTTTTGTGTCCCATGCCTGAGTAGACATGGCATTTGAAAAGATACTGCTAACACTGATGTTAAAGAGTGTACTTCTGGGCCAACCCCGTGGCTCAGTGGTTGGGTGCGCACGCTCCACTGCTGGCGGCCAGGGTTTGGATCCCAGGCGCGCACCGATGCACCGCTTCTCTGGCCATGCTGACTGAGGCCATGTCCCACATACAGCAACTAGAAGAACGTGCAGCTATGACATATAACTCTCTACTGGGGCTTTGGGGGGAAAATAAATAAATAAATAAAATTATAAAAAAAAAAAGAGTGTACTTCCTATATTTTCTTCTAGGAGTTTTATGGTTTCAGGCCTTGCAGTCAAGTCTTTAATCCATTTTGAATTAACTTTTGTGTATGGTGGAAGATAATGGTCTACTTTTATTCTTTTTCACATGGCTGTCCAGTTTTCCCAACACCATTTATGGAAGAGACTTTCTTTTCTCCATTGTATGTTCTTGGCTCCTTTGTCGAAGATTAGCTGTCCATAGATGTATGAGTTTATTTCTGGGACCTCAATTCTGTTCCATTGATCTGTGTGTCTGTTTTTGTGCTAGTATCATGCTGTTTTGATTAGTATCACTTTGTAGTATATTTTGAAGTCAGGGAGTGTGATACTTCCAGGTTTGTTCTTTTTTCTCAGGATTGCTTCAGCTATTTGGGGTCTTGTTGTTCCATATAAATTTCAGGATTCCTTATTCTGTTTCAATGAAATATGTCATTGGGATTCTGATTGGGGTTGCACTGAATCTGTAGATTGCTTTTGGTAATATGGACATTTTAACTATGTTTGTTCTTCCAATCCATAAGCATGGAATATCTTTCCATTTCTTTATGTCTTCTTTTATTTCATTCAATAATGTCTTAGAGTTTTTAGCTCTTGGTTAAATTTATTGCTGGATATTTTATTCTTCTTGTTGTGACTTTAAATGGGATTTTATTCTTGACTTCTCTTTCTGCTAGTTTGTTATCAGGGCATAGAAATGCAACTTATTTATTTATTTATTTATTTTTTGTGAGGAGATCAGCCCTGAGCTAACATCCGCCAATCCTCCTCTTTTTTCGCTGAGGAAGACGACCCTGGGCTAACATCGGTGCCTATCTTCCTCCACCTTATATGGGACGCCGCCACAGCATGGCTTACCAAGCAGTGCGTCGGTGTGCGCCCGGGATCCGAACCAGCGAACCCCGGGCCGCCGCAGCGGAGCGCGCGCACTTAACCGCTTGCGCCACCAGGCCGGCCCCGCAACTTATTTTTTTATGTTGATTTTGTACCCTACAACTTTCCTGGAGTTATTGATTATTTCTGATAGTTTTCTGGTGGATTCTTTGGGGTTTTCTGTATATAGAATTATGTCATCTGTAAACAGTGAGTTTTACTTCTTCCTTTTCAGCTTGGATTCCTTTTATTTCTTTTTCTTGCCTAATTGCTCTGGCCAAAACTTCCAGTACTGTGTTGAATAAGAGTGGCAAGAGTGGGCATCTGTGTCTTGTTCCTGTTCTCAGAGGAATGGCTTTAGGTTTTTCACCATTAAGTATGACGTTGGCTGTGAGTTTGTGATATATAGCCTTTATTATATTGAGGTACTTTCCTTCTATACCCATTTTATTGACAGTTCTTTTTTATCGTAAATGGATATTGAATCTTGTCAAATGCTTTCTCTGCATCTATTGAGATGATCATGTGATTTTTATTCCTCATTTTGTTAATGTGGTGTATCACATTGATTTGTGGGTGTTGAACCATCCTTGCATCCCTAGAATAAATTTCACTTGATCATGGTGTATGATCTTTTTAATGTGTTGTTGTATTCGATTTGCTATTATTTTGTTGAGAATTTTTGCATCTATGTTCATCAGCAATAGTGGCCTGTAATTTTCCTTTTTTTTTTGTTGTCCTTGTCTGGTTTTGGTGTCAGAGTAATGTTGACCTTGTAGAATGAATTAGGAAGCATCCTGTCCTCTTCAATTTTTTGGAAGACTTTGACAAGGATAGGTATTAAATCTTCTTTGAATGTTTAGTAGAATTCACCAAAGATGCCATCTGGTCCTGGACTTTTATATTTTGGGAGGTTTTTGATTACTGTTTCAATCTCTTTACTTGTGATTGGTCTATTTGGATTCTCGATTTCTTCTTGATTCAGTTTTGGGAGGTTGTATGATTCTAAGAATTTATCCATTTCTTTTAGATTGTCCAATTTGTTGACATATAGCTTTTCATAGTATTCTCTTATAATCCTTTGTATTTCTGTGGTGTCCATTGTAATTTCTCCTCGTTCATTTCTAATTTCATTTATTTGAGTCTTCTCTCTTTTTTTTTTGGTGAGTCTGGCTAAGAGTTTGTCAATTTTGTTTATCTTCTCAAAGAACCAGCTCATGGTTTCATTGATCCTTTCTATTGTTTTTTAGTCTCTATTTCATTTGTTTCTGCTCTGATTTTTATTGTTTCCCTACTTCTACTAACTTTGGACTTTGTTAGTCTTTTTCTAGTTCTTTCAGGTGTAGTTTAAGATTACTTATATGAGATTTTTCTTGTTTATTAAGGTGGGCCTGTATTGCTATGAATTTCCCTCTTAGGACTGCTTTTGCTGCATCCCATCTGAGTGGTATGGTGTATTTTCATTTTCATTTGTCTCCAGATATTTTTTGATTTCTCCTTTAATTTCTTCAATGATCCATTGGTTGTTCAGGAGCATGTTGTTTAGTCTCCACATATTTGTCACTTTCCCAGCTTTTTCCTTGTAGTTGATTTCTAGTTTCATAGCATTATGGTCAGAAAAGATGTTCATTATGACTTCAACATTCTTTTTTTTTTTTTAAACATGCAGAGTACATTAATTTTTTTCCTCCCAAAGCCCCAGTAGATAGTTGTATGTCGTAGCTGCACATCCTTCTAGTTGCTGTAGGTGGGACGTGGCCTCAGCATGGCTGGAGAAGCGGTGCGTCGGTGCACGCCCGGTGTCTGAACCCGGGCCGCCAGCAGTGGAGTGCGTGCACTTAACCACTAAGCCACGGGGCCGGCCCTCAATATTCTTAAATTTATTGAGACTTGCCTTGTTTCCCAACATATGGTCTATCCTTGAGAATGTTCCATGTGCGCTTGAGAAGAATGTGTATTCTTGCTGTATTTGGATGGAGTGCTCTATACATATCTATTAAGTCCATCTGGTCTAGTTTTTCATTGAAGTCCACTATTTCCTTGTTGACTTTATGTCTGGATGATCTATCCATTGATGTAAGTGGGGTGTTAAGTCCCCTACTATTATTGTGTTGTTGTTGATATCTCCTTTTAGGTTTGTTAATAGTTGCTTTATTTACTTTGGTGCTCCTGTGTTGGGTGCATATATATTTATATTTGATGTGGAGTGGCACTTTTATCATTATATATTGCTCCTCCTTGTTTCTTATTACCTGTTTTATCTTGAAGTCTACTTTGTCTGATATAAGTATGGCAATACCTGCTTGCTTTTGTTTGCCATTAGCTTGGAGTATCATCTTCCATCCCTTCACCCTGAGCCTGTATTTGTCTTAAAGCTGAGATGTGTTTCCTGGAGGCAGCATATTTTTGGGTCTTGTTTTTTAATCCATCCTGCCACTCTGTGTCTTTTGATTGGAGAATTCAATCCATTTACATTTAGAGTATTTTGGTGTATGAGGGCTTCATGCTACCATTTTATTGCTTGTTTTCTGGTTCTTCTGTATTCCCTTTGCTCCTTGTCCTGTTTTGGACTACCAATTTGGTTTGATAGTTCTCTATGATGGTTTTCTTAGTTTTTTCTTTGTTTATTATTTGTGCCTTTGTTCTGATTATTTTTCTAGTGGTTACCATGAGGTTTGTACAAAAAATGTCATAGATGAGATTGTCCATTTTCTGATAGCCTCTTGTTTCCTTAGACTAGCCTTATTCCACCCTTTTCCTCTTCCCCTTCTAAGTTGTTATTGTCACAGCTTATTCCATCTTGTATTGTGAGTTTGTGGTTAAAATGATGAGATTATGTTTATTTTTGATGTTTTCCTTCCCTTTATCGTTGATGTTATAATTGTTTGCTAACCTGTTCTGATAGAGAGCTGCAGTTTTTCTGATTTTGTTTACCTATTTTTCTCCTTTCTCAAGGCTTTGTATCCCCTTTCTTTTCTTTTTTTCAAGTGTGAGGGCCTTCTTGAGCATTTCTTGTAGTGGTAGTCTGGTGGCAATGAACTCCCTTAGCTTTTGTTTATCTGGGAAAGTTAGTTTTTCTCCATCATATCTGAAGAATATTTTTGCTGGATAGAGTATTCTTGGCTGAACATTTTTGTCTTTCAAAATTTTGAATATGTCATTCCACTCTCTCCTAACCTATAAGGTTTCTGCTGAGAAATCTGCTGAAAGCCTGATAGGGGATCCTTTGTAAGTTATTTCCTTCTGCCTTGCTGCCCTTAATATTTTTTCTTTGTCATTGACTTTTGCCAGCTTTATTACTATATGCTGTGGAGAGGACCTTTTTACTTTGATATTAGTTAGGAGACCTATTGGCTTCATTGACTTGTATTTCCAGCTCTTGTCCCAGTTTTGGGAAGTTCTCAGATATTATTTCTTTGAACAAGCTCTCTGTTCCTTTTTCTCTCTCTTGTCCTTCTGGAATACGTATAATCCTTATGTCTCATTTCCTAATTGGGTGGGATATTTCTCAGAGAATTTCTTCTTTTCTTTTTAGTCTTAGTTCTCTCTCCTCCTCATCTGAAGCATTTCTGTATTCCTATCCTCTAGATTGCTAATTTTATCTTCCATATTGTCAGCTCTGTTACTTAAAGACTCCAGATTTTCCTTTGTCTCCTCCATTGTGTTTTTCTTCTCCAACATTTCTGATTGGTTTTCCTTTATAGTTTCAGTCTCTTTTGTGAAGACGTTCCTGATTTCATTGAACTGTCTATTTCTATTTTCTAATTGAGCTTTTTTATGGTAGCTATTTTGAATTTTCTTTCATTTAGATTATAGTTTTCTGTACCTTCAGGATTGATTTCTGGGTGCTTGTCATTTTCCTTCTGGTCTGGAGATTTAATATAATTTTTCATACTGCTTGATGGAATGGATTTGTGCCTCCACATAGTGATACTATTTGGTTGCAGCTTCCACCTGCCGCTACTGGATGGGGGTCAAGAGCTGTCTATTCTGAGCTCGCCGCGATCCGCGGGCACTCTGACCGAGCAGCTGTGCTGGAGTGCTGGGAAGGGGAAGGGGCTCTTTCTTTCACCTGCACCATCCCAGGGGCTTCTTGCTCCTCCCTCACTATCTGCTCTCCTGAGGTGCCAGCTTGATGAAGATACCCTTGCAACAGTTCACTCACCTCCATGTAGGTGTGAGGGAACTTGGAGAGCAACGGTATTCCTGCGGAGGACTGCCTCTCCCCCCTTTCCTCTCAGAGCTGCATGGTCCCAGGGTTGCTGCCATTGGGGAGGGAGAGGAGATCCCCTTCCTTCCTTCCACTTCCTCCAGCGGGTCCAGCACCTCCACCTTCAGAAGGATGGCTGTGTGGGTCTCTCAGATATCTTTTGCGGTGTGTGTGAATGTCCTCTGCTGGTATATGAATGTCCTTTTTGTTGTATCTTAGGGGGGAGAGTCTAAGGGGAGAGCTCACTCTGCCATGTTGCTGACATCACTCTCTCCTTCTTTCCATTTTTATTATTACACTGTACATAAGCCTATTATTATTTCTTGTTTGCACCATTTCAGTAACCTTCCTACTGGTTTTCCTATTTGCAGAGCTCCCTCTGCTAGTCCATGTTTCAAAATGTTGCCAGATTAGTATTCTTAATAGTTTTTATCATGTCATTCTCTTAGTCTAAAACCATCAAGAACTCTAATTCCTCCTGAATTAAGTACAAAACTCTCACTCTGGAGTTCAAGACTATTTACCTACAATCCAATCTATATTTCAAAGCCTACCTTCCAAGTTTCCCAATCTGTAATCTTGTCGCAACCCAAGGTAGACCTTTCTCCAATGCACCGTATGCTTTCCTGCCTCCATGCTTTTATTCAAACTGTTTGCCCCGATTGGAACAGCTACTGCTGCCATCTCTGCCTGCTAAACTCTAACATATTTTTTTCTGTACTTTATTTAATTAATTTATTTATTTATTAAAGTATAATTGACATACTATATTATATTAGTTTCAGGTTTTACAGCAGAGATTTGATATTTTTATATGTTGTGAAATGATCACCATGCTATCTAGTTACCATCTGTCACCATACAACGTTATTACAATATTATTGATTACATTCTCTATCCTCTACATTACATCCTCATGGCTTATTTATTTTATAACTAGGAATTTGTACCTTTGATCCCCTCTAGCTTATTCTTAAAGTCCATCTCCAGGTACCTATCTTGCTTTTTCCAGTCCTTCTCTTTAAATCCCCACAGCACTCATTATATTTGCACCCCTCTTACTGTTCACACATAGATAATAACTACCTGAAGCAAACTTATTTTGTCTCATGTTCTGTTATTTGTGTCCTTTTTGTTACCCTCCACCCTTCCAGCCTCCTTTACTGTAAAGATTGTATTTTACTTACATTTCACATCCAGCAGAGTGTACTTCAGAGTCCTGAAAAATATCAGGTGCTTAATAAATGCTGATCAAATTGAATATTTACCTTGCAAACACAATAGATATTAACACACTTTTCTGAATACGTGGTATTGGCCTTCTTTCTGCCTTTCTTTTTGTGTTGCACTTTGAGGAGCTTCTTTGAACATAGGAATTGTCTTTTATTTACTGTAAATATCAAAGAACCTGCAAAGAAATGCTTTGAGAGGAAGCTGGAGAAGAGATTTCAGAATGGAAAATCCTTTTACTTTTGAATGTGAGGCCTTTGCCTAATGTTAAAAAAAATCATGGATTCTTCCCATGAGAATGGCTTTACCTTTTATGACTGTTGATTTTCAGGCTTGTAGTTGTTCTCAACATTCCCAGTGTTGCATGCATTTAGAAGTATAATTTCACTCCCATTACATTAGTGTATATATAGTAATTTAAAAATAATATTTCATTACTGTCAATGTGAACACCCAATCTTCATTTTTGGGACCCATGATGGTCCAAACTGAATTCATGGTGTTTCTGCACAAACTAGTTCTTTCTCTTTATTTGTAAACTAATGTTTCCTTTATTTCCTCATGTAAACACACATTTTCTTGATTCTAAAGCACTTTTTTTACAAGTTTAAATCTCTGATATCAGATGCTTCTTACCATCAATGGTATATCATGGTTTAATTGGCAGTATTTTTCTTTCTTAGTGGTACATAGAATTATAGTGTATCTTAAAATTGATGGCATCTTAGCTCTGATAAAACATGGTAGTTGTAAAAACATGTTGGTTGTAATTCCTTAACATTTCAACCATTTGTCTTTCTATTCACACAAGCCCCATCATAGTCAATTTTTCACTATTTCTTTTTTTAAAATTGATATAAAATTCACCATTTTAACCATTATAAAGTGTACAATTTAGTGATTGTTAAATATATTCAGAATATTATGCAACCATCACCAATGCTAATTCCAGAATATTTCCATCATCCCAAAAAGAAACCCAATACTTCCAGTTTCCCCCCTGCCTATCCTTTGGCAACCACTAATCTACTTTCTGTCTCTATGGATTTGCCTATTCTGGACATTTCATTTAAATGGAATCATACAGTGTATAGCCTTTTGTGTCTGGCTTCTTTCACTTATCATAACATTTTCAAGGTTCTTCCATGTTGTCGCATGTATCAGTGCTTCATTCTTTTTTATTGCCAAATAATATTCTATTGTATGGATATACTACAATTTGTTTATCCTTTTTCAGTTGATAGATATTTGGGTTGTTTCCAATTTTTGGCTATTATGAATAATGCTGCTATAAACATTCATGTACAAGTTTTTGTGTGGAACATTTATTTTTAATTTTCTTATGAATATGTCTAGAAATGGAATTGTTAAGTTATGATAACTCTGTGTTTAACTTTTGAGGAGCTGCCAAACTGTTTTCCACAGTGGCTGCACCATTTTACATTTCTACCAGCCATGTGTGAAGCCTCCAGTTTCTCTACTCTTCATCAACACTTGCTATTTTCCTCTTTGTCTTTCTTTATAGCCATCCTAGAGGGTGTGGACTGGTATTCCTCACTGTTTCTTAAATGTTATTTCTCTCATGACTTCCTGTTTGACCTTCTGGTTTCTTCCCATTTCAGTTCATCCAAACCCCACTGTCAGAATAGATTTCTAAAGGGAAGTTGAAGTTATATAATTTCTTATTCAAAAATCTTCAGTGGTTCCATAACAAACCTGTCAAATTAGGTATAACTTTTTTTATCCTGGAACTCAAGAACTTTAAATATACCTCTCTATAAATTTTTCATGCTAGTATTTCACTCCTTCACTACTATACTTTATGTTTCAACAAATCTGGAAAATTCACTGTCTCTTGAACACCTCCTATACTGTCTTTTTTCCTGCTTTTGTTAGTTTTCTTTCTTATACTTCCACTTCTACAGGTGAGATTCTACTTTTCATTCAAAGCTTGTCTCGGAAATCCTCTTCCAAATGAAACCTCTACCGATTCTTCCATCATACGTCATTTTCCCTCTTGTGAGCATCTAGAGAAATTGGTATGTTTCTTACATCATCCATCTTACTCTGCCTTGTAATCTGAAAGATTGTGTTCTTTTCATGACCTTCCTCAGTAAGTACAAAGACTTACTCATCTTGTGTGCATGTAGTGCCTTGAAAATACAGAACACTTAGTAATCATTAACTAATTTGGGGTTGAAATGATTTGATGGTTTCACAGACATTAGCTCAATCTTTTTGAGGTATAGTATGCTAGGTGGTACTGAGCACTTGGGTTATGTCTTAGGGAAAAGGGAAAGACCCTGCCTTCCCTCTAATTGGAGAAACAGGACTGACACTATGAAATCTACAGAAATAGATATCCATGAATCTAATAGCTTTAAGCCTACATTCAAGGGGAAGACTCATGCTGGTGAATTGGAAAGTGGCCGGCAGAATAAGAGCAGATTCCTGAAAGTTGACATGGAACTTTAATTTAAAACACTGTATTATTTAGGAGACTTGGAGCAGAATAGAGGAAAGACATAGTTTCTCCAGTAAATCTAGGAACTCGAGTTAAGTTACAAGTTTGGCAAGTATCTTATTAATTTATTTAATTATTTTCACCTATTTTTTCAACATCATCTGTTAAGGAGCCTAGAAATTCATAACCCATGTTGTTAAGTGACCTTTGTTTTCCTGGAAGGATTTTACAGAGCCAATAGATGTGAGGTGATGATTTATAAAGACATTTCAATTTTATGCCAGTAAGGAGATATTAAATTTAGATACCTAAGTAATCATAACCAAGTCATAGAGCAATTGCTGGTTGTGAAAGCAGTTTTGCCGTGAAAAGGCAGCCTCATCTGAGAGCGGTAAATCTGGCTAACAAGATGTGCATTTTTGACTAGTGTTTCCCTCTGATTCTTTTCCCAGGAGGAGCTTGGGTGGGATGTGCAGGTGCTTTCCCAGCCCCAGACCACTGTTGCTCTGTATTTTTGTAGTTATTCTCATACTGTTACAGTCTTAAGGCTATTTAATAAAAAGAAAGCTACGTCTAATCTGAGATGGTTAGGGTTAATACTAGGAGAGTTACCATCTGAGGTCAATGCTTTGTTTTTTGGTGAGGAAGACTGGCCCAGAGCTAACATCTGTGCTCATTTTCCTCTATTTTGTATGTGGGATGCTGCCACAGCATGGCTTGATGTGTGGTGCAGAGGTCTGCTCCCAAGATCTGAACCTGCGAACCCCAGACCACCGAAGTGGAGTGCGTGAACTTAACCACTACACCACTGGGCCAGCCCCATGAGGTCAATGCTTTTTTTTAAAAGCACAGTAACTGGCATTTTGTTTCTTGATTTGTGGAGGGAGGGATGGTGGTGGGATATAATAATCAGAAATTAGTAGAAATTATTGAGAAAATTGGTGCAATTTTATGTATTGTCTATTTGTATGTTGCTGGAGACGATTACTTTTACACTTTAAATAATTGTATATGATTCATCTTTTTGAAGAATGTTTCAGAATACAGATTAATATTTAATATAGCATATCATAAACATCTGGCCCGTGATTTTATTACTAAAGTTCCAAAAAACAGAAAATTTTTTCTTCCAAGGAAAAGGTAGTTCTGAGAAAAGAGGCATAATAATTAAACTCATAGGTGATTGCACACTGTAATGCCAATTAGTTAATTTATAATAGGATATACATGGGACCTGTCAGAAACGCATGCAAAGGCCACATCCTTGCTGATCATTAGGTCTATTTATGAAACTCAAATTAGAATTCAGAGTTAAGACAATCTAGTTGGCTATTGGGAAATCAAAAGAAAGTTGGGGGTATTGTATTTAGACTAACGGGGGGCTTAAATTATTCAAGACATTTTTGGCAGAGAATGATAGCAATCCCTGATTCAAACTAGCTTAACCAAGATCGTTATGGCTTTAATTAGATTTCCAGAGGTAGGACTGGCTCTGGAGTTGGTTGATTTAGCGGTACAATGATGTCAGTAAGAACCCAGATTTTATCTTTTTCTCTGTTCTGCTGTCATGTTGAATTCGTCAACATGCCTTTCCTTGTGATTGTAACCCCTAAAGGGTACTACATGGTTCCTTGTTCATGTGGGATAGAGAGAGAGAGAGACTGGTTTGAATTTGATTAATAGCGTTGCAGTTCCAGAAAAAGAAATGTTATCTTGCCCGGATCAATGCACATCTCTAGGCCAATAACAGTTTTCAGGAAGAAGATTAAAAGCTGCTGTTAGGCTTAGTTTAATCATCTGGGGGGAGGAAAAATATTGGGGAATCAACCAGTATTACAATAAACTTGAATGAATGCTCTTTTTATCCTTACTCTAGAGATATATTTACTTAAAGAAATGAAATTAACGGCTTAAAATCAAAACAACCTCTCCCATGAATAGACATGGATAAATGTCAGCACCTTCTACTTTTATGATTTTTCTGTTCTGCGTGTGTACATTTCACATGTGTATCGATTACCGCATTCTTATCTTTGTTAGCCAGTAGCTTGAGTATGGGTGCCGTACCAAGTCATTGGTTCAACTCCTGTGAATTAGATTTTCTTTGTTTTAGGATTTTAAATCAAATTGTTATATTGCAAATGTTTGTCTTTAAGCATTACAAAGAGGATTGGGTGAGAAGATATAAACGGATCAGTGTAAATATATTACTGCTATTAGAGAAAAAGGATGTGTCCACTTTGGTGGATCTTGCCTTACACAGATAAAAGGCTGCTTGAAGTGTGCTTTACTTTGTATTGCAAAGGCTATAGAATTACTTGGGACTGTTTGGTTGCGGTATTTCACTTGAGCTGACTTTAGCCAGAGATTTATGAATATTTAGGGGTGTATCACGGAATCCAAAAACAGAGTGGCAAATTGCCTCAGGAAAGAACAGGAACTCGATGCTAGACCTCTACTAGAACTTCTCCTTTTCTCTTCTTTGCTGCTTTCTGTGCATCTTCTTCATTCCTCTTGCTGTAGACTGGCTTTTGTTTGATCTCTGTTCACATGGTTGAAATTATGACTACTATTTTCCCATGTCACATACGACAAGACCAGACTCTTAGGAAGAGACCAAATCAACACACTTGCTTTGGTCTAGATTTCAAATTCCCAGGGAATTTTGTAACCACACCTGGTCCCACCCACAAAGATGACTCTTATAAGGACCTTATAAACTTAAGGAAGAGGCAGATCCTAATGAAGACATGAGCTAGATAGACAATCTCATATGTGTTCATTCTATTGAGTTGACATGACAAATTGCTCAAGAAATTTTCATTTGTGTTTTTAAATGTGGATAGGATTTTCCTTTCTATCATACAATCAATGACTCATTTTCTTGTGTAGGGGGAAAGTACTGGGCTAGGAGTGAGGAGACCTTGGGTCAAGTCCTGACCTAGCCATTTATTATGTGATATTAAGCAAGAATGGTTATCTCTGTGCCTAGATTTCATCATCTTTAAAGTGAAAGACTTAAACTAGAGTCTTTTTAATGTCCCTTCCAGCTCTAAAGTGATATAATTTAAGAAACTATATTGGATGAAGAAATGTTTTATTTGGTAGAACTGACAAAGTGAAATCCCAAATTCTAGAGTTGGTACAAGAATCCTTACTTTCTGACTTTTTGTTTTTTCAACTGTTTGAAAATGAAAAGGACATTTGCATATTATAATATAGTTAACGTATCCAACTATAGAGTTTTTTTTCATTTTAATATTTCTACTTTTGACGTATTTTTAAATTTTAGGCATTTATTTTGTTCCTTTTATAATTTCATTTTGAAATTCTGAAATGTATACCACTAGTGTCCTTAAGTAGAAATTTTTTTTTATCCTCCTTGTTTTCTCCTTTGTTGTTTTCTATTATGGAGTTACAAGTTTCATTTGTGCCTTAGGTATAGCTTATACATTGATTACTTAGGACTGGTTCCAGAGCCGCTTGAAATTCCAGGAGGGGAATGGTATCCAGTGGGACCACCTATGCAAGGTCTAGATTAATTAGTAACGGTCACTGTAAAACAGAAATTTGGTACCTTTGAGATCACCTAATCTACTTTTTATAGATTATTTCAGAGCTCTCAAAAACTGTGATTACATGTAACAACTAGTTTAGCTAAATTCTCTCGGTCTTGAGGATGGAGCTCTTCCTGAAATTTTGCTTGAGGTCACAAAATTTCTAGCAATGCCATTGATTTTTTTAAACTTTTATTTTGAAAAACAATTTTAAGTTACAGAAAAGTTGCAAAAGTATCAAGGCCCTGAAAGTCAAGGAAAGAATGAGGAGCTATTCCAGATCGAAAAAGACTAGAGAGATGTGATAATTAAATGCAACTTGTGATTCTGAATTGGATTCTTCTGCTATAAGGACGTTATTGGGACAGTTAATGAAACTTGAATGGGGTCTGAGGATTAGATGGTCGTAAAGTATCAATATTAATTTCCTGATTTTGATGTTTGTACTCTGAGAATATCTTTGTACAAAATATGAATTTAAGTATTTGGGAATGATGGGACATTACATTGTCAACTTATTCTCAAATAGTTCAGGAAGATAAATTTTTTGTTCTGTACCTGATACTGTTCTGTAAATTGGGATTGTTTCAAAATATAAAGTTTTTTTTTAAGTATAAAGAAAAAAATCTGCAGTCCATATTTGAGTTTTGACCATTTTCCACTAATTTAGTGTTTTTCCCCGTGAGTACAAGATCCAGTCCAGGATCACGAATTGCATTTAGTTGTCATATCTCGTTTGTCTACTTTAATTGCAAACAGTTTCTTAGGCTTTCTTTATCTTTCATGACATTGACATTTTTGAAGAATCACATGCCACTAATTCTTGTCTTAATTTCTCTTAAATTTTGAATTTAAGTCCAACAAACTTTATGATCTTTCATTTTTTTAAGAACTGAGAATATTTTGATGATTCAATGAAAACATGCAGATCATTTTCTTGGGATGCCTTCACTTTCTAATAACCCTCAGTCACAGTTGACTCCTGTTCAGGAAAAAATTATTCATGACACTTAAGAAAGACTTTATTCAAGAGGGACTATTACAATGAGAGCTTTGCAGTAGGGGAGAGAGATTAGGCTCAATTCCAAATACAACAAGGACAAGTGGAGATTTATAGCCAAGGAGCAGGATGGGGGTCAGTGGAAGGAAAATTACTAAGTGGAAACAATAAGACCAGGGGGATTCTTGCTAGACTGACTCAACAGGATCCTTGCTGGAGGCAGGCCAGGGTGGTAAGATATTGAGGGTGGGGAATGAAGAAATAGATCATATCTCACAAGTAGTGTTTTTTTGCTAAACTGGCAGAGGATTCTTGCTAAAACTGGACTAAGCAGACCAAGGACAGAGCCCAAGGTCAGGGCCTAGTTGGAAAGAGGCTCAAAGAAGCCTGACTCAAGTTTGGTCAAGAAGAGTCTTTTTGCTCCTTGGTAAGGAATTATAATTTTTTGCTTCAGATGCAGCTTCTTTAGATGCATTTATATACATCCATTTGGGCAAGTATATACTTATGTAACAGGAAGTGCTATTTTAGAGTCTGGCCATAGTTTGTGACAATTGGCCAAGGAAAAAGGAAAGGTTCACATTGACGTAGGAAAAGTGTCTTAATGATCGTGGGTGTAATGTAGGGCAAGGCTCCTAGTCAGAGCTTATATGGAAGAGATGTAGACCAATAAGAATTATATTAGTGTAAGTAATAAAATAGGAATTTTTGGTCTTTTGCTTGTGAGTGGGTGCAACAGAGGTACCAGGATTTGGAGAAGAGTATAGAAAAGGGCAAGAATAGGCTTGAATGAGATATGAGTGAGAAGAGAGACAGCTCATGAGAAATTTCATTCATGGAGATGGCCAGAGAACACAAGAGCAGCAGAGTCTAACATTAAATTTAATGCTGTTGTTTGTTCATGTTGCATTGTGCTATAATCTCTCCGTCTTTCTTAAATCATCAGCAAGTTTGCTATCCACTAGGGTCTTGTGTTAGTGGTGCTTTGGGAACTACAGGAAGAGGGAGAGCACAGCATACAGTGAAGTGGCACAGATGACAGTAGTTCCAGGAGGACAGTTGACCAGGGGGATGATTAAAAAACTTTTAGCAGGAGCAGGAATTCAGGCTACTTGACTGCAAGCCCTTGGAGATACTCAGAAAGTGTGGAGGGAATATGTACTCCAGTAATTGTGATGGGCATCCTGGCCATTTTTTGGAGGGGGGATAGTGTATGAAAGATGGGGACACACATGTACAGCAAATATGCTGATACTTGCATTGTAAGGTTGTGATATTTGCATTGTAATTGATTGGATTACACTGATAAAATCAGGGCTTTTTTTTCTTTTTTTTTCCTACCAAAGAAGTCTTTTGTTTTTATTTTAAGTTAAATCTTGTCATGATTTTAAGCAATATAAATGGAGGCAGTGCTCCATGAGCTCTGTTGTTTGCTAGAGTTCTCTTCTTGTTTTGCTAATACAATTTCATTTCTTATCCAAATATTTGCAGAGGGGTTAAGAAAATGAAGAAACGGAAAATATCTCTAAAGAGTCAAAGGGAAAGCTCCTCGTGAAGTTTTCTTTATAGAGGCCCTCCAGCTCCCGTCCTCATTTCCTGAAACCCTGGGTCTGCATCTGTCACCCCTTGTGCCCTCCTCAAATATTTACTGTGGCAATATCCAAGCACCGGAGAAACCCCGCCCCAGAGGTCTCACTCCTGGATCTGCTTTCCCTTTAGAAATCATCCCACTAAGTCTATGTCACATGGTTTGGAGTTCTGGAGAAATCCCCAAAGCTCCAGCTGAAACAGCACCAGAATTTCAGGACTAGGGCAGCAGAGTCTAACATCAAATTATATTTAATTTGTGGGGTAGTAGCAGAGAAATTTGTGGATTTGCAGCCTTGGGTCCTAGATTGGGTGGGTCCGGATCCTTCACGTTGGTTCTCCTGGTTTCTGCTAGTTTGAACAATAATCACACCTTTTTACTGTTGTTTTTAAAAAACTTTTGGATTGACTTTATCATGTGTATACAACATACACACCACACATCTATATCCCAAGGATCGACATTAATTTTTGGAGAATGTATTGTCTAAAACTGTACTGAGGAGAAAAAGGGAGGACACATTAATTGCCTCATAATTAGTATGAAGCCACCACCCGGTCTCCACGAGTCTACAGGTCATTCTCTTTAGGCTGAGTGAAGTTTTCCTTTGGGCCAGCCAGAGCAGAAATAATGGAGCCACTTGACTCTTCAGTGGTAGTTCTTGGATTTCCAGAAGAGAGACTTTGAAGTGCCCATGCTAGTAAGGACTCAAATTTCTAGCCAAAGGACATTTGTTCCCACAATCTCCATCTTGGGGAAGGGAAAGGAGAAGGCTTATTCTCTTTGATAGATTGATTTTTGCATTAGGAATTTGTTCCTTTTGTAATTCTTGTTTGCTCTTTAAATTATTAACTAATATAAAACTGTTGTTTGGTGTTATTTAGTGGGAAGAAACTAACCCACATTAAGAGCCAAGTGAATATCCAGCACTTTGTGCCCTTATTGATTTAATCCTCACTACAGCCCTGTGTGGTAGATATTAAGTTTCCAATTAACAAATCAGGTACATAGCTACCTTATTTGATACCATTCAGTGGTTAGTGAGGGGAACAGGGATTTTATTTGAAGTCTATTTGATTACAAAGTTCATGTTTTTTCCAGTTAAGCTGCTGTTCTGGAAAATTTTAGGTTGTTTGATAACATTTGGACTCTGTAGTTTTTCTTCTCTTGCCGTTGCCTGTAAATAGAATTTTGACCTCTAGGATATGGTTCATTTTACTTTGATTGCTGTTAAGTTAATAAATACTATGTGGAAAGACTCCTCTAGGTCCTAGTTAGAAAAAAAGATTATTTTTTTCATCTTTAGATGAGTGTCTGTAAAATAACAATTTATAATAATGTATAATTATTTTAGCACTGAGATATCAGGCAAATGTAATTCTTATTTTTCAGATTCTAGCTTGAACATCACTTATTCAAGGTAGCCCTGCCCGGATCTCTGGGACCGGGTTGGGCCCCTTGTGTCACACTCCCAGAGCCTGCAGCACTCCTTCACAGCACTTCACCTGTCACCTCCACATTTGCTGTTGCTCAGGTCTCTCTCTTTTTCATCTAGAGATTTCTCTAGGGTGAATATAGTGTGTGGGATTTAAATGGATTCATAGTAATTCTTTAACATTGGCTTACAGTGCAAGCTCTAGGTGCGTCAGAGTTTATGGCAGGGGAACATTTACAGAATGAACCTGAGCTGCTCTGAAGCAGAGTCAACATAATGTTGTTTTCTCTCAGAGAAAACAAGGGTCAGAGGCCTGAAGAGACCACAGGAAGAGATACTGTGTTGTTAAATATCATATATGTTTCATTGAATATTAACGAAATACAAAATGAATGATCATAGCTTAAACACCTTCACATCCTGCTAATGTTAGACGCAAAGCATGTTTGCCAAACCAAATCATAAAAACCCAAAAATCAGAGAACATACTTGAAACGACCATAAATGCCGTATTTTCTAAAAGGCTCAGCCCAAATATGAATCTCATATCTAGGCGTATTATCCACATACATTGCTATATTAGTATTTACAGCTTACCTCAGTATTTAAAACCTGCCTTCCAATCTAAAGTAGGTCCACCTTTTCACTGGGCTCATAGAAGCCAATTATCCTCTTTTTCTAAGATTTATCACACCTTGTAATTATCTATTTATTTGTGGGTTTCATGTTTAATGTCTATCTGCCTTATGAGACTGTAACATCTTTGAAGGTAAGGACCACATCTATTTTGTTCAAATCAGGCACACAGTGGCTGCCAACCATGTCTGGCAGACAGTTGTTATGCAGACTATTTGTTTGTTGAATGTTGAACGAGTAGGGTCAGCAATATCTGCATGCTGAGCCAACTTTAAATAAGGAAAGATCAAATTTGGCCTCTGCGGCATGAGTGCTAATGTCATTAAAAAGTATTTCTTGTTAACGTTTCTTTCCTGTTAAAAACTTCTAATCTTAGATCTCTAGGTAGTCGTTATGCATTTTGCAGATCCATGGCCAGTTCTGGGTTTAATGTAATTTGTGTGTCTGCCAGAAACTCCCAAAGGCTGGGTCTGTGCATTAAAAGAGGTAATTGGAGAGAGTGTCTACTGGATTGCTGAAGACAATCGCTACTGGAAACAGATCATATTTGATGAAGAATACCTTGGTACCAGGGGATTTGTACCCTGTCTGGAAAATGCTAATGAGGTGCCTCAAGACTTGCAGATACTAGTTAAGAAGAGCATGTTGTTGTAGAGTCTTAAAGACCTAAATTTTTAATTATTTCTTTTTAAAAATTACACAAATAACACATTCGTTGTAGAGATAAGTTGGGTGGTTTCAATCCATCTTCCACCAGGTAAATTACTGTGTATGATTTATCTTTTGATAATGGCCAGCAGGCCTTTATAATTTTTGTCTTCTCTTCTTGATATGTGTGTTATCTCTTGGTCTATATCTTGCACTCTAGTGATCAGAATACCACGAAAAAAACCTAGAATATTAGAAAGGGCACACTTTACAAAAACAAACATCTCTAGTTTTTGAGGTCATCAAGGTGCGCATGGCAAACAATGGCTGAACACCTGAAAATGTTGAGTAGCTGCTTGGAAGACTTTCCAATGAAGAGCTATGGAGCGCCACGTTCTGCCAGTAGTCATGAGCACCTTGACTTTCCCTCCTTAGGTTCAGCATCTTCTCCTTTTGGCAAACTGCCTGGGCAGAGATGCCATTGCTCCCTGGTCCTGAGGTCAGTCTGCTGGCCTCAACTTGTCTAGTTACTATCTCTCCCAGGATGTTCCCTGGGACTTCATGCACATAGAGCACTAGCTGACCCTCCCCAGGGGCCAGCCATACCAGTTCACGTATCTTCCATTCAATTTGCAGCAAGTCTCTGGTTTAGGACAGTGTTTCTCAAGTTATCCATAGTGAAGGATTACTTTTGTTTTTATCTCCAATCCATCATGGACTGATACTTTTCTTTGTAAAATATAATGAAAATCAATTGCTAGAAAAATGAAATGGGAAATAAAGACAGACATACAAAATACAAGCTCCAATTTTTATTATTAGATTCAAAAGACATAAGAGTACTCTGCCAATGTGCTACAGAAGTTTCTAAATGCTTACTGTCAATTTTGGTACTTTGTTGAGAACTCATAGCAAAGAGTTCCTGGACTGGCACTGGTCCACTGTCCACACTCTGAGTGGTTGGTTTAGGCTCTTTCTCTGAGAGTCTTGCTACATATTTTTGGAAGTGTTTTGTATTTGGGGACATCACCTGTGTTCCTACTGTAAGTATGTACGTGTGTGTGTGTGTGGGTGGTGGTGGTGATGTTCTCTCTCCCTCCTACCTCTCTTTAAACTGATTACTTCTGTTTAGTAGAACCTCTAGCAACATTTTCCAACAGCACAGCACTGCTTCTGCCAGGTTCTCTGGGACTGCCAAGGGCCTATCACATGCTGGGCTTCTAGTTGTTCACACCTGGACACAGCCTTCTTTTTCAAACCCAAAGGAATGTGACTAGAATATCCCTGGCAGTATAATTTTCACAAAGATTGCAAGTGCATAACACATGGTAGACAGCATTGTTGGTGTCTTTCTTGTTCAATATTGCCCTCCCCAGTGTGCCATTATTAAACTCTTGTCTCTCAACTTCAAAACCTCCTTCTACACCTGGCTTTGTGATGCTGGGACTCTGTAAACCACAGTTCTGCTTTGCTGGCTGGCTCCACGTTATTCTCGACCCACAGGGGGCTCTTGGGGTGGGGAGGAGGCTGGGAGGCTGGAGAAGGAAGAAGGGCTTGCTCTTTCCTGATTGTGCCCCATTAGTTTCATCTTTTCTCCTTGGATGCTTGCCGTTCCTGTGACTGTCACCCCAGCACCATTTCTTTACCCCCATAGCATCAGTATCTTCCCATAGCAGCAACTAAATCCATTTAGAAGTCTTTCTAATCCTTGTAAAAGTATCCCACCATGCAACCTCAGAGATACCAGCTGCCCAGAGCCCCTTCCTCTGAGGTCTGGGTTTCAGTTCTGCTGGGCACCTCTCTCAAACTGATACCAAAGCTCTTAATATCAAGTTTGTGTACTTGATGCGCAGTAAACCAATCACTGAGTGGTTGGAGATAGAGAAAGATTTTATTTGAATTGGCTAAAACAAGAAGGCGGAGGATGGGTTCTCTCAAATCTGCCTTAACAAGAGAAGAAAGCAGGGAAGTTTTATAGAGCTAAGAGGCTTGGCAGGAGGAGTTTTGGAGAAACAAAGGGGTAATCTGTCACTCCAGAGAAGCCCTTGGGCAATCTGACTTCTGGGCATCAATGGCAGCTGGGGGCTGGTCATCTAGTAATTGTAACCTCTCTGAAGGCGTTCTCTTTCTTCTGCAAAATAAGCTCACAAATTTTCTCGACCCCTGAGTCACCCCCAGGTTAAACAAGAAAACTTACTATCTACAGTAACCCTCAGGTACCTGGCTTCAAATCTTCTAAATTTTAATAATTCCAACATTGTCCTATTGTTCTCCCAGGCATAAAGGTTGTAGCAGCTTATTGCAACTGTTACCATTATGACATGTTGGTCTTCTCTTCTCACCTTTTTAGTTACCTAGTTAACAACTTTATTGCTACCTAACAATTCTTTATACTAACTGGTATGGTTTCTGTTTCCTGACTGAATCTTGACTGAAGCATAGCAAAGGACAAAGGCAAGGACCTTTGGTGGGTAAGTTTGTGTGCTTTGATATGGCCAATAGTGCTTATTTGAACTTGAGCTTGAGCTGTTAGGTGTCATGAAAGGAGATAAAGTACAGTGAAATTGGTTTTGGCATTCCTGAGCCTGGGTGAGTCAGTACGGTTGTTGAATTGATAGCTATTTTCACAGATTTCGCTGTTTCCCTGATTTTTCCTCTTTCCTTTAACCTTATTTATTGCTGCCATTTCACATAATCCATCTCAGTTACACTCACCAATCTTTATTGTATCCAATTAGGACAATTTTTACAAATTCTAAACTAACTCCATCCCTGCCCTGAATTACATGGGGAGGGTGTGGAGCTATGAGGTAAACCAGACTCCAAAATGGCCCCCAGTGATCCTTGCCACTCGGTGTTCATGTAGTCACCTCCTACATTGAATAGGGCTGACCTGAGTAATTAACAGAGTATTGTGGAGATGATGGTGTGTGACTTCCAAACTGAGATCATAAAGACATTGTGACTTCTGTCTTACTCTCTCTGGATCACTGGCTCTGGGAGATGTCAGCTTCCATATCGTGAGGACACCCACGCAGCCCTATCAAGAGGTCGGCGTGTTAGAACTAAAGACTCTCATAAACAGCCAGTGCTAATTTTCCAACCATATGAGTGAGTCACCTTGGAAAGCAATCTCTCCAGTCCCATGCAAGCCTTCAGATGACCACAGTCCCAGTCGACGTCGTCACTGCAACCTCATGATAGACCTGGAGCTGGCACCACCCAGCTAAGCTGCTCCTGAATTGCTGACCCACAGAAACTGTGAGATAATATATGTGGTTGTTTTGGGACTCTAACTTTTGAGATAATTTGTTATGCACCAATAGATAATGAATACAGATCATTACATAAATCAATATGTAACTTTTATCTGTGTGACGTGTTACGATAGAGTTAGATCAAGGTATGGTATAGACACAGAAGGTGAAGTAGTAACTCTGCCAAAGACAGTGCTACAATGCAAGTTTTCATGTATTCTGTAAGCCTGTTGATTACTTGTCGATTGCAAAATAATCAGAGAAAAGGAAGTATTTATTTCTTCGTTTGGAGGCAACCAAGCATATTTTCTTGTGTGAAGATCTACGAGTAAGGACAATTTAGTTTTACTAGTTGAGTTTAAAACTTTAACCAAGGGGTAGATTCCTGAATTCATGTTTCTCTTTATTTTTCAATATTAGAAAAATAACCATCAATACATGGGGTCAAATAAAAAGCTTTTGAACAAAATATTTTAAAGAACTTTAACTCATTGATCTCTCCCCCTACCCCATTAAATTCTTTAATAAACTGGAATGCCTCATCTTTCACAGAATTCTTCTAGGGGACCATGCTGGAATTTTGGTTACCATAGTATTAATGTCAGCTCAGACTCTGTATCTGACAGTTCTTGAAAGATCCGGGTATCCTTCTTTCCCCACGTATAATTATGCTAGTTGGTCTGCATGGGGAAGGGTTGGGGAAATTGGTAGTGTAGATATTTACTGTGTGGTGGGTCTTTTCTGATGAGGACCTCAATTGATGTTCTAGATTTGGAAATTGGCTCAAGTTTGGAAACTGGGTGGAGCAATCATGACTTTCCATTGTGGCAGTTGACATGAGCCTTTGACCCACCCATTATTAGTATTTTTTTGATGTGTAGATCAAGCAGGACTCTATCCACGTCAGCTCCAAGTACACCATGACCTATTAACCATCATCACAGATCCCTGTACGTCAGAGTCCTCTGGTTGACATTCAGCCTGTTTGGATAATTACATCTGTCTTGCTTTTGATGGTTAAGTGCTGTCTGGTCCCTTCTGCTATTTCAGAATCCTATCATCCCCATTGACACTAGGGAGCGTTCCTACTGTTATGCCTGGTATACAAAGCACAGACACTGCTGAGATTCTCAGGGAGGCCAGTGCCTTCACTCCCAGCCCCCACACCATTGACTCATTTCTTATTGTTTTAGTGAAAGCAGTGTCCCTTTTGGATTCTCCTGAGGAACATGGTCGTTTGGTAGGTTTTCAGGTCTTATATGATAAATCCATTCTAACATGATCACATCTCTGAGCCGCTTGACTTCTTTGGCACTCTGCCAAAGCAGTTCTGGCATCACCACCTCATTTGTTGTAGGCCATTATTTTTTTCCCTAAGCTTTGAGGAGCCATTCCAGTAGCACAGAACTGGCTCCAGGTGTCCTCCTCAGGGATTAAATCCTGAGTTACAGGAGACTGCCCCCATTTCAACATCCTCTCCCTTATATTCTGCTCCCTTGGTTTAGCATGCTCATGATTGATTTCCAACCTGTTTTTCCAGTTCCTGCTGGTACATGTAGGCCAGGTTCTGTAGTTTTTTGGTGAATTATTTTCCTAGTGAAGCTGAGAGTTGAATTTATTTATTGGCCTAGAAGTCATGAGAGGAAGTAGGGATATCTTAAGGAGGGTAGGTATCGTCTTATGAGGCATTCAACTTAGTAATGCTCCTTGTGGTCTCCAGGCAAGGAGAGACTGCTATCCTGCGGCAAGGGGGAGTGGGCCACTTTTTTAGGCCTATAGGGTTCAGGAGGATCTGAGGCTCAAGATTCTCAAGATGTTCCCTGTTCAGTTCTAAGATATCATTCCTTCCGTATCAGAGCCCTGATTCTAGTGTCACAGATTTGTGGGGGAACTGTGGATGAAAACTTCTCTGCAATTTGGCTAATACCATAGCCAGATCCTAGGCCTGATTTTTAGCCCAATCTGTCCTCTGGTTGCAATGAGAGGTTATGACCAGAGGTGACCAGAGGAGGTAAGGGAAAATGTAAATGCTGTCATAGAAGTCTTGTGGTTTTCAGTCATGGTCTTAGTGGGTGATTGGCTGACTCAAGACTGTCATTTTTTTTCTTCAGCATATTGATGACACTTAGCAATAACCAACTAAACCCACAGTCCTTATAGTTACCATTGCCATCTTGTCGCTCAAGTGCTAATGATACTGCACAAGGCACTGCACACCTGCAATCTGTATCTCATCCCGATTCACCACAGGAAACTCAGTGATTGTGTTACAAGAGCATGCCGAGGGGGTGATTACCTACTTCCACCAGTGTATTAGTTATCTATTGCTTAGCAGCTTAAAACAAACATTTGTGTTCTCAGTTTCCATTGGTCAGGGATCCAGGAGCAGCTTAGCTGGGTGGTTTGGTTCAGGGTCTCTCACAAAGCTGTAATTGAGGTGATGGCCAGGGCTGCAGTCATCTCAAGGCTTGACCTAGGAAGAATCCTCTTCTGATTTCACTCACATGGCTATTGACAGGCCTCAGAATGTGCACTCCCAAGCTAACTCAGGCCCCCTCCACAGGGCTGCTTCACGATGTGGCAGCTGGCTTCTCCCAGAACAAGCAATCCAGGAAGAGAAGCTCCCAAAATGGAAGCCATGGTCTTTTTAGAACTCAATTTCAGAAATGATATCTCATCATTTCTCCTTGTAAAATCGAGTCAATGAGTCCAGCTGACATTTAAGGAGAGGGGATTACACAAGGGCATGAATACCAGGAGGTGGGGATCATGGGGTCCATCTTGCCACAACCCACAATGATATCCTTTTGCCATCTTGTTGGCAAGTGATCCAATTCCAGAATCCCATCTTAGGAGCTACTTCCTAGGACTATTTCTGGTACCATCTGTCTTAGTTTGGGCTCCCCCAGAAGCAGACCTTGAGACAAAAATTACACTTCTAGTAGTTTGATAACAAAATGAATGGGACACTAATAGAAAAGTAGGGAAGGTGATACAAGGAAGGGAAGACTGCCAATGAAGAGTGTATTTTTTTATCGTGATAAAATATACACAACATAAAATTTTCCATTTTAATCATTTTTAAGTATACAGTTGAGTGGTATTAAGCATATTCGCGTTGTTGTGCAACCATCACCACCATCTATCTCCAGAACTTTTTTCCTCTTCCCAAACTGAAACTCCCTACCCATTCAACACTAACTCCCTATTCCTCCCTCCTTCCAACCCCTGGCAACCACCATTCTACTTTGGGTCTCTATGATTTTGACTACTCTAGATACCTCATGTAAGTGGAATCATTCATGTGTCAGAATTTTCTTCATTTTTAAGGCTGAATAATATTTCATTGTATGTATACATGGCATTTTGTTTATCCATTCATCCATCAATAGACACATGGGTTCCTTTCACCTTTTGCCTGCTGTGAATAATGCTACCATGAACATGGGTATAAGAGTGCATTTTTGAAGCCAGTTGTGAAAGTGGGCAACTGGCGTTTAATCCCATAGCGACACTCTGTGGATTGTGTATTTTATAGCTACTTCTGTCAGTCATTGGTTGAGGCTGCTTGTGAGACGTAAATTTCCTGGAACTTCTGGCCTCCTTAACCAGGAGTGGGCAGAGCAACCTTCTGTTGTTTTGGCAAAAGCCCTCAGGCATGGGAATGCTAACACCAGCAGCTGGAAGCCAACAGGGCACAGAGGGAACTGGTGAGGTCCCAGGGATATGGACGAGGCGCTGAGGGAAGCAGCCACAGGAGTCTTTCATGTAAATCATAATCACATCCATTGGTGTTAGTTCCAAGGTTTTTCCCTAATCCATCTTAACACACAACTTCTCAATTGTTCTTCCTGCTTCCAGTCTCTCTCCTTTCCACACTATCCTCCAAAATGCTGCCAAAGTCATGTTTTTCTGAAACACAGATTTAAACATGCCAATCCGTTCCTTGAAAAACTTCTGTGATGATGCCTGGTCTATAGAATTAAATTCTCCCTCTTCTTCACCATTAGGTCCAGCCATACCTCTCTCTCCACCTTCTCACATCTGCTACGACAGACTACCCTCTTTCGCCACCTTGAACTTTGGCTTATGTTGTTGTCTGGGTTCTCAATACTCTTTGCACATGGCAAACTCCAGTGTGCTCATCGAGGCTTAGCTCAAAGGTCGCCTTCCCTGTGATGTTTCCTCTAATCTCTCCTAGGCAAGACTAATTTTTTTTTCATGTTTACTGATTGGTTATTCCTCTGCCACAATGGTTATTATATTGTTTTAATTACTAGCATCTCTCTCTCTTTTCCTAGATGTTGCGCTGTACTAGACATTTCTGTCTCTCCAACTCCATGTGCATTTACTCAGTAAATGTTTGTTGAGTGAATAAGTGATTAGTTAAATGACTGACTGTCAAAACTCACCAAAAGGCAATGAAAAGCTAGTGAACTTCTTTAGGATCCTGTCAGTCACTCTAGTGCTTGGTCATCTGGTGTATGAATGATGTTAGATGGGAGCAATAAAAATTCTTTTGAAATTAGAGTGTAGGCCAATATCAAATTTTCACCATGCAAGAGAACTCTAGTGTTAACTTACAACACTTAAGAGGAAATTGAGGTGTGTGTACAGGATACGAAAACATTTTCAGCAACTTGTGCCAACACCAATATAAAGGCTTCCTTGTGAAAATGCAGGAGCTTATGGTACCACTTGCAAGTTGTCAGAGAACATTAAGTATCAATAGTGCTATAATCAGGCATCTGGATACACATCATGTGTTAATAGAGGGCTTCTATATTGTACGAACACACTTTATCTTATTATTGTTTGAATGATAGCCCAGAATGTAAGTATTCTTGTTTTTAGGTAAAAATCTGGAAATGCTTAAAGTTTCTCATTATGCAGGTGAAACCTATGAACTGTAGTTTTCTTTGGAGGCTGGACTCCTGCTGTGGTCTGGGAATTAGGTAAACCTTGCTAGAGGCCACGAGCTGCCCAATGTGAGTGATTGTCCATGGAAGTGCAGGGCCTGGGCATGGACAGAAGGATTTTGCTCTGTGGTTGGAACAGGACGCTTAAGTGTGGGGCAGTGGTGGGGCTTAGAGGCAGAGCACAGAGTCTATTCACGGGGCCAATGCGAGGAGGGGGGCCTCGAAGCCAGCAACAACAGTGAATGGCTATACAGTGATGTGGACAGTCACCATTGGTTGTGTAATATTTTTGATCATGTGTCAACAGAAAGGAGAAAAGTCTACATTCATGATCGCATTAGAGAGAATTTTGCAGTGAGCTACAATGTAAAGAGACATTCAAGATAGCTTAAAGAACCAGCCTTTATTGGAGCAGAGTGTTGGCACTATTTACAGCAAAACATTTTTGCCCAAATTCAGACTTCTCAAGACCTGAAGACTTCTCCAAGTTCTTACTGTACTAAGGTTAATTTGGGAGGCAGAACAGGAGGATGCCTTAGCTGCCCTCAGGGAATAGAAGAGCAGGGCAGAGTTGGGCATGGACGTTCCAGCTCAGACTTGGGAAGATGGAGAAGGAAAGTGCCACTTCCTTGTTAGGAGAAGCATCCCTGACAGAAGCTTCTGTGTCTTCTGTTTTTGTCAAAATGCTCTTTATGATGAGTAGCAGTCCACAAAGATCCAGCCTCCTTCTCTGATTCTAATGCAGACAGCAGATTAAATAAAACCAATATACAACCCATTTTCTATTTCTAGGTGGGAGGGGAAAAGACCCTAAGGGCAACTGTGTTTGTGCTGAGAGTTGAGAGTAAACAGCACATCAGGCACCACCCCCCCCCCCCAAAAAAAAGAAATCCATTAGTTGGAATTTAAGATAATTATTTTTTCCCTTGCACAGTTGTCCATTATCTTATTGGACTTAAAGTGTTCTGCTGGAGGTTAAGCCACTGAGAGCGAGCCTCGGTTCCCGTGGGTGGTGTAGCTTGGAAGAGAATGAATAGGTTTGGTAGCACCTATCCCCTCTATTTGCAGGAGGCAGACATCCTGAAGGGAAAGACAGTGTGCCCACCTCATGATGCTTCTTCTCAATTGGGAATCAGAGTCTCACAAGAGCCCCTGGACATCATGTGATAGCCATGATGGGAGAGAGAAGCTGAGGAGATAGCCCCCACCTTTCTGGCCAATCTTAAATCCTAAAGCTACTGGGTTTAGGTAAAAAAAATGACATTCCATTTCCCGGTCTCCAAAGCTCTGCCAAGGTCTGCTGACATGCGGGTGCCCCTGTCTGATCCAGTGGCTTTAGATCTAGGGGAGTCCAAGCTGGAGCAGAAGAGACTAACTAGGAAGGAGCTCCTGTTGTGTGGGTGGGGGGAGAGGGTTGGGATGAGACTCTATCTAGGGGAGAGGGAAGGAAGTCATATCCCAAGAGGGCTGTGGTAACCCTGGTTCTAGGAGAATTGAGAGGGGCTTGGGTAGAGAGGCAGGGGGCTTGAGTAGAGGGACTGGATGCCACAAATCCTCACTAGATCTTGTCTTTCCCTCATCCTCTTCTTGGAGGAAGGAATCTATGAGACACATTAGTAAGAAACTACACAATTATCCCCTCTTTCTGTGGAGAGTGGAATAAAAACCAGTTTTGTTCTTTAATACCGCAACTGCCTCCTAGGGAGCGTGGATCTTGATAAATAATGACACTCAAGACTCTGCTCTGCCCCCCTGCCCTGTTTCTCTCTGTTGAATCCCTAGATGGCTTAGTTGTAAAGCCAGGTGATATGAACTGCTGAGAGCTAAATTGTTCTGGCCAACTGAAGAAGAATTTGAAGTTCCTTTGGTAATCCAGGAGAGATGAGATGAGTGCCATAGAGATATTATGAGTCACGGTTTGAGGCTGGGTTATATAAGGCGAAATACCAGAAGTTTCTCTGGGGCGAGCTATATTAAGAATGAAATACTTAATGTTCAACTGGGATTTATTTAAGTTGATGTAATGAAGATCCCCCTCTTCCATCAGCTTGCTTCAACATGAATGTTCAATAAACTCATGACTGGTGAGTTTTATTTCTTTGGTGTGAAATGGATGGAGCTCCACGGGTTGAGAGAGACACAGGGTGCAAGGAAACAGGATCCCAAAGGTGGAGATAACTATGAAAATGGGAGTATCTTGGGCGACTTTGTTTGAAGGGTCTGGAATTGGGTGATTCAAATCAACCTTAATCTAGCTCTAAAAGGGAGGATGTTCCCGGGTAACACTGATCGCACAAGAACAATTTGATGAAGTAGTGAGGGCAGAAGCCAGATACGAGCCCACTGCCAAATCAATCAGAGGCAAGAAAACAGAAACTGCGTTGTGTGGGTAATTCTTCTAAATCATGAAAATTATACAGAATACAATTTAGTTGGTGAAATCTTGCATATTACATTGCAGATCTTGCATAATTACATTGTACTTAAAGTAACAGGACACAGCGGATACTAAAAGAAAGAAAGAAAAGAAAAAAAGTTGAAATGTTTCCAAAGCAACATATGTGTTTTGGATTTCAGATTTTCACTTTGTAGACCAGTAAGTAAGTTAGATTCCCTTCCCTTCAGGTTAGGTGACAAACGGGTGGATTAAATCAGTTGAGAGGCTGTTCAAAACGACATGGAGCTCCAAGGGTAAGGAATATGTAAGCAGGCTTATCCCCTGTGGGCAATGCCAATGCCCAGTTATGGCTGGTGTCTGGTTTGTGGACCAAAGACAGGTGTCAGAATTTGGAATTCTAAAGATTATTTCCCCTTTGAAATAGAACAAGAACAACAAAGACAACAATGGCCTCTTCATAAAATATGGACTTAAGCTTGGGCTAAAATTTAACGAGCTGACTTCATTAGTTAATGTGTCATGTAAAAAAAAGCCAAATTGGAAATAAAATGCTAATGGTAAGGGTAGGTGGGCACTCAAATATTTTCAAGATTGTGTATTTTATAAACTGGGAATAAAAAAATACAGAGGGGAAGGAGATGCTTTACAAATTCTTGAACCTACCTTCAATTGTCTGTATCTGGCCTCTCCAGCCGTGACTTCCCTTCTACTGCCTCCTCCCACCACCACACACCCTATGTCTTAGCCCCAAACACTCAGACATGAAAATTATGTGAGCAACTTGCCATTTTCCGGTTTTCATTAATTCAACTGCTTCATTGATTTTATCAAGATTCAGAGTATGGGTAATTAGTGGATCTAGATTAAACTTCTTTGCCATGTAATCAGAAACCAGTTTAGAGACGTCCTGTCTGCTTTTCCAGCCTGGAAATACACAGAATAGCAACAGATTTTATACATGGGTGTCACTATGCAAGCAGGGCCATACAAGGTAACTACTGGATATGTTGGCTTTGACTGAGGGAATCTAAGGATTTCCCATTAACTTGTCTCAGTCATCAGGAGAATGCCTGTCCCAACCATATACCCTGTGCAGAAGGCTGTTCTGAAGGAGACTGCTGGTACTACAGAGGAGAATTTACTTAAAGCAAGTAGAACGTGGACCTTGTCTTAGATGATCTTGGTGTCAGGCTGCACTGTCTGGGGAGCTGTAAATCCATATCTAATGTGTAAAAAAGGCCAAGGTCTTGGGAACCGTGAAAGGAAGCAGTTCAAAGGTTAGAAATAGGACACTTCCTTTGTGTGTGTGTGTGTGTGTGTGTGTGTGTGTGTGTGTGTGTGTGTTTTGATCTGCAGCTTCATGAAAGAGCCAAATATCTTAAGGGAAGAGAAGAACTTTTACCATGGCAGTGATCTCAGTGACAGCTTTTGGAAAAAGAATGTGTATAAAGCAAGATAAGAGGGGGCCGGCCCGGTGGCGCAAGGGGTTAAGTGCGCATGCTCCGCTGCGACGGCCCGGGGCTCGCAGGTTCGGATCCTGGGTGCTCACCGACGTACTGCTTGTCAAGCCGTGCTGTGGCAGCATCCCACATAAAGTAGAGGAAGATGGGCATGGATGTTAGCCCAGGGCCAGTCTTCCTCAGCAAAAAAAGAGGAGGATTGGCAGATGTTAGCTCAGGGCCGATCTTCCTCACAAAAAATAAATAAATAAATAAATAAAAATAAAGCAAAATAAGAATAAAATATACCTTCTGGAAGTAAGGATTGCATAGGGAAAGATGGTGTCAGATAAGGTAACATAAGTTTAGCATTGTATTTTCCCTATTCTCATGCTTTTCAAGAAATTCTAGCCTTACATTTAGCACTGTGCTAAGTGACATGTCCAGTGAGTTACCATACAGAATTTGGTGGCCTGTTTGTTTCTGGAAAGGGTGAGTGTGGTGGAATTGTACAAGGAGGCAAGGGTCCTAAACAGCTTATTCTGTGACACAATCTTGGCGGTTACTTGCTTTTTTTGGTTCCAGCCTGGGCCAGGATCTCCATCCTTCCTGCTTACTCTCAAAACTACTGGAAACTCTTCCAGTATATTTATTTTCTATTTAAATTGGTTTCTGTTATACGTAATCAAGAATTCTAACTAGTGTTCTACGTCATGACACTAAGGGCTAATGTATTTTTCTATTTGTTTTTGTCTTTTTTGAAGAAATTGACATATAATTGATGTATAACATTGTATTAGTTTTAGGTGTAGAACATAATGATTTGATATACAGTCATGTGCTGCATAATGACATTTTGGTCAACAACGGACCACATATATGATGGTGGTCCTGTAAGATGAGTACCATATAGCCTAGGTATGTAGCAGGCTATACCATCTAGGTTTGTGTAAGTATACCCTGTGATGTTCACACAATGACGAAATCACCTAACACGTATTTCTCAGAACATATCCCCATCGTTAAGTGATGCACGATTGTATGTATATATGGTAAAATGATTGATACTAAACTAAATTTAGTTAACATCTATCACCACACATAGTTACAAATTTTTTTTTCTTGTGATGACAACTTTCAAGATCTACTTTCTTTGCTTTTATCTTTTGATTGGTGATCTCATAAAGCATTTTCATATTTATGTAAGGAACATTTTCACCTGTTTTTTGTTTCTTCTTTCAACCAAAGAAAGGGTCCAGGATCACAGACTAGGCTGGGCAGTGTTTCTCAACAAGGGCACTAATGGCATTTTGGGTGGGGAAAATTCTTCATTGTGTACATGGTAGGAGGTTTAGCAAAGCTGTCCAACACCCATTAAATGCTCATTAATTGAAAACTATTGAACTAGAGGATTATACTATCCATGGAATGAATTAACTTACATTAATGATCATTATACGAATATTTAAGTGGCCAGTGAAATAGTTTCTTTATGAGGATTATTTAAAATATTAGTGATCTTATTTTACAAGAGTTAGCTGAGTATGTGTATTTGGAATCAACAGTTATCATCCATAAGTACAACAGAAATAGCAATGGGTATGTCCGATTATCCCAAATGAAGGAACTGAAAATTACAGTAAACTGGATTATTACTTTTTCTTTTTTTGCCGGCTCTGCCATTTATCTACCCTTCGTAAACGAATTGGGTAAGACTCCTAATATCTGTAGCAATACCACCACCATAGCTAATTTGGAAACCACAGATAGCTCACTAGTCCGAATAATTCAGATAGCTCCTGATTCTCATATCTTTTGCCCAAGAATTCAGATTGCTCAAAATCTCTAGATAAATGCACTCTTTTTAAATTTCAGATTATTTGCTTATGAGCCCAGAATCCTAAGCAGATTTATTTAATTTAGTTTGTTTTCTACTTTCTCAATAAAAGATTCTTCTAAAGTCTATAAAAAAATACAAGCTCTAAGGTTTAAAAAAATGGAAAAATCAAAGAATTCTATGAAAAAAAGTTTTTTCCTCTGGAAAAAATAATTCTCATTTGCTTTTTATCGATAGTATTTCTTTCCAATCATGAATCAATTATGTTTAATATCTTTGAGTTGGTATAATGACAACTCAATTGGTTCAGATAAGATTTACATTAGTTGAACAATGACTACTAATGGTTCAGTATATCCTCCAAAGAATCCCAGTTGGCAGGTATATAACTCAATTTAAGTATAGTTATTGATCACAATATTGCCTTTTCCTTTCAATTTAGAATTTGCATTAAACTTTGGACACTGGTTTCTTCACCAATGACTTTTAAAAAATTTCTTCTCTCCCTTTGCAAGAGAAAAAGCTTACCAAGAAGCAACTGTATACATCTAATACCCATCTACTTACCTTGGATATTTATGTGTTGAAACAAAAAGTGTAATCTAAAGCTCTTGTTTTATGTTCCTTCGCAAGCATTTATGACACATTTCTCTATTTCTCACCTCCAAAACCCCATGGATTTCCACTCTTCCCTATTTCATCCATACCTCCCAAAACAGATCCCTTCAAAGAACGTCCTGAGAAGAACAACCGGCCACTGATATTGAGTTGGACACCAGCAGTCAAGAGCCCCACAATCACACAGACCCCGTGGCTCTCGTGGCAGGAGGCCAGGGCAGCTACCTGTCATAAAGCCATACAAGACAATGCAGGAGTTAAAAGACATACTGGAGAGATGGACCTAAGTCTGAATCTCAGCTTGAGTGCTGAATGATCTGTGGCCGTTTCTGATTCTCCCTGTCCTCAGTTGAAATAACATTTATTTTGTAAGGATGTGCTGCAGCATAAGTAAGACGTGTATTACCTGGTATGGTATCTGGAACTTTAGGACTTCATAAATGGAAATTAAAAAGTGAAAATACTGAAGGCACCCATGGTAGTAACAATAATAGTAATAATAATAACAATGATAATAATTTTTATAAGAACCATTACTGACACTGGTGGTTGGTTAGAGCTGACACTTTCTTTTAGACATTGAAGAGTACAGTTGGATTTTTATATAGCATAATGTATTAGCAAATTGATAAACAGATATGTTCCCATTAGTTATTTTTGAAGGCTATTTCTCACAGCAAGACTATCTGTGGGAAAGACTGAGAGAGAGGTTTTGTTATATCTTTTTACAGACAAGGGAAAAGTGAGGAATATGTGTAGTGAGGAATGAAACCATTTTGTAAGCTGAGGAAATGACCTAGGTCGGAAGAGACAGTTCTTGAGTTTCCATACAGCTGACTAGAAGATGGAGCCATGCAACCCAATGATATATTATTTCTACAAATCTCAAAAGAAAGCAAGTCTCAAATTGTGAAATAACTTCCTCTCCATTTATATTCTCTTATATAAACCATGTAAACCCAGAAAAACAAACATATTTTCCTTCATTTTTGAAGTGAACCCACTTAAATGGAGATTGGTAAATACTTTGCTTGGAAGCTTATCTCTGATCCAGCATGAAAGACTTTGCTGAAAGTGCAAAGCTCATTGCTTTATAGGGTCATTAACCCAATACTATCCTTGTCTTGCTTATATCTTCCAGCTTAGAAATTATAGTTACCAGGTTGCTGCTTGTTACGAAATAATTCAGTGAGAATCCTTTACAAAGCCTTTCTGTCCTGCCTTTGGAGGTTGTCTGCTTATTTGAAGGAATGGTATGATGGAACAGAGGGAGAAGAAAACTCAGTGTGGGGGTTCAGTGCCTGGGATGGTGAATAGATTTGTAGGAGTGGACAGAGGGTACCAGCTAGGATGTCATGGGCACGAGGAAAATTAGAGGAATGTGGAGGGAATTTTAGAATTTTCATTCAATTTTAAAATCTAAAATGATGACTGGTAGAAATATTGGCGATTTTTACTCCGGAAGATCACATACCACAGTTTCTGGATTTCCAATGACCTCAAAGCAAAATTCCACGCCAGCACCTGTCATATCAAATAAAACTTCTTGGATGGGTTTCTCGTAGTCCTGAGGGTTGATGCACTCAGTGGCCCCCACCTCTTTGGCCTTCGCAAACTTGTCTTTGTTGATGTCCACCCCAATGATCCTGGCCGCTCCGGCTGCTTTACAGCCCATGATGACAGACAGGCCAACGCCTCCAAGGCCAAACACGGCACAGGTGGAGCGTGGGGTCACCTGAGCACGTAAAGGCAGAACACAAAAGCAAAGGGGACTTAACTCAGTTGGAAAGACAAAGTCTGCATATACTTTTCATGAGACAGAAGCAAAGGACATTTTCAAATAAAACATAGCTAGAGAGTTTTAGTTTCTCAAGATATTTCTAAGTATGGGATACTTTTTACCAGAGGAGCAAAAACTACCTTCAAATAGAGGGTTTCAAGTCCCGAGAATTAGCATGAGTAGCAGCAGATTAATGAACTTTCATTGAATCTTGAGACTTATTTGACAGAGTATTTAATTCCAGATATTTTTGAATTCTTTAAAACTGTCTCCATCTTCCAGCAGCCCTTCCTTTCTCTTTTCTTTTGGATATCGTAAACTTTGCATTACTTACAATGTCAATACCTTATGAAGGCAAAGTGTCATTTTTTATTGGGTCCAAAATGAGACTAACTTAAGATGAACTCCTTCCATCCTCTGTATAGTATGGGGACTGATGGACCTTGGGGAAAACAAAGAGCTAAAATTCAACAGCCATTTAAAGAAGGGAGCTTGGCAGGTTTGGGTGATGTTCCAGAAATAGTTGTTTAACAGTAACCCATGCAATTGAAGCAGGATTACCTGACCGATCTGTCTAATACAGCAACATCCCCTCCATCATTCAGTCTTTTTGCTCATCTTTTCTTTTTACGAGCACTTATCACCAGGTGCTATATTATACAACAGAACAGAAGCTCGATGAGTTTTGTTAGCTGCTGAATCCCAGCACCCGGAACAGTGAATGGCTCCATAAATGTGTGTTGAATGAAAAAAAGAATGAACTGGAACGTGGAAGGATACATAGTCATTTTGTAACCGTGTTATGTTTAACTCCCAGGAATTCCTGATGTCTCCACTTGTCAATGGCATCCAGACTTGATTTGCCACTTACTACTGATCAAGAGGGAATGGGAAAGATGTTGAAGGGGGCATGGGATGACTAGGCAGATAGTAAAGAACTCAAGGATGTTTAGAGGCAGGTTTGTGATTCTTCCTGAGTTTGTATGATCAGACATGGCCCAGATGCATGAGGCCATTCAACTCCATATACCAATAATTCAATTCGTCGTTGGTATAAACACTCCTCACCTTGGCTGTAGTGATTGCAGCACCATATCCCGTGGAAAAACCACAGCTAACTAGGCATACTTTCTCCAGAGGTGCAACTGCATCAATCTTGGTAACCGAGATTTCTTTTATCACTGTGTATTCAGAAAAGGTGCTTGTATTCCCAAAGTGATATACTGGTTTTCCTTTGCAGGTAAACCTACTGGTACCATCAGACATCAGGCCAGTTTCTGATTGTCTTGTAGAGATAAAAAAAAAAAAAACCAAAAATTTTTATTTTGAATTAGAAACCTCTTCCGAGGAAACTGCATTAATTTTTCAAAAAGAAAATATTCGTGAAGACTTACTTGAATTGTATACAAAAATTGCCCCCAGGATTAACGCAAGAGGTACATTCTCCACACTGTGGTAGAAAGAGTGTGATAACTTTATCACCTAAGAGAAGAAAATCATTTATTAAGACCTTATTTTTTAAAGTAAAGTGATAGCTGTCTCTCAGGACTTCAACAACAGGGCACCCAAGAAGTATGATAACTAAGAATTATTTGAACATTTAGCTGTGCTTGAGACTATGTAGAATATCAAATACTTACAAAAAGAGGGGATATCTTTGGCATATGTGTCTAGCCCGGGCTCAGTGGCTGAATCTCAAGGAGCTGGCCCCAGATTTGCCTCCTCTGTAAGTTCCTCTTGAAGCACCAAATGATTTTGTCGTGTAGCTATTGAGCCAAGTCTTATCTTACATTTTATATACTAATTGCTGCTGTCAGGGATTGGATTTAAAATAGTTTGGATATTACACGCTCATAGGCTAGGATTCTGGATTAGGAAGAAAGGATGGTCTATATGCCGCCCTCTGTATTTTACATCAGTCCTTTCTCCTTGGCCATGGAGACTAAACGTAGGCAGATTTCTCTAGTAATGTTCAAAGTATATGGGGAAGATTAGAATAACTTGCCTTTGATGGACTTACTGATTGCCCCACTGTCTATCACTGCAAACCAGAGCAATTTATTTCATAGTTTTAGTTAAAAACCTTCGTAGGATTTAGGCCCTTCTGTTTTATTTACTTTTAGTTTTTAAAAAATAATAATACATACGGTAAAAATTTAAATTGCACAAAAGTGAAAATTGGCAGCCTAGTCTCCAGTCCCCCCTTCCCCACTGTAGAAACAATTACTCTTATCAGTATCCGTGGTTTCTTTCAGAGATATAACCCCTTTAAAAATACAAAGGCTAGCATACTGTCGACCCTGTCATGGCCTTGCTTTTTTAGTTAACAATATAGCTATGAGATTTCTCATTTCAGTACATATAGCACTCTATCATTTTGCTTAATAGTTACATAGTATTCTGTTGTATAGATATATCATAATTTATTTAACCAGTCCCATGGCCGCTGATAGACATTTAGGTTGTTTCTTGTTTGTTTTTTAATTTATTTCCCCTGCTGTGAAAAGCAGCAATGCAGTGAATGTTTTGTGCCCACATGGCCGTGGTAGGCAGAATTTCTAAAATGGCCCCCCAAAGATGTCCTGTTTTAATCATCAGAAACTGAACGTGTTGAGTTATCATGCCTGTGAATATGTTACATGGAAAGAGGGGCTTTGCAGATGTAATTAAGATTACTAATCGACATGAGAATAGGGAGATTATCCTTGATTATTTAGGTGGACCCAAGGTAATCATGTGAGCCCTTGAGAGGAGACAAGAGGAAAGCAGAAGAGGAAGATAAAGCCATTCAAAGCACAAGAAAGATTTGATGTGTCATGGCTGCCGTGAGGCCGGAAGATGGTGAAGGGGCCACAGGAGAAAGAATGTGAGCAGCTTCAAGGAGCTGAGGGCAGCCCCAGCTGACAGCTGGTCAGCTGAGGTTGAGGACCTCAGTCCCACAACCTCAAGGAATTTGATTCTGGCAACAACTTGAATGAGCTTGGAAGTGGATTCTTCTCCAGAGTCTCCAGATAAGAACCAGCTGGCCAATGCCTTGATTTTGACCTTGTGAGACCCTAAGCAGAGAACCCAGCCAAGCCCGCTCAGACTTCTGACCTACAGGAACTGTGAGATAATAAATTTGTTTTGTTTTAAGCTGCTAAATTTGTGGTGATTTTTTTACATCAACAATAGAAAACTAACACATGGGTATATATGTATGGAATAACTATCTAGAATTGGAAGTATGGGGTCCCAAACATATGCATTTAAATGATGCTACATATTGCCTAATTTAGAGTTGTGCAAATTTACTTTCCAAATAATAAGGTATGAGGGAGTTGTTTGCCTACACTCTTGTCAACCCTATATACTACTGAACTTTTAAATCTTTGCTAATGTTAGGTAAATACTGTTTTTAAAATTTTATTTATTTAATATGTTTGAGGTTGTGCATCTTTTCACATGCTTAAAAGTTTTTTATGTGTGTATGCATATCTATCTATATATACATATATTTTTTTTCTCTCCAAACTAGATGTGTATTTCTTTTGCTCATTTTTCCACTGGGCTATTTTTTAAATTGCTTTTAAGGAATTCTTTATATATTAAGGAAATCTGCCCATTGTCATATTTGTTTGTTGATTTTGGGGGCATATTTAAAAACATTTTTTTTTTTGACGAGGAAGATTAGCCCTGAGCTAACATCTATTGCCAATCCTCCTCTTTTTGCTGAGGAAGATTGGCCCTGGGCTAACATCCACGCCCATCTTCCTCCACTTTATATATGGGACGCCTGCTACAGCATGGCTTGATGAGTGGTGCGTACGTCTGCACCCAGGATCCGAACCTGGGAACCCCAGGCCACTGAAGCGGAGCACACGAACTTAACCACTATGTCACTGGGCCGGCCCTGGGGGGATATTTTTTATATACAGAATTTAAAAAACTTATTACATTGTCAAATTTATCTATATATTATTTTACGTCCTCTGAGCTAATACAACATTCTCTCATGGTATTTTACAGATCTTCTATGGTTTCACTTTTCACATTTAATTCTTGGATTCATACAGCATTTTTTTTGGATAAAGAATGCAATAGCAACTCAACTTACTTTTTTTCCCAGGTGACTATCCAGTTGTTTCAACATATTTGTTGAATAATCCATGTTTTCCCCCTAAAATTTGAAAGACAAACCTAATCCTGCATTAAATTTCTATATATATTTTATCCAGTTCTGGACTTCTTCCCTATTTGGTTCCACTAACGTGTTTGACTCTTTATCATATGCTTCATTTAAATAATTGTTCAACAGTGTTTCCCTATTTGTCAATTTTTGTCTCATTTGCACTTTCTGTCAGTTCAGTTTCAGTGCACTGTATTTCTTGTTCTTATTAATATCAAAATTTAAATGCAAAGAATGTAATACATTGAGTATTTTTGTGTAACTTGTAAATAAGTATCCCTCTTTTTCTAAGAAATGGGCAACAGTTCACCTTTTATTTCACTTGATCTTAACATATTTAAAGGATACTTTTTATTTTCCTGATGTGGGTTCCAAATTGCTGCTGACTCCTCACTCCAGGTGCCAGTTCATACCTGTTTTCACTGTGCTCACGCCTTCTCCCACACTCTCGACTATTCCAGCCCCTTCATGGCCCAAAATGATGGGATAATTGTTGTGAGGGATTTTATTTGCCAACATTTTCATTTCTGTACCACAGAGCCCCGTGGCCACGATCTGTACGGAAGGCAAAGTGTGATACAGTTTTTTCTGTCTCAGATAAAGTTGTTTTAGAATTGTTAATGTTTTAAACATTTTTTCTAATGCGATATGCTGCATTAATATTAATACATTCATTTCTTAGTTTTAGTTCTAGACAAGGATCAATAGTAATTTGTTTAAAGCAATGCAACGTTTTTCATTACCTAATTTCAGAATCAAAGTGATGATTTTAAAACTTACTGGGGAGGACAGAGTGGGTTCAGAAGAGAGTTGTGGGACCATAGTGTGACAACAAAGGTCTCGCTTCATCCTTTCTTGGAGCTGTGGATGGGAGTGTGGAGGAGCAAGACCAACTGCAGAAGTGAAGGAAGTGCAACACAGAAGGAAAGGGGTAATGTTTCCTATTGTGATTGAAGCCTTAATGAGTTTCACACGAAGGCTGTGTAGTTGTGTTATTGGTACAAGTCATAATCCCACTTTTTGTTGTAAATCAGCCAGACAGTTTAAAGGGAGGCATTCTACAGCAGTGGTTAAGAGCTTAAGGCTGAAATCCTGGCTCTGCCCCTTCTTAGCTGTATGACCTGGGGCAAAATTATCCTGCGTGAGTCTCAAGTTTCTTCATTTCTAAAATGGGTATGAGGTTGGCACACACACACACACAACGAAGTCAAGAATTGAAATCTATTGAAATTTTCCCATGTAAAAGGGGGATTATTGGAAGCATGCCATAAAATTTCTTGCAATCTGACTGTGGGAAGTGCAGTCAGACCTCATGGATCTAGAAATGCATCAAGCAGCCTTTGTCTTCATCTCCCTACTTTGATTTGATGTGTGCATAGCTATTATTCTCTGCAGACAGGCTTTCTCTTATTCTTCATGCTCACATGATCACATGACAGTTAAAAATGGCTACCAGTCCTGAGTCCATCCAGCCTCTCCAGTGCCCACCATCCCCTGCCTTGCTCATCCCTGTATCTTGTTCAGATTCACGGGTGAGGGATTCAGATTTGTAGCTTGTCAGATAACGGTTGGATGTCTCTGAGTCAGTGTCCAAATCTGGTTGCATGAGTTGTGACCCTGCGGGTGGATAGTGGATGAGGATAGCCAGATGGCCCACTGTGCTCTCTGCAGGGGATGCAGGCCCGAGAAGACTCTCTGAGAAGAGGGCATGGATTGTGCAGGTAAGGTAACTGAGAAAATGACTGTCTCTTTGTAATCTATTAATAAACAGTACTTATTCATCATTATTAAAATTAAATAATAACAGTTAAAGGACCCTGAACTAGAAGTGAAGTGAACTACGTTCTGCTCCGGAGGCCCCCTATTGGAGTCACGTAGTGCAGACTTAAGAACTCTCATGACCAGACTGCACCCCAGACCAATGAATCACAAATTCAGAATGTCTGGGGGTGAGACCCAGTTATCATCATTTTTCAAAGCTCCCAGGGGATTCCAAATGTGTAACCAAGGTTGAGAAAAACTGTTGAAGTCTGTATTCTTACTCTACTTAGCTGTGTGAAGAGTCGCTGTGCCTCAGTGGATTTCAGTCTCATCTGTAAAACCAGGTACCCTGGGTCCCTTCTAGCTCTAACCTGAATTTTCAGGATTCAGACTTGATTTATCTGTAATCAAATTTTTCATACAACATATTTCAAGATAACCTAAATATTATGAAGAATGTCATGAAGAAATTTAAAGGTACAGATTAAAAATATGGTTCATGGGTAGAAACTTCTTTTAATTAGTAATTAGTACTATAGCTGTAAATAAGTATCCTTTGGGTATTTAGCCTATGCCACACCTCCTTAACCTTTTCTTTGGCTTTATTTGAAGAATGATAGAAATGTTTAACGAAAAAGAAATAAAAGAGTATGTAGTTTTCTTTCTGAATTGAACATTGTGAAAAGAATGTATAACTTACAGTGAACAGCTCTGATTTTTGGTGTGGAATGTTGTGGATTTTTTTTTACCTTTATGCGAACTTCCTTCACCTTTGGTGGGGCCACTTCTATCTCCTCAATGGAAAGTGGTGTACCTGGCTTCCAGAGTATGGCTGCTCTGCACCTGATAACCTGGGAAATGGAATATGGGAGCAGAAAGGGAAACTCCTTAGGCTTGGAATATGGAAGATTCCTATAGTAATGATTTTTACAAGGTTTAGTCCAGTTCTCCTTCACTCAAGCCAAAAAAAAAAAAAAAAAAACATTGCTTAAATATATGCTATATGTAGCCTCTTGAACCCCAATCCAACTTTTTTGTATTATCAGTCTCTGTATTCAAATTAGTTTTGCAATACTAATTATATTTACATAATGTGACACAACCAAGAGGATAGATATCATATTTTTGATCTTACCATGAATGAAGTTGTCCAGTGCCTATTTCAGGGTAGGGATGGCATTGCAGTGTGGAAGTTATTTGTGCTCCTAGGCACGGGAGACAGTCAGTTTTGGGGTGGAGGGGTATGGAGCAGGGAGCGGAGACCATCTAGTTCCGGCAATCCATCAAATGGTGGTGGTCATTGGCAGATCGAGGTTAGAGAGGTTGTTGGTGGCAAGGTAGTCCTTAGGGGTTCTGATTTCAGCCCACCACTGTTCTCACTATAAATTCTCTTTCCATGTGGTCTCACCTATTTCCATAGATTCAACCACTACCTTTATGTAGATGACTTTCACAATCTGTATCTATGAACAGACTTGTCCCTAAGCTTTAGACTTATTTATTCATCTGCTATTTGAATGTCCTACAGGTACCTCAAACTCAACATGTTAAAACATGAGCACATCATTATTTTTTTCTCCTGTCACCCCTCCCCCACCCCGCCCTGCCCCAACCAGGGGTGGACACAATCTGCTTTTCCTGCTGCATTCTCTATTTCAATGAGTGGCCAAGTAACCTATTCACTCACCCAAGAAAGAAACCTGGGAAGTAGCCTTAATTTTTCTCTCTCCCTCAACCTCCATAATCTAAAATTTTTTGGAGTCTGTCCCCTCTTTTCCATTCCTGCTTCTACTGTATGGTCCAGGTCCTCATACCTTTCACCTGGCTTGAGTTCATCACCTTCAAATCCATCCTCTATATCATTGCCATCTGACTATAATCCTGATCATGCTAATCCCCTACCTAAAAATGATTTTGCTACCAGTTGTTTACCAGGATCTGTTGACATGGTCTACAAGGCTTTCCATGATCTTCTCCCTGTCAGTTTCTCCAGCCTTATTTCCGGTCACTTCCTGCCTCAGACTTTACCCTCCAGGCATAAAAGATATTCTGGAGATTCTCATATAGGACGTTTTTCTTGCTTCTATGTTTCTCCTCATGTTATTTCATCCTCCTGCACGACCGTCTCCTCTTTTACCTGGTGAATTCTTACCGCTGTAAGTTTCCTGTTAAGTGTCATGTTCTCTGGGAAGCCAAGCCAGGTTAGGAACACTTCCTCTCTTTCTCTTTTACTACTCTTGCACACTCTTTTATAATAATTATGCTTTTATAATTAATCTGTCTCTTTGTGAGATCCTTGGAGGAGGAGATATGTCTTTGACTCTGGAAAATTTGGTAGAGGGCTTGATATATTGCTTATTGAAGGACTGAAATAACTGAGGAAAGGCAAAGCACATAAAGGGAAAGGAGAGGGAGAGGTCCTAAGACGGTCTCTCACCTTTACAAGCACTGTACAGAGACTAGTTGGGTGACGAGGTGTTGGTAAATAGGTAAGCACACAAATTGGCACAATTGAGACACGACAAAAAGGAGAAAGAAGACTTCACTTACTTTCCCTGTAGTATTCATGCTGACTTTCTTTGTATTCTCGCCGCAGATGAATGTATTGTGAAAGGGAGATTCTGGTTACAACTTTCACTGTGCAAAGTCCCAGAGTACGCACGTCACTGATCCATAAAGAGGCTGAGTCCTGAGCTGTTTGTATAATCAGGTAATTATTATACCTGATGCCTAGAAACTCAGATTGTCCTGTTTCTTGAAGGAAGTTCCTAAGTATAATCTGAAATAGATTTAGCTCAGTGAAAGTGCACAAAATGTGAAATTGTGCAGTCTTTTTTTCTTCTCTCAATCATGAAGTTCTCCGCTTAGTATCCACTCTGTGGAGTTTTAAATTTGGTCTTTTAAATGTCCAAGTTCAGAATTTCTGACAGAGTCGATAAAATTGTTTCTTTATGTTGTTTTTCACATGTAGATATGGTCATCTGTGTCTCTAAACTTGAGTAATCCTTTTGATTTTCTAAACGTGTGACACATTGTTGAGGAATTAGGATGTTACTAGAGAGTTTTATCTAGCAGGTTAGCATAAGCTCCTCACCTCTTGGTATGCTGAGCTGATTACTCAAAGAAAGTGAAACCAATTTGCATGAGGAGCCTGACAATCAGGATTTGGATTTGAGAAAATCTCTGCATGTGAACTAAGAGAGTCTTGACCAAGACCCAAGACCTGATGAACAACAGGGACAAGGAAATACAATCCCAATAAAAGGCAGTACCAGTGGGCAGGTTTTAGCTAGAAGGGAAGAGAAGAAGAGTAAATGCTCTTTCTGTGTCACCTGCTGTGGTCATATGATTTTTCTTCTTTAGCATGTCAATATGGTGGATTATATTGATTAATTCCCAAATATTGAACCAGCCTTACATACCTGGAACAAATCCCACTTGGTGTACAATTCCTTTTATATATTGCTGGATTCGTTTTGCTAATTTTTTTTAAAGATTTCTGTGACTATACTTATGAGAGTTATTGGTGTTAGTTTTCTTTCATCGCACTCTCCGTGTCTGATTTTGGTGTCATGGTAATACTAATTTCATAAAATTGATCCCTCCTCTTCTGTTTTCTAGGAGAGATTGTGTAGAATTTGTATTAATTCCTTAAGTGTTTGGTAGAATTCTCCAGTGAAACCATCTATGACTACAGATTTCTTTTTTTGGGATATTTTTAAATTATGAATTCAATTACCTTAATATTTGTAGGGCTATGCAAATGATCTATTTCATATTTGGTGAGTTGTGGTAGTTTGTGTTTTTTGAGGGACTAGTCCATTTCATCTAAGTTGTCAAATTTATGTATGTAGAGTTGTTAGTAGTATTCCCTTATTATTCTTTTGATGTCTGCAGTGTCTGTAGTGATATCCCTTGTTTTATTCTTGATATTGGTAATTTGTGTCTTCTTTCTGTTTTTCTTTGTCAGTGTTGCCAGAGGTTTGTCAGTTTTTTTCGTCTTTTCAAAGAACCAGCTCTGTTTCATTGATTTTTCTCCGTTTTTCTCTTTTCAATTTCATTGATTTCTGCTATTATCATTTTCTTCCTTCTGCTTGTTTTGAGGTCCCATTAGTTGATGGTGTTGTGAGTTCTATACCTTTGCTTTCTCTGTCTAGTTTTTCCCTCAATTCTTCAGACAGGAATGTTGAAGATTTTAACTAAAATTGTGGATTTGTATATTTTTCCTTTCAGTTCTATCAGATATTGCTTCACAAATTTGCAACTCTGATACATACAATGCTGTCTCTTCTTGGTAGATTGCCCTTTTATCATTATATAACATTCCTCTTTGCCTGTGATAATTTTTTTTTCTCTGAATCCACTTTGTTATTAATAGAGCCACTGCTGCTTTCTTTTGATTAATGTTTACATGATATATTTTTCATTTCTTTTCTTTCAACCTGCCTATATATGAAGTGAGTTTTTTATAGACAACATACAATTGAGTCATGTTTTTAAATCTACTCTGCCAATCTCTGTCTTTTTTTTTGCTGGGAAAGATTCGCCCCGAGCTAACATCTGTTGCCAATCTTCCTCGTTTTGTATGTGAGCTGCTGCCACAGCATGGCCATGACGAGCGGTGTAGGTCCGTGCTCAGGAACCAAACCTGGCCCCCTGAAGTGGAGCATGCCAAACTTAACCACGAGGCCACTGGAGCTGGACTTCTGTCTTTTTTTAAAGAACAGCTTTTTTTGTGTGAGGAAGATCAGCCCTGAGCTAACATCCATGCCAATCCTCCCCTTTTTGCTGAGGAAGACTGGCCCTGGGCCAACATCCATGCCTGTCTTCCTGCACTTCATATGGGATGCCACCACAGCACGGCCCGACAAGCGGTACATCAGTGTGCACCTGGGATCCGAACCCGGGCAGCCAGCGACAGAGCACGCGCACTTAACTTCTACGCCTCGGGGCCGGCCCAAAGAACAGCTTTATTGAACTACAATTCACCTACTATACAATTCATCCATTTAAAGTGTACAATTTAATTTTTTTGTGTATTCACAGATATGTACAACCATCACTACAATCAATTTTAGAATACTTTAATCAACTCAGAAAGAAATCCCATACCTCCCTATGCCTTCATTTGCCCCCCTTCCCCAGCCCTATGCAACCACTCATCTACTTTTCCATTTTATATGAATGGAATCATATGATATGTGGTCTTTTATGACTGGCATCTTTCACTTAGCGTAATGTTTTCAAGGTTCATCTGTGTTGTAGCATGTATCCATATTTCATTCCTTTTTATGGTCAAAAAAATTCCGTCGTATGGATATACTACATTATTTAATTGTTGCACATTTGGGTTGTTTTCACTTTTTGGCTATTATGAATCATGCTGCTATAATCATTCATGGACAAGTTTTTTTTCTTTTTTTTTTTCTGAGGAAGATCAGCCCTGAGCTAACATCCATGCCAATCCTCCTCTGTTTGCTGAGGAAGATTGGCCCTGGGCTAACATCTGTGCCCATCTTCCTCCACTTTATATGGGTTGATGCCACAGCATGGCTTGACAAGCAGTGCTTCGGGTGGGTGCCCGGGATCTGAACCTGGGCCACCAGCAGCGGAGCGCGCACACTTAACTGCTACACTACGGGGCCGGTCCCCGTGGACAAATTTTTTTATAGACATATGTTTTTATTTCTCTTGGGTATATACTTAGCAATTGAATTCCTGGGTCATATGGTAGAACTCTATGTTTAATTGTTTGAGAAACTACCAGACTGGTTTCCAGAGTGTTTGCACCATTTTACATTCCCTCTAGCAGTGTATGATGGTTACGATTTTTCCACATCTTCAACATTTGATATTATCTTATTTTTTTTATTATAGCCATCCTTTATCGATAGCATCCTGTGGGTGCAAAGTGGTATCTCATTGTGATTTTGGTTTGCATTTCTTTCCCTGATGCATAATGATGTCAAGCATCTTTTCATATGCTTATTGGCCATCTGTATATCTCCTTTGGAGAAATGTCTATTCAGATCATTTACCTGTTTGTTTTTTGTGAGGAAGATCAGCCCAGAGCTAACATCCGATGCCAATCCTCATCTTTATACTGAGGAAGATCGGCCCTGGGCTAACACCCGTGCCCATCTTCCTCGACTTTATATGGGATGCCGCCACTGCATGGCTTGACAAGTGGTGTGTCAGTGAGTGCCCAGGATCCGAACCCACGAACCCTGGGCCACCGAAGTGGAGCACGTGCACTTAACCACTGCGCCACTGGGCTGGCCCCTCAGATCGTTTACCTGTTTTTAATTGAGCTCTTTGTCTTTTTATTATTAAATTGTAAGAATTCTTTGTTCTAGATACACATCTGTTGTCAAATATATGATTTGAAAATATTTTCTCCCATCCTATGGGTTGTCTTTTCACTTTCTTGATAAGCTCCTTTATAGCACAAAAAATTTTAATTTGGTGAAATCCAATTTGTCTACTTTTTTCTTTTTTTTTTTGGTGTTATATATAAGAAATTATTGCCTAATCCAATGTTACAAAGATTAATACTGATAATTTTTTCTGAGTTTTATAGTTTTAGATTTTACATTTGAGTCTTTGATCCATTTTGAGTTAATTTGTATATGATTTGAGGTGAGGGTCCAACTTCATTCTTTTGTTTGTGGATATCCAGTTGTCCTAGCACCATTTGTTGAAAAGATTATTCTTTCAACAATCTGAATGTCTTGGTACCCTTGTCAAAAATCAGTGGACTATATATATATCGGTTTATTTCTGGACTCTCAATTCTATTCAAGGTCTTTGCAGTTCTATAGAGCTTTAGAATCAACCTGTCAATTTCTATAAAAAGCCAACTATCATTATGATGGGGACTGTGTCAAATCTGAGATCAATTTGGGGAGTATTGCCATCCAGCAATATTAAGTTTTCTGATACATGAACAGGGGATATGTTTCCATTTATTTAGATTTTTAATTTCTTTGAACAGTATTTTATAATTTCAAATAAGTTTTGTTTTTCTTTTGTTTAATTTGTTCCTAAGTATTTTATTCTTTTTGATGCTATTGCAAATGCAATTATTTTCTTAATTTCCTTTTCAGATTGTTCTTTGCAAGTGTGTAGAAATACAATTGATTTTTGTATATTGATCATGGAGCTCACAACCTTGTTATATATGTTTATTAGTTCTAATAGTTTTTTAGTGGATTCATTAGGACTTTTTTGTATGCAAGCTCATCTTCTCTGCAATTAGAAATAGTTTTCCTTCTTTCTTTCTCTCCAATACAATGCCTTTTATTTCACTTCTTGTCTGACTGTATTGGATAGAACTTCCAGACAATGTTGAATAGAAGTGGCAAGAGTGGACATTGTTGTCTTCTTTCTCTTCTTAGGGGAAAGCATCCAGTCTTTCATTGTTAACTATAATGTTAGCTGTGGGTTTTTCATAGAAGCTCTTTATCAGTTTGAGGAAGTTCCCTTTTATTCTTGGTTTGTTGAATGTTTTTATCATGAAACAGTTTTGCATTTTGTCAAATAATTTTCTTTCTCTATTGAAATTATCATGTGGCTTTTGATTTTTATTTTATTGATACGGTGGATAACATTAAGTGATTTTTGGATGTTAAACCAGCCTTGCATGCCTGGGATATATCTCACTTGGTCATTGTATATAATTCTTTTTATATGTTGCTAGATTTAGTTTACTCATATTTTGTTGAGAATTTTTTGAGTCCTTACTCATAAGAAATAAAGCTATAATTTTCTTTTCTTGTGATGTGCTTGTCTGGTTTTGGTATCATGATAATTCTGGCCTGATAGAAAGAGTTAGGAGGTATCTGTTCTCTCCCTTTATATTTTTTGGAGGAATTTGTGAAAAGTCGGTATTAATTTTTCTTTAAATATTCGGTAGAATTCACCAGTGAAGTCTTCTGGGCTCGGGCTTTTCTCTATGTCAAGCTGATTACGAATTTAATCTCTTCAATTGTTATAGGTCTATTTAGACTGTCTGCTTATTCTTGAGTTAGTTTTGGCAGTATTTGTCTTTCTAGGAGTTCATCCATTTCATTGAAGTCATCTAATTTATTGGCATACAATTGTTCATAGTATTTCTTTTAAGCCTTTTTATTTCTATGAGGGTGGTAGTAAAGTCTCCTATTTAATTTCTGAATCTAGTAATTTGAGTCTTCCTTCTTGGTCAATCTAGCGAAAAATTTGTTAATTTTGTTGATCATTTCAAAAGAACCAGCTTTTGATTTCATTAATTTTCTCCACTATTTTTCTATTCTTTATTTTATTAATTTCAGTTCTAATCTTTATTATTCCTCTCCTTCTGCTTGGTTTAGGTTTAGTTTGCTCTTTGATTTCCAGTGTCTTAAGGTGGAAAGTTTGGTTATTGATTTAAGAGTTTTCTTCTTTTTAAACACAGGCCTTTATAGCTATAAATTTCCCTCTACGCATTGCTTTAGCTACAGCCCGTAAGTTTTGATGTGCTGTGTCCTCACTGTCATTCTTCTCAAAGTATTTTCTAATTTCCTTTTCTATTTACTCTTTGACCCATTGATTATTTAGGAGTGTGTTCTTTAAAATCTCTATATTTGTGAGTTTCTCAAATTTCTTTCTGTTATTGATTTTTAATTTCATTCCATTCTGGTCACAGATCATACTTTGTATTACTATACTTTTAAATTTATTGAGGTTTGTTTTATGGCCTAGCATATGGTTTATTCTGGAGAAGTTTCATACACACTTGAGAAGATGTATATTCTGCTATTATTGGATGGAATGTTCTATAGATGTGTGCTAGGTCTGGTTGGTTTATAGACTTGTTTAAATCTTCTATTTCCTTGTTGATCTTCTGTTTAGTTGTTCAATGAAATATTGAAAGTGAGATTTTGAGGTCTCCAACTATTATTGCTGAATTGTTTATTTCTCCCTTAATTTCTGTCAGTTTCCTGGGTTTCAGTTCTCTGTTGTTAGATTCACATAATTTTTATAATTGTTATATCTTCCTGATGAATTGAACCTTTAATCATTATAATAGGTCTCTCTTTGTATCTAGTAACATTTTAAATAGTCTATTTTGTTTAATATTAGTATAGTCTCTCTAGCTAACTTGTAGCTGCTGTTTGCATGATATCTTTTTCCAGCCTCTTCTTTCAATCTATTTATATCTTTGAATACTGTCATGCACCACATGACTACATTTCAGTCAATGATGGACCACATATATGATGGTGGTCCCATAAGATTAGTACCATATAATCTAGATGTGTAGTAGGTTATGCCATCTATAAGTACACTCTATAATGATTGCACAGTGATTAAACTGCCTAACAATGCATTTCTCAGAATGCATCCCCATCGTTAAGTGACACATGATTGTATATAAATGTAGACAGCACATACTTGGATCTTGTTTGTTTTAGCCAGTGTGACAATCTCTGTCTTTTGATTTGATTGTTTAATCCATTCATATTTAATGTTATTATTGATATAGCTGGGTTAACATCTGCCATTTTACTTTTTGTTTTCTGTATGTTTCATGTTTTTTTTGTTTCTATTTCTCTTTACTACTATCTTTTTCAATAACTGAATAAATCTAATGTGGCATTTTAATTTGTTTAATGATTTTTTCACTATAATTTTTGAGTTATTTCCTTAGTGGTTGCTCTAAGACTTATCATATACATATTAACTTAGAAGAATCAGCTTCAGATTTATACTAAGTTAATTCTAGTGAGGTATAGAAATGTTGCTACTTTTTAGCTCTATTCCCTTCATCCTTTGTGTCATATTCTTGTTATACATATCTATAAATGTTAGATAAACTAATAATACATTGTTATAAGTGTTATTTTCTATAATTTTGTTCTTTAAAGAAGCTGAGAGAAGGAAGGTGAGCAAGTATATATTTATAGCTTTTGCTATATTAGCCTTTTGACTTATTATTTCTGGTTCTGTTTATCTGTTTCTGTGATTGAATCACCATCTTAAGTTTTTTCCTCAGCCCGATACACCTTTGCTCCCACTCACCTCCTCTGTGCTGTTATTGGCAAAGATATTACATTTTATATATCGTAGACCCAACAAACATTATATACATATTGTTTTATGCAGTTGCTTTTTAAATCAGCTAAGAGAAGAAGAAAAATATGCATTTATAATTTCTTTATAATTTCGTAATTACCTTAACACTGTTCTTTTTCTCCTCCTCCCTAAGGATTCAAATTACTATCTGGAGTAACTTGCTTTCAGCCTAAAGAACTCCCTTTTACTTTATTTATTTATTTTTTAGGTTAGATGGTTTGTTTTCTTTTCCCCCCAGCTTTATTGAGATATAATTGATGTATAACATTGTGTAAGTTTAAGATGTACAATGTGATGATTTGATACGCATATATATTGTGAAATGTTTACCACAATGTTAGTTAACACGTTCTTTCCCTCAAATAATTACTGTTTTTTTGTCGTTGTTATGATGAGAACATTTAAGATCTACTCTCATAGCAACTTTCAGGTATACAATACAGTATTGTTAACTATAGTCACCATGCTGTACATTAGATCTCTGGAACTTATTTATCTTATGACTGAAAGTCTGTGCTCTTTGACCATCTCCCCATTTCTATACCCTTCAGCCCCTGGTAACCATCATATTTATACTCTGTTTCTGTGAATTTGATGTTTTTAGATTCCACATACAAGTAAAATGATACAGCATTTGTCTTTTTCTTTCTAACTTATTTCGCTTACCCATATGCCCTCAAGGTCCACCCATGTTTTTGCAAATGGCAGAATTTTCTTCTTTTTTATGGATGAATAATATTCCATTTTGTGTGTGTGTGTGTGTGTGTATGTGTGTGTGTATATATATATATATATACACACACCACATTTTCTTTTCTATTCATTCACTGATGGACACTTAAGTTGTTTCCATGTCTTGGCTATTGTGAATAGTGCTGCAGTGAACATAAAATTGCAGATATCTCTTTGAGATAGTGATTTAATTTCTTTTGGATATATACCCAGAAGTGGGATTGTTGGGTCATATGTTAGTTCTATTCTTAATTTTTTGGGGAATCTCCATACTGTTTTCCACAGTGGCTGCACAAGTTTACAGTTCCACCAATAGTGCAACAGGGTTCCCTTTGCTCCACATCCTCACTGGCGTTTGTTATCACTTGTCTTTTGGTAATAGCCATCCTAACAGATGTGAAGTGATATCTCATTGGGATTCTGATTTGCCTTTTGCTGATGGTTAATGATGTTGAGCACCTTTTCAAGTACTTGTTGGCCATTTGCATATCTTTTCTGGAAAAATGTCCATTCATGTCCTTTGGATCATTTTTAATCAGATTATTTGTGTTTTTTTACTATTGAGTTACATGAGTTTCTTATATATCCTAGATATTAACCCCTTATCAGAAATATAGTTTACAAATATTTTCCCCCATTCTGTAGATTGCCTTTTCATTTTGTAAACTGTTTCTTTTGCCATACAGAAGCTTTTTAAGTTTGATATAGTCCCACTTGTTGATTTTTGCTTTTGTTGTGTGTGCTTTTGGTGTTATATCTGAAAATTCATTGCTAAGACTGATATCAAGGAGATTTCTCCACTTGTTTTCTTCTACGGGTTTTATGATTTCAGGTTTTACATTTAAGTTCTTAATCCACTTTGAGTTAATTTCCATGAGTGGTGTAAGATAGAGGTTCAATTTCATTCTTTTGCATGTGAATGTCCAGTTTTCTCATCATCATTTATTGAAGAGACTATCTTTTCCCTATTGAGTATTCTTGGCTCACTTGTCAAATACTAGTTGACCATATATGTGTGGGTTTATTTCTAGGCTCTTGATTCTCTTACACTGGTGTGTGTGTGTTTTTATGTCAGTACCGTGAATTATAAGCATCCTTATCTTATTCCTGATCTTAGAGGGAAAACTTTCAACCTTTCACCATTGAGTATGATGTTAGCTATGGGTTTGTCATATATGGCCTGTATTATGTTGAGCTATGTTCCTTTTGTATCCAATTTCTTTGGAGTTTTTATCATGAAAGCGTGTTGAATTTTGTCAAATGCTTTTACTGCATCTATTGGGATGGCTGTATGATTTTTATCTTTTATTCTATTAATGTGGTATGTCACATTTATTGATTTTTATATGTTGAACCATCTTTGCCTCCCAGGGATAATTCCCACTTCATCATAGTGTCTGATCCTTTTAATGACCTGTTGAATTCAGTTTACTAGTATTTTGTTGAGAATTTTTGCATCTATATTTATTGGGGATATTGGCCAACAGTTTTCTGTTCTTGTAGTAGTCTTATTTGGTTTGGTATCAGGGTAATGCTGGCCTCATAAAATAAGCTTAAGAGTGTTCCTTCCTCTTCAATTTTTTGGAAGAGTTGGAGAAGGAATGGTGTTAATTTTTCTTAGATGTTGGGTAGAATTCACCTTTGAAGCCATCTGAACCTGGGCTTTTCCTTATTGGGAGGTTTTTGATCACTGATTCAATCCCCTTACTTGTTATGGGTCTGTTCGGATTTTCTATTTCTTCATGATTCTTGATGGGTTGTATGTTTCTAGGAATTTATCTTTTTCTCCTAGGTTGTAAAATTTGTTGGTGTATAATTTTTCATAGTAGTCTCTTGTGATCCTTTGTGTTTGTGTGGTATCAGTTGTTATGTTTCTTCTTTCATTTATAATTTTACTTGAGTTCTTTCTCTTTTTTTCTTGGTAAATCTAGCTAAAGGATTGTCAATTTTGTTTATCTTTTCAAAAAGCCAACTCTTAGTTTCCTTCATCTTTTCTACTGTTTTTCTATTCTCTATTTCATTTATTTCTGCTCTGATCTTTCTTATTTCCTTCTTTCTGCTAACTTTGGGCTTAGTTTGTTCTTCTTTTTCTAGTTCCTTGAGCTGTAAAGTTAGGTTGTTTATCTGAGGTTTGTCCCTTTATTAATGTAGACATTTATTGTTATAAACTTGCCTCTTAAGACTGCTTTTGCTGCATCCCATAAGTTTTGATATACTGTGTTTCCATTTTCATTGTTTTCAAGCTATTTTTAAATTTCCCTTTTGATTTCTTCTTTGACGCACTGGTTGTTCAGGAGTGTGTTGTTTAATTTCCACATATTTGTTAATTTCCAGTTTTTTTCCTGTTACTGATTTCTAGTTTCCTACCATTTTTGTCAGAAAAGATACTTGGTATGATTTCAATATTTTAAAATTTGCTAAGACTTTTTTTGTGACTTAAAACGTGATGTGTCCTGGAAAATGTGTTGTGTTGAAAAGAATGGAATTCTGCTGCTTTTGGAAGGAATGTTCTGTATATGTCTGTTAAGTCCATTTGGTGTAAAGTGTACTTCAAGTCTAATGTGTCCTTATTGATTTTCTGTTTGGATGATCTATGTATTGTTGAAAGTGAGGTATTGAAGTCCTCTACTATTATTGTATTATTGTCTATTTCTCCCTTCAGATCTGTTAGTATTTGCTTAATATCTAGGTGCTCTGATGTTGGGTGAATATATTTACAATTGCTATATCTTCTTGAGGAATTGACCCCTTTTTCATCATATAATGACCTTCTTTGTCTCATATTACAATTTTTGACTTAAAATCTATTTTGTCTGATATATATGTGGTTACCCCTACTCTTTTTTGGTTTCCATTTGTGTGGAATATCTTTTTCCATCCTTGCACTTTGAGCCTGTGTGTCCTTGAAGCTGAAGTATCTCTTGTAGGCAGTGTATACTTGAGTCTTGCTTTTTTTTCCATCCAGCCACTCTATGCCTTTTCATTGGAGAATTTAATCCATTTACATTTAGAGTAATTATTGATAAGTAAGGACTTAATATTGCCATCTTGTTAATTGTTTTCTAGCTGTTTTGTAGTTCCTTTGTTCCTTTCTTCCTCTCTCGCTGTATTCTTTTTGTGAATTGATGATTTTTTATGGTGGTGTACTTGATTTCCTTCTCTTATCTTGCATGTATCTACTATAGGTTTTTGTTTTGTAGTTAACCTGAAGCTTACTTGAAACATCTCAGAGATATTACAGTCTATTTTAAGATGATAACAACTTAACTTCTATTGCATACAAAAACTGCTGTTATACTCTCCTTCCCACATTTTTCTTTTTGATATCACAATTTACCTATTGTATATACATTAAAAATTATTGTAGCTTTAGCTATTTTTAATGCTTTTGTCCTCTCACCTTAATATTAGAGTATACTATGCTTTCATGTTACTAATTGGCATTCTTTCATTTGAGGTTTAAGAACTTCTTTCAGAATTTGTTGTAAAGCAAGTCTAGTGGTGATGAATTTCCTTAGCTTTTGTTTGTTTAGGAAATTCTTTATCTTTCCTTTATTTCTGAATGACAACTTTGCTGAGTAAAGTATTCTTGGTTGGCAGTTTTTTTCTTTCAGCACTTTTTTTCTTTATTTTTAAAATTTTATTTATTTACTTAAACATTGGTTTATAGCATTATATAAATTTCAGGTATACATCATTATATTTCAGTTTCTGTGTGGGCTACATCATGTTCACCACCCAAAGAGTATTTACGATCCACTACAGTACACATGTGCCTTGTCACCCCTTTCACCCTCCTCCCACCTCCCTTCCCCTCTGGTAACCACCAATCCAGTCTCTGTCTCTATGTGATTGTTTGTTGTTGTTGTTGATTTTGTTGTACTTATGAGTGAGATCATACAGTATTTGACTTTCTCTGTCTGACTTATTCACTTAGCATAATACCATCATGGTCTATCCATGGTGTCGCAAATGGCAAGATTTCATCTTTTTTTTTTAGTTGAGTAGTATTCCACTGTGGATATATACTATATCTTCTTTATCCATTCACCCCTTGATGGTTACTTAGGTTGTTTCCAAATTTTGGCTATTGTGAATAATGCTACCATGAACATAGGGGTGCATATATCTTTATGCATTCATGTTTTCATGTTCTTTGGATAACTACCTAACAGTGGAATAGCTGGATCTTATGGTAGTTCTACTCTTAATTTTTTGAGAAATCTCCATACTGTTTTCCATAATGGCTGCACCAGTTTGCACTCCCACAAGCAGTGAATGAGAGTTGCCTTTTCTCCACATCCTCTGCAACACTTGTTATTTCTTGTCTTGTTAATAGTCCTTCTGATAGGCATGAGGTGATATCTCATTGTAGTTTTGACTTGTGTTTCCCCAATAATTAGTGATGTTGAGCATCTTTTCATGTGTCTGTTGGCCATCTGTGTATCTTCTTTGGAAAAATGTCTATTCAGATCTTTTGCCCATTTTTAATTGGGTTGTTTATTTCTTTGTTGTTGAGATGTATGAATTCTTTATATATTTTGGATACTAATCCCTTATCAGCTATATGGTTTGCAAATATCTTCCCCCAATTATTAGATTGTCTTTTTATTTTGTTGATGGTTTCCTTTGCTGTGCAGAAGATTTTTTAGTTTGATATAGTTGCATTTCTATTTTTTCTTTTGTTTCCCTTAAGATGCTACTAAGACCAATGTTGAAGAGCATACTACCTTTGTTTTCTTCTAGAAGTTTTGTGGTTTCAGGTCCTACATTCAAGTCTTTAATACATTTTGAGTTAATTTTTGTGTATAGTGTAAGGTAATGGTCTTTCCTTCTTTTACGTATGGCTGTCCAGTTTTCCCAACCCCATTCATTGAAGAGACTTCTTTCTCCATTGTACATTCTTGGGCCCTTTGTCAAAAATTAGCTGTCCATAGATGTGTGGGTTTATTCTGGGCTCAATTCTGTTCCATGGATATGTGTGTCTGTTTTTTGTGCCAGTACCATGTTGTTTTGGTTACTATAGCTTTGTAGTATATTTTGAAATCAGGGAGTGTGATACCTCCAGCTTTGTTCTTTTTTCTCAGGATTCCTTTGGCTATTTGGGTTCTTTTGTTGTTCCATATAAATTTTAGGATTCTTTATTCCATTTCTGTGAAAAATGTTATTGGAACTCTGATAGGGATTGCATTGGATCTGCAGATTGCTTTAAGAAGTATGGACATTTTAACTATGTTAATTCTTCCAATGCAAGAGCACAGAATATCTTTTCATTTCTTTGTGTTTCTTAGATTTCATTCAACAATGTTTTATGGTTTTCAGTGTGCAGTCTTTCGCCTCTTTGGTTAAATTTATTCCTTGGTATTTTATTCTTTTTGTTGTGATTGTAAATGGAGTTGCATTCTTAATTTCTCTCTCTGCTACTTTGTTGTTAGTGTATAGAAATGCAACTGATTTTTGTACATTGATTTTGTATCCTGCAAATTTACTGTATTCGTTTATCATTTCTACTCATTTTTTGATGGATTATTTAGGGTTTTCTATATATAAAATCATGTCATCTGCAAATAGTGATGGTTTCACTTCTTCCTTTCCAATTTGGATCCCTTTTATTTCTTTTTCTTGCCTGATTGCTCTGGCTAGGACTTCTAATACTGTGTTGAATAAGAGTGGTAAAAGTGAGCATCCTTGTCTGGTTCCTGTTTTTAAAGGGATAGCTTTCAGTTTTTCACTGTGGAGTATGATATTAGCTGTGGGTTTGTCATATATGGCCTTTATTATATTGAGGTACTTTCCTTCTATACCTGTGTTATTCAGAGTATTTATCATAAATGGATGCTGTATCTTGTTAAATGCTTTCTCTGCATCTATTGAGATGATCATGTGATTTTTATTTTTCATTTTGTTAATGTGGTGTATCACATTGATTGATTTGCAGATGTTGAGACATCTCTGGGATAAATCACACTTGATCATGGTGTATGATCTTTTCAATGTATTATTGTATTCGATTTGCTAGTATTTTGTTGAGCTCTTTTGCTTTGATGCTAATGGGGATTTTGGCCTGTAATTTTCTTTTTGTGTGTTGTCCTTGTCTGGTTTTGGTATCAGGGTAATGTTGGCCTTGTAGAGTGAGTTAGGAAGCTTCCCCTCCTCTTCACTTTTTTGGAAGAGTTTGAGAAGGATAGATATTAAGTCTTCTTTGAATGTTTGGTAGAATTCACTGGGAAATCCATCTGTCCTGGACTTTTGTTTTTTGGGAGGTTTTTGTTTACTGTTTTGATCTCCTTACTGGTGATTGGTCTATTCAAATTCTCTATTTCTTCTTGATTCAGTTTTGCAAGGTTGTATTATTGCAAGAATTTATCCATTTCTTTTAAAATATCCAATTTGTTGGTGTATAGCTTTTTGTAGTATTTTATAATCCTTTTTATTCCTAAGGTGTCTGTTGTAATTTCTCCTCTTTTGTATCTGATTTCATTTATGTGAGGCTTCACTCTTTTTTTCTTAGGGAGTCTAGCTAAAAGTTTGTCAGTTTTGTTTATCTTTTCCAAGAACAAGCTCTTAGTATCAGTGATTTTTTTCTATTTTTTTTAGTCTCTATTTCATTTATTTATGCTCTTATTTTTATTATTTCCTTCCTTCTACTAATTTTGGCCTTTGTTTGTTCTTCTTTCTCCAGTTACTTGAGGTGCAAGTGAGGTGATTGTTTATTTGCAATTTTTCTTGTTTGTTGAAGTAGGCCTGTATTGCTATAAACTTCCCTCTTATTACCACTTTTGCTGTATCTCATAAGTTTTGGCATGTCGTATTTTCATTAATTTTCCTTTTCACCACATCCTCGCCAGCATTGGTTTCTTTTCTTTTTGATAATAGCCATTCTGACAGGCATGAGGTGATATCTCATTGTGGTTTTGATTTGCATTTCCCTAATAATTAGTAATGTTGAACATCTTTTCATGTGCCATCTTGTGTTTACCATGTCTCTTGATTGTGTCATTTTTCTCTTGTACTTGACTTACTCTTGTGTTATTTTGTTCATTATGGCCCCTAAGCATACAAAATCCACTGCTAATGTTGCCAGTAACAGGCCATGTAGAGTGATTGCCTTGGAAACAAAATTAAAAGTGATTAAGGACTATGAACGTGGAAAATCAGTGATGGTTATTGCTTGCCAGTCAGGCGTGTCTCATTCCACCATAGCTACCATCTTGAAGAACAAGAACAAAGTGACAGAAGCTGTGAAAAGATCTGCTTCATTTAAGTCAATGAGACTAACAAAAATTTAAGAAGAGCCTATATTAGACATGGAAAAACTTCCAATGACCTGGATTAAGACCAGATATAGAAGCATATCCCTCTCAGCACCATGACTATCATGGCCAAAGCAAAGAGTTTGTTTGCAATGTTGAAAGAAAAGAATGGCCCTGACTACAATGTTGAATTTACTGCTAGCACTGGGTGGTTTAAATGACTCGAAGATTGCTATTCATTACATCATGTGAAAGTGAGTGGTGAGTCTGTGAGTGTTGATGTGAAGATAGCTGAAGAATTTTTGGAAACTCCAGATAAACTGATTGTGGAGGAAAATTACTTGCCAGAGCAAATATTCAGTATGGATGAAACCTCCCTATTCTGGAAACAGATCACTGAAAGGACTTTCATCCATAAGGAGGCCAAATCAATGCCGAGTTTCAAGGCTTCTGAGGACAGGATAGCAGTCTTGCTTGGGAGCAATGTTGCAGGCTACAAATTGACACCCTTTGTGATCTGACACAGTGAGAACCCCAGGGCCTTCAAGCACATCAATAAGGACACACTGCCAGTGTCTACAGGAGCAATGAGAGGTCATGGATGACCCAGCTCCTCTTCTAAGATGCCCTCCTGAGCTATGCCAGTGAAATGGAGAAGTACTGTTTGGAGAATAGCATACTTTTCAAGATTTTGCTTATTATTGATAATGCTCCTGGATATCCTCTTTTTGTTGGTAATCATCCTAACATAAAAGTGGTGTTTCTCTTTCCGAACACCATCCATTTGATTCAACCAATGAATCAAGGAGTTATACCAGCTTTTAAAGCTTACTCCCTGAGAAGGACATTTTCCTAGGCTATTGCTGCAACTGAGGAAGACACTGATGCAATTCTGGAAGGATTACAATATCTATGACTGCATTAAGAACCTTGCTTGGGCTTGGGGTGATGTCACCAAGGAGTGTATGAATGGCATCTGGAAGAAGATGCTCAAGAGGTTCTTCTATGCTTTCAAGGATTTGCCAAAGATGAGGAGGTTGCAGAAATCAGTGAGGCTGAGGTTGAGATGGTAAACAACTTTAACCTGGATGTGGATGAGGATGACATTGAGGAGCTCCTGGAAGTGGTTCCTGAGGAATTGACTAATGAGGAATTGTTGGAATTGGAACAGAATGCATAGCTGAATAAGAGGCGAGAGAAAAGGAAACTGCAGGACAAGGAAAAGAAAAAAAACCTTCTAGAAAATTCACAGTGAAGAGTTTAGCAGAATCTTTTCCAGACCTCAATGAAAGTTTGAAAACAGGGACCTCCGAACACCGAAAGGTTTCCATTAATAGAGAGGAATGTTCAGGGTGCATTATCTGCTTTCAAGCAAATCTATGGTGAAAAAATGAAAGAAGCCAAGTGAAGCACCATGGACATATTTCTGAAAAGAGTGACACCATCTCAAGATGAGCCTCAGGCAGACCCTTCAGGGGGTATTCGAGAAGAAGGCATTGTTATCAGAGGAGATGATAACTCCATGGGTGTAATTGCCTCTGAAGACCTTCCAGTGGGACAAGATGTGGAGGTGGAAGACAGTGATATTGATGATCCTGACCCTGTGTAGGCTTAATCTAATGTGTCTTAGTTTTTAACAAAAATGTTTAAAAAGTAAAAATAAAAAAATTTCAAAAATAGAAAAATGTTTATAGAATGAGGATATAAAGAAAGAAAATATTTTTGTACAGCTGTACAATGTGTTTGTGTTTTAAGCTAAGTGATACTACAGAAGAGTAAAAAAGTTAAAAAAATAAAAAGATTTGTAAAATAAAAAAGTTTCAGAAAGCTAAGCTTAATTTATTATTGAGGAAATAAAAATATTATATTATAAATTTAGTGTAGCCTAAGTGTAAAGTGTTTATGAAGCTACAGTGGTGTCCAGTGATGTCCTAGGCCTTCACATTCACTCACCACTCACTGAAACACCCACCCAGGGCAGCTTCCAGTCCTGCAAGCTCCATTCATGGTAAGTGCTCTATACAGGTGTGCCATTTTTAATCTTTTATACTGTATCTTTATTGTACCCTTTTTATGTTTAGCTATGTTAACACAAATATCTACCATTATGTTACAGTTGCCTACAGTATGCAGTACAGTAACTTGCTGTACAGGTTTGTAGCCCAGGAGCAATAGTCTGTACCATACAGCCTAGGTGTGTAGTAGGCTATACCATCTAGGTTTGTGTAAGAACACTCTATGATGTTTGCACAATGATGAAACCGCCCAACGACACATTTCTCAGAATGTATCCCCATTGCTAAACAACATATGACTGTACATTTGGTAATTTTTCAGCCTTTATCGCTTTAAATAAATTTTTCTGCTTGCCTCTTTCCTCTCCTTTTGGCACTCCATTACACATATGTTGATGCATTTAATGGTGTCCCACATTTCTCTGAGGCTCTGTTCATTTTTCTTTATTCTTTTTTATTCTCTATTCTTCAAGTTGCATAATGTATTGATCTGTCTTTATATTGGCTGATTCTTTCTTCTGCCAGTTCAAATTCATTGTTGAGCCCCTCTCGAGAATTTGTTTCCCCAGTTTTTGTACTTTTTAACTCCAGAATTTCCATTTGGTCCTCCTCCTCTCCTCCTCCTTATTTTTTTAAAAAATAGTTTCTATCTTTTCAATGATATTCTTGTTTGATGAGACATCGTCATCATACCTTCCTTTACTTCTTTAGTCATGCTTTCCCTTAGTTCTCCGAAAATATTTATGATGGATATACTAAAGTCTTTGTTAAATCTTAGAACAGGTCATTCTCACAGGCAGTTTCTTTTGCTTGCTTTTTCTCTGGTATATGGATCAGAATGCATGTTTCTTCCATGTCTTATAATTTTTTTGTGTGTGTGTGAAGAAGATTAGCCCTGAATTAACATGGGTTGCCAATCCTCCTCTTTTTGCTGAGGAAGATTGGCCCTGGGCTAACATCCATACACATCTTCCTCTACTTTATATGGGACACTGCCACAGCATGGCTTGATAAGTGGTGCATAGGTCTGTGCCCAGGACTGCAACCTGTGAACCCCAGGCCACTGAAGCAGAGTGTGTGAACTCAGCCACTATGCCATCGGGCTGGCCCCTTCATGTCTTATAATTTTTTTTTTTTTGTAACTGGACATTTTAGATAATTTATTGTATCAATTCTGGGTACTGATCTCTCCCTTTATTATTGGTATTGGCTTGTTTACTTTTTTAGTGACTAGCAGAAATATTTTAGTAAAGTCTATCCCCCCACATCCAAGTGTGAAGTCTATGAAGTTGCTCCTTAGGGCACACAGCCTTGGTATGCTCACAGTCACCCTGGGGTGAGAGTGGTTTTGCTATGACTTGATTTGGCTGTTTCCCTGACCATGCCTGCCTGTTAAGCTCTACTAGTTGTTAGCTGATTGCTTTATTCTTTTCAGCAATGCCCTGGAGCATAAATGGCTCCATAGAGTGATATAATTCAATTTGGATTCCTTTGAAGTTATAGTTTTGAAGTCAACATTTGAGATTTATTCGGAGTCCAGGAGGCACCCTCCTAGCTGACTTTCTTTGTCCAGTGCTTTCTGATAAACTAGCTGGCTCTGGCAGGGGAAGGGGAGACTGTCTCATTACTGTCAGGTGGGGGTAGAATTCAGGCTCCCCACTCAGCCTTCATCAGTTCCTGAGAGGAGCATTGCTCCTTATTACTTCTGGGCTGAGGTGAGAACTCCAACTCTCCACTAGGATTCCACCCACACCTCCCTGTTTGGAAAGGATAGTAGTGTCTTGTTACTGCTACCAAATGGCCTCTACTTTGGGCCATTCCAAACACCCAATGTTTGGGTGAAAGTTCTGACTCTTCATTGGGCCTCCTCTAACACCACCTTAGGAAGGAGGGGGAGGGGACACCTCATTACTGCTGGGTGGGCATGGAGGTTTAGGCTCCCCACTGACATTATGGCATGGGTGCTCATTACTGCAAGGTAGGGTTGAAGTGTCCAGCCCTGGTGGTCTAGTGGTTAATATTCAGTGCTGTCACCACCATGCCCAGGTTCACTTCCTATCAGGGAACCATACCACCCGTCTGTCGGTTGTCATACTGTGGTGACCGCATGTTGCTGTGATGGCAAAAGATATGCCCCCGGGGTTTCAAATACCAGCAGGGTCACCCATGGTGGAGAAGTTTCAACAGAGCTTACAGACTAAGACTAGGAAGAAGGACCCGGCCACCTACTTCCAAAAACGTTGTCCCTGAAAACCCTATGAATAGCAGCGGAGTACTGGCAGATACAGCACTAGAAGGTGAGAGGACGGTGCAAAAATACCAGGCAGGGTTCTGCTCTGCTGCACACAGGGTGGCTAAAGAGTCGATGGCACTAGCAAAAACAAAGGTTAAAATTCCCAGATCATTCCTTTGCCTTCTCTGACAGCACCCGGGTGGGTGGGTGGGGGTTTGGTGCCTCCTTATGGTCTGAAGGTGGAAGCTCCCTACTCCCTGAAGGTCGAAGCTCCCTACTCAGATTTTGCTTCATGGGTACGGATGGGGCCACAGTTTTTCAGTGGAGTTTGATGGGATTAGAGCAGCTAATATCTAAAAGCTTTCTGTCTTGCCAGGCTGCCCCTTTCCTAATTTTCTGGCTAGAGAGAGCAGGCTTTTGTTGGGGCCACGTTTTGTCTGTGCCTGTTGGTGTTTCAAGGTTTCTGGCTTCATCAGCTCCAAGTCTGGGATATATGAGGCATAAAGAAGACCCAGGGAACTTACACCCATATGCTTCCTTGGATCTCCAGGTCTCTAGCCTTTCTGCCTTCTCTCCACTTTTTAGAATCTTCTTATGTTTGTTTTATGTATAATGTCCAGGATTTTTTATTGTTCTTATTGGAAGGACGAGGGAATATGTCTATTCCATCTTCCCAGAAGTGGAAGTCCTCTATGAAATTATTTTAAAAAATTCAATGTGTTATAACCAATGAAGGACATTATTCTTTTTGATGCTCGAATTGTCCTAAATTTGACCAGTGGGAGCAGCATTCTGCTTGCTCCTCAGTTTTCTGGACATAATCTTTTTAGTCTTTGAGCATTTCAGTTGCAACAATTCTCCCAGGCTCCCTTTGTACCTATATCTCTTTTTTTTTTCCAATAATTTTATTTATTTATTTTTTTTCCCCCAAAGCCCCAGTAGATAGTTGTATGTCATAGCTGCACATCCTTCTAGTTGCTGTATGTGGGACGCGGCCTCAGCGTGGCCGGAGAAGCAGTGCGTTGGTGCGCGCCCGGGATCCGAACCCGGGCCGCCAGCAGCGGAGCGTGCGCACTTAACCGCTAAGCCATGGGGCCGGCCCCCTATATCTCTTTTATGGTAAAACTCTTGACTTATAATAAATGTAATACATTTACTTACTTATCTTTTAATATTATAACGATTAAGTTTTAAAGATCATAGTATCCATATTACTACTGACAATAAACCTACTAACTAAAGTTCAACATTTATTTGCAGTTAACATTTAACATTTATTATTTCTTTTGGTACTAGTGAGTTTAATCCATTTATATTATTTTGAATGCTGATATTTTTAGAATTCTTCATGTATTTTTTTACTTTCTTTTCATTCTGCTTTTTCTACTCCTTTTTTATTTTTGTCTTTTTCTGACATGTTTTGAATTGATTGAGCTTCTGATTCACAATCTCACAATATATTTTTAGTCAGGTGACCTAGAATGTGACCTACTCAGAACCACTACATAAAAATTTCCTCGCTTGGGGTTTCCACCTACGAAGCAGTTAGAATAAATTCACATTTAATTCATCTGAGGGCCCATCTATTTTCACAAAATATGGTAAGAGACTTTCCCTCTCCAAGGCTATGAAAAAAACCTTTATACCTGTTGTTTTCTTTTGCTGGTGGGTAGAATATTCACTAGGCCCTCTGGTTTATTTGAAGTTGTAGCCCTGGGAAGATGTGGGGTATGCATGAGTTTCCATTCCAGCTCCCCACATCGTGTCGGGTCCAAGGCTGCACGTTATTTGTGTTGCCCTTATTACCCCACAGTTCCTTGGATCAGCAAAACCCATCAAGTCAGGTGTAACTTCGCTGCTCATTTCTAATTTGGCTTCCTGCTCCCCTGGAACATCCCCTACTTCTTTTTAGCTCAAACATGCATTTGAAAGGATATTTGTTGCATATTATTTTACATTTCTTGGGGTTTCCTACCAAGAATGTTTTTCATATAATCTAGCCAATAGTATAGCCAAAGAGTAGAGCCAAACAACCATTTTTTAATTGCTTTTATAACTATGCCATCATTAAAGATTTTGAGTTGCAATTTTTTGCGTGAATCCTGCCAGCCACACTTTCTTTATCCAAGGTTTTTGGTTGATGGAATTGGCCACCAAAACTGCAGCCAATTTGGGACCAAATTACAGTACTAAACAGTGGCCAGATTTATCTATTCAATCACAGGCTGGGGAAACGGAGGAGAGAAAGGGAATGGCGACTGATTCTGCTCCACCCCCAAGACCGCAGGCCCACCACGTGAGAACAGCATATTGAGAAGAAATAGAAAAGATTTGTTTTTGCTTGAGAAAGGCAGGTAAGATTGAGTGTCAAGGAGTTTTACCACTTTTGAGGCACGGTTAACAACCCTTCCATCCTTCAACTAGGAAAATATGGCCCAATGTATGTCAAACTCAGACTCAAAAAATTGGTTACCTTTCTTCCCACTACTTGCCCACAAAGGCAAACTATTGGTAGAAGTTCTTTCCATAACAGGCCAACTCAGCAAGGTATAGAATGGTGGAGAAGGATTCCATGCCAAAAATAAGTTTTAAAAACATACAAGCTGTCCATTGAAGCTTATTCATAATATAACAAATTTAAAGTAAGATCATTAGTATGGATAGAAGACGCTTTTCATCACTAATTCTTGTTTCTTCTTTTCAAGGTTTAGGCTGAAATGTAAATATCAGGTTCAAAATAGTTTATTTTATTATAGCAGTTTCATTTCTTAAAATTCCAGAAGTGCCCTCTTTCCAGTTTTGGGTTCTTTATATTGCATTTAAGTCATCGAGGTGGTGAAAAAGGCAGAAAAGAGCATTGCTGAGGATGTTCATGCTCCATTTTTATTATCTGGGATCTCAAAACAAGAGGACACAGCAGATGCTGAAACACAAAAAATCAAACATGGAAATGACGGACTTGCCTCCATAAATGTGGGAAGGACAAAATGATTACAGCATGAGTATGTTAAAACACAAATTGTCTACCCACCCCCATTTGTTATGTCTCCCCATTTCCCCATGGCCACCAGAAAATGTCTCCTGAATCAAGTCCAGCGGGTAACTGGCAACCACGAGGTCTGATTTTAGTGACAGAGGCAGAGGTAATAAGGAAAGACAGATTGCGAGCCCTGAGCGGTCATCTCATTTGGATCCGCAGTTACAGAGTCCACTGTACTCCATGACTTTTAATCACCCTTCAGCTGGCCATGAACTGTTCTGGTGGGAAAGGGAGGATTCCCATAGCCTCTCCGCTTTTCTAATTGTGAGTGGCTACATGAGGACCATCACAGTATTCCACTTCCAATGTCATTTACTTAGTTTTATTCCTCATTTCCTGTGGTGCTACACCCCTGCTTTTAATAGCTGTGAAATAGTTCTCTGTTAGGAAGAATAATATGTGTTATACATTGCGTGTCGGCAGCTTCCCTAGATGGGTGCGGTATTCTAATTCGTCTCTTCTAAATGCATTTGTATTAGGGCCCTTGGCTCATTAATTCATGTTCTTATTTATTCATTCATTTAAACAGAATTTTTTTACTCAGCAACTCTAATGTTTCAGGCATTGTACTTGATGCTGGGGTAATGACGATGAATATGGTACTCAAAGAATCCACAGTCTAATATCGCAAACAAATAATTGATCAGATAATTACATTAGGGTGTTTGACACGTCGTAATGGGGGAAGTAGAGGGTGCAATGGGAACAGAGAGGAAGTATATGTGACCTAGATTTCTGGGAGCTCAGAGGCCTTGCTAGACTGTGATTTGGACAATGGCTGGAGTTAAGGAACGTGGAGTTTGGTGGGGGCGGGGTTTGGGCATGGATGGGTTCCAGAACAAGGAACTACATGTGTGAAGGGTCGGAGACCAGGGAGCCTGGCATCATCCTTTGAGGGGCAGGGGTGGGGGAAGATTGAAAGGTGCTCAGTGTGATTGAGGGACTGTGTGCAAGGGGTGAAATGACAAGATGTGAGAGTACTGTGGAAGATGTAGAGAAGGAGTAGAAAGAAGGCAGGAGAATTTGCTCAGCTGGCAACTGGCTATGTGATCCTCGTAGGTCACTGCACTGCACGTCCCTGGGTCTTGATTTTCTTCCTCCTATAATGAGGCCCCGTGGCTTAGCAGTTAAGTGCGCACGCTCCGCTGCTGGTGGCCTGGGTTCGGATTCCGGGCCCGCACCGACACACCGCTTCTCTGGCCGTGCTGAGGCCGTGTCCCACATACAGCAACTAGAAGGATGTGCAGCTATGACATACAACTATCTACTGGGGCTTTGGGGGAAAATAAATAAATAAATAAAATCTTTAAAGAAAAAAAAATAATCCGACTTCAAAAAAAAAAAAAAAAATGAAGGTGACAGCCAAATGCCCTCAGAGGTTACACCTGCCCATACCCACTGAAAGCTAAGTTCAACAGGTCCCTTTGCACAAAGGTTTCTACAAATGGCCTCTGCTAGTGGGTTGGGGAAGGTTAATAATAATCTAGCCCAGGAGTCTTTGCATAAAACCCAGAGGCTTGGTCTGCATTTTTTTCCTCATGAAAGTTTATCTCAGGTTCTCTGCACTCTGTTTTGTTCTATTACCACATACACTGTAAATATTACACAGGGTAATGCTAATTTATTTTACCATTGGTGCCAAAGTCTAATGTTTCTAAATCATAAATAATTATCAAGCCAATTCCAATAAAGTAAATATAAAGAGAGGTAACATTTCCTGATAGTACAATTCAGCAATGTAAATTGTTTAAGGACTTGGTGAATATGTTGGAGAAAACTGCCTTTTTTTAGGGTCAAGTTCTGAAATCGGGTTTCAACGTAGGGAAGATAACTATTTTAAATTAAGATCTGAGGCTTACTTGTAGTCACTACCTATTAGTCGTAGTTAATGTGAAGGGCAGAAATGGCAGCTCTTCTGATCTTTTTATGTGCTTGTGAACTCTGCAAAAGCGACCATCCTGTAAATAAACGCATGCTTGCCATTAAATTAGCATCAACGCCTATCCCATCTCCTCAGGAAACTATCTTCACCTTTAGCATTTTCCCCCACAGTTTTGGTGACCTTTGTCTTTAAATTTTTTTGAGAATATTAAATTTAAAATGCTTGAAAATCTATGTGTTCTATGACTGTCAGTTTAGATTTTCTCATATACACCATTGTATGAAACATTGTGTTAGCTGCATGCTTCAAATGGAGAAGAATCCTGCAATTTTGCTAAATTCCCACCATGCTCATCTTTTTCCTACGAAGGTGAAGCTTCTAATCCACTGTCAATAATGTGGATTGTTTTTGTTTTTCTAGGACTAGTGACAAGTGATTTCAATATCTCTCACTATTGGCGACCAATGGGTACATTTATTTGAATACCGCCTGAGTATAGGAAGTGAATATTTAGCTAAAGATTTTTGAAGAGCTACTTAAGGGTCAGTTTCAAAGTTCTATAAATCTCTTTGGGTCACAGCATTTTAGAACTCATAATCCTAGTCTCGTCAGCTCTGCACTCAACATGCATAGAAGCACAGGTGGCATCACAGAGCTGGAAAGTGACTTCAAGGTCAAACAATCCAATACCTATATTTTTCAGATGTTTTGGAACTCGACTGATTTCAGTCAACGTACTCAGTGCACATCAATAATTTCAACAAAAGCTATTGTTGATTTCTGTCAGTCACTTCTAGCATAGCAATATCATAGAGTAATGCCCAGGAAAGGCAAGATAGTATCCTAGGGAAACCCACTTCTCTTTAGATGGAAACATTCTCCCACTCTTACTTGTTTATGTAGAAAACATTTTGTGATCAGGACCTCCACACTCACTACTCTACTTAAACACAATCTGGTGCTTGCCAACTGGATTGTTTACTACTTACTATATGCAAGTTTTGTTCTCTCTTTTATGGGTTCTTGTACACAGTTCCAATTTCTACAGTGCCTTTTACCCAGATGTCATATTACAGTTCTATAAGCTCTGGGCCCAGCTAAGGGGTGACATGCTCCCCTAGGGCTTCTCATTCTCCCAGTCAGAAATGAGGTCTCTCTGCCTCGAATCCAGTCTTGGGTTTTCTGGCCAGACATCATATCCAGCCCTATCTTGCAGTTATTGATGGATACAGTGTCTTACACTCCAGCACTGGACCATCAATGACTTGAAGGCAATGATTACATTCAACTCTGTTTTTCCAGTGGGACTAGCACAGTGTTGTTATTAGACACTTAATGAATGTATGGTGAGTAGAAATACCTCTGAAACATCAAATAGTAAACTATTGATTTAAAATAAACCCACAAAAGCAGCACAAATTGCATCTTGTAAATAAAGAATTAATTTTCTGGTGGAAGTTAGATCATTTCATAATACCCTCAAATTCCATCCATGTTGTCGCAAGCGAAGATCATTTCAAAGTTGTGTTAGTCATCGTATGTTGCTAAGTTGGAATTCAGTTTCTTGGTCATATATATCAGTACTCAAGCAAATAACAATGAAAATTTTATTGCAATGTACTTTTGTAGTAGTTTATCTTTCATTGGACCTTCCTTTTTCTTTTCACATTTGAGCTTAATAGTGTTCCCTCTCAAGAGGGGGTATCATTATCCCCATTTATGGATGAGGACAGTGACATGGGTAAAGGTAGCCATTAGAGGTCACACAGTGACTGTGTAAAGGGCTGAGGGCTCCTCACAACTGACAACGCTCTTTCACCGTCGTTCTCTAAACTGTTTCCCACAACCATCCTCTTTGGTACTTGATCTGAGACCTCATTCTTCATAAAATTTTGGATGTAAGAGTCACACGTATCAGATAGCTCACATAGATACATCTCTCTCTCACACATACACACAGACACGCACCCCACTCACACAGAAATACTCACCAGTTTCCCTCTCAGAGCAATTCAAATGCCTTGTTGATTCTTTCAAAAGGCAACTTATGGGTTATAAGCGGATTTATGTTGATTTTTTTTTTGCAGGTAGTCAGTTACCAGTTTAGGAATAGAGTCTCTGCTTTTAACCTCTGTAGAAGAAAATGTCAACAATAATGAGATTTGAGAAAAATCAAAACCAACGAAAGAATCAAATGAACTGTTTACGCATAAAGTTGGCAAAAGCATTCATGGGAGATAGTAAACCATTTACCTTTTGATCCTTTTCCTAATCATCAAAGCAAGGTAATTTAATTCCATAGCAGAATCCAGAGAGTTCTCAGGATATTGAGATTACCTAGCATTGTAGACGAGCCCTCTGAGGGCTATATGGACTGTGGAGTGGACCCAGTGCGGTCATGATCACGGGCCATCAGCCCACAGCTCTCCTTTGCCTTCAGGGCACTAATGATTTCCTAGAGCAGCTTACCTTCCAGCTGTTGTGATTTGAGTTACCACTTTCTCCCTCCACCTGAGGCTCTAGATATATCTTCTTCACAAACCTAACCTTTCAACCTCAGAAATAAATTTCTCTACTTCTCTAGTGGGGTTTTGGAGAGTAGTGTAGTAGAATAGTTGCAGAAGATGCTGGTGGCACCCTGCCTAGATCTCGTTTACTATTTGATCACCATGAGTAACACAGATGCAGGCATTATTTTCCCTGTTTTTGTAACTTTGAGGGACTGAGGTTTAGAGAGGTTAAATATTTTTCACTGATTATATTTATAATGTTTTTCATTTTCTGTATTTTGTGATGCTTCGATATCTTGGGGCCTTGTGTTAGCTAATTTCTAGAGACAACAGCTTGCTTTAGTACGCCTTTGATATACAAACCAACCAATCCCCCATCCAACTCCTTTTATCAGATTGGGACACTATCTACTGCCCTAAATCACCCCAGGACCAATTACCAGATAAGTAGGGACCACCTCTATAGTCCAGAATCCATTGAAAGTTGCTTAGCTTGTCTACCCTGCCTTGCCTTTTCCACAGTAATGTCTCTGGCCCATGTTTTCCCCTAGCTCTTTCCGTCTCCCGACTGACCCTGGTTCTTCCCCATGTGGCCCTGCATGGCATGGCACGCTCCGTCCTCTTGGGAACTATGATGAATAAACTCTCCTTTCAAGTTGTCTCTGTGTCTGTCATTTTACCATATTGGACTAAATCAAATCCTGGGTATATTTTAAACACCGAAGCACATCTAGAACGTGGCAAAGCTGAACCTAGAACCCAGATCTTTATGTTCCTAGCAGAGTTCTGTTTCTACAACATTATGTTCTTTATAAATGCTGTGTAAAATTGCATTTAAGGCTATTATGAAATGTTAAGACATGGTAAAAAAGAAAAAGGTTCAGTTCTTTTTTAAAAAGGGAGTTGGTACTCTGTATCAGATCCCTGGCTACAAATATTTTATGTTGCCTAATAGGACAATTTGTACTAAAATACGTGGGTATTACGTAATTGGTATGCAGGATTTTGAGTAACTTAGAATCTTGTCAGTACATAAGTGAATGAAAGGAAAAAACCATCACAGATGTTTCTGTCCAGAATGAGAACCTTATTAAGAGTGACTTTCCTCAGTGTGTTTGCATATAGTGTTGGAGGAAGGAGACATGACAGATACATAACGAGGAGTTGTAGAAAACGAGAATAAATTCCTCTAGTGAAGCCAAGGACGGCCAGCACTGAGAAGAAATATCAGTGTCAATTATGCTTAGTCACTCCCAGCAGCGGCCTAATCACTTTTTCTTTTTTTGTAAGGAAGATCGGCCCTGAGCTAACATCTGCCAATCCTCCTCTTTTTTTTTTGCTGAGGAAGACTGGCCTTGGGCTAACATCCATGTCTATCTTCCTCCACTTTATATGGGACGCCGCCACAGCATGGCTTGCCAAGCCTTGCGTTGGTGCATGCCCAGGATCCAAACCGATGAACCCCTGGCCGCCACAGCGGAGCATGCGCACTTAACCACTTGTGCCACCGGGCCGGCCCCCCCAATCACTTTTGAAATAGTTTACTTTTTAAATTGAGTTTTTATTTGAAGTGGAAAATTCAGACATCTAGAGTTTCTAGAAAAAGAAACTTTCATAATGGGAGGTTGATCAATGGCAAAGTTTTCTCTAGTATTTGATATCCACATACTAATCCAGTTTTATTTACATTCAGTCAAGTTGTGCAAAGCTGCACCAATGAGGAAAGGAAAGAGCCCCCAGATAGTTTAAAACAGCAAAACATCCTCCAGTATCTTTTGCAATACAGGTGCCTTCCTCCTCATCTTTTGTCTGGGCCAATAAGCTGCTGTTCCTCGTTGTTGTTACTGCTAAAATTCAACGTTAATTTTGTGCCCAATATGTGTCAGCGTGTTTGCCTAGTGCTTTACCTGCATTTTCTCATTTAGTTCTCATCGTATCGGGAAAGAAAGGAACTATTATTTACCCCACTTTTCAGTGATGGGATGGCAGTTAAAGAGTTTAAATAACTTGCTAAAGTCACATGTCTAGTAAGTGATCTGACAGCAGAGCTCATGCTTTCAAGCTCCATGCCATAATTCCCTCAGATTAATCTTATCTGAGCATTCTAGCAAAAGTCAGCTGTGCTGTCTAATAGGGTGGCTGTTTAAATACATGTTCTAAATAAGTTCAAAATATGTGGCTATTTACATTTAAATTAATTAAAATTAAATATAATTAAAAAGTCAGTTCTCCAGGTGCACTAGCCATACTTCAAGTGTTCAATAGCTACATATGGCTCGTGGCTGCTGAATTGGACAACACAGCTATAGAACATTCCATCATTGCAGAAAATTCTCTTGCACAGTGCCGGTCTGGAAGCATACTGGGTCTGGGTGTGAGGCGTGGCGAGAGAGGGGTTTGGAGGTGTTGTTTGGGAAAGAGAGAGTCAACTCGCCACATTAGAGTTGTCTGTTTTATTCTTAAATAGCAAATTAGGGTGATTAAGGTGAGAATTGAGGGTCAATAGAGTGAGATTTCCTTCCGGTCTTATCCTCTGCTGGGGAGTGACTTGGAGATGTAAGATGACTCTGCACCAATTATGAAGACCTGGGTCCCAATGAGCAGCCTGAAATGTGACTATTCTATATCTTATTAATAATGTCACAATCTTAATCTATTTTTGCTCCCACAGGTAATAAACACCTGTAGGAAAGGTTAAGGGTTGCTTTTCTATTTTACAAATTGTCTTCTATTTCCTTTCATAGAGGAATATTTTTCCTACCTTCTACCCTTCTGTTTCTTGCCAAGGAGAATGCAGGTATTGAGGTTTCTGGAAAAGGTGGAGTGAAAACAAAAACCTAGCTCCCAGAATGCCACCCTTCAGGGTTCTCCCAGAGAGAATCAGCACTGGGTCAAAGGAGAGTTGTGAATTCGAGGGTGCTGCTCTGATAATCACGCACACTCTGTAGCTCGGATGGCATGACTCCAAAGCCGCCACCTAATTTCAGAAAGAGACTGATTAGCATCTCAGTTCCTCAAATCACACCTCTTCTGACTCACAATTCTAAAACATATTCTTAGGGTAGCTATATGGGAGAAATAATATAGAATAGAATAGTACGTGGTATCCCCCCGGGAGATCTTAGGCAAGCTGCTTTAACTTAATCACAATTAAATTTTTCAATCTTAAACATGAGGATTAGTACTTAATTCATAAAATGATATGAAGATTAAATGGGATAAAGTATGTAAATATCTCAGCACAGCGCAAGGCATGTAAGCATGTGCTCAAACCTTAATTTCATGTCTTCGTAAAGTTAATTTAATGTGTAGCCACATGTTGACATGCAGCTCCCCCTCACTGTGCCCCAAGCCCACATACTATGGTATCCACGGGTCCGATGGCCTTGAAGGCAAAGTTGACACCAAAGCCCGTCATTTCCACCACCACCTGCTGGATAGGCTTCTTGAGGTTCCGAGGGTTGAGACAATCAGTGACTCCTAATGCTCTTGCCCGGGGAGATTTCTCCCCATTGATGTCAACCCCAATGATCCTGGAGGCACCAGAGGCTTTACAGCCCATGACAATGGCTGAGCCGACTCCTCCAAGTCCAAAGACCACGCAGGTGGAACCGGGGGTGACCTACAAATGCACAAGATAAACCTCTATTAGCCATGCAAAGCTGATGCTCCAGTGTTAATTCGGAAGAAAAAAAGCCACTTTGGTTTTCTCTGATGGGAGAAGCTCTCTGACTGCCTGGCTCCCAGGATGTAGACAGAGTCACTGAAAAACAACACAGAAGTACGTTCTTACCCTTGCCATGTTAAACACACCTCCAAAGCCTGTGGGCACCTCACAGCTCACGATACAGACTGTATCCACGGGAGCACCAGCATCAATTTTCCCCACTGCAATTTCATGCACAAGAGTGTATTCAGTGAATGCGCTAGTGCCAAAAAGATGACAAATCTTACCTCCTCTGCAGGTAAACCTGCTGGTTGCATCTAACGTTAATCCAGTTGGAGAAAGAGCACTATTTCCCAGAGACGTAAAGTGACAAGGAGAGAAAGACAGGATTGTAGCTCCCGGTCAACACCTGTCTGAGTGAAAGCAAATTGGGTGAAAAGAGGGCCAAGAAATTGGAACTAACTTTTCTTTCACGCACAAGTTGCCCTTGGGGTGTAAGCAGGAGCTGCATTCTCTGCACTCAGGAAGAGAGAACACTGAGACTTTGTCTCCCGAGGAAAGAAGAACAAAGGAAGTGATCACCAGCTTGGGCGGAGGTTTGGAATGCCGCAAACACCATGTTTATTGACAGGACGTTGTTTGTAGTAGATTTTGCCAATGTGTTGTAATGATACTTATTATCTTTTGAAGGTAATTATCATTTCACTTTGGATTGGAAAAAGATCAATTTTAATGCAAGTGGACCTTCAAAATACAAAATAAAAATTGAGAATTTGTCTCTAATAACATTGAGGTTCACAGGTAATAGAGACCCAAGTCTGAGAATGACACCAATATCTGTGGTATGAGGCTTGTCTATTTTGGTTAGTGTTCTATCCCAGGAGCCTAGCAGAGTGTTTCACTTAGTATGCGCTTAATAAATATTTGTTGAAAGAATGAATGAATACTCTAGTGTTAATGCTAGAATTAATACTCATTATGAGACATGATATCGTTGATTAAGAGCCCAGAGTGTGAGGTGAGGCAGCCTGTGTTTTAATCCTAGCTTTGCCATTAAGTAGCTCAATCAGCTGAATAAGATGATTAATTTGCCAAAGTTTCTACTTGCTCATACATAAAATATCTATGACATATGTTTGCTGTTAGAATAATATGTGATATTGTAAAGCATCTTGCAAAGTGTTTGAAATGAACTATATCCAGTGTGGAGGAAGTATCTACATATTCTGGAGGAAACTTTATTATAGATGATGCCTACTTCAGACAATTTAAAGTTTGTCTTTAAAGTTTGTCACACAGTGTGTGAGACTGTGTGTGTGAGAGTGTGTGTGTGTGTGGGGGGGGGGGAAGCTGTTAATTATACATACTTTTAATCTCAGGATATTCCAAATAGTGCATATATTTGCAATTTTTAGTTTAACTTGGGATAGGCAGACTAGAGACAATCTCTGTGGAAGTGAGTGGAGAAAAATTCTGTTTCTTTGAGTCCTTTCAGTCAAACACAAAATTGGAAGCTTCTGGATCTCAGACTGCCTATTTTTTAATCTGGTATGTCAATGTATTTAAACGTTTTTGTCAATAGGTGATGAGTTTGGCTATCTTTATGGTGGTTTTGGGGAAATGCCAGGGAGTGAGTTAGGAAAGAATTTACTGGGTTGGTACATATCTTGCCTGGTTACCTACCTGGTTTCACACTGGTTACACCTTCTCCAATACTCTCCACAACTCCAGCTCCCTCATTGCCCCAAATCACAGGAAAAGGAACTCTGTTTTCCCTTCTAGGATGTGCAAATCAGAACCACAGAGCCCAGAAGATAGAATCAGAAAGGTGATTAAATGATTGGAGATAAAATGCCTTGTCTTAAAATTAGATCTTTCTGAAAAACGAGTATTTCCAAATCTAGAAGTAGAGTATATTGTTCAAGGCCTGGGCTGTAAATTTGACATGTTATTGATTGTGCCCATGTGGTATAGCCGTTTCAGAAAAAGGACCAAAAACCCTCAGTTTGTTTCCGTATAATTTTCCCTAGGCCTCTTGAACATCACAAACACCAGTGAAGTACTTTTTAGCTTTTTGCCAAGAAGAACTATGTGTTCTATGGGTTGTGATACAGCAAACAACCCAAACTTTATGGTCTATTCTGAAACCTGTGCTCAAACAGAAGGAATTCCTGGGTAATACCAAACTCATTAGTACCGAACTCATGCTTCTCTCCCTGCACTGCCCTCCTTTCCCTGCCTTCCCCCACCCTCCCCAATAGAAGACGCCAAAACAGGAGGCTTTTCTCGTCCAGTTCCTGTCCTGGTCCTGGCACACTAGTTCACGGCTCACGGCTAGTATCACAAAGGACAAGTGGGAACGCCTTTTCTTTGAAGACTATGCCTTGGTTCACAGTTTTCTTTCCTTCTCCTCCTTATAACTGGTTTCCTTCCCCAGTGATTCCAGTACAAATGTCGGTTAGCTTTCCTCCAGCGTGAAGAGATCCCACCGCTGAATGGAGTTGGTGGCAAATCGCAAGTTCCTCTCATGTCACACACTGTTCACTTGGTACATGTCTAAAGCACCAACGACTTCCACCCAGATATTGTCTTGACTATTTTTCTCCTGCTCAGCACCCATTGATCCTTGGAGCTTTGATACTTTTGGGCAGTCTGATTGTTCAGTCCAATGCTGACCTATTTCTTTTATTCCTTCCTGATCTTTGGAGGGGGAAGACATTTTTCTGTCTGTCTTCCCCATCTGTTTCCTCAAGTTTTTGGTCAAAATAGCTGTCCTGGCCAGCTCAAGTCTCTCCACCTTGGTTCTGACCATAGGAAATCTCTGACTGATCACGTGTCCAGGTTATTGTATTCAACCCCTTATTCAGTTCTCTGAGCAAAATCTACCTGTCCATTAACACTTGCTAGTTTTACTTCCCTTAACTAAAATAATCCTCCTCTCCACCCTTTTTTGTTTTCCAAAGTATTTTAGGCTGTTCTCTCATCTTTTGTACTCTGAATGAACTTCATGTTCTGTTTTTTTCCTATTTCAATTTGCTAGTTAAAAAAATCAACACCAAGTACCTCATTTGTATAATTATAACACTTGTACTTAACTTGTAAGATTGTCATCAAGTATAAGTTAAAAATTATACACAGGTAGTTCAGCTTCCGGCTACGGTGAGCTAGGATCGTTCAGATTCAACTTCCTACTAAGGACATCTAGAAAAGCTGGGCACAACATATAAAAAAGATCACTACTAATGGGATAAATCAAAATCATGTATCAATTGATAGGATGTAATGATAAACCTTCAGTGACACCCTTGCCAGAAGTGCATAACCTGGTCTAATTGGAAAATATCCCACCAACTGAACTGAGGGACATTCTACAAAATAAATGCACTGTAATCTTCAAAAGTGTCAATACCATGATATTCAAGGAAAGATTGAGGAACTGTTCTAGATTGAAGGAGACCAAACGGATATGAAAACTAAATGCAACGTGGGATGTTAGGGTGGGTCCTTTATCAAAGTGCAGATTATTTGGTCAATCGGCAAAACTTGAATGGAGTCTGTGATTAGACATTAATAATATATCAATGTTAAGTTTCTAATTTTGATGGTTGTATTTTGATGGTGAGTAATTATGTAGGAAAATTTTCTTATTTGCATGAATTACACAAGAAAGCAGGGTTTCTTAACCAGGGCTTTTCAATGAGATATGGAATTCAGCAAGAGATCATAATCGGAAAGAAAACCTCACAAAGCTTTTTGGACTTGAATGCTGTATGATGGTCAATGATTAAGCAGCCCTGTTAACAGTTCCTCAAGGGTCTGTCAGTGCCAAAGAGCAGTGTGTGGAAAGATGGTGTTCTTTGGGCTGAGCTTGTACTGAGATTTGAATGAGAAATGGGAGAGGGGGCATTGATAATTGATAAGCACCACATTGCCTGGAGAGGAGGACAGTTGGCTGGCGATGTCAACACTTCTCTTTCTAATTATCTTCTAAATCCTCCCGTTTTGTGCTGCTAATTAACCTAGAAAAATGAACAAATTCTACTGGTGCCATATATAAGCTGCACTCCATTGCACTTTGTTCCTGCTCAGCACACATTGATCCTTGGAGCTCTGATACTTTTTGCCAGTCTGATTGTTCAGTCCAATGCTGACTCATTTCCTTTATTTCTTTTTCCAAATTTTAGAAGTGAATTGTACAGTGAAGTTTCTTGTTTAGTATGATGCCCTTCTATTTTATATCTTTATATGAACATGTCTGACAATCCAGTGTGGCAATTTTCGAAGATGATGTATAAGTTGGAAGAGAAAGATTTGAGGCCTAAGTCTACAGACAATTTTGGTAAGGATTGTGATGCAGAATTACAATAATCTGAGTTATTTCATGGCAGCAGTGCAAAAAGTCCAGGATAGTCAAGGAAATTTTGGAGAAGAACAAGTTATAGGACTAACTCTGGAAGCTATCAAGACTTATTATCAATCTATAACAATAAGGCCATTTGGTTTTGGTGCAAGGATAGAAAAAATAGACCAATAGATCAATGGAGCAGAAAAGACATGAAAGAGATCCAGACATATTAGTCACTTGATTTATGACAAAGATGGTACTGTAGTGCAGTGGGGTCAGCAGACTTTTCAAACGATGCCAGGTCAATTTGACATGTAGGCAGAAATAAGATGAAATGAGGATCTCTGCCTCACCATAAACACAAGACGATCACTCCCAGGTGATGGAAATTTATAAATCTCAATGTGACGTGAAAACTAGCTAAGATTCTAGACAAAAACAAGGAAATATTCTTCAAGACTTTGGGGCAGGCAATGGTTTCTTAATTGGGACACGAAAAACACTAACCATTAGGGAAGAGATTTGTAAATTCGACTGCAGTAAAACTAGGAAATTCCTTTCATAAATATAAACCATTAAGAGAGTGAAAAGGCAAGCCGCAGATTGGAAGAAGAAATTTGCAACACTTACAATCAACTGAGGGGTCATATCCAGAATATATATGTTAAAAAAACAACAAATCAATAAGAAAAAGAACAACTCATTAGCAAAAATGGACAAGTGACTTTATCATCTACTTCACAACAAAGGATATCCAAATGGCCAATGAGCATATGAAAGGTGCTCAAACTCATTAGTCATCAGGCAGATGTAAATTAAAATCATAATGAGATATCACTATATACCCAGTAGAAGAACTAAATTAAAATGACTGATAATACCAAATGCAGGATGTGGACAAACTAGAATACTCTTGCATCTCTGGCAGGAATTTTTTTTATGCGTTCTGTATCAATTATGGATCAATTCTCCTTAGTGTGTTGGGTGCCAGATCTTGGTAGGAGATGAGCTAGTACATGCCATGAGAAGGATAAGAAAGATGAGAAGAAACACACTATTTGTTTCTCTCCCTCACTATTGTGAAATGGTCACAAGATGACAGGGTCGATTGAAGAAAGAAACTGTTTCTCTTTCTAAGCATTTTAATTCGTGCAGAGCACTATCACCACTTTGCTAGTTAGTTTAGGCTATACTTAATCTGCTAAAAAGTTTTTTGAATTTTATCACTAACTGTTTATTTAGTAAAGAAAGGGATATTGACTCTCTATATCTAACAGGAATAAAGTGAAAAGGAAATGAAATTCCTTAAATGCTGCTACTGAGAATTTTTAGTAACATTACACAGAAAGCATCCTAGCCAAGGTCACTGGTAAAAACTTTTCCAAATCTGACTCTGGCAGGAAGTGTAATTTTCCACCAAAGGGTGTTTAAAATGGATTGTTCGTTGTCAGTGACCACGAAAGATGCCAAGGAGAAGAGAGAGACAGAGCGCTCAGAGGAGAGAGAGTGAGAAATGATTTACCCCTGGTTGACAGGGGAAGCAGGCAGCCAGGTTTCCACGGCATGTATTGGATGGAAATAAATTTTTCTGCAGGTAACAATCGACAATTGATCAGTTCATAAAATGCTAGATTTTGAGCAAGTGCAAACTGAAAGACTGAAAATGTGGTATGGCTAATAATAAAGGTTTGAAATCAAGATGCAGACATCCCAGTGCGGATGGTACCGGGTCCTGATCAGACAGGATGTAGTGCAGTTCTCTGGAACGTGAGAGAAGAATCCCAGCTGGAACATCCCCGCTAACAACATTTAGCCATAATGTTGAAAGGTGGCAGTGAACCGGAGTCTCACAGAATCCCATAGCTCATATGTTTGTTGTAAACCAGATACATGCGTTTCTAAGATTTCAGAATGTGGGTTCAGTTATTACCAACAAATGGGCTACCTAGTGTCTTTGACATCTGAAGTGGATATTTTTAAATATTCCTTCATTACCTAAAAGTCTGAACTTTTATCCTTTGGTTATATTCAGATATAATAATGTTTTATGTAAATTTTTGTTCAGTAACTAATAAGTGAGTTTTAATAAAGTGAAACATCTACAAAAGGTTGAATTAAATCATACCACTGATGGATGTTTGGATGTTTTGTTTTCTTGATTTGTGTTTTAATTTAAAAACAAATAACTATCAAAAAAATAAGAATAAATGTTAATTTTAGATTTGGTGAAATATTTCATGTATGAAGTAAAATTTGCACTTAACAGGGAAAATTATTACACCTTGTAATTCAGCCTGAAGAACTTTCTAGAATATTTCTTGTAAGTCAAGTCAGCTAACAACACATTATCTCAGTCTTTTTAAAATCTGTAAATGTATTTCACCTTCACTTTTGAAAGATGGTTTTGCTGGATTTTTGGTCGATAGTTTCTTTCTTTAAGCACTTAGAATATGTCATGCCACTGCCCTCTGAACTTCATTGCTTCAGATGTTAATTGGTAGTCTTACTGGGGTTTCCTGGTTTGTGATGTGTCATTTTTCTCTTGCTCATTTCAAGATTTTTTTTTTGCCTTTTTCTTTGAACATAGACTTTGGCTATGATACGTCTAGGTGTTCATCTCTGTTTATTCTACTTGGAATTCATTGAGTTTCTTAGATATGTAGGTTAATGTTTTCCAGCATATTTGGGAATGTTTTCAGCAATTATTTCTTTCAATATTTTTTTCTGCCCCTTTTTCTCTCTCTTCTCCTTCTGGGACACCCGTTATGCATCTGTTGATATGCTTAATGGCATTCCACAGGTCTCTGAGAGGCTGTTTATTTTTCTTCCTTCATTTTTTCTTTCTGTTCTTCAGCTTGTATAATCTCTAATGATCTATCTTCAAGTTTGCTGATTATTTCTTCTGCCAGCTGAAATCTACTGTGAGCAGTGAGCACCTCCAGTGAATTTTTCACTTCATTGAATATACTGTTCAACTCCATTTTTTTAATTTCTATTTCTTTATTGATATTCTCTTTTTTGATGAGTCATTGTCATCGTGCTTTCTTTTAACTATTTCAATATGGTTTTCTTTAGTTCTTTGAATATACTTATAATAGCTGATTTGAAGTCTTTGCTAAGTCCAATCTCTGGGACCTCTCAAAGGTAATTTTGATTGCCTGCTCTCTTTCTTGTTTAAAGGTCACACTATCATGTTTCTTTATATGTCTTGCAATTTTTGTTCAAAACTGGATATTTTAGGTAATATTCTGTAGCATCTCTGGATTCTGATTAGTTTCCCCTCCATCCAACATTCCCTCTGGATTGTAACAATTGATATTACTGTTTTTGTTGGTTTGTTTAGTGGCTCATGTAGACTAATCCCGTGAAGTCTATTCCCCCTCACCCTGACTCTCCACCAGTGGAGAATCTCTGGTATCATGCTCAGGCTTTCAATTTTTCCTGATCAGCATGGCTTAATGTTTGCTAGTACCTGATCAAAGGTTGTGCTCAAGCCCTTGAGCCAGTAAGGCTTTTATTCTTTGGTGATGGATCTGTGTGTATCTCGGGGAATGCTTTCGAGTCTGCCCCATGTTCAGCCAGTGACTAGTAGCTCTCAAGTGCCCACTCTGGTTGCTCCTGAGTGGATGCAGCCTAGCGCATGCCCACAGCCTTCTGGAACCCCAGGGACAAATGTGGTCTTAGCAGGGCCCCTTTTAATTGTCTCTTTTCCCTGGCTCTCTCTGTTAAACTTGTTGCTACTAGTGTCATGGAGCGTTTAGCCTTCTCTTATTTGCTCATCACTAAGATCTCTATTGTTTTTGACAATGCCTTAAGTCATGAGTTCCTCCACACTGTCTTCCAGATAAAGTCAGCCTCCTCATCAGAGCTGCAGCTACGTCCTCCTTTCTTGCCCTTCTCCCTGGTTAGAACCTCTATGCTACTGCATCACAGTTGGGGATGAGGGTGGTGGCTGGCTTGTTTCTCCTGGAGTGACACTTTAGCCCTATGAGCCAGCAAATGGTAGCCCAAATTCTTCTCATCCTGCCCTTCGCGGTGTGGAACATACCAGCAAGGGATGGTGAGGAAGGGGGCCATCTGGCCTCCAGTATTCTAGGTCAGCTACATAGAGTAGAACCTCTATGGGTGGGAGCTGGGTGGGGGGAGGGAGCCCTGTCTTCTTAGCTATGGCCACTGGGAATAGAGTGTCTGCTCTATCATATAGCTGCATATCAGAATAATTTTGTAATTGTGAGAAAAATAGGAAGTTTATGTGTCAATAATTTCCTGTGTTGATTTTCAAAGTATTTAAAAACAACAGTGTATCTAAAGCATTTAATGATATTTCAGCTTTTATATATATTTGTGCCACTGTAACAAAATGAAATGACCTCACTATTATATATGGTAATATGGATCTAAGTATAAAGCAGAAGGAATCTTATTTATCTTTAAGCAGAAAATGCCATTTGTTCTCCTAAAATTGTAAAATTGTTGTAAACGCACACTTCCACATCCATACCTGCTAAAAGTCTCATTTATATTACCTTAGTTCGAAGCTCACCAGCCTTTGGTGAATCAACTTCAACCTCTTCAATGGACTGGGGGCGTTTTCTGTCCAGGCAATGGCTGCCTGGCATGTGCTAATCTATTAAAAAAGTAATAAAATGATGAAGTGGGCTTATTGCTATTGAACTAGAAGTGGGTGAAATACATAGTTAAATTCACTTCTACTATGCTGACTGGTCATTCTGGTTATCTCACTTTGAAATGCAGATGATCTACTTCATTCATTGAAAGCAATCCCACACACAGACGTATATATATCTGAATAATAATATAAAATGTAATGTGAAACCAGTAATATCTATGTCTCTATCTATAGAGATATGTAGGTGTTATGCAGGTGTATGTATATATCTCTCTACATATCTCATGTCATCTATGAGATAGATCAATAGATAGATAGACAATCAGTCTTTGTTTTTTTTTTTTTTTTTTTTTGTGAGGACGATCAGCCCTGAGCTAACATCCATGTCAATCTTCCTCTTTTTGCTGAGGAAGACTGGCCCTGAGCTAACATCTATTGCCAATCATCCTCCTTTTTTCCCCCTTTTCTCCCCAAAGCCCCAGTAGACAGTTGTATGTCATAGTTGCACATCTTTCTAGTTGCTGTATGTGGGACACGCCTCAGCATGGCCGGACAAGCGGTGCGTCGGTGCCCGCCCCGGATCTGACTGCGGCCGCCAGTAGTGGAGCGCGCGCACTTAACCGCTAAGCCATGGGGCCGGCCCCAGTCTTTGTTTAAAAAATTGTTTTATACCGAGCATCTGATTAACGCACTTTACTCTTAGAGGATTTCTTTTCTGCATTCCAAATGGCACCAGACGTTAATATTGGTCAAATGATCTATGGAGCACGGTTCAGTTTATAGAGTCCAAATTTCTGCATTATAGTTTCTAATATCAATCATTTATTTATAAAGAAGATTAGACTTCATCATGCAAAGAAAATTATAAGAAAAGATGGATGTTACCTTGGATATAGGACAAAAGAAACAATATTAATTTTGCTTCTTTAATCAAATTCATTCTTATAAAATATCATTTTATCATACCTTGGTACTTAGTTTCTGTGTCTTATAACTCCTATTCATTTACTGCATTTTTATTTTTAAATCTCTATACAGTTCAAGCTTAGATATTTATCTATTCATTTTTTCCTATATTAATAGATGGCTGCACTTGGAGGAGGATTTCATCTTTATAGAAGAATATTTTTACTTTACAGAAAGATTGATTAAGATGTTTCTTTAAATAATAATAGTTCTTATTTCATCAGATGTTTCTTTAAATAGTAATAGTTCTTATTTTATCACAGTTATGATCTTATTTCTTAAAAATTGACTTACAAATTACCAGGAATATTTCCCTTGTATAAAGCATGGTACACATGTATTCCCATGATAACTTCAACACAGCCGTGGATAATAAAGTTTTACCTACTAGTAAGATCATACCTGGGACTACATTTCAAGAGCAAACCATGACCTACTTTGCTAGCCTTTTCTGTGGAGAGTTTAGCTTGCTCCATCATTCCCTCTGGCTGGTGCAGATGGGAGAGCTCCTCTGTCTCTGCCCCTCGCCAATTCAGACTGAGTACTATAGTATTCTCACACTCAGAGTGACTCGTAGCCATACACACCAATCGGGGAGCGGGGGAGGAGGGGAGGGGGAGAAATGAAAAATTGAAGGAGATGAGGAGAAGGAAAATGGAAGATGTGAAGTGGGGAAAGGAAGGATGAAGATGAGAACAATTAGAAGAGAAAGGAAGGAGGATTATTGAAAGAAAAAAAGGAAAGTAAATGAGGGTTTTAGAAGGAAAAACAAAACGAAAGAAGTAAACATAACCACCTCTCCTATAATATATATGGTACTTCGTGGTTTGGAAGTTCTACATTCATAATCTCATTTTACCCTTAACCCAGCCTCTAGACTGATTGTTCACATCAACCCTTTATGGATGGGGAGACTGAGTTTCAAAAAGATTAATTTTAGCTAGAGCTTAAATAAGATTTCTGATTTCAAATTTCATGATTTTGGGGGAAGAATAATGAAGAAAGACTTAAGAAACGATGAGAAGAGAGAAAAGTTTAGAAAGAATGATAAAGACTGGTGAAAGGTAGCAGAAAAAGAATGAGCATAGATGAAAGAGCAAAATTAAAGAGATTATTTAGAAAAGAATTGTAATAGTCATACAGAAACCTAACTCAAACTGCTTTGTGCAAAAATGGATATTTAGTGGCTCAAGGAACCTGATAACCCATGTCATGTGGTTTTAGGCACAGAAGGGTCTAGGACAAGCCTTCTCCACCTTGGCACTCAACCTATAAACGTACATTTACTGGTTACTTGCTCTTTCTCGGATGCTTGTAGTGTCGATAGAATCAGTGGCGAGTAGAAACGGTGTAAACAAGACAGAGTTTCTCTCCTTCTCTGGTTGAAACTTGCTTCAATGTTGGCTTTATCTTAAAACTCATTTATTTTATCTTAGTTTTCAATTTACCTTTTTATCTTTCTGTCTCAGTACTTTCATTTTACACTTTCATTCTGTTCTTTTCGTTTTTCTTTAAACTTATTCTTTTTCTTTTTTCAAGGAAGAATTTTAAATGCTTAAATACGACTATTTGTTTTTTGGAAAATTATACATGATCACTGCATAAAAAGACCAATTCATAATAGTACCATTATAAAAGTAAGAATTAGCTGAAGCTTCACAACACTGGCATAGGCGCTGTTGACTTTTGAGTGAACATTCTTTCAGAAGACTTTCTATCTATTTATCTATCATCTATCTGTCTGTCTGTCTATCTATCTATCTATCTATCTATCTATCTATCTATCTATCTATCTATCATCTATCTCTATCTATCTATCTATCTATCTATCTATCTATCTATCTATCTATCTATCTATCTGTCTATCTATCATCTATCTATCTATCTATCATCTATCTATCTATCTATCTATCTATCTATCTATCTCTATCATCGTTCTATCTATCCATCTATATATCCATCTCTCTCTCTCTCTATGTATCTAATCTATTGATTCTATCTACATATGTACCTGTAAAAAAGAAATATATCCTTACATAAATGGGATTATACTTAAATCAGTGTTTCTCAAAATGTGGTTTGGCAAGATCACCAGCATCAGAGTGCCCAGGGTTATTGGGATCTGCCTCAGAGCTAGTGAATAGAATCCCCTGGTCTCAGATTTTAGACAGTCCATCTCCAACTTCCCATTTAAACCTTATCATTTCCATTTTTTCTTAAGTAATATAGGTACATAACAAAAAATAAAATAGAATAGAAGGGCTTATAATGAGAAAACAATTTATCACTCTCAACTGCACTAAATAGAGGCACACACACTTAAAATTTCCTGTTTTCAGCTCTTCTGGTAGTTACTCTGTAGAATGAAATAATATGCCTATACTTTATTTGATTTATCAATTTTAAACAAAATATATTAATACATTGTGAAAGATACAGACAACTCTCCCCTTCTTCTTCTTCCTTACAGCTTTTCATCATTATATTATTTTTAGTTCTTCTAGTGGGGACATTTACAGTTTTAAATGGAAATGATCTAAGTCAGATTATTAGTATTCAGTCCTTACATTTTTTTATTCATATCCCAAAAGAGTATAAGCCATACTTTTCAAGAAAAAAGAATAATATGAGTGAAAAAGGACAGGACATGATAGGAAATGAGAAGAGATTGGGAAAGGAATGGGAATACCAGACTCAAGAAGGGACCAAAGGGGTGAGGAGTGGCTTCTGCCATCACTGCTCATTTGCTGGCTCTGGGCACATAGTGTGACATCAACTTCAGATGCGGAAGCATAAACTTTTATCAGGGTAGTGCGAATTAGATTCATTAATTCTTTCACATTACATTTGAAATTACCATTTTATGTCAATTTCTAACAGATAGATTAGATAATGGAATAATCTCTTGGCTCCTCAGAGAAATGTTTTATGTTGTATAACGTATATTGTGGCTTACATAATTTACAACAATTTTCATAAAAATGCGGTAAGCTGAACACTTACTTCATTTTTCCAAAACCCTATTTCTTTTGAAAACTGTGATGATGTCAACTTTCTTTATGAGGCTAAAGCATTTGATTATTCACATTTCGTCTCCTCTCATTTTACTTTGATTGTTTTGATCAATCCACATGGGAGACAAGGTGGACCTTCAGGGTAAATTAAGTCTTTGTTCACCCTACTTGAGAAACTAAAATAATAGTGCCCTAACGTCTCTCTCATTTTTTCTTTTACTCATTAACTTTTTTATTGTGTCAATTAATATATGCCACACCTTGGGCTAGTCACCGGAGAATAAAAAGGCTAACAAGAAAGTCGCAGTGGCTACTCATCATGGACCTTTTTCCAGGATTTTATTTGAGGACTTGAGCCAATGTACATATGACTTCATACAAAACACCCAGGCTATATGCGCCTATAAACCTGTGGCTCTGGAGCTGTCTGTCTGAATGTTTCCTCATTTGTGTAAGTAGCAGGTTGCATTAGATGCTCAGTAAGGAATCATATCTTACTGTACTATGTGCATTTATGAATCTAGTGCAAGTGTAGGTACTCAACGATTGAATCACTTGATACTTTTTTTTTTCCAGTTTCTTCATTGAAAAGCACAGTAGCTGGTAGAACATCCTTATCCAATCCATTATCCCTTTTCCTTGTAATTTCAAGCCCTGTCATTCTCTGTGTTGGTGACTCTTTTAGCTTTCTGATCAAATCCTGTTAGTGGTTTCCTTTCAGCTCTTCCTTCCTTCCTTCCCTTGACAAATATTTATTGAGCACCTACTCACCTGCTCTCTGTGAGAGCCACGCATAGAGCTGAGGGAAGAGTTTCAAGCAGAGGAAAGCGCTGCAAAAACTTGAGGTGTTAATGAGCTTGGTACATTTGAGGAAGTGAAAGAATGTCCTGGAGCTCTTGTAGGATGAGCAAGGAAGAGTGGGGTGGGAAGTGAGATCACCAGGATAGGACCTTCTTTGGTGCAAGCACCAGCCTGGCAACCTGTGGGCATCCCAGGGGATCACGCCCCACACCATCAGACTTTAGATTGCTTACTTCCCGAGCCTTCACCTAAGGACCTCTGTTGATGGACTCGAGTCTTCTCATGTTAATAAATACATTGCACCTTTCCTCATTTGCTTTGATCTCTCTTGTTGCAAGGTGAGCAGTATTAATATGCTAGTATTCCTCTTGGAGTTTCTTTGATCAGCCCTTCATTTTGTTCCAGTAGGTTGCCTACATTTTGTATATGTTGCCTAACATCATATGGAAACTTGCAAATTACATTTCACAAAAGTCTTTGATAACTAAGAAAGTTGAAATCATAGGATTGGGGACTTGGGTACAGACATGAATGGTGTAAGAAGATACCATAAGTTATTTCTATATTGTTAGCACTCCGTAGTCAAATTTGGGCAGGTCTTCTTCTCTAGATGTTTTAATAACATTTCAAGAAGAGTAGAGAAAAATAAGGTCACAGGACAAAGAATTGCCACCCTTATCCATTCACTCAACACAGGCATTTTAAAGGCACACTCACTTGAAAGAAGAGTCCTCTTGGCCTGGACAGGCAGTTTCTACGTCTAGGGTTGTTAACGGAGAGGGCTTTCTCCTCTGGGTTTATTCCTTAGTCTGCTTGAGGCTGCTAGTCAGCTTTCAGTTCTATCAGCTCCTTGAAGAGTAGCTTTCCTTCAAAGCGAGAACACGTAAATTAGCAGCCAAGGAAGTTATTTAGTCATGAAGTTATGGATGAAATTTCATTTTTTGAGAATTCCCAGTTGATTCCCAAAATTGACTTTGTCATAGTAATAGAATAGTCCTCTCCTGACTGACTTCCACAGCTCAGAAGTGGACTTTTTCCCTGCTGGCTTACCTTGTCAGTTTTAATTTTAACATTGAAAACTTCAGTAGAGATAATTAGAAAATTAATTTACGGTAGAAAGAAGAAGCATGCTTGAACTACTGAAGCTATTTGAGGAATTAAGTTGGGACCAGCAAAAAACCACTCTGGATGCCCATTTTATTATTTTCTTGGTAAGGCAACAGACATCCTTTTTATACTGCCATCTAACTTCCCACTTATTAACCTGTGCATCCTCTATTTCCTTTCCTTGCCGTTTTTCTTCTTTTCAGTCAGGCAGGCTCAGGATCTCCATGGCATTTCAAACTCCTCGCTCTCTGCTGCTTCTCTCGTCATCTCATCTGTTTCCAGGCTGCTTGCTGTACTTGTACAATGATTTCTGCTTCCGTCCTCTTGTCTCCACTTCAGTGCCACTACTCCAGTGCACGATTTCTCCCTTCACCTACTGTAATAGACTAATAACTGGGCCCCTCGTTATCGGTCACTCCTCACTCCAGTTACCCCTCTCTCTGTTGCCAGTTTACTTTTCTCAAGGCATCTATTCAATTATGTCATCCTACTGTGAGCCTCCCAGCCCTGCTCCCCCAACACTCTAATGTAAAAAGGGGAAAGTCCTTCAAGTGACTCCCACTGAATGTGATCATTTATTCATTCTATTTTTCCTTTTGCTCTTTAAAAATATGCAATACTCAGTATATCTCCAAGGATATACATAAAACACTACAATGAACCATCATGTATCCACTACATGGATTAGGAAATAAAACATTACCAAATACAGTTGAACTCCTCTCTGATTGCACCCCTCTCTTTCCCACAGAGGCGATCACTATACTGAATTTGGTAGTCATTATTCATGTTTATATTGGACCCAAGCTAAGAAGAATTAACTTAATCACAATATACACCTAAGCATCTTTTAAAAAAATCTTCACAAGAGTCCTGTGAGGATGGAAGTAACGTTAGCTCAATTAGGAAAAGTCCAAGGGATGCGGTAATTAGATCATCCACTAAATGTAAAGCAAAGACCAAATCTTCACATGATTGACTCAAAGGTCTTTTTTTGATAATGTCTCCCTCTGTTTCTCACTAATTAGTCTGTCCTTTTAGCAAAGAATCTCTTTTTTGGTGGCTATATAGTTTGTGCAGATATTATCCTTGTAAATTCTCAATCCCTGACATAGCACAATTCCTTAAGGAGACCAGCTGGCCATTTGGTGGCAAGTCAACTACATTGGGTCTCTTTCATCTTGGAAGGGGCAATGATTTGTTATCCCAGGGATAGATACCTAATTCCAGGCATGGGTTTCCCTTTCCAGCCTACAGATCTCAGCCAGAAACACCATCTGGGAGCTTATGGAATGTCTGATCCATAGGTGTGGAATTCCACACAACATAGTCTCTGACCATGGGACTCCCTTCCCAGTAATGGTGGTGGAGGAGTAGGCCCGTGACACTGAGATCCAGTTCTTGGATCACGTACCACCCAATCCAGAAGCAACTGGCCTCACAGAGCACCGGCATGGCCTGATGAAGGCATAGGTGAAGCACCAGCTTGGAGGCAATATTCTGCAAGAACGAGGTGCCATTCTTCATGAAATAGTATAATCATGAAATCAGAAACCTCTAAATGGTGCTGTGTCCTCATTACAACCTCTACATGGGTCCAGGAACCAAGAGGTGGAAGCATTTACCATGACTTTTAATGACCCACTGGAGTCTTAGTGCTCTCCATTTCTACAATTCTGGGTTCCTACAGGGTTGGAGGTCCTGGCTTCCAAAGGGGGCATGCTTTATGAGCAGAAACAGCAAGAGTCACCATGAACTGTAAGCTCTGGTTGTCACCAGGGCACTTTACATTCCTTGTGTTTAGGGACCAGCAGGCCTGAAAAGGAGTCACCACACTGGCAAGGGTAACTGATTTTGATCAGCAGGAGGAGGTTGGCCTACTTTTTTGTTAGTTTGTTTTCCATTTGTGCATCTAATCTATTTATCGAGCCCCTGCAAAAGCCACTGTGGGTTCAATAGTGGGTAAAACAGATAAAGCCCTTGTCTTCACAGAGCTGACATTCTAGAGGGGAGACGTACAATTGGTCAGTGATTGTGGCTTATACAGCACCAGACTCAGGCCAGAATGGCTTCTGGACTCAGGGAGTCAGGGAAGCTGTTGGGCATCACTGAGTGGGCGAAGGCTAACAGGTGGTTCGCTGCTTCTACATGGATTCTTGATTGCATAAGCCAATAACATCTCTGTGACTTTTCAAACCTGCTTTTAATTTTTCCTTTAATGGGGATGGAGCAGAATTTTGAACCCCATGGTCATCTACCCAAATATTAACCCTCATCTGCCAGCCAAATTATTCTGACCCTCTAAAGTATTTTTCTAGGAGAGATGTTTTTATCTTTAAAGATGCATCTTCTGTTGTAATAGAAGATGACTTGAAAGAATTTTCTGGAAGCTGTCTTATCTTCTTTGATCTTTATTCATGCAACACATATTTCATTTTGCATGTTCTCTGTGCCTGGTGCTCTGCTGGGCCACAGGAATGTGTGGTGAACTTGATGAATAAGGGCCTTGCTCACAAGGAGCTTATATTCTAGTGCAGAGAAAGAGAGAGGGAGGGAGAGAACAATTAACAAAAACAGACAAATCAATAATTTCATACAGAGATAAGTGCTGTGAAACAGGGTACTGAGGTAGCCTTGAGGGTGAAGTTTTTGATAGGGTGTGGGGGAAAGCTTCTTTGAAGAGACGACGTTTGAAGTGAGACCTGGATGACCAGGAGGCAGCTTTGCACTTTTAGTGGAGAAAGCATTCTAGGCAGAAAGTTTTTCCTTGATGATTGATTACTTTAGTTTTCTACTTCTTGAATCAATTTTACATAATTAACGTTTTCTCAGAAAATCATTTATTCATCAAGAGTTTCAAACGTGTTTGCATAAATATGTGCATAGTATTTTCTTATAATGAAAAGGAAATGTCTATCTTTGGGTAGTTTTTGTTTCTCACTCCTAATCCTGTGTATTTGGTTTTCTCTCTTCTTTTGATTTGTTCTGCTCAGATTGCTGAGGATGATATGGGCCCTGGTGAAAATTGCTTTTCAGACCCTCTAGAAAGAGCAAACTGGCTTGGAATATTTACATGGGACCTGTATTGATATTTTACACAGTCAGGCCCGAGGCTCTGGTAACTTGTGCCAGCTTCTTTCCTTTTTTTCAATCCAGGTCTTGCCAATTTGTCTGTGTTATTATGTAGGACTATTTTTACATAACGCAGGCAGGGAGGAGTATGTGTGGCTCTCTTGTGACCCACTTGAACATCTCCTGCTATTCCCTTGTCCAGATGTGACTGTGAATGGACACATGCTGCAACCACTGCTCAGGAAGGCTATGATTTCCAAGTGCTCAGACCCCTTGGGAATAAAGATTTGGGTCCCACTAACCAGGTAACTCACTCTAACATGCTGAGGTGATAGCTGAGGGTGAAGGAAATTTAGAATGGATAGGCAAGAGGGAGACAGTGAGTGGTAGTTGTAGTTCTGAGATGATCTGCAGCAATGGGGCCTCTAGTCCTCCAATCAGCATCTCTTTCCTTAGTTTCTCCTCAGGAAGAAAGGCATGGGGCCCATAGACGAGCTGCTCCTGATCATTCAAGGAGAAACGGCTGTGGGTGGTGCATGGGGCAGACTCTGGTAGCCATGGAGGTGCCCTCTCAGGTCTTAAGAGAACCTGCTGTGGGCAGCATAGCAGATGGAAGGCCTCCAGCTGCCACCGCCAGAAATGCTGACACTCCTCATCCCCCTAGGTGCTCACAGGACTTCCTTTAATACAGTGGTTAGCAAATTACAGCCCACAGATCAAATCTGGCCTGCCACCTGTTTTTGCGAATAAAGCTTTATTGGAATGCAGCCGTGCACATCCATTTATGTATTGCTTATGGCTGCTTTAGGGGTACAATGGCAGACCTGGGTAGTTGTGACAGAGAGCGTATGGCATTCAAAGCCTAACACACTTACTATTCGGCTGTATTAGTTTCCTAGGGCTACTGTAACAATGTACCACAAGCTGGGTGGCTTAAAACAACAGAGATTTATTGTCTCACAGTTCTGGAAGCTGGAAGTCCAAGATCAAGATGTCAGCAGGGCCATGCTCCCTCTGAAAACTATAGCGGGATTCCTTCCTTGCCTCTTCCTAGCTTCTGGCGGTTGCTGCAATCTTTGGCCACCATAGCATCCTAGGTTCCTTGACTTGCAGCTGCATGACTCTAGTCTCTGCCTTCATCAACATGTGCATTCTCTCTGCTTTCACATGGCTGTCTTGTTATAAGGACAGCAGTCATATAAGATTAGGGGCCCACTCTACTACAGTGTGACCTCATCTCAACTTAACTAATCACATCTGCAACCCTATTTCCAAACAAGGCCACATCCTGAGATACCATGGCTTGGGACCTCAACATCTCTCTTTTCTGGGGGGACACAATTCAGTCCATAACACTGATCTTTAAGAGAAAGTTTGCCACTCCCTGCCAGAAATGGAAACTTTTTGTTGGGGACGTGCCATTGGCATGCCCAAGATGTTCATGAAACTACACTGGGGTATATGGATCTTCCCACTCAATCCTTCCCTCTCTCTCTTCTTTAGTTGGTGTCGTGTCAGCATTGCATTCTGGAGGCCCTTCCTGCCTGCTGCTGCTCCTTTGCACTTTATCCTTCACAAGTGCTTCACCAATCAATACCTAATCCTGTCTTGGCAACTACGTCTCAGAGGAACCAAAGTGACATATTCTCTAGGATTTTTAAACCCAAGTTGAGGCATTTAGGAGATCAGTGAACATTATTCTCAACAATTTCCAGCTTTAAATTTCAAAGTCTTTACTGATTCTGTCCAAAGGCATCTTGTGGGTTATAAGTGGGTTTATGTTGATTCTTTTTTGTGTAGTCAGTTATCACTTTGATAATATAGTTAATGGTTTTAACACTCTTTGAAAGAAAAAAGCAAACATTATCACAAGGTGAAAAAATTAGAATCATCCAAAAAATAATAAAATGTACTGTATTATGTATTAAATTGGTGCAGAATCATTAATGAGAGATGAGGGAGACGTTCTCCTTTATTCGTAGTAAGAGAGTCTGATTCCATTTTTGGTGTTTGACTGCTATCTGCTTTTAAGCCCTCACCCGTCCCTACTCCCTTCTTGCCCCACATCTGATCAAAATGATAAGAAATCCTGCATACTCTCTCCTTTGGTGCTGGGAAAGTTCAAACCTCACGCCCTGCCTTGCCCTCACCCTGACCCACCAGTTAACCACAGTAAAGGTCAAAGCAAGTCACCCCACCTTGTTCTCACAAGCCATTTTTGAACGTGCTTGAGAGTATGCCCTGCTCTCCCCAGGAAGCCTCATTATGTTAGTAATAAAGCTTTTCATACCCTCTTGGTACAAGTGTAACATCATCAGTTCACACTTGAACAGATTTAGGGTGAGAGGTCCACCCCATCTCAGCGGGATGTGTGACAACAATTGGTGCAGCAAGCAATGTGTCTCGGCAATGACCACTGCCACTGGAGGTGTTTTTTTGCTGTGGCTTCCTGACTGGCTCTGCTGCCAGCTGGTGAGCTTGTGCTTTGAGCTGATGCTTGCCGGCTGACGTGCTCTTTGAGCTGTGTTTCTGCCTGCCGGCTAGCTTATGCTTTGAGCTACGTGGCCTAGTGCTGCATTTGCTGAGTCATGTGGAGCTTCTGTTATAGATCTAACAGCCCTAAGTCAGAAGTTTCAGTAACTTGCATTTGGGGTGAGGAGTATGGGATTGGGATTCCAGCATAAGCCGTGGCTGATGCTAGGGTGACTTATTCTGTGACTACGATTGTGTGCCTCAGCCAGGTGTTGGTGCCATTCTCTAGAGAACTCAGCAGAAGGATTGATTCTCTGAGCAATGTACAGGCCAACTGGGTGATTGCTTGTGTGGAAGAAGAATAGTTACCACGTGGTATGCTGAGGTCCACGTTCCTAAAAGCCAATTACTCACCAGGACCCTACAAAATGCTTTGCTGCTGCTGCTGCCTATGCCTCTGTCACCAACAAAGATTCTGTTTCTTGGATCTATAGGGAAGAATACCCACAGCACAGCCAAGGTGTTAATTCAAACCCAACCTCAGTCAGGGTGCCTTAACCCCTCCCGAGCAACCATTGCTATGGGAGAGGCCCCTAAGCCTGACAATACTGATTTAAGACTCTCTGGAGGAAGAAACCTATAAATATGAACTGAGTACATAGAGAGGACTCTCTTAAAGTATAGCCAGTAACTACCAAAAAAGACAGCTGTAATTGGACCCAATTAGAAGTTCAAAATTACTAAAAACTTTATACAACAGCAAAACAAAGTTTTTATGCCCCTATGATGTACATTCTAAATTAACATCTGCTGAGATGCACCAATTGACAAACTTTCGTAGACTTAATCAATACTAGGGCTGAAAGTATAGTTCTACCTGGGGATCCCACTACATTTAAACAATAGACCCTATACGTGGAGATCCCACTAAATTTAAATAAATCACCCTTTACACTCTTAGGGGAGTTACCAAATATAAGATAGAGGAAAATTAGGTATTCTTCACCTTAACCATCAGAACTATTGCCTTGCTTAAATTTTCCATGGTCATATAACATTCTTGCCCTAAAATATCTCCCATTGGGCGTGGACACTCTGGCCCAATAGGTAATAAATTAAATTAAATCTCTGGCACTTACAATTGGCTTGACAAAATAACCCTTCACCCCTAGTTAAAGTAGTTAATATGTCACAAAAGACATTAGGACAGGGCTTTTAAGGATCGAAACCCATTATACAAGACCTATTTAAAGAAGGGATGATTATCCCCCACTGTTTCTCCATTTTGCAGCCCAATTTGGGCTGTTCTCAAGCCTGACAAGAAGGAATGGCTCCTCCCGGTGGATTTCCACAACTGGAATGTTGTGGGCGTACTCAATAAGGCCTCTACACAGTATTATTGCAACCCATGACTACCTGCAGTCAGCGCCCGAACAATATTTTGGTAGTACAGATTTGGCTAATACATTTTGTTCAGTGCCTATTTCAGCAGCCTCTTACCTGCAGTCTGCCTTTGCCTTTGAAGGAGCACAGTACTCCTTTACCAGCCTTAGCTGGCTATTCGTGGGGGGTCTCAACACTCCTACCATTGCACTGCATCCAACTTTCTCCAGGAACACAGGTATGATATTACGTCGATGGCATCCTCCTCCTCCTCTCAGATTTATTTGAGGTATTCACTAAGGCCATAAAAATACTTACCAGTTTGCTCACAAAAAGGTCCAGGCCCTTGCCCCACACATGGTACAAGGCCTCACCACCTCAATGGCATTTCAGGGCACTATCTGGTTAGTCAATGGCCATTCCATCCCCGGTACCATCAGGAAACAGTTACTGACACTCCCAGCACTCACAGTGTTAAAATAAGCCCAATATCGTTTAAGACATTTTGGGTTTTAGAGGCAACATTGTCCTCGTTCACAGGTTTTGCTTAAGCCAATTTATGCTGTTACTTGCAAATCAGCCCACTTTGAAGGGGGCCCTCTACGACAAAGCTCTAGAATCTGTCCAAAGAGCAGCGTAAAGGCACTTCCGTCGGTGCCCGCCAAGACTCCTGCGCGGGAGAGGCCTTAACTACCTCCTTTCTTGCCTCCCGGAGTCTCTGGACTGCCGGTGATGGCCGTAAGTTCTCCACCTTCTTTACCAGCCGCAGGCTGCAGGCCACACAGAATGCCATAATGGCTTACTTAGAAGGGGCTTCTGATGTAAGAGGCTGCTCTCCTAGGCCCCACACTACATGCCAGTAGAGTGACAGCTGGCCACATACTAGGTTGTTTGGGACGGAGGTTTTCATAGGTTCTGAGCCCGTGACCTTCCATACCCAGTTGCTCATTATGCCTGTGTCATGGAAGCACTACCCCACAACGACGGCATGACCTCTGAGTCCCCCTTGCTAAAATGAAAATGGTTCCTACAGAACAGAGCCAAATCTGAGTCCTCCAGCATGTGCCACCTGTAACAGTGGGTGGCCTTCCTGTCCTCAGGCCCTTGCCAGATGCCATGGTGCTACAGGAGGTCACCCTCTCCTGGATCCCTTGGCTACATGGGGAACCCCTTGGGCTCAACTGAATGAACAGTAAACGGAGTTTGTATATTTTATAGATGGTAGTGCCACCATCACACATATGGAGCTCACTTAGAGAGTTGCTGATTTTTGTCCTTTACCCTGAACGTCCTGAGTAAAGTGTGGGATTCAAGGGTCAGCATGATTCTTTGGAAAAATGTCTGTTTAGATCCTCTGTCCATTTTTTAATCGGGTTGTTTGTTTTCTTGTTGTTGAATTGTTTGACTTCCCTACGTATTTTGGATATTAACCCCTCATTGGATATATGATTTGCAATTATCTTCTCCCAATTGGTAGGTCATCTTTTCATTTTGTTGATGGTTTCCTTTGCTGTTCAGAAGCTTTTTAGTTTGATGTAGTTCCATTTGTTTATTTTTTCTTGCCTGAAGAGACATATCCAAAAAGATATTGCTAAGACTGATGTCAAAGAGCATCCTGCCTATGTTTTCTAATGGGAGTTTTATGGTTTCAGGTTTCTTGTATTCAAGTCTTTAATCCATTTTGAGTTAGTGTTTGTGTATGGTATAAGATAGTCTATTTTCATTCTTTTGCATATGGCTGCCCAGATTTCCCAACACCATTTATTGAAGAGACTTTCCTTTCTCCATTGTATGTTCTTGGCTCCTTTGTCAAAAATTAGCTGTCCATAAATGTGTGGGGTTTTTTTTCTAGGCTCTCAATTCTGTTTCATTGATCTGTGTTTCTGCTTTTCTGTCAGTACCGTGCTGTTTTGATTACTATAGCTTTGAGGTATACTTTGATATCAGGGACTGTGATACCTCCAGCTTTGTTCTTCTTTCTCAAGATTGCTTTGGCTATTCCATATAAATTTTGGTTGTTCCATATAAATCTTAGGTTTCTTTGTCCTATTTCTGTGAAAAGTGTCATTGGGATTCTGATTGGGGTTGCACTGCACCTGTAGATTCCTTTAGGTAATATGGGCACTTTAATCATGTTAATTCTTCCAATCCAAGATCATGGAATATCTTTCCATTTCTTGATGTCTTCTTCAATTTCTTTTGTCTTATGATTTTCAAGTGTACAGATCTTTCACCTCTTGGTTAAATTTATTCCTAGGTATTTTATTCTTTTTGTTGTGATTGTAAATGGGATTGTGTTATTGATTTTTCTTTCTGCTATTTTGTTGTTAGTATATAAAAATGCAACTGATTTTTGTACGTTGATTTTGTACCCTGCAACTTTACTGTATTTATTAATTATTCCCGGTAGTTTTTTGGTGGATTCTTTAGGATTTTCTATATACAGAATCATGTCATTGGCAAATAGTGACACTTTTACTTCTTCCTTTCCAATTTGGATCCCTTTTATTTCTTTTTCTCCCTAATTGCTCTGGCTAGGATTTCCAATACTATGTTAAATAAGAGTGGTGAAAGTGGGCTTCCTTGTCTTGTTCCTGTTCTTAGAGGGATAGCTTTCAGTTTTTCATCATTGAGTATGATGTTAGCTGTGAATTGGTCATATATGGCATTTATTATGTTGAGGTACTTTCTTTCTATACCCATTTTATTGAGAGTGTTTATCGTAAATGGATGCTGAATCTTGTCAAATGCTTTCTCTGCATCTATTTGGATGATCATGTGATTTGAAGTCTTCATTTTGTTAATGTGTATATTATCACGTTATGATAAGGTGTATCACGTTGATTGATTTGCAGATGTTGAACCATCCTTGCCTCCCTGGAATAAGTCCCACTTGATCCTTTTAACTTATTGTTGTATACCATTTGCTAATATTTTATTGATGATTTTTGCATCTATGTTCATTAGCAATATTGGCCTGTAATTTTCTTTTATTCTGTTGTCCTTGTCTGGTTGGTATTAAGGTAATGTCGGCCTTGTAAAATGAGTTAGGAAGCATCCCCTTCTCTTCAATGTTTTGGAAGAATTTGAGAAGGATAGGTATTAAATCTTTGAATGTGTGGTAGAATTTACCAGAGAAGCCGTCTTGTCCTGGACTTTTTTTTAGGGAGGTTTTTGATTACTGTTTCAATCTCTTTACTTGTGATTGGCCTATTCAGATTCTCTATTTCTTCTTGATTCAGTTCTGGGAGGTTGTATGATTCTAATAATTTTTCCGTTTATTTCTAGGTTATCCAATTTGTTGGCATACAGCTTTTCATAGTATTCTCTTATAATCCTTTGTATTTCTGTGGTATTCATTGTAATGTCTCCTCTTTCATTTCTGATTTGATTTATTTGAGCCTTCTCTCTTTTTTTCCTAGTAAGTCTAGCTAAAGGTTTGTCAATTTTGTTTATCTTTTCAAAGAACCAGCTCTTAGTTTAAGTGTCTTTTTCTAAAATCTTTTTAGTCTCTATTTCATTTATTTCCACTCTGATTTTTATTATTTCCTTCCTTCTACTGACTTTGGGCTTCATTTGTTCTTCTTTTTCTAATTCCTTTAGGTGAAATGTTAGATTGTTTATTTGAGATTTTTCTTGTTTCTTGAGGTAGGCCTGTATTGCTATAAACATCCCTCTTAGTACCACTTTTGCTGCATTCCATAGGTTTTGGTATGTTGTGATTTTATTTTCATTTGTCACCAGGTATTTTTTGATTTCTCCTTTGATTTCTTCATTGATTCAATAGTGGTTCAGTAGCATGTTGTTCAGTCTCCACATATTTGTGACTTTTCCAGCTTTCTTCTTGTAGCTGATCTCTAGTTTCACACCATTGTAGTCAGAAAAGATGCTTGATATGATTTCAGCCTTCTTAAATATATTGAGGCTTGCCTTGTTTCCCAACATATGGTCTATCTTTGAGAATGCTCTATGTGCACTTGAGAAGAATGTGTATTCTGCTACTTTGGATGAAATGTTCTATATATATCAAGTCCATCTGGTCTAATGTTTCATTGAAGGCTGATGTTTGCTTGCTGACTTTCTGTCTGGATAATCTATCCATTGATGTGAGTGGGATATTAAAGTCCCCTACTATTATTGTGTGACTGTCAATTTCTCCCTTTAGGTCTGTGAATAATTGCTTTATATACTTTGGTGCTCTTATGTTAGGTGCGTATATATTAATACATGTTATATTTTTTCGATGGATTGTCCCCTTTATCATCATATAATGTCCATCTTCATCTCTTGTTATCTTTTTTGGCTTGAAGTCTATTTTGTTTGATATAAGTACGGCTCACACACTTTCTTTTGGTTGCCATTTGCTTGGAGTATCATCTTCCATCCCTTCACTCTGAGCCTATGTTTGTCGTTAAAGCTGAGATGGGTCTCCTGGAGCCAGCATATTTTTGGGTCTTATTTTTTAAACCACCCAACCACTCTGTGTTTTTTGATTGATGAAGTCAATTCATTTACATTTTGGGTGAATATTGATATATGAGGACTTCATACTGCCATTTTATCTTTGTTTTATGGTTGCTGTATGTTTTCATTGTTTCTTTTTACTTGTGTTTCTGTCTGCCACTTTAGTTCGGTGATTTTCTGTGATGTGTTTCTCAGTTTCCTTTTTTTTCATGTTTTGTATCTCTGCTCAGAGTTTTTGTTTTGTAGTTATCGTGAGGTTTGTATAGAAGATCTCATAGATGAGATAGTCCTTTTTCTGCTGGTAGCATCTTATCTCCATTTGCCTATGCAGATTCTGTCCTTTTCCTCTTCCTCTTCTTTGTATCTGTTGTCACAAGTTATCCCTCTTTGTATTGTGAGTTTGTTACCCAGTTGAAGCGATTATAGCTATTTTGAATGCTTTCTTTCCCTTTAGCTTTATGTTATCATTACATGCTTGCTAACCTATTCTGATATAGAGTTGCAATTTTCCAATTCTGTCCATGTATTTATCACCTTGCTCAAAGATTTGTATACCTTTGCCTTTTTGTTTCAGGTAGGAGGGCTTCTTTCAACATTTCTGTAGGGCTAGTGGCAATGAACTCTTTCAGCTTTTATTTGCCTGGGAAAGTCTTGTCCTTCATATCTAAAAGATAATTTTGCTGACTAGAGTATTCTGGGCTGACAGTTTTTATCTTTCAATATTTTGGATCTATCATTCCACTCTCTCCTGTCTTGTAGAGTTGCTGGTGAGTAATCTACTGATGGCCTAATGGGGGTTCCTCTGTCAGTTGGCTGCCATTAATATTCTTTCTTTGTCATTGACTTTTGACAGCTTTATTATCTTATGTCTTGGAGAAGGTCTTTTTGCATTGAGATAAATGAGTGTTCTATTAGCTTCATGTACTTGTATTTCTAGTTTCTTCCCCAGGTCTAAGGAGTTCTCAGCTACTATTTCTTTAAATAAGCTCTCTGCTCCATTGTCTGTCTCTTCTCCTCCAGGAGTACCCATTATCCCTATGCTCCAGAATTTCTTTTTTAAAGTTTCAGCCTTTGGTAAAGTTTTCCTTCTGTTCATTGATTTTATTCCTGAGTTCATTGAATTGCCCTTCTGAGTTTTCTTGTAGTTCATTGAGTTTCTTCATGACAGCTATTTTGAATTATCAGATAGATCACAATCTTCCATGACTTTATGGCTGGTTTCTGGAGAATTGCTATCTTCTTTTTGTGAAGCCATGTTACTGTGGCACTTTGTGGTGCTTGCTGAGTTATTCCTCTGCTGATGAATTGTTGTAGCAAACACTTTTCTTATTTAGATATAGCTTTGTTTGTTTTGATTCAAACTTTTTAATTGGTTGGAGATCAGAGGCCTTTCTGCTATATTTGAGGATTTGCAAGTTCCACCCTTTACTGCCTCTATCTCAGGTGTTGCTTGTCCTTGCATTGTCTCTGCCTGCACCTCTGGGGGTCGCTGATGCCTTGCTGTTGCTGGTGTCACTGTGGTTGCTGGCTTTGCCTTTGGGAGTACAGAGATGGCTGACAGCTCTGCTGCATCTGAGATCACCTGGGTCAGAGACTCTGCTGCTGTGGAGGGGGAGGAGATTGTGAGGGGAGAACTGGGTTTGTGGGGCACTGCTTCTGCTGTTCCCCTTTACCTTGTGGCTGAAGGCACTGCTGCAGTTGGGATGCTGGAGTCCTGTGCATGCCTCTGAGCTGTGGCAGGGGGCCCAGGATCTTGGGGCTCTTCCTCTGCTGCTTCTCCACTCCCCACGGCCACAGGTGCTGTGTGGCTGGCTGGCTGAAGTCACATGCACACCTCTGCTGCTGCCCATTGGGTTCTCTGGGGCTGGGGGTGGCTGGCTCACCTGCCACGGCTGAGGGTGGGGGTCCAGGGTCTTGGGCACTGACTATGCTGTTCCCCTGTTTAGCCTCCTCTGTGTGCTCCAATTCACTTACTTCTGTATGTCTTGATGTGTGGATCTCTCTGGCATCCTGGTGTATTGGGCAATGTAACCTTTGTTGGGTTACGGATGTTTTACTCACTGTAGATTAAAGTGGAGAGACAAAGGGATCCTCTTACACTACCCAGATGATGACCAAGCTCCATTATTTCTTTAAATAAGCTTTCTGCCCCTTTGTCTCTCTCTTCTCCTTTAGGATTCTCATAGCAAAACATTATTTCGCTTGATGGTGTCCCATAATTCACGTAAACTGTCTTCACTTTTTTTCATTATTTTTCTCTGACTGAACAATTTCAAAGGATCTGCCTTTGAGTTCAGATTCTTTTGTCTGGTTGATTCGATTTGCTGTTGATGCTTTGTATTGCATTTCTCATCTCATTCATTGTATTCTTCACCTCCAGAATTTCTGTTTGGTTCTTTTTTTATGATTTCTATCTCTTTGTTGAACCTCTCATTTTGCTTAAGTATCATTTTCCTGATTTTATTGAATTGTCTCCGTCTATGTTCCCTTGTAGCTTGCTGAGCTTCCTTCAAACAACTATTTTAAGTTATTTGTCAGATAATTTGTATATCCTCATTTCTTTGAGGTTTGTTACTGGAAAATTATTGTGTTCTCATGGTGTCATGTTTTCTTAAATTTTTATGTTCCTTGAAGTCTTATGTTGCTGTCTTCACATTTGTGGAGGCAGTCACCTCCTTCAGTTTTTACTGACCGACTTTGGGGAGAGAGGCTGGACTTCCTCTGTTAGTCTAGCTAGGGATTCTGAGGCTTTCTCAGACCTTTCTATCGATGCACCTGCTCCATGCTTCTTGTTCTCCCTTGGGAGAGGGGAATTCTTGAGATTGTATACCTTATCTCATTCCTGCAAAGCCAGGCTGGGTGTCGAGAGCCTCTCATTTGTTTTCCTGGGATGGTGCCCTGAAATGCTTATGTTTGTGAGCCTTCTCTCTATCTTGCAGAACTGGCCCAGCTTTCTGCAGTTGCTCATTAGCTGTCTCCAAAGGCTTGCTCTTGCTGGCCATGGGTGGGGGAAAAGGAAGTAGGGTGTGGGTGAGGTACATGGGATGTTTGGGTTGCCCGTGGGCCAGTTGGGGGTCTACAAGTGAGGCATTGCCAGCAGCTTGTGGTCAGGCTTTCTGTTGGAGTCCGTGAAATGGTTAATAGAAAGAACCATGAAGTGGTTAGTAGAATCCCTTTGATGAGTTCTGAACCCTGGCTGCTGTGCTCCCAGCCTCTCCCAGCCCCTCATTTTGCAGATCTGGGTTAGGTGAGAAAGAAATGGGCCTCTTGGAAAGTGTCCCCCATGGCTGGGAAAGCTGAGTGCTCACTCACATGCTCTCACTTTCCCCCTTGGGAGATACTGCCTGCTGTAGGGTTCTCTCCTGGCACCAAGCTGTGCTGCCTCAGAGGAGGAGTAATGCAGACATAATGAATCTGTATCTCTCACCCTCTTCTATCTGCTTGTTCCTGGATGTTTTTGCTCCAACAGTGTGCTGGAACTTCTTTACTGGACTCGCAGACTCCCACCAAGGTACTCTCGCCCCTGAGTGACTGCCAAAATCAGTGTTGTGTGGGAAGACGATGGTAAAGAACTCCTATTCTGGGGCTGGCCCCTTGGTGTAGCGGTTAAGTGCATGTGCTCTACTTCAGTGGCCCGGGGGTTCACAGGTTTAGATGCTGGGCACGCACTGACGCACTGCTTGTCAAGCCATGCTGTGGCGGCATCCCGTATAAAGTAGAGGAAAATGGGCACGGATGTTAGCCCTGGGCTGATCTTCCTCAGAAAAAAAAAAAAAAAACACCTCCTATTCTGCCCTCTTGCTGACGTCACTCCCAGACAGCTCTCTCTCTTTTCTTAGCATATCAGTTCTTATTCTTTTAGTGCTTGCCCTAGTGCTTGCAATGTATGTTTATAGCTAATCCAAGTCCACTTTCAAATAACACTATACTCCTTCATGGGTAGTGAGTACCTTATAACAACAAAACAATCCTAATTACTCCCTCCTTTCCCCGGTATCATTGCTGTCAATCGTTTCACTTATATATAAGCATATGATGTATATACACAAGCACACATAATTGAATATGGTTTTGCTATTAATTATTTTGAACAAACTGTTATCTGTTATTTCATTTCTGAAAAAGTTAAATAAAAGTTTTCATTTTTCCTTTACTTATTCGTTCTCTGATGCTCTTCTTTTCTTTTTGTAGACTCAAGTCTATAATGTTCCTTGTTTCAAAAGAACATCTTTTAACATTTTTGGCAAGATGAGTCTACCAGAAACAAATTCTTACAATTTTTGTTTGTCTGAGAAAGTTTTTATTTTGCCTCAAACCTTTTCTGTGGATGTGTTTTTTCTGGACTTGTGTGTGTAAAGTGCTGATTAGAGACACTTGCCAGTTTCTTGTTTCAGGTGCTTGTTAATCTTGTTTCCTCTGGTGTCTGTGTGTGGCTCTGTGGGTTCTCTGGTTCTACAGTAGCAAGTCACGCTACTCTCCCTGGTTCTCAGTGCACCAGGCAGCTGCCTGTCAGTGCCCTGAGTTAGCCCAGAGAGATTTCAGTCCCTTGGACAGTCCTCTGAAACGCCTGATAGCTGGGTGCATGCTCCACTCCACTCCTTTCTCACTCCAAGGAGTAAGGTGAGACAAAATCAGTCCCTGGGGCTGCCCTCAGAAAAGTTGGTATGTTGGAGGCCCACTGCACTCCTCGCCCTCTCTGCTGGAGAAGTCTCAGGTCCTACCCCACCTCCCAGTTGCGCAAAGTCCTGCCAGCCGCTTCAAGCTGCCTGCCACTTTCTGTTGTTCTCTGCTGCCCCCTGCCTGCCAAACCATACTGATTCTGCTGGCTCTCTGATTGAAGAGTGAGGCGAGACAGAAACCGGGGCTCTGACAAGTAGATGCAGGGTCCATCTGTCTTTCCCCCCAAAGGAGAAATTGCAGGTTCGGGCTTTCTCTCTTGGCACTGAGCTGTTAGCTTGGGGGTGAGGCTGCTGCAGGTAAAGTGAAATTGCTCTGCTTCTCTATTTCATGCGGCTCTTCTTGGCTTCTGCTTGCTTGTGGTACTGCAACTTCTTAACTGGGATCTGGAATTCACGTAAAGGTGTGTGGGTTTGTATGTCATTTTCTAAATTGGTGTTTCTGTGGGGGAACAAGGACTAGGACTTCCTCTTTTCCATCTTGCTGGCCTCAATCTCTGGGATTAGTTTTTTGTTTGTAATCCCAGGATTTATTTTCAGAGTTTTACGTTATGGATAACGTATAACTAGATAGAATGGGAGTTCAAATTTTGTCTTGGTATCTAATATAAGGTAATATTACTCAAGTAATAACCTGAGTTATTATGGAGAAATTTGTTAACTTTTTAAAGTATCAGTTTTTAATCTATAAAATTTGATTTTTGCTGCTATGACAGTTACATGGGAGAGTTTATTGGAAGCACTTCATAAAGTTCTTATGTCATAAGCAGTGCACAAAAAGACCACTTACTATAATTAAAAAATTTATGTCTACACTAAATTAATTCAATGTGTGGTCACAATTGATATTTGATTCTTTTTCTTTGTCCCAAAGCAATCTTCAGTAGTATTGATGAGTTTGATGGCCTCAAATGTGAAATCAGTGCCCAAACCAGTCATTTCCACCATCACCTAATGGGTGGGCATTTTGCAGTCCTGAGGGTTGAGGCAATCCCTTACAGCTTTCGCCAGGAAACTTTTCTCCTCATTGATGTCAGCACTGATGATCCCAGTGTAAGCACCAGGTGCTCTGCGCCCCAAGATGATGGCTGGACACGTTTCCCTGTGTTCATTGGTCATACAGGTGGAACATGTGACTGAGCACTCAGAAGTTACGTTGTTCAACTTGCATTGCTGGATGGACCTGTATCGTCAGCAAAACCATCAGCACTTTGACTGATTAGGCGTTGTCTGTTCATTGTATAGGCAATATCTCTGAAACACTCAGGCGTGCTTAAGGATAGCTCTGTAGCGTGTGTGCAATCCATCCATTTTTACATCTGTGCTCTCCTGTCAGATAATACATACTGGGAACATTCTTGTGCCACTAGAGTGTTAAAACTCTTTTTCCTCTGAAAATAAATCTGCTACTTCCATCCCATCCATCCAGCAAGAGTGAGTTTACTTTTCTGCAATGACACAGAAACATAGAGTAACAAGAGATAAGTAAAACAGCTTAGCTCTGGGTAAATACTTGTGATGAAGTAGACAAATTTGTGAGAAGTTACCAAAGAAAGAAACCAACTGTTTATTTTTAAGGAAAAGTCACTCTTGGGGCTTAAAGATGAGGCATACCCTCCGCACCATCAAAGAGGAAACATGGGAATATTATCAGCTAAGCAAGAAGAGGACAACGTAAGTTGATTATCAATTTGAATTGATTCAAGAGATTAATAAAATTATTTAAATACTGTAAATTCTATGTGGTGGATCCATCCATTAGCTTTTAAGATTATAATGACATATGATCACATAGCCATCTCTGCTATTTTAAAGTTAACTTGTGCAAATAGATTTCAGTAGAAATAAATTTTCTAATTATTAAAGAAGTTGATATTTACGGAAATTATCTTCCTGAAGGTCATGGAAAACTGTACCCAAGAGTGACACCTATATCCACGGCATGTGGGCAGGCACCACATGTGTTTTGTCCATTGCTGTGTCTTCTATACCTATTCAGCACATAAAAGGTGCTAAATACGTATTCAGAATATATGAATGTATACTGTAGTGATGCTTTCTCTTGGTAATCTAGTTTAGTGCTAGAAGCACAGACTTGGGAGTCAGAAAGGCTTGGGTTTAAAACCCATCTCTGCTGTTAACTCATTGTCTGACCATGAATAATATATTTAATTTTCTATAGCTTTTGTTTCTTTGTATGTAGAACGAAGAAAACTTACCTCATAAGGCTTTTGTCAGGATAACTGGAGAGGTCTCTAAAGCACTTAGTATAGTGTCTGAAGCCTCAAAGCATTCAATAAGTGGAAGCTACTATAAATATTGAGTGAAGCTCTTCTATAGGTGGCACATGCCCCTAGGGACTTAGCAGTTTATTATATTTCTTTGTAGAGAAAAGACCTCTTAATCATGTAGATTGGAGATGAAGAAGTGGGGTGACTAGTTACTATCTAAGTTTCCCACATTGTTCAGAGAATGGTAAAGATAGTTTGTAAGTATGCATATTAAAGTGTTTAGTGTAACTTATAAACTAGTAGACAGAAGGACATGGTGTGAGGTACTCAGTCAAAAAAAGGAAAGGTAAGAACAGATGTAGAAAAGATGACACAATATAGAGAGACAGCACATAAATGATGAAGAAATACAATCAAGTATCAGTTATTATAGTAAGTGTAGACAGACTCAGTCACACATCTCTCGAGTAACTTGGTGTACCAGGCGCCACGCAATGTGATGAGGCTGCAGCCTCTCTCCGTCTCTTGGCCTGGCTGTCCGGTGTGTTGGTTTCCCTCTTAGGCCTGTTGCTTTTGCTGCCAGAAGCTGCATGAAGATGTCCCCCAGTTTAGCGACCTTCGTGGAAATAGCTCCCCTCTTTCCCGGAGCTCCAGCACGGGTCCTTGGATAGATTCTCAAGAGCCTGTCTCGGGCCAGAAAGCAGACCACAGTGGGAGGGATGTGTCACTCCAAAGACAAACTGGTCCTGTCACCAATTTGAATGGCAGACACATCCGAAGCAGGCCCAAACTGAAAACATCTGCAACACTTGTATTCTAGTTAAAATCTGTGAGTATGACCAGTATTGAAGTAAAATATGGTTGATGATTACTAAGTACAAGCCAAAAAGGAAATAAATATTAGGTGTGTGCCAGCAATAAATTCTTTTGCACAAGATCTTCTTTCTGGATCTCTGGATCTCTCCCACATTCCTATGCCCTTTCTCTCTCATCTGGATATAGTTAGGTTTAGAAAATAGGTTGAAAATAGTTTCCATTATAATTTTGAAGCCATCTTTAATTTTTTTCTAGCACTAATGTAGCTAATAAGAGGTATGACGTCAGCTTGATTTAAAATTATTATTTGATTATTTATTATTATTATTTACTTATTGTTTGATGTGCGTTTGCTTTTTTCTCTTTGGAACCTTCGTTTTTTCTTTTTTAAATATTTCTGACTTAGTGTTCTGCAATGTTACAATGAGATGTCACTTGTGGGTGTTTTTTCAAGGATTGTTTTGGGTACTTGATGAGGTTTTTTTTTTTGGAAGTATTCTATACCTTCAGATCTGGGAAATAGTCTATTTTTTCTTTCATAATTTCCTGACTTTTTACTTCTTCTCTCTTTGAAATTTTGATTAGTTGTGTGATGGATATCCTGTGCTGCACCCCTTCATTTTTTCCTGTCATAATTGCTGTTTTTTATCTTTTTCTCTTTTTTAGAAGATTTTCTTGAATGGTTCTTCAAAGCTTTCCATTCTTTTCATTACTATCTTAGAAATCATGTTTTATCTTTCCAAGAACTCTTTCTTCTCTGCTCTCTTTTCATAGCATCCTCTTCTTGTTTCATAAAATTAATATCATCTGTATCCTCTCTAAGCACATACATTAGATTTTTAAAATTTTAGTCTTCTTCTACTTGCTGTTATCTTTTCTTTTTTTTTACTGGATAGTTTGTTCCTTATATTTTATGCTGCTTGTTTTATCTTTTTGATCCTGGTCCATTCCAATTCAAGAATGAAGGACTAGACTGCTTCTTATGGGTAACTGTTCTTGTTTTCCTTTACTTTTGTGTAGGTTGTCATGTTTTCCCACTGGCTTTTCTCCTGACTGAGAAGGCTGACGGGAGCTTTGATAGATGTGTGTGTGTGTATGAGTGTTGCTTTAATATCCACGTCCAAGGAGGGGCTTCAATGCAAAGCACCAAGCCTGACCCAGGAGGAAAACCAGGTGGTTTTGCCCCTCCACAATAGTAATGGGAGAAAGTGAAAGAAAGGACTTGTAGTAGGCATTTGGCATTATTTTTATCTCATTGGTTTTCTAATATGATGAAGTTACTCTGAGGTTTATTCCATCTCATGGAATGGCTAATTTGAAGCTTGGCTCCACCCATGCTCCTCACAGTGTGAGATAAAGAGAAGCCACCTAGAAAAGGGCTAGTCACAGCTGGGAGGATCTCAGAGAGGGTAGCTTGTTCACTGAAGAGACTTTTACAAATTGTTCCAAACCTCTACTCGCCAAGAATGATGGACTTAAGAAGAGATATCACCTTAAACCAAGAAAAAGAGCTTTCCCTTCAAGAGTCTTAGAGCACTGAAAGACGGCTGGGGCCAGGCGTCTCTATTTTCCCTACTCAGCAGAGGAGAAGGAAGCTATTTTGGATAGTTGGAGTGCCTGAAACACACCTTCAATACACTTTTGGAATCTCACTGTGGTTTATATAAGAACCATAGTTAATTATGAGACTTATTGAATGAAATGCTTTACTTACGTATGAACACTCTTCTATATTTCTAAACTCTCTTCATTTTCTAGAGATGCAGTGACTTGCAGTGATTGTTTGTGATTTCCCACCCCACCTTCTTAGGACTGTTTGTACCGTGATTGGTCCAGAACAAACCAGTTCTTCTGTGGTATTATCAGCTGGACCCATAGTGAAAATTCAGAAAATTTATTAACGGGGGGTTTGAGGTCAATATTTTGATAATCTTAAATTTTTGATTGTTAATATGCTTTCTAAATTCTAGCCCAATCTCTTAAAAAATCTAAACAATTTGTATTGAAATACTTAAAGGAAGCAAGTCAAACCAATTTCAAAATGTACTTTTTTTAATCCATGTGATCAGCATAACGCAAAACATTCAAAATTAGAATATCCTACTGTGCTTAGTCATAGACCTAGGGACTCATCTTCTGATCAGCAGACTGGTTGGCTTTAACAGTACTGGATCTTTTTGTTTGCTTTGAACATGTACTTTGTTTCCTTACATGTCCCTAACATTTACTTTGTTTAAAACATGTAATACAAGCTTCTTCAAGTCTGCCTCCTTCTTCTCTAGTCTCCTCCGTTGCTACTTCCAAGTTCGCACTCTACATTCCTAACAAAATGAACTTGAGTTCCAGATATACCGTGCGTTCCCTTGCCTCTGAGCATTTGCACATTATTCTTTCTCCAAAGAGTACTCTTCCTAACCACTCACTGCCAGGCTAATTCTGACATCACTGAGATCATTTCCCCTGGGCAGCCTTCCTGACTCCTCAAGACTAGGTTATGGTGTAGGCTAGCTCCAGTAGCACCCTGACTTACCCAGGCTGTTTGTTACTGAATGTTTAACCCAAAGTCTCTCTTTCTTGCCTGTAACTCCCATGACAGTTGGGGATAGGGGAGCAGTGCATTTTTTGAACTGATCTCCCACACCTAGAGCTATACATGGCACATAGTAGGTTCTCAAAAATATGCATTGAACTAAATGGAAACATCCATGTATTTGGTTGTGTACTTAGGACAAAGTGCTAGAAGAAAAATTGCGGGGTCAGAGAATGCTTAAGACTTTTAATACATTATGCCAAGTTGCCTCCAAATAGAAGCAAAAGTGGTCCTGTTTCTTTGCATCTTCAAATGTACTGAGTGCTATGGACTAAATTGTGTCCCCTCTAGATTCATATGGTGAAGCTCTAACCCAACGTGATGGTACTTGAAGACAGGACCTTTGGGAGATAGTTAGGTTTGGATGAGGTCATGAGGGTGGGGCCCTCATGATGGGATTAGTGCCCTTATAAGAAGAGCCACCAGAGAACTTGCTTTCTGTCTCTGTCCCTGCCACGTGAGGACACAGGGAGAAAGTAGTCACTTGCAAACCAGGAAGAGTGGTCTCATCAGAGCCTGACTCTGCTGGCACCCTGATCTTGGACTTTCAGCCTCTAGAATGATGAGAAAACAAATTTCTGTTGTTTCAGACCCAGTCTATGGTATTTTGTTATGGCAGCCTGATCTGACTAAGACAGTGAGTGTTATCATTTGTTTTATGTTTTGCCAACGTGATATGCAGAATTATTATCTCATTATTTTATTTAGTATTTTTTATCTGGCAAGTTACTTATTAATGACCTTTATTCAATTTTCTCTTGGGATATTTATCACATTTTTATTAATTATTAATCAATATTTATGCATTAAGATTTCTTATATAAGATATCAATATTTGTTATATATGTCACAGTTACTTTCTCCTACTTTTTCATATATCTTTTGCTTCATTTATGATCTTTTTCTCCAAACCAAAGTTGTAATATTTTTGTAGTCAAATATTTTGGTAGTCAAGCTTTTGGTATTTAAGCTTTTTCGTCATGGTTTCTATCTTTGGTTTCATGCTAAGAATAGCCTTCTGTACCCTACTGTTGTAAAAAAAATTTACCTTTACCTTAATTTAATATTTTTATCATTTAATTTTTATATTTAAAATTTAAATTTGTCTGGAATTTAATTTTGAGTACAGTGAATGTAAAGAATATAACTTATTCTCCACCTCCGGCCCCAAATTTAGCCAGTTGTCTCAAACTAAGGATGTGAGTATTTATTGAAGTCCATACGTGACCTGGGTAACTCGGGAACAACAGGGTCAACTTGACGTCTCTCTAGTCATGTCTGGGGACATGAGGCTCTGAGTGAAGGCCAAGAAAAAGACTTCCATCTAAGTGCTTCCTGCTCCTGGCCCTGCTGCATGTTTCTTGCTTTTGCTTCTGGAGCTTCTCTGGAAGCTCGAGGTCCTCTAGCTCGGGAAACTGTCTTTGATGGCTGGGCATTTCCAACCCCAAACTTCTGATAAAGATGCAACTCTGCTACCAGATCTTTTCTTTTTCTATTTGTGTTTTATTAAGAGTACATTCTAGTACCGTTTTATTTTCTTTCTCATGATTTTAGGTCACTTTGATAGTTCTTATACTTTATTTAAAATAGTTATCATTTTATTCTTTTGGAACTTAATTCCTCCTAGTCAAACTTGTCTTTTTATTCTTTAAAATGTTTTAATTTTACAATTAATTTTTATTTTTAATTTCTTAGTTTAAAATGTTCTTTGCCTTATCTTTTTCCTCTCCTTAAATCCCAATTATTTTACTCTTTAAAATTTTTAGAGATCTTTCTATTTTATTTCTACACTTATACCTGTGATCTCCAGTCTTAAAAGTCACTCTACAACATTGCTCTTGTTTTCCACATTTTACAGTGTGGCAGCTGATACTCAGAGAGGGAAGGGCTTGTTAAGGTGACAGAGCTAGACTTGGAGGATCATATTTAAAATATTCACCTTTTAAAAAATTTTCATGTGTTTTCTTTAATTCTTGGACCTTCCCCCATTAAGTGAACTGGCCATTCTGGGCTCAAATCTCTGGAAGGGATATTGCAATTGAAACAGAATTGTAAAAGGAATTTTCCTCTTGGCTTTTGTGTTTCAAATGCTGAAGGATTAAGGAGAATGGAATGACTCAAGGACACATGAAAACTGTGAGGCAAAAAGCAGGAGAAGAGGAGCTAAGTTTTCCCTCCTCTCCCAAACTCCCAACCCCAATGAGGAAATGTTTATACTGGTTTGGTGAAAAGAAATGACTTGACAAGGAAGTCATGAAGTTGTAGATATGGATGAGTTCCTCTAAGAGGGTCCTATACATGCTCTCTAAGCGGAGGTGGCGAGATTTCCCAAACGCGTTTGTGTGTTTGAAAGTAGATGGGAACCATGCTTCAGCATTTCATGGGTAAAGGCATAGGATGGCACGAAGACCATGGGATAGAAAGTGGCCTACTGTGTCCTGAGAGAGGCTTCCACAGATTTAGGACCCCCCAGCATGTTGTGCAAGCAGCAAAATCATCATGTAAACCCTCATGCTCGAGTGGCATGAAAGATACAGAGAAATTTGTATATTATGAAGGTACCTTGAGGATGGGAACAAGGGGTAACTCAGTGACAACTTTCATGGACTGATGACAGAGATCAGGTGGGTTGATGGACGTATCAACAGTGTCATCAGTTAAACTCCATCATTTCTCTTTTTAAAGTCACGGAATGAATTATAGAACAACTGTTCTCTGAGAAGTTATTTCATTATAACTTTATTCAAGATACACATTTCATTTTGCACAATCTCACTGCATTCCCATTACCGATGCTCCTCTTTCCACTGCTCTGGAACAATCAGGGAGGTGAACCAGGAAAAGAAGGAAGTCCCTAAGGATGCCCCGGAACCTTTTATCTTCTGAGATCTCAGAACAGCAGAACACAGCGGATACTGAAACATAAAAGTGCAATAATAAAATGATTGAATTGCCTGAGAAACAGTGATTTCAGCAAAGCAATCATGCACCACATCATGAGAGACTGCATTGCTCACCTATCCCCATGCCCAACTCCACCTTCGCCTTAGTTCACCTGTGTTATGAGAGGTTTGGGGATTTGATTGGAGACGTAAAAGAAACTTTTCACTCCAAACAAATGGACTGAAGGTATATTTTATTATATAGAGGATAGTAAAGGCGATAGTCTGCAAACAGATCCGAACAGGTCAAATAATAAGAGGGAAAAAACATCTGTTCGACTGGAAAGGGAAAACAGCCACATCGGCTGAGATACCAGCAGATTTGAATAGGTCACATAATAAGAGGGAAAAACATCAGATCGATCGGAAAGGGAAACACCAGATCGATTGAAGGAAAATGACATAAATTAACCGGAAAGAGAAATATCAGGTTGACAGAAAAGAGAATATATTAGATCAATTATTTTACAATAAATTAATTACTCATAATATCTATGCCCCACTGTCGGGAGCGTCCTGTCAATCGACATGGCTGGGCAAGGATTATACATCCTGGGCAAAGCGTCCCTTTTACAGGTGGAACTCTCACCAGGTCTCAGACTCTAGCAGTTTTTTATAGTATCAATAATTTTTAGAGTAAGCAGTTACAGAGCTTTTTTTAGAGTAAGCATCTAGTGTTTCCATGTATAAATGGTTATCAGTGGCGTACGTGTACTGAGCTCCCCCCCCAGCCCAGTAGTTGTGTACGTGCATTGTTTGCCTTGCTTATCGTCCCAGCCCAGCACAGATGGCCAGTCTGTCCCAGGCTGCGGTGCCCGAAAGGCCTTGAAATTTTTATATATTGTAACTATCTCCATGGGAGACAGGCCAGTTTTCAACACGCAGAAAGCAGCTTTTATATTTTTTTGTGTGTTGGTGGCTGTAGGTCAATGGAGCGGCCAAACAGGGCTGTACTCATGTCAAGATATTTTTGCCTGTGGCCGTCTCCATTAACCATAAGACATTATATGTACAGATACATATATTTACAGATACAGAATTTTGTATATAAGTATATAAGGCATATCCAAGAACCCAAAATCTAATGACTATAATAATTATAAAACTATCTTGTAATAAAGGACCCAAACCCCAAGGTAACCAATCAAATAATTCCTTAGAATATGAAATATTATTAACTTGATCTTGTAAATCATGGATAGTATCAAAGATAACATTAGTTTGATCTGATATATTGAAACAGTATATATCCGGTATTTTAGTACAAGGTGTTTGATGAAGAAGAAACAAATAGTCTAAAGCGGCTCATTGTATAAGAGTCTCTCTACGCAGTTCTTGTAATTTCTGAGATATAGCTAAGAAGGCTCTAACGGTATTATTCATTACATGTGCCAGCAAGCAGGAAAGGTGTTTAATCTGACGATGGTTGTCTATAATCAAGCCAGGATCAGGTAGTAGGAGGGCGGCAAGCGTTGCCACAGTAGAGACGGGAAGAAGGTTAACATGAGGGTCACAATCTGTAGCGAGAGCTCGTCTTACTCGGGAATTTTTGGTAGGGAAAGCAGCCATAAGAGGAACTATTGGGCCAATATCACATGTAACAGATGTGTGAGGTGGAATGTATGAGTATGTAGTATTATCACATAACCGGAAATACCCAACAGACAGTTGTGAGGAAGTAGCAATATTAACAGGGATAGTCTTCTTGTAATAGAATGGAATATATGTACAATCAATGTAATAATATGTGGTAGAAGTCACTCCTGATATAGGCATAGTTACTAAAGAGGAAGAAATAGTGACTTTAACATGTGACATATTAGATAAAGTAACACCTAGGCCTAATAAATTAGTTTGTAGAAGTCGGGAAGGATTATTACTGTTTTTAAGACAAAAAGTAGTTTTATTTAGAACTGTGTGAGCTGAATGTAACCACAGATTAGTGTTTTTAAGAGGAGTAGTGGCATTAGGAAGGATGATAACAAATCGAGTTTTTTTAAGAAATGGGGAATCCGGATTCCCCTTTTTTTATTTGATATAAGAATACCAGCCGCCATCATAGAGGGTAGCAGAAGGCAGGGTAATAGAGAAATTATAATTAGTTTTGTGTAATTGATCAGATATAGGCTTATACCGAGAAGTTGCTTGATGTTTTTCAGACCAAATTTTTTGCCCATTCATAGTCCAGGTTATAGGTCCCCCTGGTGTAGAGCAGTTGGTCCAGCAGTGTAGAGTCAAAGGTTGTCTTACGGAGATATTAGTTGGTGTGGAGGTCTGCAGCAGACATGGAAGTGTAGCATACCATAGCGAACACAGCAGGAATATCTATTCACGTAAAGAAACAGAATTTTTAGGAACATGATATAATTGTTTATTTTTTGGATATATAACTATGAGTGTTGTAGTGGGCCCTTGGGCCACTATTTCTGTGGTATGGGGAGCCGCATTGGGTGGGTGTGTCACCCACACTTTTGTTTCAGGTTTTCATCCATCTGTAGACCCAAATCCTTGTATTCCTCTTTTAGTTAATTTACTTGGAGGTTGTCCTTGTGACACATTTGGAGTCAGGAGGGGAAGCACCAATAATTGTCCTACTTGTTCCCCAGACTCTATAGTTAGTATTGTGTTATTACCATTATATAATATAAATTTTATTTTTTTTTTGTAATCTGGGTCAATGACTCCTCCTAGTACATTAATACCTTTTGTTGTTAGTCCAGAGCATCCTTTTAACAAACCAAAGATGTTTTTGGGCAATTGTACCCCTATCCCAGTAGGGACTATAGACTATTTCTTAGGGGGCAATTGAATAGAATAAACAGTAGATAAATCCAATCCAGCCGCTTCGGCCGTGGCACGAAAAGGCGGTTTAGCAGACTGCGTCAGGGGCCAATATATTAAGGTCATAAGCTCATGGGTGGCGGCTGCCACTTTTGTAATCTTTGTTGGTAATAATCTTGACAAAGGAGTCTCATCAGGGCCTAGTGGCCTGTCATTTAACATATTTAGAACAGTACTTAGACGGTTGTGCCACCCCTTTAATGAGCCATGACTGAGTTTCCTCAATTGTTGTTTAAGCAATCCATTTATTTGTTTTATGAGGCCTGCAGCTTGGGGGTAATAAGGTATATGATAAATCCGTTTTATATGATTTTTTTTTTGTATAAGTTTGAATCAACTCACCTGTAAAGTGGGAACCGTTGTCACTCTGAATCTGTCTTGGTGTTTTGAAATATAACTTAATTGTATCTAATAATTTTATGGCACTCTGTTGGGTGGCTACTTTAGTCAGCATAGCCAATAAATAACCAGAATATGTATCAACAGCAGTGGAGGTATAAGTATATTCGCAAGAATTTGGCAAGGGTCCAATAAAATCTATTTGTCAGGTATGGGCGGGAAATAATCCCTTTTGGATATGACCTTGGTAGGGGTGTGGAACTCCCTGTTTATTTAAATGTTGGCATAACTGACATTATTGTACTACAGTGGCAATATCATCATGGGTGACGAGGATTTCCCTTTGTTGTGTCCACCTGTATGAAGCTTGTTCTCCCAAGTGTCCACTCTTCTCGTGGACCCATCTTGTTAAACCTAGATTGTATGTTGCACGAATCTGTCTCAGCTGACCAGCATGAGAATTATGTTTTTGTTTTGTAGAAATTAAAGAATTGTGAGCATTAACATGAAATACAGTAACAATTGTGTTTTGACATCATAACCATATGTCTTTTCATAATTTTTTTTTCATATTTTTTTATTATTAATTTTTTAGTCATTTTTTTTATTGTGGCATTCACGTTGTCAGACCTTGTGTCACTGCCCATGAATCAGTATATATATGACATTGTTGCCCTTGTTCTTGTTGAAGTGCCTGATACACTGCATAAAGTTTAGTATATTCGCTACTCATATTATCTCCAGTGGTGACAATTGTTTGTTGTGTGGATGGGTTATAGGCAACTGTTTTTCATTTTCATGAGTCCGATATCATTTTGGCAGAACCATCTGTAAACCAAGTATGTTTTTGTTGTTTTTTATGTCAATTGATCATATGAGACACCCCATTTAACAGGAGATTTTGTTATACCAGTCTTAGGCGACATAGTCAGGTCACTGCTATATTGAGATACTTGTTTATATAATAGAGACAACCCCTTTGGGCCAGGTTTGGCCTGATCCTGAATATACCATTTTTATTTGATGATGTTAAATTTTTGTGTATGTCCAATTTTATGAGTAACAGGCGTGCTATGAATCCATTGTATAATGGGTATTTGGGGTTGCGTAATTACCTCATGTGCCAGGGTAAGACTTTTTGAGTCTGTTAGAGTCCAATAGTAGACTAACAACTGTTTTTTAAAAGGACTATATCTTTACTGGAACAAGGAAGTTTGTGACTCCAAAATCCCAGAGGATAATGTCGGGCACCTTGTTTTTGTCATAAACTCTAGCTGGCATACTGATCAATGACATCTATCTGTAATTCAATGGGTCCCGGTTTAATTGGCCATAGATCTAAAGTAGTCTGAATAACGTGCTTGGCTGCTTTAAAAGTTTTTTTTTTGTTTTATTTTCCATTCAAATTTATATATTTTTTTGGTAACTTTATATAAAGGTGTAAGGAGCCGACTTAAATGTGGAATATGTGCCCTCCAAAATCCAAATAATCCAACAAACTTTTGTGTTTTCTTTTTGTTACGAGGTGCTGCAAAATCCAATATCTTTTGTCTAGCTTTAGGTAAAATTTCTTGTTTTTTATTATTTTAAAGTATTTCCAAAAATTTAACATTTGAACTTGGGCCCTGAATTTTAGCTGGATTAGTTTTCCATCCATCCTCCTCAAGCGTGTCTATTACTTTTTTTAACTGTTGTTGTATCCTTTTTTTTTTCTTTTTTTTGGATCATAATATCATCTATATAATGTATTATTTGGACATCATCGGGAGCAGGTACCTTTGCCAAGTTTTCAGCAACCTGTCGATGGCAGATAGTGGGACTATGCACATATCCCTGAGGAAGTCTAGTAAAGGTATATTGTTATCCCAGCCACATGAAAGCAAACTGTTTTTGGACACTTTTAGGTATAGGTATAGTGAAAAAAGCATTAGCCAAGTCTATAACAGTATACCAAGTGTCTGGATAACATTGTACTTTTTCTATAAGAGTAATCAAATCAGGGACGGCAGCTTGAATAGCCGGAATCAATTTGTTTAGGTCTTTGTAATCTACAGTCATTCTCCATGTCCCATCACCTTTTTTAACAGGCCAGATAGGATTATTCCAGGCTGTAGTTACTCTGTGAAGGACTTTTACAACCCAATAATCTTCTACGGTCTCAGATATTTCTTGCTGTCCTCCAGGGATGCGATATTGTCTTTGACTGACCACTTGTGTGGCAGGTGGAATTTTTACTTCATGATGCAAACGTCCCACAATTACAGCATTAATATGAAAAGACAGTAAATTGGTATCGTCCATCAGCCAAATTTAACGTCAATCCTTTTAGAATATCAATCCCAATTATATATTCTGGTATGGGCACAATCATGACTAGAAATGTGTGCCGGGGTAGTTGCCCAATTTGGATAGAAAGATTAGTGGTGACTGCCTGGATTTCTTTTCCCCCCAATCCAGTTATCAGAATTGATGTACCTTGAAACTTAGTTGAATTCCCATAGATAAGGGTGGCCTCTGCCCCTGTATCTACAAGTGCCTGCACACTAGTGGTAGATCCATTTTTCCAAAATATTTTAATTGGTACATGTGGTCTAATATCTTTTCTTATAGTGGCACTAATTGATACAGAGGTTTGACCTTCCCTTCAATCACGTAAGTCAGCAAGAAGAGGATCCAAGGGAGGAGGCGGTGCACTAGGTACAGTAGGCACTAGGTTGGAAGCATTCTCTATATTGTCCCTTTTATTTATTTGTTTTACATTCAGCCCTTTTTCTTTATATAGTTTCCATAATTCTTTAGTGTCAACTCCATCAATCTGATCTTTGGGTACTCCTGCCTGGAGTAGAGCCAAAAACATATCACCTTGAGTAATTTTATCCTTTTTAGAGAATGTTTCTCTTTTTTCCCTTCCTGGAGAGTTTTCAGTTGTCTGCCAGTCTGCCAAGTCTGCCAGCTGCATAATCTTATCTGCAAGTGTTGATATAGGGTTTTCAGTTTCATTCATGAAAAGGGTTGTAATTATTTGTTTGTATGCCGGAGGTGCAGTTTTTATCAACTTGTTTCGCATCTGGACACTTAAAGTCATTTCATTTAAAGCTTCACCACACCCCAGAAACACAGCCCGTTTCATGGTTTCTTCTCTCATCTTTTGGACAGAATCTTTTAAAGTGTACCACGGTCTATTAGTGTCCGGCCACATATCATCCGTGGGGTATTTATCTTGAGCTCTTTTTACTGCAAGAGCCAATAAAGTTGTACCATCAGTGTCTTGTCCACGATCATTTGGGGGGTGAGCATTCATGCTCCAATCTCTGAAAGCTCCCCGTATTACTGGATCATTGGACAAAATTACAAATTTAAAAGCATCTCCTGCATCCAGATTAATTCCTATGGCGCCCATATCATATAGGCGAACAAGCCAGGTTATAATGGCTTCTCCAGGCTTTTGCATAGCCCGGGCTACGATATCAGAGATTTCTGGTTGGGTAATATCCTCAATCACATCCTTCCTTACAGGATGATCACCATCCATTTCCATCCACAGACGGCGAAGAGGACGTGCCTCTGTGCGTTTGGGCGGTTTTTTCTCTTCCTCATAATCAGTTTCTTCAGAATCATCATCCCAGATATCACCATCCCATGTGTCAGGGTCCAATTTAGGGCTGGCCGATGCTATGGCCATGTGAACTTTTCGTTTATTTACCTTTCCTTTCCTCTTTCTATATTTATATTTGGCCACTCTTACAGCAGCATTTTCTGCTATAGCTTGGTAGTTGTGAGCCTGATCTCCCAGTGTATGATATTGACACTGAATCATAGCCAGTCGAAACTGTAAATCTGAAACTTCTTTCTCCAAGAGTACCTTCTCTCTCTGTATCTTATCCCTATCTTCTATAGCCCGACGATAAGCAGTCAATAAACACCAACCTCGTCGTGTCAAAAAAGAAACATCATCTTTCTTTTTTCTTTCCATCGTCTGCAAAGCTTTGGTCACATCCAACGGTTCAAATCGTCACAGACGAACATCCCAAGATTCACATAACCCTGCCCTACAAGCCCACTCCCCAGCCAGAGTGCAAAAGGGAGGGTCCTCCCATCCTGGGATCTCCTCCACCTTGGCTTCAGTTTCCTTTCGTTTGAATTGGAAAGCCATCTCCTTAAGCGAATCCTGCTCACAGCGCCAATTATGTTATGAGAGGTTCGGGGATTCGACTGGAGACGTAAAAGAAACTTTCCACTCCAAACAAATGGACTGAAGGTATATTTTATTATATAGAGGATAGTAAAGGCGACAGTCTGCAAACAGATCCGAACAGGTCAAATAATAAGAGGGAAAAAACACCAGCTTGACTGGAAAGGGAAAACATCCACATCGGCTGAGATAGCAGCAGATTCTAATAGGTCATATAATAAGAGGGAAAAACATCAGATCGATCGGAAAGGGAAACACCAGATCGACTGAAGGGAAATGACACAAATCAACCGGAAAGAGAAACACCAGGTTGACCGAAAAGAGAACATGTCAGATCAATTACTTCACAATAAATCAGTTACTCATAACGTCCACACCCCACTGCTGGGACAGTCCTGTCAATCAACATGGCTGGGCAAGGATCACACGTCCCGGGCAAGGCGTCCCTTCCACAGGTGGAACTCTCACCAGGTCTCAGTCTCCAGCAGATTTTTATAGCATCAATAATTTCCAGAGTAAGCACTTACAGAGCTTTTTTCAGAGCAAGCATCTAGTGTTCCCATGCACAAATGGTTATCAGTGGCATACGTGCACTGAGCCCCACCCCCTGGCTATCGTCCCAGCCCAGTAGTTGTGTACGTGCATTGTTTACCTTGCTTATCGTCCCAGCCCAGCATAGATGGCCAGTCTGCCCCAGGCTGCGGCGCCCGACAGGCCTTGAAATTTTTACACATTGCAACTATCTCCATGGGAGAAGGGCCAGTTTCCACCATGCAGAAAGCAGCTTTTATATTTCTTTTTGTGCTGGTGGCTGTAGGTCAATGGAGTGGCCAAACATGGCTGTACTCATGTCAAGACAACCTGCATGAAATATCACCATCTTGATTGGTGACAGGAGGATCCAACATCAGCCGTGAAAGGAAGGCCCCAGCTTTGGGCACCGTTCCCTCTGGCTGCATGACCACAGAGACTTCCAAACCCTCCGCTGTAGCTTCTGATCAGCTTCCATCAGCCCCAGAGTGTAGCCCCATGTCTGATTAGGGAAGAAAAAATGGATTCCCTTGGTTCCTTTCCTTTTGCAATGTGTCTACTGCCTGCTAGGTCTCCTCTCCCCACCCTCCATAATCTGTTTCTAAGATTTCAGATGAGTTTTCTTGGCTCTTCATTCCTGATTTAAATGGGCTGATATGCAAGGTAAAAAGCAACAAGGTATAGCAGGGTAAAATGTAAAGACCTAGATTAAAAAATTTTTAAAAATCGCTAAGCAAGCAAAGGATGTAGGTAGAGTTGGAGGAGAGAATGTGGGAAGGAGATGTGCTTAGAATCAGAACGAGAAAATCAAAGCATTTATTTCAGGAGTAATTCCTCGTTTACTGCTTGTTGCTTGTTCTCCGCTGTGTCCAGCTCTTAGGACAGTCCTGGCAAATAGTGTGCCATCACTAAATACACGTCTAATGAATAAATGAACACATTGAGTGAACACTCCATCCTTGAAGGTGTGCTAGCTGAGGCAGACTGACCATCTGTCAGAAATGATGTAGAAAGAATCTGTGCCCTGCGTGGAGCCTAAACCTCCGCCTGTAAGATTCCTTGCAAGAATTTATGACTCCAGTAATGAATGTCAACTCATTTATTCTAGATCATTTCTCTAACCAGAAAAATAACGCAAAATTGACCAATGTGGGGTAGAGCAGTTCTTAGTGTTATACTGAATTCTTAAACAGTTCTGTGAAATAGGTTGATGTGGATAGTTCCCAAAGTGGGGCCTGCAGGTAAAATCTCTCCTTATCCTGGTGACAGTAGGAAATAAGGGGGAGTGTGTGAAAGATATCGAAGGTCCAAGTAGCCATCTCTTTCTCACAAAACCACTTGGAAATGTTTGACGAGTCATTTTCTCTGTGGGTTCGGGGTACAGGAGATCATGGAATAAAACACTCACGTCTTTCCAGTGTGGTACAACTCGAAAGCTTTGTGGGGTTGGTGAAAAGGCAGCTGATGGGTTACTAATGGATCTACATTAATTTTCTTTTGCAGGTAATCAGTCACTAGTTGCGGAATACAGCCTCTGGTTTTATAATCTGCAAGACAAAAAGGCTATTGTAATGAGATTTGAGAAATACCAAACCAAGGAAAAAAATCAAGTAAGTCATGGAGATGGGTAAAGTATTCCTCTGAAAATTTGCCATGGAACATGAGAGATAATTCATTTGTACATCAGAAGACATTGACTGCTATTGCTAAGCGTGGCTGCTACAGACAGTTCTGTTACCTAGAACTCCTTTGGAGAAAAATGGGGTCAACACTCACATGCTACTGAGTTGAAAAACGGCCCTTTTAAACTAGCAGTCCCCAACCCGCCTCCTGGGCTTCCCATTGCACAACCGTTTTCTGCTCTCTCTGTTCACACACATAAAGACGGCGTGAGAACTTACCATCAGAAGAGTGAGTGGAGATGGGAATGTTAATTTACTAGAGCTGTTGGTCAATATTTCTCAGAAATAAAGGCTTCTCTGGGAAGACAAAAACCAGTGCTAAAACACCAGGCTGGTGCATATCATTATCCAAAGAGTATTGCTCTTAAAGTAGCACAATCAACTGAATCCACCAGTGCAGAACCAAAGTTGACCGAATTATTCCAAACACGAGACAAGCCCAAAAACTATTTTGCAGAAGATAAAAATTGTGTTCAAACTTAAAAAGCCTATTTAACTAAAATCAATTTGCAAAATATACCAATTTGTTGGAGGAGAAGTCTTTGGAGACTTCTACCATTATAGCTGTGTTTCCCAAGCAGAGGAATTTTGAATTCCATGTTTCTACAAAGTTGAAAGGGATTTCACAAGAGCAACTATCTGGTCCCTTCTGTTCAACGACCCACCTCCTAAACATACGCCCCCTTCAGCGTCCGTCCAGAGATAACCTTCACTGCATCAAGGGAAAGCTGTGAATTTGATGGAGCCAACCCAACGATCAGACAGACACCATAGCTCAGGTGGCAGGAGTCCCAAGCAGCAATCTGATAATGAAAATGATGACCATAAGCATGTCACCACACATAAATAACAAGTACCACCACAGGCAGAAGGAATTGTGGAGTTCCTAGATTTCAAACCTCTCCCTGGGCAGATGCTACTTCAACCTCAGCTTCAGCACCACCAGTGATGGGATCTCATTAGAGAACCAGTAGAGTTTGGTGGTTAAGAGCACAGGCTCTGCTAGCTGTGTGACCTTAGGCAACTTACTTAACCTCCCTATGCCTCAGTTTCTTCATTTGTAAGAAGAAGAATAATGCTACCTCCTTCATAGAGTTGTTATGAGGATTAAGTGATTTATCATTCTTAAAACATTTAGAACACTTACTGGCATATAGTAAGTACCATGTGTTTATTAAAGAAAATTACCTACTGCCTCAAAGGCCACATACTCTATTCTTTGCCTGAGCCTCTCACTTTCCATGACTCTCTGTCCAACTTACTTCTATTAAAACAAAACAAAATACGTGCATGTGAAAGTTCATTTAAAAAAATCACTTTTCTAAGCATGTACAGTGTACTTCTTCCTATCTATCTATTTTACCTCCTTTTCTGCTTCTTAACTCTGCTCTCTTTCCCCTTTCCTCCATTTTGCCTTGTTTGTCTCTTTCCTGTTGCCCACATCACTACTTCTACTTTGTTCTTCAAGTACATTTGGTACACACCGAAATGTATTGAATGTCTACCTTCTCTCTTCTAAACTGAAAGATCCAAAAATATGGTGCCTATTTTATTCACACTTACGTCCCCAGAACTTAACACACTAGTGCATAGGAGCTCATTTTCAAATGAATAAATGGTTTTGATATAGGACAGACATAAATATCTTACATGAATTAAATAATGTTCATATTTAAATATAAAAACGTATATATGAAGAAAGAGCTAGGGATAAAGAAAAGGGAATACTGGTATGGTGGCCTTTTGCATGTTTAAACTTTGTATACCATAATGACATATTTTTAAGTACATATAGCTTTTACTTTCAAAATGAATGTTTTAGAGTGAATTTACGTTCTATTTTTAGGTCTTGGGTCCACAGTTCCAAAATGTATGTTCAGGAGAGTTTATACTTATCTCCATGTGGATATTTAACGTGTACCCACCCACTAAGCATCTATTTGCTGTGCCCCAAGCCCACATACCATGGTATCCACAAGTCCGATGGCCTCGAAGGCAAAGTCGACACCAAAGCCCGTCATTTCCACCACCACCTGCTGGACAGGCTTCTTGAGGTTCCGAGGGTTGAGACAATCAGTGACCCTTAATGCTCTTCCCCGGGGAAATTTCTCCTCATTGATGTCAACCCCGATGATCCTGGAGGCACCAGAGGCTTTACAGCCCATGACAACGGCTGAGCCGACTCCTCCAAGTCCAAAGACCACGCAGGTGGAACCGGGGGTGACCTACAAATGCACAAGACATGTTCATATTAGGAATCAAACCTGGACACATGTGTAATTAAGAAAATAAACAAACAAAAACAGCCATTGAGACTTTTGGAACTGTATACACCAATTGAAACATTTGGACTGATTTAGCCTAGTTTAGATGTTTTCCAGGGAAATCTCTACATACACACCAACACACAGGTACCTTCCTCACCCTGGCCGAGTGAACAGCAGCCCTGTAGCCTGTAGGCACCTCACAGCTTATGAGACAAACTTTACCCAAAGGAGCAGCATCATCAATTTTTGCCACTGCAATCTCAGGCATAGCAGTATGTTTAGTGAATGTGCTTGTGTGGAAAGAGTTGTAAATCTTTTCTCCTTTGCAGGTAAACCTGCTAGTCCCATCCAGAATTAATCCAGAAGAAGGTAGAATGCTGTTCTACAGTGACGTGGACACAGCACAGGCACCGGCACAGACACACGGAGGTGTAAAGAGAAATGAGCACCTTTAGCTACAGATCAGTGTTGTACAATATGAGTGATGTAATGACAGAGTGAGGGGCAGATCTACTCACTCTTGCTTCTCACAGAAGTTTCCCCTGGGGTGCAAGCAGGAACTGCATTCTCGACGCTGTGGAACAACGAGTGTGAGGACTTTGTCTCCTATATCCAGAAAGGAGTTAATGTGATCACTAGTTTAAAATATCATTGGAACAGGAAGACAATAGTATGTTTATAAAAATTCATTGAATGGCTTGAAAACTTGCTGTGGACAGATTACGGCAGCCAGTATAACATTATCCACGGTTGTTTTGAAGGAGAAATAATATAACCCGGTTTTAGAAATTCCATTTTTCTTTTGAGTGAATGATGGAAATGTGGGGATATTCCCTGCTGGATAGATAGTTGTAGGTCTGCTTCCCCTACTCTGGAAATTGAATAATAAAACCAGGAATGAACCTTAGAGGTGTCATCTAGTTTAACCATTCTGTTTTCCACTTGAAGGGTTGAAGTCTCACGGTGGTTGTCACCTGCCTATAGTGGCGCAGCTAGATCACTGCAGAGCTCTTTCACTGAGTTCCTGACCATGATGGCACACTGATCCTGGCAGGCCTCTAACATGTTTTCTTTAGTGGGGCTAAGTTCTAAGATGTGCTAACTTCAGAGAATTAAAGGAATTGCTCTCCCTCTGTAGAGCAAGGCTGCTTCTGGAATACTTACTGCTGAGGGTGGTTTTTAGGTTGCAGAGTTCTGGAGAAGTTATTGATTATGTTTGCAGCCAGTCATTAGCTAGCCCTCCTGGGCCCTAGGGTGACAGGCTGGGCAGGGTCCGAGAAGAAAATTAATAACACAGCCATCAGGGACTTAAGGAGGCGTGATCAGAAGTCTACCACATTGTCTTTACACGGTCCTTACACATTGTTATAACACAGAGATGACTCCCCTTTGGCCTCTCACAGAGCTTAGATGGCATTAAAAATCTCTTGTAAGTTTAGATAAGGCATCTCTTACCTTCACTGGCCCTAAAAATTTCCAAAGGTGCTGGATTTCAAATTCAGGAGAAGTTCTGCTCTCTTGTCCTTTCCCTTCAAATACTCACCATTTTCCACAAAACTTCCGCTGGAATTTTTCTAGCTGAAGATGAGTTAGAGGATATATCCTTCCTATTTGCATAATGTTCTTGGGGATGTAGGGAACAGGCCTTTTAACTTCCGTCCCTCCTACTATGCCTAGCGTCAGATGGGTGGTAGGCACTCCATTGCTGCTCGCTAAATGAACACCCTGGTGATAGCTTCGCGAATGTCCTGATCCTGCGCTTTCTTAAACCTCTTTGTGTGTGCCTGGCTCCAAGCTGTGAGCTTCTGTAGTCTCTTAATCTGTGTGATTGCTCTTATTCGTTCTGATCATTTCAGACATGCTGAGAATAGCTATGTCAAGATCCTTTTAGAAATGCCTGGGGAAGAGCATATACTTGCTTTCTTTGATTCTTTGAAATATCACTATCTTCCTGTTAATGAAAATTTAAGTTGTATATTCTAGTTGGTTAGAACATTCATTCATTTGTCAAACATTCAATGCATTCTAACCCTGGGACAGGCACTGTGCTAAGCATGTGGGGGACACAAACATATAAAAGAAGCAGTCTCTACCCCTAAGGAGCTTTCAATCTCTTTAGAAGTACACTAGTCCTATGTCAACTCTCCTTTGGCTATGGGTATGTGCTTGGCTTAGCCACCGCCCCTCTGGGTTGCTAGACATGACAACAGGGAGACTGTGCAACTCTTGGAATCACTGGATACATTTGGTATCATGATATGTGAAGAGTCAGGAGAATCCAGAGGTAAACCAATTTATTTCTTCTGTAAATACGTTAATGCATTGTAAGTTCCTCCTTTGTGCAAGGGGAGCCCTTTGGCAGGCTGTTGGTGAGAAGGATTTTGTGGCCCCATTTCCTACCTGGTTTCACTGAGCTCACTCCTTCACCAATGCTGTCCACAATCTCAGCTCCTTCATGGCCTGGGATTAAAGGAAAGTTCAGGGGGAGTAATCCTTTTAGCACATGATCAGCAGAACCGCAGATCCCTGAAGACGCCATCTGCATTGAAATAAGTGACCAAGGATCAATTGGTTTGGAAGTTTTCTTTGTCTTTTATCTGAGACTGAATATTAAAAAAATGTTTTACATGAATTATCTCATTTGATCCCTACAACAACATACAGAGGAGCACAGGGCAGGTCTTTTCACCCCCAATTTAGAGGTGAGGAAAGGGAGATTTGAAAACTTAGAATGGCTTCCCAAAGTCACGAGGTGCATGTCCAGATCTGGTAATAAACTTAGCTCATTTGAAATCTACTCTGTGCAACCTACGTCATCAAAAAGTTCTGAAATATGAGGACAATCGCTTACAATGAAGGACTTTTTTTTTTTGGGAGGAAGATCAGCGCTGAGCTAACATCCATGCCAATCCTCCTCTTTTTGCTGAGGAAGGCTGGCACTGAGCTAACATCCGTGCCCATCTTCCTCTACTTTATATGGGATGCCGCCACAGCATGGCCTGACAAGGGGTGCATCGGTGGGAGCCCGGAATACGAACCTGGGCCGCCAGCAGCGGAGCGCAAGCACCCAACTGCTACTCCACGGGGCCAGCCCCTACAATGAAGGACTTTTTGACCACGTATCAATAGCACCACCATTGAGAAACACTGAATTTTAGGCCCAATATTGTGGACTGTTTCTCCCATGTTCTGGGAAAATAGATTCTTAAAATTTTAAACTTGTACATTGAAAACATTCTTTAAGTGAATAATATAAAATACATTTAAGTTAAGGAAACTAACCATTGCAATATTTAACTGACATTGAGAAGTTTTAAAACTTCTTAGGTAATGGCCTAAGTTTTTTTTTGTCTGTGGATAGGCCCAATCCAATTACACTGATCATAAAAATGAAACATTTCATGTACCATAGCCCCTGTATTACTGTTCTGCCTGCAATACAGCCAGAGAAGCATAAACTCAAGCATACTGACCAGTTCTCCAGTATCTGCAGTGAGAGAGGCAGCATTATAGCTAGGACACTGGGAACAGCTGTGATATAACTGTGACAAATGGGTGAGAAGATATACTCGAGAGAAATATGCTTTGGTTTTTGTTCCCACAGTACTAAAGTGGCTTCCAGGGCTGAAGGCTTGAAAGGCTAGACATGTTATTTTAGGTATACAGCAGGCTAGAATCTCATTAGTTTTGTCCTACAGATCAAATAAGAATATGCAATTATTTGTGGGAAGCCTCTATAGCATAAGCTGGAGGTAGGATCGTCTGTTCTTAGGGGCAGATCCAGTTCTTACCCTTGATTTTATCCAGGGCTCGGGTCCTTGCTGCTGCAGCTTCCACTCTGGTGGGCTATTCTGCATTTATTATTTAGGGTGTAGCCTTTGTAGTTAAGAAACATATCAGTATAAGAACAGAGACTATTGGCTAATTAACTAGTAAACATTTTATCAGATGGTGACCAGTACACAATAAGCACTAATTAAATGCTGTTTGGATGGGTGATAAATAGAAAAATATAGCTTCTGAATAGCACTCAGTTACTAACCTCCTTCCTTTGTGTACATTCTTATCACTTTCCTGTTTACCTTCTCTCATGGGTGAAACAAAGTCCTTAGCGTAACACCAGACATGGACTTGATATTTATTTAGTGTTACTTCCCATATTCTCCTGTTTGGTCTTTCACTCACCATACATCTTTTTCTACTCCTCTCCTTCCCTCCATCGCCTTTGCCTTCTGGCATCTTTCCAACTGCCGTCATTCCTTTTCTCTGTTAATCTTCCAACTGTCTTCCTATGCCTCTGCTTTGATTAGATATGGTATGGATTAGAAGCATATGGCTTTTAGTATTTGTTGTAGTCGTCAAATCAAGTGTTGAATTTCCTGGTATTAAATTAGAAGATAGGAAAATTTAATGTTTAACAAGATTCTAAGTGATAGTACTCTTGATCTTGGATATTTAATGATTTTGTAAACTTGGAGATATACTGATTGAGAGGCTGATTTTAGAGTGGCAAGGGGCTTTGACAGGTCAGTGTTTTCCCATCACTGGTCTAAGCTCTGGTCAAAAATTAATTGTTCCCTCCTTCAAATCATCTTGAAGGCCATCCTGGAGTCCTAGCTGCTCATTCCTGGAAAATGAGATTTCCACATGGTGCATGTTTTCAGGAAAATTCTGAGGTTATTTTAATGTATGAGCACAAAATAAGAGAGACAGATAATTAGTCTGTTAGTCACTGAACGTATATTTTGTTGATACCAACTTTGTATCATAGAAGCATAGAGAAATGCATTCCTTGTCCTCTTTCTCTCAAAAATGGAAAGAACTTAACACTTAAAACTCATTCGAGGTCATTTTGTGAAGTGTATAGGCCTACGATATTACATAATTTAAGTAAAAATTTTAATAATTAGAAAATAATTGTAATAGGTGGGTGAACTACCAATATTATACAATTATTAAGATTGTCTCAAACAGTCATTAACTCTATTCATTTATCTTAGTTTTAAAAATTCTTCTTTTGGGGGCCGGCCTGGTGGTGTAGTGGTCAAGTTCGTGTGCTTCGCTTTGGCAGCCCGGGGTTTGCCAGTTCAGATCCTGGGCGTGGACCTACTAACCGCTCATCAAGCCATGCTGAGGCAGCATCCCATTTAGAAAAGCTGCAACTCTACAACTATGACACACAACTATATACTGGGGCTTTGGGGAGAAAAAAGAAAAAAAAATGCTTCTTTTATTAAGAAAAGTGGACAGACCAAAAATGTAAATTATATATATATTTTATATATAAAACAAAACAGGATTTCCTTTCATTTGCCTCAAATGTAAAGGTTAAAAGACTTAAATTTACCTTAATATGAACTTCCTCAGCCTTTGGTGGCTCAACTTTCACTTCTTCAATTGAAAGGGGAGAATTTGTCTCCCAGGCAATGGCTGCCTGGTACGTGAGTGTCTGTTGATGCAGGGAAGTAAAATGACATCAGTTAGGGATAGCATTTAACTTCTATTCTGATCATACAAATGACACTTACCTGTTATAATTTTACAAATGCAAAAATCGCAAAGAATCAGAACAAAGATCATTGCAATTACAGACACAAGCAGCTGAAATTTTAGCATTTTTTTCTAGTCTCTTGAGATAATTTTCATACAGTTGAGATCATGTCATATAAGCAATTTTGTATTTTGCTTTTTTCTAATAATAGCCACCATATATCGAACATTTACCATTTACTTGTTCATAAGAATTTTCCCATGACTTCAAAATGCTTTGTATCATTTAAAATAATCAATATCAAATGACTCCTTTATATTCTGTCCTTTGAGTGTGTGCTAATTTGCTTCATCAGTGACCACCTAAGTGTGTAATTATTTCCACTGTTTCGATGATTATAAAGTGTGTTGTGATGAACAGCTTTGTTCATTGTTTTGACTTGCCTGGTTTCCTCAAGTGAGAATTACTTGGGAAAAGATAAGAGACATTGTCAGAGCTGAAGTGATTGACAAGTCTCTTTACAGAAATGTTGAATAATTTGGCACAGCCTCTAGAAGGATAAAAGAATATGTATATCATCATCATTTATTCCATTCTCATTAGCATTGATTGTGGTCATTAAAAACAAAATATCTGGGGCCAGCCCCAGTGACCTAGTGGTTAAGTTTGGTGCGCTCCACGTTGGTGGCCGGAGTTCAATTCATGGGCGCAGACCTACACCACTCGTCTGACAGTGGCCATGCTGTGGCGGCGGCTCACGTACAAAAAGAGGAAGATTGGCAGCAGATGTTAGCTCAGGGCAAATCTTCCTCAGCAAAAAAACTACCCCCCCCCACAAAATATCTGACAGGCAGAAAAAACTAGTTACTTCTTCTTGTTAGTATTTTTTGAATGCTAATGGTGTTGAATATTTTCTATGTTTATGTTGAAGGGGAGGAAGACTATCCTCTATCCACTCTGGGTCCTTCCTAGCTGGGCTACAAGTTAAGTTGACTCATGAGACCGAATAGCAGGAGAACATCAAACAAAGCTTTATAACATGTATACATGGGAGAAACTCAGAAAATAGAAACTGAGCAACTCATCATTCTAAGTTGTTCACTTAAGTATTTTTCAGCTCAAGATAAGGAGGGTGTTCGGGTAGTGGTTTGGGATTTCAGAGGGGAAGAAGACAATTCACATGGAGATGGAAATGCAAATATTTGTCAGACAACTCTTTACAGGGCCACCTTTAGAGAACATGGCTGGAGAGACAGAATTTTTGATAAGATGGGCTTGTTGGTGCCTTTCTTATCACATCTATTTTACATTATACTACAGCCGTCATATGGTAGTGGCTCCTTCCTGGAACAGGCCTTCTATGTTAAATTCTTTAGGCAGTTTGGGAGGGGAAAGTCAAATGTCCTTCAGAGAAAATAATCAAGGTAAAGAAACATAATTTGAGGTGTCCAATTTTGATCTCCCACAATGTTAATTATAGATATTTGCCTCTTAAGTGGAGTGTTTGGTCATATATTTCATGTACCTACTGGCATCTTGCTGTTCTTATTAATCATTGGACCTCTTTACTCATTAAAAGAGTGACCTGTTGTCTGTCAATTTGTCATACATGGTTTTCCCTTGTTGATTTTTGACCCTTAATTTTTTATAAAGTTATAGGTACACACACGTGTTTTAAAATTTTGGTTCATAAAAATCTTTTCCTTTCTTATGTATTCCATTTTGATACTTTGAAAATTGTCTCCATATAGAGACCAAATAAATATGTTTTAGCCTGTCTTTTAGCTTTTTATAGTTTGATTTTTAAACATTAAACTCTTGAATCCAACTGAAAATTATTTTGTAGTGTGAAGTGAAGTTATAGTATCTAAATGAATTGTCGCAGCATGAGGCCTTGATTGTTTCTTTCATTTCTGCTTCAATTAGCACCTTTACTATGTAAGTTCTCATATTTCCGGGTTTCTCTATGGAAGCTGTTTCTATTGTTCCATTTATCTTTCTGTCTATTCTCTGCACCAGCACCTCGATGATCTGAGTACTTTAACTTTTTGACATATTGTGCTACCTGGTGGTACTAGTGCCCTTCGTAATTTTATGAATGCTCCATTTGCAGGTTACTGCACTAGCAATTGTAAAATATACTGAGCTGAGTAAATCTGTTATGTCTTCAAGAAATTTAGATACCAATAGAGGAGGTAATATATGTCTTGTAACACAAAGGAAAGGGACAAATGCCACAAGAGATGTTCAAATAAAGTGATATAGAAAATACTACTTCTTTCTGGGGAGAAAATAATCAGATAAAATAATTCTGCTTTTACCTACCAAACTCAAATAAAAACATATACTTTATGAAAAAATTTTCCTAATTTCAAGTGTTACACACTCAAGGCAAAAAACTTGTAGAACTCAGACAAGGGTAAAGGGGGAAGAAACTGCAAGTCTGGCACCCAGCTATTACCATTTTTCACACTTGGCTGGAGTCCTTCCCATCAATATTTGGTGTGTGTGCATGTGTGCTTACATACTCATACTGAGAGTGCTGTTCTCTGGTCTTCTCTTCCCCTGAGCATTGTGAATAGTTTGCAGGTAATTTTGAATAACCACTTAGGACTTTATTGACTAACATATCACAACTTATTTAATCAATTTCCTAGTATTTGACATATGTTGCCTCCAATGTTGTACTCTTAAAAACAATGCTGCAGTTGACCTGTTTGTAAAAAGATATATAATTAATTTCCTCGGAATCAATTTCTGGATCAAATGATAGGCACATTTTTAAGGTTTCTGATACAATACTGTCAAATTTTCACCCAAGAAGTTTCTAGTAATTTATTTCCCCAGCAGTGGAACTCATTGTGCACGAGTTTTCACAGGTGGGAAAACATTGGATATTATCCTTAAAAATCTTTGATAATCTGATTGGAGAAATGATGTCCTAATTTTGTTTCACTTGCACTTTTTGGGTAACTAATGAAGATGATGCAGATATATTATAAAGGTAGCACAAGGGGCCAGCCTGGTGGTGTAGTGTTTAAGTTCGTGCGCTCTGCTGTAGCGGCCCAGGGTTCACAGGTTTGGATCCTGAGAGTGGACCTACCCATGGCTCCTCAAGCCACACTGTGGCGGCATCCCATATACAAAATAGAGGAAGATGGGCACAGATGTTAGCTCAGGGCTAACCTTCCTCAGAAAAAAGAGGAAGATTGGCAATAGATGTTAGCTCAGGGCCGATCTTCCTCACCAAGGAAAAAAGAAAAAAGTGTTAGCACTTACTTTGCCCAAAGTGTCCATGATGAATTTTCTGGTTTCCTTGGTGTCTTATAGGTATATCCAAGAAAACTTTACTTCTTAGACTCTGCTTCTGGGAAAACTAGACCAGATGTGTGTACTTTTTACATAGTCAAAGTCATTAAAAGTTATTACACAATCACAGATCAACATGGGAAAAAAGGAACCAGCACTTAACGATCTAGCTAGTGCAGCTTCGAAACAGGGCCAAGGGTGTGGCTGGACAAATCTGTGCTGAAGAGATCAGATGTGTTATTCGTGGGTCTAGTCAGCTGTCGTGGCAGAAGCCAGGAATAGAAATGAGGTTATCCAAGGTGGATCTGTGAAAACCCTTTTGTGTAAGTGTGGATCCCCTTGACATACACAAACAGTGACAAGATTTTTGAGACCATTATATCAGCAGAAACACTGTCAATTTGGACTGAAGGGGCCAGAGACAGGATGAAATGAAGGAAGGCTGTCAGACCTCTGGGATTCTAGCAACAGGAAAAGGGCTGATAGGACTATTCAGCTACAAACATGTGCTACCCTTCAAGACAAAGGAAAAGTGACTCCGAGGGTGCAGCTGTGGATGCCAGGGCCAGAGAGACAGGGCCAGAGGGTGGAGCATCCCTGGAGCTGGAGGGTGAACTAAGCCACAGAAAATTATTCTCAGGCCTTGAAGCCTAGTAGAATTTACCCTACTGGGTTGAGAACTTTCTTTAGACCAGAGACTCCTTTATTCCTTCCCTTTTCTCCCTTTCAGAATGGAAATGTCTACCCTACGCCTGTCCTGCCATTGTACTAACTCCTTTTCTAGTTTCCCAGGGACACAGATAGGGAGGAACTTTGCCCCAGGAAGGATCATACCCAGAGTCTGACCCACACCCGATAATAAGATTTGGAACTTTTTGAGTTGAAGATATTTAGATGAGATTTAGAATTGATAGTTAATTCTAGAATAGGTTAAGACTTTGGGGGATATTGTGATGAGGTAACCGCATTTTGCACATGGGATGGGAGATTGATGTGACTTTTGGGAGGCCAGAGGAAGGACTACAGTGGGTTGAATAGTGTCCCTCCTAAATTCATGTCCATCTGGAATTTCAGAATGTGGCCTTAGTAGGAAATAGGGTCTTTGCAGATGTAATTAGTTGCGTTAAGATAAAATGAGGTCACACCAGATTAGTATGGCCCTAAGTCCAATATCACTGGTGTTTTTAGAAGAAGAGGAGAGGACACAAAGAGATGCAGACAGGGGAGAAGGCCATGTGATGAGGCACATTTTTGTAGGCAACAGTTTGCACAATGCCTGGAATATAGTAAGTGCTTCAGAGATGTGAACTGCATAATTATTGCTTTATAGAAAGAAATTTTTTAATGCGAAAAACAATATATGAAAAAAGAGAGAAATAGAATTGAGCCTTAAGATACTCAGATAAAGTTGAATTTCAGGCTGTTGTAATTTGTTTTTCTTCTTCCAAAGGTATTCATTCCTAGCATTTCCTAATGCTGTCCCATAAGTGGTTATCTAACCACAACTGTGGGTCAACGCACGAGGTTCTGTATCACCAATAATTGGCAGATAAAAAGCTGTTGTGTGTGTTTATGTAATCTCTATCGCCCCTCATTCAATTGTTTGCCTCAGCCAAACGAATATGTGTTTAGTACTCCAGGTGTCTTCCTGTTTCCCTGCTGCTCTTTCTGTCTCCTGTCTGACTGGGAGGGTTTCTCCTTCACCCTTCTTTATCTCTCTCTTCACACAACTAACGAGGGGAGTTTTGTTTGTATAATTCATTGGGAACTTAGTGTGCACACCCTTTTTTTGTTGTCTGTTTTATGTGTAGAGACTGGTTTCTAGGTTGGATTTGGGTCCAGAAATGCAGGAGTCAAAACTACAGAGTAAAACTTGTTGTTCTTCTTCTTCCCCTTTTTCTTCCTCCTCTTCCTCTTCTATATGGAGAACTGGGTTTGAATCTCTACCCAGGGCAGTGTAATGACAGTCATTTTTAGGGATTACAATTGCTTAGCTATTTTTAGTCTTGAACTTTGGTGTTGAGTTAAACTGATATTGATTCATATCAATCCCTGTTTTATTATCGTAGAGCTACCAGCAGTCGAAACGTTTCCATAGAGAGACTGACGTATGCTCCAGCACTCTCCTCCTCGTGGCAGAGAAGTCAGACAGTGCTCAGTCACAGCAAAGGTCCCCACTGTCCCTGGCATTGCTGCTCCGAGCAATACCCATCAGCGCTGACTGAGCACCTCTCTGTTCCAGGGGCTCAGCTGGGTAGAGCAGGGTGGCAGCGATGGATAAGAGATGGCCTCTACCCATGCCAAGAGGCAGGATGGGGCAGTGGTTATGGCATGGCCTTGGATTCAGGCAGACTCTATCCTTACCAGCTGTGTGAACTTGGATTCGTTATTTAACTGTTCTTGGCCTTCGTTGCCTCATCTGTAAATTGAGGACAAATACTAGCACCACCTATGAACAAACGAGATAGTCCTTTTAAAGCACTGATCAGGGAGCCTGACGGATAGGAGAACCCTCACCACATATAAGCTATCATGATTCTCCATAAAAGCAAGCTCAGTCTATGGCGGAAAAAGAAACACAGACACCAAGTCTTGTGTGTGCCAACCTGCCTGGGAAGCACCAGATCCTGGGTATAAATCAGTGCTTTGGGAGCAGAGAAGGAGGCGCCATTCTGAATGAAGGACGCAAGAGGAAGCTTCGTAGAGGAGCAGGCATATGAGGTAGACCTAGATAATCTTGAAGAACAGAGAAAAATCCTCACCAGGGCATTTCTATTGTCCTTTGTCAGCGTAACTAGTAAGTGTATGGTTTCCAGAGAATAGCAGTTTGATTTTTCTTTTATCCACATTTGGAGGCCTCATAAAACCCATTGTACATCAGCTATTTAATTAGATGTAGTCTGTCAATGTGGATAAATTAACATAAAGGACATATTTATCTAGAATTACCAAGGGAAAAATTTCATGACTAGTTCACGGCTGTGGTAGTAAGCTTTCATTCCGTAGTTGTCGAGAAAGGACTGGGGCCTGAGAAACAGTCACCTACCAGAAAGGCAAGGGAGGTCCCGTGATTTCAAGTTGTTTCCAGTTTGGAAAGGTCTGAAGGAAAGACGAAAGTTCCACGTCTTGTGTCTGGTATGCAAGGCCCTTCATAATCTGACTCCAACTTTCTCATCCACCTTACCCCTCTGTATTCTCCAAGACAGGGCGTATGTTCTTGAAAAGCTGTGTCTACATTGTCCCCCAAACAGAAATCCACTCCTCATTCAGCCCTCGCTCATCATGTTCCTTCTCCTCTTTTCTGTCCACTTGGTCCATTCAAATCCTCCCTAAACCTTGAGACCCAGGTCAAAGTGCCCCCCCAGGGGGTACATAGCTCCATCTCTCAGTCATTCTCTCAGCACTAGCATTTGGGACCCATTCTCTTCTGTTGCTCTCTATATTTGGTGTAGAGATCAATCTCTCAAATCCTACTGGAAATTTCTGGTCAGAGGCCTTCTTAAATTTCATTTATGTTCTCAACTGCCTTTTGTACTATGTATGCAACTGGTGTTTAATAAGTAGTTGTTGAATTCTTGTGCTCATTTACCTTAGGGCAGGCATATGCTAACCATGAGGAATCCTGTAATGAATACAATCCAGTGCCTGCTCTTTAAAGCCTTGCAAATTAGCAGTGGGGTCAGCCTGTGTCAGGTCCTCAAGACAGAGAAACCCTCATATGGCGTAGGAAGTGGTCAGTGCCAGTAGGGTTCCAAAGTGGAATTCAATGGAGGAAGACTCTACTCTGTCTTTTTATTTGGGCATTCTCAGCACCTAACTCAATGCCTGGCACATAGTGAGTGCCCAGATATTTGTTGACAAAATTGAAGGAGTGACTTGTACTTAGAGAGTCCAGGAAGCCTTGAAAATGGAATCCCTGTGACCCTTTAGAGATTGACAGGGTAACCTGTGGACGACATCTGGAACGTCCACAGGATATTTTATTAAGACTTATCTAGAAAGACGAGTTGGAATTGAGAGGTGTAGATGCAATCAATAGCATGGACAAAGAACCTTGACCCTCTTGAGGGTCTTGGGAAATAATCTAAGAGAAGCCAAAATCCAAAACCACAAAGATGTACACTCCGTACACTCCAATCTTCTCTGTGAGAGCCAAACTACAAGCAATCAGAATGTCCCACAAAAGTTTTGTTGACTTATTTTAAATCATTTTGATGATGTGCTTGGCAGATGCAAAACATAATTACAGAGATGATGTAAATAGACCAAATAAATGCTCATAATACTTTAAAATAATACAAAGTAATACATATGCCGTGGTTGCAACAATATAAAAGTATCTTAAAACTAAAAATAATTATTTGATGGAGAGTTTTCTCCTCAAAATTTAAAAATGTTGTTGTTGTCCACGAAAAAGACGAATTTTTACCATCAATAGCTAATATTCATGGAGTGCTTAATTTGCTAGGTACTTTGCATACATTGTCTCGTCTAATTCAATCCTTAAAATTAACATATGAGGTAGGTATCATTGTCATGCACATATTGCAGATGAGGACACTGAGACTTTTAAGGAGTTTATGTAAATTTCCCAAAGTAAAACACCTAGTTAGTGGCAGATCCAGTATTCCAGGAGGCCTAACTCCAGAGTTTAATAAGCTGCCTAATAATAACAACAATACTAATAGCTAATATCTTTGTCCCTCTCACTATGTTCTGGGTACCATTCTAAATGCTTTTTCAACTCATTGAATCCTCACACTAGCTATGTGGTATCTTCACTATTATCCTCATTTTAGAGCTGCATGTTCTTCGTCAATGTCTTTGTCATCATTAAAGCCACTTTTTGGGTTTTGTAGTACAGTTTTCCGGAACATGTCAACTTTATTTCCATCTAAGTTGCTGGAGACAAGCATGTTTTCAAGCAAGAACTGACGCAGTGCTGGAAATTTATTCCCAGACACATTTCCTACTGGAGTCTTTGGCTTACTCCAGTGTGGGCTGGGGGTGCTCTGCATCCGGGTGCACTTGGCATCCTGGAGCTTCCACACCCGGCCCTGGGGAATCCCTAACGGGGAATCCCTAACGCTCTCCAGGGTGAAAGCATCAGCTTCCTAGGTCCTATGTATTTCTCTTGAATAGCATCACTTTGGGGGAACTTCATCAGGTGACTTCCTGAGAAAAGGGACACTGGGGGGATAAATTTCTTGAGATCTTTTATGTTTCTGTTGGATTTCTATTTCTGCTATGATAATTTTTAACTCTCAGGAGCTCTTTTTTTATTGCAACCTGTCCTTATTTCATGCATACAATACCTTCTTGTCTCTTTTAGGATAGTAATAACAACTTTTTTGAAGATTTTGAAAGTTTTTCTTTTCATGGATTATTTCTTCCAACTTCTTTTTTGTTCTCTCTTCTATTAGAAAGCTAGAGTCACCTCAGGTGTCTGGTGGTTCTTGGTTTCTGCTTCAGTTGAAGAGTGGGACACTAACACGCTGTTGGGAAGCTCTGAACACATGGATGGCATTTGTTCACTGCGGGATTTGCTATGGAATCATCTGGTGGGTTTTATTGTTAGGGAATCTGCAGATTTTGACTTGTGGGAAGGCGTAGAAGAAACTGACAATAGAATACTATTTGATAAAAATTTTAAAAAATGGAAAATTTAATTTAAAATAGAAAAGATTATGAGATAAGTATAGAAACAAGGTCTAACATAATTTAGAAAGTCGTATATACTGGCTAAATGTTAAAATTTATTTCTACTTTTGATATTTATATAACCGAGTTTTAAGTAGAGTATTTAACCAACAATTTTTATAGTTGCAAAAATGTAACAAAGAGATCCTAAAGACTCCATTAGAGGTTGGGGCCAGAAGTCCCTCTTCCCTAAAATTACTAATAGTTGGCCCTACAACAACTGTCTCTCCCATCTCCCAGTATATCTAGAATTGTCAGAATCATGAGTTTTTGTCCCAGTGGGGAGTGTTGTGGCTTTTCCCTCCCTTCCTCCTTCCCAGCCCGTGGGGCAAGCTGCAAGACATCTGCTCTCCCAGAGAGTTGCAGAGATTTCTACTCCTGCAAGCAATGCACACCATATAGTCACGACAGCTAAGGATTATAAAAGTGCTCTAAATCCTCAAATTTTGAAGTCTATTATATAAATTTCCTCCTCCCCAAATGCAGGGAAATGACTGAATATATTAAGTGACTTCTTTCAGACTCTTAATGACTTACTTCCCACTTAATGTTTAATTTTGGCACTAGCTAGAACACTCTCTGTTTCATGAGTCATTTTTTCCTGTTTCCCAGTTTCCCAATTGTCCAGATGGTGGACTAGTCCATAACAAAAAGTGAAATCACTTTTTCTTCACTTACCAAACTAGAAAGAAATGTAATTCCTTTTGGGAACTTCTTTAGAGGAAATAAAAATTTTTGGATATTTCACAAGAATTATTATATCTTTAATGATATGTGGAGAACCACAGAATTGAATGGAAATATGGATCCTGGGCAGGCAACAAGGCTCATTCAAATTTATTGCTGATTGCAAATGTCTAAATTGGCAAAAGGTTAAGTAGCAAATCAACATTTACTGCTCCCCTACTATGTGTATTGCAGAGTGTTAGGTACTGGGGGAATTAGATGTATACAAAACAAGGTCTTGGCACCATAAGACACAGCCCTTGAAAAATTATCTAGTAGTAAGAGATTTAAGTAAACGTTAAACAGAATTTAACATAATATACGTGATAGTAAAGGTTGTACGTAAAGCAGCGAGTGAACACCGGACGTAAAAGCTGTGGAACCACCTGCTTAGCGGTCAGAGGACGAGAAGTCTCTGGCTGCCTTGTCTTGTGATGTCCACGTTCTCGTTGCTGGGCAGCGGTTGTCCCAGGACAGGAGCTTTGGTGTCTCTTACAGAAATATTTCAGTAGCTCGGTTTGTTTCTTCACTGTTCCTCTCATCCAAGGACAGCGATTATTTGCCAGTAGCTTACTATGAGCAGGGTCCTGGCGGCGGGCGTTTGATGGCGCTCGCGTCTGGCAGGCTGACGCGAGGGAGGAGGAGTCGGCCGGGCAGTGGGGCTCAAGTTCAAGGTTTAGTGTGAGCATTAGGAAGTCTAAAGCAGCCCTAAGAAGTGTGTTAGTTAGAAATGGATCCAAGGGCAAGTAACTGAAACCTGACTCAGAGTGGACTAAACACCTAGGGGTTATTTTCTTCTCAGATCAGAATTGGGAGGCAGCCATTGTCCTGCACGTGTTCAGCAGCGTGATGACATCGAGGCCAGTGTTTCTGAAATTACTGTAGCCTTTCCCACGATTATCATCATTGGTTCCCAGATGCCTGCCCCAGCTGCAGGTTTTACGACTATGTTTAGGCAGGCAAAAGGGGGAAGGAGAAAAACGGGGGGCGGGGGAAAAAAGGGAGAGCACTAATCTCACATGTTTCCTTCATCAAAAAATGGGCAGCTTCATCCCAGAAGGCTCCATCAGAATTTTGTTACCTCTCTATTGGCAGGGAGTATGTGATAACGGCCACTCCGAGATGCGAGAAAGGCTGGGAAAGCAAGTATATAGCTTTCCTAAGCCCTGCGGAAAGGCAGCGAAGTAGAAGTGGTTTGAGAATATGTACTGGTTTAGCAACGGATATGATTTGTCATGGGACAAAGAACTTCTGGAGTGAGACTGTGTGTTTTACATGAACTGTCTCATTTAACCATCACAACAACGTTGTAGATTGGTGCTTTTATTACCCACATTTTACACATGAGAAAACTGAGGTTAGCTAATTTGTACTAGTTGGTTGCTAGGATTCACACTAGATAGTTGCTGGGATCCAAACTACTTGTTGAAATTCATACTTTTTTTGGTGTTTTTTTTACTGTAGAGTCCATACTCTTATTTGTTTACGCTATTACTGAGGACTTTGAAAAGCAGATGTCACACACTCTTATCACAATGCTTAAAAAGAATTCCTAACATATTTTGGGCAATGGTAACATGACTGGAATAAATATATCACCTTCTAAAGATAAAATGAACATGATAATAGTTCATTGAATCTACAAATTTTATTTCTTTTTAAAAATTTCCTCTTAAAAAATACATCTGATTTTTCATATGGTCGCTTTTCATACTTGGGAGAGAGTCGATGCAGCTCTTCCGCAGCAGGCTCAGGGCAGCAGTCGTAAGGAAGATCTACCACGGTGGTGAGAACTGACCACTGGACCCTGAGGCCCCATAATCCTGGCAAAAAAGCACTGCCTGAATCTTTCTTTATGGAAACTGGATGGATGGCACCCGTTGCCAATGGTCTTGAAAGGCTTGTAACATTCCTCGGATAAGAAATAGTGTAGGGTGTCGTGAGGTTGGGAACAAGTTAGCTGTTTGGTTTTTAGGGTGAGGTAAACATACATAATCTGACTCCACTGCACTCTGGTAATTTGAGTGGTTATTGTTTTCATTATTTGTCTTTGAATCATGGTCATTACCTGATGGATTTGGTTTAAATGCTAACAGTGTGGGAGAAAGAAGGCTGTCTACAGTTCTTTTGAATTTACGTATTTACTGATGGACCTCAAGGAATGAACGTCACTAAGATCATAGGGCCAGCGTGGCACAGTGTTGCTCAGAGCGCATTGTTTGTTTAAGCTGTGTGCCTTTAAACCCTGGACCGTCACTGATTTTATGCATACACATATAAGAGTTGAAAAGAGTCGTTCCTTGGGAGTTGGTCTGTTCTACGTGAAACATCTCACTCCTTTTTTTAAAAAAATTTGTAGTATTCAGGAATTTGTAAGGATTGATGCTCAGTTGACAAATGAAAATTGCGCGTCTTCACTTACAGTCTTGTTGAGGCCGTCTGTGGGCTGGGTAGTCGGTGGGTTGCATTGAAGTGTTATAACTGGGTTTTGCAAGTGGATAGGTAAGCCTTTTCTCCCACATCCAAAATCTGCATCCAGACTCCCAGCATCCCCCTGTCCACCTGGGTGTCTATTCATCTACCATCCTGGACTCATGTTTGAAATGTGTATCATCCTTAACAAGGCTGACAATGAAGGTGCTGTGCCTGGGGCAGCAGAAAGTGTTCCTCACTGACACCTGAAGAATCCAAATCTTGTGCTCTTATCCTAGGATATAGTATTGTTTTATATATAAATTGCAACATATGGTTGCAGGTGGAATAGGTTGGTAACTACTATGATAATCAACCATCTTAGTTATTATTTGTTAATTTAGATGTGTTAATATCTCACGGTCCAAAATTTCAACCTACAGTTGTTAAGATTCAGTGACCCCATGAGGGCGCAGGATAAATTTAATAAGACAGCTGCTACAGGTATTGTCCAGTCCACATGTCATACTTTGGAAGTTCCCTTCTAGATTGTTTGTTTGGAATTTGGAAAGCATTTCCCCATATGCATAAATGATGGGGAAGATTACTCCCTTATAAGAGATTTTCTTCATTATCTCAGAAATCTCTATGTTCACATAGAGATTTGGTTTCTACCCCTCTTGTATGCTGTATACATCTCCTGTGTCTTCTGTGGCAATTTAATCTATTATTCCTCTCTAAAAAAATTTTCAACCATCATTTCTTCTCTATTGTCCACTGACATGTTCATTTACCCCTAAAAAGAATTTCCGCTCAGCCCTATTGCTACTGCTATTTTAGTCTATTTGTCCAACTTTTTAAAGTGTTCCCCACTTGCCTACTTTTTCTTACAGCTCAACTCTTGAACCTCTTTGTTTATGCCGTTTGCTTCCCCGTTCTCCTCCTTACTAGAACTGCTACTTCCAGAGGTAAAGGGAGCTCCTTCCTCAGTTCTTCATAACCCAGTGTCTCCTCATTGTCTTCCTATCTCCTCTGGCTGCTCCTTCTCTCTCCTCTTCACAGAACTTCCTTCTTTCAGCCCAAAGATGGGAATACATCCCAACAGCAGTCCTCTACTCTCATTTTTATTTTCGTGCTTTTTACTGTTACCTCTGCTTGGAAAAACTACCTGATCTCTCGTGCCATCTTGGACCTCAAGTCTCAAGTCTACTTACTGGACATCTTTTGAATGCCTCCTGTCACCTCAAAAATTCATTTTTCTAATACATGGCCCATTTCTTTTTTTAATAACCCCTGCTTTTTTGATTCTCTCTATATATCAATAGGATTATACTTCTTCACCTCTCCCCTGATCTCTAGACTTATGTTCATCTTTGGCTTTTCTCTCACCACAGACACCAATCTCAAGATCCTTCCTGTATGGTGTTTTTCACATCCATCTCTTGGGATCACTCCTTCATCTATCTCACTCATGTCCCACTGGAGTTCTTTCCTAGTTGGTCTCCTTATCCAGCCTCAATCTCTTCTACCTACTACTGTTATATTAATTTTCCAGATTGGAGCATTTGCTAAACCTTCAATGGCTCATTTCTGTAGGAAAGGAGCCAAAGCCTAACACTGAGCGTCTCTTCACAGTCTGTCATCTCTCTTCCTGTTCAATCATATCTCCTAGTTCTCAATCAACTGATTTACTCATGGTTCCACAGATATTTGTGCAAACACTTCTGCCTGTGGCACTTAGCTGATTCTTTCTCCCTGACTGAAATGCTCCTTCAGTTTCTCCTTATGATTTATTCTCCTAATGTCCTATACCCTCTCCCTGGGCAATATTATCTATTCCCAGAGATTCACTAACATCCATACTTGTCAAAGTGTTCATTGATACAGACAACAGAATCCACTGAAGCTAGTTTACACAGAAGGGATTTCTTGAAGGAGGTACGTAGCTTGCAGAATCACTGAGATGGTTGAGCCAGCAGGCTCTAGGCTGAGCTCCCCCAAATAATGTCAGAACCTGGCTTTCCAAGGAAGCTATGCCCTTATATTGATCGGGAGCTGCCAGGACAGCTCCTGACTCCAACTCCAGAGCCTTTCTGCCCTTGCTGTGATCTGCATTGACAGAATGGATATTCCATAGCCTGCCTCTTTTGACAAAATGCAGTTCTCGAGCTTGGTCTTTCATAAGTGTATTTGATTGGCAGAGCTTAAATCACACTTCTGCATCTTGTAATTTTTTTGGGAGGGTACAGTGCGAAAATTCAATGCTAGGAAAGGAGGACTTACACTGCGGGGAATTATTAAAATGGGAATCAACTCCAAATCTGTATATTTAGCTCAGAACTGAATTCTCAGCTGCAGACTTTGTATAGACAACGCCATTTGAGAATCTTAGAAGCACTTGAAATTTGTCAAATCCAATGCCAAACTTAACCATCTTCATCACAAATGCCTGATCTGTTCTTAGATCCCAAGTTGGTGAAGGGGCCTGCTGTCCACACTTAGTTGTCAGGACAGACACTCTGGAATCAGCTCCAATTCTGTTTCTCTCTACCTTGCACCCTACTCCTCAATCTTGGTACCAAGTCACCTGTACTTCCTAAGACTATCTCATTTATATGTGCTCCTTCCCCTTTGGCACTGTTCTGAAACAGGCTCCATTCTCTCTTGCCCGTACATAGCTAAAGCCTCCTCACTCTGTTCCTCTCCTCACCTCTCATGCCCCCTCCCCAGGGCTGCAGGAATGAGTTTCTAATGAGTTAATCTGATCATATCACCCATCTGCTCAGAAAATTTTAATAGAGCTCCCATTGCCCAGAGGTTAAAAACTAAATTTCTCGTGAGGAATTCAGAAATCATTGTTTTTGGACCCAGACGTTTCCCGTTGTGAAGTTTGCAGGTCAGTAATACTAAATGCTTATAATTCCCTAAATGCATTCTGCTCTTTCATGCTGAGCCCTTTGTCTGGGAAGCCCTCCCCCAAATTTCCTCTATCAAACTCCTCTTTATCCTTTAAATTTAGGTGTAAATATTTGCTCTAGGTACCGATCAACATAATCAGAGAATGCAAAGTTCAGATTAAACATTGACTATTTCTCCTTTAGGTATTAGTTTTGGAAACAAATGCTGTCCTCTCCCCCTTCTGCTTCACTCCCTTCTTTTTCCTCAGAACCATTGGAGAGATGAAGAACAAATAGCTCAGAGAGCCTCAGATCTCTCTCATGCTCAAAAGTCAACCAGTATATTCTTCATTGTTCTGTGTGTGAATGTTCTGTCTTCCCCAAGGAGGGGAAAGTAGCAAATGTAAAACAAATGGTCATTGACAGCTCTAAATCTTTTCTGTTATTCATTATAGTTTGAAGATTTTGGAAAGATAAAACCAAATGCCTTAGTATTTCCTTCCATTAATGATGGAATTTACTTCACTCCAGCTTTTCTTTCACTTCTAATTTTCTAAAGCTTGAATTCATGTTCAAAATGAAATAGAGACTAAAAAGAAAATAGAAAAGATCAATGAAACCAACAGCTGGTTCTTTAAAAAGGTAAACAAAATTGACAAACCTTTACCTAGACTCACCAAGAAAAAAAGAGGGGACTCAAAAACATAAAATCAGAAGTGAAACAGGAGACATTACAACTGATACCACAGAAATACAAAGGATCATAAGAGACTACTACAAACAATTATATGCCAAAAAATTCAACAATATAGAAGAAATGGATAAATTCCTAAGAACACACAACCTTCCAACACTGAATCAGGAAGAATTAGAAAATCTGAACAGACCAATTACTAGTAAGGAGATTGAATTAGTAATTAAAAACCTTCCTACAAACAAAAGTCCAGGACCAGATGGCTTCTCTGGTGAATTCTACCAAACATCCAAAGAAGATTTAATACTAATCCTTCTCAAACTCTTCCAAAAAATAGAAGAGGAGGGAACACTTCCAAACTCATTTTTTGAAGCCAGCATTACCCTAATACTAAAACCAAACAAGGACACAAGAAAAGAAAAGTACAGGCCAATGTTCCTGATGAACACAGATGCAAAAATCCTCAACAAAATATTAGCAGACCAAATTCAACAATACATTAAAAGGATCATACACTACGATCAAGTGAAATTTATTCCCAGATGCAAGGATGATTCAGCATCTGAAAATCAATCAACATGATACACCACATTAACAAAATGAAGAATAAAAATCACATGATCATCTCAATAGATGCAGAAAAAGCATTTGACAAAATTCGGCATCCATTTATGATGAAAACTCTCAACCAAGTGGGCATAGAGGGAATGTACCTCAACATAATAAAGGCCATATATGACAAGCCCACAGCTAACATCATACTCAATGGGAAAAACCTGAAATCTTTTCCTCTAAGATCAGGAACAAGACAAGGATGCCCACTCTCACCACTTTTATTTAACATAGTATTAGAAGTCCTAGCCAGAACCATTAGGCAAGAAAAAGAAATAAAAGCCATCCAAATTAGAAAGAAAGAAGTAAAACAGTCACTATTTGCAGATGACATGGTACTATGTATAGAAAATCCTAAAGACTCTCCCAAAAAACTGTTAGAACTAATACATGAATTCAGTAAAGCTGCAAGATACAAAATCAATACACAGAAGTCTGTTGCATTTCTATGCAGTAATAATGAACTATCAGAATGAGAAATTAAGAAAACAAATCCCATTTACTATTGCATCAGCAAGAATAAAATACCTAGGAATACATTTAACCAAAGAGGTGAATGACCTATACATTGAAAAATATGTCATCAATGAAAGAAATTGAAGACACAAATGAATGGAAAGGTAGTCCATGCTCATAGATTGGAAGAATTAATATTGTTAAAATGTCCATACTACCCAAAGCAATCTATGGATTCAATGCAATCCTTGTCAAAGTTCCAATGAAATTTGTCACAGAAATAGAACAAACCATTCTCAAATTTGTATGGAATCACAAAAGACCCCAAATAGCCAAAGAAATCTTGAGAAAGAAGAATGAAGTCGGATGCATCACCCTCCCTGATTTCAAACTATATTACAAAGCTATAGTAATTAACACAGTATAGTATTGGCTTAAAAACAAACAGAGATCAATGGGGCTGGCCTCGTGGCATAGTGGTTAAGTTTGCATGTTCTGCTTTGGCTGCCCGGGGTTCCCCAGTTTGGATCCTGGACACGGACCTACTCACTGCCCATCAAGCTCTACTGAGGCAGTGTCCCACATAGCAGAGCTACAACTCTACAACTATGATACACAACTATGTACTGGGGCTTTGGGAAGAAAAAAAGAAAAAGAGGAAGATTGGCAACAGGTATTAGGGCAGGGCCAAAATTCCTCAAAAAAAAAAAAAAAGATTTAAACAAAACAAGACCAAACAAAAACAGATAGAGATCAATGGAACAGAATAGAGAGCCCAGAAATAAACCCATGCATATGCAGTTAATTAATTTATGACGAAGAAGCCGAGAATATACAATGGGGAAAGAACAGTCTCTTCAATAAATGGTGTTAGGAAAACTGGACAGCCGTATGCAAAAGAATGAAACAGGATCACCATCTTACCCCAAACACAAAAACTAACTCAAAATGGATTAAAGAATTGAACGTAAGACCTGAAACCATAAAACTCCTAGAACAAAACATAGTCAGTAAAACTCCTTGATGTGAGTCTTGGTGATGATTTTTTTGGATTTGACACCAAAAGCAAAAATAAACAAGTGGGACTACATCAAACTAAAAAGCTTCTGCACAACAAAGGAAACCATCAACAAAATTAAAAGACAACCTACTGAATAGGAGAAAATATTTCAAATCATATATATGATAAAGGGTAAATATTCAAAACGTATAAAGAACTCATACAACTCAATAACAAAAAAACAAACAATTCGATTAGAAAATGGGCAGAGGAATTGAATAGACATTTTTCCAAAGAAGACATACACATGGCCACCAGGCACATGAAAAGGTGCTCAACATCACTACTCATCAAGGAAATGTAAATCAAAACCACAATGAGCTATCACCTCACACCTGTTTGAATGGCTATTTTAAAAGACAAGAAATAACAAGTGTCGGCGAGGATGTGGAGAAAAGAGAACATTTGTGCGCTGTTGGTGGGAATGTAAATTGGTGCAGCCACTATGGAGGTTCCTCAAAAAATTAAGAATAGAACTACTATATGATGTAGCAATTCCACTTCTGGGTATTTACCCTAAGAAAACAAAAACACTAACTCAAAAAGGTATCTGCACCCCCATGTTTATTGCAGAAATTTTTTTGGTGAGGAAGATTGTCCCTGAGCTAACATCTGTTGCCAATTTTTCTCTTTTTGCTTGAGAAAGATTCTCCCTGAGCTAACATCTGTGCCAATCTTGCTCTACTTTGTATATGGGTTGCCGCCACAGCATGGCTTGATGATCAGTGTGTAGGTCCGTGCCCAGGATATGAACAGAGTGTGTCAACTTAACCTCTATGCCACCAGGTCGGCCCATTGGCATTATTTACAATAGCCAAGATATGGAAACAACCTAAGTGTCTATAGATAGATGAACGGGTAAGGAAGATCTATATCTATATCTATATCATCTATATCTATATCTATATCTATATCTATATACATTGGAATATTATTCAGTCAGAAAAAAGAATGAAATTTTGCCATTTGTAAAAACATGGATGGTAGGAACTTAAGGGCATTATGCTAAGTTAAATAAGTCAGACAGAGAAAGACAAATACCATATGATCTCACTTAGATTTGGAATCTAAAACAAAAACCCCAAAACAAGCTCGTAGATACAGAGAACAGAACGGTGGTTGCCAGAAGTGGGGGAAGGGGGTGAGAGGTGGGTGAAATGGGTGAAAGGAGTCAAAAGGTACAATTTTCGAGTTATAAAAAAATGTCATGAGGATGTAATGTACAGCTTGGTGAGTATAATTAATAATATTGTATTTGAAAGTTGCTAAGAGAATGAATCTTAAAAGTTCTCATCACAAGAAAAAAGAAACCTGTAATAAAAGAACACTTCGTCCCCCAGTTATTTCCCAATCTTTCTCTCCCACCCACTCTGAAACATGGAATTGCCTAGGGGATATTTCTTATTCAAATTTAGAATGAACTAAAATTCTTTTTGCTTTGAAACTTTAGTTAAGATCTCTTAAGGCAATAAGCTATCTGCAAAAGCACTGGAAATGATTGGTTTCTGGGTGAGTGGTGGTCTTTAAACATCATACTTAGATGAGAATCATCTGGCGATCTCTCTGACTTGCTTTCATTCATAATACATCTCCTGAGTCATTTGTTGACATGACAAATACCTGAAAGGGCAGGCCCGAACAAGGAACCCAGGTGTTCTCCTCTCTCTTGTTATCGTTGATGGTGAGTTAGCTTTGTTTGTGGGTTATTAAGCAACCTCCAGGTTCTCTCACTGATTGCCATAAGGCTGTGCAGATGGCCTTCCGGACCCTGGGTCCCATGACTGAAACAAGCAGCCAAGTCCACATACATGACCATCAATCGCACCAAAAGAATGTTTGGCCTCCAGTATAGTGCTCCCATTCTACTTTTATTCTTGCCCCACTAATTTTGGCTTTTCTTCTTATGCAATGGCCTATTTCCTGAATATTGCTAGGTATTTGACAAATAGAATTTAATGTACCTCAATAAAATTGTTAGTTTAACATTTACAGAGAATACTTAACAGAGGTTATTTGTGCACTAATCATTAGCTAACAGAATTAAGTAGTCACGATCTAAGAATATGATTATCCGATACAGACTTGTGCTCACTCTACTTCAACTTCTGAGTAATTTTCTAACGATTCTGTCAAAACAGCTTTCTTTCTAATCCTATAGCAGTTTGTGTGATTTGTAAAGTAGCAAAGGGTTAATTCAGAGTTCAGTTATGTTACTTCTTTTTGTTCATTTACTGTTTCTGGAGGAGCTAAGTCATTGTATCAGAGCCATTACTTAAACCATCAACATGAAATTTTCTTCAAACTGAACATTTTCTTCATTTTGACTAAGCTTTGTGCAGCTGGCTAAAAGTGAGTACAAGCTATGTACACTCACAGTCACATTTTTTTAAGGAGACCAGCAAATATGGAAATTCTTGATTCTAGAGTCAAAATTTTCATTGCTGGGCATCCTGACTGTGTGTACCGTTACAGGCCTATCAGGGTGCCAGCCACTCTGTGGTTCCGTTTTTATCCTTTGACTTTGATGGGGAAGGAGGCGGATTGAAATCAATGTAAATAGAGAGTCCGTGCTGGGTTTGGAGAAGGCGCCCACCACAACCTCCCCACACACATCCCATGGAGGACTCCATTACTCTGTAAGAGCACTGACAAGCATGCCCACAACCCGCTGGCCACCTGCTCCCCACAACCTGGGAGGAAGGAGGGTTGGAGCTGGGTGCAGGCCTCTGCACAGACAGCAGGATTTCATGCCCACTATTGTGACACGGACATTTAGAACCATCTCTCTTTCTCTGGATCTCACATCATCAGCACCAATGTAAAAACACTGGAGCACCCAGCAACATGGGACCCAGTGTGTTCCATGATGTTATCTTAGGAACATTCTGAAAGCTGCCTTGATCCTAAATATCTCCTTCAGCATTTTTGACAAAACAATTAAATGATTCCCTGCGTTTACATGGCACTTCACAGTTGACAAAGCCCTTTCACTAGCGTCCTCCCATCTAATCTCCATGAAGCTGGAATAGGTTGGTAGAGTAATCTTTTAAAACAAAGGGTGACATGGGCTCAGAGAGGATGAGTCACTTACTGAAGGTCACAAGTAAGTGGTAGATCACTTGCTCTAAGTCTAGAATCCTTCCCACATCAAACAAATCGCAGACACAGAAAGGAATAACACCTTTGGAGATACCTAAAACTCCTTAAAAGAATAGGCTTTTCGTTATATATATATAAATATATATATTTAGAGATAAAGCTCAAAATGCAAATCTTCCCCTGAGAATGGGAAAGCATTAACAAATGGGTGTCATAGGCTTTCACATATTCAAAAATTAAACTAATTCCAGGGTTATAGACCTGATTTAAGACATGGTAGTTAATAGAAAAGGTCTAGATTGAAAATAATTTTTGAAAAAACGTACCTCTGTATGTGTATATGTATCTACTTAGAAAATATATTGCTTTCGATGTTTGCGCCATTTCTAGGTTACGTGCCGTGTCCACAGCTGCTTCATTCCCATCCCTACACTTCAAGCCACCATATTACTTTTTAATTACCTTAAGACTCATTTTCAGTTAATTGTAATAATTAACTAAGGTTGAGCAATAAAGCACTTTCATGAGTAAAAGTTACTCATGAAATTTTTTTTAGAAAAGTTACTCATGAGATTTTTTAAATATGGTTCCAGGAATAGTTTAGTTTTCACATTTAATATGACACGTAGCATGAAACGGCTTTTACTTAAAAGAACAATTATATATTCGCTGCCAACAGTATAAAAGCAGTAAAAACACTTCCCACCACCTTATAAAATTGTGTGACATTTTCCTAAGAATTCCCTGCATTTAGAAATTCTAGACCTTCTCCACTTATAAATCTGAGTGTATCTTTTTGCAGACTGTATTTTTTACTGTAGGGCTTTGGCGCATTTCGTAAAGAGGAAAATACAGACACTGGAAATACAGGTAGAAGTAGAAGACTTAAAGCACAATAGCCCATCACGTGTATGTTGGGGGCAAGTTTAATGTGCACCTCCTCTGCTAGGCTTCAATACTAAGGGTGGCAAAGACACAAAAAGTGCAAGAAGTCACATGACACACCTTCCCTCAGTGGGAAAGATGACATGATTCAACACGAGGAGAATGATTAAGAAGGAAAGTTTATTGGACTCAATTACCCAGCTGATAGTTCATCTAGCTCTCACTTGGATTTTAAACATTTGCTTGACAAATGATTTCACATCACTTTTTGTTTCTTGCAGAAAGCTCCCATGTGTAATTATCAATAGCATCTCTGAAGAATGGAATTATTCATGTTGTCTGGCTGATGTTCCAGGGGATGGAGGAGCCAGAAGACTGCTACAAGTGAAGACATTTGTATGGTCTCAAAATGTCAGGATGGTACGGAGACTGAAACAGGAGATAAAAGATGTTAATTGTTTGAACGTTTAGATAATTCACACTATGTGAGAGTCCACGAGCATTTACGTGTCTCAGTGAAAGGCTGTCTGTTTCCCGCCACTCCTTCCCATCCCTGTGCATTCAAGGTAAATCAAGTCAAAGGGCAGTTCATCTTGTCCTGGTTCTCGCTCGTGTTTTCCCTAACCTTAATCTCAATCACAACATCGTGAATGTGACTGCCACCTAGGCTCTTTAAATATTAGCACCCTCAAAAAATCATTTTTGAGCACCTACATGCCTGCCATAATAATGAATACAAAACAACAATGGGTAATGATATGTAATAAGTTCTTGCTATTTGTCACATACTCTGCAGAGGCTTTTCATGCATTGTATCATTTAAACCTCAAACAACGATGCTATGAGGCAGGTTCTAATATGATTTCCATCTTAGAGGTTAAAAATACTGAGACTTAGAGAGATCTGTAACTTGCTTCAGGCCACACATCTAGTGTGGGACGCTGGGATTTAAACCCCAAGTTGTACAAATTACCAGATTGATAGGCAATTTGCCTGAAGGAACTGATAATGTAACAAAGTTAAGACCAGGTTGAAGGTTTAATAGAACTTTGATAAAGAAATGTTTAAGATTCTTAGAAGTAGATAATAAAGTTGATTTGTATTCAGAGAGACTTCATTCTTGGGAAGATCAGAAATATAACATTTACACTGGAACTAATGTCTTTTCTAAAAACCATCTTCTGATGGATAAATACTTTCAGAAAAAGATGGTCTTTGTGTCTTTAAAAAAATTATATATATTATGTATGTATATATTATATGTATGTACATATATATAATAAGAAAATATATGTAGATGATTTAGAAACTACAGGACAGTGTAAAGAAGAAAGTAAAAATAACCTGTAATCCTACAACCTAGAGATAGTCAGTGTTAATATTTTCTTGAATTTTGATCAACTTTTTTCTAGACATATGTAAATTTTTTAGTGCTCTTGTTGAAAACTTGGGATCATATTGTACATATAAGTTTGTATTCTCTATTCTGTAACTCAAAATTTCATCATGAGAATTTCCCATTTGTATGAAATCATTTCTTTTTCATGACTTCATGGATTTCTAGTACATGGCTGGAATTTATTTAACCATCCATCCCCTTATTGTTAGGCTTTTATGATGTTTCCAATTTTTGATACTATAGATGATACATGAACATTCTTAAACAGATGTGTGTTTGCATATCTGATTATTTCTGTAGAATAGATTCCCAGAACTGGAATTGCTGGGACAAAGGATCTAAGATTTTTTAAAGGTTTCTGATACAAATTACCAAATTGCTTTCCAGAAAGGAGGTAATCCGGGGCTCTTCGAATACTCATTTCTTTCCTTCCTCAATAATATTTATCAGACTAAGTGTTTAGTATAATATGTCATGTGTGTGGTTGCTTAGTAAATGCTGTATACAGTTGAAACCCTCATGAGAAGAAGTATGAGGCAGCAGAAAATCAGGGGCTGTGGAACTAGAAGGCGGGAGCTAGATATAACTGCCCATTACTAGTTGTGCCTTAAATGTTAATGCAAGTGACAAAATTCTTCTTTTTAGGTGGTCGTAAAAGTTAAATTTAGAGGTAGGAAGTGGAATTCGCTTATCTTCCTAAGTTTGAAGAAAATGTAAGACAAACATTTAAAATAGCAATTTTTTTTTTTTTGGTGAGGAAGATCGGCCCTGAGCTAACATCTGCCAATCCTCTTCTTTTTTTGCTGAGGAAGACTGGCCCTGGGCTAACTTCCATGCCCATCTTCCTCCACTTTATATGGGACACTGCCACAGCATGTCTCTCCAAGCAGTGCGTTGGTGTGCGCCTGGGATCTGAACCGGTGAACCCTGGGCTGCCGCAGCGGAGTGCATGCACTTAACCACTTGTGCCACTGGACTGGCCCCTTAAAATAGCATTTTGTACTCTTCCTCTTTGCAATAATTTTTATTCGTGAAAAATTCTTTGTAAATGGAAAAAAGAATTAATAATGGTCAGTGGTTTTTTTACAAAAAATTGTGATATCTGTATAGAAAACAAGCCCAATGTAGCTCCACTTACTCCCATAGCAAGTTTTTGGGATGTCCTGAATAGAATTTAAATTTATAACCATCAGTGGTCAACCTTTTTAGGTGGCCAGCCAGAGGCTCCATGACTCAATGTCGTAATTATGAGCATGAGTCTCTGATTCTTTTTCCTCGCAAGGGTGAGTGTTGTCTTGTGAAGAAGGCTGAATGACTCTGATCATTTAGATTTGCTGTAACCAACAGAATTTGGCTTCAGCAGAACAGGAAATGTAAAGCAACTGCTCTTAGCTTCTCATAATACAATCTTAAATGGTCTACATGCAAAGTTTGAACTGGTAATGGAAAACCAAGACGTTCCAATGTTTTTCTCATTCTTCCACCATTTTTTCTCTGTTAGCCAAACCCCACCATAAAAAGAAACTTAAAATCTACCTCTTTCCAGAGCGAAGCAGGTCAAATCCTTCATTTATTTTTTCAAAAGGTAAAACATGGGTTATTAAGGGATCCAATGCAAACTTTTTAGCCATAAAATCAGCCACAAGTTTGGGGACAGAATCTTTACTCTTAAAACCTGAAAATAAAGTGAGATAGTTGTTGGATTCAGCCAGTGGTAAGAGGAGAATTGGAGAGGAGACTTTCCAAATAGAATTTACATGAAAGCGCACGAAAAGTGCTACATTCCACAAACTGCTATTACTGAGGTTAATAAGAGACAGTGTGCTTTGAGATCCTCTCACAGTGGTTTGGCTTTTTTTTCTTTAGTTCCCCAACAAACTAGGGTCCTTGGTGATCAGTTCTCTCGCAAAGAAATTATGGTACAAGTGGTTATTCCCACCATTTGCACCAAGGAGAAAATTTAGCAATTGTCTAAATTTGGGCAATGGGAGTGCAGACGTGAATTATTGCTATGGGCTTCCTGGGTCTACCAGGTATTTCAGTGCCTTGTGCAGTCTCAAGTGTCAAAAGATGTGCTGCTGAAAGAGGCTAGTTAGTTCATGGGGACACCAGAAAAGTCTGTTGGGACCTTCTGTGTGCATTAGTTCCACATCCAGTTCATTTGGAGCCTATAGATACAAAGGAATTTAAATTTATTTTTAACCATGTTGCTTTTTAAAACCTGGCCTGGTCACTTGTAAAAGGGAAGAAATCCTGAGGTTAGTAAGAATTTGGCCCTCAAGCCTAATGACATACCGCCAAAAATAGCTCCTTTCCAGGTACGTCCACTCAATAGCAACATAGGGTTCACAGAGAGATTTTGGGAATCAGGAGGTACTCCTACAATGACGCTTACACCATATGCTTCATGACAGCATGACAAGGAAGCCATCTGGAATAAAATTAATACGTAGCACCATTAAAGTGAATTCTCTGATAGTCCCCACTCGTGATACACAGTATCACGTAATATTGATTTAGCTAGATTGTGAGTGTGCGGAGGGAAGAGATTATGACTTTTATTTCTTGATTCCCCATTATTTCCTAAAGCCACTAGCTGTGGCTTCAGAAAATGCCCAGACAAGCTTTTTGGAATGAGAAATGGATGAATGAACTTTTGTGTACTTAATTCTTTCTTATAAAGTAATAAAGAGGAAAATATCATTACAAACATACATATAAAATCTGATTCCTTAAATAAAGGTAATGTTTATCATCACATGGCCCTCAGGCAATCTATGAGTTGGTTTTACATATATATGTATATATATACACACACACATACACACACACTACAATTTCTTTATTCCTTCATCTGTCAGTGGGTATTTAGGTTGTTTCTAAATCTTGGCTCTTGTGAATAATGCTGCAAAAAATATGGGGGTGCAGCTATCTCTTTGAGATGTGATTTTATGTTCATTGGATATATACCCAGAAGTGGGATTGCTGGATCATATGGTAGCTCTATTTTAAGGTTTTTGAGGAACCTCAATACTGTTTTTCATAATGGCCATACCAATTTACATTCCCACCAACAGTGCACAAAGGTTCCCTTTTCTCCACACCCTCCACCACACTTGTTATCTCTTGTCTTTTTGAAAATAGTCATCCTAAGAGGTGGGAGGTGATATCTTGTGGTTTTGATTTGCATTTCCCTGACAATTAGTGATGCTGAATGCCTTTTCCATATAGCTGTCGGCCTAAAATGGACATGTTTTAAATGTGCTTTTACCTCCCAAAATGCACATTGATTTTTCTTTAAACTGTACCTATTACTTTGGAATCTCAAAAGAAAGCCTTCCTCCTCCAGTCAGGTTTTTAAACACGGCTGTAGTAAGAAAATTGTTTAGGCTCCCCCAGCAATATATGATGATTGGTCCTTTGACTTTGGAGTATGACATTTGGAAGACCAGACCACCTCAGAACGTGTGGCTATTGGACACTGGTGTCTTCAGGTAAAGTAACAATCCAATTCCACATGAGAAAATGGAGGGAAAGCCATAGAAAAGGGGCAGGAGAAAAGCTACAGCCTTGGAAAAAGTTGCATTCTCTTGGCGCTTCAGTCACCTATGGCATATTGTCCCAGGTCGAGACTGCAAAGAGCTTTACTCTCAGGGTGCTACTCCCTATGACCAACACTGTTGGGACTTACTGGAGAACCACAAAAGGGGGGTTTGTTGGTCTCTGGGGATTTTTTCAGTAGGATTCTAGAGAATTCTGATTAAGTGAAATATAGCTGGAAATGTATTCCCTGTTGCAATTGACAATATTTGTAATTATTTGAAAGTCACATCATGTATATTCCAAAGTTGATGTAAGCACTGCAAGGCTGGAAACAGCATTTCATATTGATAACACGAGCTGACAGTTATTACCACTGGTGCTTACCACTTGACAGGCAGCATTGTGCTCTTTTCCACGTATTATCTCATGCAACCCATAAACAATGCTATGAGATATGTATCTCAAATGTTTTAAGCAGAAAAACCTGTTGCCTTTTAAAGTCTTCAGTTCAACACACGGATTTGGGTGCTTACTTTGTACCAGGTGCTGTGCTGTCTGCTGTGGTAAAATAGCGCATATTTTCTGTTAATAAAGTGATATGAAGCTTAAAATTGCTCATTATTTCTTTTGGCCAAAATATATATGGAAAAAAAATGAGAATTCATTAAAACATACAAAAATTGTTAAATAATTTTTGTTAAGAATGTGGGGAAAAATCAAACTTGCCAACTTGAGAACAGAATTTGTATTATTTATATTTACTTCAGTCTGAACCATTTTTTTTGGTGAGGAAGATTGACCCTGAAGCTAACATCTGTTGCCAATCTTCCTCTTTTTGCTTGAGGAAGATTGGCCCTGACCTAACATCTGTGCCCATCTTCCTCTATTTTGTATGTAGGAGGCCACCACAGCATGGCTTGATGAGCGGTGTGTAGGTCTGTGCCTGGGATCTGAACCCTTGAACACTGGGCAGCTGAAGCAGAGAGTGTGAACCCAGCCACTACACTATTGGGCTGGCCCCAAGTTTGAAATTTTTAACAAAAGATTAACAAGGTAAATTTGTAATGGCTCAATAAAAAAAAAATCTCTTCCTTCTCTAAAGGGGAACTATTACTTATGACAGGTTTGCTTAGCTGATAGAATGAAAGATTTCTCATAATTGTGAATTATGCAATCCAGATGAGAAACAGGAGATGGAAAATCACCCTTCATAGCTTTAAAAATATTCTGTGTATATAATATTTGCATTCTCTGGCCTAAGAGCAAACTCCAGAATGCAGAAGCAGCTATCTCAAGGCATTTCACGGAACATACCATGGTGTCGAGCCGACCAATGACTTCAAATGAAAAATCCACACCCCCACTGCTCATTTCCTTCAGCACCTCCTGGATGGGTTTCTCGTAGTCCTGAGGGTTGATGCACTCAGTGGCCCCCACCTCTTTGGCCTTCGCAAACTTGTCTTTGTTGATGTCCACCCCAATGATCCTGGCCGCTCCGGCTGCTTTACAGCCCATGATGACAGACAGGCCAACGCCGCCAAGGCCAAACACGGCACAGGTGGAGCCCTGGGTGACCTGTGTTTTCAGAAAATGCAGAAGAGAATTAGGTAATGAATGTTAGAAAGTACCTCAACTGTATAAAATGCTATGCCTTGTCCGTCATCAGGAGCTGCTCAGACCATGTCCACCTGCTGTCAAAGCCTCTTTTGGCTTGAGTTGTCTCAATGTTTAAGTCGAGGGGGTTGAACTAGATCTTTGCTGGACGTTAGACATTAGACCTGGGGAACTTTAAAAAATCCCAGTACTCAGGTCACAGCCCATAACCAATTAAGTCAGAAGCTCTGTAGGTGGGACCCAGCCCCCAGGTGACTCCAGTGGGAAGCCTGGGCTGGGGGCTAGTGGACTGGACGATCTTTGAGCTCTAAATGCTAGTGACTTGCATCTATAGAGAATCTAGTGGCTCGAATCTATTGATAGCCAGCTTCAGTATATCACATGTACACAAACACGATTTTTGGGAAATGAAATAATAAGTGGAAAAGGTTACTCCAGGAGACCGAAAAAATAATCCAATTGAACCCTCAACAATTAACTCCTTGGTTCGTTAACTTTCAGTAGTCATAACCAGTATAAAGAGAGCAGAAATTAGCTCTGAAGCATAGCAGAGGTATCCTCAGCTTAGAGCAAAACCTAACAACAGGAAAAGTTAACAGGGAACTTGAAGATAACATAGCTTGAGACCAACGTGGTCTTGGGTCGTTATCCCTGCTTTTACAAATACACTAATGAACAATAATGCAATGAAAGGTTGGTCTATGTTTTAAGAATGGACGACATTCCTCATTATGAGTGCCCTTGGCTTCTGCTTTGTGTGTAGGCTCACTTCGACCACCTGCTCAAACAGAGGATGCAGTTGCACAAGAGGCTTAGTGCGCCAGTCACAGACACGTGGAAAACACGTGCTGTCAATTGTTTAAACTGGCTAGTGACTGTTTAATAAACCTAGTCTGCTGGAGTCAGCCTTCAGTGTGGGTAAAATGCTCCTCCTGTGCCAAGAAAACTTTCCTTGGGGCATGGCACCACTTTTTACCTTACTTGGAGAAATATGAGGCTTGTGACTGTGATTTAAAAAAGCTAGTAATTATGTGTTATGGTTTAAGAATCAGCAGGAGTTTTGAGAGATAGGTTAGTTGCAGCTCTCATACTAACCAGCTGTGAGATTTTGGGCAAATAGCTTTATGTTTCTGGGCCTCGGTTTTGTGAAATGAAAGGAGACTACCAGATTTCCAACCTTTTGGAAAGAGGAGCGTTTAAGGAATTTCTCCTTAAAATCTACCCCTTCAGAAGTGTGTGTGTGTGTTTGTGTTCACGGCAGGGGATGAGATGTAGCAGTGGAATAAATGCATCATTGAGGCTTCATTGCTTTCCTCATGGGGATCCACAGACTGGGTGTGTTGACGACCCTCGGTCTGGAGGTGTGTCAGGTAAGGCTTTGGAATCTACTGTTAATCCTAATTCTGGGAGTAGAGGCTCCATGGACTAGCTACTCCTCAAAGGCAACCCCTTCCTTTCATTTACTTTTGCTGCCTCAGAACCTAGCAGAACCTACTGTGCCTGGCGCATGTTGGTGCTGTCTGACTGTAGAGTGAACGACTGAATGAGCTCCCAGCTCTGAAGTTTAGTCATCCCATAAAGAACAAATATACAAGAATCATTATTGAAAATGACATCTTTAATTTTTCTTAATTAATTATCCACAGCTTTTTCATTAGTGATAAACAGATAAATTTTCTAGGATATGCTCTAAAATCCTTCTGAGAGCATTTTTCTATTCATAATCGATATTCTAAATTCTATGGAGTATATCAGTGTTATTATGGTGGCAGGGGGAAAGCTACCAGTAAATCTATGAAGAATGATCTCTGATTCCTGTGAGAAATTGCTTTCCTTTTGGTTCCTGACAGTCCGAGTGTAACTGGTTTTATCAACCATTGTCTTTCCTACCTTGGCAATTTTGACTGCAGACCCATAACCAGTAGAAAATCCACAGCCGATGAGACAGACTTTCTCCAGCGGTGAGGCCGCATCAATCTTGGCCACTGAGATCTCGTCCACCACTGTGTACTGGGAGTAGGTGCTGATGCCGAGGAAGTGGTGGATGGGCTTCCCTCTGCAGGTGAACCTGCTGGTACCATCCTGCATGGTTCCCCGAGGCGTGCTCAGACTAGTCAGGGCAACACATGGACACACAAGGGCATGAGACCAGGCATAACTTACGTGCAAATCTGCTGGCTGTGTAAGGAGAACATCAGAAACTTACTCATTTTTCAAGCAGAGGTTGCCTTCAGGGTGTTTACAAACACTGCATTTCCCACACTGGGGAGTAAAGAGTGGGATGACTTTGTCACCTGGAGGGGGATAAAACAAATCCTTCTTCAGTTTCTATCCAGGAACTAATAGAGCAAGAAGATAAAGCTTACACGTATGTATTTGAGACATTTGTCATTGAAATGTCTCCAAGAAGTAGGGTCCAGTCACCACTATGTCATTGGTCATTGCCTGCTAGTGTTGTTCTCAGTTTGGGTTTATATGTGCCTGAAGATTGTCAAAAAGGAAATGCAAAGTAGGGAAAAACATGGATTTTTAAATGTAGTTCCGCTGTATCAATAGTTATCTTTTATTTTGTGCCCTTTCTCATGGTGGTTTTACATATCGTCTCATTTAATCTTTATTAAACCTTCAATATTCTCAGTATAAGTATAAATATAAATTTTAGTTGTGAGAGGACTGCCATAGTTCCACTAGATGTTGGGGAGATCTGGTAGTTTGTAATAGTTTGGGGTACAGCAAAAATGAGAAGTTTTCACAACCATTTCTCGGTTTTTCAAAGTGACTATGCTTATCTTTACTATGAAATGACTACTTATTTTTGAAATTTTATTTCTTTTTTTAAGGAAACTAACAAAGATGGAACAAAGACGAATTCAAGAAATTCCTTTGAAAATCTCAGCCCTCAACAATGAGTTAGACACTTTCTTTTAGGACAAGAACTGGCTTTCAAATATTTCTGGCTGATAATTTGTGAATTATCTGTTTTTCCTGCTATGGTGGAGGGAGCAGGGATGAAAAGCAAGGGTGTCATTTATTATTAATTTATTTCTAACAAAAGGAAATACTAAGAGCTGAAATTCAAAGCAGACAATTTATTTCGTTATTTTCTGTTTACAGGTCAATTAAGTACTTGGTAAGGGGAGAGGTCGAATATACTGGCTAAAGTAACTTTTCAGAATTAAACATAATTTTTATTTTTAATTATCTATGCTACCTATCCACAAGACCCACAGAAATGGTTGGGCCATAACATTTAATAGATAAACTTTATATGGAGATGATGGCATAAAAATTTTCTATTTATTCACCCTTTACCTCTAAAAATATTTATTTATATTAATATACAATAAAATTAGGATAAAATAAAGATGAAACAGTGCTTTGTAACCAGTCACATTGAACCATGGTTAAAGGTAATAAAACTGCTAGGTCTGCTAGGTCTCTCTCATTTCCTTCCACCTAGTCTGTTTCAGTCATTCCCTGTTCAAGAAGGGAGGCCGTATCGGAAGAGGAAGCCAGTGAACAGGCTTCACTTCCCACATGAAGACATCACGTTGCTTCAGTCATAGCCTCATGGCCCCCATTCTGTGAAGTCAGCACAGAGCAGTTTCCATATACTGACCTAGAGGCTCAGGACATAGACTTATGCTTTCTCCCTGGTCTCATCTGTAGTTCTCTTTGAACTTGACAGCCAGTGCTCAGCAACACCAAAATGGAAGTTATTTGATTGTGAACTCCACTCTGGCAGGCGCTGTTTCTCTTTTGATCCTCACATATCCCCAGGATCTAACCTGGTGCCTGACGTCTAATAGGTACTCAGTAAATACCTGCTGAAGGAGGGAATGCGTGAGTGCATGAATGCATACATGCCTGAGTCAGGCAGGGAGGGAGCAAAGGAGGAGACCTCAGTTCAAGTCCCAGCTCCACTGAGACCTTCTGCAAGGCCTTTCATCTCTCACAGCTTCAGTTTCATCATCCAGCCTGGATGATCTTGGGCCCCTGAACCAAGTCACATCCCCTAAGTGTGAAATCTGCACCTGGTTTTACTGTAGTCACCCCTTCTCCAATGCTCTCCACAATGCCAGCTGCCTCATGGCCAACGATCACAGGAAGAGGTATGACAAGGTTTCCACTAACCACATGGTCATCCGATCGACAGATTCCTGAGGCCACCATCTACAGGATGAAGCTAGAATGATTAGATTCAGAAAAGATTATGGCCCTCAGAGGGACTTAACATACCCAATTTTCTGAAGTTGGGCGTCTAAAAGGTTTTCAAGGATTTTGCTAATAATCCCTTCTCTTCCCATATATAAAACTTGCAGTTTTATCACCAAGATCATTCAATCTAAAACTCTCCTCCACATTCCTTTCCTACATTAAACAATTTGGAATAATCTGTGAAATAATTGTTTCTGAAATATTTAAGTCATATAATATCCTTAAAGAATGCATCCTTTTTACAGACGTAAAAAATGCAGATCGACATCAAGAACATGAAGTCACTTAAGTTCCACCATCTAATGCTAATTAATTTTGAAATCTTGATATATATCCCTGTGTACTTCTTTTCTGTACAAACACATACATTTATTTATTTTTTAATTTTGCTAGGATTGTACTGTATTTACTCTTTGGTCTCTTTTTAAAAATTTAAGAATTTGTATTTATCTTTCCTTGATAATAAATGTCATTCTACTGTCTGGATGACCACATAAAAACTGCATCTTAATGGATTTTGGTTATTTCCGTTTTTCCTATTCTCTCAATTTTTTAAAACATAAAATTAAATAAAAGTGGAAAAAATGTTTCACCTTTATTCGGACTTCATGGGCCTTAGGGGGTGCGACATCCACCTCCTCAATAGAAAATGGTTTGTTTAGCTCCCATAACACAGCCGCTTTGCATTTTATTACCTGGAAATTGAACAGAAAGATGATACCAGTTTTTCCCCACTCCTGATTTCAGTGATTGACTCTTTCCTCTTTTTGTGCGCGACATCTAGGCTCATGCCTGGAACCTAAGTGTTCCATGGAAATGAATAACCTCTGACTTGCAAAGAGAATAAAAATACCCTTTTATAAAAATGTGTAAAGCCAGAACATAAGGACAGAGAAACAGAATTAACTATAATGAGACATTGAGACAAAATGGAATATATTCTTTTAGACCATCCTCATGTAGTTTTTCTCTCTAGGGTTGTTGCTGATATTTCCTAATGCAGTGCTGAGATCAGTTTTTACCCACAACTGTTGGCTTGTACATGACGTTCTAAATCACCATTATTTCGCTGGCAGATTCAATGTCTTTCCACTTAAAATCTGTTGCCCTCTTGCTCAATTCTCCACTGAAGCCCAAGCGATCTGACTGTATAACTCCAGTTCCATACTTGCCTGCCTGCCTGGCACTGGCAGACCTCCTTCTCGATTTGCCTGTTCCCCTCCTCTGATTTTCTCTCCCACTACTTTTGTGTGCTACTTGTTTGCACGACTCATTTGAAAGTTAGCTTCGGCAGCTCTGTTTTGTTATCAACTTATGTGTAGAGATTCCTTCCAGATTAGATATGAGGCAAAAGTTGCAGAGGTTAAAGCTACACACACACACACACACACACACGCACACACACACACACGTATATTTTTAAATGGGAGAGCTGTTTGTTTGATTTTCTCACTAGCATTGCTTACCCATAGACATTCTTAAAAATGAAAGTTGAACACATATTTTTGGTGCTTGGGAATGTAATACAAAACCTGTCTTCATCGTGGCAAAGCTTGGACAGTTAAGAGAATTTTTTCTAGAAAGAATTGATATAATTGCAAATATGATAAAAAATCAACTGAAATTTATGTAACAATTAATTTTCATTATTTATATGTCAAATTCTCCCACTTTGCAGAGTGTTTATCATGGTCAATGCCACAATCAATAAGACAGTACGTGGAAATAACACACTAATGGTAGATAGGTGTTGATTATTGGGTGCCTGCGATGTAGCAGGCACGCTGTGGCCTGTGCGGGGTGAGTTACATGTTCAATCTTTAAACCTCACAGGGCAGTATTTTTGAATTATTGGTCTTATTTTACAGACGAAAAGATTGAGGCTCAACTGACTCAGTAGTTGACTGAGTCATTTTCTCAAAGTCACAAAACAGGCGAGAGAATTAATATCAATCTAACTTTATCTTTTCACTCCCCCGTGGTGGTGAAAGATTAACAAAAGGTTAAATAGTAATAACAACAACAATAATAATAGCAGTGACTGACATCTATTGAATTATTTCTATGTACCACGTGCTATTCTAAGTGCTTTAGGGTATTAATTTATTAAATTCTCACAACCACCTTATAAAATAGGTATTATTACTATTGCCCTTTAGCATTTGAAGAAAATATAATACAGGAAAGGCAAACATAAATGAAGTGCTGTCACAAAGCTAAAAGTTATTGACGTTGCACTTGCGGGGGGAGGATCGATTACCTATTATTTGTTGTTTTCATTACTACATTTGGTTTACCCTTTTGCTCTCTGAACTCATTTCTTTTAAGCTGAGTTTTCGCAAATTTAAATTTTCTTTTTCCTAATTATTCTTCATTTGGAATGCAAATGCCATTGTAAATGCTAATCAGTAATGAATGAAAATAAAGATGGTTGGAATAAGAGAACTGTCAATTGCTTGCTCATGTGATTTCCCTCCAGTCTTATTGATATAGGCCAGTTGTGTCACATAGTGTGTGTAGAAACCTCAGAATGTTGAGTTATCATAACAAGATATTATATTGTGTGATCCACTTGTAACACAACAAATGTACTGGAAACAGTTGACAGGCTTCTGTAATGAAGCAGTGAGACAGCATGAATTGGTTATATTGAATGACCACATGAATCTCTCTGCACCTGTAAGCACAGTGAACAAAAAAGCATGGATCCATCGAAGACTTAGAACCAAATATCTCTGTTCCCAGTGCTAATAAGCAATTCAAACTGTATTAGTATTATTGTTTTTGTAAAATCATGTTGACTTTTGTATGTAGAAGATATTGTTTCATAGGATTTCTATGGAAATTTCCTGAACTGAGCTATAACAAGACCCTTTTAAATTAGAATTTGCATGTTGGTGTTGGCTTGCTTAACCTTGATTCTAATACTTTGAGATCAATCAAACTTTTGTCAGATGTAAGTTTACCGTATTCACAAAAAGAATATGATTATAAAGAATAACACATTTAAATTATGGTTTCTTAATATAAAGATAACTTTCTTAATATAAAGATAACTTCTTGATTAAAAACGTTTCTAACTTGAGATTTGCAAATTACTCATGATTGGCTGTAATGACTGCACATTTATTTAACATAGGAAATAAAGACTTTAATAGGTTACAAATGCTATACATTCTTGTTAAAGATATTTAGGAACAGCTTTTTCAATTGTAGTTCAACATACATTGCATATTGAAACATATAGTCTATGTTGTATTTCAGTATATATTGTATCTAATTTAGATATGTATTTTAAATTATTCATTAAATATTACATCTCTGTGTATTATGTTAATGAGAATATAATTCCAAAAGTAAAAATTTTGCTTACTTTTCCTGCTGTGCTCATGTTTCTGTTTTCTCTGCAGGCCAGGAGACTGGTGAATCCTTGCAGACTCTTCCCTGCTCGATTGCAGAAAGCAGATCTACTGCATGGATATTTTATTTGCTTGAGTAACGCCCAGTTCCATACACGTGATCCGGGATCTAAGTCACGGCCATCAACTTGGTCTCATCCCAAGTCTAATCAGAAACCAAAGACCACTGAATCAGCACTCAAACATTAACTTTGTTTGCAACATGCTGATTTTAGATAACATCATGATTTCATCAGGTTAAATATTTCCTTATACATCTCTCTTTTTTCTGGATTTCATATTTCTCCCCTCTCAATCCCACACAAGGTGTTCAGAGTTGTGTTTTCTCTTTGTGTGAACTAAGCTCCAACTTTTTTTTATTGAGGTATAATTGACATATAACATTATATTAGTTTCAGGTGTTCAACATAATGATTTGATACTTGTATACACTGTGAAATGATCACCACAGCAAGTCTAGTTACCATCTGTCACCACACAAAGTTACAAGAATTGTTTTTTCTTGTGATAAGAACTTTTAAGATTTACTCTCTCAGCAACTTTCAGATATGCAACAAAATAAAGACTTGAAGGTAAACCGTAAAACTCATAGAAGAAAACATAGGTGGTAAGCTCTTTGACATCGGTCTTGGCAACGATTTTTTGGATCTGACTCTAAAAGCAAATGCAACAAAAGCCAAAATAAACAAGTGAGATTACTTCAAACTAAAAGCTTCTGCACAGCAAAGGAAACCATCAACAAAATGAAAAGGCAATCTACTGAATGGGAGAAAATATTTACAGGTCATATATCTGATAAGGGGTTAATATCCAAAAACTATAAAGAATTTGTACAACTCAATAGCAAAACAACAAACAACCCAACTTCTAATCCACGTGATGAAGTTAGAAGGGAGGAGGAGTAAACAAACAGCAGAAATGACGTAGCACAGAGAGGGCTACAAGCCAGAGGGGTGGGTCTGCTCCAGCACTTTCCTCCTCTTCGTAGCAGAGAAGGCAGCCACCAATCAGCCACAGCAGAGATGCTCACCAGCGCTGGCATTTCTGCTCCACTCAACACCAGTCAGCACTGACTGAGCACCGCCCTGTTCCAGGCACACCTGGGTAGAGCGAGGTGGCAGCGATGGGTAAGAGATGGCCTCTACCCATGCCAAGAGGCAGGATGGGGCAGTGGTTATGGCATGGCCTTGGATTCAGGCAGACCCTATCCTTACCGGCTGTGTGAACTTGGATTTGTTATTTAACTGTTCTTGGCCTTCGTTGTCTCATCTGTAAATTGAGAATGAATAATAGTACCATCTGAAAGGGTTGTTTGATGAACAAATGAGATAATTGTTTTAAAGCATTTATCAGGGAGCCTGACAGATAGGACAGCCTTCAATAAATACTAGCTACAATTATTATCCCTAAAAGTAAGCTCACAATCTGGGGCGGGGGAGGGGGAGACACAGGCACCCAAGTCAGACCATCTGCGATTGCTGTATCAGAGAAAGGGCATTTTGATGGAAGAACTCAGAGGAGGCTTTGTATAGAGAAGACATTTAAGTTAGAAACTAAATAATGATCATTTTGGCAAATAGTGAAAAAAACCTCACTTGTCCACTTCTGTCCTTCTTTGTTCAGTGCCGTGAGTACGAGAAAGAGTATATGAGTTTGATTTTTAATAAATCTCAAGTCCTTTACCAACATTTGGGGGACACAGTGCATTCAACTACTTAATTAGATATAGTCTGTCAACATATGTATGTTAACATAATGTATATGTTAACATAAAGGGTATATTTCTCTAGAATTGTCAAGGGAACAAAACTGTTGTCTGTTTCCAAGCTTACTTATGCTGGTACAGAGAGCCATACTGGGGCTACAGTACATCCATCCAACAGAGAGGCAAGAAAGGTCTTCCCTCTCCTCTTTGTGGTCTTATGATCACTGAGTAGGCATCACTTCTAGAGAAGGGCTACCACCCTGCTCTCCCCATCCACCCACCTTAACTTGTGGAGGAGAGTAGGGTAAAGAAAGTGAGTTGGACCACATTTCAGAGATTCTGGGTGGTATCAAGTGGCTCATATGTCCCAATCAATTTGAAAGACTCATTGGATTGCTGTGTTTATAGAGTGATGGAGGAATAGGGTGTCAGGAATGATTTGAATTCTAAATAAATTGGTGGTTTATTTATGAGACAAAAATTTACAGGGAGCTAATGGCCACGATTTATTGAGCACCTACTATGTTTCCAGAACTCTACTGGTGGTTTTTCATACATTATCACACATAATCCTCAGAGCAATTCTACAAGGAAGATACTATTATTGTTCCCATTTTATAGAGGAGGAAAGAGAAGCTCAGAAATTATAGATCCCTAAATGTCCTTTCTAAGTCAGAAATGCTGGCTTCAAGAACAGCAAGTTACCCAGGCTGTGTTGATAAGAGTTTTGTGGTATGAATACAATAAGCAGTCACATAAGCATCAAATGACAAGAAGTGGATGGTATGCTTTGAAAAACTGGACTCTCAGGGGTAACTGACTATCTTGCATCTTTGCTTCTCTCTCTCTCTGAATATAGTCTGCCCTAATTCTTCTGTCTTTTCACTAGAATCTCTCTGTCACTCAGTTGGGTCAGGTGTTAGTCTGTCCAGGCTACTACAGCAAAAATATCATTAACTGGGTGGTTTAAACAACAAACAGTTACTTCTCACAGTTCTGGAGGCTGGTAAGAGATCAAGGTGCTGGCAGATTCAGCGTCTGGTGAGAGCCTACTTCCTGTTCATAGATGGCCATCTTTTCACTGTGTCCTCACACGGTGGAAGGAGTGAGGGAGCTCTCAGGGTCTCTTTTATAGGGGTGCTAATCTCATTCATGAGGGCTCCACCCTCATGATCTGATCACCTCCCAAAGGCCCCACCTCCAAATACCATCACTTTGTGGATTAGGTTCAAGCATACAGCAGGTGTCCAGCCTGGTCAGGTGTCCAGCCATGGAGCAATCAGTTAAAAACAGAGAGTTGAGGCTATGTAGCTGTAGAGAGATTAGGCTGGAAAGTGGCGGTGGCAGAATTCTAAGCCACATCTGTCTGATTCAGAAGCCCATACACTTTCCACTGCTCCACAAAAATGGAGAAGGGCAGAACAGGGTTTGAGTAAGACATTCAGCTGTCTACCCAGAAAGGTAGCCCCCACATTTTATCAGGCCTAAGGAAGAGCACTGTAACTAGCAAGGAACTCAGAAATCATCCAGTCCAAATTCCTCATTTCATAAACCAAGTGACTTGGCAAAGCAATGTGGTTATTATTTACTTCCAAGACATTTGGAAAGGAAAAAGATGTAACACTTCCATGAGCATTTAAGTAATCTAATAGCTAGTAAATACTGTGGGGTTTTGGCAGGGTAAGGAGGGAGGTTATTAATAGCTAACCATTTAAGTTTCTAAGGCAATATGTTTAATCTACCCAAATCCAACACCATAAAGAAAGTATTTACCTACATTTTACTTTGACATTGAAGCCAAAGTTGGTGAGGGAGTTAAAGTTATCTCCTTTTTCCTCAAGTTAGAAAATATTTTGGCAACCCTCTCTCCTGATCCTGACATAAAGGGCATGTATAGAATGTTTAAAATGTTTGTTCACGGATCTCCCTGTGAAAGGCCTTGGGAAATAATCTCAGGGAAGCCTAAAGGCAAAGCCATACAGATGTTCTTGGCAGTTATCTCTGAGTGCCCAACTCAAGTAATCTGAATGTTTAGCAAATGTTTGATTAAAACATTATGGATCAGTATGATGAAGTGCTATGCAAATTCCACAACTTCAATAATATATAACTGTGTACCAGGGAAGGGTGCAATCTATAAATTGAAAATAATTGTTTAATGATGAAGAATCTATGGCACTTTTCCATAGGATGGTATTATTTTCATTGATCATCACATTATATCACTAACAATAGCCAAATTTTATTGAGTGATTACTTGATTAAGTGCTTTACTTATATCATTTAACTTAATTCTTACTAGGAAGAATTATCATAAGTTATTCTTTATAGATAAGAAACTGAGGATAAGAGATTAAACAAATTGCCTGAGGTAAGATTCTAAGAGGTTTTATCTAAAGTTAACGTTTTTAATAAGTTTTAATAATAACTAATGATGATAATAATAATAGCTAACAATAATGTAGGTTAAGTATTTGCCAGGCACTGTTCTAAGAGCTTTACATTTACCAAAAAATTCTCGATTCAACCCTATGAGGTACTATTACATGCCTTTTTATAGTGAGGAAACCAAAGCCTAGAACCAGGCCCCCAGCCAATATACAGCAGAATCAGGATTAGAACTCAGACAGTCCAGCTCCAAAATCTGCACTCTTGCCTGTTTACTGTTCTAGTCCTAGGGCCTGTGAAAATAGCAAAAAAGAATGAAAAGGGAAAGATTATAAAGGAAAAATTAAGTACATGTGATAAAAACCACTTTGATATTCAGCCTGGATGAGTGAGAGGAAAGGGGTTTTATTAACTAACAGGGGAGGTTGATTTGAACATGTTAAATTTTAGGTAACCTTAAAATATTCTGAATGGAATGTTCAGTTGGGAAACATAGGAATGTTATAGGCAATACAAAATGACTGAATATATAGAATTGAGAGTATAAAAACAGAGGTAAGAGAATTTCTGGTTTCAGTCTGGCGTGCAAGAAGCTTGGAAGTCGCCAGTCTATTCTAACAGACAAAATGCTGAACAAACTGAGAAATCAACAACTATTCTTAGATTTTGTCAACTTAAAAAGAAAAGCAGCCAGCTGTTTTACCTGTAAAACGAGTGTATTCAGGAACAATCAAAAGAATTGCAATTCAAGATACGCAGGCTTTGGCGGACCATAGGCAAATCCAGAGAAACAAAGGAAAGGGCTTCCTTTTATAAAGGAAATGGGGAGTTGGGAGGGGCTATAATAAATAAAGAGTCCATTGGAGGAAACTGGGAGGCCAAAGTGTAGAGGCTTTCCATTGGTTGGGTTGCTACAGGCTCTCATTGGCTGAGCTGTTGGTGGGTGGGGAAATCTTCCTTCTGCTGGGTAGTAACTTAAAACACACTTTCCTGTCAGAGATGCAAGCAGACATCTCTTCCTGTTTGGAGTAATTGATCATGTATGATAGGGTGTGAGAGCTCCCCCTACAGGCCTTCCTGACTCCAATTTAGTTGAGGTTTCTTTTATTAATTTCGCATTTCTCCCTTTCAATCAAGATCTTTCCCTGAAAGCATCACTGAGGAAGAGTCAGGTCTTCAGAGTTTGGTAGCCTTTGTTCCTTGGTGCCAGGAAGGATCTTTCCTCATTGTCATGTCCCACATGGGAGGGAAAATGCACAGATTGGAAACTGTGTGAGGTTACATGTGAATAACAGGGAAAGGTAGGAGGGAGAACTTGCAGGCATTTATTACCCAAAGTCTATATATTTCTGAGGTTGTAGGAATTGGAAATCATCTGGAGGTGCTGGGCTAGCAGCACCTTTTTAGGTATGTCATCTTTAAAAAGGGTCAACAGGCAACAAGTACAGAACCTTGGAAAAAGCGTACAAAGTAAGATAAAGAGCAATACTATAAATCCAGTTTGCAGGATGGGTCTAAGCCAGGAGCCCAGACCTGAAGGTAACCAGCTGAATAAATCAAAAGATAGTGGATTTTCAGGTGAAATCTGTTGTAGCCAATGTGCCTACTCTCTAATTCTATGTAATTGGGTCTCTATTTCCTCAGAAGCATTTATCCATGTACAATAGGAGGTGTTCACCACTGCAAAGACACCTCCTTCTCAACAAGTAGATAATCAAAAGCTATACGATTATCCAAAACTACCTTGGCCAATGACTTTAGCAACCATTGCTGAGCTGACAATGCCTTGGTTTCAGACTTGGCTAGCTCTTCTAGTGTCAGAGTGAGATTCCTGATCATTTGTTCATTTGCAATCACTTTGATCCATGGAAAGAAATCTTTCCTCACAGAGGCAAACCCAGAATCATGCACTCCTCCAAAAAGTTCTTATTTAAGACAATTATAGAGGTTTAATGGGAGGGACCTATGAGAGGCTTCTGTTTGGTTATGTAGAGAGAATAGGACAGTGAATACAGCAAAGGCACACTGTCCTTGTATTCTTCAGCTGTCAAGGCAACGAGTTGCCCAAGTGTATAGGCCATTACCAAAGCTTCCACATGTGAAAGTGTAACCATAAGTCTCCCACATAAGTGATGGAATCTATGGATGCATTCATTGACATAGAGATGTTAGCATCATTTAACCAAAGCTCAGGCATTATGTTGTCACGTACTGAGAGGTTACCTAAATATATAGATACGTCAAGAAGTTTACAAATGGCCTTATTGGCAGTCCCACAAAGTTTCTTATATGGATATTGGAGAGATCTCATTTTCCCATCCTAGGGTTGGGTTAGATTGAAACAAGGAACAAAGTTAAGCGCTCTTAGTACCTTAACTTTATAAAGTAGGCCTGTGGAACTTATACATACAGCAGCATTTGGAATTCTAGCAAAATTACTCATGGGTTAAACTAAGGGGTAATTTCTGTACTAAATAGCTTAAGGTTTCTGATGACAAATCCAACCATTGGAGAGCTTTCTCCCTTTCACAATAGATTTGGGAAGTGTGGATAAGAGCATTGTCTTTCCGAGAAAGAGAGAGAGAAAATAAGGTGAGAAGCAACAACAAGTAAAAGGCATACAGGCCTGGTCCAGTCATCTAGGGAAAGCTGTTTGCCTCAGAATTCAGCCGCTTCTCCTCCATGTCAGTTTGGTATGAATGTCTCCAGTGTTTGTATAGACCACATGTCACATGTAGCCTTCTTTATCTGTGAGATGTTGTACCCAAGGCATGAGTCCCTGAAGTCTGGCTGCCATCGAAGCAGTAAGGAGGACCTGGTATAGACCCTTCTCAAGAGATTTCAAGGGCAGTAAAAACTGGAAATGTTAGTTTGGATTGTTATAGCCAGACATTTAAGGAAATCAGAAGAATTTAGGATCCAGCTCATCTTACAAGTACATAACAAAACCCTAAAGACAATTGATTGGACTAGAATTTAATATCTACAAACGGGCAAACATAATTTCTCTCTCCACAATTACCTCCATTTTTTTTAAAGATAATCATAGTAAAACTAATTGGTTTGTATTAAACTTGTTCTGATTATTTATACAAATGTAGCTAGAACAGAGATTGACCATATAAACTCTTTTGAAGATTGCTTTGCTAGAACCTTGTAAGCAAATTACTAGGCCTATTTTTTCAAGCAGTTCCTTAAAGCTGTTTGGTCATTTCTGAGTCTATGTACATCTTTTTTGAATATGATAATCTGGTCAAAGCCTTGGTAATATAGCCATTATTTCCAATGTGTCCTGTTATAAGGAGAACAAATTCTCATCGAATTTATGCAAATACATATATTGTCATGAAAAGACTACTTAAGAGTTTCTGAATTCTGGAGAGATCAGGTAGGGAGAAAAAGATAAAGGCTTTAACCTTCATTGTGGAGATAGTCTTTACCACATTGCTGTAACTTCTAGATAGCTTAGAAGAGAGGAGAAAAAGAGGTCCTTTACATTTGGAGAGCAAAACGTTAAAGCAATCAGTTTTCCACTCAAGTTTTAGAAATTCTTACCCAGTTCAGTGTTATGATGTTAAAGTTACCAAAAATCTGTATTCCAGAGTACTTGTCAAAGTCTTTTCTATGAATCTTGAAGATGAAACATTTGTAAAAGCATGAGAATAAGACAATAACTGTCTGAAACTGACAAAAGACTTCAGAAAAAGGCAATCTGTAAGGATCAGATGAGGGTTTATTATAAATCAACTGACAAGGAAATTTGAGTATTTTTATGACATACATTTTTAGGCAGTAACTAGAATTACAAGTGATAGCATCATATCTATTTGACCAAAGGAACAATAAAAGATTTCAAAGGCAAATACAAAAGGTTACATAGTTGTAAGCAAAACTTAACTTCCTTAATATTAAGAAGACTCGGCTTTCCTAATTAAAGATTTGATAAAAACAACACGGGAAAATATTTTGATAAAACACGAATCTCTGTTTTCTAGGCATATTACTTACAAGGTAAAGAAGTGTTTACAGTCTGTTATCAAAAGCAGACCAATTGCCCAAGAAGACCTTGTCCTTTTAATGGAAAAGAAAGCTGAATTTAAATTTTTGCATCAGCCTATTTTTGATACTAAGACTCATTTATTCAATCTTAGCCAGTCCTGACCACACATAAACTTCCTTTTCCAAAATACCTTTTTGTAAATCTTCTACATCTTTCTTCTATCTTCAGATTTTGTCCTATTTTTTCTCCCTTCTCATTCCAAAATAACCAGTCTTTCTTGAGGACAAAATTGCTTTCTTTCCCCTCAACAAAATGCATTCCCATGCCTCATGCCTTCTTTCACTGAAACACACATCCTATTTTCCTTGCATATGGAGATGTTTCCCTTATTTTTCTAGGTTTAAACAATTGTTAACAGTCTGCTATCATAAAACTTACGCATACATTTTATAATTCTAGGAGTATATTTTCCTTATAGTAAATTTTCAAAAGTAGCACAATTGTGTTCACCAACAGACCCAAATATCTTTAGTTTCATTGTAAAGGAAGCCAAAATTAGATGAACCTATGTTCAGTAATTAATGTTTTAATATTTTATCTTGTTAGGAAGGTGATCCATATATTCAATAAAATTCCATCATTTAATTTAACTTAGAAAGACTCTAAGGTCTCAGGTTACCAAAAAGATTTTGGAAGCTATTTTTGAAGCACACATACCATAAAATGTAATTATTGCATCAAAAAATCCTTATCCCATTTTCATCTGTCTAAATCATATGTTCCCAACAATTATGTTTAGATCACTCACAAAAACTTCATATGACATTAAAGCAGTTAGCTATCATCTTAAGTTATTATTATTATTTTTTTGCTCACAAATTTTATAACAGAGATAACATGAACTTAATAGCCCAGGTAGAATGAAAGTTGTATGTCTGCATTGTATTCAGTGTTGATAACTCTAAAGACATGCCTGTTTTAATTAAACCAGCAACGTTAAGCTAACTTTTATTTACTAAAGATTAATCCTAGATTATGTTAAACTTGAAAAGCATTAGAGTCAGTTTCTGTTATATTTATGAGATTAAAGAATATTTAATTTATAAGCACTTAATCTCAAGCCAATTAAATAGAGCTCTCTTACAAACTAATTTTGGTAATACTGTCTGGAGGCAAAAAAAAATATCATATATATGATACATCGATAGCCACATAGACAGACATAAACAGAGATCTTATAGCTTGTGTTTTAAAAATTTTAGCCAAGTCACAGGTACAAAACTCAAAAGAACAGTTACATTTAAATTGTGTTTCTGGCAGATGGACTAAACTAAGGTTACTTGCTCAGATAGCCAAAGAGTTTTGTTTTTTTTTTCCTTACCAAAGATTTTTATTTGCATGCTGTCAAATTCTAGAATCATTTCCTCCTTTGGGGAGAAAGAAACACCAGCTCATAATTTTTCCAGGACATCTCAGCCTAACAAATGAATAGGAGTGGAAGTGCAAAAGAGAAGGAGGAATATGGCATTGGGGTGGAGCCTGAGGCAGATAAACTGAGAAAAACAAACAAGATGACATCCAGGACAAAGAAGTTGGGGGAGGGGAACTCAAGGGACACGATGCTTCAGAAGCTATTTTGTTGTCCTTCATTTTTTTTAGTTGTTTGGGCTAATTTAGACATGGTGTCTTGAGTGAGGAAATTTTAGAGTTTTGTTCATGTTTGGAGGCCTCCAGTTACCAATTAAAATAAACATAACATTCATTTTGTTTAATTTTAGAGCCTTCCAATTTGGTTTTAAGAAAAATTATTTTGGGGAGATCAAAACTTCCCCATAATGACCATTGTAATTCCAGACAACCCTTGATCTGTTTCACTCACTTAGTTAAAAATCCATATGTAGGGAATTTTTAAACATAAACCCAGACAGGAGGGCTACCTTCAGAGCATGTAGATGACTGGGATTCCATTTTTTAAAATTCTTCTGAAAACTCAAGAAAGTTGTTAGAGTCATAGCCCTGACTCTAGAAGGAATCTAAAAACAAAAGAAAGTTCCTGGATTCCTGCTAGCTTGATCTCCAAAAGGAGCCTTGCTACTGCACTCTTCAGAAAATAACTGAGTACTCATCAAGGATGAAGTCTTGAACCCAAGGATAAAATTTTGAACCAGAAAAGATAAAGCCTTTCCCAATCCTGAATGAAGTCAGAGAGCTCAAAATGCAAAGGGAGTGGATCTCAGAATCCAAGAAGAGACTCAAGAAACTGAAAGTAAGCAGCAACTCATGGAAACAAAGAGCACAAGGTGGTTGGTATGGGTATTTTGCTTAACTCTAGGGGTTGCTGTCTCTTGGGGGGGTCTCCTCCCTCAGATCCCACTTCTGACACCAAATAAGTCAACTAAAAAAGTAAATTGACCAGTTGTTTTACACACAAAATGAGTCTATTCAGGAAAAACCAAGAGAATTGCAATTCGGGATAGGCAGGCCGTGGAGAAACAGAGGAAAAAAGGAAGGTGTGCGTCTCTTCCCGGTTGGAGTAATTGATAATGTATGATAGAACATGAAGCTCTCCCTATAGGCATTCCTGGCTCCAGTTTAGTTGAGGTTTCTTTTATTAATTTCACAACCTGTAAGAGAAATGAGGTCTCAGGGCAAACCACTGCCCCCAAAATTGGAGAAATCAATGGGCGAATATAGAGAATCACAATTTACTGGAGCAGCAACCACTGTAGGAACCAGTGCTGGGTAGGAAAACCTGAACTGTAATTGATGAATTGCTGGAGGCTCAGTGTAGACAACTCTGAAAGTTAAACTCCAAGGGGACCCGGAGATAATAAGGCCCCTGCACTTATGTAAGTTTTAATTTCTAGATCTCAACCAGGTTCTCAGAGTTATCTGCTTTATCTGTTCTTTCATTCCGGAACTCTTACTACTCAGATATTGGATGTCTTAATTTGGTGCTCTCATTTTCTCTCTCCCCCTCCTCTTTCCCCTTTTTTCCTATCTCTTTGTGTTTTTGCTCCCTCCACCTTCAAATTCCTTCTTCAAATGAAGGCACAGATGGCATGGTGAGGGTTTGCAGAGCACAACACTATCCTCCTTACATACAAGCCCAGCACTGGCACTTCATCTTTAGCTCCAGTTGTGGGAAAGGAGGTGGGTTGGAATCAAAGCCTGGAGCAATGCCATGCAGCAGTGTGCCAGCTCAGAGTGCCCTACTGGATCCCAGCAATGAAAAATTTGATTTCTAGGACCAAGAACTTCTACTTTTGCTAGTCTCTCCCAAATTGTCAACTTGTGAACCTACACATCTTATATTAATGGAGTAGGGGCCCTGATTTTTTGCTTTCTATGCTAGTTAGTCCCCTGAGAAATTATGAATGATATTTATATGATGATTGGTAAGTTCATGTTTCACTTAAACCTGTGCCACAGCTTGGATGATAACACATCTTGGTTCGCTAGAGTCAATTACTGTTGACCCAGAGTAATTATTAATAGTTCACTGTTCACTTTCAAAAGTTTTCTAGTTTAGATGATTAATTATGTGATCTCCCTACTTATATCTGCATGTGAACTAGAACTAGGCTGCATGGACACCCTGGATGAGACCTAGATTTAGTTAGCTGCAGAAGGCTTTCTGGGAATAAAGTCGACTTCAAAGTTTCAAGAGTTAGAACTTCAGGTTAATAGTTTAACCAATAGGTCTGGTGGTGGTGACCTATTTTAGCAATATTGTAACAATTAAAAGAGTAAACAGAACAACACTTAACTAACCTTTACTGCTTTATGGACCATACAAGCTAGTCTAGGATTGGAAAGAGCAAAGACTAATGTAACTTAAAAAATTTGGTAGACTCATAAGAAAATTACTCTCAGAAGCTGAATTAGAATGAATCAAAGTCTGTATTCAAAAACTATATATTATTTAAATATTTAATTTTGTTAGGAAATGATTATTACAAAACCCCAATGAAGTGTTCGCTGAAAGATTTGAAAGTGGTGACTGTACAGAAGTATGTCGAGTTTTATTTGTATGGAACTTGCAATAACCTGGAAATGGGCCATTTCATGAGAACAGGTAAATTCACTGGGAAGAGAATGAGTGAAAAGTTCAATAGGTATACTATAGCTTTAATCAAATTGGTGTTTGAAGAGATCGATAGCCATATATGTGGACTTGGTTTCCTTTTTCTTGGACTTATAATCCAGAAGACATACTGTGTGCTGCTAGCACAAACATCACCCAAACCAGGACTTGTTTATTAGCCAAAACTGCAAGCTAGGTGCAAATAAAAAAAAATCCTGGTTTACACATCTATGTGAAAGCTTGTCTAAGCAAGCTATTTAAAGCATTTACCATGCCAATAAATGTTAAGAAATTTTCTTTTCAAGAAAGCAAATCAGAAAAAAAGCAAGATCATGCTTATTCCTATGTAAGTGTTATGTTTCTGGTCTACATGTGACTTAGAAATCCAGAAGCTGCTGTAACCATGGTGGTATTATTCAGTTGCCTCATGGTAGATCACTGTAGTCTCAAAACAGAACTGATGTTTGCGCACTCTAGTGTCCAAAGTAAATATCCTCCCAGGATGCCTTGCCTGGGATCCAAGTTGCAAGGAGGGGAAGCAAAAGATGCCAAAAAATAACCTCAGGAATAAGTATTTCTCCTGAGCCTAAATTCAGGCCTTGGGAAAGTAGAAGGTAAAAGAAAAGCTGGAATGAAGTATATTCTTTTATCTATAAAAGAGAATTCAAAAGCATTCCCTCGCATCCCCCCACCCCCAGCCAAAGCTCAAATAAAAGTAAGTAGCAGAAAAGTCTGAAGGGGTCATGAGCTATTTATGTGACACACAGTACCTTCCTCTCTTACAGGGAAATCCCAAGGCATACAACACTCAAGCTGTAGATGACTTCCAAGTCTGAGGGACTCTGGGGCTTTTTGAGTAGTTTTTATTTATTTTAAAACTAACTTCATTGCTGTCAACTTTATACACACAAAAAGCTTCCAATTTAAGTGTACACATCAATGTCTTGACGAATTACTAGATCTCTAAGACTACCACCACAAACAAGATAGGGAACATTTCCATCACCCCCCAAAGTTCCTCATGCCCCTTTGCAGTCAATCCACCTACACACCCAGCCCCAGGCAACACCTGATCTGCTTTCTCTTAGTATACATTGCTTTGCCTATTCTATAATTTCATGTAAATAAAATCAAGCCAGTACAAATTTTTGCGTTTAGCTTCTTTCTTTAGTGTGACATTTTTGAGATGAAAAATGTTGTGTGCATCAGTGGTTTGTTCCTTTTTATTGTTAGATAGCAGTCCGTTGTACGGATTTAACATAATTTGCTTATCCATTCACCAGGGGTGGACATTTCAGTTGTTGCAGTTTTGGCTAGTATGAAAACAGCCACTATAAACACTTGTGGACAAGTCTTTTTGTGGACATATGTTTTCACTTCTTTTGGATAAACATCTAGAAGTGGAATTGCTGGGTCATATCGTAGGTGGTTGTGGAACTTTATAAAAAATGGCGACACTGTTTTCCAAGGTTGTTGCACCATTTTACACTCCCACCAGCAGTGTATGTGAATTCCAGTTGTTCCACATCCTCACCAACGCTTGAGATTGATAGTTTTTAAAATTTTAGCCATTCTAGTGAGTGTAATGTTATTTCAAAGTGGTTTAAATGTTCACTTAGTTCAAGGCTAATGTTGAGCAATTCTTTCCTAAGCTTATTGGCCATTCGTATATTTTCTTTTGTGAACTATTTAATTTTTTTACCTATTTTATTGGGCTGTCTTCTTCTTTTTTTTTTTTTATTGATGTTTTAATGGTTTCTAACATTGTGAAATTTTGGGTTGTACATTTTTGTTTGTTCATCACCCCATATATGACTCCCTTCACCCCTTGTGCCCACCCCCCACCCCCACTTCCCGGGTAACCACAGTCCAGTTTTCTCTGTCCATGTGTTGGTTTATATTCCACATATGAGTGAGATCATACAGTGTTTGTCTTTCTCTTTCTGGCTTATTTCACTTAACATAATACGCTCCAGGCCCATCCATGTTGTTGCAAATGGGACGATTTTGTCTTTTTTTATGGCTGAGTAGTATTCCATTGTATATATATACCACATTTTCTTAATCCAATCGTCAGTCGAGGGACACTTAGGTTGCTTCCACTTCTTGGCTATGGTGAATAATGCTGCAATGAACATAGGGGTGCATAAGCCTCTTTGGATTGTTGATTTCAGGTGCGTTGGATAGATTCCCAGTAGTGGGATGGCTGGATCATAGGGCATCTCTATTTTTAATTCTTTGAGGAATCTCCATACCGTTTTCCATAGAGGCTGCACCAATTTGCATTCCCACTAGCTGTGTATGAGGGTTCCTGTTTCTCCACATCCTCTCCAACATTTGTTGTTTTTTGTCTTGGTGATTATAGCCATTCTAACGGGCGTGAGGTGGTATCTTAGTGTTGTTTTGATTTGCATTTCCCTGATGATTAGTGATGTTGAGCATCTTTTCATGTGCCTATTGGCCATCTGTATATCTTCCTTGGAGAAGTGTCTGTTCATTTCCTCTGCCCATTTTTTGATCGGGTTGTTTGTTTTTTTGTTGTTCAATTGTGTGAGTTCTTTATATATTATGGAGATCAACCCCTTGTCAGATGTATGTTTTGCAAATATTCTCTCCCAGCTGGTTGGTTGTTTGTTCATCTTGATTCTGGTTTCATTTGTCTTATAAAAGCTCTTTAGTCTGATAAAGTCCCACTTGTTTATTTTTTCTTTAGTTTCCCTAGTCTGGGTAGGCATGTCATCCGAAAAGATTGCTTTAAACCCAATGTCAAATAGTGTGTTGCCTATATTTTCTTCTATGAGTTTTATAGTTTCAGGTCTCACCTTCAGGTCTTTGATCCATTTTGAGTTAATTTTTGTGAATGGCGATAGCAGATGGTCCCCTTTCATTCTTTTGCATGTGGCTGTCCAGTTTTCCCAACACCATTTATTGAAGAGACTTTCCTTTCTCCATTGCATGTCCTTAGCACCTTTGTCGAAAATTAGCTGTCCGTATATGTGTGGTTTTATTTCTAGGCTTTCAATTCTGTTCCATTGATCTGTGTGTCTGTTTTTGTACCAGTACCATGCTGTTTTGATTACTATTGCTTTGTAGTATGTTTTGAAGTAAGGAATTGTGATGCCTCCTGCTTTGTTCTTTTTCTTTAGGATTTCTTTAGCTATTCGGGGTCTTTTGTTGCCCCATATAAATTTTAGTATTCTTTTTTCTATTTCTGTGAAGAATGTCATTGGGATTCTGATTGGGATTGCATTGAATCTGTAGATTGCTTTAGGTAATATAGACATTTTAACTATGTTTATTCTTCCAATCCACGTGCATGGGATATCTTTCCATTTCTTTATGTCATCGTAGATTTCCCTCAATAATGTCTTGTAGTTCTCATTGTATAGGTCCTTCACCTCCTTGGTAAGATTTATTCCTAGGTATTTTATTCTTTTTGATGCAATTGTAAATGGTATTATCTTTTTGAGCTCTCTTTCTGTTAGTTCATTATTAGCATATAGAAATGCAACTGATTTTTGTAGATTGATTTTGTACCCTGCAACTTTGCTGTAGTTGTTGATTGTTTCTAACAGTTTTCCAACAGATTCTTTAGGGTTTTCTATATATACAATCATGTCATCTGCAAATAGTGAGAGTTTCACTTCTTCGTTACCTATTTGGATTCCTTTTATTCCTTTTTCTTGCCTAATTGCTCTGGCCAAAACCTCCAGTACTATGTTGAACAGGAGTGGTGAGAGTGGGCAGCCCTGCCTCGTTCCTGTTCTCAGAGGAATGGCTTTCAGTCTTTCCCCGTTGAGTATGATGTTAGCTGTGGGTTTGTCATATATGGCCTTTATTATGTTGAGGTACTTTCCTTCTATTCCCATTTTATTGAGAGTTTTTATCATAAATGGATGTTGTATCTTGTCAAATGCCTTCTCTGCGTCTATTGAGACGATCATGTGGTTTTTATTCTTTGTTTTGTTGATGTGATGTATCACGTTGATTGATTTGCGGATGTTGAACCATCCCTGCGTCTCTGGTATAAATCCCACTTGATCATGGTGTATGATCTTTTTAATATATTGTTGTATTCGGTTTGCCAATATTTTGTTGAGGATTTTTGCATCAATGTTCATCAGCGATATTGGCCTGTAATTTTCTTTCTTTGTATTGTCTTTGTCTGGTTTCGGTATCAGGGTGATGTTGGCCTCATAGAATGATTGAGGAAGTGTTCCATCTTCCTCTATTTTTTGGAATAGTTTGAGGAGGATGGGTATTAAATCTTCTTTGAATGTTTGGTAAAATTCACTGGAGAAGCCATCTGGTCCTGGACTTTTATTTTTTGGGAGGTTTTTGATTACTATTTCAATCTCTTTACTTGTGATTGGTCTATTCAGATTCTCCATTTCTTCTTGGTTCAATTTTGGGAGGTTGTCTAAGTCTAAGAATTTATCCATTTCTTCTAGATTGTCCAATTTGTTGGCATATAATTTCTCATAGTATTCTCTTATAATCCTCTGTATTTCCATGGTATCCATTGTAATTTCTCCTCTTTCATTTCTAATTTTATTTACTTGAGCCTTTTCTCTTTTTTTCTTAGTTAGCCTGGCTAAGGGTTTGTCTATTTTGTTTATCTTCTCGAAGAACCAACTCTTTGTTTCATTAATCCTTTCTACTGTTTTTTTGGTCTCAATATCATTTATTTCTGCTCTGATTTTTATTATTTCTCTCCTTCTGCTGGCTTTGGGCTTTGTTTGTTCTTCTTTTTCTAGTTCTGTTAGGTGTAATTTAAGGTTGCCTATTAGGGCTTTTTCTTGTTTGTTAAGGTGGGCTTGTATCGCTATGAGTTTCCCTCTCAGGACCACTTTTGCTGTGTCCCATATGGTTTGATATGGCATGTTATCATTTTCGTTTGTTTCCAGATAGTTTTTGATTTCTCCTTTAATTTCATCAATGATCCATTGGTTGTTCAGTAGCATGTTGTTTAATCTCCACATTTTTGTCACTTTCCCAGTTTTTTTTTCCTGGTTCATTTCCAGTTTCATAGCCTTATGGTCTGAAAAGATGCTTGTTATGATTTCAATCTTCTTAAATTTATTGAGGCTTGCTTTGTTTCCCAACATATGGTCTATCCTAGAGAATGTTCCATGCGCGCTTGAGAAGAATGTGTAGTCAGCTGTTTTTGGGTGGAGTGCTCTGTATATGTCTACTAGGTCCATCTCGTCCAGTTTTTCATTTAAGTCTAATATTTCTTTATTAACTTTTTGTCTGGATGATCTATCCATTGCTGTAAGTGGGGTGTTAAGATCCCCTACTATTATTGTGTTGTTGTTGATTTCTCCTTTTAGGTTTGTTAATAGTTGTTTTATGTACATTGGTGCTCCTATGTTGGGTGCATATATATTTATAAGTGATATGTCTTCTTGATGGAGTGTCCCTTTTATCATTATATATTTCCCTTCTTTGTCTTTCTTAACCTGTTTTATCTTGAAGTCTACTTTGTCTGATATGAGTATGGCAACACCTGCTTTCTTTTGTTTGCCATTAGCTTGGAGTATTGTCTTCCATCCTTTCACTCTGAGCCTGTGCTTGTCTTTAGTGCTAAGATGTGTTTCCTGAAGGCAGCATATTGTTGGGTCTTGCTTTTTAATCCATCCTGCCACTCTGTATCTTTTGATTGGAGAGTTCAATCCATTTACATTTAGGGTAATTATTGAAATATGAGGGTTGAATGTTGCTGTTTTGTCACTTATTTTCTGGTTCTTTTGCATTTCCTTTGTTTCTTGTCCCATTTGTTTTGGACTGCCAATTCAGTTTGGTTGTTCTGTCTTATGATTCTTCTAGTTTTCTCTTTGTTTATCATATGTGGTTTTAATTTGATTATTTGTTTAGTGGTTACCTTGAGGTTTGGGCAAAAAATCTTCTGTATGAGATAGTCCATTATCTGATAGCCTCCTATTTCCTTATGCTAAGTCAATTCAGTCACTTTCCTCTTCCCCTTCTAAGTTGCTCTTGTTATACCTTATTCTATCTTGTGTTGTGGCTGTGTGTTTACAGTGATGAGGTTAAATTTATTTTTGGTGAATTTCTTCCTTTGATCTTTGAGTTTAGTATTTAAGTGGTTGCTAACCTATTCCGGTAAAGATCTACTATTTCTCTGATTTTGTCTACCTACTTTTCTCCTTACTCCAAGCTTTGTGTTCCCTTTCTCTTCTTGTTTTCAGGCCTGAGGGCCTTCTTGAGTATTTCTTGTAGTGGCGGTCTCGTGGCCATGAACTCCCTTAGCTTTTGTTTATCTGGGAGAGTTACTATTTCTCCATCATATTTGAAGGATATTTTTGCTGGATAGAGTATTCTTGGCTGAAAGTTTTTGTCTTTTAGTATTTTGAATATATCATTCCAGTCTCTTCTAGCCTGAAAAGTTTCTGTTGAGAAATCCGCTGAGAGCCTGATGGGAGTTCCTTTGTACGTTATTTTTTGTTTTTGTCTAGCTGCCCTTAATATTGTTTCTTTGTCGTTGACCCTGGCTAGCCTTACCACTAGGTGTCGTGGTGAAGGCCTTTGTCTGTTAATATATATAGGCGTCCTATTGGCTTCGCTTACTGGTATTTCCTGCTCCTTCCCCAGATTTGGGAAATTTTCAGCTATTATTTCCTTGAATAGGCTCTCTGTTCCTCTTTCCCTCTCCTCTCCCTCAGGAATACCTATAATTCTTATGTTACATTTTCTAATAGAGTCCGATATTTCTCGGAGTCTTTCTTCATTTCTTTTTAGTCTTAGTTCTCTCTCTTCTTCCATCTGGAGTATATCTGTATTCCTATCCTCTAAAGTACTAATTCTTTCCTCCATATTGTCAGCTCTGTTCTTTAAAGATTCCAGATTCTCCTTTATCTCCTCCATTGTGTTCTTCATCTCCATCAGCACTGATAGGTTTTTCTTTATGATTTCAATCTCTTTTGTGAAGAAACTCCTAATCTCATTGAATTGTTTGTCTGTGTTGTCTCGTATTTCGTTGAGTGTTTTTATGATAGCTATTTTGAAATCTCTGTCATTTAGTTTATGGATTTCTGTGTCTTCGGGGTTGATTTCTGGGTGCTTGTCATTTTGTTTCTGGTCTGGTGATTTCATATATTTTTGCATTGTGGTTCCTGTGTTGGTTTTGATTTTCCTCATCCTGGAAGTCTCTGGTTGCAATTTCCACCTGCCGCCACTGTCTGGTGGTAAAGGGCTGTGTAGTCTAAGCCCCCTGCGCTCTGCCCCAGTTTTTCTGCTGCGATCCGCAGTTTTGTTTTGTTTTCTTTTGTTTCTTTTCCCCACTGCGATCCACGGGTCCAGTCCAGTTTATTCAGGTCTGCCTCGGACCGCTAGATCTGGTCGAGCTGCAGACTCCGGGTTGCGGGGAGGGGGGAGCTCTCTCTTTTGCCCTCTGGGTCCCTGACGTGGGAGGCTTCTCGTTTGCCCCTCTTTATCCGCTCTCTGGGTTGCTCAGATGTTGATGGTAGCCCTGTGGCTCCTCTGAGCCCTCTGTGCGGGAGTTTCCCACTGGCTGAGAGAGCCCGAAGAGCTACAGTTTCCCGCCGAGGGCCGCCCCTCCCCCCTCTCTGGGAGCCGCGCGGACCAGATCGCTGATCTGATGGGGAGGGAGCGGAGTTCTCCTTACCTCTCCCCACTTCCCCCGGGGGCCCAGCACGTTCTGCTCTCAGACGTGCGGCAGTGTGGATCCCTCCGCTCTAGGTTTTCACTGTCTGGGATTCCGTTGTTGGTCTGTGGCTGTTGCTTTTGTTGTATCTTGTGGGGGAAGAATTCACGGGAAAACTCACTCTGCCATGATGCTAACGTCACTCTGGGCTGTCTTCTTACTATTGAGCTGTAAGAGTTCTTTATACATTCTGGAGACAAGTGTGAGACATATGTTTGAGAATATTTTCTCCCATTCTGTGGCTTGCATTTTCATTTCCTTAATGGTATTATTAGAAAAAAATAAATTTATAATTTTGATAAAGTTTTATTTATCAGTTTGCTCTATTATTAGTTCTTTTCATGTCTTGTCTAAGAAATATTTGCATAATCACATATGCAGAGATTTTTCCTATGTGCTCTCCTAGAAATTGTATAGTCTCTGCTTTCACCTTTAGGTCTATGATCCGATTTAAGTAAATATTTGGTGTATTGTGGGAGGCCAGTGTTGAGGTTCATTTGTTTTCATATGACAGCACTTGTTCCAGCAGCATTTGTTGAAAAGCTCTCCTTTCCTCCATCATATTATCTTGGCACTTTTGTTTAAAAACACACACATGCACACAGACATAATGTGTTGGTCTGGTATTTTTGGATATTGGAATCTCTAGCAAGTTCTACTGCTATTTGTCTATCTTTGTGCCAGTACTGCACTGTTTTGATTACTATAGCACTACAGTCACTCCTGGGTCGTCCACCTGAATTCTTATTTTTCAAAACTGTTTTGGTGATTCTAGGTCCTTTGAATTTTCATAAAAGTTTTAGAAGCAGCTTGTCATATTATACAAAAACAAGCCTGCTGGGAGTTTCATTGGAATTGTGTTAAATCTACAAATCAATTTGGGGTCAATTGATATCATAACACTATTGAATCATCTAATCCATAACGTGGTACATCTGTTTACTTAACATCATCTACAGTATCTGATGACGTTTAGTAGATTTCAGTGTATGATTCTTGCTCATATCTTGTTTATTTTATCCCTAAGAACTTCATATATTCAATGATATTATAAACAATGATTTTCCAATTTTTCACTGCTACTAGATTAAAATACAATTGACTTTTGCGTATTGACCTAGTATTCACTAACCTTGTTAAATTCACTTCTTAATCCTAGAAGCTTTTTGATATATTCCTTAGGATGTTCTATGTATACGATCATGCCATCCCATAATAAAGGCAGTTTTAATCCTTTCTTTCTAATATCTAGGCCTTTTATTTGTTTTTCTGGCCTTAATGGACTAGTTTGGACTTCCAGTACATTGTTGAATTGATGAGAGTGAATTCCTTGCCTTGGTCCCAAACACAAGCATGCAGTCTTAACATTAATTATGCTGCAAGCTTTAGGTTTTCATAATTTGCAAAGAGATTTTTAATCATGCATGGATGTTGGATTTTGTCAAAGGTTTTCATTTATTGAGATGCTCATGTGACTTCTTTATGAATTACACTTACTCTGTGGTGAATTACATAAATATTTGAGTGTTAAAACAACTTTGCTTGGGATAAATCCCACTTGATCATAATGTATTATCATTTTTATATATTGTTGAGTCTGATCTGCTAATATTTTGTGCTAAGGATTTTTGTGCCTGTGTTGACAAAGTCTGTAGTTTTCTTGTAAAATATTTATTTGGCTTAGATATCAAGGTAACGCTGACTTGATAAAATGAGTTGGGAAGCATGCCTTCTTCTATATTCTAAGGTTATTTGAGTAAAATTGTTATTATTTCCTCCTTAAGTGTTTTATAGAATTTATCATTGGAGCCACTCAGAAATGGAGTTTACTTTGTGGGAAGATTTTTAATTAAGAATCTAACTTAGAAAATAGACACGAGCGGGGTGTGGGATTAAGCAACGTGCCTCAGCCCTTGAGTCAGGGTTGAGGTTTCTTCCTCCTCATGTTATCACACAGTTGCAATAATTAGTTAACTAATAACTTTGTTAACAAAGCAGAGTCTGTTTTGGGACCTCATATAAAGTAATATTCTCAAGAGTCTGAAAAAAAAGTTCAATGAAAGTTAATCATAAGGCCAGATTGTAAAACTCTTCTAAAGGCAATAGATAATTAAAAAGAGTATGTGTGTAAGCTTATTGTATAGAACATGAAAATAATATAAGGAAGTAGAATTAAGCAAAAGAATTTAATGTTTTCTCTTTGTACCATAAAATTCTGACACCTGCTTCCACATGTTTATTTTATAATCTCAGAATTGCATAGTTAGTAACTCTGAATTTAATGTCAACATTACATGATATTCCATTAGGAATATTGTGAATTCTAAGTTCTCTGCCTTTTGAAAATTTGAGAACCTCTGCTTTATAAGACCTTTCCGACTCTAAAACTCTGTAGCAAACGGAAAGCATTCCTATTGCACTTTGAGATCTTGTTACAAACATTCTACAGTTGGATGGGATCATTTAGTCTAAATTATTTTTCACATGATAAAACCAAAGGTCCTCTGAGATTATGCAATTTATTCAGGTCACACAGAGTTGATGAAATATCTGGAATGGGCACTCCGTGCATTTTCTAGTATACTTCACTAATCTGGGGCTCTGACCATAACTTTCCTAGTTGTCTAGGTTATTGCATCCTTGGGTTCAATTATCAGGTTAACACGATAGGAGAGTAGCCATGCCTGCTATGCCTCTACACAACAAAACCAACAATGACCACACATAACAAATGACATCCACAGGGGAAATTCAAAAGGCCACAGTCAGAATAGATTTTCCTTTGGATTGAGAAGCATACTTTTTGAGGCATACCACATACTTCAGCCTTTGAATCAGATTGGCACTTAGAGGAAATAGAGAAATATTTTGTTTTATCTCTCTTCTCTGTGTGAAGGGTAAAGGGCTGTACAGACCATTGGGACATTTGGCCATTCTTGAACTAGAAAGTGTTGTCATTGCCGGTTAGAGTTACTCTGCTCTCCCTAGCCAGATCCTGCATCACTGCCTCCGTTTCTCCATCTAGGCTTCTCCATGAATGTGATATATTATATGAAAGGTGTCAGGGGAAGGCACATGGCACCCTGAGATGCTTAGTGACCCAAGGAAAAGTGTTGCTAATGTGAAAACATGGGAAGAGTTCATAAGGAGGTCTAGTCCCACATGTTATATTGTTTAGGTAAGAACCGCACATTGCTTGCTGGTTGCGTTGCTAGTCAATGTAAAATGAGCTAGGAGCTGTGCACATCAATTACATCTTTAGCTTCAGCTACAAAATGAGCTCCCAAGTGCATAGTATGGAAATCGAAGACTGTCCCACTCATCCTGTCTTGTGACAAATGTAGTATCCGCGTAGATGTCATTTTAAAAAAGTAAACAATAAAAAACGAAAATGGGGCACATGAAAGGATACTGCAGCATAAGGGAAGGGAACAACACCCCCAAATATAAAAGAAAATTACATAAGAAACATATTGTAATTTTAAAAAGCAATTGCTTCGTTGGTCTTCAGCAATGTAGTTTGTAGTGTGTAGTATAGCCTCCATGAAATGGATGCCTTGGCCATTAGGTTAAGGTGAAGGCTGGGATCTAAGCAGTATCTGAATGGGAAAATTATACAATAAACTATAGGTACAAGTTTAAAAATTCCCTCAAAATGCAAGTAATAAAGAGTAGAATTGACACTCCTGACATCAAATCAGCAATCTGAAGAAACTTGAGATACTCATCAAGAAGCCCTATAGTGGGTAAGGGAAAAAAAGATACTTCTTAAAATAAAATGATAAAGGTTAAAAATAGAAAGAATAGATGATGATGACTTGATTCATTCAGTTTATTTTTATAGAGCATCTATTTTGTTTTAGGCATATTGGGGAAATTCAAACAACAGGAAATCAAGATGGTTTCATAAACACCATTCAGAGTAGAGTTCAAGGTGAAGAAGCATGAGACCAGACAAAGAGAATCATTTAGTGTGGATAAAAGGAAAGCTGCATTGCCAAGAAATATCCTAGCATTAAATAATGTAATATTTTAGAAGTTAAACTACAGAAAAAATGAGAGAAGCAAATACTTTATGGGAACTTAGAAGTGCTAATCTAATCTAAGGGGGTGGAATGCGTAGAGGTTGGGCCACTTTATCCATGAGGATGCCTGGGCTCCAAGTTACAAAATGCCAGTGAACAATGGCTTAAGCCCTTGCTACTCAAAGTGAGGTCCACAGACCAGCAGCATGAGGATCACCAGTGAGTTTGTTAGAGACGCAGAATCTCAGGGCCCACCCCACACCTACTGAATCAGAATCTACATTCTAACAAGATCCCCAGGTGATTAAAATGCACATTACTCATTCATATACACACATATACAGTCGTGCGCTGCAAAACAAAGTTTTGGTCAACCACGGACCACGTATACAATGGTGGTCCCATAAGATTATAATGGCTGAAAAATTCCTATTGCCTAGTGCCCCATAGCCATCATAAGGTCATAGTACAATGCATTACTCACATATTTGTGGTGATTCTGGTGTAAAAAACCTAATGCCCTGCCAGTCATAAAATGTATAGTATATATAATTATGTACATTACATAACACTTGATAATGATAGTAAGTGACTATTTCACTGCTTTATGTATTTACTATACTATTTATCATTATTTTAGAGTCTACTCTTTCTACTTACAAAACAATGTTCACTGTAAAACAGTATGCCGTGTTATGCCAAGCAGCAGCCTCACACATCCTGTGTTTCCCGCTTCCCTTGACTGTATCATTTTCTCTTGTGCTTGATTTAATCTCATGTTGCTTTGTTCATCGTGGTCCCTAAGCATACAAAATTCACTGCTAAGGTTGCCAGTAAGAGGCCATGTAGAGTGATTGTCTTGGAAACAAAATTAAAAGTGATTAAGGACTACGAAGGTGGAAAATCAGTGATGGCTATTGCTCGTCAGTCAGGCATGTCCCATTCCACCATAGCTATGATCTTGAAGAACAAGAACAAAGGGACAGAAGCTGTTGAAGAATCTGCTTCATTGAAGGCAATAAGACTAACAAAAATTTGAGAAGGGCCTATATCAGACGTGGAGAAATTTCTAATAACCCGGATAGAAGACCAGATACAGAAGCATAGCCCTCTCAGTACCAAGATGACCATGGCCAAAGAAAAAATTTGTGATGTGGAAAGAAAAGGCTGGACTCTACTGCCATGTTGAATTTACTGCCAGCTCTGGGTTGTTCAAATGATTCAAGAATCGTTGTTCATTACATAATATGAAAGCGAGTGATGATTCTGTGAGTGCTGGTGTGAAGGCAGCTGAAGAATTTTTGGCAATTCTAGAGAAGTTGATTGTGTAGGAAAATCAGTTGCCAGAGCAAATATTCAATATGAATTAAACTTCCCTGTTCTGGAAATGGATATCTGAAAGAACTTTCATGCATAAGGAGGCCACGCCAACGCTATATTTCAAAGCTTTTAAGGACAGGATAACAGCCTTGCTTGGGTTACAAATTGAAACCTTTTGTGATCTGGCGCAGTGAGAACCCCAAGGCCTTCAAGTACATCAATAAGCACACACTTCCAGTGTACTACAAGACCAATCATAAGTCATCGATGACCCAGCTCCTCTTCCAAGATGCCCTCCTGAATTGCTATGCCAGAGAAATGGAGAAGTATTGTTTAGAGAATAACATACTTTTCAAGATTTTCCTTATTGTTGATAAAGCTCCTGGACAGATTTCTTTTATTAGTGATCTTCATCCTAATGTGGTATTTCTCAGAGTGGTATTTCTCCCTCCAAAGAATACGTCTTTTATCCAGTCAATGGATTGAGGAGTTACAGCAGTTTTTAAGGCCTAGTACCTGAGGACGACGTTGCCCAGGCTATTGTTGCAACTGAGAAAGACACTGAGAAGACACTGATGCAATTCTGGAAGGATTACAACATCTATGACTGCATCAAGAACCTTGTTTACGCTTGGGGTGATGTCACCAAGGAGTGTATGAATGGCATCTGGAAGAAGAGACTCAGGAGGTTTGTCCATGACTTCCAAGGATTTGCCAAGGAGGAAGAGGTTGCAGAAATCAACAAGGCTGTGGTTGAGAAGGCAAACAACTTTAACCTGGGTGTGGATGAGGATGACAGTGAGGAGCTCCTAGAGGTTGTTCCTGAGGAATTGACTAACGCGGAGTTATTGGAACTGGAACAGGAACGTATAACTGAAGAAGAGGCAGGAGAAAACGAAACTGCAGAAGAAAAGGAACCCTCAAGAAAATTCACAGTGAAGGGTTTAGCAGAAGCTTTTGCAGACCTCAACAAGCTCCTTAAAAAGTTTGAAAACATGGAACCCAACGCTGAAAGGTGTCCATTAATAGAGAGGAATGTTCAGGGTGCATTATCTGCTTCTAAGAAAATCTATGATAGAAAAAAACCAAGAAAACCACCATGGACATATTTCTGAAAAGAGTGACACCTCCTCAAGAAGAGGAGGTCCTTCAGGAGGTATTCCAGAAGAAGGCCTTGTTATCATAGGAGATGACAACTCCATTCGTGTTACTGCCTCTGAAAACCTTCCACTGGGAAAAGATGTGGAGATACATACAGTAATATTGATCCTGACCCTGTGTAGGCCTACCTTAATCTGTCTTAGTTTTTAATAAAAAAGTTTAAACGTAAAAATAAAAGGTTTCAACAATAGAAAAAAGCTTATAGAATGAGGATATAAAGAAAGAAAATATTTTTGTACAGCTGTACAATGTGTTTGTGTTTTAAGCTGTTATTACAAAAGAGTCAAAAAGTTAAAAAAGAAGTTTATAAAGTAAAAATGTTTTGGTAAGCTAAGGTTAATTTATTATTGAATAAAGAAAAATCTTTTGTATAAATTTAGTGTAGCCTGAGTGTCCAGTGGTATAAAGTCTACACTGGTGTCCAGTGATGTCCTAGGCATTCACATTTGCTCACCACTCACTCAAACACCTACCCAGAACAGCTTCCAGTTCTGCAAGCTCCATTCATGGTAGGTGCCCTATACAGGTGTACTATTTTTTATGTTTTATACCATATTTTAACCATACCTTTTCTATGTTTAGATACATTTAGATACACAAATACTTACCGTTGTGTTGCAATTGCCTACATTATTCAGTCCAGTAATATGCTGTACAGGTTTGTAGCCTAGGAGCACTAGACTATACCATACAACCTAGGTGTGTAGTAGGCTATACCACATAGGTTTGTGTAAATACACTCTATGATGTTCACACAATGACAAAATGGCCTCACAACACATTTCTCAGAACGCATCCCTGTCGTTAAGAGATTCATGACTATACTTGATCTGTAAAGATTTTGAATAATAAAAATAATAAGGTAAAATTATATATGCTATATACTCTCCTTACAGAGGCTTTCCTCTTTTTTGAACATTTATGGAAAACTTACGAAGTGCATCACTAAGCTATTGACAAAATTCCTATTAGCTCCAAAATGTAGAAATTGTACAAGTTATACAGTCTGAAACTAGATTAAAATTTAATTGCACAGATTTAAACAAAAATCAGACAACCAACCAATAAACAAACAAAATCTCTAGTTAGCTACTGTTTCAAAGAAGAAATTAAAAATAAAATTATGGACTTTTTAGAAAGCTACATCATACCAAAGTTTATAAGATGCTCTCATCGGTATTCATAGGTAAAATATTTAATTAAAAAATTATAATGTAAATATTAAGGAAGTAGAAAAACTATAACAGTTTTATGGAAAGGACAGGCCACGATACACATGCCTTGTGGAAAAACTGATTCAATTGAGTTTTTCTTTATATAGACTGGAAATCATATTCTTCAGCCACCTATAGCATCGTCATTGTTCTTTACACTGGTGTAGAAGTCAGTTACTTCACAGGTAGTCCTGTGCTGAGCCCAGCCCTCTCCCTGAAGGCGGATTGCCTGAACAACTGAAGAGACCCAGAGCTAGAATTACTCACTTGTTTAGAGAGCCAGAGAAGGGTTTTACTTGCAACTTATAGCTGAGCTCCCACTGGGACAACATGATGACCTTTGCAGGAAGGAAGGAGGGGGAGACTGTTCTGTTTCTTTTTATTACAGTGTCAGGGCAAATAATGTGGGCCCATAGTGAAATTTAATCAGAATACTTTTCTGCTCTGATTTAGAATACAATCAACAAGCTTCTTGCTAATTTTTATGGGTAAATAAAAGGTAAATATATGTGATTTTCTAAACAAAGAGAGAATTTTAAAGAGATATATGCACATTACACATTTACCTCTCTTATTGCAGACATTTAATGTTTATCAGAAAAGTGCCCAGCCCTTGGCCTACTTTGCTTAAGAACAACAGAAAATAAAAACTATTAATCACATCTGTCCCCGTAAGGAAAAAAAGTTATTATATTGTTGTGCCAGGAAGTCTTGGGCTCCATTTAGGGGATTTTCCTAAGCAACTCCAAGAACAACATTTAAGGATGTAGGACTTTGTCCTTAAGGGTGATTGAGAAGCTTTGGAGTCTTTTAAATGTGGAAGAGGGGCACGTGGTTGTTCTGGCATTGAGAATGCTTATTGTATCTGTGATGAAGAATGGATTAGACAGGGATGAAGCTGGAGACTGAAAGACCAGAGATGTGCCACCGCAGTAGCACAGAGTAGAGATCATGACAGCCAAAGTGAGGAGGTGAGCTAAACAAATAGGGCTAAGGGTAGAGATCAACAGATGTTTAGGAGATGAAATTGGCAGGAGTTAGTGATTGGCTGGTCGTTGAAGGTGGAAACAGAATAATGTAGAATGATTCTCTGGTTCTTGCCACTTATAGAGGGATCACAGAAGTAAGCATAGGTTGAGGGAGGAGGTGATGGGTTCCACTATGGACATGTGAAATTTGAAGTGCCTGACCTACATCCAAATGGAAGTGCCCAATAGGCAAATATACATAAGGGTCTGGAGTTCCAGAGAGAGGTCTGGGCTGGAGATGCAGATATGGGAGGCATTAGCACATAATTTGGGACCAGGGAGTGACTAAAAGCACCATCAGGGAGGGATAATGATAAAAGGATATTAATGAACAATATCAAAACAATATTTTTAAATTAAAACAATGGGAAGAGGGTCAGGGCAAGTCTTAGGTCAAATCTAAGATTGACATCTAAGGAGTAGGAAAATTTTCCAGAAGAGCTATACTGCAACAGGATATTATTGGCTCAAAGATCTGTGACTTCAACTCTAGAGGCAATAGTGAAATCAGTTTGTGTGGTAAAATTGACGGTTTCCTCCTTTATATGAAAAATGTAACTGTCACCAAGGATAATGCAGGAGCAAAGATGTGATACAACTTGTGGATTCTTGAGTCCTAGGGACTCATTTGTTGCATCTTAGGGTCAAAAGCTCTACCAGTTAACATTAAGATTGCTATCTCGTCCTCTATGGTCCCCCATACCTCACTTTGCTTCTTTGTGATTTTCTTAAAATCCCTGTTGGTTAACAGCTCATGTGCTCTTCCAGTGACATTTCCTTTCACCTTCAGTTTGTCACTAATCAACCCACTCCATCTTCCTTCCGGGGTTTTGGGTGAGACTTGAAGGGAGGAGGGGAGAAAAATGTGAAAGTAGAGCTGGTCAATACGAGCGCCAGGTCCTGTGGGGCCTTGGCAGAGAGCTGTGTCCGTGTGGGATATAGTGATGTGTGTAGGATGTGTGTAGGAAATATTAGGTCGGGAACTGTGGTTCTCCATCTTTCATTAAAGCTTGTGAAAGATCTTGAGCGGGTGGGAAGGGCGAAACACAGAGGAAGGTGTCACCTTTTCTTTAACAAATTCAGTCCAGCCAGCTCTTACTGCTCAGTGGGAGACAGAGACAACAATAGCAACACGAACTAGATGCTTTTCCTGCTTTCAAGCAGCTTAAACTCCAGAAGATCATACTACAGGGGAAAGTTAGACAAATCCTTTATTAGAAGCATAAAAAAGAGTTATCAGATAAGTCAAACCAGTGTGATTGGGAAATCTCCATAGAGATGATGTTTAAACCAGGCTTTATATATTTTGACAAGTGGACACATAAGGGGAATATAATTCCACATGGAGGAACGACTTGAACAGATAGGAACAATATAGGGCATATTTTGACTGGAGGTGGAGTGTGTGAAGGGCCACAGTCTAGGGAGATAATTTCAAAAAGGTAGTATTTAATTATATATTACTTCAAACACCATTTTAAAGAGTTTGCATTTCCTTTTACAAAGGAAGGAGGCCATTGAAAATTTTCAGTATTAAAGTGAAAGGATCAAAGCTGTGTTTTATAAAAATCCCAGAGCCTTGTACAAGAAGATTGTGAGGTGTGTGTGTGTGTGTGTGTGTGAAGGGGGGCAAGGTAGGAATTCTTCCAGTGGAAATATTCCTTTACATAGTAAGATATAAATATTCAAAATTAGAGTGGCAGAATCAAAATGGAATTGAAATGGATAAGAAGAGACCGTGCTCGAACCTCTAATTATCACCAACGTATTTTATTATTGGGGTACAGGTAGCAACGCTTTTCTTAGGTGGAAGAAATGGGTGGCCGTGAAAGGCAACCAGAACTTGTGGAGATTTTACTTGTGTCAATCAGACTTAATAAATACCTTCACTGAGTCCTCACAACATCACTTTAAAGCAGCTATGATTTTCTCCATTCTACAGATAAATTGGGTCTCAAATAGATTAAGTAACTTTCCTGAAGTCACATAACTGGAAAAGAAGCAAAGCTGAGAGTCAAATCTAAATCTGCCTAACTGAAAGGTTATTACTAGAATGCTAAAAATAATGAAATTCTCTCCAAACAGAAGGTTTTTTCCTTGAACAACAGCTCTCGGAGATGGCCAAAAAAAATAGGGAGACTCAACTGTAATTAATCCTAGGTTTACAGTAGTTTCCTGTGAATGTTAGTTTGTAGGCAATGCTAATTTCTTCCTCAATAACCAAACACAGTGTTAGTTTTCTCACCAGAGGCAGTATTCATTAAACAAACTATTGTTGTGTACTATTTTTTGTGAAAGAGTTGTTGAACCAGCCAAATGCTTGTCCAAGCAAATACTTCACTGCTTATCTCAGCTCAGGCTGCCATAATAAAATACCACAGATGGGGCGGCTTAAACAACAGACGTTTATTTCCCACTGTTCTGGAGGCTTGGAAGTCCAAGATCAAGGTGCCGACGGATTCGATTCCTGGTGAGAGCCCTTTTTCTGGCTTGCAGATGGCCACCTTCTCACTGTGTCTTCATGTGGCAAAGCAAGAGAGTGAGCTCTCTGATGTCTCCTCTTATAAGGACACTTATCCTATCAATCAGGGCCCCACTCATGACTTCATTTAACCTTAATTACTTCCTTACTCCAAATGCAGTCACACTGGGCTTTAGGGATTCTACATGAATTGTGGGGAGCAGCAGGGGGCGGGGATGGTGGGTACACAATTCAGTCCATAGCACTACCTATAACAAAATTCAAAAAAATATTCATCTGTAAAGTTTATTATTCAGTAAAACAAACAAAACAGCCACGGCTTAAGGAAAAATACACCTAAGGAAGACTAGACAGTATTACCATTTATTTGTGAGAGTTGCCTTATCACAAAGAATTACAATAAAACCAAACATCCAAAGTGAATGTGTATACTACATATGATTTCCAGTGAAATCAGGGCCCGTGTCAGATAATGTACTCTGTTAATGTCATAATAGAAATTATGAACACAGTTTGCAGTTTTCTTTATTAATATGATATTGAATTTTTTGAAAAGTAATATGTTTATTGGGGAAATATAAAATACTGATAATAAAAAGAATAAAATCCACCAACCTGGAGATAACCATGAATAACATCTGGATGTATCTTCTTTCAGAATTTTTTGTACACATAATTTTATAGAATTTGTACTCTTCAGTACTTTTAAAATTCATGTCATAATAGTTGTGAAAATATTTTCATGTTGACAAATATTCTTCTATGACATTTTAAATTGCTGAAGAGTATTTTATTATATAGGTATACCATAACTTATGAGCAATACGTAAGAATCTCCATTTCCCACATTCAAGCCCAAATTGAGTATTTTCAGTCTTTAAAAACTTTCGTTTGTTTGATTGGCTAAGTTTTCATTTCCTTAATTACTGAGGCTTAATTTTTTACGCCTTTATTGACCAGTTGTTTTTCTTCCATGGATGGTTAATTCATTTCCTTTGCCTATTTTTTTTTTAGAGTTTTGTCTTTTTCTTACTGATATAGAAGAAATCATTGCAGAAAATATATTAACCATTTATATTTAATTTGAAAGTTTTTCCAAGTTGTCAATGGCAGTTAAAAATTTTCTAGATCTTTGTTTTCATCTTTAGCGTGTCTTCTACTACTAATGGGGTAGATACATAGAAATCCTAATCTCTCTGGTACTTATTTAGATATACGGAATGAGGTGGGAGTATGATCAAGTATTTCAATACAAATTGCTGAATTATCTGTCCTTTTTTGCATTGACTAAAATGTCGACTTTATTATATACTAAACTCTTACACATATTTGGGTCTATTTATGGACTTCCTAAATTTGTTCTGCTGGGTGGTCTCCCTATCACTGAGAAGGGTAGTTTTATTTTTAATTCCATTTTTCATTTGTTTGTCACTGGTATACAGAAATATACTTTTATGTTGACTCTGCATCAGTGATCTTTCTAAATTCATTTATTAGTTTTAATAACTTGAAGATTCTTTTATTTATTTATTTATTTATTTATCTATTTTGTGAGGGAGATCATCCCTGAGCTAACATCTGTGCTAATCCTCCTCTCTTTGCTGAGGAAGACCGGCTCTGAGCTAACATCTATGGCCAATCCTCCTCCTTCTTTTTCTTCCCCAAAGCCCCAGTAGATAGTTGTATGGCATAGCTGCACATCCTTCTAGTTGCTGTATGTGGGACGCGGCCTCAGCATGGCCAGAGAAGCGATGCGTTGGTGAGCGCCCGGGATCCGAACCCAGGCCGCCAGTAGCGGAGCGTGTGCACTTAACCACTAAGCCACCGGGCCGGCCCTGAAGATTCTTTTAGATTTTCTACAGATATGGCATCTCAGAATAATGAAAGTTTAGTTCTTCCTTCTCAATTCTTAAACATTATATTTGTTTTTTTTACCTCCTTGCACTGGCTAGGATTTCCAGTAAATGTTGACTAGAAGTTGTGTTTATATGATTATACCTGCTCATTGTCAATCTCAATAATCGATTAAGTATGATGTTCACAGTAGATTGATATATAGATATGCTTTACCAGAATGAGGAAGTCCTTTTTAATTCATGTTTTGCTGGGAGTTTTTTTCATAATTGAAATTTGAGTTTTATCATATGCTTTTCTGCATCTATCTAGATCATCATATAACTTTCTCCTTTTTTTTTTGTTAATTTGCTGAAATACATTGATTTTCAAATACTTGACCAATTTTGCATTCCTGAATAAATCTTAGTCATGATGTATTATCCCTTTTATATTATGCTGAATTTATTTTGTTTAGAATATTTGCATCTATTTTTGTGAGCAAGATTGGTCCATAATTTTCTTTTATTTCTGCGATGTACTTATCAGATTTTGGTATTATGATAGTTATACTTGTTTCATAACATAAGCCGGGAAATGTTCCTTCTTTTTCTGTTCTCTGAAGGAGATGTGACTAATCATCAGAAAAATACAAAGCAAAACCACAAAGAGATATCACTTCATATTTATTAGGATGGCTGTTAATAAAATAACCCCAAAAAACAAAATAACCAGTGTTGGGGATGTGGAGAAGTAGGAAACCTTGTGGACTGTTAATGGGAGTGTAAAATGTCACAACTGCTATGAAAAACAGTATGGCAATTCCTTAAAAAATTGAAAATAGAACTACCATATGATCCAGCAATTTTACTTCTGGGTGTATATCCAAAAGAATTGAAAGCAGGGTCTCAAAGAAATATTTGCACACCCATGTTGATAGCAGCACTATTCATAATAGCAAAGAGGTGGAAGCAAACCAAATGCCCCTTGATGGATAAACAGATAAACAAAATGTTGTATACACATACAATGGAATACCACACAGCCTTAAAAAGGAAGGAAATCCTGTCTACAATATGGATGAACTTTGAAGATATTATGTTAGGTAAAATAAGCCAGGCACAAAAGGACAAATACTGTATGATTCCCCTTATATGAGGTATCTAAAGTAATCAAATTAATAGAAATAGAAAGCAAATGGTGGTTACCAGATGTCAAAAAGGAGTTGCTATTTAATGGGTATAGAGTTTCAGATTTGCAAGACAAAAAAGTTCTGGAGATCTGTTTTACAACAATGTAAATAGATAACACTACTACCTATACATTAAAAATGGTTAAGATGGTAAATTTTATAATATGTGTTTTTATCACAATAAAAAAAGATTCAACTTTTTGTCTCAGTGAACTTTTAGATGCCCGGGATAAAAAATACACTGGATGGGATTAACAGCAGATTAGATGTTGCAGAAGAAAGATTAGTGAATTAAAAAACAAACAAACAAGGAAAATGATCTAAAATTAAATACAGAAAAAAATGAAGAAAGCATTAGTGAGAGGTGAGGTAACTTCAAGAGGCCCAATATATGCGCAATTGTAGTCCCAGGAAAAGAAGAGGGGGAATATATCATATTTGACATAATGGTTGACAATTTTCCATATTCGATGAAAACTATTAACCCACAGATCCAAGAGGTTCAATAAACCCCAAGCACAGGAAACATGGAGAACACTATACCAAGGCAAATTATAGTCACATTGCTCAAAACCAGTAATAAAGGAAAAATCTTAAAAAACAGCCAGAGAATAAAGATTGGCCTGATCAGAAGACCAAAGATAAGCAAGACATCAGATTTCTTGTTGGAAACAACATGAGAGAATAAAGTGGAGCAATGTCTTTAAAGCATTGAATGAAAAAAAACCTTTCAATCTAGAATTCTACACTTGGTGAAAATATCTTTCCAAAATGAAGGTGAAACAGACTAAATCACCATCAGACCCACTATTAAAGAAAATCCTTCAAGCAGAAGGAAAATCTATAGCGGCAGAAAGAAGATCACTGATTACATTGAATGGAGGAGGACGAGAAGGCGGGAATGAGGATTATCAAGGAGCATAAGGGTCTTTCGGGGTTATGGATATGTTTTTATCTTGATTGTGAATATGTATAAAAACTTATCAAGTTGTACATTTTATATGTATGCATTTTATTGTATGTCAATTGTAATTCAAAAAAGCTTTTAAAAAAGCCTATGTACACATTATGAGGTTGATCAAAGCAGTCTTTCTTTATTACTCCTCTAACAGTCATTGGGCTGGCTTTATCTTCTTGTATTCAGCTGTGTCCATGGTCTCATAATAGAGCAAAAAAAAAAACAAACAACTTTAGGGTGCAGCAGAAATGTCTTTTATTAAAGGCATGGAATCATAAAGTCATCTGTTTAAAACATTATAAAGTTAAACATCAAAAAGGCAATCTTCTCTACTTCCTTTACAAAGGAAAGAAAATTTTTTTCCATGTGAATTAAGAAGGCATGAATCAGTGGTGGGAAGGGTACTAACCCTCACTGTGTATGGAGAAAGCCAGATTTCAGTGAAGGAAAAAGAAGTCAACTCACACAAAGAAGCAGAAAAAACAACAAACGGGAAGTTTGCACTGAGGCCAAGTTCCATTCCTGGGTCCTATTATTGCCGAGGTCTAGATGCCTTCCTATCCCGTTCAGTGTTTGATTGTTCATTCTTCTTTGAATTCCATGAGTTAACACATTCTCAGTTTGTCATGGACACCTGTTTTATTTAATCTGGAGCATTCCATTGTTTCTTCTTTTGAAGTCAAATCACCTTCATTTGGGAATTACCCTTCCCTGACTCCATGTTTCTCCAAAGGAGCTGCCTCTGCAACACCTTGCCCATGGAGATGAGCATAAGATGCAGACCTGGCCAATCAGAGCATCACATCCTTCTGGCCAAGGATGTTGGCCCAGGGATAGGTACAGGACCCCAGCTATGTTTGTTTTAGCTGTTCTTTGGATTTTTAAGCAAAGATTCTTAGAGAGGAAAGTTTTCTTTCTTCTGCGACTGCTATGCTTGGATGACATGAGTCCTGAGCTGTTTGTATCCTAATCACTCCCTGCACAGGAAAGCAGGCCTGCAATGGGAGGGAATGACAACCAGATGGAGAGCTGGTGAGTAGACACCGAGAGTGGTCTCTCTCACTCGTAACTGGAGAGACCTCACCATCTTGATAGATTATCATCAGAATGCTACAAGATAGTTACTGTTATACTCCTTTTTCCCACATGAGAAAATTGAAGCTAAGAGAGCACAAGTAACTGTACCAAAGGTCAAACAGTTAGTGGCAGAATGGGAATTTGAACTCTAAACCCACAGTTTTCCCATCATACTGCCTTGCTTCCCACAAGAAGTTCATTCTAGATGAACAGGTAGAGTACATAATACACATTGGCACTGTTCTAGGAAAACTCCCTGTCCCCATGTGGCTTGCATTCTACTGAGGGCTTAGAGAGAGGAAACAAAATAAACAAGTCAATTACATAGTAAGTTAGTGATACATGCTGAGAAGAAAAATAAAACTGCGAAGGGGCACGGAGTTTCCTGGGAGAAGATGTGCATACAATTTCAAATACAGTGGTGAGAGAAGACTTCGTTTAGAATATTCCATTTTAGCATAGACTTGACAGAGTTCAGGGAGACAGACACAAAGCTGTTTGAGGGAAGATCATTCCAGGCAAAGAGGATAGTGAGGCGGGAGTCTGCCTGGCAAGCTTGAGGGTTAGTGAGGGACCTAGTGTGGATGGTGCATGGTGAACAAGACAGGGAATGAAAGGGAGGAGGTCAGAGAAGCAATGCGGGCGAGGTTGTGTGCATGTTGAGGACATTTGGAGGTTTCAGCTTTTATTCAATTGAGATGGAGAGCCACAGGAAGGTTTTGAGCAGAGGCATAAACTGATGTGACAGATATTTTAGCAGGATCCTTCTGTCTTTGGTTGTGAATAGACTGCAATGTGTGTTGAAGGGGTGGAGGAGGCCAGACAGCGGAGGAGGCAAGAGTGTGCAAGAGCTGAGTTAGGGAACTTCACACACAGGAGGCTGCTGGAGACTGTCACAACTCTGACGCTAATTTTGTGGTGGAAACTCAGAGAAAGGAGAGACCAGTGTGAACTGCAGTCTTCAGAGAGAAGCAACCGGAGGGGCTGTGAGGAAACTGGGACTCTGGCTCTGCAAGGAGAAGAGGAGCAGCCATGAGGAGCCAGGTGAGGTGGAGGGGACGTAGTTGTGATCGTCCCTCCCACACATGGAGTGCCCGCTCTGCATCAGGTTCTCAGCTCAGTACTTGGCAGACATAGTCTTTAGTAGCCCCACAAAGCTATTATTACTATCATTTTATAGATGAGAGAATTCAGACTCAGTAAGGTTGAATAGTTATTGAAAAAAATAGAGAACGTAAGGACCTTTCCATTTCCCTTATGTGTAGAAAATGATTACTATGCTTGATGGTAAATATTTTTAAGCCTATAATAAATCCTATAAATTCAAATTCCTTAATATTATGCTTATTTCTAAATGTATTTCCCATTTGAGATAGCAGGAGCCTCCCAGGACACAGTCTACTGGACCTCCACAGGCCCGGCTGGGATAGTTTGCCGTCTTTGCACCCCGCTCAGCCTAGTCAGAGTCAAGGAATCATTGATAGAACTGGTACATTTACTCTGGAGAAGAAGAGGCTTGGGGTGAACGTGGAGAAAACAGTTGACGGCCATCTTCAACCATCCAAAGAAGGGCTGCCACGTGGAAAAAGATCAGACTTGTTCTCTAGGGCCTGTGAGGCAAGCCCAGGGCAAAGCAAGGAGTTCAAAAAAGGCAGTTCAGCATGACATGACAAACAACTTCCCTAGACTGGCTGTGGAGCACTACAACACACTTATGGGCAGGCTTGGAGATGTCCCAGCCAAGATTATACAACCTTTTGGCAGATCACAGTGGGGAGAAGTCCAACACCATATGGGAGTGGTCCCAGTAGATGACTTCTAAAGCTCTTCCAAATTGGAGTTTAGAATCATCTGGCTGTTGGTGGACACGTATTGTTCCCTGGCCTTTTCACTGCAAGCAGCAGAGAGCTGTTCCTTCCATTCTAAAGCTTGACAATGAAAAGACACACTTGCTGCTGGAAAGTAGCATGTCTCACTGAAAGGAGCCAAAAGAAGCCAAAGAAACTAGACTAAGAAGAGTTCATGAGTTCCTGTCTCTTTTCCTACCTTTGAACCAACCAGCCATGTGACTTTATTCTCCATCCCTCTCACTTATAAAATAAGGTGGTTGAATCTGAAGAAATTTAAGGTCATTTCCAGCTCTCACAGCCTATAATTCTATCATGTTTTTTTTTTTAACAGTATCTGCCTTATGCTCACCACTTATTATTGGTTCAGTATTCCTTCTGATAAAAATCTGTGCATTCCAGTTTTGCTGGGTTTGGTTTACTTTCAGACTGAGGAATTTTGGGTAATCATTTGGGTAATTATATGATGAGCCTCATCATATAAAAGTTGGCTATCTCAATATTTTGCATATAAAAGATGCCACACAAGAGGCTCAGGGCTAGTGGACTGTGACTTGGGAGTGTCAGGGAAAGTAATGATGAGAGGATAAGAGTGACAAAGAGATTTTCCTCTAAGATAGATTGAGTTCATGAAGAGAGTTGTCATGTGTACACCAATAGTGAGGATGGACTCAATGAAAACGAGCATTCATATCAGCCTCACTGATTTCCCTTTTCCTCTCCTTGCACAGCACCTGTGAAAGCTTTAATTAAGGTTACAGGATGTGTATGAGAACAATTTCACCACTTCATGACTCATCCTGGAATTGAGCCTGTAATCCAATTGAGGCCACAGTTTTATTGGAGAGGTTATGAAGTCTAAAGGGCTCTGCAGGTGAAGAGCTAAAGAAGCATGCACCCCTGATCCTGAAGTCCTCCTCCTCACAGCCTCCTCACGACTTCTCTGCAGTTCTCATTTAGCTTCTTGGGGGAACTACTGTCTGGCTCTGACCATAAGGGCTCAGAAAGTGTGCGAGTCCACTGACGCAACTGATGCCTGATTATCTTCCCTAACTTTACTGTATCCCATCATTACTCCAACAAGAAGATGGGGATGAGATTACACCCGTTTTACATACAGGAAACTGAGTGTCACCCCTAAGGAACATGATCACTCAGACCTTTTCTCTTTTCTTCTTTGAACCTCCAAATGTGTCTACTGCCCTTTCCTACCCGTCCCACATATTCCTGTGTGTACAGAAGCCTCAGAGTTGCTAATGATGAAAGCTCAACTCTGAGTTGATGGGATTTCAGGCAGAGACTACACTCTAGATCATCACCCGTGAAAGGATCCTAGGATGTCCCGGGCAAGTCCCGAGGACTCTTACTGGTGTGTTAAATGGGAGCTGTACTGAGTGTAGTGGCAACCTCCCACTCTGGTCTTCCCAGGCCTTTTATCAGGGAACCTCTAAGATCTTGAAGGAGGGGCCACTGGGTGCACCGTGGTCCTGGCAGCCAAGGGCAGGGTATTATGAGGTCTCCCTGTATGAATTTCTGGGTTTCGGAAGCCTCTGAATCCCTCCACTTTGCCTTCTAGGGAGAAGAGGTGTGGCGGTGGAGAAGATGCCCTGTCATACCTAAAGGCTTTTTCCTCTCAGTATTATTCTCAAGGCCATGTGTCTAAGATGTATGGGAATGGGACCAGGAATACCTCACAGGTAGAACTGGGGTGGGGACTCTTGAAATGTTCATTTACCAAAAAAGGTCTCTTTAGGGCTGAGTACTCCATGGGCTGTATCCCAAGCATATAAACAAATAAGACAGTCAAGTGACATTTACAACTTGACCCGTCATTACTACCTGTGCAGCAACTGGACATTTGGTAGGCAGGGGATGGGGAGAAATAAGCCGAAGTGGCCAATGTCTTGCATCAGGTCTCCCGCATTAAAGGTATTAAGACTCACTCTCCCACTAGCTCACTGGAGACTGAGAGTGCCAGGTTCTCCTGCCTTCTCCTGCATCAGCTCCAAGGGCTACATTGATTAGCACTCACCCCACTCGTGTGGTGATGAAGAAATACTGAGACTCCCCAAGAGGCAGTTTCCCTCTCTCTCCCAGTTGCTACACAGAGACATCAAAGTCATAAGCATCCAAAAGCTCAAAGGCCAAAAGAAAGGGTCCTTTACCCTGGCAGAGCTGTGTGCATATCTCCTGCATGTTCCTGTGTTCTCAGAAGGGCATTGCCTCCCCCATCCCAACCTCCTCAACCCCAAAAATCTCCTCCTTACTTAGCCAAATCTTTGTCCCCAGCCAGGAGAAGGAGACCAGCTCTTTTTCTGTACATAAGTCTATGCAAAACAAAAAAAAGTCCGATTTAGATTTCTATCCCAGTCTCTGTTTGCTGTGTGGTAAGCAGCTGAAGCCAAAAAGGGCCCGAAGCACCCACATCCACATACAATGAACGCATGTCACTCTTCCACTGTCATCAAGGCAAAGGGACACCTGTGGCTGTCTTGAGACCAGTGCCACATCAGTTGAGACTATTGCAGCCATTTCTCGAACACTCCTTTCACTGCTCTTGAACTTGAACACGACTCATGTTCTATCTAGTTGTAAGAAAGCCGACCACAAGGTTCTCTTAAATCCCACATCCCACCTAGCGAGTACCCAGCCTACAGGGCAGGCCCTTCTTTCAAAGGATCTCTGACTGCAGGCTTTGGTCCTCACTTTGGGAATACTTGTTAAAACTGAACAAAGTTTATCCTACTAATTTTTACCATACTTCTGAACTTTGGGTAGATGGAAGCTGATCTAATCATACACAAGATTAACCATTAAAAGTTAACTTTTAACCATTAAAAGTTAATGATGAAAATACTTATGCTCTTGAATCTCCCTAAAACTAGGTTGTGGATGTAAAGTTCAAAAGAGAAACCAGCCAGTGCCAGCTCTGACACGGCCTGCAGACTCAACCTGTTACCTGACACTGAGCCTGTGACAGCTGTAGAACTCTGGTAACTGAATGTGGTCTTTGTATCTGCCCAGAATCTGAAAGGTGTCTTATATAAAAGAGTTATCCTGAAGCTGATACTCAAAGTAGTGCTACAAAAAAATACATGAAATTTCAAACTTGATTGTCAAAGAGCAAGAATTTTTATTCTCATTTTCCAGAGAAAGAAACTATGTTAAATGAGAAGACAGATCCAGCTACACAAGGAGTGGTGGGAGTGATTTGAGAAGCTATGGAGCCAGATGCCCTGTTTAGAGACTCGAGTGTGTTTCGTAGATTAGTGGGTTAACATGGTACAGAAAACTGGATCTTTTTGTCCCAGTACTTTGCCTCTTCAAGATACAGATCTTCTCCTTTTAAGCAGTGCATTAGTCTATAGCTCTGAAAAAAATAAATAAATTCATATATAAATACATTCAAATTATAAAAGGGGAGGTGGTGATCACAAAGTCAAGTGCAAATTTCATGTTAGCTTTAATTCCTCTACAGAACACTGGTTTATCAAATTGCAAGACTTACCCCATTGGTTCTTGATCTTAGAGGGTCCTGAAGCTTTGAGAAGGGCAAAATAAGGGCAAAGAGCTAGTTGGGATATTAAACAAGCATTTGTCTTTTCTTGACAAGACTGCAGAGGCTAACTAAAAGGTCAAATTGCTTTTCTTTCGGTTGGGCTGTACAAACTCAGTGTGGTAACCTTGGATATTTCATGCTGATCAAAAGCTGGGTGACACTGTGTGGTTTTAATTACTAATAATTGCTTTAAAATTATGTTTGGTAGACAAACTGTCTCAAAACCCGAAGCCCATGAGGGGGTTATGACAATGGAAGGGGAGTTGGTTGTGAACCATTAAAGAAACACCAGCAATAGAAATGGTCGGGTCAACCAGTCTTTGGTTGGTGAATAATTTCACCAGCAATTCTCAGTCACTTTTGGATTGGCCTAGTTGGTCTCTAAATACTTCAAAGGGAGTTATTAATGACTGACTACTTCCTGGGACCTAGGTGACAAGCACTGTGCTAAGGACTGGGGAGAAATGAGGAGTAAGGCCTACATCCTGAGCTTGTGACCCTCTGCCTGCCCTTCAGATCCATTCTCTGCTCCACTCTGTGCCCTCTGGAGGCTGATGCCTACAGCTGGAATGCGAGGCCTCCCTCACCTCTGGATTCGGCCGGGTTAAGTCAAAGTTGTCACCTGCAGAAGGTCAGAAGGCAGAAGGAGAGGCAGGCTGGGTGTTTCTCCCCTGTCTTCCTCACTGCCCACCTGGTTTGGCAGTGATGTGTCCTCTGCTACAGCCACTGCTCCTCAGGCAGCCCCTGTGCTGGGACTCCAGCTCTTGCTAGATTCTGGAGCTCTTCCTTGCTCTTGCCCTTCAGGTCTAGAAGCGACAAGAGTTTCCCACTGGAATGAGACCTTGGCTACTTCATCACCCTTGTTGGAGTGCCTAACCCTGCATACACCTCTGAAAAAAACTCTTTATTAAACCTTCTTCAATTAAACTCAATTTGATTAAGTCTAATGTTCCCTGCTAGGATCCTGACTGATATAGGTCATGCACTCAAGTTGTTCACCAGACAAGTCAATAAGCAGTGACTATTCAGGGTGAGCATGACTGTGATGAAAATTCTGGTTCCTGGCTTACCAGGTTGGAAGTTCAGCAACATAAGGAACAAAGAGAACAGAAAATGAAAATTATAGCAACCACCAAAGTAAACACTTAGAGATCATGGAACTAAACCATTCTTTCAACCTACATTCATTTATTTATAAACTAGTATAGGTGAAACTAGTATATTGTGTGGAGGAATTAGAAAACATAAGTGGGAGAATGAGATCAACTCAGTGGGATTAAAAACTAGTAAATGTAAATAAATTATAAAAAGAAAAACTTGGAGTCACAGTGGGGATAGAAGCACGCTCCTCAATAACTCCCTCAGTCTATGAGATTGTTTGTGAGCTAGAAAATTATTTACATACTGATGAACAGACTACTTTCTGTACATTGTCTCTCATTCCTAAAGCAATTCCTAGGTCGTGCATGAGAAAAGTGGGAGGATGTGTTTTATGTAAGTTGCACCACTGGTCCAGCATTTTATTTTGGTGTTTCCGTCAAGCACAAAACTTCCAGCTGTGGTTTCATTTTCCTTTCCTTTTCCTCAACTCTACTAGAAAAGAGAAATGAACAAGGCAGCTGGAAAAGTGACCCAAGGCACATGCAAAAGGAAGTAGTTAATTCTAATTTCTCCTCCTATCTCAACCATGAACTTGCTCATAACTCTTTGGCCTAGCTAGATACTGCCACCTTCAGCCCCCTTCTGAGTCCTGCAGAGGAAACGAGTCCTTATGGGATCAAGAGCCTTTCATTTATGCATTTAAGAAACACTATTGGACGTCTATCCTTATTAGCCTCTCTGCCAGCAACTGGAGACAATGAATAGACTCGTGAAGGAACAAACACATACACAGAATACTACAATATGACATGGTACACACAGTGACAGAATCATAGCCAGGTTACTGAGAGAGCAGAGAGGCACTGAGATCGGAGGAGACGTTCTGGAGGAGTGAAGACTAAACTGAATCCTAAAGGATGAGCAGGAATGTGCTATGACAAGAGGGCAGGATGGGAGAATATTCTAGGAAGAGGAATAGCAAGAGAGAAAGCAAGGAAGAAAAAAACACAGAGCATGGTGGGTGCAAGCATTTTCATGTTGCCTGAGCACGGTGGGAGGCCACCTGACCCATCATGAAGGGCCTTTGATGAATGTTCATAGGCTAGAGGCAAAGTGGAGCCCCTGAAGGATTTTTACATAAAGGAGTGCCACGGTCAGATTTGTCTTTTTGATGTTTCAATCTGCAGACTGGGGGGAGGTTAGTCTAAGGGGAATAAGACAAGAGGCAGGGTATATGGAATTTCCCAAAGTTCTCTTTGTAATTACCTTAGAAAATTTCTCTTGGAGTATTGGCAATTTTCCAAAGAATAGGGAAAATTAAGTCAGTCATGCAGACTATATTTTTGGAGACTACTGAGTAGACTTATACTTAAAAACTCAGTTAATCTAACTAGAAGAATGTCGTGATTCCCAAAGTATTAATAAGTTTGTCTCCAGTGAAAGATAAAGCAGTTAAGTCCATGATATTTAGAATCCTCTATCTTGGTTTTAAGGGGAAATAAGCCAATGAAAGATAAATTCCCTTCTTAAGGGAAAGGGAGCAATAAAAGAGTTCTTGCTCGCTTGGAAAGGAGGAGAGGGCATCAATAAGATTTGAGTCCTTGCCATAGAGTACACCTGTGCTTGGCAATATATCCATCCTTTTCAGATGGTTGCCTATTCCTGTCACTCCCACTAAACAGAAACCACCCAGGGCCCAAGCAGAGCTGGTCCACAGTGAACAGGGCATTCACTATCCACCCTAAACATCCTGTCCATGCTGGGACTGTGAGGTATCCTGCTCTGAGGCCTGAGGTGAAAGAATGTGGTACAAGAAGGTTGGTGCTGCTTCTTTCTTTGCTCTCAAAATCTTTCTCGTATTTTAAAGAACAGAAAAACAGTGCTCACCTTGGGCATTCCTGTGGACGGATTTGGAGGATTTGGATGAGCCGGTCCCAAGCCATTCTACAATAAGCAGGGTCATGTGTTAGATGGTTATTGCAGGGATTTGAGCAAGAGATGAAGGAACAAACCAAGAAACACACCAGCAGGGAAGAGGGAGAGGGAATTGATTGAGAGGGACGTATTTAGGAGGTAAAACCAAGAAGGTTTGGTGATTCATTAGAAGTGGAGACTGGTGCAGAGGGAGGAATCCAGCATGATGCCCAGATTTCCAGTTTGAGTGGATGGTGGAGCCACAAATTAAAGAGGAGAACCCAGGAGGTAGATCAACTTTGTGTTGATAATAAAGTGTTTAATTTTGGTCACGTTAGTTTGAGTTACCTGTGGCGCTTTCAGGTGCTTATTTCCAGTAGCTGGAGAGTTAATCCCTCTGAGTAAGGTCAAAATGCCAACTAGTCTTAGGGCAAAGCAGTGGGACGTGGACTCTCAGGGATATTTCCATGGTGTAAATTTTGAAAAGGAGGAAAATATTCCTGGGTAAAGATAGAGAAACCTCATATTAGAGGTCTCCTAAGTGAGGTGTGGAGACTTCAGGGAATGATTGAGTGTTTCCACTTTTAGGGACTCTTATTATTCCTGCAAACTTCACCTAATGCACTGCCGCAAAAGGAACATGCCTGACCTCCTCTACGAAAGTTCTTAGTCCGGTAGCCAGGGGCTAAAAGAGCCTCTGAAATAGACATCCAGTCTAGGGAAGTAGCCCAGTTTCTTTATTTTACTCTATTACAAGTAGAGGAAGTAATTTGGATAACATGGGATATTTCCCATGGTTTAACCACTTAATAAAGCAACTGGGGGAAAGAGATGGGACTTATTCTTTAAACAAGACAAACCTCAAAACGTGGGGAAATGCGCTTTTTTAAAAAGACAGATGTTATAATGATGATTTTTTAAATTTCAAATGGAGAACAGCCCAAATTAGGTTAGAATTCTGCCACACCAGTCATCCTAGAAGCAGGCAGGAATGAATAGGGCCTCCTGACAGTCCTAGGGCTGAGTCCTAGGACAGAGTCCTCTCTCTTTTACCAAGTTATTTAGTCTTTCATCAAGCTGACTTGAGAGTTTCTTTTGAACTCAGCCAAGTGCTTTCCAGAACCTTCAGTGGCTTCCTGGGGAGAGTCTACTTCTGTGATTCTCATTTGCCAGAACTAAAGCACTAGCATGGGTCCTCTATTTTGCAAAAATAAATTGAAAGTGCTTTAACACATTTTATTCCTATGGAGACACTGCTCAGTCTTTTCCAAAGTAAAGAGAAACCAAGAGCCTTTATTCTCATTAAAGCCTTTGAAAGTTAGAGCTCAATGGGACCTCAAGAAACAGGTGCTGAGAGTTTTAACCCAGGCCTTCTGAATCAGGCCACCACATCATGCTTTGACATGTTGTAACCCACAATCAGAGCACAATGTTTGTACTTCATGGCCTTTTGTAGGAAAGTTTGTTTTACAAAAGGCTTTGCTGAATAAATAGCACTACATTTGAGGCATGCCAAATAGTTATGTAAGTATATGGTTCTTTGCCAAAGCTTGCATTGAATTTATAAAATGCTAGCAAAGTTAAAACATTGTTTTCTTCCAAATGTGCAATGGCATATTCAAGTAAACACTATTTCTAACTAAAATGTTGACTTGAATTTTGAGTGAGAGTCTTGTTCATTCACAGTAGAGAAAATAAATCCAAATTTGAAATTAAATATTTGACTACTACTTGAAAGAGCAGTTGCCAAAAACATATCTTGCTACTTTATTCAATTCTTTGGCTAACATGACGATGTATTTAGTGAGTTGGACACTTGACACAGCCAGAAACATGTAATCCTCTTAATTCAATTGTTGAATTGTTCAAGAATGTTTGCATGGTATCCATTGGGCACAGAATGTTCTGCGAGGTAAATAAGAAAGTACTTGGAGCATGGTCCCTATCTTCTGAAACTTGACATGTATAATGAGTTGAACTCTCAGAGAAGGCATCAGTCACTTCTCTGGGCCTGAGGGGTGACTGGCAATGACAGAATAGTGGTGGAAGGAACTACTGGAACCTAAGGCTAGTTGCCCTGAATAATAGGGATTTTCATTTTCCTTGGTGAAAAGAATCCAACAACTCTAAGTGGGAGTGAGGAACAAAAAGATGGACAGAGATATATGCATGAAGGAGAGAAATACTATAAACCAGTTTTTGAGGCCTCAGTTAGTTAATTATTAGGAATATAAAAAATTTAGATATAAAAAGGAATGACAAACAAGAAAGAAAATTCTGGTGGAAGGAACTTTTGCAAGCTGGAGTTGAGATCATGGGGCAAAGAGTATTCCTGGGGAAACTATATATAGTCATTTTCTTCCTCTAAGTAAAAATCATTTCATATCAATCTTGGTAATAATTTAAGCATATTCTTTTCTGGACAAGTATGTGAGAAAGCTGACTATTGAGATAAATAAATGTACAAAAATGTCCATAAGGCATGAACAATTTTCAGTTTCATGCACCTAAACAATATCATTAATGTTTTGAGGCAAATACCAGCTGAGCTGGCCTTTTTACAATTCCCAGTTGGACATGGTCAGCTTTTCCAAATTACTGCCTTTTCAGCATGTGGTTCCTTCAACTGGGAGAATTTTGCCCCTCTCTTCACAAGGCTGGCTCCAGCTCATCCTTTAGATGTGAGCTTAAATTGTACCTTCTCAGAGTGGATTCCCAAGACGCCTTATAGAAAGTTGGAAATTTCTTCCCTTTCTTCCTCTTTTTTGCTCTAACACAGTACCTTGGTCATTGCCCTATCACAAATTTAAGTGATATATTTATATGTTTACTTACTTTCTTATTAAATGGGTCTCATATTACGCTATTGCTCTATAAGGCAGAGAACATGTCTGTTTTATTCACCACTGTAAGCTAGGTGTTTACCTAACTCCGTGCTTCGTACATGGTTGAAGTGAAAAAAGAAATTTGCCGAATGAATGAACACCCTTCACACATGATTTGAGTGATTAAAATTCTAGATTATTCTTTAAACAAGAAGCTGGATATTTTGTTTAACATTTCCCTAGCTCATTTATCCTTTGATTTAACATTCAAGAACTCAGTTTGACACGGCTTCATTGATTAGAAATGAGAAATATACAAAACTATCAATTTCCTGATCTCTCCTTAGAATCAGTGTTTTCTGATGATTCAAAAAACTGTTTATAAGCAGGTTTCCCTAGTAGAAGGTCTTTCTGTTCACTAATTGGCCATGACAAGCTCAGAAGTGAGAAATGATTCCACAAAGTTTCATAATAAATATTAAATATATAAAATTGTAACATTTGTAAAAATATAATTTATAGGAAGCTCTAGGCATAAAGTGGAGTTCATTTCAAAAACTGTGATCTCAGTATATAAATATTTATTCCTTCTTGAATTTATTTCTTTTGATGTAACTATATTTGTATATAACTTTAGATATCCTTATTTAATATGTTTTTTAAATTTGAGATAAGAGATATAAGCATTAATTTGTTTTACATATTTTTCTGGGTAAAAATGCTTTTTTGGGAGCAGTTTTTCTTCACTAATTAGGTCCTAGGATCCTAACCACAGACATTGCTAATGGATGAGGGAAATGTCTCCAAATGATTCCTACGTGGAGATTGTATATATATATATGTCATGTGTATTTGTGTGTATATATACACAATAATATATATATTTTTTTATAAACTGTGACTATTCATAAGTGCTTTGAGATTTGCCATAGCTAAGCTTAGCTGATGATGAAGGTACTTCACAAAGGAATTCCACATACTTTTTAGGTATTTCAGCTGTTTTTTTTTTGTTTTTGTTTTTTTCCAATCTAGATTGAGCCTAGATCAACAAACTGGTAAAAGGAAAGAAAACTTTTGCTCCTTGAGTTGAAGCCACTTCTCATTGGGCAATATTCATTATGCAAAGTGGCTCATAATCCCGGACATTTTGCAATCTACCAAGGCAGGACCGTCCAAGCTATATTACAGCCTTATATGGAAGCCCTCAATTTCTGCTATGCCCACCTTACTTACTTTTCTTATAAAGTATTTCACATGTTTTCATGTGCTTTAATATTTTATCCATAGCCAATAAAAGCTCAATAACAAAATAAAACTGCCCTCTTCAAAGAAAATATATGACCACAAAACATTTTGTAAAATATTTAAACTTTTTTAAGAATTTTTCATGTATTACCTATAGAGATATAGATATAGAGACAGATAGATAGATAGAGAGATAGGTAGGTAGGTAGGTAGATAGGTAGGTAGGTAGATAGATAGATAGATAGATAGATAGATAGATAGATAGATATGCCAATGCAGTTGTACCAAATGGAAAACATTTTTTGTTAAATGGAGACATTACTAAGTAAACAGAGACTTAGGGACTTATAGTTCTACTTTATTGAACTGAACTTTAGGACATATATTACAATGTAATTCCAGCTGCACTTTTATATTTAAGTAGCATTATAAAAAGCATATTTTCTGAAATATTAATATATGCTGGCAAATAGCCCCATGCCCCCTTATAGTATGCTTCTTCCATTGCACTTAGTTATATAGTGATGATTCTTAAAGTTAGTCATTGAAAACTGTGCCTTTCCCTTAAATCTCCCTATTTCTTTCCTAATCTAATCATGCAATGGGCCAATTTCAAAATCTAATTCAAGTTAATTTATAACAAATGTTTTTAAAAGATATTTACATTTGAATAAAAAATGGTTCCAATGTGTTAAAGGCCATCAGTAAAATGAATATTACTTTAGGAAATACAATACCATATGTTTACATGCTACGTCTGCTCTATGTGGTGGCAGCTGGTTAAAATTCTTTTTAAAAAAGCTCTATTCCAACATAAAAATCCAAGTATGTATTTTTTCAAAATATATAATTACAGCCTTAGAAAATGTAAATTCAAAATTTTAATATTGTTGACCAAAGCCTCCTGCTAATTCCCAGGTGCTCACAAGACTCTAAATATTTATTTCATAAAGATTATATATCTTCACCAAATCTGCGACATCTGCTTGTATTTGTGAAACAGATCCAGGGTCCACACAGCAGAGGGAAGCTCTTGGTCACTCGCACACAGCACAGTCCTCCTGCCACTTAGCATCTTGAAACATCAGGACAGTCCGAATGCTGCAATGTGAAATGAACGTTTTTAGTGATCTGTTTCCATACCTTGCAAACAAGAACATTTTAGGCAATTGTCCTTCTTATCTGTTAGAGCAAACTTCAGGTAAATTCTGTTAATTGAAAATTCTTCTGTGCCTGAGGTCCTCACCAATTAATTTTCTTTCTTACAGGTCTGTGATAAGGGTATCTGAGCCGATTCTTGAAGCATCAGTACAATTGCAATAGGCTGATAAGCGGAAAGAGATTTTCTGGTTGAGGACAAAGCATAAATAGGCCAGGAAGCTGTGAACAGGAAGGGTAATCCAGTGTGCTTAGAATTCTGGATGCCTAGGAGATTGTGACAGTAGAGAAGACGTCTTCCCTCACTTGATGCCCAGAGCCTAGCACAGAGGCTGCAGTAGAGTAGGTGCTAAATTCCTAGTTGTGACTGACTGGATACAATAATTAATGAAAATAGGCTGTGGTCCAATAGTACAGGCTTTCAAAACCACGCTAAAGCATTGACATTTTGGAGCAACTTGAGTTTTTGCAGCTTAGCGAAGGCCTGACTACTATGGTAAAATATAGAAGGCAGGAGACCTGTTATCACACTGCTGTGTCAGCACGTCCAGGTGAGAGATGACTAGACTAGACTGAGGTAACAATCATGGGCAAGGAGAAGGAGGGCTGTTGGAGGAGAAACAAGGTTGCATGATTCGGGCTTAGCATCAGTTTGCATGTAGTAGGCAGAAGTGAAGAAGTCGTCAAACGTGATGCTGTGGCTTCTAGTCTGTAAAAGCAGAGTAAGTGGCATTATTTGCTGAGATAAGACATACTGGTGGAAGAATTATTTTGGGTGACGTTGATGCAAGTGGGAAGTGCAGGAAGTAGATGGAAATTAAAGAGCTTCGGTTTATAAATGTCAATTTGGAAGTCACTGCATGAGGGTGATATTTGAGGCAAAATTCCTGAGACAGGAATTTATGTTTCTTTGGACAACAGCTAGTAACTATTTTTCAAGCTGGCCATACCAGGCTATTAGTTTTGCTTAACTGAGTAAAAGTCTCTGGGATGGTTCTGACAGTTTGACCAGTTGTTTTCTTGCTTAAAAAGAATTTAAATGTATGTTCATAATACAAATGATCTAGAGCCTAGATCGTGTGTAGAGAGAAGATACAGCAATGAAAAATCACTCAGGCGAAAACTTAGTGAGAATTTGGATCTCAGATTAATGTACAGTTAGGTCCTTTTGCTAATGAAACCCAAATCCTTAGCACATAGCGGATGCTCAATAAACATTTACAGACCCAGTGAACGAAATCCCATTTCATGCTGTAGATAGGCTCTCTGAGTGCTGTTCCAGACACCCATGAGGCAGACACCGCAGCTGACATCTGTGTGAATTGTTCGCGTTCTATCTCTGCCCTTGCTCGACCCTCAGAAGCAGCAAGAACACCCCTGTTTACCCAGAGCTTGCCGGTTCTGTCAGAGGAGTTTGGGGCGGTGAAAGGAGCTTGCATCCCAGTGCTGCCCTGCAAGTCTGCAAGTTATTGATTTGCCTCTCACATCCTTAGTCTCTTCAAGTAAAAATGGTAGTAATAATAATAATACCTTGCCTGTAAGGATCAGAAGAAAGTACATTTGAAAAAGCACTTTGAAAATTGTGAAGTAAGGAGATTTTATGATATTACTTGAAGTGAGCATCTTTATGATGAAATGTAAATAGCCAAGATGAAATCAATCCAGTGCAAAAGTCCAGAGGATTTTTTAAAATTGGTTAATATAGGACAATGATATACTAAGACTATGAGGAAGAAGTAATCAGCTATAACAATCATGTTAGATTAAATAATCAGAAATAAAATACGAAGGAAACAGGTACATTTACAAATATCAAATTTTAAAAGTAGCCTGTGGGGAGGAGATACAATCATCATAAAAAACAGATACCTTTGCCCTGAATAGAGCTATTCAAATCCCTCATTGATTTTTTTACAGGGGGAAAATATCGGTTATCAACTGGTCCAGGTCAAATTTCTTTGCCAGGAAATCAGTCACTGGTTTTGGAACATCATCTCTGCTTTTCCCACTGGTAAATAAACACACATTTTCTCTTCAGACCTTACTCAATAATCTTTATCTTTTATTATCTTATATTTGTTCCTCTCTCTCCTGCATTATTACCTTTTACCCACATTGGACTATTCTCAACAGCACACAAATAAACGTTATTTCTCCCATCTTAAGAAAAAGACAAAAAATCGCACAAACTTTTCTTGACCCCCCCATTTCCTTTTAGCTGCCCCATATCTCTGCTCCTTTTACAGAAAACCTTCTTTATTTTACAGAAAGAATTGTCTCCAACTCACTTTTTCCCAATTCAGTTCTTTTCCTCCCTTTCTGTCTTGAGCCTACTCAGCAGTCTGCAGTTAGAACTCTTGTCAAGGTCATTCATGACACAGACAATGGTCAACGCTAGGTCAAAGCGTGTTCTCTTTCCATAACATTACCTGGGGCACAAAAACGAGAGGCTGGTTGGTATGAAGAGAAGGCTCCTTAGAGGAAATAAGACTTGAATTGAGGAACAAACAATAAGAGATCTAAGTCAAGCCTCTTCACTTTGACTATTTGTGGGGTGTGGGAATATTATGGATTATTCAGGACTATTAGAAGAAAAATTCAGTTATTTAATAAATATCTTTGAGTATACACTAAGTACCAAGCACTATTCTAGAAGCTGGGAATATAGCAGAGGCAAACATAGCAAGTCCCTGCTCCCAGGAAGCAGGAGAATCCTCTCACTTTAGTGCAGAGAGACTGACAATAAACAAACAAGTGCACACAGTGTACATCATCGCGTGATAAGCACAAAGGAGAAAAATAAAGCAGAGTGAGGGTGATAGGTAGTGTCAGACGACAGGGGTCACGGCCTAGGGAGAGGTGAGGAGGGAATGCTATTTTATACGGCTCAGGGAAGACTTGCCTGATAAGGTGACATTTGAGCAAAAATATAAAGGAAGTGAGCTAACCAAAATCTTGGCAAAGAATATTCCAGAGAAAGGGCAGAGTAAATGCAAAGGCGTTGAGGTGGAGTGCTGGTGAGTGAGAACAGCGAGGAGGCCAGTGTGGCTAGAGAAGGGTGGGAACAGAAGGATAGTAGCAGCTGGGGCCAGAGGGGCAACTCACATGGAGCCTTTTGGCCACTGCATGTTTTGGGATTTTATTCTGAGTGAGAAAGGAAGCCATTGAGAGGGTTTTGAGAGAGGAGTGACCTGATCTGATTTCTGTTTTAGGAATCTCACTGTGGCTGCTCTGTGGGGAATATTCCATATGGAAGCAAAGGGCAAAAGCAGGGAGACCATTTAAGACGTTACTATAATGCAGGAAGGAGATGATGGTGGTTTAGACAAGTGATGGTGTTGGTGAGAAAGGGTCAGATCCTGGGCATATTTTGAAGACAGAGCCAACAGGATTTGCTGAAATATTCATTGTATGAGAGAAAGAGTGTAATCCAAGGTTTGGGGCCTGAGCAACAGGAACAATGGAGCCATCGTTTATTGAGATGGGAAGGCGTGGGAGGAGCAGGTTGGGGTCAGAGTGGAGATGGTGTAATCAGGAGAGGTTTGGGGCAAGTTAAATTTGCATATCTGCATGGATATATGAGTCAATAGCTTAAAAAGAGGTCTAGGCTCAAGATATAAACTTAACTGTTATGAATAGAGTGTATTTAAAGCCATGAGACCAGAGGAGATCACCTTGGAAGTACTGCAAATGTAAACAAGGGAAGAGATCTGAGAACTGAGCCCTAGGAGACACCAATGTTAGAGGTCTGAGGGATGTGGAGGATCCAGCAAAGATTCCTGGAAGGAGTGACCAGTGAGGGAAAAGGAGGGCGAGGAGGAGGAAATATTTAGAAGCCAAGTGAACACAGTATTTGAGAAAAAGGGAGCCACCAATTGTATCAAAACTTACTGATAGTTCATGTAAGACCAGGACTGAGAATTGACCACTGTCTGTGTCAGTTATTCTGGTGTGAATCTCAACTATAAAATGTGACAATTCCTTTTGTTTACTTTGGCTTTGGGTCTAGAATTTTTTGCTGATGCTATTGTGCATTGAATCAATTCTATTTTTCATGCATGTTCTTGTGTATATTGAGAACAATGGATTAAATCAGAACTTCCTGTCTCTAAAATCATTCTAATAGAGATATTGCTGGTGCCTCTCATTCAGGCCTTTGAGGAACTTGATTTGCAGGTGCTAATACTAAAAATGTGCCCACCAATATTAGCCCTAAATCAAGGTGAGGAGTGGATAATTATCTTTTGTATCATTGTGGTCACAGTCTCATTTTAGATTACTTCAGACCCATCCATGGAAGAAGAACCTTTACAGGAGATATGATGAGAAAATAGGCTTCTCTCACTTGCCAAAGCAACAGAGTTCAAGCCCCCCCCCCCCGAGGCCAGAGGCTCTGTCGTCTTTACCTCCAAAAATGCATCCCTTCCATGTGTGACCAGGGAAGAGTGGCATTGGGTCGTAGGTGAGCTTCTTGGCTGATGGAGGAGCGAACCTACCACCACGCTGGTCCCATAGTTTATATGGCAGAACACAAGGACATCGATCTGAATTTAAAATGAAGGAGCCTGTTTCTTATTTTTTGTAATATCTTGTGGGTTCAGAAATGCCCTATATGCTATCACAGTTCCTGTAGTTAGTTCAGATTCCAAGTCACGATGTTAAACTAGGTCGACATGCCTTTTGTTTTCTGCTTGCTTTAAAAAAGTGTTAGCACAACTCTAGTCTTAATTTAACTCTTTCATACATTTGCCCTTTAAGGCAGAAAGCAGAAATTAATGTGGTCATTGTTCACAGCATTTCCAGTGTACCATGGACAAAAAGCAGGGGGAAATTCCTGAGATATTTTCAGACCAATATCGCCACTTCAGATAAGCCTTGAAAAGTCATATGAACTAAACTAAATTGAATTAACCATGCTAAATCAATTAACCTAGTTTTTTTTCAAGGTTAATATGAAAATTAAATAAAATACTGAAATGTGGAACAATGGAGTCCCTTTTCTTGGAGGCATCTCTGAGACTAATCCACATTTTCTGGTCACTCACCCACGGTTATTCATTAACAGTTTTTTGAATACTTGCTAGATTGTGGCAATAGATGTTGGCATTTTTCAGATACCAATGTTCATCAAAGTATCATCTGGAAATCAACAGGCCCTGATAATATATCCAATATTGCATATTGGCTCTGTAAACATCAACTTAGAATGCTATTTGTTGCTATGGAATAATCCTAAGTTACATGAGGAAAGGGGTATGATAACAATGGTAAATTAAAGGCTACTTATTCCTAAATTACCAAAAGCATTAAAGCAAATTGAATCTACTACTCAATTGCAAGCAAGATTGACTTTGTCCTATGTTTCCACATCTTCTTATCCTACTCCGGGGTAAGAAGGGGCTTTCTGATTCCAAGAGCTCCAGACCTGTTTCTCAGATCTAAACGGAGGTCTGGTGCTGCCACAAGGGAATCATGTTTTAGAAAGTTGAAGGTTCCTATTTTAAGGAAATTCAGATAACAGAAAACAAAGCTCAGGTGTAAGGAATGAGAAGTTGGATACATCATGGATTTTGGGGAAGAGACTGCCAAGTTTGGAATAGTCTCTTTTCCCCTGGATCTCCTCATTGTCTCTGCTTAGGGAATCACCTTGTGCTGTTTGGTTTGCTAAAGTTCAAGAGATGGAATCGCTTTTGCCAAGAAACCCACATATCCAAGGTAGATAACACTTAAAAATTTTGCCTAGATGGTTGACTACCTTGCACTCTGGTCACATGAGAGTGGTGTGATGTGATATTTAACTTTGGTCAGGCAGACCTGCTCAAAAGTGTGAAAGAATTCAATCTAAAATGGAACCCATAGGACATAAAATGGAAAATCTAATACCTGTGCCCACAGGAAAACAAAACATAAGGACTGAGAGACTGATTTCTCATAAATGCCTGACTTACAGAACACTGAAATTTATCCCTTGACCAATGAACATTCACCAAGAATCTCTCCCCATCCCTGACCCAACAAACTTGCCACTTGGACTTGTCAAAGGTTCAGAAATAGCAAAACAAAACAGCTTACAAACTGGGAGTACTCAGACCAGGGCATGGAATGAAACTCAGGGGCATATTGTAGTAAAGCAGCTTGCGTAATGAGAAAGCAATGACTGTTCTTCATGGTGATTGATTGTAATACTGAAATTTTCTTAAATGGTAAGGAATTGATTAGAGGTTGCTTCATATCAACCTTGCAAAATTTTGCTTATGGTTGCCAGTGGCATGTGCAAGAAATGACCTGGGTCAAGTTGGTTTCACAACGTGGGCTAGGTTGGGCTTTGTTTGTGTGCCTAGGCTGGTTTTGTATACTCAGGGAATTTTCAGGGCTGGTCTCTGATTTTTTTTTATTTTAACAGACTCTAACTGAACTCTCCCCTCTTTGCTTTCCCTGATCATAAATATAGCCTACCCCAAACCTTCAATGGACTCATCTGTATGTTGCTATAGTTTGTGTGTCCTGAATTGCAATTTCTCTGCTATTCCCAAATAAACTCATCTTTTTGACAATTTTGGGCTTGCCTCAGTTTGCTTTTTTATTTAGGTCCACATTCCTTGGTGTCAGAAGTCGGATCTGAAGGCAGCAACCCCTGAAGGACAATGACCCTTGGAATCTAACAAAGTACCAACACCGAGCTTCTTGAGCTCATCAATTTTGTGAGTCACCATCTATTTTCAGTTTGGTGAGTCTCCTCTCGGATTCTGAGCTCCCTCCCTTTGGTTGAGCTCTTTGATTTTATTCAGGATCTATATAAAGGCTTCATATTTTTTGGTGAGTGCTTTTTTTCTTATTGGAAGCATGCTAAAATTTTGATATAATTCCTTTGGAATTCTTGAGAGCAAAAATTAAAAATAATGTCGATGGGCATGGGTCGAGCAAATAAATGCTACTAGAGCACTTGCCACTTTCTTATGAGAGATTTCAGTCTTCAAAGCAAAAGACTCTCTTAAGAGGATAAGTTGGTCATGGATAGGCCAAATTGACATTGGGTCTCCTGCCAACTGCAAGATAATTTCCATGCAACAGGGAACACCTGGTTGTAGATCAGACAACAAGGGCAAAGACTGTCCACCAGGAAAAAAAAAAAAGTACCTCATGAAAGGCACACTGTAAAACAAAACATAACTCCCAACCCTGAAAGCACATCCATCAGGTTATTTTGGAATTTTCTTTTGCTCTCAAGAAAATCTCTAAGATTTGGGATCCCAGTCATCTAAATGCTCTAAGAGTGGCCCTCCTTCAGGGACCCTGGCCAGTTTTATGTTAAAAAATTATGGTCTCTCCTCATGGGCATTTTTGACTAAACAGACCAACATTACTAAAGATAATTTAGAACTTCAATGGCCATTATGGGGAACTTTTGATCTCCCCAAACTTGCTTTTCTCGAGACTAAATTAGAAGACTGCAGCAACAGAACTAAACAATCGAAACAGCTATTTTAATTGGCACCTAGGGGCTTCTAAACATATTCAGGATTTTAAAATTGCCTCTTAACAAAATACTATTTCTAAGTTAACTGAAGGAAATAAACAACGGAAAGGATATAAAAAAGCATCTGAGGCCTCTTCCTCAGCAATACCAGCTGAAGTTTATCTAACCCCATTACTCCACCTCCTTCGTATCCACTTTTGCCCTGTTCTAATCCCCTCCCTTTATCTGAATTCCCCTCCTTCTTTAGTGCTGAAACCTTACCAACTTGCCTGTTAAAACTCTCTCTTTCAAAATTAGACCTTCTGAAGATCCTGCTAAACCATTAATTTCTTACATCCCATATACCAAAGCTAAACTTAGAGCTATAGTAAAAGATTTTTCCAAGGTAATTGAGGATCCTCATAGATTTGTTGGAGAATTCAATATTGTAATTCAAACTTATCAACATGGCTTCTCCAATCTTCATTAATTAGTCCACATGCTTGTTGGAGAAGGTCAAGGCCAGCATTGGATGAAAACTGCTAATTGGGAAAGTCCCAAACAATTTTTAGAATTCCAAGTAAGTCGACAACCAGCTCTTTTATACGACCAAGCTTGTTCCATAGCCAAAGGCTACTTCTTGCCTTCCTGAGGGCTTTCTCTACATCAGTAGACTGGAATAAAATTTATGCATGAACCCAAAAGCCTGCTAAATCTGTTCATGATGACTACAGAAGACTCCAAATTGTTTTTAAAGGAAATTCTGGGCTCCCTATAGACACTGACTCTACCAGGGTGGCCTTCAATTCAATGTTTATAAACAGTTTAAACAGAGGTCTATCTCCATTAGTCAAGAGAACCCACATATAGTGGGAAACAATGTCCATCCTGATCTTGTCAATCCAGCTAATCAATTAGTCTGCACCTAGAAGATAATTCCAAAAGAAAGGCAAACAAAATTTTAAATCTCTAACTTCAACAGATGGAATCTCCCAAGCAAACTCTTCCTACTGGACTCTGTCATTACTGTAAAAAACCTGGCCATTGGAAAAGGGTCTGCTACAAATTAAAAAGGTCTAGATGATTACAGCTTTCTAAGAGCCGAGGGTCAGACTCATCCCAATGATGAGGCTCCAAGGATTCACAGGGACTGTTTCCCATTCTACCACTAAATAGGCTGGGGAAAACTACTCTCCAGATTGGAGATGAATACCTTACAATATTAATTGACACACGAGTTACTCTATCGGTGCTCAACCCCACTTCTGCTAAACAGTTTCTTCCCTGGAGTAATATATTTATTCAGATAATGAGGGTCTCAAATAAGCCAGAACATGTCCCTATTTCCAAATATATACCCTTTTGATTAGGACCTTTGCAAGATACACATCTCTTTCTCCTCAGTGAATCAGCTCTTATCCACTTATTAGGATTTTTAGATTATTAGATTTTCTAGAAAAATATCATGGTGCCATTTCTTTCTCTTGAAAGGGAGAAATAACTCTTGAGTTCGAATTCCCTGAACTTAAATCCCTTGAATCTAATCCCCAAGAAAATCCAAACCCTTTTTCTTTCACATGTACTTTAAAAACCAGGGAAAATCAAACTTTAGACTCATCTCTGTTATTTATTTATTTTTATTTTTATTTATTGATTTTTTTGTGAGGAAGATAGGCCCTGAGCTAACATCTGTCAATCCTCCTCTTTTTGCTGAGAATAACATCCATGCCCATCTTCCTCCTCATTATATGGGACACCACCACAGCATGGCTTGACAAGTGGTGCGTCTGTGCGTGCCCGGGATGAAAACTGGCGAACCCCAGGCCGCCACAGCGGAGTGCGTGCACTTAACAGCTTGCGCCACTGGGCTGGCCCCTCATCTCCGTTAGTTAGTTTAGTGTCCTCTACTCTATGGAAAAATCCTCCATGGACATAAGCAGAATTCATAGTCTCCCCCCCGATTAATATCCAAATTGATCTCTCAAAAGCTCTCCCCAGGATTAATCAATACCCTGTAAACAAAGAAGCTTTACAGGTCATCAGACTTATCATAGAAGACTATAAAGCACAAGGATTAATTATCTTTTGCGTTAGTCCTTGTAATAACCTTATTTTACCTATAAGAAAACCTAGTGGCTGAACATGGAGATTTGTCCAAGATCTCCAAACAATACATAACATTGTTATTCCTCACCATCCTGTTGTTCATAATTCGCATACGTTATTAGCATTCATCCCGACCAAAAGCAAATTTTTCACCACGATTGATTTGTGCAGTGCATTCTTTAGTGTTGCAGTTGATGAGGCTGGCCAGTATCTTTTTGCCTTTACCCAGGAAGGACAACAACACACCTGAAGAGTAATGCCCCAAGGTTTTACTGAAAGTCCTTCTTACTTTTCACAAATTTTAAAAGCTAACCTAGATAATATAAAATTTTCTGGAGGCTCCACCTTACTATAATATATAGGTGATTTACTTCTCTGCTTACCCTCCCAGTCCTCCTCACGAGAAGACAGTATTCACCTGTTAAAACTCTTAGCCACTAAGGGACACAAGGTCTCAAAGTTGCAATTTGTTCAAGTCTGATATTTAGGACATTTAATCTCAGAACAAGGTTTATCCGTAGATCCTGATAGGCTTCATAACATCTTGAGCTTCTCAAAACCTAAAATCAAACATCAATTATAGAATTTTCTTGGGCTACCTGGTTATTGTCTCAACTGGATTCCAAATGTCTCCTCAATGGCCTAGCCCCTATGTACCTTATTAAAAACCACTACACCTGACCCTATTATCTGGGAAAACCAAGATGACTTGTCTTCCAAAATCTTGAAGGAACACTTAATAAATCCACCTGCCCTTGGACATCCAAACTATCAGCTACCCTTTTTTCTGTTTTGTATATGAAAAAGAGAGAAACCTCCTCAGAATACTTTCCCAAAAATGTGTGGGCTATCACCAACCTCTACGTTACTATAGTCAACAATTTGATCCTGTGGTCCAAGGTTATTCCCCAAGCCTTAGGGCTATCCCTGCTACTGCTGTTCTGGTAAAGACCACTGAAGAAATAGTCATGGGATCCTCTTTGACCATCTTTATACCTCATGCTGTTGAAGTTCTCCTGAGCTCACACCACACCCAACAACTTTCAGCAAGCCATCTTACTTTTAATGAAATTCTCTTGCTAATTGCCCCTCATATCACTCTTGTTTGTTGTTCCCTGCTACCCTTCTTCTTTCTTCCACAAAGAAAACCCCCCATGACTATTCGCCTTCGATGATCACCTATTAACACCTATAATGACTTACGAGAAACTCCCTTGACAAATATTGATTTCTCATGGTTTATTGATTGCTCTTACCTGAAAAATGAAAATGGTAAATGTTGTGCTGGGTATGTGATATCAACTCCTTTTGAGGTCACTGAGGCTGCACACTTACCTTTAACCATTTTAGCCCACAAGCTGAATTATATGTTCTTACTAGAGCATGTATTGTAGCTAAAGGTAAAACCGCAAACACATATACTGATAATCGATATGCCTTTGGAGTAACCCATTATTTTGGAATGTTATGGAAACAATGAGATTTAATTACTTCCGGGGGAGACAAAATTAAAAATGGTCCTTATGTCCAAAATTTATTAGATGCTATACTCCTGCTAGCAGCTCTGGCTATTATTCTAAGTCTGACTCTCTGGAAGACAAAGGAAACTACTTTGCTGATGTCTCCACAAAAAATGCTGCTTTTATGGGTTTCATAGCTCAAACCTTTGTCATAGTCCAGAAAACTACTTCCCCTGTCTCTTAGGTGACAACTTAAGAGAATTAACCAGAGAAATACAACAATTGGCCCCTGAAAAGGAAAAACAAAATTGGGGATCTAAAGGCTGTTGGTATCATGAAGAAAAGAAACTCTGGTTCGGACCCAATAACAAACCGGTCCTGCTAGAAAATCTAAAATTTCCATTATTAACTACCATACATGAATTAAATCATTGGTCAACTGATAAAATGATAACATTCATGAATAAATATTGGTGGGACAACATTGGCAAGTCGTGCAAAAAGCACTTATCTTGTTTGTTCCATCTGCCCTAAATTTAACCCAGGGAAACATATCCATACTGCCCCTGGACATTTTAATTTACCCAATAGGATGACCATTTGAGGTTTGGCAAATGAATTTCATACAATTGACCCCATCTCATGGATATAAGTATGTTCTAGTAACAGTTTGCATGTTTTCACATTGGACTGAAGCTTTCCTATGTAAATAGGCAACTGCCTCTTCTGCAGCTAAAATCCTATTAGAAAAGATTATTCCCACATGGGGAACCCCCCTTGAACTTCATAGTGATTGGAGAACCCACTTTACTGGTCAAATACTTGGACAAGCCTGTGCTGTCTGGCCAGTTCTGCAACACTTTTATTGTGCTTATCATCGGTCTTCAGAACTGGTCAACATACAAATGGAATTAAATAGTAAGACTCAGCTAAATTAGTTGAAACCCTCCAAAAACCCTGGCCAAAAGCATTACCATTGGTTCTTCTATATCTTAGATCTACTGCCTTTGGGATGGATAAACTTTTGCCTTTTGAAATAATTACAGGACGGCTGATACACCTAGCCTCTGCTTCTTTTGACACACAACAAATAAAGGGGGATATACTTCAGTTTTGCAAAGACCTGATCAAGTCCATAGAAAATAATCATGCTCTGGTAGAACAATCTTTCCACAGTGCTCTCCCAGGAAACAAAAACATCAAACATCACACCTTACAGCTTGGAGATTTTGTCTATTGGAAAAGACATTTCCAAAAAGACTCTTTTCAACCTTACTAGAAAGGCCCCTATCAGGTGTTATTAACTAATCCCCGTATAGCTAAACTCCGAGGAATAGACTCCTGGATTCATGTGTCACATCTAAGAAAGTCCCCAGACCTGAATGGACCTGTACAACAACTGGTGACCTGAAACTGAAAATTTCTGGAAACTGAAGTAGACAACATCTGAAGCACACAGCTTACCCAAGATATCTGGACCAGGCCTATATAATTCCTTTTTTTTTCTTACTCTATCTTTAGTTGCATCATGTCCTTTAGGCCTTCAATTGTTCTTTCCCTAGTTTTCCTACCATTCTCTACTTTAGCTTTAACACATCATTTCAGCCCCACCTTACAAAAACTCTCTGACTCTGCTAAACTTACTGATTGTTAGATTTGTGCCAGAGCAAATAACACTCAGGATGAACCTGAATTAGTGGCCTGGCCACTATCTTTAGAAGGATGGCAAAACCTATCTGGTAAATATGTAGGATTTTCCTTTGGTACCTTTGAAACTATACATATCCTCCCTTCTAGAAAACTGGCACCAGGAATACTGTCACCAAATATTATGGCTTTCCATTGGTACCCCCACCCAAAAAGGGACACCTCTCACTCAGGTCTGGACTCTTACTCAAAATCTTTCTTTACCTTTTGAAAACAATGATGGGAAATGCAAAACTCTAGGATATCTCCCACTAAATGTTTGTAACTGTACTATTTTATATGACCCAGATGAACATGAATTCATTTCCCATTGGAATCCAGAAAACTATATTGACTCCTCCATTAACGTATCTATATGGTAGGGAAATGAAAACCATAATAATACTGGAAAATGGGAAACTGATGTGCTCCCACTCAATGGTACTTCATTGGGAATTGACCAAAAATAGGTTAATGGTGGAAACTTAATTCAACTTACTTTTTCCCTAGAGATCTTCAAGACCTCCACCAAAATCTTACTTATACTAGATCATCTCACTTGTTACTTCTGATCTATAGAAATTTAAGGTACTCACATAACCATTCTCATAATGCTAGTGAACCAGATTATCATGTACTCTGTATAAATGATTATATTTCTGATCACGAGAGCCCTTTTTTCATTGCAGAGGAAAGAATCTGGGCAAAGGGACACATCTATGCCTTATCTTTAGAAGACACTAGGTATTTGTTAAGGAGAAGCATATTCTACACTTTCCCTTAATTGGAAGGGACATTGTGGGATCATTGCCCTCACTCTTGATGCCAAAATTAGAAAGACTCTTCCTTCTACTGCTTATATACCAAATCCAGGGTCTTTCTGCTGTCAACTTAACAGGACATGTTGGAGCTAGGAAGGTTATAATTTGTGATGGATGACAATATTTAACCTTATAGTAGATAGAAAGGGTTTTGGGCATGCTTTCACCAGAAACGTTTTTGCTTGGATTGGAGTAACAGAACTTGAAAAACCAATTTGCAGTCTTTCTATAGTTATGTCTACCACTTTCAATGCTTCTGTCTAAGCTTTTGAATATCAACATACCCAAATAGATGGCCTTGCAGAAGTAATCCTATAAAACCTCAGAACCCTAAATCTCCTTACTGCTCAGCAGAGGGGAACCTGTGCCCTAATTGGAGAAGAATGTTGTTTTTATGTCAATAAGTTAGGGAAAATAACACAAGAACTAAAAATAATGAAGGACAATATTAAGCTGCTAGCAGAAGTTGGCCCAGCTCCTGGAACTTGGGACATTTTTGATTTATTAAACATAGGCAGTTGGGGAAACTGCTTGAGAGGTATATTTCAATCAATAGCTATCATTGGGCTTTTAGTCCTCAGTTTAATCTTTTAAATTAAATTTCTACTGTTTTGTATTAGTAAACAAATGCCTTCTTCCCAAATATACATACAAAATAAAATTCTTTTCCTTTAAAAGGCTTTTTCTGAAACTCGGGTGATCATGGAAACTAGACTGTCTACTTTAGAGGGACATAACTGAGATTCTTCATTTTTCAATTCTCTTCTTCAAATGAGGCCAATGAAATTCCATATCATTTCCTTCCTCTGAAAACTAAACATCTGAGGATGGTCCTCCTCGGCTTTGTGGGAAATGACACCTGATAACAACCCTCCTCAGTTCCATGGGACATACAATAGGATCCACCTATAAAGAACTATACTTTTGACAAAATTAACAAATAACACCTGAATGACATAATTGATCAGTGATGCTTTCTGTGAAAGATCTTTATCAAAAGGGGAAAATGTGAAAGAATTTCGATCTAAAATGGAACTGGAGGATATAAAATGAAAAATCTCATGCATATGCCTGAGGAAAACAAAACATAAGGACTGAGAGACCGATTTCCCGTAAATGGCTGATTTACAAAAAACAGAAACTTATCTCTCAACCAATGAACATTCGCCAAGAATCTCTCCCCATTCTTGAGCCAAGAAACTTGCTGCTTGAACTTGTCAGAAGTGCAGAAATAGCAAAAAACAAAACAAAAACAGTTTATAAACTGGCAATACTCAGACCAGTGCATGGAATGAGGCTCGGGGGGTATATTGTTATAGAGCAGATTGTGTGATGAAAAAGCAGTGACTGCTTGTTCTTCATGGTGATTGGTTGTAATATTGGAATTTTCTTAAATGATAGCACATTGACTCGAGGTTGCCTCATATCAATCTTGTGAAATTTTGCTTATGGTTTCCAGAGGCATGGGCAAGAAATGACCCAGGTCAAGTTATTCTCACAAGGTGGGCTAGTTTGGGCTTTGTTTGTGTGGCTGGGCTGGTTTTGTATACTCAGGGAATTTTCAGAGCTGGTCTCTGTTTTTTATTTTAACAGACTCTAACTGAACTCTCCCCTCTTTACATTCCCTGCTCAGAAATACAACCTACCCCAAAACTTTAACGGACTTGCCTGTGGCTTGCTGCAGTTTGCGTGTCCCAAATTGCAGTTTCTCTGCTATTCCCAAATAAACTAATCTTTTTGACAATTTTGAGCTTGCCTCAGTTTGCTTTTTTATTTAGGTTGACATAAGCTTTTGGCTTTTTGTCAAAAGCGCTTCATAGTTACCAGTTTTTGCCTAACAGGTATTTCCATAGTTGGTAGTAAAGCTATGAAAATGAGTTTTACCTTATGTGATCGAATAGCTTGGGTATTGTGTATCTCCTCTAATCTTGGCTCTTACCATTGTTTCAAGACGCCCAATAACTTCAAAACTGTAGCCCACAGTGTTGCCTGTCATTTCTGACAGCACCTCACTGATGGGCTTGGTAGAATCCTTGGGGCTGGTGCACTCAGTGGATCCTACAGCCATGGCCTTCTCAAATTTGTCTTTGTTGAGGTCAATCACAATGATCCTGGATGCACCAGCTGATTTACAGCACTTGATGACTGAAAGGCCAACTCCTCCCTGGCCAAAGACAGCACAAGTTGAACCAGGAGAGACTTATGGATAGAAAATTTCCTGTAAATTCTAGAGGAAGGATCAGAAAGTTAAACCTGCAAAGTATCTCCAATGTTAGGAACACAAATTTCAGAGGGTTGCTATGGTGTCAGGACTGGGTGACTTGTTCTGATGATAATGCTACAAAGAGGACTAGAAACAGCAGAAGGTTTGAGAACAGAAAAGGAACAAAAACAGTCTTTTCCAGACAAATAAAAACCCTTTATAAAAGGTTATGTCATTCAGACCTTTATTGTGGAAGATTTTGCAGCCTTCTCAGCCACCACCACAACCTCCTTTAACCTCAGAGCAGGATTAAATAAGCACTAAGATCTCTGTTATCTCTTCCTCACAAATCTGTGCTAAATCTGTTTTAGGTTTTGTCTGACTAACATTTTCTTAATAACCATAACTCTGATTCACTTGTAAATAAACTGGTTTTTCATCAAAGTCGAACCTCCATGTTGCGATTAGATGATCCATGTGTAGCTCAAGGAAGGAAATGTAGTTAAATCAATTTTGAGATTTTTACCCTGTGTTATGCTACATTAAAGAAGATTCTAGCTGGAAGTTATTTTCCTGAGAAGAGCCCTAATCCCATTTCATATTAGGTAGCAGGGAGACCTGAACACAGGGAGACCCACAGAAAGGGTATGGCACTCACTGTGATAGTCTCTCCCTCCCTCCCTCCCTTCCTCCCTCCCTTACTCCCTTCCTTCTCTACCTCCTCCCTCCCTTCCCTTCTCTCTCTCTCTTTCTCTCTCCATCTCTCTCTCTTTGTGTCTTTCTCTTTCTCTTTCTTTCTTTTTTAATGCAGACTTTTGGGTGAACAGGATCTATTTTCAGAACTCCTGGTTCTCTGGCTTTGTCCTCCCTTGCAGGAATTAGCTGAAGAAATAGTTTGTGTGTGCATATGTATGCATGTGTTTTGAAATGTTCATACCTGTAAGTGGAGATTTACAGAGAACTGCAGAGGTGTTGCACTCACTCTCCATGAGTTTTAATTTTAGCTATGGCTTCCCAATCCCTCAGTTCAGTTCCTGAATTTGGAACTTTGAAATCAATTCAGTCATTCTCTTAAGTATCATTCATTCAACCATTCAACAAACTTTATTGATGGATTCCTTAACGGTCAGCATTTTACTCAGAAACTAAACTGGGCATTCCCTGCCTTTTCTCCCAGTTTATCTGCTAGCTTTATTGTCTAGATCTGAGATGGAATATTTTGTTGTTGGTTGAATTCCAGGTTCCAGATTTAAGTACAAAAGCTTTTGATTCTAGCTCTGTCTTCCGGGACCTCATTCAGCTTTTCTTATTTAATCTCTAAGAAACCTTAGTCTATGGTGGCTCTGAAGTGTGACCTTTCTAACCACTAAGGAGCTGTACCACTAAAGACCTCTCCCAAGGTCTTGATCACTCATCTGTAAAGTGATAGCTTCTTGACCATGCTGTCACCCTATCTCTTTTATTAAAGAACACTAAAGGATCTGAGGAGTGAAGAAAAACAATAGTAAAAAAGTGGAACCTTACTATATGTCCCCAGTCTCTGCTAACTTCAGGTGTTCCTCCACTCGAAAACAAACAAACAAACCCAAAAACCCAGCTTCTCTCCTTTTCCCAACCTTCCTGTTCTAAGGAATGGGAACTGGAGATTAATATGTATAACGAACTACCCATAGCATTATTGTGGAAGAAAACTAGAGTCTAAAATAAAAGTGTCAATTATAGATCGTTTAAAAATATTTTATTATTTTACAATATAGTAAGGTTTCACTTTTTTATTATTGTTTTTCTTCACTCCTCAGATCCCCTAGTGTTCTTTAATAAAAATCTATGTTTCACCATTCCAAAGGTCTTCAACACAGGCCCTTGACCAGTTCCTGGGAGATAACTTTTGAGTCTTTGGAATACCTTGCCTGCTAAGAGTGTCTTGTTATATCTGAGACCTCGGGCTATGCTAGATAGTTTATACTAACAATGTGATTTATGGTGAATGTCTATTTTTGTATGCCTGGTGCTTTGAGCTTTGAGCCATCAGCTTGACCTCTGATGGTGCTGGGGTCTTAGTAGCTGAGGTCAGTCATGTGGGTGCTGCACATTTATGTGACTGTTCCCCAAAAGAAACCCTGGACATCACCACTTGGGTGAGCTTCCCTGGTTGACAACATGTGTTGTCACACATTGTTGCTAGGAGAACTGAGTGCTGTGCATGTGACAGCACTGGAAGAGGATAGCTAAAAGCTCGCATGTGGTCTCTCCTGGACTCCACACTATGTGCTTTTTTCCTTTGCTGGTTTTAATCTGTATCCTTTCACTGTAATAAACTGTAACCAGGAGTATAACAACTTTTCTGAATTTTGTAAATCCTTCCAGTGAATCACTGAACTAAAGGTGGGTTTTGTAGGACCCCCAACATGCCCTCATATTATAAGTTTGACCTATTTTCAAATAGGCAAAGGCAAAAACATATGTTCATTCAAGTGATTTGACTTAAGATATAGCTTCCAGGAAAAAATTATACCTAAAAGTGGAGAATGCCTTGGTTAACAGTATATTAGCCAAGTACTAATATGGTAGCAATACGTCAAGTACAATAAAAAAAAAATTACAAATACTAATGTAAAACTATATCCAATGTTCCTTCTTTCACCCCTATCTTGGTAGAAAATTCTTAGTGGAAAACTTCAAGGAGACCTGGGAAGGAGTGTTTCATCCTCATTTCCACTAAGAATTTTCCAAAGAAATATAGAAGTGGTGACTAACATATGACAGTGATATGTGCATGAATGCTAATATTTACATTCATAGACCTTAGACCTGTCTTGAACTCATGTCTAGGATAAATCTACCTCAACATCCATATGTATATTTTCCACAAGCTCCCTCACATTTTTATATTTCCACATATCTGGACATACCCTTCCTTTGTTCATTCAAACATCCCTTTTTTCCCCACTACTATTTATTAAGCCATGACTATGTCCTTACTAAGTGCTCCTTGCTAAGCACTGTAGTGATTCAAGGAGACTTGGTCCATACTTTCCTGGAGCTTATAGTTGAATGAAGAGTAAAGATATAACGAGAGTTTGAGATTTGGGACACAGACTGTTAATGAAGCAATCATATTCCCTTGTTTCTGCTTAGATGGAGTAGACAGAAAAAAAAATCTTCTCTGAGCAAGCAGATGATCTTTAAACTGAGAGTGATGTTAAGGAACCAACCATACGAGGGCTCAGTAGATGAGTATTCCAGATCATCAGAATAGCATGTGTAAATGTCTTCATGCAGGAACAGAGCAGTTGTTCATGCAGGAACAACTCAGCAGGTTTTAGGATCTCAGAAGAGGCACGTATTTCTGTTGTTTAAGCCAGCCAGTCTGTGGTACTTTGCTACGGCAGCCTTAGCAAATTAATACACCAGCATTGGTATTTATTTTGTGAAAGAAAAAAATTAATTTTAGATATGAATCTAAATTTTAGAAATTGAACCTGGAGGAAGTGTGAAGCAAAAAGAATTAAATCTAGAAATTTTATTCCCACTTATTTAGAAATAAAATTTCTAATCTGAATTTTTCATTTTTCTTTCAGGTGATTTGATATTGTGTAGAAACAGCTTGCATATAAAATATGTTTTCAAAACTTTTTTTCCAAAAATCTTCAGGATTCCAAGAAAATCAGTTATTTTAAAAAAAGGAAGAAACTAGCCCACTCTGTTTCTTAACTTGCCAGTTTTAACAGCAGCCCCATATCCAGTGGAAAATCCACAGCCAATTAAACAGACTTGCCCCGGAAGGAGCTGCATCATCAATCTGAGCAATGGAAGATTCATCCACCACTGTTTACTCAGTAAAGGTACTGGTATTCACGAAGTGATAGACTAGTTTGCCCTTGCATGGAAGTCTGGTAGTGCCATCAGTTACTCCACAATCAGTAACACTATTTGATATGTCAAATGCATATATTAATTAATTCAACTAAAAAATTAGCACAGGAACCATTTTAAATGACATTAGAATAAGAATGAGTAAAACTTACTCACTCCTAATGCAAAGGTTGCCATCTGGGTTGCGGCAAGTGTCACATTCTCTACACTGAGGCAGAAAGAGAGGGATGACATTGTCCCCTAAAGGGAAAGCATCATGATATAAGATGTTGGCCATTAACTTTAAAACATGAAATAAACAAAAGTGCATTGAGCCCATGCTGCATGCAAGAGTTTCTTAAAAGTATTCTAAGGTTTTATAAGCACCATTAAGTTTGCTTGCCAAAAGTTGAGATTTTGCCAAGTTAAACCTCACTCTGTACAATCCATTCTTTTTATGCTTTTATCCTCCTCAATTGTGTTAAGCCTCTCTCTAACAATTCCTAGTTGTGCTATTGATTAGTAGAATCAAACTCTACTTATCTCAAACTTATGACTTGACATCCACATACTTGGTTTCACTGTAGTGACTCCTTCTCCAGTGCTCTCCACAACCCCAGTTGCTTCATGTCCCACAATCATTGGAAACTTAGACACCATTGCTCCTTTTATCATGTGGTCATCTGTGCAACAGATTCCTGTGGCCAAAATCTGTGTTCAAAGACAAGAACATTGCACCAACCAGCAAACTGGTCACTTTACAGTTGGGAGAATCTTTAACTTGCTCTTGAAAAGATTATAATTGTTTATGCAGTATGATTGCCTAATATAACAGTGTTGACTCTTAGAAGATTCTAGCCTAATATCAACCATCAGACCATCAGACAAGATCCCCCTCATCAAGGGATTTACAATATTGCTTCCTCTGGCCCTACTTTGAATCTCAGTGTCTTTGTGTTGTAAATTGATGCCCTTGTGAGGGAAACAGAATGCAGATGGTACCATGTAGCTGGCACAAAAGTAGATATTTACAGCTAGGCCCTCCTATGTACGACTCTTATTGAAAGGTCGAAGGAAGGGCGTGCAAGGAGATAAGCGAGGGGCAAAATCTTACTACAGTGCTCAGGTAACAGGAGAGAGTCAAAGAAATAACAGCATTATTAATTAATTTCATATCCAGTATGACTAGCTCCTGAACAATAAACAAGAAACAGCACAAGAATTAATATCCAAAATTTAGGAAACATCTCCTTATTTAAGAATCCAACCTCACAAAAATGATATACTCAATATGGGTGTGATATTTTATGCTTATGCACTCTAGGGCTCATCACCTTAATACAGACTTCCTTAGCCTTTGGTGGGGCAACTTCTATTTCCTCAATGGAAAAGGGTTTCTTCTCTTCCCATAGCACAGCTGCTTTGCATTTAATAACCTAAGAAATAGGTGAGAGTTATAATGGGTCCTAATTATGTCTTTACAAATACAGACTCCTCAAATAATATAAATATGGACAGAAGATTCCATATAATGTTCTAATTTGCCCAGGATGATTTTCATTGAACACTAGAATCGTAATCCTTAGAAATCATCTTGTCAAACCTGTGTTTGATATATGAGAAAGGCAGCCCAGAGAGACTAAATGATTGATCCATTTGGTCACATAGCACATGAGACACAGGGCTGGACTAGATCTGAGGTATACCCTTTCCAGTGCTTTGCTTTTGCCTGTGCCCACATAATATTTCACTAAACTAGGTTCTTGTACTACAATTTCAAATTAAAATTGTCATCTGTGTCTTACTTATTCACAAGGGCAAATTTATAAAACAGAAAATGCTGCTGATTCGTCTGCAAGAATTTAAGGCAATATTTAATTGCTGTGTAATCATATAGCAATGGTGAAGAAATTAGAAAAGTAGCATGGTTAGGGATGAAGGGAACCATGAACGTCATGAAATAGATAGACTGTGAGTTCCTGGATGACTCAATCTGTGACTTTGCATCTCTGTATCCCTTTTGGCACATGGCCCAGTTTTTGCATCTCTTAATAGTTAGGCAAGTTAAAGCTTCTCACCTTTTATAAGTGGAAATTAAGGTGTGGAGATACTCAGTGACTAGCCTCCAATCCTTCAACTGGTTTTGCTAGACTTAATTAAATGGTTTTGTTGAGATTATCAAGTTCAGACAGAGAGAGAAACTCTTCCTGCCATCTCATCCCTGAATCTGTCTAGAAGTCCCATAAAATATTTTACTTAATTTGTTCAGATGCAAAATGAATTATCCCTGATCTTACTTGTCAACTAATGCAACACTCCTAGAGAGCTGCTTTAGATGGTTACATGGCTCTTTTGCAGAGAAATTAAATGTGAGAAATGATATGCTGGAAACAGATGGGTGGCTGAAAGCCATCAGTGACTCAAATTAATATTCACCCTCTGCCTCTCTACGTAAAATGTTATGGGTCACTGTACAATGTGGCCCAATGCTGAAGTTAGAAATCTCACATCACAATCCCACACAAATTCCAGCTGGATTAACAGTTGAGATTTATTTTTCAAATCAAACTATTGTATCAATCAGTAAAGACATAAATATCAAATATCAAATATATGGAGCACCTCCTTTAAGCATAAAGGAGGACCTTTTATGCTTAAAAATGATACAAAAAAGTCACAAAAGAATCTTCTAAGAATGAAAATTTTGAACAGTAAATTGATCTTCCAAATTTAAGAAATTTAAGCAAGTAGTCTGAGGGAAAAATGCTTAAAGCAAAAATGACAAAAGTGAACATTTCTGATATATACAATACTTAGTCAAATTTATAAGGAAAGCACGAAGACTTCCACTGCCACCACTCCTGCCCTCCCACACGTCACAGCCACACCAGAGAGACGTGCAAGGACTTAAGGAGGAAAATACAACACATGAATAAACATGTAAACGTAGTGAAATGTTTGTTCTCTTGGTTATAAAAAGGGTTTTTAAAATAAAAATAATGAGATATAATTCTCTATCTAGTAAGTTGACAATGACTTTTTACTTAATGAAAATATATACTATTATCAAAGGAGTGGTGAAATAGGTAATGTCATTCGTGTCAACACCTTCAGAAAATAATTTGCAGTATACATCAGGATACTTAAGAATGTTTTATTTTTTCTTGTAGATGGTCACATTTTATTTTTTTAGCAATTTTATTAAGATATCTTTGAGATATAAAAATTGTATATATGTAAGGAATATAATCTGATGTTTTGAAACGTGTGTACATTGTGAAAAGATCACCATAATCAAACTAAATAACTTATCCATCACCTCTACATGATTACTATTGTGTGTCTGTTGAAAAGATTTAATTTAAGATCTATCCTCTTAGCAAATTTCAAGTATACAGTACAATATTAACTATTATCACCATGCTGTACATTAGATCTCCAGAACTCATTCATGTTGCATAACGGAAACTTTGTACCCTACTGAAGACTATTTTGACCCTATAATTCCATTTTAAAAATCTACCTTAAGGAATTGCTAAATTCAGAAAAATCTTAATATATATTAGAGGTCATCTCAGCACTATTTATAAAGGGAAATATATAAACAATATGTGTAAATAAATATGTAAATAATAGAGATATTATAAAATAAATTGTGGTAAATACAGATATTAGAGTTAGGCATTTAAACAAATGCTTATAAATTGTAATAAATTTGGAAAATGCTTTCACTAAGTTGGAAAAGTAGGATAAAAATATTTATATAGTGTGTGAATACAACTAGATAAAATATGAATTGAAAAATGTAAGGAGGGAAATACAAACAAAAATGAAATAAATGGTAGTCTTGAGGATGTAAGACTATGGTTGATTTTTTCCTCTTATATTTTCTGATTATCCAAATTTTCTAGAATAATCATTGTTATGGGCTGGATTGTGTTCCCTCAAAATGCATATGTTGAAGTCCTAACACCCAGTACCTCAGAATGTCTCTGTATTTGGAGATAGAGTTTTTAAAGAGGTGATTAAGTTAAAATGAAGTCATCAGGGTGGGCCTTAAGCCAGTATGACTGGTGTCTTTATAAGCAGAGGAGATTAGGGCACAGACATGTGCGGAGAGAAGACATGCGAAGACACAGGGAGAAGACGCCAATTTACAAGCCGAGGAGAGAAGCCTCAGAAGAAACCAACCCTATCAACACCTTGATCTCAGACTTCTAGCTTCCAAAACTGTGAGGAAATGGAGTTCTGTGGTTTAAGCCAAACAGTATGTGGTACTTTGTTATGGCAGCCCTAGCAAACTAAACAATCATCTTCCACTTTTTTAATGAAAAAAATTTTATTATAGAAAAGAATAATAGTAATCCCCAATGTAAGAAGAACCTCTCCTTTCATGAACTACACTGAAACCCTAGAGGAACTTGGGGAATATATAACCCTTAAGCAAATCACGCTATTGCATGACTATCTCTATATCAAAATTATATAGCTTTTAAATTGTATAGCTTCTTAAATTATACACTGTCTCATTAATTATAATTGGAAAGTGCTACCTTGAGGCTTTTCCACATTATTTGAAATATTCTAACAATGGATAGATATCCACTTTTTAGAGGTAGCATAACTAGAATTCAAGTATCTGTTGGTCGGAGTTGTAAATTCTTAAGATTTCTGCCAATTCTAAGATTTATTAATTTCTGTGGGTAGAGTTGCTACCTTCTACGGTGCAAAATTAATTCCCCAATTAATCTAGTTTTGCTGGGTTCCTGACCCAAACTAGAATACTTTTATTCTAGTTCTATTCAATTCCAGGAACAATTATTTCAAATTCTAACATCATAGGGCCTCATCACTTGTCAGGTTACGCAGACTTCAAATGTCATCTTCATTTTTCCAAAACATTAAGATAGGTTAAATGCAAAGTTGTTTAAATAAACAAACAAAAGCAATTAATGGACATTTGCTCCTGTCCAAAATGTCCGTGGAGACATTTGGTCCACACCTAAAGGTCCTTGAAATTTGGTCCTATCAAAAATGTCCATGAGCACATTTAATCTATGCCAAACTGTCCTGGATATTTGGTCATATCCAAAGATGTCCACATGTAGAAAACATTCCTGGGTTCAAACAGCCCATAACGTTTATTTATTCTTTTGGTTTACAGGATTAATACATAAAAAATACTATCACGTTTTATTGGTCCAATAATTGTGTTGTGGCTGTATTGCCAATAATAACACTTCTTGCCTCGGTGGCCTAGCTGGTAATGGCACATGGGGTTAGGTAGATGAGTCGAGTTTGAATCTTGCAGAAGAGCAGGATTTATATTAACTATGTGTATGGAGAAAAAGTCCTACAGTTAGAGAAATGCACAGAGGACGACAAGTCAATGATGGGATCTCGCAATGCATGGTGTATTAGTATGTCACTGGGCATTTGGTTGGATGTGGCTAGGCCCTTCAATAAGAGAGGAGTTTGAAAGGAGGAGCTTGGTCAAGCCACTATGTAAAACCACCAGTGAACACGTTGATGTAAACACTTTACAGAGCATCTCACTTTTTCAGGAGGAGTGAGAACAGATGTGCTCTCCTACTACATAGTGGTAGGGTGTAATAGCCACCATAAGTGGGATGCCAGGCATCTAATTAACCCCCCTACAACTATCCCATTGCCCATGGTTAATGAGTGATGTTTCCCTTGCATCGATGTCCGATAGTGGTACAATCGGGGTACACTGCAAGAAGCGTCGGCCACTATTTGGAGAAATTTTAGTGGGTGTGACTCCCACGCTTACCTGCCAACTGGCATGGACCACCACACCCTCTGCTGGTGCCTACCTTCTGGCTGATCCAGCCTGGCTGAACTGGCTGTCGAATCCATAAGACATTAGCACCTTGGTCAGACGGCTACAAAAGAAAAAAAATAACGCTTGTTGTTTGACAATAGGACACCTTTATTTGAAAATTCTCAGCAGAATATGACAGAAATGGTATACTCACAAAAGGAAAAGCCAATGTGACATTATAATGATTTTTGTTACCATTTCCATTCCTTTAACAGAGATAGGAGGAAAAGCTACCGGTGCTGTGAAGAGAGGAGAATCTTCATTGCCTGTTGTAAAACTTGCTAGCATTTGGATAACATTACATTCATTCAAGATGGGACAGGAAAACCTCAGCGCAAGCTTGGTGTTGAATGGGAAGTAAGGAAAACCCTGAATAGATTAAAACAACATGCAGAAGAAGAACCAAATGCAACACCATTGCAAGCACTTCAAAGAGCTCTCTGTAATATTCATGATGAAGAGGTCCTATTAATGCTACCAGAGAGAAACTCATTAAAGATGCAAGCAAATAAAATACAAAACAGACATCGACCTCCAAACCCAACTCTATTGCATCGAGTTGAAATTCCAGAGGAGTATAAAGTGACCAGACTTGGAGAGCCATTTATTATGCATGATTGCAGAGCTCAAGATGACAAAAGAAATCTTATTTAAGCAACTTATGGCAATATTTGATATTCAAATGCCAGTACCACATTATTCAGTGATGGCACCTTCAACAGGGTACCAACACAGTTCATTCAATTATTTACTGTGCACAATGTAGTATTGGGTCATACTATGCCATTCATTTATGCACTAACAATGAGAAGACACTTACAGTTATACATATATGAAAAAGTACTTACATTTATATGGGAAAGAAATCTCCACATTAACACTTCATTGTGCATGATGAATTTCAAGATTGCAAATATGAATGCGATTTATCTACTCCTACCAAATGCACAAGTAAAAGGATGCTTATTCCACTTGTCACAATCACTGTGGCAAAAAATATCTTCTTTGCATCTAACAGGCGAGTGTATGACAACAAAAAGTAACACCCATAAGTGTGCATCCATGTTGCTTGGACTTCCATTTGTGCCTTTGGAATATGTAAATGAAAGTTATTTTTTTTTTTTATGTGAGGAAGATCAGCCCTGTGCTAACGTCTGCCAATCCTCCTCTTTTTTTGCTGAGGAAGACTCACTGTGGGCTAACATCCATGCCCCTCTTCCTCCACTTTATATGGGACACCGCTACAGCATGGCTTGCCACGTGGTCCGTGGGTGTGCGCCTGGGATCCGAACCGGTGAACCCTGGGCCACCGCAGCAGAGCACGTGCACTTAACCGCTTGTGCCACCGGGCCGGCCCTGTAAATGAAAGTTTTGAGTACACTGTGGAGAATGCAGAAGAAAATTTAGATGACTTAATGGATTATGTTGAGAGAGTGTATGTCCGTGGAAGGCACGGCAGGGGCAGAAGAACAGAAGCTCCAAGATTTCCACCAGAAACTTGGAATGTTTATACATCAGTACTGAATGGTGATCACAGGATGAACAACACAATGGAAGGCTAGCATAGCACATTTCAAAGCTGATGATAGTGCATCATCCTTCAGTTTGGAGATTTGTTGAAGTGTTAAAAGATGAACAGCAAAGCAATGAACAGGTTATCACCCAGGTTCTTGGTGGTCACACTCAAATACAGCCACCAACTTCACAATGATACCAACAAAATCGAATTTGTATAACAGAAATTGTTGACAGATATAATGTACATAATGCCAATAATCAGGTCAATACATACTTGAGAGCAACTGCTCATCCACTTAAGAGTAACCCTGCCAAACTTCATGATGAGGAAGAACAAGAATAATTGTGAAATCCAAAATTCATCATGAATTACAATAAAAGTAACAAATAAAATTTTAACAAAGTTAAATGTATTATTTAACGAATCATGGACCAAATATCTCCATGGACATTTTTGACAGGACCAAATATCAAGGACCTTTTTGGCATGGACCAAATGTCTCCATGGACATTTTGCACAAGAACAAATGTCCTGCAAGGAACAAAAGCACCTAACACTATAAACAATTGTGTACCCATTTAAGGCAAGGAATTAGACTGACTACTTGACATCTTGCAAATGAAAAAAATGCCAAAGCTATTTCTAAAGTTAATGCCAACTCTGTTTTTAAAGAATAAAGATACTTTACTTACAATGTATTCCTGTCTTTAAAAGTTTTTTAAACTTATATTTTGATAAAAACTATATCCTTAAGGAAGCTTAAAAGCATGATATTTTGTTGTCCACTTTGCATTCCAGAATTAGCATTTTTCCATTGTCAATAGCAGGAAAATCTTTTCCCACAGCTATGAATGAGACCCTGGTCTCCCATTGAACTACAGAGGTGAATGCAATGCCTGCAACTGAGATTATTGAAAGTCTCCTTACGGAAACATTTTTCTTACCAGAGCAAATGCCCAGCTATCCAGAAATCCACATATCCACATTATTAATAATGTCAATATAAACCAAATTTTTCCATTTTCCCCCAATGTCTCACTGAAAAACTTTTCGTATGATGTTTTATCCCATTTTTATTGGCATTCTCTGAAACACCCTACCCAGTGATTCCTCCCCAGTGTATAATTGTTCAACAGGCATTTAATTCCTAAGTATTTAATTACTTTAATGTATGTGAAATTCTAAAAATGAGCCCCACATTATTAGATCATGATAATGAGGATGCAGAAATGTTCTGCTTACTTTTCTAGCAGTGCACATTCTGTCTTTCTCTTGGTTCCGTATTTCAGTAAACAAAGATTTTTTCCAACTGATGTTCGGCTCCCTCTGCTGTAAATAACAGCATCTGGTCCCTTCAGATAAATAGTTTGACTCTAAAGTTCCACCTTCAGCAACGTGACTCAGAACCTTCAAAACTTTCTGATGGTCCATAAGCCCTACCCTTTGTAGATCAAGTCGTGAAAATAAATACAGTAACTTATTGTGATCAAACCAAGGGTAGAGATTTAACAAAGATGGGATAATCAAATCTATTGAAAAGGGCTGAAAGCATTTTTATCCACCTTATATTGGGGGATTTAAAAACAGGTCACGTGGGCCGGCCCAGTGGCTTGGCGGTTGAGTGCACGCGCTCCGCTGCTGGCAGCCTGGGTTCGGATCCCGGGCGCGCACCAACGGGTTGCTTCTCCGGCCATGCTGGGGCCACGTCCCACATACAGCAACTAGAAGGATGTGCAGCTATGACATACACCTATCTACTGGGGCTTTGGGGGAAAAAATAAATAAATAAATAAAATTAAAAAATAAATAAATAAAAACAGGTCACGTTAGTTTGGTTCAACACAATTTGTGAAAAATATATTGTGTGCTTCTTAAGTGCAAGCTGCTCTGCAAGACACAGTTGATTTTAAGGGTGTGTGTATAGATTTATATCTATGTTCTACTTCATTCTACAAAGACTTGATGTAGTTTGAAGAAAACACATAATTAAACAAATGAAAATAGGGCCAAGGATATGTAAACAAATTGGAATGGAAGGTCAAGTTTGAGAAAGAGGAGTCAGGGGTATATAGAACCCAGATATGGACAACTGTGATTTCTAGATATTTGGAGGATAGCAAGATGAGTAAAAGTTGTTGCCCCCGCACACAGACAGATTATGATCTGAATTCTAATCACCACCACACACAGAGTTGTCTCACCTGGTTGTGTAGGTTGTGTAGCTTGTGTACGGCACAAAGTGCACAGTGCAGAGTGGAAGGGGAACTGAAATCCGGCCTGCACGCTGGCTTTCAAGTACCAAAGGGCTTTAATTTACTTGGTCAAGTGCTTAACTCTTCTGAAGCAGCTGTTTAACCACTTCAGGCCACTATTTCTTAACATAAGATGCAATGATGCTGTAATCTTGATTTACTGACTGTATTGATAGGATGGTGTCCCAAGTAGATTTTATTTTTGACAGTTTTTGGAAGATACACTGACACACTTACCTCCGAATAAATTTCATTCTACACAAAGGAAATTTTACTCTTGTGAAGTGAATCAGTGAGGCAGGTTTTCTAGGCCTTCAGACATAGCTGTTCAGACTCTGAAATATTTTTTAGACAACAGATATGAAAAAACTTTCCTTTGAAAAACTGGTATAACCTTTGCCACAGATCTCTCTCTAGATGCAATATAGTAAGTATTGTAGGTCCAATTTAAAATATATTTATGCCCAATTCAGAATTAGCAATTAGAATTAGTAATTCTAACTCATTAGCCAAATTAAATGCGCCAGCTAAAGCAGTACCAGTCCATCAAGCTTGAGGGTGAGCATCATTGTTTTAGCAGCAAAACACTGAAAAAACCCAGCCTATCTTGCCGATATTGTCACAGTTAAGCAGGTGAGGACAAAGCAGCCATTCTGAATCTCAACCTTCAAACCAAAGAAACCAAAGTTTATCGTAGCAACGAAAAGTTGTTTACTTATGAACAAAGGCAAAAGAGTACCAAAGTGGGTGATGCCCGCACAAGTACAAAAATACTTAATTGGTCAACTCCCTCTTAAAGCCTGGGCAAACCTTATAGCACATTAGTCTAAAGAACAAAATTTTATAAAAAATAGTATATCAAGTGAAGTTTAACATCTGTATAAATCTTTACGGTCCTAATTCCTTCTCCAGGAGAATTGATTGGATGATAAAATGTCAAAAGCTGAAACTTGGACAGTCACCTATTAAAAAAAAGTTGAGCTAAAAAAAAGTTCACAGTTATGTTAGATAATATAGCACAGCAGTGCTAGTTTTAGGTTTGGAGAAGTTACCGGTTGAATCTCTCTTGTAAATCCTTTTACAGTGTTTCTATGAAATTCTGGGGCCAAATCTCTCAGGTTACTGCATCTCCTAAATGCTTTGACCTGAGTGATACTTAAAAAGTTTACAAGAGCCTCTAAAGAAAGGTGCTAATCTCAAAGTACCCATGCAACTCTGATTTGCTTGAAACAGGATACAGGGGACCTAGAAGAGCGTTGAGAAGCGTGCTGCAGGAGTGTGGGCTTTGGAGTCAAACACACCTAGTTCAGGGCCTGGAGAGTCGCTTCAATGTGTGTATCAGCTACCACATTCATGCAATGGGAATAATAGTAACCACATCGCATGGATGTCCTGAGGATTAGTGGTGAGAATCGTAAAGCACTTCCTATACTGTCTGGTTCATAATCAGGAGCAAATATCATTATCATTGACTTGGTTCCCATTGATAACCAAGGGTTTGGATTTTTTAAATATTTAAAATGTAACCACCTGGGATAAAATGACCTGTAGTCCAGGCTCAGTAAAAACTGTCTGGCAGAAATCAACCATGGGGCCCACAAGCCTCCAGAATTTCCTAAGAGTTTGGGGCTAAGAATCTTCTGAACTGGAGGTGCTACCAGAAATTCAGGTGGAACCAGAGGCAAAAGATGATCCACACATGGGGTGATCGACCATCCTGATTTGCCCAGGATTGAGGGGGTTTCCAGGACGTAAGATTTTCAGCTAAAACCAGGAGAGTCCCAGGCAAATGGAGACAAGCTGGTCGCTGTATGCACACTCTTCCTCACCATAGAGTCGGTGAGTGTGTGTGGAGTACAGGGTCATGTTAGCTTTGGGTTGTCAGCCCTCCTTTCCCACAGCCTTGATCCTTCAGCCTCAGTAACAGCCTCTGTCATGGACCTCTATGAGGACTCGGATCACCGCAGTCTCATAAAGACAGCAGGGCAGTGACAATAGTCACTGGAGTCAGGAGAACTAGGTTCAAGTATCAGCTCCCACAGTGACTGGTAAGTGCTTGTGGCAAGACACTAAATGTTCCAAACTTAGAAATGAGAGTAAATTATATCTACTCAGGGCTTGTTGTAGAGCCTAAGTGAGGTAACGTGTGTAGAGGTGTTTATTAAACTACTGAACACTTAGTAAATGAAAATCACAAAAAATGACATCTCTAACATTAAGATAGTAAGGAAAGGGCCTTTGTATGCACAGGGAAATGGACCCTAGTTTACTACTAAATCATTCTTAATAGCAGAAATCATTATGTAATTTTAATACTGAGTGGCATACAACTGCTAGTCACTCAGAATCAAAATGAACACTGCTGACTTTTGCTCTGCCTTAGCGAATGCCAAACCTTAAGCGTGGGGTTTTATTCTGCCCTTTGTTCCTAAAATTTTCTCTCTCCAACACCGCAAACACAGAAGGTAAGTCAAAGACCCAAATGCAAGCCAAAACTCATCCTCTAATCCTTCAGTCATGCCAACACACATAAGGATGGGGCCATGCTGGAAAGCAGGGCTGGGGTGGGGTTTCTGCAGCTCTGTCCTGATGGGTGATGATTTTGCTAATCCTTTTTAACGCACATTGTGCCAACTTTCAGAACTGCTGTGAGATTGTGCTTGGCAGTCTCAGAAAATTTTCTTCTGCAAGCAAACTCTGCCCAAGAAAAGAATCCAAAGTAAAGTTTTCATAACAAGGCAAGGGCTTCACACTTGCTAAACATGAACTCTCCACTGCACTCAGGTCACAACTGAGTGTGCTGGCTGATGAGAATTCCCATTTGAAGAGGTCAGGAATTGTGGAAAAAAATAAATCCAATTTTTTAAAAAGCTCAGAGAAATTGGTTTTGCCATGTATCTGGCTGAGGACAAGCTGAAAATAACACCAAGGCACCAAGGCCTGGCTGTTCTTCTTTACAGACAGGAGTCTACGGCTTGTTTCTTGCAGAGAAGGTAAGGCCACAAACCATCATAGCAACTGCAAAGGGAGCATGGCTAAGAACTGGAAGGCAGGAGGCATGGCCTTCAGAAGAAGGCAAACATGGCTCTGGGAGGCACTGCATGTCATTGAGTCAAGTTGATAATTTGTTCTTTCTTTGCATCTGTTTCCAGAGTTCCACTCAGGGCTTGTCTCAGTAAAACATGGAGTAGGATTTCCAAATGTTAGCACCAGAAGTGGCTGCAGACCTCTTCTCCTTTGCAGAGGTCCACTCCATATTCGGAAGTAACTCTCAGAAGTACCTTGGGCTACAGCAGTGTGAGGCTCATCGTCCCCCCCCCACCTCAACTCTCATGGTTTTGCTTTGACCTGTTTTATATTGGCAAGCCTTTGTATGGGATGAAGAGGAGGTTCCTCTGGGCCTCTATGGGAGGGGTAAAGAACTGCCTTGTGTTTTCCAAAGCATAGAAGTAGAAACATAAGTGAAACTTTTAAGAGTAATTTGTTCTCAGTTTAAGGAAGAAATTTCCAATATTAAATGGGTTAACTTATGAATTTTCTGAGCTGCTTCTCATTAAAAGTGCAGAACCACCAGCAAGAGCAAACTCCTGAACTGTTGGAGAGGGTAAACTGAACTTAGATGTAAAATGATCTAAGACATGAAACATAAGAACTGATAATTGGGAAAAAAAATGTCACTGGTAAAGGCAAATTGCAAAAAAGGTAGTGGATCAACCACCTATAAAGCTAATATGAAGGTCAAAAGACAAAAGTACTAAAATTATCTATATCTATGATAAGACATTAAGAGATACATAAAAATAAAAGAGGTAAAATATGATATCAAAAACATAAAATGTGTGGAGGGAGAGTAAAAGTGTAGGGCTTAAGAGACCATCATCTTAATACAGATTGCTATTTACATACCTTATTACATATGAACCTTTTGGTAACCACAAACCAAAAACCTATCATAAACACACAAAAAATAAAGAGAAAGGAACTCAAAAATAACACTAAAGAAACCCATCAAATCAAAAGGGAATAGAGCAAGAGAAGAAGACGGGGACAGAGAACTACTAAAACATCCAGAAAAAAGTAACAAAATGGCAATAAGTACACACTTATCGATAGTTACTTTAAACATAAATGGACTAAATTCTCCAAGTAAAAGGCATAGGGTGGCTGAATGGATAAGCAAAAAAAGGCCCATATATATGTGGCATACAAGAGACACACATACAAGAGACCTAAAGAGCCTCACAAACAGAAAGTGAAGGGATGGAAAAAGACATTCCATGTAAATGGAAATGAAAAGAAAGCTGGGGTAGCAATACTTATATCAGGCAAAATAGACTTTAAAACAAAAACTGAGACAAAAGACAAAGAAGGGCACTACATAATGATAAAGGGAACAATCCAACAAGAGGATATAACACTTGTAAATATCTATGCACCCAACATAGGAATACCTAAATACATATGCAAATATTAACAGACATAAAAAGAGAAATAGACAGTAACACAGTAATAGTAGGGGAATTTAACATTCCACTTACATCAATAGATAGATCATCCAGACAGAAGATCAATAAGGAAACATTGGCCTTAAGTGATGTATTAGACCAGATGGACTTAATAAATATACACAGAATATTCATCCAGAAACTCCAAAACTACATCTTTTCAAATGTACATGGAATATTTTCCAGGATAGATCACATATTAGGCCACAAAACAAGTCTCAATAAATTTAAGAAGATTGAAATAATATCAAGCATCTTTTCTGACCAGAACAGTATGAAATGAGGAATCAACTATGAGAAAAAAACTAAAAAAGTCACAAATATGTGGAGGTTAAACAAAATGCTACTGAACAACTATTGGGTCAATGGAGAAATCAAAGGAGAAATAAAGAAAATACCTGGAGATAAATGAAAATGAAAATATGACATACCAAAATCCATGGGAATTCAGCAAAAGTGGTACTAAGAAGGAAGTTTATAGCAATAAAAGCCTACCTCTGGAAAGAAGAAAAATGTCAAATAAACAATCTAATAATATACCTAAAGGAACTAGAAAAAGGAAGAACAAATGAAGTGCAAAATCAGTAGAATGAAGCAAATAATAAAAATGATGGTGGAAATAAATGAAATAGAGACTAAAAAGACAGTAGAAAAGATCAGTGAAAATAGGTGCTACTTCTTTGATTAGATAAACAAATTGATAAACATTTAGCTAGACTCCTAAGAAAAAAGAGAGAAGGCTCAAATAAATAAAATCAGAAACAAAAAAAGAGAAATTACAATGGATACCAGGGAAATACAAAGGATTGTAAGATAATACTACAAAAAGCTATATGCCAAGAAGTTGGATAATCTAGAAGAAATGGATAAATTCTTAGAATCATACAACCTTCAAAAACTGAATCAAGAAGAAATAGAGAATCTGAATAGATTCATCACTAGTAAGGAGATCAAGACAGTAATCAAAAACCTCCCCAAAACAAAAGACCAGGACCAGATGGCTTCCCTGGTGAATTCTACCAAAGATTCAAAGATTTAATACCTATCCTTCTCAAACTCTTCCAAAAAATTGAAGAGGAGGGGACACTTCCTAACTCATTCAACAAGGCAAACATTACCCTGATACCAAACCCAGACAAGGATAACACAAAAAAGAAAATTACAGGCCAATATCACTGATGAACATAGATGCAAAAATCCTGAACACAATATTAGCAAATTGAATACAACAACACATTAAAAGGACCATACACCATGATCAAGTGGGATTTATTCCAGGGATACAGGGATGGTTCAACATCTACAAATCAATCAACATAGTAAACCACGTTAACAAAATGAAAAATAAAAATCGCATGATCATCTCAATAGATGCAGAGAAAACATTGGAAAAGATGCAGCGTACATTTATGAAAAAAATCTCTGAATAAAACGGGTATAGAAGGAAAGTACCTCAACATAATAAAGGCCATATATAACAAACCCACAGCTAACATCATACTCAGTGGTGAAAAACTGAAAGCTGTCCCTTTAAGAATGAGGACAAGACAAGGATGCCCACTTTCACCACTCTTGTTTAACATGGTATTAGAAGTCCTAGCCATAGCAATCAGGTAAGAAAAAGAAATAAAAGGGATTCATACTGGAAAGGAAGAAGTGAAACTGTCACTATTTGCAGATGACATGATTTTATATATAGAAAACTCTAAAGAATCCACCAAAAAACTATTAGAAATAAACAAGTACAGTTAGGTTGCAGGGTACAAAATCAACATAGAAAAATCACTTGTGTTTCTGTACACTAACAATGAAATAGCAGAAAGAGAAATCAAGAACACAGTCCTATTTATAATTGCAACAAAAAGAATAAAATATCTAGGAATAAATTTAACTAAAGAGGTAAAAGACCTGTACACTGAAAACTATAAAACATTGTTGAAAGAAATCAAAGAAGGCACAAAGAAGTGGAAAGGGCACTGAACAGTGCTCATGGATTAGAAGAATTAACATAGCTAAAATGTCCATACTTCCTAAAGCAATCTACAGATTCAATGCAATCCTTTCAAAGTCCCAATGACATTTTTCATGGAAATAGAACAAAGAATCCTAAAATTTGTATAGAACAACAAAAGACCCCAAATAGTCAAAGGGATTTTGAGAAAAAAGAAGAAAGTTGGAGGTATCACACTCCCTGATTTCAAAATATACTACAAAGCTACAGTAATTAAAACAGCATGGTACTGGCACAAAAACAGACACACAGATCAATGGAACAGAACTGAGAGCCCAGAAATAAACCCACACATCTATGGACAGCTAATCTTTGACAAAGGAACCAAGAATATACAATGGAGAAAGGAAAGTCTCTCCAATAAACGGTGTTGGGAAAACTGGACAGCCACATGCAAAAGAATGAAAGTAGACACCATTCACAAAAATAAACTCAAAATGGATTAAAGACTTGAATGTAAGACCTGAAACCATAAAACTCCTAGAAGAAAATATAGGCAGTACATACACTCTTTGACACCAGTCTTAGCAGTATCTTTTCAAATACCATGTACACTCAGACAAGGGAAACAAAAGAAAAAAATAAACAAATGTGACTACCTCAAACTTAAAAGCTTCTGCAAGGCAAAGGAAACCATTGACAAAATGAAAAGACAACCCACCAACTAGGAGAAAATATCTGCAAACCATATATCTGACACAGGGTTAATTTCCAAAATATATAAAGAACTCATACAACTCAACAACAAAGAAACGAACAACTCAATCAAAAAATGCGCAGAGGATATGAACAGACATTTTTCCAAAGAAGATACACAGATGGCCAACAGGCACATGAAAAGAAGTTCAACATTACTGATTATTAGGGAAATGCAAATCAAAACTACGAGATATCACCTTTCATCTGTCAGAATGGTTATAATTAACAAGACAAGAAATAACAAATATTTGAAAGGATGTGGAGAAAAGAGAACCCTCATACACTGCTGGTAGGAATGCAAACTGGTGCAGCCACTATGGAAAACAGTACGGAGATTTCTCAAAAAATTAAAAATAGAAATACCATATTATCCAGCTATCCCACTAACTGGGTATTTACCCAGAGAACATGAAATCAATAATTCAAAGAGATTTATGCATCTCTATGTTCATTGCAGCATTTTCACAGTAGCCAAGACTTGGAAACAACCTAAGTGTGCATCAATCGATGAATGGGTAAAGAAGATATGGTATACATACATATATATATACATGTATATACACGCACACACACAATGGAATACTACTCAGACATAAAAGATGAAATTTTGCCCCTTGTGACAACATGAACGAACCTTGAGGGTATTATGCTAAGCGAAATAAGTCAGACGGAGAAAGTCAACTACTGTATGATTTCACTCATATGTGGAAGTTAAAACAAGAACAACAACAAACAAACACATAGACACAGAGAATAGATTGGTGGTTACCAGAGGGGAAGAGGGAGAGGGAGGGCAAAAGGGGTAAAAGTTCACATAAACATCATGACGAATGGCAATTAGACTTTAGGTAGTGAATATGACGTAGTTTACACAGAAATCAAAACATGATGGACATCTGAAACTTATGTAATATTATAAACCAATATTACCTCAATAAAAAACTAGAAAAAGAAATTAAAAAAAAAGAACTGACAACTGGAAATGCAGACAGTATATACTGAGGCTCAAGCCTACAGAGGAAACTGTGACTTCCTTCCTTCATTCCAGTGCACTGCTATTTATGGCTGCTACGAACGGGAAGCCAAGCTTGGATCAACACATCTCAGCAGGTAAACCGCAAAGTCGTTAGGGGTCTAAGTCTTCTAAAATAATCATATACCATTAACCTTGAAATGTACACATGTTTGCAAGGATGGATGAGGAAGGTGAAAGAGAGGAAGAGGAGGCACAAAAAACTTAAATTATATAAAAACCACAACATTCTTCAACTTCTCAACTGTTTTCTTCCATCTTACTGAGCCTGTGAAAACATCATTGCTGTCAGGCCCCTCCAGGCACAATAGGAAGACTGCCCTCATAGTGAATCAGCTATTTTTGAGTTGCTGCTCCACCCCACTGCTCCTTGTGTTTTATGTTATCTTTAAAATGGTTAGAGTAGATCCAGGACCATGTTGAACCACATCTCTACGGGATTCTGCAGTATAATGAGATTACCTTGGGTCTAGAAACTGGTCTACTTTCATTCTTTTGCATGTGGCTATCCAGTTTTCCCAACACCATTTATGGGAGATAAAGCCAAGTAGATCCTCAAATTTACTCAGTTGAATTGAATCTTTTTATCCACAGATTTGGTGGTAGTGATGGGATCTGAAGCAAAATTTCTGATGGCATTTGAGGACAACGAGAAACATAGGCGTGGTGCCCAGAACCCCTTTTTGAACTCACTGTCTTTTTTGCTATTTCCAAGGGTTGTTGGCGAGTTCCTCTTGATTTGAGCTCTGCTCTCTCTTACATTGAGCTCTTGATCTAATTGGCTTTCCACAGTTTCCTAGTTTGAGTGGAAAACCCAAGTCCCTTGATTTTGTCATCAGATTCCGCATTTGGAACTGCTGACTGTTTAGTCTGTGTCAGGGTAAGAGGGAGAATCTCCCCCTGTCCTTTTCCTTAAGGTTCTTATGGCTGGCCAAATAATTAACAAGACAGGTTAGCAGGAGAAAATAATACCAAGTTTAATAACATGTATACGTGGGAAAAAGCAGGGACACTGCGTTTCTCAACACAATAGCAGAAATTCTCGTCTTAAATACCGTGTTTAGCCAACGACAAAGAAGGATGTTGGGGGTGGGGGGAGTCAGTTACAGGAGATTACCACTAAAGCACAGTAAACAAGAGTAAGGTTATGCAGATTTAAGGCCTCACCTTCCACATTGATAAGTCTCTAGAAATGATGCCATCCCCCCTCTTCCCAAAGCAGAGAGGGAGACACCTTTACAAATGGAGATTTCCCTTATAAATGTAAATGTTTGTCTGGCAACTCCTTGCAGGGCCATCCAGAGAATGTGGCCAGAGAGACAGAACTTCCGATAACATGGGCTTGTTGGTGCCTTTCCTGTTGTGACATTTATCCTACGTCATCTTTACAGCCATCATGATAGAAGATCTGTTCCAGGAAGGAGCCACCATGTCAAATTCTTTAGGCAGTTAGTGGGGGAGGTCAAATGTCCCTCAGAGAAAACAATCAAGGTAAAGAGATATATTTTAGGATGGTCAAATCTTGATCTCCCACAGCAGCAAAAACGAGGCTATGAGGAATCATTTCCAAAGTTATGCTGTCCTCGAACAAAAGGAAGCAGGAACCGTTATTTTGGATGGGGAATGAATATTCAAAAGGGAGAGGCAGGTATTCACTCATGCAGGCTCAGTTGGAGAACACGCTTCCACATACACTGCAGGTTATGGTAATGAGGCCTAAGCTCCTCCTGGAGAGATCTTAGCATTAAAAATAAGGCAAAGGTCATGGGTGCAGCTCTTGTGGTGAGGCTTGGTCTGGTTCAGGGTGGTTGGTGGTTGCACCTCCTTAACATAACAAAAGGGGAAAAACAACTTGGAAAAGCAGTTAAATGCTTCCAAACCCACCCTTGAGTTTCTCCGGGCACCTAGTGTGTGACAGAACTACAGAACAATAGCTGAGTGTGGCACTAATGCCTTAATTTTTTATCATCTCTCTCAGGCTGAGAGTTTGATCAAAGGGAGAACTTGTTAAGAAAAGAAATAACAAGCCCAAACTGGACTTATTTGCCCCCAGGACAGAAAACCAAGACTTAATTACCATTTCAACCTATCCCAGGAATGTGACGTTTTTAACAGTCAACCTGAAATTTCCTGATCAGCACTAATGAGGTCACCTGCATGATAAAACCCCTGCCCTTCCCTTCCCCCTGAAAGAAGATGTCCTGGCCTGAAACAATTCTTTCTTTTCTTGTGCTAATAACTCGCTTACCACACCCTCCTCTTCCTACGAAAACCTTCTATTTTGTACAGCTCCTCGGAATATCTCTCTCCTTGCTAGACGGGATGCCGCATGATTCATGAACTGTTTAATAAAGTCAATTAGATCTTCAAATTGACTCAGTTGAATTTTATTTTTTCACAGTGCAAGCTGGTTTGCTATTTTAGGACATATTAAGGAAATGTCAGCCCTGGAAATGGGGTCAAGAGTTAATATTTGAGTAACCCTACTACCTGCCAGACACGAATATATGATCAATATGTGGATTATTTCACTGAACACTTACAACAATCTTTTGAGGAAGACTTTTAAGAAACTAGGGATCAGAGATTTTAGATAATTTCCCTTGGCCCCACAGGTAGTAAAATGTACAGTCTGGTTTTACACGCAGGTCTATCTGCAAAAGGTGAATTTCCCCTCGTAAATCCACACAGGAAACAAATTTAGAGCAGGTGGTCAGCTAGCGCTGATATGATAAGAGCAAAAGATGTCATCATTTCTTAAAGAAATTCTTTAAATTCTTAAAAGAGTTTTCCTTATGAATGCCAAGACTGTCTCTCAAAAATTTTATTTTATTTTGGCTAGACTGGGCTAAAATGTCTAAGCTCTCTGGACCTTTAGGGTTATTCTGCGTATGGTACAGCTGGCTATTTGGCAGGAATGAAGCTGAAATAAAAGTGAGGCATTTTATTCTAGGGCAACGTTTCTCAACTGTGACTGCATATTAGACAGACCTGGGAAGCTTTTAAAAAACACAATACCAGATCTGCTGCCATGCCTCCCCCCTTCAAATACAAACAGTTTTGGGGACATCTTCCCAGTGACCCTAATGTGAAGCCTCATGGGAACCACTACTCTACCAGTCTAGCAGTGCCACCCAGAGTGTGGTCGAAGCCCCTGTGTTGGTCCTCTTACCAGTCCATGATGATATAACTACCAACACTGAGAATATTTAGGAACTTTTATAGCAATTTGACAAATTAAGAATGTGTCTGTTGAATATAATAATTAAAAACATGGGCTAGTATAATAGACGGCCCTTCAGGACCAGTTCAACTGACCCCATCTCTTATCAACAGAGTGACTAAGAATTGCCTTTCAGAAAATCTGTAAAATCATGTAGCCAGGGCATGCCCAAAAAAAGAAATCTTGACCTGAAATGACCGCCAACCCAAAGATCCTCCTTGCCACCAAACCCAAGGACTGGGACGTGACTGGAACTTGAAAGTCGGACTCTTATCAGAAGCAAGGGGTCCCTCCTTCAGGAAGATCGGTGTTAAAATTCCTTAACCACCTCATCAAAAAGTTTAGAATCTCATTGTAAATGTTTAGAACCCTGTCATAAATATTTAAAACATTACCATAAATGCTTGAAGCCCGCCAATCAAAACCTGTCCCACCAGCATTTCCATGTGCCAGCCTGTTCTCCCTAATCTCTTAAATTTTGCCCCAAATCCCGAATTGGGGAGACAGATCTGAGGGCACACGCTCCCTGTTCTCCCTGCAGATCCATCTCACAGAATAAAGCCGATTTCTTTTCCCAAAGGCTGATGCCATAATTAATTAGCTTGTTTATGCACATTGGGCAACTGAACCCCAATTTTGTGTGGTAACATTAATATTTTGTATATCTTTGTTTTTTTATTTTGTTTTTCTAGTAATTGATGTTTATGATATTTTACAAAAGGATCTGTCCTTAATGGAGTAGGGGAGGCAAGCAAGGGGTCTTCACCACAGATGGTTTGAGAAGCACAGCTCAAAACTGTGTATTGGGATCACTCTGGTTCATCCCAAAGACCACACTTCATGGAAAACGCTTCCTGTACCTGCTGCCCTTCCAAGACTGCCACTGGATCCTTTGCTATCTTGTGTTTCATTATCGGGATCAAGTATAGCATCTTCAAGGGTTGGCTTTCCTTTGCCAGTTTTATCAGAGGACATAGTTGCAGTACTCTGTCACTGCCTCCATAATGTGCCTGAAAAAATGGAAATGTGTGTGTAAAATGCAAATTACCTCTAAATGATAAAAGCAAAAGGAAGAGATGAAGCAGTTTCACTCTCCTTTGAGATGAAGCAGTAGGTGCCCGTCTTACAGTAAATATGAAGCTCCGCCACCAAACACACAGTTCTGGAGGGAAGAGCCCTGGGTGTTGTTGTGGACCTGTGGTCAGGCAGAATTGTGGCCCTGCTTTTCTTTTCTGGTCCTAGGAATGAAGTTATGTGACAGGATGGAGCCACGTGGCAGTCCTCACTGAGGACAAGACCTGGGATTGTGTAACCATGGGAAATTGATGTCTGAGCTATAATCCTGTAGGAGAGGACTACACTGAGAACAAGTCTGTGACTAGTTCTGGATTATTTCAAAACAAAGAACTTCTAATTTTAAAATAAAAGGGTTTAATTATGCCTAAAATATAGTGATTTTATTTTCTTAATTAAAAATCAATGCCTAGTCTAATAAAGGGTTTTAACTTTAATGTTGTTGATTTCACTTCCATATTTGAGACCTAGTCTTGGAAATACAATTTGAACACTCAAATGTAGGAATTTTCTGAAACATTTCAATGCTTTATGGAAAAAGTGAATATTTTATATCAGAATATGCTTGAAAATCAGAGACATAGCCAAATTTCTGCCAATGTGAAAGGAGAGTAGATGGTTTCCTTCCGTCTGAAATTGTCCTCTGCAATTTGCTAGAAACTGCCTTGGTCAAATCATGCTCTATATCTTGCTCTTTATAACTGAATGTATCTTCAATTAATAGTAATAGCTAATGTTTACTAGCTCATTAAATAATTATCTCATTTGATGGTCACAGAACCCCTACAAAGCACATGATATTATGAAGCCCATTTTAGAGATGAGGGGCTAAGACACAATTTAAATAAACCTCAAAGGTAGTCTCAAAGGGAAAATGATATGCTACTTGAGTGACAAGAAAACTATGGGTGGGTTGTGGAAGTGTTTATAAAATAGCTGAACAAAGGGGAGAAAGAAGAAGAGGAGAAAAAAAGGGGGAAAGGAAATGAGCTGGAAGCAGACAAGTGGTCTGAGCCCTAAAACCAAGGTCTATGCTGAGCCATTAGACACAGCATAAAGCACCATATATGATAGTGCCTGTGGCCCTAAATCCTAAATCCAAGGAGCAGAGAGTAACGTGAAGCCCTTATTGTCTTGCTCACCCACACACAGAATCAACCTCCAGAAGGAAAAAAGTACTCTTGAATACACACTTCCGGGCACAGCCAGGCTAGCAGGGATTTAAGCAACTCTTGGGCAAACACACCCACGTCATTATCCACGGTTCTGGTTCTACTGCCTCCCTTTTTCATCAGCTGAATCCTCAAAGAGCTAACTACCCTCTCATTTCCATTGTCGTCATCACCTGGGCCCCTGTAGAGCCCAAACTGCCAGTCAGGTGCTACAAAAAGAATTTAGATTGATGGCAAAACAGACTAGGATTTGCATTTCAGATTAATTGGCTAGGAGACTTCAGGCAGAGAACTTAATTTCTTGTACCCACCTTTTTCTCATCTGCCAAATGGAGAAGATAATGTCTTTCTTATAGGGAGACTACAGTGCAGTGAACAGTGTTTAAGAGTTCAATCTGTCAACTCTGACATTCATTGGAGAATGTTTTTACCTTTGATAAATTACCTAATTTCTGCAAGCCTAATTTCTTCATCTGTAAAATAAGGATAACACTAATAGCACTTATTTCACAGAACTATTATGAGAATTGAGTGTGATGATATATATGAAACACTTGACACATTCCCTGACAAATGGTTGATGATCAACAGGTGTTAGCTTTCATTTCTATTACTGAAGATCAGTGATAAGCCTGGCACAGCGTAGCTGCCCAATGCATGGTAACCACCCTCATTAGAATACACATGGCAAGCTTTGAATAATTTATATGCACATTATTTTCTCTGAGCTGCCATTCTTTTTTTTAATTTTTTATTATTTTTTTGTGAGGAGATCAGCCCTGTGCTAACATCTGCCAATCCTCCTCTTTTTTTGCTGAGGAAGACAGGCCCTGGGCTAACATCCGTACCCTTTCTTCCTCCACTTTATATGTCATACTGCCACAGCATGGCTTGCCAAGCCGTGCGTTGGTGCACGCCTGGGATCCGAACTGGTGAACCCCGGGCCGCCGCAGTGGAGCACGAGCACTCAACCACTTGTGCCACCGGGCCGGCGCCTCTGAGCTGCCCCCTCTTAAATGTGTATTCAGTGATGAGAGGCTAGCTTCCTAGTTCTTTTCTGTTTAGATAAATAAGCACTCATACAGACATACAGGCTGAAGGTGTGTGTAAAATCTCAAGCAAGCTTGAATGCTGCCTCATGCTCTTTTAAGATCTAGCTGAGAAGAAAGGAGTGGGTTGAATATTGCCCCTCAAAATTCATGTCCACCAGAACCTCAGAATGTGACCGTATTTGAAAATCGAGTCTTTGCACATGTGACGTAAGTTGTTAATATGAGGTCATACTGGATTAGGATGGGCCCTAAATATGATGACTAGTGTCCTTATAAGAACGCCATGTGAAGACACAGAGGAGAATGCCACAAGACCATAGACAGAGACTGGAGTGATGCATCCACAAGCCAAGGAATGCCAACGGTTGCTGGCAACCACCAGAAGCTAGGGAGAGGCAGGAGACAGATTATGCCTCAGAGACTCCAGAAGGACCCAACACTGTCAATACTTTGATTTTGAACTTCTGGCCTCCAGAAACTCTCTTTATGAGAGAATAAATATCTGTTGTTTTAAGCCACCATGTTTGTGTAATTTGTTAGGGTAGCCCTAGGAAACTAATACATGAAGGATCTCTGGCCAAAAAGAGGAGTAAGTGTTACAGCATTTCTCCTCTCTGGGCAGGATCAGCAAGGAGGGGTGAAGAAGTTATATGCATGGGGGTCCTGAATGTAACCAGACAAACACAGGACCTCAGAAAGTGGGTCCCGGCAAGGGCAGGTGCATGTTCTATCAGTGGCGCATTGGGCAACTGAAGGTAGTCCTGCACCGTTGGGAACAGGTGGCCGGGCAGGAAGGGGCAAAGACACATAATAACATGGGAAGGGACCATATATGCAGACACTGGGCTGCTCAAGTACTTCAAGTGTGACCCACCAGCTGGATTCAGAGGCTGGGGGCACCCCAGGCAGCATTAATTCACACACCCTTTTAAGTGCATAGCCAAAAGCTGATTACCTTCTTATACTGCAAAGACAACACTGATACCTAAAGTTAGACTACTGCATTAAAGCAAGTTACATCAGCCAGTTTTAAATCTAATGCTTTGAAATTTTTTCTTTCTTTTTGCTGAGGAAGATTGTCCCTGAGCTAACACCTGTGCCTGTCTTCCTTTATTTTGTATGTGGGTCACCGCCACAGTGTGGCTGACGAGTGGTGTTGGTCCACACCTGGGATCCGAACTGCGAACCCCAGGACACTGAAGCAGAGGGCACAGAACTTAACCACTAGGCCATGGGGCTGGCCCCCAGTGCTTACAAATTTTAATCCACAGATAGCCTGTTAACCAAAGACGTTTTTAAAAAATTTTTATGGTGTGGTTTTTTGCTTTAGACATCCTAGGCCTCAGGATGGGGATTGTCTTGAGACGTCCTACTAAGACCTCATTTTAGCACCTGCTGGGAAACCTTTCTTGCCAAACTTAAACAGGAGATCTATTCAACAAATAGTAAATCAGACAAGCACTGGAAAAGAGCTCAGTCCTGGTGAGGGCGGAACTTCCCTCCGGCAGCTGGAGGAAGCCAGGTAACGTGAGGAACTGCTTGACTAGTTCTCCGATGTCGAAGGTCACAATAGGATCAAGAAGGCTTGACTGGGCATATGAGAAAGGGAAGAACTGAATCAAATCTGAGTCTGGGAAACTCAGTTCAACTGGGTCTCCGAAAAGTCACAAATGTCACCAGTATAAATGCCTATTAACTCATTTAATCACTCAGAGAATCTTTCATTCATTCAACAAGGTTTTATTAGTCTCCACTATGGGCATAGGTGCTGGGATATTGGTAGTGGGATCAGGTACTAAAATGATTACGAGGTAGTTTCTGTTCCAAGAAGCTTAGAATATAATAGATTCTTGGTAATGTTTTGTCTCAGGTAAATAACCCTAATTTTTTTAAAAGTAAAGATAAAATATAGGCAACAAAGCATAGCCACTCTGTAATCATGTCTGAGTTGCATGTATTATTTGCATCAGACAAATAAACCCAAACCTTTGTTTGATTATGGGTGTCTTCCTGGTGACTTAGACTAAAGGCGTCAGCAGGAGTTTCATGTTGTATTGGGCAGTAGACTTTCCATGCTGTGCATGCATGAAAATCTATTCAAGCTATTAACAGATATAACTATAAAAATATTAGCTAAAGGGCCGGCCCGGTGGTGCAGGTGGTTAACTGCGTGCACTCCACTGTGGCGGCCTGGGGTTCACCGGTTCGGATCCCAGGTGCGCACCGATGTACCGCTTGTCAAGCCATGCTGTGGCGGCATCCCATATAAAGTAGAGGAAAACGGGCATAGATGTTAGCCCAGGGCCAGTCTTCCTCAGCAAAAAGAGGAGGATTGACAGATGTTAGCCCAGGGCCAGTCTTCCTCAGCAAAAAGAGGAGGATGCAGGATCGGCAGGGCCGATCTTCCTCACCAAAAAAAAAAAAAAATTAGCTAATATTTATTGAGTGTTTATCATATGCCAGGTACAGTGCTAGGTGCTTTATATGCATTATACCATTCTATTCCAGTAAAATGACTTTATGGAGTGGTCGATATTATTATCCCCACATTACAGATGAGTAAACGGAGGTATTGATAGGTTAAATAACTAATACAATGTCACACAGCTAGGCAGCAGTGGGATTTGAATCCAAACTTCCTCCAGACCAACACTCCTAACGATTGGTGGATTATGCCCACCAATGTGTACTGTGGGGGAAGAGGGAGAATCCCCCTCTGCCCTTTCCCTTAAGGTTCTTATGGCTGGCCAAATAATCAACAAGACAGGTTAGCAGGAGAAAATAATACCAAATTTAATAACATGTATACATGGGAGAAACTCAGAAATGAGCAGCTCGTCCCTCTGTCTAAGCTGCTTGCTTAAGTATTGTAGCTAAAGGCGAGGAAGGTGTTGGGGGTGGGTAGTGGTCTGGGACTTCAGAGGGCAAGAAGACAACTCACGTGGAGATAGAAATGCAAATGTTTGTCTGACAATTCTTTTCAGGGTCATCTATAGATAATGTGGTCAGGGAGAGATAGAGTTTTTGATAAAAGGGGCTTGGTGCCTTTCCTATTGTAACTTCTATTTTACATTATCTTTACAGCCATCATGATAATAACTCCTTCCTGAAACAGATCTTTTGTTTTAAATTCTTTAGGCAGTTTGGGAGGGGAAACTCAAATATTCTGCCTGAGTTCTCTGAGTCCTTATTGTCTTCAGCTCGAAATAATCCGCATACCAGAGTGGTGCCTCCTGGGGTAGCTTGCCCTGAGCACCATCAGTACCATAACATCTACTTACATCTAATAGCCAGTGGTGATTCCATAATATCTCCCTCAGCCTGGTTGCCAACTACCCCATTAACTGGCACTGTTAGTATGTCTTGATTCCTACCTTCCAATCACCTATAAACAGAGATTTCAAATGTTTTTTAAGTCCTCTTAGGGACAGCAGAAGGGAAAGGTGGAGAGGGTTCCATGGCTAAAGAAATTTCAAAAACCGTGAATATAACCTTCTTTTCTATAATAGTCATAAATCTGGGCTCCAAATCCTCCACAGACTCTTATTCTTAGGAGATTTAAGTGAGAAAAACCTTTGCTTGGAAATAAAGTGTATGTTCTACTTTTTTCCAACCCAGTAAAGAATTGCAAGAAGGAATAATGACACACTGAGAAATTTCCTAAGCAGTTATTCCCTGTTTCCTGCTTGTTTCTGTTTATTACTTCTCATAAAGAATAATTTCCCCCTAGAGCTAGGAAAGTCAAGCATCAGAGGCCTCGGGAAGTGTTGGCATGGCAGAGGAACACGGAAGAGGACGGCCTTGGAGTAACGGACAGTGGTTGAGGAAGATGAGGCGCTTCCAGTGAGTAGGCTCTGAGAGAGGAGTTATATGCATTTTAACCAAAGGAAGAAAACCAGGAAATTGGAGTTGTCTGACCGAGCATTCTTCCTAAAGGAGCTGTAAAGTGCAATGTGATCACCACCTCAGCTGCTCCCTCAGACCTCTCCCATCTCTGCCCTTGTCTGCCAAGCCCTGCATTCCACTCATTCATTTGGATATTTATTCTCTTAACACTGGCTCAACATCATACTATGTGCAAAATAAAAGCCATTTACAGTATGGTAGAAAACATAAGGCATAGTTACATGAAAAGTTTAGTTAAGAATATAAGAAGCTAATGTTATATTAAACAAGGAATGTCGCATTAATTCAGAGGGCAAGGGCACCGGAGTTTAGCATGGCCTTGGAGACAAGCAGTCCCACGGAGCGGCTCTTGCCTGTGGCTAGTCCTAGACATAATTCTGCATATTCAGTCATAAATCTCTACTTCATCAGTCTTTGCCTTGTCTCCCTACTAGACTGTCTCATACAACTGCGGGTGCCCAAAGTAGAGCTCTGTCTTTGAAACGTTTTGGGCTCTGGGCCTTTCCTATATCTAGCTTCCTAGACTTGTCCCCTTCCTTCCAGTTTGACTTTGATCCACGAGAGGAGAGAGCTTGCCAATCCATCTAACAAAATCTAATTTGGGCTCATGGATTAAAATGGGAGTGTGCCTAGGAAGTGTGCTGGCTCTAGATTGCTTCTACTACTAGGACATTGGGAAAGGTATCCAGTCACTTCGGGGCAGTCTGAGCAGGCCATGGTCACACCATATTCTGCCTATTCTGTTCCCTTTGGGGGTCACAGCTTCGAGAAGCGCAACCTGAGTTCCTGCTAAAACACAGCTGCTGTGTAAATGCAGATCCTGTTCCCTCCCTCTCTCCATCCACTGCAGTGGAGATGTAAAGTCAACAAAACAAATTACATGAATCTAAAAGCGACTCAGCAAGATAAACAAATTAACTTTTGCAAGTGCACTATTGGACTTGAATAGTTCCTTTTAAAGAGAAAAATGAGAGAAGACGGAGCAACATAAATGTTTCTTTATATTTGAATGATCATGTTATAAGTACTTAAATATTAAGGATTCATTTAAAAATATTAACTGTATTTTTTCTTCTCATCCTTCTAGTTCTTTCTAGATAAAATGATTTGCTTAGTCATTTTCAGCGTTTTATGGTGAAAAAAGAACTCAGAGGTTTTGGAGTTGGAGGTTGAGGTTGGCCAGGTACCAGTTGTATACCTTGAGCAAGTTACTACAGTTTCAGAGCCTCAGTAAACAAGGCGTGTCTTGAAGGGGTGTTTTAAAGGTTGAATAAGATAATGTAATTAAAATGCACATCGTAATAGGTACTTACTGGGATAGTTTTGTTTATTTATGATTGGTAATCATTATTTTGGAGTGTAATACTTTTAATTTCCAACCCAAAGGCCTAAAGACAAAATTTTAAGTTCATACAAGTCTTCTGAATATCACTTGTCTACTCTCCAAGGACCCCCTCACCCTGCCCTGTCCCCAGGGCAGGCTGACTGACTGCATTCGTCAGTGGGCTCTCTTGCCCTCTGGCTGGGTTTTGGCCAAGGTGGGGGTCATGGGAAGGGGGTCTGAGGGCAGAGGAGGTAGAGAGGCAGGTTGAGTATTTATTCCCCAGGTGCCTCTTTGTGGGTCCCTCTACCAGAGGCCATGGCTGCTGTCATGAGGCCTTCTTCACGTAGCACATTCCCTCTCTGTCTGTCTGTCTGTCTGTCTCTCTATTCCAGTAAATGTTCCCTCTCTCCCACCACTTATTAGTTCCAGGGTACTAGACCGTTTCTTGTTGCTTTTTAAAAATCCTGTCCATAGCTTTATAAATAATCTATGAAACTCTTCTCAGTAACTCAGCTGGAAGATACCATCTATTTCCTGCTAGAACTGGACACGACAATAATTATTACACTTCCCACTATTATTGCTTCCAAACTTCATTAGATTTTGTTTCAAAGATAGGTTGTATTTATATTTAACTTAATCAAGTATTTATCAATCAGCTTCTTCCATGAGGCCCTCCATCATAGCTAACAGAAATATGTATTCTGGAGGAGATTTGGCTGAACAGAAGCTTTGGTTTCAAACAACTGGGTTCTGGTGATGACTCTGCCACTTCTAAGCTATGTGGTCCATCCAAGACTTCTCTCTAAGCCTCAATTTTCTCATTTGTATAATAGAGATAATAATAGTTCCTACATCATAGGATGGCTGGAATACACGCACATACATTGCTTAGCGCAGTCTAGACCATGGTAGTTGTTCAATTAATGTTAGCTATTAATATTATTATGCCAAGAATAAGAAAAGGATGCCCATCTGACCATAAATGAGCAGTTGAGCTGTCAAGTCTGGCTTCAGTGCTGTAACATTTCAGGCCACAGTGGAGGTACTGAAAAATCAGGCATTGTGTGAACCCAGCGTGAAAAGGGAACGGGACAATGGGTGCTGGAGGGATGTCAGTGCCCTCTGGCTGTAGAGCAAGTCTTTGCTGGAGGCCTGGCTCCACAGCTGTTTTTCTCAGTTCTGACTCTGCATCAACCTACCGGGGAAAGCTTTTTAAAACACAAATCGCAGGCCCTATTTCAGGGTCTACAGAATTTTTGCAAAGTTCATTAGGTGTGTCTGATGTTCAATCTGGTTTATGAGCCTTATCCCAAGGGGCGTGGTACCATCCCGGGCAGAGGTCGCCCTAGGCTACATCCCGGGTCCTCTTCTGGTCCATAGCCACACAGGGACCAATCATATTGCCTTCAAAGAAAGCAAATACTTAGAAAATCCTAGGGCTAGGATGCTAACATTTACCATAAGTTTACCAGCCATAGATTAGAGGTAGGAGGTGCCTCTTCAACTTGGGGATAGAGTCTTGGCACCATCTGTTAATCAACTCAGCATCCTTGGGGGGAACCCTCAATCTGCTGACTTCGGTGCGTGGTCTGTTAGTGTTCAGCCCCTTCAGGGTGACTGTACTGCCCAAACTGCAACTTCTCTGGAAGCACAGTGGCTGTCACTGCTGGAATCTTCCCTCTGCCTTCTCCCTGCCAGTGTACGGTCCAGCTAGGAGAGTCTGTCTCTGGGCAGTACCCCTCATTCTCACCAGCTCCATACTTGTCCTGTATGTTCATTCATTCATTCATTTATGCATTCAGTAAATATTTATTGAACTATCACAGAGAGTGAATTCTACCCATATATCTGTAGAGTCTCCTAGAAAAAAACATCCTCAAGTAATTCTTTGGTACACCTAGGATTGAGAATCATGCTTCTAAACATTGTCATCCCAGAATAATAACTTAAGAGTCAATGGTAGCCCATATTTCTTCACTTTTGAGTTTGTAAGACATTTTTGTAGGAATTATTTTAATTGTTCACTCTGCCTACCCTGGGATGTAATGTATTAAGTGCTTATAGCTCAGCTTTAATGAAGAGAAAACTGAAGATCATTGCTGGTAAATGGCCATGCCAAGATGTGGAACATCAGTTCCACTAGTGGAAGCAATCTATTGCAGATGTTGTGATTTATCCAGAGCATCTTATTGAAAGGGCTATACATAAGCTTTCATTGGTTTTTACCTTCTAAGGGGTTTATTAGTTTAAGAAACTGAATGATCACAGCAATTCCTGCCTGGAAGGCTCCCCTTCAGGCTCCTCTGCCCCAGCTGACCTGGGCACAGTGAAGTCTGTGTATGGCAGATTGCTGCCACCTCGTGGTGAATATGGCACTGAAACCTGTGACTGGAATAAAACTCTTTAGGAGAGAATAGGTAGAGTTGGATTAGCAGCATCAGTTTGAAGACAATCTTGAATCCCCTCTCACCTTCCAAAAAAACCACCCTTATGTGTCCTTTTGATAAGTTTAGACATTATATAATCAGCTGTTTTTTTAAAACGGGCGCCTAATGCACCTTTCCCCCTTTTCTCTATTCATATCCAATGGTAGTTTTTCCTTAAATTTTTTTTAAAAATCAGAAACAAACTCTCACCCTAACCTCTCAATATCTGTGAAATATCTAAGGTGGATATGCAAATGACAGAATGCTCTTTCAACCATATTTGTGAATACTTAAACATCAAATGCATAGCACTTCTTCCAATGAATGAAATATCTCTTCTCAGAGCCAGGAGGACAATTCAGAAGCACTCTATTTTGAGTTCCAACACGGATGAAGCTCACTTTTAGAGAGATCACTTTATGGGAATTAGATCCACAAGCTGGAAAAAGTAAATGTATCATCTCTCCTTTTCAGTTTTGTTGGTTGGTGATCTGAAGCAAGTTCGTCCGTCCTAAATTTCCCCAAGGAACTCAGAAAAAATTTCCATTGTCTTTCCCTTTTGTTTAGATGAGGGAACAGAGGCGTGAGAAACAAATAGCTCATTCAGATAAGTCTGAATTTTGCAGAGCTGTCAGCATTCTCAGGCTGATGATGCAGTATTTCTCAGTTCTTCTAAATATGGGACCAGTTCTGCCACCAGCTCTCTGTGTGACCCTGGGGCACTTGCTCATGTTTGCTGGGTTTCAATTGGAAACACTAGAAATACACTCTTTGGTTACTTCTAACTCTTACACACATGCACACACATCACACATGCACACACACACACGATTCCCCTGCCAAGTTATTTTGTTTAAAAGATCCATGACCCTTCAGTCACCTTGTACTGGGAGGAATGGTTGCCCCTCAAAAGATGTGTCCATATTCTAGTACCCTGGAACCTGTGAATGTGACCTTATTTGGGAAAAGGGTCTTTACAGGTGTAATTAAATTTAAAATGTCTTGATAAGATTATCCTAGATTATCCAGGTAGGTTCTAAATCTGATGACAAGTATCTTCATAAGCAACTCACAGAGGAGATACACAAAGAGATAGAGAAAGCCATGTGGAAATAGAGGCAGAGATTGGACAAGCTATGGAACACTTGAAACCACCAAAAGCTGAAAGAGGCAAGGAAAGATTCTTCCCTAGAGCCTTTTTCAGATAATTCATATGTTGCCTGGAGGTCAACCTGAAGTATCAGTAGGAGAGCCCCTTCTGTCTGACCCCACAGAAGGTGGGGGGACTCGGACTGAGGGTACTGGAAACTCGGTCAGCACAATCCCCTCTGAGGACTGTGTGTGTGTGTGTGCGCATTTGTGTGTGTGTGTGCATGTGTGTGTGTTATGCTGGTCATCAAGGAGCCATGAATGCCAAATTCAGTTTTATGTTTTCTTCAACTCCCTCCTGTTCTTCCCCAGCCTTCAGTCACATTTTATTGAATGTTACCACCTAGTTCCTATGCACTGGGGAATTGGTGAAGACATGATAGTTTCTTAGATAAGAGCAGAGCCTTTGAGCCAGAACATCCGGCTGTGAATCGTGACTCAGCCATTTTCCACCCATGTGGCAAAGTTACATAAGCCTTTGGAGGCTCAGTTTCCTCATCTGTAAAACAATGTTAATAACAATGCCATCCTCATAGGGCTCTGTGAAGAATAAACACAAAGTGCTGAGGACAGCAGTAGTCCACAGGAAGTGTGATAGCAATCACTTGTTAATTAGTACCAGGAGTGTGTGTGTTACATTTGGAGCCGAGGGTACTGGGAGTGCTGCTGCATCCTGGAGAAGCTGGCTATGGAATGGCAAGAATGGATCAGCAGAAGAGCCCAGGGCAGCAGTCAGGAATCATTTGTACAATGTTTTATATTACCAAGCGACCTCCAGATGGAAGGGACACTGGTCAAAACAAATCTAGACTCCCTGACAATCTAATAGAATAGAAATTTCAACTATTGCTATTTCAATTGCTGGCCCTGAAGTTTAGGGAATTGAGTATATCTGGGTTGCATAACTATATTTATTTTTAAAAAATAAAAAATGCTTTACCCCTCACACTGTTCTATAATTGCTCTTTTCATGTAATAACAGATAATGAGTATTTGTCGTGCTATTGTATACCGCTCTATAGCTTTACTTACAAATGGTTATCAATCTCGTTATTTTCCATTTATGCAGTTTTCACGTTTTTGTTATAAAAATCAACACAGCTATGTACATCTGTAGGCTATCTATTGGGCATTATTTTGGATTTTCACTGCCATTCTGTGATTTATTTGCCTGGATACGACCTTCTTCCATATTGGACACCTTTACTTGCCACGCCCCCTCCTCCTAAGTTTCCTGGGGACCCGGGGAATGCCTGCGATTGGACTTGATTGGTGGTGACCAGCCCGGCCAGGCTGCCACTTGGGCATCTGTACTATACACACCACCTCCCACCCCATCCCCCTGTCAGCTTCACCTTCATTCAGGTGAGGTGGGGAGCATGCAGGAACTTGGAAAATCCCCATCTCTTGCTGAGGGCAACACTGACCCTTTGTGAGTTTTTGAGAAGTAGGTCAATTTCAATGAAATTTACTAACATACAACTAATAGCTTACTTAAAAACAACATATTTAATTTGTAGTTTAGTGCGCCGACTCAAAAGATAATAGTGACAAGGCTTTAATTAAACAAATATTGTGCATATTTTAGTGGTTTGGTAAATTGTGATAGGTTATAGTACACAGAAGTTCATAGTAAAATATAAATGGGTAGTGTTATTCATTTTATTGGAAGACACAGGGATTCAAAAGCATACAGTTGTTCAGTAGGGAACTAGCACCTATTGTTGGAAGGCGGGGTACAGGGCAGGGTTTGTTGAGTTTCGTTTTTTTAATGGAGTTATGGGATGAAGAGATGATTTCTTTCATAGGTAATTGTGTTGGGCGAGAGATGGAAGGTTTGGAATCCCAAAAGAAAATCACGGTGAGATCTCTAAGCTATTTTCAGTGGGTAGGAATTGGCCGCAGTTGAAGGGTGAGCGGAATTGCAGCGCTGCAGTCAACTCTCCTCTCCAGCCCCCACCAGCAATGCAGAGCGCATGCTCCGGAACTTCAATTACAAAAGTTACTCTTACTTTTTTTTTTTCAAAAAACATTTATAGTGTGTTCACCATGTTCCAGATTTGTGCATTATCATATTTAATCCTAAAAATTTCTGAGGCTGGTAGTTTTATTATTTACAATAAACAGATAAGGGAACTGAAGCCTCTGCAGTGAAGTAATTAGGTCCCAAGTCACATAGGTTGGAGCTGGAACGTGAACCCAAGTCTGCCTGCCTCCCAAGCCCATGCTTTTTATCACTGTGTTTTACCATCTCTGTACTGCATAAATTGCCACCTAAGAAGTACCCAAGAAACCGTTTTTTTTGGAAACCACTTGCTTCTAATCCAAGTATGTGTTGTTCCTGTGTGCCCTCTCACAAGAAACAGAAATGACTCAGTGCATAGTGGGTTCAATAGACACCCAATAAGTTTTAGTTGAATTAATGAATAATGATTTTATAACAGCATATTTTGCAATGTGGTATACTTGAAAACTTTTTGGCTGCATATTAATAATTATACATCTCCAGATTTTAGAGTTATTCCTTAATAACCTTAAATGACTTTACTCTTAAGACATAGATCAGATCAGAAGCTACATAGACAACAAATGCAAACACTCTAAATGGCCATGCTTATTCTGTGAGATGTTTCTTTTTTTCCATCTTTCCTCCCTTCATAAATTGTCATTTTTATCAAATTATTTTCTGAATGCTGTAATGAAATGTGTGATGTCATTACGATTACAGATATCAATAGCATGATGTAATGCAACAAATCATTTTATTTAATATACTCAACAAAATATGCTATTTTCAGAGGCAAACACCAGTTAGAGAGGGCACACAGAGATAAAAGAACCTCGAGGTGACCAAGTAGGGGAAGCCCTGTTGGGGTCTGAGACTGCCAGTATGGGAAGAATTTTGGGATGTGGTAAATATGGCATTGACAGATGTGGTTAAACACGGGCTCAGGCTGAGTAGACATTTTGTATAGTCAGGATGGGGATAAGGATCTAGGAGTGAAAGGTTGAGTTATCTTGAATCCTCTTGAGAATATTTCAGATTTGGTTTAAATGGAGGAACAGGAAAAAAATTTAATTGTAATTGGTAAACAGTGCCATGTCAATTCAAACATTCTAGATCTTTTCCTTGAAAGACTTCATGCTCCTTGTCATCAAGGTTTTGAAAGCAGAAATACAATTTTACCGCTGTAATATAAAAATGGAGGCAGTATGCATAAGCTTCTGGAATAACATTTCATTAGCAATGCATTACTATACAGACAAAGTAAGGCCATCCTATTTTGCAAGCCTCTTTGCAGATGCTTTTTAAATAAACTAGTTCCGTATCTAATCTCAGATATGGCCCAATGCTGCAAATAATATTATTCTCATTTTACAGGTGAGGGAGCTGAGGTTCAGGGAGGTTAGGAAAACAGCCTATAACAAAGTAAGTGAAGAAGTTGGGATTTGAACCCAGGAGTTGAGTCCAAGTTTCCTGAATCCAGAGAGCTTTTTCTTTTTCTCCTACACAATCCTATCAAGTACTTCCTCGATAAAGATGATTGTTCAGACATTTATAAAATTATAAACCCAACATTTATTATTCTTGATCACTTTACCCTTTTGATTTCTTCATAGCACTTGTAAAATTTTATATTTGTATTTCTATGTGTCATATATATACATATACATCCCCCCTCTCCCCCAATATACACAATTGATCATTATTTGTGTGCTGGAGCAGAACCAAAGTTTCTTCCTGAGGAAAATTCTGGCCGCCCTTGACCATGTTCTTCCTGTGAGTCACCTCACTTCAGAGATGAGTTGCCTGCTGCCTGGACGTGAGTACCACAGAACTCTTTGGTTTTCACAGTTAGATATGTATCCTGCACCTGCTTGTCTGCCTTCATTGCACATGGACCTGCCCTCAGACAGCACAGCCAACATCAGGGAAAGCAGAAGAATCTCAAGGTAGACAGATAGACTTGTCATACCTTAGTTTTACAATACTTTCTTTTTTGGCCGATAACACTGCTACAATAATTGCAAAATTAATATTTCCTATAAGGACTAAAATGGGTACTGACTCCTATTCTTTGAGTCTTTCCTCCTCCCAGCACTCATCACTCAAAGATTTTTGAAGGTGTTCTTGCACATCAAATCAGCTATGGAAATTTTCAAAACAGGTGTCCTCAAGTTTGAATGCAGTTTAAAAATCCTTGGAGCTACGATTCAGGAAGATTTGCCTGGAAATGAAGACTTTTCTGCATTCTAGACTTAATTACCCCCTCCTTTTTTTCCTAGATGATAAGAGAAACATAAAAGGAACACCTCAAGGTGCTAAAGAAGTGAATGATTAGAAGGGTATCTAACCATCACTTATATAATTTTGTGGCCCATGAGAATACAAATATGTTCACCTAAAGATTTATTAGGCTTGGACTCCTTAATTTGAACATTCTATATTAGAAATACATAAATGTAGAAAAAATAGAAAAAGACTTTATTCAGGTATAAAATGGGAATAAAACGAGAACTAACTACTGTGATAATTTAGAAATAGAGTATCCATAGGTTAGAAATGTAGGAATAGAGATCACCTATGAAAACAAACTGATATATATTGTTATTTCAATTTCAGTTCAAATTCAAGCCCCTTCCTTTTCTTTTTATTCAATGAAGAGTATTATATTAACATGCACCTCTTTCCCTAATGATGCAAGTCAGTTCCTTCGTGAATTTGTTCCATGTGCAACACATGAGTTATCAACAGATCCAGATTAATCTTTTTGGCCATAAAATCAGACACAAGTTTAAGATTACCATCTTCTCTCTCAAAACCTAAAACAAGCAATATCAAAACAAAACGTGCCAAAATATGGAGATATTGTATTGGGTCATATTTTTACGTTACCAGAAGACTAGTTACTAACAAGTCTATTAAGATGTTTTTAGTTTTATAAATATTTAGTTATGTTAGAAAAATAATTTTAATTACATTTCTGTCTTTGTGTAAAATTTTCCTAGACAAACGGCGCTCAAACGTTAGTGGGCATTAAAATGTCCTGGGGTTAGGGTGTATCTTGCTTAAAAGTGCAGATTTCCAGGCTCTGTTCCCTGCAATTTTGACTCAGTAAGTCTGAGGGGTGGAGCCCAGTAAACTACATTTTTAAAGACTTTTACTTGAAGTATAATATGTAAACAGAAAAGTGCCCATATCATTGATAGATGGCTTAACGAGTTTTCACAAAGTGAACCCACATGTGTAAACAGAACCCAATTCAAGAAACAGAATGTTCCCAGTACCCAGAAGCCATGGTGTGCCCTTTCTCGCACTCACCCTTCGCAAAGATAACCATTATGCTCACTTCTGACTCCATAGCTTAGTTTTGTCTCTTTTTGTGTTTTATGTAAATGGAAGATCATACAATTTACATTCTTTTGATTCTGATTTCTCTCACTCGACATGTTTGTGAGATTCATCCATATTGTTGTGTGTAATCATAGATCATTCATTCTCATTGTTGTATAGTAGTCTACTATATGAGTATACCACAATTTTTGTATTCGTTCTATTTTTGTTGGGCATTTGGGTAGTTTCCAATTTCGGCTATTAAAACTGATATTGCTATGAACAGTGCTCTTTGAATTTTTTGGTATATATATATATATATATATATATATATATATGAATATATTTCTTTTGGAGATACACCTGGGAGTGGAGTTTTTGAGGCACAGAGGTACACATATATTCAGGTTTTGTAGATGTTACCAAACAGTTCTCCAAAGTGGTTATACCAATTTATACCCCACCAGCAAAGCATGAGAGACCATTACTCCACATCCTCACAACACTTGGTATTATCTATTTGCTTCATTTTAGCCATCCTGGTGATTGTATAAAAGAAGCTGTATTTTTAACATGCCCCCCTCCCACATAATTCTGATGTGTGGGGGGTGGTGTGGACCACACTTTGAAAAATATTGATCAATTTGTCACATATTAGATATGATTTGTTTCACTTACAACATTCTTTTTTCTCAAGACCAGTCTTGCGTTCTTCAGTTTACCATAATCCACAACACTCCATCTCATTTTATGCTCTACTCACTTCACTCATTTATTGCCATCTCAGCTCCCACAGGCATTTTAATGTCTACTCTTGAAGATTAATGAATCAATCAACAAACTATTAATTTAAAAGCAATTATGTGCAAGACACTATGCTAAGTGCTTCTTGATCTACAAAGAAGTAATATAAAAAGTCTCCTTCCTTAAGAAATTTATAATCTAGTTGGATAGACAAGATATCCATATGAAAAAGCAAATAGCATTAAAAAGAGGAAGTATTCAATGAGCAGCGACTATAGTAAGTGCTTATTTGCAATGTAATTTACTGAACCATTATTTCTAAACTGTCACGTAAAGGAGCTATTGTAACCTACCAGATGGCGAGAGGCCATGTGGCCAAGAACTGAGACACCCACCATCAGCCAGCACCAAGACCCTAGAAATACGCAGCACTGTTGGGTCTTCCAGCCCAGCCCAGCCTCTAGCTGAACATAGCCCCAGTTGAAACTAGCAGACCCTCCCAGTCAACCCACAGAATCATGAGAAAAAAATAACTTGTTCTTGTTTTAAGCCACAAAGTTTTGGGGTGGTTTGTTACGCAGCAGTAAATAACCGAAATACATGCTATCTACCACATCTGATGGTAAGTGCAGAAAGCAAACTGCATCACAGTATTGATAACATGATTCTGTTTTGGAGAAAAGGGCATATTTTTTATATGCATAAAGGAGTCAAATGTGTAGAAAAAGTAGAGGATACAACTATACTACTAATAGTGATTACATCTGGGGAAGAGAATACAATGGTAGCCAGGAGAGTCCTCTCCCTACACCAGCATCACCCAACAAAAATATAATGTGCAACAAAAGCAAGCCATACACGGAATCTCCAATTTTCTATAGCCGTATCATAAAAAGTAAAAAGGAACTGGTGACATTAATTTCAATAGTATGTTTGATCAAACCAGATATATACAAAAATATTACCATTTCAACATGTAATCAAGATAAAAAAGTATTAATCAGATATTGTACATTACACTTACAGCACATCTTAATTCGCACTAGCCATATTTCAAGTGTTCAATAGCCATACGTGGCTAGTGGCTACCACATTGGACAGCACACCTCTATAGTTTCTATATTCTCAATATCCACGAAAAATTTTTTTACAATGAAAATGGACTCCTATATTACTTTTCTAATTAAAAATGAATAAAAAGAATATCAAAAGTAAAAATGGTTTATGCTATTCAATCTGAAAATAAATTTAAAGGCTAGAAGAAAAAAATCAAAATCATCTGTCATCACTATATCCAGAAAAACCACTTTTAACATTTTGGAGAATGTTCTTACAGATCTTTCTCTATAAGGCATATATTACACGTAATATCACTCTTTATTGCAAGTGGTTTTATTTACCCAGTTGTAGGAGAATGCTGCATCTGTCTGTGTTACATGCCCTTGGGTGCCCTGCCTATAGAAAACTGATTATGAAACTTCTGAAGTTTGAGAGAAGATGACGAACTTGAGTCCCTGTGACTAGAAAAGATTTGGAAACTAAGCATTAAAATGTACCCTCTTTTGCTTTTCTCTTTGATTTTTAAGACATCCACAATGTTGTGAGCCTTGATTTTATGTTCCTCTTTGGACTGCTGATTGGTTATTTCCCTTCATTTAATTTTTAGGGATGTGATATTGGAGGGTTGTTTAAACCACTGTATTGACACGTCATGAGGATGGGAGTTGGTGATGAATTCTCTGAACGCTGAGTGCAGCTGAAGGTATGTGGGACTTAGACACTAAAATCTCTCCCTCACATTTCACTGTTTTGGCTTTGTTTGTTTTTTACTTTTTGTGAGGTAGAACAACAATCTGGTTTTTGGGGAGAGATCAATTATGTAGGTTCACATTTATACCAAACAATATTGTCTCCTTATCTCCTTATGTCCAAACATAGAGGCTTCCCATTTTTGTCCATAAAGGAGCAGCACTGGATCAAGTGAAATGTGTTCAAAAAGGAACTGTTCCTAGCATCACATATTTTCCATAACTCTTGTTTCAGGATTCCTGGTCAGAGAAGTTAGGGTAGAGAAGTTAAGGCAGAAAAGGAGAGAGAGAGATCCTTTCATATGAAGACAGTATTTAAATAGGTGGTCACATTTGATCCTGCTTAGCAATCTCTGGCAACCCCACCCCCAATAAAATGATCTCTTTCCATCAGAACTCATCCATTAAAATGATCCCTTTTCATCAGAAAATTACTTACAAATAAAATAAATGTTTGGGAGTGACATCAGCATCATGGTGGAGTGAGCTTTCTTGTAAATTCTCCCCCCATGAGATACAACAAAAAGGACATTCACATACCAACAAAGCACATGCACACAACACAAAAGGACATCAGAAAGACCCATGCAGCCACACATCTAAGAGTGGAGGTGCTGGAGCCCCCGGAAGAAGTGGGGAGAGGTAAGGAGAAATCCTCCCTCTCCCCATCAGATCGGTGACTCCGGTCTGCGTGGCTCCCAGAGAAGGAGGGAGAGGCGGCCCTCTGTGGGACAACTATAGCTCTCCAAGTTCTCTCAGCTTGTGGGAAACTCCCACATGGAGGAGTTGGGACTGTTGTGGGGTGCCGTCAACATCCAGGCACCCCAGGAGAGCAGATAGGGAGGGAAGAACCAGAAGTCCCCCAGGATCAGGCAGGCAAAAGGGAGAGCACCACCCATCCCACAGCCCAGCACTGCAGCTCAGTCAATCAGTGGGAGCAGTGGTGGAGCAGTCCCTGATCACACCGGGCTCAGATTACACAGCTCTTTACCCCCACCCGGTGGTGGCAGGTGAAAACTGCAGCCAGATATTTCCAGGATGAGGAAAAACAAACCAAATAGCAGCAAGCCGATGCAAAAATACATTAAATCACCAGACCATAAGGAAAATGACAAGCACCCAGAAATCAACCCTGAAGGCACAGAAATTCATAATCTAAATGACAGAGAATTCAGAATAGCTATCATAAAAAAGCTCAACGAATTACAGGAAAACACAGATAAACAATTCAATGAGACAAGGAGTTTCTTCACAAAAGAGATTGAAATCTATCTTTCTTTCTTTCTTTCTTTCTTTCTTTCTTTCTTTCTTTCTTTCTTTCTTTCTTTCTTTCTTTCTTTCTTTCTTTCTTTCTTTCTTTCTTTCTTTTCAGTATTGATGCAAATGAAGAACACAATGGAGGAGATAAAGGAGAATCTGGAATCTTTAAAGAACAGAGCTGACAATATGGAGGAAAGAATTAGCATTATAGAGGATAGGAATACAGATATGCTCCAGATGGAGGAGGAGAGAGAACTAAGGCTAAAAAGAAATGAAGAAAGTCTCCAAGAAATATCTTACTCAATTAGGAAATGTAACATAAGAATTATAGGTATTCATGAATGAGAAGAGAGGGAAAAAGGAACAGAGAGTCTATTCAAGGAAATAATAGCTGAGAACTTCCCAAATCTGGGGGAAGGAACAGGAAATACCAGTAAGTGAAGCCAATAGGTCACCTAAATATATCAACAGGGAAAGGTCCTCTCCAAGGCATATAGTAGTAAAGTTGGCAAAAGTCAATGACAAAGAAACAATATTAAGGGCAGCTAGACAAAAACAAAAAACAACATACAAAGCAATTCCCATCAGGCTGTCAGCATATTTCTCAACAGAAACTTTACAGGCTAGGAGAGACTGGAATGATATATTCAAAATCCTGAAAGACAAAAACTTTCAGCCAAGAATACTCTATCCAGTGAAAATATCTTTCAAATATGATGGAGAAATAATACTTTCCCAGACAAAAAAAAGCTAAGGGAGTTCATGGCCACGAGACCCCCACTACAAGGAATGCTCAAGAAGGCCCTCATGGCTGAAAAAAAGAAGAGAAAGGGAATACAAAGCTTGGAGAAAGGAGAAAAATAGGTAGAAAAAATAAGAAAAATAGTAGATCTTTATCAGAATAGGTTAGCAACCACTTAAATACCAAAATCAAAGATCAAAGGAAGGAAAATACCAAAAAGAAATACAACCTCATCACTTTAAACACACACCCACAACACAAGATGGAATAAGTTGTGGCAAGAATAACTTAGAAGGGGAAGAGGAAAGAGATTAAGTTGACTTAGTCTAGGGAAATAAGAGGCCATCAGATAATGGACTATCTCATCCATGAGATTTTTTAATACAAACCTCAAGGTAACCACTAAACAAATAATTAGAACAAAATCACATATGATAAAGAAGAGAAAACTAAAAGAGTCATAAGACACAACAACCAAACTGAATTGGTAGTCCGAAACACATGGGATGAGAAACAAAGGAAATGCAAAAGAACCAGAAAATAAGTGATAGCAACATTAAGCCCTCATATATCAATAATCACTCCAAATGTAAATAGATTGAACTCTCCAATCAAAAGACACAGAGTGGCGAGATGGATTAAAAAGCAAGACCCAACAATATGCTGCCTCCAGGAAACACATCTCAGTTCTAAAGGCAAACACAGGCTCAAAGTGAAAGGATGAAAGACAATACTCCAAGCTAATGGCAAACAAAAGAAAGCAGGTGTTGCCATACTCATATCATACAAAGTAGACTTCAAGATAAAACAGGTGTTGAGAGACAAAGAGGGGCAATATATAATGATAAAAGGGACACTCCACCAAGAAGACATAAATTATAAATATATATGCACCCAACATAGGAGCACCATAGTACATAAAGCAACTATTAACAAACCTAAAAGGAGATATTAACAACAACACAATAACAGTAGAGGATCTTAACACCCCACTTACATCAATGGGTATATCTTCCAGACAGAAAGTCAATAAGGAAATAATGGACTTAAATGAAAAACTAGACAAGATGGACTTAATAGACATATACAGAGCACTCCATCCAAAAACAACTGACTACACATTCTTCTCAAGCACGCATGGAACATTCTCAAGGAGAGACCATATGTTGGGAAACAAGGCAAGTCTCAATAAATTTAAGAAGATTGAAATCATAACAAGCATCTTTTCAGACCATAATGCTATGAAACTAGAAATCAACTACAAGAAAATAACTGGGAAAGTGGCAAAGACAGAGAGATTAAACAACATGCTACTGAACAACAAATGGATCGTTGATGAAATTAGAGGAGAAATCAAAAAATATCTGGCGACAAATGAAAATGAAAATATACCATACCAACTCACATGAGATGTAGCAAAAGTGGTCCTGAGAGGGAAACTCATAGCAATACAGGCCCACCTTAACAAACAAGAAAAAGCCCAAATAGCAACCTTAAATTATGCCTAACAGAACTAGAAAAAGAAGAACAAACAAAGCCCAAGGTCAGCAGAAGGTGAGAAATAACAAAAATTAGAGCAGAAATAAATGAAATTGAGACCAAAAAAAAAAAAAACAGTAGAAAGGATTAATGAAACAAAGAATTGGTTCTTTGGGAAGATAAACAAAATTGACAAACCCTTAGCCAGACTCACTAAGAAAAAAAGAGAAAAGGCTCAAATAAATAAAATTAGAAATGAAAGAGGAGAAATTACAACAGATATCACAGAAATACAAAGGATTATAAGAGAATACTATGAAAAACTATATGCCAACAAATTGGACAATCTAGAAGAAATGGATAAATTCTTAGACGCATACAACCTCCCAAAACTGAACCAAGAAGAAGTAGAGAATCTGAATAGACCAATCACAAGTAAAGGGATTGAAACAGCAATAAAAACCTCCCAAAAAATAAAAGTCCAGGACCAGATGGCTTCTCCAGTGAATTTTACCAAATATTCAAAGAAGATTTAATACCCATCCTTCTCAAACTATTCCAAAAAATAGAGGAAGGTGGAACACTTCCTAACTCATTCTACAAGGCCAACATCACTCTGATACCAAAGCCAGACAAGGACGATTCAAAGAAGGAAAATTATAGGCCAGTATTGCTGACAAACATAGATGCAAAAATCCTCAACAGAATATTGGCAAACAAAATACAGAAATATGTTAAAAAGATCATACACCATGACCAAGTGGGATTTATACCAGGGACACTGGGATGGTTCAACATCTGCAAATCAATCAACATTATTCACCACATTAACAAAACGAGGAATAAAAACTACATGATGATCTCAATAGATGCAGAGAAGGCATTTGACAAGATCCAACATCCATTTATAATAAAAGCTCTTCAATAAAGGGTATAGAAGGAAAGTACCTCAACATAATAAAGGCCATTTATGACAAACCCACAGCCAACATCATACTTAACAGGGAAAAGCTGAAAGCCATTCCTCTGAGAGCAGGAACAAGACAAGGGTGCCCACTCTCACCACTCTTATTCAACATAGCACTGGAAGTTTTGGTCAGAGCAATTAGGCAAGAAAAAGGAATAAAGGGAATCCAAATAGGCAATGAAGAAGTGAAACTCTCACTATTCGCAGACGACATGATTTTATATATAGAAAACCCTAAAGAATCCATTGGAAAACTATTAGAAATAATCAACAACTACAGCAAAGTCGCAGGGTACAAAATCAACCTACAAAAATCAGTTGCATTTCCGTATGCTAATAACAAACTAACAGAAAGAGAGCTCAAAAACATAATACCATTTACAATTGCAACAAGAAGAATAAAATATCTAGGAATAAATCTTACCAAGGAGGTGAAAGACCTATAAAATGAAAACTACAGGACATTATTGAAAGAAATCGAAGATGACAAAGAAATGGAAAGATATCCCATGCACATGGATTGGAAGAATAAACATAGTTAAAATGTCTATATTACCTAAAGCAATCTACAGATTCAATGCAATCCCAATCAGAATCCCAATGACATTCTTCGTGGAAATAGAACAAAGAATACTAAAATTCATATGGGGCAACAAAAGACCCCAAATAGCTAAAGCAATCCTGAGAAAAAAGAACAAATCTGGAGGCATCACAATCCCTGACTTCAAAACATACTACAAAGCAATAGTAATCAAAACAGAGTGGTACTGGTACAAAAACAGACACACAGATCAATGGAACAAAATTGAAAGCCCAGAAATAAAACCACACATAACTGGACAGCTAATCTTCAACAAAGGAGCTAAGAAGATACAACAGAGAAAGGAAAGTCTCTTCAATAAATGGTGCTGGGAAAACTGGACAGCCACATGCAAAAGAATGAAAGTGGACCATCTGCTATTGCCATTCACAAAAATTAACTCAAAATGGATCAAAGACCTGAAGGTGAGACCTGAAACTATAAAACTCCTGGAAGAAAATATAGGAAATACACTATTTGACACTGGTCATAAAGGAATCTTTTTGGATGCCCTGTCTGCCCAGACTAGGGAAACTAAAGAAAAAATAAGCAAGTGGGGCTTTATCAGATTAAAGAGCTTCTACAAGACAAATGAAACCAGGATCAAAATGAATAGAAAACCTACCTGCTGGGAGAAAATATTTGCAAAACATATATCTGACAAGCGATTAATCTCCATAATATATGAACAACTCACACAACTGCATAGCAAAAAAAACAAACAACCCAATTAAAAAATGGGCAGAAGAAATGGGCAGAGGAAAAACAATTCTCCAAAGAAGATATACAGATGGCCAATAGGCATATGAAAAGATGTTCAACATCACTAATTATCAGGGAAATGCAAATCAAAACAACACTAAGATATCACCTCACACCCATTAGAATGGCTGTAATCACCAAGATAAAAAACAACGGAGAGGATGTGGAGAAATGGGAACACTCATACACAGCTGGTGGGAATGCAAACTGGTGCAGCCTCTATGGAAAACAGTATGGAGAGTTCTAAAAAAATTAAAAATAGACATACCGTATGATCCAGCTATCCCACTACTGGGAATCTATCCAACAAACCTGAAATCAACAATCCAAAGAGGCATATGCACCCCTATGTTCATTGCAGCATTATTCACTATAGCAAGAAGTGAAGAAACCCAAAAGTCCCTCAACTGATGATTGGATAAAGAAGATGTGTATATATACATATATATATATATATATATACACACACACACAATGGAATACTACTCAGCCATAAAAAAGACAAAATCATCCCATTTGCAACAACATGGATTGACCTGGAGAGTATTATGTTAAGTGAAATAAGCCAGGAAGAGAAAGACAAACATTGCACGATCTCACTCACATGTGGAATATAAACCAACACACGGACCTAGAAAACTGTATAGTGGTTGCCAGGGGCAAGGCGGTTGGGGGGTGGGCACAAGGGGTGAAGGGAGACATGTATATGGTGACTGGCAAACAATAATGTACAACCAAAATTTCACAATGTTATAAACTATTAAGACATCAATAAAAAAAATAAATGTTCTACACATCTAAAAGATTCCGATGAAATGTCAGTGACTGGGATCAAGTGCAGAGAAAATGCATGCAAAGAATCAAAAGGCAAAAGAAACTACAGAGATAAGGCTCCAATTGTAGACGGCAGTGCTGGAACCAAACCCAACGAACATGGACCGGAAATCTCATTTTGCTTTTCCTTTGCTAAGAGTTGCATCTTCCAACTAATTCAGAGAGTAAGGAAGAGAACTATTTCTTTTGACTTAACTCTGGCCAAGAAGGACAAGTTATTTGGTGATATGATGATGGGAGAGAGTGACGTGTCATCATAGATGACTCCTTCCTAATCACCAAGAAAGCAACTGTCAGCACAATCAGACTTATATTTAAGCTTTAGATGGGCTGCTTTTTAAAAAGAGTTTAAGAAAAAATAGGTCAGAGCCCATACTTAGGCACTCAAAAAAAGAAGTTTAAGAGGGGAGGAATGTTGAAGTAGGAAACTCTGACAATGGATCCACAAATGAGCTCTATGAGGAAGGACAGGGCTCACACCTAATGATGCCAGAGTGGCTGTGCCAGAGCTCTTCAAACAGACTTATCATAGGACAGAACGACAGTGAAAGGAGAGCCCCATGAGCAGGATAGTAAAGAGTCTCCGGACCTGTAAGAGTAGCATCTCAAAGCTAAAGGGGAGAATAGTAACTTGAGGCTTTTATTTAAAAAAAAAAAAAAGAGCTGAGGGCAAATAAGGAGGCTTTTAATGTTTAACGCTATGTCTCAGACAGGAATAAAGGAAGAGAAAAGAGCAGATAAGGAAAGCAGAATTACTCAACTCTTGTTTTTCTTACATCTTTTCAATAAGGAAAAGTATGGTAGATCAACAGTGGATAGATTAAATATTGTTAAGCAAGAGCTGAATCCTAATATAGGCTGAAAATTGATAACACAGCAAGTGGCAGGTTTCAATGCTAGCAAATATATTCTGGGATACTGACAGAATTTGAGCTGTGATTCTTGACAACCTTAGCAAGGAGAGAGGTGCCCAAATCGTGGAAATGAGCAGCTATTACCCCTCTCTCTTAAAGGGCCATGGGCTGCCTGGTCTCGTGTGAGCTTCCCCCTACTGCGGTGTTCATGGAGCAGCAGTGAGGAGAGGATCACTGCTCTCCATAGAGGCTAGATCAGATCGTCTTAAGCCTTCATCAACTGAGGGGCTGCTGAAACCAAATTCCATCAACTATTTTTTTTTAATTGAAATATAATTGACATATTAACAGTATATTAGTTTCAGGTGTATGACATAATGATTTGATATATGTATATATTGCAAAATGATCATCATAATAAGTCTAGTTAACATCCATCACCGTATATAGTTACAAATTTTTTTCTGCTGATGAGAACTTTTAAGATCCACTCCCTTGGCAACTTTCAAATATGCAATACAGTATTATTAACTATAGTCACCATGCTGTACATTGCATCCCCAGGATTTATTTATTTTATAACTGGAAATTTGTACCTTTTGACCAACTTCACCCCTTTCACCAACCCTCCACCTCCTGCCTCTGTTCTCTGTGAGTTCAGTTTTGCTTTTTAGATTCCACATATAAGTGAGATCATACAGTATTTGTCTTTCTCTGTCTGATTTATTTCACTCAGCATAATGTCCTCAAGGTCCATCCATGTTGTCACAAATGAAAGAACTTCCTTCTCTTTTATGGCTGAATAATATTCCATTGTATATATACCATATCTTCTTTATCCATTCATGTGTCAATAGACACTTAGGTTGCTTCCATATCTCGGCTATGGTAAATAATGGTACAATGAAATGGGGGTGCAGATATCTTTCCAAGTTAGTGTTTTCTTTCCTTTGGCTAAATACCCAGAAGTGAAACTGCTGGATCATATGGAAGTTCTATTTTTAATTTTTTGAGGAATCTCCATACTGTTTTTCATAGTGGCTGCACCAATTTACATTTCCACTAAGAGTGCACAAGTGTTCCCTTTTCTCCACATCCTCGCCAACACTCACTATTTCCTGTTTTTTTGATAAATAACCATTCTAACAGGTGTGAGGTGATATTTCATTGTGGTTTTGATTTGCATTTCCTTGATGAGTAGTGATGTTCAGCACCTTTTCATGTACCTGGTGACCATCTGCATGTCTTTGGAAAAATATCTGTTCAGATCCTCTGCTCATTTTTTTTTAATTTTTTGTTTATTGCAGAAACATTGGTTTATAACATTGTATAAATTTCAGGTGTACATCATTATACTTCTATTTCTGCATAGATTACATCACGTTCACCACCCAAATACTAATTATAACCCATCACCACACACATGTGCCGAATTATCCCTTTTGCCCTCCTCCCTCCCTCTTTCTCTCTGGTAACCACCAATCCAATCTCTGTCTCTATGTGTTTGTTTATTGTTATTATTATCTACTACTTAATGAAGGAAATCACGCAGTATTTGACCTTCTCCCTCTGACTTATTTCACTTTGCATAATACCCTCCATGTCCATCCATGTGTCACAAATGGCTGGATTTCATCATTTCTTATGGCTGAGTAGTATTCCATTGTGTATATATACCACATCTTCTTTATCCGTTCGTCCCTTGATGGGCACTTAGGTTGCTTCCAAGTCTTGGCTATTGTGAAGAACACTGCAATGAACACAGGGGTGCATGTATCTTTACACATTGGTGTTTTCAAGTTCTTTGGATAAATACCCAGCAGTGGAATAGCTGGATCATATGGTAGTTCTATCCTTGATTTTTTGAGGAATCTCCATACTGTTTTCCATAGTGGCTGCACCAGTTTGCACTCCCACCACCTCTGCTCATTTTTCATCAGATTTTTTTTTTTTTGCTATTAAGTTGTATGAGTTCTTTATATATTTTAGATATTAACCCCTTATCAGATATATGATTTGCAAATACATTCTCCCATTCTGTAGGTTGCCTTTTAATTTCGTTGATGGTTTCCTTTACTGTGCAGAAGCTTTTAAGTTTGATGTAGTCCCACTTATTTATTTGGCTTTTGCTTTTGGTATCAAATCCAAAAAAATCACTGCCTAGATTAATGTCAAGGAGTCTACCACCTATGTTCCCTGCTTTGTGTTTTTTAAGATTATTTATATGATAACTTATAAAAGGGTAAGGGCTGGATGGTAGTAAAAAGTGATAAATTTTGGAGATGAATAGAATTGGATTTTAAGCCTGGCAATCTCACTTCTTACCTGTGTGACTCTGAATAATTTCTTTAATTGTGTCTTATCTAAATTTACTCACCTATAAAACAAAGTTAAAAATACATACCATCTAGGGTTATTGTGATGATTAGAGATAATACATAAGAATAGCTTAATGCATAAAGAGTAAAGGTACTCAATGAATGTTTATAACTGACTTTATTATCATTATTTTTTTATTATTATTATTTTTTTCTGAGGAAGATTTGCCCTGAGCTAACATCTGTGGCCAGTCTTCCTCTGTTTTGTATATGGGCTGCCGCCACAGCATGGCTGACGAGTGGTGTAGATCCACACCTGGGAACCAAACCAGGGCCACCAAAACAGAGCATGCTGAACTTAACTATTAGGCCACCAGGCCTGGCCTCTGACTTTAATATTTTTAGTGTTATTATAGTTGCTATTATGAAGGAGTTCCATATTTAGGTGAAAGAATTAATTCTACTATCTGAATGGAAGGCTTCCATGATTTATGATAGCAATTTATATGGACGTTCCATACACTTATGTGGGAGTTGTTATCTGTATAGGAGTAGTCCCTCAATTTGAAATGTTTACTAACACATATTCAAAAATTTTATTTATATGATTCTACTAAACCTGTTTTTTGGTTTTTATTCATCACACATCAAGAATTTTTTTTCTTTTATTGAAATATATTTGACATATAACTGTTCAAATTTAAGGTTACAATATATTAATTCAATACATTTTTATATTGTACAGTAGTCTCCCTCTTATCCATGGGGAATATTTTCCAAGATCCGCAGTGGATGCCTGAAACCACAAATAGTACCGAACCCTATATATACTATGTTTTTTCCTATACGTACATACCTATGCTAAATTTTAAATTATAAATTAGAAACAGTAAGAGATTAACAACAAGAACTAATAATAAAGTTGGCTTTGGAGCCATTATTAAGTAAAATAAGGGTTACTTGAACACAAGCACTGGGATACCAGTGATCTGATAAGAGCAACAGTGATCTGAAAACCGAGACGGCTTCTAAGTCACTAACAGGCAGGTAGGGTATATAGCATGGATCCGCTGGACAAAGGGATGATTCACATCCCAGGTGGGATGGAGCAGGATGGCACAAGATTTCATCATGCTACTCAGATTGGCACCCAATTTAAAACTTATAAATTGTTTATTTCTGTAATTTTCCATTTAATATTTTTGGACTGTGGTTGACTGCAGGTAATGGAAATCATGAAAAGCAAAACCGTGGATAAGAGGGGACTACTACAATATGATTGCCATTGTAGAGATAATTAGCACCTCTATCACCTTACATAATAATCTTTTCTTTTCAGTGGTTGGAAACTCTTTACAAGTTAGTTTTATGATTATAATACAATATTGTTGTCTATATTCACTATACTGGGCATTAGATCTTTAGGGCTTATTTACTACTCATTGCAAGTTTGTACCCTTAAACTACATCTGTTGTATGCCCCATCCCCCAGTCCCTGGTAACCATCATTTTACTTTCTGTTTTTACGAGTTTGGCTTTTTTAGGTTCCACATATAAATGATATCATACAGTACTTGTCTCTCTCTTCCTGACGTATGGCACTTAGCCTATATAGGGCCGTAGCCTACGTGCCCTACAGCAACCGTGTGTCCTTCTGATCCCCTTCTGGGCATGTGCTGACCATCTGGGATTTGTAACAATCCAGGGCCTGGCCAACCCGGATCTTAACTTATCTCCTTCAAAGAACATCACCTCTTGAAGGAACACAGAACGCTTCCATGTGAGCTACTGGTCCTGGGAATGCTGGTCATACCAAGGACAGTCCTTCTTGGCAAGCACGTAGTCTTTACTCCCCTGCTTATATAAGCAACCCTGTCTCTGCCTGCAGTGGTGGTGCGCAACTCCATCCAGCTGGCTGCCCCTGGACATTCTCTATATGTAAGTCCTAATAAACCTTATGTCTCGTACGCCATCTCGGGTCTTTTCTTCAGTCTCTGCAACATATCCCACACCTATCGCACAACTGGGCATGTGGCCAGACAGCATAATATGCTCAAGGTCCATCCATGTTGTCAAAAATGGTAGGATGTCCTTCTTCCTGATGGTTGAATAATATTCCATTGTATATTTGTGCCACACCTTCTTTATCCATTCTTCTGTTGATGGGCACTTAGGTTGTTTCCATATCTTGGCTATTGTGAATAATGCTGTAATAAACATGGGAATGCATATATCTCTTTGAAATCCTGTTTTATTTTGAGTATATACCCAGAAGTGGAATTGCTGGATCACATGGTAGATCTATTTTTAACTTTTTGAGGGACCTCCCTATTGTTTTCCATAGTGGATGAACCAGTTTACACTCCCACCAACAGTGTATAAGGGTCCGCTTTTTTCCATATCTTCACCAACACTTGTTATCTCTTGTCCTCTTGATGATAGCCATTCTAATAGGTGTGAGGTGATATTGAGGTTCTGATTTGCATTTCCATGATGATTAGCAATGTTGAGCATCTTTTCATGTACCTGTTGGCCATTTTGATGTCTTCTTTGGAAAAATGTCTATTCAGTTCCTCTGCCCATTTTTTAACTGGATCTTTTGCTATTGAGTTCAATTTGCTATTGAACTCATTTGTATGGGTTCTTTATATATTTTGGATACTAACCTCTTATCTGATATATGGCTTGCAAATATTTTCTCCTATTCTGTAGGTTTTCTTTTTCATTAATTGTTTCTTTTGCTGTGCAGAAGCTTTTAATTTTAATGTAGTCTTATTTGTTGATTTTTGCTTTTGCTGTTTGTGCTTTTGGTGTCACGTCCAGAAAATCATCACCAAGATCAGTGTCAAGGAGCTTCTTCCCTACATTTTCTTCCAAGATTTTTATGGTATCAGGTCTTATGTTTAAGTCTTTGATCCATTTTGAGTTAATTTTTGTGAGTGGTGTAATATAGGGGTCCAATTTCATTGTTCTGCATGTGTTTATCCAGTTTTCCCAGCACTATGAAGAGATTATCCTTTCCCCATTGGGTGTTCTTGGCTCCTTGTTGAATATTAGTTGACCGGTTATATGAAGGTTTAATTCTGGGCACTCTATTGTGTTCCATTGGACTACATGTCTATTTTTACGCCAGTACTATACTGTTTTTATTACTATAGCTTTTTAGCACAGTTTGAAATCAGGAAGTGTGATACTTCCAGCTTTGTTCTTTTTCCTCAGTATTGCTTGACTGTTCAGGGTCCTTTGTAGTTCTATACAAATTTTAGGATCCCTTTTTTCTATTTCTTGAACATTATTTCTTCCAGAAAACCTTATCCTGTGGGTTTTATTATCCTTCTTTAGCCAGTGAAGATCTAACCTAAAGAGAGGTTACATAATTTTATAAGGCCAAACATCTAGTTCAAGCCAGAGCCAGCATTCAAATTCAAGATTGTCTGACTACAAAATCCATGCTCTTAGTCACTAAATGTGCTTCTCTCACAGCTCTTATTCCAGGCTGTAGCTAAGCCTGTTGAATTATTGTATCATCTGCAGCCCTTAATCAAATTCAGCACATCAAAGTAACACCTAATTTTGCATATTGCTTTACCATTTCCAAAGCACTTTTACATCCATCATTGATTTTGGCTGATGCTCTGAATAAATCTGCAGAAATATGAGCAACATTTACTCCCTGCATGGACCAAAGGCTGTGACTATGAGTGTTAGTTCAATAAGCCTGACTTAAAATGCCAACTCCAACAAGGTCTGTGTGACCTTGCACAAGTCCCTGAATCTGTCTAGGTCACAGGTATCTTGCATGTAAGTTAGTATATTAAATAAGGTATGAATGTTATGTACTTTGTTCAGTTGTTGGCAATAGTAAGTACTCAGGAAATATTTAAGTGCCTAGATACATTTCTTTTGTCATTTATATTCAAAAGGGCAGATAACATGTAAGTTGACCATGGCAATTCTATAACTAGGAATCTACCCAAGGGAAATGAAAACATACTTCCATACGAAGATTGGTACACAAAGGTTCATAGCAGTTTTATTCATAATAATCAAAAACTGGAAGCAATCCAAATATCCACCAGCTGGTAAATGGGTAAACAAATTGTGGCATATCCCAACAATGGAATACTACTTAACAATAAAAGGGAGAGGACTATAATATAATCACCAATATAGATGAATCTTCAAAATATTGCACTAAGTAAAAGAAGCCAGATCCAAAAGCTACATGTCACTTGTATAACATTCCCCAAAAGGTAAAATTATAAGGACAGAAAATACATTAGTGTTTGCAAGGCTTTTGGGATGGAGGAAGAGGAATTACCACCAAGGAACATCAAGAAACTTTTGTGGTGATGGACATATTCTATATCTTGATTGTGGTGGTGTTTATATGATTGTATATATTTGTCAAAATTTATTGAACTGTATACCTGTAAATAGAGGAATTTTATTGTATGCAAATTCTACCTCAGATAAATAAAGAAATAATTTAAATTCACAATTACATATCACTAATCACCACCCAAGTTGTCTAAAATGTAAAGACTTATAATACCAAGTGTTTGTAAGGAGATACAGCAACCAGAACTCCCAGTCACCACTGATGGGAATGTAAATTGATACTATCACACTGAGAAACTTTTGGCCTTGAGTACTAAATTAAAGATATACAACCTATGACTAAGCAATCCATTTATACATATGTGTCCAAGAGAAATACAGGCACAAAAATGTTCATAGAAGCCAAGTATATATACAACCCAAGTGTCCATCAACATAAGAATGGATAAATAAATTATGGCATATTCTATAACGGGATACCATATAGAAATGAAGTTCAACCACAACCACTCCCAACAACATGGATGAATTTTACAAACATAATCTGAGCTAAACTCAGATTCAACACAACGACAAAAAGAGGAGAAGGATGTGTGCTTAAGAGCCCACCCACCATGTCTTGCCTGGCCAAAATATAGTTGCAAGAGGCACCTCCAAACCTCTCCCATATGGTTAAAGAACAGCCGTGACACTACTGAACACCTGTTCAGGGAGCAGTTCCCAACCTCCCTGTTTGGCTTTTGTACTCTGCCTGTTCTCTCAAGATCTACTTCAACCCTCCCTACACTGTCAAACTCCATTTTAGACTTAGGCACGTTTACCCCGTGTCTATCTCAAACCCCAAACTGGCTGCAGCATTCCATACCTTTTCCTCCTTATTTGGCAGTATTCCCCGTGCTCTGACTTTAACTCAGATGCTCAGGTCCCTGTCCCTATTTTCTGTTGCTCTCTCCGCAGGGTCAATCTCACCAAAGTAGCCAGAAGAAGGAGGCATTTGGGACTGGGAGAAACTTCTGCCCACTGCTTTAACAAGATTAGTGCAGGCTCACAGCTTACAGAGTAGACCATGGGGGAAGAAGGTAGTAGAATTATAATAATGCAGCCGTGTATTGAGCAGGCTCTGTGCTAGGACGTTGACCACACCGGCCCTCTGCAGCTAAAGCGACAAAATCAGTCCTCACAGACCCCTCTTTTGCTGATGAGAAAATAGACTCAGAGTGGCAAAGTGCTTAAGTCCAAAGTCTCGTGTAGCTGGCAGAGTCAGAGCTCCAATGCATGGTGTCTCACTCCAATGGCCCTGCTCTTTACTGTTTGGAGGTCCTAGTACATGGAGAAAGCTGTAAGTCACACAGAACCCTGCACTGCCCTCAGGAGCACTCTCAGAGCTTCCTGCAGACAGCATTATCCATTCCTACTGCCTGAGCAGAGTCCAGCAGCAGCTCAGTCCACTTGTCAGGGGTAAGAGCCTTCATCTGGAAGCTGATAAAACTTGGTGTAACACCTTTGTGATCAAGGCAAATGATTTCACCTCTCTGAGTGTCAGTTTCCTAATCTCTACCATGTAGATAATAATACTTACTTCCCAAAGTATTTTAAGGATTAGATGCCCTAATGGAGGTAAAAAGTTTGGCACATATTAAGCACCATAAATGGTGGCTATTGACTATGGGTTCTATCTCTTTCCTCTACTGCCTGCTTACTCAGGGGAGCAGACTTGCTCAGCCTAAATCAAGAGGCATGCTCACCCACAACCTCCTCTGCACTTTTCCTTCCCTCCTTTCTCTTTGTCTATTACCAATTGGCTCTTCTACCTCCCAGTCTCCGCTCTACCTCTATTTCTGTCACTGCCAATTCTTTTCCTATCTCTTTCATTCTCTTGTTAAGGCCTTTCCCATTTCTCCCCTTTCAAAATTGACCCCTTCCCCCTGTCTTGTCTCTCTCAGGCTTCTCCCACCTTTCTCCTATTATCAAATTCTTCTCTAGGACATTGCCTTTTCAACCAGCTAACATGCAGTATGTGCTGTGCTGCTATGTGCAAACCACAGCGAGGACTATGAATATGACTAAGGCACAGGCCCTAGTACTCAGAAGCTCACAGTCTCATGTGGGAGAGAGACACACACTCCAATCCTCATCAAGCAATCCCCCTCCCTTTCTCCTGGTCACCAGGTTATATGCCATTTTGTTCAGCCTCTTCCCATTTTGTCACATGACTACTCAAAGCATACCTGTCCTATGTCACATTAATTTTTTATCCTTTCCAAGATCTTAACTAGCTAATCTAATGAGCTAATTTTCTATAGTGTTCTCAGGAGACAGGGTTAGATCAGAGGACTCAGTTCTTCCCTGGGATATTCTCACTTGTCCAAGTAGGGATTATGGATTTTTTAAACAGCTTTATTCACAATAGTCAAGGTACGGAAACAACCTAAATCTAAATGTTCATCGACAGATGAATGGAAAAGAAAATGTGGTATATATACATACAATGGAATATTATTCAACCTTAAAAAGAAGGAAATCCTGCCATATGCAACAACATGGATAAACCTGGAGGATACTATGCTAAGTGAAATCAGTCAATCACAGAAGGACAAATACTGCATGATTTCACTATATGAGGTATCTAAAATAGTCCAACTCACAGAAGCAGAGTAGAATGGTGGTTGCCAGGGGCTGGGGTCAGGAGGAAATGGGGAGTTGTTATTCAATAGTTATAAAAATCAGTTATGAAAGGTGAATAAGATCTAGAGAACTTCTGTACAACATTGTGCCTAGAGTTAACAATACTATAGTGTCCACTTAAAAAATCTGTGAAAAGTATAGATCTCACATTAAGTGTTCTTACCATAAAAACAACAACAACAAGTGGGGGATGAGGAAACTTTTGGAGGTGATTGATATGTCTATTACCTTGATTGTGGTAATCATTTCATGGGTGTCTGCACATGTCCAAACTCATCATATTATATACATTAAATATGTGCAGTTTTTTGTATATCAATTATACTTCATAAACCTGTTTTATAATTTTATTTATTTATTTTTTTCCCCCAAAGTCCCAGTAGATAGTTGTATGTCATAGCTGCACATCCCTCTAGTTGCTGTATGTGGGACGTGACCTCAGCATGCCCGAAGAAGCGGTGCCTGGGTGCGCGCTGGGGATCGGAACACAGGCCGCCAGCAGCGGAGTGCACGCACTTAACCGCTAAGCCACAGGGCGGGGCCCATAAACCTGTTTTAAAAATCCATAATCCCTGCCTTGGACAAGTCATCTCCCAGCTTGTTCATCAAATATTAACTGTCCTAAATGCAACGTGGCATCTTGGATTGGATATCGAAACAGAAAAAGATGACACTAGTGGGAAAACTTTGAAATCCAAATCAAGTCTGGAGTTCAGTTAATGGTAGTGTACCAATGTGGGTTTCTTTGCTTTGACAAAGCTACCATGGTAACAGAAGATGCTAACATTAGGAGAAACTGGATGAGGGTAACCCTGTGTTATCTTTGCAATTTTTCTGTATATCTAAAATTATTCCAAAATAAAAATTAATAAAAATTATTAAATAATTAATGAAAACTTTAAAGATCCACTTTTGACTATCTCCTTACTCTCAAATGAAAACTATAATAAAGATATGAGATTTACAAGCATGTAACCTCATAACAAAATAGGACAGTAGTCTCCCCTTATCCACGGTTTCACTTTTCATGGTTTCAATTACCCACACTCAACCATGGTCCAAAAATATTAAATGGAAAATTATAGGAATAAATAATTCATAAATTTTAAATTGTGCATTGTTCCAAGTAGTGTGATGAAATCTCGTGCTGTCCCACTCCCTCCTGCCCACGATGTGAATCATCGCTTTCTCCCCAGATCCACACTGGATATGCTACTCGCCTGTTAGTTACTGAGTAGATGACTCAATCATCAGATCACTGTCGTGGTATCTCAGGGCTTGTGTTCAAGTAACCTTTATTTTATGTAATAATGGCCCGGAAGGCAACTTTATTATTAGTTATTATTGTTAATCTCTTACTGTTTCTAATTCATAAATTAAACTTCACCATAGGTATGTGTGTATAGGAGAAAACATGGTCTATACAGGGTTCAGCACTATCTGCGGTTTCAGGCGTCCACCGGGGGTCTTGGAACATATGCCCCGCGGGTAAAGGGAGGACTACCGTAATCTACCAGCACTCCTTTGCCAACCGCAGTGCTTTACTGAGCCTCCTCTGCCTCCCTCCATTCAGGGTAATCCACACGCGTGGCACAGAGAAGAAGCTGGACCTACGGGAAATGCTTCAGGTGTCTTCTACAACTTTCCTTCTCAGTATGAAATATATCTATATATAACAAAAAAGAAGAAGTTGTGAGCATAAATGGTTCCCTAATTTAGCCATTGAAACATGAGCACTGGTTTGGGAATTATCTTTAAAAAGATAAAGAAAAAAAGATTTAAAAAAAGTAAATAAAAACTTACTTTTCCTTCAAAGTCCATGCTATCTCACAAATCACTAGATACCAGTCAATCTAAAGATATGTTGTTACTTTCCAGCTCTCCTTTATACAATGCAGAAACCTAGTCATTTAGCTAATATTTAACTGGACACTTGGAGTCTCCTTCGTCCTTAGCCCAACTTCCCTTTCTAGAAAATTGAGAAAGCCTTTATCAAATCTACAGTTTCATAAAGACCTGTTGTAACAGTTGTCAAAGAATCTCTTTCTATTCCAAAGATCAGCTTGAAGTCTCATTATCACAAAGAGGACAATCTTTGTTCCCATTCAGTTTTAAAAGATTGAGGGTCAATAGTTGACAAACAGAATTCATGTGAGAAGCAGAATGATTTTTCAACTGGGGCAAAGTTAAAGGGGCACCAAACCCAGTTCTCTGGAGAAGTGCTGTTCAACAGAACTATAACGTGAGCCACATAAGTAATTTTACATCTTCTGGTAGCCACATGAAAAAGAGGAAAAAGAAATAGGTGAGATTAATATTAAAAACATTTTATTGAACCTGATATATTCAAAATGTTATCATTTGAAAGTGTTATCAATACTAAAAACTATTAATTAGATATTTTACTTTTTTTGTATTAAGTCTTCAGATGCCATATATATTTTACACTTAGAGCTCATCTTTCTCAGTCTAGCCACATTTCAAGTGCTTAAACCCGGTGCAAGGGCCTTACTTAAAAACGTTAAATGTTAAGAAGTTCAGAATAGAATTAGAATACATTTCTAAGCGTCTGTATCACATTTCTCAGTTAATGCTGGTGCATGGGGTTGTAAATAGCTTTAGCTCTACTTTTTGAGTGGAGCTCAAATCATCGCTAGCTGTGTTAGGCAGGCAGGTGTGGTGACAACGCAGGTCTTGCCTCAAACAGCCTTGGGTTAGACAGACCCCTGACAGCATTACCACGTGACCTTGGGAACTTTATTTAGCCTCTCCAAGCCTCAGGTTTGTACTATGGTAAAATGAGAATAATAATATCTAATAAGAACAATATCTACCTCAAAGTTGTGAAAATTAAGAGATAATCCATATAAAGTACTTAACACAGCACTGACTCTGATGTAAAAACAAGCATTTGATACACGCTATTATTATGTTATTATTATCCAGCTGAGTGAAAACCATCTTCTCTGATGCCTGTTGAAATTATTCTTTCTTTTCTCTTTCTTCTCTCTCTTGCATTTAATTCAACTCTATTATACATCCAAAGTGAGAAAGGCCACTGCTGCCACGTGGTTTTCTCAAGCTGTAGAGCTCCGAGAAGAATGGCAGGTGGGGACGTTCTGGAACTCTGATTTCCCTAAAGAATGTTACCATGTTGCTAAGCTATGCAGTGTATCTTAAGAACCAGGGAGCCACCACAGGCTCCTTGGAGTGAGAGTGGGAGAAACTGGAGGGAGACAGCTATCTTCTTTTGGAAGCATTAGACTTTAGGCTGTCTTTGCCAATTAAAAACTCCTAGCTCAAGGGCAGAGATTTAAGGAAATCTCTGAGGCTTGGAGGGTATCAACAGCCTTGAGTTCCTGTCAACCAGATCACCTTCTTTTAAAACTGTCCTCAGGTATAACTTTAAATTCATCATTAAAATAATTTTCAGAATTTTAGTATAATTTAGTTAATGGACCTCAAGTTCATCTTCTTTTCAAGACTTATATAAAGCCAAATAAGTCTGTTTTGAGGAAATCAGGTGTTATGTTTTAAAGTAAACCACCTATTTTTGAGGAGATCATACAAATGAAATATGCTGAGTTTGTGGGATAAAGACATTTATTTTGTGGAAAACATTTAACTTCATTTAATAAATATTTATTGAGCATATACTATGTGACAGGTACTGGGAGTACAGAGGTGGAAAATTGGACTAGATCACTGTCTGCTTGATTATTACATCCTATTGAGAGAAGCAGAAAATAAGCACAGAACTGTAAAAAATAATGTCAGGGAGTGACACACGCTATGAAGACAGCTTAAGGAGGTTGAGGATAGAGAGTGATGGAGGCTGGGATGATGGTGGGAACTACTTTAGAGAAGGGTAAGGAAGCCTTTTGGAGAAAGTCTTGTTTAGAAGAGCAATGAATGAAGCGAGTCAGGAAGCCAGGGGAAGATCTGAGTGGCAAGCATTCCAGGCTAGGGGATCTGCAAATGCAAAATGATTCAGCATTCATCACCTAAGTCATAATCTTTACACCCCCAGGAGTTCATAGGAACTCTCAGCTGTTCATTGATCAGATATTGTATTCTCCTTTTGTAAGCATATATTTTTACATATATGCTATTTGGGACTAAAAATATTAATACTTATTACAAATTTGCATGGTATTTTCTAAGTAACAATGGCCAGAGTTAGGACTAGATGGATGGTTTTTTTTTTTTTTTTTTGGTGAGCAAGATTCTCCCTGAGCTAACATCTGTACCAATCTTCCTCTATTTTGTATGTGGGTTGCTGCCACAGCACGGCTGACCAGTGGTGTAGGTCCGTGCCTGGGATCTGAACCTGCGAACCCCGGCCAATGAAACGGAGCACGCCAAGCTTAATTACTACGCCACGGGGCCGGCCCCAAATAATGCTTTTAAAACCACTTATTTTGAGGGTTTTGTGTCATGTAGTCTAAATAAAATTCAATAGTTTACTAATATATAGGTAGATTCAAGACACTATAGGAAAGGAAATATTGCTACCAGAAGTGCCTACACAGTTCCCTAAATGGTGAATGGTCAATTTAATTAGATTTTCCCACAGTTACCTCTATACAAGTTTTTCTTTTCCTCTTCAGAGTGAAAGCAGAGTGTTAGCATCACTATTAAAATAGAATTATAAATGGAACTGGCTACTTTTACTCAGCAACTCTTTGGGGCATCTCCTCTAAGTCAAGAGCTCTCAGCCTAGGTTTTGCAACACAAAGGCAGTGAAGTGAGACCCCAGGTATTTACTAACAGCAGCTAAAATGTTCATGTTTGCAAATTGTTTAGTTTTTAAAAGGAATTAATACAAAAAAGGGTAAGTCCTCTAACACTGTCTCTGGCATTTAGTTCTTTACCTGATTGGAAAGACTGGAGTTAGAACCTGTTTATACAGCTCTTCTGAGCAACAGTTACTGACACACTATAGTTGTGATGATTGAAATATTTTTTAGTGTTTTGCTTCCCCACAATTTTGGGATACATTCTTTAAAATCTGACCAGATGGTGGGAATGTGTCTTTCATGTGAACATCACCTGTCATGTGTATCACAGTGGGAAAAAAGGCTGAGAACTGCTGCTCTCTACTGTATAGCAAATACCTATTATGCTAAAATATTGGAAACAAGTGTGTGTATTTTTGTTTTCCATGTGTTGTTTTTCTGTTTTTGGGTTTTTAAAAATACACCTATTATTTTTCACAAAACTGTATTTGGGCCATAGTAAATAATCCACAGCACATTTGTAGAAGTAACTGTAACTAAGTTAGTCTATAGAATCCATCCATGATATACATTGACCAGTTTTGCATTGATGTGTTCCTCTAATACTGGCTTAGGAAAATTTTTAGTCACTTCATTACAAAATAATTGTGATTTCTGATTCTCCAATAAAGATAATATTTATCTATCAACAAGTAAATTATTTATTTCCTGGTCTCCACCTCTATTAATTCCTTATTTAAATAATATGTTCTTTTCATATTTCTCTTATCTTTTGGGGGAAAAAAATCTACCCTTTTGTATGAGAATGAACGATTCATTCATTTCTTCTGAGCTTATAAGTCTTAAAAAGTTACAGTCGAGGGGCTGGCCCAGTGGCGTAGTGGTTAAGTTCACACATTGCATTTTGGAAGCCCTGGATTTGCCATTCAGATCCTGGGTGCAGACCTACTCACTGCTCATCAGGCCATGCTGAGGTGGCGTCCCACATAGAAGAGCTAGAGGGACCTACAACTAGGATATACAATTATGTATTGGGGCTTTGGGGAGAAAAAAGAAAAAGAGGAAGATTGGCAACAGATGTTAGCTCAGGGCCAGTCTTCCTCAAAAAAAAAAAAAAAAGCGTTTCTTTCTACAAAAAAAAAAAAGCTACGGTCCAAAATCAATGCTTATTATAAACAGAAATCTTAACAGAGAAACATTATTCCAAACCAATTCATGGACTTTGGAAACATATCCATTAAAATCACTGGGCAATGAACTATCAGTCAATTACAGAGTGCTGAGATCAATACAGGCAACGGGTGAAGACACAGGTGTGGCCATTACTGATAGTAACCAAATGGTTCTTTTTCTTTAGCTTGAGGTAGTTTTTTTCTTTTAATTAATAGACTTTATTTTTTAGAGTAGTTTTTAAGCTTACAGAAAAATTGAGCAGAAAGTACCGGGAGTTCCATATACCCGCCTGCCCAGTTTCACCTATTATCATCATCTTGCATTAGTGTGGTACATTTGTTACAACTGATGAACCTATATTGTGCATTATTAACCAAAGTCCACGGTTTACATTAGAGTTTACTCTGTGTTGTACAGTTCTGTGGGTTCTGACAAATGCACAGTGTCATGTGTCCACTAGTATAGTATAGGTTAGTTTCACCGCCCTAAAAACCCTGTGTTGCACCTATTCATTACTACCCCACTTGCCCTCTGGAACTCCTGTTAACCACTGATCTTTTTATTGTCTCCACGGTTTTGCTTTTCCCAGAATGTCATATAGTTGGAATCATACGGTATGCAGACTTTTCAAACTGACTTCTTTCACTTAACAATATGCATTTAAGGTTCCGCTGTGTCTTTTCATGGCTTGATATCTCATTTCCTTTTAGCGCCTTATAGTATTCCATTGTGTGGATGTAGCACAGTTTATTTATCCGTTCACCTATTGCAGGACACCATGGGTGCTTCCAATATTTATAAATTGTGAATAAACATTCATGTGTAGGTTTCTGTGTGGACATAAGTTTTCAACTCCTTTGGGTAAACACCTAGGAATGTAATTGCTGGATCGTATGGTAAGATTATGTTTAGCTTTGTAAGAAACTGCCCAACTGTCTTCCAAGGTGGCTGTACCAATTTGCATTCCACCAACAATGAATGAGAGTTCCAGTTGCTCCACATTCTCGTCAGCATTTGGTCTTGTCAGTGTTTTGGATTTTAGCCATTCTAATAGATGTATTAGCACTATCTCATTGTTGTTTTAATTTGCAATCCCTAATGACAAATTGATGTTGAGTGTCTTTTCATATGCATGCTTTGCCATCTGATAATATTCTTTAATGAGGTGTTTGTTCAGATCTTTTGTCCAGTTTTTAATTGGGCTATTCGTTTTCTTACTGTTGAGTTTTAAGTGTTCTTTGTATATGTTGGATACAGGCCTTTATCAGATATGTGTTTTGCAAACATGTTCTCCCATGTTGGCTTGTCTTTTCACTCTTTAACAGTGTCTTTCACAGAGCGAAACATAGTTTTGCTTTTCTTCAGGTGTGAGGTAGTTTTATTCTTCCATCATTAGATCACTTGCTAGAACCATTCAAAGTACAACTTTGTCTCAAGTTATTCACTTACTTCATAAGTTTAAATCAGACTTTCAATAGTACATAATGTATATTTTGGATTCTGTAGAATGTTTAATGATATATAGGGATAAAATATTTATGTTTTGCCTTTGTTCCTTTAACAATATTTTGAACCTTCAAATGGAAACAATAAAAGCCACAACATCAGATTATTAAACTTTCTGTAACCCAAGAGAAAGCACCACAGCACCTTTTTAAATATAATAGCAAGATGAATTTCAGACTTCCAGGAGGCACTGCAATTTTCATAAGAGGAGGAGGAAGAATTCTCTGCATTGTTTGCTTGTTAACCTTTTATAGCAGAATTTAAAGTATACACTACCCTTCAAATTTACCTAAGAGAATGGACGTTGGGAGGGCACACATAGTAGAATAGCTAAATATTCCAGCTAACATCTAAGTCAATCCCATCAGGTTTCAGATGAGCAAATCAAAATCTAGGAAAGAAAGCAATTTATCTATGACCACTTTGCTCATTAATGGCAAAGCTGGGACCATAAATCCCATTTTTTAATTCCAGTTCAGTGTCTTTTCTACTCTCCAAATTACCTACTGCACCCTTTTCCCTCAACACAGATAAAAAATGAATTTACTGACTTCCTTGTACAAAAGGTACATAGAAAGAAGAATGAAAGTCTAGAAAGAAGAATGAATAAGTCTAAGGTTTGAGTTACACTAAGAGGTTGGAACTAACTCCTCATTATTCATACGGAGCAATAAGAAAACGTACTTTTCATTGTTAGATAATAGTATTTTCTGAATACAAAATATTTGAATATATTTTATTCAGCCTAGAATAATTTTAGAATTTATGAAAATCAGGTGTTTTGTGGCAACAGGGCTGGTAATTTATATACCATACACTCTGAATATATACCATGAAAAATTTGAACACTGATTCTCTGGTCAAAAAAGATAGTCAATAAACTAAAAATATCCGCCCCAACAAAATCTTGAGATCAATTTCTAGAATGTGTACATATTTTGACACTGCAAATTACTCTGACCAGAAAACCTCCCTGCCATGATTAGAAATAAAATGTCTATTTCCCAATAATGTTATAATGAATAAGATTTCTAAGATAGAAAATATACAACAAACACCAGAAAAAACATCCTTCTTACATTTCAAGGCTAGTATACCATCTTCAAGAAAGTTTAATTGACTCTTTCCTATGTTCCTAACCCAGAAATTTTCTTCCCCACATGATTGTGAATTCCCTAAGAGCAGTAACATTATCTTTTATCCCTTAGGCGTATGCCACTGTAGGTGTTTAATACATGATTGCTGAGTTATTGAGGGAAAATCATTAAATATTACTGAATATTGCAAATAACAACATGCCAAAGGTTCTCCAGTTTATCATCTGTAGACGTAATATAGTTCTTTTGCTATTGGACGTTTTTTCTCCTTCAGGTTTTACCATCCTCTCTGAAGATGATACAAACTTCAGATGCTGGTTTTCTTAAAATGCAATGTGAAAGGTCCTCATTTAAAGTTAATTTAAGGTAAAGCACATTTGTGGTACTGTATTTTAAAGCTATGCTTTTAATTTACTATATCAAAATTGATGATAACCATGCTATGTATTTTTATGTTGGTAAGCCAACAAAGTGACCTTAGATGTAATGAAATACAGAATATATTTTAAGTTTCTCACAAATGTTTTGATTTTTCCAGCGAAAAATTTTTCTGTTCTACCCATGCCTGTAATGATTTCAACATTTACAAAAATTTGGTCTGAAAGCAAAATAGCCTCACATTGCTTTGACAGGAGAGACAATTCAGTGCAAACAATGGAGATGGAGAAACCTTTACTGTGCAAGAAAATGCCAAGAACCCCTTGTCAGAACGCTTGTCATTCTGTGATTTCAGGGTCTGAGCACCTCTGGAAGTGAAGTTAACAAGGCAGACCCCAAGACCTTTCATGGCAACAGCAGAGAGGGGAAACCAACACTCCGTGAACATGAGCCTCAGACCCCCGACGTCTGCTCTTCAGTTTGAGAGCAAAGGCAGCCATTTTATGGCCGGAAGTGGAAGTTGTTTTCTAGTCAGGCACACCCCTCATCCCAGACGGGTCTGCCACATCAAAGGTAAGGTGACTCAATGTCCTAGAATGTCTCTCTCTTCTCTACCTTTGGGCTGCTTGATGACTCTGGTGGGTAAACATAGGGATACTATTCAAAATATTAACCACCGGTGAGGCACAGGCGTTGACTATTGGCACCAGTGCCAGCACTGGAGCCAGAGCAGAGGCCTGCAGGCACTGTCTGAGCTAGGCATTAACCCGTGGATTGCCGGATTGTTAGGAAAGGGTCTGGAAAGGTGCCAAAGGGGCCACTCAGGGAGCTCGGGCAGCAACTGACCAATTGGTATGAAAGTATTTCAATATTTTAACAACCTGCACAGGCATGCTAGCATCTAGTGCCAAATATCAGCCCTGGAGAAGCATATATTTTCCCTCCCTCCCTCTTTCCCTTTCTCTCTTTCTCCTTTCTTTCTCCTCTTTCTTCTCTCCCTCCCTCTCTCTCCCTTTCTCTCTTTCTCCTCTCTTTCTCCTCTTTCTTCTCTCCCTCCTTCTCTCCCTTTCTTCCATCTTTCCTTCCTTCCTCCTTGTCTCCCTCTTTCCATCTTTCCCTCTCTCTTTCCCTCTCTTTTTCTTTGTTTCACATTTTTAGTTTTTATAACGCCATATACTCCTCATTATTTTTTTCTTCTCTCTGAGGCTTCTCCTTCCCAGCTTTTTTCTTTTTTTTTTTTTTTGCTGATTCTGCAGTAAATCTTGGAGTCCCTCACAGCTCACTCCTTGACCATACTCTCTGTAATTATACTGTGACCCTAGTCAAATTTACTCATTTACAAGTTTCAAAAATACCATCTATAGGCCAAATGCTTTCAAATGTATATCTCAGACTCAGGTTCCTTTTCTAAAGTGTAGAGCCGTATATTCAACTGCCTGCTTGACCTAGACATGAAGCCCTGAGGCTTCATGGGCACCTTGAATTTTGCTCTTTGGAACTGAACTCTTGATCTTCCCTCAAAAGTGTGGACCCCCACCTAGTCTACCCCAACTAGTGAAGGGTACTATACGTTTGGGGCCCTTTTTCAACTCCTCTCTCTCCTTCCCTTCCCTTGCAATACTTCACTTGATCTTGTCACTTTTTCTTCTAAATATTTTATAAATGAAGCCACTTCTCTCCACGGCCACTGTTACAGCTCTGTTCCAGACCACTCTTACCTCTTGCTCTGACTATTACTCTTATAATCTGTAGCCTCCTAACTGCTCTACTTCCACCCTCGCCCTCATCTAATCTATTCTCCATAGAAGAACCAGAAAGATCATACTGAAACGTAAATTTCACTCTTAAACATCCTACTCAAAGTCCTTCCGAGGCTTCCATGCCCCTAGGATTATGTTGTGTATCTTGATATAGGCTAAAATGTTCCCTATGACATGGCCTCTGCCTCTTATGCCTCATCTCATGTCAATACCCTCCCCCCATTACACATATGCCATACTGGACTTGTCTAAGTTCCTTGAACATGTAACAAGCCCTTCCCACCTCTGGATTTTCACTCATACTGCTCCATCTAGCTATAAAACTTTTCCCCCCATTATTTGCTATTTCTCATTTTTCAGGTATTGGTTTAAATGTCACTTAAAAGAGACATTTCAGGCTCCACATCCTCAATCTAAATTAGATTTCCTTATGGGATATTCTCATAGTACCCTACATTTTGTTTCAGAGCAGTTGTCTTAGATCAGGTTCTCTGGAAATACACTCTGGGATGGAGATTTGTGTGAAGGTTTATTGGGGACTGCTCTTGGGAACAACCTGTATAAAGAGGCCAGGGAAGCAGGATTGGGCAGAAGTTGATTTGTGATGCAGATACAATAGAGGCCTCAGTCAGTCCCACAAGGAGCAGTAGATGGCTCTGGAAAGGTGTCTCAACTGAGGCAAGAATGTCAGGCCCTTGTAACCCCCATCAACCATTCATTGGTTGAGCTCCCATTGTGCGTGAGAGCTCCTTTCAACTGAGAGCAATTCCCAGAGGAGGACTCAGCATGAGCCATCAGTAGCTGACACCTCGGCAAGTAGGGAGATGAGTGCCTCAGTCCTGAAGGCATGATCCAGGTTGGTGGAAGGTGCACCACAGCACCCACTACAGCAATTATTGCAGCTTATTACTAAATATTTACTTTTATTTGATTAGTATCAAATATCTTCCACTAAACTGTGAGCTCCTTGAAAGTAGGAGGTATGTCTGTTTTGCTCACCTCTTATTTCCATTTCCCAAGGAGTGGCTGCCACATGGGAGGTGCTAGATAAATTCTTGTGGAAGGAAAGATGTTTAAATTATATCCAGATAAAATCATGGAGCCACTAATAGGTTTTAAATAGAATTTATATTCTACCTAAGCTATCTAGTAGTTGTGTGTCCTTGAACAAGTGATTTCATTAAAAAAAAATTCTAGAGGCCCGCCCAGTGATGTAGTGGTTAAGTTAATGGTTAAGGAAATGGCCAAGCACACTCTGCTTTGGCAGCCCAGGGTTCGTGGGTTTGGATCCCAGGCACGGACCTACATACTGCTTATCAAGCCATGCCATGGCGGCATCCCACGGCGGCATCCCACATACAAAATAGAGGAAGACTGGCACAGATGTTAGTTCAGGGCGAATCTTCCTCAAGCAAAAAGAGGAAGATTGGCAACAGATGTTAGCTCAGGGCCAATCTTCCTCACCAAAAAAACAAAATAATAATAATCCTAGCTGTATTATAAAAAGTGGAAGAGGCCTCACTAGAGGTTGGGAGATCAGATAAAAGACTGTCATTCAGATGAGAAGGCATGAGGGATGGGCAGAGAGAAGAGCAGAGAACTGAAGATTGAACTTTGGCAAGAGGTAAGTCCAGATGAGCAGCACAGATAGAACCAGCTGCAGGTTATGCGATAAACATGATTCCAGGAGAATCGCTGGGTGATCATCAAAGACAAATTCCTAAAGGAAATTAGGAAAATGAAAGCCAAGGGAAAGCAAACAGATATTACGATAAAGAAGTCATAGATGGCCTTGGACTCTATTGTCTTGGCAAAATCTGAGGACAGGGTATTTTGTAAACCACATAAGAAAAACATTGCATTTAACTAGAACTTTTTTCTCCTATGAAGGCAAATACTACTAAATGGAGTATAATTTTTTTCTGACTTCAAATATTGGAAAGTACTTGATGTATACCTCTTCCATATTTTATTTCACATTCTGCCTTGAATTATCTTATAGTATAAAACTGTTGGCAGGCAAGGGACTGAATTTTATGTCTTCAAATTCCTTACAATGCCTACCACAAAGCCTTGCTCATAGTAATATATGTTGACAAAGAGATCTTTGTTCAACTGAGTAGAAAATTGTCTTTGGAAATCTTTCAAGGATATCCATGCTAATTCTAGAAAGCTTAGTAAATGGAATTGTATGAGAAAGAGAAACGCAGCAAGCTGCTTCATTTTGACTATCAGCTGCTATGCTAAAAGTCAACATGTGCTTTGAACCCACGCTCAGCACAAGGAAACTACAACTAGTTTCACTAGTTTTACACCAAAGATAATTCTCGTAATCCATTTTACCAACACTCAAATGTTTAGTCTGTGAGATCTAATGTTATTGTCATAGATAAATGCTTAAAATATTAATTCATCAATAAGTTTAGTCAGTCCAAGAAATGCCTATTTAAAGTCTGCGGTAGATATACACACTTTGCTAAGGACACAACATAAGTTAGTTTCTGCTCACAATGTAGTTGGAAGAAACAGGAAGACAAAGAAATAATCATAATACAATGTGATATGTGCAATGATATAAGTGTGCTGAAAATTCAGATGTAGTACAGAGATAGAGAAATCATTGGAGGGGTGTCAGGAATGCACTTCACAGAAGTTCTGATTGAGAGATAATATGATAAACATTAAGAAGAAACAATGAGAAGAACTTGGGCATTTATTCGATTTGGGGGACGGAATAAGAAGTCTAGAATTACTACCAGGTTTTTAGCTTGGTTGACTGGGGGGACAGTGGACCTACCCATTAGTCTTGGGCATATAGGAGGGGAGAACATATGTAGGAGCTAAGACTATAAGCTTCATTTCAAGCATGCTGTACTTGATGTGCTGATGGAACATTCAGGAGGAAATGGTCAAGCAGAGAAATGGATATAAAGATGTACAGCCTAAGGATTGGATGGGGCTATAAAATAGACAGGATAAGAAAGACAAGAGCAGATAAGTTAAAACTATAATGCTATTGCCCAAGAAAGCAAAGAAAACCCAAAAGAACTCTGAAAAACACAGGGAGGGGTAGACAGAGAAAATCCAGTGAAAGAGATAGAAAAGGAATGGCAGAGATGCTGGGGTAGAACCTGGAAAATGTTGTCTCTTGAAAATAGAGAGAAATGATTTTAAAGAAAGAGGGATCAGTAAGTGGAGTCATCCATAGAAAGATCAATGTATACAAAAGATGAAAATTTCCATTTAATTTACAAATTAGTGATCTTTTCACGCTCTATTACATAGAATAGGAAAATCTTGAATTTACAGACATGATTATATTAAAATCTTACATTTGCTTGGCAGAGGTTTGCAAACTGTATTCTGAAGAGTCCTGGAGATCCAGACAGGAGACAAAGATGGAGTACAATGTGCTTGAACAAAGTGCATAGTAGCCAAAGAAGTCTGAGTATCACTACTGTGTAGCAAAAAACATTATATTTATTATGGGATTAAATGAGGCTTTTCTTGTTTCATAATTTGTGCTAAAGCCAAATTGTGAGATCTTCTATGCACGAATTGCTAAGAGGTGACAAAAAAAAAAAAAACTGGCCCTGCCATGGCAGCCATTGCTACCTCCGGGCTCTGCTCTTACTTTAGAGAAGAGTGAGGGTTCATAGAAATGAAAGAGAGTGAGGATTTCTTTGAACAGAGTCATTGGGGTGCTGTGCACTTCCCCTCCCCTCCATGAGGAGCAGCAGTACCTGCGTTCACCTACACCTGCATGGCTTTCCAGGGAACCATTTATAGAGAGTGAAGTGTCTACAGAGAGGGAGACCGAGATCTCACCAGCTAGCTAAATCCTTGCGTATGCTGTTCCTGGTCTGACTACACTGTTTCTGTGGTGCAATGTGGAGACACTATTCTTGGGGTGAACTCATTCTGTATCTTCTATGCTGTGGAGGACACAGGGAATGGTGTCTCTTTCTCTCCTAAAATCTAAATACAAAAGTGGCAGGAGCTGCCTGTATCAGCAGCGGAGACTGGGATCCAATTACTCTCCCACTTGTTACATTGAGACTCTCTGAATGCTTTCAAATCACTAAATCTGATATTAATGAGGCTAACATAATCCTCCTAGTCAGTAGCAAGACTTGTGAAATGAGAGGTCTGTCTGGGATAGAAGCAGATCTACTCTAGTTGACTCTCAGATCAAGATCAAAGATGAGGGCGTGGTTCTCAAAGCTGACAAGATGGCAGGACATTTCAAGGAAGCATGTGTTGCAAACATAATTTGCTACACTGACTTGCAAAGAACGTCCACTCTGCACTGGTTCATACAATTTGAAGTCTGACATCCTATGTACATATAATAATATCTGGTTGGGAAACTGCTGATAATTCAAAGAAAACCTGCCCAAAACCTAATCTGGTTGTTTGGTCTTTTTATCCTCACTCCCCTAGGTTTGAACAACATTCCGATCTGTACTGTGAATGATGATGAGAACTCATTGTGGGGTGTTGGCCAGTTTGACCACTTGGAGAAGGACGAGATGCCATTTGCCAAACGCAGTTACCCACCTAGCACTGCAGCCCTGGAGAGCCCGGTGGGAGAGGTCTCAGCAGCCCCAAACAGTGTCAGTGTGCCCCCACGGCCTCATTCTGGTGGGTCCCTCTCAGCTGATGAAATCTCTCCTGAGGCCTCCTGCAAACCATCACAGGGAAGAAAATCTGTATGATTGCCATATAGCTGCAGTGGTTTTTAAACAGTCATGACATTTTCTCACTGTGAAATAGGTTATGCACTATAAACATTTTTCACTCATTTAATCTCAATTCAGTAGTTCAATAATGTTAATAAATATTATTATTATTAATTGTGCTCAAGACACATTTGGTGTGGTTCTAGTCTCTCATTCCTACGAAAGTAGCTAAGAGGTAGCAAAAACGAATGTTTAGCCAGCATTGATAGGGAAACTACTTCAGATGAAAAGGGAGTCGGGGAGTGCAATAGGGGTGGAAGGTGCACGTTTACCTCGTCCCCACTGGACGGTCAAGTCCCGAAGGTCTGGGCCCCGGGTGACTGCCTTTGGCATTTTTGCTATTCTCAGTATCTCCCTGGGTCCCTGCACAGTGCCTGGTCTTCAGGAAACAATTCAACTAATTAAGTGATTAATGTTTATTGAATTGAAATGAAAAGGGATTAATCAAAAGCACTGCATGACTATAGTTAACAATACTGTACTACATGTTTGAAAGTTGCTGAGTAGATCTTAAAATTTCTCATCATAAGAAAGAAAAAAAAATTTGTCACTATGTGAGGTGATGGATGTTGACTAGACTTACTGTGATAATCATTTCACAATATATACATATATCAAATCATTATGTTGTACCCATTAAACTAAAACAAAACAAAACAAAACAAAAGCACAGTATGGGAAAATCTAAAAGGCAAGGTAAAATAGAAGAAATTCTGGATGGCAGGAATTATATCCAGTTCTCTTTCTCCTGCCCTATTCAATTACATGCTATTCCTAAAGGTTTCAGGAAATTATTTTGGTATAATGTGGTAAAATCTATATCTCTCACAAGATAACCAAAAGAGGATCATTAATGGAGTACTTACCATGGGATTCCATTCTAAGTCTTTACACCTGTGAACTCATTTCAGCCTTTCCAGAGCTCCTCTTCCCACCTTTCCACTAGCATGAAGAATCAAAGCCCACTTATTCCACCTGCTTTCTGGTGTCCCTTCTTACACTGTAAAACTCAGAAACTTGAAAATTACATTTGCAAGAGTCCTTTGAGGGGGTCAGGTGTTGCCACCTGGTAAGATTTATATGGCAGATATGGGGCTGAGGTCATCTTTCTGGTTCTTGTCTGCTATAAAGCATAATTGGAGAAATGGGGTTTTCCTGCTACAACCACCCAGGGCTCAGATTCTGGATTTATAGGTGTCAAAAGGCAAAGTCAGCAGACATGGCGGCTTTCTGATTGCAGCCACAATCCAGTGCCTCATCTGCAGCCTCATGGAGGTTGTGAAGCAGTTGAGGTGGCAGTGGCCTCCTGACTCCCCTTCCTCCCAGCTGTGATGGAGGCTGTGCCCCTTTGGTGGCCCAGCTGTAGGATGTTGTTCTTGAAGGGATTTGTGAAGGTCAAGACCAGAGCTCACGGCTCCAGCCCTTTCAACGGTATTATAAACACCTAATTCCCTGTATTATCTACAATTTTGCTTAAAATAGCTAGAATGGTTTCTGTTTCCTGCAAGTGAATGCTAACTTAATAGATTCACTGCCTACAACTTTGTTCTCACTACTTGGAGAGAGGTGACTTTACACTATTTTTCTATCTTTCTTCAGCTAGAACTAATGAATTCGATTACTATTGGGTATATGCACAAAATCTTTAAAAACTTGTTTTGTTAATTATAGCTTCAGTAAAAAAGATAACCTTATTTACACAGAATATATCTTTAAATTAATGCAAAGCGAAATTAAGCAAATATTTAAGTAGTTTTAGAGTAATTTAAAGAGATTCAGTTAGGTGACTGTATGAATGCGTAGGGTTGAGAGACTGATGAAATGAGTAAAATAAAGGATGTAATTATAACTCAGCGCGCATCTTCTCTTTCTGTCTGCAGGGCAAACAGCACACATACAAACTCCTTAATTAGAGAAAGTGATGGTTATACCGACAGAAAACAGAGAGAAACATGTCTCATATGAAATATGTACTTTTAAAAATCAGTTTACCCAGATCAAGAAAGCTCTTGCAGTGTTTCTTTACATCATCTTCCGGGGCATAGAATTAGTTTTCTAATATAAATATGGTTTTATTTTGTTATTGTAGTACAGTTCTACCTGCAAGTTTTCTAATCTGTATAAGCAGATCCCAGAGTTGACCTTAACTGAAATTCAGATGTACTCTAAACAACTGATGTATGTGTCATGTGGTAGAAATTCTTTTCAGTTTGATCTAAATACATTTTTCCTCCATATCATTTCAGAGCCCTGTAGAAAAATCAAGGAGTGCTTCAAAACTTCCAGTGAGAATCCCTTAGTAATTAAAAAGGTAAAGAAACAACTATTTACAGCGACCTATTTAGTCTGACTTCCATCATTTCCTCTCCTTTCCTTTGCATACCTTTCTGAAAAGGCACATTTCACAATATTTTTAACAGCTTTATTTAAGTATAATTAACATGATATAAAATGAACATATATAAAGTACAATTTGATGAGTTTTGACAGACATATCCACACCTGGGAAGCCACCCCTGAAATCAAGAGAATGAACATATCCAACACTCCCCAAAGTTTTCTCTTGACCTGGCCCTCCCACAGGCACACATTTATCTGTTACTCAAGACTAACATGCAATTTTTAGGATTCTATATAAATGAAATCATATACTGAGTTCTTTTTTTTTAATCTTGTTTCTTTAACTCAGCATAATTATTTTAAGATTCATCCATGTTGTTATGTGCATCAGCAGTTCATTCCTGTTTATTGCTGAGTGGTATTCAATCACATGGGTACCCCACAGTTTGTTTATACATTCACCTGTTGATGGGCATTTAGCTTGTTTCCAATTTTTGACAAAGCTGATTTGAACATTTGTGTACAAGTCTTTGTATGGCTATGTATTTTCTTTTCTCTTGGGTAAATACGTAGGAGTGGAATGATAGGGTCTTATAGTAGGTATATGTTTAAAGGTTTAAGAAGCTGCCGAAGTGTTTTCCAAAGTTGTATGATTTTACATTCCTGCCAGCAATGTACTAGAGTTTCCTTTCCTCCACATCCTGCAAAAACTTAGGATGGTCAGTATTCATAATTTTAGCCAATCTAGTCGGTGTGTAGTGGTATCTCGTTGTGGTTTTAATTTTCATTTCCCTAACAACTAGTGAGGCTGACATCTTTTCATGCTCTTACTTGCCATCCATATATGTTTTTGTGTGAAGTGTATGTTCAAATCTTTTGCCCACTTTTTAAATTGGGTTGTTGGTCTTTTCGTCATGAAGTTTTAAAAGTTCTTTACATATCCTAGATATAATTCTTTCATCACATATACATTTTGCAAATATCTTCTTCCAGTTTAAGCTTACTTTTTTTTGTAACAGTGTCTTTTGAAGAACCAAAATTTATAATTTTGATGAAGCCCAAATTTTTAATCTGTTATAGTTTCAAATCCACATGCTGTTCCTCTCTCTACTGTGTCTTATTGCAATGGCTAACCTCTAGTGCCATGTTGAATAGAAGTGATGAGAGCAGACATCCTTGCCTTGCACCTGATCATAGGGGGAAGAATTCACACTTTCACCATGAAGTATGACGTTAGTCTACTTTATTCAGAAATGCCCTTAATATGGCTGAGGAAGTTCCTTTCCATTCCTAGCACTCTGAGAGTTTATATCAGAAATGGAGGTTGGATTTTGCCAAATGCTTTTTCTGCATCCATTTGAGAATGATCATATGATTTTTGTTTTTTAGTCTGTCAATACGGTGAACTGCATTGGTCAACTTCCAAAAGTTAAACTAACCTTGCATTGCTGGGAAATAAAACCCACTTGGTCATGGTGTGTTATCCTTTTTTTATATTAAATTTCATAAAATATTGTTTAGCATTCTTGTGTCTCTGTTCATAAGGAATATTTGTCTGTAGTTTACTTGTAATGTCTTTTCTGGTTTTGGTATCAGCATAATACTGGCTTAATAGAAAAAGTTGGGAATTCCTCTTTAATAATCTCAGAGATTTTATACAGAATTGGTATTATTCCTTCCTTAATAGAATTCTTCAGTGAAGCCATCTGGGCCTGGAGTTTTCTTTGAGTCAAGGCTTTTAACAACAAATTCAGTTACTTATTTTCATAAATATAGGCCATTCAGGTTATCTATTTCTTCTTTAGTGAGCTTTGGTACTTTGTCTTTTTCAAGGAATTTGTGCATTTTATCCAAGTTCTTGAATTTACTGATATAAAGTCATTCACAAAATGTCCTTTTAATGATTACATGCTCTGTAGAGAGGTTCTCTCTGTCATTCCTGATATTGGTAATTTGTGTCTTCCTTTTTTCCTGATGTGTCTAGCTAGAGGTCTAGTAGTTTTATTGATCTTAAAGAATCAGCTTTTCTTTTCAGTGATGATCGCTATTGTTTTCATTTTCTGTTTTTATTTCATCAATTTTGGTTCAAGTCTTTATATAAGATGACAGCTTAGGTTATTGATATGAGACATTTTTCCTTTCTAATATAAGCATGTATTAACTTGCTTATATTTAATTTCTTATTTGACCCATGAATTACTTAAAATTGTTATTCAATTTCCAAATATTTGGGGATTTTTTAAGATATCCTTATGTGATTGATTTCCAACTTCATTCCATTGTAGTTGAAACATACTTTGTATACTTTGAAACGTTTTAAATTTATTGAGACTGCTTATATGGCCCAGAATATTGTTGACTTTGATAAATTTTCCATGTACCCATGAAAAGAATACTCACTCTGTTGTTGTTGGGTAGAATGTAACAGAAATATCAATAGGTCAAGTTTGTTGATACTGTCATTTAAGTCTTCTATAGTCTTACTGATTTGCTGTCTAGTTTTCTATCAATTATTGAGAGAGAGGTGTTGAAATTTCTGACGAAAACTGTGGATTTCTATATTTCTCTTTTCATTTCTATTAGTTTTTAATCATGTATCTTGAAGCTCTCTTATTAGAAGTATAACTATTTAGGTTTGTTATGTCCTCTTGATGAAATGACTCTTTTACCACTATAAAATTACTATCTTCAACCCTGACAACATTATTTGCTTTGAAATCTATTTCATTATAGAACCGTTCAAGTTTTCTATTTCTTCTTGAATTGATTTTTGTAATATATTCTTTTTCTAAAAATTACTTGTTTCATTTAAACATTCAAATTTATTGATAATGTTATACATAATATCCACATATTCTTTTTTAAATGTCTGCAGGATCTGTAAGATGTATCATTTTACATATCAGTTTTATTAATTTGTGTCTGTTTTTCTTGATCAGTCTCAACAGTTTGTCAATTTTATTAGTGTGACAAAGAACTAATTATTTTGAGGTTTTTTTTGATCCTCTATGTTGTATATTTCTTTTCTGTATTGTTAATTTAGGTTGTTATCTTTTTCCTCTTTCCAGTCACATACTTTATTTTTGGTTCTTTTTCTAACTTCTTTTATCTTTCTAATGTGTGTATATTTTAAAGCTATAAATTTCCCTCTGAGGATTGCTTTAGTTGCTTTCATAATTTTCACTATGTAACATTTTCATGAGCATTAAGTTAAAATTTTTTCTAATTCACATTTATAATTTCTTCTTTGACTCATGACTTAATTGCTGAAAATTATATATGAAAAATTATTTGTAGGAATCTGAAGCTCATGATAAATGGACTTGGTTCCAGAGAGAACTTGTGCTTGCTTCTCTAGGAACACAGAGGCTCTACCAGCCTAGACCAACTTAAATCAAGTTCACACCCTGATCGCAGGCCACATATTCTTCAAAGACTGTTGCACTTCTAGGTCACCATCACCTTCGCCTTGTGGGGATAGCCCTTTGTTGGCCCTTCTTTGGGTCCTGAGCTTTGATTCCTGTCTTCCAGGACCTTGAAGGCTTTCAAAATGAAGGTTTTCATTCTCTAGGATCAGACAATGACTTCAGGGCAAAAATGGCTACTGCACTGCTACATCTCAGGCTTCCCATTTCCCCTTCATTTTTCACCTATTAATTCCTATCTTATTTACTCCTTGACAGTTTTGATTTTTTTTTTCAATTATAATTTGTCTTTATAGTTGTGTTTGGTGGTAGGGTTGAACAAAAAAATATATATATTGCTATTCCCCAAAACAAGAAGTCTACATAATACACTTTAACAGAAGAATGCGCCTATATATAATATCGCTTTATTTTCACTAAATGTCAGTAGTTAAATATTATTCTATCAATTCCAATCATCACAGTCTCTGGTTGTTGACACATTCAGCCACTAGCTTCTGTGTCTCTTTATATATCACTCACTTCTGAAGGTTAAAAAGCCTTTCTTGGAATAGGCACACAGATCTAAGGCTTCTATAACTCTTCTTGGACTTAAATCTCCTATAACTTTTTCTAAAAAAATTGTAAACAGTACATTTACCACCCACAACAAAAGATCGCCTTTCTATTTCCTCTTCCAGCTAACGAAGGGAAGCAAATTAGTTTACCTCCTTAGTTCTCTAGCTCTCAGCTGCCATTTAGCAGAGCAAGGAAGCAGCAGTTCACATCATGTAGTCTGTTCACAGAAACAGCATAAAACCTCTTGGCTGTCCTCTTCCAGTCATAAAAGAGAACACTTCCCAACTCAACAGAAATCTCATGTGTCATGAGTGGGTTCTTATTTGGAGCAGCAAGATAAATAAAAGTTACACATTAAACATTGAAAAATTATCTTTATGTTTAACCAAGGGTTTAAAATGCTTTCACAAAAAGTAAATAATATATCACTATTTGTTCTGTTTTCAAATGCAAATATTTGCTAATTAGGTTTTAAGGGAGGATTAAAACTAACCTCCTTTTTACTTTCACGTATGTTTCTCATTTAGCTACAATACTTCTCATTCATTTTACATTCAATTTTTATAGAAAATATAAGTGGATGCCAATGCATATTGATTATATTGTACCTTTGATTTAGGAAGAAATTAAGGAAAAAAATTCACCGTCACCTCCAAAGCCATGCTCTACTTCTGGCTCCTGTTCTTCAGAGGTGATAAGTACCAAGACCGACGGCAAAGAGAACACCGTTTGCATACCAAACTACCTGGATCAGGAAATCAAAGTAAGAGGCAGGTTTATTAGATCTATCACTTGGGAACAGCATAAACATACAAAAAAATCACATCACTAGCATCCTTAAAACTCTTTAATTGTTCCCCTTTGACATCTGAATTAATTTAAAACTACTTTGTCTGAAACGCAAGGTCTGCTCCTGTCTTTATTTCCAGTCTTACTTCTCCCTAGAATCCTGTCATTCTTACAGAAACACAATCTTTGGTTTAGACATAATGAAAAGCTTGGTGTTCGCTTAACAAACTCATCCTTCTTCTTCCCATGTCTGTCTTTATCATCTTCCTAATGCTTGAGAGGCTCTGCCTCCATCTTCTTGCCATTACCTGATATTTCCGTCACATACTTTAAGGCAGAGATTCCTCTAATCGACATTCATCTCTCCTCTTACCCGTGAAAAACTGTTTCCTCAAACCTTGTCTGCCTGGGGTTATAAACTTAGTTATAGTAATAGTAGTATGTCATATCAGACTACTGGAAGGTTGTCTCCAGCCACAGTTATTTCTGAGAAGGACATATAATCAAGAATCAATCAATCAGCTGATGTTTGTCATCTGCCATTCTTTGTTTTCCTTCTCTAGATCCTTTTAGTAACCCCCACATTGACTCACTGTAAGACCCACTGCAATGAATTAAGGGTCAAAATATTGTAATGATGACTCTGATGGCGGTTTTAAATAAGTATCTGTAGTAGCAATTAAAAATAACAAAGCATGTTGTAAGGATTATCACTGAATAATCCTGATAAAGAACGATTTTAAAAGTAAAGCATAACAGTGGTGTTGGGTATAATAATTTATGCTGATGATTAAAATTGGGAAGGAGAATAAAAGGAAAAGAGGAGAAGAAGGGAGAGTATCTGCGGACTTGACTTGTGTTTATACACTTCCTGCCAATTCTGGCTAAAGTCTTTATATTATACGGAGTCTTCAGAACTACTGTCCACCTCACCCACCACACTCTGGCACCACTGATTTTTCTGGACTTGGCTCATTCCCACCCTTAGGGGCTTTCTCCTACCAAGAATTCTCTTCTCCTTGATCCTCTCAGTGGTTACCTTCTTCTCATTAAGGTCCCAGTTTAAATATCACTTATTCAGAAATACTTTTATGACCACCCAGTCTAAAGTAGCTCTCTATCCAGTCACTCTCCATCTCATTACCCTTCGTTATTTTTTGCATAGCACACGCCACATCTGATATGGTTACCTGTATGTATTTATTTCAGTATTGTCTCTGCCTCCCCACCCCACTCGCACTAAAATTTAAGTCTTATAAGATCTCTTACTTGTCTGTCTTTGTTACTGCTTTATCTCTAGTGCCTAGAGAAGTGCTAGGAATCTAGCAATTATTAAATAAGTATTTATTGAATGTTGAATACATAAATTAAAAAGAAAAATTCTGCTAAGATCAAAGTGGAACTGTAGAAGATCAGCTAACCACACAGGCCTTCAACTCAACCAAAACATGAGCTGAGTGCAGTTTTAGTGAGGCTACCTTGCTTCCTTGGGCACATCAACAGACCAGCATGATCCTACAGAACTGGTCTTGTGGACATCTGCTAAAGAGCCCTCCTCTCAAAAGCATCTTCCACCTTACAGATATTGACTTAACTGGACACCAATTGACACAAAATCCACTAACGTGTAGACTCTGAAGGAAGGGATCTTGACTGTCTTATCACAACTAATTCCTTTCACTAATTCCTAATTAGTGAATCACTTTGCTTGAAAAATATTAACTGGCACACACAGCATGGCATTTTATCAAATAGTTGTTAGCAATTTGTTAAATAAATGAAAGAAGAGGGAGTAAAGAGAGAAAATAGGTCTTATCAAGATTTTTTGGCTTGTATACATGAGTCCTAAACATAGAGCTCATCTGGAAGATCCCCATTAGAACCCCATGGTGCAGTGGGAAAGGATCAATTCCCCAAGAGAAGAAAAGTGAATTGCTCCTCCAGAAGATTTTGATACTGAACAGACAAAACAAGAGAAAAACTGCATAGCCTAACCTAAACTACTACTTGTATTGGAGATATTGTTTTGTTAAGATTCCACTGTGTATTATTTGAAATCTGGCTCCCAAGTTAAATCCCAATTAACTTAATTGAGCATCGTGCACAGAGTGACATTTGGGAAGATGAGATTGTGGAGCAAGTAAAGGGAACCTTATAAGCCTGTACCGTTTTGCTCACCATGTAACTCTAATATTCTCTGTCAGATTCTGGCCAAGCTCTGTAACATTTTACGTACTGATTCTCTGGCAGAAGTTCTACAGTGGCTGCTTCATGCAAGTTCAAAAGGTGAGATTAAAATAAGCATTTGCAAACACTGAGCTCAGTTTATTGTCAGCAACTAGGAATGTGCCAATATTTGAAGTTTTCTACCTTGGATTTGCAAAGATAATGTTGCAATATTATGTGCCTAGTGTTTCAGTTTCAGAGTCTTTGCAGTCCTCTAAATCCAACTGCATGAAAGCTGGTCATTCAATGACCCAAAATTTGGTATGTCCCAAACTGAACTTCTTTGGGTGACGCGAAACACTTGTGTCCAGGGCCGGTTTGTGTTTCTCCTCCTAGGTCCACACACCCAGGGCTCTCCCTGAACCCAGAACCAGTTTCCTTCTTGGGTATGGATGGCAGTAGTACAGCCTTCCAAGTTCCAGATTCTAACAGCTCTGCCAATTCCCCACCAAAACCATCAACTTAGTCATCTCCCGGCTCCTTTAGGCCCCTCCTGGCCTGTTCCATGAAAACATATGCCAGTTCCAGTGGGACAACCATAAGTAGCAGAGAGCAGCTATCCTCAAACCTAGGTGGTCATCAGACTACTGTGGCAAAACTTCTGAGGTGGCTGGGGCCTGAGATTTTGCATTTCTAACAGTTCCCAGGTGATGCTGATAATGCTGCTTTGGGGACACTTTGAGACTGCACTAATCAAAGTTGGGAGATACCAGTGTGTTAGGGACAGAGTAATGTTTTAAATGGGGAGCATTTTGGAAACAGTACCTTACCCTAGGAATTCAAGACGACTTGGCAGGCAATTGAGAAATATTTGGGGGTAAGGAGTCTTTAGTTATTCTCTATTTTTCTTTTCCTTTTTTAAAAATGTAACTTAAAAAAAAATTACACAAGTAATAAGTGCTTATTGTTGGGGGAGAAAAAAACAGATGAACCAGAAAAAAAAAAAAACCAAAAGAAGAACAATAATCAGGAAAATTATCATAGACCTCATTTCAGTGAATACTTTGGTGTAAATCTTTCCAGATATACTTGTAACTATTTAGTATTTAACTATTGGTCTGTATTTTAATGAGATCATATTGTACTTATTATTTCGTACAGGTATCCTTTTTTTAGCCTACCTAGAACACAGATTACCAGCCTTTCACACCAGAGTGCTGGATAAAAGAACTAATCCTATGTTTCTAACCAACATGATAATTATAACCTTCATTCCCCCCTCTTTTTTTCAAATCAGAAAAAGAGTGGGTCTCAGCTTTGATTCATGCTGAGCTGGCTGAGATCAACTTGTTGACTCACCAGCGAAGAAACACCTCAGCAGAACCAGCAGCAGAGACTGGGAAGCCACCCAAAGTCAAATCACCCCCAAATTCACCCACAAAATCAGAAGCGCTGACCAGACCTAGAGAAAGACCTCAGCTGGCCAGGTAGGCAGACACAATGGCCACCTAGAGGCCATGTGGTCCATAAAGACTTTCAATTCTCTTCTTCTTACCTTTCAAAACACTAAACATGCTGAGGTTTTAAGTCTCCTCTTTATTCAGTAAATGACAACAGTGTGTATTTGTTTTCTTTCATTTTCGTAAATGTAATATGAGAGTTGTTCTAAATCCTATTGTTTAGAGCATGTTGGCAGGGCTATGTCTTCCTTTCCTTCTGCTAAGGGCAAAGCAAGAGCAGCCATATAGGAATCTAAGAAAATGCAGGGTTTTTTTAGTTTACGTAAAAATGGAAGCAGTAAAAGAAACTAAAATTGTATTGTTATTGTATATTTTGTTAATTGCACATCACACAGGTATCACATTTTGTGTGTAGAACAATGCAAGATTAAAATAAATTGCTTCACTTAATTTTCTCTAACACATTCCTGGGGGCTGCCGGGGGGAACAATAACTATTACGGGGATTGGAAATTATTTCAGTAGAAATTTTTCTTAAACCTTGTAATTTCAATGACAGAAGAAAATACACATTTATGTACAACATCAGGGTGAAAGAATGTGGTAAGATGTTATTTAAGCTGGGAGAGAAAATCTTGTTGCTTTAAAATTAAATGTTCGATAAAGCTTAAATTCAGAGAAAATAAATATTCAAAACATACAGTATGTAATTTTAGAAAGTATTAAGACAGAGGAGAATTTTGTATTGTAATTTATCTCCCTCTTAAGGTTTCCACACAATTGGAGACTGGGAGATAGTCAGGGTCAGTCTGTCTATCTTGAGTAATATATGAGGTACTGTTTATATATTTACTCAAAGTCAGAAGAATTGTCATTGGAAAGTACATTTAATACTGTCTGCATTGAAAAACAAAGAAATTTTTTTGTATAGAAAATACTTGTTTGTATCTGTGAATTTCATTTTCTCTTTCTCCAACTGATTTAGAGTGTCAAGTCAAGGATCTGAAGGAAATAAGGAAGTGCCAAAAGGTTAAGTACAGTTTGTGATAATTACTGAGTTGGTATAAGGAAACCAGTAAGCATCTAACCAGTTAGGGACACAGATATTAAGGATCTACGGCTTTAAAGGCAGTATATACAATAGTGATTTCCAGCCACTCTTAAGGCGCAGCATCTGCTGAATTGCTCATAGAGATAAATTTGACATAAAGTTAACTTTGTTTTGAAAGGCAAAGTGCCTCATCAGGGACAGACACTCCTTGAGAAGCAAGACAGCAGGACAGCAGGGCAGCAGGAACTCTAGGTTTGGTCACGCCAATCCAGCAACAGGAGAAGCCCTGCATTGACCTCACAAAAGGACAATGATCTCAGAGTTTTGCTTCTGCACAGCTTAACGGTCATTGAGCTAAATGATTTTCACTAGCAACAGAGTCAACCAGAGAAAACAGTAAAATGGCAATTGGCCACAAGCAGATGCCCCACGGGACAGCTGAAATATAATAGAGAATAGCAGTTTTGTGTCCGCACCAAAGGTCCAGCCCCAGCCTACAACTTGGACCAAGAAAAACCAAGAATTGTGGAAAGTCCTACTTTGGTGCAGAATAGCCCAAGTGAAATGTCCCTGTGGGTTTGGCAGCTCCTAGCTTTAAAATAGGCACAGCAACAATGACACTAGAGCCACAACCATGAAGTTCGTCTACAAAAACAGAAGCCTGTCTTGTTATTTCTACAAGTTCCCCTTCTACCAGGAACGATATGGTAATCAGTTAGAGCTCCTTGAGGTCACTCTAGACCCCAGCAAGTTCCGTGGGGGTTAACCAGACTCAAAAGAGGTTCTATTTGCTAACAGGCAATAATAAATGTAGTTTAGAAATTAGAAAATACTCTCTTACTCTGACGCTCCAAGGATGCTCTATTGTACCTGACTTCTCCTAACAAACTCTTCACCCTAGGACTATAACACATGGCACTGATGGTTCCTATTACTCATTTATGTCTTACCTATAGGCCCCAAATATATTTTACCCTGTCTAGATATTTGGAAAATTTTGTATAAGAATCCCCAAATCATACCCCTTTGTCTCCAGTGTTGATATTCAGCATCTCTACAAATCCTTATTTCTCCTTGGGTGTAACCATGTAGGCCTTGAGAAAGTCTTATGAGTACAACTGTTTTAACCTGCTTGTCTATTTTCTTTTTTGTCTATCAGGACCATAGACCCTTCTCCTTTCTCTCACTGGTCCCATGCTTGCCCATCACCTTTAGCAGCTCTAAATCATTCCTACCAAAATAATGTTTGATTCTAAGAGGGAAAAAATATATCCTTCATTTTATGGAACAAATAACTCATTAAAGATGAGCAGGTGCTAAGAAAGAAACATGAGAATAGATTCCTTTATGAATTTTGGGTATATTTGATTCACCTAAACTTCATATAGTGTTTGTATGTTGTTTGCTACCAAAACATGGCAGAAGCTATATTTGATGTCTCAACTATGGTCTTATTTAGATTTTTTTCTATTTCAGAGGCTGGGCACAAGCCTCCATTGTTTATAAGAAGAAATAAGATGAAAATACCTGTTGCAGAATATTTCAGCAAACCAAAGTCTCCTCCCAGGCCTAAAACTCAGGAGAGCATACCAACAAAGCCAGTTTCAGCAAGGAGTATACAACAAGGATACAGTCTCTCTCCCCAGAGAGCATTTTATCCTGTAACATACCAAAGGTAGAGATTCTGGACTGGGCTAAGCCTTTCACGAACATGCTTCACTTTGTTACAAAATCAAATTATTTAAAAAAAAATAATTTGGTATGGAGGAATCAATAGCTCCTCCATATAGTGGCACAGGTAAATCTCAAAGCACCTGTATATAATACTTCTAAATAAATGCCAATGGAGACAATATTTCTATTTGCAGTTAATTTTAATGCCATGTGTAAAAAGAAATGTTGATTTACATACTACATTTCCAGTCTTGCACTATTAGTATTATTACATAAGCATAGGGCCCTGATACTAGAAAAATCATCCGTAATCAGAATTAGGCAGTTTTAATTTGACACCTACCCCAAACTCTGATAGAGAAAAACAAAACAAAACCCAGAATTTTAACATCTGAGCTACTTTCTGCAACCCACAGTGTTTCAGTGTTGTTGGACTATTGGAAAAACACTCACCTCCCTCCAAAAAAGAAAAGATAATAAAAATTATCCCTAACTTATGATCCAGAAAGGAGCTAGTTTCCACTCATGGCAAATGGTGAATGATATTAACGAATTTCCTAATATTGAAAGTTTTGTATTTTTAAAAGAAATCACTCTTGGGCCATGACTATTATTCTTTCAGTGTATTACTCGATTCTATCTACTAATTAGCCAATCTTTTTTTTAGAATGTTTGTATTGATATTCAAAAAAGATACTATAAATTGTGTATGTGTGTGTATGCGTGTATGCACACGATCTTAATGATAACATTTATATTGTACTTCCTGTGTGTCAGGAATCACTCTAAACACTTTATTTTTTTTATTTATTTATTTTTTTGTGAGGAAGACCAGCCCTGAGCTAACATCCGATGCCAATCCTCCTCTTTTTAGCTAAGGAAGACTGGCCCTGGGCTAACATCCGTGCCCATCTTCCTCTACTTTATATGGGATGCCGTCACAGCATGGCTTAACAAGCGGTGCGTTGGTGCGCGCCCGGGATCCGAACCAGCAAACCCCAGGCCGTCACAGCAGAGCGTGTGCACTTAACTGCTTGCGCCACCGGGCTGGCCCCTAAACACTTTAGATACAGTAACATTTAATTTTCACAATAACTATTTGAGGTAGCCACTACTGTTATTCTCATTCTTTTTTAAATAAAAAAACGGAGATACAGAGAGTTGTACTCACTGGAACGGGATCAACAGTTGTAATAAATGTCATCATGCGAATACAATAGAGGTTTATTTCTCACACAAACATCCAAAGCGTGTGTTTTCAGTCAGCAGATGATTTCACATTATTTGGTGATTCAGAGGCCCAGGATCCTTCTATCTTGTGGCTCAACCACCACCTACGGTTTCACTGTTAACTGCATCCTGCTGGCAAAAGAGGAAAAAGAGAGTGGAAGAAAGTATTAATTTCCTAAAGCTGCTGTAATAAATTACCACAAACTTAGTGGTTTAAACCAACACAAATTTAATCTCTTACAATTCTAGGGGCAGAATTCCGAAAATGGATGGGCTAAAATCAAGGTGTTGGCAAGCCTGCATTCCTTTTGGAGGCTTTAGGAGAGAATATGTTTCCTTGCCTTTTCCAGCTTCTAGAAGTTACCCACACATCTTGGCGCATGACTCCCTTCTATCTTTAAAGCCTGCATTGGCCAGTGAGTCTTTCTCACCACACATCACTCTGATACTGACTCTCCTGCCCCACTCTTCCACTGTAAAGAATGTTGTGATTACACTGGGTCTGCCTGTTACCCAGGTTATCCAACATAATCTTATTTTAAGGTCAGATGATTAACAATTTAATTCTCCCCCTTACTGTGTAACATCACAGGTTCCAGGGATTAGGATCTTTGTGGGGGCATTATTCTGCCTTACACAAGGAGGGTAAGTCTTAGCCTTGAAATGGGAAACATCACTTCTGGTCACGTTCCATGGTTGAGAACTAGCCTAGCTGAAAGGGGGCTTATAAAATTCTTAAGTAGGAATCATATCCCAGCTACAACTATATTCTATGGAAAAGAAAAGTGGATTTTGATGGACAGTTAACTCTGACACAAAGGTTTAGTGACTGGCTCAAAGTGTGGCTGGAATCTATATGCTTAATGACTAGACATTACTGATATTATCAAGACCATGCTCCACTTCATAAAATTAATGTCAAAGCTTTCTCTCTCTTTTTCCTGTTAAGGAGAGGTTGCAACAGCATTGCAGATTCCTTCTCCTTGGAAACTTAGTAAAATTCACCTATCAGATCATGTAGGTTTGGTGTTTTGAGGGTGTTAGCCCTTTGACAACTTTATTCTTCTATGATAACGGGTGTGTTTACATTTTCTGTATTTTGGAGGATCAATTTAAGAGATTTTTATTTTCTTAGAAAATTAATCATTTTATCCAGGTTTCCAAATTTATTTTCAGAGTTGAGACAAATTTGTCTCATAATTCTTCTAAATTCCTCACTATGTTTATTCTGCAATCTCATTTTTATGTATTTGTAATTTTTTTGATTCAGTTAGCTAATGGCTTTTTACATTTTACTATGACTTCCAAAAAACCAGATCTTGAGCTGCCCTAATGACCTAGTGGGTAAAGTTCAGCACTCTCACCGCTTCGGTGGCCCAGGTTCATTTCCCGGTTGCTGAACCACACCACCCATCTGTCAGTTGCCATGCTGTGGCAATGGCTCACACAGAAGAACTAGACTATATGACCATGCACTGGGGTTTTGGGGAGAAAAAAAAAGAAGAAGATTGGCAACAGATGTTAGCTCAGGGTGAATCCTCCCCTGCAAAAAAAAAAAAAAAGAAAGAAACAAACTCAAAAGGAAGATAAACTATTCCTGTTTAACCTCTTAAAAATAAAAAAGATCTTGGATTTAGTGCTATGTTCTACAATATTCCTACTTCTTGTTTTATAAGTGAATATTAATATTAATAAATTATTATTTATTAATAATTTTTATTATTTATTTCTTTATTTCTCTTTAGTTTCTTTAGGTTCATTACGGTTCTAATGTCTCTAGTTGAATGTTTTTTAATATAGTTATATTCAGTCATTCTCATTTATTAGCATAAGTTTTTAAGGTGGGATTTATACCAGGAATGCAATGATGGTTCAATATACGAAAATCAATCAATGCAATACCCCACATTAATAAAATGAAGGACAAAAATCACACCATCATCTCAATTAATGCAGAAAAAGCACTTGACAAAATTCAACACTCTTTTGTGATAAAAACATTCAACAAACAAGGAAAAGAAGGAAACTATCTCAACATAATAAAAACCATATATGAAAAGCCCCACAGCTAACATACTCAATGGGGGAAAGACTGAAAGCTTTTCCTCTAAGATCAGGAACAAGGCAAGGATGCCCACTCTCACCACTTCTATTCAATATAGTACTGGAAGTTTGAGCCAAAGCCCAACAGAAAAAGAAATAAAAGGCAAGCAAATTGGAAAAGAAAGGGAAGAAGATAATTAAAATGATCTCTGTTTGCAAATGACAGGATCTTATACATAGAAAACTCTAAAGATTCCAGAAAAAAGCCAGTTAGAACTAATAAACAAATTCAGCAAAGTTGATGATTCAAAATCAACACTCAAAAATCAGTTGCATTCCTATACACTAACAATGACAAATTCAAAAAGGAAATTAAGATAAAAATCCCATTTTCTATAGCATCGAAAGAGATAGAATATTTAGGAATAAACTTAACTAAGGAAGTGAGAACTTGTACACTGACAACTACAAAACATTGCTAAGAGAAATCAAAGAAGAAACAAATAAATGGAAAAACATCCCACACTCACACATTGAAAGACAATATTGTTAAAATGTCCATACTACCCAAAGATATCTACAGATTCAATGCAATTCCTATGAAAATCCCAATGACACTCCCTGCAGAAATATTTAAAAAACTTCTAAAATTTGTATGGAATCTCAAGTGACCCTGAATAACCAAAACAATCTTGAAAATATAGAACAAAGTTGGAAGCCTCACACTCCCTGATTTCAAAACATACTACAAAGCAACAGTAATTAAGATAGTGTGGTACTGGCATAAAGATAGACATATGGATCAATGCAGCAGAATAGAGAGCCCAGAAATAAACCCTTGCAGATATGGGCAAATGATCTTCAACACAGGTGCCAAGACTACACAATGGGGAAAGGACAGTCTCTTCAACAATTGGTGTTGGGAAAACTGGACAGCCACACACTGAAGAATGAAGTTACCTTATATCCTATACAAAATTAATTCAAACTTGATTAAAGACCTGAATATAAGACCTAAAACTACTAAACTCCTAGAAGAAAACATAGGGAAAAAACTTTAGGACATCAGATTGGGCAATGATTTCTTGGATATGACACCAAAAACACAAGCAACAAAATAAAAGATAAATGGGACTCCACCAAACTTTAAAACTTCGTGTCAAATGAAACAGTCAGCATAGTGAAAAGGCAACCTATGGAATGGGAGAAAATATTTGCAAATCAACGTTTGACAAGGGGTTAATACCTAGAACATATAGGGAACTTCTACAACTCAATGACATAAAAACAACCCAACTTAAAAATGGGCAAAGAACTTGAATAGACATTTCTCCAAAGAAGGTATACAAATGGCCAATAAGCACATGAAAAGACGCTCAATGTAACTATCGTTAGGGAAATGCAATCAAAACCACAATGGGATATCACCTCACGCCCATCAGGATGGCCACTATCAAAAGAACAGAAATTAAGTGTTAGCAAGGATGTGGAGAAGTTGGAATCCTTGTGTATTGTTGGTGGGAATGTAAAATGGTACAGCCATTATGAAAAACAGTATAGAGTTTCCTCAAAAAATTAAAAATAGAATTACCATAGAATCCAGAATCCTACTTTTCGGTATATATCCAAAAGAATTGAAAGCAGGATCTCAAAGAGATGTTTGCACACCCATGTTCATCACAACACTATTCAAAATAGCCAAGAGGTGGAAGCAATCCAAATGTCCATTGACAGATGAATGGATAAAGAAAATGTGGTATATACATAAAATGGAATATTATGCAGCCTTAAGAAAGAAGGAAATCCTGTCACATGCTATAACATGGATGAACCTTGAGAACATTATGCTAAGTGAAGTAAGTCAAGCACAAAAGGACAAATACTTATGATTCCACCATATGAAGCATCTAAAATAGTCAAAAGCATAGAAACAGAAAGTAGAAAGGTGATTGCCAAGGACTTGGAGGAGGGGGAATTAGTGTTTAATGTGTATAGAGTTTCAGGGTTGCATGATGAATAAGTTCTAGGGATCTGTTGCACAACAATGTGAATATACTTAACACTACTGAACTGTATACTTAAAAATAGTGAAGGTGGTAAATTTAATGTTTTTTTTTTACTATAATATTAAAAAAAACATAAATGGGAAAATACATGACTTGAACAGCACAGTTAACAAGCTTCATAAAATGAGTGTTCCCTCATTTTTACTTCTCCACAAAAAGTCCGTGTAAGATGGATGTTTTTGCTTATGGTATGTCTCACAGATATGCCTATGGAACATTTGGTCCTAGATTTTAAAATACTATATCAACATAGTTAGAATTATAAAACTCTTTGGGGTTTTAAATATTTTTTCTTGAGTTATTTTTGGCAATTTTTATAACTTAATCATTTCATATAAACTTTCAAATGTATTGACATAAAGTATTTTATAATATCCACTTGTTTCCAACTTAATATCTCCATTATTCATTTCTGTTTTATTCATACATACCTTCTCTCTTAAAATTTTTTTGCTTAGTCAGAGGTTAATCTATTTTATTAGTCCTTTCAAAGAGTTGATTTTTGCCTTGAGCCTCTTTACTGTGTTTCTTTTACTTTTCATTATTGCTGCTTTTATCTTTCTTATTTCCCCTTTCAATTTCAAACTTATTCCGCTGTTCTTTTTTAACTTGTTAAATTAAATGCAAGGCTTGATAATGCTAGTCTTTCTTCTTTTTTGAATTTAAGCAATTTAGGTTACAAATTTTCCTCTAAATGTTGCTTTACTTACATGTCACAAGTTTTAATACATATTGTTTCATTAAATTTACTGTTAAATATTTTCTAATTTTCATTGTTTTCTCCTGTGACCCACAAGTTGTTTAGAAGACCTTTTTTAAAATTCTAATTCCCAAATATATGATGTTTTTCCAACTTGTTATATTTTTAAATTATTTATAGTTTAATTGCATTGTGGTCAAATAATGTGATCTATAAAAATGATCAATCCTTTGATTTTCTTGAGGGTAGCTTTGAGGCTTAGTCAATTCCATAAATGGTTCCATGACTTTAAAAAATGTGGATTTTAAAACTGTTGGACACAAAGTTGTAGATATATCCACAAAACCAAGCTTATTAATTATACTATTCAAATCTTATATATCCTAATTTTTCTTTGTGCTTGATTTATCAACTATAAAGATGTGTATTGAAATTTTCCAAGTATTACAGATGTTGCAGTTCTGTGGTCTTTGTAATTTTTTACCATTTTGATTCATATATTTTGAAGTGATATGTGAACATAGTTTAGAATCTTATAATTAAGTCATGACCAACTTTATCTCTAACACTGCTTTTTACTATAAAGACCAGCTGACATTAAAGAAACAAGTTCTAGGTGGTAAGGACTTCCTTCCATCCTACAAGTTTATTTTCTACTTTAACATATCGGTACCAGAGAAGTTGCCTATATTATTTCCACTTTTGGAACTTATTTTCCATTGTGGTCTAATTTATAGACACTTTTATGAACATTCCTTGGGCATTGGAAAACTTTCAGCCTACAGAACTTGACCTATCAATTATATGTATTACTAATTATAGCATCTAAATCTCCCATATATTTATCTTTTGTCCACTTGAGCTGTCATGGGCTGGGAAGCATAAATCAGTTTCCTTATACTAATGCATTTCTTACTATTTCATGCAATTCCTGAAGTTTTTCCTCAATGAATTTGAATGCTGTGCTATTTGGTGCATAGATATTCTTTTTTTTATTTTATTTTTTTTATTTTTAAATTTTTTGTTTATTGCAGCAACATTGGTTTATAACATTGTATAAATTTCAGGTGTACATCATTATACTTCTATTTCTGCATAGATTACATCATGTTCACCACCCAAATACTAATTACAACCCATCACCACACACGTGCCAAATTATCCCTTTCGCCCTCCTCCCTCCCCTCTTCCCCTCTGGTAACCACCAATCCATTCTCTGTCTCTATGTGTTTGTTTATTGTTGATATTATCTACTACTTAATGAAGGAAATCATATGGTATTTGACCTTCTCCCTCTGACTTATTTCACTTTGCATAATACCCTCAACGTCCATCCATGTCGTCACAAATGGCTGGATTTCATTGTTTCTTATGGCTAAGTAGTATTCCATTGTGTATATATACCACATCGTCTTTATCCATTCGTCCCTTGATGGGCACTTAGGTTGCTTCCAAGTCTTGGCTATTGTGAATAACGCTGCAATGAACACAGGGGTGCATGTATCTTTATGCATTGGTGTTTTCATGTTCTTTGGATAGATACCCAGCAGTGGAATAGCTGGATCATACGGTAGCTCTCTCCTTGATTTTTTGAGGAATCTCCATACTGTTTTCCACAGTGGCTGCACCAGTTTGCTCTCCCACCAGCAGTGTGTGAGTGTTCCCTTCTATCCACATCCTCTCCAACACATGTTGTTTCCTGTCTTGTTAATTATAGCCATTCTGATGGGCGTGAGGTGATATCTCATTGTAGTTTTGATTTGCATTTCCCTGATAGTTAATGATTTTGAACATCTTTTCATGTGTCTGTCGGCCATCTGTATATCTTCTTTGGAGAAATGTCTGTTCAGGTCTTTTGCCCATTTTTTAATTGGGTTGTTAGTTTTTTTTGTTGTTGGGATGCATGAGTTCTTTATATATTTTGGAGATTAAGCCCTTATCAGATGTATGGTTTGCAAATATCTTCTCCCAATTGTTAGGTTGTCTTTTTGTTTTGTTGGTGGATTCTTTTGCTGTGCAGAAGCTTTTTAGTTTGATGTAGTCCCATTTGTTTATTTTTTCTATTGTTTCTCTTGCCGGGTCAGACATGGTGCTTGAAAATATGTTGCTAAGACCGATGTTGAAGAGTGTACTGCCTATGTTTTCTTCTAGAAGTTTCATAGTTTCAAGTCTTACATTCAAGTCTTTAATCCATTTGGAGTTAATTTTTGTGTATGGTGTAAGGTAAGGGTCTACTTTCATTTTTTTACATGTGGCTATCCAGTTTTCCCAACACCATTTGTTGAAGAGATTTTCTTTTCTCCATTGTATGTTCTTGACTCCTTTGTCAAAGATTAGCTGTCTGTAGATGTGTGGGTTTATTTCTGGGCTTTCGATTCTATTCCATTGATCTGTGTGTCTGTTTTTGTACCAGTACCATGCTGTTTTGGTTACCATATCATTGTAGTATATTTTGAAATCAGGGAGTGTGAGACCTCCAGCTTTGTTATTTTTTCTCAGGATTCCTTTAGCTATTCGAGGTCTTTTGTTGTTCCATATAAATTTTAGGATTCTTTGTTCTATTTCTGTGAAAAATGTTGTTGGAACTTTGATAGGGATTGCATTGAATCTATAGATTGCTTTAGGAAGTATGGACATCTTAACTATGTTAATTCTTCCAATCCAAGAGCACGGAATATCTTTCCATTTCTTTGTGTCTTCTTCAATTTCTTTCAGAAATGTATTATAGTTTTCGGTGTACAGATGTTTCACCTCTTTGGTTAAGTTTATTCCTAGGTATTTTATTCTTTTTGTTGCAATTGTAAATGGGATGGTATTCTTAATTTCTCTTTCTGCAACTTCATTGTTAATGTATAGAAATGCAACTGATTTTTGTATGTTGATTTTGTATCCTGCAACTTTACCATATTCGTTCATTACTTCTAAAAGTTTTCTGGTGGATTCTTTAGGGTTTTCTATATATAAAATCATGTCATCTGCAAATAGTGACAGTTTCACTTCTTCCTTTCCGTTTTATTTCTTTTTCTTGCCTGATTGCTCTGGCTAGGACTTCCAATACTATGTTAAATAGGAGTGGTGACAGTGGGCATCCTTGTCTGGTTCCTGTTCTTAGAGGGATAGCTTTCAGTTTTTCACCATTGAGGATGATATTAGCTGTCGGTTTGTCATATATGGCACTTATTATGTTGAGGTACTTTCCTTCTATATCCATTTTATTCAGAGTTTTTATCATAAATGGATGCTGTATCTTGTCAAATGCTTTCTCTGCATCTATTGAGATGATCATGTGATTTTTATTCTTCATTTTATTAATGTGGTGTATTACGTTGATTGATTTGCAAACGTTGAACCATCCCCGCATACCTGGAATAAATCCCACTTGATCATGGTGTATAATCTTTTTAACGTATTGTTGTATGCAATTTGCTAGTATTTTGTTGAGGATCTTTGCATCGATGTTCATCAGCGATATTGGCCTGTAATTTTCCTTTTTTGTGTTGTCCTTGTCTGGTTTTGGTATCAGGGTAATGTTGGCTTCGTAGAATGAGTTAGGGAGCTTCCCCCCCTCCTCAATTTTTTGGAAGAGTTTGAGAAGGATAGGTATAAAGTCCTCTTAAATAGTTTGGTAGAATTCACCAGGGAAGCCGTCTGGTCCTGGACTTTTATTTTTGGGGAGGTTTTTGATTACTGTTTCGATCTCCTTACTGGTGATTGGTCTATTCAAATTCTCTACTTCTCCTTGATCCAGTTTTGGAAGGTTGTATGATTCTAACAATTTTTCCATTTCTTCCAGATTGTCAAATTGGCACATAGCTATTCATAGTATTCTCTTATAATCTTTTGTATTTCTGAGGTGTCTGTTATAATTTCTCCTCTTTCATTTCTGATTTTACTTATTTGTGCCTCCTCTCTTTTTTTCTTGGTGAGTCTAGCTAAAGGTTTGTCAATTTTGTTGATCTTTTCAAAGAACCAGCTCTTGGTTTTATTAATTTTTTCTATTTTTTTTTAGTCTCTATTTCATTTATTTCTGCTCTGATTTTTATTATTTCCCTTCTTCTACTGATTTTGGGCTTTGGTTGTTCTTCTTTCTCCAGTTCCTTTAGGTGCATTGTTAGATTGTTTATTTGAGATTTTTCTTGTTTGTTGAGATAGGCCTGTATTGCTATAAACTTCCTTCTTAGAACCACTTTTGCTGTAACCCATAAATTCTGGCATGTCATATTTTCATTTTCATTTGTCTCCAGGTATTTTTTTATTTCTTCTTTGATTTCTTCATTGACCCAGTCATTGTTCAGTAGCATTTTATTTAATCTCCACCTATTTGTGGCTTTTCTGATTTTCTTCCTATAGTTGATTTCTAGTTTCATACGGTTGTGGTCAGAAAAGATGCTTGGTATTATTTCAATCTTCTTAAATTTATGGAGACTTGTCTTGTGGCCTAATATGTGATCAATCCTGGAGAATGTTCCATGTGCATTTGAAAAGAACATGTATTCTTCAGTTTTTGGATGGAATGCTCTGTATATATCTACTAGGTCCATCTGTTCTAGTGTGTCATTTAAGGCCAATGTTTCCTTATTGATCTTCTGTTTGGATGATCTATCCGTTGGTGTAAGTGGAGTGTTAAAGTCTCCTACTATTATTGTGTTACTGTCTATTTCTCTTTTTATGTCTGTTAATAACTGCTTTATATATTTAGGTGCACCTGCATTGGGTGCGTAGATATTTACAAGTGTTGTATCCTCTTGTAGGATTGTTGCCTTGATCATTATGTGATGCCCTTCTTTGTCTCTTTTCACAGTTTTTGTTTTAAAGTCTATTTTGTCTGATATGAGTACTGCTACCCCAGCTTTCTTTTCCTTGCCATTTGCGTGGAGTATCTTTTTCCACCCTTTCACTTTCAGTTTGTGAGTGTCTTCAGGTCTGAAGTGTGTCTCTTGTATGCAGCATATATATGGGTCTTGTTGTTTTATCCAATCAGCCACCCTTTGCCTTTTAATTGGAGCATTTAGTCCATTGATGTTTAAAGTAGCTATTGATAAGTATGCACTTACTGCTATTTTTTTAACTTTTTTTTTCTCTCAGTGTTTTAGTAGTCCTTCTCTGTTCCTTTCTCCTTCTATACAGAATTGGTGGTCTCTTTAGTTTGACTTCTGTCTGAAAGCTCTACTCTTTAACTCCCCTTCTCCCTCATTTTATGTTTTTGATATCATATCTAACCTCTTTTTTGTACATTTGTATACATTACCCTCTTATCATGGAAATAGATAATTTTTCCTATTTGTGGTCTTCTCTTTTCCCCTTAAATCAGTCCCTTTAACATTTCTTGTAGCACTGGTTTCTTGGTGACAAACTCCTTTAATTTTTGCTTGTCTGGGAAATTTTTGATCTCTCCTTCCATTTTGAATGATAACTTTGCTGGGTAGAGTATTCTTGGCTGTAAGTTTTTTCCTTTTAGCACTTTAAATACATCGTGCCACTCTCTTCTAGCCTGTAAGGTTTCTGCTGAGAAGTCAGCTCATAGCCTTATGGGGTTTCCTTTGTATGTAACTTGACATTCTCTTGCGGCTTTTAGGATTCTCTCTTTATCTTTAATTCTGGACATTTTGATTATGGTGTGTCTTGGTGTGGGTCTCTTTGGGTTTATCTTGTTTGGGGCTCTCTGTGATTCCTGTACCTGGATGTTGGTTTCCTTCCTTAGGTTAGGGAAGTTTTCATCTATTATTTCTTGAAATAGATTCTCTGCCCCTTTGTCTCGCTCTTCTCCTTCTGGGAGACCTATAACATGGATGATAGTGCACTTGATGTCGCCCCAGATGTCCCTTAGACTGTCTTCACTCTTTTTAATTCTTTTCTCTTTTACTTGTTCAGCTTGGGTAATTTCTTCTAGTCTTTCGTCCAGCTCACAGATCCATTCTTCTGTATCCTCTACTCTGCTTTTGAGTCCCTCTAGTGAATTTTTCATTTCCAGTATTCTACTCTTCATTTCTGATTGGTTCTTTTTTATATCTTCCATTTCTTTGTTGACATTCTCACTGAGTTCATCTATTCTTCTCCCCAGATCAGTGAGCATCCTTAACACTCTTTGTTTGAACTCTCTGTCGGGTAGGTTGCTCATTTCTGTTTCACTTAGCTCCTTTTCTGGGGTTTTGTCCTGTTCCCTTACTTGGAATGTATTCCTTTGCCTCATCATTTTGCCTCTTTCCCTGTGCTTATGTCTACGTATTAGGTAGGTCAGCTACGTCTCCTGCTCTTGGATAGGTGACCTTATATAAGTGATGGCTTAGGAGTCCTGCGGTGTGCTTCCCTCAGTTCTCAATGTTCCAGGGGTGACCCCTATGTGGGCTACGTGTGCCCTTCTGTTGTGGCCTGTTTGCTCTCCCTGTTTGCACCCAGGGAGGCTGAGTTATGCTCCTGGCCAGCTGTTGTAATGCTCAGCTGCTTGTAGTTGTTGTGGGCCCTTCAGTTTCTTTATCAGGTGTGGGGAGCCCCAGCACAGTTGGCTACAAGTTCTAATACCATATTTGTGTTTCAGTATTTCTTTTAAGTGAGTAGGCCCCCAGCATGGCAGGTTGTTAGGCTCAGGGTCTTACCATTGCTGTAAGCCTCCAGCCTTTAGGTCTCTTGTCAGCTCTCTGAGGATTGCAGCTGGGTGGGGCTCGCCTCAGGCACAGGAGCACCCAATTGTTTCAGGCTTTGGAAGGTGGGGCAAACCCCCTATGTGGGTCTTTGAGAAGCACAAGTCTTCTGCAGCTGACGAGCCCTGCTGCCCACAGGTCCACACACACAGTCAACACAGTCCTGCCCCGTGTGCGTGCCCCAACCTCCTAAAGTGGATCCAGTCTCTCCACGGCGGGAGCCCCACACACTCCACCACCGCCTCACACTCTCCACCCGCTCCTTGTGCATGCCCTGCCCCACTGAAGTGGGCTCAGTTGTCAGGCTGCAGAGAATCCAGTCACCAATCTATGCAGGCCCACAAGTTGCCTGAGGGCTTGTTGTTGGGTGGGGCCAGTCTCTAGGGTGGGCTGCCTGCCCTGGCTGAGCTGGATTAAATCGGTGCTCTAGTGGGTGGGGCAGACCCTGGGCTAGCAGGCCCCAGGGAGAACTCCAATGGCGTCTGTGTCAGCACGCCCACACCAGGCCACAACAATGGCCGCCACCAATGTCCCAGTTCCTGGCGAGGTCTCACCTCTCACCGAGATACACTCAGGGCCTATCAGGTGAGTCTCTTTTCACCAAAGCACTGTGCACCTTTCTTTCTGGTGATTTTAGGTTGCTTTCTGAACTGGGTGAGTTTGTGTGGGGGCCCTTTAAGAGCCGGTTTTAGTTTCTTTGTGACACAGCTTTTCTGGGGGTGCTCCCCAATGTTTTAGTAGCAGCAAAGTCAGTTATTATGCCACTCATCTCGATTGTGCTGGGTCCACAAAATGCCCCCAGCAGGGGCACTCCCCGGCTCAGGGCCCCGCGCCTCCAGGGAGGGCTGCGTACCTTTTGGCTGCTCCCAGGTGGCTGTGAGGCGCTGCGGCTTGTGAAGGCGGCATTTTTTCTCTCCAGAAGGGAGCTTCTGCCTCTTCCACCTCAACTAGGATTGTCCTTTGTTGCAAGAGTTCCTTTTATCCAGTTTTGAGTTCTCTCTCAGGGGTAATTTTTCCACAAGTAGTTGTAAATTGGCTGTGTCCGTGGGAGGAGATGAGTTCAGAGTCTGCTTACGCCGCCATCTTGACTTCGCCCTCAGTGCATAGATATTCTTAACTGTCAGCTCTTCACTAAGGACTGAACCAAGGATCTTCAACATTACAACATACTCTCCTATCCTTGTGTAATTATAGTGTGTTGAACCTTACCCAATGTTAAAATTGTGACTTTTGTCTTCTCTTTCTTTTTATTATTAGCCTGACTGCTTTTCTCTATTCCTTTATTTTCAACATTGTTGAGTAATTTTATTTAAATACAGCATATATTTGAGTCTTGAGTTTTTTTAATCAAATTTGAGTGATTTTAGAACATGGATATTTGCTGATAGGACAGAGAGATATGGTCTTGTGTGGTTACCGCATTTTACGTTAGCATTCTGTTTTTATTGCTTTTTTGAATGTTTCACTAAATGATCTGATTTCCATATTTTGTTTAATGAGTGTTCATTCTGACAACTTACAAAGTTTGCATTTTTAAAATCTTATCTAAGCCTAGATTCCCTAGAAAGCAGAGCCTGAAACAAAGGCTTATTTATATGTTACTACTTTTTCCAGGCAGGCAACATCAAAAGGGAAGAGTGAGAAACAGAGGAAATGAGGCAATAAATGGAGAAATGTCAATAGAGATAGTATTATCAAGCTAGCTGCTGTTTGGTTTCAAACCAATTGCTTGCTTGACCTGAGAGACAGGATAAACGGGATAACATTCCCATTTACCAATGAGGACACTGAGAATTACAAAGGGTGAATACGTTTCCCAAAGTCACACAACTAACAAGTAGCAGTGCTGAGATTTAAGCCACCTCTTTCCACTAACTGTATTATCTCGATTCTGTCTCTGGTTCTCCCCTTCACGTTTATTAAGTGCCCACTCCGTGTGTCTGGCAAGGAGCTAGGAAAACAGAGACAAACATCTCTATGCTAATTGAGATCAAAGTTTAAAGAGCACTATAGGCCACTGCTGTCATTAATTCTAATCCCTGCCATTCTTTTTTTTTTTTTTACAACAGTTGTCTGTAGATGTTCTCAGTGCTCTAAGAACCTTTTGTTTTTTTAATTTTATTTATTTATTTTTCCCCCCCAAAGCCCCAGTAGATAGTTGTATGTCATAGTTGCACATCCTTCTAGTTGCTGTATGCAGGACGCGGCCTCAGCATCGGCGGAAAAGCGGTGCGTCGGTGCGCCCCCAGGATCCGAACCCGGCCGCCAGCAGCGGAGCACGCGCACTCAACTGCTAAGCCACAGGGCTGGCCCAGAACAATTCTTGTCTTTTATCTGTATCATCTCAGCAACCCTTTCCATCTATAAAGTGAAATGATATATCACTTTATTTTGTAATGGTCAATAATTGGTGGGTTTCATAATTGTTCATTCACTTCCTAAAAGACATTCTTTCAGAGTTGCTTCCTGTTTCCCTTTTTGCTCTTCCAATTCTAAGTATTTTCAAACGCTCTAAGACAACAGGCAACACACTGATTACTGGAGAATCAGTCTGAAGAATGCCCCTTCCCGTATGAATGTGCCCCTTCTCCTTTATGAAGACCACAGGTTTTTAAAGAAATGAAATGAGAAAATCCTATTATTTCAGGAGACATATCTCCTTTTGATGCATTTAAGTACTAACTGAATTCCCTACCTTCATTAAGTTCCAATACCAATGTCTTTAATATTACCGAAGTTTTAAATAATAAGGCACCTCAATAAACCAAAACAATGTTGAGAAAAAGAATACATCAAGAAAAAAAGATTACTATTTTAAAAAACCAAATTTTTGAATACCTCCAACATTAGTTATTTCTAATTGTAATCTTTGCCTTCTTGTCAACAGCCTGAACAAGATACGGACTTGTAGTGGATAGAATTGTGTCCACCCAAAAGACATGTTCAAATCCTATTATCTGGTACCTATGGATGTGACCTTATTTGGAAATAGGGTCTTTGAATGTAATCAGGTTAACGTGAGGCCATATTAGATTATGGTGAACCCCAATCCAATGACTGCTATCGTTATATAAGAGGGACACCGATACAGGCACGAAAGACAGAGGGTAGAAGGCCATGTGACGACAAAAGAGACTGGAGTGCTGCAGCTGCAGGCCAAGGAACACCAGGGATTGCCGGCAACCACCCAAAGCTAGGCAGAGACCAGGAAGGGTTCTTCCCTAGAGCCTTCTGAGGGAACACGACCCTACCAACACCTTGATCCTGGACCTTCAGCCTCCAGAACTGTAAGAGAATAAATTTCTGTTGTTTTAAGCCACCCAGTTTGTGGTAATTTGTTATGGCAGTTCTACACTCAGTGAAAATTAAACTACACAGTGCCTATGATTCTTCCCACCTTTCAAAATTAAACTGAGCTTTATTCTATATGGAATAAATTAATTAAAAGGCCTAATATTTCATGCTACTAAACCATATATACTCAGAAAAACCTGAAACTTTGAAAAATACAACTTAAGATATAAGTTTTGTTCTAGAATTGCAGGGGCTTTTTTTATTTGCACAGCTTGTTTACATACCTTCCTTTAAATGGATAACTATAACAGATTACTAAGAATAAAGCAACAAGAAGTAAGAGACAGTGAACATCCATACTAAACCTAGTGAACCTTCTACAGAATGTGTATATAATTTGAGATGTCAATTAGTAAAAAGAATAGAAACTTAATTTATCCAAACTCAGTGAAGGGTTCTGAAATCTGACTTTGGCTGTGACAAAGAACAATCACTTTAGACATAACTGCTCTACATTTACTGGCAGGAAACTGAAACATCTCCTTTTAGCCCCATCTCCCCTTGCTAATGTCCTCATATAAATGTTTAGTTATGGATTTTTGCACTTTATGAAATTCAAATTCCTTAGTGTTGTTCAACACAATCATTCACACTAATAACAGATATATGGCAACTCAATCCTGTTATCATCAGTTAATAACTGAGCAGCATACACACTGTGGACAGATATATATACAATTATATGCATATTTTCACACATGCTTATATTATTTACATTACATTTACATTAGCTTGAATATTATTATATGATAGTAGGCAGATGCACATATCAAGTTAACTTTATACACTTTAAGAACCAACAGATATTTTATTTAAAAAAAGTATATATGGAAGGAAAGGATAGCTGCTAAGAGCTGTTTTTAAATTTAGGTAAAGACAAAATTGATCCTTCAACAGCCTTTTAAAATAATCTAGCCTGAAAAATTAAATTTTGTAATTGAAATAATTTATCACCACTATTGGAATTAAGAAAATATCTTAAAGAGGTTCTTAAGTCTTTAGCGACTGCTTTTAGAATGGTGAAAAGGCCTCACAAAGGAGGAACAGAGATGGGCTCCACAGTTCAAAAGATAAATTGGTGAGTTTATCAATCTGATACTTCTTCCTAAAATCACTATATTCCTCTGAAGTAACGAAACTGAATATAAAAGCTGCAAATAGAAGGTAACCTCTCATACAAAATATTTTGGTAGACTTACAGGAGATTTATGAATATCTGCCTCCATAAATAAGTAGACAATAAGTCAGAAAGACATTGAGATAAACATAAGATGATAAAACTGAAAGGTCAGAAGGTACATTCTAAAGAATACAAATCCAGTAAATAAGAGAATGAAGGTTTACTAATAAAATAAAATTCTCAAAAAACTCTTATTAGAGGCTTAGAAAACTATTAAAAAATTTACATGTTTAAATCTTATGCAAAAACAAAAAATGCTTTCTTATAAGGGCTTTTTATAAAAAAAAAGTTTTAAAAATTCACAGCAGAAATAAGAGAAAATGAAATTTTCTTCCAATTCCAATATTCTATAAAGCACCTCATTTTCTCCTAATTTTTCCCTAAATTGAAAGAAAAAAAAAAAAAAAAAAACCCAGATGACATTAGTGTGGTACAGAGCTGACTACAGATTCAGTGCTGTTTTCTTCATCCTGTTTTTCTTCCTCACGTGGTGAATCTAGTTCATTTCTGCTATCTTCCTCCTCACTGGAATCACTGTCCAATCCACCTTCAGCTCTGGCGGATTTCTTGTCACATGAAGAACTTTCACAGGCTTTGTCTGTGGGAACAGCTCCTTTCCGTTGGGGTAAGATAGTAAAAAATGCTTCTTGCCAGTCTCTTGTTTCCAGGTATTCCAGAATAATTTCAAACACTGCAACAAAGACAAACACCATACATTTCTTAGCTGAGTTCATCACAATGTTGCATATTCTATTTTAAAATACAGTGCTTTTGTGTTAAGTGTGCTAGTATATCTGGTAACTACTTTGTCCTTACCACTTCCTTCTCCTGCTGGCTCTCAGAGCCAATTTGGCCCCAAGGCTCTCAGGTCTGTTCTCTCTTCTCTAGTTTCTCCTCAATCTAGTTCTTAGGCACTCAGAGGTTTACCATTACCCTTGTCAGTTATAATCAACAGACAGAGGACCTTTCTCCTTTCCTTCCTATTCTTCATCCCCTTCACTTCTTTTATCCTTTATGTGTTAACATAAAAACCAGAAAAAAAAAGTTAGCATTAATCTAAATTTCTTCTATCTTTCCTATAAAGAGCCACTCACTCTGAGAAGCGTCTTGCCTGCTTTTTTTTCCTGTGTTAGAGGTAAAGAATATTAACATTGTCTCCAAGGTACTCTCACTTTAATACACTGCTAAAGGGTTAATTTGGATTACTTTATGGAAAAGTAATTTCCACTATCTAGCAAAGGTCTTAGAAGTAGTTCATTCTCTGAATCAATAAGTTCATTTCTATAACTCCCTAGAGCCTGCTAAAGTGTGTAGCACATAAAAAGAGCCCAAAAAAGTTGTGTTCTAACAAAAATCTCTATTAAAAACTTTTTAAAAAGCAAAACTCTAGGCAAAGACTTAGGTCCAAGAATGTCTATTAAAATGTTATTTATAATAGTAAAAAGAAAAAAAAATCAACAGGAGAATGGTTAAATTATTATATATTCAGATGATGAACACTACATAGTCATCAACAATGATTCAATGACACGGAAAAATATAATTATAAATGGGGAAAAAACACCCCAGATTTTTAACATTTTATGCAATAGAGTAAAAATCTAATTATGTAATAAATACTATATATGCATAGGAAAAAAACTGGAAGGAAGTACACCAAAAAGTTAATACCAAGTATCTCTGGGTAGTGAAATTACAGCTTATTTACTTTTCTTTATACTTTTCAAAATTTTCTAAAATATGCATGTATTATTTCTATATTCAAACAAATTATACACGATTATGTTTCACAATTTTGTCTCCAGCAAGGTATATATTTTCTACCAAAACATAAACATAATATTATTCTTCACAATGTTCACTCAGGCATATTTTCAGTTTATCCCCTTATAGCTTACCATGATTAACTGCCAAAACTTTTCTACTATTCATCTTCACAAAATTTCCAAGGGGAAGCTGTGCATGATCAATTCCATGATTTGATGCTTCCTTATAGGTGAGTCCCTAAAACAAAGACACTGTAACTTGGACTAGAACATCAAATTATTTTAACTTAGTCTATGACAGAATAAACAATTTTTAGAAAAGACTTTAGTGCAGAGAATATTATCTGAAGAAGTGAGTGTGCGCATGTGTTTGTGTGTGTTTAACTGCTAATTTGGAAATGTTCTCTTGACAACGAGTAGTCTGAATGCTTAGGGCATTTGTTTTAACCAGTTTACAACGAGGAAACCAAAGACATGCTTCCTGCCCTGTCACAAAGCTCCCCAGGGGTAGAACCATAGGAAAACCTGGCTCGAGCCTCCTGACTCAAATACCTTTTCACCATCCCACATTGCCTTTTCTCTCCGTTTAAAATACTCAAACTGAATTCCTAGAGAAGTACCATTACTCTTTCCACGAATGTAAAAGATAAAACTCTGTCTCATTACATAATACTAAGAGGCACAAATGACAAAGACAAATTAAATGAAAACTTGAATTGAGAAATTTTAAAACTTGCCTATAAATTTTATTTTTCTCTTTCTGTCAATTAAAAGAATGTTGAATATGAATTTTCTCTCTTCTTAAAATTAAAATCCTTAAAGCCTAGGTCTAACCAGAACTGAAATAGCCAAAAGACAGACTAGAGGAGGAAGAAGAGCTAAGTTTCTCAACCAGTAGCTTGCATATTTTAGAGACAAATCATTAATAATAGATTGAGGCAACTGGTCTTGAAAACAAAATTGTTTTAGTTCAGAGAAATATACAACATGAGAGAAAAAAATTTGGTTCTACATAAATAACAAAATATAACTTTTCCACTACAAAAAAAATAAAAAGGCTAAAGATTATTCTGATAAAATTCCTTATGATGCTATAGAGCTACACTGTCCAAATGCAGCCACATGTGACTAATTAAATTTAAAGTGATAATTTTAAAAAATTCAGTTTCTCACTCATTCTGCGCACATGTCATGTGCTCAGCAGCCACACAGCTACCATACTGGACAGGATGGTGTAAACATTTCCAACACTGCAGAAAGTCTACCGCACAGTGGTGCTATACAAGAATAATGAATAACTTCACAGAACTCTGACAATACTTCCTCAGACACTTGGTAAACATGTTTTTTCTTTAGTTGGGTTGAATTTAGCGTGCTGCAAAACAGCTGGCAAAGTACAAAATGATGTTTTCTTTTAGAAAGTACATTTCTGTAATTTTTCATTAGAATGAGGGTGAGGAAGTGGCAAGAGAAAAAGTATGAATATAAAAGAATAGAAAACACATCCTATGAAAATCACATATTTAAAAACTGGTATAAATTTACCAGTTTTGGTATAAATTTTACCAGTGGCCCAGATATTGATTAGCAGCATCATCTTCAATCAATACAGGATATCATTTAAGTATGTGGGCTCTGGAACAATCTGCCTGGTTTCAAATATCTGCTTTACCACCTACTACTATTAATTCTAGACTGAATTCCCCTGTGCCTCTGGTTCCTCATCTGTAAAATGCAGACGATAATAGCATTGATTGCACTAGGCTGTAGTGAGGATTAAGCAAACTAACAGATGGAAATGCTGTGCTTAGCTAGGAGGGTGACTGAAATATGTAGGCACTCAACAAAGATCAGCTATCATTAGTATTATTGTTACTATTAAGAAAGTTGATACATCAATTTTAAATATGAGCAAAAGCAAAATGAAAACTTAATAGTACCTTGTGATGGTTGTGATCTACCAATCCTCCAATCACATAGGCCTTTGATTCATCTAATTCCTTCAGTACATTAGGTGAGTCTGATGTAAGATAAATCAGGTCTTCTTTCTTTATGAATTCACTATAATGATCTGGTTTGATGTGGATATCCTTTAAGACACAAGGGCAAAGATGTTATTAATTAAAAGGATTTTGAGAAAATTGGCTAAAAATGATTATTATTCTTTTCCCTAGACAAACCCATCCAAAAACATATGAAAGGAAGTTTGAAAGAATATCATTACAATATATTATTTAGAACCTACTACTTCAACTGCTTATCACTTCACACCTCAATTATTTAAGTAGCCCCTAGTGTTATTTCCTTGTCTCTAGCCTCAGATCTCTCCAATTTGCTTCCACATGCTGATGGCAGACTCATTTTCTAAAAACACTACTTTCAATGTTTTATCTTTATCTGTAGGATAAAATTCAAACTCCTTAACTTAGTAACTCTTTCCTGAATATGGCACTAACCTACCTTTCTAACTTTATCTGTGTTCCAACAAAACAAACGCATTTTTGTCATGTATTTGCTCACATTGTTCTCCAACCAAAGAACGCCTTCTCCAATTACTTCCTCTACATCTACATGAATACGCAAAAGAAAGTGGCTTATAGATTTAATAAATCCCACGCATCCGCTTTTACGAAGATACACATTTGAAATCCTCTTCACCAAAACTGTCAGATCAGGTGAACAACAGTTGGCGGTCAGAATTTTACAGACTACATTGACACAATAAAGGAAGATCTGTCACCAGGCTCAGATGGCATTTACCCAATAATTTTCAAGGAAATTAAAAATGAAGGAGACCTCTCACCTAAAATATACAACCTATTGATTAATAAACAGGCACTTTTCTGGAAAATGGCATATTAAAAATTTGACCCCTATGCTTAATAAAGGCCCCAAAAGGGACCTGAGTAATTAGAGACCAGTGAATTCATGTCTCTCTGGAAAGCTGGTGGTATACATAATAAATTTTAATAAGCCACAAAATAACTGAAAGTATGCCTATTGCAACTTATTACAATATGTCTCAGGAAAACAGGCACCAACATAAAACTTGGTAAATATGCTGCACTTTGAAACTCAAAAAAACCTTTGAAAATGTTTCACACTATAGGCTACTAATAAAATAAATGCAGTCATTACGGGACTAGTGAGTGTGACAGGGAAAGTTTGTCATGACGAGACCTGGCTTTGAGAAAGAGAAAAAGTAAGAGAATAACCCAGGACTTCTCTAACCAGAACAGGGTCCCTCAGGGATTGGTACCAAAGCCAATCTATTAGTCATCTTTGCAAATGACTGAGAATGGTTTCATCCAACAGAAAAAAAATGTGAGCCACATATGTAATTTTGAATCTTCTAGTAAAATTAAAAAGAAACAGGTGAGATTAATTTTGATAATACATTGTCTTCAACACAATATACCCAAAATGTTATCATTTCAACATATAATAAATATTTTTTAAAATTTCAAGGAGATGTTACATTCTGTCTTTTTTTTGGTACTAAGTCTTTGAAATCCAATGTATAGTTCACATTTTCAGCACATCTCAATTCAGACCAGTCACATTTCAAGAGTTCAACAGCCATGTGTGGAATGTGGACACCATATGGGACAGCTCAGATTTGGAAGAAACAGAATGCATGCACATTTCCAAATTTTAGAGTGACTTCATTCTTATAAATAATGGATAGCCAGTTTGCTAGGCAGAGATTGTATTAAGATCTTTAAAATTTTTCCTTTTTTTAAAAATATGTTTTAAGGTTGCTGGTAAAATAGCAAGTGAAATTTAATGAGAGCAAGTACAAACTAATAGAAATCTCAGTCTCTTTTTTTTTTTTAGAATATTTCTTTTGAACTTTTTATTTTTATTTATTTATTTTTTTTGTGCAAGGAAGATCAGCCCTGAGCTAACATCCATGCTAATCCTCCTCTTTTTTGCTGAGGCAGACCGGCTCTGAGCTAACATCTATTGCCAATCCTCCTCCTTTTTTTCCCCCCAAAGCCCCAGTAGATAGTTGTATGTCACAGTTGCACATGCTTCTAGTTGCTGTATGTGGGACGCGGCCTCAGCATGGCCGGAGAAGCGGTGCCTCAGTGCACACCCGGGATCCGAACCTGGGCCACCAGTAGTGGAGCACGCGCACTTAACCACTAAGCCACAGGGCTGGCCTAGAAATCTCAGTCGCTAGCTTCTCCCAGTCTTGTAACCTTAGACTTAGGTACATGATACAAAGGGTTTGGAGACTGCTGACTCCTATATTTTTGGCAATATGTAGAATTTAGGTAAAAAATATAGACTTTTAAGCATAAAAATACTTGGAATTATGTGAGAGTTAATCTATTTCAATTACCTTCCAGTTGACCCATCCTTTGTCATTTTCATCCATGTTCTTTTTCAACTGGCCTCCATGGCTTGTCAAGTAAAACTGTAAAGAGATTAGTAGGCATAAAAAGAGACAGCAAATGACTATTAAAGCTCAATATTTTACTTCCCTCATACACTCATCTGATCATCAATGAAACACAACATATTTTCATTCTAGAAAAAAAATAAATTTGTGATATGCCTTAAACATACAAGAATAAGTTTGTGGTAGAAATGATGTTTTGTGTATCTTATAACCTACCAACTTCCATATTCCATCTACATTTTCATCCCATTTTTCAAGCACCTATCATCTGCCTCTCCCTTAACAATCACAAAGTCCCTGCCTCCATGTCAGGTTTCCATTCCCCTTCTTTTGCCACCAATGTTATTTTTTCACCAGTCCAGTCTTCATAATTTTTCTTTGATTCTAAACCCTGACACCTATTTCAAGTCTAATCAAGGGTGAGAGAAATATAAAATGTAAAAATATAAAATTACTATCACTTGATCAAAAGAATATAGCTAACCAAAAATATATTAAGAGTTTCTGGGGGCCGGCCTGGTGGTGCAAGTGGTTAAGTGCGTGCTCCACTGCAGCGGCCCGGGGTTCGCTGGTTCGGATCCCGGGCGAGCACCGATGCACCGCTTGGCAAGCCATGCTGTGGCGGCGTCCCATATAAAATTGGAGGAAGACGGGCACCGATGTTAGCCAGGGCCGGTCTTCCTCAGCAAAAAAAAAAAAAAAAAAAAAAAAGAGGAGGATTGGCAGATGTTAGTACAGGGCTGATCTTCCTCACAAAAAAAAAAAAAAAAGAGTTTCTGGTTCTTAACATCGGTGAGCCAGTGTTAATTTTTAGACCACCTAGAATTCAAGCAAATTCTGGAAGAAAAAAGACCCTACTCTTAATAGTGGCCCACTAGTCTCACAAATCACTCCTTCACTCTAGCTAAGGAAATACCTTTCAAAATTATCTGTGAGTCAAAATCCTTTAAGTAGAAAAAATCTACCCAACAGGTACCATAGCACACACTAGGCAGGAGAGTTCCCTCACTCCCCGGAAGGGAAGGAATTGAGAGCTGACAAACAGGTATGAAAATGTGTGTATATCCCTTAATAAAGAGACACCAATGAGCAGGTCAATGTGCATGAGACTGATGATGACTGGGCAGGGTGTGTCTGAGAATGACATATGTGAAAAAATGTTTAAAATATTTTACTTTTTTTTGTAGAAAAATAAAACATTTTTCAAATATGCATTTTGTTCCTCATTATCTGGAAACTCTTGTAAAGGCAGTCATGATTATCTACACCACCTTCTGAGAAAGATATAAGAGGAAACTGGAGTCTGTTTTAAATTCCTCAAACACACCTGCACAGGATGCAGTGCTCGTCGATTTTCTGCATAACAGCGCTGAATCTGCTTATGAAGCTTCTTAATGTCCTACAAAAGAGTGTAATTTTTAAAGCAGCATTTTCAAATTCATCCATGACCATTCCACAATCTCAGTGGAACAGAAAAAGCAGAAGGGATGACTAGATAGGTACATTTTTTCTTTTGAAATACAGTCCTTTCTGATAATTTCCATTCAATTTCCTCATATATTAACAAAATAATTACCATAAGTAAAATCAATACTCTGTAAGTGATCTATTATTTCATATTTCGTATCCACTTAAAATGCTAGTTCATCAAACATGTACACTTCTTAAGAGGCAACAAGAGATAGAAAAAACCTCTCAGAGCCATACTATTACTATTTTAGTAAGTTACCAAAAGTTTGGAAAGTAATTAAAGCACGTTCTCTTCACTAGCATTGTTCAAACAACCAGGTTTCTCAAACTATTAAATAAGACCTAGTTCTATTAAGCAAATCATATTTCTTATCTTCTATTTTTTCTTTTTTTGTGAGGAAGACTAGCCTTGAGCTAACATCCGATGCAATCCTCCTCTTTTTTTGCTGAGGAAGACTGGCCCTGGGCTAACATCTGTGCCCATCTTCCTCCACTTTACATGGGACGCCGCCACAGCATGGCTTGACAAGCGGTGCGTCAGTGTGAGCCCGGGATCCGAACCCGAGAACCCTGGGCCGCTGAAGCGGAGCGCACACACTTAATCGCTGCGCCAGCGGGCCGGCCCCTTATTATCTTCTTTTTGATTAGGACAAATGACGAAAACACAGATCTTTATGATTAACATGCAGTTATCGAGTTTTATAATGTAATTATGGTGTCTCTCTCTCTCTCTCTGTCTATACACATACATATACACAAAAGCAATTTACTAGTTAAATTCAGGGGGCACAGATTTTGAGAAATATGATTTAAGATACATTTTAGTACAAATTTATATGAAAGTGATATTACATATTTAAAGCAAGAATTATTCACCCTAGTTTACCTACAGGATCTTTCTGACAATGATTCACATACCTTTAATACCATCAGGCTGTCAAAACTGCAGTCAATGATAAGGCGGAGCGTACTGTGAACAACACCTCTTCGAATACGTTTTCTGTCATTTCCATCTAAGTTTGATTCCAGTTGACCTTGCCGCTCTAATTGCTTTCTCTTGCGTTTTTCCTTCCGCTTTTGTCTAAAATTAATAATTAAAATAACTTTTTGTTGTTATTTGTATATTCAGATATTTACAAACCTCTTCTAAATAGATAAGGAAGCAATTACTTTTTTGAATCAGCAGGCTGAACCATATGAAACTGCCACTGCTGCGGATCAAAAATGGTCAAATATCAGCAATTTTATGTAGTCCATCTAAAAACTTTTGATAGGAAGGAAATGAGTTTGCAAAAACAATACTAATAATAATTTCATTTATTATTGGCATCACACTTACTAAGAAAACTTTATAAATACTGAATTTGAGAGTTATGATGAATTTTTCTTTTATTCTTCCCCTACATGATTTTCAAGCAACATTTATAAGGTATAGGGAAAAAAAGAAAGTCAAATTAATTGTATAAAAAAAAAATCTCATATACTTTTTCTCTGATCTACATTAACTATAGCTTATTTGCTCCCAGTAAATTCTGGCATTGGACAATAACAGCTGCAGCCTAACTGCTCTCACCAAAACCTGCAACAGTTCTAGCAAAATCAATGTTAGGCCCAAGTTTGATCTTTCCGAGGTGGTTATTTTTGTTCCACATCTAGGACATGGATACTAACTACATCCCTTATCTAAGTCAGCTGTTTCAGAAATTGTGCTGCTACTCACAATAGGTTCTGGGTGAGAAAAAGTGTACAGTGTAAATTCATCAACACTGCTAAAAAAATAATTCAAACATACAGTTTTAACAGCCAACTGACAATGTTAGCTAACAATATGCCTACCCCCAAGTTTAGTTAACACAATCACTTTTAACGTGTCCAAGGGCCATCCACGGTCCCACACTCCACACGTCTGGACGTCTGAACGGGGCAGCACACACGCATCTGGAGACCTACTTTCGGAGTTCTCGTTGCTCTTCCCACTGCTTCTGTTTGATTAGCTTCTTCATTTGTCGTTTAGATACTGGTTCCAACCCTTCCTCTAATCTTGGCTTCCGGCTCTCCTCTTGATCACTTAAGTCTTGCTTTCTTTCAGCATTAGAAGTCTCAATAACTGCTGGCAACATTTCAGATGACATTATTTGATGCCTCTGAAAAATTGAAAAGCAACTTTTGACATGAACATGATTCACAACCACACAAAAAAGTAAAACAAAAAACGCCCAATAGATGTGATTAAAATTAAACCATATCAGTAATGAATAAAAATGCAAATTGAGACAATTAAATGTCATTTACTGGCAAAGATCATTTGATGAAATGGGGTGTTTTCACATACTTTTAGTGGTCATGGCATAATTTTTCCAGAAGGCCACACAAATCTATGCTTCAAGAGCTTTAAAATATTAATACCCTTTGACCCAATAATTTATTTCTTTAGAATAAATTTCTATAAATGAATCAGAAATACAAAATTAATGCAAAAGAGAAATGTTACTTTCATTATCTAGGTGTATACTTATGATTGGTTTTTGACAAAAGATATGCTATAGATTTGTACATTTTAAATAGCGTAGAAAACAAATTTGGTTGCCCCCACAAATATATTTCATTGTAAACATGTAATTGTAAATATCCCACTTTAGTAATGGCTGAAAACAAAAATATGTAAGTTGATTCTGTAATCAGTCATGGAATGCTTAGGGCCATCTCAAACATTTTTATTTGGATTTAACTACCCACATCTTTGTATGTATTGCCTAGAAGTGAACTTGCCTTCAGATTAGACAAAGGGCTAGAAATACCGAGAGTTCTTTTCACTTTAATAATTATCAACACCAAAGCTTAAAAATGTGTGTTACGCATCCCTATCAAATAAGCGTCAAGCTTCCAAATGTTTTATTGGCCTTACAGAAAATTCCATGATTCTTCCTTCTTACAGAGATAACTAACAAGTCTGTGCAGAGAAGCTGATATCTAAAACAAAAAAGAAAAATCCCAACAATTCAGATAATGGAAGGATGAAATCTTTGCAGAACATAATTGAAGCAGTAGTTTTATTATATGGCTCTTGCTTTCTTTAAAAGTACAATGTTGTAACAGGACATATGGAGATAACTAAGCAAACTTAGAAAGTTTACCAAATTTTGACTGAAAGACAAGAAATTTTAATATGTGTGCTTTGGGAGCTACAACAAAAGCCGTGGCATTTTACTAGGTCACAAAATTACTAAGATAGGGAAAGCATCATCTAGTAACCCAAGTAAGAGTTCACAAGTATTCCATATACCACTAACCAAAGAGTAACTTTAGTTTGGGGGAACATCTAGAAATAACTCAAATTTTATTCTACACTGGAAACTCCATACGAGCAGGGATGATGTCTGCATTTGCTCAACATTAGATTGCCAGTACTAACACAGTGCCTGGCACTTAGTAGATGTTTATTATATATTGGTGGAATAAATAAATAAGTGAATATGATATTACAAAAGATTTTAAAAAGTAATGAAAATAGAACAGTCATGTGTCGCTTAATGACAGGGATACGTCTGAGAAATACGTCGTTAGGCAACTTTGTCGTCATGCAAACATCATAGAGTGTACTTACACAAATTTAGATGTTAAAGCCCACTACACATCTTGGCTAAATGGCACTAATCTTATGGGGACCACTGTCGTATATGTGGTCCGTCATTGACTGAAACGTTATGTGGCACATGACTGTAACAGCAAACATTTATTAATTTTTACTGTGCTTAATAAAAAAATTATTATCTAATTTAATCCTTAAAACAACCCTATGAGGTAAACAATATTATGCCTACTTTACAAAGAAAGAAGGCACAGTGAGGTTAAATAACTTGCCCCAAATTACAAAGCTACTAAATAATTCCTAAGAAACAAGGCAACCCAGAACAATTCTAGTACAAAGTAGGTCCTCAAAATACTTTTTGAATGACTAGACAAATGAAGTGATGGAGCTAAGATTCAAACCCAGATCTAACTCTACTATCTCCAGAATCCAAAACCTTATTTAGAAAATGAAAGTTTCCAAAGAATGTAAAAGAGCTGTGTTGCTTCACCCCTGCTGTGGGAGGGCGCTGAGAAGACTTGTGTCACTGAAAGACAAAGCGAAAAAACCAGCTCCTGGTCTACCTCTATGCCACTGCATCAAAAATGGGGACAGACTTCCCAGAGACGGCTGCCAAAAGTTCATGTTTTGAGGCACCTTGTCTCCCACTCTGGAAATACATGACACAGTAGATAAAACATAAAAAAGGGAAACAAAAAAAGGTATAGCTAAAACCAAGAACTAGAATAGATACTGTTCCTGCTGGGTCTGCTGTGCAAAGGCAGCTGGGAGTCTCCCTAGCTTTAAAGCAGGGAGAATAATAATAATACAAAACAGAGGATGGGAGAGAGATGGGAGACAGTATAAGATGAACCCTTAAACTAGTGCTGATGGTGGGGCTCTTTCTTCCATGAAAAAGACTGAAAACAGGTAAAATTAGACTATGGCTTATGCAGAGCTGAGTACTTGGGGGAAACCTGAAGTAAGCAGACACAGCCTCTCAGCAATAATCTGGGCCCAGCCCGGGGGGGAAATATGAACTTTAAACACTACATGATTAGAATTCTGAACCACCCATATAAGCTCTGCTGTGGACTGAAGCACTGAACAGGACCATGTGTGGGAGCAACCATAAAATCAGTTGTAGATAGAAAGGTAGTTTGGAGAGATGAAGTGATAATTCCATTCAAGATGAGTCTGCAAAGCAAAATTACAAAAAGACAGAAATGATGGGAAAAAAACCAACAAAATCAACAATCAGGAGATAAATTCACTCTACACAAATTGAAAATAATAGGGCAATGTGAAAACGACTTTAAAATAAGTTTGGTTGGAATCTTTCAGAGATCATAAGGAGTAAGAACCGTAGAAACAAAACAAGAAATTAGGACACAAAAGCAGGCAAAACAAGAATACATGAAAAAGAACCAATTTGGAAACTAGGAAATGAAGATATAAAAATTTCAACGGACGAGACAAACTCCAGATTACCTGGCGTCCAAGAAGTAACTGACGAATTAGAAGACATCCTGACAACCTGACTCAGAATTCAGACGGAGAAAGAGAATGAAAAAGCATTATGTTGCAGCAGTTAAAAAATGTGAATAAGAGGATGAGAGAAATACACACAAAAAGGTAATTGGAGATAAACATATAGCCTTGAGTGCATTCATGAAATTTCTTTTTTAAAAAGCTGGAAGATGAGGTAAGCACTCAACTTAAGAAATGGGAGGCAGGGGAAACTCAATTAAGCCTGAAAAGATTAGGAGGAAGAAAATTTTAAAACATATATTGTGATCCCCAGGATTACAATTAAAATAAATTAAATTAATTAAAATTATTTATTAATTTTATTATATTAAAATAAAATTTTACTTCCTTTTCATAGATAGTACATTAAGTAAAAGTCAGCAATGCATGTATCCAAAACAATACAGGGTGAAGAAAACATAAGCTAATCTGTCTATCAAGCTAAATGTGCAAACTTAAAAGCACAATTAAAATTCACAGGAAACAAATTGCTCCCTTCACAAAACAATGATTAATATTCTAAGAACGAACATTTCCTTTCATCACTGGCATCGTTTTTTGCTAGTTCCCTATTAAGTTCAAAACTACAAGTGCTGATTGGCTCTATACTGTGAAAATTTTAAAAAGCAATGTATAGCAATGTTTTACTCATGTACACCAGGGGGAGCTTTTGCCTTTCCTATCTAAGAAGTCTAAGTTAAATTAACTTGGCCTATCATTGCATACTAATGTTTTTAAACAGCCTATCAAACACAAGGAAAGGTCATGAGCTAGTCAACATCATTATCATTATTATTTTTGAAGCCATTCCCAATTAAGAAAATGCAGTGAATCTTTTTTAAGCTTTGAATAAGCTAGATACATTGAAGCACGGAATACAAGAAAAATGATGCTGGCTTGAGATCCTATAAATTATTGTTCACCGCACACTTCATATACAAAGATGTGTACCAACTCCCACTGCTTCTACAATAAGCATCTCACTATGCACTAGCTCGTTCAGCCACCTGTTCAGCAAAAGGCGGCATTTTACTAGGTATGCTTGCTTCTTATGTTAGTTTTGGCCACAGTTTATAAGCTCTGTGGCAGAGAGTTTTGCGTTCCTCTCTCACATACAATGACGCTCACTGTACATTTTCATTCATTCAACCACGTCCAACCGACATTTAAGAATGACATTTTGTAGCAGTTATAAAAATATTTGTGTGCAATTTAGTTTACTTTAGCATAGAAAAAAAATCTGGTTCATTTAGTCACAGAAATAGGTTATCAGATGGTCTTACAAAACAGAACGGGATGACGATGACTAAGGCCATTTGGTGTGGGACTAATACGTAAAAAACTATCTCAATCTTCGTTGTATCTCCACCCCTTAGCACAGCTTTTGGCAGAGAGGAAACACCACATAAGTCGGTGAACGGCCAAAAGAAATGTTCAGGAACAAAGCAAAATAACTTTCATGGATTTTATTGACTGGGCTAAAATAAACAGTCTTCATAATTTATGACAGCCTCCCTTCCAGAAAGATCCAACCGAATGTTGGATGAACTGCAGAACGGAGGTAAATGAGCTGACAGCGATAGAGAAGCAATACCCTTTGATAACGCGCCGGCCACATGCGCAGGGGCGAGCGCTGGGGTCAGCGGTGAGGCCGCTGGGCGGAGGGCTGGGGGGAGAGCAGCGGGATTTCAAAAACAAACAGCAAGAGGGAAAGTCATCTGTCGCTATCCTCTCTCTCTCTAGAAAAAGTCCCGATTGGAAGTCAAGGAACAGCGAGGTCTTCCGGCACCGTCCTCGGCGCACACGGCGGGGCTGACGGCCCCTGCAGAGCGCGGCCCCGGGCTCCCTACAGCCCGGAGCGCTTGGCCGCCGCAGCCCCTCGCTGCAGGAACAGGTTAGAGCGACTTGCCCACGGTCTCTAGCTACCAAGTAGCACACCCACAGCTCGTTTTCCGGCCCTTCAGAGTCCAGATTTCCCTCTCCCTCATTCTTTGGAAACTCACACTCTTCCCACACTAGGGACCAGATCCCGACCCCCAAACAAACGTCGACCGCAAGTACCCCACCGCGGACGGCGGAACCTCGCCCCACTCTCCCTCCAGGCCACCTGCCGGCGAAGGCACTCCAGAGGCGGGACTAAGCAGCAGCCAGCGAATCAGGGAGCTGCTTGGCGGGTAGCGGGGACGCGCGGTGTCTGACGTCACTTCCTTCGGGACCAGGGTCGCCGCCGCCACTTGCACAGCCCCACGCCCCTTTCCCCGGAAGCCCCTGTTGTTAGTCGAGGGCGGCATCGGGTCGCACCCCTTTTGCGGCCGGAAGATACCAAAGGGTAGGCGAGCAGCAGCCTCAGTGCCAGGAGACTTACCCAGCTAAGTAGTTGTCGGGGAACGTGAGAGCGCACGCAGAAAGCCTTTCTGGAGTGGTCTTGATCCCGCGCACGAGTCCCTTCGGAAACTTCAACTCCCAGAGGCAGAGACAGTAGCTACACGTAGGCGGCTACGGCGGTTACGCCTTGCGTCATCTAGCTGCGCCAACTCCGGACCCGCAGTGGGAGAAAGGGGAGGGAGCTTATGTGGGGTGGAGTCTGGAGTTAGGGAGTTTGGAGTGGGAGGTAGTTACAGTGGTGCTTGTTTTAACACTTCAAGGCTAGTGTGTACCTGCGGGCACGTATTCATTCATATATTCCTGTGGGGATGGGGGCGGGGTGTTAAGACATTCCTACTCTTAAAAATTAAAAGTGCGAAACTGACAAAGGGCTCTTAATTCTGTGTTGGAGATGAGACGGAATAATTTATACAGTAGAAGCTTGTCAGTATCACATAGTTTTACACAACTCGAATGGAAAATCAAATGTAAAAAGTGAGTAAAATTCCCAATAAGTTGCATTTAAATCTAGAATGTTTAAGCCTTTTTTCTTGCTTACAGCCATAAGTCTTACTCCCATTCATTCCTTGAGCTATTTTTTCTATGCTATTTTGCAAAACATCAGGTGACATTTCATTGTTTATAATACTTGACCTTACATAATCTTTTTGCTATATATAGACCAAGTCAACTGAGGGAGAACTGAAACATAATCCCGTCGATTGTCGTTTTGTGTTTAGTTTTTGATTTGGTCCTACTTCTAAAAGTATCACAGAATTTGAGCATAAGAATGAGGTTTGAATCAATGAATATGAGACTATCATCTCAGTATGGAAAGAATTCTGAAGTAAATTATTCTTGATATTTGAAAACATTTGAACATGTTTAAAGGTTTCAATGAGTAGAAAATTAAGTTCAGAATTTGAGTTTTCTAAAAGTATTGAAATTTCTTTAAATTTAGCATAAACCTGGTCACTCTTGCTTTAAACCCTCAAGTTTTACTTGAAAAATTATGTTAGCTGTAACACTATTGTGGGCCACTCTGTTTCTTCCTCATCTCAAATCTAAAAGATCTCTTAACTGAGCATTGGCAACGAAGTCTGGATCCATGTCTGATCTGTTAGTAGGGCATCTTTTTTCAGCTGCCTCCATATCAGGGCAAAGAGTAGCTGAGGGAGGATTAGTAATTGGATATGTAGCCCTTCACATGTAGGTCATTAAACTCAGGCTGGCATAGTGATGTGCCAAATCTTTCAACAGCTGTCAGTTGCCCCTTAGGGACCTGTTTAATGAATAATTATATATTTTTTCAGAGTTAATGCCTGGCATCCTTAGATTCACATATTGGAAACAAAAATTTTAAGTTACTTTAAAAACCCTATCTTTTAATAGTGGAGTCAATGAGTTTTCTTTTGACATAGCCATTTAACTTTATAGTCATATGGTACAAAATTTAAAATGATACTAGTATCAATCCAAAGCAAGCGCCAAAAAAGTACCAGAAATAAAGGGCAATTTAACCAAAGATTGAAGCATGTAGAAAGTGTAGTAAGGTAAAATCATAATATGAAATAATCTTACTTTCATTGATTTGTGAAATTCATATGTTTATTTATTTGACACATTTATTGAATTCCATGTTTTCTGTCTTAGTGCTGTTGATACAAAGATAACTAAATCATGATCTCTATCCTTAAGGAATCCCTAGTCTAGTGGGAGAGCCAGCAGTAAATACATACCATACAATATATAATGTACTTGAGATGCCTTTACTTGGAAAGCAGCAAACTAAATGCTCCTAGAGGCAGGGGATGTAGTTTCATAAACTGATTAATTTTGCTGTATCTTGGAAAGTAAGTAGTTTTCCAGATATCAAGAAGGGAAAGGTATTTAAAATATTGGGAACAGTGAAAGCAAAGATATGTCATAGTTTGGCACATGACTGAAAAGCTGTCTGTAGGATGAGGAAGAAGGAGGAAATAATAACTCTAAAGGTTTTTCTAATTTGGGCAACTATAGGACTCCCACTCTGTTAACTGGGTCATTTAGAGAATAGTGGAAGAAAATTAGGTTTTGAAAAAAATAGTTTGGTTTTGAATATGTGGGTTCTGGGGAGTCTGCAGGACATCTAAGTAGAAACAGCTTTAGAAATCATCAGCGCATATTTGTAGTTTAAGCCAACATGAGAGATTGAAATCAAAGAGGTGCTAGTCCACGGGTTACAAACCTATAATGTCTATGAGGACTAGAAGGTAACAAATGAGAGAAGCTATCTGGGAGAAAAGTGTCACAAACTGAGAGCACATTCTCTGTTTAATCAGGGTACAAGTTCCAAGTAGGAATGTGGGCCTAATGACAGAGATCTCAATTTTTTAAGAGCAGCTAGAAATCTGGATTTTTATGTGAAATCTGTTTTTAAGTGTTAACAACTATTTTGTTTGTTTTTGAATACGGAGCAGGCAAAGCAAAACATGTCTGTGGACCACATTCAGGCAGTTGGCAGCCAGTTTGTTAAATTGGACTGTAGATTGTGGAGTGAGAAGGGGGCTACAGATAGAAACAGAATTTCAGTACTCAAAACCATGGTAATAAATATGATTATGAGCTCCTCCAAATGTTTGCCATGAAAACATCGGGCAGTCATCACAAATTCCATTATTTTAAGCCTACTTCTGATATTTCCTTAATTCTGATAGTATTCTTCAGCAGGTTGGGAGTGAGGAGGTGTGGGAATAGAGTAACACTTGTGAGTACATTAATTTCAGGCGTACATTAATTTCAGGCTAAGAAAGCAAAAAGAAACTAATTTTTTTTTAAATGACTTGAAAGGTATCTAAAAGGCAGAATCAGCCTGTCATCTATAATCATTTCACTTGCATTTTGATTGACTTTAAAAATATATAAAAAGTTTAAAATGTTTTTTTAAAAATACCTTATCCTCTCGCCACAAGTAATATATGAATATTGAAGACTCTAGGAAGATGACTGTGGAGGCAGTGTAGTCTGAATTTCCTCATAAAAACAGGTAGAACATCTAGGATAACAAAACAACAATAATAGCAACAAACCCAGATTGTGGCTATAACATAGCTAAGTGAAAAAGAATCCTTATAATGCTCATAATATGAGCAAGTGGGAACAAACCACCAACTTAGTTTCAGCATCTGTGTAGGAGGAAAGAGTGGGAAGACAACAGAGCATCTGAAGGCCATGAGAATGCGAGGACCTCCAAACTGCCAACAGGTATTCACTGAAAAGCAAGGGAGACTAATATGAGATCAGCAGGAAAACTGGCAGACGGTAATTGAGGGTGAGGACAAAGGGATGACGTGATTGTCTATGTAAAACATCAACAAAAAGAGTCCTCATGGAACTAGTAAGTGATGATGGTCCAAGGTCACAGGATACAAAGTTAACATACAAAAGTCAATTGATTTCCTATCTACCAGCAATGAACAATTGAAACTTGAAGTTAAAAAAGCAATAGCACTAAAAACAAGAGAAACATTTAAGTATAAATCTAACAAAATATATATAGGATCTTTATGAGGGAAACTACAAAACTCTGATGAAAGAAATAAAGATCTAAATAAATGTAGAGATTTTCTACGTTCATGGATTGGAAGACTCAATATTGTAGAAATGAGCACACGTTGTGCCCAGATCTTGGTTTCTAATACCATTCTTTAATAAAAGGAATGAGACCTCCTTGGAGAACTGACTGATTCTAGGATTGGGGTCAAGGTATACGAGATGATCCTGGAGCATCTTGTAGTGCCAGAAGTTAAGGAAATACTTACACACACACACACATGCACAAGGATGGGATATGTCAAAGGAACACAGGAGCCAACTGAAAGAGCTCCCAATGGCTAAAGCTGGAGCAATTGTAGAAACAAATAAAGTAGTATTGGATTATACCCCAAAATATAAAATAAGTATTCGTGAGTGCATAATGATATAAATGATAAATAATTGGGGGAGAAGAGGTAACTCATACGGAGGAATTTCAAATAATTTATGTAGGTACTCCACCCTCAAGGAGGAGGAACATAACTCCCTACTACTCAAGTATGGGCTACACATAGTACTTCCTTACGAAGAGTCGAGTATGGAAAGGAAGGTGAAGAAAGAGTAACTTTCACAGTGTGGAAACCTGACAACACTGCTCAGCCAGGAGGTCAAGGTCGACATCAACAGTGATAAATCGTGTTGATAGTATGTGCCTTTAATGTAATATGATGAAAATGGCACCTCTGTGGTCTTCCTCCCCCAAACCTGTAAGCCCGGTCAAATCACAAGAAAAACATCCCACAAATTCCAGTAGAGGAGCATCCTGCAAAACACCTGACCTGATCCTACCAAACACTTCAAAGCTGTCAAGGTCATCAAAAATAAGGAAAATCAGAGAAACTGTCGTAGCCAAGAGGTACATGACAACTAAATGTAATGTTGTATCCTGGATGGGATCTTGGGACAGAAAAAAAAAAGCATTAGATCAAAACTAAGGAAATCTAAATAAAGTATAGATTTTAGTTAATAATAATAATATATCAATATGGTTTATTAATATTAATAAATCTACCACACTAATGTAAGATATTAATAATAGGGGCAACTTGGTGCAGGCTATATGGGAAATTTCTGGACTGTCTTAGTAAATAAAATTATTTTGATCAAAATTTAAATTTTGTTTTCTTTACAATTGTCTACTGAAAGAAAGCCATCAATTCTCGCTTTTAAATGCTAGAAATTCAGTTTTGTGTGGCCAAAGATAATGTAATATTAGACTCCTCTTAAGGTGACTGTTGTTGACTCATAAAGATTTTTTAGTTGTTGTCAAATATGTGTGCTTGGGGGGATGTGAAAGGTAGGGGTAAAGTTTAGTTAATAAAATCCAACTTGGAAAAATAACTATTTTTTTGGGAGAGTCTTATATTCCAAATGTTTCAAACCCAAGTCTCAAGTTTACTTTTGTTAATGAAAGGCATTCAGTGGGTTTTTATTTTCTCAAAGAGAATTCTTAATACCTTTTAAAACAGTATATGTATTCTCTTATAATTCTGCCTTGGTATAAAAGAGATCATCACATCATAAGAATATTCTTAACCTAACAAAAATATTTTTTGCAAGATTCCTTGAAAATGCTAATTTTACCACTGAATTGAAAATATTATTAGACTTTATTATGACCACTTAGGGATAACTTGAAGTGTGCCCCTAAAAAAGTTTTTTGTTGTTGTTTTTTTTGTTTGTTTTTTTGAGGAAGGTTAGCCCTGAGCTAACAACTGTTGCCAATCCTCCTCCTTTTGCCGAGGAAGATTGGCCCTGGGCTAACATCTGTGCCCATCTTCCTCTCCTTTATATGGGACACCGCCACAGCATGGCTTGACAAATGGTGTGTTGGTCCGTGCCTGGGATCTGAACCTGTGAACCCTGGGCCGTTGAAGCAGAGCACAAGAACTCAACTGCTACGCCACCGGGCTGGCCCTAAAAAAAATTTTTTTATTAATGTCATGCTTCTAAGAACAGAGTAAAGTGTTCTGATGTTATAAAGACTTTTTTTTCTCTATAGCTATCATACATCCTGACTTACTATATCTATATATCTAGTAGGGTAACACATTTCCTTCCAACCTTTAGTGGGTTGAAGTTCATTTATCTTCTAATCTAGGAAAATGAGTTAACTCCTGACAACCTCTGATACTCAACAGAAATACAACTGTACTTTGGAATTAGTCATCCATCTTTATTTCATAGTCTCTTATTTATCATGGCAAAATAGCAGGATAGCAAATATTCCACAGTGTCCTGTACTACCAGTGGAATTTCATTGCAATAGCATTGTTTGAAAATCTACTATTTGATTTTGACCTGGCTAGCACAGATCAATTTTTTTCCCCTGTATGTTCAGCCTGGAGCATCTAACCGTAACAATCAAGTGCTCTGTTGGCCTCCATAAAAAGTTGTGATGGACTTATTAAAGGACAGTCTCAATAATTCTATACATAAGAAATAATTTTTTTCCACTTCCTAGCTCTAATATTTTTTAAGTAAAGGGGAATATTGGATCTAGGTTTCAAGGTTTGTTTTTCTATATTCCTTAAGTCATTTTACTAAATTAATCTGAACCACATTTTTCTAATATGTAAAATGATTACTGTTACAATATACTATAAAAAATGTAAAGTGCTTAGCATAGTGTATGTACATAGTAATGGTTCCACAGATGGCAGCTCTTGTTAGTTTCATACCGGGCTGTGCACCTGTCCTGCTTCACATGCCATGTAAAATAGCTGATGAGTTTTGGGAGGGACCTCCCACATATATTGTACAGTATGATGTCTGCTCTGCTTGATCAACAGAGCAACGAAGGAGAATGCCTCTTCTTTGGTACATAGAATTGACTGACTATGAAAAGAGTTTGGCATTTTTATTTCATCTCTGGTGAAACAATTTTAAGAAGTCTTTCAAATGTCTTTCTAAAAAGAAAAAGTTATAAGCAAAATGTAAAAGGATGGTATTATTTGTTACCAACAGAAAATCTTATTTGAACATCCTGTGTTGAAATGGCCATTTAATGCAGTGACTCATAGGAGCTTTCTAGTAGAAAGCAAATGCTCAAATGAAACAGCATTTATTTTGTTAGGCAATAGTGATATGCCTTTTATTGGCTGGACTCTGGCAAACACCTGGCAATGAATGGTACTTTACCCAAAGAGACACGTATCATGTACCATGTAGTGTAACCACCAGCGTTAAAGGTCTGTGTAACTGTGAGCCTTAAGTGGAAATATAAAAAACAGTTCTCATAGAATCACGTAATATTCAAAATAGTCTTTAATTTAAATAAAGTTGTACAGTTTAAGTGACTATAATGGCTTCATATCACTGTGTGTGTATTGCAGGAATTGTGGGAACACATAGAAATCTATTCAAATGTAAAGCAATAAAGCATTTTCACATTACCTTGTATTTATAATACTTACTATTCATAAAAACTTATATTTCTTCAACAAAGGTATTTTTCTAAGGATGGCCTTTTCTGTTTGCCCCAGGAAAACTTATTATTTATGACTTCAAGATGATAGTCACAACCAAATATTTTATTTTTGTATAGGTACTTTAGCCATGATTCGTATACAAAACTCATGATAGCAAATGAAGTTCTAAACTCAAGAGACAGTAAAGACAAACAGTTTTCCTCTTTCAGTTCTGTGTATAAAAATATATTTCAAGAGAAAATATGCTTGACTTTGGAGATTTTTAAATTTTATATTTCATTTTGTGGCCCTGTCTGTCAAGTTGGCTGTCTTTTACCTAGGTTGTCTAGAAGATTTAAGCTTAAGATTAGGATTCTAGAAAAAGGTTTTGAGAAAGATGAGGCTGGATTTAAGAACTCGTTTTATACATAAACATGGCTGTAAGTATTTTCAAGTTCATTCAAATAGCCCTTCACCAGCACTTATTCCCTCCTTTGCCAAAACCTCCTTACATGCCCCCCAAACCACCTCATTTTAGTAGGTTTTGTTCATATCAAGTCTCTCTTGGGGGAGTTCTCAAGGACAAGAGTTGGTTTAGTCAGCGTGGCCTTAGGCATACTAGAGTATTCGCTTTAATTCTAGAGAAGCTTCCTAAATTAATTTTCTATAGCAAAAGTGCTAAGAGCTGAAATTCCCCCTTTGAATCTTTTCCTAGAAGTGGGATTCAGAAAGCACAGGGGACTCTCTCCAGCCAATTTGGGGACTTACACAGGTGTTTCTCGTCAAGGACATGGCTAGGGGTCTAGTACGATATACTCAGTCAGCCTGCTAGCACGTTAATGGTAGACAATGCTGATTTGCTCCAACCCCCGTATAGTTTCACACATAAGGAGAATCATCTAGGTTTTGGAAATGAAAGTTCTATCTACTCGAACATTTTGAAATAATTGGGGGTGGTACAACTTAAAAATTTTAAATTTAAATCCTAAAATTCAGAGTGAATTTTTATAATAGCATACACATAGTATAAAAAAATTCAGGGGCCGGCCCGGTGGTGCAAGCAGTTAAGTGCACGCGCTCCGCTGCGGCGGCCCAGGGTCCTCCAGCTTGGATCCCGGGCGCGCACCCACGCACTGCTTGTCAAGCCATGCTGTGGTGGCATCCCACGTAAAGTGGAGGAAGATGGGCACGGATGTTAGCCCAGGGCCAGTCTTCCTCAGCAAAAAAGGAGGAGGATTGGCAGATGTTAGCACAGGGCTGATCTCCTCACACACACAAAAAAATAATAAAATAATAAAATAAAAAAATTCAAAGATGACCATACAAGACCTAATAAAATTTAACTAAGTTTAGGTGAGTTTGAGAATCTTCACCACTCTCCCACATAAAGTGGTAAAATGTGAAGACAGGCATTTAATATTATAGGCATTGTGATTATAGATTGAGCAGAAAAATATTACCACCAGTGTTCCTCAAATGTCCCTCAGTATTTCTGAATTTATAGGAAGGTAAACTGGTCTGGTTTAGCTCTCAAAAGTGAAAAATGTTTTGATTTTTCCTTATTGAGTAAAAAAAATTAAAAGGGTGAAAGACTGAAAACTACAGTCCCCCTAAGTTTAATCATTAATCGGGAGCCGTTTGGTGAACCTAGGTCCTGATTTTGGAGTTTGGAATCTGACCTTTCCCCAAAGATAAACATTATTGTTGCAGGTTCTGAGGAGGGTCACTCCCTCGCTGCCAGTGAAAGCGCCCACTTCTCGGTGACTTCTCGCTGGGAACTGGATGCGTTAGAGGGCAGCCAGTCAATATGATTCTTCTTGCTGTGCTTTTTCTCTGCTTCATTTCCTCATATTCAGCTTCTGTTAAAGGTAAGTTTGTGTTACCTGTTGCTAAATTTTAATTTTAATCTTTGAGGGAAAATATGTGTGTGTGAATAGTGGAAGAGTTCCTAACTAAACTATCTTCGGAACCATGTAACTTTGGAATGTTTGTGAAGGTACTGGGTTGGAATGCAAACCAAATTCAAATTCCTACATATATTAAGAAAACAGAGGTTCCTTTTAGTTTCAGTTCCTCAGACTGGTGTGCTTCTTGCTTCATTTTCTCATTCATGGTCTAGTTTTAAAAGGGAGAAAAAAGATGCCAGCTATTGTTACATGCTTCAGTTGGTCACTCACTGAATGCAGCTCCTTCATTTGAATTGTAAAAGAGAATTTTAAAAAAGCAGTTCCTAAATTTCCCTCTAGTTGCTTAGCGATGTGATATCAAGAACAATTGGACCCAATGAAAAAGGCCTTCCATTTGCCAAAGAATTATGAATGAAATGCTAAAGTGTGTATTTAATTCCATTACCATTCAAAACTGATAGAACTATTTTAGTTGGAGAATTACAGAAAATAAAACTACATGATATAGATTTAAGAAAGAAGACATTATCTTTGGAAAAATAGTGTTGCTATTTTTCTAAGTTAAAATTTATTTCAGAAAACACATATGAATTGATACACTTCACAGAAAACAAACAGTTTATGAGTAATGGTTTCAAAAAGCTGTATGACGTATAAATATGGACTCTTGTTTTAAATCAGCTGATTTATGCACTCTTTGGATTTCTAAATGTTGCACCTGTAAAATTATCACTTTTTAGAGTCTCTTAAGAGGATGCACTGTCAAAACCAATTGATCTAACACAGAACTTAGCACAATAGGGTCCAATTTTAATAACTGTGTACTCAAAGTATTTGATATAAAACAATTCACTTGTAAACTTCTAAAACCCTTGTGGGAAAACTGTGACTTTTTGATCATAAAGTGAAGTTTGTCTTAAGATTTTTTTGTGTGGAAAATTTCCACATGAAGAAAAGGGAAAATCTTTGTTATTGGAACAATAAATGGAGAGCTAAATATAGATTATTTCACCTAAGCAAATCACACTTTAGATTCTTGAACTAAAGACAATATTTTTCACTAGTTTCTAAAATGTTTAGTATTTAAAGATATGGTCCTTACTTGGATGAAAAAATTTTAATGAGAAAAAAGTAAAGGTTTCTAAGTTATGTCTGAGGATTGTTATAGAGAGCTTACTATTTTATCTGTCAAATAAACTGTTGAGTATTTGAAATATAAGCAATATATACACCATAATATCAAACCTAATATTATAATTATTTTGAGAAAAATAATTGAGATATAGTAGTTATTGTTGGCTTCTCTTTTTTCCTGCCCTATAAATGAGAAATTTGAGTAACTTGATATTTTCAAATACATGCAGTTATAAAGATTTAAAGGTACACACACACACACACACACACACACACACACACACAACAATGACATACAGGGAACTGTGGTTTAGAACATGACAAATAGTTATAGTTTGTTGTGTACAAGCTCAGCGGCAAATCCGGATTTTTAGACCCCGAAGCTTGTGCAATTAGGGGTCATCTTTGAGAAAAAATTACAAAAATATCTTACTTTGCAAATGTTACTGAAAAAATGATATGTCATGTGTACACATTGCTAGGTCCCCCTCCAAGATCTTGGAAGGAGCCCGGGCAAGTGAGGGCCCCAAAGCCTAAGTGTCATTAGCCTCCTGGTACCAGCTTTTTATACCAAATATTATGAATAAAAAGTACAGGACTTGGCAGCTGTCTCTCTACCTAGATGCGATAACCTTTTGTATTATAGTACCATGATTTAATTATGGTTCCTTGCCCTCCATAATGATTGACATTTAATAAGCAAACTACTTGTGAAGAGTCTACTTTAAAATCAGGCCATTATAAGTTTGGGATCCCATGCATCATCTCAAAACTCATCTCAAAATTAATTATCAATGTAACTGTTTAGCAAATCCCCAGATCTGGATGGATGTTGCGTGCAGGTTGGGTGGTGAAGAGAATGGAGGAGGGGTTAGAATGGATGTGGAAGAGAGTCTCTTTAGAAAAGATACGCTGAGTGTGAACATTCTAAATTAGAGACTCAGGTTTTCCCTACTTTTTCTGAATCATATTTTGTAATTGTGAGTCTATTCTTAGTGCCTTCTTCGGGTTTTCTTTACAGTACTTTACTTTCCATAACCCACACATAAGCTTTCTACTTAATCTTGTCACCTCTAAGGTCTGAACTACTCCCTCACTTCCAGTCTTTCTCTCAGTCCCTGGCCCTACCCATACTTGTCAGTCCATTCCCATTAATCATCTTCCAATTTTTTTTCCTTGTCTTTCATCCTACTCTTTTACTTCTGGCCTTATAGTTTTCTGTTGAAATCCTAAATCCCATTGCCTACCATCTTTATCACTACTGCGTGTCTCTTCAAACCTGACTAATTTGTCTCTACTTTGTCTTCTTGTTTAAGCCAATTAACTGTGCTGTTGTATTCAACTAAGTTTGACAAATGAGTATTTTAAGATATTTCTTAAAAGGTTCAAAACTAAGAATTTTGTTGCTTTTAAGCCACTTAAAAATTCTAAATGCACTCGAAGAGGCACAGTGAAGAGATACTGACTCCTTTTTGGGCTAAAATGAATTTATCTTCTGTTTTTACCAACATCAGTTCCAAAAAATGCCATTCTGCATACTCTGAAGAGCAACACCCTAAGAAAGAAATTAAGTCAACAATATAAATAGAACATCTCCCATTGCCCAGTGTTGCTAGATCTCTAAATAACATAAACAGAGAAGTACTTATCAAAGAGGAGAGGATAACAGGGACACACTACAGCACAATCCGCTTATTTGAACTGTTAGGCTTTATCTACTGTTGAAAGAGGTAGGAAAAAGTTCTACATGAACAAGCCCCATTCTTTCCTGTGCTTTATAACTTCCAAGTCATAGTCAAGAACTGATCTATGATGTATTGTCCCTTTTCACATTCTTTAGACCGGTAAAGGAAAAGTAAGAAAAAAATAATCAACATGATAGTTTGGAAATCTTTGGAATTTAAGAAAGGCTACCTTCCTACAAACTTTTCATACTTATTTTAATCAGAAGACACCTTTGTGTAGTCCACAAAACTTGGATCTCGGTAAATTTAAACATCAAATTCTGCATTCTATCCGCTATGTTGTGTTGAACTCAGAGTCAGCTTTTCTCAGCTGTCATATAATGCTTACCTTTCAGAATAGCTCTGAGGATTAGATAAGATGACATGCATTTCCTTTATACTCTACGTGGCATTTGATGGGTGCCATAAAAAGAAGGCCTCTCTGGCCAAAATATCTTTTCTGGCCGGGAAGCCAATGTTTGAACCTGCAGCAGAGCCCCCAGTTAAAATGTAGAAGAGGTGGAGGCCCGGGAGGCTAAAGGGAGTCACAGAGTTCAACTCCTTCAAGTTTTTCCTGACTTTTCTTGCCTCCCCTATCTCACACCTGAGGTTCTGCCTGACTTAGTGCTTGGACACAGTCTGTTTTTGTGTTTATACACTTGGATACCCACTCCCCTGCTTCCTTCTCCGGGCTTTTCTAGATTCTTATTTCTTGCCTCCTTATCCCCTTTCTTTGAAGATTTATCAGATCATGTAACTTCACCACCCAAAACTCTCTAGTGGCTACCCTTCTCTCTCAGAGTCAAATTCTAAGCCTATGCAAACGTCCCCCCAAGTCTCCCTTCTGCCCATAGGCACCTATTTGACCTAGTCTCCTTCTACTGTGTCTTTCACTTACTCAATTCCAGCCCCTTTGGCCTCTTTGCTGTCCCTCCATTACACTTGTGTAGCCCTCCTCAAGGGCTTTTGCACTTGCTGCTCCCTCTGTGGGGGTTGGGGAGGTAGGAGTGTGGGGATGGAGGTGAGGGAGGTGCTCTTCCCACAGATGTAGATGTGGCTATTCTAAAGCCTCTCTCAAGAATATTACCTCCTCACCAAGGTCTTTCTCTCAACATCCCCATTCCCTTTCCTGTTTCATTTTTTTTTCATTAGTACTTCTAACATACTTTATAATTTGCTTATATACTTATTTTTTTATTGCCTATCTCCTCCTCATTTAAATGTAAACTCCGCACAGGTAGACATTTTGTCTGCTTGTTAACTGGTATAGCCCCAGAGCCTAGAAAAGCACCTGCCACCCAGTAGGTGCTCAGCACATCCTTGTTGATTGAATGAGTGAATGAATGAATTCCTAACTCACTCCCTAGGAATGGAAAAGAATTCAGCCTAAAGATTTAGATGTGCATAGTACAGATAAGAGCGTGGTCTCTGGAGTAGACAGCCTGGGTTCAAATCCTTGCTCCACCGCCAGCTGTCTGGATAATCTCAGGTAAAATGTATAATCTCTGTGCCCCTCAGTTTCCTTATCTGAAAAATGAGACTAATAATGGTACCTACCTCGTTAGGTTTTTGTGGGGTTTAAGTAAGTTAGTGCACAAAAAACGCTTAGAACACTTGATTACAGAGAATGTATTTTGATCATTTTTCCTCTGGGCAGTAGGTGCTGTAGTAGGTGATGAAGACTGTAGACGGTAAAGACTTTTCAGAGGTTTTCTTAATTTTTGGCCTTGCAAAGTAATTTTACTTCCTTTCTCAGCTGCCTCACTTCTGTCCTAGTCATCTCAACACCCTTTCTTGTCCCTCCCCCCATATACATATTTCCTGAGGGGAAAAAAAGCTGTGGTTGACTATTGTAGTTAACTAGGCTATGCAACCCCATTAGCACTGAGGAAAAATGTATAGTGAAATCTTTTCTGACTATCTCGATCTGAGAGCCGTAGATAGAAAATATACAAATAGTTTGTATGACCCTAAACTTCAAGTCACCTTCAGGAAGACTTGATCCTACTCCTTTACATGTCTTTGGGTTAAACTCAACTGAATTGGAGAGTGTGTGAACTCCTCCATATATCAATTTTTTTGGCTCACAATACTGACTTGTATACTATTTGACATGAAATTGCTCCTGCCAAATTAAAGCCTGTGCTAAGATTTTATGTAGTAAAACATCATTTTATTCAGGAGCAGCTAATTTAAATTCACATGTGTGTAGCATTGAAATGTGCCTTTGTACTAAAAGTTAACAAGTTAAATTAATAGAATAAATTACATTGGAGGGATATTCTTTGAATTCCAAAATATCCAATTTAGGGAATTGCCTTCTAACCCCTAAAATTACTTTGGCATTGATTCATTGCATTTAAATGATATATTAATTACACAAGGTTTTTTATTAATTTTATAAAGCAATCCCTGGCTGAACTTGTACTTGAAATCATATTCATTATATCTCAATAAAGCTAGGGGGAAAATAAATTATATTCATATAACTAAAAGCAATACAATGACATGTCTTTGAAAAAATAGTCTATGGCTCAACCAGGGCAATATTTAGATAGTCTAATTATGATTAGGAATACAAACTAAGGTTTTCTGAAATGGAAGCTTATTTGTTTGTTTGTTAGTTTTTTTTGTTTGTTTTTTTCAAGCCAATGATTTTAGCAGGTGGAGAAGTAGAACCATATTTCATTCAGCAAATATTTGCTAAGCTTCCACTGGGCATCACTGTGCTAGATGAGGAATGTGTTGATGACAAGATAACACAGTCCTTGCCTGATGGGTGCCTTACAAGTAAGACTTGACTTGTGTCACCATCTTTATGCAGGTCACACAACTGGTCTCTCATTAAATAATGACCGGCTGTACAAACTCACATACTCCACTGAAGTTTTTCTTGATCGAGACAAAGGAAAACTCCAAGACAGTGTGGGCTACCGAATTTCATCCAACGTGGACGTTGTCTTACTGTGGAGGAATCCTGATGGTGATGATGACCAACTGATCCAAATCACGGTGGGCATTTTCTACAAGAGAGACGCAAAGATTAGATGTCAGCAAAGTGTTTAAGAACTGTGCCATCTGACAGAACTTGTTTTGTGCTGTTGGTTTTATATCCATTTAGTTTGTTATCTGTCACTAAAATAAGTAGACTACAGTTTTGAAGTTTTTGCTAATCAAAAGTGATCTGATCAGGGGCCGGCCCGGTGGCGCAAGTGGTTAAGTGCGCGCGCTCCGCTGCGGCGGCCCGGGGTTCGCTGGTTCGGATCCCGGGCGCGCACCGACGCACTGCTTGGTAAGCCATGCTGTGGCGGCGTCCCATATAAAGTGGAGGAAGATAGGCACCGATGTTAGCCCAGGGCCGTCTTCCTCAGCAAAAAAAGAGGAGGATTGGCGGATGTTAGCTCAGGGCTGATCTCCTCACAAATAAAAAAAAAAAAAAAAAAAAAAAAAAGAAAAAAAAGTGATCTGATCTTTCTAAATTGTTGAAGCAGGCAAAAGAAGGCATATACTGGTGAGTAAGTGGAGTATGAAGTCCAGTTCTATATGTTGTATTAATAGGCACGTTAAACTAGAATCCATTTGAAATGTTCTGAGAGTGAGGAGTCTAGAATCCATGTCATATGAAAAACAATTGAGACCATGCTAACTGAAAGAGGAGTAAATTGGGAGCTCCCAATTTTCCTGAGTTCCTTTATACAATAGATAGAATTGCTAATGATAGAGTAAATCTATTCTGTGTTCTTCCTAGGAAAAGAACCAGGTGCTCCCCTGCATGGCAGTATTTGGTCACTTATGATGGTTTAGATTTATGTGTTGAGAAAGGAGGTCAAATCAAATGGCCTCTAGGGCCTCTGCTAGTTTTAATATATGGTGATTCTGTATTTGCTTTTCAAGGACCTAAAGGCAATAGATTTCTTTAGTAAAGTCGGTTGTTATTCTACATGTTAGTGTGAAACAGGTATGCAGGATCAAGATTTGTTTCACTGTGACAGATAAGTAGTGGCTGATAGACTCTATAATGAAGTGTCATTGCAATACATTTATCAAGTGATCTTTGCTTCTTTGGATGTCTCTAATAGCTGTTGTGTTTTCCAAGTTAGATCAAAACTTTGTCATCCACCTCTCTGAGCTATTTCTCAATAGAACAGTAAAGTGTCCTGCAGAAAACATTGTGTACCTCCTTGTTCAGCAATCAGACTGTTCATCTTTAATTTTGTATATACAGATAAAGTGCAATGGGGCAGGATTCCTTTCAACAAAATGGTGCAGAAAGTGAAGAGATCAGACAGACAGCAACAGGTCAAAACGAATGAGGAGAGTGACAGTGACATAAAAGAGCCATCTTCCAGTCACAATTACTGTAAACCTGAAGTTTAAGTATCAGTATTTTTACCTAATTAAAAAACTAATTTCGTAATATCTTCTCCATTCTTTCAAAGTTAATGGCTAGGTCCTATGAATCATAAGTTGAGAAACAACAGAAGAAATTATGGCCAACTCCATTTATTGCTTTACCATTTTATTTTCTAAGAGACTCTGATGGAAACAGACATAGGAAGTTTTTCTAATAGGTTTCTTTCCATGATTCCAGATGAAGGATGTAAATGTTGAAAATGTGAATCAGCAGAGAGGAGAGAAGAACATTTTCAAAGGAAAAAGTCCACCCAGCATCATAAGAAAGGGAAACTTGAAAGCTTTACAAAGACCTGTCCTCCTTCATCTAATCCATGGAAAGGTAAAAGTGATTTTTGGGTTCCCACATCTTTTTTCTCGAATATCATATTTTTCTTCCTTTTAGTAGATATTATTTTAAGGTGGTCATGGTGTCACTACTTTTATGGTAAATGGAATTTTTTCAAGAATTAATAAACAGAGGTTGCAAATTAATGTTTCAGAAGTAAATCAAGGCATTGCATTCACTAGCCATTTATGTTATCTATTTTTATGAAAATCTTTATAGTAGAATCAAGTATTTGTTTATTGATGAGAGGCATTATTTCAAGGTGCATATCTTATTAAATTATGAAGGATTAAAAAGATATTGTAACACAACAGGCCATCACACACGATTAGATAAATTCAAGAAAGTTGACAAATTATGAGAATGAAATGATCTAACTCAGATAAGTGATATTAACTTGTTATGAGAATATGAATATCTGGCTAAAGTATAAAATTGAAGCTTTTGAAAGAACATGGAACTCTTAAGGTAGAGTTGATTTTTTTAAAAAAGCACTTAGAGATTATTTAAAGGCTATGACTTCGAAAAGCATTTTATATACAAAGTAATTAATGAACACCATAATATTCATTTGGAAATTTGCTCAGAAAATTCTTTGTGTGCATTACTTATGGTTTGATTCTAGTCTATTAAAATGGTCTTAATATGTTTGGAATTGAGAAGAATTGTGATCAGTGAATTATTAGGCATTACACATGTGGGTTTATGAAAAGTGTAGATATTATATTGACATGGATAAAAAGGTATCAGTAAAGATTAAAGCTCAATTTAGGAATTATAGTAGAAAAACAGAAAGGGACCCTTATAGTTAAAAGTCTACACATTTCTAAAATTTCTCCAGATTCCAAATAAAAATAAAAAAAATAGTTTAAAATATAAATTTCAGGCATGTACTATATTGCTAATCACAATGCACATTTTTATATAAAGTACTGTAAAGGGACTCACAAAAGGATTCTTGTGTCGTCACCTCTCCTACAACCATCTATGAATCACCATCTCAAGAACGCTTCTCTTCCTTCTCTACTTGTCAAAATACCATGTTTCAGGCTTTGCTCACAGGCCCTTTCTTTTGTAAAGTTCACATCCTTCCAGCCATCTGGAAATAACCATCCCTTTTTAGAACCCTCTTAGAATTTTGTAGTTCATGCATGGCCCGTATTACTTTCCTCTTGGTCATTTGTGTTCATGGTAGATTATGGGTTTTGGCAGAGAAAATTCCCATTCCTCTTTGTATTCCAGGCCCTCCTCCTCACCCTCAGGCCCTTCCACTCCCTTCCTCCCCAAACCACCCAGAAGCGTGCACTGACTGACTTGGTGTTCCAGGAAGCCTTTCCCAACGTTCTCCCAAACCCCTTACTCCCCTGGGTTTATTTCTGTCCAAGCATTTATCACGATGTATTGTGATTCTCTCTTTATTTGTACACTGTCCACATTCAGAGTAAGCTTCTCATGGGCAGCAATTGTGTCTTTATCTCTGTGTATTACCACCTTGCTTGTAGTGGGAACTCAATAAATGTTTGTAAACTAGAGGAATGAACAAATAAGGTTATATGCGACTAAAATGAGTTGAACTTTGAGAAAGGCTTTGCTTATTGTTTGCTTAATAATAGCTAAAATGTACTGAGCACTTAACTGTGCCCCAGAAGCTGACTGAAGGCATTACATGAATTCTCTCTTTTATCTTCACGACAGCCCTAGGAAGCAGGTGCTGCTTCATCATCCTCTTGTAATAGATGAGGAAACCAAGCTTAAGAGAAGTAAAGAAACTTGCCTAGGGTCACACAACTGGCAAGTGGTGGAGCTGGGAAGGTCTAATTTTAGAGTCTAGGCAGGAAACCTTCTATGTATACTGCCTTCTAGGTGGAAAGTATTTGGGAAAATACCACCTCTTTGGTTGACTTGTAGTATTCCTATTTCATTGTTCACCGAATCTGTTAACTCACCTGATTTTCATATGGCAAAACTTTGTTAACAACATGAAATCCTGTTATTTTCTTCTCTGGCCTTCCAATGTGCCAAGACACTTGAGTCCATAAAATATTAATTGCATTTATAGTCTTAATGACAATCAATCATTTTATAGCCCCTTGGGTAGCAGTTGAGTACAAAGTCTTTTGTTACACACACAAAAGGACTCACTGTCCTCACTGTGCAAAGGGTGAGATGGAGCTGCCACATCATTATTTCAGTCCCTCCAGCATGCCAGTTCTAGAGGAGCTGTGACATGTGATGTAAGTCCCTTTACTGCAGCCACAGGTTAAAGTGCACTGTGATATCTTTCAGTTATACAATAAAATACTTGCTGGGAAAAACATGACCCTGGGGACTAAGAAGCCATGTGGAATTTTCAGCCGCATCACGGTCAGAAAGATTATTATTTGGACTATCACTTCAGCTTACTATGAGAGAAATTATGAAAGGAAAGGCTGAACTGTTGATTGGCAATTTTCTTAAACAGTGCTTTCTACCCCAGGCTCAAATTAAGTTTTACTCCCTGAAATTTCTGTGATTTCAAGAATGCTCATCAGCATGTATTTTTTGTCCTTCCAGAGCCCCATGTTCTAAGCTCCCATATTTACATTATAAAAGAGAGCCCATTAAAATACTTCGATGCATATTTATTGCATATATTCTTTTTTTCCATGCCCACTTATCTCCCCTATGTAAGTGTTTGGGTATGACTCTAGTTTTGTCTACAAATCATAAATGAAGTTGGAAACATGACAGTTTTTTGGTTAAGTTGATTAACACTGACAAGCAAAAGATGCCTCAAGTTACAGCCTGAAATGTAACAAGTTACAGCCTCAAATTTTTGGCCTGAAATGCTAATCCAGTTAACTGGATAATTACCAGCTTTCCATTTCTGATTTTCACTGTCAATATCCATTAAATTAACTATGTGGCTGCTGAGTCAGCTCTTTATTTGGTGTCATATCTAGGCATTGGTTTGCTCTCTGAATCTGGCAGTGTGACTGCTGTACACACACTGAACCTCTAAAAGAAATGTGACACCTTGAAAACCTTCTAATTCTTCATGTATTTCTCCACTTGTCTGTTTCCCAATGCTCCATTTCCTAGCTATGCTCTGTCTTAGACACATATCAAAGATATGTTTAGAGACATAGCTCCTACTAAGTAGACCAAAAAACATGACTAATCTCTGTTTGCTGAGATTCTTTTTATTTATTTTTGCTGTTTGGCCAGTTAATGGAATTTTGCTTTCTCTTATCCTTAAAGAATGTATGAATTAAGGGAATTTATAGAAGCATTTTTTTCCTAAGGAAAAAATATGAATAATCCCTACTGATTGCAAAGGGAAATTGGCCCTCAAAATTTGGCCAGAACAGGCACTGTATCTCCTTCCCCACAACCCACCCATCTCCCTCTGTGCTTGGTTCCTTGGGATACAGGCTTAGTTTGTAACAAGGTTGTGCCACTGCTGCTCTCAGGAGGCTCTGGGGACTGTGAATTTAGATGAGAGTCCTGTGTTCTCAGATGTTCAGAGCTCATTTCAGAACTGAATGAAGTAATCAGCTTTATGGCCTGAATATAATAAAACTTACTCAGTTCCTGTTGAGACATAATGAATTTAAGTTATTGCTGTGATGACCACATGGATTGAACTGCAAAGTTCTGACTTTATTATTATTTTTGTAATTATCTAAAGCCTGCCCAATTCTAACAGTTTGACATTTAGCTAATATGGATACCAGTGCTGTCTTCATTTTAGATCTTGTTGGTCTGCACTAAAGGAACAGAATTTAGGCCCCAAATGTAGCAGTCATACAAAGGAAAAAGAGACTTGTCCACTTTTCTAGTTCTGGGGAAGTAATAAAAACTAATAGAAGGAATGAAAAAAAATTCTCTTTCTGTCTCACAGTTTACATTGTTCAGCCTGCTAGGGAAAAAAAAGTATCTAACACCATTTTTTTAGGGACCTAGCGGTCAAGATCAAAACTTGATCCATAGAAATGGCCAGTAATAGAAGAGCATTTAACCTTATGCGTAGTCCAAAGATGAAAAAATCTGAGCACTGGGTTTCCTAAAATTTTAGGTAAAACTTTATAAGTAGTTCAGGCACATTTTGTAGCCTGGAAGGAAAGTGAGGATACTGATGACAGTACAAGTATTTTTCTCACTTAATGATCCTCTTGCTTTCTGAAGTATTTAAGACTCAGGCCAGAAAAGTCATAGGCCATAGGCATGTGTGTTTTGCCACTGAGCGAGCACTTCTGACTGCGTCTGGGCTCAAGGGGTCCAGTTATGAACCTCTAATAGTCATGATATCTGGAGATACCATACTTCCAAGTATTTGAAAAGGAAATTACACTGTAATTTTTAAAAGGAAAGAAGACCCACTTTACAAAATAGAACATCAAAAACTCAGCCTTGGCTCTGAGAGATTGCCATTGATTTGTTTGAGAATATGATAGCATGGATTTTCAGACGCTGAGGTCACTATTCTAGTTCCTTTTTAACCTGGACAAACACAATTCCAACATTTATAGGTTTGTCTAGTGTAACGACTAAAATTGATTGCTGAATAAAGCACCTATAAATCTGTCACTAGGCAGAGTACATGTAGAAAGTAAAAATAGAGATTTTGGCACTTGTTTGGATAATTCAAACAAAATATTCTCTTCTTCTAAGGTAGGAGAGAGTTTTCCTGTAGGCTGAATTGTTCAGACTGATGTTAATTCGTTGCGTAATTACTGAGCTGTCTGCTTTCCTTGAGAAGCCGTGGCTGGTTTTAAAGAGCAATGGGAAGGCATTCTGGGTATTTCTGTTAGAAAAGCTCAGCTATAATTATCATATGCCTTGGGAATTTTTATAGGGAAGCTATATCCATCCTCTATTTGTAATTGTGTGAAGTCTTTGGGGTTAATACTGGGTGAAAAATGGCAGACTGCTTTCCAGAAAATTCTCATCATATTTTTATCCTTGTTTCTTAAACATGAGCTAAATTATCAACATAGTGTGAGACATTGTTATGACCCTTGTGCCTGTACATATCAAGAATGAAACAAAGCTAAGGTAAGCCATTTATTATGTCAGCCAAATTGGTCACCCTCCTCATTTCAACTTCCTTTCCCTTCCTTCTCAGGGGAAACTCAAAGCAGTGCCTGGGGCAGGCCAGGCAGTGGTAGCATTCTCAGCCTCAACTCTTCCAACCGCTAGATCTCCTTTACCCATGGCCAACATGAATGATCTGGAGGGCCGGAGAAAGTCAGCTCTGTGGAATTTTGTCGATGGGCTTCATGGTGATGTCTGGCCCTTGTCACAGCCCGTAGAGGCTGTGCTGTCTCAGGAGTCTCAAGGGTGGTGATTGCCATTCTCTTCCAAGAACCTATTTCTCTGCTGTTATTTTAAACCTTGGTTAGTTTTTGTTTCAAGCAGGGTGACAGGTAAAGAACATGCTGACATGTTCAAAGAGAATGCTCCTGATTTCTCTTCCTTAGGCGATCTTGCTTGTTTTCACAGAAATCCCAGCCTATATCAGTGTTCTCTTCCCTTCCCTATGCTGTGCCCATCATGTTCAGAGCCTTCATTATTATTCTCCTGAAATTTCATATTCTGATGGTTTAGCTTCTTAGAAATGTAGATAGCTTCTTTTCACAGAAAAAGAAATCCCAGCTTTGGAGTAACAAACCTCTTTCTCCCATTATTGATCGGGGTGAGAATCTGACCCTTCCTGCCAGTTATTTAACCAAATCTGATAAATGATGCATTTTTGCCTCATTTATGTTTATCCTTTTTCTCCCTTAGGTCAAAGAGTTCTACTCATATCAAAATGAGCCGGTGGCCATAGAAAATATCAAGAGAGGCCTGGCTAGCCTATTTCAGACGCAGTTAAGCTCTGGAACCACCAGTGAGGTACTTACTAATATCGAAGATATAGAATCTTATTTGTCAATAGAGTTACCAAAATTGTCTATATGGATTTCTATTGGTAGAAATTCAGTAAAAAAGTTACTACTGTGGTAATGCTCAGAAAAGGTGAGTTGGATAGTCAAGTCTCATTTACATGTGAAACAAATTGCCATTTACCCCAACATTTTGTTACTCAAATACGTGGTAAAGGAAATTAGAGTAAGTTATACTTAAGGAGACCTATTGAATGACTAAATGTTGGAGATGCAGAAAACCTTGGGGAGCATTCCAGTGACATCACTGTGCATCGCTATCCCACAAGGAGCTTGATAAAAATATAGATTCTCTGGATTCACTGCAGAGATTCTTATTCAATAGATTAGGAAGGACCTGAGCATCTGTATCTTAACAGTTTTCTCATATAATTTGGATGCATTGTCAGTTTAGGGAACCACTGGTCTATACCAACCCCTTTCATTTTATAGACAAAGAAATTGAAGTTAAACTAGAGAAGTTAAGTGGCTCCCCCAGTATCACACCTGGAGTCAAAGGTAAAGCCGAGTCCAAGTTTCCTGCTCTGAATTCAGCCACCCATGAGTGGGTGAGAAAATCTGATGGTAGGACTGGACCAAGGGAATTGTTGGTTAGTTTGCTAGAATAGAGGCTGAGTGTGGTGCTGGCAGAGGCCCGAGGGAAGGCTCAGAGAAGCTAAACAGAGTCTGTATTGGGATAGATTTGCCTACACTAAAGTTGTTGTCGTTCATAATGAGTTGAATTAATCCCACAGGATTTTAAGAATTTCTAATCATATTCAGCTAGTCAAAATACACGCACACACATGCACACACACACACACACACACATTCACATACACAGCCTAGATGCAGCATTAAAAGTCAACTCCCCTTGCCATATAATTACCCATTTACCAGAGATTTTGGTTATGACCGGCAATTTGTCTAATTCTTATTAGACATTAAAGAGAAGTAGGAAATCCTTTATTATTCCTGGGGCAATAAGAAGGCACTAGAAAGTCTCGACAAAAGAGGATGGAAAAGAGTCCACATGCTGCAGGAAACGCTGAGTTCCTCCTGTCTTGCTATCTTGTGAGCCTGGACAAAAGGCAGTTCCCAATGGTTTATTAGGGACCCCAATTTCCAAGCCACTTCCCACTAAGATTCAAATAAAAGAATCCCAACATTATATTTTCACTTTTCTTTTTAGGTAGATATTTCCGGGGATTGCAAAGTGACCTACCAGGCTCATCAAGACAAAGTGACCAAAACTAAGGCCTTGGATTCATGCAAAATAGAGAGGTCTGGATTTACAACCCCAAATCAGGTATGATAGATATCACTTTCTTTGAGGCATTCAAATAATCACATTTTTTAGAGATTAAAATAATAGAAAAATAAGGTAACAATATAATTTGGGAATATTTACAATTTTCAGTTCAGAGTATAGTTTCACACATATCAAATGAATCACTTATTTTATTATATTATAAGTGTGGGTGATGGAGGGAGGGTGTGAAAGGGAAGCTCTTTTAAAGATTAAAAGAGAGTTGTCTATTTGACTTGATTCAAAGATAAAAAGTGGATTACTTGTGACTTCTACAAATATTTATTTATTATTTAGGTCTTGGGTGTCACTTCGAAAGCCACATCTGTCACTACCTATAAGATAGAAGACAGCTTTGTTGTAGCTGTGCTCGCAGAAGAGACACATGCTTTTGGGCTGAACAGTCTACAAACTATTGCAGGCAAAATAGTATCAAAGTAGGATAATTTTTATTTTCTTTTCTGTTATTTGATATATTATTATACTTGGTTTTTAATAGGTGGATACATATGTGTGTGTGTATATATAGTGCACCCTTATTTTGACTATGAGCTCCTCAAAAACAGTCGTTATATCTTGCTCATCTTTATTTTTCACATCATCTACAATAATATATGGCATGTAATAAAACTTCTATTTTTCAACAGAATTTCATGAAAAATCACTTGTTTATTGAAAAGAATTTGAATTTTAAAAGATAAGCTATTTGATTCATTCTAGTTAATTTTCTGATTTCTCTGTCAAATGTTTTTAATATTCAGGTTAAAAAGTGGTGGCATTTGCGTGTTTTCCCCTTGAGAGTTTTTTTGTTATTATTGTTAAGAAACACGTAAAAAGTTCCATAGAAAAGCAATGTGACAGAATTTTTGAGGTGATTTATAACACTTAAATATTCAAGCCTGTTTCTTCAATTTGAGGAAATTCCTCTGGTAGGAATAGATCTCACAGGATTAAAAACGGGAATTCTAAATCTAAGAATATGTGTTATTTTCAGATTTTAATTCAGAAAAGAATATTTTCTAGCATTAAATGTAATATACCTTATGCCATTGCTTCTCAAATGTTTCTTCTGAAGTGGCCCTAATCTCAGAGGTGAATGGGTGCAAAATCTTAGGAGAAGTGCCTCAAACTATAATGCTTTGAAATTTTATTGAAGTCTCAGCTGGAGTATAATTTTGCATTCTACTTTATGCTATATCTATATTATTTTCATATAAACTAAATATTTCCAACTGCTTATCAAGTCTATCAGGTTTCCATTGGTATATAACAGACCACCCCAAATTTAGTGGTGTAAAAAGCAACAATCATTTTATCTTTCTCTCTCATAATTCTGGGGCTTGCCTTCGCCCAGCTAGGCATGCCTTGCTTGGCATCTGTTATACAGTAGCAGACAGTCACTGGCCATAGCTGGAATCATTCAATGGTTGCTCTCTCACCTATCTGGTGCCTGGGCTGGGAAGACTTAAACTACTGAGGGTCCTCATGCATCTCTCTTTATCTCCATGTGCTTCTCAACACAGCAGCTTCAGCTAGACAGACCTCTTAGGTGGCAGCTCAAGTCTCCAAAGGTACCTGTGCTACTGGCATGCCAGATGAGAGCTGAGTTCCCATTTATGACTTAGTCTCAGAAGTCACATAGTGTCACTTCCACCATCCTCTATTAGTCGGGGCAGTCACAGAGTCCTGCCCAGTTTCAAGAAGATGGATGTAGATGCTACCTCTTGATGAGAGAGAGACAAAGTTCTGAAAGAGCATATCAGACAAAAATATTATTGAGGCCATTTTTGGAAAATAATATTTCCTAGTTATCTGGGTTAATAAGTGACATGTGGTTGTATTGAAGATAGCATTTTCAGAAAGCTGGGCTAAATTCGAAAGAGGTGACATCACATATCTTGTTCAGCATCCAGGCAAATTTTTTTTCCCTGTATTCTCTCGTCATAATATTTTGAAAATTCAGACTTAAATTTTCAAATCTTTGAATAAAATTATTGCTCCAGAAAGATTTCATAATTATCTTGAGATTTCTGTAATCGCTGGAGATACTACAGTTTGAAAGACATGGTCTTTCACAATTTGAATGTATTAGTATCCTATTTGCCAAAAGAATGGCAGTTAGTAGCTTGTTCACTTAAAAGAATGCTGGTAATGTAATATTTCTCTTGCTTGGTATGCAGGCAGAAATTAGAGCTGAGGACGACTGAAGAAGGCCCAAGACTAATGCCTGGAAAGCAAGTTGCAGCCGTAATTAAAGCAGTTGATTCCAAGTATGTGGCCCTTCCCATTGTGGGACAGGTCTTCCAGAGCGAGTGCAAAGGATGCCTTTCTGTAAGTGCAAAGAACTGCTTTGTGTGGCCAAATGTGGAAATAATCATGGCTTAAAATTCTATTTTCCTTTTGTCTCCACTGGAAGCTTCAGTTAATTCTATGAAGAAAGTTGATAAAGAACCACCAGACATAACTGAGTTAGAATGGCACCTGCAATGGTGAATAATACAACAAGAGTTAAAAATAACTACCATCCATTCATCTCAGATCAAAAATGTTATGATTTAAGGGCAACTTCTTAAGAGTAGCACCTAGAAAGCAGGAGGAATAAGGGCCTAATGAAGTTAGGGGGAACCATGTGGTGTCAAGACCATACACAGGGATCCAAATCCTGAAAGTTCTGCCATTTTAGTAGAGATGTGTTCACAGGTGAAATATTTTACTGAGCTCAGTGTTCTGAGTAATGCTGTGAGAACTAAAAAAAGGATACCAAGCTCTCTGCCTAAATTAGGAAACACATCTTTACCACACCCCAAACTGCCCTCCAGTGACAGCCAGAAACGAGATAGCACATCCCCAAGGCAAAGTGTAGATCATCTTATTATATTTTTAATCCAGCAAAGAGAAAGTTCATTTATTGCATCAATAATGATATATGGCCACAGAAATGACGTTATGGTCCAGCATGTCCCAATTCTTAACCTCTTGTCAGGGGAGCAAACCTTTGGCTTCATGCTCTGTTCATAGCTACCAGAAGATGCTCGTCCCTTGGTTATTATTGGTGTTCAGAGAAGTAGAATCATCAAGAACTAATACCATAATTTGCTTAAAGTACAAGGTGCTAATTCCTTGTTAGTTTCTCAATTTTATCAAAATTGAATTAAGGGGAATATAAAATAAAATAGAAAATCATCATTCTCAAATTTTTTTCTTTTATTTGTTTTTTCTTCCATGTATCATTTAACGTTGCAGTATAATTTTTTAATGTCAATGAGATGGAAATTATTTAGGAAAGTGACTAATGAAAGAGATAATCTTTTTATGCTGTGAACTATTAATTTCTCCCCCCATAGTTATTAAGCATTATGAGCCATCTAAGATCTTTGATAATTATTTCATCATTATTGTAGGAAGGGTTTATGTCTCCAAGGAATTTGCTTTTCCACCTTCAGTATAACGTCACCATTGCAACCCTTTAAAGAAAAAAACATCTAAATTCACACTGATATTCTCTCTGCCCTCAGAAATGACCCATTAAATCTTTAGCTAAGTACAGCTGGAATTTTGCTTTGGAATATCCTCTTAAGATTAGATAACCAAAAGGGATTTGAAAAAGAGCAAAATATGTGTCTATTGCTTATTAGAAGGAATTAATAATTTAAAAACTAGTAGCATGATGATTACCCCAGAGTTAGGGAGTTGGAGTTCACTAATGGGATTTAACGCCTTTTTTACAACTAGGCGAAAAGTGGTCAACTATGAAAAATAAGTGCTTTAGCTTATTTCAAAGCCAAAAGATGTTATTAATTGGAACTGTTTACTATTTTTAAAACCACAGTGGAATAACAATAGTGTGTATGAGAATTACCTTTGTGTAGATACTACTCTAACGTATAAGTAATGAATAGTTCAGACCTCAGCGATAGTTAAACATTGATTTCATTCAAACAATAAAATGAAGAGATAGAATAGGGAGCTCAAATTAGTACAAAGACTGATTTTCAGTGAGGTCTCAGTAAATAAGAAACCTGACACAATTCTTTAGCAATTCTGATTTTTTTACCCCTCCAATATCGTTTTTCCCCCTCCAATGCCATTAATTAATATTCTGTACAATTTCACTGTGGTAGTCAAAGCCTGGCCTCAGATATAACTCCCTGGGTGTAACCATGGAATGATCTATATGCCCAAAGCCCAAACTCCTTTGAGCTAAATACTAATAGACAAAAATGATCCTTCTGCAAAGGAATTGCCCCCAGGGTCAACAGGCCTCTGTATTTGCCTCTGAGAGTCACACAAGGGTGATATGAGCAGGGGGCAATCAGGTATAATGAGGTAAGATGCAAAAAGCTTCCTTTGCTTGTCAGGTAGGAGGAAAAATTTATTTCTGGGGAGAACATCCCTTGTAAATGTGGATATTTAGAATTCTGAGTGCGGTACAAGCCTCAGCCATGTTTTGCAGCTCTCAGAGCACTGGCAGGTCACCAGAAACCACCTGCAGCCCAACAGCCTCTCCAAAGCTGAGGCTGTCAGGAGCTTCCTGGCCTTCATTCAGCACCTCAGGACTGCAAAGAAAGAAGAGATTCTCCAGATCCTAAAGGCTGAAAACAAGGAAGTACTGTAAGTACCCTGAACATTGTGTGGAGTTGTCTGTAGGAAAGCATTTCTGGGTCATTGGTTTTTTGGGGTTTTTTTTTGGTGAGGAAGACTCGCTAACCTCTGTCGCCAATCTTCCCCTTTTTTTTGTTTGAGGAAGATTGGCCCTGAGCTAACATCTGTGCCAGTCTTCCTCTATTTTGTATGTGGGACGCCACCACAGCATGGCTTGACGAGTGGTGTAGGTCCACGCCCGGGATCCGAACCTGCAAACCCAGGCCATCAAAGTGGAGCGCGTGGAACTTGAACCACTCAGCCACAGGGCTGGCCCCAAGAGTATGACTTTTTCCATTGAAAAATGTGATTTCATTAAAGATTCAATGATCACCCCCATTGAAGCTGTGTTTTATATAGAAAACTGAGAACTGAGGTAAACAGCCAAAAGAATCTAGAAAAAAACCTGTGCATTATTTGAATATGTGGTGAAAGTGTGATTCATTGTACATGCCTAATAGAGTTGACTTAATTCTCAAATTTACTTTACCTGTAAATACAAATGTTTTTCGTCTGTAATATAGAATTTGTAAGTGCAAGTTCAGCTGTATGATATCAATTATCCAAATGATATAGAACATGGCTCAATTCATTTGACAAAGTCGAAACTAGCCATTAACGTAATCAAAAGTGGTAATTGGCCAAGTCACACGCATGCACACACACGCAGCAGCAGTAGTCACTGAGTTCAAAGGACTTCATTCTCTAAGAAGAAGAGAATTTAGCTTTCTCTCTGAGAAATCTGTTGATTCTTGATTGTCTTTGTTATTTACTTGCCTTGAGGACGTTAAAAAAATTGATAGGAATTCCATATGACTAACCACAGTTGGTTGCTCTCTTCAAAAATAAATATTTAAGCCAGAAGTTGAAAGATATACAAACTCATAAATTCTCAGACCCTGTTATAATCATAGAACTGTAAAGTATATTTGTAGGGTGATTTGTCTTTATATCAAAGACGAAAATACTGACAAGAAAGTGCAAAAATTAGCTATTAATTTAGAATAGAAATTACACTAAACCTTAACCTTGTTTGTATGCTAGAAATCTTAAGGCAGCAATAATTTGGATGACTTTATGTGTTTGATAAATCAGATTATTTTCAAAATATTGTATCATATCATCTTTAACACACTTGTGGCGGGCCAACCGCCTGGGTTAGCGGTTAAGTGCGCAAGCTCCGCTGCTGGCGGCCTGGGTTCGGATCCCCGACGCACCGCTTCTCCGGCCATGCTGAGGCCGCGTCCCACATACAGCAACTAGAAGGATGTGCAACTGTGACATACAACTATCTACTGGGGCTTTGGGGGAAAAATAAATAAATAAAATTTAAAAAAAACACACACACACGTGGCGTAGTGTAGTAGAAAGGATACTAAGATGAACTAAAATCAGAAGACCTACTATTAAATTCTGATCTCCAACAGCATATAACCTTTAAAGCAAGTCATTTACATTAAGCCTCTCTGAGCCTCACTTTCAAGATCTGTAAAATACGGAAAATAATTCCTTCTATTTATTGTAAGATAGTGAAAGGCAGGGTTGTGGAACGTAACATTTCCCAAAGTGTCTATTGTGCGTATCCTGTAATTTGCAGAATATTAACCAGCATGCCAAAAGAAAAGGATTCTGTGAGGAGCAACTGGGTTTGAAAAACACTGGGTAAAACCAAGTCAAATAGTTCTCTTTGCTACAGAAATTTTCAGCATGTTTAATCAGATAGTATTATGTATGTTTCCTTAAACATCGTCTAACCTTACATGACCTTGAGAACCCCTCTTCTTAAAGCATTTTGTAGGGCTAGAGTTGCACAGGAAACACTTTGGGAAACAGTGATGTCATTAAAAGATCATGGATTCCAGAGTCAGAAAAACCTGAGTTCCAGTCTAGCTGTACACTTGCCAGCTATGGGCCTTTCAACAAATGACTCACTATCTCTGAATCTGTTTCCTCATGGGTAAGGAGGCATATTAGTATTAAACTGGCAGAGATGTTCAGTGGATTAAATGAGGTGATTGTAGTAATAACAGCATATATTTATTGAGCAATTACAATGTGCCAAGCACTATTCTAAGTGTTTTACAAAGATTATGTAATTTAATCCTCCCAACAATCCTAAGGTAACTACTGTTTTTAGCCCCATCTTATAGATAAAGAATTTAAAGCAAAAGAGAAGTTGCCCACTTAAACTTTCTAGTGCAGTGCTGGCATAATAGTCACTTAATAAGTATTATCTCTCAATCTTTGCTTTATTCACCAGGTTTTTGTTAGGATCAAAATGATATAGTGCAAGTATATCATTTTTTTTTTTTAAGTATAAAGCACTAACCACGTGCATGGTGTGCTTATCTGGATGTGGAATATAATATTTACATACATAATATGTTCATTAGTATGACAAGTAGTTTCAGAAATTTCATGATACCAGACTCAACCAATCAAAGATTCTTGATGACCAGAATATGTAATTAGAACTTTCTGATAGGACTTCTGCTCTGCCCACACATAATCATTGTGGTTGAACTATACCATGGTGCTTTTTATTTTTTAAAAAATATGCAAAACTTCTCCTTTAGTACAAATTAAAGTTAAAAGAATTTTCCATCTTTCCATTAAATAATCCTACCTCAGTAAATAAGGCATTTGGGAAATGTGTATATTTGCAAAGCTAATTAGAGAATGAGAATCCGTGTTGGGGACCATGGCTTTTATGTATTACTCATGTAGAAAAGAAGTAGAACCTAATTTGTAACTTTATTGATATAATTTGTGTGTGTGTGTGTGTGTGTGAGGAAGATCAGCCCTGAGCTAACATCCATGCCAATCCTCCTCTTTTTGCCGAGGAAGACCGGCCCTGGGCTAATAGCATCCGTACCCATCTTCCTCTACTTTATATGGGACACTGCCACAGCATGGCTTGACAAGCGGTGCATCAGTGCACGCTGGGGATCCGAACCTGCAAACCCTCTGGCTGCCGAAGTGGAGCGTGCGCACTTAATCACTACACCACCGGGCTGGCCCCATATTTATATAATTTTTATTTACAAGTCTCCAAATTATATTTGGCTGAGGCTAATATAGTAAAGTTAGTTTGTATATTCTGAATTAACATTTAGTTAGGGAGAAAAGAGTTAAGGGAGAGGTTTAAAATAAAATGGGTTTTTTTTCAAGGTCATTCACTTTTTTTTTTTCAAATAAAAACATTTCACTTCTTTAGGAAACTCAAACCAATGGAGAGTCTGTGAATGGTAGAGATTTTAAATAATTTCTTAAGCACCGTAAACATTGATATCCATCACTGTGCCTTTTTCCTAGTCCTCAGCTGGTGGATGCTGTCACCTCTGCTCAGACTCCAGACTCATTAGATGCCATTTTGGACTTTTTGGATTTCAAAAGTGACAGTAGTGTTATCCTCCAGGAGAGATTTCTCTATGCCTGTGGATTTGCCTCCCACCCCAATGAAGAACTCCTGCGAGTCCTCATTGTAAGTCAAATGGACGCTGGGGAAATAAAGGCTCCCAGCTGCTAAAAGGCTCATAAGAATCTAACCAGTAAGTAAAAGTTACTGGATCAGAATGAAGGATGAAACTAGAGCCTTCTGTTTATTTACATTCAAATTCTATTGGGCTCTTTTTTTATACATTAATCATTAACTGTATAGTAAATTATTTCAGATAATGTCCTCTTCACAATTCCTCTAAACAACATACCTATACTTTATGGAAATTTAAAGATTGTGTTCACCTGTCATATAATGTGACAGGACAAAATTTCAGATGGGAGAAGTCTTGGTTATGCTTCAAAAATTGATTTTAAAGGATTTGTTTTGATTTCAAAAGTCTTCATTGTATTTAATGCACAGTACATTGAAGAGATACAGTTCTTTAGATATTAAAAAATTTATATTAGAAACAAAAGCTAGACTTCTCTTGGGTCCAAAATTTAAAAACAAAAAGTATACTTACCCACTTGTGATCTAGTGGAAGAGTTCATAATCTTTTTGGAAAATGGGCCCATTTGAGAATCTGATAAAAGCAATGAAGCCCCTTTTCACACATATATAGAGTTTTACAGACCATTTTCTTGGTTCACTCACCCAATGAACCCAATCCATAAACCTCTGGGGAGTTCATAGACCCATGTTAAGAATATCTGGAAAGGGAAGATTCTGTTAACTCTTCAATTGAAAGTTAGACAGTGAATGTCTAAGTGTTCTCAAAGCAAAATTCTTAGTTTGCAATCTAGAAATATAAAAACATTTCCTCAGGCATTGGTTACTTTGTCTCTTAACTAAAAATGTCCTTTGGAAATATTTAAATGTTTTGGTAACCCATTTTATCCCTGTTTGGCTAACAGAGTAAGTTCAAAGGTTCCTTTGGGAGCGATGACATCAGAGAAACTGTTATGATCATCATTGGGGCCCTCGTCAGGAAGCTGTGTCAGAACGAAGACTGCAAACTCAAAGTGAGTGCAAATCTGATCTCAAGTCTTATATGTATAGTTCCAGACCATTCTATGTCCTACTCACTGTGTTGCCCACCACTGGCACCCCTAATCCCCCTTACCCTACTCTATTTTCAATATTTGCTTAGCAATTATTGCCATCTAACATACTTTATAATTCAGTTATTATGTTTATTGTTTATTTCTCTCTCCCACTGAAATGTAAGCTCTATGCAGAAATAGATCTTTGTTCAACACCAATTGCTTAAAGTGGTGCCTGGTACATAGAAAATGTTCAATGAATACAAGCAAATAGTCCATTAATCCCCCATCAATATATATTGAGTGTCCACTATGTATCAGCTTTGAATGCTGTGTATGGTATAGTTCTTGTTTTTAGAAAAATATCTACTCTAGGGCTACCTCCTAGAGCAGAACTTTATCTATAGTAAGTGTGGTTTGCAGTTTTGAGTTTTGATGGTGGGAATTTAGTTACTTCTAATTACTTAGAATTTTACATTTTATTTTTAATTTCATTTGCTCAAACCTTCTCCACTTGCCTGAAGGGACTATCATTTTTAACATCTTTCTCATTAAAATAAAAGAAAACCCTCCATGAGCATAACTAAATATGGAAAATCCAAATGGATTAATATCCAACACAGCCTATCTTTCTATAATGCAAATAGATTAATGATACTGAACAGGGCCGGCCCCGTGGCTTAGTGGTTAAGTGCACGCGCTCCGCTACTGGCGGCCCGAGTTCGGATCCTGGGCGCGCACCGACGCACCACTTGTCCGGCCACGCTGAGGCCGAGTCCCACATACAGCAACTAGAAGGATGTGCAACTACGACATACAACTATCTACTGGGGCTTTGGGGAAAAAAAGGAGGAGGATTGGCAATACTTGTTAGCTCAGAGCCGGTCTTCCTCAGCAAAAAGAGGAGGATTAGCATGAATGTTAGCTCAGGGCTGATTTTCCTCACAAAAAAAAAAAAAAAAAGATGCTGAACATACAAAAACATAGTCTTTTTTTCTGTCCACATTTATTATACAGCCAGCTTCCAGTCAGCATTTTTATTCTATCTCCAAAATCATCACTATATTATTTTGCTTACTGAGTGCTTGCTATTAAAAACAAGAGAGAGGGCCGGCCCCGTGGCTTAGTGGTTAAGTGAGTGCGCTCCACTGCTGGCGACCCAGGTTCGGATCCCGGGCTCGCACCGACGCGCTGCTTCTCTGGCCATGCTGGGGCCGCGTCCCATATGCAGCGGCTGGAGGGATGTGCAGCTATGGCACGCAGCTGTCTACTGGGGCTTTGGGGGGAAAAAATAAATAAATAAAATCTTAAAAAAAAAAAAAAAAAAAAAAAAAACAAGAGAGAGAGTGTTTTTGAAACCAAATAATTCCAAAAGAGGCAACTTATAACTAGAATGAAAACTAAGTATGAAAAAGATCACTAAAAACAATGGCATTGAAAATATTTGATATCAGCTTATTAAGTTCTGGCAGAAATCAAATTTGCATAATTTTTATGACATCAAAGAGCTATGACTTCTTAAATTTTTTAATTTCTGCAATTATTTGAGTAGCTGGTTTACTTTAGCAATCATATATCAAACATCTTGGCTAAAAAGAAGACTCAAATATAAAAACATCCATTCAGCAGTATTTAATGAACGTTTACTCTGTGCTAGGCGTGATGCTAATCCTGTAATATAAAAATGCACAAAATATTCTACCATCCTCAGAGAACTCCTAGTCTATCAACCACCAACATATAAATAATAATATTGAAATATAAACAGAATGCTCTGAGAATACAGAGATGTAGCAAACTATTCTGTTTGGGGGGAAGGTTTCACCAAAATGGTAATATTTGAGTTTAGTCTAGAAGAGACAGGTGAAGAGACAGTAGTACAGAATGAAGGACATTCTAGGAGAAATACAGTGTATGGAAAAGCCCAAAGTTAAAATGGGCCTGGTATGCTTGGGAATAGTGAGAAATTCTGTGAGGCTGGAGCGCAAAATATCTATGTTTGTAGGAGAGATAGGTGAGAGTGGAGATGCAGAAAAGGGGAAGAGAGAAGAGAGGTCGGCTGGGTCTTTATTAATAACAGGCTAAGGAGTCTGGCCTTCATTCAACAGAGACAAGGGAGAACAATGCAGTTTTTAGGCAAGAGAATGACAAGCTCAGATTTTCTATTTGGAAGGAAGCACGACGGTATATGGACTGGGTGTTGGCTGGATTAGAGCCAGTGGGATCTGGTCGGAAACGTTTGCAACAACCTGGGCACGAATTAGTAAAGGTCTGGATTAATGTAGGGGCAGTAGGGTGAAAGAAGGAGACAGATTCAAGAGCCATTTATGAGATAGAGTTAATAGTATTTAGTTACTGAAGGAGTGTGGGGAATGGGAAAGAAGTAAGAATCTAGGTGACTATTAAGCTTCCAGGTTAGGATACTAGATGTATGGTGATGTCAACCACTTAAGCAAAGTTTGTAGAACCTGGTTTGGGAGTGGGAGGAGGGTAGAACTATTAATTTGTTTTGGCCATGTTAAGTTTGAAATCCTTTGGGCCACCAAGTTGAGTTGTCCAACAGGCAGATGGCCACACCCGTCTGCAGCCCAGAAGAGGAGTCAGGGCCAGGAATAGACAATGGATGAAACCTTGGGAGAGAATAGAATATAGCGTGAGAAGGAAACTGAACCAAGGATTAAATTTAAAGTCCTGCTGATAATGGAACAGCCTAGTTCTCATCACATCTTTAAAGTTACCTTGTAGGTAGCTGTAAACTATCCACTATCACTATCATTCAATTTTTTAAATGTTTTTGAGCAATTTTTTAAAAAATGTATCTTTGAAAATGATTAAACTTGGCCACCAGAGGGATTGTAGTAAATTCACATTTTCTTTTGAACTTTCTGCTATAGAATACTTATCTACCTTTTGCCCAAGTGAAAGACACATGAATAGAAAGAAAAAGATGTATTCTAAGTACGAATTTAACGTGTCTACTGAGCGCACAATACTTACACTACCTAAAAGGTACCTGCCATCCTATTGAGTGCTATAGCTTTTCAGCAGTTACTGGCATGAAAGCTACTGCCCTATGACTGTCTGAATGACAGCTAGACAAATTCACAGAGTACTAAGCCCCCTATTTCTTTGTTCTATTTGTTTTTTGCTTACATTTTGACCTCCCTGCATCCTAATTTCTTTTTTCCTTGAATTTGTGTTTGAAAAAATTCAAACCTACAAAAAAGTTGTAAAAATAGTACAATTCCATGAACATTTTTATATACACTTCATCTATATTTGCCAATTGTTTACATATTGCTATATTTCCATGATCTCATTCCATTTATTTCATTTTGGTTGAACCATTTGAGAGTGAATTGCAGACATCTATCTGACATTTTACCCCTGAATACATTTATTTCTTATTACTTGAGTGCTGTTGCGTGTAGGCCCTAACGATGGACAAAATACATATTTTTGTGTTTATTATATGGTGAGTTCATACTGCTACCTTTAATTCCAATCCAATACGACAAGGTTCTTTCTCCCCTTCCCCCATTCCATAATTATATCTTCCTTCTCCCACAGTGAGAACACTAGTTTTCAAGAACATCAATATATTGATTCATTTGGTCAATCTTAGAACACACACAAAAATAGTTTTGGAATTGCTAAGTCAATATCACTTCAAAAAACAAACTGACTAAATAAAGTTCAAGACTTCATCACAGTTCTCTTTGTCCTTAGAATATATCTCACTAAAGGTGTACAGAGTTCTATATTCAAAAGTCTCTCGTATTCTTTTTCTTCTCTTCTGTTTAGTTATGGTATCAGTTTGATATACACTTCAGTTCATTTGTTTCTGTTTGAATTCTATTTTAACAATCTTCAATCCTTGTTGATTTAATTTTATTTCTTGAGTATGTGAAAAATTAACATGGTTTGAAAGGCAAAACTTTATTCTGAAAATATTCTCAAAGAGGTCTCCTTCCCTTTTCTACCCCTTCACCTCATTCTCACCTACCTCCTTTCTGAAAACAGTGTCATTAGTTTTTGATTTCCCCTTCCTGTGTTTCTTTTTGCGACAGTAAGCAGATGTGAGCACACATTCTTACTTCTTTTTCTTGCACAAGATATAGCATTTTATATACACTCTCTCGTATCTTATTTTTTACATTTAAAATACACCCTGGAAATCTCCCATCCTGGTTTGCAGAGATTTTTCTCATTCCTTTTTACAACGGTCTAGAAGTCGATGCACCACAGTTCATTCACATCTCCTATATATGGTCATTAAGTGGTTTCCACAATTTTGCTATTACAAACGATGCTGAAATGAATAATCGTAGGCATATTTTTTTCTTATTGTTGGAGATGTAACTTCAGGGTTAGGGTTGCTGGATCAAAATTCAGATTTGTTAGCTTTTGCCAAATTATCTTCCACAGAAATTATACCATTTTATGCTTCCACCAGCAACGTATGAAAATGCCTATTTCCCCACAGCCTCTATAACAAAGTATGTTATCAAACTTTTGAGTTGTTTTATCAATTTGATAGTTGAGAAATGGCATTTCTCTGATTACACATGAAGTTAGCATCTTTCCTTCTATTTGGGAGCCTTTTATATCTCCCCTCATTCCTCAACTCTCTCTCTCTCGCCCCCCCGTGTGTATGTGTTTGTATGTGTGTGTATCTGCAGCCTAATTTCAGAGTTTGACAAATTCTATAGATGAATTAGATCTTAGGAATCTTTATTTTAAAGATGAAACTGAAGATCCTAAAACATATGTAGTGACAAAGACCAGAACCCAGATGTCCCTATTTCTAATTTGCTTTTCCATTAAACTATTAACTTGTATTCAATTCCTTTTCTTCTAGGCCAGGAAACAAGGCCTTTGCTGATTAAAGAACATATTTGAAAAGTACCTAGCAAAATACCTGCCACATTCAAGAAATATTTCTTGAACTGTGTGGTAGTATTAAGCAAATTTGGCTTCAAGTGGAAATAAGCACCTTTTAAACATTTAGAACAAGACCTGGTGGAGTTCTAAGCACTTGCACCAAATCGTTACTTAAGAGAAAGCGTGTGGCACCGCTTAGGCGCCATCTGACTGTTGCTTTAGAAGTTCAATGAATGGGCAGTTTTATGAATAATCAATCACAAGGGAATTTTAAAAATGATTTTATACATTCAGAATGTGCTCAAAAGGTAAATATGTCCATTATTTATTATACTCTTTGCTTAAGAATGTGTTGATGTATGTACTTTTTAAAAACACACAACACCCTTACCAAGCTTTAGTTGTTTGTTTTCATTCTGTGCCTAAGTCAGGCAACCAATGCAAAGCTTTTTAAAACTTTATGTTGTTTTTTTGGACCTGAGAGTGAAGCCAGTCTTGCCCAAGCCTTGTGTAATGAATGGCTAGGCATATGTCTGAGGTAGTATGTGACTTTTTTAGGCAGTGGTAGAAGCAAAGAAGTTAATTCTGAGAGGACTTGAAAAAGCAGAGAAAAAAGAGGACACCATGATGTACCTGCTGGCTCTGAAGAATGCCCTGCTTGCGGAAGGCATCCCACTGCTTCTGAAGTACGCAGAGGCAGGGGAAGGACCCATCAGCCACCTTGCTACCACTGCTCTCCAGAGATTCGATGTCGCTTTCATAACTGATGAGGTAAATTCCCCAAGAATATTTGCAACATTCACAAAAGGAAAAAAGCATGCCTAAACATGAGTCAAATGCTGTCACCCTATTTTTTTCCATACTAACAATCTCTCTTTCCTGTTTAGGAATAACTCTTAAATCGGATTTCAGGCTATTCTGAAGCAGCCTCACATTTTGAATAGATAATATTCTATATCCTGAAGCATAAATACTGAAGCACATTCTCTTATTTTAAGAAACAAATTCTTTTCAAAAATATCTTTACTTCCGTAAATTTTAAGGTGCTGTTAAACTTTTTGACACTGAAATATCCTGGCTTAAGTATTACCATGTTGGTTCCTATAGCTACATTTTCAGGAAGCCATCTAAATTAAATTTTTGTTAGGGCAGAGCATGTTTATAAACCTCAAGATAAACGGTCTACTGAGCATGATCTTTCCAGTTTGCAGCTAAGCACCTCCCTGCCAGTTTTGTGTCAGAGTTGGTATGCTGCCAAGCATGATGGGCTTTTGAGACAGACAGACCTACATATATTTTCTGGCTCTGTCCCTTCCTAGTTGTATGTGCTTAGTTAAGTTATTTAGCGCCTATATGCGTGAGAACAAGGCCAACAACATGTTGGGGAGATAGGAAAAGGCAGAGGGAAGAAGAACTGAAAGAAATATTTACAAATGCCTAGTACAGAACCCCACACACCACATATTGTTAGGCAATGCTAGTAACCAACTAAATTATTCATTGCCACAAAATGCAGTTATTTTGGCAGATTTTCTTTGGTGTTAATGTTTTGTTAAAGAAAAAGAAAAGCCCCCTAATGTAACCTATGAACTTTGAGTGATAGTGATGTGTCAATATAGGTTCATCGAATGTAACAAATGTACCACTGTGGTGCAGGATGTTGAGGAGGTTGTGTGTGTGTGTTGGAGGAGGGGAGATGGGAAGTAGGGGATATATAGGAACTCTCTGCAGTTTCAGCTCAATTTTGCTGTGAACCTAAAATTGCTCTAAAAAATGAAGTCTATTAATCAGAAAAAAGAAAGGAGAAGGGAAAATTCTGAAGTACTTCATTGCAAGGAAATATCGATTCGTATAGCCATCTCTCCCCAGAGCCCCATTGCACATAGCAGTAGTATCTTTAAAAATCTATATTAGTTCAGTAACATCTAACTAATATGCTACAATAATAAACGAGCCTCAAAATCTCAGCTTATCAAAAGTTTATTTCTCATTTATGCTCTGCCTAATGTAAGTAAGTGAAAATGTGGCCCTAAGTTCGCTGCAGTAGTAGAAGAAAGAAAGGGAGAAGGCACACCAGCTCTTCACTGCCTCATCCCAGAAGTTACCCACAGCAATTCTGTTCACTGTCCATTAGTCAGAACTGTGGCCCCAACCTAAGTGCAAAGAAACCTGGGAAATGTAGGAACAGATGTACATCTTTAAGAGCACTAACTATTCCTGCCACAGTATCAATTTTAAAAATCTAGATGTGCACTAACTAAACTTGAACATCTTATGAACAGGTGAAGAAGACTTTAAACAGGATATACCACCAGAATCGTAAAGTTCATGAGAAGACTGTGCGCACTACTGCAGCTGCTATCATTTTAAATAACAATCCATCGTACATGGAAGTGAAGAACATCCTGCTCTCTATTGGGGAGCTGCCCAACGAAATGAATAAATACATGCTGTCCATTGTTCAAGACATTCTACGTTTTGAAATGCCTGCAAGGTATGGTACAGTGCACCTGTCTCTTCTTGTTCAAGCTTATTTGTGTATTGGTGTGGTACACATGTGGCTAATAAGAATGGTGTGATCATTATGCTGGGTTATGTTGCATAAAACCAAAGAGTTCGCCAAATTTCCCATATGAGAGCTATTTAGTGGGCCAAATAAAAGAACTTCATTTTGGCACTATGCTTTGGAACTCTGGGTATGATTTTCACTCTGGGGTTCCTGTTCAGTCTGGTAAATACATATTGCCAAATGTTTGCAATGGTTTAAAATTCAACTACATTTTTAATAGGACTATTTTTATAAATAACACAACAAAATGATGTAAGTTCTCGCCAAATGGTCTTTCATCTCAACTTTCCAAATGTTAAGGATCTTTGAAGCCTCATTTATTACAGATCAAATTAATTTACCATTTAAGTTTAAAACCTTAGACATGGCGCATGTTTTAGGACCAAGGTGTGAAGCAGGGATCAACAGCCTGCATTGCACTTTTACTGGATTCATCTTCCTTCCAGTTCCCGTCTCCTCCTGAATTCACTGACGTCCCTCTTCAAAGCTGCTCCCCCAAAGCTCTCTACACCTCCTCACTACTACATCAGAGGGCTGGAGAAGGAATTTCCGTTTCCCCTGAGTCACATGCAGAGCACTAGCCCCAGGAAGAGTCAAATTTGAGCATTCCCAGATGAAAAGGAAAACAGACATGGGGGAGGGTGGAAAATAGATAAAGAGAAAGGAAAGTTTTTAAAAAGGCAGTAAAGATTGAAGGAAAGAGAAATAAGGAGAAGACTGAAGGAACAAGAAACAGGGGGAGTGAGTGGAAAGGAGAAAACAGCAGGACAATAAGGAAGATGGACAGAACAGATGAGTGAGGGAGAAAGAAGCAATTTCTCAGGGACTCCTGGGGGACCGAGTAGACTTCTGTGTCTTCGTTTACTTTTAAGGGACTCTGTGGAGGGGATCCTGGGTGTGTTTGCTGCCTTTGTCTGGTGAACCCAGTGATTTAGGGACAGTGAAGAGGAGGGTGCAGGGTAGAAAACAGCCTGGGAAAGGTGAGGAAGCCATCGCGAACACTGCAGGTCAGGTTCTCAGAACCGAAGATGCTAGAGTTGGAGGGACACGAAAGGCCAGCTCACTTGGTGTCTCTCTCCAGCGTGGGCGTCTAGTCTCCTGGCAAGTGGCGTCCAGACTTTGCTTGTGCCTCTCCAGTGGCAGGAGGTTCACCTGCTCTGAGGAGCTTGTATCATTGTTCAGAGACTCGCACTGTTGCCGTCGCTTCTTTGTATAAAAGAAATCTCCCTGTTGGCCCTGGTTTTATCCCTGGAGTAAAGCAGAGCAGGGCTAATCATTCATCCACTTGCAGGCCCTTTGAATAATTGGGGACAGCTATCTTGACCTTCCTCATGTTTTCTTCTCCAGGTTAAAATCTTATAAACGAGTGTTATTGTGGGGAAAACATATAAGGTTACCATTCCCTCCTTGCAATTATTTTCTACCTCAGATCTAGATCCAGATGTCTGTAGTTGATTATATTAATGTTTTTTGCTGTGTTGTCATATTTTATTATTACTGATATAATTAGTGTTAAGTAGTCAGGAATGGAAAGATTGCAACACTATTTAGATAGGTAGAAAGGATAGAAGAACATGGGGTAAGGCTTAAGACTTACTTTAGAGAAGACAATGGTTACTGAGATGTCTCTTTAATTGAAAACTACATAAGTAGAAGAAATTCTTGGAAATTTGCTGTTATATGTCACTACAACATTGAACAACAGAACCATGGTGATTCAAAGAACACGTATTGTCTACTCCTGAGGTGTGTCCGTCGGTCACTTCAAGCCATCTCATAGCTAGGCGTCCTCGCCTTCTGTCATTTTGATACCACACTGAATTTCAAATATCTGAGGAATGAAGGGGAAAGCCCTAATCCCAACGCTGGCACTTCAGCCAGCACCTCTCCAGTCTTGGAGTGGCACGAGGAAAATTTCCACTGAGGTTTGGATGTTTTCCAAATCTGACTTGGAAAACAGCCATTACAATGAATGTGCAGCTTTTTCCTTTCCTGTGTTGCAGCAAAATGGTCCGTCGAGTTCTGAAGGAAATGGTTGCTCATAATTATGACCGTTTCTCCAAGAGTGGATCGTCTTCTGCCTATACTGGCTACATGGCACGTATGTAACCCAAAGAAGGGTTCTCCCTCCATGCCCTTCCCCAACTTGCTATTGCTGGAACTCTTATTAAATGACAGGGCTTTTTTGTCATTAGGTAGTCCCCACTCGGCAGCTACTTACAGCCTTGACATTCTTTACTCTGGTTCTGGCATTCTAAGGAGAAGTAACCTGAATATCTTTCAGTGCCTTGGGAAGGCTCATCTTCACAGTAGCCAGGTAACTCATTTTCCGTTAATTTTGCTTAATAAAGTATGTAAGAAGTGAGGCTGAGGTAAAATAAAATATATACTGATGGTAACACTATAGAATGCGTAAGTTAATTGTGGCTTCTGCTGTAAGTCACTCACGATTCCGTCATCTGCAAGAGGCTGTATGGTTTATAATCCCAGAGAGAGTTTCAGACATGAACTTGAAACCTAAGTAAGTTGACTCACTGGACTTGCCAAACATCCATTTGTCATTTCAAAGGTATACATATTCACAAAATTGAAATCACGCCAGTATTTCTCACATATTCTTTTTAAAATATTTTGTTTTTATTCACAGACGTATTTCTTAGAATCATATATTTAATTCTAGAATTAAGAATTCTAGATATTCTAGATAAAGAAACACCTTTATCTAGGTGTTTCTGTGAAGAGACTGATTCCCCATAATAAAAACTTTCATAATAGCATATGGCTTTCTAAAGAGCCAGTCTATATTTTTCAATACTGCTAGGAGAGAAAAGAATCAAGTGTCAGCTTTTGACAGCTAGTTGACTTCCATCTGTTTGGTTTTGTGACAATCTATAAAGGCTTCCTAACTATGAAATATATTTTCCTTTTAGTTTTTATGCATATCAAATTATGACCTTCTAAATAAGCTCATTTAAGATTTAAAAATTATCCAGTGCTATATAAACTTGAGTTTGTATCAATATTATATTACCACACCCTTTGATAGGACTCTAGTCAGAATACTATGCCCTTCTGTCCTGAGGAATTGCCATCTGTTTTCTGACATGCGCTCTGAAATGCCAAACACCCGATGGTTAAGGGGCTGGGTATGGAGGACAAAGAAGATGCAGGATTCCTATGTATGGCGGAGATCAGGATGTGAGCCCATCATCTTTTCCTTTGGCTAGAGAGAAAAGCTTGACACAGAAAGTTGTGAGTCATGACTTAGAGAGTTCCACACCCTCTCATAGCAGAAGCCTGAGGTCGACTGCCCCAACACCTCTCCATCCCCTGTTAGGGGCTCTACAGGATAGCCCAGCTGTTATGTTCAACAGTCCTGGAGAAACTAAGAGTCTCTAGGATGACGCATAAAATGGAGAGCTCATGGCCTTTGTAGTCAGACAGAGAGGGTTGAATCCTGCCTCTGCCATTTGAGCATTTTTTTTGCTTCATCTACAAAATGGATAAAATCATATGTACCTCAGAGGGTGGCTGTGAGGATCAAATGAAGAAAACTAACTTTCCTTATATTCAGGCATAGAGTTGTTGTTTTGTTTTTGTTTATTTATTTACTTTTTGCCTAGCTGCTGCCGATATTTGAATTTTTGACCCCTAGAAAAATTCTAGCTGTAGCTCAGAAGCTTCACCATCACTTACTTAATAGGTGGGAAGCTCATATCATGACTGTTATATCCATTTTCCCCTAGGTAGTCATTGAAGCCCAAGGACTGGAGGCCCTAATTGCAGCCACTCCCGATGAGGGGGAGGAGAACCTTGACTCCTACGCTGGCATGTCAGCCATCCTCTTTGATGTTCAGCTCAGACCTGTCACTTTTTTCAATGGATACGGTGATTTGATGTCCAAAATGCTGTCAGCATCTAGTGACCCTATCAGTGTGGTGAAAGGACTTATTCTGCTAATAGATCATTCCCAGGTAATTCATTCATTCTGCAAGTATTTATTGAATCCTTAAAATGTACCCGGCACGTTTTCAGTGTGCTCTATGCTTAGAGGATACAGGACAAATTTCCACTCATCCTGGAGCTCACATTCTAAGCATTCAGCCCTTTTTCTATTGGTGCCCTTTCTACTTTTCTCCTTTGCTGTAGGTAAGCAGGGGTTTTATTTGTTTTTTGGGGTTTTTTTTTTGGCCTTTATTAACTGATTTAGAAATTTCACTGTTGAGGCAAAGAGAAAATACTCAATGTCAATTCAATAAAACTGAAAGGAAAAAAAGAGAAAATGCTTATGCTAACAGAAACAAGAACTTATGGAGAAAATAACCTAGGATACAACAGAGCAGAGATGGCATTACGTCTTCACTTGGCTTTTCTGGGCACGAGTGCGTAGATGATATTGATTGTGAAGGCTGGCGCTGAGCTGCGTGGCTTCCCAAGTGACTGATGACATTTATCATGACAACAGTGATGAAGATCCATAGAGTGTGTCATTTTGACCCTGCCAAATTAGTAGAGGCACAACCACTGACACCAACCACGTGTTTCATGGAGATTCTTTGCCCCAAATTCTCATGTTCACAGAATCTTACAGAGGTTCATTCATTATCAGAGAATAGGAGTACTTTCATTCACTTGAACTGCATTCTTCAGAATGGTTTTCAATTTTTCTCACCCCAACTGTTACATTACTGTATTAAAGGATGGCAATACTATCTTCTGTGCAGTAAGAGTTGGTTGACCAAGATACTATGGAGTGGGAGTGGTCTGCCTCATTGGATTTTCTGAGAAATAGAAGAGGATTAATCTGAATAACCTTTGAGTTTGAATGTTTGATGCTTAAAATTTTTTTCTTTAATGGCTTGACTTATTTCCTGCCTTACTAAGCATAGCAATGTAAAAAATGGAATATTTGCTAAATAAGGATCTTATGGGAAATCCTTAAAGTGATCACTATGAACTCTAATTCATCCTTAGGATATTGAAGATATATGAGGAGATTGGATTAAAATTTACAGACAGTAGGATTTGCTTGGGAAATTTGCTTTTGTGGTTTAATAAATTCACAGGTAATAGCCTAGGTTTGAATTTTGCCTTCACTAGTTACTTTCTGTATTCTCTTGGGCAGTTGGTTAATAGCTTTAAACTAGGATTTCATACTAATACAGTAGTTCTCCCCTTATTCGCGGTTTGCTTTCCGCGGATTCAGTTACCCACGGTCAAACCCAGTCTGGAAAATAAAACTAGGTCACAATGCCTACGTCATTCACCTCACTTCATCTCATCACATAGGCATTGTGTCATCTCATCCCATCACGTGAAGAAGGGTGAGTTCAGTACAATAAGATATTTTGATAGAGACCACATTCACATGTGGTAACTTTTATTGCAGTATGTTGTTATAATTGTTCTATTTTGTTATTAGTTATTGTTGTTAATCTCTTACTGTGCCTAATTTATAAATTAACCTTTATCATAGGTATGTATGTATAGGAAAAAACATAGTATATACAGGGTTTGGTACTGTCCATGGTTTCAGGTATCCACGGGTCTTGGAAAATATCCCCCACAGATAAGAGGGTACTACTGCAAAGTGAGGCATTTGGAACAGATGATCAAAAGTTTATACTATCTCCATTCTTTGCCAGATAATTTGAGGATTCTGATTTGTTGGGTTCTGATTATGAAATGGTAGATTTTAAGACCTGAGAGAGACCTTAAATATCAGATTTTACTAAAACTCCTCCCAAACATTGTTAGTTGGAACTAAATGTCAATTCCCCTTCTTTATTATTCTTCACAACAGTTCAGGATGCTGTATATAACAAAAAAGCCAATTTAGGGTGGCTTAAGCAAATAGTTCGATTTTTACCATGTAACAAATATTTGGAAGTAGGCAGTCCAGGATTACTATGGAAACCCTAAGATATTATCAGGATCCAAACTCTTCTTCCCTTAGATTAGCCATGTTTACTAGTGGCTTGTCCCTCATGCTTGTCCCCTCGTGATTATCAGCTGACGGCTGTACTACCAGCACTACCTCCTCATTCCAGGAGGAAGGAAGGAAAGGGTAAGGGGCAGCGGAGTCTGAGTCTTTTTCAAGAACTGTCTTGGAAGCTCCATCTGTTCCTATAAGAGATAAGCGTCTACAAAAGGAAGCCCTTTTGTTATTGACCAAAACTGTGTCATATGATGTCTCCAGCTGCAAGGCAGGCTGGTAAATATGGTTTTTCCATGGGTGCATTGTCACTCTACACAAAACTGTATTTCTGTTAATATGAATGAAAAGAAGAAGGACAACCAGTAGTGCCTCTCATGTCCCTTAATCCTCAAGGGCACACATGAGAAGCGGTTCTCAGATTCTATCAGAATTTTACACCGCACATTTCCATTGCAATGTTGTCCCTGGGGAGATGCATTCTTAATGAAAGACACAGGAATAATAACAGTTCAACACCATCTGTATGTGCTCAGCTACCCGTCAACAATGCCTGATGGTCTGAATCAGGTGTAAAACTTGATGCAAATTCAGGGGAGGAAGACTATCCTCCACCCACTCTGGGTCCTTTCTCTCTGGGCTACAAATTAAATTGACATGAGACCGAATAGCAGGAGAAAATCAAAGAAAACTTTGTAATGTGTATACATGGGAGAAACCAGGGAAACTTAGTTTCTGGGCAAATATTCAGGTAGACGAAGGAGGATGTTGGGGGTGGAAGAGTCAGCTATGGGAGATTACCAGAAAGCACAATAATCAAGAGTATGCAGATTTAAGTCCTCACCTTCTTTCCACACTGATAAGAGTTTCTAGAGATAAGGTCATCCCTCCTTCTTCCTGGTACAGAGAGGGAGATACCTTTACAGATGGACATTTCCCTAAAACAGAACTTTGATAAGAATGGGCTTAGCAAGGACCCTCCCAATCTATTGCTTTTGGCAGTTTGGGGGGAGGTCAAATGTTCTTCAGAGAAACTAATCAAGGTAGAGAGACATATTTTGAGGTGGCCAATTCTGATCTCCCACATAAACATAGGTAGTAATCTAGATCAGGGTCAGCAAACTTTTCATGTAAAGGGCAGAAAGTAAACATTTTAGACTTTATGGGACACATGATCTCTGTTGCAACTATTCAACTCTGCCGTTGTAGAGTGAAAACAGCCATCAAGTAATACATTAACAAATGAGTATGGCAGTGTTCCAATAAAATTTTATTTACAAAAGCAGCAAGGGGCCAGATTTGCCTGCAGGCCATAGTTTGCCAACTCCTGATCTAGGTTATCTTGTAAGATTTTTCTGTTCATTAAGTGAGGGCACGTAAGGCATAGTCTAAGAAAAAGATCGTCCCCTCACTATTAAACATAACCCAGTGTCTGAGTATTTCAGGGTGGAGTATTTGGCAGATCGGGGGTTACTATACAAATAAGCTGTTTAAGGCTCCCTGGCTCCACAGAGCACTCCAGTAATGCCATCCCAGCTTCAGAGGCACATACCACTCTAGGTCAAGTGCTGACATTGAAGGAAAGTTTGGCAATGGGTAGCCTGTCACAGCCACTAGGGCAGATGGAATTACTCTGTGCTCACTCTCTCTCTTTTTTCGGCTAATTGGATTACTCTTCAGAGAAGGATGTCTGATAAAGTCAGCTTAATAAGGGTATCTTCTTTAGCCGGGAAAGAACATGTTTTCCTGAATGGAAGCAATGGAATGAGTTGTCAAAATGTCAGTATCTGAACTGTAAAAAACACCTTTGGGACCAAAGGTAAAAGTTCAAAGGGGTCACATTAGCTACAAATACAGAGCTCCTGGATCTTGTTCCTGTAGTTCATGGGCAATAATTTAAACAAACATGCTTTCTGGGTCAAACAAAGATATAAGCCTATGCTCTTTTGTGCAACATTTCTCAGAAGAGGCCTCCTGCACGCCAGGAGACACAAGAGAGTTCTGGTTTCGTGATAGCCATGTCTGGTGGTAGAAAAGTCTCCACCCTAGAGACAGTCTGGGTATTCATTCAGGCTCCATGTATGGCCACCAAGCCTGATTTTTCTTTTCAATCTTCAGATATAACACCTACCATGGGAGATTAGTATGAGAATTAAATGAGACATCAAACATAGACACAGTAGGGACACAGTGGGTGCTTAAAAACTGTTAGTTCCACCTATTTTATACCCCTCACAAGTTAGAACCACTGTACTGTGTGATTTAGTCCCTATCACAAAGAAAGAGTGGTTTGTCCTTCCACAGGGATCAGTGGTTAGTCCTTTTATGGGGGTCCAAGAAAATTCCTCTATGACTACATGTCAGAGTTCTTCCATGATCTCTTTGCATGAGAGAAATGGAATCTTCCCAGAAAGCCAAGGCACTCCTCAAAACCCATACTGCAATGGAAAAGCTCTCTCTCCAGAAGAGGCACATTGTCTAATAGCCGTGAAATGTTCTTTTCCACGGCACTTGGTATATTTTGACATGCACCTAATATACAGTCAGTGGGAAGGTCAAAGTCCTCATCGCAGACCTTTTCTGGGTTGCACGGACTAACAAGATTATAATTTTCAAATTGGCAAGAGAGGACAAGATCCAAAGAAAGAAATGCTTCTGAGGCAGGGCACACAGTAGGGCTCATTTGGGAACAATCACAATTACGGTGCAAATGCAGAACTCTGATATCTTGGTTCTGCAGTTCATAGACATAGGTTAAAATTTGGGCATGGTTATTGTGGTTTTCTCTGGATAATTTGTATTCTTTCATATTAGTTGAGACAACCCCTGCATCCTACCACAGCCATATTTTATTCTAGACTGAATGTAGCTATAAGTAACCTGAGGGCTCTCTCCTAAAGTGTTCTGAGCTCTGTGTTGGGTCTCACGCTTTCAACAAAGCGTCTTTCAGACTGAAAGTAGCTTCATGCCACAATCAGACTTTTCCAGTATACCTAGTTATAAAGCAAGTCCTCTGACTGAGATTACTGGCCACCTTTTTCAGAAAGTGGAGAGAATTCGGGGAGATCAACATGATCCTTTCTAGAAAGCAAAATCACAGCATTTGTAGCTGGCAAAAGCACAGCTTGTTTGGTCTGAGCAGGGCAGTTACATAAAGAAGTTAGTCATGCTGCCACTTGCCGTGAACCACGGTCTTTGGAGGGATATCAAAATTAAGGATACTGAGCCTTTTTTCCAGAACCATTATCATTTCCAATACTGTCCCCAGGCAATCTGATTGCAATCTAGCTGAAGATATTTTCAGCCAATGTCACTCCACCTGATGTACATTGTAAATGCAAGACTTAAAGGCTAAATGCTGGCAAACAGCACAAAACAATGGGTTTCAGACAACTACAGAATTGCTCAGGATGGACTATGTTTGCAAATGTGTACTGTCCCTCTGGAATATGCTGTTGAGTTCATGTTGGGCTTGTCTGTTAAATTGATGTCATTCCAAACGTCAAACAACAGACATTAAGGCTTAGTTAAATCGCCTTGCCTTCCTTTCCTAGCTCGATCTAGGCGATTGCTGGAACTTGTACAGGGACCAGCAGCTTTTATCCTGCCTTTCATTTGCCAGCAGGATGCAGTTGTCTATATTTCACATAGCACATAGCCGGAGAAGTGCTGAAGGACCTCAAGAGATCGTCTAGCTTGACCCCTCACCCTAACCCCAAAGCCATGGCTGGATTTCTGATGGAGATGCCTTCATTTTCCCCAGTCTGATGGTTCTCAAATTTAGGTGCATCAGAATCATGTGAGGGCTTTTTAAAACACAAATTGCTGGGGCTGGCCTGGTGGCGTAGTGGTTAAGTTCGTGCACTCTGCTTCAGCAGCCCGGGGTTCGCACCTTTGGATCCCCGGTGTGGACCTATGCACTGCTCCTCAAGCCATACTATGGTGACATCCCACATACAGAATAGAGGAAGATGGGCACAGATGTTAGCTCAGGGCTAATCTTCCTCGGCAAAAAGAGGAGGATTGGCAACGGATGTTAGCTCAGGACCAGTCTTCCTCACAAAAAACAACAACAACAAAAAAAAACACACAGATTGCTGGGCCCCACCCTCAGAGTTTCTAATTCAGTAGGTGTGGGACTCAACATTTCTACCAAGTTCCCAGTACACTGTTGTTGTTCCTCAGGGGACCACACTTTGAGAAACTTTGCCTCTCCCAAAATGAGGCAATGGTTGAAAGAAAACACCCTTCTCAATTGGCGCTTCACTTCTCTAGAATTTTAGTTGACTAACTAATTTAACAAATCAGCAGTCTACTTCTAGTGATCAAGATTAGAACAACATATTTCCAAGCCTAGAGAAATACTCTAACATTAACACAACTCAGATGGTATTATCTACAGCAGGAGGTTGAATGCGCCTTTGGGAAGGGGTTGGCTAAATTGTGCTTATTATTATTATTACTACTATTGTATATTTTTGTTTCTAGGAGCTTCAGTTGCAATCTGGACTGAAGGCCAATATGGAGGTCCAGGGTGGTCTAGCTATTGATATTTCAGGGGCAATGGAGTTTAGTCTGTGGTATCGTGAGTCTAAAACCCGAGTGAGAAATCGGTAAGCGTATGTATAATATTCTATGCAAAGAACTGCAGAGATATGTTTTTGGAATTGTTTAACCCTCTGAGTTTTCAAAATCTATGCTTTCTATTTGTAACTATTAGATCACAGAGTAGGAAGTAACCATGGGAAGTCGTTCTTTCCGTAGCTGCTTATGAGCAGCTCGATACCTAATACAACTCAGCCAAGAATCTTCCTGTTTTTAAAAACATCCGTAGACAGCATGCCCCATGGATGAGAGGTTCATCTTCTCTTGGTATTCCACTTCAGTAGTTGACAATGCTGTCGGGAGATTTTACTTTGAAGCAAACTTTTTAGCTTATCCCTCTTGTTGGGGTTTAAAATCTTTCCTCTTTTGCTGTCTTCAGTGGATAAAAATAAAAAGATGATCACTTTTGTGTAGAATCTAAGACTTAAACATTAGGAGTCTTTGAGCTTTTTTGTTAGCATTCATTTTTCTAAACAAAATGTTTTCAGCTCATTTAGTTTTTTCTAATCTACCTCTCACTTCAAATTGAAGTGTTTTACTTTGAATATAGAACAATTTGTCCAAGCCAGTGTGATAATCCAACAAATTATTCTTCTGTTTGTTACAGAATTGAAGAAAAAGAAATGGAAAATGCAATTAATTTTTACTTTTTTGGATATTTAAAAATATGGTGGGGCAGAAGTGAGATAGGAGTGATAAAATTAAATTTTTGATGTATTTTAAACTATGGGTTAAGGAATTGAAAACAATCAAAAGGTGGCACATTTAACGTGAAAGGTGACCCACAGTGTTACTAAAAGGAGCCAAAGAATGAGAAATGGAACAGGCCATCAGAGGGATCAGCAATATAATTTAGGGCTTCCCACTGAATCAGTCATCTTTCTTCTCTTTCTGAAGTATTTTCTAGGTGGAAGTTTCCCCAAATTAAACTGAATTGAATTCTTTGCAGAAAGAAATCAACAACAGCAACAACAAAAAATATTTAGATTTTTAAAGAGGACACAGTACCCCTAAAATTCTATCAGTATCCACATTGTAGCCAGTCTATCTTCAATTTTTCATTTGTTCAATTTAAACAATATCTCTTAAGCCTTTGTTGAGAGTAAGATATTAGAAAGTATGTCAAGGGATTCGGGGATTTAAACGATACCACCTCTGACCTACTTTTGCACTGACAACAATGTCAGCAAGTGTTCTAAGTTGCACAGCAATGATTAGTATCCCTATCAAAAAAGCATGGACAGACAGCTCGGATTTAATCGTGGGAGTAATTTCCCACAAATTCTCTTAAAGTCTACAATTAAACGAGAGTGGTTCTAGAGGTAAGCCTTCCACTGGGATTCTTTATCCTCTTCATCCAAGCCACATTCCCTAGTCAATTCCATCTATCTGTCCAGTTCTGTAGGTGATTGTTGGAGAACTCACCATATCTGTCCTTCCTGGGGCACCCATTGTACATGCCCCACTGTGGGAATGGTTCTTTGTGACACAATATTTTTTCAAAGATCTTTGCAACCATAGACTTATGTCTCTAGAGACTCTTTGGAGAAAGTAATGAAATGGAGTGGAAATAGTTACATAAAAGCCAACAGAGAGATAGTTACCAAGAAAATTGTTACAAACACCAGCTGTCTTCTCAGTGATGTTAGACTTTGTTTTGAGATAACTCAGGTATTTCTAACTTCCTAAGAGGACCAGGTTCCAGGCATGTTTTCATCTTGGCCCTTCGTATGCCCATACCAAATAGTAGTACCTGATAAACGCTTCATTCCCACATCTAGGACTGAAGGCTGGGTGAGGGCACAGGGGAAGGGCAAACCTTCACCAGGCCCTGGTTACCAACAGAACTCTAAGTGCATTTAGGTCACATATTAGTTACTTAAGTGTTTCTTTCCAGTCATCAGTGTCACAAGTTCAGACCCTGTGAAACGATAGCTGTTAGTGCAGCTCAGTTAAATGTGATGTTAACAGTTTTTTTTGCCCAAATCCTTAGGGTGGCTCTGGTAATAACTGGTGATATCACTGTGGACTCCTCTTTTGTGAAAGCTGGCCTGGAGGTCAGTGCAGAAACAGAAGCAGCCATGGAGTTTATCTCCACAGTGCAGTTTTCTCAGTACCCATTCTTAGTTTGCATGCAGATGGACAAGGATGGAGCGCCATTCAGGTAAGAAGCAGTGCTCATGGAATGTTCCAGGGCCATCCCCAGTTTACCAGGAACTTGCACCCAGTTTGAGCATTTAGTTTCAGAAATTTAAAGAAAATGGTAAAAATCCAATGAAACATGAATTTTCTTTAAATGAGTAAAAGAATAATTGATAAGGCTAAAAAAAAAAAAGTCAGTTTGTAGGATATCAAGAAACTGTAGTGACTAATTACTTTGATTCTGGAGATATCATATTCTAATCCAGAAATAATTTATCAAGGAAACAAAGGGATTTGATTTACTGTAAGAGTTGCCATGTAGTTTCAGCAAAAATAATGGACACTTATATATTATTGGCTATCTTCACAATTGTCTCCTGGACAGAAAGTTCAAAACAAAACACCTGGCAATCATTTACCGTGGTTTAAGAGCCCAAGAGAAGTCACAAATTTTAGGTAATCCATACAACAACAACTTGACCTTGTTTAAGTTTTGGCTCAAGCTTGAGAGTTTGAGATTTTGAAATTAAAAAAAAAATGCTTTCAGTAGAATTTTTAGAGTCTCAAAAACCAAATATATATATAATTTAATTGTCCATGTAATTTTCCCAACACCTCTTCCACTACAGGCTTCTCATTTATACTGTGTCCTTTGAATCTTGTAAGCATATTTATAACAATACTATCACGTGGAAGTAGAATGCTTTGGGTCTAGGTAGCACTGACTCTTGTTAGTTGTAGAGGTCTCCTTGGCATGCACTACTAACCATGGAGGCAATTTGTATACTTAAAACAGCAAGCCATATCCTACATATCTCCTTTGATAAGTAGGCCAGAGTTGAGTACCTTTCTTTATTTTATTGACATTTCATGATCCATCTAAGGAATATATAAATGATATAAGTACAAACATGAATAGGTTATATTTTTACAGAAGAAAAGATAGTGGATTATAATAAGAATATTAAGCAATCACTAACTTATACTAACTCATATCTAGAATAAACCTCCATTAGTGTATTAAAAAAAAATCAACCTGCTAATGGTCAAAATGCAGTGACCACTAGCCCAAGCATATGGCTAACTGGTTTGGTTCCACATTTCACTCGGGCCAGAGCTCTGGGAATGTTTCCCTGTCAGCATTCTCAGCTTAAGTCCAGCTGGACTTGCTACTTACTCAAGGGGGGGTGGTCCCAAGGTGGGGCTCCTGGAATGAGGGGTGGGAGCCATAGCAAGGCCTGCAAAGCTTAACAGCATCTCCAAAAAGCTGAAAGGAATTTAGTCCTTAATTACAAAAAAAATGTACGGCAGGACTCGCATTCCCGGGCATTTGAAGCGTGTAGTGTATATGTTGGTGTAAAAAGAAAGGGGAAGATAAAGATCGCCCCATTCATGGGAATGAAAGCTGGGCGTCTTTGGCACTCATGTCCCTTCTCAAATTGCTTTGAAACGGAAGCTTCAAGTGTACACTCAGTAACTTGGCTCTGACGAGTCTGAGGTGACTTCAATATGTGTGTGATTTTGTTATTGTTGTTGTTGTTATGCAGGCAATTTGAGACAAAGTATGAAAGGCTGTCCACAGGCAGAGGTTACGTCTCTCGGAGAAGAAAAGAAAGGCTGGTAGCAGGGTCTGAATTCCCACTCCACCAAGAGAACTCTGAGATGTGCAAGGTGGTTTTTGCCCCTCAGCCTGAGAGTAATTCCAGCAGTTGGTTTTGAAACTGATGAGTAATGTTTCACTTGACTCTGTCTCCCCAGAAGGGGTAGAATGTGACATGCCAAAGTACTTGCTCTTTGAGAGCACAGTGTTTACATATTTACCTGTATTTAAGATTTTTGTAAAAAGCTATGAGAAACCTCAAATGGTTAAATTTGGGCCTATTCAGTATACTACCTACAGTGTCAATTTTGAGCCAACATATGTGACAGTTTTAGCAACAATCTAAGTTTTCTTGTACCTCTCTCAAATCCCATTTGATACACTGAGAATAGTTCTGCTCTAAGAAGAAACTATTGTTTATAAAAAAACAAAACAAAACACTCACATACTCAGAGAACCCAACTTTGTTTCAACAATTTTCAATCTGTGCATGTGAAGCCCTTGATAGAACCTTAAACATAGATTGTTTCTACCAAACATGTTGCCCAATCAGGAGAAAAATGGACCTTTTTTTCTTCTTTTTGGGGGGTAGGGGGAGGGTACAAGACTTTTTAAAGACTTTTGTCAGCCAACTTCGAGAATTAATATTTATCTCTTCTGTTGTTGGTTTTACTAAGCCTTGAGGTAGAAGGCACACAGATTAAAACAAACCATCTCATCTTGCTGCTGACCACGTCGTCAGATTGCTAGAAAAAAGCCCTTCAGTCTTCAGCCCTCTGCCCCACAAAGTATTGGACTTGGCACATGGGAATCAGAAATATCAATTTCAGAAACTCTGTTTGATTTTTCTTGTGCTGTGTCTCTTTGAGACTGTAATGTAGTACACTGTCCTTTATAAGGGACATCTTCATGTAGTCATCATTTTAGCTTTCATTCAATTGTTTTGTGGTAGAAATTCCAGTCTGTTTGACCACAATCATGCAAAAGCCAGAATGGCTGAGAGAATTTCAGCCAAAGAGAATACTGCTTTGAGAAACTGATGGATTTGGACTTCTAAAATATGAAATCAAGAAAAGATCATCTTTATTTGTGTAAATTAAAAGAGCCATGTTAAACATTTTAAAATATTTATTAATAAAACAGATACATGTGTGTATAGTCATAAACCCAAACAGATAACAGGTGCTCATTTTTCCATTAAACACACACACACAATGGAAGTTTGGCTAGCCCACCACTGGTTGTAAATTTAAAATGATGCATGATGAAATAAATATGTGGAAAGCCTACTGAATTGCTTTTGTCTTTCATTACTACAAACACTGTATTTCTCTATTCTTGACACTTTCTGAGCCCAGATATATACACAAATAAACCTCTGCGGCTCTGTAGAAGAGGCCAGATTCTGTAAAGGGAGGTCAAAGCCTTTTGGAAAATGGGCCACTGAAAATAGCAGCACTCAGAACCACTTAAGGCCCTGTAAACTTGAAAACAAGCTTCTAAGCCCAGTTTTCATAAAGGGTGGACCGGCTCCCTTATTGTTATGTTATTGAGAAAAGAGAAAGGAATCAAAAACTGAAGTGGGGGGTGTGTCATTGGTGGCATTGGCCTTGGGGGAAGCCCTCTCTAAAGATACTCACGCTGCAGCAAAAGCAAGTTGAGCTAGAGCACTAGGCCGAAGATTTCATGGGCTAAGGAACCACAGCCATGTCATGTTCAACAATTCACGGCTGCTTCTGTGAAATGTAAAATAATAATTTACTTAAGAGTGATGGCTGCCATGTCCTAGATGTTAGTGCTATGCTACTTCCCAACTGCTCATCTGCCTGGCTGAGTCAAATACAGCCCCCCATTTGGAGAATGGATAGTACTTAGCAACTCTAACACGCTCCAAAGCAACAAGAAACCTGAAGCATAAAACAAACATTAACTTCTTTCTAGACAAATTAGATAGAAGTTTAAGAAGAATGGAGTGATAGTCCGCATTTTGAAATGATGTGTTAGAGCCAGGAATATAACTGTAAACCTCACTTGCTGTCTTCTAGTTCTGACCACTTCACTGGCTCAAACATCAGTGTCCAGATGGCTTTGTCCTCTGCAAAGAGGTCCGTCTGGGAACTGCGCAGCCCTCTGACATGGGCCTCTGCCCAGTCAGCTTCTTCCTGCAGACCTTGAGCGTTTAGCCTGGCTGATTTCCTCTGCAAAGTGCTCCTGCCATTTCCTGCCTCTCGTTGGCCTTCTGCCCGTGACAAGTTGCTCTTTGCTTCTCTGAATCTGACTACCTCCAAAAATATCTTTTAATCATCTAACACTTATTTAGTGCTTATTATGGGCTAGGTATTTTTAAGCATTTTCCATATATTAAATCATTTAATTCTCACAATAACTGTGTTTAACAGGCAGCATTGTTATTTCCGTGTTCTAGATTGGCACTGTCCAATAGAAATATAGTGTGGGCCACATAAGTACTTTTAAATTTCTAGTAGCCTCATTAAAAAAAATAAACAGAAGCAGATAAAATGAATTTTAATAATATATTTTAACCCAATATATCCAAAGTATTATCATATCAACATGTAATTAATATCAAATGATTAATGGGATATTTTGTTTTGGGGGGAGGATTAGGTCTTTGAAATGTGGCATGTAATTTGCGTACATAGCACACCTCCTTCGGGGTTCGCCGCGTTTCAGGCGCTCAGCAGCCACATGTGGCTGGCAGTCACTGCGACGGGCAGCACAGTTACGGACAGAGACACTGGGCCACAAAAGACATTTACCTCGCCCCACAGAAGACATTGTCTCAGCTAGCAAATGGCAAAACTAGGACTCAAGTATAAATCATCTCACTCAGAATCTGCTCTCTGAATCCACTGTACTATATTTCCCAGGTCGTTTTCGTTTTAAAAATTTGCTGCTAAAAGAATATAGACAGTAGTTATGAAAGTGACAAATGTGGGACAGCAGCTACAAAGCTTTAGGCTGTATTACAGAGTTCTGGGAGTCAGCGCCCTTTCTCTGTGGTTCTTGTGTCTCTTTCTCTGGCAGTATCAGAAGTCTTTGTCCACTTGTAGGCCTCTATTTTTTTCTTTGCCAAGTGTCCCTTCCTCCATGAAGGGTACTTCATCCTTGGAGGCAGGTCTGAATGTGCAATAATGAATGTGCAGTTTTTTGAATTCAGCTTTATTGAGATATAATTCACATATCATACCATTCACACATTTATAGTATAGAATTCTATTTTTATATTGTATATAAATATAGTACATTCACAGACTTGTACGACTATCACCACAATCTATTTTGGAACATTTTCATCATTCCAAAAAGAAACCCATACCCTTTAGCTATTACCCCCAATCTCCTCATCTCCCAGCCCAAGGCAATAACAAATCTACTTTCTGTCTCTATAGATTTATTCATATAAATGGAATCATATAATACGTGGTCTTTTGTGACTGGCTTTTGTCACTTAGCATTATGCTCTCAAGGTTCATCCATGCTGTAGCATGTATCAGTACTTCATTCTTTTTTAAGGTCGAAAAATATCTCATTATGTAGATATGCCATTCATCAGTTGATGGACATTTGGATTGTTTTCCTCTTTGCTCTTATGAATCATTCTGCTATGAAATTTTGTGTACAAATTTTTGTGTGGGCATACATTTTCATTTCTCCTGGATATATACTTAGGAGTAAAATTGCTGGATCAAATGGTAACTCTATGTTTAACTTTTTAAGAATTGCCAGATTGTTTTCCAAAGTGGCTACACCATTTTACATTCCCACCAGCAGTGTAGGAGGGTTCTGATATCTCCACTTCTTATACAACACTTATCTTTCTTTTTGATTATAGCCATCCTAGTGGGTGTGAAGAGGTATTTCATTATGACTTTGATTTACATTTCCCTAATGACTGTTGATGTTGAGCCTCTTTCAATGTACTTATTAGCCATTACATATTATTACATCTTCTTTGGAGAAATGTTCATTCAGATCCTTCACCCTTTTTTTTTTTCAATTGGGTTATTTTTCTTTTTATTATTGAGTTGTAAGAGTTTTTTATATATTTCAGGTATAAGTCCCTTATCAGATACGTGATTTGCAAATATTTTCTCCCATTCTGTGAGATGTCTTCTCATTTTCTTGATAGTGTCTTTGGAAGCACAAAAATTTTTAATTTTGGTGAAATCCAATTTATCTATTTTTTGTTGTTGTTGCTTGTACTTTTGGTCATATCTAAGAAACCATTGCCAAATCCAACATCATAAAGATTTACTCTTATGTTTTCTTCTAAGAGTTTTATAGTTTTAGCTTTAAATTTAGGTATTTGATTCATTTTGCATTAATTTTTGTATATTGTGTGCAGTAGGGGGCCCAAATTCATTCCTTTGTGTACAGATATCCAATTGTCCCAGCACCATTTGTTGAAAAATGATTCTTTCCCCATTGAATTGTTTCAGCACTCTTGTTGAAAAGCAATGGACTAAATGTAAAGGTTCATTTCTGGATTGTCAGTTCTATTCCATTAATCTGTATATCTATCCTTATGCCAGTACCACAGTGTCTTGATTACTGTTGCTTTGTAATAAGTGTTGAAATTGGGAAATGTGAGTCCATCTAATTTGTTCTTTTTCAAGATTGTTTTGGCTATTCTGAGTCCCTTAAGTTTCCATATGAATTTTAGGATCAGCTTGTCAATTTTTACAAAGCCAGCTGGGCGTGTGTTGAACCCGTGCATCAGTTTGAGGAATATTGCCATCATAATATTAAGTCTCTTGATCCATGGACGTGGGGCATCTTTCCACTTACTTAAATCTTCTTTAATTTCTTTCAACAATGTTTTGTAACTTTCAGAGTATAAGTTTTACAATTTTTTTGTTAAATTTATTCCAAGTGTTTTATTATTTTTGATGCTACTTTAAATTGATTTGTTTTCTTACTTTCATTTTTAGATTGATCATTGCAAGTGTATATAAATACAATTGATTTTTGTGTATTGATCATGTATCTTGCAAATCTGCTGAAGTCATTTATTTGTTCCACTATCTTTTGGTAGCTTCCTTAAGATTTTCTGTGTAAAAGATCATGTCATCTATAAATAGAGATTGTTTTACTTCTTCCTTTCCAATCTGAATGTCTTTAATTTCATTTTATGGCTTAATTGCCTTGGCTAGAACCTCCAGGACAATGTTGCATAGAAGTAGTGAGAGGGGACATGGCAAAGATGATGGTGCTGGTGAAGATGGTGGGGGGCAACAGCAGTGACAGACAGTAATGACCACAAAACGTGAAAGGAAGTCTCATCTAACAATGGCTCTAGCTCTATTTTCACTAAGTAATATACTTGAAAATTCACAAGATTGTATTTGAAAGCTTAAAACATGTTTAAATAGTCTAAATGCCCTCCTGCACAGGGAGGGGAAACAGAACTCGAGGTGTCTTTCCCAGCATTAATAATCTGTTCCGGATTCGGACTGATTGAAGCTTCACTGCTCCTCGTCAATTTAGTTGTTGACTAAGAAGCAGTAGGGGTAGCAGGGGAGTGGGACAGGGGGACCTGCCTTGGAACTCCAGTTCCACTAGCTACTGGTTGAATGATCTTGGGCCTGTGACTCAAACAATTGTCGTCTCTAAAATGGGTGTGACAATTTCTATTTCTCTGGGTTGTTTTAAGGATTCGTTGAGATAACACAAGTACAGTGCCAAGCACAGGCATTTGATAAATGTTTTCTGCTATCATTAATCCTGTTTTTAATATTAGAGATGTAATGAGCAATGTTCTTATTTATCAATAATCAGCTTTAATAAAAAGAGGTTTGTTTGCACTTTACTTCTACCTCTACCTTGCAACTAGCTAGGGAGCACAGTAGTCATTTCCTCTCTAACTCTCAGGGCTTGGTGCGGGATGACTTGGACATTGGAACCTCTCACTTGCAGCATCCAGGAAGGTGGAAGCAGGAGAGGGGAGCAGTGACGGTAATTTGGAGTAAGATAATCCTGCATATGTGAAATCTCACCTTTTCCACAGAATCCTGCTTTAGAAATCTCCAAGCCTTTCAGCTTCTACACCTGTGGAATGAGCAGCCCCTCATAGGTTGTGAGGATGACGTAAGGTAGTGGGCCAGTGCCTGGCACATAGCAAGCACTTAATAGGTATTCACTAACATTAACTTTTAATATATGGTCCTATGGAACTCCTGAATAAAGCAGCATCTTATGTTCTGATTCCCTGGAGTGAATCTATTTTCTGGACTTTCACCCATGAGCACCATGGGTCTTAGGAAGATTACCAGGCTTGTTTATTTGCTTATAATGAAAATACTACTTTCACATTATAAAAATTATTCTCATATTTTGTAAGAACATGACTGATATCCATTTCTCCACATGCCCAAGTTGACTTCAGATTTCACCGATTCCTTCTTTACCAAATTCCTTTGCCTGTGTTCTCTGAATGTGATAATTACCATGAGGAAAGAGTAAGTGTTTTCATGAGGAAGTATAAAATGAGTCTAAAATTGCCACAAAATTGGAAAGTTCCAGTAGAGTTCTTGGAAAAAATAGTAAGAGTTCTCCACATCGTAAGTGAAATGGATAGCATTTTTCAGAGGGAAGAAAATACTGGAAGAAGACTGCATCCCAGCTCAGTCATTGTCCTTCTTCAGGACTCGAGTAGAATGTCATATCTGTGTGTAAACTTCTGCCTATTCTTAGTCACCATCTCCCTTACCGTCAAGTTCTCTTTCTTTGTCAGGGTCCCTGAAGGAACAGGGTTGCTGCATGAAACTGATGGTACATCCAAACTGGGTAATTTGAGAAGAACTCAATAAACTTTATCAAGGTATGAGCAGGAAACAGGGAAACCACAAGGGATGGTGCAGCACCCTGAGGCTCATAACACTAGGGAGCCTGAAAGATTAAGGGAGGGAATGGTCACTGGAACCCAGAGAGCATGAGGTGTGTGGAGCAATGGCCTTGAATTAAAGGTTGCAAGCAGCCCTCATCACCTCGGCTGGAGGGAACCAGGGAACCAGGGTTCTTTCGTCCCTCTCATCTCCTGCCTATGGTACCCATTGGCTGAAACCAATCAGAAGCCAGAGGATAAGAGTGCCTATTAATCCAGACTATCCACAAAGGTGGAAAGGTAGAGTGGGGTTTGGAGGGGAAAATGGAAGAAATCCAGTGCAAGTTTATATGATGAGTCCTTCCCTACAAATTATTAATTTACTTAATCAGTCATCTCACACAATATGGAGGGTCTATTAGGATCAAGAAATGTACTAGGTTAAAAAAAAAAAAAAAAAGACAGGTTGCCTCCTCAAGAAATTCAGTGAAGTGAGTGAAGCAATATAACTAAAAATAATTTTAGTACAATGGTATAAATGTTATAAAAGAAATGTATTCAAAATCCTAAGAGAGCATAAAGGGGAGAAAGATGAAGAAAACATCATCAAGGAGGTTAAATTTGAGCTATGCCATATGATTTATTACCTCTGCCCCAGCTACTACTTAACCAGAATTGTTCTCTTCCTTGCGCTGTTCATAGGTTCCTTTACTATCCAAGACATCCAAAACCCCCAAATGGAGTACGGTCTGTTTGTCTTCAGCTTGAGTGTGCAGACAAACAATTGTCAATGCTCAGAGATCCTACTGTACAATTTCGTTTCCTATTTGATAAGATTAGAAAAGAATATAAAAGTTTAGGTCAATAAAAAGCCCACCATTGGAGGTGTATTACCTAATCATTTACCTTCCATCATGGGATCACAGTTAATCCAAAAGGAAGTAGTAATCCTTTGCTGCCGTCCTATTAATAAAAGTTTAATTTATTCACAGTTGACTTGGAACATCATATAAACCTGTAAGCTATTTTCATCCTTCTATTTTTACTAGAAAGATTCCTGCCATAATCTTCTAGGATTACATGTAAAAGTTTGGACGTTCTCTTTCCAGAATAGGCTTTAGGTTTAAATGACCTGATTCTTTTTGTTAGTGAAAGTGAGTCACCTCCGTTCTGTTTTGGGGCACCTACTCCCACTTTCTTTTATGCTTCTCTCATTCAATTTGCATGAATTAACCATGTAAACACAGTCATGGAGTAAGATTTCAGTGTGACATGAATCTTTCAAGTTGTTGAGATACACAGAGATGCTTGAAGGTGGAGATGTTCTAACATATTCCTCAATTAGGAAAGAAGATATTAGCTCTTTAATGACATCTGAGGGGGAAATGGTGAATACAAATTGGATGAGAAGACAATTCTCAAGAATTAAAATTATTTATGCCTAGCCAAAGTCTTCCAACATAAATTCAAACATTTTATATTGCACTCATTGGGTGCCATGCACTGTTCTAAGCACTTCATAGGTTCTAATCATTTCGTTCTCATAACAACCCTATAAGGTAGGAACTATGATTACACACCCTTTGTCTATGGAGAACCGAAGCACAGAGAGATTCAATGACTTGTCCAAGATCTTATACCTGGTGAAGGGCTGAGTAAGGATTTAACCCAGGGGTATCCCTCTAGAGTTCAAGCATGTAACCATTGTACTCTGCTACTTACCCAATATCCTGTCTGAGCTCCTAAACCTGGGAGTCAATTCTCTCTCTACACTCAGGTTCAACATTTCACTCCAGCCTCACATGCACTATTCTTCACGAACAACACCCCTCTTGAACCTGCAACATGTGCTCCAAACACACCAACATTGGGCTGTTTCAATTCCTCTGTTCTCACCCTTTACCCTGACTTTCTGCCCAAACGAATCTTACCAAACCCAGCTCCCATTATACTTCCTGTGCATAGAAACTGCCAGCTACTGAGACACCTGCTTCTCAGGTGCACGTATTATATATACCAACTACTTGGGAATTAATCATACCTACTGGGGTGTCTATCCTTCTCTGTTGCCTCGTGTCATTAACAAAAAATTACTTTTATTATGGAAATATCTTATCTTCCCAAATAAAGTGTGAGCTTCTCAAGCTCAGGTTAATGTATTTAGTCCTTAGTATCCTCCATGCAGCATGTAGCTGGTGTTCAGTAGCAGCTGAGCTATTCCCTGTGGATGTCAGTGCCTTCATAACTTTCAGGATGCTCAATGCCTTCAAGAAGGCCAAGGTGACATTTGAAGCAGAAAGATTTCTTTCAGAGCAAAGATTTCTCCATAACAAAGCAATTTACTCTCCCTTCATGGCCCAATGCTCTTACACTTCCCTCAAAAGAAAAAAATAAAGGATCAAGGTGACATCAGCATCATGGCAGAGTAAGCTGTTCCCTTTGTCTCTCCCCTCTAAGTTACAACTAAACAGACATCCATTAACCAACAGAGGATTCCCTACATAGCACAACAGGATGCCTAAGAGATCCATTCAGTCATACATTCAAAGGTGGGTGGACTGGACCCCAAGGCAAGCAGTGGAACTAGGGGAGTAGCATCCCCTTCCCCAGTGGCAGTGATCCAGGGTCCTCACACAGCAGCCAGCACTACTATGAGTGGAGGCAGGGGCAGCCTCGCCCCCCCTCACAAATGCTTGTGGAGCAGCAGTAGTCTGGCCCATGGGATCATCCACCATACCTCAGTGGCTTCGTCCACGAGAACACTTTCCTCCAACTGGCAGCAGCTCAGCCCACATGATGGCGCCCCGCCTGAGTAGTGGCACTGCCCATGCAAGTGCCACTCGCCCACCGAGCATGGTGGCCTGGCTTGTGCGAAGGCGCCCTGCCAAGTGGCTGCGGCCTGGCCAGCGCAAATGCAGAGCAGTCAAGGGGCACGACTACAAGCAGATGGGGCAGGAACAGAAAAAACAGCTCCTGCCCTCCCCCCAGTGGTGCCAGGGGGAATCTGCTACCAAAAGCAACAGAAACCACAGCAGAACTGGTGACCCAGCCCCCACTGGTGGCAACACCAACACCAGCTCCACCAGCAGCAGGGGCTATATACAAGTCCCTGGGTCCCCAGGCCCCCCCAGCAACAGTGACACCTGTGAACCCAGCACCTCTGCCAGTGGTGCAATCAGCACTCCAAGACAACCCAGGAACAGCAGTGCAGGTGGTACAGGGGACAGCAGCATCTGAGCTCACAGAGAGCCACTGGAGGAACACGAGACCAAGGTGACCAGAACCAAAGTAACCAAAGCTGTACCCAAATAAGAACAGGTGATTACAACCACAAATGGACTGGCGGAGGATCAGTTCATCAGACACCATGAAGAACTACAGCAACACTGCAGAGTACAAGGAAAATGACAACTCTCCAGAAAGCAAACCTGAAGTCAGAGAAGACTACAATCTAACTGACAGAGAATTCAAAATAACTGTTATAAAGAAACTTTACGAGTTACAAGATAACTCAGAAAAACAGTTCAATGAGCTCAGGAATAAAATTAATGAACAGAAGGAATACTTCACCAAAGAGATTGAAGCTCCAAAAAAAAAAAAAAAAAAAAAAAAAAACCAAATAAAAATTCTGGATATGAAGAATACAATTAATGAGATAAAAATAATGGAGAAATCATGAAAAATAGGGTAGAACCTATGAGGCAGAGAATTAGTGACTTTGAAGATAGAAGCCTAGAAATGTTTCAGGTGGAGGAGAAAGAACTAAGATGTTAAAAAAATGAAGAAATTCTTCGAGTAATATCCAACTCAATTAGGAAAAGTTACATAAGGATTATAGGTATTTAGAAGGAGAAGAGAGGGACAAAGGAGCAAAGAGCTTGTTCAAAGAAATAATAGCTAAGAAATTCCCAAACCTGTGGAAGGAACTGGACATATGAGTACATGAAGCCAATAGAACTCCTAATTACATCAATGCAAAAGACCTTCTCCAAGGAATATAATATTAAAACTTTCAAAAGTCAGTGATGAAGGAAAAATATTAAGGGCAGCAAGAGAGAAGAAAATAACCTACAATGGAACCCCCATCGGCTTTCAGCAGATTTCTCAGCAGAAACCTTACAGACTAGGAGAGAATGGAATGAAATATTCAACATACTGAAAGACAAAAACTATCAGCCAAGAATACTCTATCCAGTGAAACTATCCTTCAGATATGACAGAGAAATAAAAGCTTTCCCAGATGAACAAAAGCTGAAGGAGTTCACTGCCATTATACCTGTATTACAAGAAATGTTGAAGAGAGCCCTCCTACCTGAAACAAAAAGGCGAAGGTTTACAAACCTTTGAGCAGGGAGATAAATAAACAGACAAAATGAGAAAATTGCAGCTTTCTATCAGAATAGGTTAGCAAACACTTAATTACAACATAAAAGATAAAGAGAAAGAAAGCATCAAAAATAACTATAAACACTTCAATTTCGTCACAAACTCACAACACAAAAAAGAATAACTTGTGACAACAAAAACATAGAAGGGGAAGAGGAATGGGATAGAACCTGCTTAGGCTAATAGAGATAAGAAGCTCTCAGAAAATAGACTATCTCATCTACAAGACCTTTTGTACAAACCTCATGGTAACCACAATACAAAAAAATCAGAGCAGAGTCACAAATCATAAATAAAGAGAAAATTGAGAAAACCATCACAGAAAACCATCAAACTGAAATAGCCATCAGAAATACAAGAGAAAAGAAACAATGGAAATATAGAACAACCAGAAAACAAGAGATAAAATGGTAGTATTAAGCCCTCATATATCAATAATCTCTCTAAATGTAAATGGACTAAATCTACCAATCAAAAGACACAGAGTGGCTGGATGGATTAAACAGTAAGATCCAACAATATGCTGCCTCCAGGAAACACATCTCAGCTCTAAAGACAAACATAGGCTCAGAGTGAGGGGATGGAAAATGATGCTCCAAGCAAATGGCAAGCAAAAGAAACTGGGTGTAGCCATATTTATATCAGACAAAGTAGACTTCAAGATAAAAAAGATAATGAGAGACAAAGATGGGCATTATATAATGATAAAAGGGACATTCCACCAAGAAGACATAACACTTATTAATATACATGCATCTAACACAGGAGTATCAAAGTATAAAAAGCAACTATTAACAGACCTCAAGGGAGAAATTGACAGCAACACAATAATAGTAGGGGACCTCAACACCCCACTTACATCAATGGATAGATTATCCAGACAGAAGGTCAACAAGGAAACAGTGGCCTTAAATGAAACCCTGGACCGGATGGACTTTATAGATATATATAGAGTATTCCATCCAAAAACAGCAGAATACACATTCTTCTCAAGTGCACATGGAACATTCTCAAAGATAGACCATATGTTGGGAAACAAGGCAAGCCTCAATAGACTTAAGAAGATTGAAATCATATTAAGCATCTTTTCCTACCACAATACTATGAAACTAGAAATCAACTACAAGAAAAAAGCTGGGAAAGTCACAAATATGTGGAGACGAAACAACATGCTACTGAACAACCATTGGATCAACGAAGAAATCAAAGGAGAAATCAGAAAATACGTAAAGACAGTTGAAAATGAAAACACAACACACTAAGTCTTATGGGATGCAGCAAAAGTGCTACTAAGATGGAAATTTATAGTGATACAGTCCTACCTCAACAAACAAGAAAAATCTCAAATAAGTAACCCTAAACTATACCTAAAAGAACTAGGAAAAGAAAACAAAGCCCAAAGTCAGTAAAAGGAGGGAAATAATAAAAATCAGAGCAGAAATAAATGAAACAGAGACTAAAAAAACAGTAGAAAGGATCAATGAAACTGAGAGCTGGTTCTTTGAGAAAATAAACAAAATTGACAAACCCCTAGTGAGACTCACTAAGAAAAAAAGAGAAAACTCAAATAAATAAAATTAGAAGTGAAAGACGGGAAATTACAACAGATACCACAGAAATACAAAGAATTATAAGAGAATACTATGAGAAGCTATATGCCAACAAATTGGATAACGTAGAAGAAATGGATAAATTCTTAGAACCATACGACCTCCCAAAACTGAATCAAGACAAAATAGAGGGCCGGCCCCGTGGCTTAGCGGTTAAGTGCGCGCGCTCCGCTGCTAGCGGCCCGGGTTCGGATCCTGGGCGCGCACCGACGCACCGCTTCTCTGGCTATGCGGAGGCCGCGTCCCACATACAGCAACTAGAAGCATGTGCAGCTATGACATACAACTATCTACTGGGGCTTTAAGGGGAAAAAAATAAATAAATAAAATCTTTAAAAAAAAAAAAAGACAAAATAGAGAATCTGAATAGACCAATCACAAGAAAAGAGGTTGAAACAGTAATCCAAAACCTCCCCCCAAACAAAAGTCAGGACCAGATGTCTTCTCTGGTGAATTCTACCAAACATTCAAAGAAGATTAAATACTTATCTTTCTCAAACTATTCTGAAATATTGAAGAAGATGAGACACTTCCTAACTCATTCTACAAGGCCAACACTACCCTGATACAAAAACCAAATAAGAACAACACAAAAAAGGAAAATTACAAGCCAATATTGCTGATGAACATAGATGCAAAAATCCTCAACAAAATATTAGCAAATCAAATACAGCAATACGTTAAAAGGATCATACACCATGATCAAGTGGGATTTATTCCAGGGATTCAGGGATGGCTCAACATCTGCAAATCAATCAATGTGATACACCACATTAAGAAAATGAGGAATAAAAATCACATGATCATCTCAATAGATGCAGAGAAAGCATTTGACAAGATCCAACATCAGTTTATCACAAGAACTCTCAATAAAATGGGTATAGACTAAGGAAAGCACCTCAAATTAATAAAGACCATATATGATAAACCCACAGCCAACATCATACTTAAGGGCGCAAAACTGAAAGCCATCCCTCTGAGAACAGGAACAAGACAGGATGCCCACTGTCACCACTGTTATTTAACATAGTACTGGAAGTTTTAACCAGAGCAATTAGGCAAGAAAAAGAAAAAAAAGAGGGATGCAAATTGGAAAGGAAGATGTGAAACTCTCACTGTTTATGGATGACATGATTCTATATGTAGAAAACCCTAAAGAATCCACCAGAAAACTATTAGAAATAATCAACAACTACAGCAAAGTGGCAGGGTACAAAATCAACAGACAAAAGTCAGTCGCATTTCTATACACTGATAATGAACTAGCAGAAAGAGAAATCAAGAATACCACTCCATTTACAGTTGCAACAAAAAGAATAAAATATCTAGAAATAAACTTAACCAAGGTGGCGAAAGCCCTATACACTGAAAATTATAAGACATTATTGAAAGAAATCAAAGAAGACATAAAGAAATGGAAAGATATTCCATGCACATGGATTGGAAGAATAAGCATAGTTAAAATGTCCATATTACCTAAAACAATCTACAGATTCAATGCAATCCCAATCAGAATCCTAATGATATTCTTCACAGAAATAGAACAAAGAATCCTAAAATTTATTTGGAACAACAAAAGACCCTGAAGACCAAAGCAATCCTGAGAAAAAAGAACAAGGCTGGAAGTATCAATCCCTGACTTCAAAATATACCTCAAAGCTGTAGTAATCAAAACAGCATGGTACTGGCACAAAAACAGACACACAGATCAATGGAATAGAATTGAAAGCCCAGAAATAAAACCACATCTATGGACAGCTAATCTTCAACAAAGGAGCCGAGAACATACAATGGAGAAAGGAAAGTCTCTTCTATAAATGGTGTTGGTAAAACTGTACAGTCACGTGCAAAAGAATGAAAGTAGACCATTAGCTTACACCACACACAAAAATTAACTCAAAATGGATTAAAGACTTCAATGTAAGACCTGAAACCATAAAACTCCTAGAAGAAAATATAGGCAGTACATACACTCTTTGACATCAGTCTTAGCAGTATCTTTTCAAATACCATGTCTACTCAGGCAAGGGAAAAAAAAAGAAAAAACAAACAAATGGGACTATATCAGACTAAAAAGCTTCTGCAAGGCAAAGGAAATCATGAACAAAATGAAAAGACAACCCACCAACTGGGAGAAAATATTTGCAAATCATATATCCGACAAGGGATTAATCCCCAAAATATATAAAGAACTCACACAAATCAACAACAAAGAAACAAACAACCCAATCAAAAAATGGGCAGAGGATATGAATAGACATTTTTCCAAAGAAGACATACAGATAGCCAATAGGCACATGAAAAGATGTTCAACATTCCTAATTAAATAGAAACTACAATGAGACATCACCTTACCCCTGTTGGAATGGCTATAATAAACAAGACAAGAAATAACAAACGTTGGAGAGGCTGTGGAGAAACGGGAACCCTCATACACTGCTGGTGGGAATGCAAACTGGTGCAGCCACTATGCAAAACAGTATAGAGATTTCTCAAAAAACTAAAAATAGAAATACCATATTATCCAGCTATCCCACTACCAGGTATTTATCCCAAGAACATGACATTAACAATACAAAGAGATTTATACATCCCTATGTTCATTGGAGCATTATTCACAATAGCCAAGATGAGGAAGCAACCCAAGTGCCCATCAACAGATGAGTGGATAAAGAAGATGTGGTATATATACACAATGGAATACTACTCAGCCATAGAAAAAGACAAAATTGTGCCATTTGTGACAACATGGATGGATCTTGAGGGTATCATGCTAAGTGAAATAAACCAGACAGAGAAAGGCAAACACCTTATGATTTCACTTATATGTGGAAGATAAACAAATACATGGATAAGGAGAACAGATTAGTGGTTACCAGAGGGGAAAGGGGTGGGGGGAGGGCGAAAGGGGTAAAGGGGCACGTATACATGGTAACAGACAAAAAGTAGACTATCAGTGGTGAACATGACGCAGTCTATATAGAAACTGATATATATTAATGTACACCTGATATTTACACAATGTTATAAGCCAATATGACCTCAATAAAATAATTTAAAAAAAATTAAAAAATAAAGGATCAAAAAATAAAGGCTAGATTAACTTTGCCAAAAAAGAAGGAAAGCAATATTTCTTAAGCACTATCTTTTTAAAAGGTTCACAAAAACCCTGAAACAGGCATTTATTGTCTTCATTTAAAAAAAGTCCTTGAGGAAAATGAGGATCAGAAAGGGAATATCTCCCTGGGGACTAGTACACTGGCATGATGGGTCAAGAGCAGAGTGTTCTGCTCAGGAATATCAGCCTTCTCGCTTCCCTCCAAGAAAGTGGTCAGCCTGTGGTTGCCTGTGTCCTGTGGTCTGGAGCAGTGGTTCTCAAAACGGTGTGCATGAGAATCACCTGCAGGCCCTGTGAAACCAGAAGCCCTCCCCTCCTCCCCCCTCGTTTGGATTCAGCTGTCCTGAGGTGGGCTGAGGACTTACATTGAAAACAAGGGTAGTTTCCCAGGTGAAGCCCATGCTGTCGGTATGCGGACGACACCACACTTTGAGAGCCTTGCTCTAAAGAAATTTGACCCAGCGAAGAAAGGAGACACTTAAAATCATAAGATCATTGGTCTCTCCTGATGTTTGTAAACTGGTGGGGGTGGGGGTGAGGGTTGTGCAAGTAAGAGTTTGTACTATATGCAGTGAAATACGTATTTCAGAAAATCACAAGGAGCCTCTCATCCCTCCGTCTTCAGGATAATTTTAAGCAAGTGAAGTGCTAAAATATGAAGTTTCTAAATGTTTGTGGGTGGCAAAGTTGGGATATAGGAGGTAGGGAGACATCTCAAAATCCCATGTGTCAAAAGTTTTAAGAATGTTCATGCCCTTTTATTCAGTAATAATACTTAGGGGACTTTATCTCAAGGAAATCATCAGAGATGCTTGGAAAGATTTGTGTTCAAAGGTGTTTGTTGCATCATTATTTTCAGTGCTGAAAACTATAAAAACTAAGTACTTAAAAATATGAGATTGATTAAAAATATTATGATACAACCATATGAGGAAATAAGATACAGCTGTTAAAAACCATTCTTCTAAGAATATTGGAAGATAAGGAGGTAGGTTTATAATCTTATGAAACAAAAAAGTAGACTACAAAAATAACATGCAAAGCATAAAATATACTTACAAGTGTTTATTTCTAGAGGCAATTTGTATAGTGGGTCCCCCTGAGTGATTAAGAATTTTCCCTACTTTCCAGTTTTTAGAATATTTTAATATTTTCTAAATTTCCTTCAAAGAACATGCATTATTTTTATAAATAGAAGATATCCCAATAAACGGTTTGGGTATTTTTAAGCAACCTGTATAGAAGTGAGTTTGAATTTTTCAGAAGCAGAAATGCTATAAGAGAGGGGTATTTTGTAGTGGTTAACATTTCTTGAATGCTAACTACAGGCTAGGTGTAATTTATATTATCTCTTTATAATTCTCACATTATAATAATATATAATATGATAATGCTATTCTGCAATACTCTATCTAGTGTGTGTTTGTGTATGTGTGTGTATATACATATTTATATGTATATATAATAAAACCTGTTCTTACTCTCTATCCAGTAGTACTGAAGGTATATAAGTCTTCAGAGAAGACTGCACTCAACGGACAACCTGTTGATCAGGTTGTAGCCTAAGGGACAGAAAAACAAAGATTAGTTTTTGGAGTGTCTTCTATGACTATCTTTTCCCACCACTTCTGTTGGATGAGCTTCCTGTTGAAGGGCTCCAGCCATGCTACTGCTCCCTGCACTCCTCCCCTTACTGCCTTTCACTAGCTCCCTGCCGCCTGCATGACTAAGTCTCTTGTTATTGCTCTGGTTTCCCTCTTCACACCTAGCCCTCTTTGCTCCCTGCCTGCCCCATGCTGGGTCGTTGGCATGGATCTCTTCTTTGTGGCTGTTGGCCAGTTTCCTCTTTCAATTTCCATACCTTTGACAAGGCTTGGACTAGACGGCCTTAAGAAACTGGCAGCACCTGCTTGCTGTCTTCTGGGATACTGATTGTTGGAATACAGCCACCATGTTTTGAGGAAGCCCAAGCAGCCCATGGAGAGGCCCAGCTGAAGAGGAACTGAGGCCCCTGGTTGGCCCCAGCTGCATTCCCAGCTCATAGCTAGCATCAGTTTTCCAGTCATGTGAGTGAGCCATCTTGGAAGTAGATTCTCTAGTCCCTAGTAGACCTGCTGTGTGAAGCAGAGCCAAACCTTCCATGCCGAGCCTTGCCCAGATTGCAGATTCATGAGCTAAACAAATGATTTTTGTAGTGTATAAGCCACTAAGTTTTGGGGTGGATTGTTACACAGCAACACATAACTAGAACAATGGGCCTGTTTGGTTATGAAGATGAGGTATTCTGGACATAGTACAGTCGGTCTGTATTAGTAGGGCTTCATTAGGTGGTCAAATTGCTCTCTTTACAACCCGTAAGAAATAACAGGAAATTAGAGGATTCTGAGCCAGCAAGCTAACGAGGAGAGGATGAAGGAAGGGAGAGGGCTCTAACTGAAGCACAAATGAACTCAACAACCAGTGAAAATTATCTAGTGCCAGAGATGGCATGGGGCTATTTAAGAACAAGTATGTCAGTGGTTCAGGTTTAAGGTGTTTGCTCATGCAGCTGGTGGCCAGAAGATGCAGCACCTGCTAATTTCCATCCCATGTACCCTAAACCTTCAGCAAAATCCACACATACTGTCTCGAGTCTGGAATACTCAGGATTGGATGGGTGTACGGCAATGAAGTCTGGAGGGTTGATGCAATGCAGTGTAAAACAGCGCACACTTGAGGCAAGATGGAAAATGGAGTTTGAGAATCCACAGCAAATAAGAGCTGGAAGCCAGAGGTGACTCAGGAAAATATAAGGCCTGGAAATGCCTTCAACTTTCTTTTTCACCCTATAACCCACAACCCCTGGACATATGTAAGGAATACTGGATGTCCCTCTTTGTGAAATGTGGGTTCAAGTCTTTTTTGGGCTTCAGTCTTAAGGTTTATAGTGACTTTAGTTGACTAGTGCTTGACTTAAGGGACGTGCTACAGCGTGGATACTCATTGTGCAGTAAGTCTCCAAATTGTGTGCCTCTTACATTTCGGTTTTGAAGGGGATAACCACAATGACTCTCCTGAGCCTCAGTATGGGCCCACAGGGACACTTGTTGTCTAGGTTGCTCTTTGGTGCCAGCAGAGCATCACACACCTTGGTAGATGCCCCTCACTACGCTACTTAATGATGCAAGCAGTTAGACTCCTTGAATTGGTCAGGGGAAATACTCTGTGTACAGGGAAAGACCTATACCAGACTTCTGACCTCCGGAACTGTAAGATAATAAATTGTGTTATCTTAAGTCACTAAGTTTGTGGCTACCACAGTAATAGAAAACTAATACAATCTGGATGTGAAACATTACAATAAAGTATTTTAATTAAATGAAGGATTCAAGTTAGAAGACAGAAGAAAATGAAAATGTCCAAAGCTTATTTTTTGAGTTAAAATAAAGACGAACAATGCATGTTTTCGTTGTAGTTACTTTTACTGGAAAAACAACAACAACAAAACTTTTTTTTTTCAAGAGTCAAAATAGAAGACCATTACACAAGATTGCACAATCACTGACGAATGCTGGCAATGAAAGGTAAGTAGGCTAGTCTCATAGTCCTTGACTAAGATGCTTTCTTCATCTGCAGCACACTGAGAATGTAATTCTCAGAGCTGCTGGGCTGGGTTCACAGTTTCATTGGCCAAGCTCACTGCATTCTGTAATTGAGTCACATCAAACCTCAGGTAGGCACTCTTCCACCGAGATTTCAATCTTGAGAGCAGTTTAAATTTTCACATTCTTTCCATTTACCACTGGCTTTTTTAATAGTCAGGGGTATAAGTCAGCATTATTCAATGTCTTTCTTCGTTTACCACACAATTTACTCTCCTCTGTTTGGGACATAACTTGCTCAGTCTTCACATTCTTTTCAACCACCACTGTCTTTACTGTACAATAATATGCTTTAAATGTAAATATAGAAACCTACATCTTCAAAGGGAGGGAAAAAGAAAGAACCACCTGCTAGAAGATAGATACAGGTATGACAGGTAATTCCAGGGAGCACTAGAAAGGACTTTTTGCCGTTAACACTAGCTTACAAAAAGCAATTATGAAACTTAAAAAAAAGAAATCAAATTAGATGTGTTGTGTGTGTGTTTTATTCTGCACCATTATGAATTAAATAGGAATAAATCTAATAACATGCTCTAGCTGCAAGACGAGAAGAATGTTAACAGCTTACAAATACTGCTGTGAACATTCAGTTCTCTTCTGACACACGAGGCATACAAATGAGTCCAATTTTCAGAATCCTCCTCTGGGCCTCCTAGCCATGCGTGCCACGAATGGACATGCTTTTTTTCCCAGAGGACCAGAGTCTGCAATCCTGATTAGATTCAAGCTCGAGGTACAATTTAGCAAATGCTACATGCTTTGTTAATGATTTTATGCACCTGTGAGGTCTACTTAGGACCCAGAAGTTAGTTAAGAATATAGAAACAGTCTCTTGAAAATATATATCATATCTATATGTATATCTCCTTAGAAATTATGTAAAAGCCTAACATATTTTATGAATTTGATTTTTATAAGTAGTTTTCTAAAGCAAACTTACACATAATTTTTCCCCTCAACAGTACTGATAAAATACAGGGCACCTTTTTCTTTCAAGTATTTGGGTAAAATAGCATACCCTGAGAATTTGGGGTGCAAATCTACACCTTGTAAACTGTAGAATGAAACTCCTCAAGCACCACATAGGAAAATGTATACCATGATAGTTTAAACACAGAGACTATTACTGAATGTGTTTTCTCATGCACATATATATATATAATTATCATGAGATTATAGTCCATCTACTTAGGAATCAATACTGTCCCGCAGTCCAAAGTATTATTTCAGGTAGCATGAGCATTCAATTTGTAGCAAACACATGGAGTATGAAAATAATTAAAATGCATTAAATCATTAATGGCAAGGATAATAAAGTCAAATCTGAAATTAAAAAAAAGAAATTTATATCATCAGATATTTCCTAGTGATATAAGGATGAATTTGAAATTTGCGTTAACCTGTGAGATTTATCATAAAGATGTCAAAGGGTAATTTGTTTTAGCTTATTTACTCAGTGATACATAAAGAGCCATATAGACATATAGAGACATACAGAGAGCCTATATGTTAAGTCACTAACTGCATATCTGGGCTTCATTTAATCCTGAGGGCAATTTCAGTGATTGCTTTTAAGAGAATATATACTAGTGAATTAAATGTTCATATTGGTTACAAATGTGTTCAGTTTTCCAACAACAATTCAAATGGAGCCTATTTCAACCTGATCATTTAACCAACAGAGAAAAAGAGGAAATGGGTCAAGATTTCTATACACAATGCCCTGTGGTTTCTCTGGAAAACTGAGTCACACAGGTAACCGTGAGAGGAAATGGGAAAAGTCAGACTCTGCAATTCTAATTAGATTCAAGCTCAAGGCAGTATTTAGGAGATGCTGCATGCTTCACTAATGGTTTTGTGTACATAAAACATAAAAGGGTAGTTTAGTAGCTAAAGGGACATTGTTAGGGTAATAATTTTACGGGTTGGAAAGCTTCATAGACTCTTGTTTTACTCCACTTAACTTTGGTTGAAAAAGGAAGGGCACAACACTTCATTCCAATATCATGCAACCTCCAGAAATGATAAACAATGAAAGTGAGGATTTAGATTGACCTCATGTCTTTAAACATGTTCCTTTCTATCGCTTGAGGTAGTAAATGGCCTAGCAGCTTTGGTTTGTTTTTTTATGGTTTGATGAACTAGAGAACCATAACATTATCAATAGATGACGTGGTATTCATTGAGCATTATGCTAAAGTTCTGTTTTTAACCACTTGGACATTGACTACATCCTTCGCAGCTTCTCAGAGGACATGGCCTCTCTGATAGAACCAAAAAATGAAAAGTTCTCCTTTCTTTCCTAGTTTCTATCCTACTTCCCCTCAATGTGAGAATTTAAGGTTCAGATCTGCTGGTGATAAATAATGATAAAGAGCTTATAAGGACCCCAGCCCTGGGTAGGTAAGAACTCGACCATATTTTCTAGGGAAGGAGATGTCCCTCTTTTTGAAGACCTGGCAAACAGTTGACACTCAACATGGCCACTGGGTTTTCCTAAAAGTCACAGGTGGTTTTCAAACAGTCTTATCAATTCTGGTACTATACACCCAAATCCTATGTTAGTTCACCAGATGTGTTCAAATACTTAAGATTTCATGGCACTGCTCTGAGCACTATAGGTTTGAGCTTTTTGCAATTGATTCTACCTTGTTGTTTCAATATGGAGTGACTTCATACCCAGCCAGTCTCTGCTGAACATGGGCTGGTGCTGTAAGAGAAGTTCCCCAATGGTGACAGGTTAAGTAAGTTCTGGAGTGACTCTGTTGATGGACCTGGGTAAGGTGACCTCTGTGACAGGGGAATGACGCTTTCCCCAATAGGGCACAAGGGCCTCTCTTCCGCACACAGAAGCTGTTTCATGTCTCGGAGGCTCTCGCTTCATTTCCTACCTCATCACCCCATAACTGATTGAATTGAGACCAGAGCCGACTATTTCTACCTCAGACCCTTCCTTTTACCCCACAGAACTTCTTTTTAGGGCAAAATTCCTTTAAGGAAGGCCCTGAAAGTGAAGTTGAGTTATTTTTTTGAAAAGAGTCTAACTGAGATGGGAGGCATAGCCGCGACCTCATGAGATGACATGAATCAGACAACAATCAGCCTCAGAGTTTTTGCTCACGCCCTCAGTCAGGAATAGCACGAGACTCTGTGGCGTCAGGAAGCTATTTCAAGCAGAAAACAATATTAATGATCATTAAAATCAAAATAAGGGCTTTTAAAAAAATTACCAGAATGCTTTATCTTCAAACAATAAGTAAAAAAGAGGAGATTCCTTAAAGAAAGTCTGGGAGAACCTTCAAGTTATTCTTTTAAAAAGTAAGAAATATTCCAATGTAACATTTGTGGAATATATATATTGACACACTTATTAGTTATGACAAGCTAAATATTTATCTGTTCAATCAACTCTTCAAGACTCATTGTGAACACTCACTAAAATAACCTTCAGAACTGGGTTATAACTGAGGCAGTATTGAATATTGATGAAAGATTCCGTGATTTGGATTCTCAACGTCTCTTAAAACCATAAGGAGCAAGTGGTGTAATCCTGGGTCACTGCTATTGGTGTGTGTAGGGCTGGAGAGAATCAGAGCCACTGAATCAGAGTTTACGTTCTATTCTACTGCCCCAACAAGTCACTCTTCAGACTCCAAACAATCCGTGAGAGACAGGAGTATGCAACTATGGAGGCAATCATTGAGGAAGAAAAATATGCTATACACTCATAACAAAGGTTGGATTCTGAGAGGGAAACAGATATTTTATACCTTTCTGAGACTAAAAACTTAATTTTAATTGCAATCACTGCCTCTCCAGTATTTCAAGCCATTCCATTTTAAGGCAACAAAGAGTGTCATGGCATTGTACAAATGGGAAAATTTAAGCAAAGCACAAAAGTTAAAACCACTGTTTTTCACAATCACATTTGAAATCATGCTAAACCCAATAAAAGAACATGTAAAACATAACCAAGAGAATGACTAGGCTTGGCTGGTATTGATTCAAAATGCAGACCCCTCATATTTAAAATGCAGACTGGTGCTACAACTATGCCAGCTAGTCCTGATACATTCCAAGAACCTATAAGGAGATTTGTGATCCAAATATTAGTTTGCTGGCTTGGTTTACAACAGAACCAATCCTGTTGTGTTGTGTGTTTTGATTGAACCATGAGAACACTTAAGAGATTGTTTGCCTAGTCACAAATGCAGGAGGGAAAGATGAATAGGAAGCTTATATCCTGTATTAAAGTATAAAAAGAAAGTTTTACACAGGAAAAATGCAACCATTCAATCAGCTTAGTAAAACTAAAATAACACAAACTGTCTTAACAGCATTGTTCAGGAAAATATAGAAACTTACACACTTGGTTTATAAGAAGCAAAAACTAAGAATAACACATGTAGAGGAAGTTTTTCAGATGAATTCTTAGTGCTGTTACAATGCAACCTTCAGATTAAAGAAGAACCGTCCATCTTTCTTTCTTGCTCCTATAAACAAACATAGTCAAAAAAAAGATTGTTAGCTCTAAAAGTAAATCTCACTTTTAAATAAGCAAGAAAAATGTCAAAATACATTTTATTTAACTATTTGGTTAATGTCAATATCAGTAATGCTGAAGTTCATGTTTATAATGTGTTTGGCAAATGTGTTTCTGAACCTCCAGACATTATACTGACTTCAAGAAAGTGCTCCAAGTGGAATCTCTCTTTGAAGCTTGAACTAAACACAATTAACTATTCAAAAATGATTATAGAGTTAAATGTTTAGTTTCATTGAAATCATTCAAAACAGGGATAAAATAGTGTAAGAGATATGTTCCTAAAATATCATGCAGAAATGATATTTAAATTAAATTGAAACATTTGAAATTTACCATGAGTTATTAATCTGGTTAAATGAGTGAACTCTATACTGAGAATTCTTGTGAAGCGAATGATCACTACCTAAATTATGTGGAATTCCGTATAGTGCATTTTGCTTAAAATGAGATATACTGGTTAGAGCCTATGACTTAGTTAAGTCCATTCTAATTTAAGCATTGACATGTTCAAAAGCTTACTGAAAATTGGCCCTTTCTTTCTGTCGATCTCTCTCTATATAGATTATCAGTCAGAACTTTGCCTAAAGAACGTTTTTTTTTAACATTTGAGAGTTGATATTTGAACATAATGTTATGAAGACAGAAATAGAGTGGTGCACAGGTAATATTTGTTAGGGATTAAGAAGACTCTATCATGTGAAAAATAACCCGTAAGAAGTATCAAATAACAGCTATCTAATCAATTATATGCTATCAGAGTAGTGCAGCCAAGGAGATTTTAAATCCTGTCACCTAGAACTGACTTGTGTTAAATATATGCTTAAGAAAAAAGAAGTCTATGAAAATAATTATGGTTTTATAGCTCACATGTATATATTTCATGTTTGTTTATTTTATTCTTTTGTATTATATATTGAGGAATGACCTTCAAGATGAAAGGGACTGTTGTGGGTTTGGAAACTTCTCACCTTATAAATTTAAGTGTTTGTACCTTAGGACATATAGAGGAGCATCAGGAAAAGAAAATGTAATTACAAGGGGAGGAGAAGAAAATACAAGACCAAGAAGACTCATTTCAGTGCGGATCCAAGGATCTGACAACAACTCAGGCTGAGTCCCATCATGAATCAAGGTTTGTAAGGACACTCACTCTAACACAGAGGGGAGACAGAGAGAGAGAGAATACAGGACGGGGAGAGAAGTCTGAGAAAAGGAGGAGAAATCTGTTTACATCATCTACTGGCATTGTTTTTAGGGATCCAAAGTCTAGATATTGCCTTTTTCTTCATTCACAGGATATCGCTTCTGCTTATATTAATTGCAGAGGAATTTTGTTTGAAATCTTGAAAGTAATAAAGTTGCTCCAATTCCTCTTAAGAAAAAAATAATAAAAATCACCAGTTTGACCTATCAGAGGATCATGAAGAAGTCAGTAAAGATGAGGGGCGACTACACTGTCACCGTGCAGTTGGGCCTGGATGACTTCCCATGATTTTAGGACCAGAACACACGACAGAGTTCAGCAGGGATGCTGGGTCAGATTTCCCTTGCTCCACACAGGCTTGCACCCAGACAGAGAGGAAAATCACCACATGCAGCTGGCACTCCATGCCCAGGGTTGTATAACCTTCTGGAAAGCCTTGGGGGATACTAGAGTACCCTGACCACCGCCAGCTGGTCTGCCCCAAGGGATCAGCCAGCTCAAAGGGGACCACAGAGATGTGGGCATTGCCTCCAGTTTGGGGAAATGCAAAGCAATCTTGGGTGTGGGCCCCTGATGCTGCCTGAGCATCTGCAAGGACAAGGGCTGATTTTCTGTCCTGGTGAAGGCCACTGATGAAGCCTGAGGTGAGAGGGCTCTGAGGCATTTATGAGGTTCTAGTCCCCAAGGGAGACTGAACTCTTACCACCTGCCATGGGCTAGGTGCTATGTCCTTTGTAATGGTCTTATAATTCAATTTTCACAACACACCTGCCAGAGTATCCCTGTTTTACAGTAGAGGAAACTGACGCCCAGAGAGGGCAAGTCACTTGTCCAGAGTAATAAGAGTATTAGAATTTGTGTGGGGGCAGCCTCACTTCAAGATGCACATACTTGGGCTTTAGGCAAAGCCACACACTCCCCTTCAACTAAAGTGCATGAACCCATTGGCATCCAGGAGGGATCCCACTCTCAGGTGGGTATCCCACACCTGCCCCTCTCCACCTGCACACACAATTACCCCACCACTGGGAGCCACAGCTGCTAGAAGTGCTGAAACTGTCTCTCTTTGGGGCATACAGAGTTCTAATGATGACTAAGGATAGCTAATTTTTTAATCAAAAGAAAAACACACATAGAGGCTTAGACTGTGCTAGACATTTTCAGATTCGGGGTCAACTTCTTACCTTATTCCCTTCCCCTTTTTCCAGTTAAGAGAAGAGGGACAAGTCACAACAAGGAATGGAGCTGTGGAGGGTAGAGAGCAGAGAAAGGGGCAAACAAGGGGTCATCTGTAGGAGCACCAGCCTGGAGCTCGACAGGCCTGGGTTAGCTGACCTGTTGATCTGGGACAAGTAGTTTTCCATTTGTCAAATAGGAATAAAAATAGTACCTACTGGGTTAAAGAATCAAATGGCATGATGTTAAGTCTTGGTATAGAATAAATGATTAAAACACCTTCGCTGTTACTTTTCATTTTTTATTAATTTATAGAGGGTAGAGAGGAAAATATAAAGGCAATAAAATTATGGCAAAAGGCACAAAATAATAAGCCAGAGGAAAACTACAACCCAAGAAAAAAGAAAGGGAGAAAAGAAAAGGTAAAAAAAAAAAAAAAAGAAAGAAATGAGCTGATGCAGGAATGCAATTGTGGAATGAACTGAAAATGCAATTCAAGGCTGCAGCCTGCAGCCCAGCCACCCGGCCTTGTGCACAATGCTGCAAAGAATGTGCAGGTGAGGGAGCCGGCGGGGCCCTGCCCTTTGAGCTGTCCAGTCTGCGATAAAAACAAACTACAAACCATGAAGTGAGGAGAAGGGAAGAAGCAAGGTGGGGCATTAACTACATCAACTTGAAGTGAATGCGAAAGAAGAAATCACAGTAAGAAATAAAATAGCGGGAAAAAAGAGCAAAGAACAGAAAGTAAATTCTCCAACAAATGGCCAAGGAAGAAAGGAGGGGTAGAAAACGAGTGGGACAGACCCCAGGAAGGAGGCCCTCCACAGAGTGGCCCTGGGGAAGAAGAGAGGGGCCTGGAGAGCAATAAGAAAGAAGCAAGGGGAAAAGAGACTCTGGTTTGGAACAATTCAGGTTTTGAGTCCAACTCTGCCCCAAAGGGACACTGTGACTTAGGAAGGGTCACTTGACCTCTCTGAGCCCCCCTTTTCTCCTGCAATTTGAACACAGGGGACAGGGTTTGATGATCTAAGGGCCCTGCTGGGTCCCCTAGAACTCTCTGCAAAGACAGCTGCCCCTGACTCCAGCCCCTGTCTTTCCACTTCAGCTGCTGACCTGTGGGGCTCCACTCAGCGGGGAGAATAACTCTGAGGAAGTAAGGAGAAAAGGAAGACCAACGACATAGGAGCAACATAAAGTACACTCAGAAAATGAAGACAAAACAGGATACGGTCTCACAGAAAAAGAAAGACATTCAAAGGAAACAAAATTATGGCAACGCCCACTGAGCAGCAGGTCTGGCGCCAAGGCAAGTTTCCCGTTGTGATTATTACGTATTTTATCTTTATGCCCTTGCAAATGGCGTTTAGTCTCAATTAAAACTTTAAAACAAAATATGGCATCTGAGCAAGTGAGCAGGAGAAAGTATGAGAGTGAATATGTCAGGGAAGGAGAAATACAGCTACACGCCTGAACGACAGAAAACTAAAACCAAAATAACCTCACCAGAAAAGGCATCCAAGGTCCTGTGGAGAAGGGACTTTCAAAATAAAACCAGCCGACAACAAAGGCCTCAAACAGTAAAGCCCTGACAAGAAGGGAGACGGCAGTGAGGTCTCGCAGCTGGTGTCCCAGCACACCGGCGGGTCACAAACGGTCCCGCTGTGACTGTCCACAGGGCCACCAGGAGCCAGGCTGACAGCCTCATCCATTTATCACAGCGTGCAACGTCATCATGAAAGAACGGTAAAATAAATAACATCACTACTTATCTTCTTAGACGGCTGTGACATGGCAAAGCTTGAGGAGTACTGCAATATTGACCACAGGGAGGAGAGAGGAGGGAAAGACGCCCACGAAAGCAAAACTGAAGGGAATTCATCGCAGAACAATCAGAGAGAGAGAGAGAGCAGCTGGTTATGCTCACATACATAGAGGAGGAGAAAGCAAATCTCCCTGTTACAATGTGCAGCTAAAAATAGAGGATGAAATACTTATTATTTGAGCTGGAAGGAATCTTAAAGGTTAAGACAGGACTTGAACAACAGGTTTGCAGTTCTGTGTGTGTGGGTGTGTCCTCCTGCTGGAGTGAAGGCTCCTGGCTTGTGGGACAGTACCAGGTCACATGTGGGTTTATAGCCTCGGCAGAGTATACTGTGGCCGGTAGAGTGTAAACACGTAATTCACGTTTGTTGAATGAATGAGGGAATTAGTGTGTTTCGTTCAAACATTCATTTTACAAATGCCCAGAGGCAGAGAGTAGATCCCAGGTGTCCTGGCTGCCAGTTTAGAACTCTTGAGGCCCCTCTGCCATCCTTCCTTTACTCCACGCCTCCTACTGAGGAACATACAGAGCGGCCCACTGGGAGCCTGGTGTGGCCCAGGAGCTAAGAGCCAGTGCACAGGTCCTGGCTCTCTCACTGTCTGGGGACTGCAGCAAAACCATTTCTTTCTAAGTCCCCATTTTCTTCTCTGTGAAATGTGATTGGATCAAACCATTTATGTGACTTCTTAGTTGAAAGGAGCACATAAAACCCTACCCCACCTCAAGGAAAATCTCTGGGATAACTCTGGTTTTCAAAGGAAACCTTGAACTGAAACCAGCTTCCAAGACTTCTCACCCTGACCATCCGTTTGAGCACCGGTTGATGGAGGAGTGTGTACAATGTAACTTTTTGATATATCTGAACAGTGTTAAAATTTTTTTCACACAAGGAAAAGAATTACACACTTCCTTTTTATGTATCTGACTTTTCTTTGGAAAGTGGCATAGAACTTTCAAGAAGGTAAGTTTTTAAGGATTTTAGTTAGTTATCTGAGTTAGGATAATTAGATTTTTGCCTGTACACAAAAAACTAATTGTTAGTCTCTGACTAGTGTGTTTAAATCATGAAGCCAGTTTTTGTTTTTCCATCTTTAGGGCTGTGGACTAAAATAAAGGTTGTACTTTCAAAAAGAGAGAAACTTGCAAATTAATCACAGTTCAAATCTCAAATACTAAAAACTGTGATTTATATTTGTGTCTAATGGAAATAACTCCACGCCTAATCTCTCCAGACTCCGTGGATAGGAGAAAGGCCTGAGGCGGCTGCCGAGGGGACACTGTGCAAGCCTGCACCCGGCCCTCCCTCCCCTCGCTTCTGCACCTCCACAGCTCACACAAAGACCTCAAAGGATTAGCTGCTCCAAAATAGTCGTAGGTAAACATACCCCCTGTCCAGAAGATTACAACGCTTTTGTCTAGAGGCTACTCTTTTCCTTCTGCAAAATTAATTCTCTAATTCTGAGTCTCTTCCACATGCGTATTGATTTTTTTCTTTATTTTCTACATCAGACAAAAGATGCACTATTTATCCTTAATCACCCCCTCTGCTCTTTCTTTGTGATCCTCAACACTGCCTGCTGCAAACTCTTGGAGAGGAAGAAATAAAACCATTTATTTCTAGATTGCAAGAAAAATGAGGTTGGTGCTTTCACCAAATTCTTAGAGAAAGACCCAAGGATTTTTGAACAGTGGCCTAATGCTGCCTTGTAGTTCAATCAATGTAATACACAGTAACAATCCTTTAATTTAAAAAAGGTTTTATACCTTGCAATACGCTGTACTATCATCCGACATTCAGATAAATTGTGAGGAGCAGATACTATTGACACCTGAGTGTCCTGAATGCTGGGGAGTGTGCGGGCCTGGGGACACACAGCTGGCCAGAAGAAGCTGCAAGTCCCATCCAATGACCCTACTCCCTAACTTAAGGCTCTTTCACTGCACAAAGAAACAATGTTCCTCTGTTCCTTTCCAGTTCAGAAAAGAGAGAAATGGCTTCTTTCTTTCATATAAGCATAGAAAGGGTTTCTCTCCTCCCCATCTCCTTTCTTGGTTCAGTATGATCTTACTAAGGAGTGAAAGTCCTAGAAGCATTTATGATGTCAACCCTAATCTGAAGAGAACAGGAGAACGAGGGGGCAAATTAGCCCCCACAGTGCTGACACCTTTATGCTCGTATCTGAAGGTCGCCCCGGTCTTACACGTTTGACCTGAAGGGTCCTGGTTCACACAAGCCAAGCTCACTTTTCCTATCAAGTTCCATGGACTGTATTTACAGCAAGGATTCCTGCCTGTGAATTTGGGTTAACTCTTGTGTCAGGAATCTACTTTATCTGATTTCCTTTACAGGGGGCAAGTGGGAACTGACTCTTTTCTCCCTGGAGAGAATGCAGACATGAAAATGAGCTCCGTCTGAACAGACTGGATCAAACACAGCAGCCTGTCCCAGGAGCCACTGCAGCTCCAGAATCCCCCTCTCGTAGAGGTAACACCCTATGTGTGTGTGTATGTGTGTGTAGGATACCTCAAAGACTTGAAAAAGTATTCTGATCGTCTGAAAACAGAAAAACCAGACCTTAAAAATATAGGCTTTTTGTATAAGAAACCAAGAGGGAGATGTGGTGGAAGGCGACAAGCCTTTCTGCAGATTTTAGAAAACTTCCTAACAAGAAAACGTCAGTCTTTGACTCTCATTACTTCTGAGGAGCAGCCAGATAAGAGCGTTCCCAATGATCTCTCAGGCCGTTCCTGCTGGCTGTCTGTCACTGGGCTGCCAGGAACAAGAGTGAAGTTCACTCCGTGAAATCTGGACTGGGTTTTTGTTTCTTTCTGCTGCCAACCTTCACTAAAGGCTAACCAGACAGATCCAGGGTTCATTCCCCTCCTACTCAAGGTGGGAAAAATACTCAGGCAATTTGAAAAGGTCAAAGGGGAAAGGCCAGCCACAAAGGGTAAGGAGTGGGGAGAGGAGGAAGCTTGGCAAGAAAATTAGCTCCTTAATAATTTGGTGGGGTTGTGTTCTATTCTTCCAAAGTGCCCACTTCTAGACATCCTCCTCTGCTGTAAATCTGCCACTTCAAACACAAAGAAATAAGATTAGTCTTAATCTTTTAAACCTGATTATCAACGTAACATTCACTCACCAGCAGCTGCTCCACTCTGCTTTCTGGTGACTGCTCATCATCGATGCTCCACCACAAAGCTCATGGTGGTGCCGTCAAAGGAAGGGGGGGCAATGATCCGTGGCCCCAGGGGCTGTGAAGTGATGCTGATGACAGGCTTGCCATGCAGCTGGGCGAAGCCCTTGGCCCCCACCAGCTGGGATGTGGCTGCTGGGGCTGAGGAGGAAGAGGAGGCAGGAGCCTGACCAGAGGCCATGAAGTATGGGGCCTCGGTGAAGGTCGCAGCTGCCTCTTTGCCAGGATGCTCTGCCGCCATGGGGGAGAGCTCGCTGCCTCCTGGAGTGTGAGCAATTGGCGTGGGCTGCAGGGTGGTGGTGGGCAGCACTGTGGGCAGAAACCCAGGGTAGATCATGTAGGTGGGGCCATAGGCCCCGGGACTCAGGGCCAAGGGAGGCACAGGGAGGGACATGGGAGCCACAGCCTGCTGCTGGGTGGTCATGGGCACGTCCACATACTGCCCTGTCTCGGGGTCAAAGAGTCTCCGGGTCATGGGCTGTACTGGTGTGTCCACCAGATAGTACTGGCCAGTCGTCACATCCAGGAGCATCTTACGCTGGGTCTGCTGAGGCTGTGGCTGCTGGAAGGGGTCTGTGGGGACCGGAGCTGGGCCTGCAGGTGTCGGGGCAGGCATGCCAGGTGGGGAGAAACAGAGGACCTGGGGCTGGGCCCCCTGCAGGGTGAAGGGCAGCAGCTGCTGGTGGTAGATGGTGGGAGGGGGGCGCTCGGGGCTCTGTGGCCCTGTGGGGGCAGCTACTGTCTCCCGGGTGTTGTCCAGTTTGGTACGCCAAGCTGGCCGGCTGGTTCCACTGACCTGAGAGCCTTTGGGGCTACTGGGGACCTGACTGCGGGCACTCAGAGGGGGCAAGCTGCAGAGAGTGGCCGCGGAGGAGACTGGGAGCCCCTCCCTCCCAGCCCCAGGCCTGCCCGGAAGCTCCCCAGCTGCAGAGCTTCCTTTAAGCGGGATGGTCAGGTAATTCTCACAGTCACTGTTGCTCTTTTCCAAATTGCTGCCATTTTTGCTGTTGGTCACCTCATCGAGAGGTGCCCGGGTGGCCGGAGAGATCTTGAGGGACCGGAGTCCCTGCGATTTGATGCCCTTTGCGGTTGAAGGACTCTCTGGAGAAGGTCCTTGGGGGAACTTGCCAGCGACACCCCCAGTTTTCTGGGTGCTGCTGGCACTCACGGTGAGCACGTTCCGGTTGCTGGGGAGTGGTGGGAGGGGCTGCAGGGGTTGGGTCCTCTCCACATCCTTGTGCACTGGGGGAATATAGAGGGATCGGGGCCTCTCCCTGGCCAGGTTCTCGAAGGCCGCTGCCCGGGCAGACACGCTCTCAGCGCTCGGGTTGGAGTTTCTCCGCTGCAGACGCTCTACGGGACCCCCTCGCAGGACCACTCCGCCTCTGTTTCCTGTGCCCCGCTCTTCCACCTCACCCAGACGTCTGGCCAGCTTGTTGGGGTCCCCTTCGGCCCCCTCGGCCCCTTCCCTCTCCTCGCTGGCGATGAGCGACAGGACGTGGCTGTCGGTCATCATGGGCAGGGGGTCACTTTTACGCTTCCACTCGTTCCTGTTGAAGCTGTACAGCTCCTCCATGGACCTCACGGCGGCGGTCAGCTTCTCCAGGGCATTCCGGGACGGCTTCGGGCCTTTCCCCTCCTCCTTGGCCTCCTCCTCCTTGGCCTTCTCTGGGGTCTTCTGGGCAGATGCCTTGGAGACGATCTTGAGCACAGGCAGGTAGGAGCCCTGCTCAGGCTTATTGGGGGCAATGGTGGCCACAGGCAGCCTGCCAGACGCCCTGTGAACCAAGACTGTCCCTTCAGGGGAGGAGGAATCCAAGCGCCTGCTGCTTCCGCCTCTGCCCGCGTTCTCCCTCGGCTCTCGGTCTGCACTGTCTCCTCTCTGGTTCACCACAGCCTGGCACGTAATCACCATGGGGGACAGGGATCCGGGTCCGCCAGCTGCAGCAGCCAGCTGCCTGGGTTTGGGCCCAGTCAGCCCCTGCTCTGGGGTAACACTGCCCTTGTCACTACTGTCTCCTGACCCTTTGATTAGTTTCCTGACATCTCTCACTTGGTGGAGGGGGCCTTGGGCCTTGGACTTGTCTCTGACATCTCTCACCTGGAACTGGGGCACTTTTTCCAGGTTGTCCCCCCGGAAGAGTTTCTGCTGCGCTCTGCTGTTGTCCTCAATGGTCTTAAAGAGGTTCGAGGTGCTGCCACTGGCCAGTTTGGGAGTGAGCAGCTTGGCGATGTTGAAATCCGAGCTTGGCTGTTGCACGCTCCCCAGCCTGATCTTGATTTCGGGAGCCTTGGGCCTGGTCACAGCCGTGGAGGTGGCTTGGGCGGCAGGCTGCTTGGTGGCCTGCTTCCCCGGCTGCTTGTCCTTGGGTGTCTGCTGCATGTTGGGGACAAAGAGGCGGGACATGATGGTGGACTTGCCGGCAGAGAGCTCTCCGAGATCAGCCCTCCAGTCGCCCCCTTTGGGGAGTTTCAGCTTTCCGATGGGGGCTTTCTCTGCCCGCTTCTCGGCCTCTTTCTCCTTCCACGACCGGAACGCGCTGTTCTGACTGCGGAGGAAGATGCCCCTGACAGTCTCTGATGCGCTCTTTTTAATTTCACACACTGCAGTGTGTCCATCAGCAAAATTTCTGCCAGCGCCTGCATTGCTCTCCCGAGGCGCACTGGCTTTGAAAGTGGGGGATTTAGACCCAGCCGTGGACCCTTCCCCACCTGCATCAGACACGCTGACCACCGTGTGCTCAGAGCCGGCCTCCGAGTGGCGAGAACTCTGCCTCTGCAGGCCCCTCTCCCGCTGCTTCTCACCCCCGGGTGGGCTCTCCGTCTCCTTGGAGGTGCTGGAGAGGTGATGGTAGGAAGTGTCAATGACTTCTCCCCTCTCCATTTTGAACTCATGTTCCCGCTGCATCTTCTTGGAGATGACATTTTTGAGCAGACTGGAAGCAAACTTGGACTTCTTCTGGGGGCCGTCGGCGCGGGGGGCAGGCTTGCTGCTCTCAGATGTCTCGGAGCCATCGTCTGTGTATGCCGATCCAGGGCCCTTGCTGGAGCCTTTGGTGGCCCTGCAGGGCCCAGTGGCTGAGGTGGCTTTGCTCTCACTGCGTAAATTCAGAGGCTCGAGAAGGGTGACCACGCGAGAGCCCGTCTGGACCTGCTTCTGGAAACACAGCGGTGTCTCCACATGTTTGATTTCACCCTCGACTTTGCTGACGACGAACTCCAAGGCCTTGGTCTGGGACTTCTTGGACTGGATGTAGAGCTGGTCTGCGGTGGTCCGGGCCCCACCTCCCTTCCTCAGACCCGCGGCCACGGAGGCCGCGCTGCTCCTGAGGAGGCTCTGTTCCACCCTGGCTCCAACACCTCCACATTTTAGGTCCAGAAAGGTCGACCAACGCCCAAAGCCGACTTCGGAGAGCGTGGAGGACTCCCGGGAGCTGATGTTCAGAGCCTCAAAGTAGGGGTAAGCGAGGCTCCGGAAGGCCCGGGAGGTCAGGTTGCGCACCTCTTTGTCCGCATCGTCCAGTTCGCTCACGGCGCTGGAGGCCCCGCTGGAGTAGTCCACCAGCTCCTTGGCGCGGATGGCCCCGCACCGGGTTTGCAGGCGAGCAGGGACCGCGATGAATTTCTTTGCATGGTCCTGAGCCACGGCTGCAGCCGGGTCTTGCTTCAGTGAACTTGAATTGTGTTCAGCAGCTGCAGAGACGCGGAGGCTCATGTCGCCTTCATGCTTGGCAGCGTGAATAATGTTTTGCTTTGCACGCACGTTGCTAGGCTCATTTATAGCCCGGGAAGCCGGTTTGATTGATAGGAGGATCTGGCTTGCTGCACTCCCACAGCTGCTTGCCGCGGCTGCTGCCCCTGAAGCTGCCTCCGGGGGCTCGGGCAAGGGCTCCCGCGGGGTGGCAGTGCCAGACCCAGTGGGTGGGGGAGTGGGGTCACTGTCCGAGGGGCCGCTACCCACTTCCGTGCTGCTGGTGTTGCGACCGCTGCTGCCTGCGCCTGGGCGGGCGGGGTCACTGCTCGTGGGGCTGGGCGTCCGCGTGGCGTTGGTGCTGGGAGTGGTGCTGAGGTAGCAGCTGTTGTCGTCGTCCTCTTCGGTCACGGTGGTGACGTCCCCCGGGGTCTCATCGCTGCCACCAAAGGAAGCATAGTCCACAAACGAGTAGATGACGTTGTTGTCCTCGAAATCCAAGCGGGAGGCCAGTCCCACGTCGAAGTCCATGTCCTGCTCCACCTCACTCAGCTGGATCTCGTGGGTAGTGATGTAGTGAGCCTCCTCACTTTTGGGGGGGTCTCTGCTGCCCTGAGACCTGGCAATAATGTCCTTGCACTCGGCTCCATCTCCTCCCCCATCACCACCCCCTCCTCCTCTTGCTCCCCCTCCTCCTCCTACCATGGGCTGGCAGCTCACTGCGCGCTCACCACTGTCACTCTCAAAGCCTAAAGATGAGGACGAGGTGGCCAGAGCCCCTGTTGATGTGGTGTCATCATCCATCTTGGAAAGGCCACCTTCTTCGCCTTTGTCCACTGGGGAGGAGGAGAAGGAGAAGTGGCTACCCTGGTCAGTGTCGGGGAGCTGGGATCTGGGGAGTCCGGAGGAAGCAAGATTCTTCCGGGAGGTTGGAGCCTCGCACTCCTGACCGCTGGCTTCATCCTGCTCTCTCTCCTTGGGACTCCTAGAGGCCCTCTGATCCCTGGGGCGGCGCTCTGGAGTGAGACTCCCCGTGCGGCGACTGCTGCTCCAGACTCCAGCTGAAGCGCACATCTCCACATATTTCACTTCGCGCTGGGAGGAGGCTGGTGGCTTGGGCAGCGGCCGCAGCTGCTGCTTTAGCTCCTGGCTATCTTGAGCTCCACTCACCCTGTCCCCCACCTCCCGCAGTCTGGCCTGCAGTTTCAGCTCAGGAGTGGTGGCTTCCATTCTGAGCCCTCGCCTAGGTTTCAGCGATAGGAAGAGACAATGGTGAGCTCTGGGGCTGTCCTGGGTCCCTCCCTGTCCCTGGAGGGGCTGCAGAGTTGCCCGAAGCAGGGTCCCACGTGCCTGGACTGGCCCCAAGGCTGTAGGCACCCCTGCGGCTGCTGCCACCACCTCCCAGTTCTTCAGCCCCTGTGGCGGGGCCGGGGCAAGCCTGCAAGAGGTGAGAAGGCTCCTGGATGGGGTGGCAGAGGTGGTCTGTGGCTGGGGGGCTGCTGCTCTGGCCGAGACTGTGGCCAGCTTCCTGTAGCTGAGCTGTTCTGTCCAGTTGTTTGCCTGGCACCGTCGGCAGCTAGGAGTCTGAACGCCATCGGCCACGGAAGGAACAGCATCTGTAGGTGGATCCCGGGACTCCCAGAAATGAAAGGAAAGCATGTGCTGTTTCTTGTGAAGCCTTGTCCCTTTCCTGGATGGGGCGAGAGTGGGTCACGTCATTCCAGAAATATTTTTAGTGTCTATTCCCTGGTCATACTGAAACCACACTTGAGGGTAGAGAGAAGAGCCTTCAAGATGGAAAGAGAATGTTGGGGGTGGAGGAGGCGTGTGGATTCTAATTCAGATCACCCAAATGTTCTCTGTGATCTAGTATAGAGACGTCTAGCGAGTATGAAATTATTCTTTACTCACTGCCATCTTTCATTCCCAAGTCTGATTAAATTGTTTTTTCCCTTGTTCTTATATAAAATTCAAATTCTGCATTGCATTTCAAATCAATTAAGGACAATCCAGAAAGATTTCAAATCTCCCTTGGACATATGGTAAACTTTGTTTTCCTCAAAATCTGTGCAGTTTCTTTTGCTTTCATCTCAGATCAGATGAGTTGTGGTAATAAAACTTTTCATAAGAATAAAATCTTCCATCCCTCTTTCCCAAACTTATACTCTATGAAACATAATCTATTTCTTTCAAAATAGAAAGAATCCCTTCTAGAATCCTTACTGTGTTGACTCGAAGTATAAAAGGGCAATTTTCAAAGACTGAAAACATAATGCTTTAAATAAACTTTTAATTGTACTCACTAAAAAGGAGCACGAGGAGTCAAAATTGACACTACTTCAAGTCCCTGTGATATCTACTCAATCTCAAAAAAGTTCCCTAAGCTTCTAAAAGAATGGCAAGACAAGAAACCTGCGCTTAAATATAGCTTGAGCTGCAGCCTCGTGATTCGGTTACACTGGCTGAATTCCAGACCTGCAGGGCACCGAGTCAAAAGGCACGGAAGAACAACGAATACACTTACCCTCCACGAGTACAGTGCAGTTTGGAGGGCGGTTCAGAGAGGAAATGTGACCCGCTGGCATGCCCCATGGAAACGAAGCCCAAGTCCCAGTTCACTGGCTCTGAGGTACATCCATTTCAGACAATTCAGTAGTTGTGCAAGTGAACTTGCCAGGCAGCACACGATGGGGGTTCTGTGCTGGCATCCTCAGAGCAGAGCCCTCGGGGCTGTCAGTGCAGAACCACGACTCTTGGTTTTGGTGAGATCTGGCCCTCATCACCTGCCAGGCCCAGTTCCACCACTATACATAGTCTATGTGTCACTCATGCCGATTGAATAAAGCACTATTTTAAACATCCACATTTGTGGGGAACAAAAATAACACCATCCCCTTCCAACATGAATGCCACCCCCACACAGAAAAATGTTCCTTCCTCTGGATAAGCCTGGGGGGAAGTATGGAGTGGGAGCCCCTGACAACTGAAGCTTCTGCTTTCCCATACTGGAGATGTGGATGGCACAGCCCTGCCATTCTCCCCATAGCTCACTTCTGCCCACATCACTGCCGTTAAAAACACGATGACGTAGGAAAGACTGGAAACATCAGGTATCACAGTGTGGATGTAAAGCCAGAGCACTAGGTGAAGAGAGTAACAGAGACAAGGAAACAGAGAGAAACAGAGAGGGAGAGGAAGAGGATGGCAGAAAAGGCAGAGGGAGAGAGAGAATTTGCTATCAACATTTTGATTTTCGAGAATCACACTTAATGACACAAAGTCCTAGATTCTCAATGATAGTAAAAATTTTAAAATAATAATTACAACTAAGAGTTATATGGAACTTACTATGTGCGAGGCACTATTTGAAGGATTTATAAACGTGTGTATGTTAATTTCTTTAATCCTCATAACAACCTGATGAGTTAGGCACAATTATTGTAGTGATTTATAGATGGGAAAGCTGAGGCACAGAGATGTTAAGAAATAACGGAGCAGAATTAAAACCCAGGCAATCTGGCCCAGAGCCTGAACCTTAGCCATTCTGCTCAGAGCCTTGCTGACTTCCATGCTCCAATTCTCTCCGGGCACCCAGATGCTCAATTAGAAGAAAGCAAGACATCCACTAGGCAATTTCATCTGCATGATCACAAATAAACCAGATAACTGTTTCTTCGTTTTGTTTTTTTTTTCATATCATCACCCTGTGTACACATTGTGTACTCAGGGATCGAGGAACATGCCCCTATAAATAAAATGAAATGAAATGTAATTGGCTCTTTTGGGCAGGCAGAGTATTTTCAATGCCCTGTTTTAATTTTGCTTTGAGGCCTTGGACAGTAAACTATGAACACTGCCTCCAGCACCGTGGGCCATGCACTCTCCATAGCTGAATAGAAGGCAGAGTTTCTGCCCATCAAGGCAATTACAGTCTAAGGAGGAGTTTTTCCAGCACTTTCCATATGGCCCCGTCTGTCATGACAACTCCACAGATTTCAGCAGCTTCTCCCTGCAGTTGGCAAAGTACAACATTGGAAGGTCAGATGCCCTGGGTGTAGGTTAAAGCATAATTGCTGAATGCCTGAAGTTCTAGAAATCTACTTCCAATGTCTGGCTTCCTCCAGAGAGCACAGCCCTAGCCAAAGCTCCCCAAGAGACAAAGAGATAGGGTTATCCTAAAAGAGGTACTTACCTCCAAAATATCTGTGTGGCTTCTTTTCTCCTCTCTATCTAAATGAATGCCAGTGTAGGAAAAAATTTGTAGGGAAATCTTTTTCAAATAAAGTTAATTTCCAAAAAGTAGGGTTTAATTCAAACCATAAATTCTATTTAAAAATCAAACAAGCAGAGAATTTGGAGTAAGACAGACTCTACTAAAAGATTTTTTAAAAAAGAAACTCATAAATGAAAAAGAATGACCACTTTCAGGTAAAGTAAAACAATTAAGAACCCCAAACTGCCTGCCTTCCAGCATTTTCAGAGTTCGGAGTCAGTAAATATTACTATGAAATACTCCCAGCTCTGTTGGAATAATTTGCAGTCATGGGTCCCCGTAGAGCCTTTTATTCCTCAATATGACTACAATCATTTTTTTTACAGATGAACTCAGTGGTTGCCTCCCTGATCTCAGCTCTTGAGCAGTTAACAGTGACTAATGTCACCAGCATGAACCCACATTCAGCAGGCCCCCTTGCTAGAGCAGGCAAGGTATACTCGGCAGATCACCTTATAAGGGGACTCAAAGAGCACGCAGGGAGTGACTCAGGGTCGTTATTTCTATCTCTGCAGTGCAAGTTTCCTAGCATTCCCTGAAAGTCTTGTGAGATGTATCACAGTACGGAAAACTTTAACATGATTAGAGGAATTAAGAATGAAGGCCAGACTGTCCACCAACTGGTAAAAGGATATAGTTATAGTCCAGGTCTCTGACAGTGGCATAATATGATAGACAAATATATAATTCAAAAGGAAGAACAGTTTATGAGATCTAGACTACTAGACCAGAAATGGAGAGAGAAGTTTAAACTCTGACTCAAACTAGGAGTCAGACAAAGGATTCACCAAACACAGGCGTTCTCAGGATTCTCTGGGTGCCATAGAAGATTACTTTAAATTTTGTATAAGTCTTTCCATAAACACCTGCACACACATTTGCACACACTGATGCGAAGGAGGCTTTACTGCGGCTGCTGCTCAACTCCCAGAGTGTGGCCAGCTATTCCTCTTCCGGGCCCAGGCCAGGGTACATGAGAATTACATCTGAAGGAAAGGCACCATATTATTTTTATTTGCTGGGGGTGCCAAAAAGTGGCTATTTAGTTACTGAGGCATATGCTTTACCTACTTTAGCTCGTATGTTCCTCTCAAAATCACCATGACACAGCAATTATTATTCCCATTTTATGGATGAAAAATTGAGGTTGAGTGGAGCCATGTAGCCTGCATGACTTTTCACAACCAGTAAGTGCTGGAGCCCTGATTGCCCAGCTCTGAGGGACCCAAGTCCACGCTCAGTCGATGATGGAGCATTCAGTCCAGGAGGTGGAGGTCACAGGCTCATTCTCACTTCTGGCCAATTAGCTGTTCCACAGCCTCAATCAGCTGCCTGCACACGGGACCAGCTGGTCACCATGGAGTCCAAGGAAACCCAGTACAGGATTAGTGTAAAACTATCCCTGTGGATAGAAAATAGCATGTACCGTGAGGATGAATAAGTATCACTGTCTTCTTGTGCAAAGAAGAGCACGTTATTGTAGAGTTGTGCCATGCCCATTGCACTTGGGACCTTTAGCTATGCCCTTAAAACCTGGAAGGACAGGAAGGAACAGTTCACCACCAGAAATACAAGTTTAACTCACAGAGGGCAGGGATGGTGCAAAAGGTTCTTCACTTTTCCCGTTGAGTCAGGATGTGTAGCCAGGAATCACTCTCGTCTCTGTCTCCCTCCCTCCTGCACTCCTCATAGACATTTTGCCCTCCCTGTCCCCTCCACCATTCCCCTTCTTCCTTTTGGCCCTCGACTTGTTATCCTGGACAACAGACAATAGTTTCCATCTGGTTTTGTCTTGAGGGAGTTGTGGAGGTTTCCGTGTTTTAGGTCTTAGCAGATAAAAGAATATTATCCTTTTCAGAACAGCCTCAAAGTGAAACATTGACAGAACAAGTAACTCTTCCTCTGTGTAATCCTGATCACTTTGAATAGCCTAACTCTAAACGTTCCTCTGTCTCACCGGGGCCGGCTATCGGTTAGCCTAGCCTGTAGGAGGCAGGGGCCTGAGAGGGGAGTTGCCAAGGGTGCCTCCCCGGTCAGAGACGTCAGGTCAGGGAAGATGCCTCGGTAGGCTTTAACGAGTTACTGTAAGTTTTTCCAGGTTGGTGTTGAAACAGAATTTAAATAACCAGTCAACTCAGCTGCCTGTCTACAGAATCGTGTAATGACTTATTTCTGTGATTTTAGAAAGGAATTATTTTTTTGCTTTTTAATTCTTGATGTTGCATTTTGGGGGCTAAAATCATGTTTGTGTTTTGTTTTGCCTTGAAAAATATTTCTTCTCCCCACATATCTCATTTCAGACTTCAGCAGTTTCAAACGTGAGCCATTAAAGATATACTCAATATTTTATTTTTCAGCTTTCTATTTTCTATGAATATTTGGAATAATTATGAAAATTGCTTAAGATCTCATTTCTTTCCTTCAAATCTCACATTCGTATCTGCTGAAAACTCAAGTACTCTGATGCAAATTAGAGCAACTGTCTAGAAAACAATCTGACAGTTTCTATCTATCATGCAGAAAAAGAACATTAGGGTTTAACAATATACTTAGAGGGATGTTTATTGCAGCGTGTCGTGATAGCAAAAAATTGGAAACCCCCTCAATGTCAATCAACAGAGAAATGGTTGATTGATTACAGCACATGCACGCTGTGACATTGTGAGGACATTAATTCTGCAGACATTAAATGAACAGGAACATATGTTGTAATATTGAAAGGATTTCCATGAAAAGAAGATTACAGAATGAAATGTATTAGTATGATACCATTTCAACAATAACAAGAGTAAAACTCATTAAGTGAACATTTAGTTGTATCAACATAGAAAATATATAGAAGTATAAACACCAAACTAACATTGTTTTTGTATATGTGGGAAGGTAAGATTGAACAATTATTATTAAATTTTCCCTTATGCAGCTTAGTGTTGTTTGAATTGTTACAACAAACATATGTTTCTTCTATAATAGAAAAACTATTTTTATATTGAAAAAATTTCGTTTCCTTTATAAACTTTCCTTAAATTAAGCCCATTCAGCTTAGAATTGAGGCAAAGACAACTTATACCAGGGTAGACCAAAGAGACCTTTTAGCTTTACTCCTTCATTTTATCAATGTAGGAAATGAAGTTCAGAGAAGTTAAGTGACTTGCCCAAGGTCACACAGCTATGAGTAGAGGAGGAGGACCAGAATCTGTTTCTTCTGACCCCAAACTCAGTGATTGTTCCTGTGTTGCTCAAACTTTGTCATCAAAGTGACAAAAGGGAACAAGAGACTAAATTGCATTCTCAAAAAATTGGGATATGTTCCCTAAAAAAGCAAATAATTTCATTGTGGCATTATGTTTTATTTAAAAACTAAGGTGAATTAAATAAACAAACTATCACCACATGCAAAAATATGGATGAATCTTACAAATGTAATGTTAGGAAAAAGAAGCCAACTGCAAAGAGAACATACTGAAGATTCTATTTATATAAAAATCTAAAACAGGACAAAGTCATCACTGGTGTTGGAAGTCAGGATAGTGGTTACTTTGGTGATGGTGTCAGAGAAGTGGTGAAGGGCGCTCCCGCATGCCTCTCCATCTGGGAGTGGTCACGTGGACACATTAACTCTGTGAGAGAATATTGAGCTGCATGCTTGTGATTGTTCACTGCACTATACATATGTTACGTAACGTTCATTAAAAAACTCATATGGTTTTTACAATCATAAAATACCCATATCTATTTTCATATATATTTTTTCAAATCTTGAAATAAAGTTCATAGTTTATAAAAATATATGCAATAATTATTTTGTCACTTCACCTACCACTTGGTGACTCCAGGGTGTCTCCAGAGGGGTTAGTACCCAGGTATTGATGAGAAGTGTGGGGTCATCTCTGGCTGCAGCAGTGAGTTGGGATAGTCCGGGCCAGTCACCTTCGTGTTCCAGAGCTTGGGCGCTGGAGTTACACTGCCTGGGTTTCACTCTACCTTTCCTGCCATGTAACTGAGCACAAGTAATTTAGCTGCCCCTTACCCCACTAGGGTATACCTCCATAGGGTTGTGAGGATTAAATTAGATAATCCATTTTAAGCACTTAGCACAGGGCCTGGCCCTTAGTAAGCACTGAATAAATGTTAATTATCGCTAACTCTGCTATGTTGTGCAGAAATTTTAACCCTTCTCACCCTACATGAGTATCTTTCATCCCCACCACCAACACCCCCAGTCAGGACACCACATATTGCTTTATACGTATCAGATGCTCATTTTTTTAAATTGAACTGAATCCAATGATTCGCCACAGTCTATAGGAGAAAATCCAATCTCGTTAGTTTTCATTGAAGGTTGTCCCCATTTCAGTCCTCACCTATTTTCCAGCTTCGTTTCTCCTCTGCTCTACATAAATCCCAATTGCACAGTCTAAAACCATTTCCACAGCTGCCTCGCATTTTTTCTCTCGTAGAATGCTTCTTTGCTTATGTCTTGCGCTCTCTCCTCTTCCTGAAATATCCTTCCTCCTTCTCTGTACCTTTTATAATTTAACTAATCTTTTAAGACCAAGAGTAAATTGATCTCACGGCAATGCTTCTAATCTTTTTTGATTCACAAAACCCTTTGATTATTTGACAATTCTGTCACAGAAAAAAATATGTACATATTTACAAACCACCCAGTTGGGAGGTTTTACAATCCCCAAATCCCCATCCAGCCCCCACCCCCATCTGTGGTCCTTAGACTGCCATCACCATCACAAAGTAACTCTTATTCTCAAAGCCCATAGTGATTCCTTTCTGGACTAATAAATTGTCCGTTCTTTTGACGTTTACTTTCACTTTCATGTGTTTTTTTCTCACACCCAGAATGTAAGTTTCTTGAGGATAAAGGCTTTGTCTTTATACATTTGTTTGCCCACAATGACTAGGCATATGCCTTGTACAAAATGAGTCCACCATGAAAATGTGTGGACTAACTGTCCCCTTATCATCTATATTCTTTCCTCAGATGATCTCATCCTGGCCCATCATCGTAAACATTTGCTGACAGCTGCCAACCTTACGCCTTCGGCCTGGGCATTGCCCCTCAATTCCAGACTCGTACATCCCACAGGCTACTTGGTGTTTTCATGTAGGTGTCCAGTAGGCGTCGCAGATGTAACATGTCAAGAAGAGAATTCATGGTTGTTCACGCCACACTTCCCTTTCCCTAACCAACCTTATTTCTATCCCAGTCTTTTCCGTCTCAATCTGTGGCACTTCCATCAATCGAGACGTGGTGCCTCCCTTTTACTCTGCTCATCCCCATCCCATTCTTTAATAAGTCCTCTCAAATCAACCTCCAAAATGTATCCCAAAACCATTCCCTACTCTCCATCTCCAGAGTCACCACCATGGCCCGAGCTCTCATCATTCTTACATGGCCTCCAGACTGCTCTCTCTGCCCTGCTCCCTCTTTGCCCCTCTGCAATCCGTTCTCCAGTTGTCAGGACGATTTTTTACAAATATAAATCAGTGCTGCCACTCCCTCTGTTAAAATCCTTTCCTTGGCACTTAGGATGAAGTCCAAACCACTCATGACCTAGCTCCCACCCGTGTTTCCAGGGCTATTCACAGTCAGCTCCTGACTCAGCAGCTCTCTCTGTGTTGCTCCAGCAGCAGACTCTTCTGTGTTTTGGGCTCTCAATCTGTCTGAGATACTCTTCCTCGCTTTCCCTGGCTCTTAAATACCTGGCTTCTTCCTATCCTTTCTGTTTTAGCTTAATCTTCATATCCTCAGGAGATCTTCCTTGACCACTAGCTCTAAAGTGAGCCTCAGAATGACCATCACTCTGGATACTCCATTCCATGCCAACCCAATTACCTCTAGAAAATTGTTCTCCTGATCTATTGCCTATCTTTCCCACCAGAACATAAACTCTCTGAAAGCAGGTCATGTCTGACTTGTTTATTGCTTTAATCCCAACATCTAGGAAAATATAAGCTCTACCAGGACAGAGATTTTCTTTCCTTTTTTTCTACTTTTGTTCTCTGATATTGTCCCTGGTACTTAAAAAAGAGCCTGCCACATAATAGGCACACATCTTTGTTGACTTTTTAGTGAAGTGTAGGGCCTCGGTAAATGCTATTTTGTCTGCATTCTTGAATCAATCAATAAGTAGCTTAGTTATTACTTTTGGATAACTGGAAAGAAGCCAGCAAAATTATTTAGGGAGAATCCTCCTTAAATGAATAGCTAAAAACGATTTATAACTAACACATCAAAGTGTTATGATCTATGGGTATTATTTTTTTGAATGTTGATAACTACTTTGTTTATTTATTTATTGCGGTAACATTGATTTATAACATTATATAAATTTCAGGTGTACATGTAGATTCAGATGTAGATTACATCATCTTCACCACCCAAAGACTAATTACAATCCATCACCACACACATGTGCCTAATCATCCCTTTCACCCTCCTGTCCTCCCCTCTTCCCCTCTGGTAACCACCAAACAAATCTCTATCTCTATGTGTTTGTTGTTTTTTTCTTCTACTTATGAGTGAGATCATATAGTATTTTACTTTCTCCCTCTGACTTATTGTGCTTAGCATAATACCCTCAAGGTCCATCTGTGTTGTCACAAATGGCTGGATTTCATTGTTTCTTATGGCTGAGTAGTATTCCATTATGTATGTATGCCATATCTTCTTTATCCATTCGTCCTTTGATGGGCACCTAGGTTGCTTCCAATTCTTGGCTATTGTGAATAACGCTGCAGTGAACACAGCGTTACGCATTGGTGTTTTCAAGTTCTTTGGATAAATACCCAGCAGTGGAATAGCTGGATTGTACGGTAGTTCTATCCTTAATTTTTTGAGGAATCTCCATACTGTTTTCCATAGTGGCTGCACCAATTTGCACTCCCACCAGTGGTGTATGAGAATTCCCTTCTCTCCACATCCTCTCTGACACTTGTTGTTTCCTGTCTTGTTAATTATAGCCATTCTGACGGGCGTGAGGTGATATCTCATTGTAGTTTTGATTTGCATTTCCCTGATAGTTAATGATGTTGAACATCTTTTCATGTGCCTGTTGGCCATCTGTATATCTTCTTTGGAGAAATGACTGATCAGATCTTTTGCTCATTTTTTAATTGGGTTGTTAGTTTTTTTGTTGTTGAGATGTATGAGTTCTTTATATATTTTGGAGATTAACCCCTTATCAGATATATGGTTTGTAAATATCTTCTCCCAATTGTTAGGTTGTCTTTTTGTTTTGTTGATGGTTTCCTTTGCTGTGCAGAAGCTTTTAAGTTTGATATAGTCCCATTTGTTTATTTTTTTATTGTTTCCCTTGCCTGCTCAGACATGGTACTTGAAAATATGTTGCTAAGACCAACATCAAAGAGTGTTCTGCCTATGTTTTCTTCTAGAAGTTTCATGGTTTGTGGTCTTACTTTCAAGTCTTTAATCCATTTTGAGTTAATTTTGTGTGTGTGGTGTAAGATAATGTTCTACTTTCATTCTTTTGCATGTGGCTGTCCAGTTTCACCAACACCATTTACTGAAGAAACTATCCTTTCTCCATTGTATATTCTTGTCAAAAATTAGCTGTCCATAGATGTGTGGGTTTATTTCTGGCCTCTCTATTCTGTTCCACTGATCTGTGTGTCTGCTTTTGTGCCAGTACCATGCTGTTTTGGTTATTATAGCTTTACAGTATATTTTGAAATCAGGAAGTTTCATACCTCCAACTTTGTTCTTTTTTTCTCAGGATTCCTTTGGCTATTTGGAGTCTTTTGTTGTTCCAGATAAATTTTAGGATTCTTTGTTCTTTTTCTGTGAAAAATGTTGTTGGGACTTTGATAGGGATTGCATTGAATCTATAGATTGCTTTAGGAAGTATGGACATTTTAACTATGTTAATTCTTCCAATCCAAGAGCACGGAATATCTTCCCATTTGTTTGTGTCGTCTTCAATTTCTTTCAACAATGTTTTATAGTTTTCAGTGTACAGAATGTTCACCTCTTTGGTTAAGTTTATTCCTAGGTATTTTATTCTTTTTGTTGCAATCGTAAATGGGATTGTGTTCTTAATTTCTCTTTCTGCTACTTTGTTGTTAGTGTATAGAAACACAACTGATTTTTGTGTGTTGATTTTGTATGCTGCAACTTTGCTGTAGTTGTTGATTATTTCTAATAGTTTTCTGGTGGATTTTTTAGGATTTTCTATATATAAAATCATGTCATCTGCAAATAGTGACAGTTTCACTTCTTCCTTTCCAATTTGGATCAATTTTTTTCTTTTTCTTGCCTAATTGCTCTGGCTAGGACTTCCAATACTATGTTAAATAGGAGCAGTGAAAGTGGGCATCCTTGTCTGGTTCTTAGAGGGATAGCTTTGAGCTTTTCTCCAATGAGGATGATATTAGCTGTGGGTTTGTCATATATGGCCTTTATTATGTTGAGGTACTTTTTTTCTATACTCATTTTATTCATAGTTTTTATCATAAATGGATGCTGTATCTTGTCAAATGCTTTCTCTGCATCTATTGAGATGATCGTGATTTTTTTATTCCTCATTTTGTCAATGTGGTGTATCATGTTGATTGATTTGCAGATGTTGAACCATCCCTACATCCCTGAAATAAATCCCGCTTGATCATGGTATATGATCTTTTGAATGTCTTGTTGTATTCCATTTGTTAGTATTTCTTGAGGATTTTTGCATTGATGTTCATCAGTGATATTCGCGTATAATTTTCTTTTTTTGTGTTGTCCTTGTCTGGTTTTGGTATCACGGTAATGCTGGCTTCATGGATGAATTAGGAAGCTTCTCCTCCTCTTCAATTTTTTGGAAGAGTTTGAGAAGGATAGGTATTAAGTCTTCTTTGAATGTTTGGTAGAATTCACCAGGGAAGCCATCTGGTCCTGGGCTTTTATTTTGGGGGAGGTTTTTGATTACTGTTTCGATATCCTTACTGGTGATTGGTCTATTCAAATTCTCTGTTTCTTCTTTTTTTTTTTTTTTTAATTTTTTGTTTATTGCAGTAACATTGGTTTATAACATTGTAAAAATTTCAGGTGTACATCATTGTACTTCTATTTCTGCATGGACTACATCATGTTCACCACCAAAATATTAATTACAACCTATCACCACACACATGTGCCGAATTATCCCTTTCACCCTCCTCCCTCCCCTCTTCCCCTCTGGTAACCACCAATCCACTCTCTGTCCCTATGTGTTTGTTTATTGTTGTTATTATCTACTACTTAATGAAGGAAATCATACGGTATTTGACCTTCTCCCTCTGACTTATTTCACTTTGCATTATACCCTCAATGTCCATCCATGTTGTCACAAATGGCTGGATTTCATCGTTTCTTATGGCTGAGTAGTATTCCATTGTGTATATATACCACAGCTTCTTTATCCATTCGTCCCTTGATGGGCACTTAGGTTGCTTCCAAGTTTTGGCTATTGTGAATAATGCCGCAATGAACACAGGGGTGCATGTACCTTTGCAAATTGGTGTTTTCAAGTTCTTTGGATAAATACCCAGCAGTGGAATAGCTGGATCATATGGTAGTTCTATCCTTGATTTTTTGAGGAATCTCCATACTGTTTTCCGTAGTGGCTGCACCAGTTTGCACTCCCACCAGCAGTGTGTGAGAGTTCCCTTTTCTCCACATCCTCTCCAACACATATTGTTTCCTGTCTTGTTAATTATAGCCATTCTGACGGGCGTGAGGTGATATCTCATTGTAGTTTTGATTTGCATTTCCCTGATAGTTAATGATTTTGAACATCTTTTCATGTGTCTGTTGGCCATCTGTATATCTTCTTTGGAGAAATGTCTGTTCAGGTCTTTTGCCCATTTTTAAATTGGGTTGGTAGTTTTTTTGTTGTTGAGATGCATGAGTTCTTTATATATTTTGGAGATTAAGCCCTTATCAGATGTATGGTTTGCAAATATCTTCTCCCAATTGTTAGGTTGTCTTTTCGTTTTGTTGATGGTTTCCTTTGCTGTGCAGAAGCTTTTTAGTTTGATGTAGTCCCATTTGTTTATTTTTTCTATTGTTTCTCTTGCCCGGTCAGATGTGGTGTTTGAAAAGATGTTGCTAAGACCGATGTGGAAGAGCAAACTGCCTATGTTTTCTTCTAGAAGTTTCATAGTTTCAGGTCTTACATTCAAGTCTTTAATCCATTTGGAGTTAATTTTTGTGCATGGTGTAAGGTAAGGATCTACTTTCATTTTTTTGCATGTGGCTATCCAGTTTTCCCAACACCATTTGTTGAAGAGACTTTCTTTTCCCCATTGTATGTTCTTGGCTCCTTTGTCAAAGATTAGCTGTCCATAGATGTGTGGGTTTATTTCTGGGCTTTCGATTCTATTCCATTGATCTGTGTGTCTGTTTTTGTGCCAGTACCATGCTGTTTTGGTTACTATAGCTTTGTAGTATATTTTGAAATCAGGGAGGGAGTGTGATACCTCCAGCTTTGTTCTTTTTTCTCAGGATTCCTTTAGCTACTCGAGGTCTTTTGTTGTTCCATATAAATTTTAGGATTCTTTGTTCTATTTCTGTGAAAAGTGTTGTTGGAACTTTGATAGGGATTGCATTGAATCTATAGATGGCTTTAGGAAGTATGGACATCTTAACTATGTTAATTCTTCCAATCCAAGAGCACGGAATATCTTTCCATTTCTTTGTGTCGTCTTCAATTTCTTTCAGAAATGTTTTATAGTTTTCAGTGTACAGATCTTTCACCTCTTTGGTTAAGTTTATTCCTAGGTATTTTATTCTTTTTGTTGCAATTGTAAATGGGATGGTATTCTTAATTTCTCTTTCTGCTACTTCGTTGTTAGTGTACAGAAATGCAACTGATTTTTGTATGTTGATTTTGTATCCTGCAACTTTACCATATTCGTTTATTACTTCTAAAAGTTTTCTGGTGGATTCTTTAGGGTTTTCTATATATAAAATCATGTCATCTGCAAATAGTGACAGTTTCACTTCTTCCTTTACAATTTGGATCCCTTTTATTTCTTTCTCTTGCCTGATTTCTCTGGCTAGGACTTCCAATACTATGTTAAATAGGAGTGGTGACAGTGGGCATCCTTGTCTGGTTCCTGTTCTTAGAGGGATAGCTTTCAGTTTTTCACCATTGAGGATGATATTAGCTGTGGGTTCTCATATATGGTCTTTATTATGTTGAGGTAATTTCCTTCTATACCCATTTTATTCAGAGTTTGTATCATAAATGGATGCTGTATCTTGTCAAATGCTTTCTCTGCATCTATTGAGATGATCATGTGATTTTTGTTCTTCATTTTATTAATGTGGTGTATTACGTTGATTGATTTGCGAATGTTAAACCATCCCTGCACACCTGGAATAAATCCCACTTGATCATGGTGTATAATCTTTTTAACGTATTGTTGTATGCGATTTGCTAGTATTTTGTTGAGGATTTTCGCATCGATATTCATCAGTGATATTGGCCTGTAATTTTCTTTTTTTTTGTGTTGTCCTTGTCTGGTTTTGGTATCAGGGTAATGTCAGCTTCGTAGAATGAGTTAGGGAGCTTCCCCCCCTCCTCAATTTTTTGGAAGAGTTTGAGAAGGATAGGTATTAAGTCTTCTTTGAATGTTTGGTAGAATTCACCAGGGAAGCCGTCTGGTCCTGGACTTTTATTTTTGGGGAGGTTTGTGATTACTGTTTCTATCTCCTTACTGGTGATTGGTCTATTCAAATTCTCTACTTCTTCTTGATCCAGTTTTGGAAGGTTGTATGATTCTAAGAATTTATCCATTTCTTCCAGATTGTCGAATTGGTTGGCATATAGCTTTTCATAGTATTCTCTTATAATCTTTTGTATTTCTGAGGTGTCTGTTGTAACCTCTCCTCTTTCATTTCTGATTTTACTTATTTGTGCCTTCTCTCTTTTTTTCTTGGTGAGTCTAGCTAAAGGTTTGTCAATTTTGTTGATCTTTTCAAAGAACCAGCTCTTGGTTTTATTAATTTTTTCTATTGTTTTTTTGCTCTCTATTTCATTTATTTCTGCTCTGATTTTTATTATTTCCCTTCTTCTACTGATTTTGGGCTTTGTTTCTTCTTCTTTTTCTAGTTCCCTTAGGTGCGTTGTTAGATTGTTTATTTGAGATTTTTCTTGTTTGTTGAGATAGGCCTGTATCGCTATAAACTTCCCTCTTAGAACCGCTTTTGCTGTATCCCATAAATTCTGGCATGTCGTATTTTCATTTTCATTTGTCTCCAGGTATTTTTTTATTTCTTCTTTGATTTCTTTGTTAACCCAGTCGTTGTTCAGTAGCATTTTGTTTAATCTCCATGTATTTGTGGCTTTTCTGATTTTCTTCCTATAGTTGATTTCCAGTTTCATACCGTTGTGGTCAGAAAAGATACTTGGTATTATTTCAATCTTCTTAAATTTATGGAGACTTGTTTTGTGGCCTAATATGTGATCAATCCTGGAGAATGTTCCATGTGCATTTGAAAAGAATGTGTATTCTTCGGTTTTTGGATGGAATGCTCTGTATATATCTACTAGGTCCATCTGTTCTAGTGTGTCGTTTAAGGCCAATGTTTCCTTATTGATCTTCTGTTTGGATGATCTATCCGTTGGTGTAAGTGGAGTGTTAAAGTCTCCTACTATTATTGTGTTACTGTCTATTTCTCTTTTTATGTCTGTTAATAATTGCTTTATATATTTAGGTGCACCTGCATTGGGTGCGTAGATATTTACAAGTGTTATATCCTCTTGTTGGATTGTTCCCTTGATCATTATGTAATGCCCTTCTTTGTCTCTTTTTACAGTTTTTGTTTTAAAGTGTATTTTGTCTGATATAAGTACTGCTACCCCAGCTTTCTTTTCATTGCCATTTGCGTGGAGTATCTTTTTCCATCCCTTCACTTTCAGTTTGTGAGTGTCTTTAGGTCTGAAGTGTGTCTCTTGTATGCAGCATATATATGGGTCTTGTTTTTTTATCCAGTCAGCCACCCTATGCCTTTTAATTGGAGCATTTAGTCCATTGACGTTTAAAGTAACTATTGATAAGTATGTACTTACTGCCATTTTTTAACTTTTTTTTTTTTCTCAGTGTTTTAGTAGTCCTTCTCTGTTCCTTACTTCTTCTATACAGAATTGATGGTCACTTTAGTTTGACCTCTGTCTGAAAGCTGTACTCTTTAACTCCCCTCCTCCCTCCTTTTATGTTTTTGATATCATATCTAACCTCTTTTTTGTGCATTTGTATCCATTTCCCTCTTATCATGGAAATAGATAATTTTTCCTATTTGTGGTCTTCTCTTTTCCCCTGAAATCAGTCCCTTTAACATTTCTTGTAGCACTGGTTTCTTGGTGACAAACTCCTTTAATTTTTGCTTATCTGGGAAAATTTTGATCTCTCCTTCCATTTTGAATGATAACCTTGCTGGGTAGAGTATTCTTGGCTGTAAGTTTTTTCCTTTTAGCACTTTAAATATATCGTGCCATTCTCTTCTAGCCTGTAAGGTTTCTGCTGAGAAGTCAGCTGATAGCCTTATGGGGTTTCCTTTGTATGTAACTTGACATTCTCTTGCGGCTTTTAGGATTCTCTCTTTATCTTTAATTCGGGACATTTTGATTATGATGTGTCTTGGTGTGGGCCTCTTTGGGTTTATCTTGTTTGGGGCTTTCTGTGCTTCCTGTACCTGGATGTCTGTTTCCTTCCTTAGGTTAGGGAAGTTTTCATCTATTATTTCTTGAAATAGATTCTCTGCCCCCTTGTCTCGCTCTTCTCCTTCCGGGACACCTATAACATGGATGTTAGTGCGCTTGATGTTGTCCCAGAGGTCCCTTAGACTGTCCTCACTCTTTTTAATTCTTTTCTCTTTTACCTGTTCACCTTGGGTAATTTCTTCTAGTCTTTCTTCCAGCTCACAGAGCCATTCTTCTGTATCCTCTACTCTGCTTTTGAGTCCCTCTAATGAATTTTTCATTTCCAGTATTGTATTCGTCATTTCTGATTGGTTCTTTTTTATATCTTCCATTTCTTTGTTGACATTCTCACTGAGTTCATCTATTCTTCTCCCCAGATCAGTGAGCATCCTTAACACTCTTAGTTTGAACTCTCTGTCGGGTAGGTTGCTCATTTCTGTTTCACTTAGTTCCTTTTCTGGGGTTTTGTCCTGTTCCCTTACTTGGAATGTATTCTTTTGCCTCCTCATTTTGCCTCTTTCCCTGTGCTTGTGTCTATGTATTAGGTAGGTCAGCTATGTCTCCTGCTCTTGGATAGGTGACCTTATGTAAGTGATGCCTTAGGAGGCTTCCAGTGTGCTTCCCTCAGTTCTCAATGTTCCAGGGGTGGCCCCTATGTGGGCTACGTGTGTCCTTCTATTGTGGCCTGTTTGCTCTCCCTGTTTGCACCCAGGGAGGCTGAGTTATGCTCCTGGCCAGCTGTTGTAATGCTCAGCTGCTTGTAGTTTTTGTGGGCCCTTCTGTCTCTTTATCAGGTGTGGGGAGCCCCAGCACAGTTGGCTGCAAGTTCTAATACCACATTTATGTTGCAGTATTTCTTTTAACTGAGTAGGCACCCAGCGTGGCAGGTTGTTAGGCTCAGGGCCTTACAATTGCTGTAAGCCTCTAGCCTATTAGGTCTCTTGTCAGCTCTCTGAGGATTGCAGCTGGGTGGGGCTGGCCTCAGGCACAGGAGCACCCAATTGTTTCAGGCTTTGGAAGGTGGGGCAAACCTCCTATGTGGGTCTTTGAGAAGCACAAGTCTTCTGCAGCTGACAAGCCCTGTTGCCCACAGGTCCACACACACAGTCAACACAGTCCTGCCCCGTGTGAGCGCCCTGACCTCCCCAAGCGGACCCAGTCTCTCCACGGCGGGAGCCCCACACACTCCGCCACTGCCCCACACTCTCCACCCGCTCCTTGTGCACACCCTGCCCTGCTCAAGTCGGCTCAGTTGCCAGGCTGCAGAGAATCCAGTCACCAATCTATGCAGGCCCACAAGTTGCCTGAGGGCTTGTTGTTGGGCGGGGCCAGTCTCTAGGGTGGGCTGCCTGCCCTGGCTGAGCTGGATTAAATCGGTGCTCTAGCGGGTGGAGCAGACCCTGGGCTAGCAGGCCTCAGGGAGAACTCCAATGGCGTCTGTGTCAGCATGCTCACACCAGGCCACAACAATGGCCGCCGCCAATGTCCCAGTCCCTGGAGAGGTCTCACCCCTCACCGAGATGCACTCAGGGCCTATTAGGTGAGTCTCTTGTCACCAAAGCACTCTGCACCTTTCTTTCTGGTGATTTTAGGATGCTTTCTGGAACAGGTGAGTTTGTGCGTGGGCCCTTTAAGAGCCAGTTTTAGTTTCTTTGTGAACCGGGTTTTCTGGGGGTGCTCCCCAATGCTTTAGTAGCAGGCAAAGTCAGATATTATGCCACTGGTCTCGATTGTGCTGGGTCCACAAAATGCCCACAGCGGGGGCGCTCCCCGGCTCAGGGCCCCGCGCCTCCAGGGAGGCTGCGTACCTGTGCGCTGCTCCCAGTGGCCGTGAAGCTGGCGGCTTGTGAAGGCGGCGTTTTTCCTCTCTGGAAGGGAGTCTCTGCCTCTTCTACCCCAGTTAGGATTGTCCGTTGTTGCAGGAGTTCCTCTTATCCAGTTTTCAGTTCTGTCTCAGGGGTAATTTTTCCACGAATAGTTGTAAATTGGCTGTGTCCACGGGAGGAGGTGAGTTCAGAGTCTGCCTACGCTGCCATCTTGACTCCGCCCCCCCTCTGTTTCTTCTTGATTTAATTTTGGAAGGTTGTATGAGTTTAAGAATTTATCCACTTCTTCTAGATTACCCAATTTGTTGGCATATAGTTTTTCTTAGTATTCTCTTATAATCTTTTGCATTTCTGAGGTATCCATTATAATTTCTCCTCTTTCATTTCTGATTTTATGTATTTGAGTCTTTTCTCTTTCTTGGTTAGTCTAGCTAAAGGTTTGTCAATTTTGTTTACCTTTTTGAAGAACCAGCTCTTGGTTTCATTGACTTTTTCTATTTTTTTTTTAGTCTCTATTTCATTTAATTCTGCTCTGATTTTTATTATTTCCCTCCTTCTACTGATTTTGGGCTTTGTTTTTTCTTCTTTCTCCAGTTCCTTTAGGTGCACTGTTAGATTGTTTATTTGAGATTTTTCTTGTTTGTTGAGGTAGGCCTGTATTGCTATAAACTTCCCTCTTAGAATCACTTTTGCTGTATCCCATAAATTCTGGCATGCTGTATTTTCATTTTCATTTGTCTCCAGGTATTTTTGATTTCTCCTTTGATTTCTTCATTGACCCAATCGTTGTTCAGTAGCATTTTGTTTAATCACATATTTGTGGCTTTTCTGATTTTCTTCCTGCAGTTGATCTCTAGTTTCATACCATTGTGGTCCAAAAAGATGCTTGGTATTATTTCAATCTTCTTAAATTTATTGACACTTGTTTTGTGGCCTAATATGTGATTTATCCTGGAGAAGGTTCCATGTGCATTTGAAAAGAATGTGTATTCTTTGATTTTTGGATGGAATGTTCTGTACATATCTACTAAGTCTGTCTGTTCTAGTGTGTCATTTAAGGCCAAGGTTTCCTTATTGATCTTCTGTTTGGGTGATCTATCCATTGGTATAATTTGAGTGTTAAAGTCCCCTACTGTTATTGTGTTACTGTCTATTTCTCCTTTTTTTTTTCCTTTTTGGTGAGGAAGATTGTCGCTGAGCTAACATCTGTGTCAATATTCCTCCACTTTGCATATGGAATGCCACCACAGCATGGCCCGATGAGCAGTGTGCAGGTCCGCACCTGGGATCCGCACTCACAAACCCTGGGCTGCCAAAGCGGAGTGCACAAACCCAACCACTATGCCACTGGGCCAGCCCCTATTTCTCCTTTTATATCTGTTAATATTTGATTTATTTATTTAGGTGATTCTATGTTGGGTGCTTAAATATTTACAAGTGTTATACCCTCTTGTTGGATTGTTCCCTTGATAATTATGTAGTGCCCTTCTTTGTCTCTGTTACAGTTTTTTTTTTTTTTGAGGACGATTAGCCCTGAGCTAACATCTATTGCCAATCTCCCCTTTTTTTTTCTTTTTGACTGAGAAAGATTGGCCCTGGGCTAACATCCATGCCCATCTTCCTCTACTTTTATTTGGGAAATGCTGCCACAGCATGACTTGATAAGTGGTGCATATGTCCGCGCCGGGAATCCAAACCTTTGTACCCCAGGCCACCAAAGCAGAGTGCATGAACTTAACCGCTACTCCACCAGGCTGGCCCCCAGTTTTTGTTTTAAAGTCTATTTTATCTGATATAAGTATTGCTACCCCAAATTTGTTTTCATTGCCATTTGCGTGGAGTATCTTTTTTCATTCCTTCACTTTCAGTTTGTGAGTGTCTTTAGGTCTGAAGTGTCTCTCTTGTATCCAGCATATATATGGGTTTTGTTTTTTTAATCCAGTCAGCCATTCCAGGCCTTTTGATTGGAGCATTTAGTCCATTGACGTTTAAAGTAGCTATTGATAAGTATGTACTTATTACCATTTTGTTACTTTTTTCTGGGTATTTTAGTAGTTCTTCTCTGTTCCTTTCTTCTTCTCTTGCTCTCTTCCCTGGTGGTTTGATGACTTTCTTTAGTTTATGTTTAGGTTCCTTTCTCTTAATTTTTTGTGTATTTATTATAGGTTTCTGGTTTGTGATTACCACGAGGTTCATATATAATAACCTATGTATAGAGCAATCTATATTAAGTTGATGGTCTTTTTAGTTTGACATCTTTCTAAAAGCTCTACTCTTTTACTCCCCTCCTCCCACATTTTATATTTTTGATATCATATCTAACCTCTTCTTTGTGCGTTTGTATCCCTTACCCTCTCATGATGGAAATAGATAATTTTTTCCTATTTGTGGTCTTCTCTTTCCCCCTTAAATAAGTCCCTCTAGCATTTCTTGGAGGATTGGTTTCTTGGTGATAAACTCCTTTAATTTTTGCTTGTCTAGGAACATCTTTCTCTCTCCTTCCATTCTGAATGATAACATTGCTGGGCAGAGTATTCTTGGCTGTAGGTTTTTCCTTTTACTACTTTAAGTATATTGTGCCACTCTCTTCTAGACTGTAAGGTTTCTGCTGAGAAGTCAACTGATAGCCTTTTGGGGTTTCCTTTATGTAATTTGTTGCCTTTCTCTTGCAGCTTTTAGGATTCTCTCTTTATCTTTAATTTTGGACATTTTAATTATGATGTGTCTTGGTGTGGGTCTCTTTGGGTTTATCTTTTTTGGTGCTCTCTGTGCTTCCCGTACCTGGGTGTCTGTTTCCTTCCTTAGATTAGGAAAGTTTTCAGCTATTATTTCTTCAAATATGTTCTTTGTCCATTTGTCTCTCTCTTCTTCTTCTGGGATACCTATGATACAGATGTTAGTGCACTTGATATTGTCCTAGAGATCCCTTAGACTGTCCTCATTCTTTTTAATTCTTTTATCTGTTCAGCTTGGGTGATTTCCTCTAGTCTTTTGTCCAGCTCGCTGATCTGTTCTGTATCATCTACTCTGGTTTTGAGTCCCTCTAGTGAATTTTTCATTTCCAGTATTGTATTCTTCATTTCTGATTGGTTCTTTTTTATATTTTCCAATTCTTTGTTGACGTTCTCACTGAGTTCATCCATTCTTCTCCCAAGATCAGTGAGCATCCTTATGACTTTCTGTTTGAACTCTTTGTCAGATAGAGTGTTCATTTCTGTTTCGTTTAGTTCTTTTTCTGGGGTTTTGTCCTAGTCCCTTACTTGGAACATGTCCCTTTGCTTCCTCATTTTGCCTCTTTCTCTGTGCTTATATCTATGTATTAGGTGGGTCAGCTATGTCTCCTGATCTTGAAGAGGTGGACTTATTTAAGAAATGCCTTATGAGGCCTGGCACTGTGGTTCCCTCTCCTTACCAGTTACAAATGTTCCAGGAGTGACCCCTGTGTGGGCTACGTGTGTCCTTCTGTTGTGGCAGGGTTACTCTTGCTGCAGGTGCCCAGGGAGGCTGGGCTGTCCCCCTGGCCAGCTGGTTGTAATGCTCAACTGCATGTGGCTGCTATGGACCCTTCAGTCACTTTATTGGGTGTGGGGTCCCTAGCACAATAGGCTGCAAGGTCTAATAGCACATTCCTGTTGTGGTTTTTCTGTTAAGTAAGTAGGCCCTCAGTGTGGCTCATTGTTAGGCTCCGGGGCTTACAATTGCTGTAGGCCTCCAGTCTACAAGGCTGTTGTCAGCTATCTCAGGATTGCGACTGGGTGGGGCTGACCCACAGCATGGGAGCACCCAATTGTTTCAGACTTTGGAAGGTGGGGCCGATCCCCTATGTGACTGTTTGAGAAGCACAAGTCTTCTGCAGCTGCCAAGCCCCACCGCCCACAGGGCCACACACCCCGTCAACACTGTCCTACTCTGTGTGCAAGCCCCAACCCCCTGAAGTGGACCCAGTTGCCCCACTGCAGAAGCCCCCCACATGCCACCTGCTCCTCATGCACGCCCTGCCCCTGAGAGGTGGACCCACTCGCCCGGCTGTGGGGGATCCAGGCACCCATCCTATGCAGGCTGACAAGTAGCCTGAGGGCCTGCTGTTGGGTAGGGCCAGTCCCTATGGTGGGCTGCCTGCCCTGGCTGAGCTGGATTAAATTGGTGCTTTAGTGGGTGAGGCAGACCCTGGGCTAAGAGGCCAGGGGAAGAATTCCAATGGCCTCTGCCAGCGTCTGTGTCAGCACGCCTGTACTAGGTCACAGTAATGGCTGCCGCCAATGTCTCAGTCCCTGGAGAGGTCTCACATCTCACCAAGATGCATCCAGAGCCTATCAGGTGAGTCTCTTTTCACCAAAGGACTGTACACCTTTCTTTCTGGTGATTTTAGGTTGCTTTCTGAAGTGGGTGAATTTATGAATGGGCCGTTTAAGAGCTGGCTTTTGTTTCCTTATGTCCCATAGCTTTTCTGGGGGTATTCCCCGTTGTTGTTAGTAGCCAGCAAAGCCAGATATCATGGCATTTGTCTCAATTGTGCTGGGACCAAAAGATGCTTATAGCAGAAGCACTCCCCAGCTCAGGTCCCCACTCTTCCAGGGAGGGCTGCGTACACTTGGGCTGCTCCCAGGCGGCCATGAAGTGCTGAAGCTTGTGAAGGTGGCTTTTTTTCTCTCCAAAAAGGAGTTTCTGCCTCTCCCACCTCAGTCAAGACTGTCTGTTGTTGCGGGGGTTCTTTTTATCTAGTTTTCAGTTTTCTCTCAGGGGTAATTTTTCCAAAAGTAGCTTTGAATTTGTTGTGTTTGTGGGAAAAGTTGAGTTCAGAGTTCGCCTATGCCCCCATCTTGACACCAACCCCCTATGGGTATTATTAATACATTGTTTATAAATGGTTGCATCCAAAGTCGTTAGAAACACTTAATACTCAAATCTTAGCAAAAAATTCCATTGTTATCTTGTTTACCTTGTAAATTTGCTTAGTAAAAAAAATTTTGAAATAAAGCAAAGATAAACTTCCAAATACATTGTTATCAAATAACACAAATTCAGAATGAATAAATCCTGAAGTAATGACTTTTGTTTATAATTCAACACAGCAGTCGATGAGATAATTCAGAACAGGCCTCTTTGGAGCACACCATCACTCCTCGTTAAACCAGTCACTGCCTCAAACAAAACTTGCTGTCTGTAGATTGGCCCATTAGATCATGCAAGAGCCTCCTGGGTCAAAAGAGATTTCTGAATACATAGTCTTTAAAAGGTCAGGGGTCATTAATCAAGAAAGAGTGTTTACTTTGAGCTCAGAAAGCTGACCATATTCTCCCAGCAGCCATGGGGTGATGAAGGGTGCAAGGAGATCCAACTTTCACTGCTGAGCATCTAGGCTTAGCGGGATTACAGAGAAAGGAGGAATCAGCCAGATGCATTTCAGGCCTGCAGACCCTTCTTATATTTATAACAACATGTTTTCCTAGTAACAGTTTATTTTGCTGAAAACATTTGAATAAAAACTTCCAGGGCCCCTTTTGAAAAGATGGTTTTGCATTCCCCAGTCAAGCACCTGCTTGACTTTAATGTGCTACTATTTTCGTCCCTGTAAACATATACTCTCTTCCATAAGACTCGAGCTGGTCTCTGCGTAGTTACTATGCACACAGCCTCCAAGAATAGATAATAGTGCAGAGGATTTTTCTGGCAAACTCTGGTGAACTGTCCTCCCTGTGTGTCCTTAGCCAGCTAGAGAAGCAAATTCATGGGCAAGAAAACCATTTCCAGCTCAACACAACACACTTTTAATATGACAGCTCATAAAACACCCTCTCACTGACCTGGTTTTGAAAGGTCTTCTTACCTGAGTTTTCTACCAATTGTCATAGAGTGACTAAAGAAACCTCCGTACAACTCTGGATAAGACCTAACACACTGGTCAGAAACATTGTTTAGTCACTCTGACTTCATTTCCTTCTCTATTCCTGGTGAATTCCAGACACAGAGAGAGACCCACCTTAAAAACAGTCCGATCTGGATTAGTACTTGGGACCAGGGGGCATCCACCCCATGGGCCTTCTTGCTCACTGAAGGGTCATTTTCATTTACACCGGAGTCATAGGCTGATTGGGCTTCTAAGACCGTTCTCAAGGTAAAAGGCAAGTAAGGTAAAAATTACCCATGGATAGCCCTTAAATTGTCCATAAAGTCTGACTTCAGGGCTTTGAGTGCACAACCCTGCATAATATGGTATGGGAATGTGCAAAACTATGTACAATATATAATGTATAAGCACACATATTTATTCAGTATATAATAAAGGATATATACACAAAATAACATTTTATAACATTTTATGTCCCAGCCTTCCACCCCTACAAACAGAGTGGTTGAATTTGCATAAATCAAATGCACTTGAATTCAGAAAGCTTCTCTACTTCAGAGGATAGAGATGCCTTTTGGCCTCTGAGTTCTGTCTTGAAGCCTTGCTTCCGTTCTATACTTGAAACAAGCCATTTGGAACCAGTTGCGTACCTTAGAGTTTATTCCATGGACAAACTTTAATAAATATCAAAGACCTTAATTGGACAAATCAAATAGTCACAAGAAACCCATATCTGGGCGGCACTGCTCCATCTCATTATGTAGAAAGGCAGGCAGGTTTCTCTTTCTCAGCCAGAGCACTGATCTTTCCAAATTCCTATCTGTTATTTGCTGCCATTCTTCTATAAAATGATTCATTGATCTGATTGACTTTTGGTGTAGTACTTGAATTTTTTAAAAAGCCATTAAATGTAAAATATGTTTGATTTCTAATGTTGTATGCAACCAAATTTAAATTATTTGAAGTGGCTGAAGTGAGTGTTTCACGTTTGTGTGTATTTGCATGTGTGGTGGGAGTGGGGGGTTGGGGAGGACAGGATTTTACAACTTCTAAGCAAAGTGTCACAGTCTCAGAATGGACTTCTGTACCATATATTCACCCTTTTGCTATAAATGGACTTGTCTTACTCAGTACTCACTTTGCAAAGCTGCTCTTTTTAAAGTCCAGCTCGCACTGTTACTGGCATGAAGAAAACCATGCTGATGACCATGGAGAGAGGAAGAATGTTCTTCCCTGTGTCTGGTGAGTGGAGAAGGTATAACACTCTTAATGAGACACCAGGCAACTCTGTCAACTGGGGATAACAATAGCTAATAGGGTCAGGGTGAGAATTAAAGGAGGTAAAACATATGAAGTGCTTAAAATGCTGCCCAGCATACAGGGAGTCCTCCATTGTTGTTATTGTTTCTATTGCTGGTCTCATGACAACAGGCATTCTGGGAATGAATTTAGATCTTTTTGGAACCATCTCATGAAAGTTTCATAACTTACTGCCCCAAGATGCTCCAAAGATATATAAAAGGCAGGTAGAGTTCACCATTAATACTGGATATTCATTTAGAAACAAAGATTCAGCCAAGCCTTTCATCTTTTATAGCCTTTGGGGGAAAAGAAGTGGGCTTGTGATTTCCCTGTTGGAGAATGAGTATAAATCTGGAAGAAGAATGACTCTATAGGTCATTTAGTTCAACCTACTTACTGTAAACCAATAAAATTGAGAACAAAAGAGGCACCAATGTAACAGATACTTGTTACTGTCAGTAGGTCTGTACTACAAGTAGGTCTTTTCTCCCCATTTGTCAAATTCCATGTAGAAAAGAAAACCAAAATCAAGTTTAACCTTAAAATTAAAACTCAGCCCAATCTTCTTTAAAGAAAAGGAACTTCATGTAACTTTTAAAATTAATCCTACTATGGAGATTTAACTACCCCCACAAAGTTTTCAGATACTTGGCTAAAGCTATAGTTATACATCTCCAAAAAGAGTGGAATAGTTGAACAATTAATGCATTTCATTATCTATTTAATAATAGGTCACCAACTTGCAAAAAAAAGTAATCAATAGGCATATAAGTAATCATGAAAATTAGATTTGTTGCTAAAATTGTGCCTTAATTAACCAGTATGTACTTGTATCATGGGAGTACGTGCAACATGCTTGCTGTGTTCTGGGCTATTGAAAAGGGAGTAAAGAAGCTAGAAAAATAGATATGTTTCAAAATTAAATTAAACAATGATTATAATGTATATCTATAACTAAAGCCTGTTAACCCCAAAGCTCAACTTCTGAATCACTAAGCTATATTGCTAAAATTTGGTAAATATCAAGAAAAAGGGTAATGTCCAGAACTCTGAAAACATTTTAAAATGGAAATGAAATTGTACATAGACCAGATAAATAAAGTTGATGATTTTATTAGCACTTTAGGATTTGAGGGAGGTAGTATCTTCAAAAAGTTCCATATGACACCATATTTGTTATCAATTGCTGCATAATAAATTATGCCACAATGTGGTGGCTTAAAACAACAAATGATTATTGCCTCACACAATTTCTGTGGGTCAGAAATTTAGAAGCTGCTTAGCTGAAGAGTTCTGGCTCCAGATCTCTCATGAGGTTGCAGTGAAGATGTTGGAGAGGGCTGAAGACATATGAAGGCTTGGCTAGTGCTGGAGAATCCACTTCCAAAGTGGCTTCCTCAGACACTGGCAAGAGAATTCAGTTCCTTACTGGCAGTTGTTAGGAGGCCTCAGTTTCTGATGATGTGGACCTCTCCACAGGGCTGCTTGAGTGTCCTCCTAACGTGGCATATGGCTTCCCAGAGCGAGTGATCCAAGAGAGAGAGAATAAGACAGAAACCAGGATGCCTTTTACAACCTAGCTTTGGAAGTCACATACCATCACTTCTGCCTCATTCCAATGATCACAATTGGGAGGGGATGACACAAGAGTGTGAATACTAGAAGGGACAGATCAATGGGGGCCATCTTGGAGAGTGGCTGCCACAGACACCTTCCAAAATTTTCCATCATTGTTAACTTAAGTAAATGGTGAATTTTACACAGAGTTTCCGTTAGGATGCCTAACCTAATCACCATGGCCATTCCAAGGTATTATTGTGTTTGTTTTCAGGAAATGTTCATAAAATGTTTGGACTAAAGAACATGGACAAAGACAATTAATTCAAATTTTCTCTGGATAGTATCTTTTAGCAGTTATTATTCAACAACTTTCCATTCTTACCCCATCATTCCTTTATTTTTCAAGGAAATTTAGATCCTGGGATCTACCATCATCATATTGGCCTAATCATAGGCCAATGGAGCCGTATCAAACATAAGGACCAACATAAGTCTCTGAAGAATACTCTTATCATATTTCTTTGGATGACAAATATCTGTTAGGAATCCTTCTGACCTTCTCTTCATCTGTGTGTCCCTAGCATTCAGCAGGGTCTGGTATTAGTGATGCAAATAAGATGAATATTAGAGCTGTTCTTGGTGACAAGAATTTAGTAGAAGTTCCTACACAGGATGATCTTTGAAAGATAAAGTTCCAAAAATAGCTTTAAAGGAATTCAGAGGAAAACAGGCTACTAGGGAGATAGAACTCTCCCTGGAAGCCACAAGGCCACTAAGAGAAACTAGGCCTTGTGACCAGCTGAAGACATGGAGGGTCCCAACCTCATGGAAGGGTTGAGCCCACTGTTCCCTCCAGGTGGATGGGTCTGCCTCAGGAAAAATGAACCAGAATGAGTTGAAGAGAAGAAAGAAATTTGGTGCAATCTGTGCACCAGGAAAGCTTTGCCAACAACCCAATCTGTGGTAAGCTCTTTGACACTTATATCTGGTCCCCTACAAAGCCAGGACAAATCCAGTAGCAATAAACTATGAGGTTAATATCAGAGTAGAATGGGTCAGGGTCAGAGAGAGCTGGGAGAGATTTGTATATGAGGCATCTGGAGGCACGGTGGCCGGGACACATAGTCATTTTTTAAAGGAATCAAAGTTATAATCATGGAAATGGGGTCAAACACCAAATCCAAACCAGATATGAAGACAGAGATGAGAAAACAGCAAGGCAAATAACCAGGAGGATAAGAGAGAGGGCAGAAAGAGGAATAGTGTAGGGAACACGGTTCTGAAACAGAGACTGGAAATGATTCACTCCAATCAAGCTTTGCCTCACCGCTCCATCAAAACTGCTCTTGTAAGAGTTACCAGTGAGTCCTTGGATTTAACAATAAGCTTCACATTGTTGAATATAAAAGTCAGTTCTCTACTTTTTTCTAGCAGCATTGGACACAGTTGACTATTCTTTCTTCCTTTATTATAACTTTCTTTATCTGGCTTCCAAATACTATGTTGCCTGGTGATTCTTCTACCTCATTGATGGCTCTTTCTTAGTCTTTGGTGCTTGTTCCTTTTTTTCCTCAGTATGTGGTCTTCTTTTCTTCTCCATATCTACATACTCACTTTGAGATTTCACCCAGTACAATTCAGTACTGTCAATACAATTTATACATCAATGATTTCCAAATTAATATCTCCATCCTAACCTCTGTCATGAATAGCAGATTCATGTCTCTGCTGGGGTGTCTAACAGACATTTCAGACTTCTTATGTCCAAAACTGAACTTGTTATCCTATGCCCAAATCTGTTTTATTTGCAGCCTTTCCCATTTCAGCAGATGGGAACTCCATCCTCCCAGGTGCTCAGGCCAAAATCTTTGGTGTCGTCTTTGAATCCTCTCATTCTCTCACCTCACGGCTGATCCATCAGCAAATCCTATTGGCTCTGCCCTCAGAATATATGCAGACCTCCATCTCTTCTCACCACTGCCTCCACTCATTTCCCTACTGTCAGCTTCTGTCTTCTCCTCTGAAGCAGTCTCCCAAGCATTTGTCCTGTCTCAACATTTTCCCCTACAGCCTATTCCCAACACAGAAGGCAGATTGTGTCTTTTTCAAGTATAAGTCAGAGCATGTCATTCCTCTGCTCAAAACCCATTTCCCACAGAGAAAAGCCAGATTCCTTATAATACCCAACACAGCCTTCATGAGATGACCCTTCATTACTTCTCTGACTCATCCTTACTGTTCTCCCTCTTGCTCTCTGCTCTAGCCTCAATGGCCTCTTCACTGTTTTTGAAAACACGGGGTACTGTTCCACGTTTGCTATGTATGTTGGCTGTTCCTTCTGCCTGTGACACTCTTCCTCAGTTACCCACATGACTAATTCCCTCCCCTTCTTTAAATTTTTGCTCAAATGTCAATTTCTCAGTGATGTCTCCCCTGGCCACCCTATTGAAAATGTCAACCTGCTCCCAACTCCACTACTCCTGATGTAGTGGTCAAATTTTTAAATAGGACTTACTACTTTCTAATATATGATAAAATTTACTTAAGTATACTATCTATTATGTTTTTCATTGTGTGACTGTTTCCACTGCTAGAAACAAGCTCAACAAGGGCAGGGGTTTGTTTACTCACATATTCTGAGTGTCTAGCAGAGAGCTTGACATGAAGCAGGTGCTCTATAATATATGTTAAAGAAATTAATGATTTACACATTGAAGGAATAGGTCTTGATGCTCTGTGGAGAGAAGACTTCTACAGAAGGGTGAGAAGGGAAGCAGGAAGACCAGTTAGGAGCCTAGCGTTGCCGTTGAGGTGAGAGCTGATGGGGTTTGCACTAGGTGGTAGGAGCTGAGTTATCCTGGTTCTGGCCAAGTCACCTCGTCTGAACAGAGCTGGCCTCCCTGTTAGTGAGTTAATATCCTTGTGAAGCCCTACGAACTCCTGCCCCACCCCAGGCCGAATTCATTGCTCCTTCTCCTTGTTTCCACAACATCTTGCCCAGACCTTTTATATAATACTCATCGCACTGTTTGAAAATTAGAGTACATATCTTCATATAGTCATGAATTTGTACTTCCGCTGCTAGATTGTGAGCCCCCTGAGAACACTGAACATGTTTTACTGGTCTTTATCTTTGTAACTAAACCAAGATTAATGCCTGCCCATGGTAAATGGTCAGCAAATAGATAAATAACAATTATTTTAGATCCAGCTCAATTAATTTTATTTTAAAGAGAAATATCTTTTTGTCTTAAACAGATGCAAAATAATTCTTTCTTACAGAAGTCATGCATCTTTATGATTTTTTAAGTAAAGCTATTATAATAGCTTGGTTATTTTTGGTTTTGTTTTTTGAGGAAAAAAATCAGAATTTCAAGAGATGACTTATTAGGTCCCAAGTTTCTGGCCTTGAAAGTTAAGCATGTCTTCAGCTCTAAAGAAGCAGATTAAAGCAGTTGTGCTGTCAGCTTGAAGCATTTGGAAGCTGGCCAGAACTGCTTAAGAATCTTTCTCCTTCTTATTCTCTTCCTTTCTGCCAGGCTTGCTCAGTGAATCCATTTGTGGAATCAAATCAAAATCCATCCCTTTTATGCAAACTTTCCTGAACCTCAGCGCTGTGTTTGGTCACAAGAGCCAAGGTTCCTGCGGTGGAAGCCCTGGGGGTGATTTCTCCCAACCCCAGCTCGCCAAGGTCCTCTCCACCACGTAGCGATGACTCAGAGGATCAAACGGCTCTCTTGATGCCAAGCTCCATCAGACTTGCCTGTTCTAAATATAGTGCACTTCAGTAAACACCACTGTGAATCTGCAGTCTGCTTGCTGGGCAATGCATTGCCACCTCCATCTAAATTTTATGCATGCATATATGTATTTAGATCTTATTAGACCCTCTTTTATCAACTAAAATAACTAAGCAAATTCCCTTTTTATTTGAAAATTTGACATTCAATCAGTTTCTGCTCAGTGCTTTAGATAAGTTAACTCGAGGAAAAGGGTTCTGCGTCAGGGAATGTTGAATGAATGAAGTTTAACCATAGACAAGGGTGAGGGCTCTGAAATTCTTGAAAATACCACTGTAGGCCAGGCTACTGAGGTCTACTGCCCTGTGTCCATGACGTGGCACTTCCACCAGGCAAACAAGGACGGAGTCAATCAAGTTAAGACAATGCACTGCTCTAGACAAACCCTTCTGAGCAGTGTCTGCTGATACAACTACAAAAACACATTGTGTTGTACTGTCTGAAAGCCCTTGATGGTGAAGGTGCTGTCCTCAGTTTTGGTTGATGTTCGCCTTTAACGCTGTTGAAAGCTCCACATCTCTGTTCTGTAGCCAGGACCTGATCCTCCGGGCTGCTTTTCACCCTCACCTAAAACAGATGAAGAGAGAAAGCACACCAAGTATGCGAAGCTCAACAATGGTTTAGGACAGGAGCCAAGAACATGATCTCCAGTGGGAGCCAGGGGATCACCACGGGAGGATGTGAAGTTTCAAGCTGACGTGGCCCACGAGGCCCCCGTGCAGGTGGGAGAGACATGGAAATCTGAACACCCACACATGGGCAGAACCCACTCTCTGTGGTACGTCTAAGAGGGGACACTTCCCGAGACCAGCTGCCTTCACCACTGGGCTCAACTACTTCAGTTTTTTACAAAGAAGAAAGCTTGGCGCCCCTGTGACTCATGACTCCCTCCATCTATGGTTGTCAACACCTATGACTTTGGGGGGAGGTTTTACATTCCTTTACAGACCAATTTCTACTTCATTAGTTTATCAAGTAAACCCAACAAATTAGGGTCCCAATTTTGGAAAACAAATCTTTTAGTCTTGAATCAGTCAAAAAAAAAGAAATAAAAGATTATATAATGCTAGCTAAATATGAGAGAAGTAGATTCTAATAGACAGGAAAAAGAGGGGAAGCTAAGAAGTCTAATCCTTTTTCTTTTTTTGAATTCTGCTTTTTTGCTTTTTCTCATTTTATGGCTACCAGCCATTTGCGTATCCTTTATGTGCTTCAGTTACTCCATCCTCAAAATGAGTGTAAACTGGGGATTTATGCATCTACAAGATGAGAGCCCCACTCTAGGAAAATCCAAAATAATACCCCCAAAATGACTTACAAAATATATATTAGGCATGGTTTTCTTCTTTACAAGAGGATTCCTCAGTAGGTTCCTTTAAATCAGAAGTATGCAGGGGCCGGCCCCGTGGCTTAGCGGTTAAGTGCGCGCGCTCTGCTGCTGGCGGCCCGGGTCCGGATCCCGGGCGTGCACTGATGCACCGCTTCTCCGGCCATGCTGAGGCCGTGTCCCACATACAGCAGCTGGAAGGAGGTGCAGCTGTGACATACAACAATCTACTGGGGCTTTGGGGGGAAAATAAATAAATAAAATCTTTAAAAAAAAAAAAGAAGTATGCAGACCAAAGCTTTTACAAACAGCTGTCGAGTGGTGGAAAGAATAAAAAGATCTCAGTTAATGTCCCAGGTACACCATTTATTAGCTGTGTGACCTTGAGCACTTAAGTCAGTTAACCTTTTTGAACTTCTGTTTTCTCTTCTATAAAACAAAGATAACAACACCTACTTCACAGATTTGTCGGGATCAAATGAGATAATTTGTGTAAAAGTGCCTGGTTAACATAATCCATTTATTTGTGAATTCAGTGAACCTTTATGGAGCATCTACTATGTGCCATGCACTGTTAAGCACCGATATTATGATCTACACAGCATGTGACACTTAGTTTGCAATTTTTGTCTCTTAGAGATTTCCAATTCCTGTTGAAATTTGATTTGTTTGTAGTATACCCACAACTTCTCAGAAATATGTAAACTGTGTAAATTGAAGGACAATTACACATGTTCGTTTACTTCTTCATATATTTCATATGCATCATGAATTGTAAACAAAGGGCCTACTTCTAGAAGATTTACCATCTTTATTGGCTAAAGTGAAGCAAAGGAATGTGCATGCATCTCAGCCTTTCCCAAACACAGAATGGAAAGAAGGCGCCTCTTGGTGTGTGGGCGCAGGTGCTACTGAGGAGCTTGCCATCATGAAGACTCTTCCAAGTTCCTCTACAGTCCGTACCCTGAGCCCTTGAATTGGGCCAGAGTGTCCTTGGTGGGGTTGGTTTCTATGTTCCAGAGCCACCCTACACTGGTGGAGGTTCTTCCTGGGTCTGTTCTGATGCTTGTCTGACCTCTTTGTGTCCTTCCCCAGCTGCCTGAGAGCCTGCTGCAATCTGCTCTCCTCTCCTCTCCGCACTGTGTGGAGCAAGGACTGTTTTATCTTGCCTTAGGTCCTGAAAGTTACCATCAGGAATCTTGCCTTACTCTTATGTCTTCTGGTTAGTAGGGCTTACATACCTCACACAACATGTCTCGAGAAGCTGTGTTGATAGACTATCTCTGGAAGTTTTTATTTGCGTGACCATCCAGAGCAGTATAGTAGCATTGTGCAACCTGAAAGGGCTTTAAACACATTGACATCTATGTCAGTAGCATCTTCTGGAGTTGTGCAGTATACAGCCTGTCCAGCTATACTTGGTAGCCATGATAGGAAAACTAGAAGCTCTGGAATATTCTCTGAAATTGAATCTGAAGCTTGATCACATTTGAAATCCTCACTCTCTTCCATGCCCCTGAAAATTGTTTTGGCCACTTTACTCTAGCTTTCTAGTCAGCATTGGAAAATGCTTCGTCTAAACACAGGCATGCTTAATGCCTTGCAATCTGTATCCTCCCCTCTATCCAAATTGTCACTGCCATCAGGTCTCTGTCACCTTACCCCTGAATTACTGTAGCCCCTCCTGTCTGGCCTCCCTGCTTTCGGTCCCACCTCCGCCACCATCCATTTTCTGGTGTTGACAGGTTGACCCATCGAAATCACGAATCTGGTCATGTCATGCTCTTGTGCGTAATCCTTTAATAACTTTCCATTGCCTTCAGGAAAAAATCCAGACTTCTTCGCCTGGATCCAGGACCCTTCATGATTCTGGCCACTGCTCTCATTTTCTGCTTCTGAAACACTGACTGGCTTAAGTCAAAGCCTTTGTATCTGATATTCACTCTGCCTAGAAGGCCCTTCCACTCCCCTGGTCCCTTCTCCCGACCAAGCCCAGCTCAGATGTTACCTCCCCCAGGAGCAATTTGAAGGCAAAAGCAGGGACCATGCATTTAGCAATGAAAATATTCCTTCAACTCACAAAGTGTTGAAAAGTAACAGTCTGGAGGAAAGGTTGGAAAGAAGGTTACGCCTGGACCACTGTACACTGACTTACAGGGTCAGATGCTAGTGGCGAGAAGCTCGGAGAGCTCACAGACAGTAAGGGCTGTGCTGAGCCGGTGCCACTGCACTCCTTCCTGCCTCTGCGCTGCCACACAGAGATAATCAGATGGCAGAAAGGTGCCATGAGGGCAGCGTCATGGGAAACAAAAGTCAGAAAATGTAGCAGAAAATGTTTAAGCTCAGGAACCAGAAAAACTGAGTTCTGGTCACAATATCTTTAGATCTCAGTTTCCTATTTTACTATGAAAGGATTGGACCCTGTCAGAGGTTTTCATATTGTGCTTCACACAGCCCTGGGCTTCCTGGATGTTTCTCAAGGGCCACCTCAGTGGACTAGAAGGGATACAGAGGGGATGAAGGCAACTCCCCCAGAACACATCGACTCTTGCTGGATATTCTGTTTTTCTGTGTAAGATTTCATCTGAAGAAAGGGTAATGCAGCTTAAAATGCATTGAAAAACACTAAAAGAGGTTAATAAACAAGCAGACATTCCACAAACCGACCTGCTCGTCACCTTCTCCAGAGTTAAGTAGTTAAGTAGTCCTGTTGACTAACCCACCCAGTGGCTAACCGGGCACTGCTTATGCTGCTCCCCAGTCACCTACCCCTTCTGCTCTCTCTGGCAGGGCCGCTTACTGTCCAAGGTTCAGCTGTGCTTTGTCCGCAAACCAGTCAATGCCAGTTGTACTTGTTACTTTTGATTTTATTCTTTTTTTTTTCTTTTTTTTGTGAGGAAGATCAGCCCTGAGCTAACATCCAATGCCAATCCTTCTCTTTTTGCTGATGAAGACTGGCCCTGGGCTAACATCCGTGCCCATCTTCCTCCACTTTATATGGGACACCACCACAGCATGGCCTGACAAGCAGTGCATTGGTGCGCGCCCGGGATCCAAACCCGGGTCACCAGCAGCAGAGTGCACGCACTTAACCGCTGTGCCACGGGGCCGACCCCTATTCTTTTTATTATATATTATATAAGCCAGTGAAGTGAGAGTCCTTTTTTCTATGACTACTAAGGAGAATATTGTGGAAAGACTTAATAAAAACAAATCACTAAAATTATTGCTGTGGAATTATGTAGGGGCGAGTTAACTCTTTGGGAAAAGATTATAAAAATCTACATGGAATCTATTCTCAGATTGTTCCACAACATTCTTGGAGTTCTAATTCCACTTTACAGAAATTCAACCTGGAAATTGTACGTGGTGCATCAGAAAGTGGGATTCACCCAAAAGAGGCAACAACACAACTCCAAACAGCCCACCTGTGAGTACACACACTCAGATCAAGCCTTGACCCTACACAAGACATTGGAAAATAAATAGACATCTATGTTTTAAGATAAAACAAAGTATTTAAATATATATATATACATATTTTTATGATTCCTCACTTTGATTTTTTCAATTAACTGCTAGTCCAACCATCTGTGTGTGTCTGCGTGTGTGTGTGTGTGTATCTAAAGAGCCAGACCAGAAAACATTCTTTCTGCAAACTCAAACAAAACTGTAGCGACAGCCCAAGGTCTGAGGTTCTATTGGCGTTTTTCTTCCAAAGAGAGAAGACACTTCTATTGAGGTGGACCCTGACTGGCCTTGCATTTGTGCAGCTGTCAGGCTCAATGGCCACTGTAACACAGACAACATGGTCGTTTCCAACTACAACAGGTGTCCTTGATTTTCAGTCTTTCTTAAATTTCAGCAGAGACTGCAATATGGTCGTGGAAAAAGAAGTTGGACGAGAAGAAGAAAGATAGTCGGGGGTGCAGAGTGAATGGTGTGACCTGGAGGCTCTCTCGCTAACTGGTCAGTACGTGTGTCGTGCCAGAGAGCTCTGCTTGGCGAGCCCCACACCACACGGATTACTGATTCTACTCTCAACTGTGATGGGTCACTGAAGGATTTATCTCATTCTTGTTGGGTAGTGACAGGACACTGACCACACAAAGCTATTTTTGCCCAGTGATAGTTGTAACTGTTTACAGCAAAATCAGCATTGCTAGGGGTCAATAGAAATGTGCTCACTAGATGGCTATTGGCCTAAAAAGTGAATATGTGGAAGATGTACTACATTCTTTGGTGGAAGGTATAGCCATTCTGAAATCTGAGTGTGCATCCCTGTTGTGTAAAGCAGTTTTGTGAAAGACTAATCTCTATGATTGTGATTAAAGTACAACCTTTACTAAACAAATAAAGAGCATAGTGCCTTAAACTGTAGATAAGGCATGAGCCTCTTAAATGGCATGTTTTCACCTGTCCGATTCTATGTCATTACTAAAGATTATTTAGCTAGCTAGCTTATGTTTTACTTTATAGAGGGAATATGGGCATAATAGAACAAAAAACATTAAAACAATACAGACGGATATAACATTTTTTAAAAAACTGCTGCCAATCTGGGAAATATAAAAACTACTCTAAGGGGTGGGGAAGGGCCGGCATCTGAGGATTAGCAATTCCTTCTGAGAGCAGGAATGGGCCTGCGGGTGATGAGCCTTTCCATCTTCTGTGAAATTCAGGGCTAAGCTCAGGCTCAATGAGAATGTGTTGAATTTCCCAGGGAGCAAGCTGTAGAACAGAACTTGAGTAATATCGGGAAATGTCCCCCGCACATTGTCATTATGCCTAACTAAGCACCTCAACTAAGATACTAATTAAGTAGAGTCAGATTTTCCAAAGCGGCCTTCTTGGTGGAGTGAGAGTCAAGTCATTATGAGACCTTTTTTATTCCCTTGGTGAATATTTTTCCTTACATCCAAGATTTCGCTTGCTTCTTTGAGGAGAAGCTGAGTGAGCTTAAACGGAGTCCCCCAAATTAAAGCAGCCAAGTGGAGCACAGTTCCTTGTGGGATAAAGAGTCGCCATCCCCAGCTTCCAGTGATAGAGAGCGAGTCGTGGAGTTCCATGAGAAGGGCATTGGCTTTGGATCAGACCTTGTGCTTGGGCTCAAACCCAGAGTCCACTACAGACTAGCCATGTGACCTAGGCATGACTCAACCCTCCAAGCCTCTATTTATTCATGTATAAGATGAGGTATATTAGTCCCTTCATTTTAGGGCTATTGGGAGAAGTAAATAAGACAGTGTACGTACTCATGGGCCAGGTCCCTATGGGCACTGTGTCAGGCACTATGCTGGTTTCCGGAGACTGGACACGTGTAAGCATGTGGTGGGCAGTCATTAAAGATATGTTCAGTTGACTTGATCTCATAAAGTAATAAGGAGACTCAAGAAATAAACAAATTGGGCCGGCCCCGTGGCTTGGTGGTTAAGTGCACACGCTCCTATGCTGGTGGCCCGGGTTCGGATCCCGGGCGCGCACCGAGGCACCACTTCTCCGTCCATCCTGAGGCCGAGTCCCACATACAGCAACTAGAAGGATGTGCAGCTATGACATACAACTATCTACTGGGGCTTTGGGGGGAAAAAATAAATAAATAAAATCTTTAAAAAAAAAAAAAGAAATAAACAAATAAAAGACTAGTTGAAAAAGCTTTGGAACTGTGCTACAAGATAGATTAAGTAACTCTTTCCACATAAGCTTCCTAGCCCTCCTTCCTCAGACATAGAAATAGAGAGAAGAAGCAGGGAGAAGAAAAATAAGATATTTTTTGAGACTAAAACAGATTCACAAAAATAATGTATACAATATGTCCACTGCAGCATGATTATTAACGAAAAATTCTGTTGTAAAGGGTCACGGCTTGAACCCTGGCCCCATTTACTTCCAGGATACAGATATTTAGGGCAGTTTTTCTCAACCTCAGCACTACTGACATTTTGGGATAGATAATGCTTTGTCCTGGGTGATTCATTTACCATTCATTTATTTAGCATTGATACAGCAAACAGACATCGAGAGCCCAGAGTGTGCCAAGCACTGGGTTAGGTGGGTACTGAAAATACATTGACAGGGACTGGCCTGCTGGCGTAGCGGTTAAGTTGGTGTGCTTCACTTCTGAGGCCCAGGGATCACCAGTTTGGATCCTGGGCACAGACCTACCCAGCGCTCATCAAGCCATGCTAAGACGGCATCCCTCATAGAGTAACTAGAAGGATGTACAACTATGATGTACAACTATCTACTAGGGCTTTGGGGAGAAAAAAGGAAAAAAAGAGGAAGATTGGCAACAGATGTTAGCTCAGGGCCAAGCTTCCTCAAAAAAATAAATAAATAAATAAAATAACTTTATTTAAAGTTTTAAAAAGAAAATACACTGATAGACCAGCTGCAGAGTAAACATCATAGGAACGCTAGTGGTTATATATATACATATGTATATATATGGACTTTTACTGTGGAAAGTCAAAGCCGATTTCTCAATGTGTTTGTGTCGTTCCAGGGTGACTTACGCGTGCTGCCAGCGCCATCTGCTCTAGAGAAGAAAGACTACTTAATAGGCAAAAGCAACTGCCAGCTTAGGCTTCAATGTGCCCTTTCAGTTCCCTCCAGGATGACCTGGTGTGACCACCCTTTCAAGGTAAAGAGGATTCTGTCTCCATTTAATAGTAAATCCCCAACCTGAGGAAAGAGGTCGTGTCAGCCTGGCTGACTAAGTCACGGGAGGGTCGAGTTGTTACAGCTTCGTCCTCCCTAGCACAGGCCAGCATGCTGGTCACTCAGACAGTGAATCCAGGCTGGTCTGGTTTGGGACCTGATTGTTTGTTTCAGTGTTTCAGTACCCCGATGTGAGGAAAAAGAATATTTCTGAGATACAAACATGTGTTACTCTTGTCCTGATATTTTGAGAAGCAGTAAAGCACAGAGGCTGATGCCTAGGAATGGGGTGCAGGCAGGGGTGAAGGTAGAGGTGGCTGGGGAAGAAAGGGGACTGAAATGTACTGAGATCAAGGTTTCCCACGCTTAAAAAATGAAGATTTGAACTAAAAATTAATTTTACTATAGGAAAAAAAATTGAAAACTTTTCCTTGCACACCTGGCACTGTGGGATAAGAGTGAAATTCTCAGATTCTTTTTGGGGATTCTGTCTGAAAGTTAAGTCTCCCAGTGCTGACTACTCTACAGCAGGCAACTTTGGCAAATTGCTTAATAATGAAAGCAAATGCAAAGTCATTGTAAGAAATTTGGAAAATGCAAAAGTGCCTAAATAAAGAGAAAAAAGACTCATTTATAACATTTGTACCCATTTTCTTCCAGTATATTGTCTCTGCATTTTAAAAAACGTAATTCAAATTACACTGTATATCAAATTTATCTTATTGGTTTTTGACAATTAACATGGCATAAAAAAACAGTTTTTGTCGTTAAAAACATTTACATATATTTTCACTAATTATGTTTTATTGTAAAATTAACCCATGTTCATTGAAGAAAATTGAGAAAATAGAGAAAGTAAATAGTCCTAACTAACTTGAAAATCACTATTAATATAGTCAGCCCTGAGCCACAGGCAGTGTTTTACCTCTTCAAGTCTCATTTTCCTTAAAATGGAGATAATAGTAGTTCCTTATAGGGCTGTTATAACATATTTCAAACATATGTAAAGTGTTTCTCACAGTGCCTAGCATGTCATAAGCACATATTTATACTAATTTTAAACAAAGCAATAACTAGTCAGCATGTAAAATTTAATCTGATTTCTTCAGGGCTCTACTCTGACACTTGAAGAGAAAGAAAAGAAGGAAGAAATTGAGGCAGAGAGGGAGGGAGGAAAAGATTAAAAACCATCGGCCTAAAGAAGAAAATCTAAGCTTCTTAATTTTGGCATTTCTGGACCTTCAAGAACTTTCCCCAAGACATCATCCCTTACATAACCAGAATCCTTGTTTGGACACTTTTGCTCCCATCATACTGGCCAAGCTGCTGTTTCTTGAGCACACTTCTTGTCTGTTTGCTTCTCAGTGTCTCTTCTTCGGTCATACAAGCTCATGCTGTTTTTCTCTACCCTCCATTTCCAGCTGTCTCACAGCCTCTGCCTCTTGAAGGCCTCACTAGTTTCCCCTGCCTTGAAGTTCTCTAGTACAGACGGTCCCCGACTTACCAGGATTCAACGTATGATTTTTCCACTTTATGACACTGCAATAGTGATACACATTCAGTAGAAACCATACTTCGAATTTTGAATTGTGAGCTTTCCCCGGGCTAGCCATGTGCAGTACGATCCTCTCTCGAAATGCCGGGCAGCAGCAGCAGCTGCAGCTCCCAGTCACCACGCCATAACGAGGGTAAATGACTGAGAGGCTCACAACCATTCTGTACCCAGACAGCCATTCTGTTCCTCACTCTCAGTACATATTCAAGAAATTACATGAGATATTCAACACATATTATAAAATAGGCTTTGTGTTAGATAATTTTGCCCAACTGTAGGCTAATGTAAGTGTTCTCAGCACGTAAAACGTAGGCTAAGCTACACTATGATGTTTAGTAGGTTAGGGGTATTAAGTGCATTTTCAACTTAGGATATTTTCAATTTAGGATGGGTTTATCAGGATGTAATTCTATCATAAGTCAAGGAAGATCTGTATACTACTCTGATTGCACATAACATTTTGTCTAAATAGTTCATATATAACTGATTTTATACTCTCCTGAATCACACTTCCGAGTTTACATAATATATATCTTATTTCCACAGACACCAACATTGACCTGAATAATCTATACTTATTTAGCATTCTTGTTCAGATATTATATTTACTGATCATCTTTACAGAAACGGAAAATCAGGACCATTTCCTAGTTTTGTCTAATAATGTTGAAAGTTATTTTAATTTTGGAGATATATATATATATATATATATATATGATAGGTGTTATGCACCTAACCTAATATGAGACAGATCCAATCAAGCACCAATTTAATAATTAGATAACTTAGATGAAATAAATTCCCAGAAAAATGTAACTACCCAAATCAACATAAATAGAAATATAAAATCTTAATAGGCTTGTATTTATTAAAGAAATTGAATTTTAATAAGAAATCTTCCCACAAAAAAGTTCATGGCCCAAATGGTTTCACTAGTGAATTCTTTTAAACATTTAAGAAAACAATAATACCAATCTCACACAAATTCTTTCAGAAAATAGAGAATTATATTGCAAAGTGGACAGTTTCCCAACTCATTTTATGTCAAAACTTGACAAATATGCTAGCCAAGAAAGTTGTAGACCAGTATGTCTCAAAAATATTGGTGCAACAATTCTAAATAAACTATTTTCAAATTAAATCTAATAACATATAAAAAGCATAATACAGCTTGACTGGGTGAAAGACAAGGTTGATTTAACATTCAAAAATCAATCAATGGGTGCCAGCCCTGTGGCTTGGTGGTTAAGTTTGGCACACTCTGCTTCGGCAGCCCAGGTTTGGATCCTGGGCACGGCCCTATAGAACTTGTCAGCAGCCATGCTGTGGCGGCCACCCACACACAAAATAGGGGAAGATTGGCACAGATGTTAGCTCAGGGCAAATCTTCCTCAGGAAAAAAAAAAAAATCAGTCAATGCAATTTACCATATTAATAGAGTACAGGAGAAAAATAATATGATCATCTCCATACATGCAGAAAAGCATTGTAAAAAATTCAACATCCATTCACGGCAAAAAACTCAGCAAACCAGGAACAGAATTAAACTTCCTCAGTTTGACAAAAGGCATCTACAAAAACCCCTACAGCTAACAGTGCACTTAATGGCAAAAGTGTGATTCCTTCCCCCTAAGAATAAGGAACAAGGCAAGGATGTCCATTTTCACCACTCCTATTCAACGTGTTATTGGAGGTCGTGGCCTATGCAATAAGGCAGTGCTTCTCAACAGGAGTGATTTTGGCCTTCAAGAGACATTTTGCAATGTCTGGAGGCATTTCTGGTTTTTACAATCTGGGGGGTGAGGGGTGTTATTGGCGTCTAGTGGATAGAAGCTGAGGATGCTGCTAAACATTCTACAACTCACAGGACAGACCCAAAATGTCAATGGTGCCAAGGTTGGAAAACCTTCCAACAAGGCATGGAAACTAAATAAAATAAGATTAAAATTGGAAAGAAAAGGGGCTGGCCTGGTGGTGCAAGCGGTTGGGTGCACGCGCTCTGCTGCGGCGGCCTGGGGTTCACCAGTTCGGATCCTGGGTGTGCATCGACGCACCGCTTGGCAAGCCATGCTGTGGCAGCATCCCATGTAAAGTGGAGGAAGATGGGCACGGACGTTAGCCCAGGGCCAGTATTCCTCATCAAAAAAAAGAGGAGGATTGGCAGATGTTAGCACAGGGCTGATCTCCTCACACACACACACAAAAATTGGAAAGAAAAAAGTAAAATCACCTTTATTCTCAGATGACGTGATTGTAAATGTAGAATTCCTAAGGAATCTATAAAATTCTATTAGGACTAGTAAGTGAATTTATAAAGACCATAGGATATAAGATCAACATACCAAAAAATTAATTTTATTTTTATGTACTTGCAGAAAACAATTAAAAAATATTTTTTAAGGCATAGCAACAAATATATAAAATATTTCAGAATAAATTTAATAAAAGACATGCAAAACCTTTACTAAAAGCTATAAACATTGCTGAAAGCAATCAAAAAAGATTTAAATAAATGGGGAGATATAGAATGTTCATGGACCAGCAGACACGATATTGTTAAGATGTCAATTCTCCTCAAATTGGTCTATAAATTAAATACAACCTCAACCAAAACTCTAAGACTATTTTGTAGACATTGACTCTATTATGAATCCAATATGATTCCACAAAAATTTGGAAGACTCACATTAAGTAATTTTAAGGCTTATTATAAAGCTACAGTTATCAAGATAATGTGGAATATCATAAGTATAGACAAATAAATTGATGGAACAGATTAGAGAGTAGGGAAATAGACCTATACGTAGAGTGTCAATTGATTTTCTACAAAGGTGTCAATTCAATAGATCAAGAAAAGTCTTTTAAACAAATGAAACTGGAAAAACTAGAATAAATATGTGGAAAAAAATGAACCTCAACCTCTACCTCACACCTTACGTAAAAATTAATTCAAGATGGATCATAGACCTAAATGTAAAAGCTAAAATTATAAAGCCTCTAGAAGAAAACATAGGAGAACATCTTTGGAAACTCAGAAGGTGAAGATTTCTTAGAGGTAATACAAAAAGCATTAATTATATTTTAAAAGTAGATAAATTTGAATTTCATCAATATTTAAAACTTCTACTCATTGAAACACACTATTATGAAAATGAACAGACAAACCATAGACTGGGAGAAAATATTCACATATGTATATCTGACAAAGGCTTTGTATCAACTCTAAACACAAAAATGAAAAAAGTATCCCAATTAAAAAATGGACAAAAGATTTGAATAGACAATTCACACCCCTAAATAAGCTTTAATCCACAGAGGAAATTAGCACACGCAAAAATCACTGTTTATACTCCTCACCTCTATTACCTTCTATCCCCAAGCAAGAAGTCTTACAATTTCACTGTCAAAGGAAGATAGGCTATATTATTTACACTATGGGAGAAATCTAAGCTATGAATCCCTGTGATAGGCTTGAATGTTGTTGTCCCAAGTGAAGAGAAAAACACATTTGTAATTCTATTCTTCATGCAGTCGCCTTGACTTCTGGTAAAGCTTAATGATTAAGTCAAATATGTGGCTCTATCCTCTCCCCCCAAAACCCATTAAAGCAATAATAAAAGAATCAAAATATTCTAAAATCACAAGAAAAGAGAATAGATGACAGGAGATGAGGAATGTCAACAAATTTCTGGAAGATGAGAAGATGATGGATAAGTGGTAACTGACTTAGGCAGAGTAGAGAAAATCGAAATGTCAGTGTCTAGGACACTCAGGGAGATGCCGCCAAGAAGCAAGCCATTTCATGTAGCAGAGCGGTGGTGAGTCTCGGAAATGATTCCCGGTTTCTATGGAAGGTGAGGGTGAGAAATAGAAGAGAAACAGTAAAAGTGTGTAAGGGGCATGTAGACTCCCAGGCAGCTCCCCTGTCCCTTCATAGCTGCGTGAGTGCCTCTGCTCCACCCTAGCAAAAGCTAGCAAGTGTGTTCTTCGGAGAAGCTGCATCAGTTTATGGGCTCAAGTAGATCAGGCCCTGCTGAGCACAGAAGATGGTCTGGATGACACCTGCATCAAAATCGACTGGGATATAAATGTAAGATGTATCAAAAGGGTAAGAGAGTAACATCTTTTAAAGTTTAATGTCTGTTTATCTTTTTCTTTGCTGAATATAACCTTTGCCTACTGTGCACCAGGCAGTTATTTATTGCCAATGATGAAATTCAACTGCAAGCTTTCAAGCAAAATTTAGAACTTTAGAAAACTTGCATCTGCACAGTAAAGAGACAGTTTCCAAATACTTAAAGACTTTTCTGATTAGACTGGTATATAATAACTGATGTATTTAGTTGATATTATATAATGAGAAGTGTCAACATTTGAAAGATCTGCATCTCAGTGAACCAATATTTTCTAAGTGACCAATGCACTATGTTACAAATTATGAATGGGTAAAAGATCCATTTAAAGTCCGAGATAGACAAATGGTTTTTAATATAAGAGGGTAAGAAGACTTCATTGATATAATTTCAGGTTCCACATTGCAACTAATCTTTAGGACACTCCCACTTGTCAAGTTTGGGTATAGTATCAAAGAATATCACCATTAGATTAAAAGGCTATTAAAGGACTCTTTCCTTTCCAACTGCATATTTTTGTCAGACTTTATTTACATACTTGAACCAAAATAATATACAGCAATTATTTGAATGCAGTAGCAGATATGAGAATCTAGTTGTCTTTTATTAAACCAGGCATTGAAAAGATTTTCCTAAAGTGAAAAATAATGCCACTAAAGTTTTTGGTTTGGAAAATACACATTTTTCATTAAATATGTTATTTATGTTAACATGTAATGGATTTATTATTGCTATAATAAATAAACAAAAGTATTTTAAAATTTCTCAGTTTGGATTTTTAATACTATAAATCTCAATAGATACAATCCACAAAATCAAAAGCTCTTTGAGGTCCTCAATAATTTGGAGGATATAAGGGGTGCCGAAAGCAAAAAGTTAGAGAAATGCTTCTCTAGAAGATCTCCTTTATACCCTAGAAGTGATCAATCAATCTATCTCTCTGTCTATCTATCTATCATCTATCCTCTATCATCTGTCTATTCTAGGATACCTGTTTACTAGAATTGGGGCTGTGCTCCTCTCATTGCCTCCTAGTAACTGGTACATGATTTTGATTTGTCTCATTTCCAGTTACGCTAACTTTGATCACGTGGTTAAGGTAAGGTCTACCAACTTTCAGCTTTCTCCACTATAAATTTACTCTTTTCCCTTTGTACTCAATAAGTATTTTGTGTGGGGCCGGCCCGGTGGCCCAGCAGTTAAGTGAGCTCCGAGGGTTCGCAGGTTCAGATCCTGGGGGCACATGCTGTGGCGGCATATAAAGTAGAGGAAGATGGACACGATGTGAACCCAGGGCCAATCTTCCTCAGCAAATAAAATAAATAAATATTTTGTGAAAAGATATTAAATATCCTGTTTTTCATCAAACTTTGACATTCATTAAAATTTTAACCTCCATTAAACTTTCTTGCCTGAGTAACTACTATGATGTTTGCCAAACATCCTTTCTTCTACATTAATTAGTTGTCATGTTATTGTAAGAAACATTGTAAGAAGTTTTCTCTTCTCTTAGTTTATTCGTCCATTTATTTATTTATATCAGTATGGACTCATGGATTCCTATTTAAGTCAGTAGATTATAATTTGTTACTATCACTATTTATTTTGATGCTTGAATTGTCCCAGATTTGGCCAATAGGAGACCCTTCAAGTTAGCTTCCCTGTCTTCTTCACATGTCTTTATCATTCTTGAGTTCTTTCTTACCTCCTGGCACAATATGACTCACACTGTAATTTCCCTGACCCAGCCCTGGAATCAGTCATTTCTCCAAGGATCCCGAGTTCTTTTTCATGGTGAGAGGTATTTATGAAGCGAGCTCTGGATGCTTGGTGTGCCTATTACTATTGGGGTATTGCCGCTTCCAAGACTTCTCAGTGGCCAGAGCTAGGAAACGTATGAATGCGTATAGAGGGAGAGACACGCACACATATACACACACTTACATATATATATTTATTTTTATGGCCTTCTCTCTATATTGAAAACTACAGGGTTTATTTTTGCTTTCCCCCTTTTTATAATTGTAACTTCCTTCTCCAACTTTGAGAAATCTGGCTCCCATTATCCTCAACATGCTTATTTATATGGTCAGTCCTCATAAGAAAGCAATCCATTGACCTTGCCAGGCTGCCACACCACTAGGCACACCTTCCTCACAAGAGCTTCGACATGGCTCTGAGACGCTGCCACCTTTGCAAGGCAGGCCTTCCTCCCTCAGGCTTCTGATCCTAACAGATTCGGGGATGCATTATTACAGAAGGGAGGGAAGGAGGCAAAGTTCTTCCACATAATGTAGTTGAATTTTCCTTTGTGGTTTAGATTTCTTTTGTCTAAGAAACCCCTCCTTACTCCACTTTCGTAAAGCTATTCTAATATATGTTCTCCTAAAAGTTTTATAGTTTTGTCTTCCTCATTTAAATTTTTCCTCTACTTGGGATTGATTTTTGTCTGTGGTATGTAATAGGGCTCCAATTTCTTTCTTTTCTTCTTTTTCTTTCCTTTTCCTTTTCTTTTTATTATTATTATTTTATAACATGGAGAATATTTATCCCAATACCATTTATTGAATTGTATTCCTTCCTCAGGAAATATACTTTTCAAAATTGTAAAGTGAAAGCAATTTAGTTTGAAGGGGAGAGGGAGAAGAGAAAGAATTTAAACTCTGTGTCATGTCTGAGCTTCAACAGATCACATGCCTTTACCTTCAGTGGCAATCAGTTTGGTTCAGACCATAATGTTTCTTGGGAAGAAAATTCAAATGCTAAACTAAGGTAGGCAATCACATTTCTAGTAGAACTAAAGGATTATTCTGATCATGTTGCCAAGAGACTATAATATATTGAAGGAGAAATAAGAGAACTATTCATGTAATTTGTCACTGGAAGGCATCCCCTAACCCCCTTTGCATACCACACATTTCCTCTGATTAATTAATGTGCTGCACAAATGCTCATGGCTGTGCTTTGACATGAATACTGGTCACAGCTGACACTGATGGACACAGAATCAGTTTTGACTGGCCAACTGGCTATGTTGACTCATTAGAATATAGATCCTCTAATCTTTCTTAAGAAGATAATGTGTAATACAGAATATTCTCTGATTAAAACAATTGCAAAAACATAAGAAGCCATAGAAATAAATTTTCTAATAGAAAATAAATCTTAGAAGTATAGAGTATGCTTACCGGTAAATTAAAGCCCAGTACACTTAATAAGGTGCAGTACCTAAATGATGCCAACAATGTGTGCCAGAGAGCTAATCTATCCTAAAATAAATTCTTACTTTTCCTGAATCATAGTATAATAATTTTAATTGTTTAAGTTCTCTGAGGTACAGTTTACGTGTAGTCAAAATTTTTTAAAACACTTTATGAAGGCCACACGTGTCTTGTGGAGCAAGTAACTCACTTGTAAAATAGAGACAGTGGACTCTTTCCAATATTAATCTTAGGGGTAATTGATACTTTAGATTTGTCAGTTACTAACTCTTCTTTTCCCTTGATGGAAACCATATCTGTTGCATTTATAGTCAGTGTAAAATAGTTTTGCTGTTGTAAAACAGTGGGGGGTATCGGATTCTAGAAAATGACATCTCAGGTTCCTCAGGGGTGAGTCACCCAGCAGAACCTGGGGCAATGAGTAGAGCTGTTTACACGAGTTTGGTTACGCATTAAGACTCTCTGTTCTGAAGATGAGCTAAGATTTAAAGGCCTCTTTAGAGAGGAAAGAGGAACTCAGTGGGAGACCCAAATGAAAATGGGTACTTGCCAAAATAAAAGACAGAGATTCTCTCTCTCATAGTTGGAAGTAACTGATAGAGATTTAAAACAGGATCTGTCATCAAAGACAGAGAAATAATAATAAGATTAGGACCTGATGCTAGCTTGGAATAGTAGGTGAGGAAGCCAAGCTTATTTTGAGGTTGAAATGAACCTTAGTATCTCACTAGCTAGTGAACATGTGTCAAGGAAACCATACAAGTTGGAGAGAAATGGACGAGAGCTTAAGGCCAAACATCTAGGACCCCAATGTCATAGAGCCCTCCGAATGGAGTTAATGAAGTGGTGATGGCTCAAGATAGAAAGCCTGAGGACACACAGACACATTGAGAAGTGTCACCTTGTCCAGGGGCCAGGGAGGGGGCATAACTGAGGACACAGTGACTCGGCAGCCTGGGACTCAGACTGGGAGATGATATTTGGAATCAACTTAGGATGAGACTGTTACCATATTTTTAAGAGTGCTCATCCAAATCTACTTAGTTTAATCTAACAAACACAGACAGAGGGGGATCAATGACAAGGACCAAAGGTGGGGTATCTAGCTGAGGAGATTAGATTTAGTCAGATTAGGTGTGGAAATCTATGCTTTCTGTGTCAGCCAATTCTATGCTAGAGTCAAAGACTATCCCTGCCTCAGATGAACTAAGAGATGAAGTAATTTTTTCCTAACTTGGTGACAGTGAGGATGGGGTGAGGGGTGCAATACGTGGCTGAGGATGCTATGTGTGGAAGCCTGGGGGCGTATTAGTTCAGGATGCTGGAGAGAGACAGTGATGTAGCAAAGGAAAGGTGAAATACAAGAGGGAAGGAGTCAAGACAGCCTGAGGGTTTTAACCTCATCCAATCTGGAATTTTCCTGTAGACACGTTGATATATTTGATATGGTCAGGTGGTGGGAAGTTTTACAGCTCCCAGAGGTTATCAGTGGTTACTTCTACCATCACTTTGCAATGATGAAAAGAGAATTTATATAAGCTACAGCTTTGCGAACACAGCAGTGCCCCTCAATAATACTCTGCTTCTTAATCCCACACCAAGACTTAGAAAAGATATGGGTGAATTTAATTGATGACAGAAATCTTGAAATAGGAGAATGTCTTGGGCAGAGTGGTGAGTGGTACAGAGTGGGAACGGCAAGCCCTTTTGAAATAGAGTTTTTCCTGCTCTAGTTTTCTGAACCCAATCTCTGGATTTTGACTTTTGAAAATGAAACTCCCTTTCCCCAACTTCCAGTCATTCTCACCCCCTTTCTCACTTCCTACGCCCTCACGCTTCTCCACAGCTCCAACATGTGTGTGCCCCTACCTGCCCCATGCGTCTGACTGAGTGTTTGGCCCACCTGGGTTCTCACGGCAGAACGCCTCAGCCCAGGCTTTGTTCCTAGCCCTGCTTTATCCGGCTCTGTCTCCAATAAACTCGCAGTACAATTGCTTTCAGAAATGAGTTGCTTATGACCATCATTCGTATTTACTACATACCCTAGCATGTACATTCAGCACCACAGAAAGAAAGGAAAGGGCTGTGCACCCCACACTGGATGGTCTCATCTCATCTCTGTTCACAGAGGACCTCTAAGCTGATTAGTGACTCTCCTTCAGGTTTCAGTGGATCTTGGGAAAAGCAAATTGTACCAAGAAATATGAATTTGTATACCAGATTGCTAGTTATCATCTCACTGTGAGAACCACTACTGGCAAGAAGACTAAATTTTTATGTCAGCTGGTTTGAAAGTTGTATTTCCCATAAGAAAAACTATCTGGAAAAATGACCAGTGATTTGTTTAGTGACTATAGAGCTAAAAATTAAGAGAACTGAATGTCTTTTATGGGATATTCTGTGAGATTAAGACAGAACCTATTGGCTTTCCTTTGCCTCTAGTAGTCATCTCTCTAGTAATCTGGATTAGTTCTGTGCTGCAAACTAGTTCTGCTCATCTTCATAGGCAATGAAGATTAGGTCCTAAAACTGCTGCTTTTGAGCCTAGTGATCTTTTGATGTTGAAATTATGGTTGTCTGAGCACTCATCTACTGATGTATCTAAAGTAAAATAATTTGGGGATTTGGGCATAACAATTTTGCTTTGGAAATCAGACTATCTATACAAAATAGGTAATCGTACAGTGCCTGAAAGATGGTAGGTACTCAGTAAATATGAGAAATAAAGATGAATGAATGAATACAAGTAATTCAAGATTAACTAAATACTCTTGAAGAACTTTATGAAAAAGGAATTCAAAAGTAGCCATTCTTTGTTTCAAATTCTTTTGAAAAGAAACTGGTTTATAGAATTACATATGATTAACAATTTATAAGTCATTCATTGAAATGCTTCCTATGCAAGGAACCATTCAATAAGCTGGGAGAATGTCACATTGTTGACCTGGAATCTAATTTGCAAGATTTTCTGTTCAGGAAAGCCCAGTAGTAAAACAGTAGGAATAAAAATCTGCCAAACTGGATGGAGCACTTAATCAAAGTTTCTCTTTCTTCCATTTGTAAAGGGAAAAGGAGCTCTTGGAAACAAGAAAAGTAGAGGAGAATACATAGGGTGCTTCCCCATGTGTGCTCCACATGTTCAAATACAAATATATCTTTTCAGTAAGGATCAAATGTCCTTTTCAGACTTAACCCTTGTTAAGCGTATTGCTATTGGCCAGTTTTATAAATGTATACTCCAAGTGAAGCCATAAGCACAGATTCCTTTTGAATGAAATGATTGTTTATGCATATGTTACCACACCTTGTACCACATGATACTGTTACCATGAGCACAGCTAATTTGCCAAAGGCAGGCCCTTGAGCCAAAGGCAGCCACCTATAGTGCAGCCAGCAGCTTGTGAGTTGGCTGGAGCCATAACAATGCATAATAAGGATGCTCCCTAGGCGTTCTGCATATATGGCAGTCAGATTCTCTCTGCAGTCAGGGAGTTTAATTAACTCAAAGAGAGAGGCAGCCAGCTGAGAAGAGAGAAGGATGCAGAAATAAGGCAGTAAACAGAAGCCCAAGACCACAGTGTGACAAAGGCTGTTTTCAGGGGCAGTAGGGAGATAAGAATAGTAGAGGCAAAGGGCCGTGTCACCAAAATGGTGGAACATCAGAGTAGAGAGAGAATGATGTGTCCTGTTGATGGAATGTGGAAATAATCAAAGGCCGACCAAATGATAGCAAGCAAAGACTATCTATTCTGGGCTTTCTATAGCAAGGGAGTCTGCCCCGTCACCTGCATTTTGACGGAGACTCAACGGCAGGCAGAGGAATGGGAAAGCTTTACAGTGGAAAAAAAAAGAAGGCACCAGGTGTGTCCCGAATGGAGGTTATTGGCAGGGGAAGCTGTAGGAGGGCTCCCTAGAAGTGGGACATCCTATGATTGGTTAGGGGAGCATATTTGACTTTCTCTGGTTGGCCCTAAGTTGGAAGCAGGGACAAAACTTAGGGAAGCTGCCAGTTATCAATCAAGGCCTGGCCATTCGTGGCTGATTGTTGCAGAAGTTACTGTGTAGCTTCCCGGGTTGCCACTAGAAATAGCAATCTGGCTTCCTCAAGTGCGACTTATAGCTGGCTGGCTTTCTGGGTTGTTTATTGCAGACAAGGGCTTGGTTTCCTGGGCCGGTTGCTGCAGGTTGTGGGACAAAGGTCTATGTTTACATATGGTCTGGCCACTGTCGGTTTGTACACTCAGTGTCTCAGGAGTCTGTAGCCATTGTACCTTAATTGATAATCCAGTTCTCCACAGAACCTGGCTCCGGTTGTTGAGGCTATTTCCTATATTTTTGCTTCTAAAACTGTTTCTGTTTCTAAAACTGGGATTGTCTTAAGTTTAACACAAAAACTCCCATATCCTCGGAAAGCACTCAGTTACAGGCAAACTGTGATGGTTGGTCACCCTACCTGTATATACCCTGTCAATAGCCCTAATTAACTGAGTTAACAAGCAGAGCATCGATGGTTTTTGAGATCTCATCCTGTTCAATATTCTCTACCCCTTGAAAAATAAAACAGCCTAACACAAGGCAAAATGATGCCCTTGTTTTTAATAAGCAGAATAGTGAAAACTACATTTGTTTAATACCATTGGCATATCAGTGCAGTAGAATGCTTCCCTGAGAATCAGGAGACCTGCATTTGCTGCCAACCAGCTCTGTGACCTTGGATAAATTGCAGAAGAGCATAATGGTAACCGTGTTCACTTTCTGGAGACAGAGTGCAGACTTGGTTTCCACAATTTGTTCTCTAGAGCTTTGGGAAAGTTACTTAATTTTTGAGCCCAGATTTTCTCATTTGTAAAATATAGATTCTAATAATATAGCTTTTAGGATCATTGTAAGACGTTTATGAAATAATGTATATAAAACAATTATCCCAATTGCCTGATATGTACTATGCTTCAATAAATTTATGTACTATGCTAATATATTTTTCTTGCTAATACCTCCTGTTATGGGCTGAATTGTGTCCCCCCCAAATTCATATGTTGAAATCCTAACCCCTAGTATCTCATAATTAGACTGTATTTGGAGATAGGACCTTTAAAGAGGTAAGTAAAATGAGGTCATTAGGGTGGGGCCTCATCCAGTATGACTGGTTTCCCTGTGAGAAGAGGAAATTAGGACACACAGGCATAGAGGGAAGATGACGTGAGGACAGAGAGAGAGGACAGCCATCTGCAAGCCAAGGAGAGAGGCCTCAGAAGAAACCAACCCTGCCAACACCTTGATCTCCTACTTCTAGTCTCCAGAGTTGCGGGAAGATTTCTGTTCTTTAAGCCATCTCGTTTGTGGTACTTTGTTATGGCAGTACCAGCAATCTAATATACCTCCTAAAGATGAGAGCAGCCTAATTTAAATAAACAATGTGAGATACAGTAACACACTACAATCTGCTAATTGGTTGATTATTGTTTGATTTGATCTATACATGATTCTCATACGTAAACAAGAAAATATCACAAAAACTGTTTCTATTCAAGAGATCTCCTCCATAGCAAACAAATATTTGAATGTCTTAGAATTAGAGGGTTTCTAAAAGTGTTGGCTGAAATTACATTATTTTTGAGGTATATAAATCTTAAAATCACCTATTGGGAAGCAGATTTCTACTTTTTCATGAACCCTGATTCCTAATTTCAACAAATAAGAAAATAAGTGTTTCAGAGAGCTGTCTACACACTCTGTGAAAAAAAGGCTCTCATGGCCAGTCAAGCAGAAAATACCTTTTAGAAGAGATGAAGAATGGCTGTTGTTAACAAGGACTCGCTCTTCTCCATCTGTCACCCTCCATCCCGGGACTACAACCCGGCCTCTGGGTGCAGTTGGGAATCTTCAGGTGCTGATGAGCTCCAGTGTATTAATGTCCACACAGTGAGGTCCTTCATCCAGAGAACTGCTGGGGCGGGGGCATGGGGGGGGCGGGGAGGGTGGCATTGTCCTGAGTCTGTCAAGCCCATCATAGATTAGGTTTCAATAAAGCCTCCAGTTAACGGAAGGCGGGACATTTCAATGATTCCAGTTAAAGGTCAAGGCTGCAACTTCAACTCCTTACACTATGTGGTCCTTTTCTCTTAATTCTCTGACAACATGCACAGGTTATCTGCAAATGCCTGACTGGTTCTGGAGAGACTGAGGTTGCTCTGTCTCCTAGGCTCCCAAAGAAAAGCGCGAGCTAGTCCTCGCTGGAGTACCAACTATCAGCCTGGCTGGGGTAAATTCCTCCAAAGAGACAGGAGCAGAGCCAGAGAAAGAATAAATAATAAAATAAAATGAAATAGGCGATCTTGCCGTGCTAAGTTGCAACCACAGCTAAAACAAAGCAACACCACAGCAAATATGCTGTAAAACATAGTAAGCACCCCGTCTTCAGAATGGTAATTTCTGATGCCTCTCATGTGGAACACACAAAAGAACTTTGAAAAAGAAAAAACGTGAGCCATCCAAGCTAATGGAGGTTTAACAAAATTCAGCAACATGGAGTATCTAGGAAGGAAGAAAATATCTGCCTAGTATACACAGAGAGCCAGAGCTGCTCGTCACTGTCATCGTCGTAAGCCTTCTTTAGTCAGTCATCTACACCAGACCACAAGCTTTGACCGACAGCAGTCTGGATATTGGGGTCTCCTGCACCATCAGCCTCCATGTGACTTGTGAGCTTGATTCTCTTCTGCTCCCCTGATATTAGCTTGGGGAAAAGGATAAGAGCAGAGATTGGAGGGGGCATGAATTGCTTCTCAGACGGACAGAGAAGCAGCTGTTCCCTCCTAGGAGGGACTGAATTTCAATCTGACGATTTTTATCACAGTGCTTTCTACCTCCTTCCCAACTTTCCAAATTTAAATTCTATAAATATCTGGGTATTTTGCATTACTATAGAAAATAACTACATCATTGATTTAATTTTTAAATATCCTTTCAAATATTTTGAAATCACTTAGATGCACTACAATCTGAGAATCCTTAATTTGAAGGATGTTTTGTTCTCCAAGGAGCCAAATGGCAGAACCCAACCCACGATTACAAAGTTGTGGGGAGGTTGCCTGTGACCCTGAACTCCCAACGCTCCTTTCTATCAAATGAAAAGAAGGTCAGGGGAAAGGAGAGTTTATATCTTTAGTCTTTGGAAAGTTTCATCAGTCTACAAAATCCCCACCAGTCTTTTGTCCATTCCCAAGGACTGTGGCAGTGAAGTGCCCAATGACTATAACTTAATAGGTTTAGTAACCTTCTCCAAAGGTACGATTTTAATTCAAATTCAAACTTCTACTCTCTCAAATGCTGACATTTTTCATGCTTGCTTAGTTCCTTTCTTGCCTTGTGCTACTGTAATTATTTTAATATGAATCAATTGCAAAAGGATAGAATTTTCAACCACATCCCTCCACTTAATAAAATTCTACTCTACTCCAAGGCCCAACTCAGATCCTTCTAACAATCTTTGAGAATCTTGTCCAGGTGGATTTAGTCCCATCCTTCCTAAGTATCCTACAGCATCACGTTTGCCCATTTATAATAGTACTCACCATATCAGAAAAGTCTCAAACACTGGATTGTAAACTCCTTGAGGAGAGAAACAGTACATGACTCTTCTCTGTATTCTGAGGGCTCAGCACAATCCCTGGAATACAGTTGATGCTCCATTAATCCTGATGCGTTGAATTGTCAAGGCTCTATTGAAGTCAAAGACACCATCGGACACCTCTGTTTTACGAAAACTCATCCATTATCAAGGTGCTAAAAGATAAAGACCATCCCAAGACAATGGTTATACATGATATTCCATCTTTGGGATGATTTTCTGTAAAGTTACAGAAGCAGTCTCAGATCTGTAACGTGATGATTATCAAGGCCATTGTCCTTGGAATTCATAAAATTACTGAGGGAAGCTGGTGACAAGATCCTTGCATGTGTGCGAGTTACAATTATTGTAAGGGTGGCTAGAGCATGTTAAGGACCTTCTGAGTTGTCTCTTTTTCTCTCTGTTTCATCAAGTAAGGCAAGAATCAGATTAGCTCTTTGTCTTGTATGCTTATCTCCATGACCATGACATTTCCTCAGGGCTGCTTGCCCAGTCAAATATTTAGTGACACCTGAAAAGGGCTTGTCATTTTAGAATTTGAACATATCTTGTCTTAATGTTTTAGGGTCTCATTCAACAAATATGTGTAATTTACTATTTGTCGGGCACAGCGTTAGATGCTGGGATTGTAACAGTCACTACTATTTTCCTACCCCAAATCCAATCCCCCCCACTTCCTTATTAATTTTATTCAAGGCAATAACATGTCTGGCTAAAAATCTCAGCTTCCTACACTCTCTCAGAATTGGGGGTGGCAAAACAACACCATTGTGGACAATAAATATAAGCTGAGGATTTCTGGGAAATCATCCTTATGAATTTAAGCCATTCTTGGGACACTTCCCTGTTACTTGTAGCTGAATGAATTTCCAACAATACAGCAAAGGCAATTCAAGTGCTGTTGAAGGGTGGTGGTTATCTGCCAGAGGAATGACAGGGCTTAAATGTTCCCGTCTCATATCCTGAGCCTTTATTTCTAGACCAATCTGAAATCTTCTCAGTGGGTGGATGAATGAGAAAAATTGAGGAAATACACCGTCCCCTGTTTTAGGGAAGGAAGAGGATTATGGGCCCATATTATTATCATCAGGCCTAAGACACAGTGTGGGTGTTTGTTGTAAGGGAGCATGCAGGCTGATGAGTCCAGTTGGGGTCAGCGTTCTGTGCAGGAGTAAAGAAGCAGAGTTCTAAGTGAGGGATCCATTCCCACAGGCTATGAAGCTCCTCCCGGGGAGTAATCCGGCCCTTCCAGGGGAGGCAACGTGGTCATTAGAGGAGGACACAGAAGGCATTTTGTATTTCTCTAAATCAGTATTTCCTTACAGACACTGCCACTTTATGCCCTTGAGGAGAAGGCAGGCCAAGACAAGAATTTCCTTATTAGCAAACAAACTATAGCCAAAAGGCAAAACAACCGGCAGAGGAGAATTTGGCTTGGGGAATGGGGATGATGCTACACGAACTGTAATGGAGATACATCACTGCATTTCCTGCCTTGCTTTCAGAGTCACCTCAGTCCTTAGATCATCTTTTGCAATATTCACCTTTGACTGGAAAAGCAAAGTCACTCCCATTGGTCATGGGTAAATATAGTAAGACACTTGAAATGCAATGCCTTTGGGAAGCCAGGATCCTCCATAGGGAGCAACCTCATCTCCATAACAACGAGATCATAAAGGGACCTCCAGCCGGCCTGATGGGTGTCCTCATTCCCACCTTTCACAGCCTTTCAGCGGAAATATTTATTGGCTCACTCATGGGATAGAAAATCTTTCCAATTAAGCAAGTTGGTGTCCAGGCACAAGGTGGAAGCTGGCAAGTTTCCTGGAGGAGCCCACCTCGCATGGCAGCCTGAGTCCCTGCTGAGGGCAAGGGGGTCTGTGCACATCAGATACCTTCAGTCACAGACATGGGACCCAGGTGCTTAGGACAGGGTCCTTCTCATTTTTTTCTGTATTAGATCAGTTCTGGTGTTCAATTCTTTAATTTCTTTAAGCTATAACCATAAATACTGCCCCAGGCACGTGCACACGCATATATATGCCTATATGCTTGGAGAGAAGGGAAAGTAGGAGGGAAGAGTCTCCTGCTCCCTGGAGACTGTTATATTTGCGATTACTCAAGACATTTGCAAATAAATATACTTATAGTACTGTCTGAATGGCTGAAATATAAGAAATGTAGAAAAGAAGGAATTAGACTAAAATAAAAAGTAAGTCTTAGGAAAGGGACTTGCTGCTTAGCTTAAAGAGCAGTTTTTTCTCCCTCTATCACCTGCCTACCAGGTCCCAGCCAATTCGTCTTGCCAAGGCCAGTGACTCAGCAGAGCTGCACCCAGCAGCTACCAAATGACAGCCTCGGAGCAGTGACTGTAGGTCTCTCCACTCTTGTAAGCAGTATAGCGGCCGATGAGGCACTATATCTTCTCTCTTGCCATTTCCGTCGTGAAATGCATGGGCAGCGCTGTATACGTGTTCTGCACGTTGCTACATTGCCTCAGTTTTGTAAAGTAAGACAGTAAAGGGCTGCCAGGGAGGCCTCCTGCAGGCTTCAGTCTCAAGCCTGTAATTTTCTCATCTGACCTGGCATTTAGAACAGCTGGATGGCTCCACCCTTGTCAGATGTGGCCTCGAGCTGTGCACCAGGGATGCTGCTTCGTGATAGGATTAGGTGAAAACATATGCTTTCTCTTTCCTTGACTTTCTCTATGCCCAGAAATCAATCCAATCAGTAAAATCCTGATGCAGCAAATGATAAACCCCAAGTCTTACTACTGTTACTGAGAAGAGTTCAAACTTGCTCCCTTGACACCCCTGGGGGAGTCTACCCTTTACTGAGACTGTGAATTTCCCTCCTGTTGAAAAGCATGGAGCTGCCATTAGATGGAGCTCAATGAAACAAATAGTAGGGGACGGGCTTTTTCTGGGTCAGAAGGAGGTTTTTCCTGGAAAGTCTATTGGAACTGTTAAAGGGACAAGTTTCATTCAGTTATGTGATTTTGCAGAGTAAGCCTCCATATAAATACAGCAGACATGTCTCTGACATTAATTATCAGTGCAAATCCACAAGCATGAACATCGGAGGGGAAAACAGCAAGTGTGAAATATGAGGCCCTAGGTAATGATACCAAAATCAAATAGAACAATCCACAAAATAGAACAATTTTATGTCATGTTAGAGTTCAGAGAATAAAAGCAAACCCAGATTTCCTTTTAATTTGTAAAATGAGATCTATCGAGTCTGTTTCCATTTCCCTGCTCCTCAGTCATCCCCACCACCAGGAGACTTTTTGGTATTCACACAAGGAGAAAGCTAGAGTCAAAGAGAGGTATAGCCTGGAAGAGAAAGGCAACTTAGTGTTTACGGTTAGAAGGAAGTTTCCGGTCTGGCTCTCTGTGATAGTGTGATGGCTGAGCCAACTGCTACAGCCAGGCAAGATTGTCCTCTTTTGCTTTACAGCTGGGATCAAATCAGAACGTGCATGATCCTGTGGAATGGGGAAAAATGTATGTGTCATGGGAAAAATATAACCTTTCTGAATATCACAGGGGAAGAAAACTGAAGTTATTGTTAACACTGACCCAGTAATATAATTTAATTTTATCATAACCATTTATAATCCATTGAGTGACACTGGGAACTTGTGAAGGACGTTTCATTTAAGAACTTCTGCATGCTGAGGTTTTATGCTACCACAGGGCTCAAAACATCAAGGGAAAGAAAATAAAAATAAATCGTTTCACTGCATTTATTTATACCCATATTAAACCATAGCATGAGATTTGTACACTATAAGCAATGAAGAGACTACGGATTTAAAAAGTGAATTTGCTTCTACAAACTGATCTGTACCACTCAGTTTTTGAAAGGAGTCCTTCTCCTCCTGTGTTCTAATTGTGCCTGCACCCTTCTTCCATCAACGCAGGGGCTGTCCATTTGTCCTTCCCTTCCCCCCATACACATCACCGGACACATCAGCAGAGATGTGCCTTTGAAACATTTGTTTTTAATAAAAATATGTTTAAATTGCACTGGAAGAGTCTTTATTCCACTATTAGGAATAATTTCACAGACAAAATATCTTTCAGAGAATGAATTGTTAAACCATAGTAAATGTTTTTACATAAATAGGGGTACATATATTGTGCATAATGCAAAATACTCCACGCAAAGTAGTAAATTGTGGTAGCGTCTACATATATGGCAGGTGTTCCCACTTTGGCCAGTTAGCTCATGTTTCCAGAAAGATGTCCCAGAGGTCCTCAAAGATTCCGAAAATCTGAGCTCCTCCACTAGACCTCAAATGACAGCCTCACACGCCTTCGCTTACATCCTGTTTCCATTCTGAAAACGAGTCTCCAGCTGGTCTTGAGTCCACTCACATCCAAAAACAAAGGAGGTAAGATATCAGGGAACAATGGGCTTGTTACTGAGTCTCCAGGAAGATATTTTCTCCCAAGGAATAAGGGGAGAAATCTCGAGGTATGGGAGGGCAAGATGCAAGAAGAGGAAGAGGACAACACAGTGTAATTAAACAGTGTTGTGACATTAGCCTGTGATTCAACATTAGATTCATCAGTGAGTGTCTGGGTGGAATATTAATTTGGATTTCTATTCCTACATTTACCCCCTTTAAAAAAGAAAAAATGTAGCTTCCCCAAATCTCAGTGACTGAGGAATGAGAGAAAAAAAATGATCAAGGAGGATGTGGGTTCCTGACTCAGATCACCAGTGGGTGATGGTGCCGTTCACTGAGATCAGAGTGGACACTTCTACAAGTTCAGTGCTAGGCCGATAAATGCAGAACATGTCTGTCTGTATCTGGTAAAAGACAGTGTTGTAAAGAATAATGGTACTACTGCTTTATATTTATGTAATGCCTTACAGTTCTCAAAGTATTTTCCAAAATGCTATCTCCCTTGATATGCACAGCAGCCCAATAAAATATTTGGGTTAGTTGGCAGTAGCCTTGTTTTAGAGATAAGGAAACCAAGACCCCAAACACTTAAATAATTTTCCAAAGGTCACAGGGGAAATAAGTGGCAGATGGGGCTTGAACTTGGATCTTCTGACTCTAAAACTTTAGACCACTGAGTTTAGTATTTAATTATTCTTCCTAACTTCATGAATGTTAGTTAGGTTGCCATTTTGCAATTAGAATATATAGTCTCTGAAGAAGACGATAGTGGTATATATTTGGTCCAAGAGTTTCTCAATCTTAGCACTATTGGCCTTTTGGCCAGGGATTGTTCTGTGTGTTATAGGATCTTTAGTGGCATCTCTGGCCTCTACCCACTAAATGCCATAGTGTGCTCCAAGTTGTGACAAGCAAATAGGCTTTCAATCATTGCCAATTACTCCATGATGGGCAAAATCAGCCCTGGCTGAAAATCACTGGTTTAGTCACTTCACAGTCCTGGGCACATAAGAGAAACCCAGTGAATTGCTAGTGATTGATTAAAAGCTAATAAGCATTCTGAAATATTTTTAATGGAAACCGATCACATGATGAAGTTAAATTGGAGCATAAAGTCAAAAACTTTGCCTTGTTAGTGTTTGGAATGGGGTGCCTAACAAACTGGGGACGATTACAATGGTGACTGTCCCTGTGCTACTAGCAGAATAGTTTCATAGGGATACATGTGGGAAGAGAAGAGGGACACCGTTTCTTTGAAAAGTAGGTATGTGCACGGTTTTGCACCTCCCTCCGCAGTGCACAGTGAGTCTTGAGTTGAGGACACACTCAGGCATGTGTCGTGAGTTTAGAAAGCCCAGCCCCTGGGGAAGAGCTCCTTAAAGGCTGTGAGTAGAAGGAGCCCAGGCTGTGAGCACCTGGGGAGTGGAGTCTATTTCTATCTCCACTACTCACTGAGGAGTAAGGTCTTTGCCAGGTCACTGCACTGCTCTGGACTCAGCGTCCTCATTCATAGAACACCGAGGGGGGAATCTATTCTGTCTTAGGTACCTTCCAACTTGAACATTTCTTTACGATTCTATGATACAGGTCCTCCATCCCCCATTTGAAAACCTTGAGATTGCATGCCTTCCTGAATTCAAACTTTTCACATTCTTTCAAAGGTAATAAAGTATGTGAACTATTTTTTATAGCACTTCCAATGGGGGCCGAGGCAACACCCCAAAATCAAATCCATTAATGTTTCTGCAGTAAAATATATGGTAGTTCACATTCAGTGAAATAAATAAAGAAAATTACAGCCTTGAATCCACTCAGGTTAGATTTTGTTGCCAAATGAGTTTGCCACAAAAGCAAACAAAAACACTGTTAATTTTCAGACCACTGTTTAAACTTCAGAATTGTGGAATGTGAGCTCAATTCTGATTACTGATAATTTGTTAATGAATCTTGTTATAAGTAAGTAGTCTGCTAAATAAGCCTGGGGCATACTTTTTTAACCCTTTTGCAGACAGTTCCACTTAAAAAATAAAAGGCCTTTTCTTAATATTTATTCTCTTGGTTTTCCAAATTTCAAAGCTAACACAATAAGCATTTTTTCAGGCCTTGATTTGTATTCTAATGTTTCCCCATTATGCAAAAACTTATTATCCTATAATGTGTACATGTGTATGGGAAAAAAATGAATAAAAATAAAAAGTAAATTAATTCTTTATGTAAAAGCATATAATACATTTCATGAAAATAGTAACAAAATGAAAACTTATCAAAATAAATATAACACAAAACAATTTAACAACTAAATTATTATTTTTGTTTTATTTTATATTAATTAGGGTCATGTTAACCTGCAGTTCGGTAAAATGAAAAAGGAAGAAATTCAGTAAGTACTGTTTACAGGGCAATGCTACCAGGAAGCTATGGTCGTTCCTGGCTAGCACGAACATCAAGGTCTCAGGTTGGACTTGCGTTTTATTCCTGGAGGTCTCACTTTCTCAAATTGCTCTTAACAGTGCTGCCAACTCACTCAGCACTTTCTGTCACACATTAATAGTACTCCTCAACAGAAAAACACCATTGAGCTAAATATGTTAAAAAGTCTGCAGCAAATAGAAAATGCATGCTCACCATACTGAAAGGGAGACTAAGGTAGATGGTGAGGCAGCAAAGTCATACCATCCTCATTCACTCAGGAGCTAAGAGCAAAATATAGTTGTCTCGCACTCTCTGTAAGCAGCAAAGCATAAAGCAGAAACTTATTTCAAGCCATAGAGAAATCAAGAGAGAAGGGATTGAGGGAGAGACAGGAGGAGGAAGGAAAAAAGGGAGAGAAGAGTTTGTGAAACGGTGTTGGTCACAGAAATTTTCCTTGAAATACCCAGCAGTTCAGTGGTCTATTTTGCCTCACTCACTGCTTTGATGATGATGATAAATATCAGTCACTGCGCTAGCTGTGGGGAGTACCATGACGAACAAGACGTTGGAAACCTACAGATTAGTGATGTAAACAGACAATAAACATGTTGAAAAAAATGTAAGAATGTTGAAAAAAACATGTAAGAAAAAAATATAATCTCAGATAATGATAAATGCTGCAGGAATTTATGGAATGCAACCACGTAATCAAATAGCACATAACTTGTGTGGGATGCTTCAGATGGGATTGTCCGTGAAGGCCTTTCTAGGAGGTGAAAGGCTGAAACCTGAAGGAGGAGAACGAGTCAGCCACGGGAGGCACTCCCAATGCCAAAGCCAGAGACAGGAAAGGGCATGGGAGAGAAAGGAGGCAGAGAGATGAAGTCAAGAAGAGGCAGCATCCAGGGCTGCAGGCCTGATAAGGCATGGTCGGGAGGCTGTACTTTATGGCAAGGACAATGAGAAAGCCCTGAAGGGCTTAAGCAAAGGAGAGATGATGTTTCTTTGTATTTTAAAATGAGCATGCCAACTGCCTTGTGGAGAATGGATTGGGAAGGGGCACCAGCGAAAGTAAGAGCACTACAGTCAGTAGGGGCCCCCCTCCTGGGGGGATTTGTTCCAAGATTTGTTCCCAGTGGGTGCCTGAAACTGCGGATAATACCAAACCCTATACCCACTGTGTGTTTTCTTATACATACATATTTGAGGTGCAACAGCAAAACTACCATGACTTTCTTTTTCCTTCTTCACAATTTCAGATAGAAGATCCCTTCTTACCATAGATCTTAGCAACTTCAGCATATGATTTTTTAATTTCCTTATTAAGTTGAGAACTTTCAACTTTCTACTTAAAGGAAGCACTTCACGGCTTCTCTTTGGCATATCCAAATTGCCAGCATCACTACTCTTGAACTTTGGGGCCATTATTAAGTAAAATAAGGGTAACTTGAACACAAGCACTGCTAGACCTCGACAGTCGACCTGATAACCAAGAGGGCTACTAAGTGACTAATGAGGAGTGTATCCAGCGTGGATACACTGGACAAAGGGATAAGTCAAGTCCCAGGCAGGATGGAGTGAGAATTCATCGTGCTACTGAGAACAGTGTGCAATTTAAAATTTATGAGTTGATTATTTCTGGACTTTTCCATTTCGTAGTTTTGGACTGCAGTTGACGACGGGTAACTGAAACTATGGGAAGTGAAAACTAGGATAAGGGGGTACTACTGTAGTTCAAAGGATGATTTGGATGAGGATGTTCTGAGAATGTAAGACTGCTCTTCATGGGGGTCAGTCTGAGACACTAGGACCAAGGACTACTTAATGAGAGGATGGGATAATACCTTTCCATGTCATCTTCCTTGAAGCTTATGATTTTTATGAGCTTTACATGAGTCTGTTTATATTTCCAACCTGCAACTTCTGTATTATTAAAGAAATAAATGTTTATTTCCTCATGTGGATACTTTTTTTATAATGCAAGTATAGACAAGACATCCACAAACACTCTTCCTTTTGAGGCAAATTTTACCTTGTTTTGTCGTCTGTGTTATGCTTAAATGGGACAGCAATTTGTTTCACCTAGGACCATGGGAGGTGAGGAGGGACACCTGTTGTGTGTGTGTATGTGTCTATGTGTGTGTGTGCTGGCTTTAGTTACCATACTGTTAAACTTGTAGTCAAGTTTTCATGTATCTATGTCAACTTTTGTCATCTGGTTAAGACTGTGCTTTCATGGTAGGCTGAGTGGTCTCAATGGTCTCATTGGTGAAATGAGATCAAATAAGAGATTTAAGTAGTTATATGTTGTTGTGCAACATATTTCCAAACCTAGCAACTTATAACAACAATAAATATTTATTATCTCACTGTGTCTATAGTTCAGGATTTCAGGAGCATCTTACCTGATTGGTTTAGGCTCAGGGTCTCTCATGAAGTTGCAATCAGGATGCCTGCCAGGGCTGCAGTCTTCTGAAAGCCTGAATGGAGTTAAAAGATCTGCTTCCAAGACGGTTTATTCACATGTTTGCAAATTGAGCCTGGCTCTTGGCAGGAGGCCTCCTTTCCTTCATTGGGCTGCCGGAGTGCCCTCATGACATGGCAGCTGGCTTCCCCCAGAGCTAGGAATCCAAGACAGAGTGAGTCAGAAGCTACACACCTTTTATGACCTAGCCTCAGAAGTCATATTCCATCATTTCTGCAGCATCCTATTGGTTACACAGGTCAGCTCTATTCAGTGTACATACAGGCATGAATGCCAGGAGGTAAGAATCATTGGGGGTCATCTTGGAGGCCGCCTACCAAAGGATGTAAACTAGAATATGGAGAGGGAGATTGAGAAGGAGCAGGCCATGGAGCCAGACACACACTCTGGCAAGAAGACCAAATATGGTTCCTTTGGGGAAGTCCCACTGGCCAGATACAGTATCTGGAAGGTGTAGCAACAAATGCTTCTGCTGGAATGGAGAGGGCCAAGTGAAGTGTTACAAGGGTGTAGATCAGGCATCAGGACATGGCATCAATTCATGTCAGAGCAGGAGGTATTCTGATTCAGACAGACACTTAGCCAGCATCTGGAAAATATTTATTATTCACTTATCTAGTAAATATGTACTGAACAACTCTTGTGCACTGGGCACTAAGGATAAAATGGAAAGATGGACTCCTTGTCATCATGAAACTTAGAATCTAGGAAGGACTATGTGTCAGTAAAAAGGTAATGTCACTATAATGTGATGAGTTCTGTGACAGGAGAAGTACAGGATGGTGGGGATCTTAGAAGAGGAACATTTGGCCAAGAATTAAGGGGTCAAGAGAGGCTAAAGGAGGAAGTGACATTGGAACCAAAGCTTAAAAAGGAGTGGGCAGATGAAAGACAAGGAGACAGAGAATATTCCAGACCAAGAGAACAGCACATGAGCAAGAATAACCCTGGAGCAAGAAAGGACAAGTCCTCCTGTAGCAATTAAATGCGTGTCTGGAGCTAAGCACGCAACATTGAGGACAGCAGGACGTGAGAACAGAGTGGCACTCCAGCGGCAGGACTGCAGGTGGGCTAAGGGGCAGGACTACCACCTTCCCTGGAGGGAAGCTCAACGGAGGAAAAGCAAGGCCCATCCCTAGAGGAACAGGGATTCCCAGGAGCTCTCCAGACAGGAACTGCAAGGTGGGGACCGGCATCTGGTGGGAGATGGCGCTGACTTGGGCAATATCTAAAACGGGAGGTCTTTTGTGATTGTTCATATCAGAAGTGGTCACTGTCATGAAAGTGCTGGGATAGGGAGGACTAGGGAGTATACCAGGGAGGGACCTTGAGATGCACAGAGGCACGTGCACTGAAAAGATGAGCCGGTAGATGAACACAGGAGTCCTCAGACAGAGTGTCAAGAGAATAATGTAGAAGAGGAGATATGGGGCGGATAAGGGTTAAGAGCTAAACCCACAAACTCTGGACACACATCCCTTCATGTAAAGCCCTGAGTTTCTTCCCAGGAGAAGAGTAGCTCCTTAGAAAGCCATCCCAGACTAAACAAGAGGAGTAAGGAGGAACTAATCTGCTAGAAATTAATGTCCCAAAAACAAAGCAGAAATGTAGACTTGGAGCCTAAAGTCAGAGCAGACCTGAGGTAGTCAGACTGGATGCTGCTGCCTCAATTAAATCAGATCTTCAGGATTAGATTTGGAGACTGCGTGAACTGAGCTTTCAAGAAGGGCCCATCCGTGGTCCTCAGGATGGGAGAAAATAGGCAGGACCAGCATCCACCGGTTCCCAACCCATGAAAAATATGAGGCTGCCCCTTGACTAAACTTTAGTCTGCATTAGAATAATGTGAAGTCCCCACTGAAATTCAGATTTCTAGGGCCCACCTCCAGGCACTCTGATTCAGTAGGTCAGGAGTAGAGCATAGGCATCTGTATTTTAAGAAGACTTACAGGTGATTCTGAGGCCAAGAAGTTGGCAGATCACACTTTGCAAACGGTAATTTGGAACTTAAACTGTAGCCTAGTGGTTAAGAATGCGGGCCCTACAGCCAGGCTGCATGGACATCAATGCCTAGCTCTGTCACTTCCCCCAATCTCTAGGGTCAGTCTACACCTCAGTTTCCTCAGCTGTGAAAGAGGGTCACAGTACCCACCTGACTCAGGTTTTGTGATGATTAAACAAGTTAATAAAAGTACAGTGCTTGGCACAGTTTGAATACTCAATGTTAGCAGTTATTATTAACTGCAAATGTATACCAATATTCCTTGGAAAAATGTTTAGCAAAACTTATATGTGAAATTCCAAGCGTTGTGGATTTTTGTAGTGCTTCAGATTTATGGTACAATAAAAAAGAAGAAAACTTACATCAACATTCATTTCTGTCTCAACTGATCTTTCAAATACTTCGTTATTACTTTCTTCCTATCCTGAAACTCAAACTCAGTATAACTACCTGAAAATGTTAGAATGGAAGGACGTTGAAAACAATATTGGAAACACTGATTAAATGGTGGTAAAGATGATGATTGTTGTTTGTGTTATGTGCTTCTTGCCTGTGGGCATTTGGAGGGCAGTGTACGCTATGACCACTGATTGGGCCGCATCCACCCACCCAACCAGCATCACGCCAGTCAGTGGGCAATACCTTGTACTCACCATCCACGCTCTACACTGGCACTTAAGTAGGCAGACACAATGCCAAGGCCCTGATCTCTGACCTCTGAGTTGCTACAGGGAAGACAAGGATGATGGCAGCTTCCACCTCTGTAATTCTTGGATATTCCCTCTGTAGGGATATAAGGCAGATAGTACTGTCCCCGTTTTTATGAATGAGGAAGCTGAAGCCCAAAATTTACGTGGCTAATAAAAAAGAAAATCAGGATTCAAACCCAGGTCTTCAAATTAGTCTAGTCTTTTTTTTTTTTTTGGTAAGGAAGATCAGCCCTGAGCCAACATCCGATGCCAATCCTCCTCCTCTTTTATTGCTGAGGAAGATTGGCCCTGGGCGAACATCCGTGCCCATCTTCCTCTACTTTATATGGGACGCCGCCACAGCATGACTTGACAGGTGGTGCGTCCGTGCGCGCCCAGGATCCGAACCTGCAAACCCGGGGCCACCAATGTGGAGTGCACGTACTTAACCGCTATGCCACCGGGCCAGCCCCTAGTCTTTTTTTTTTCAACCCTACTACTCTGTCTTTGTATACAATAAAAAGAGAGGCTATTAAAATAACACTCTAGCTAGAGATTGGAGGAGGACTCAAAAAAAAACAGAGAGAGAAGGAAAGCAATACACTAATTACACACGTGAGGAATATTAAGCTACTGACATCCAAGTCTAAATGTTTAGGTACCCTCATTTGGGGGACATTTGTACCATACAGCTAAGACCTATACATATAAAGCCTACACATGTAAAATGATTTTGAGCTGAACAGACAGACAGGAGCAAACTTTATGCAGTAGTTGAAGTTAGCAGTGTAACATGATACAAGTGGGGTGATTTGATGGTTGTGAGGAGACACTGACAAAGGATATTTTCATGCCTGCTTTTGAGAACATGTAGGAGCACCACACTCAGTACTATTTGCTGAGCACCTACTCTGTACTAGGAATTTTAAAGAGGTCATCTCATGTAGCTCTGAAAACCCTCTCCCAGCTCTTGTCCAGGAGGCTTGGCTTCCACATTCACAGAAGGGTAACTGAGTACCTTTTAAGGTGACTGAGACTCAGAGTAGTTTATCCAGGGGGACAGGGGAGCTGCTATTTGAACTCAGGTCTGCCTGGCTCCAGTCCCCACTGCCTTGCTCCTGCACCAGCTGCTGCAAGTTAATGGAACCAAAAAACTCTCATCTCTTTCTCTCCTGATTCCTTAATGCTGAGTCTGCTAAAACCTATTCTTGTTAATTGCTGTTTCTCCCAAATCTGTTCTCCTCTTGTGTCTTTTCTGTGTGACTCCCTGGGCCATCAACCCAACCAATCAAGCTTGAGGCCTTTCCTCCATTCATCCTCCCATGCAATCTGTTTGCAAGTCCTGGCAACTCTAATCTGGTCTTTCTTTTCACACCATTGCCCTCTCTCTGCCTGACAGGAACCACCTACTGCAGCGCCTCACTACTTCTAGCTAACTAAGCTGCAACAACCTCTAAAATGGCCCCTGATGATCCCTGCCCGCTGCTGTTTACACCTTTGAGTAATCCCGTCCCCTTGCATGCGGACTGGGCTTGGCAACTCGCTTTGAAAGAGTAGAATAAGCACAATAGACTAGGGTGCAGGTGATGGGATACCACTTCCCACATTAGGTGACAACAAGACTCTGATTTCCATCTTGCTTGCCCTTTTTTGCTCTCTCAGTTGCTGGGTCTGATGGAAGCTGGCTGCATGTCATGAGCTGCCCTATGGAAAGGCTCATGTGGCAGAGAAGCAAGGGAGGCCTCTGATCAATGGCCTCCGAGGAACTGAGGTTCCCAGTCCAACAACCCACGAAGAGTTGAATCCTGAGATAACTACACGGAGATTTCTGCCCCACAGAAACTGTGAGATAAGGAAGGCTTGTTGCTTTAAGCTGCTAAATTTGGAGATAATTTTTATGCAGCAATAGATAACTAATATGCTTCCTAATGGGTATTCCCATGTCCAGGAGTAGCATTGTTAATTTTTCTGCTGCCAAATTAAACTTCTAGAAATACAGTTCTTATCATGTCATTCCCTTGTTGAAAACCCTTCAGTGACTCCCATTTGCCTTTAGAAACTATCTAAGCTGCTCAGCTTGGCAATGATGATGCTTTATCACCAAGTCTCAGCATACCAGTTAATAATTAGTAAGAAGTAGTTCATAGCTAAAAGCAATGTGTAATTCAAATATCAACTGAGGCCACTTTGTCCCTCAAAGGCTGAATAAGATTGGCTCCAACCACCGCTACACATTTTGTGGAAAACCCAACACCCTTATCAGGATTTCTATCAATTCCTGGTTGGTTTATGTTCTCACAATCACCTCTGGCTTCATTTTGCTTCTGCTGAATTAATTCAGTGTATGGGTTCTCTCTCTATCCCACACAAGTTACTGTTCCACATCATGTGACCCAGATGTAGAACTCACTCTTGTTTCTTGGCACACACACAGTGACACACATATACTTCATACAAGACTGTTGTGTGAAGCAGATTTTACTAAATTTTGAAGATTTGCCTCACATCTCAAATCACTTAAATTGAATATTAGACGTCACTATTAAAATATTTTTGGAAGTTAGAAAATAAAAATGTAAATTAATTTTAGTTTATATTTGCATAAACACTGGAAAGATAGTCTAAAAATTGAAAAAGAAATTACCTGGGGGGTAGGGTAGAACGAGTTGGATAGGGACAAAAGTTGGACTAAGACATTTCACTGTATTCTTCTATATTTTTTCATTTATGAACCATGTAAATGTTTTGTTTTTCAGAAAATTAAAATTAAAAAATAAAATTAAATTTAAAAATCATTTAGACCTACTCCATCAGGAATTTCTCCACCACTGTGCCATCCTGCTAGATTCTAAATCCCCCTCTCCTCTCCAGGACTGAGTCCTTTTCTGCTCCAATCTAGATTTTTCTCACTCCTAATTCAGTTAAGCTCTCTTTTGTCTCTACCTCAAATTAGCTCTAGGCCCACTTTTGTACATTAAAAACTCATGAAAGTGCACGTATGAACAAAGTACAAAGGGACACACAAGAGAGGTACTTTTAAATTCAATTCCTGCCCCACCCTCCCATCCAGGATACGGAATAAGATGGCGGTGGTTGGGAGGAGTGGCGGATGAGGCTGTGATGTCACAGAGAAGTTGGAAGGGAGGAAACCCGATAGGAGAGATGAAAGGATACGAGAGGCAAATTGTGCTTAGTAAATAACTTTGCTTGGGACTAAGCTAACTGCATTCTCCAGCCTTCTCCTGTCATCTTTGTTGGGCATGCGTGTCCTGGATAAGCTAACAAAACTGAAGTTGCCTCTGATGATGTAAGTTGTTTAAGTGACTTCCAATTCTGTAGTATAACTTTAAAACATCATAAATTTTTTTTAATTGAGCAAAAATCTGAACTGGCACTTCACAAAAGAGCATATACAAACGGCTAATAAACATATGAAAAGGCGCTCAATTTCATTAGTCATCCAGGAAATGCAAATTAAAACCACCATGAGATACACTACACACTTATCATAATGGCTAAAATGTAAATGTATACGAAGTATTGGCAAGGTTGTAGAGACTACCTGTCTCTTTCAAGGTGGTGCAACCACCTTGGAAAACTGGCAATATCTAGTAAAAGCTGAACTTCTGCATCACATGAATACCCTTTGACCCTGCCATTTCACTCACAGATATAGTCCAATAAGATATGTGTACATACGTCATAGCAACGATATTTTAAAATTTTGTCTTACGTTAAATTCAACTACATGGTTGTATATAATTTGAGATATTTAAAACTCTCAGTTCCACCAATTATTTTTATTCTGCTCTTTAGCCAGCTCAGGCTGGTGACTTCACCCCTCTGGGCCTCATTTTCCTCAAACATCAACGAGGATGCTGAAATGAGCAATCCCAGACTAAAGGTCCTCGTAATGTTGATATTCTATATTTCCATGATCTGGCTTCTGTACCTTCCCAACTGCATCTCACCACATCCCCACCTCTTCACACAAGCCGGGTGTTAATCAAAAAAACCAGCTCACAGTTCTAAGAACAGATTTTCCCATTCTCCCCCACCTGCATGCCTTTGCTTTTATCTCAGCAGGTCCATACCTATTCAAAATGCCTCTTCCTTCAGCAAACTCTCCTTGATTTTGCCCTGTTGGATATCATCTGTCTCTCTTCTGAAACCCTGTAGTGTTTAATCTCTATGTCCCTTGTGACAGTAATATTTTCTACTTTGTATTTCAGTTATTTGCTTACATTTTGACTCTTTTTTCAGACTCTGAGCTCTTTTGAGAGAAAGGTACTTGCATTGCTTAAACCTACTTTTTCCATCATAGATGTTTATCAAGAATTTTTTGAACTAATTACTTTAAGAATGTTAATACTATTGAGCTACTCCTTACACTACAAAAGAAATCTAATATAGAAATTTCTTTAAAACATCTGAATGAAATGACCAAGATAACATCATTATTTTATAGCTCAATATGTTCCTGCAACAAGGTTTGTCATAGGACAACTAAAGCAATTGAGTCTGGTAATTCCTATACCATGGGCTCTAATCTAGAGAGAATGACCATAAATGTCTGTCTGAGAAAGGATGTGTTAGTTTCTGAAACTGAACTGAAATCCCTTCCTAAGTAGGTCAGCAGGCGTGTGAGAAGAGCTTACTCTATGTGTCTCAGGTTAGTCTTCTTTCTCTCTCTGGCCTCCAGGGTGTGACAGATGCAGAAGAAAGGCTTTGCACAGTTATGGCTAAGCCAGGAGAACCATCCCCAGGGAGGGTTCAGTTAACCTTCATTAGTTGCTAACTATCTTTTTCAGGTTGTTTCTAAATTAAGTCTGTAGATTAGTGGCTTTCAGTCTCTCCACACATGAAGCAGACTGTTCTCGCTCCTGTGAGTAATCCCCAAGGAAGTCAGAGCTGCGATAATCCATGTGGGGGTGAGAGCTAAACTCAAGACCGGAGGGGTTTTCAGGGTAATAGGTTTGTTTGTTTGTTTAATGTCATTTTCAGTTAGGAATGTCACATAATGATATAGAATGCTGGCCAATTAAAATGCAGGTATCTTTCAAACAAGAGCCTTTATAAAATGATTTACAAAGAAAAGACAGGTGTGTCTGTTGCATCTGTAACGAAGTTATGACATTTGGCAATCAGCCACAAGACTAGGGGGTAGGCAGAGAGCCTCTTCCCTGCTTCTCTCAGATTTCACTCTATCTGGAAAGATAAATGTCAGGCCTCTTGTTCCAGGTGGAGTTGCTTTGATTCACCGCAGAACTTTATCTTGCCATGAATCACATTTACATTGTCAAGGATGAAGAAGAATATGTAGTCAGACGTGTTTTGCTGAATTTGTTAAAAGGCACCTCAATTTTGAGTTCAGCCTTACTGGAAAGCAATCTGAAAATATGTATTCAAAGTTTTAAAATATGCCTGTCCTTTAACCAAGAAATTGCACTTCTGGAAATTTAACCTAAAGAAACAATTAAGGATTTGTTCCAAATATGTACCTGTAAGAATATTTGTATGAGAAGTATTTGTAACAGTGAGAAGGCAGAAATAACCTAAATGCCCAAAAACAGAGGATTATCGTTATAATCAGTTATGGCCCAGTCACATGCTTGAGTACTATTCAACTCTTTAGAGTGATGTTATAGAAAAAGTATCTACTGAAATAAAAAGATATTCACTATACACGCTTACCTTAAAAAAATATGTAAGTTACACCCAATTTCTTAAAAACCTAAACAGCTAAAATGTGTCTAATATTTACTCTGTGTAAGCATTTACATGCATCTTCATATTTAACTCTAAAACAGTTCTATGAAGTAGGTATTACCATTACTATTACCTTCATTTTACAAATGATGAATGTTCTCAAGCTCGTATGAGTAGTAAATGGCAGAACCACAGAAAAAAGAGAGAAAAGGAGAGACAGATTCGGGAGATAGAGACAGATAAGGGAATTACATTGACGAGGGTCTGCCGCAAGATGTTAGAAGCTGTTATCTCTGATTGCATGAGATTGTATTATTGTTTTCTTCTCTTTATGCATATATTCTGTGTTTTGTGGTGTTTTTTTCCTATAATGAGCCTAAGTTGGTTTCATAATTAGAATTGCTTAGTCTCTCAAATGTCTTTTCTTCTCCTTAATCCTTCTCAAATGGCCTCATATATGTGGGAGAGAGCTCTGGCTCGCACGACCTCATGGTTGGAGGGATGATGGGGAAGACATAAATCCATGCAGAGTCCTCTAGATTTTCCCAAGCTCTGCTGCAGAGTGGCTGGTCTCAGCTGTTTCTGGGACTGGTGAATACTGAGGTACAATGAGACCCATCTGACTTTTGGGATAGTCTTCCACTGCTCATGACGACAGGGCCTTTGGTCATTGGGCTCCCCATTCTGGCCTCCTCTTCCCAGCCCCAGGCTCTACAGACCAGTGATACTCTAAGAATCACTGTGCTCATGTAAGTCAGCACCTGGGCACATCTGCGCCCCATGAGTACTCTGTGAAAATTGAAGTATTACCTCTCTTTTTTATTGTCTTAAAAACAGATAACATGAGATCTACCCTCTTAGCAAAATTTTAAGTGTACTATGCAGTATTGTTAATTATAAACACAATGTTGTACAACAGATCTCTAGAACTTCTTCATCTTGCATGACTGAAATTTTATACCCATCGAACAGCAACTCCCCAGTTCCCCATCTCCTTAACCCCTGACAACCACCATTCTACTTTCTGTTTCTATGAGTGTGACTATTTTAGATAAGAGGTATTATCTCTTAAGCTCACTCCTGCTGGTACCCCTCCACCACCTCTCTGAACGTTATTGGAAGTGGTCACAAGTCTGGCTTCTCTTAGAGCCTTGCAGCCCTTCTCCAGCATGATCAGACAAGTAGGACTCCCCTGGGTGGTTCTTCCGCCTGTCACCGTGTAAAGTCTCCCTTCTTCCCCCACAGTCGATCCTCAGTAGAAGGAGCAAGCTTTCCTCCCTTCTTTCTGTCAGATCAGGACTTTCCTTAAATAAATCTTTATGAACCAGTATACCAGGCCTGGTTCTTGATATGCTAAAGGTGAGGATAAAGGAATTATATGATTTTCTCTCTCCAAAATGCTTAGCTTTCAAAACTATCATTGTAAAATCATATTTTGGATGCCAGATGAGGAATATTAACTCTTTATTTGTCTTGATATTGTGGGGGAAGAGGGAGAATCCCCCTCTGCCCTTTCCCTTAAGGTTCTTATGGCTGGCCAAATAATTAACAAACAGGTTAGCAGGAGAAAATAATACCAAGTTTAATAACATGTATACATGGGAGAAACCAGGGACACTGCGTTTCTCAACACAATAGCAGAAATTCTCATCTTAAATACCATCTTCAGCCAATGACAAAGGAGGATGTTGGGGGTGGGAGGAGTCAGTTACAGGAGATTACCACTAAAGAACAGTAAACAAGAGTAAGGTTATTATGCAGATTTAAGGCCTCACTTTCCACATTGATAAGTTTCTAGAAATGAGGTCGTCCCCCCTCTTCCCAATACAGAGAGGGAGATACTTTTACAAATGGAGATTTCCCTTATAAACGTAAATGTTTGCCTGGCAACTCCTCGCAGGGCCATCCAGAGAATGTGGCCAGAGAGACAGAACTTCCAATAAGATGGGCTTATTGGTGCCTTTCCTATTGTAACATCTATTTTACATTATATTACAGCCATCAGATAGAAGATCTGTTCCAGGAAGGAGTTACTATGTCAAATTCTTTATGCAGTTAGTGGGGGAGGTCAAATGTCCGTCAGAGAAAACAATCAAGGTAAAGAGATATATCTCAGGGTGGCCAAATCTTGATCTCCCACAATATTCCTGCTACAACAATTCAAAACCTTCCCTGGTAAATCAGTCAGAAGTATCAAATGGATTCCTTTGGAAGACATAGGGGAGGCCAGTTCAAGGAGGTCAGTTCAAAAACCCAATATTTATATTTCCCTAGTAAATTGCTATAGAAAAGATTGAAATTTGACAAAAAGATTGTATAATAAAAGAACAGGACGAATTATGAGGGCTTTAGAGTTATAGAAAAGATCTAAATTAATGAGGGCTTGAGAAAAATGATCAGATATTTTGTCTTTCTATAGGGCTCCGGGAAAAATATTCTGAGAGCATTTTCTGAGAGTGCGGGCTAGTGGTGTACTCTGAACATGAGTTGGAATAGAAAGGCAGACTTGGAAATGGCCACACAAAAGTGCTAGTGAAATACGTAGGATACTTTGAAAGAAAAGCCAATGAAGCCAACTCAGAAGTAAGAGGAACTAAAAGAGGCAACGGTGGAGAACAAACTTCGTCAAGTAGGAGCAGCCCGAGCTTTGAGGTCAAGCAGAACACAAATTAAACCCAGCTTTGCTAGTTAATGACTACATGACGACTGGCAGAGACCAATCCTCTCTCTCACCATCAGTCCCTTCATCTAGAAGATGGAGATGATAACACCTAACTCGAGTTATACAGAGAACCAAAATCAGATAACGAGTGAATGGTGTATGTAAATTCCTCACAGTAGCGTGTGGAATATAATAGATGTTCAGTGAACAGTGGCTAAACAACACGTGTCATCATCATCATCATTATCACCATCATTAGAAAAGGCCGAGAGCATATGAAAAACAACTAGAGGGGCCGGCCCGGTGGCGCAAGCGGTTAAGTGCGCGCGCTCCGCTGCGGCGGCCCGGGGTTCGCTGGTTCGGATCCCGGGCGCGCACCAACGCACTGCTTGGTAAGCCATGCTGTGGCGGCGTCCCATATAAAGTGGAGGAAGATGGGCACAGATGTTAGCCCAGGGCCGTCTTCCTCAGCAAAAAAAGAGGAGGATTGGCGGATGTTAGCTCAGGGCTGAGCTCCTCACAAAAAAAAAAAAAAAAAAAAAAAAAAACAACTAGAAAAAAGCCCATGGTCCGGGCCTAGAGGAAACCATCAGAGACCATTACAAGAATGATGGGTCAGAGCCAAAAAGAAAATGGGAGATAAACCAGACACTTAAGGAACTCTGAGTAAAGGTAAAACGAATGGGGATATATACGGGTTCTTTGTGGATATGGAGCCAAGTGTGGTAGTAAAACGAGACTCAACGCAGTTAAGTTTAGAAAGGTCATCTTCCTCTGATGAGCCACACAACTCTGAAACAAGAGGGAAGGAGGAGGAGGAAGAGGAGGAAAACGTAGCATCCACTATATTTAGATTTTACCCTGATCATGATAAGAGCCATGAGATCCTCTGTGCATCCTCCACACACATAACTTCAATATCCAGGGCATAAAGCCCTTTCTGAGCACAGGGTGTGTTGAAACCTGGGCGTTCACATGGAGCTTCTGCACAGGCCTTGTCTCCCCCTTCTTTGTCTTCATTTCCCCCTCTCTCCGTGCAAGACAGTTTTAATTATCGAAAACCTTTACTAATTGCTATGCCTGGTGCTGTGCTGGGGACAAGGCTCCTAAAATACACGAGTGAGCAAGATGGCTTAATGCTTGGGATTGGCATTTCAAGGAAAGGGGAGGATGCCACAGCAAGGCTTTCTCTGTGAGAGCCTCTATCTGGCACAGCATCTAGAAGAGGTATTGAATATTTGACCCATGTGTAAGCCTGCTATTTTTTCACTGCAGTTCTTCAAATCTGCAGAGTTGTCACCTGTTTCTAGCCTACAGTGTGGCAGGCTCTGGCCCCCATGATGAATGTGCTGATGAATTCTGCCTTCCTCTTTGGGCTGTCTTCTCTAAGAGCCCCACACAACTGTGCAACAATTAGCAGACGTTGTCTGCTGCCTGGTTTGTTGTCTACACCTCTGCCAGGCAAGAGAGCTTTATTTGGGAAGATTCTATCCTGGCATGAATAAAAGTTTGCTTGCCTCCCACATCAGCCCAATATATATATATGCCTGTGCCCACACCACATAGAGTTTTACAGCTGGGTTGCTAGAATTCTGATTGAAAATTATTTTTGCTCTAAGCTAATATTTGCCTATAATCTTATCTGTATGTTTTTTTCAGGAGAGAGGGCCTGAAATATCTCATCTTCATCTATGCAGATAGGTATGTAAAGAGGAGATTCAGGAAAAAGCAGTTTTGCACATTCAGAGAACTTGGAAATGAAAGTTTGCATTATTCATACTATAAAAAATTATTTTCTCCTACAATACAACTCCAGAAATCCTTTACTCAAATCATTTACTGTGATATAAATAGTGTGGCTAAAAGTAGTAGCCTTTGGCTTATTCTTTCCTTCAATTCTCAATGCCAACTGTTCATTTAATTCCTGCTTCGTGCCTCAAATCGCATTTATTAGCATACCAAGACACTGGCCAGGCTTAAAGCCCCCAAAGACTTCTGAAACTCAGGCACAACTATGAAATCCAAAGTCAGTTTAGTTTATTAGTGGTCATTATTTCCTCAGAATCTGCTGGTTTTGTTCCATTCCATTCAGTTCAGGTCAACAAATGGAATGCACCAGGTAGAGAGGGGGCAAAGATGTCCTCAGACACCTGAAGGTCTCCTGGGGACTGCTGGAACACAAACAGGTCAGTGGATAATTACAGCCCGATGCCTAAGAAGTGCTCAGCTGGCCTTCACAGTAGTTGCTATGGGGACACGGAGAGGGAACATTTTACCAGCGGGCAGTTTGGAGAATATCTGAAGGAAATGTGCACAGGAGCTAAGATGTGCAAGACGCGTAGAACTTGATCAGGCCAGTGAGGAAGACCAGCATCTGCGTTCCAGCACAGTCATCTTCCCCCGAGCGTGAAGTGTGAGGGAACTGCAGTAGGTGAGGCCAGAGAAGTTTTACGCTAACCATCAAATATTGCTATAGTCAACCATTTTGACCTACGGGAATGGCAATTTCCTATGGTTCCACCTACTCAGTGGCTCAGTTACAGACAACTTTGCATTAATTCTGGGTTGAAGAATTTGCACTTTAGGGTCTGGCCCAGTGGCGTAGTGGTTAAGTTTGCACCCTCTGCTTGGCAGCCCGGGCTTCGCAGGTTTGGAGCCGGGGCCCGGACCTACGCACAGCTCATCAAACCAAGCTGTGGCGGTGTCCCATATAAAGTGGAGGAAGATGGGCACGGATGTTAGCCCAGGGCCAGTCTTCCTCAGCAAAAAGAGGAGGATTGGCATCAGATGTTAGCTCAAAGAGGAGGATTGGCATCAGATGTTAGCTCAGGGCTAATCTTCCTCACAAAACAAAAAAACAATTTTCACTTTATCTTGCATGGGGTGGAAAACTAATGAAGGGTTTTACCTGGGTGAATTTCTAGCTCAGATCTGTACTTTGGACAGACCATTCTCACAGGTGAAGGAGGTGGCCAAGACTATTATCCCTCATCTCCAGTTTCTCGCTCTCATTTTCTCTCATCTGGTGATGGCCCAGATGACAGACTGTGGAGGCCTAGACTGTGACTAAGGTCACAGTGCAGAGGAACAGTTGGAACACATAATCATGAGACACAATCTGTCAGGGCCGGTGACTGATTTTCAGTGGGGAAGGAGAGAGAGAAAAAAGTCTCAGGGTTCTGGTTTGCGTGACAAGAGGGAATTTGGAGCCATTAACTCAAATGAAAAAAGAGGAAAGGAGCAAGTTGGGGTAAAAATAATGAGTTACATTTTGGATACATTGATTATGAGGTGCCTGTGGAACATTCCAACAGAAATAGTTATCCAGAAGGAGACTGAATACAGGAGTCTAATCCAGGGAGGCTTCTGGACTGGAATTGGCGATCTGGGAATCGTCAGATCATCAGGGTGGGGTGAGTTGAGGGAGGACAGTGTGGGGGGTAGGGGGACAGGCAGACCAAAGACAAGAGAGGTTGACGCTCTTAGAAGCACACAAGTTTCAAGGGGACTTCAGAGATTCGCTGTTCTCTTTACATGCTTTTTTTTTGTGAGGAAGATCGGCCCTGAGCTAACATCTGATGCCAATCCTCCTCTTTTTGCTGAGGAAGACTGGCCCTGGGCTAACACCTGTGCCCATCTTCCTCCACTTTATATGGGACGCCGCCACAGCATGGCTTGACAAGCGGTGCATCGGTGCCCGCCCAGCATCCGAGCCTGCGAACCCCGGGCCGCTGCAGCAGAGCGCGGGCACTTAACTGCTGCGCCACTGGGCCGGCCCCCTGTACATGTTTTTTAACTAAAGAACTTTAAAAAATAATCTCATTGGGAAGTCCAAAACATAGAAAAGAGCTGGTCTGGTTGAAAGGAGACGAGAGACGCAGAACCCCACTTGCTCAGGCTCCCTAGTCCCTTTTCTTCCTTTAAGGCAGCCCCAGAAATCTCTGAGGAGCACTTGGAAGGAGTGATCTGGACCAGGGGTTGGAAAACCAGGTCGCTCTGGCCAAATCTGGCCCACGGCCTGTTTCTGTGAATAAAGTCCTATGGGACACAGCTGCACGCATTCGTGGTCTTGGTGTCTGTGTGCATCCACGCTACAGCCATAGAGCTGAGGAGTGACCGGGACCGTGTGGACCGCAGAGCCCAATATATTTACCATTTGGCCCTTTACAGAAAAAGTTTGCCAACCCTGATCTAGACTCAACCCTGTATTTCACAAATGAGAAAGCCGAGGCCCAGAGAATGTAACATCTGAGAAGCTACTGAAGCTAGAGAATGACCTGGATACATTGCCCAACCACAATAATTCTCATAAGAACAGCAAACTAATAGCTCTGGACTTCATTTCACTCTCGAACAAAGTATAGTTTTTGGTATTTTGTTGCTGCTATTGTCTCTGAAATAAATTCCCTTTATCCTATATGACTAATTATTCTTCCCTAATTTAAGGACCAATTTTTGGGGGGGGGGGGGGTGAGGAAGATTGGCCCTGAGCTAACATCTGTTGCCAATCTTCCTCTTTTTCTTTTTTTCTCCCCAAAACTCCGGTACATAGTTGTATATCCTAGTTGTAGGTCCTTCTAGCTCTTCTACGTGGGACGCTGCCTCAACATGGCTTGATGAGCCATGAGTAAGTCCAAGATCCGAACTGGTGAACCCGGGGCCGCCTAATCAGAGTGTGCGCATTTAACCACTGTGCCACTGGGCTGGTCCCTAATGACCAATTTCATGTTAAAATGTGAAGTATTGTGGGTCGTCTTTCCTACAGTAAGTGATGCGGGTTGAAAAATCAGTTCTTCAAGGTAGAGTCATGGCGGCTCACAGAGGTGTAACCTCGGCTATCTCAGGTCACACTGTGTGCACCCTTGTTACACCCCTCTATGTGCCTGATCCCACCCAGCCCGCAGCTCCCACCCCTTCCCTCACCTGGCTCCTGTCGTGCGTTGCTCCCATTAGTAGGCACCCTGTAAGAACTGGGGCCAGAAATGAGCTGGGGAAGATGAGTGCAGAACCTTTGGCCGGGGGAGCTGATGAGAGGGATGTGAGGAGTGAGGGACCAGGAAGCAAGCACAGGGACCTGCCGTCCCAACAGGTGTGGGCTCAGTAGTCCTGCCTCCGTGTCCTCCATTCCCTTCAGTCCAGCTCTGCCACATTTGGGCAGAAAGAAGAAGCACAAGGCAGGAGGCACACGTCACAGAGCTCTGAATGTAGTTCAGGCAGCACCACCTGGGGAGGGAAGACTTCCCACAGTCCAAGAAGGATTTTAATGCAGTCAGTCAGAGATCTGGAGATCAAGAGGCACGAATTTGGTCCTGGTTCATCTGCTGACAAAGTAATAGTGAAAAATAGACTCCATTTCCTTCAATCCATGTCCTGTATTTCTAGAGCAATAAAGTGAATATAGAAACGTGAATAATAAACGCTTATTTGTCACATTTCTTTTAAGAATGACAAGGGGGAAATGACTAGTCAGAAATGAAAAGGAAAGGGTTGTTTTTATAGATAGATAAGAGCTAAGATGTTTAAAAGTGTCAGAGTAAAATTCCCATTGATTGAGTTAAGACTGTTTATAGATCACGTGAAGAGGGGAAGAGAACTGTGAAGGAGGAGCATAGAATAAAGATCTTTATAAGAAAAGGAGACATCTAATTCTTTTTTATAAACATACCAACCCACTAGCCAGCCCTTCTGGTCTGGTGGTTAAGATCTGGTGCTCTCAATGCCAAGGCCTGGGTTTGTTTCCTGGTCAGGGAGCCACACCACCTGTCTGTCGGTTGCAGTGGAGTTTCCAGACTAGACAGACTAGGAAAAAGGACCTGGCCACCCAATTCTGAAAAAAATAGCCATGAAAATCCTATGAACAGCAGCAGAGCATTGTCTGTTAACAGCGCTAGTAGGTGAGGATGGTGCAGACAGACAGGGCAGGCTCCACTCTGCTGTCCACCGGGTCACTAGGAGTCAGAATCGACCTAATGGCACTAACAAAGGAGGGTCTGGCTTTAAGGAAAGAAAAAAAAAGGAGAGGTCCTAAGTAGGGACCATAATATGTAGGAGCCAGACTGAGATCAGAGATGGAATTCTACAGTCTCGTGCTCATGCTGAGATCAAGCAAACTTACAAGCTACTCTTACATTTTTATATCTTCTTGTTCCAACATTTTTCTTAATTTACGACAATTGTTTTCCATCTCTCATTCCCTCTGCCCAAATTACCATTTTTTTGAGAAACTAATTTCTTCTATTAACATAGTGGGATCAGAAAAGAAAGTACAGCATCTCTCATAATCTCTATTCTTCTAGGCACATAAATGCCATGAACTCTATTGGCTGTTACTCTTTTTTTGAAGAATATTTCTGACTCTTTACTGTTGTGTTCTTCAATCCTCTATTTATGCAAGGTGATTCTCAGTATTTGGTTTCCAGTCACATTTTTGTTATTTCTGGTCTCATTTGAATGCTTTCTGCAACAAAGTTAAATCCTGTCTATCATAATCAAGACAAATATAATACTCTAAAATCAAATCCTCTCCTATTTATCTTGGAAAAGAAGAAAGGAATGGAAACTAACATATATTGGTTGGCTCTGAAACCGGGAATTAGGAAGTGCTTTTTCAGAAAGACTACTTGAACTTCACGACACAGCTGCGCAACAGGCGGCGCTGTCCCTCTTCCACCACTGAGAAGCGAGCCCCCGGAGAACTACAGCGACCGTTGGCTGACGGCTTGCTTTGACCCGCCACTCCGTTTTCATGCATTATCTTATTTAATCCTTAGGACCACCATATGAGGTGGTATTGTTTATCTCCATCTGCAGATGAGGAAACTGAGGCTTAAGGAGGTTAAATAAAGTCTCTAAGATCAGATAGCAAAGCTGGTTTATCTGACTTCAAAAACTTTTTTTTTTTTCTCTATACCACACTGGGATTTTGGCTCCAACTTCTCTTGGAGAATCTATTATTCTTATGTTCTTAATCTTTCTCTTCATGAATTTCTCTAAATTGGGGTAAATTCAAATGCCTACAGAACCCAAGCAGGTAGCGAAACGGAGCGAGACAAGCCATGTATCGCAAACACAATGGTGTGCGCTAAGTGGAGGGCGACTGACGCTGGACCTCAGTCCCCCCGGGGCACACGGCGGGCACTGTCGCGAGGTTGCAGCCGTGCACAAAACAGAGCGTGGGAAAGCCGGCGTGAGGGAGGCGCCGGCAGGGGCCCCGGGGCCCTGGAGCCCCGGAGAGCGTTTCCTTGGGGAACGCCAGCCTGCGTTCCAGATCTTCAGATTTTTTAAGACGAGACAGAAAGTTACACTTGTAAATCCGAGTTCCTAATTTTTCAATGATAGCCATTAATTCAGCTCTTTACTCTTGGGCCTGCAGTTCTGGACCGCTGCCCTAAATGCTCTCACGCTTCGTCTTGTTCACTTTATCTTTCCTTTTCTCCCCCTTTTCCCATAATTTCATGGAACTTCTTTTCCTCATTTCCTATGTCACTTTTTAAAGAAATATTTCATTTCTAACTTTTAATATTACTTTGATTACACAGGGAGACGACAGCCATCTAGAAGCCAAGGAGAGAGACTTGGAACAGGGCCTTTCCCGCGACCCTCGCAAGGAACCGACTCTGCCGAGCGCCTCCGCACAGCCTCCCGGCCCGCGGGCCTGTGGGGACCCGGCTCTCTGCGGCTCGGGCCCAGTCTGCGTACCGGGTGCGCGCAGCCGGGCGGGCGCGCTCCCCCTCCTGCCTCGCGTCCCACACGGCCGCCAGCGGCCCTGGGAAAACCTGAGCCAAATCACCTCTTCTCTGTTCAAGCGCCCAGAGCCGAAGGCCGGTCACAGACCCCAGAGGCTCCACGCTCCCCTGCGGTCTGCCCCGCCGCCCGCCCCGGCCCGGCCCCGCCCTCTGCCGAGCGCGCCGCCGGGATGCTCACGGGCGCGCGCCGCGCCTCCTCCGGGCCTTTGCCCGGGGCCAGCCTCTTCAGTGAGGCTCTCCGTGCACAGCCCCCCACCCCGTCTATCTCCCTTGCCTGCATTCGTACTCTCCTTAGCCCACATTGCTAACATAGGGTATATTTTTTTTGTCTTTAATGTTGCCTGTCACTCTGCTAGAATTTAAGCTCCACTGAGGGCAAGGATTTTTGACTGTTGTATTCACGCCTTTATCTACAGTGCCTGACACATAATCGGTGCTCAATAAATAGTTCTTGAATGAATAAATGAACTAATGAAAGAAGAAATTCTTTATACCAATTAGAAGCCCTCCTTCTTCCTAAATGAAAAGCCTTGGTGATATTATTAACGTCCTCCTTCCCTTTCTATAAGTTTACAACACGCTGTAATGTAAAACTTTGGTACTTTTACTAGTGCTGTTAAATTATCACACCATATTTAACTGCCATATAGTGTCATTGAAAACCCCGAATCAGCTTTGAAAGAGAATGTCTTTCTTCGTCATAACTGTCAACGGCTCTATTTCTCATCCTTTCTCCCTGATAAAATAAATCCAATAAATCTAAGTTCTTTGCTGTTCTGAAGTTCCCCTCACACTCATTCACAAGGTTTCCTCCAGTAATGAAGTTCTGTCATTCCGTGCGTCTATTCCTACTTCATCAAATTGGGATTGCTAGCACGAAGTGTCTTGGTTTTTCCCTGTGGGACTGATAATCGGCGTTCTCGGCGCCTCGCTGCAGCGCATGTACGACGTCTGCTTCCTCGTGAAGCTATAGACTCACGCTTTGTACCTGAGAAAGAGATCCAAACCATACTAAACCACAACGCTAGAGATCAACAGTAATAGAGGAGCGTCCCGCCTCTTCTGTGTCCGGGCGGCCAGTCGGCCCCTGAGCCAACCTGTGCTCGTGAAGGGCTTCTCTGCCTGCGCCTTTCCTCTCCGCCGCGTGACTAACCATGGCCCCTCCCGAGGGCCCCCCGCTGAGACTCTGTCATGGTCCCTCAGGCTGGGTGAGCAACTGCCCACAAATGCTTTAAGCTGTCATTGGTGTAAGATCTCTTCATGGAATATTTTTCGTCTTTAAGGAAATATGTTTTTAAGCAGCAATTCAGTCTGCTTTTTAGTTCTAAAGGATTTCTAGAAATCAGGGTGATCAAGAGACACCTCTAGCAGTTAAAGCTTCAATTACATTATGTTCTTCTACTTGATTTCAAGGGCTTCCAGAACTATTTGCCAAGTGAGGCCATAGTGGGAGGCAAAAGAGATGCATAACCTCAGCCCTAAAAATGTTTGCCTTCTGGCAGGGAAGATCAAATTAACATCTTTAAAACATGAGAGGCCAAAAAATGCAAATTGAACGGTAGTGATCAGACGTTGAGGAGCAGCTCAGAGAAAGGAGAGAAATGTGGTCTGCATAAGTCAGGGAAGGCCTCAGGGAAACAGGCAGTATCTGAGGTGGACGTTTAGGGGTGGGTGGACTAGAGTCGATAGGGTAGGAAGGGCACTGTAGTCAAGAGAAATAGCATGGGCAAAAAAGCATGGCCATCTTTCCTGAGGAACTCTAAATGGAGGTAAAACTCTTCAGCTTCCAGTCTTTTCCTCCTTTCCTCCAAAATGCACAGCTGCCTGGCCCCCGCAGGGTTCTGAAAACACCCCAAGACTGAAGCCCATGTGTATCAAGTGAGAGAACTTGTGGAAGTCTGTCCCCGAAATAGTACGAGCAGTCTCTTGATTTCTCCACTATATTTTGAAAAAAATAAATGAGCACATGTCAGATTCAAATAGATCCCTCAAGAAGGATAATTTTAGTTGCCTGTTTGGGGCTGGAAGCCTGTCTGGGCACGTACAAGCACACAGATATCAGTTACCTTTGGTTACTGAGGAGGAGCAGGTGTCCAAACAAGGCTGCTGCTAGCCAGACCAATTTAAAATGACACTGCACTCCAGCCCAGCCCCGGGGATCAGGGAGTACACAGCAGGCCGGAGATCACCTTCTTTACAGACGGCTTTTGAGGACACCTGTACTTAATTAACTGTCACAGTCAGTGGCCACATCTGAGCCTGACATTTTGTCCCGAAAGGATTACATAGTTACAATAGTATAATGCTGCTGAGCTAGAACCTGGAGAAAGGGACTCTGGGTGATTTGTCCCAGGTTCAGTGACTTCTGGAACATTGCTGGGTCTCTCTGAGCTCCCGAGCTCTAAGTAAGTTAGGCAAAGGTGCAACGTATTATTCTTTCTTATTTCTGTGATATTACTTTTTCTATTTGTCTAAATATGTTTACTGAGCATTTACTCTGTGCAAGACTCTCTGCCAAATGTTTGAGGGAAGAAGGGAAACAAAGATGAATGAGGCAATTTGTATCCTCAGGCAGTGTAAAATCCTGTCTGGTAGCTCCACAGGGCGGAGTGAGGCTGAGGCCATCAGAGAGGTACAGAACATGTCAGGGGACACAGAGCTGGAGGGATTAAATCGGGGAGAAGCTTTCTGGCATGACTTCTCAGAGGTATTTTTTGACTTGTGTTTTGAAGAGCAGACAATATTCTGATTGTCTGGGAAGAGAAACATTCCACAGTAATGGAAGAGTGTAAACAAAGGCACAAGAATTTGAAAATGCATGATGTATTTGGAAAATGATCAAGAGCCCAGTGTGGTTCGAGGGGCTATAATGAAAAATGTATCTTTTTTTGTGTGAGGAAGACCAGCCCTGAGCTAACGTCCGATGCCAATCCTCCTCTTTTTGCTAAGGAAGATTGGACCTGGGCTAACAACCGTGCCCATCTTCCTCTACCTTATATGGGACCCGGCCACAGCGTGGCTTGACAAGGGGTGCATCAGTCTGCGCCCAGGATCTGAACCTGTGAACCCTGGGCCGCCAAAGCGGAGTGTGCAAACTTAAGCGCTACACCACTGGACCAGCCCTGAAAATTGTATCTTAAAAGGTAGGTTGAAGCTGGTTGACAGGGAAGTTGAATGACAGGATAAGGAGGTATAATTTTTTTCTATATGCAAATAATAGTTACTCAAAGTTTTGAGCAGGAGGATATAGCGTGATCATATGTTAGGTTTTAGTATGTGAAATATGGCAGAATACGCCACCCCAAAATATGCCACTTGAGCATAAGGATTATTTTGAGCTGAAGGCAATTGAGAAGAAGCAGATACAAGAACAGCTCCCTGCTCTCCCCCAATTGCCTAAAAGCAGGACATAAATTTGTAAAGGTGTCCCCCCTTCCCTCTCTACCAGGAAGGACAGAAGTTAATCACTGAGACAACTCGGGACCCTTATCAGCCCTAAGACAGCAGCAGAAGAATCTACATAACATTCTCTGCTAAAAGCAGCCCTTATCTACCGTTAGTTCCCCATATATTTGCCTTCCCACGATTTGCTGCCTCTAGAAACTCAAAGTCCTTTTCCTTTGTCTTGTCACTTCTCTGCCATTGTATTGTTCTTTGCTAAGATGCTGTTTAAGCCCAAGTTCTCACCACCCCTTTGAGTTACTCACCACTGGGTGCTCCCATGTATACACACGATGCACATTTAATAAACTTCTGTTTGTTTTTCTCTTGTTGATCTCTCTTTTGTCATTCCAATTTACAGGACCCCAGCCAATACACCCTAAGATGGGTAGAGAGAAAATAATTTTTTTCCTCCTCTACATAAGCCACTAGGAGTGTGAATCATAGACTGGAGATAAAAAAAGGCTAATCAAGTATTCCAAAGGAATATGGAATCACCATATTCCTAAAGTGAGGTGATAGAGGCCTGGCCCAGTCCAGAGACGGTGAAAATGGCCAAAAAGAGATTCAGTGTGTAAGCCAAGGAACAGAGTGGAATAGAGGCTGGCTCCAAAGCTTCTGGCTTGAGTTGATGTTTGCTGCCATCTTCCACCACACTTCTCATGTACGTCCTGTCTTATGGAGTAGGACCTCAACTTATCTCTAGTCTCAAATAAAGAAACTACAACTTGGAGTCCTTGTAGAGCTTCCAGACCACAATTAGCTATGAGTAGACTGACACTGCTAAGGATTTGACATCTAATCCAGTATCTGGGAGGACACAGATACTTTCAAACAAGGAAGAGGAAACAACAGGAAACATGAAGGAAGACACTGGGGGAAATGTTTGGTCTTCAGCTGCCTGGTGGCATCTGAGATCATCCAACAGTCTTTAGAAATGTTCACTTGATGTTCTCTCACAGCACTTGACAGAGGCGATGACCGCTGTTTCAGATATTGTGAACATTTGGAGTGATCTTTTGTTTGTTTTTGTGCATTTATTTGTTTGGAAAGTTAACTATTGGGGAAACATAACTTCCTGTTCCGGTGAATCTTCCAAACTGAGTAGAAGAAGATGGAAAATATTCTCAGCGATCAAATCTCTTCTAGAAAACTTCAGCAGATTGTTGAGGCAAACATTATGGGAAATCTTGTAACAGAGCTATGAGGACCACAATCATCTGCCTTTTTAGGAGGCAACGAGGCCTTTGGCCTGATGGCATCAGATGACGTTCATTTATTTTAATTTCATCTACTAAGGCCTTTATTTACACAAGCAATTGCCTTTGGCTTATTATAATGTGTTATGCCTTCCTTGAGTCCAAGGAAGACATAACCAAGGAACATCCTCTTTCCCAAAGATTCTGAGGAGGGTGACTTCACTTATGATCTTGGGGAGCTCCAAAGAGGTGGTACCCTAAGAGTGCACCTCTGCACTGGGCAGCCTGCACACCTTGCCACAGGAACAGAAGGGGCAGCCACCTTTTGACCAAACAGCTTATTCAACAGTAACTGAAAGTAAAGCAGTTAGATGGAAAATGAGCTTAAGAGCTTCAAACTCCTCTGAAATTAAAGCTAATGCCCTCATGTACTTTGAGAGCAATTATTACATATTTATTGGTTGAAAACTTTAAAAAGATTCAGATCATTGGAATTAATACCTTTAGGTGATCTTGCCTAGCATCCAGTTAATCGACTTGAACAATTTAGGTAATAACACTTGCTTTTACTGCATCTAAAACACTTTTGTAAAACATGACTTTGAAAAATGCATTCTTGAATGACAAGATCAAAAATATTAAACAAATTTGGTACCTCAGATGAGGGAATTTTGATAAGTTCATTCGTAGTTATGTTTTAGCAGTATGTTGACCCAATTGACATTTTATGATGTTACTTGGTGGCTGCAAAGGAGTATTCATAGCCTAGGATTCCTGAGCAATTGTGAGTGTGCATATGCACACATGTGTGTGCCTGTGTGTGTTTGATGTTTGCCTCTACTTACAACAGAAAACTTGCATAAGTTCTCCATGTAGGAGACAATGTTTATCCAAAAAGAGTTCTTGATTCCTGTGCTATCTCATTGCCTTACAGTTTGAGGAAGATGAAAACGTCATCTGAAAGGAAAAATATGCTTAGGAAATTCACTATGCCTCTCTCTGGTTTTTAGGTGGTTTCCAAAAAGCTGACATGGTATTTTTGGGGAGGCTTCCTCTCTTACAAAAGAAATGAACAAATATACAACAAAGAAGATGTTTTAACAACACTGAGTTTGACCCTGGTGTTTGGTCCTAAAAGCAAACATTCTTGAGATACGAACTCCCAAGCAAGGTGAAACAAACAATAGCATTTTTTTTTTTTTTGTAAAAATGCCTTCTTGCCTCTAATGAGAATGACTTTTGGTAATTATAGCTTGCCGTAATGCAAAATCTCATGATGTGGGGTCAGTGTGGGATTAGGAATGGAAAGTACAGACCCTTCTCACAGCCTTGGGCACCATCTCAAATTAAGCCCTCTGTGCCCCAGGTCTCCTGGCTCATTGCCAACCCATGGTGTCTATCATGCTGAACCTTCTCTAAATCTGACAGCTCCACCAGGTCCCACACTCAGTGGAAAAATACCATTTGCACATGTTATTTCCCATCCTCCATGGCTAGAAGACACTGATGACACGTAGCACTCCAGACTTCCAGAGTCGTTTTCAGTAATTAACTATTTTTCATGGGAGGTGTCCACGAATCACTCCATTCTATAGATGGTGAGGCTGAGTCCTAAGGATTGAATGACTTGCCCTCTGAAATCCCTAACAGAGCATTGGCAGAGCCAGGTTCAGAAGGTAAGCCCCCTAAAGAAATGGGTCACCTCACATGCAAACTCAGGAAATGAAAATGTGGCCTTAGGCTCAGTTGCAGGGGAGAACTTTTCGTTAAGCTAAATATAGTGACCCAAACTGGAAGACAGCCAGCGCTCAGGGTGCCAGATCCAGGGGCTTACACAAGACACTCTAGGATCCTTAATTGTCACAGGTGGGTTGCATAGTTCTTTTAAATCTCTCCTAAAAATAAACCTTTAATGAGTCTAACTCTATGTGTTGATTGTATTGTCATTTTAAAATTCAGGATGAAAAGAGGTAGTGGTGAGGAGGAGGAAGAAGAAGTGGTTATTCTGGGGAAATCAGAGGTACATGCCATGAGTTGCTGGGGAACGATTTTAAAAGTTGACTTTCTTTTTTCTTCTTCTTTTAAAGATTTCTTACAGACACACATTTAGTTTGTTCTTTACAGTACTTTGTTATGTAAGAGCCTGAGAAATGTGTTTGACAGTCTGAGATTCCTCGCTGCTCCAGGTCTGGGGATAAGGCTACTGCCCTGTCGGCCTCACCTTCAGAGTGGTCTGTTTGCAGCCTGGAGGTGCCAGCCCCACGCAGGGTAAGTGAGCCCAATATAGGTCCCTTCTCCGCTCCCCAGGGAGCCCCAAGGAGCTCAAGGGAGCCCTATCTGACCTACGTGTAGCAGGAGTGAGAGAACAGAGTGGGTATGAGCAAGGGCTTTGAAGACAGATATACCCAGAGTTTGAATCAAGGTTCACTCCTTACTGCCATTTCCATATGCAAGGCTCGGGTTATTCCTTTCTGCCTCAGAAATAATAATACATACAGACCCTCTTCCTACAGAGGCTGTGAGATCAGATGAGGGAATGGTGCCTAGTGGTTATCAAAGGACCTGACACATGATACCACTGATACACCTTTAGAAGGGATCTTGCTTATCATCTAAATAATCATCTTGAAAAATTGAGGTAATAGCAGTTACTTTTATTGCATCTAAAACACTTTTGTAAGACATGTTTTGGTATAGGGTATAGAGTATTGGGGACAGCATTAGTTTTATGAATGGCTATGGTTCCATGGGATAACCCACAGAGAACCACTTTTTTTATGACTACCAGAAATATAGAGGGAAGACTCTCTTCTTAATCAGCCTTTCAAATGAGCCTGATTTTTAATTTCACTCCCAATTGAATGTCAAATGCATTTTCTTCCTCACTAGCAGGTGAGTGAATAAAGGTGGCATTCCATTACAGAGCCCAGCAATGCCCAACAGGCTCCTTGTAGATATGTTTGCTGGTAGCAGTCTTCCATATTTTCACGTGCATCTTCCCTTTTCCTCAAAAACAGAAGCCATATTGCGCCTCTCTCATCCCTGCTTCCCCGGTCTAGTCACTATCTGGTGTTTGGGGAACTCTTATCCATTGACTGCTGCACGAATGTGGGACCACCTACTGCTAAGGGGTTTCTCCAAAGGCACAACCTACAACCTGAGTTTCCCAGTCATCAAAACCACTCTCTCCACCCAAACTCCTACATTAAATATAGTCCTCAATGAACAAACAGCTTTTTTTACTGCTGGTTTGTCTCTTTTTTCGTCTGACTTTTTGTTTCAATCCAAGTCGACTCCTTTGTGTTTTCTTCCTACAAGATCTATTTCAAAAGAGATTTTTCTCTGAGACTTTTAGCTGGGTGGGTAGACTTATGTGGCTTGAATGTTTTTTATGTGGTTTTAAACTTCTAACTCTTTAGGGAGTTGCTCTGCAAAGGGCTGTGTGAAGGAAGTGCTGGCTGGTAGGCTGATGCTGGCAGGGACTGAACATTCCTGTCACTTTGGGGCTGGGTGCAGTCGTGCCGCTGATGCCACCACCACCAACCCTGGGATGAAGGAGAGTACACCACTGTTAACCACAGTGCAGTTGGCTGCCTATCCACACTGATTTAGGGGCACCAAGGAGTCCCCCGAAATAATCTGCCTACCTCATTCTCTGAAAACAGTCCAGGTCTTTCATTCTATAATTAAAAAGTTAAGCGTGGAATCTAAAATTCCCTGCTAAAGTCATAATGAGCCGCTTTATAAGGAGAGTCAGGGTCTAGTCAGGGAACTGCAATAAAATCAGGCCCCTGAGAAGGAAAAGCTGTGGAGTAGGGAATTTATTTACACATTTTGTTCCTGGGCCAGTCCAAGGAGGGTAAAATAGATTTTCCCATTAAGGATATCATTGAGGAGTCAGAATGGCTACTCCATTCCCCTCCCACCAGCCCTTCTTTACCATCAACCCTATAATCTACCATGAACATCCAGACTTTTGGGCTATGAATTATCTTTTTCCTTGAGTGCCTATTTTTGTCACTGTTGCAGTGTGGGGGCTGAGGAAGGTGGGGAGGACATCAAGTTGCTTACGCCCTTGCTTCTTAAAGTGCGGCCCACAGACCAGCAGCATCAACATCTCTTGGGCACCTGTTATAAATGGAGACCCACAGACCCCACCTCAGACCTGCTGAATCAGCATCTGTGTCTTAACAAGGTCCCCAGATGATGTAAGTGCACATTAAAGTTTAAGAGCACTAGAAAGAAGTCAAGAAGGCAGCATAGGCCGACTCTGAACTCACCTCCTCCCGTGGACACAGACAATTTACAACTATTCTTGGAAAAATTACCCCTGAGACAGGACTGAAAGCTGGATAAGAAGAACTCCTGCAACAAATGACAATCATAATTGAGGTGGAAGAGGCAGAAACTCCCTTCTGGAGAGAAAAAACACCACCTTCACAAACCACAATGCTTCATGGCCACCCGGGAGCAACCCAAAGGTATGCAGCCCTCCCTGGAGGAGCGGGGGACCTGAGCTGAGGAGCGCTCTTGCTATAGGCCAGCACAACTGAGAAGAGTGACATAATATCTGACTTTGCTTGCTACTAACAACATTGGGGAATACCCACAGAAAAACTGGTTCACAAAGAAATTAAAGCCAGCTCTTAAAGGGCCCATGCACAAATTCACCTTTCTTGGAAAGCAATCTAAAATCACCAGAAAGAAAGGTGCACAGTCCTTTGGTGAAAAGAGACTCACCTGATAGGATCTGAGTGCATCTCAGTGAGAGGTGAGAACTCTCCAGGGACTGGGACATTGGTGGTGGCCATTGTTGTGGCCTGGTGTGGGCGTGCTGACACAGACGCTGGCAGACGCCATTGGAGTTCTCCCTGGGGCCTGCTAGCCCAGGGTCTACCTCACCCACTAGAGCACCAATTTAATCCAGCTCAGCCAGGGCAGGCAGCCCACCCTAGGGACTGGCGCCACCCAACAACAAGCCTTCGGGCAACTTGTGGGCCTGCATAGATTGGTGACTGGATTGTCCACAGCCTGGCAAGTGGGTCCGCCTCTGTGGGGCAGGGCATGTACAAGGAGTGGGTGGAGATGGTGGGGCGTTGGTGGAGTGTATGGGGCTCCTGCCTTGGAGAGACTGGGTCCACTTCAGGGGGTCAAGGCATGCACACAGGGCAGGACTGTATTGGCTGTGTGTGTGGACTTGTGGGCAGCAGGGATTGTCAGCTGCAGAAGACTTGTGCTTCTCAAAGACTGACATAGGGGATTGACCCTACTTTCCAAAGCCTGAAACAATTGGGTGCTCCCATGCCTGAGGCCAGCCCCACCCAACTGCAATCCTCAGAGAGCTGATAAGAGCCTTATAGGCCAGAGGGTTATAGCAATTGTAAGGCCCTGAGCCTAACAACCAGCCATGCTGGGGGCCTACTCACTTAATAGAAACATTGCAACAGGAATGTGCTATTAGACCTTGCAGCCAACTGTGCTGGGGCTTCCCACACCCAATAAAGAGACTGAAGGGCCCACAGCAACTACACGCAGCTGAGCATTACAACCAGCTGGACGGGGGACAGCTCAGCCTCCCTGGGCACCTACGGGAAGAGCAACCCTGCCACAACAGAAGGACACATGTAGCCCACACAGGGGTCACTCCTGAAACATTTGGTACTGGTGATGAGAGAGAAGCACACTGCCGGACCTCATAAGGCATCACTTATATAAAGTCATCTCTCCAAGATCAGGAGACATAGCTGACCTACCTAATACATAGACACAAGACAGGGAAAGAGGCAAAATGAGGAGGCACAAGAATACGCTCCAGGGTAAGGGAACAGGACAAAACTCCAGAAAAGGAACTAAATGAAACAGAAAAGAGCAACCTACCTGACAGACAGTTCAACCAAAGAGTGTTAAGGATGCTCACTGATCTTGGGAGAAGAATGGATGAACTCAGTGAGAACGTCAACAAAGAAGTGGAAGATACAAAAAAGAACCAATCAGAAATGAAGAATACAACACTGGAAATGAAAAATTCACTAGAGGGACTCAAAACCAGAGTAGATGATACAGAAGAACATATCAGCAAGCTGGATGAAAGACTAGAAGAAATCACCCAAGCTGAACAGATAAAAGAAAAAAGAATTAAAAAGAGTGAGGTCAGGAACCTCTGGGACAACATCAAGCACACTAACATCCATGTTATAGGTGTCCCAGAAGGAGAAGAGAGAGACAAAGGGGCAGAGAATCTATTTGAAGAAATAATAGCTGAAAACTTCCCTAACAAAGAAGAAAACAGACATCCAGGTACAGGAAGCACAGAGAGCACCAAACAAGATAAACCCAAAGAGGCTCACACCAAGACACATTATAATTAAAATGTCCAGAATTAAAGATAAAGAGAGAATCCTAAAAGCCACAAGAGAAAGACAAGTTACATATAAAGGAAACCCCATAATGCTATCAGCTGACTTCCCAGCAGAAACCTTACAGACTAGAAGAGAGTGGCATGATATATTTGAAGTGCTAAAAGTAAAAAACCTACAGCCAAGAATACTCTAGCTGGCAAGGTTATCATTCAAAATGGAAGGAGAGATAAAAAGTTTCTCAGACAAGCAAAAATTAAAGGAGTTTGCCACCAAGAAACCAGTTCTACAAGAAATGCTAAGGGACTTATCTAAGGGGGAAAGAGAAGACCACATATAGGAAAAATTATCTATTTCCACGATAAGAGGGTAACAGATATAAATGCACAAAAAAGACGTTATGTAAGATGTCCAAAACATAAAATGTGGGAGGAGGGGAGTAAAAGAGTAGAGCTTTCAGATAGAGATCAAACTAAAGAGACTATCAACTTAATATAGATTGCTCTATACTTAGGTTACTGTATATGAACACCATGATAATAACAAACCAGAAACCTATAATAAATATACAAAAAAACTAAGAGAAAGGAACCTAAACAGAATACTAAAGAAAACCATCAAACCACAAGGGAAGAGAGCAAGCGAAGAAGAAAGGAACAGAGAAGAACTACTAAAACACCAAGAAAAAAAAAGTTAAAAAATGGCAGTAAGTCCACACTTATCAATAGCTACTTTAACGTCAATGGACTAAATGCTCCAATCAAAAGGCATAGAATGGCTTATTGGATCAAAAAAAAGACCATATATATACTGCATACAAGAGACACACTTCAGACCTAAAGACACTCACAAACTGAAAGTGAAGGGATGGAAAAAGATACTCCATGCAAATGGCAATGAAAAGAAAGCTGGGGTAGCAATACTCATATCAGACAAAATAGACTTTAAAACAAAAACTGTAACAAGAGACAAAGAAGGGCACTACATAATGATCAAGGGAACAATCCAACAAGAGGATATAACACTTGTAAATGTCTATGCACCCAACATAGGAGCACCTAAATATATAAAGCAATTATTAACAGACATAAAAGGAGAAATAGACAGTAACACAATAATAGTAGGGGACTTCACCACTCCACTTACACCAATGGATAGATTATCCAAACAGAAGATCAATAAGGAAACATTGGCCTTAAATGACACACTAGAACAGATGGACCTAGTAGATATATACAGAACATTCCATCCAAAAACCAAAGAATACACATTCTTTCCAAATGCACATGGAACATTCTCCAGGATTGATCACATATTAGGCCACAAGACAAGTCTCCATAAACTTAAGAAGATTGAAATAATACCAAGCATCATTTCTAACCACAACGGTATGAAACTAGAAATCAACTATAGGAAGAAAAACAGAAAAGCCACAAATATGTGGAGATTAAACAAAATGCTACTGAACAATGACTGAGTCAATGAAGAAATCAAAGAAGAAATCAAAAAATACCTGGAGACAAATGAAAATTAAAATATGACATGCCAGAATTTATGGGATATGACAAAAGCAGTTCTAAGAAGGAAATTTATAGCAATGCATGCCTATCTCAACAAACAAGAAAAATCTCAAATAAATAATCTATCAGTGCGCCTAAAGGAATGGGAAAAAGAAGAACAAACAAAGCCCCAAATCAGTAGAAAAAGGGAAATAATAAAAATCAGAGCAGAAGTAAATGAAATAGAGACTAAAAAAATAGAAAAAAATCAATGAAACCAAGAGCTGGTTCTTTGAAAAGATAAACAAAATTGACAAACCTTTAGCTAGACTCACCAAGAAAAAAAGAGAGAAGACTCAAATAAGTAAAATCAGAAATGAAAGAGGAGAAATTACAACAGACACCTCAGAAATACAAAAAATTATAAGAGAATACTATGAAAAGCTATATACCAGCAAATTGGATAATCTAGAAGAAATGGACAAATTCTTAGAATCACACAGCCTTCCAAAACTGAATCAAGAAGAAACAGAGAATTTGAATAGGCCAATCACCAATAAGGAGATCAAAACAGTAATCAAAGACCTCCCCCAAAATAAAAGTCCAGGACCAGATGGCTTCCCTGGTGAATTCTACCAAACATTCAAAGAAGACTTAATACCTATCCTTCTCAAACTCTTCCAAAAAATTGAAGAGTGGGGGAAGCTCCCTAACTCATTCTATGAAGCCAACATTACCCTGATAGCAAAACCAGACAAGGACAACACAAAAAAAAGAAAATTACTGGCCCATATCACTGATGAACATTGATGCAAAAATCTTCAACAAAATTCTAGCAAATCACATACAACAATATATTAAAAAGATTATACACTATGATCAGGCAGGATTTATTCCAGAGATGCAAGGATGGTTCAACATCCGCAAATCAATCAACGTGATACACCACATTAATAAAATGAAGGATAAAAATCATATGGTCATCTCAATAGATGCAGAGAAAGCATTTGACAAGATACGGCATCCATTTATGACAAAAACTCTGAATAAAATGGGTATAGAAGGAAAGTACCTCAACATAATAAAGGCCATATATGACAAACTCACAGCTAACATCGCCCTCAATGGTGAAAAACTCAAAGCTATCTCTCTAAAAACAGGAACCAGACAAGGATGCCCACTCTCACCACTCCTATTTAACATAGTATTGGCAGTCCTAGCCAGAGAAATCAGGCAAGAAAAAGAAATAAAAGGGATCCAAATTGGAAAGGAAGAAGTGAAACTGTCACTATTTGCAGATGACATGATTTTATATATAGAAAATCCTAAAGAATCCACCAAAAAACTTTTAGAAATTGTAAATAAATACAGTGGAGTTGCAGGATACAAAATCAACCTACAAAAATCAGTTGCATTTCTATACACCGACAACGACGCAGCACAAAGAGAAATTAAGAATACAATACAACCCCATTTACAATTGCAACAAAAAGAGTAAAATACCTAGGAATAAACTTAACCAAAGAGGTGAAAGATCTGTACACTGAAAAGTATAAAACATTGCTGAAAGAAATTGAAGAAGACACAAAGAAATGGAAAGATATTCCATGCTGTTGGATTGGAAGAATTAACATAGTTAAGATGTCCATGCTTCCTAAAGCAATCTACAGATTTAACGCAATCCCTATCAAAGTTCCAACAACATTTTTCACAGAAATAGAACAAAGAATGCTAAAATTTATATGGAACAACAAAAGACCCCGAATAGCCAAAGGAATCCTGAGAAAAAAGAATAAAGCTGGAGGTATCACACTCCCTGATTTCAAAATATACTACAAAGCTATAGTAACCAAAACAGCATGGTACTGGCACAAAAACAGACACACAGATCAATGGAACAGAATAGAGACCCCAGAAATAAACCCACACATCTACAGACAGCTAATTTTCAATAAAGGAGCCAAGAATGTACAATGGACAAAGGAAAGTCTCTTCGACAAATGGTGTTGCAAAAACTGGACAGCCACATGCAAAAAAATGAAAGTAGACCATTGTCTTACACCACACACAAAAATTAACTCAAAATGGATTAAAGACTTGAATGTAAGACCTGAAACTATGAAACTTCTAGAAGAAAACATAGGAAGTACGCTCTTTGACATCAGCGTCAGCAACATATTTTCAAGCACCATGTCGGACTGGGCAAGAGAAAGAGTAGAAAAAATAAAGAAATGGGACTACATCAAACTGAATAGCTTCTGCACAGTGAAGGAAACCATCAACAAAACAAAAAGACAACCTAACAATTGGGAGAAGATATTTGCAAACCATATATCTGATAAGGGGTTAATCTCCAAAATATATAAAGAACTCATACATCTCAACAACAAAAAAACTAACAGCCCAATTAAAAAATGGGCAAAAGACCTGAAAAGTAATTTCTCCAAAGAAGATATACAGATGGCCTACAGGCAATGAAAAGATGTTCAACATCATTAACTATCAGGGAAGTGCAAATCAAAACTACAATGAGATATCACCTCACGCCCGTCAGAATGGCTATAATTAACAAGACAGGAAACAATAAGTGTTGGAGAGGATGTGGAGAGAAGGGAACTCTCATACACTGCTGGTGGGAGTGCAGACTGGTGCAGACAGTATGGAGAACAGTATAGAGATTCCTCAGAAAATTAAGGATAGAACTACCATACAATCCAGCTATTCCACTGCTGAGTATTTATCCAAAGAACATGAAAACACCAATGCGTAAAGATACATGCACCCCTGTGTTCATTGCAGCATTATTCACAATAGCCAAGACTTGAAAGCAACCTAAGTGCCCATCAAGGGATGAATGGATAAAGATGTGGTATATATACACTATGGAATGCTACTCAGCCATGAGAAAAGATGGAATCCAGCCATTTGTTACAACATGGATGGACATTGAGGGTATTATGCTAAGTGAAATAAGTCAGAGGGAGAAGGTCAAATATCATATGATCTCACTTATAAGTAGAAGATAAAAACAACAACAAACACACACATAGAGACAGAGATTGGATTGGTGGTTACCAGAGGGGAGGAGAGGAAGGAGGATGGTGAAAGGGATGATTAGACACATGTGTGTGGTGATGCTTTGTAATTAGTATTTGGGTGGTGAACATGATGTAATCAGTGCAGAAATAGAAGTATAATGATGTACGCCTGAAATTTATACAATGTTATAAACCAATGGTACTGCAATTAAAAAATTAATAAATTAAAAATTAAAAAAGTAAATAAATAAATAAAGTTTAAGATCACTGGCTCCCAGGGTACTGTAGATTTCTTTATTTTGGGATTGCATGTTGGAAAGACAATGAATCGTGTTTGTATGTTGAAGTAGGCTATGAAGACACAAGACACTCACACCATTCTATTCCTTGGCAGATTTACTTAAATGTCCCCAAGACCCATCAGCTTGTCAGTCCTAGGCACAGTCCCTTTACCAGTTTGTCCTTACGCTTGCTGGATCAATGCCCTCCACCCACCGGTGGCTGGGTGTCAGTCATCTCCCACTCTTGTGTCCATCTAGAGGTTCCCAGAGGGGAGAAGAGAATTGCACACACACTCAGGCCTCCAGCTGCAGCTCTGCTCTCCCTCTGCTCCAGCTGTTGCTCTGTTCTGGGCCGGTCTCTGCCTCAGGTCTCTGAAGCTTTAACACTGCTGCAGGCACGGTCTCCAACCGCCCATCTTCCAGGCCTCCACTGCCCAGAGCAGCTGCACTCTAGGCTGCTGTCACATGGAACTCATCGTCATCTTCCTAATGGTCTCTAAAATTCTACTCTTTCAGGTGAGAACATTTCCCTTCAAGTGTCCACCTCTTTTCTGGAGAAGGGGTCACAGAGCGAGAAGGTTGGAAGAAGAAACGGCCCCTTTCAAGATGATGGGAAGTAGTGGCCAGAGGACAACGCTGACTCCCGGGCACCGCTCTGTGGACGTGCTGAAGAGAAGCTCAGCACAGAGAGGCTACCATTCACTGCGAAGTTCTTTCTGAGCTGTGCTCTAGTGGGATCCTCCTCCACTTCTCCAAGCAAAGCTTTTGTCAAGTCAGCCGTCTCCACCTCTTCAGCAAGAGAGGTGACTGACGTGGGAGGGATCGTGTCCGCTTGAGGTCAGGAGGTGCGGAGAGGAACACTGCCCGAGAAGGACATCTGCTGGCTGAGTGCCCTCGATTTCAGGGGACATAGGAAGTTGGGGGAACAGTAACTGTGAGAGTGTATGCCCCGAGAACTCATAGAAATCTTGGGGAGACCATTGGGTTTGCCACAGAGTATGGGATGGAGAGCCTGGAACAATTACTTTTTTAGTTAAAGGAGTGGGTGCCCCAGAAGGCTGAAGGGACTTGGCTCACCTAGGAAACAACTGTACTACTGAGTATAACAGTGCCCTTTCCTTCCAGGACACAAAGGTGCTGGAGGGTAAGAGAGAGTAGGCTGAGGCGGGGTCGGGAAGAGCCACTGCCCCCACCTTCCCCTAGCCCTGAAGACCCTTTTGTCACTCCCTGAAGTCCAGCTCCCATCCCTTTCCCCTCTGCCCCTGTCTGTCAGGCATGTATGTATCTGGACGCTACTCTGGATAAAGTTCAATTTCCCTCCCCGGGGGGCCCAGAATCATCGGTGATACTGAGTAACCTGTGACTCCTGTGAAGGCTTTGTCTGCTGAGTCACCTGGAGGATCTTGGAGGGGAGCCACCAAGTCCTGGCACAGCCAGGTCTCAGCCGAGCTGCAGCCCAGAGACACGAGGCCAAGAGAGCTTGAGTTTACTTAGCTGCCGTCATGTCATGCAAGCATGAAAAGATCCTGGCCTTTCCTGTTTCTGGAAGTTCTCCTTTCTCTCCCTTCCCAGCCCACTGCCTTCCAGCACACACAGATGGTTCAAGGGAACGCCTGAACCTCCTTTCGTGCCGGAGTGTTGGCTGCTGCAAACGTGTTGGGTCCGAGATGCTCAGTTTTCTTGGCTCAGGCTTACAGCCCTCCTCATTCACCCAGAAACCTGACAATCTCTCCCCACGCCACTCTTGGTCTGCAGGCTCTTCCACAGTCTCCAGGGGTCCTCAGCCTTTGGAGGGCAGAAGAGGCACCTGCGGTGGCTGTCCAAGACGCAGGTTCTGGGCCTGGCCTGGCGGGGATTTTGAGGCTAGTGGTCCTGGGCCACGCTGGGAGGAGCCCTGCTCCCAGGCTTGGCCTTCCGCTTTCCAGGGTCCCAACGCCAAGCTCCCCACCCACTTCTGGAGCCATTAATTTTTGCTCCTACAAGGTCTTTAGATCCTTAAATTCCCTCCTAGCGAGATTCATCCTTTTCGCTTCCAGTATATTATTGTTTCAACAGTCACCTATTTCACCCACTGAGCCAGGAAACTGTTTTTAGCTTCCCTGATCTCTTCATATTTTTTAAAATTTTTCTTAAATCTTCTCTAGTTCCTCATAATTCTGTCCTTCTGCTTCCTCCTTCCACCTAACCTTCCAGAAAAAATTCAGCTTTGTAATAGTCCCCTTTATAAACGCCAAAAACACACCACATTTACATTTTAAGGGAACTTCTCTTTACTATCATTAAAATATCTAAAATACCAAAGATTCTATTTTTACATGATTAACAGAGAAACCACAGACCCATGGGCCAGGAAGGAGTGGTGACGAACTTATTCTATTTCAAGATTGCTGCTCCATATAAATTTTAAGATTCTTTATTCTATTTCCAGGAGGACTGTCACTGGGATTCTGCTTGGGATTGCAATGAATCTGTAGATTGCTTTAGGTAATATGGACATTTTAACTGTGTTTATTCTTCCAATCCATGAGCATGGAATATCTCTCCATTTCCTTATATCTTATTCAATTTCTTTTAATAATGTCGTATAGTTTTCAATGTATAGGTCTTTCAACTCCTTGGTTAAATTTATTCCTAGATATTTTATTCTTTTTGTTGCGATTGTAAATGGGATTGTATTCTTGACTTCTCTTTCTGCTAGCGTGTTATTAGTGTATAGAAAGGCAACTGATTTTTTTATGTTGGTTTTGTACCCTGCAACTTTGCTGTAGTAGTTGATTATTTCTAATAGTTTTCCAGTGGATTCTTTAGGGTTTTCCATATATAGAATTATATCATCTGCAAACAGTGAGAGCTTTACTTCTTCCTTTCCAATTTGGATCCCTTTTATTTCTTTTTCTTGCCTAATTGCTCTGGCCAAAACTTCCAGTACTATGTTGAATAGGAGTGGTAAGAGTGGGCAACATTGTCTTGCTCCTGTTTTCAGAGGGATGGCTTTCAGGTTTTCACCATTGAGTATGATGTTGGCTGTGGGTTTGTCATATGTGACCTTCATTATAGTGAAGTACTGTCCTTCTATACCCATTTTATTGAGAGTTTTTAGGATAAATGGATGTTGGATCTTGTCAAATGCTTTCTCTGCATCTATTGAGATGATCATGTGATTTTTTTGTGTGTGTGTGAGGAGATCAGCCCTATGCTAACATCTGCCAATCCTCCTCTTTTTTTGCTGAGGAAGACTGGCCCTGGGCTAACATCCGTGCCCATCTTCCTCCACTTTATATGGGATGCTGCCGTAGCATGGCTTGACAAGCAGTGTGTCGGTTGTGTGCCCGGGATCCGAACCGGCAAACCCCGGGTCGCCGCAGCGGAGCGCGTGCACTTAACCGCTTGTGCCACTGGGCCGGCCCTGATGATCGTGTGATTTTTATTTCTCATTTTGTTAATGTGGTGTGTCACGTTGATGAATTTGTGGATGTTGAACCATCCCTGGAATAAATCCCAGATATACAGATGGCCAACAGATACATGAAAAGATGTTCAACATCACTAATTATTAGGGAAATGCAAATCAAAACTACAATGAGGTATCACCTTAAACCCATCAGAATGGCTATGATTAACAAAACAAGAAATAACAAATGTTGGAGAGGACGTGGAGAAAAGGGAACCCTCATACACTGCTGGTGGGAATGTAAACTGGTGCAGCCACTATGCAAAACAGTATGGAGATTTCTCAAAAAATAAAAAATAGAAATACCATATGATCCAGCTATCCTACTACTGGGATTATCCAAAGAACATGAACTCAACAATTCAAAGAGACTATACACCTCTATGTTCATCACAGTATTATTCACAATAGCCAAGACGTGGAAGCAACCCAACTGCCCATCAACTGATGAATGGATAAAGAAGACGTGGAATATATTTATATATACACAATGGAATACTACTCAGCCGTAACAAAAAAAGATGAAATGGTACCATTTGTGACAACATGGATGGACCTTGTGGGTATTAGGCTAAGTGAAATAAGTCACATAGAGAAAGACAAACAGTATGATTTCACTCATATGTGAAAGATAAACACATGGATCAGGAGAACAGATTAGTGGTTACCAGAGGGGAAGGAGATGGGGGAGGGCGAAAGGGGTAAAGGGGCACATATGTATGGTGATGGATAAAAACTGGACTGTTGGTGGTGACTATGAGTCAGTTTATACAGAAACTGATACACAATAACGTACAGCTGAAATTACACAATGTTGTAAGCGAATATGACCTCAATCATTGTTGCTGTGGTGAATTGCGTTCCCTGACAGCACGGGCCCTTCTCAAACTGCTTGCATTGTGAGACTGAGAACCTAAAGAAGATTCCTCACTATTCCCAGGCACCGGACAATGAAAGGACTCTACTTCAGCAGTTTCATAGTCACCTACCTTCCTTATTTTAAATGAAACATGAAATGCTTTGAAGATTTACATTTACTAAATGAGGGGAAAAGTAAGTCCTTAAAATATATTGTAATTGCAGGAACAAAAAAATCTTTTTTCAGGTATAAAATTGAAGTTTTAGATTCAAATCACTTTTACTCATTCAAATCTTTTTCAGTAAAAGTCCCAAATCTTTAAAGGGAAGGAGAGCAGAATTAAGAATTGAACCGTTTAAAACTTGGTGAGACAGGTAATGAATTATAACTGAATCATTTAATAGTTTGGTTTTCAATATACCTTCTATAAATGTGGTGTTGAGTAATATTGCTTAAATTCGGCTTCTTTAATACAGAACTACACTTTTACAGACGGGAGGAAAAAAAGCGATGGACCTAATTTCCACTCCGGATAAGACGGTCGGACCCCACCCCAGCGCGGTGTGACCGCCACCTAGTGGCTGCGCGTCCTCGTCGCTGCAGTCCAGCCCGGTGGTCCGCAAACGAAAACCCCCCTGTGCCTAGTGTCAAGTTATCATTTCTATCATGTCAGCTTTCAAAGCTTCTAGGGCTCTTTTAAGAAATACATGTTTGTTGATGCAGTTTCAAAGACAGTTATATGAGGACATGTGAGCCCCGGTTTCACTCTGAAGTTTATTTCGCGCAAGCTCCAAGTGGACAAATAATATATATCTGAGGTTCAGGATTCCTATAAATTTAATTCTAGCCCAGAAAACACTTTGTGATTTAAGAAAAGCACTGAAGTTTGCTGGTTTGTGTATCACTGGAATCAGCAAGGCAGGAGCAGTGGGCTGAGTCAGCTCCACTGCGAACCAGCTCCTGGACCTGAGCAAGTGCTTTAGCATTTTCCAATCCCTTTGCCCAACCTGTTAAACAGAGCAGTTGAAGTAGCTTCTCTCTATGATGCTCTCGATGGAAGATCTAAGACCTCTCGTGTTTCTTAATTTCCAAAACGTTTTGAAATTTTAGCTGAGCTGCTGCATTCGCTCTGCACAACCTACACACCGACATTATTAGGGGCGATTTTGAGGCTGACCCATTTTCATAACCTGATTCTACTCTGGCGCCCCTCGGCGACTCTGGAGTGTCTCAGAAATACCTCAGCTGGCCACTTGGATTTTTGCTCTGTGTGATTTGCACCTATTGGTTAGCACAGCAATCTTTTCAAATGTCTGACCAAGAAGACAAAAAAGATTTGAATAAAGCCCACAAGATTCAAAACTGTGAAACCTGACATAGTTTCATTTGGTTGAGTTAGCAGCTAATTTTTGCAAACTTAAAAACAGAAGCTGGTGTGTTCAGGTTTCATTTCAGTCGGTGCTTTCATTATTCAGGAACCAGTGCCAAGATGATTAAGCGTGACCTTTCCATCCAGATGGTGCCTCCCTTCCCCAGCGCAAACGGCACCCGTCACACTAACCCTCAAATGCAGATGTTGGCGTGTTTTTAAGACACACTGTCTTAAAATGGTAGAGTGAGTGCTGAAGTAAAGGCTTTGCATTACTGTTTGCATTACTTGATAAGAAAGCCATACCGCAGTTCTAGGAAATTAGGAGACCCGTAAACAAAGCACTCTTCTTCAACCATACGTACATGTGCTTCCTTACAATGATTGGAATAACGTACAAACACTGCTCTGTCCGAGGCATGTTGAGTCACTGCGATGAGGTGTTTTGTCAAATGCGAATGGGCCCTGGCTTCAACACAAAGCATGTCGTGTATTATGCGTGTGCAAGATAGCTTCAGCAACCCTGCATAATTGTTTCCAAAAAGTCACAATATCTTGAAGTTAAAAGAAATCTTAAAAGTGATTTCCTCCAATATAAGAATCTTTTTACCAGTAGCTAAAAAAGTGGGCTAAGGGGGAGTAGGTTGGGAGCAATTTAATCCCAAGGATAGCCAGTAAGAATTGGAAAACAATAATAAACCCCGTGAGAAGTCAGTCTGCCTTGATTAGTGCCAGCACAGCAGTTCCAAATGATGGCAATGGTAAAATCCTCCTCCGCAGGGGCAGACAGCGCATCACTTCCCCGCCCCCATGCACCTCACCCGCTCCCCTGCTTTCTACACTATCTGGTCTCTGATTGAACGTTTAGGTGCCTGAGAGCATACTCCTTTCTATTTTTTTAAAAATACGTTTTCAGGGCCAACCCACATGGCCTAGTAGTTAAGTTCGACCGGCTCTGCTTCAGCGGCCCAGGTGCGGTTCCCTGGCACAGAACCACACCACTCGTCTGTCAGTGGCCATGCTGTGGCAGTGGCTCACATACAAAAAGAGGGAGATTGGCAAGGATATTAGATCAGAGCAAATCTTCCTCAGCAAAAAAAGAAAAAAATAGGTTTTTGACTTCATATCTCCCAATTATCAAAGTGATATTTTATAACTTAGAAGATTTAGAAACAATACAAAAGCATTTAAAAAATTGTCCATGATATCACTATTCAGAGCTGCTTCCAGCCTACCTTTGATATATTTCCTGCATTTCCTTCTTCTGTCAATTTTTTCTTTACATGATTGAGATCGTTTCTATATTTATATTAAAGACCCTTAATAAATCTCATTTTTAAAGGCTACATAATAATCCACTCTATGGCTATACTGTACGATTCTTCATTATTCTGTTAACGTTAGGCATTTAGGCTGCTTCCAACCTATCATTCTTATAGATAACGTAAAGGTAAAGATTATTGTATTATTATTGTATTTGTCTAATTATTTTGGTAAAAATTCCTAGAAATGGAATTACAAGGTACAAAGATTAAGTACTTCTTACAAAGGCCTTAGAAGTTATACTGCTAAATGCCCAGTTTGCACACGCAGAGCAGTGCATGAAAATACTGACCACACCAGACCTCACTGACATGAAACATTATCAGGTGGTTGGATTGGGAGGGAGTGTTATTTGTTTCTTTTCATTTTTGCTAATCTGATAAGCAAAAAAAAAAGTATCCCACTGCTAACACCACTTATGTTTCTTAGATTACCAGTGGGATTCTGCATTTGCATTTTCTCATTTACGAATTTCTCTTCAAGTCTTTGGCCGTATAGACAGTCATCCTTTTGAACTTATTTTTTGCTGAAAACTGCTTGGAGAAGCACTAGTTTTTAGAGGGTTGCAGGCCCAGAACTCTCATATTGAAAAGCCTTCTCTGCTGCCAGCCGCATACCCTCAGCCCAGCCCACCAAGCCCTGCCTCCTGGAGCCACACACACAGCCTCCTTTGCTTTCCACGGCCCTTCAGACGCTAGGAGACAACCATCACAGTCTCCTTGCGGTTTCTCTGCTGGGATTTATCAACCGCTCCACCCTCCTAGCTGGACACATTTTAGTTTGTTGGAGACCACTAGAGTGCAGACAGAAAAAGATACAATTCATTGAGCTATGTTCTCAAGGGGGGCTGGGGGTGCAGGCCTTTGACCTCCGTGGGTATCGGTGCCATTTGTTTCTGTAACTGTTCCCTAAAATGTCCCTAATCTGTTTCTTTTTTTTCCTGACTATCTCATGGGTGTCTTACAGTGAGTAAGAAAGCTACCAAAATCCACTCTTTTTCATATGAACTCTCCTTAAGCCAGGTGTCTTCATTCTGTGTTAAAGCGTTGATCTGAAGGCTCCAAACGCAGATCTTTACATTCACGGGAGGTGCGGCAGACACTACTAGCAATACAAAAAGTCCATTCTGCTCTCCTCCTTGAACACAGCAGATCACATTTCCAGGCTCCGGTGCAGTTCAGTAGAGCCACGTGAAATAGGAGTGGTTATATGTTATCTCTTATCAGCCCCTCCAGTAAGAGCCTCCCTCACCTGCTTCCCCACACGGACTGGATTTATGAAACTGAGAGCAACTTTGGAATCCATGTGTTAAAGATGGAACAACCACTGTCAGCCTGATTTGTCGATGACTATGAGATGGAGGGTCGTCTCCACTGATTTGATATCCATGCTGGACAGTTGTGTGACTAAGAATTAAACTTCCTTGGGGCCGCCCCGTGGCTTAGCAGTTAAGTGTGCGCGCTCCGCTGCTGGCAGCCTGGGTTCGGATCCGGACGCGCACCGACGCACTGCTGGTGTGGCCATGCTGAGGCTGCATCCCACATGCAGCAACTAGAAGGATGTGCAACTATGACATACAGCTATCTACTGGGGCCTTGGAGAGAAAAAGGGGGGAGAAAAGGAGGGGGATTGGCAATAGATGTCAGCTCAGGGCCAGTCTTCCTCAGCAAAAAAAGAAGGATCGGCATGGATGTTAGCTCAGGGCTGACCTTCCTCACAAAAAAAAAAAAAAAAGAACTAAACTTCCTCCGTGTTGAACTGTTAAATGTTGGGTCTCTCTGAAGTAGCAATTTAGCACACCCTAACACAGGAGAAAATGAGGTATAGTGGAAAGAACCTAGAAGGAAAATATTATGTGCCAGTTATTCATCGTTGGCTCTCAGCTCCTTTCCTGACCCCTTCTGCTCTCCTTGTATCACAGGGGGCTGGAAGCCTACAAACGACATTTCATTGATTCCCTTGCCAGCTGTCTTCTGAGAGAATTTGCTAACTGGGACACTAGAGAAAACAAGAAATATTTTTTTTTTCCTTTCTCTTTAGGCGGTGCCCCCACAGCAGGAGCCCCCAGCAGCGACGGTGGCGGCTGCAGCCCCAGAAGCACCAGTGCCAGTTGTCAGCCGCATGGACAGAGGTGTGGCCTCCTGGGTGGCCCAGACCAGCAGCGGCAGTGTCTCCCTCAGCTCGCCAGCAAGCCTGGACTTATGTAGCCTAGCTCAAAGGTGGTTACAGCTTCGTGATTTCCCTCTTACTCCTCTTGTTCTCCCAATATCTTTGTAGCCAATTGTCTGCATTATATCCCTTTCTGGATGAAATATCTAGAATGGCTTCTCTTTTCTAAACTGGACGCTGACTGATGCACACAAGTTCTCTTCCCAGTGCTGTTAATTTCTAGCAAGTTCCTTAACATTTCTGAGCCCCAGTTTTCTCATCTATTAAAAATAACAAGAATATTGAAACCTGCTGTGCCCAGTTAAGATAACATTCATGATATCCAAATGAAAGTGATTAGGGAAACTCATTTTAATTTATAGATACATTATTATATTCTTTTACAGGTCCTGGTTAAGTTTCCTCCTCTTGCTCACACCTTTCTCTTTCTAGAATTTCAGGAGCCTCTTGAATATTTCAGGAGCCTCTTGAAAACTTCTAAATCCTGATCCAGCTAAATATATCAGTTATTTCTTCCTCTGAAAAAGACTAGGAAGACCTGCTGCCAACAGGGAGAGCTGTTCCTTTATAACCCCTGAGGGTGATGGCATTTCTTATTTGAGGGCAAAACTTCAGTTATTTCAACACTGTCTGATGGCAAATGTCACCAAGGAACCAATCAGCCTGGCTTCCTGCAACCATGCAGAACTGATTGAATGCCAGTGATGGCCTTGGGCACAGAATGCATGGCAGACACAGAGGAAGAGTGACCTCCATATCCCAGGTTAATGTTCCTTGACTTCTCTCACTTACTCTCAGCCCCTCTTAGAAGAGGCAGGACCTCATCCTGTTATCCCTCACATCCTCCCCAGTCATTTCTGGAAGTTCCCAGAAACATTGCCTCATGTGCTGAAGACCAAGTCCCCTCCTGTTCTCTTCTTCTACCCTTTGTGCCAAGGGTTCTGCCAAGGCCCCTTTAACCACATCCTCCATAAGGTCGCTCTCTGCAGTGTACAGGACTCCACCCTACACCTACGGTATGCCCCCATTCCCTGGGCCACACTTGTTCTTGAGGGCAGTTTAGTAAAGTGGAGAGAGGCAAATGAGAAGGGCTGGCTTTTTATTTCATCTCAGCTCTCTCTTTAGGTAGGTGACGATGCATAGTCACCTTTAGTGGATTTATGGTATCATTGTTTTTAGGATGCTCTTGGAATGAGAAAAAAAATGTGCTTGAGGTAGACCAGATTGGCCTTTTTGATGTTTTGAGCCAGATGACACTTTGTTGTGGGGGCGTCCTGTGTACCGTAGGATATTCAGCAGCATGTAGGATGCCAGTAGGCTCCCCAAGTTGTAAAACCAAAAATGTCTCCAGATGCTGCCAAATGTCCCCTGGGAGGCAAAATTGCCCCCAGTTGAGAACCACTATTTTTAGGGCCTATGTACACTATATTAGTCAGAATTCTCCAGAGAGACAGAACCAATAGGATGTGTGTGTGTGGATGGATGGATGGATAGATAGATGATAGATAGATAGATAGATAGATAGATAGATAGATAGATGATAGGTGATAGACAGATAGGTAGATAGGTAGGTAGATAAAGAGATTTATTATAAGGGATTGGCTCACATGATTATGCAGGCTGGCAAGTCTAAGTCTGCAGAGTGGACGGGCAGGCTGGAGACCCAGGAGAGCACAGGTCCTGGTTTGAGTCTGAAGGCAGCCTGCTGGAGAAACCTCTCGCTCGGGGAAGACTGGTCTTTTTATTCTTTTTAGACCTTCAACTAACTGGAAGAGGATCACCCAAATATGAAGAGCATTCTACCTTACACGCAATCCACCAATTTAAATGCTAATCTCATTCAAAAACACCCTCACTGAAACACCCAGAATAATGTTTGACCAAATATCTGGGCACCCCATGGCCCAGTCAAGTTGACACATAATGTTAACCATCACAGATGTGTAGCTGTCAAGACACTTAATGTCACTGCCTCCTGGAGCTCACGTTCTAGGCAGTGACCCATATGATAAGCAAGTGTTCAGTTATCCATCACTGGGTAACAAGCCATGCCAAACTTTGTGGCATAAAACAGCAACCATTTTATTATTTACATGTACTCTTTAGAGCCAAAATTCGAACAGGGCGTAGAAGGGATGGCTAGTCTCTGCTCTTCAATGTGTGGGACCTCAGCTAGCGAAACTCCAACCACTGGGACTGACTTAAATGGCTGCAGGTTGAAATCATCTGGAAGCTTCTTCAATCATATCTGGAACCTGGACTGAGATGACTCAAACTGGGCTCATCTATGACTGTCAACCAGAGCACATATGGAACACTCCAAGTGACCTGGGCTTCTCTCAGCATGACAGCTGGGTTCCAAAAGGGAACACTATGGAGGGAATGTCTGAGAGACCAAGCAGAAACTGCAAAGGCTTCTTGTGACCTAGCCTCAAAAGTCATGCAGTGTCACCTCCACCACATTCTATTGGTCACAAGTGAATCTCCAAGGCCAGGCCAAATTCAGAGTAGGGGAATTAGGTACCACTTCTCGATGGGGGAGTGACAAGATCACATTGCAGAAGATCATGTGGGATGGGAGATAGACACTTAGATAATATAGAGAATATATATGTATATATTATACAATTTGCCACAACTAGTAAGCAAATATCCTATATAATTAATTCAGGTAAAGCTAAACAAAAGTGGTATTCAAAATATTTCGATTGCAAACAGGTACAGGGATCTTTTTGCAGAGATGAAAACATTCTAAAATTGGATTGTGGTGATGGTTGCACAGCCTGTAAATTTACTAAAAATCATTGATTGTACACTTAAAGGAAATGAATACTATGGTATGTAAATTATACCTCAATACACCTGTTAAATATACAATTAACTCATCACAGGCACTGAAGAATCAGACATGGACGCTGGGACAGGGCCCTTCGTTTACAGGGTAGTGGAAAGGTCTCAGGTGTCCGGGGAGGGTTGCCCTAAGATGCCTGAGGGACACTCAGGGGTTCAGGGCAGTGGCTGTTTATGAACTGGTATGGAAGTATTTTAGTATTTTAACAACCAACACTAAGTGCTTTGGGAAATGATAAGGCAGAGTAAAGGAATAGGAATGATGGGCTGGGGGCAGGAGGAGAAGCATTTTAGAAGTGGCTGTAAGGAAAGCTCTTTCTGAGAAGGTGATCTTTGAACAAAACACCTGAATGAAGTGAGAGAGGGAGCCACAGTGAGATCTGGAGGGATCGAGAGCCAGGAAAAGGGAAAAGCAATTACAAAGCCCTGAGGCCAAAATGAGCCAAGTTCAAGGAGGAGCAAGGAGGAGGGAAGGGCTGGATTGAAGGGAAGGAGGAGAGTGCTAAACACGTATTTGTTTTATAATCTAGGAGATACCCTATCACTACTTCAGTAGCATGCAGCTGAAAATACTGGTAGGAACTGAGATAAAGTGCATAGAAGCCATGACCTTGATCCTTGACATCCCATTCCCGTGGCCCTGACGAGCTTTGCTCTACTATGGATGTACAGCGGATGAGGGCACATGTGGCCCTCGGGTAGTCCTGAGAGAATGGAGCTTTTTCTGGGTGACACATCCCAGTGAGATGCCTAGGGAACCTCAGTGCAAGACAAGGATTTCCCCACTGCTGCAGTGGACTCTTGATTTTCCACCTTCCCTGAAATGGGTTTTGTGATCTACACAGCTGTACTACTTCTGTAGAACCTTCAAATACTTGACGATGATATAAAGGAATTAAACCAAGTGACTAGCTTAGTGAATGAAACAAATACTTCACATTACAGAAGGAAGGCTGAGAATGGAGTTCAAGATTGTGTATTGAAAATGAAAAGTGGGAAAAACATTAGAGAAGAGGAAAAATCAGAAAGAGGAAAGGGGAGAGGCTGGGAAGATTTCTGTCCGGTGTATGTTTCTGGCAGACTTGTTTGGTTTGTCTGGAGATGGAGATGATCAGCTGGAGTGCTTGGGCCCCGGGAGCCAAGACTCAGGGAAGCCATGATTGATGCTTACACACATGGTCTTCTAGAGCTGACCAGTGGCCTGGGACATTGGGAGATGCTCACTGTAGTTCCTCAGCTGCTCCAGAGCCAGCAGGCCCTTGCTTTTGTCACAATTATTTGGTAGAAAGGAAGAGAGGGAACATAATTCTTATGTTCAAGAGCCCTGTGGCAGCCATGAGAGCCCACCTCTCAGACTCTCCTCGGGAGATAACTTGCTGTGAGGGGCCTCCAGCTGCCACACCTTTGGGATCTGCTGCCGCTCGCACCAGAGCCACTCGCTCGCCTGGCTGCTCCCAGCCAGGGACTGAACATGCTGGGGCACTAGAGTGGGGCTATTCCTGCCCAGTGCTACTTCCTCTAATGGGCAGTTTTTGTTCTGGGGCTCCCCATTGGCCTGACCGAGACTGTCTTAGTCTCACAAGCAATCTCAGGCTCTTTGTGCTCAATTCCCCTTCTTTCTCTTTCTCTTTCTCTTTTCTCTCTTTGTGCTCAATTCCTCTTCTTTGTCTCACACACAACTCAGTGCCAGTGTGTGCTGAGTTTAACAGTGTCCCCTCAAAACTCATATCCACCTAGAACCTCAGAATATGACCTTATTTGGAAGTAGACTCTTTACAGATATCATTAGCTAAGATGAGGTCATATTGGATTAGGATGGGCCCTAAATCCAATAACTAGTGTCCTTATAGGAAAGCCACTAGAAGACGTAGAGAAGAAGGTGGTGTGACGACAGAGGCAAAGAGTAAGTGATGCGGCTACAAGCCCAGGAATGCTAAGGATGGCCAGCAACCTGGCCACCAGAAGCCAGGCGAGGGGCACGGAACGGTTCTCCCCCAGAGCCTCCTGCAGGAACCAACCCTACCGGCACCTTGATTTCAGACTTCTAACCTCCAGAACTGTGAGACAATATATTTCCGTTATTTGTAGCCACCTAGTTTGTGGTACTTTGTTATGGGGGCCCTGGAAGCTAACACATGGCTCCATACTGTGCTCAGAGGCTCTCCCCGTCTTCCACTCTCCTTCTCTCCTTTCTACTTCACAAGCATTTCCACTTAAGATGTTTCCTGAACTTTTGATTGCATCTTTGCATCTACTTTTTAGAAACCTAAACTGACACAATACCTAAAATAAAAAATTAGCCCTATTTTTGGCTTTCAATCAGAATCTTCAGAAAGGGTCTTTACCATCATTCAGCAAGAATTGGCAAACTGCTGCTACGCGCCAGGTCCTGTGCCAGGAGGAAGGCATGCAAAAGTGAACGTGACATAAGCTCTCCCCAAGTGCCCTCTCACACCAGCGAATAGAGTCTCATCTTGAGGAATATGTCAAGAAAAAAACCAACAACACTTTCACCTCAATACGGTGGCAAAAGTGTTATCGTTGCGATATGCCAAGTATGTTATGGCTGTAGAGATGCTCAGCAGCATGAAGGCCACCAGACCCTGTCTGCAGAAGGGGTGAGCCAGAAAACCCTCCCAAGAAGAGGTGAAATGTACACTGAGGCTGGACAATGAAAAGGAGTAGGCCAGACAGAGAGTAGGGGGAGGGCATTCCAAGCAGAAGGAGAGTGTGTTCAAAAGCATGTGTATTCTTTACAGGACTAAAATTAAGCAGATCTTGAGTCTCCTCCATCTTGGGGAAGGAGAAAGGAGGTAACGTGGCCAAATAGTTTGTCAGAAGTAGGCTTTGAGTCACGCTGGAGCTGAGGATACAATGTGGAGTTCTAACACTCCCCCACTCCTTACTCCTTACCCAGTTGGACTCATTCCTTGTTTTGCATGGGGTTTTGGAGACCCTGTCTGGAGTTGGGATTTAGACATACACAGACATGACTAACGGTCTGAGGAATCCAGCAGAAATCTGCTTGCTTAAAATCATCAATGCGAGGAAAATTTCCAAGTAAGGAAGGAGTGTGATATAATCAATATTAGTTAACAATAGAGCCTAAAGAGTGGTTCTGGAAAGAATATGAGAGAATTCTCAAACATAGCCTGATCCAGTTCCCTTATGCTAACGCTGTCTGAATATGGCTATAACTCACCAACTTTAAGAAATGGGTCACCTCCAGCCAGTGTAACTCCAGAACAACTTCACTCTCCCCACCCCACACTCCCAAAAAAGAGTGAGCCATGTAGAGATATAGATCTAAAGAGAAATAAGGACTGACATAGCACATTGAGTCGCTATCCCAAGGAACTTTGAAGAACAGGAAGCAGCAGTGACACCCGTGTAAACAGAACGTGGCCCATGGCAGCCTGGTGCAAGCCCATTAAATGGTGAAGAATCTGGAAGCAGGTGATAATGGGATTCCACATGCAGCAGCAGAGAAGAGAGAAGACAGCAAAACACATGCCAGAGATCAAGGTTAGGTCAGCACACTACATGGCCTAAAAGAGTTAGCAGAAGAAAAATTGACCAAAAGCAGGTAGAATGACTCCCGGGAGGAATGATGAGGATAGCAGCCAGAAGAGTGGGGTGGCAGGGTACAGCAGAGGCATGAATTATATGTGACCAGTCGTGACCACAAGGGCTCAAAGAGGGAGAACAGAGTTAGTTCCCTTGTCACCACCACTTGGATATCATCTGCCTAGCTGACGTCTCCACTTGGCTGTCTTTTACTTCTCAATGACTAAAATTCACCTTTATGAAATATTTCTGAGCATCTGGGAGCTCACACCATGGGTCCACTGGGCTTATTTTTTCAGAATTTTAAGTCATTCAGGAAACCATGCTTTTTTAGAAATGTGTTAGGAAGACAAAATCCAAAGTGTTTATATCCTTCTTTTCCCCTTCTGTGGAAACTCCCTTTATTTTTCTGTTCCCAGTTTCCTGCTCTCCTGAGAGAGTAAGGGATTAGCGTAAATTTAACACCTTGAAGTTGGTGTGTTATAGCCATATTCAGACAGCCTTATTCAACAAAGAAACTAGGACTGCTTATGTTGACAAGAGAAGAAAATGAAATAGATTCCCAGTTAATTCAAGACAACCAATTGCCTTAGCCTTTGCTACTATATTAAGTGATCACATAATTGTGGTTGAGAACACAGAGGTGGTGGCTTGAAGGAAAACTCTAATTGGGATATTATTATTATTTTTTTTGTGTGTGTGTGTGAGGAAGATCAGCCCTGAGATAACATCTGCCAATCCTCCTCTTTTTTGCCGAGTAAGACGGGCCCTGGTCTAATATCCCTGCCCATCTTCCTCCACTTTATATGGGATGCTGCCACAGCATAGCTTGACAAGCGGTGTGTCAGTGCGTGCCCGGGATCTGAAACTTTGAACCCCGGGCCGCCGCAGCAGAGCGCACGCACTTAACTGCTGCGCAACAGGGCTGGCCCCTAATTGGCATATTTTTAAAAGCAATATGGCAGCTCTGAGCTTGCCACAGAATTAAGAGGAGAGATGGAAGCCCTCCCTACGGAGAGCTGGTCTGCAGCTGAAAAACTATGGTCACCTATTTCTTTCTCTGCTGTTCCTCTCTTCCAATTAAATATAAAATGATGATTTCTTGGGCCAGCCTTGATGGCCTAGTGGTTAAAGTTTGTCATGCTCCACTTCAGCAGCCCGGGTTCAGTTCCTGGGTGTGGAACCACACCACTCGTGAGCTGCCACAGCATGGCTCACATAAAAAAAGGCAAAAGAGGCAGATTGGCAACAGATGTTAGCTCAGAGTGAATCTTCCCCAGCAAAAAAAAAAGAAAAGATTTCTTCTACGTTCATGGGTAGAGAGAACAGACAGTGGGAAACAGAATAAAAGTCCCTTGACCCCAATCTATGGTGAGCCCAAGCAATGGTTTCCCTTTCCAGAATGTATCCTTTATTTCCCACCAACATAAATGGTGGAGAGGAAGAGACCATGCTTGGTTGACAGCAAACAGTTAACCAAGGGAGTCCAAGAGCCGTTCCTTCAGTCTGTGGGGGCGTGGGCGGGGCTGCCACTGCCAGGCACCAGGTGAAAGGCACACATTGTGATACTTGAGCTTTCTGTAGAGATAAATAAATTAGCAAAAGAACAATAAGCATCTTCAACTATGACAATGGAGTCATTTCTTTTAAAAACTTACCCTTAGAGGAGTCCCAAGCATCAGAAGCCCATTCTTCCAATAAAGAAATTCAAATCTGGACAAAATAGTTCTCCCTGAATTCTCTTTACAAGAAAATTGATGATTTGAGTATGATAGCCACTCCAATAAAGGCCTAACATTTCTTGATAAGTAAAATATTTTCCTAACAAAGAATAAGATGTTCAGAATTGTTAAAACAGCTTGATTGCATCCATTTCTATGTCCAATACCACATGGAAAGAATTCAGTGCTATGAACCGGCACGATTGAAAAAAGCATATTGAAATAAGTGAGAAGTGAATTATGTGGTTTTAAAAAATATAACTTGAGGGGGCCGGCCCGGTGGCGCAAGCGGTTAAGTGCGCGCGCTCCGCTGCGGCGGCCCGGGGTTCGCTGGTTCGGATCCCGGGCGCGCACCGACGCACTGCTTGGTAAGCCATGCTGTGGCGGCGTCCCATATAAAGTGGAGGAAGATAGGCACCGATGTTAGCCCAGGGCCGTCTTCCTCAGCAAAAAAAAGAGGAGGATTGGCGGATGTTAGCTCAGGGCTGATCTCCTCACAAAAAAAAAAAAAAATATATATATATATATATAACTTGAACTTCTTTGGAAGGTGTTTGGAAGCAAAAGTTTCAGTTTCTTTAATAAAAAAATGTAAATTTGAACAATCTAATGTAAAATATATTACCAAATATTTTTATGAATGTCCAGCATTTTGTGGAAACTACCTACTAACGCTGAGCACCTGGCATGGCTGCAATGCTGACCATGGAGCTGGTGGAGTAGAGGGCAACAGGGAGGGGAGGGATCCTGGAAAAACGGAATAAGTGACAAACGAAAGGGTGACTTCAAAGGAGAGGGCAACAAATGAGACAGCAAAACGAGAACGGGAGAGGGGCAGAAAGATTGAAAAAGAGAAGAAGGTCATCTTAATGAGTTCTGCTACTTTCCTGGGGAAAAAAAGGTTAAGAAAAAGAAAAACCAGAATTTGCTAAAACAGGAACAAAATAGATACTAAAACACTGCACAAAAAGCTGCAGAATGGGAACAGGAAATCTGCTGCCCGCTGTCCGCCTCCTCTCCCACGTGCACATTCAGCGCCTCCCTGGCCGGGACTGGCCTCTGTTGCAAGTGGACACTGCGCTCCTCTCCGAGCAAACTGTAGCCCAAAGACTTGTGAATATTTATGTACACTCAGTTACGGTGTGTTGTCGGAGCTTAGTCTCCTCCAAGCTGTCTCTAGACACTCAGGAATTTTCTCCTTGGCAATCAGCATAAGTCAGGGTTTCACAAGTCACTGACAAACAGAGGTAATAGGGAAGAACCTTAGGAAAGACATAGAATGACACTGGGTGCAGCTTGGCCGTTCCTCCAGGAACAGCTCTGCTGTCTTGGTACCCTATTAAGCAGTCTCCTTAACTTTAATGTGCAAGGGGGTCACCTTGGAGATCTTGTTCAAATGCAGATGCTGGTTCAGACGGACTGGAATGAACCCCAAATTCTGCATTCTAACAAGCTTCTAGAGATGCCAATAATGCTTGTCTGCAGATGGTCCTGAAAGAAACAAGTTATAGAGCACCCTGGTGAATGCGGAGTGAGTCAGGGCATGACGAGAGACAGAGAGAGAGAGAGAGAGAGAGAGAGAGGGAGAGAGAGAGAATCCAGAAGCACATTGTCTCCTGCAGGTACATACAGAGAGAAGGCAGGAAGCAAGATACGTTATTTTTTCATATATTACTGTACTTTGTCCAATTCCCAAGGATTCAGTTATGGTCGTTTCCCTTCAGGACTTTTAGGGAGCTAGAATTCCCTACATGTGTCTAGGGACAAGAAGCAACACCAGCTGCAAGGAAGCCCAAGGAAGCAAGCGGAACCGAAAGACTCCCAGAGTTCTAACATGCCCCACTAGTTGAGCACCAGGCTGGCTCCCTACGACTTTTCCTACCTTCTTCTCACCTACTCCTTCTTCCATGGAGGAAATGATGATTATCTGTGAATCATGCCCAACCTGAAAGCCAAGGGCATGTTGGAAAGCTCGGATAATTGAAGCAGAAATATTGGAAAGTGCTAAAAACCAGGCTTCAGGATTAAAGCTAGTGGTTTGATTCTAATTTCTTTACCTACTCTAGAGATGTTCCTGTTATAGAAGCTTTCTCAGTGTTCTGTGTGTTTGTGTGTGAGACAGAAGGTGGGGGTGAATGAGTGCATGTACCTTCCTCTACAAACCAGCACTAAGGAGAAACTATGATTTGGCCTCACGAGAAGAGTTGGATGAGTAGTCCAATCCCAGGTGGAGTGGGCGCATCTTTATTTCCTTTGACAGAAACTGCATGTTGCATGATGCGTGTGGGTGTCCTCGGGGTAGCTGCCAAAGTTTGCATATTTTCTGACTGACAGGCACTCCTGCTGGTGCTTCAGGGCCAGGGTGGTGAGTGTCGGTGGGAGGAGTAACCAAGTTTCACTTCCTTGTCGGTTGAACTCGCACAGCCCAGCCAACTTCTCTCTCAGAGGAGAGCTGAGGAGCCACGGAGCCCATCTCTCCCTGCCTCTTCCCCACAGCACCTGGCAGGTGCTTAGTGGACGACAGGAGTGCGAATGGGCAGAGCAGAATCTGTAGAAGGGAAGATGAGCACCCAGGACCCTTCAGATCTGTGGAGCAGATTGGATGGAGACACTGAGCTGCTCCAGGACCTGGGGTAAGAGAGCAGAGCCTCTTTTCAAAGTGCTTCTTGGGTGAACATTAACTCCCCACTCCCGAGCGAGTGCTCCCTTTGATTCATGACCATCTTTAGCACTGGGCCACCCCAGGCTTCTCTCCTTTCCACTTTACTCATTGGATTCTGTTGGGTATCTTCCTGTTGGGGCCAACTGCGTTGTAAAAGCATGTATTATTTTTCCAGGTGTGAAAACAGGTAGGTGGAGAAAATGGAACGAAAATCAAACGTTGGATATTCTTTGAGAATAGGGATGGAATTGGGATGTGTGAGTCATTGTTGCTAGGTGTCCTTGGTATTGATCTGGTTTATGATTAAATGTGCTGTTAAAAAGTTTTGAGCTCTAAGCTCCTGGCAGTAAGAGGACTGTACTGCGTGTGGTAAGACAAACAGAGAGCCTACCCTACTGTATAGGAGAGGGACTTTTTCAAACGAGAAAGAATGAGGAAGTGTCTGCAGCAAGGTCCCATAACATATGTTTCTTTCTCCTGACACTGCCTTTGTGAGCTCTTGTATGTATCCGTGTCCGCAGGGGCAACTTTGAGCCTTAAATACTAACAAGTCAGGAAGAGGGTAAAATTTCTGCCTCAAACATATTATAAGTTCACGTAGTTGGAGTCATCACAGTCCTGTCTTTAAAAAGGGACCAGAAGAGACGACTCATCAGGATATTTAATAAAAGAAGCAAGTATTACCCAAGAGAGGAGTAGGGGATTTCCTGGAGAAACTGCACGGCTTCCCTAAAGCCTCGGGAATATCCTGACGGGGCTGGTTTCGACACCTGTGCTTCGCGAGAGGCGAGACCTGTGCCTCCTGTCCTAAGAAACAGCTCTAATCTTCACCACAACCCGGTGACGTAAGAGCTGTTATCCTCTCTGTTTTACGAAGGAAGCAACCGAACACCAAAGGAGTTGAATAACTTGCCTATGGCCGCACACCAATTAAACAGCAGAGTTGGTATTGCAACCTGCCCTGGCCTCCCTTCTTACCCAGAGAAAGAGTGAGACAGGGATGAATCTCTCTGCATGGAGACTGCAGAGGCTGCGTCTTTTTGCGTGGTATTACTGTAGAAGTTCTCAATAAGCCCTGTCTTTAGATTTTAAACTTGAAGTCTCAGAATTGAAGTCTATCTTCATAAAGTAAATCAGATAGAACAGCTAGAATTTTCAATAAAGTAAACTCTCCTTATTGGGAAGTCAGAGCTCTATCCTTCTAGATTGAATCCCCAAACAAAAGAGGTAAAATGCCCCCCAAGCATCCAAAACAGGTGTCACCAAGTCCAGGCACTAAAACTGGACCCTTGGACTCTCACTTAGAGCCTTCTTACATTATTAAACCACAATTCTTTACATGTTTGGTTATCTATATCCCCAGCCCACCATTAGTAGGAAACCACAAAGGAGAAGAGAGACAAAGGAGGTTCAATTCTGGTCCTTTAATTAGACAATCCTGGAGCCTGGGCTTGAGTACTGTTGGCACTGGCTTGGATGACAAAGATGAACTCGATGATGTCACTTCTCCCCACCATAATGCCCATAGGGGAAGCGAGCACGAGGAAACCTCGCAAGGAAACAGAAGCGTGTCTTCCCTCCAAGTGCAAAGAATGGGTGTTCAACACAACCCAGAAACATCCAAAAAAGGTGCATTTTTGGTTTTTTTTGCTTTTGTTTTGTGAGGAAGATCAGCCCTGAGCTAACATCCATGCCAATCCTCCTCTTGTTCTGAGGGAGACTGGCCCTGGGCTAACATCTGTGCCCATCTTCCTCCACTTTATGTGGGACGCCGCCACAGCCTGGCCTGACAAGCGGTGCCTTGGTGCGCCAGCAGTGGAGTGTGTGCACTTAACCACTATGCCATGGGGCTGGCCCCAAAAAAGGTGCATTTTTGTCCAGACTTTTCTATTTCAGAAGGCTTGGAAATTTATTAAACATTTGAGGATGGTTTCCTACAATTATCTGGAGAAATTGCTCTATAGTTGTGGTTCTCAACCTTGATTGTGCACTAGAATCACCCAAGGAGCTTTTAAAAATTCCTGCCCAGGCCACACGCCAGACAAATGACGTCAGTATCTCAGGGGTAAGCATTTCCTTTTTAAACTCTCCAAGTGATTCTAGAGTGAGACCAAGGTTGAGAGTCACTGCAAAGAACGTAAATCCATCGGGAACGCTGAGTAAACGTGGCTTTATTTTTCATTTGTTGGGTATGTACCCGAATCTTAAAGCCGTTAATAAACATTGACATTTTGTTTGTAGGTTTGGAAGCATTTTGTTTAACGATTTTATTGAGATATATTTTACAGACCGTAAAACTCACTCATTTCAAGTGTACAATTCAATAATTTTTAGTGGCTTTCAAGAGTGGTACAATCATCACCATAAATCAATTTTAGAACATTTTCACGCCCCATAAGAGCACTCAGGAGCAGGTTTATTTAAATATCCTCAGCGGTGGGCGTGCTGATAAGCCACCTGGGCTGGGGGAGCCCTGCCTTGGGGAGTGGGCTTGCTTCCCTGGTGTAAACACTCCAGCCAAGGGCAACCTCAGGCTGCCCAGATGTTAACAACCAGCTTGCAAAATTCCTGAGAATTTTACAATGGACTTGAGCCAGTACTTGCTGCTCCAGGACATCACTGATATACTTTTTATAGGCAATAATATCTGAGAAACTTGAAAATGACCATTTGCCTCTGGCAGAATTCTGAATAGAAATGAAACTTTTCCTCTGAAGCTTTTAGTCACTGGTGAGGTATGGTCTGTACTAAAACTTCTGATTCATTCAGTTTTTAAAGAGCTCCATAGAAACAAAATGATTTAATGTAGTTGATAGATAAAAGGTGGATGATTTTAATGACTTAATTTTTAAATTATTTTTAGTAGGTTATTTGAGTAGTTAGGTAGATTTTTACATTTATATTTCTGATAGATATGAGCAGACGAGGTGGTGGTTAAATTTGAGCGATATCGTACATCTCTGTTCTTCGGTCCCTATTTTCCTTCAGGCTCTGGAATATGTAAGTTCTGTAAATTAAAGCCTGAACTGCAGCGAATCCTTCACGTTTCCTTCTAGGACACACACGGCTTGCTCAGAGCATAGGTCTATTCTTTTCTAAAGTACCTCAATCAGGCAACTCAGATGCGTTTCTATGTCTCATTTATAGCGTGCCCATCTAAAAACATTTATTTTCTTTCAGCCTAAGTGTATTAATGTGTCCAAAAGCAAAGGGGAAATACAACCGTCTTCAACTGTTGCTGGGCTTCACTTCCACTTGGCGGTCTGGGACGGGGGGAAGGGGTGGGGAAGGCAGGTGGGAAGCAGGAAGTGGGCTGGGAACAGAGGTCTGGCTGCTTGCTGTTTCCAAAATGAGCCAATGCGGAAATGAAGCAACTAATAAATACTAGAGATGTCACCTAAGTGATAAACTAGTGTAGACTCGTCAGCAAGTTAATAATTTAAAATTCCAGAAATTCTTTGATTATAACAAAGGTTCCTACAAGACAAGGTAGGAATAGTACAGTTATATAGTCTGTAAAGGGGTAAGCCTTTATAAACTATATCACTACAGACACAAAAGGGATACTGTAAAATCAAAATATTTTAGGGTATTTTCAAATGAAATATTTAAATATCTCATCATACATATTCCCTCGAGAGAGAAATGTAATAAATATTCTCTTTTTTATGTACTTTCCCAAATCTCACAGATTATAAGAAAGTGTCAGTATTGGGCTGTGCTGGCCAGTGTCAAGAAACTAGATTCAGAGCTCTGGATATTTGAATAAACCAATCCAAACATCTCTAACTGCTCTGCCCTTTACCCTTCACACATAAGAGAAGGTTGGAATAGATCAGGGATCAGCAATCTTTTTGTCAAGCTGGGAAATAAACATTTCAGGCGTTGCAGACCTTATGGTTTCTGCTGCAACTATTCGCATCTGCCATTGTCATGCAAAAAACAGCCATAGATAACACAGAAGGAAAGGACCGTGACAGTGTTCAAATAGAATATTATTTATGGACTCTGAAATTTGAATTTCGTATTATTTTCATGAGTCACAAAATATTCTTCCTTTTTTTTCTCCCCAACTATTTAAAAATGTAAAGCCATTCTTGGCTCTCAGTTCTTATAAAAACATGTGCCCTGGCAGGAACTGGCCCTCCAGTGGCGGTTTGCCGACCCGGGGAATAAATAATAATAACCAAATTGAGTTCTTATTATGAGGCAAACATTTTGCATACACCAGCTTGATCTTCAAAAAATATTAGTATTCCAACTTTGCATACAAGGAGACATTAGCAGAGAAATCAAGTTGCCTAAAGTCCCAGAGAATGTGAGTCCAGAGCCCATGTTTATCCCACCACACCAGGTTGCTTTCCCATTGCAACAGGCATTATTTACTGACCCCTGCTCTGTGCCAGCCCCATGCCGTTCACATCCATTTTGCCATTAAGCCTTCACAATAAGACTTGCACTCTGGTGTGATTGTACTCATTTCCTAGGTGCAAGGGTGACTTCAAATAAATTAAGTGAGCTGTCCGGGTCACAGGCCTCACAAGTGGTGCAGCGGAGGGAATGCTTAGGAGCTTCCCAAAGCCGACGCTCTTCCCAATGATAAAGAAGCTATGTGTTCTAATAATGGCATTAATATTTATTGGATGCTCACCACGTGCCAGGCACTATTTTAAGCCCTTTGCACTTATAACTTATTAAATTCACACATCGCTGCGAGGTAGAAACTCTCAGTACTGTCATCCTCATTTACAGATGAGAAGAGTCAAGGGCAGAGCTTTTATCACACGCCCAAGGTCACGCGCTCATAAACCTTGAAATCCAGGAGTTTTGCTCCAGAGCCCATGTGCCTGTTCACTAATGCAACTTTCCAATTTCCATCAAGTTTCTCGCTTCTTATTATACTAGCACTATTTATGAGTGCTCGTGTGAACTGAGAGGAAAAAACAAAGTTCTATGATTACTACAACCAACAAATTTTATGACTAAAAGACGTTATTCTTTCATATTCTTCACATAATACACATGCACACAAAGACAGGCCAATATCCTAATTAATCAAAACTTTATTGAAAGACAAATTGAATACGCTAAGAAAAGTGTAATGAAGTCAAAGCTTTAAAGGAACTTGTTTGCAGAGCTGTGATACTAAGTAGAGCAATAAAGCTTGTTCCTCTTCTGTGCACAGTTCCGGAATCTTGGCTTCTGGAAATGGAAGGTGGCTCTGGGGGCTGTGAGAGTGTGTAGCTAGTGTGCACCTTCAGCTCTCCTTGACTCAGGCGACTTTCCTCTGCAGCTGCGTGCTCTGTTCTTCTACGGGTGATGGTGACTTCCTTCTTCTGACACGCAGACATCTGTCCACCCAGTTCTCCACATGGAGTGGAGTCACCGTTCGATTCATTCGCTCTTCCTTTCATTCACAGACTCATCTGTTGAATGATCACATTGTGCAAGGCAGCATGGGGCTACTGAAATTTAGAAGAAATGGCTGTCCCCTCGAGGGGTTCACAGAGCAGAGGACAGAGAATGCACATGCACCTATAGTTAGAATACAGGGTAGAGGGGCTGAAGGCCATAACAGCATCTAGACAAAGCACACAGCTTATGGCAGGAAGGAAGACCACAAGATGTGGAGAAGATGGCCTTGGGACCGACGGGATATTTGTCAGAAAAGTCAGAAAAGAAGACATTTTCTAAAAAGAAAATGACATGAATAAGGTGGTAAAAGTGACAAAACACATGAGTATTCAGAAAACAAAAAGAGCCCACATGGACTCAGACCCTTCCTGGGACCCAGCAGTTAGTTAATCATCGTTCAGTCAGTTGGTTCCGGTCTCTACCTCCCAGAATCCCCACCTCAGCCTCAATCTATGACAAAGCTTCCACCTGGCTTTCTTCTATTTTCTAGTGTGATAACCATACTCAGCTTTTTGTTTTTTTTTTTTTTGGTAAGGAAGATTGGCTCTGAGCTAACATCTGCTGCCAATCTTCCTCTTTTTGCTTGAGGAAGATTGTCCCTGAGCCAACATCCATGCCACTCCTCCTCTATTTTGTATGTGGGACACTTCCACAGCATGGCTTGATAAGCAGTCCATAGGTCTGTGCCCAGGATTCCGGCTGCCAACCTCGGGCCACTGAATTGGAGCTCGAGAACTTAACCATTACACCACCAGGCCGGGCCCTCTTAGCCTTTGTTTTTTAAAGCCTGGGTTAATTTCTTGCTCTCACCAACTCCACTAGAGGGTAAATTTCTATTCTGAGCCCACACCCTTCTGGCTCCTACTCCCTGGTGTGGACTTGTCTGAACCCAACACAGGCTGCGTAGCTGAGTCTTAACCGTGTTGCTTGCTCTCCTCCAGATTCTCTGGGGAGGTGCTCCCCAACTCCTTGTCCGCTAATGCCTGACCCCGTTATCTGTTGATAGACCTTCTTTGTTTAAATATATTTATAAATTTAAAAAGCATAAGAGAAATATGTTAATTTGTTTTGATAAAAGTGTAGTTACGTAAGAGAATGTCACTTTTTAGAGACACATGCTGAATTACTTAGGGTTAAAGTGTCATGATATCTGTAATTAACTTTAAAAATGCTCATGCAAAAATATATAAAGAAAATATGGCAAAAGTTTAAAAATTATTCTACCTAAAATATGGGTATTATTTAAATGTGGGTGTTATTTACATATTATTTATGCTATTTTTCTACCTTCCTGTATATATCTGAAATTCTTTGTAATAAACTGTTAAAAATAAGAGTAGTATGTATTAATTATTGAAATGTTGGGAAATAAAGAAAAGCATCTAAAAAGTCAGCCAGGTACCACCACCCAGAATGACATATTGTTCAACTTCTCTCCAGTCTTTTAAAAATATTTTCTGTTAACACACACAGACATTCAGACACACACCCAGACTGAACCGTGGCCATACCACATACATAATTTTGCTCTTGCTTTCTGGTAGGATATTTTTCCATCATCTGCTTCTTGGTCTGTCTCAAGGCAGGTTCCGGGTCTGTTTCCCAGGCCAGCCTGTCTCCCTACATTAAAGTTTGGATATTTAGGTTGGTCCAAATTCCGGAAGGCCTTAAATAGATTAGGAGTGTGGATTTTGGTCAAACTCCATTTGACAGTATGGAATCATTGAATGTTTATAGGTACATGGAATGACACGGTCTTCGTGTTTTGTTTTTAGGTACATTAATCTGGTAGTTGAGCCTGATAGGTGGCAATGGGTCCAGAGCCAAGGAAACTAATTAGTGAGGGAGTTTACAGATTGGTGAATAAGAAACTAGAGTGATGACTAGGGAATAGCCAGGAAGGAACAGAGGTTGAAGCCAGTAATTCCACTGAGCTAAGCACAGTAAGGGATTCACATCCAAATAAGAATAAGTTCTACTGCTTTTGTATAGTTTTTCAAAAGGACATCAAAGAAATTTTGAAAAACTTAATGTCACAAATGTCTTCTAATTAGTTCTTTGTTCACTTTATTGTTGTAAATTTCTAAAGTTTCCTGGGTCTCATGTTACTGCTCATTGGCTTCTGCCTCACCAGCAGTAGAGTCTGTGTTTTGGATTGATTCTTCAGATAATCTTAGAACCATTTTGCAGATGCCAATACGAAGGCACTAAGAGGTTTGGCCACCTGCTCTAGGCTGAGCACAGTGAACTCCTTCTGACAGTGAGCTCCTTAGGAGCAGGGCTGTGGGTTATTCATCTTTGTCTGCTCCTTGCAAGCCCACCACTTGACAAAGAGCAGATGTCTAAATGTCTGAATTGCCCCAAGTTGAGTCAAAGCCAAAATCGGAACTCAAGGTCCCTGACTTCAGCCCTCTACCACCCCAACACTGATGCTGTATTTGCATTTATTACCCTCAGATTCACTCAGTCCCCTTACAAGCCAAAGTTTTTACTAGGGGGACAAAATGATGTTTAGTTTAGAGGCATGATCTGAACAATGGAAAAGAGAGGAGATAACTAATGAAACAAGGGTGTTTCTGTTACTTTTTATATCTGCTGAAGTTTGAGGCTCTTTTCTGTAGCTGTAGTTTCCTGAAAGTGGCCCTGTCTGTCTCCTGTACCAGCCCACAATGGTAGGTTGTCAACAGCAACTACAGTCTGAAGACAGTTACCCTGAGGCAGCATTTTGAGAAGTATAGGCTGCAAGAGTAACCAGAGTAAGTGCAGAGTCAAGCTTGATTCCACTCAGAGCTGAGCCCTCCTGCGCGAACCTCTGGTTTTGGATCTCTGCCCAGCCATTCTAATTCTCCTCAAGTTCTTATCCACGAAGTGTTTTTTCTAGTCAGTCTCTGACCTCTGGCTCCCACTCCAAATCAAACATTCCCTGAGCCCCAACCTCTGGGGGAGCAGGGATGTGTTTTGGTCTTGCAGCCATTCCTGCACTGTGCTGGCTGCCCTGGGGACTGGACAGGAGGACCTCTGCTGAGATGAGATGCACTTTGCCACCCCTCCTCCCAGTCAGTGGCTCTGCCCCTCTGGCCTCTTCAAGTCTCTGACTTCCTGGGTGTGTTGATCCATCTCTGAGTCAGGCTCTGTGAGTCTCTCTTCACGTGTCTGCCTCCTTCTCTGTCTTCTGTTTCTCTACCTCTGTCTCTGGGACCACACTGTTTGGGTCTGTGTTTCTGTTCCCTAAGTCACCGTCCCTGTGGGCTCTGGCTCTCTGTGTGAGCTGTGTGCCTTCCTCTGTCTCCAGTTTTGCATCTCTCTCTGTCGACAGCTCTTAACTTCTGTGTCCCTGGCTCTTTGTACCACTCTATGTCTCTGAATCTCTGAGTCTCTGTCTCTCTCTATCTGTTTCCATCTCTCAGAACTTCTTGCCTCATTCCTCAGACTCCTTCAAAACAGGTTATCCTGGTCTCCAACTCCCACAGAATTCTCTTCTTTCTTTCAGTCCTGTTTCCCTTCAGCTGAGCCTTGACTCCCACTAAAAAAACTTAGGGCCTGCCTTTAATTCTTTGTTTGACCAGATACTCACATACTCTGCGTCTGTCGTCATGCAGGTATGCTTCCTAAAGCCCGGGGCAGCTGGCTTCACCGTTCAGCTCTGCTATTAGCACATGTAAATGTGGGCATTTAGAATGGCAATATAGAAAGCCACAAACAAGCCGGTTCCATCACAGAAACCTCTTTATTGATAAGAAAGACTGTGGAGAGTCTTCCTTCAGCCTCCCCTATGCATCGCACTGTGCCTATCTGAAGGCTCATTAGATTAGAACTTTCAAAATCCTTTGCAAAGCCTCTGCTTGGTTCTCTCTACTTGGACAGGGTCCATTGCTACGATCAATGGAAAGATAAGCCCACATTTGTGAATACAAGACTTAACGTGTGTCTATGAACAACACCATCTTGTCTTAGATATGTCATAGCTTGACTTCATACAAATTGCAGCATGATAGTTCTTGAACTAAATAAGACATTTCCTTATCCTAAACCCATGATTTCTGATGGCATAGAGAGCCAAACACTTTTTTTTTATGAAATTGAAGTATCCACCACCAACCCTATGAACAAATGAACATGAAAACAATCAGCAGCCAAGCAATCCCATGGAATGACTCAAGTGTTAAGGACAGATTAACCCAAGTTATGATTGCTCAGAGTGGGATTGCCTAATAGATTCATTTTATGTCCTATCACCATTGTGTTCAGAAGGATTCTGAAGCTGGATATAGGCTTAGCAAGAAAGAAACAGATTCATGACCGTGGAAAAGGAGAGTGGCATCGTATGCTATGCATTTGCCATTTTCAGTCTAGAGAGTTCAGAAAGTGTGTCAGCGTCATTCAAAAGTAAAAATAATTTTGAAAATGAAGAAAAAAGAGAAAATTCTCTAAAGAAGAGTGCTTTTGTTGGCTGTTCAACTCCAGGGCCTTTTAGCTGCTTTCGTACAATCAGGAGTTTCTGTTCTTGCTTTGGGCTGAATTGTATGTCCTCTTTATAATTCTGATGGGACAGAATCTAGGTTCTATGTTACTTCTCTTTGTCAGGAAGAAGAAAAATATATGTCATCAAATATATGAATAAGCTGTTGACGTGGGTTACCAAGAAATTTTCTCACCAAGAAATATGTAGTCTAGATGGATGCATGGCTCATGTTTCAACATGCAAGGACACCTTCCATGCCCACTTGTTCTTCCAGCATTGTTTTGCACTACTCTCCAACACAGACCCTCTGTTCCAGCTAGGCATTCTGTTTCCTGAATATACCATGCATATGTCAACCTCAGTGCCTTTGCTTATGCCATTGCGCCTGTTGGAATGCCCTTTTCTCTCACTACCTATTGAATTCTATATTCATTCTTCAATCTCCAGCTCGTGGTCTTCCTCCTCTGTGAAGCTTTGCCTGATCATTCCAGCACCCTGGGAGCTCCCCCATCTATCCTATTCACTGTCCATATCACCAAGATGGCAGCTATCTGGGGATTTTCTGATGATATTAGCCTGGAAAGCCTTCTCTTTTGCTTCTCTTTGGTGCTGTAGAGCCACTTAGCACCTTGCTTTGCCCTCTCTTGTCTTCCTCTTCAGATGCCACACACTGTGAACTCAGACCACCGAGGTTATTGAAATGAATTAAAGTTTTTAGGACCAAGAGTCCTTCAGCTCCGCACTTCTCAAACTCTAAACTGCATACCAATCACATGGGGCTCTTGATAAATTCAGATTACAACACAACAGGTACAGGGGGCCTTAGAATGTGCGTTTTTAACAAGGTCCCAGGGCACTGAGCAGCAAGGCTTTGCATTGTTTTTCAAATACCAGGTGAAACCCATTAGTGTTCCTAATTTGAATTTAGTAGGTCACAATCAATATTTGTTAAAAATAAATAGAAAATAGCAAATAGCATATAGAAGAAGAGTGTTTCCTGTAACAATTTTTGGTTTTCTGTGCATATTTGTAAAGTATATGTGTGTGTGTGTATATGTATAAAAATGTGTATAGAGAGAGAGATTCAAAATGTATTTTATACCATGGGCCAATTCAAACAGTTTGAAAGCCTCTCCTTTAAAAGACAAAGCAAAATGAGATATAAACTTACATCAGTATATTAAGACATTAAAACCCAAAGGGATAAAATCTATGAAGGCTCCAATATGCTGGGGCAATTTCCCAGAAGGCTGTAGCAGAAAGGGGCCCTGGGAGGAGAGGAGAAGAGGCTGAGTTGAGGCCCAGCGTTCTGGATCTACCTCGTCTGTTCTCCGTGGTCGAGCTTATTTCCTGTACTGCACTGAGACGCAGCTGAGAAAACTCTTCAGTGGGCGGTGTTTCCTAATTTGTTACTGTATCATGGAAGGGATAATACCACTGTTTCCTTCAAGGTCAATTGCTGGTTTTGATAATCTCATAAACCCAGTTCAAATATTCTTCAGAAGCTTGATGAGTCCCTGCTCTGCTGCCTCTATTAGCCTTGAGACATGATGATGGCAATGTGTGGGGGGAGAGGAGAAAATAACGTTGCTTTGAATGTATTGTTATACATAGTAGTCTATTGCTCTTTTTTGCTTCTTAAGGGAAAATGGGATCAAAAGAATACTTTTTTTTTTAGTTTCAGGAAAATGAACCTTATTCCACACTATCCCCAGCACCCAGAGCAATGTCTGGCATAGTCAGAATATGTTGTGTAATTAGCAAATCTGCTATCTTGTTTTCTTCCGCAAAGTTATAGAATCATATAAAAGTTTATAAAAGAAGACAGCATTCGAACATATGAAAATAAGAGGGTTTTTATGAGGCATTGTTATCAGTCACCCTGACAGATGAGGAACCTGAGGTTGCTGCCTGCCTGGGGTCACATAGCTAGCGGGTCAGAAGTCGCTGGAGCGCACGGACTCGCTGAGGAAACGACTGGCCAGCAAGCACAGTCTCCCTGGCCAAAACTCCCGCTGACACTGCGTGGATGTTTGTGATCCAAGTCAGCTGCTTATTAACATTCCTTTTCACTAGGCATTTCCTAATAGTAAACAGGTTTCTTATTGCACTTAATTCTAAAAACGTCAACCTTGTACTGCAGTGGGGGAGACTCGAAGGAGCAGCAGAGGAAAAAGAGTTCCTTGGAGTTTTCACCGACAGCAGGGTCCGTGGGAATCCGCAGCGTGATGCAACGGCCAAGAAACGACCCAGTCGTGGGTCGCCTTAGTGCGCGCCCGCGGCTCCAATAAGGCAGAGCCCGTGAGCCTTCGTTTTGCACGTCAGATCTTACCTTTAAGACAGATTTTAAAAATTTGCAAAGTATTCAGAAGAGATAAGTCTCTGGGTGATAAGGTCCCTGGGTGACAAAGGGACTGAAAGCCTGTCATAAAAGAGGAAGCTGAAGATGATAGAAAGAGGAGAGAGTGTGTTCTAAATGCTTTTAACTGTCTGTGGTCTATATAACTCCCAGAAGCCGCTCTTGGACCACTGTCGAAAGCTGCACAGCTGGAAAGAGCAATTCAGTGTAGGCCAGAGCGTCCTGGCCGTCAATCACGGAAGTATGGACTGAGCTGAGCTGTAAAGCAGGGAGTTCCCCGTCATTAGCAATTTGTAGGCAAAGATCAGATAAGAGTCTTGTGAGGGTTTACACTTTATTCACACACTGTACAAAAATTAAAAGAATTATAAACCAAGTTGATGGTTACGATGGGTTATTCTACGTGGCTTTTATGTACTAAGGTAAACATTTTTAATTGCTTAATTTTTAAAAAAATAAAAAGCATATATGACTTTTATAATCACCAGAGGTGAGTTTACTGTGAAGCCAATGACATTTCAGCTTCAGGGCCCTCCCTGGGGCAGACCTTAGCAATGCAGATAATTAATGTCGTCAGTTCAAACAGGATTTAAGATCAGTCTCTGCACATTAAAATTTAAAATGCCCTGGAATCTTACAGGTCATATTTGAGAGAAACTGGTAGAAGTCCTCGAATTTGCCAACAATCCTAAAAATTTCATTACCAATAAAGCTGAAAACAAATTTTCCATACTATCAATATTTTTTAAAAATATTCTAGGTGAAAGACTGAACTATTGTTCTATTCTCTCTCTAGAAAATTGTATTATAAAATTCTTATTATATGAAGAAATAAGCAAAGATGATACAGCCAAAAATATAGAGGAAAAAATATGGGCTGTGTTAAACAGTTAATTAATGAAAATAAGTTATTATTCTTGGTTTCGTGATGTTTGTGATATATGTCAGCTTTTTAAATTTGTAATTTTTTGTGATTTCTCATTCTAAATAATTATTCTTTTTTAATTTTTTTGTAATTTTATATTAATTTTCTTAAAGAGACTTTCAAATCTTACAAGCTTCAAGCCTCTTAAAATCTGACTCTTCCCCATAATAATCAGAATAACGAAAAAAAATTTTTAAACAGTTCCAATTACAGGAACTTTAGGTCCATGTAATTAGGACTCTGTGTAATGAGCTGTTGGATGTCATATTGAGCCATAGGAAGCCCTATAGACATCAGCCAAGAAGCTGTCAGTATCCGACGCGGCATATAAGGCAGTGTATCTCACACACCTGACTGCTGCCCTTTGGCCCTCACCCTGAGTCACTCCCAACACTCTGCGGGGCTGTGAACCTGTATACACCTGGCATGCTCTTGCTTCCAGGACTTCACTCCTGTTATTCCCTTCCCACGGAATAGCTCCCTGAACAATCGTCACTCCAAATCCCACCAGACTTTAAATAGAGAAACAGTCGCTCCCTCTCTCTTTCTCTCTCTCTCTCTCTCCACCCAAGTGCTAGGTCAGGTCCAGTGTTCAATAGATAGTAGCTGAATAAATGAAAACATAAAGCAAATTATTCACAGGGTTATCTCTGGAAATTGGATTAAGGGAGAAATTAAGTATTTTCTTTTTTTCAAATTTTAGTTACCCAATTAATATATGTCTATTTTTTTATTTTTTTCGTCAGAATAAGCTAAATTAGGAAAGTTTGATTTTAACTAAAGTCTCCTTTAACAACAACCTCAAACCTGGTTCCTTCCACTAATATAACCATACTTATGAGTTTGGTGTATATTTTTTTCAGACTTTTATTTCATGCTTTTACGTATTTTTATACGTAAATGTATATGTGTTGTATTGTTTTGAGGAAGGGAGAGATTTTTTAAAACTAAGTGGTTTCCTACTGTACCTGCCACTAGTTCCTCTAAGCTAACAGTATGCTTGGGATCTATCAACTTTGACGTGTGTATACACAAACGCTCAGTGTTTCTCAGCGGGGTGCCACTGGGCACTGGGACTCAGAGCTGGACAGCTCTTGTTTTCAGGACTGTATTGCTCTTTATGGGACGTTGAGCATTCCCGGTAGCCCTCAGGAAGTGCTGGGAGCACCCAGCCCCTGCCCTGCTCATTTCGCAACCAAAAAACTCACAGCTTTTCCAACACTTCTGGTGGACTGTTTACGTGGTCTCATCCTCCTAGAGCTCAACTTTGGTTATCATCTCACTGTTGGTGGATATTTAGGATGGTTCCAGATTTCTGCCCTCATAAATAAGTCTGCAGTACACACGTTTGTTCATATTTCCTTCTGCTGGTGTAAGCGATTCACTAGGCGGACATTAGAAGTGGAACCACTATTCACATGTGCGTGCTCACTTACACTAGAGGTGATAAAGTCCCCTCCAACTCATACCCCTACCAACAGCAGACCGTAATAGCCACTGCCACCAAATTCTCCAATACTTAGTATTGTCACACTCTTCAATTTTAGCCAATCTGGTGGATAAAGAAAATATCACATTGTTGTTTTAATGTGCATTTCTCTGATAGTAGTGAGACTGATTATTTGAAAAGCATATTTCCTCTTCTGTGAAAGACTTTCACTTTCTCTTCTGTACATGCATATATTTCAATTTTTACTACATATGCTTTATAATCAGAAAAAAAAATAATACACACTTTAAAAAATAACTTACATGTCCTGCAAGGCCTACTTAGATGTTGGCTCATTCAAGGAATGGCCTTGATCTTTCTTCCTGGAACCTCTGTTGGGTACGTCACTCTCTTGGATGTGGTTTGCAAAGTGCTTGTTTTGTCCTTCGGACTAGATTATTGGTTTCTTGAAGCCTAGCCTGGCTTTTCCATTTTTGTTCCCTTTGACCTGTGTGGTAATAAATAAAGATTTATAAAGCTGAATGATAGAAGGTAGAGAAGGTTGATCATAGGAAAACTACCAACATAACTCTACTATGTTTTCAATCTTTAGCTCTTCATGAACACAGTCTTGAACCATCCTTACCAAAGGTGACATATTCCTACAACGGATACGCAGTGTCGTTTGCATCTATACTCACTTCCCTGGAAGATGTGCTCATCAAAAGTTTCTAAGAAAGGAGTGTTTAATTCAATGAAAAGAGGAAATGTAGGCATTTGTGGAAGAGGTCTTTGGGGGATGAAAATCCTCATCGACTCACAGACATCAGGAAGGGGAGGTGGCTGCCTGGCAGGCTCTGTCGTAGGTTTGCCCAAGCCCAGGACTCCATAAAACCCAAGAGACAACCTACAACTAGGACATACAACTATGTACTGGGGTTTTGGGGAGGAAAAAGAAAAAGAGGAAGATTGGCAACAGATGTTAGCTCAGGGCCAATCTTCCTCAAAAAAAACTACCTAAAAAAATTCCCCAAGAGATGGCAATATTGACTCAACCAAGCCGTCACCCAAAATTTAACACTCAGAACACAATGGGATTCTTCTTGCTTTATACTCAAGTATTTCTTATGTGTTTATGATCTATAGTTATTATTTAAAAGATCACCATAAAAAAGTTCTTAGTAAAAACTGCCATCAAGCTATAATTATCAGAATAATTCTGTAAATGCTTTAAACACATACTTCAGATCTCATTGAAAAGAATCCAAAAGAATGTCCAAATGTTTTATGTTTTAGAATTTTGTTGATCAAATTTTGTTGCTTCAAGTAAGTGATCTACTGGCTCAAACTGAATCTTATGCTTAAATGTTCATCCAAAAATTAATTATTAGAAAAATGTGTTTCAAGAACTTGTGAACTTGTGGAGATTTCACCTATTGATAAGAATTAGAATTTTGGTTGTAGCCAAACCTGAAGTTTTTTACAGCTTCGCTTGTAATTCCTCCAATCGTCCTTTTTTTATTGAGGTATAATTGACATACAACATTATCTTAGTTCCAGGTTCTGATTGTCCTTTGAAAGCATTCTGTAGTGAGAAGATCTGAACTTGTCTGTGGATCAGTTCAGTGAAGGGGGCTGCTTTGTGGGTAAATAACTCAATGGGTTTTCTCATAAAATGTCTCTCCTTGCCATTGCTTTCAGCAAGCAAATATGTTTCTAATACAAGATGGAGGCATCTCTGCCCCAAAGAGGAAATATGCTAAAGAAACAAACATTAGGAAATGCAGATTTAGAAAGCACACAGCTTGGAGACCTATGTAGAAACTTCCTTCCACAGATGGTCTTAATGTTCACTTTTCATTATCGGGCTAAAGCTTCATGCCATGGGGACATCACAGTGGCCGCCAGTGTGGTTCGTGACAGCAGGACCCCTCGCCCACAGAATAGGGCTCTTCCTCCATGTTCTTGTGCACCACACCCACCTTTTTAACAGCACTGAGTTCACTGACATTATCGGGGTACTTATGTAACTACCTGTGTCCCCTTCCTCTCCACTGCCCTGGACTGTGGGTCCCTTGCAGCAGCAACTGTCCCCAGTACCTAGCTTTCTGTTATCTGAAATAAGTTGAGAATAATAAAAAAATTATATTTGAGCAACAAGAAAATCACACCACAGAGCATACGTCACAAGTTATGGCCTTGCAGAGCTCAATGGCTTCATTTAACCACTCTTGTGCTAAGTTCTGCTGTTAGCTAGGCCTGTCTTGAGCATTTCATGTGTGTTAATGTGAGCAGTACTCACAACTGGCCCACAAGGTATGACTATTATTAATCCTGTTTTAGAGGTGAGAAAACTGAGGCTCAGATTGGTTATGTATCTTGCCCAAGATTGCACAGCTCATCAGAGGTATCACCAGGATAGGTACTCAGAGGCCACAATACTAATCCCCACCCTGGACTGTCTACCTAGTCATTAAAAAGAACGTGAAAGGTCTGTCATTAGGGGAAAGGAGCCAGGTGCAGAGCAGTGTGCCTAGAATGCTCTTATTTCCGTAGAACTGGGGGGAGACATACCTGAATGCTTCTAGGTGCATAGATACCCCTTAGGAGGAAACACCTGAAAATGGCTAACATTGGTGTCCTCTGGGAAAAGGAATAGGAGGACTGAGGCTTCAAGGGGAGAAAAAAGCTTTATTTTCACTGTCTTTTTTGAACTATTTGGATTTATTTCCTCCTACCATGGATATATGTTACCTTTTCTAAAACAAACTTTTAACACATAGATCAATTTGAATGTCCTTAGGACTTCCCCAGCTCTTCAGATCTTTGTCGGTTTGAAATGATATCTAGTGAGGGTTGCTTCTCAGTATAGCATCTGAATTCCTCAAGCTCAACTTAGTCTCACTCACAACAATGGGCTCTAGTCTAACAGCTCAGGGGTTTTCCACACTGCAAACCAGGGCACCACACCTGCAAGAGAATGTGAAAGAGACCAAAAGAAAGAGAGAAAAGTGGCCAAAGCCTATTCTTTCAGTTATTTTTGATTTGGACTTTTAAAAAATTTCTGTTTATAAAGTAACATTGTACATTTTTTGTTTGTTTTTTTGAGGAAGACTGGCCCTGGGCTAACATCTGTTGCCCATCTTCCTCTTTTTCTTTTCTCTCCCCAAAGCCCCAGTACATAGTTGTGTGTCATAGTTGTAGAGTTGTAGCTCTTCTATGCAGGACACCACCTCAGCATGGCTCCATGAGCAGTGAGTAGGTCCACGCCCAGGATCCAAACTGGCGAACCCCGGGCCACCGAAGAGGAACGGGTAAACTTAACTGCTGCATCACCAGGCCAGCCTTCACGTTGTACAGTTGTTTGCTTGGGTGGCCATGGCAAAGTACCACAAAATGGGTGACTTGAAAAGCAGAAATTTACTGTCTCACAGTTCAGGAGGATAGAAGCCCGAAATCAAGGTGTCACTAGGGCTGGTTCCTATTGAGGGCTGTGAGGGAGGGATCTGTTCCAGCCCCCCTCCTTGACTTATAGATGGCCCTCTTCACCTTGACATGACATTATCCCTGTTTGCAAGCCTATTTCCAAATGTCCCCTCTTTGCAAGAGGACACCAGTCATATTGGATTAGGGCCCAACCTAATGACCTTATTATAACTTGCTAAATACTCTATTCCCAAATAAGGTCACATTTTGAGGTGATGGGGGTTAGGACTTCTCCATATGAATTGTGAATTTTCAGGACACCATTCAACCCCTAACACTCTGCTACTAGCCAACTCTCTCTGCTCTCCCCTTCAGCCTCGCCCAGGGATTTCTTTGTCCTGAGGTTTTGGTTGAGAGCTCGGTCTCTGGGCTACCTGTGGTGGAGACTATTGCTGAGGTCATCTTTGAGAGGAAACTCAGTGAAGGAGGAGTCACCCTGTGTGCGCCCTGAGTGAAAGTGCTGTTCTCTCCTTCCTAGTTGGTACCACGGCAACCTCACACGCCACGCGGCTGAGGCTCTTCTCCTCTCAAATGGATGTGACGGCAGCTACCTTCTAAGGGACAGCAATGAAAGGACCGGGCTGTACTCTCTCTCTGTGAGGTAAGATGCTTAAGAACTCTATGAATTCAACGTGGTCCCATCTCTTACTTATATGGGCACTGACTTGATCATCACACTCAAATTGCCAGATAACAAAATTCTGTCAATTCATGTTAGACCAGCATGTCGAGTACTCCAAGCTCTGAATGGTGAGACTGTGAAAACTTTCTTGCTCCTTCCATTGGCAGGGAAAAGTCGTTAGAACTGAAGGAGACTTCATGAATTGTTTAATCCTAACCTCTTGTTTGACTGATGAAGAAGCGGAAACTCAAAGTGGTAAAGTGTCTGGCACCCAATAAATCAGCGATAGAAACAGCATCAGAATCCAAAACCCCGAAACCCGGCCCAGCACCCTTTTCATTGTTCCTTGCCTCCTCCAGAAAATCAGAATGATCTGTAGCTGTGCAATTTTCGTCATCAAAAACTCAAGCGGTCAATAATGCAACTGTTCATTTTTTTCTATAAAGGGACTGACTTTCTTCCTGGAGGCTCCATTTCGCTGAATGTTAACACTGTGAATCTAGTCCCCACGAGGTACACCCAGCCACAAACAGTGATGGTCCAGTCCTCCTCCTCCTGCTGGCCTCTCCATCAGAGAAGCTGACCTAGTCATGAGACGACCAGGGGAGGCGTTGTCCTCAGTCGGCATCTGTCGCCTTTGTTCTGCTGGCACGTACCACGTCTTTTGGGTGCCTAGGCAGTTGCCCCTGGCTTAGACTGCAGACGTGAGGACTCCATGAAATGCCCTCAGCCACCCACCCATTAACCTCAAACCATCTCTGCTTTATTACTCTTCTGATGGTGCCTCCACAGACCGTTGAATGGAAGTCACAGGCTCCCTTCATGTTGCAGCCCCTTACGCTGATCTGGCATAAGAAAGGTTTCTCTTTTCTTTCCTGCTCCACATAGTCCAGGCCTCCTTGTCACTAACTCAGTAGCAACATCTACACTCTCTTTTCTCTGAATCCTCTTTTCCATCCACCTCAGCGAAAGTTTTGTTTTGTTTTGTTTCATTTTGTTTTGTTTAAAATCTCCTCTCCCTCTGATGGGGGAAAAAATGGGCTACAAAAGTATTTCCCTAAATAATTGACAGCAGGCTTCATTGAGCTCAAAAGCCAAAAATTAACATACCTTCTTATCTTTTCTTTGGGTTTGGAGCCTTCTGTATTTTCCATGCTACATAACAAATTACCCACAAACTTAGTGGCTTAAAACAACATAAATTGATTCTCTCATGGTTTCTGTGCATCAGCAGTCCAGGCATGAAGAAGAAGTCCACGGCTGGACTCTGCTCTGGCTCCTACCAGGCTGAAATAAATGTGTTGGCTGAGGTTGTGGCTTCTCCGGGGGTTGATGATCTCTTCCTTCATTCCTCCTCTCCTCTTCATTCCTTTCCATTCATTTCCTTGCTGCTGTAGGACTAGTTCCCCATTTCCCATATCGCTATTGCATAGGGACCCCTCTCAGCTCTGAAAGGCCACCCACAGTTCCTTGCCAAGTGACCCCCATAGGCAGTTCACAACATGGATGTTTGCTTTCTTCTAGGCTAGCTAGAAAGTGTCTCTTTGATCTCTTCTTCTGCGACCAGCCAGAGAAAACTCTCTGCTTTTACCAAAACTCTCACATGATTAGGTCAGGCCCATCCAGATAATTTCCCTATTTTTAAGGGCAATTGACTTAGGGCCTTAATTATCTGCAAAATCCCTTCATAGCAGCATCTACGTTAGCATTTTATTGAATAATTGGGAAAAGGTGTATGTACTCCGTGGGCTGAGACTATTGGGGCTATGTTAGAATGCTGCCTGCCACACCTTCCCTTTCTGGGGACAATGGAAGTCTATAGGCTACTGTAAGGGGAGTGGGAGAAACGGGTGGGAGGGAGATGGGGTAAATAAGAGGGTCACAGAGAAAAAAACCACATTCACTGACATTTTTCAAGTTACTCTGCTATGTTTTGTTTACAAATTTTCTAAATAACATTTTTGGGAAAATTATTCATCAAAAATAGAATTCTGTTTGAGTGGAAGCAGGAATTGGGCTTTCTCTGATTGACAGCAATTATTAGAAGCTTCATCAAGTGGTTCAGCTGCAGATCTTGTATTGCACAGATCTCCCAAAATATCAAACAAACCTGTGGAATTATTGTATGAAAGAATGTTAACTTTTTACTTACATATGTCTCATCTGGACATTTAGATCAGAAGCTCTTTACAAATAGATGATATATATATATTATATTGATATAAAAATTTAAAACATAAATTATTAATTTCCATTACAAGCACTTGGAAATGCTTTAAAAAAAAGAACCACGAGCAGAGGCGACAGGAATCCTGACCAGCTCAGGAGAATGACTGTTATTCATTCATTCATTCACTCTCCTAATAATAAATACGCAAGAGCGTCCAGTCTGTGCCAACCCCTTTGACAAGTGCTGTGGAAGATTGAGAGAGCCCGCCCTCAGGAAGGACAGCCTCATAGGGCAGGCAGGCCACAGACACTCACCTCTCTGAAACCCGAGCGCGCTAATGACAGGAAAGACAGCACAAGTGCCGCGCTTGAGAAGAGAAAAAGCCAGCAACTCGGCTGGAAGTTTCACGGATACTTGACAGAGTAGGTGATATTTGAAGGGACGCTTGGCCAGAAACAAAGGGGAAGCTGTTGCAAGGAAGGGAACCGGAGGAGCTAAGGGACAGCGGCAGCAAGTCCTGGGAGGACTGGAGGTCCCGCTGGATGAGAGCCGCTGCTCTCAGGTGCGGCTCCCAGACCAGCAGCACCACGGAGAGCAGGTTAGGAACGCAAACTCTCAGGCCCCACCCTGGACCCACTGAATCAGGCATTCACCTGGTAGGGCCCAGAAATCTGGGTTTTAACAAGCCCTCCAGGTGATTCTGATTTCAGATTCGTGCTCCAATTGCAGCATGCCCTGCATAGAAGGAGAAGAGAAGTGGAAGTCAAAGGACATATAAATATATAATTTATAATTTATTTAATGCTCTGTCTCATTCCAAAAATGAGGTGGGAAATGACAATGTACGAAATTTTGATATTGTATTCAGTAAGCAGGGGACTAGGCATGGCAGGAAAAGGGCTGGGCTCGCATAACTCACTAAGTGTCAGAAGCAGAATTTGGACGGACTCCCCAACCAGAAAGAGAGGAGGGCCGAGGGCAGAGGAGAACTTGGGCAGGGTGTGACCTGCCGTTTCTATCTCTCTATTCCCCGCCCTTTGTAAGTCATGCCCCTTAAGGGGGTTAATGTTCAAGGACTCTTTCCCTAAGTCAGAGAATGCGCAGAGAGATTGTCTTGTCTTCCATTACAGTGAAAAACTGAGAAGAGCTCGCTCTGCCAAAAGAAACTAGTGCTTTAAAAATGCCAGCAGTTTCCGTGATTGTGTCATAATTCTCAGTTTACAGAAGGGTTAAATGGTGATGCTAATACCTAAGGTTATATTTCCCTTCAAAAAAGATATTCACTTGTTACATGTGAAACATTTGTTTTTCTCTTTCAGAGCCAAAGACTCTGTCAAACACTTTCATGTTGAATATACCGGATATTCATTTAAATTTGGCTTTAATGAATTCCCATCTTTGAAGGATTTTGTCAAGCATTTTGCAAATCAGCCTTTGATTGGAAGCGAGACAGGTAAGCTACGAACAGCTGGTGACTGGACCTAGGAGACCTTGTTTCAGGATGGAGGAGGGACAAGCCGATTTCAATTAAATAGCTGTCACTTTCATTGAATTATGTGCATATGATTTGCAATTGGTTATGTTTAGAAACAATTTTTTCCAATTACTGTGCCATATGCTACATTAATAAATTATATATATATTTCAGTATTTCAGCATTATCTTCAAGAGAAAACAATATACTTCGTACAAAGTAGATAGTTTTCTCAGAATGAGTTATTTAGTGGCTTGATTAAAAGCACACAATTTCTTTAAAATGACCTATTCATTTTATAATGATGTGTACAATAAACAAAGAAAGAACAAAAGCAAGGACAACTTTTTGATTCCTCATAATTTTCTGTATGGGCAGTTTGCATATCAGGGAGCCCCATAAACGATAATCTTGAGCATTTTTTAAATAAAATTCATACTTAAATTTCCACAAAGATCACTGAATATTGAAGATATTGACCAGAAATTGCTCTCCTGAGCAGTTCCTTCATTTCATCGTAAAATTCTGTCTCTCTTGTCTTGGTTTCTTGTAAGTTTGTAAACTGGACTTAAGTATGGACTCAAGAGCAGAACATTTGAATTTTCCTGTTTGAGTGGTTAGAGCCAAACTTGAAAATTCAAACTGAAAAACAAACAAAACAAAAAACACACTATCTTGGTATTTGAATTATCATTTGTCTATACTATTTGAATAAAGTAAGTAAAAGATCACCCCTATATTTGTGATATAGAATCATAATTTTTTATGCCCCTAAATGATGATAATTCTCAGTTAATCAAAAGCTGAGCAATTCCAAGAACCTGTGGCACAAGGGGAACTCAAGACTTAACACAGCTGGTATGGAGAATTTGTGCATACTCGTTTTCCTGGTAAACAGGGCCAGTGGGCTTTTTGTTAACTTCAGTGTGGTGGGAAGAGATGCCACGACCGGCTTTTCCTTTTCTGCCATTTCTGTGGCCTGGATAAACCCTGATATGAATCATACAGTGTCGAGTGTAGATGAAAAATCACAGTGGAAATACGAAATCATTGCCTTACTTTAACCGACCACACAAGGCCTATAATAGAATATTCCAAACTACAAAATTGAAGCTGTAATTTTTTTTTCTGAAAATTACTTCACCATTTAACCAGCAGTAGTTCTCATAAACAAAGGCAGGTGGGGATGTACTTATTTCCATTGCTACTTTGGCCTTGGCAAGCATATCAATTTCTCAAATCCCTTCACATCAGACTTATTTCCTACTTGTGTACAACCCTACACACAACTTTGTTCAATTCTTGGTCACTGGCAGTGGAGAAGAGATTTTTGAAGCCAAGGACTTTGTTTGGTTTACCTCTATTTTTGTCCTTCCCCATGTCCCCCAGGTCCTGGTATAGTGTGTGGCACTTTGAGTGAATGAATGAATGACTATGAGTAGGAATTCTTTGTAGCCTTCAAAGCCATTACAATTTTTATCTTCCAGCCTCCTCTTCTTTATTCAAGAAAAGTCAGCTCTTTTCTTTTAAACTCTCCTCCTAGACTCTATTTTTAATCCGTTTTGTCATTCTCTGTGCTTCTTCCTGGACTTTCTCCAAGTTAGAAAAAAGGTACATATTCTTCCCAGCAACAGGTTTCAAAACACTTTAAGATCAACGCGAACACAGTGCTTTCTGATTGAACCTTTCTGGCACTGATCCAATCACCAGGCAAGAGGCTCAACTAAGACTGCTCCAAAGTAAAGGCTCCTTGACATTGATTTTGGGACAATGTTAAGCTTTCCTGTAAATACATTAACCTAACTAAAGAAGGTTGAAGATTAATGCATTAGGGATTGTAAAGATTTATAATCCTGACTCCTACAATAGTTTCCTCCAAAGCTAAAGCTTGCCATATCATTGTCATTACTATAATTATTTTATCTATTGTAATAAAACTCAGGAAACTAAGATTTTTATCCTCTCCACTGCATCTCCTCTGTTCTATTCATTATCCAACCTGGAATTTGTTGCTATTTGAACCCCTGCTATAGGCCCCTGGTGCTGATGGATATGTACTTGACTTCCTAGCTTCCAGCCCTTGAATTAGATTCCACTAACTCTAAGAAATATTCCTCTTATCTGTCCCAGCCACATGAAGGCAAAGCCACCGAGGCTGGGAACGAGGGGCAAAACCCATGACAGAGTGTTCCAATTTTGCCCCTCCGGGAGTAATAGGCCTCAGGAAACAAGATAGCATGCTGAAGTCATGATGACTCTCAAGCCCAGAAGGTCCTCAGAAGACACAGAGTCAGCACAGTGACCTATGAATAATGGTGAATGGAAACTGGGATGCCACCCACTAAAAATAGGTCTCTTCCTATTCATTTAAGAATTGGCTCCCGGCGATCAGGAGACCTCCTGGTTGATGATTCCTTGTTCACCACCAGATGAAGTGCAAATTGTTCTTAAAGTTTTTGTTTGATTAAAGATCACCAGGGGAAGCATTTGCCTGCGCACTAGTCCTGCCGGGGTTCTCACCTCCAAATCCCCAGAATGGGAAGGACTACAATTGGGTATTTCAGGCCACTTCTCTCAGCCCAGACCCCATTCAGGCCAGCCTCACCCAGCAGTGCCTGGACAGTGAGTTTATTTAAGAGAGACTTTCTCACCCTCATCCACTGGCAGGGATGGCATTACTTCTGAGGGCAACAGGGAAGACCTCCAAACCACCAACAACCTTGTACTTTCGCATTACAATTATACATAATTAATGTCTTCAGTAGAGGGAAACCCAGAACACTTGGTTCTGGGTCATAAGAAAATATTTGCATTCAGGATAGGTAAAAGTGTTAACCTAAGGGATAAATGCTGTTTTGCGACATCTCTTCTCCTATTCTATTCCTGTTCTCTACTCATTAAACTCTCAGGATTTCTGTTTCCTAATCTGAAGAATGAAGATTTCCTAAAAAAGATCTAAGCCTCCTGACAACCTTAAGATGCTGCTATTATAATCTCCCCTTTCCCTGCTATAATGTGCATTTACTCTGTCCAATGTCCATTAAAGTCTCTGTTCACTTTAGTTTCTCCTTATTAATACCCGTGCACACTCTTACGATATTTCTAATTCTCAAAACCCAATTGTTTCCCAAGTATATTGTAGAGACATACAATGTCCCCTCTCACTTCATTGTCCTCAATGGCCCTTTTATCTTCTAACGTATTGTATAATTCACTTTTTAAAAAAAACTCTTTGGGGGCTGGCCGGTGGCGCAAGCGGTTCAATACGCGCTCCGCTGCGTTCCGCCGGGATTAGCCAGCTCAGATCCGGGTGCGCACCGACGCACCTCTTGATAAGCGTCCCAGCAGTTAAGCACTGCTGTGGCGGCGTCCCATATAAAGTAGAGGAAGATGGGCACGGATGTTAGCCCAGGGCCAGTCTTCCTCAGCAAAAAAAAGAGGAGGATTGGCAGATGTTAGCACCGGGCTGATCATCCTCACACACACACAAAAAAAAAATTCTTTGCACTAGTATGTAAACTCTATGAGAGAAGGATTTTTTCAGTTTTGTTTTCTGATATGTCCCAGCACCTAAAAGAATAAATGCTAATAATGATCGACAGCATTACATGCTGGGTGTCCCATTACCAACGCCTGCATCGCAGCCCTCGTGGCAACACTGCTGCCAGTGAGGTTCTGACAGTTGATCTTTACTTCTGAAGTTGATACAAAGCATAACTTGAAATAACTTTGTGTTGTATGTATGCTCAGTAATGAATAAATTCAGAATTTGCCTTTCATTTGTAATCGTAAGACGTTATCTAAAACTTCTCTTCATATTTGTACATGGCTTCTAAATTCAACTCCAGTAGACTTGGAAATTTGAGACTTTTTTTTATTAGTGTGGATATTTGGTCCATTATTAATTTTTACTGTATCCTCTTACAATTAGCTAAGTTTCATACATATTGTCTTGAAAATGTAGACAACATTTATCTTTATACGTAAATGTCCAAATATTACTGGAACAGAAATTACCTTTTGTTTCTATTGCAATACTTTTGTATGTGAAATTGTCATACACGATTTATCATGAGAATTACTGTGTTGTGACTTTAATCATCTCACCAGCATGAAAAATCGTGATGTAAGTCAAGTGTGGTGGCTGTGTTTACCCTTTATAGTCATTGGCTCCCAGTTTTGAAGATCCTATCTGGTTCTTTCGTAAATGTCATATTTCCACTTCTCTTTTTGTTTTAATGTGGGGATTCCCAACCTCTTGCTAGTTGCTACAGTTATTATTATTTTATTTTGTGATACCAGCCATTTTACTCAAGTGGCATTTTAAAACAATTAAGTTAAAATTAATTTTAATTTGAGAATTGTGTGATGTTGCTGAAAATAATTGGAATTTTGCCAAACCACAACCAGGAATCACTTCTTTAGTTTATGTTTGCAAAAAATATAAATTTTCTTGTTTGTAATGAGGTGTGTTTGAAAAGGAAAAAAGCAGGCAAGAAAGAGAATGAAACCAACATTTGTGGAGTATTTACTGAGTTCCAGGCATTCTATTTGATGTTTTCACATTTATCAAATTATTATTTAATCTTCTGAACCACCCACAGCAATGTATAACGTGGGCCCATTTTCAAATAAGGAAATCAAAACTCAGAGAATTTAAGTTACTTGACCAAGTTTGCACAACTAGGAAACATCAGAGCTGAGACTGGAATCCAGGCCATCCTAGTCTGAAGCATAGGTGCTTCCCATTCATCTTGCTGTCCTCTGACATTGGCCTCTGAGTGACACTGCGGACAGTACTGCCACAGCACAGCATGGCCATAAATGGATGGGGTGGGAAGAGTCCTTGCCACACTGGTGGAATAGAGTGTTTGTGGGATGCAGCAGGGCTACAATACGTTTTTCGGTCCTGTCCCTCTGTCTCTTCCACAAAGTCTATAATAATATTTTTGGTATGTGATGTGAAGCCATTGTTCTACAGAATGTGAATCAATTTGAACTTCTGTCTTTGTATTTATTGCTGTTCTTATTTTATTTACATGAATTGCCATTTGAAAAATTATACTAGACAAATCTTAAAACATAAAAAGGCTGATTAGAAAACATCCCCCAAGTATGTAGGCCCATCTCATTCATGTCTCTCAGGAGACATATAAAAAAGCCTATGTGAATACAATAAGGTAAAATCAAATTTGAAGTTTAAATGAGAAGGTGGAGGAAGAGGAAAATGAGACGCAAAGACAAAATGACATCAAGGGTAAAGTATTTCAAGTGAATATCGTACGTTGACAGGAAACAGGACCCACATTTGGTTCCTAAGTGTCCCAGTATTTCTTGCCCCTCAGTTGAGCCAGCCTGTTTAACTAGATTCACAGACTGTTAGAATGGGAAGGCAGCTCAGAGACCATTTAATTTCTCCTTCACAAATGAAGAAAATGAGACCTGGTGAGAAAGGTTGAGGCAAAAACTCACATTTCCTTTCCTCCTAAAGAATCCATTTCTTCATATTTTGGCTTATAAATATGATCTCTTGCCCAGAATAGATCAAGTACAACATTTCACATGCCATAGAGAGTTTCCATGGTGGTGACCACACCAAGGCTGAGAATAACATGTGGTATAATGAGTAAACACACGAACTCCCAGGTCAACTGCAGTCTCCGCCATTCACCAGCTGCGTCCTCAGTCAGGTTATGTCACATCTCTGAGCTTCACTTTCACCATCTTATGAAATTGAGCTGATAGTATAATAGTTCACACCTTAATAGTTCATGACTTGCTGTGAAGATTGAATGGGATTAGGCATGTAAGACATTTAGAATGAGTCTTGGCACGGCATAAATAATCATTATTGTTATTTAATGAAGCCCTTTTATGGTAATTCATTTCATCATTTTATACACAAGAGCGGTACATTTTGGGGTATATCATGAAGAGTTAATTTAGGGACAACCGAATTTCTATTTATCAAATGTATATGATGTCTTCTTCAAATTTTAAGCCAGTTCCATGGTGAATTCATATGACAGGTAGAATCAAGTGGGTACTCCAAAAAGAGTGGCCTGACTTGACTTCGATATTTTAGCAGAATCTTCTCCTGCCCTGGCTAACTGCTTCTCCTACCTCAGTATCTTTCTCCCTGTGAGACTGGAAATGGAATAGTAAAGCCCCTTTGTATGTAAATGAACATGGTTTCACCAGCACCATTTTATGATGGTTAAATCCATTTGCAGAGCAGGTTGCAAAGAAGAAAGGAGAAAGATCTTGAATATTCCCATAAACCCCCTTAGAAAGCTACTTCCTATTGGCAGAAGGAGAGAGAGGAACTCACCATGCATAAGCCCGTTGTAAAGCTTGTTTTCTGAACCTGAGGGCAATAAGGAAACATGGATGGATGTGATCTTATTTTAATTTAATTTAACAAATATACATTGAGTGCCAGCTGTGAGCTGGACACTGTTAGCCACTGACAATACAGTGATGAACCAGCTATCATCCTCGCCCTCAAACATCTTACCGTCTATGTGGGAAACCTGATGGGTAAGCACTAGCTTTAGTGCTTAAAATGAATGTTCTAAACGGAAGTTTCCAGTTCAGAAGCTACGAGTGCCCTGCGCTACACTCTATTTCAGACAACAAATAAAGGCCTGAGGCCTGAGACTGTTCTTATTCTTTCTCTGAATTCCTGCTGGAATCCAAGATCAGGACCCCTCCAACGCAACCTCATCCCATTACAGAGTGGGTGTCCTGTAAGTCACAGCTCAGCCAAAGTAAACCGAAACGCCTGCCCCAGTCCTGCTCTGACCACCTCAAAAATGCACCTCCCCCGAGCGCTTCTGAAACCAGGTTTCATGTCAAAGGCAGGAAACAGCAGTCTTTCTTATGTAGTTCAGAAACTGAAGTTAGTGGCCCTTCTGTCCACTTAGAGAAATAACTAAGTAGATCCCCCGGGAAGCAAGTCCAGTGAGTGTGGGCCAGGTGAGGTGTTTGCAGGGGAGGGTCAGGTCTGTGGGGATCTCCCTCTGTGTATGAGGGTGGGACAGTCTCTACAGAAGGGGAAATAATTTTGACGCCTAGCAGCTGTGCCAAGGAGTCTATGTATTGGCCCTTTCTTGGGCAGAATGATCAGCTAAGGAGCCCTGTTTTTTTTTAGGAGACCAGATTTTTATCAGTGGGAGTTATCATTTTACAAGTAGTTTGTCATTTTCTTCATTCCACCACTCAGTCTAGCCTCATTCATGGTATTGCTAATTAAAACTAATCTACAGTCATTTCTACTTTCCTGATTGACTCAATGTCATTTATCTCAGTTTAGCTTTTGTTGGTTAAATTTTAGAAGAGGTTCTCGAGACAGAATTTGGGCCCCCCATGGAGATTTGGCGAGTGTACTTGAAGTTGTTGTTCTGTCCTTGCCCCAGGCCAGGGTGGGTGTGGACCTGGGAGGCTGGTCCATCCCAGGCTCTTTCCTGCCTTAAACCTGAATTACTGTGGCACCCATTCATTCATTCATTCATTCATTCATCGAGACTTCATTATTTCAGAAACTCTATCAGGAGGTGGGAATAGAAAGATAAACTTGGCACCATACCTGCTCTGAAGGGCTCACCGGGTTTGGAAACGCACGTGCTGGAAAGGCAATGGCTTTATAATACCAAGTGGTTACAGCACTGCAGCTCAGGCAGCAATCACACCCCCCCACTCCACCCCCCTGCCCAGAGATTGTTACACGGCAGCATACCTGGCCCCTGCCTATGGCTATGCTTATCTCCCAGGGATGGACACTGTGGTGGTCATGATAATGGCCCCCCAAAGATGACCTCATCTTTCCCCAGACCTATGAGTATGGTATGTCATGTGGCAAGAGAGATTAAGTCTGCAGACAGAATTAAGATTACTAATCAACTGACTTTGGGATGGGGAGAGTAGCCTGGATCGTCCAGGTGGGCCCGTTGTAATCACAAGGGTCCTTACAAGGGAAAGACGGAGGTGGAAGAGAGAGAACCAGAGAGAGGGCAGCATGAGAAGGACTTGACCCGCTGTTGCTGTCTTTGAAGATGGAGGAAGGGACCACCAGTCAAGGAATGCAGGCAGCATCTAGAAGCTAGAAAAGGCCAAGGAATGGATTCTTCCCTAGAGACTCCAGAAGGAAAGCAGCCCCGCTAACACCTTGGTTTTAGCCCAGTGAGACCCATTTCAGACTTCTGACCTCCAGAGCTGTAAGATAATAAATTTGAGTTGAGTCACGGAGTTTGTGGCAATTTGTTACAGTGGCAGGAAACTAGTACCAGGAGGGGTGTGCCTGGTTGTACGTGCAAAGACAGAGGCGAGACTAGGTGCATCTTCCTAGATCAGCATTTAAAACATTATTTTCATATTAAGCATATGGAATAGGATGAAAATTTAGCATCAACTTTGAAGATAAAACACAAGATTTCAAATTTTTTCTAATTTGTGAGCTGCTTTGAGCCCTAGGCTCCAGTCTCCCTCTCCTCCCCTGTCAGAGGGGAGTGTTTAAGAGGCACCGATTTACTTAGCACTGTAGCCAGTAATGACTAGACCGCTGCCATTTTAGTCTTAGCAGAACGTTACACATGTGTTTTTTAACTTAACATTTTAAAATCCACGTTCTCAAAGATGAGATCGTTGGAATTTCACTTAAGGATTTAAAAATACTCTATATCAAAGCATAACATCATCTAAGATTTTTACAACCCTTTCACAAACCTTTTGATTTGGCGCTTGAGACAGCCTGGTGAAGAGAGGGCAGGCCCTCTCACTTGTCAGAGGAGGAAACAGAGCTTAGCGTGGCCGTCCAGGGCCAGTGGGGACTGAGCGGCAGGGTGGCTCCTCCAGTGATGCCCGGTGACTGCAGCGTCTGCCATGCTGCAACTGTGTTCACACAGCCCCTGAGCCTGCACAACGGCTGCTCTTGATTCAGTCGTCGCTGCTTTCGTTGTGACTGTAAAACTGTAACCGGCCCCTCGTCCCAATATGACTGGGTCTGTTCTCCTGAAAGGGTCGTGTTCACAAAAGAGCACGGGCAATGCACAGGAGCAGGACCGGGCTTCCGGTATCTGCAAAGCCATTTTTCATTCTGATCCCAATGCTACCGACATGAATGGGATGCAGAAAGAGGATGAGGCCAGAGGCCCCCAGCCTTCTCCGGGGCTGAGACCACAGACCCTCTCTGGGCTTTTCTCAACGCTGCTCTCCACTTCACAGCAGTGTGTTATCCGGGCCCAGGTACCAGAAGCCACAGCTCTGTTTTCACAGTTAGTACATAGTGCGCACTCAGACCCGGTAGAAAGGTTTTGTTTCATTTGTAGGTTTATCATTATTATTAAGGGTTTTTTGACTGCAGTGGAGGTACTTCTCCTTCCTCATTGTCTCTCTCTTACTCCACTTTAAGGTCCATTCTTTCTGTAATCTTGCAAATGTCTCCCCTGATCACCCACATAGAATACTACCTGCTCCCAGCCCCACCCTTTCTGCTTTCCCTTCTTGCACCTTGCGCTGCTAGCTTTCATGACACTTCTCCCACCTGGCATACTGTATTGCTTCAGATGTTTTATGTCTCCTACACTGTAAAAGCAGATGCTATACCTTCTTTGTTTGCTTTGGTCTCCCAGAGCCTAGACAAGTGCCTGGCACATAGCAGAGCTCAGTAAATCTTTGCTGAGTGAATTACTGAATTCTTTACATCTCCCTGGTGTCTGGTACAATCCGGGGCCTGCCGTATAAAAGACTCTAGTAAAATAAAAAGCAAGAAGCCATGGCAAGGAGGGAAAAAAACCTTAGCTTACTTTTTTGTAGTCAAGGTTTCTAGACTGATTGGCGAAAGGAAGGATACAGAAGGGAGAAATGTCAGAAGTGTTGAGTCAGAACTGCTCTCAGCCGTCTGAGTGACGTGCCCAGGCCCCCAAGCCCGGCCCCTGGACTGAGCCCTTTTCCTGCCTGGACTCTCTCCCCCAGATGGAAGTGAAGGCAGTCACACATGGGCACCAGCCTGTTCACACCATGTCCACTTAAGATAAGCAAAGGCCTCGTTTAGTTTAGTTTGTGAATCGGGTGCTAGGAGACTGTGGGGAGAACGCTGCGAGTCCTGCTTTGAGATCCACTGATTTGTTACAAGTTTGTTCTGAAACCAGTAAGAAAGAAGGGCAGTGGACTAAACCCTCCTATACCCCAGGGCATTTGCTGGGTTTTGTTTTCATGGTTTTCGTAAAGCCTACCTGGAAAACTTCCCGTTATTGCTTAAGGTCTAGATCAATGTCGCCATATCTATGAAAGCTTTTCTGAGTGTCCATAGAAGGGTTCTTCAGGGTCCCCGGGTGCCACCAGCATGCTCGTTCACATCACTGACATTGGTCCCATCACCCTGTTCATTTCAGTGACTGTCCATTCAGGGATACCTATTGCTAGTTCTGTCTGAGCACCACGAGGCCGGAACTCATCTCGTGATTTTACATCTCCAGTGTCTGGCACACGGTTGGTACTTGATACAGGCTGAGAAAAGGAGCAGGTGAATGCATGTGCAACACGAGACTTAGTCTAGTGGCAGCTACCTGGTGGTTAGTGTTTAGACCTTCTTTCTGGGGAGACCATTTGACTGTGTTTTTCTGTCTTCATTCAGGCACTCTGATTGTTCTGAAACATCCCTATCCACGAAAAGTGGAGGAACCTTCCATCTATGAATCCGTCCGGGTTCACACAGCAATGCAGACAGGAAGAACAGAAGATGACCTGGTGCCCACTGCGCCTTCCGTAAGTGGCCGTCAATCTGAGCACAGCTCTCTCACTAGCTAAGAGTGGTAACGTGCAATACGAGTTATACCCTTTTTAAAGTGTGTTTGTTCACATAAAAATTCTAACTTGGGATATAACACCTGGACAGGAATGTAAAGTTTGACGCCTATCACTCAGTTCATCTGGTCCAGGGAAAATCGTAAAAAAATACATGATTGTGATAGGATTTTAAATACTTAGAAAATGGCAGTTAAATCTCCATCCTTACCTAGCCAAACAAGTTCATGGTAGAGTGGGCAAGAGATGTTTAAGTTCACATAGTTGGCTACACTGTTATTCTTCGACAAGTTTCTCCAATGAAGAAAAATATTTTCTTTTATATTTCAACTGTCTACAGAAGAAAAATATTCTCCACCTTTCCTATAAACCCTCAGGATGTTATTTTTCCCCTCACTGAATGAAGGGTCAGCCCAACCAGGACTCTCGTGCTCCTGAGTCCATTTCTGTTTGTTCTGTGAGCTGTGGCTCTGCGAAGATTCCTCGCCAGCACCCTCTTCCCTTCCTTATGCTCGAGGCTCCTCTATTCTTTTTCTCTTCCTTGTTTGCCGAATCCTCCTGGTATAAGACATCTGGACAACACGCAAGTGCCATATCAAGAACTAATTCTAGACAGCAACCATTACACTTGAAAAATAACCACTTGAAGATATTCGGCTACAAATTATATTAAAACATGCGTGACCTTTCTGTCTCTGGAGTACTTTTTCTACCCTGCTACCAGAGAGACCTTTCTCAACAAGCATATTTGCCACGTGACCTCCCTGCTTGACCTTCCGTGGAGCCCATTGTCTTCTCGGCCACCTGGCCCCTCTGGCCTCTCTGGCCTCACCTCCAGCTGCTCTCACGCTCACACTGCGGAACCTGCCTCTGTCAACGTGCATTTCTCAGGCTGTGCTCCCTGCATCACCTGGAACGCTCCCACCACTGCTTCCCCTCATCCTTTAAGACTTGTGTCAGGGATCAATATCTTCCAGGAAGCCTTCCTGGACCCCTCCTGGCTCCCTGTAAAATGCCCCACTTCTGTGCTCCCAAGTACCCTCTGCTTGCCTTTCTTCTGGGATCGTCACGCTGGAGGCTAACTACCCGCACGTGTGTCTGCCCTCCCCAACGGCGGACACAACTCAGGACAGGAACCAGCTCGTCTTTGTAACTTCACAGCCTACCCAGGTTCATGACATTTACATTTCTGTTACTGTGCTACATTACTCAAAAACAAAAATCCTGGAAATTGGTTGAGAGAATTATTTTAGCTTTGTTGGAGTTGGAGGAGGAAGCATCAGACCTCAGAACTAGAGAAATTTAGGGAAGCAAGACAATAAATAGTCCCAAGTCAGAACAGACCAAAGAACAAATCAAGACCCACACTCTAACCAATTCTCTGTTTCCCAGCGGACCGACCCTTCATGACTGTCCTGTCTGTGCTTCCCCACCCCGCACCAATCTCTTCAACTTCTCCTCCATCTGCACTCTCAGTTGAACTTCTCGCCCTCCTGTTACACGTCCCCTAAACCTCTCCTCTCAGCTCAGTGAACCACACCCCACCGCGTGTGTCCTTTATCAAAAGTAAATGCAAGTGACACCGACTTTGTAGAGTTGGTGTGAGCATGAGATGTAGCGTACTTAGGTAGAAATAGACCTCTTTAGACCAAATTCTGGAAGCCTTATGACTTCCCTTCTTTGCTCGCTCCAGGTATCAGATGGATTCATCTGCCTAAGTATCTAATTATGACCATACACAGAAGGTTCTGGATAATGGAGCTTTTAAAACTGTGCTGAGTGACTGGTTGAGAATGACTGCACTCACACTATATATAGCAAAGCCCATGAAGTATGTTGTGCATTAATATAGACAGAAAACTATGAAGGTTCTCTAGTGGATTCTGTCTGTCATTACTCCTCACCAAGGAATGACTGATAGCTGAGCAGGCTACGGGGACACAGTGCTCGTCTGATCAGAATGCTCTTGTCACTCCCTGAGCACGAGAGTTCTCAGCCTTCTCTGTTAGCCCCAGAGCCCACAGGAGACTGCGCCTTCACCCCACCCTGGGCTCTGAGGGCTCCCAGACTTCTGTCTGCTCTTTCCGGGATGCAGTTCTTGCACAAGCTCTGGCCACAGAGGAAGAGAATTAAGTCCTATTTACAGGAAAAAGAACTTCTTGCTTGAAGTGAAAATGAAAATAGATGTCCTGTTGCCCAGACATGTAGAAACTTGTGTAAAACTGTTTGCCATCCTTCAGCAACTGCATTTGGGGGAATTACTATTTATATATTTTATAAACAACATCGAGTTGAGTTCCTGAGATAGGATGACATTTAACTAGTTCATTTATTTGACAAACTTTGTTTCAAGTGCCTACCATACGCTCAGGGCTGTTTTAAGCACTGGTGGTGGGCGGTAAATTAGGCAGAGGCTCTGCCCTCATTGAGCTCACATTCCAGCGAGGGCATCACAGACAATAATCAGCATAGTAATATAAAACCAGACAGTACTACGTCATGAAAAGAAAGACGTAGTACTTCCACTACGTTTGGAAGTCTGTGGATGTTCTAGTTGTCACAAGGCTTTGGGGCAGGACTGGCGTTAGTGGCTGTCGAGAACCGTGAAGAGCCGGAGACTTGACCCTCCTCGCAAGCCAGTGGCGCCAGTGTGGGGCTGCAGGGGAGAGGACCGCTGGCTGCCCGCCTTGTCCTCTGAAGGGAGACACTATTTCTAAGGCTGTTGGCTATATAAACATGTTGTAAAAATTGGTCTGGAACAAAGGGCTGTCGGTGCCTTGCTCGGAAGACAAACGGAAACACGAGGGACCCCCCAGAGAACTGTTCCCAGCAAGGGGCGGGGGTCGTGGAGGGCGAGTATGCTGCCATACAGTGAGGAGTCGGCCTGCCCAACGCCAGGTGTGCCTGCTTCGGACAACGCGAAAGGCCTCGTACGCAAGGCCCAGGGTTCACCTCCGTTCTGAGTGCTGACGGGAAAGCACACGACTTTTGAGTAGCATAATTTTATGTTTAAGTGTTTAAATTTTTAAAAAGATCATTCTCACTACTAAGTGGAAAATGGAGTGGGGGCAAAGCTGGAGGCAAGGAGCCCAGGCAGGAGGCTGTTACCGCAGTCCAGGTGAGAGGTGGTGGTGGCTGAAACTGGGGGGGCGGGGGGGGGGGCGCACATAAGCACTGGTAGTTAGAACCCGCGGAAGGGACGAGAACTGGCCAACTTCAGGACGTGTCTTGAAAGAAGAAGAGGCAAGACTTACTGATGGATTGAATGTAGTCAGTGAACGAAAGAGCCATGGACTGAGCCCTCCTGCCAGTGAGCGGATGGCTCAGACAGCAAGGGGACGGCGTCCCGGGAGGGGACAGAGCAGTTCTGTTTCGGACCTGGGAAGTGTGAAATACCAACTAGCTATGTTGGTAGAGATTAAGTCAGATGATAGAATTCAAGTGCCTGACGTAGAATGGGTCCTATCTAAAATATTAGCTTTCTTAGCTTCCCTTTTGTGAAATACAGCATTTTTAACAACTCTCTCCTTCTAAAGTTTCTGTTTCCTTTGCTTCTGGAACATCTTTCCCTCTCTATTCTGTTATCTCTTTAACACATTTTATAGTTCTTCTTCTGGGACACCACCCTTGCAAGACGGCCTCTTCCAGTATTTTGTCTTTGAAGCACTTCTCACAGTTAACATTGTGGTGTCTCTCCTTCTAGTCTTTTTTCTTGAATAAATATACATTTAATATATATGAATATATACAATGAGCTCATTGTAAATAGAGTTGCAATCTGCTTGTTTAATTAATTATATATTGTGAACATCTTCTGTGTCATTATATAGTCTTCTAAAACATTATTAAAACAAATTCCTTAATATTCCATAATTTGGATGTGTCATAATTTAGTTAATCCTCTATTATGTTTTTACATGCTATTTTTTATTTTAAATAATTTCAAAGTTACAGAAAAATTGCAAGAACAGTACAAAGAAATTTGTTTGTTCCTGAGCCATTTCAGAGTAAATTGCCAACACGATGTCCCATCACTCAAATACTTCAGTGTGTATTTCCTACACACAAGGACATTCGCCCCCATGACCATATAGAGCCATTCAGATTAGGAAATTACCATTGATACAGCACCACCATCGCAGCCACAGATCTCATTCAGGTGTCACTGGTTTTCCTCACAAGGTCCTTTAGAGCAGCACGAGGATCCCATCCGCAGTCATGGGCTGCACTGACTTGTCCGACCTCTCGAGTCTTCTCTCTGGAACACTTGGTCAAGTTTTCCTTGATGTCATGACTTTGACACTTCTGAAAATTAAGGGCTAGTCATTTTGTGAACTGTTCCTCAACTTTGATTTGTCTGACATCGCCTTGTGTTTAGACTCAAGTTTTGCATTTTTGGCAGAAATACCACAAAAGTGATGCTTTACGCTTCTCCCTGCATCCTCCCAGGTGGAACACGATTTCAGTTTGTCCTGGTACAGAGTGCTCGATTACTTGATTAATCGGTGACTGCCAGATTTTCCACACTAAGATCACTTTATTCCCTTTGTTATTAATAAATATGATGTGATGGGAAGTTATTTGAGACTAAGCAAATATCCTGTTCCTCATTAAACTTTTATCCCTCAATTTTAGCATTCATTGATATTTCTTGGCTATTTTAATTATTACTATTATTGTTGCTAAATGGTGATTCTGTGATTCTCTTACTCCTTTTACATTTATTGGTTGTTATTTTACTCTAAGGAAAGCTTTTTATTCTCCGAATTTATCTATTATTTATTTTTATATCAATGGGTTATAATCATGACTATCTTATGTATTTTCATCCTTCAAAATTTCCCAGATTTGGCCAGTAAGAGCCCTTGTAAGGTGACTTCTGTGTCCATAAAGCCTCATAATTCTTTGAGAATTTCCTTCCTTTCTGGTACAGCAGAATATTCCAGGCTTACCTTGAACTTTCCTTGCATCCCGCTCCAGAATCAGCTATTTCTCCAAGAAATTTTGTTCTTTTTTTCTGGAGAGTGGTACTTTAGAAATCAAGATCTGGGTACCACATGCTGATTGTTATCAGAACATCACTCTCAGCCTGCTCAGAGAACAGAGATAGGGAAAATATGTGTGTATACACATATGTGCATATACATGTCGACGTCTATTAATTTTTATTTCAATCTATCACATATTATCTTTTTGTCTACCTGCAGGTTCACACTGATACCTCCAGTCCTAATCCAATACCACAAGGCTCCTTCTAGTGTTTTCCCTCTTCATATTTGTAACTCCCTTTCCCCACAGTGAGGAATATGGATCCCATTATCTTCAATACATTTACTTATGTGTTGATCAATCTCCAATTGTCGGGAACACCACTGCCTGGCCACTGTCACTCCCACCCCCACCAGAGATGCCCACCAAGCCTGACTTGGCTCTGAAACTGCACTGGTTGCCGCCTCCACCCCCTCGGAGGGAAGCCCTCCTGACCCTGCCAGGCTTCGACTCCTCACACCAGCTGCTGTCCCTGCCGTGGTCCATAGGGCCGCTCTCTGTGCCCTGCTGGGGTCCCACCCTGTGCTAGATCCCCCAAGCGCCCAGCGCACGCTCGCTGAGGCGGCCTCGCTCCACCCCACCCGGGGGCCTGTGACTGAATTGAAGGAAGGTAGGCAGGCAGGGTGGGAGGATGGTAGGAAAGCTAACTCTTTATTTTTTAATATTTAGGTTGTTTCCAATTTGGGGCTCTCATAAACATCTTTCCTGTTACAGACCATAGATTTTTTTAAAGCTAAATCTATACATATTTACTTCCTTTTTTACCTCCTGAAACCATGAATAAAATTAATATTCTCAGCTCTTCCCTCTGCAGCCTCCTGCTTATCTATCACAACGTTAGACAAATAGCCGATTTATAGTATATTGTTTGGATGAAGGTAAGATGGAGTTGGTAACATCATTCCTTAGTTTGAGTTCAATGAATAACTCTCTCCAGGTCTTCTATGTAACACTTTACCCTTATTATTTTGCCTCCGCAGATGTTAACCTACAACAACCCAAAATATCAATTCTTGCCATTTCCTTAATATAATACCTAAACTCAACTGAGTCAGTTCAATTTCTTTTAACGTCAAAATAAATCAAACTGATTATTCGATATCAAATTCACTAATATTGTTTAACGTTCTTTAAATGAACACCTGGGAAGTTCATCCTTAGTTTAACGCCAGAAGAACTTTAGAGAAGTGGGTGTATATTATTTCTTGCTTCAACTCTTTTTACTGTGGTGGTGGCTGTTCCTCCTTTTATTTGGGAGGGAGAATTCATCTCAGAAATAAATGCTCTGGAAACTCCCATAAAAAGAACCTTGATGCCGGGGCCGGCCCGGTGGCGCAAGCGGTTAAGTGCGCGCGCTCCGCTGCGGCGGCCCGGGGTTCGCTGGTTCGGATCCCGGGCGCGCACCGACGCACTGCTTGGTAAGCCATGCTGTGGCGGCGTCCCATATAAAGTGGAGGAAGATGGGCACCGATGTTAGCCCAGGGCCGTCTTCCTCAGCAAAAAAAAAAAAAAAAAAAAAAAGAGGAGGATTGGCGAATGTTAGCTCAGGGCTGATCTCCTCACAAAAAAAAAAAAAAAAAAGAACCTTGATGCCAACCAAGTCACTTCCCAGTTTTTATTCTTTTTTTTTTTTTTACTAATACGAGATATATTATGATATGATAATAGAACAAAATCTCCTACCAGGAATTCAATTTCTTCAGAAATTTCTGAAATTATAAATTTCGTCATCGTAGGGTCCTTGTTTTATGAAAATTTCTTTTTACACAGCTCCCCTCTGTTCCTTACATTTCATAGGTGCCAGCTAAGTGTGTGATATTGTTGTTACCCTTGAATTAATGATATGTGAGTTAAGAAATAACTCATTCTCACTTCAAATCTCTTTTGGATAAATCAAGTGTAAATAAATCTGCTCTCCTGAAAGTCTGTCCCGTGGAATATGGGTCTCAAGAGATGGTCTGTGAAAAAGAAGGGGTGGGATGGGGAGGATTATGTGATAAAATAAATATTGGAAATGCTGTTTCTAAGGTTCCTTCTTAAAAATTCACAAAGCATACCAGCATGACACCAACACTCTGCGAAGCCCTGAAGTCAAGAAATCCGTTTACTTTGCTTCATCCAGAGTTCCCCAGATACGTTGCCCCAGTGTCAGTGCTGTGCGTGTTGATGTGTGGAAGGCCCTGATGTGTGGAAGGCCCCTGTGGTGGGATCCACGGGACACGGTTTGCCCAACACTGACTTTTAGAAGTGATGTGACATGGTTTATTGTTTGCAGATTGCTAATTCCAGTCAGAAGAGAGTCTTTCAGTTGCTGCCTGTTGCTATAGAATTACCCTAGACCGGGCCATCTGAAAACAGTCTCACAACAGCGAGGATTTGCAGGGGCCCAGGGGAAGAATGAAAGGCGGTTGTTTCAAGGGCAAAGGCAGACAAACGTTTCACTTTAAAACGTTTCACTTTAAATAGGACAGAAACAGAAAGACAGCCGTCATGTTGGGATAGTCTGGGCTTCACCTGTGCTTCTTCCTCTTTCAGCTGGGCACCAAGGAAGGGTACCTCACCAAGCAGGGCGGCCTGGTGAAGGTAAGGGGCACGTCTTTGCCGGCGCCAGACACGGAGAGAGAGGACACGTCCCAGAGACTCAATTCGCACCGTGACACTCTTTTTAAAGCATAATTGGCTACTCATTTTGACCCAGTTATAATTTTTGCTTTTTTCAAGAGTTGATTTTTATGGCTCATGTTGGTCAAAATTCTGCAAAATCACTTGACTATTCTTTGGCAAAGCCAAATGTGTGAGAGTAGCCTACAGGTAATACCCACGGAAACATTCAGTCTTGTTAATGGAACGATCGAGGATGAAAATAGCAAGTTCAATATAGAATTCTTCTTTCCTTTTTTCTTTTTTTTTTAACAAGAAAGAAGTCAAAATTATATAAAATCTTTATCTAAAAATAGGCCAAAAATATCACTGGCACTTACGTAACTATGTTATAAAGTCCCAAAGAAAACACAATTAAGGACTTCACTAGTCCAGGGTATCCAACTGTCCCCCATTTATGTGACTGTACCTGTCAAGTTACTCAATTTCATGTTAATGTGCCAAGAAGACCCTCACGGGTACCAGCCTGCTTGAATTCAACCACAATATTTAGTTATTTGTGTCCCTACTAGACTGGATGCTCCCTAAGGATGGGAAATCCTCATATTTATAGCATATTTATTTTCAAATCCTCTGTGACTTCTTTTAAGTGGGTACATTGCCACCCAGGATAAGATTAAGCTTCTATCCAGGGTTAGTAAATCAGAAGGACACAGTGGGGAACAATAGTTTTTGCCACCAGTGCCACGGAATTCTTAGGCAAGGTTTAGAATATGATGTGCTTGGACGTTCCTAACCCTCAATTTGCTTATTTGTAAAACAAGAATAACGATATTTGGTGCATTGTATGAGGATTAGCTATAAGATATATAAACGTCCAGGGATAGTATGTAAGCTGCAATAGGTGCTCCAAAAATGACATCTAATCTAACTATAGAGTTAATGAGATGGCAATTTTAATGGTTTGCTATGAATCACCTTGCATGTTTATGATAGACTATTTCTTTTTATTTGTGTAAATATGTTAATGATATCTCTGCCTTCATTATGAGCTTAATGCATGGAGTTATTTTAATGCCACCACAAGAATATTTTATTGTACCTAATCTTTTAGACACTTTTAAAACAAAAGGAAATTGTCTAGTTCAAATATTGCATTCCTGTACTCAAAACCTATGTGTTTTAATTATCTTTTTTCTCAGACCTGGAAAACAAGATGGTTCACTTTACACAGGAATGAACTGAAGTACTTCAAAGACCAGATGGTGAGAAACAGGATAATATATTTTCCACATAAAAATCAGCTCTCTAGATGAAAGGAACATCTGCCTTTCAAATCCCTGAGGTTTTCCTTAGGAGCACCTACAACACCCAGTAAATGATTGGAGACGTGAGTTCTTGACTCCTGACAGCAACCGAGTTCTTGTGCAGAGACGAGGTGTGTGTCGCGGAGACTTCCCTGTAGGCCCGCGAGAGCAGGTCCCCAGGCACAGCACTGCCTCTGTTTAGAGCAACGGAATTGTCCTCTTGCCACAGGTGTTAACTGTCTCTTGTGGCAATCTCCCCCTTTATTAAAAACATGTCCTTTTGCCATGCCCATTTCATTAAGCCAATTTAAAACTATCTTATTTCTTCTCCCTTGCTCTATACAAAATTTCTGAGAAAGTAGAAGTTTAAAAACATGAGAGAAAAATATGGCTCCCTTTCATGAGTTACAATCCATCTCCAGCCAATTTAAACGAGTAGATCTGTCTCTTCTTAATGCCCAGTTTCATGATAGGCCAATTCCCAGATCAGGAGTGTATGACCTCCCTTAGTGAAGTTTTTTATTGTCTGTCCCCTTAGTGAAAGTAAAACTGCCAGTTGCACATAGTGGAAGATGTGTTAGGGGATCAAGTGATGAACAGACTGTATGTTTTTCTATAATGACATAGGTTGCTTTTTTTTTTTTAAGTCACCAGAACCAATTCGGATCCTAGACTTAACGGAATGTTCGGCTGTACAATTTGATTATTCACAGGAAAGAGTAAACTGTTTTTGGTAAGTTGTTTTATAAAGAAAATGTTTTTAAAAGTCTTCTTGCCAGACATTTATTTTAGCTGAGAAATGTGTACAAATGTTTTGATCTCAGGGACACGTATTTAACATCACACAGGGCATATATATTAAGAGGGATTTCAGCTAAGTGTGACATAATGCCTCATTTAAAGTGGCTTAAACAAATAGGCAGGTCTGCTGGGTACAATTGTTTAGGTTGTGCACTGCACAAGTATGATACACATAAGAGGTGCCATTCACATCTTGAACAGCTTTATTCCTTTGGAGTTTTTTCCTCAGATTTAATTAAAACTTGGTTGACTCTAACGATGGGTGATTTGTATTGTTATGACAATTTCTGGCAGATGGCACAAAAGTGTTTTGTTCTAACGTAATCAATGTATCATGACAATTTTCTAACTGGGAGAAGTAAAGTGTCTTGAGAAAGAAGTATCTTATTTCCCATCAACATTTATTTTAAAGTTTTTTCCTTACTTCCTCCCTCCCTCTCTCCCTTCCATCAGCCCCAAGCTAACATCCAATGCCCATTTGCTGAGGAAGATCGGCCCTGAGCTAACATCCGTGCCCATCTTCCTCCACTTTATGTGGGACGCCGCCACAGCATGGCTTGAGAAGCAGTGTGTTGGTGTGTGCCTGGGATCCGAACCTGTGAACCTCAGGCCACTGAAGCTGAGCACGCGCACTTAACAGCTTGCACCACCTGGCCGGCCCCTAATCTTTTTCAATCTTACAAAAGTTGAAAAACTCATGCCCATATTCCTCTCACTTAGATGCGTCAATTGTTAATATTGGCCATATTCGCTTTGTCTCTATTCACTTTTTCCCTGAACCAGTTGAAAGGAAGTTGCAGACATTATGGCACTTTACCCCAAATACTTGAATGCGCATCTCCTAAGAATAGAAATATCACCTGTAGAACTACAATACCATTATCACCTCTAAGGAAATTAATGTTAATTCTATAATATCAACCAATAATGGACATCTTTTTTAAATTCACATAAACGTACCAAATGAGCCCACAGGGGTTTATATTTCTCATACGAAGACAAGCAGGAGGCAGGTAGCTGCCTTGACAAGGTCAGGTCCACTGTCTGCACAGTGCTCTGGGCCTTCTCCTCATGTCTGCCACTCCAGAGGCCAAGAAGGCTGCTCCTGCTTTAGGCTCCATGTTTTCATCTAAGTCATGAAGAAAGATGGAGGCATGGCATCAGCCCTGTCTGTCCACTTTTTATCAGGGAAGCAGACCTTTTCCCAGAAACTCTGCTGTCAGATTTCCCCTCATATCTCATTGGCCAACACTGGGTCCCATGGCCATCGCTGGCAGTGGGGGAAGCTGGAAAAGGGTACTAGAATGATCATAATTGGCTTCAACTAATTGTAATTTATTGCCTGGGGTTCTGTTAGCAAGAAGAAAGGAAAAAATTATCTGTACTAATAGGCAATTAATAATGTCTCCCACGGGGAGTACCAAACAATGAGAATTCCAGAAACCAGCTCTGTACAGTGTGTACACAGTATCCCTCCCTGCCCCCCCGTCCACCCACCCCTCAACCGGACCTCACATCAGGTTTACCCTCTGTGCACAGGGACTTTTCGCCTGCCTATTCAACACTAACTACTGGTCTAAACAAAATATGCTGCATAGGCTTTAGGATATAGAAAGGTGTCCGAACTTCAGTTCATGACTTGCCTTTTTTCATGAAAGCGAAAAAGATGTTTAGTATTTTGCATCCCAACTGTAAAGACAGGAAGTATGCGCAAGATGTCAGCTGAGCTGACCTCGTTACTCAAATGATTTTCACTCTGCAGCCAGAGACAGTCAAATGGAGAGTGACCACATTCCCAGAACACATCTTTCGTGCCAGTAGGAAAGCCCATCTTCCCTCCAGCACCGACTAACTCATGGCTAGAAGTGGGCAAAATGAATAGTTGAGAAGTTTTATTCTTTTCTTCTGTCCTGAGTAGTTAAAGCTGCCTCCATCCACAGAGGGAAGCGTTGTCCTCATTGAGGCACACGAACACAAATGAGCTCCTTAGTAAACTCTCTCTCATCTGTCTTGCTGCTTCTTCGAATCACAGCACAGTTTCTGAGTCATTTGACAGATCAGCTGCATAAACACATAAATGTCGTATTCAGTCTAAGACACGAGCAACGAAAGGAGCTGGGGATGTCCTGGACATGTTTTTTTCTTCTTTGAATTCTCATTAAAAAATGTAAATCTGGCCTGTAACGGCAATATGAATCTACAACTTCCTGACGTTTCTGCAGTGTGCTGGCAGGAATAGCTCTGCATAGACCAGTTCTGCAAGTTGCGTCCCCAGCCTCTTTGTCAATTCTTTTTTCCCTTGAAATACTCTAATTAGTGTTCAACTAATATATATTCAACTAACCATCTGGAATATCTTACATTCTTTCTTTTGTCTTATCAGCTTGGTATTTCCATTCAGGACATTTTATCTCTGTGCAAAGACAGGAGTAGAAGCTGATGAGTGGATCAAGATATTACGCTGGAAATTGGTGAGTCTTCTGGCTGCCTAGTACCTGGAAATAACATGTTGATGATTTCAAACATATTTCTACTGAAAGAGTCAGACTATCCCAGGGAATCAATGGGCTGTCTACTTACAGGCTTGTAGAATAGTCTGTTCGTTCTTCTGGGGCATGGACGAGGTGGAGACAGGGGTAAAAGAGAAAGGACGGAACTGCTGGAGTCTCAGCCCCAGAGCCTTGGCCTCGCGCCCGAGTGGCTACCCGTCTTCCTTTAAGTGTGCAGGTTGGTCCAATTTTGCCTGGAGCAGGACATTTGGGACCAGAAGGTCAGACAGAGGAAAGCTGACATATTTCTATAGTGGAAAATCCTTTTAAATTGTCAGAGAAGGAAGCTTGCTAGTGGAACTTGGCTTAGTTTCCAGTGTAAATGTTACTTTGTGCAGTTCAAGAACAAAAGGTGGTTTACTTTATCTGCTTTCTATGTACCTCCCAGCGGGAAGATGTAGTGCTTATTAAAATTTACCAGTATCATACATTTTTTGTATCTATTTGCAAATCAGTGAGTTGTTAGGCAAGAACATGTCCTTAAAGCTTTCCAAAATTTCCTATAGATACCATCTTGAAACTCTGAATGTTTTCAAACGTAAACAATTTTTTGTATATATTTTTTATGAAATTAGCTTATATATAGAATCTTGTTGAATATTCCTTTCTAGATATTGGGACTTTTGCTCTTTGTTGTCTTTTCTGTTGAAATCCAAATAAATATTCTGTATCACTCATTTAGAGACAGTTCCAATGTGTTTGATATTCAATGGGAAATACTTTGCCATATGAAACCTTTGCTCAGATATGAATCAATTTTTTATTCTTTTTATTTCATAAATATGCAAGTGACCTATAATCATTATAGAAAAATTAAGGTAAAAATATATCAAATGCACACAATTTCAGTCTTCTCCTTGGGCAAATAAATATTTAAAAACAAAATTTAATCATTCTCTAGGGTTCTTTACCTGCTCACTCCACTTAACAATATACTATGAACATCTTTCCATATCAGTAAATTTAGATCTATGTCTTCATTTTGATTCATTGAAGAGTATTATTGCATTTTATGGATTACTGTGTTAGGCCAATTCCCAATTTGTACATGTTTTAGTAACTACTCAAAATATTTCTCTAGAGAAAAATGCAAAACAAAAAAAAAACCAGATTGAAACTTGAGTGGTGGTGGGGGCATGTGATAATTTATGGTTGCATAGTTTCCTTAATAATCAGCATGCTTTATTTAATATTTGTTAAAAGCCAGAGTTCATTAACTCAATAATAAATACACACGTATGTGTGGTTCATTACAGTCTCAAATAAGAAAACAGCTCGACCAAGGGGAAGGCACCATCCGATCCCGGTCATTCATCTTTAAATAGACCTTTCTCCACAAGGGGTGCCCCGGCCCAGGAGCAGCGTGGACTGTTCCCTCACGCTGTGATCCGTAGCAGGCTCCAGCCAAGCTGACTAAGGATTTTTCTTTACAAACAAATCAAAAGCAGATGCTGATTTGGACCTTTCAGAACACACCACATTTGCTGACTCACGGAAAACTGCAGCCCCGCGGGACGTTGTCATCTCCTTGAGAATACCAGCAATCATTGTTCTGATGGCACCGGGTGTTCTCACTCTCAGAACAGACAGTGTCAGACAGAGGGATTCTGTTTTCCCTCACTGCGGTCCTCAAGCCGGTTGACATTACCTGGAGGAGTCCCACTCTGTGTCATGGTCAGCTCGTCTGACAGCCAGGTTGTGCTGTCAATCAGGAAGGAAACAGCTGTACACTTTGAGCCTTAGGCTGCATCTTCAGAAAGTATATCGAGACAGCAAACATCAAAGATCGGGGGACAGTGGTTGTTTTTGCTTTTTTTATCCTTTATATAACAAAACAAAACAATTTCCAAAACTAAAATGGAAAATGTTTGTTTTCCATTTATTTTTTTGTATTTCATTTTATTTTCTCTTTGTAGAAGGCTCAGAAATCTAGTGGGTCCTTCCTGCCCTTCTAATGATAAACCTGTGAGAACTAAATGTCCCATGAGCAACTGAGTAGGATGATAAAGACAAAGGAAGGCACAATCTAAAAAACATCTCTTTTAATCATTTTGGGGGAAATGTTTTAAGTGTGAGAAAACATAAATCAAGGAAGAGTAATAAAGTAGTAGATAACTTGTAGTTTAATAATAATTATTATTATAACTCTAATCATAACTATAATAGTAATTATTATTATAACTATAACAATAATAGAGCACTTGTAAGCACTAAGTTATCTTCAGCCAACATTTCCCCAAACAGCCTGAAAAAGACTTCTCAAGGAGAGTGTGTTAGAACAATCCTCTCCCGGAGCGAGCAGTAGGGTCGGCCCACGAGAAGTAAGAACCACTTTGCACTGAGACGCTGAACACCTGCATCTTATTCAGGAGCAACTTCTGCTGCCAGTTGAGGGAGCAACACTAAATGCACATGCAGTGTATAATGACGCGTTTGGCGCACAGCCTTTTCAAACCAGAGTAAGGGGATGGAAACAGGAGAATGAGATCCTGGCATCTGGAGCTCATGAATAGATTCTAACTCTTTCTATTATCTTTATTCATACTGCTTTTTTAGACTGAGGTTTGAAGGGAGATAAAAGGGAGGACGAACCCCAAAATGGAAAGATTACGGTGCAAAGCTGTGACGGAACGCTGCTCTTGCAGTGCAAAGGCTTACCTTCTTAAATCAAGTTCTTCTGTTATTTAAACATCTAGGACTCAGAAATGACATTATAGTTTTGTGTTTTTCCACAAGGTTTGTAATGTATTTTGTAATGTTTGTATCATATGGGATAAAACAAATAATTATTGTGTCCAGTTTGCCAAGTAAGAGGTTACAAACGGATCCTCACTGAGATGTGTGCTTTTATGTGTTGTTTTCTCAGAACCAAAGGTGTTTCTTTGTGTAGGTAATATTGTTTTTACTTTTTGTAAAATATAGCATGTTTATTTATATTCTTTGGTTATGTTTATTAAAAAGAGCATGATTTTTCTGTGCCTGTACTATTTTTCTATTAAAATATATTTTTAATATCTCTACTTTAAAAGAAATAGAACCAATTAATATCATAAATAGCAACAAAGATCCACTTTGGTTAGACTATGAGCTAAGAGGGATTCAGAGTTGAAGATATAGTCCTTAAGGAGCTCTTAGTTGGATGTGGAAAAGATAATAAACACATACATGATGATGTATAGAAGTAAATAAGATGAATACAACAAGTGAGGCACGCAAAGCTATACGATGGAGAGTGTGCTTCAGCGAGGATAAAGCCATTTTCTCGAGCTTTTGAGAAAAGGGCAAGCTAACATATACCCACTGTGTAATTAGTACTATGCTAGATGCTAGACCTGCTCTCAGCAGCCCTGAAAAGTGGTCATGATTTCACCTCCTGCAAGGAGCCTGGTGAAGGGCCCTCCGCTATTTCTCCAAGTCCAAGACGACGGAGGATGTTTTGTGCCAATGGCAGATCAGAATGGGGTTGTTTGAGACAATAGCCAGTGGGGTGTGTGTCAGGCCCTGTGTGCTTATCATAAGGAAGTATCTCTTAAGACGCAGCCAAAGGATTAGCAGCTATTCTCAGAATTCCCCCTGGGAATGTCATGCCCCACAGAAGCACTGCGCCCTCTAGACCAGGGAAGTGACCCCCATGGTGTGGATGGCTATTACAGCCTCTGAGGGCAACCTGCCCCCTATTCCAGAGCCACTGGCGGTCTGAACACTCAGTGGGCCAGAGCCTTTCTCTTCCCACCCACGTGGGATGCAGGAGAGTGGGCTCTTCGGTCCTCACCTCACACACACGCTGGGTCTGAGGGTCAGGAAGTTATACTGTGTCGTTGTTTCAGGCAGAAAGCAAGAGAACTATTACAGGGTGAACATCAGTCCTACTTTGCTCCCTCTCTACCACTTCAGGTTGGCTGCAGAAAACCCATATTGTTGGCAAACTCTTCCCAGCCAAGTCCGCTGTATCGCAGAGTTCCAGGCGTGAGCCTACGCTCTGCTCAGTACAGATTCAGGCTGTCTGGGCATGGTGTGAAGCAGAGTTTCCTAAATCATCTGTAGCGAAGGACCAGATTTTCGTTTTTTAAATTTCTGATCTATGACAGACTGGAATTTTGTAAAATCCAATAAAAATAAATTATTAGAAAAATGAAGTAAAAAATACAAACATCATAATCTCATTTTTTATTATCGGGTTCTACAGACATAAAGTTATTACGTGAAACCGTAAGTTTTTAAACACTTACTCTGAGTTTCTGTGTTGACCTTGTCACATACTGCTGACAGAACAGCCCAGTTTGTGGACCACGTATTGAGCAGCTCTGGTCTAGTGGACTGGCAGCTAAAAGAAACCAAGAGCCTTCTTGAGAAAGAGTTCCCCTGAAGGTAGAGAGGTTGAGGTGCTGATGTTTTATTGATGGATTATGGACACCATTATAGGGAAAGGGTGGTTCTGAGCACATTCTTGTCTGTTATTCAGCCCCTCAGCAAAATCTAAAGAAACTGTTTCACTACGGTCTCAAGGGCAGACATTGAGACAGTAAATTGTGTCACACTCACAGCTGGCAAGATGGTGCCCTTAGCCTTCAGCAGCCTCTGGCACCCACGTTCTCAGTCAGCAGCAGCAGTTGAGCCAGGGTTTGAGGGGCAGAGCTCATCCCAGAGAGAACAATAGCAAATGAAATGGTCAGGTGCCGTGTAGTGATTGTGAAAACTGGTTTCAGGAGTACTTACATGTAAAGGGTTCTCTGAGGGTGCCCAGAAATATGTGGAAGGGAGTTGAGAGGGACTGGATTTTCCACAGCAGAAGCAAGGATGGAACTAGAGAAGTGAGTCTGGTGGGTTCCTGAACCTGTGGTTATTTCCCCCATTCCAGAATGCATAATTGGTATAGACATACTCAGCAACTGGCAAAACACTCACATTGGTTTTCTGACCTGTGGAGTGAGGGCTATTATGGTGGGAAAGGACAAATGTAAGCTACTGGAACTGCCTCTACCTGGGAAGATAGTAAACCAAAAGCAATACCACATTTCTGCAGGGGCTTCAGAGTGCCATTATCAAGGACTTGAAGGATGCAGGGCTGGTGAGTCCCTCCACATCCTCATTCAGCCCTGTTTGACCTGTGAAGAAGATAAAAGGATCTTGGAGAAGGACAGTGGACAGAAGAAGCCCACAAACTTAACCAGGTGGTGACTCTAATTGCAGCTACTGTTCCAGATGTGATTCCATTGCTTGAGCGAATTAACACATCCCCCGGTACCTGGTACGCAGCCATTTATCTGGCAAATGTTTTCTTCTTGATACCGATTGGTGAAGACCACCAGAAGCAATCTGCTGTACCTGGCAAGGCCAGCAATACACCTTTCACTACCATAGAGGGGTATCAGTTCTGCAGCCCTATGTCATAATTTAGTCCACATGGACCTTGTTCACATTTTCCTTCCACAAGACATCACACTGGTCCATTGCCTTGATGATATTGTGCTGATTGGACCTAATGAGCAAGAAGGAGCAACACCACCAGATTTATTGGTAAGACATTTGTTTGTCTGAGTGGGAAATAAATCTAGCAAAAATTCAGGGGCCTTCTACTTCACTGAAATTCGAGGGGTCCAGTGGTGTGGGACAGGTCAAGATATCTTTTCTAAGGTAAAGGATAACTTGTTGCATCTAGTCCCTTCCACAACCAAAAAAGAAGCACAATGCCTAATGGGCCTCTTTGGATTTTGGAAGAAATGTATTTCTTATATTGCTTGTGGAATTCATTGGTCTTACCATGTTCCCCATCGTCCTGAAGCAGCTGGCTTGACAGAATGGTGGAATGGCCTTTTGACGACTCAGTTACAGCACTACCTAGGTGGCAATTCCTTGGAGGGCTGGGGCAATGTTTTCCAGGAGGCTACATATGCTCTAAATCAACATGCAATATATGGTGCTATTTCTCCCATAGCCAGGATTCACAGGTCCAGGAATCAAGGGGGTGGAAATGGGCATGGCACCACTCACTATATACCCCTAGTGACCTCCTGGCATAATTTTTGCTTCCTGTCCCCACATCCTTATGCTCCGCTGGTCTACAGGTCTTTGTTCCAAAGGGAGGATTGCCTCGACCAGGGGATACAACCATGATTCTATTACACTGGACTTTAGGACTGCCACGTGTCTACTTTGGGCTCCTCATGCCTCTGAATCAATAGGCAAAGAAGGGAATTACAGTACTGGTTGGGGTGAGTGATCCTGATTGCTAAGGGGAAATTGGGCTGCTACTGCACAATGGAGGTAAGAAAGAGTATGTCCAAAACACAGGAGATCCTCTAGGGGATCTTAGTACTGTTAAGCTCTGTGACTAAAGTCAATGGAAAACTACAAAATTCAGTGCAGGCAAGACAATTAATGGCTCAGATTCTTCAGAAATGAAGGTTTGGGTCACCTCACCAGGCAAAGAACCACGACCAGCTGAGCTGTTTGCTGAGGGCAGAGGGACTATGGAATGGGTAATGTAAGGTAGTTATAAATATCAGCTACAACCACATACCCAGTTGGAGAAATGAGGACTGTGATTATTATATTTCTTCCTTATTTTGTTATGAATGTTTGTGTACATATACAAGTATGTATATATTAGACACGCACATATTAAGCAAATATTTTTCTTTCCTCTCATCATCTAACATAAACTGTATTAAAAATGGTTAACCTTACATTACTGTATTTAAGCTACAGTATATCAAGGAGAAAAGGGAACATCACCCAAGGACTTTGCATCCTCTCTGGGGAAAGGGTTGACATGTTCTCAGTGTACGCAGGATAGTTGTATCACGTTAGACAGAAGTGTAACTTGGTTATTGTCTTTAATTGGAGATTAACTATGGTTTAAGAAGATGTGTACTGGGGGCCAGCCCCGTGGCTTAGTGGTTAAGTGCGCGCGCTCCGCTACTGGTGGCTTGGGTTCGGATCCCAGGTGTGCACCGACGCACTGCTTGTCCAGCCACGCTGAGGCCGCGTCTCACATACAGCAACTAGAAGGATGTGCAACTATGACATACAACTATCTACTGGGGCTTTGGGGAGAAAAAGGAGGAGGACTGGCAATAGATGTTAGCTCAGGGCCGGTCTTCCTCAGCAAAAAGAGGAGGATTGGCATGGATGTCAGCTCAGGGCTGATCTTCCTCACAAAAAAAAAAAAAAAGATGATGTGTACTGGTGCCCAACTGACAAGGGTAGACTGCAAAGGTTCATTTTACACGTCAACTTCGCTACGCTACCCGATTACTCAATCGAACATGAATCTAGGTGTTGCTATGCAGGTATTTTGTAGATGTGCTTAATACATCTAATACACTGAATTCAAATAAAAGAGATTATCCTCCATAAAGTGGATGGGCCTCATCCAATCAATTGAAAGGCCTTAAGAGCAAAACTGAGCTTTCCAAAGGGAAGAAATACTGCCTTCAGGCTGCAGCCTCAGCCCCAGCCCGAGATTCTCCAGCCTCTGGCCTGCCTTAGCGATTGTGGACTCACCAGTTCCCACGATCATGTGAACCAGTTCTTGAAATAAATCTAATACGACTGCATCCTGTTGGCTGTTTCTGTGGTGAACACTGGTAAAACTTTCTTCCCCAAATACCTCACCACCATTTTATTAGAAAGTTTGTTGTTTGCTGATTTTATTTAATTTTTAATTTTATTATATTTGAATATTTAAAAATTCAAAAAGTACAAGGAACAGGGCTGGCCCGGTGGCGCAAGTGGTTAAGGACGCGCGCTCTGCTGCAGCGGCCCGGGGTTCACCGGTTCGGATCCCGGGCGTGCACCGACTCACCGCTTGTTAAGCCATGCTGTGGCAGCGTCCTGTATAAAGTAGAGGAAGATGGGCACGGATGTTAGCCCAGGGCCAGTCTTCCTCAGCTAAAAAAAGAGGAGGATTGGCATCGGATGTTAGCTCAGGGCCGGTCTTCCTCACACACACAAAAAAAGTACAATGACATTTTTTCAGTGAATAGGCTCACTCCTGGGATCCCTGTACTCCAGCTACCTAGTTTCACTCCCTGGAGGCCACCAACGTTACCAGGCTCTGTGTATCTTCAGAGACAGTCTATCATATACAAGCAAGTATGAACACATATATTTTTTCCTCTTATCATAAACTGTACCATACTACAGTTTCACATCATGCTTTTTTCACTGAACATTATGTCTTGGAGATCATTCCATCTCAGTACCTGAAGTCTTCTTCACTCTTTTTCCCACTGGTCAAATGTAGTAATTTAATCAATCCTCTATGATTAGGTGACCATGTAATTTCTTAAAGTGGGACACCTGAGAGTTGAAAGGACCACTAATAAGTGTTGCACCAAGAACAGTAGGTATAAACTGGAACTGTTAGAAAAAACAGAACACATGGTCATCCTAACTATGAAAGATATTTAGGTTGTTTACAATCCTTTGATATTACCAAATTACAATGATATAGTTGCAAATATATAATTTTGCAGAAGTCCATATGTATCCGGAGGATTAAACATCTAGAGTGGAATTGTGATGGCTGAGGGTGATGGTAAATTTTATGTCAACTTGACTGGCCGTGGGGTGCCCAAATTTAACATCGTTTTGTCTGTGGGTTCTGTTTCTCTGGAGAATCCTAATACAATGGATCAAAGGTTATGTGCATTTGAAAGTTTGATACAGAATGTCAAACTGTCCTACATAAAAGGTATAACAATTTACACTTCCATCAGCAGGGCATAAAAAAGGCCTGTCCTACTTATTGAATAATCCCTTCCCCACTGACTTATAATGTCATACTTAAAACGTTTTAAGTCTCATGTATGTATGTACTAAAGTCTGTTTCTGGGTTAGTCTGTTCCATTGATCTGTCTAGTTGTACACCTAATCTAGTTTTACGTTATCTTTTAAAAATAGTTAATCTAGGGGCCTGCCCAGTGGTGTAGTTGTTAAGTTCGTGCGCTCTGCTTCGGCGGCCCAGGGTTCACAGGGTTGGATCCCAGGTGTGGACCTATGTACGCACTGCTTGTCATGTCATGCTGTGGCGGCATCCTATATAAAATAGAGGAAGATGGGCACCGATGTTAGCCCAGGGCCAATCTTCCCCAGCAAAAAGAGGATTGGCAACAGATGTTAGCTCAGGGCTAATCTTCCTCAACAACAACAACAAAAAAGTTAATCTAGTTTCACATTACCTTTTCAAAAATTTCTTAAGAGATCTTCACCTTATTTTTCCAGATGAACTACAGAATAATTTATCTATTATACACCTTGAAACAGAAATCCTAACAGTAGCTGTATTCACTACACAAAGGTTAATATCTCCATTTATTAGTTTTCTTTCCTGGGTTTTTAGATATATAATTATTATTACTTGCAATTAAAATTTTGGTCACCTCATTTATAAAAGAAGTGTTTCTTGTTTCATGCATCATTGCATCGGCAAAAATCTCCTGAACACTATTAAATAGTAATCCAGATAATGAGAATTCTAGACTTTAATGGGTGTGTCTAACAGGTGTGTGCCTCATTAGGTTGTGACAATTAACTATTTATAGCTCCCTGCAGGTAAACTCTCTCTCTTGCCTCTATTTCTTTGTAAACCCTGTTGTTCTTGCCCAATTTAAATGCCCCTATTCTGTGTTTCTACAGCATCCTGCCCATAGCGTTATCTCAGCACTTCCTATACCTGTTTCATTTACTGAGCTATAAATTCTTTCAAGGTAGGTACCACAATTTACTCTCATATTTGCACAGGATGGAAAGAGGAAGGGAGGGAGGGAGAGAGTGAAGAAGGGAAGCACACAGGCACAGTGCCTGGCCGACCACCTCACTGCACAACTCTAGGGACTGCCTCTGCACACACTCCATGTCAAACGCACTCCTGGAGCACAGAAATAAAATGTGAACTGTGCTCTCAGAATTTTGCTATGTGGCAGCTCCGGTGATTGGCACATAGTAGGTGCTCGATGCATGTGTACTAAATCGTACCAGTGACAAACCGTCAAAGAACCTAGGAGGAAACTAATAACCTCGAATGATGGACTGCATTCCTGAATACAAAGGGCATATTCTAGAACTGTGACACCAATTTCATAGAGATTTAATGAGGCTCATGGATGAGGTCTATTTTCCAATTGACACTTTATGCTAGGTAAAACAGTCCCAAAACCAATACCTACAAGAAATACTCACTACTTATTTGGGCAGTTGAAAGAGTGAGTTAAGTTAATTATATTCTTTAAAGTTTTGAAAGAATTCTGTGAAAAGAAACCTGTATGGTGTTCAAACTGTACTTTTAAAAATACTATTTACACTCACGTATGAAAAAAATAGATGTACTATCATGTTTATATACATACTAATATTGGAAACAGAGTCTGATAATGAACCACATCTGAATTTTATAAAGAACACACAAACATTAAAACACTGGTTACAGAAAGCAAACTGGGGGAAAAAACCATTAGCTATCATTTTCATATTCATTAAACAGCAGCACCCTCTGAGAAGAATCAATTAGTAATATTCATCTATACTGCAAAATAATATATACATAAGAAAGTTAGTGATTGTACTGATTTTATTACTTTTACTATGCCATTTTATCTTCCTTACACTCGATGCAAAGAAATAAAAAAATGAAGAAAAATATGTCCTCATTATTATTCACAATAAAACGGGTTTTCCGTGTTCTGTAAGCCTGGGTGTATTGTACAATAGGGAGAACTTAGTGGTTCAAGTGGTTCCATTTTGATTCTGACCCACTGAATAGAATCTCATCCATATTTGGTGACTGGACTAACTCCATGGGAGCTGTGATAGACTGAACCATTTCTGCAGTATCCCCAGATGTAACTAAATAAGAAAAGGCCCTACACAAGAAAAGATAATGAATCTGTCCATAAATTATATCTATAGGTTCTCTCTTTAGTGTAAGGTGGAAAAGGGGGCCCTTTCTTGAATACATGGATACAAGTATTGTTGTGGTCTAAAGATTGCTGGATTGCTATTGTGTCTGTTATAATGACGATAAGGTATACATCGAAACTGCTGTCAGATTAAGAAACTTCCACAACTTGTCTCAATTCTTCAAATAATGGAGCAAGTTCCTTTTCTAGGCTGACAATTAGTCCTAAAACAAAGAGATTTAAAAAATTAGAACATTAGAAAAATGTACCTGAAAAAGTCTTTGACTTAAATTCCCCCTTGTCAAAATTTACTTACTAAAAAGTAAATGAGACAGTTTATTTCCTGTAACTAAAACAAAATATTGTAATTCTAAAGAAAGTAACTAAAAAACCCATATTCATTATGAAATTTATTTTCATCATCTATTATTGAAGTAGATAAATGAAAAATATATTTTTTTATTGGAAGATAAAAAATGAATTACAAACACTATAATTTTATTAGTTTTGAAAGGAAAACCTTAGTTTATACCTTATTGTTTTAAAATCTGCAGTGATTCAGAAATAATACACATGATTTTTACTAAAAAAGGCACACTTTTTTCCTGAGCAAACTTTAATGGACTTTCAAAAGAAAGGTAGATAGGCTGCTTCAATCTTGAGCAAAGAAAATAATCAAATTTATTTTATAAATTGAATAAAGCTAAAGCATAAATAAGTATTTCAAATAAAAAAATTACTTTTAAAGATGAAAGGTAGGAGTACAAAATATACACTTCCATGTTTAAAAAGAAGTTCAATGATGAATCTGGAAGACAAACTAGTCTAGAAATGAGCATACAGCTTCTCCTTAGTTTACCAGAGGGAAAGGACATACACCTTAGACACTGCTTCTTTTATGTGCACACAAAGATCTTCCTCTGTCTCACAGAATATTAAAAGCACCTGGGATTCTCAAGGAAATGTTCTACGTACTGAAATATAATTCTGTACATTATTATAATTTATAACAACTGATGATTTGGCATGTGATGGTGAATTATCACAACTGAGGTTTAATATACTTAAAATACTGACACCACTACTATCCTATAGAATTTAAAATGTGTTTTCACATGTAGTACTGTACAGCTCCAAAACATTTAGAAATGGAAGAGATCTAATAGACCATCAAATCTACCCTTCTCCTTTTAAAGACGAGGCATGTAAGGACAGGCTTCAGTTACATAGCTGGGAATAGAACATGCTGGAACAGCTTGGAAAGAAAAAAACAGAAAAGGAATGTATAACAGTCCTAAATAACAGTCAAATCTGACGGAGACAGACGTTAAAAAAAAATCCCACTTTATCCAAAAGGGATATAATAAATTACAATTCAACTGAATACTGTCATTTTATACATAAATACCCCATGAAAGCTACTGGATGTAATGGGATCTTACTCTCCTTTATAGAAAGGACAGCTTCCTCGTGTTTGTGCTCAAATTCTTCAACCCACAAGAAGAACGTGAATATGTTCATCCTATTCACTCTTTAAATTCTCAATCACATTCATCTTGCCTACTATTGTTCAATTTTTAAAAATTCGAATAGATTGGTCTATATGGAATTCAACTCATCCTTGATCATTTTATGTGTTTTGTTTGATTATCTTCCCTACTTTCTTTTTGTTTTCTTAAGCTGTTTTAATGTGAGCAAGATGTAGCATTCAAGAGAGAACTTCAATTTCCTTCCTATATTAAAGGATCACTTACCCATACACCGTCTGATTTGAACTAGAAAATAACTCCGTAAGATGGAGAAAGCAGATATTAGCTCCATTATACAGATACGGAAAACAGAACTCAGAGAAGTTACTTTTTTGGAGATCCAGGAATAGATGGTGGAGCTGCACCATGAGTTCAGGTTTTCTGACTCTAAATCTACTATTTCTATCATATTAGACTGTTCAGAAATGGTATTATAAAGAATTAAAAGCTATATTTAAGACAAAACACACCTGTATTGGCATTGCTGCTGGCTATGAAACTCACCACCAAAGGTAAACGATTGAATTGAACCACCTAAAAAGAAAATGAGATCTAAATAATACGTTGTATTGTGGAAAGGAAGTATAATTCAAATGAAATCTCTTAATCTTTCAAAAATTTTTAAATAGTCAATGTGTAAGATACTAGCCCAACATCATTGTATCACATCATGAAATATGAAAGAGCTGAAAATAAATATTTCCATAAAGCAGAGTTACTGATATCTCTTAGAGACATCAACACTACTTAGCCTGGAAAGTTTTGAAGGTGGGACTGTGTCGTCTTCATCTTTTTTTATCTCTAAAGCCCAGTCAATTACATAGTAGGAGCTTAATAAATAACTGATAATTAAATGGCAAAGGCAGTATTTCTCAATTATTCAAATAGTCATATCTTCATGATTTTTCTGCCTCCTGTGTCCTACTATAATTAAATTAATTTAAATTAATTTTAAATCATCTATCTTTTTAAAAGCCCTAGCTTCAACCTAATCTTTATCAGTGAAATTAAAGGTCAGATGGGTTGCTTATCTTTCGCCTAATACACATTAAAATACATAACTTTTAAAATAAAACATCAGTAGTATATGAAGCATACTCTGATAAACACTGCTCTAAAGCAGAAGTGATTAATTTATTATACAGAAGAAAATGCAGCTGGAGATCAAAAGGTATGTAGCAACCAATTTCATTCCCACTATTAATAATATCATTGATTTTATATATATATTCCAAACCAAATGAAAGAATTAGCAGCAATAACAAATTTAAATAACTTATCACTTGATTCAAGAGAAATTTTTTATCTGTCACAACAACAACAAAAAAGTGTGTCATTTGAGAAATCACAGTTGTTAAGCTAAGGGCACCATCTACTGGAGGTAATAGTGACCTGACTTACTCTTTTTAGGATAACAAGTACATTATTATTAAATCTTTTTAACTACTTTTCCATATTAATTAATTCTTAGTATAAAATGTGAAAAAAGTTACTAAAGTTTAACATAACCAATTTGAAGGCTAAGATTTTAAAATTCCATCCCCTTCAAAACTAAAATTTAGAATGATAACACAAACTATTTTATATAGAAGACATAAAAACAATAGTGGCAATCAGTAAACCATTCGATAATGATGAACTTACCTGGTAGGTGTTATAGTAACAGATGATACTTTTATTTTTCGAAAGTCCAAGTTTGCTTCCTTGGTCTGTTGCAAGGGCAAAAGTAGATAAGAAACCAGGTCTCAAAGCATGCTCAGGAGCATTATCATTGGCCACTGGAAGTACAAATGATTTAAATAAAAATTATGCATTGGGTATGGTCGGGAGAAGATTTACAGCACCTTCTTTTTTTACATAAATCTGTAAAAAAAAATCAAGCACAAGGGTTATGCTTCACAATATTGAAAATCATATCACTAATTGAGGCTCACCAATTTAGGTGGAAAAAACTGATAACTGGAAGTTGAGTGACCATAACTAACAGAAGAAATGCTGATTCTCACAATTTTTTTTATTTTTAAAAGAATACTAAATGTTTATATTTTCTTAATATCTACCTTAAAACACAGATTAATCAGTACATTTAATAAATTGAATATTCTAGTTAACTAAGAGTCAAGCTAGAATAAAGTAATGAAAAAAGCTTCAAAAACCTTTGGGCTCATAAAACCCACAGTAGTATCACTTATAGATATTATTAATTCTGCAGCTGGCCATCTGTTTTAAGTTTCTTTCACTCATTAAAAGGTCTGAATGGAGTCAGTTGTACCAATAAGTGTAGAGCTTAAGGCTTTAACACAGAGATCCTCAGAAAGAACATTAGAGCTGGAAAAACCTCTGAGATTATTTTGTTCAAAGCCCTCATTACAAAACACAGGAAAAAGGCAAGTGCCTTGCCCATGGCCACCCATGTCTGACGGTGGGATAGAAAGCACAATGGACCACACATTATGAGATGACGGGTTCTATTATTATCTTGCCACTGACTCGTGCAAGTTTGGCTGACAATGTACTCTCTGCACTTAAATCATCTTGGTTTATAAAATGGAAGAACTAAATTAGGTGATTTATAAACTTCCTTTCAATTCTAAACAATCAATATATGTTGATTAAAATGTATGGATGCTTATCTTAAAACTACTAGCGATATTAATAAAAAGTACATATTGCAGGGAGTCTTTGTGTATAATATACCCAGCTGCATACATGCCCAGTCTCATCACTTAGATTTACTAATGGTTTACATTACACCATAAAACATCTTTCATGGGAAACTGGGCCTGTGAAAAATCCATGCTTAAACTCTGGATGTTAACATGATATATCTGACATGTAATAAGTTATAAGTTCCAACCCAGCCTGCAACATACAAAAGCAAACATTTCCCCCCAAACTAAGACCATCTCCTGAACTTAATGAAATAGGTCCTATAGGCTTGCCTTCTGCACTATTCAGATATAAACACATTTTTATTCAAAAGCAAAAATGACACTGGCATGAAAGTGCTCAGTTTACCTTTAATAACAGGCACTCCATCTCTATCTGACACAACAATAGCATGAAGCCCTTCAACACTAGAAACAAAAAAAGTTAAAATATTATAAAACATTATCTCAAAATATGCACCCCAAAGTCATAATGGTAATTTTCCTGTATATTACTGAAAAACCATGGAAAGTCAATTACTGATATCATAAGCTCCTATAATGTGTTTGCCAAAACTCTTCTAGAAATGAAACAAATGTGTATTACTTACATGTTTATAATCTTTACAAATTTATGTAGTTTATCGATGAAGATCTAAAACAGCTCATTCTTCATTAAAATTGCTAATTATCATTCCATGGTTTACAAAAGTATGAGAGGTTATCAGCAGTGGTTACAGTGACAAAAAGAAAGACTTTTTACTTCCTCTCGTTTATTCCAATATCAAGTGCTTAGCGTCTGTAGCACATAATATTTATGATACCATAATAAGCAAAAACAGACAGAGTCTCTGCCTTCACCAAACTTAAAGGCTACCTTGAACCAATTATAAAGCTCTCTAAGCCCCAGTCAACAATCTCACTTGGCTATTGTGAAATTTAATAAAATAATGCATGTAAAGTAGAGGTTGGTACACACTTAACATACAAAAATATTAATTATTATTAATTAACATCAGGGTGCCATCTGTGCACACCAATGACGTAATTTACCACTGTAGTTTAAGTACTAAATTATTAGTGAGAATCCCTAAAGCACAAAAGTAAAGTGTTAACTACAGTGGGAAAACATTCTCAAACTTTAACATTTATACAAAATCTATAGCCTTGTAACTATCTTGTAATAACTGTAGATTGCAACTCAGAAGTATGTTCAATGTTCCTGCTATCACCCAGAGTTATCCCTTCCTTATTGTGTTAATCTTAATGTTTTAACTTAGGAATGAGGAATATTCAATATTAACTTAAGATACTGAAATTAAATTTTTTAAAAATCCCATTGTCAAAAACTTTTAAGTCAGAGAAGTGTTATTAAAATTTGAGGAGAAAATGTTACACACAAAGCCATTTATCTGTCTCACATTAAAAACAAGAATGATGAAACAACTGTGTATAAATATTTACTGGTATTATTTTCTATTATTATTCAATCTTGAAATTATCTATGGATTAAAGCATACTCTATAAAATTAATACATAAAACAAATATATTTTTCTAAGTTAACAACTAGATTATATAAGAATATATTCTACAGCTACCTGTACACACACAAATCACTTTGTGCAGTCATCAACATCAACACTGCTTGAAATAGAAAACAATTAGAAACCTAACCGTCCACCAAGAAGGACAAGTTAAATAAGTTGCAACATACATATACAATGAATGGAGTACTCTGCAGCCATAAAAAACAAAGCAGCAGCTCTTTATGTACTCAGAAGGACTGACCTCAAAGTTATACTGTCTAGTGAAAAAAGTCTTTAATAGTGTGTACAAGAAGCAACAATCTATGTAAAAGCATGAGTAGGCGTGTGTCTGTATATGTTGCAATGGACTAAACGTTTATGTCACCCCCAAAATTCTTATGTTGAAACCCTAATCCCAATGTGATGGTATCTGGATGGTATTTGGAAGCCTTTGGGAGGTAATTATGCCACAAGGGTGGAGACCTCATGAACGGGATAGTGTCCTTATAAGAGGCCAGAGCTAGCTAGCCCTCTTTCCACTGAGTGAGGATATGAGAAGTCTGCAAACTGCATCAGGAACAGGGCCCTCACAAGAAACCAACTATGGTGGCACCCTGATCTCAGACTTGCAGCCTCTACAACTGTGAAAAATAAATTTTGAGTGTTTATAAGAAATCTAGTCTATGGTACTTTGTTATAGCAGCTTGAACTAAGACAAATGCGTATATGTGTAAATATGTGTGCTTATATACATGTTTGCTTACAGCTGCATAAAATCTCTCTGAAGGTAACCAAGAGTGCCCCTGAGATGGGAACTTGTGGCTGGAGGGCAGGGATGGGAAGCTTCTCACTTTCCGTCCTTCAGTTAACTTTTGCATCTTGAACTTTAAGAATGTATTGCCTACTCAAAAAATAAGCAAATTAAAAAACAGGGAAAGAGTACTACAAAAATGTTTAGAAATATTTGTGTCACCATACGTAGCTTCCTTTTTCTTATTTTCATGGTAATTAATTTAAAAGAGGAATTAGAAAAAAAAAGGACTTTCTTGTTAATGGATTTCAACTTCACAGAAAAATGTCCAACAAAGTAGAAAAATCACTCACATACTTAACAACCCATTTAAAGAAATCAGGTCACAAATATAAAAGGTGTTTCCAATTCTACACATAGTGAACAAAAAATAACATGAATAGATTTTATTAATAATTGAAAATAACTATGATGCATTAATAGGTACATTATACTTTTAGAAGGAATAAATTAAATTTTATGCAATATTCTGCAGAAGTCTAAATCTTAAGCTTACTATAACAAACATTTTTATTCCAAAAAAGCAAATATTACGTTAGTAATCAAAAACATACTTAGTTTTATTCAAATAATGATGAAACATTTGGTTATTTTAAAACACGTACAGTTGTGACTCTTAGAGCCTGAGACTGCTTTGGGTCACAACTAGATTTTAAAGTACAAGTCCAAGAACTATATTTAATAGAAAATAAAAAAAATGAACAAAAACACATTCCATCAATATCTGCAGCTGTCTCACTTAGTTGCTGAGAGGAACAGCAGTACAACAATTACAAGCATGGACCCACAGCTCTGAAGCCAGGCTGCCTGTGTCCAGATCCCTTAACTTTACATACATCTAGTAACAAATCAAACTGTATATTCTACTACTTTACTTTATAAGTGTTAAATATTATTATTTCTTCATTCTTTTAGCTCTTGGGATGCAACAAGCCTACTTTCAAGAAAGGTCATGCATATGAATCAAACTGGCCTTGGTCTTTACAGAGAAAAAAAAAACAACACATGGTACTCATCCCTTTCCTTTTATTACGGAAGATTTTCATTGTTTTTATAAATATCAATTCTGCTTCTGTTCCTGTATTTTGTTGCCAGTGTGGTATTCCCACCCCATCCTGCCGGCCAATTTTAGCATCCTTTCAATATGCTAAACTTCCAACAAGGTAAATACAGAAAGCACTCATTTTATATGTTTCCAATATGGACAACTTTTGGTTACTACAGTTTAGTTAAATACCACCACTTCTCCCAACAGCATGGGTCAAATTTCAGTAAGTACGGTATATTAACTGAGTAACTGTATAAAGCACAAACTTCACTAACTCTTCTGTTCACAAATCACTATGTAAATAACTTTGTACATAACAGATGCACATTGTGATCGGCAACCAATCACATCACTTCTTTCGAAGTGTGTTGGTCACTGAGCATCTATTATTCAGTTTATGCAGAGATAGCAAAGCATATAGTTTTGTTATCTCCCTGTCTTCCAATGATAAACCATGTGACATCAAAAAATAAATAAATAAATAACTGAAATAGGGAACTGGCCAATAAAGATGAAATACAGCAAAGAAATGAAAAGTTATAATGCTGGAAGTGGAATTCAAATAGAAAGTAAACGAAGTTACAAAAGAAATAGCTGGCTGAGGGAATGCTGACACTGCCACTGTTGCGCACTAGATGTGCAGCCAGAGGAACTCAGTGAAGGCAAATTTATTGACATAAATGAGGAAAGTGGCTGTGATGAAAAGGATGAAGATGTAGCAGAGGAAGTGACACTGGCAAAAAAACTACATTAAAGGAACTCTCAGAGATATTTCACAGCATTGAAAGTAGACAGGACAAAATGTTGTAAGCTGATTCAAACTTAGAAAGGAGTAAGCCAATTTGCCAAGACACAGAAAAGACGCCTGTTCCTTATCTTAAGGATATACCTTTCATATGTCTTAAGGTATATGAAAAGAAGCAGGCAAACACTGTTCAAACTATACTCGGTAAGTTTTTTACAAAGAAATAAACACTCTAATTCTCACGTTTCTACTGTTTTAAATTATAGTGTATTAAACAAATATTAGTTTTAGCATTTGTTTTCCTTCCCCTAAACATAAGCAACAATATGAAAGGTTTTTCTGTTTTTTTTTTTTTTTTTTTTTGGTGAGGAAGACAGGCTGAGCTAACATCCACTGCCAATCCTCCTATTTCTGCTGAGGAAGATTAGCTCTGAGCTAACATCTGTGCCCATCTTCCTCTATTTTGTATATGGGATGCCGCCACAGCATGGCTTGATGAGTGGTGCATTGGTCTGCACCCAGGATTTGAACCTCCGAATCTGTAAGCAGCCGAAGCGGAGTGTGCAAACCTAATCACTATACCACCACACTGGCCCCTGCAAGGTTTTAATGTTTAGACAAAATTTTTTAAAGGTCACAAAACAACTGTCATTTTTCCCATTGCTTACTAAAATTGCTTTGGACACTTTCAGCTTGTATGGCCATTTCTATGCCCCTGCACTACTGCACAAAGTAGGACTGCCTGTATTGGTAATCATTAGGTTGAGAACAGAATCAGCAGCTTGCCTTTGTAGTTTGCCAATACTAGGAAGAGAATAAAAATGAATTTAAGTATTGCATTAACAAGAAATCAATGGTAACAATTACTTAACACTTCAATAGTGTTTTCTTCCTGAATATAAAAGAAAAATATAGATATAATAAAACCAGAAAATAATGTCATTAATTTCTAGTGGTCTGTAATCAGAGTAAAGGCACAAGCTAACTGGCAAACCCCACCAAACAATTCAGGCAAAAATCCAGAGTGTTTTTTTCCTACCCACAGAAATAAAGTGACATCTAAAACCTTTTTAACTTCAAACAGATTTGGAGGATAAGAAATAAAAAAAGGATCTCACATCACATATTCTGCTATATTACCTCAAACGTTATTGAATTATTCTGGAATGTGAAAATGGATGTCTCAAGTTATAGTCCTCTCTCTCATGCCCTTAACTTGCAGGTATCATTTTTACAGTAAACTAAATATGAATTTTAATTCAACTAAAGTGACAGTCCTTTGAATCAGTAAAATATCTAAAAGGAACTGTGCTGTCCTCAACACAAGAGCCTAATTTATAAAATGGTGCATCAAATGGACTGTATGCAGGCAAAAGAAAGCCTTGCGATTTTTCCAAGTATGAACTGCTGTCTAAGTCTAGGATTTTCGGGTTACAAAGACTCGGCAATTAGGTCTTAAAATCAATATTAAAAGTAAAGGCAAGTTCTTAAGGTTTTTCCCTTACAATTACCCTACTTCAAAGTATAATCCAGTAAACTGCTATGATAGTATATTTGAAAGAACTCTAAAATCGGCAAGAAATCTGAGCTCTACCCCTCTGGCATTCACTAGCTGTTTAACCTTAGACAAATCACATAACTTCTCTAGGCCTCATGTTACTTACCTGCAAATTCAATGGACATCTCTTGTGCTACCTAGGGTTATGTTAGGTATTTGAAAGTGCTAAATAATAGCATAATATACACATAATATTAGTCTAAAACAGAAACAAAATACTACATAAAATCAACATATGTTATGCAGAATTTATTTAATAACAAATTAGTAATTTTTTACCTTGGTAATTTTTTATACAGGAATCGCTTTAGATCCTGAAAGAGAATATAAAAAATCAATACGCCTTGAACTGGCTCTCTAGATACTGTCCTATCCACACTCCAGGTACCTTAAGTCATCACTCACAACCTTTCTTGCTTGTGTTCTTTCTGTTTCTGATTTTGACACTTACTAGTTGTGTGACTTGGACAAGTTAACTAACCTTTTTCTCTAAGCCTCAGTTTGATTATTTGTTGAGAAGGGATAATCATAGAACATGTCACACGATTGTTTTTCAAGTTTATTGAGAAGATGCATGTAAAGTGACTTGCATATCTGGAAATGGGAAAGACAAATACAGATTAGCTGTAAAATTAGATGATAATTTTCACACTATTTTACAACCTGTTGCTATTGTTGTGTTCACTTGAGAATATATTGTAAACATCTTTCCATGTCCATAGACAGACTTTCTAACATCACTTCAATGATCCTGGGTAAGTTAATCAACTTCTCTGAAACTCAGTTTCCTCACATGACTAAAGATAAATGATAATGTGTGTCAACTGTTTAGCATGGAACCTAATTAGAACTAAAGAAATAGAAGACTATTTTATGTCTCATCTCGCTCTCTCATCTGGGGAATTTCATTGACAACCAGGTATCAATTATGAGCTCCACACAAGTAAATCAGATATTTGTCTCTAATCCCTACTATTCTCCAAATCTGAATGTTCATTTTATTTCATGTTATCCCCACCAGCTTATCTCTGCTCTCATCTTAAACACACACAAAAAACTCATTTTGTTTTATCAGAAATCCAGATTTCCTCAATCTCTTCTTGTTTCCACTAATGGCACTACTAATCCTGTTATTTGGGTTTAAAACATAGAGTAATATTTAATCCTAACCTCACGTGTTACTTTTAAAACACTTGTGAAGTCAAATGTTTTAAAACTGATCTCTTCCTTTTTTCAACTGACATTATAATTTAGGTTTATTTTATTATTTATGATTGGCACTAGCCTCCCAAACGGTATGCTGGTCTCCCGTTTCTATCCCACATAGTTCTACACAATGCTAATAATCACATTATTTTCTTTCTCTAAAGCCATAATTGCAGTGCTTCTCAACCCTGGTTATGGAAAACACTTGGGGAGCATAAAAATAAACACTGATGCCTGGGGAGGTGCTCCCCAGATGATTCCCTGTGCAGCCAAGGTTGAGAAGCAATGTTTAAATGGCTCTCCACTGTTTACTGAACTATGTACAAATTCTTTAGACATTTGAGGCTCTCTACGATAAGGTCTACAACTAACTTTACAGTCCTGCTTCTTACCACTCCCTCACACATATGCCCAGCCCCAGCCAAAGTGGACTACTCACAGGTCCCAGCTCCTCCACACACACCTTTCCCTTTCCTATCCCTCTAACTTTGCTTATGCTATTCATTCTACTAGTGACACTCACCCTCTCAATCTTACTTTTAACAAAATTGCTACTCATTATTTAAAGCTAACCTCAACCACCAAATACTCCAAATAGGCTTTCCTGATAAAGACAAACCAGATATAATTCCTCTCTCCTTTGTATTTTCACACTATAATGCATGCATATCTAAGTACTTTTTTTTAAACTTTAAAAACCCTTAAGAAGAATTATACCTTAATCATCTTTATTCCACCCACAGCCCTTATTACAGCAACCTTTGCAAGGCAGATGCTCAATAGATATTTAGTGATTTGATTCTGCCTAAAAAATAATAAGGTCTCAAAAATATAACGGGGGGGGGGGGGGCCAGCATAGTGGTTAAGTTCCCGCACTGTGCTTCAGTGGCCCAGATCCCGGGTGTGGACCGACGCACTGCTCATCAAGCCATACTGTGGCAGCAACCCATATACAAAATAGAGGAAGATGGGCACAGATGTTAGCTCAGAGCTAATCTTCCTCAGCAAAAAGAGGAGGCCTGGCAATGGATGTTAGCTCAGCGCCAATCTTCCTCACAAAAAAAAAAAATATATATATATATATATATGTATATATAATGTAAGACACCCAAAAATGGAGTGATAAGGGCATAAAAAGTTGCTAAATGTTGAAACACAACCTTGTAACCTAAAAAGAAAAATCACTTTCATATTAATGTTGAATGACTCTTTAGTGTAGTCAAGAGCATGGACTCTGGAGCCCGACTGCCTGGGTTGGTATCTTGACTCCACAACTTACTAGCTGTATAACCTGAGGCAAGTTACTTAATCTTCTGTGCCTTAGCATTTTCATCTGCAACACAAGAATAATAATAGTGCTATCTCATAAAAGTTGTTGTAAGAATTAAAGAGTATATGTTCAATGTTTAGAATACCCAGCATGTAGGCAAAATAATAACAGGATGTAAAATATAAACATAAACAGTAGTAGGAGTATTAATTCTCTGCTGTTCCTAGTAACTAGTACAATTAAATTCCCTAAACTTAGAATTTCGGTTTTATCGCTGTGCTTTTAAAGAGACATCAACTAGAAATCATCTCAAATTGCCACAATGAACCGAGAGAGACATCATGACCACTTGCTGGAAAAGAAGATTCAGAGCAGCAAACCATCGTTTAGAAATTCAAATAGTAAACATTCAGAGCCCCTCTTCCGCCCCAGAACAGGGGAGCGGGAAGAATACAATTTTCCCGATCTCAGGCACCTGAGTGTTCCTCCACCTCGACTCCAGCAGGCACTCAGGACCCCGCGAATCTATTCGTATTAGTCACTCGCTCCAGATTCCGGAGGAAATAACGAGGGGAGCGCTAAAACGACAGCAACTGCTACTTGGGAAGCGCTACCTCTGCGCGCCCGGGAGCCTCCTCCGAACGCCCACCCTCTCCTGCCCCGGGCGGGGCGTTAACTCACATCCGCCATGACGAGCCCCTTCCTCCCGCAGGGTCCAGCTCCACGCCTGGAAGAGAAGCTCCTGGTGACTCTCTGCCCACGGCAGCCTCGCCCTCCCCACCCCGGCCTAACGAGCGGGGCCGGCGCTCGGCAGCCCAGGCGGGAGGGCGCGGCTCCGGCCCGGACCAGGAAGGCCGACGGGAGTCGGAGCTCCCAGACAGCCGCCGGGACGCCGGGCGCCCCTCTCAGCCACTCCACCCTCTTCCCCCGAGACCCAGGCCCGAGGGAGAGGGCCAGGGGCCCGGCACTGGACACAGGACAAAGGGCTCCAGTTACCTGGCTTTCTAGGCTGCCCGGTCCTCTCCGCTGTCACTTCAAGAACAGCCTCAGAGACAGCTTCCTCGGAGAGCCGTCGTCACATGATTTCTGACGGCCTCTGTGCTCCAGGAAGCAGTTCCTACGCCTCCGACCCCCGGGGACCTGAGATTTCCGGTGGGCGCGGCCGCACTGGCGCCCCGCCCTCCGCGGGCTGCTGCCTGCGCCTGCGCAGACGTCGGGACGTCGGCCGTTGCATAGACGATTCTTACGAGACCGCCGGGCCCTAAAGCCCCCCGGATAATGCTTGCAAGAAGACATTTTTTGTGCGGAGAGGGTGCATAAATTTCATTAGCTTTTCAGGGCGCGTTATGTGAAAACTTCTTGTAAGTAAAACAATTTGAAGGGATGGTGTTACAAGCTGAACAGCAAGCAGCAGATTGCCGGTGATCAGAAGCCCAGGTCAATCGGTTTCTGACCCCAACTTCCTAGTCTCTGTTGGTTTTCTCCTGGGTGCCACCATGTGCTCTCACTCAAGGCTTCGTCAAGACTGGATCGAGGAGCTCTGGGCTGTGTGGCGTTCTCTCGGTTGTGTGTGCACCTCCAGCCTCCACTTTTAACACATGCAGATACTGGACAACCTTCTTTCATTGGCTCTTGACTTAGAAGGTTGTGCCTTCCAAGGACTGCCCATATTATTTTTGGTTTGGTGCCTTGCTGGTTTGCACATTTAACACAAACTTACAGTAGGTGGTAGGAAAATGAAGTCTATGGGAACTTGCTTACACTGATCTTCAGCTCCAATTCCTAAAAATAGGAGTGCAAAAGGAATTAACTCTAGCCCAGACGTGGTGAAAGAGTTGGATACTTAATTCCTAGTTCCTTAAGAGGATGAAATGGTAAACTACAAAGCTTTCAAGTGTTACAAATGACCTCCTAATCGTTACAAGTGAACTTGGCAGTTCCATGGCAACTGACATCATTGAAGATCAATTTCCTTTTTCTTATTTAAACCTTTTCATTTCTTAGCTTCTGGTACACTGCACTAGTTATTTTAGGTCCTCACCCATTCTAGTCTCCTAACTGTTTAGATAATGGCATTTAAATCTCATCTTGGATTTCTCTGCTATTTTTCTCTTTCCACTGAGAATGCGAGTCTTAAATCTGTACCTTTCATCTGAGCTCTAGGCTCACATTTTCAGCTGCTTGTTGGATGTTGGATATTTCCACATAACATGTCTTACTGTCAGCTCTAACTCAAATGCTCTAAACACTTCTCCGATAAACCTATTTCTCCTTATCTGTGTCTGCGCGGTTCCATGATTCGACTAGGCAAGTATCACGTTCGCTTTTTCCTTCTTCATGTCCTCTGTTCTTCCCTGAGGGCGATTTTTGCATCTATATTTTTTCAATTCTTCATTCAAACCATTATTCTATTCAGCAAGACTATATTAATAGCTACTTAATAACATCTAGATAAACCTTCCTAAAACAGCACACATTACTGCTGTTGAAAAAATCTTGAGTGATGTACCACTGCAGACCACGATACGGTTGAATCTTTGATCTGACACTAACTAACATCTTCTGTTTTACTTCTGAATGCATTTTTTTTTTTTGGTGAGGAAGATCAGCCCTGAGCTAACATCTGCCAATCCTTCTCTTTTTGCTGAGGAAGACCGGCCCTGGGCTAACATCCGTGCCCATCTTCCTCCACTTTATATGGGATGCCACCACAGCATGGCTTGACAAATGGTGTGTTGGTGCGCGCCCGCGATCCGGGCTGGTGAACCCCCCGGCCGTGGCAGCGGAGCGCGCACTTAACTGGTTGCACCACTGGGCCGGCCCCCTGAATGCATTCTAATGTGAATCCTATACTGCAGCCAAAGTGATTACCTCACCCTGCCATCAACATGACTTTTATTTTCTCACACTGCTTCTGGAGGTTCCTTTAATCTGAAATGTTTATTTCTCTTGTAGGGGAGGAAAAACTTCTTTCTACTCTTAGGTTCTGTGGCTGGGCCTAAGAAGTAAACTGACACAGAGAGATTAACAGAAAAACATGCAAATTTATTTAATATTTTTACGTGTACACAGGAGCCTTCAGAAAGAAAATGAAGATCCAAAGAAGCCGTTAGGCCCAAAAGCTTATGTACCTTTCTACGCAAACAACAACAGACTATGGGGATGTCACAAGACAAAGAGGCTTGGGCTAGGGGCAGTAAATTGTGGGACAGTGACTTTGAAATATATGGGGGAAACTAATGGAAGGGCTATTTTAGTAGGTTTGTTTGTACAGGTCCATTTTGGCATCAGTCCTGTCTCTGTGATAAGAATGTTCTCTGCCCGATGGAGGGAGGACACCTTTCTCACAGGAAATTTTATGACCTGCTTTTAGGTAAAAAAAAAAAAAAAAGGGAGGTCAGAGAGCCCTTCTTGTATCTGCTGTTTCTTAGAGCCTTCAGCTCAAAATAATCAATATGCCCAAGTGGCATATATTGGGGTGGCGTATTCTGAACCCCTTCACTCTCCACCTTAGCTATGTAAATCTTGTTTCCCTATAACATCTCCTCACCCGTCACATTCTCTTGAATGCTACTATCTACTACCAAGAATGACTGATAGTTGTGCATAAATATGTGTCACAGTTTTGGTTTGTTTTCCCAATGAGACCATAAGGTCTAGAAGGCTGGGTCATGTTGGAGATTTTTTCCAGTTTCTTACAATGCCTAGGTTTCTTGCACTCAGTAGGCACTCATTCAACATTTGTGGAATAAAAGTGATTAAAATAAACCATTAATTCAGGCCCTAACTACAACTTCTTATGCGCCCCACCCCTCTACCATTTGCCCCCAAGGTTAGAGGCAAATAAAACTATGAACTCTAGTAAGAACTTTTAATTTCTGGAAGTGCTACTTTTCATTTTAACAAAATTCTCAATCTTAATGACCTAAGTAGTTGACCTGGAAAATATTTTTTTTCTTCCTTTTGAGCGGCAAAAAGGGAGAGCATTGCTTGCCAAGCTCTCCAAACATCATGTCCTGAAATTGAAAGAACTAATAAGATTTCTAATTTCCGAGTGTGGTGGTTTCCAAATTATGGCATGTCAGTGGGAGAGTTCCTTAGGTACTCAGATTGATCCGTTCACTGCTTTTGGTACAGGACTAGGGGAAATACCGACTGACCTAAAAGATTATCAGCACTATGTACCAGTTCTCCAAAGTACGGAGCACCAGATGATCCCAGAGGTTCAGGAAGAAACTAGTAGAAACTGTACACACACACACACATGCACACAAAATGTTTATCTCATCATTCAAATTTCTAGTACACAGCATACTAGTACATTATATAAACATGTACATGTTAAAGTTCTTTTATTGGTTATATCAGAGCCTTTGTTTCTGCATCTCTTTAGCTTAAATTTCTCTTAGCTGTTGTATACAGCAGAGATTTCTCAATTTTTCTTTGATTCTGCTTTCCTATAAAAAAAATCTACAATCATCTGGGTTTAGGCTGGCTCCATTGTCTCTGTGAAAATTCTAGTTGGTAATCAAATTCATATGGAGAGGAGAGTCTTACTGATTCTCCAACATACAAAAACAAAAATTTTATCACTTAGACTGGCCAAGCTAGAAAATGTTTTGCTAATTTTGATTCTGGCTGTGGTTTGGGATTTGGCCCATTGGGAATACAATTGTAAGGTCATATGCAGTAACCTTCTCTTCTATACTACTTCTAAGCACACCCTGGACTCAGGCAGTCACCTCAGAAATCACTAATTCTGATCTCTGGCTTACATCCAATAGTCAAGCATTGGAATCACTCGTCAACATCTTAGCCTCCCCTACCGTCTTTCCTACCTGACAGAACTCCAAATTTGGATGAGTTAATTGAGTTGTATCTCCATGCCTATGCCTAAGCTGCTGGATTAGGCTGGAGAAAATACAACTAAACAGACTGTAAATTCTGTCACCAACCGGGGACCCATAGAAATCCTGCTTTTTCACTAGTTAGCTGACTCAGTGAAAATAATTCCTTCAAATTGTCTTCTTTCTAAGCATCTGCTTATCATTCTTTCCCCTCCCCCACTTTACATAAACTGCCTATTTCCATCAGGAAAATGCAAGCCATATAACATCTTGCCACCAACACTACAAATCTACCTGCATCTGCACCCATCCTCTGTGCATTCCTTTCTGAAAGAATGCTGGTGGCGTCTCTTAGCTAAAGGAATTCTTCTATCTTTGCAACGGCTCCTATATCCTTGGGACACATCAGGTACTTACCGCTATTCCTCTTTTCTCTATCTTTACTCTTTCACTTTCTACTTACCCCTTTCCATCAGAACAAAAAAATTAGTAAGATCTCTCATATAATAGATAGTAAAGTCTCATGTAATAAATAACAACTGAAAAAATAAAAGCTTTCTTTAGCAACCACCATACTCTTCTAGCCCCCATCCTTTTTCTCTACTCCGTTTCACAGCCAAATTTTTGGAAAGTTTTTAATATTCCTGCTCTGGTCCAAGCCATGATCACCTATCCTTTGACAATAACTTCCTATCCTTCCTACATTTACTTTTGCCCTTCAGTCTTCTCCACACAGCAACTAAAACGATATTTTAAAAACTCAAATCTCATCATGTAACTCCTCCTCAAAAATCTCAAAGGTTTTCTATTGACTTAGGATAAAGTCCAATTATCGTCATAATGGTTTATATATGGTCTATGGGATCTGGCCCCTATCTTATTTTAATTCTCTAACTTACCTTGGCTTCCTTATGCCATAATCAAACAAGTTTGTTTTCACTTTCATAAAGTTTCAATGACTTTGTGAACTTCGCACATTGCCTGAAATATTTCTCTAGCATTCACCTCACTCCTACTTACCTCATCTTTTGGGTTTCAGCTTTAGCTCACTTTTTCAGAGAAACCTTCCCTGATGCCCCCAGAGTAGGTTAAGTCTTCTAAATACATCCTTTCATTGCACCTTGTAATATTCTTTGTAGCATCCATCATAATCATAGTTAGTTATTTACTTGACATTTATTTTCCTCGCTACATGTGAACCTCATGAGGATTTCTGTCTTGTTCGGTGGTGAATTCCCAGCACTCTGCTCACCACCTGGGATAGAGCAGGCATTCATACATTGGTTGAATGGTTGAATGAATGAAAAAAAAAGGGCATATTAAGAATATAAAACATGACAAAAACAAATCCTTTACAGTGAGAACACACCTTCTTTTTATTCATATATTGAGATAAACTGCAGAGACTGAAAGACACAAATTCATCATAAATCATTCAGAAGAACATTCATGAAAAATCAAATGCATTTTTTAACAGAGTTCTCACACAGAAACTTTTATTTTATATAAGTCTGATATAACACTAAATATTTTACAAATCAGACATTTCATTTTTAAATCTAATTGTATAATCTTAAATGCACTATAGACAAATAAAGTAAAGAGCTCCTTTACCAGTTTCACTCATTTGACTTATACAAGGCTTCCATTAAAATTCTATCACACCTTGAAAATTACCTGCAGCTTTTAAAAACACATGATTTAGGGCCGGCCCCGTGGCTTAGCGGTTAAGTGCGCGCGCTCCGCTGCTGGCGGCCCGGGTTCGGATCCCGGGCGCACACCGACGTACCGCTTCTCCAGCCATGCTGAGGCCGCGTCCCACATACAGCAACTAGAAGGATGTGCAACTATGACATACAACTATCTACTGGGGCTTTGGGGGAAAAATAAATAAATAAATAAAATTATTAAAAAAAAAAAACACGATTTAAACTTTAAATGGAAAAAAAATTTATGTAGCAATCCAGAAAAACAAAGACAAAACAAAAATAGGTAAGAAGCATTTCTTAATACAAATAAATCACAAAATATCATTTACGTGTGATTTTCCTTCTTCTCATTGGTACCACCATCCAACTCAAAAACAATTCATTTTGAAACTGATGCTTAAAATATTCCAATGTCACTGAAAAATCTCTATTACTTAAGTGGTGCTATTAAATGGCAAAGTAGAATGTCAGATTGGAATGTACCAACTCCTGTGCTGAAGTGAATGAGACTTATTCACATTCATGCCAAGTGTCATCTACTATGCAGTTATTAGACAGCTCAGCAACCAGTAATCCCAATTTTTAATAATAACTTACTAAACTAAGACATTTCAAGAAACAGTTCTTACCCCTACACATTTCCAGATTGCTATAGAAAGATACACTTATAGTTGAAGTATAGGCTCTATAATAGGAATCTGTTTTAAAATATGAAAAAGATTAACAGAAAGAATTCACATCAATGAAATTCTGTGGACTGATTTTTAAAGTCAGAAATCAGAATATCCACCACTAATGGAAGCCCTGCTCTGTGCAAACATAGTGTGGTATATATTAAACAATCACGCATTTGAGGTATTAGCTGGAAAAAAAATATAGATATATATACACCTATACACGGACACATCCACAGAATATTCACAAATCTATTGGCCCCAAAACCAGCAGATAATAAAATTAAATGAAAAAGAATCACGTACCAACAGGAAAAAGTTACACACAGGGAATTTATAAAAAAATGTGGTTGCATGTAATCCTTAATTTAAGGAGTATGTTTTGAATTAACGTTTTGAGGGAGAATGTTTCCATTTATATGAAAGTGTCTGTTTAATAGTAGTAAAACCAAAAAGGAAGCCTGAATTCTAGGACTGTGTTGCCCGCCAGATTATTAAAGGGATATGCAAGAATTCCTTGAAGATCCTCATTCTACTCACTTTTTCTTTGTAATTAAAAAAAAATAATTTTAAATTTTGGAAGTTATTGTTGGAATACTCTTCTTTTTCATTGGTTTATAGAAAATTTTAGATTTTAACTAGGCAGTAGTCCAATGTGGCCAATAGATAAGGATTTTCAGCTATTTGGTAAAGATTAAAATTTAGATTTATTGTTCAGAAGTTTTTCTGTTCAGATAAGAAAAAGGATTATGACTGCCTTTTCAGTTTGCCTCACTCCATACGAAGACAGAGAGTAATATGAGTAGTATTACACCTGAGCTTCATATGGGGAAGCTAAAGGAATGCACAAATCCTCCTTCTGAACCATCTGGTCTCTTGACATAACACTTAACTGGAAAGATGGCTCATTTGGTCCTCAGGCCAATGTCAAGAAATATTCACTGCCTTAACACAGGTGGGAGATTTATTTTTTTAATGAAATATGTAGGAATACACTATTAAGTAATATTAACATGTCACATTTGTTAAATAACAGCTGCATTTAAAAATATTACTGATCAACAAAGGGAAATCAAGAGGTTAATCATGTCTCTCAGTAACTATTTTACATACTAGTGTAACTGAAGATTTAACAAGAAGAAAACTTAAGCATAAAAGTGCAATTAAATAAAGGGCTAGAATTCCACATTCCTGTTCCTGTGAACACCTGAACTGACACAAAAGCAGACTGGCTTAATGCACTGGCATATATATGCCTTAAGGACTTACTTTTCTCTACCAAATCTTTCTAAGTCATAAATAAGAATGTAATGATTATGAAACAAATAACTATTTAAGACTCAAATGCAATCTGTTCTCAAAATATATTGTTTTCACTTATTAAATGGATTATAACTTGAAATTTCTCACTGTTGAGAATTAAATTCTCACATTTGATCAAAATAAATTCTGAAACTTACAAATGATTAGCACCAGTCTATTTGGGAACTAAGGAAACAAAAGACAAGGAGAAAAGGTACTATTTACTTCCCCCAAATCCTCACAAGGACAATGACATTTGTGTATGTTAAAGCATTAATAAATATAATTGTTGCCAAACTTCTAAAATACCAGTTAGAGAAGCTAATAAAGCAGTACTCAAAAATTGAGGGCTTTTAGGCAATGACTAAATGAACAGTACAAGTTATCAAATGAAATTGCAACGCTCACGTAGCCAAAAATAAGATGGCAAAATGTTGAGATTTTTATTATAAGAGTAGCAAACATGAAAATCTTACTACATCTCAAGATAGCTAAAGTCTTCTTTGTAAAATTAACCCCAAATTCTAAGACACTTGGTTGGGTCCTTACACCATTATATAAGTGACATTAAGGACTTAATTTTTACTTGCATACTTCATACATGGCTTAAATTCTCAGGCACTCAATCAGTCATTTCCCACAGATGTTTGAAAATTTAATTTTATCAAACACATTTCCCCAAACATTTTATGAAATGTAATGGAATGCAGCCATGCAACTGAAGTATAACACTGTCCAAAAGCCATGTATGACTTCACAATATACACCTTCACTTCACTTGATAATTTCATCTATCCCCTTAAAGTCAGGATTAAGGGAAAAAGAATCAGTCAATAAGAGTTCAATTCACATAAGCATCAACCACAATAATGTAAATTTCCCACTAAAACTGGAAAAACAAATAGATGAAATTTTTTCATTTAAATTTTTATAAGTTTTCTGATGCATATGAACTTTCAAGTTAATCAGAATGCAATGACCTTATTTTTTAAAAAACTCATTCTACAGGCTCAAGAAAATATTTACAATTGTATTTTCTTTTAAGCACTGCTGTTTTTTTTTTAAAGGTCTCATTTCTAAACTAAAGTTGGTTAAGTTGTCCAGTTTTCCTAGGATAGTATGTTATTTAGTTTAATCTACTTATTCAATCAGGCATTTCTATTGATTCACCTGGAAAAGCGGATACAAGAGAACATTTTAAAAAGAATGGTCATTTTAGAAGTTTTATTCAACAGAGGCTATAAATTAACTACATTCAGGAAATATCTTTAAACAAAAGAACACTGCCACTTTAACTAGCATCTCTCACACACAAAGAAACTATCAAAGATGGGTTCATGTTCCACTGAGTATGAAGCAAAATCATTAAAATACTACAACTGTAAACACAGAAGACTAGAAACCAAATAGTTGCATACCCAACATACAGGCACCAAAAACTTCAATTTCCAGCTGACTTTTATAATTTACATTATGGATGTAATTACAAGGAGCTTATTCCTACAGGATTAATTGAATTAATAGTGAGTAGATTTTAGCTCAGAATTTTGTAAGGATAACTTGCTATAAATCACTATTCTACCTGCTGCTATATTTCTGCTCACTGTTGCATGTGGCCAAATAGATCAAATAAGTATGCTGTGATCTACCTATATGTTTAAGAGTTGGCAACCTGGTTAAAAGGCACAAAGCTTTATTTTAGTAGTAATTTTTCTTATTACTTATTTGTAGAAGAACCCATTTACCTTTGGATCCTGCATAAATGATCATTAAGAAGAAACTGCAAATTTCCATGGGGGGCAAAAATAGGTAGGTCCTCTTCTTCACAAATTTTAGCAGCATTCAAAGACATATATATGAACATTTGGGGGCCTTGTAATTACTGGAATTGCAAATAACATAACTGCAATTTACTGTTGAAGACCCTTTTTTTTAATATCCATATAGCCATTTCCTCATATTTTCTTTAAAATCTATCAGTATAGCATTTCATTTCTATGCATGGCTTAGCAATTCATAAAACCAAATAAATAAAAAACTGATACTCTACACCAGTTCATTTATCTCAATATATATTTTGGAATATAATGGAAATATTAAAAATATCAATTCCCTCTAAGCTGATAATGCTACAAGATTTTACATAAAGTTAAACAGCTTTTGTTTTTTCTTTTCTTTCTGAAAAAGTTTCATTGTCTAAATTCCACACATTTGACATCTGACAAGGAAAATGTAATTTTGTCATAGAACATTTATTCCATCAATTTAAACCCAAGTGTCTCATGGAGCTAAACACTACAAGAATTTAAATAAAAAGGCAATAACCTGTATATACACAAAATGATCATTTCATAAATATTTACATGACAAGAGAAAAAAAGGAGAATCACTAAAACTGGAAACTGCTACAGGTGTGATAATCTTTTCTCAAGACCTTTTTAGTTAGGAATCATATAAGCTTTTAAAGTGAAAATAATTGCAGAAGTATAACTAAAATATTAATTTTAGTTTTCAGTTTCTTACTATTTAAAGGAGCCAGTAGGTCATAAACAGTCCAAGATTTCAGGGACCAACTACTCAGTTTAGTTTTTAACATCAAATCTTTTTCTTCAGCTCTCATGATGAAACTAAACTTACTTACAGAAAAAACAGAGTATGCTAAAAGGTATAAATAAAATTCCAGTTCATCCTCCTTTATAAATACTGGTCAGCCGCTCCAATTCTTTACAGTTGTTCATGCTCAAGGCATCTGCCTTCCTTCGGAGTCGATCATCACGATATACTTTTGCTGCATATTCCATATCTGTTTCTGTTAACACACAAAAATATTTTGCTAAGTAAACAGTCATCCCTCGGTATCCGTGGGGGATTGGTTCCAGGACTCCCCACAAATACTCAAATCCAGGAATGCTCAAGTCCCTTACTTGGCCCTCTGTATCTGTGGATGTGGAACCTACAGATATAGAGGGCTGACTGTAATAATTTAGATCACCTAGTCGTTTAAACTCAAAAAATGTTTTATAGAAGCCCTTCAATATATTTCTATTAACTGACTTTTTTTAAAAAAGGAATGAAATCCAAGTCCTACTCCTAAAAGCCATTTGGAAGCCTAGCATGTAAAACAAACACAGAGCTGCTCTGGCAAAGAAATAAGGATAGAATCCTATCAATCCTTTCCTTCCACTCCTGTCTCCAATGGTTTAAAAACCACCGCTCTAAAGCATCATCTTGACCTTGTATCCTAAAGATATCATATGCTATTCAATACTGCTAGTGGTCGTTTCTGCTGTGACCTTTAGTTAAGGTTTCAGATTAATTAATTACGCCAAGACTTGAGTAGAAAAATTTAAAATCTTGTTCTGAGTTTGCTTGAACTAAAAAAATACATAATAAAATGGTACACAAAAGAGAAAGCAAGCTTGCCATCCAATCATAGTAGTGGTATTCAGCAAATAAGTACTTCTGAGGCTTCCTTCAGTATGTGGATAGCATTACTAAGGAAAAAAAATGGACTAGAAATCAAACATTCTTCAGGGAACTATTCATTGTTATTTTCCAGTTACTCTCAGCCATTTCACTGTTTATTAACACTTCTAAAGGCTGAGCACTTAGAGAAGATGTAACAAAAAAAGAAAAAAATCAGTTACTTTCTGGAAAACAGTGGCCAAAGTAGAGGATGTCAGTCAGGACCACATTCAAAATATACTCATAGGTAAGAGTGTATTCTATTTGTCAAGATCTTCAGAAATGATCTTTATTCAATCATTCAGGGTAGGATTTAACAACCCAATTAAAATCACTCCACCCTTTTTATTTACAAATGTAAATACCTGTAAAGTCCATTTGCAGATGATTCTTCCCAAATGAAGTAGATAAACTAAGGTTCACAGGGCTAGTGAATGGCAGAGTCTAGATTCTAACTCAAATCTCTAACTCCTAGCCTAATATTCTTTTCACTACCTCAAATCACTGCTTGTATTTTATAAAACACCGACTTTACCAATCTAGACATCAGAGAGTGTTAGAGTGACCCTTAAACAGAAAAACTCTAGCAAAAGAATATCCCCTGGCCAACAATCTTTTTTTTTTTTTTTGGGGTGAGGAAGACTGGCCCTGAGCCAACATCTGTGCCAACTGTCCTCTATTTTGTACGTGGGATGCCACCACAGCATGGCTTGATGATCGGTGTGTAGGTCCCTGCCCAGGGTTCTGAACCCGCAAACCCCAGGCTGCCAAAGCAGAGTGAGTGAACTTAATCACTACGCCACCAGGCTGGCCTCCCAACAATCTTTTGGACGACATTAATTTATAAAACAAGATGATTTTATCGTAATCAACAAGTGAAACATTCAATCAATGGATTGTTATACTGAGCTCCTCCCACTTCTATCTTCATTCAAAATCCATAACCTCTAGAAGTGCTAAATTTGTTGAATTTTTTTTGAAAATTTCACAAAAGTTGAGTACTACAATGAATACTCTAAAACCCTTTACCTTGATGGAGCAATTCTTCATATTTTGTCAAATTTGCTTTAGCTCTCTCTACAATAAAGGCTGTTGTTATTGCTGTGATGGTTATTATTTTGCAGAACCTTTTGAGAGTAAGTTGCAGACATCACGACCTTTCATTCCTAATTACTTGAGCATGTTTCTCCTAAGAACAAGGGCATTCTCTTATATAACCACAATACAATTTTCAAATTCGGAAATTTAACGACATAATACCATTATTTAATATATAGTCTATATTCAAATTTCACCAATTGTCTCAATGATAACCTTTATAGCCATTTCCTCCCCATCCAGGATCACACATTGTATTCAGTTGTCATGCCTCTTTAGAGTTTTGTCTTGTTTCACTGATATTTCTGAACAAAAGCAAGTTGTTTTATAAAAAACGACTTATTAAAATCAGATTTAGTTAAAACTTTTGATAGTAACTTTAAAAGACACATAAATGTGTACAATATAACTGTAGACAACTTGGTATAGTGGACAGAACATGGACTGAAGGGTCCATGAAACCTATTAATACTGATCTTACCAGATTGTTTAAAGATTAAACTAAATTTTGCGAAGCAAAAACACTTGGCTTATGGTGGGGATGGAATAAAAAATAAATTATAATAAATAATAACACTGAACACATACTGGTGCAAGGCATTATGCTAAGTGTTAACATATATTATCTGTTATGGTCTATATTTTAATGATGAGATAACTGAGATTTAGAGAGGTTAAGTAACGTGGCCTATGTAATGTGTTGGTGGAGCCAAGATCTTGCAAGGCAGTCCCAAAGCCTGCACTTCGACCATAGCATTACACTATCTTTCATAAATATGAATCTTTCCTCTCCTTCTTTCTATTTATACAGTCAATTCTCAACTATGTAAGGTAATAGAATGTAAGTATGCATAATCCAAAAATCACCCATAGTTAGCAGAGGACTAGAACCTGTATTTGAAAGTGGATATACCTAACGTGCTAGTCATTCTTTTAACATAAAATAAGCAGGTCTTTAATACATTCATTCATATGAATTCATTAATCATTTATCCAATTGTTCATATATCCATCAAAAATTCGCTATACGCCTATGATGTGCCAAAGATTGTGCAAGGTACTAGAGATCAAAAAATGAAATGAAATGAAATAAAATTTGGTATATACTTCCCTTAAGACCTTTGGTTAAGACAAGGTTTCTCAACCTCAGCAATACTGGCATTTTGAGCCAGATGATTCTTCGCTCTGGGAGGCTGTTGAGTGCACTGTAGGGCGTCAGCAGGATCCCTGGCCTCCACCCACTAGATGCCAGCAGCAACCCCTTCCACCCTCAGCCCGTGCTGACACACACACGTCTCCAGACATTACTAAATGTCCGATGGTGCAAATCATTCCCAATTTAAAATCACCAGTCTAACGCAACCTTCTCCACACTGAGGCCAGACTGATTTCACAGACTCAGAGACTTAGAAACCAAGGAGGTCATATCTCTTCTAACTGCCATTATATCGATGAAGAAACCAAGGCCAGAGATAAGAATGCTCTTAGTAGTACACAAAGGTTATGTTTCATCAAATTTTTCCTAGTGGATGAGAGATTATGCTAACTGCTAACATTTTCTGAGCATTTACTACATGAGAAACACATTAACTACTACCTGATTTAATTTTCACAACAAACTCATAAATTTAGGTATTATTAAGAAGACTGTGGAGCACAGTGCCTGGATTCTGGAGAAAAACTGACTGGTTTTGAATCATAGACTACCTCTGTGACCTTGGGCAGTTACTAATCTCTCTTTGCGTCAGTTTCCTCACACGTAAAATGAGTATAATAACCTCACAGTGTTGTTGTGGAAATTAAATGAGTTCATATATATGTAAAGTGCTTGGGACAGTGACTGAAACAATAGGCATTATATAAATGATAGTTATTTCCTCCTCCTACTCATCATCATCATCCATTTTACACATGAGAGAATAAACTCACAGAGGTTAGAATATTTGGCCCTAATAATTCAGCTAAAAATTTCAGACTAGGATTCAACTTTAGTCTGTTTAATTCAAAGCCTAAACTATATGGTCTACATTATTATTCGTTAACAGTCAAAAAATCAAAAACCATAATGACACTCAGTTCACATGAAGCATCGCAGCAGATTCTTATGGTCAACCTTTTTATAGGTGGAACTGCCTCTTAAATTAAGGAAGCTGAGGCTGAAAAGGCTAAACAAACTGATAAAGTGTTCCCAATGACTTCTCTATGCACAAAATAAATACAGGAACATAAAATAATGATGCATGTTACAACTGACAACATCTTAAATACACTGCAATTTGGTATTATTCACTTATTCAACCAAATATTTATTGATACAACAATAACACAAATACCCTTTATTAAGTTCTTGCTATGTGCCAAACACTGTTATAAGGCCACACGTACATTAAAACATATTTAACTACTGAGCTCCAATTAGGTGCCAGGCAATTCTAGAACACTCCTTGAGTAGAGAAATCTAGAGTAATCGATTCCAAAGACTCTGAATAAGTTTTTGTTTATCTTTTTAATTCTTTTACTTTATTTTTAAGGAAGATTGACCCTGCGCTAACATCTGTTGCCAATCTTCCTCTTTTTCTTTTTTCTCCCCAAAGCCCCAGTACATAGTTGTATATCATAGCTGTAGAGCTGTAGTTCTTCTATGTGGGATGCCGCCACAGCACAGCTTGATGAGCAGTGAGTAGGTCTGTGCTCAGGGTCCAAACCAGTGAATCCCAGGCCGCCAAAGCAGAACACGAGAATTTAACCACTATGCCACCAGACCAGCCCCTGAATAAGTTTTAAATGTTAAACATTTGATAAACTTACTTTGTTGTCTCTCTTTCCAGCAATTATTTCGAATATTAGTCACATAATCTTCTTCCACACTCTTTTCTACCTTTTGTAATAACATTCCTTTATATTCATTTTTAAAGTCCTTATTGACATAATAAACGACTCCCAAGTTTTCTGTCTGCATTTTAATAGTTTGTCCTGATCCACTGTAAAAGAAATGCTTGGTCATTATTTTTTTAATTAAAATTGTACATTCTGATCTGCTACTACAAACCAAGCTAACAAAAACAATTAAAAATAATTAAAAAGTTAATATTGGTAATCACTTATTTACATTATCCCAAATTGCCTAAAGCCACCACTCACGTCATAAAAAGGTAATCATACTATGTTCTTATAACTTCTCTCGATTTTTAGTTAATAAAAATCTTATTTGAAAGAAATATGAAACTATTTCTTATTTTTAGACCAATCTGTTTTTAATATTATAAAATCACTGGAAGTATGATTTTTACAAAGTTTCCTTGATGTTCACTGTATTACACTAACGTTTTCTAGAATGGATGCTGCATTTACTTTCCTTTATGTCCTTACATCTTATATATAAAGTATATTACAGATAAACACTTCATATAACAAAAAAGTAATTTTGCTTTTATTTAATCAATATTTTACAAACAGAAGAGTGAAGTCATTTTCCCCTATAATGTACACAAATCTATATAAGATCAATCACAATTTTATTTTTGTCTTTAAAGATTTTTGTCTTTTAAAGTATTTTTTGTCTTTGATGTCAACACATTACCTATTATATTAAATTGCTATCAAGTTCAAATACAGCACTTCTGTCTTTATCCACAATGGAACAGAAATGTAAACTAACAACATATACAAATTTATCACTTGAGTAACTATTTTTAAAATTAGAGATTTTTAAATCTGGTACACTTGTGGTAATAGGAGATTTGGCACTTAAAAGGTTAAAAGAGCACAAAGCTCTTTAAAAGAAGCTAGATAAGAAACAACAATTCTTTTTTGTAAAACTTCACTTAGCTACTTACGATCTAGGATATAAGGAATAAGGAGGATTAGAGACCATCAACTGGCTTAATAATGACACGAGGATCAATACAATAATGGGCATCAGCTGGATAAACACAGAAAAACCACCCTACAAAAAAAACCATAAAAGAATAACAAATTGTAATATAACCGTAGTTGTCAATAATCCAACAGTTGTCATACATTTTTAGAGGCAGAAAGGACATTTGAGATCATCTGGTTCAGTGCTTTCAAATCTGCCTAACCCACCAACTTTCTGAGGTGATTCTTAAAAATACAACTTTCTAGGTGCTTCACCTGAGATCCTGATTTGGAAAACACTGATTTAACCTGATTTCATTCTACAGATGAGGATGTTCGCTGTCTCTCTCTCTCTCACACACACAGACACTATCCATCTGCAGCAGGTTGCAAAGTTATTTTCAGCTTGGGTGTGAGGTGGACACGGAAGCTGATGAGTGGCAGAGCAGCCCAGGCCTTTTAATCTTTAGTCCAGTGCTCTTTCCATCCACCTTCCTACTTTACGTCATTTAACTGCTATATGCAATCAAGCAGAACTGCTGCAGAATAAGGAAAGTGACCTCCAATGTACGTTTTTCAGTATTAATTCTACATTCTTTAGGACCAACAATAAGAAGTTACCTTCAAAACACACCCACTGCAGGTGTATCTTCATTAGAATCATAGAACACCAAATGTGAAGGTGTCATATGCCCAACCACCCTCCACCCTTGACTTCTACCTGCCCCTCCACATCCCTGAGGGATTTTTCTACTCTCTACTGAACACCTCTGGTGGGAGAAAACACATTACTTCCTTTTAAAACAACTTGCTCTATTTTTAGACAACTCTAATTACTTTTCCTGGGCTGAAATCTGCCATTTTATGATCTGTAATCATATCATAAACATACATCTCCTCTTTCTTCTTCTCTTTCATGTCCACTATGTCGATGCTGATGTTGATGGCTATAACCAGCTCGTCCATTTGAAAATGAATGTACACTACCTAGAAAATAAAAAACAAGGTTAAATTAGGGAGAGCAATTATGATCAGAAAAATCATATTTTCTTTTACATATTTATTTTTTTTAAATTAATAAAATTGCATATTTAAGTAGTGAATGCTTACTGCCCTCTCCTCCTGTGAGTGAAGTATGGATGGAAACAGGAACCATTCTTCCCAAACTTTGCTTCCTTTAAAGTAAAGTGGAAGTTCTTTCTTTGTGAAAACTTGAATTGAGAGTTCCTCCCTAACACTGCCTACACAGAGGACTTTTGTTGTGGTTGGCTGCTTTTACAAACCTTGGATCATTACTCTGAAACTCTGCTTTCTGCATTTATCAATGAATCACAAATATCTCTAGAAATCAAGAGATAGTGCTCTCATTCATTTTTGAAAAAACAGTCATATAATATACTATGGTATGCGTGAACCACAATTTGTTCAAATACTCTCTTGCTGATGAACATTCAAGCTGTTTTCAAATAAGGTGACCAACCAGAAACGGCTACCACTGACAAAGTAAACTATGTTATAACAAACAAAAGAACTGTAAATCAACTATCAGAAAATTCACTACTATCTGAAAGATTTCTGATTGTTCCTAGCATATTTTCAGTCAAATTATTAGTCTGAATAATTTTTCTGTGAAAGGTAATTATGTGTCCTAATATGTCAAAATACAGGTTATACTTTCAGTCATTAATTTGTATTTAACATTCTCCTTCCTTAAAGGCTACTTTATAAAATGCCCTATCAATAACCACAATCTTTCTCAATAATATTCAGACAGGGCCACCAGGCCAAATTATATTGCTATATGCATAAAGATTCTCCTAATTTTGAATGGAATGTTTAACTTAGCACCCTAAGTAAATGTTGTAAATAAGACCGGAGCTATAATTTTAACCACCTTAGAGGCGCTACTCTTCAAGAAAATTAATTTCCACACAAACAAGTCACAGTAAATGTAAGTAGAGTTCAATATTACTTATGCTGGTACTATAAAATCTATTCATTTAGTAGTACTTCTACAATATTTTACTTTGATAGCCTAGTTCAAGTAATTATTTCTATCTTAATGTAATTTTAAAAACCCACTTTACATATAACCTATGAATCAGACATTTTAATATTTCAATGGAAAATACCTCCACGTACATCCAAATTAGCAATTTATGATGTTATTAATGAAATATCTACAAAGATCTCTAGAGAACCAGTATCAGTTGTCCAGGGTATAGGATAACTCATATAATTGTAACAGCACTTAACTAAGACATTGTCACTGGATTTCCTACTTACACATCCTTTCTTCAGCTTTATATAAAATACAGAATATCTGTACTCTTCATTTCTTTTTTTTTTTACTATTAAAATATGTTTTAGGCAAAAGGCAGACTTACAGTAAAGGTAATAAGTCTAACATTTTTCTTCCACCTTCATGAAAAACCATCACAGGATCATATTACTATGGAAAACATAGGGGAGAAGGTAGATAAATCTCCAAACAGCCTAACTGGAGGTGAGCATCTCTAGCTTCATAAAATATAATATTTATGATTAATATTAAAATACCTGAAGGAAATCCACCACCAAAGAATATATTAAACAAGTCTTCTGGAGTTATATCAGCTTCACAACCTCTATGGAAATTAAATCTACCATTGTTTTGGTGATTACACGCTTGTTCTTCATTGCCTGTGAGGTCATACTGTTTTCGTTTTTCTGGATTGCTTAAAACAGCATAAGCATTTCCAATCTCTGAAAAAGTAATGAGTAAAAGTTGGTAAGCAAAGTTTTTATATTATACAAGACTGACCCACAGGAAAGCCACTGTCATGTTAACAACAACAACAAAACTACTTGAGGCTAATCAAGAAAATAGTAAAACACTAACAATTTCTTTTAAAGTTATTATACACTACTTGGAATTACACATATTACTACCTCCCAACACAATATTTTATACTAGACAGGGAAGTCTCCCTACTGCCTTGAACATAAAGGAATGTCCATCTTGCTTTCTTACTATTATGCTCCATCCCCTAATATCCTGCTTCTTCCTTTTTGAGTCTCCTAATCTAGTCATTCATTAGTTCCATTCAAACCAATAATATAGCAGTAGCTACCAACTGCCAGGCTCTGAACCCAATATTTTATTACATCATCCCATTATTATCCCCACTTTACAGATGAACCCCCCGAGGCTCAAAAAAGTTAGGAGGGGCTGGCCCAGTGGCATAGTGACCGGGCGTAGTGGTTAAGTTTGGCACGCTCCGCTCCGGAGGCCCAGGTTCACGGGTTTGGATCCCAGACACGGGATCACTACCACTCATCAAGCCATGCTGTGGTGGTGACCCATATACAAAATAGAGGAAGACTGGCACAGATGTTAGCTCTAGGCCAATCTTCCTCACCAAAAAAAAAAAAAAAAAAAAACAACCAGGAAACTTGTTCAAGGTCAAATTTTTTTTTAGCACAGTAAGTATACTCTGTGCAACCTACACCATAAACCTTTTTTTCCACGCTCCAGCGCAGAGTGAGCTATTCTTCATTCTATTCCTGAAGAATTTATTCCTCTTAAAACTGTAAACTCCATGAGGGTACGGACTGTGTCTATGTTTTCATTGCAATATCCCCACGGTCCAGCACAAAGTCTGAATTTCTTTTTGAATGAATCTAGATAGTCTCTAGTTTCTCTCTCTCACTTTGCTACTTTTGTGATATTTATTTATAAAGAATTCTATTTCCCATCTCATACTCCCGTGTCCAAGAGAGGCAATAGTAAATTGATTACCAAAATGTCTTCTTGAGGTAATTTACAAAAAAAGCTGTAATGCTTTGATCTAAAAGCAGGAACTACCCTATTCTCATTCTGACATTTCTAATAATTAATCATTTCATAAATACAGCTTGCTTCTTAAACTAGATGGTAAGCCTCTTGCAAAATGGGATATTTTTTAAAGTACTTTCTGGATCCCATGTGGTGGCTGCCATACGTACTGTACAAGCAAATAGATGCTCATTAGATAGTTGTTTTTGGATGATTATATATCACACTGAAATTAATTATATACAGATAATCTAGAATTTTTCTTTTGATAGGGCTTCTTGAACCTGGGATTCAGAGATAGCTTTCAAGTGGCCCTGTGAACCCAACTGTATGAAAAACTAGGTTGATGGTCCATTTATCTGAGGAGATGGTCCAAAACTTTCTTCAGATTCTCAAATACTATAGACCTATGACTCAAATTATAGCCATCATTTATAATGTTGCTCCAATGGGAAAGCATAATCAAAGATCCAAACAATGTACTTAAAAACAACACCAAGATATTAACCCATACCTAAAAAAGAAGCATATCTTTCAGTATCTGCCAAAGTTGTACTTCCAGTGATAATATCAGTTTTAGGATTTAACCTCTACACAGTAATGGACTATTTCAGGTAATTTCATAATGCTATTATTTCTTAAACTATTAATATATTGGCAACCCAATTCTATTTTCAAGACTTTTCTTTTTTAAAAAATAATTTCCAAACATCAAGATATTTTAGAAAATATTTGTGAAAATACTGTCATAATCCATAACTATGTATGTAAGACAATTTATTATATCAACTATGACTAGAGTAATTTTCTATTCATTTACTTGGTCCTACACTCAAAATCAACAATTTTTTTCAGTTCCTTATTATCTAAAGAATTAAATCCAGAATTTATTTTGGTATTCAAAAGCCTTACAAAATACATTTCTACCTCAGTCTCATTGCACCCAAAGAGTTCCCTCCACTTTATTCATTTTTCCTTATTTAAACTTTCATTTTAAGGCAACTTTAGATTCACATGAAATTTAAGAAATAATACAGAGAGATCCCCTGTACGTATTACCTAATTTCTCCAAGGGTATTATCTTGTAAAATTATACTGCAGTATCACAAATAGGATATAGACATTGGTACAATCAGGATATAGAACATTTACATTACCATGTTCACGTTGCCATATTATAACCACACCCACTTCCTTCCCCTCCAGCCCCTCTTTAAGCCCCAATAACCACTAATCTATCCTTTATTTCTAAAATTTTGCCGTTTCAGAATGTTATATAAGTGGAATAATGCAGTAATAAATGGAATGAAACCTTTTGGGATTGGCTTTTTTGAATCACCATAATTCTTTGGAGACTGATCCAGGTTGTTAGTAAGCCAATAGCTCATATCCATGGTATGGATGTAGCACTGTCTGTCTCACCATTTACCTACCGAAAGAAATCTGGGTTGTTTCTAGTTTTTGGCTATTACAAATAAAACTCTATAATACATTCATGTACAGGTTTATGGGTAACCATAAATTTTCATTTCTCTGCGATAAATGCCCAGAAATGAAATTGCTGGATTGTATGATAGCCGAAAACTTAGTTTTTTGAGAAACTGCCAAAATGTTTTACAGAGTGACTGTCATTTTACATCTTATCAACAATATATGAGTGATCCAGTTTCTCTGCATCCATACCAGTATTTGGTGGTGTTACTACTTTTTATTTCAGCCATTCTGATAGGTGTGTAGTGGTGTCTCATTTTGGTTTTACTTTGTATTATTTCTAATGCTAATGAATGATGTTTAAAATCTTCTCATATGCTTATTTGCCATTTGGATAGCATCTTCAGTGGAATGTCTCTTACCTATTTTCTAAGTAGATTGTCTGTCTTTTTTTTTTGGTGAAGAAGATTGGACCTGAGCTAATATCTGTGCCAATCTTCCCCTATTTTGTATATGCCCCCAGCATGGCATGGCTCGACGAGCGGTGCGTAGGTCCGTGCCCAGGACCTGAACCTATGAATGCTGGGTCGCTGAAGCAGAGCCTGCCAACTTAACCACTACGCCGCCAGGCCGGCCCCTGTCTGTTCTTTTAATTTTGAGTTTGGGGAGCTCTTCACGTATTCTAGATACTAGTCCTTTGCCAGATACATTCTTAGCAAATATTTCCTCCCATCCTGTCGCTTGTTTTTCATCCTCTTCATAGGATGCAGAGCCAAAAGTATGCAGAGCCAACTTTCAAAAGATTTTGATGAAGTCCAATTTATCAACTTTTCCTTTTATAAACTGTTTTTGGTGTTAAGTCTAAGAAATCATTGCCTAGCCTAACATCCTAAAGATTTGCTCCCATGATTTTCTGCTAAGAGTTAAAAATCTCGGTAAATAAGACATTTTAACTTTCTATTATTAGATACTTTGTTGTTTTATATTTACATTCATGATTCATTTTGAGTTCATTCTTGTACGAAGTGTGAGATTTAGATCAAAGTTAATTTTTTTTTTGCCTATGAATGTCCAATTGCTTCAGAACCATTTGCTGAAAAGGTTATCTTTCCTCCATTGAACTACTTTTGCACCTTTGTCAAAAATCAGCTCAGTATATTTGTATGGTTCTATATCTGGGTTCCCTATCCTGTTCCATTGATCCATGTGTCTATCACTCTGCCAGTACCACACTGTTTTGATAAGTGTAGCTATAAAGTAAGTCCTGAAATCAGGTACACTGATTCCTCCTACTCCATTCTTTTAATAAATCATTTTTATTTATTCAGGTTCTTTGTCTTTTCACATGAGTTTTAGAATAAACTTGCTTTTATCTATAAAAAAGTCTTGCTAGGATTTTGACAGAAATTGTGTTAAATATGTATATCAATTTGGGGAGACAACATCTTTATTACGATGAATCTTCAAATCCATGAACATGATATATCATTCCATTTATTTAGATCTTCTCTGATTTCTTTCATCAGTATTATATAACTTTCAGTATATAAATCCTATATAAGTTTTGTTAAATTTACACCTAAGTATTTCTTGTGTGTGTGATTGTAAATGGTAACGTATTTTTAATTTCAGTTTCTGCATGTTCACTGCTAGTATGTAGAAATATACTAAATATTTCTAAATAGAGAAATTAATTTTTGCATCTTTATCTTGTATACTGAAACCTTGCAGAATTCTCTTATTAGTTCTAGGATTTTTTTTTGGTACATTCCTTGGGATTTTATACATAATCACGTCATTTACAAAAAGACAATTTGATCTCTTCCTTTCCAATCTGTGTGTCTTTTATTTCCTTTTCTCACCTTAATGAACTGACTAGAATTTCCAACTCTATGTTGAATTAAGAGTGGTGTAAGGGGGGGGCCAGCCTGGTGGCATGGGGTTGGGTTCATGCGCTCCGCTTCAGGGACCTGGGGTCTGCAGGTTCAGATCCTGGGCGTGGACCTATGCACTGTTTATCAACCCACGTTGTGGCAGCATCCCAAATACAAAATAGAGAAAGATGGGCACAGATGTTAGCTCAGGGCCAGTCTTTCTCAGCAAAAAGAGGAGAATTGGCAACGGACATTAGCTCAGGGCTAATCTCCCTCACAAACAAAAAAACAAAACAGTGGTGAAACGGGACATTCTTGCTTTATTCCCAATCTTAGGAGGAAGGCATTCAGTCTTTCACCATTAAAAGTATGTCATTTGTTAAGTTTTCCATAGTTGCTCTTTTATCAGTTTGAGGCAGGTCCCTTCTATTCCTATTTTTCTGTCAGTTTTTATCAGGAATAAGTGGTGAAATTTTTCAAATGTATTTATTGCATTGATTCATACAATCATGAGATTTTTCTTCTTTAGTCTATTAATATAGTGGATCACACTGATCAACAGTCAAATAGTGAACCAGCATTGCATCCCTGAACACACTTGGTCAGGGTATATAATTCTTTTTACATATTACTGAATTCTGATATTTTGTTAAGGATATTTGGTTTTATTCCATGAATACTGGTCTGTACCTTTCTTTTTTCGTAGTGTCTTTGACTGGTTTTGATAGCAGGGTAATACTTATTTTGTAAAATGGATTGGGAAACGTTTCCTTCTCTTCTATTTTCTTCAAGAGACTGTGTAGAATTGGTTTTAATGTTTCTTTTAAAAGTTTGGTAGAATTCTCCAGTAAAGGCATCTGAGCCTGGAGATTTCTCTTTGGGAGTTTCTTAATTACAAATTTAATTTACTTAGCAGTTACAGAGCGGTTCACATCATCTACTTCAGATTCAGTGAGTTCTGATCATTTGTATTTTTCAAATGTTATTTTACATCTATTTCATCTAAGTTGTAAATTTAAAGTGTGTGGAGCTGTTCACAGCATTCTCTTATTATCCTTTTGATGTTTGCAGGGTCTGTAACCTTGTTTCTGATAACATTTCTGATAACAGTCATTTCTGTCTTCTTTTTTTTTTCTTTGTCATTTCTGTCTTCTTTTTTTTTTCTTTGTCAATCTGTCAATTTTATTGATCTTTTCAAAGAACTAGTTTTGTTTCACTGATCTTCAGTATTGTTTTTCGGTTTTCAATTTTATTGATTTCCACTCTCACCTTCATTTCCTTCCTTCTTTTTGCTTTGAGTTTATTTTGCTCTTCTTTTTCTAGGTTCATGAGGTGGAAGCTTAGATGACTGATTTGAGGCTGTTCTTCTTTTCTAATATATGCATTTGGTGTCATAAGTTTCCTCTCAGCATTTCTGTAGCTGGTCCCCTCTAATTCTGATAATGCTGTATTTTTATTCAGTTTAATGTATTTTTTAAAAAATTTCCCTTGAGACGTCTTTGACCCATAGATTATTTAGAAGTGTGTTGTCCAGTTTCAAAGTGATTGGACACTTTCCAATTATCTTTGTTATTGATTTCTACTTTGATTTCACATGGTCAGAGAACACACTCTGTTTGATTTCAGTCTTTTAACTTGGAGGTTTACTTTATGACCCAGGATGTGCTCTATCTTGGAGTATGATCTGTGGGCACTTGAAAAGAATTTAAAAGAAAAGTCTGCCATTGTTGGGTGGAGTGTTCTATAAATGGTGATTAGATCTTGCTGGCTAATGGTGGTGTTTAATTCTTCTATATTCTTGCTGATTTTCTGTCTAATTCTTCATTCTATCAATTGTTGAGAGAGAGGTGTGGACATTTCCAACTATAATTGTGAATTTGTCTATTTCTCCTTCCAGCACTACCAGTTTTTGATTTACATATTTTGCCTATTTTTTGGTGCACATTTATATTGTAATGTCTTCTTGAAGGACTGACCCTTTTATCATAATATAGTCTCCCTCTCTGGTATTTTTTTTAGTCTATAGTCTACTTTATCTAATATAGTCACTCCTGCTTTTTTTTTTTTTTTTTATTGATATTTTAATGGTTTCTAACATTGTGAAATTTTGGGTTGTACATTTTTGTTTGTCCATCACCCCATATATGATTCCCTTCACCCCTTGTACCCACCCCCCACCCCCACTTCCCGGGTAACCACAGTCCAGTTTTCTCTGTCCATGTGTTGGTTTATATTCCACATATGAGTGAGATCATACAGTGTTTGTCTTTCTCTTTCTGGCTTATTTCACTTAACATAATACGCTCCAGGCCCATCCATGTTGTTGCAAATGGGACGATTTTGTCTTTTTTTATGGCTGAGTAGTATTCCATTGTATATATATACCACATTTTCTTAATCCAATTGTCAGTCGAGGGACACTTAGGTTGCTTCCACTTCTTGGCTATGGTGAATAATGCTGCAATGAGCATAGGGGTGCATAAGCCTCTTTGGATTGTTGATTTCAGGTGCGTTGGATAGATTCCCAGTAGTGGGATGGCTGGATCATAGGGCATCTCTATTTTTAATTCTTTGAGGAATCTCCATACCGTTTCCCATAGAGGCTGCACCAATTTGCATTCCCACCAGCTGTGTATGAGGGTTCCTGTTTCTCCACATCCTCTCCAACATTTGTTGTTTTTTGTCTTGGTGATTATAGCCATTCTAACGGGCGTGAGGTGGTATCTTAGTGTTGTTTTGATTTGCATTTCCCTGATGATTAGTGATGTTGAGCATCTTTTCATGTGCCTATTGGCCATCTGTATATCTTCCTTGGAGAAGTGTCTGTTCATTTCCTCTGCCCATTTTTTGATCGGGTTGTTTGTTTTTTTGTTGTTCAATTGTGTGAGTTCTTTATATATTATGGAGATCAACCCCTTGTCAGATGTATGTTTTGCAAATATTCTCTCCCAGCTGGTTGGTTGTTTGTTCATCTTGATTCTGGTTTCATTTGTCTTATAAAAGCTCTTTAGTCTGATAAAGTCCCACTTGTTTATTTTTTCTTTAGTTTCCCTAGTCTGGGTAGGCATGTCATCCGAAAAGATTCCTTTAAACCCAATGTCAAATAGTGTGTTGCCTATATTTTCTTCTATGAGTTTTATAGTTTCAGGTCTCACCTTCAGGTCTTTGATCCATTTTGAGTTAATTTTTGTGAATGGCGATAGCACATGGTCCACTTTCATTCTTTTGCATGTGGCTGTCCAGTTTTCCCAACACCATTTATTGAAGAGACTTTCCTTTCTCCATTGCATGTCCTTAGCACCTTTGTCGAAAATTAGCTGTCCGTATATGTGTGGTTTTATTTCTGGGCTTTCAATTCTGTTCCATTGATCTGTGTGTCTGTTTTTGTACCAGTACCATGCTGTTTTGATTACTATTGCTTTGTAGTATGTTTTGAAGTCAGGAATTGTGATGCCTCCTGCTTTGTTCTTTTTCTTTAGGATTTCTTTAGCTATTCGGGGTCTTTTGTTGCCCCATATAAATTTTAGTATTCTTTTTTCTATTTCTGTGAAGAATGTCATTGGGATTCTGATTGGGATTGCATTGAATCTGTAGATTGCTTTAGGTAATATAGACATTTTAACTATGTTTATTCTTCCAATCCACGTGCATGGGATATCTTTCCATTTCTTTATGTCATCGTAGATTTCCCTCAATAATGTCTTGTAGTTCTCATTGTATAGGTCCTTCACCTCCTTGGTAAGATTTATTCCTAGGTATTTTATTCTTTTTGATGCAATTGTAAATGGTATTATGTTTTTGAGCTCTCTTTCTGTTAGTTCATTATTAGCATATAGAAATGCAACTGATTTTTGTAGATTGATTTTGTACCCTGCAACTTTGCTGTAGTTGTTGATTGTTTCTAACAGTTTTCCAACAGATTCTTTAGGGTTTTCTATATATACAAACATGTCATCTGCAAATAGTGAGAGTTTCACTTCTTCGTTACCTATTTGGATTCCTTTTATTCCTTTTTCTTGCCTAATTGCTCTGGCCAAAACCTCCAGTACTATGTTGAACAGGAGTGGTGAGAGTGGGCAGCCCTGCCTCGTTCCTGTTCTCAGAGGAATGGCTTTCAGTCTTTCCCCGTTGAGTATGATGTTGGCTGTGGGTTTGTCATATATGGCCTTTATTATGTTGAGGTACTTTCCTTCTATTCCCATTTTATTGAGAGTTTTTATCATAAATGGATGTTGTATCTTGTCAAATGCCTTCTCTGCGTCTATTGAGACGATCATGTGGTTTTTATTCTTTGTTTTGTTGATGTGATGTATCACGTTGATTGATTTGCGGATGTTGAACCATCCCTGCGTCTCTGGTATAAATTCCACTTGATCATGGTGTATGATCTTTTTAATATATTGTTGTATTCGGTTTGCCAATATTTTGTTGAGGATTTTTGCCTCAATGTTCATCAGCGATATTGGCCTGTAATTTTCTTTCTTTGTATTGTCTTTGTCTGGTTTTGGTATCAGGGTGATGTTGGCCTCATAGAATGATTCAGGAAGTGTTCCATCTTCCTCTATTTTTTGGAATAGTTTGAGGAGGATGGGTATTAAATCTTCTTTGAATGTTTGGTAAAATTCACTGGAGAAGCCATCTGGTCCTGGACTTTTATTTTTTGGGAGGTTTTTGATTACTATTTCAATCTCTTTACTTGTGATTGGTCTATTCAGATTCTCCATTTCTTCTTGGTTCAATTTTGGGAGGTTGTATAAGTCTAAGAATTTATCCATTTCTTCTAGATTGTCCAATTTGTTGGCATATAATTTCTCATAGTATTCTCTTATAATCCTCTGTATTTCCATGGTATCCGTTGTAATTTCTCCTCTTTCATTTCTAATTTTATTTACTTGAGCCTTTCTCTTTTTTTCTTAGTTAGCCTGGCTAAGGGTTTGTCTATTTTGTTTATCTTCTCGAAGAACCAACTCTTTGTTTCATTAATCCTTTCTACTGTTTTTTTGGTCTCAATATCATTTATTTCTGCTCTGATTTTTATTATTTCTCTCCTTCTGCTGGCTTTGGGCTTTGTTTGTTCTTCTTTTTCTAGTGCTGTTAGGTGTAATTTAAGGTTGCCTATTAGGGCTTTTTCTTGTTTGTTAAGGTGGGCTTGTATCGCTATGAGTTTCCCTCTCAGGACCGCTTTTGCTGCGTCCCATATGGTTTGATATGGCATGTTATCATTTTCGTTTGTTTCCAGATAGTTTTTGATTTCTCCTTTAATTTCATCAATGATCCATTGGTTGTTCAGTAGCATGTTGTTTAATCTCCACATTTTTGTCACTTTCCCAGTTTTTTTTTCCTGGTTCATTTCCAGTTTCATAGCCTTATGGTCTGAAAAGATGCTTGTTATGATTTCAATCTTCTTAAATTTATTGAGGCTTGCTTTGTTTCCCAACATATGGTCTATCCTAGAGAATGTTCCATGCGCGCTTGAGAAGAATGTGTGGTCAGCTGTTTTTGGGTGGAGTGCTCTGTATATGTCTACTAGGTCCATCTCGTCCAGTTTTTCATTTAAGTCTCATATTTCTTTATTAACTTTTTGTCTGGATGATCTATCCATTGCTGTAAGTGGGGTGTTAAGATCCCCTACTATTATTGTGTTGTTGTTGATTTCTCCTTTTAGGTTTGTTAATAGTTGCTTTATGTACATTGGTGCTCCTATGTTGGGTGCATATATATTTATAAGTGATATGTCTTCTTGATGGAGTGTCCCTTTTATCATTATATATTTCCCTTCTTTGTCTTTCTTAACCTGTTTTATCTTGAAGTCTACTTTGTCTGATATGAGTATGGCAACACCTGCTTTCTTTTGTTTGCCATTAGCTTGGAGTATTGTCTTCCATCCTTTCACTCTGAGCCTGTGCTTGTCTTTAGTGCTAAGATGTGTTTCCTGAAGGCAGCATATTGTTGGGTCTTGCTTTTTAATCCATCCTGCCACTCTGTATCTTTTGATTGGAGAGTTCAATCCATTTACATTTAGGGTAATTATTGAAATATGAGGGTTGAATGTTGCTGTTTTGTCACTTATTTTCTGGTTCTTTTGCATTTCCTTTGTTTCTTGTCCCATTGTTTTGGACTGCCAATTCAGTTTGGTTGTTCTGTCTTATGATTCTTCTAGTTTTCTCTTTGTTTATCATATGTGGTTTTAATTTGATTATTTGTTTAGTGGTTACCTTGAGGTTTGGGCGAAAAATCTTCTGTATGAGATAGTCCATTATCTGATAGCCTCCTATTTCCTTATACTAAGTCAATTCAGTCACTTTCCTCTTCCCCTTCTAAGTTGCTCTTGTTATACCTTATTCTATCTTGTGTTGTGGCTGTGTGTTTACAGTGATGAGGTTAAATTTATTTTTGGTGAATTTCTTCCTTTGATCTTTGAGTTTAGTATTTAAGTGGTTGCTAACCTATTCCGGTAAAGATCTACTATTTCTCTGATTTTGTCTACCTACTTTTCTCCTTACTCCAAGCTTTGTGTTCCCTTTCTCTTCTTGTTTTCAGGCCTGAGGGCCTTCTTGAGTATTTCTTGTAGTGGCGGTCTCGTGGCCATGAACTCCCTTAGCTTTTGTTTATCTGGGAGAGTTACTATTTCTCCATCATATTTGAAGGATATTTTTGCTGGATAGAGTATTCTTGGCTGAAAGTTTTTGTCTTTTAGTATTTTGAATATATCATTCCAGTCTCTTCTAGCCTGAAAAGTTTCTGTTGAGAAATCCGCTGAGAGCCTGATGGGAGTTCCTTTGTACGTTATTTTTTGTTTTTGTCTAGCTGCCCTTAATATTGTTTCTTTGTCGTTGACCCTGGCTAGCCTTACCACTAGGTGTCGTGGTGAAGGCCTTTGTCTGTTAATATATATAGGAGTCCTGTTGGCTTCGCTTACTGGTATTTCCTGCTCCTTCCCCAGATTTGGGAAATTTTCAGCTATTATTTCCTTGAATAGGCTCTCTGTTCCTCTTTCCCTCTCCTCTCCCTCAGGAATACCTATAATTCTTATGTTACATTTTCTAATAGAGTCCGATATTTCTCGGAGTCTTTCTTCATTTCTTTTTAGTCTTAGTTCTCTCTCTTCTTCCATCTGGAGTATATCTGTATTCCTATCCTCTAAAGTACTAATTCTTTCCTCCATATTGTCAGCTCTGTTCTTTAAAGATTCCAGATTCTCCTTTATCTCCTCCATTGTGTTCTTCATCTCCATCAGCCCTGATAGGTTTTTCTTTATGATTTCAATCTCTTTTGTGAAGAAACTCCTAATCTCATTTAATTGTTTGTCTGTGTTGTCTCGTATTTCGTTGAGTGTTTTTATGATAGCTATTTTGAAATCTCTGTCATTTAGTTTATGGATTGCTGTGTCTTCGGGGTTGATTTCTGGGTGCTTGTCATTTTGTTTCTGGTCTGGTGATTTCATATATTTTTGCATTGTGGTTCCTGTGTTGGTTTTGATTTTCCTCATCCTGGAAGTCTCTGGTTGCAATTTCCACCTGCCGCCACTGTCTGGTGGTAAAGGGCTGTGTAGTCTAAGCCCCCTGCGCTCTGCCCCAGTTTTTCTGCTGCGATCCGCAGTTTTGTTTTGTTTTCTTTTGTTTTTTTTCCCCACTGCGATCCACGGGTCCAGTCCAGTTTATTCAGGTCTGCCTCGGACCGCTAGATCTGGTCGAGCTGCAGACTCCGGGTTGCGGGGAGTGGGGAGCTCTCTCTTTTGCCCTCTGGGTCCCTGACGTGGGAGGCTTCTCGTTTGCCCCTCTTTATCCGCTCTCTGGGTTGCTCAGATGTTGATGGTAGCCCTGTGGCTCCTCTGAGCCCTCTGTGCGGGAGTTTCCCACTGGCTGAGAGAGCCCGAAGAGCTACAGTTTCCCGCCGAGGGCCGCCCCTCCCCCCTCTCTGGGAGCCGCGCGGACCGGATCGCTGATCTGATGGGGAGGGAGCGGAGTTCTCCTTACCTCTCCCCACTTCCTCCGTGGGCCCAGCACGTTCCGCTCTCAGATGTGCGGCAGTGTGGATCCCTCCGCTCTAGCTTTTCACTGTCTGGGATTCCGTTGTTGGTCTGCGGCTGTTACTTTTGTTGTATCTTGTGGGGGAAGAATTCACGGGAAAGCTCACTCCATGATGCTGACGTCACTCTCACTCCTGCTTTCTTTTGATGAATGTTTGCATGATATATCTTTTTCCACCTCTTTACTTTCAGCCTGTCTATATTCTTATAAATGAAGTGAGATTCTTGTAGATAAATATATAGTCATGTTTTTTTTAATTCACTCTGCCAATCTGTCTTTTAATTGGTATATTTAGATATTTACATTCAGTGTAATTTCTGATAAGTTAGGGCTTATGTCTGCCATTTTAGTTTTTGTTTTCTGTTCTGTTTCCTTTCTCCTGACTTCCTGTGAGTTACTTGAACATATTTTTGGAATTCCATTTTGATTTATCCAGTGTTTTATGAGCATCTTTCTCTGTACAACTTTTTAGTGGTTGATCTAGGTATTACATTGTATATACATAACTTATCACAGCCTACTGGTGTCATCATTTTACTTTGTTCAAGTGTACTGGAGAATCCTTACTTCTCTTTATTTTCCTTTATCCTTCCCCATTTACAATATAATTGCCTTATATATTTTGTCTGCCTAAAGTTAGAACCAAATCAGACAATGTTAACATTTTTGCTTAAAATGTCAAACATAATTTAGAAACTCAAAAGAAGCAAAGTATATTGCATTTACTCATATTTTTGCCTACCATGTTCTTTCTTCCTTCTTCATATTTCAAGATTCCTTCTTTTACTGTTTCCTTTTTTTTAGAGAACTTCCTTTAGCTACTCTATTAGAGTATGTCTGCTATTAGGGTATGTCTCTCTTATTTTTCCTTCATCTGAAAATGTCTTGACTTCCCCACTATTCTTGCAGGATATTTTTTCTGGGTATACAATTCTGAGTTGACAGTTTCTTTTCTTCCAGTACTTGAAAAATGTGCCATTTCCTCCTGGCCTGCATGGTTTCTGATGTGAAATTCACTGTCATTTGAATTATTTTTCCCCTATAGGTAAGGTGTCATTTTTCTTTTGCTGCTTTTAAGATTTTTTCATCATCTTTAGTTTTCAGAAGTTTGACTATGATGTGTCTTGGTGTGGATTTTTTGGGTTTATCTGTTTGGGGTTTATTCAACTTTTCGAATTATATAAGCTTATATCTTTTGCCAAGTATGGAAAGTTTTCAACCTCTATGTTTTTTGAGCACTTTTCCAGCTCTGCTCTCTTCCACCCGTCCTTCCGGAACCCCAACTGTATGACTGTGAAACCTTTTGTTACAGTCCCACTTGTCCCTGAGGCTATGTTCTTTCTTCTTTTTTCTCAGTCTATTTTCTCCATTGTTCAGATTGGATAATGTCTATTTTTCTTTTCTCCAGTTCACTGATTCTTTCCTCTGTCTGTCATTCTCCTGTTTATTCCATTCATTGCTAGTTTTTATTTCAGTTTTTGTATTTTTAACTTGTAAAATTTCCATTTGACTCTTTATACCTTTTGTTTATTTGCTCAGACTTTCTATTTCTTTGCTAAGACTCTTATTTTTCTAAATTTGTTTCAAATATTTTTTTGTAATTGCTCATTGAAGCATTTTTATGATGGATGCTTTAAAATCTTTGTTCGGGAATTCTAACTTCTCTATGATTTCCATGTTGGTATCTAGTGATTGACTTTTTAAATTCAGTTTGAGGTTTTCCTGGTTATTATTATGACAAGTGATTTTCAAATGAAATGTAGTTATTTGAGGTATTATCTTATGAGACTCTGAACCTTATCTAAAGCTTCTGTTTTAACTGTCCTCCTCTGACACTACTCTTGTACAGGAAGAGGGGATACCACCTTGTTACTCCCAGGTGGGAAAAAAAGTCCAGGTTTCCCCGTTGGCTTCTGATGAAATCTGAAAGGAGAGGCATCTCATTACTGCTGGGCAGGGATGGGATTTCCAGCCCCTCATCAAGCCTCCACTGATATTTCCTTGGCTGGAAAGAATAGGGGTGCCTCATTACTGCTCCCCAGGTGTCTTCACTGACACCACAAGGATATGGCTTTGTTTACCTCCAGATGGTGGTGAAAGTCCTGACTCTCCATGGGGTCATTTATGACACTACTCTACTGGGAATAGGAAGGGACACCTTGTTATTGCCAGGTAGGAGTGGAAGGACCAGCTCCCTACTCAATCTTCTCTGTTACCACTCCACTTGGAGGGTTAGGGCACCTTCTTACAGCCTGGAGCAGGTGGCAGTCTAGGTTCTCTTCTTAGCCTTTGCTGGTGTGGGTGTGGGTGAAGTCACAGTTTTTTCTGTGGTACTTGGCTGTAGTAGAATGGCTATTGCTTAAAAGTTTTCTGTCTTGCTAGGTTGCCCATTTCCTGGTCATTTGGCTAGAGAGCAGGCTTTGCTTGGAGATTGTTTGTCTGTGCTCACTGGTGTTTCAGAGTTGTCTGCTTCTCTAGCACCCAGTGTGAGATATAAAAGGCAAAATGAAAACCCAAGCAACTCACGGCCATCTTGTTGTTCCCAAGGTCCCTAGCTGGTCTAACTTCTCTCTACCTTTCAGAGTTTCTTATGTTCGTTTTGTTTTATATATAATATTCAGTTGTACTCAGTGTGAGGAATAGAGATAAGTACATCTTTTCCATCTTCACAAAAGTGGAAGTCCTCATTCATTTTTAAATCACTTGCCTCATTCTCATACCCAAGCTTCTGCCAATCTTCTCCCTTCTCTAATCACAGAAATCATTCTCATCTCGAGAAAACTCTTAATTCTCACGTATTATGTGGAGTCTTCTCCAGTTACTTTGATCATAATGCTACTTTATCTTTCTGATTTTTCTTCAGACATCTTCATTCCACGTTTTGGTATTTAATTATATTCAGTCTTCTGGGAGATCCCGGGTAAATCAGTTAATCTCTCTGAGCCTCAATTTTCTTATTTGTGAAAAGAGGTTGACATGAGTCCCCTGACTATTTCACAAGATTTTTAATAAGGATTAAATTTTAAAAAATGGTAATAGAAAACTATAAAATGCTTGTCAAATGTTAGGTATTACTATTATTCTAAATGTTCTGTGTGAGACTTGCTTTCCCCTTATAAATTACAAATTCTTTGAGTAAGAAGATATTTCATATTCTCTTATTGTATTTCTCTATAAAAACTAGCCCAAAGGGTAGAACTGACTTTTTTGTTCTTACACATATACTCCAGATGTTAAGAATACTGAACTACCAGACCTGACACAGGCATCTGATCCATTATTATTTATCAAGCAAGCACATAAACAGCTAATCCATGCCCCTTGTTATTACATTCATGTATATGTCAACAGGCATAGGTACTATTCAAATAGTCTCTGAAATACCTGAGAGTCTTTAAAGATAATGCATGTTTTGAAGACACTGATGTCAAAGAGAAGGAAAGAGATCCACTTCATTAAAATATTTTTCAAAAGTATGTATAGGGGCCGGCCCCGTGGCGTAGCGGTTAAGTGTGTGCACTCCGCTGCTGGCGGTGGGGGTTCGGATCCCGGGCATGCACTGACGCACCGCTTGTCAGGCCATGCTGTGGCAGCATCCCACATAAAGTGGAGGGAGACTGGCATGGATGTTAGCTCAGGGCCAGTCTTCCTCAGCAAAAAGAGGAGGATTGGCATGGATGTTAGCTCAGGGCTGATTTTCCTCACCAAAAAAAAAAAAAAGTATGTTTATATATACTATGCAAGTCCCTCTCTAGATGTAAATAAAATATTCCCTGCTTTGAGAAACTTACAATCCTACCTGTAAAGAACAAACAGCCGCATGAACTTACGAGTTCATTTAGTCTACCCTCCTTGATAACAACTTTTTATTTTTAAAGCTTTACAAAACACAGACACGAAAATATCTCTTCTATCTAATTTAATTCCCTAAACCAATTACCTCCTCTTTTTCTATTCTTGGGGGAAATAAAAAGCAAGTGTTTTCCATCTTCTGTAAAAAGTGTTTTGGTAACTACAGAGCAATCAATCTATACTTACTTTTTATACAAAAGAAAAAGCTAGAGTTTTTGCTTAGAATAAACAGCTTGATGACCCAAAAACAGAAGTTAAGATCGACTGGTTAAAAATAAAATACAATGATTCAGGAGGTAATGAAAAGATCCTGTGTGCTGAATGAATGAAACTTGCCATGTCTGTATGATGACACGAGCCGTAATATTTTCTAATTAACTACCTTTGCTCACCAAGCATCTGTGGATTACAACCTGGGTTTTCTATGTAGTTTCCACTCAACGAAAAATGGGTTCATCAACCAATTCCCTATCCTGATCCTCTTTGGGATTAATAATTTGGCATTCTGATTTACCGATAACCTCCTGTGTATGGAATAATGTGAGCCTCTCCTCTAGAGATGAATCACCTCCCAGCACACTGATAAATATTAAGTTTCTAGTTTTGCAAAGCAGAGCATAAGACTCTGAAATGTATCACACCAAAGTACAATCACTTTGTAAAACCCCTTCTGAGTGTTGAGCTGGGGTGACACTTATGCTGCTCACCTCTTCAAAATGCAACACAGGCTGTAAAAATATTGGCAGATCCACTTACTGTTACTCCAAGACCAATAATGCTACCATGACTTCAATACAAGTAGGAGAAAGAAGCAGTTTAATGTTCTTAGCATTACTGAAGAATTAATACTGAAAATCACCTAGCAGATCACAAATATGCAAACAACTCACTGCCAAAATGTTTTTAAACGTTTTAAAAACACCAACAATTTTAAATTAAATTATTTTAAATTCATAATGTGAAAAAAAATTTTTAACTTTTAGGGGAGTATGTGCTCAAGTTAGCATTTTTGAGTGAAGAAACTTTTCCTGTACTTTCAACACGCCACTTTTAATTTAGGGAAACAAATGGAGAAGGCCCTCACTGTATAGTGAGACTTTACTTTCACCAGCACCACTTTGGCAGTGCTTTTATTGGAATATATTAACAATCCCCAAATGTATTTTGCTTGGCAACTTCCTTCAGAAATAAAACTGTTTTGGAAACAATTTTAACAGTATTTTTATGAAAGATCAATTGAGTCGTGTATCTTTTAGGAACATTTTAAAAATGAGTATCTCCTTCTCATTATTCCAAGACTCCAGCATTTCACTGTAAACATTATACACTGGCTTTAGGAATGCCAAATTCACAAGAACAAACAATCACAAATTTAAGCATTTTCCTATGAATTGAAAGTTAACTATTATGAACAAATTGTTAACAAATATGAAATTACAAAACCAGCTCTCTGACATTTATTCACTAAAGTGGCAAAAAACTGAAATAATATTGACAAAGAAAATGAAGAAAAATGAATACGAGGCAAGAAGAAACTAATTCTTAAAAAGAAAAAAATTACATTAGTTGGAACTACATATAAAAAATGCAAAAATTGGCTAGAGTTAAAACCAATCTAAGAACATAGGACAGATAGTGACTCCAAGTAATTTCCCAATTCCAGACATTCTCTAATATCTCAAAAGCTATATTTTGCTTTTATTTTCCTTTGAACCATATGGTAATACGCTAGAAGCTCATGCATAATCATCACATTACTTGTGCAAACTAGAAAGCACGCATGGGTATCTAGAAAAGTTACTTAGGACTTTGCCAAAACTGGCATGCTGCTTTTGTGAAGCCAAACTGCATTTGTTTTGCTCTTGGTATAACAAGTTAATAGTGAAGTTTTAAAGGATTTTGAGGACTTTTGCTTATGCTGGCTTCTAAATGCACCAGTTTCAAGGCAGAATTTAAAATTCTGAAACATTGTAAAGTGGATCTTAAAAACAGCTTAGTAGGGGCTGGCCTGGTGGCGGCATAGTGGTTAAGTTCGCGTGCTCAGCTTTGGCGGCCCCGGGGTCGCAAGTTCGGATCCCGGGTATGGACCTACGCACCGCTTATCAAGCCATGCTGTGGCAGTGTCCCATATAAAGTAGAGGAAGATGGGCACGGATGTTAGCCCAGGGCCAATCTTCCTCAGCAAAAAGAGGAGAATTGGCAATGGATGTTAGCTCAGGGCTAATCTTCCTCACACACACACACAAAAAATAGCTTAGTAAAATTGCTTTAAAAGGTTTACTTTACTTTTAAAAGCATCTGTTGCTCCAGGTGCATGGTTTTTGTCTGGATGAAACTTCAAAGCAAGCTTTCTATAAGCTTTTTTCAAATCTTCATCACCAGCATCTTTGGTAACTCCAAGTACTTCATAGTAATTTTTACATTTGTTTATGCTGTGAACAAGACAGTGTGTTATAATGTAAATTTCAAGGAAGAACTTTACATAATATATCTAACTTTTTATTTATTAGAATAGTATAAAGGACTGTCTGTGGATTGTTTTCTCAATATCAAATGATAGCTTATCCTGTTAAGGGTTATTGCTTCATTCTTTTTTTTGACCACAGACCATTCCTCTAACCTCTTTCCACTCTAAGGAGAGCTGGCCATGAGAATGTCCTTGGTGCAATTTATCACAACTACAGAGAAGAAAAGCAAAGCCCGTAATAATTGTGGATGAAGGACACGGCACACACTCTAACTAAAATGAGAGGATAAGAACAATTTTATAGTACTCTTAAGTGCATAAAGAAATTCCAAAACTCTTTGCAAGTATGTCACAGCTAAGGATTAATACGCATTGCATTCCAAGAGTTTTGTTGTTGCATAATGTAGACCTACCCAAATATCAAAGCAACAGTTTAGCGCATGTACAACAATTATAGTATCTGATGGTCAATGTCAAGGCAAGTTAATTCAGCTTGGCTAGGCTAAAGAGAATTCATCTGTATCACTCTCTGAAAAAGACAAAATCTCACAATAAAATATATCATGGGACTTAAAAATGTTTGTTACATAAGAATTTCATTATGATGAGCATACTCTTAAAGATTACTTACATAGTTTATAACCCTAAAGATGTAATAGATTTAAGCTTGCAGTCTTTAAAGTATATTAGGAAAAGAAATACTCTGAATGGAGCAGAGAACATTAATACTTTCGGATGTTAACATTCTCCCACAAACTAAGAATTTTCCTTCACTAAAATCCAGACATTTTAGACATTTTTTTTGGAGTACTTTATGACTTTAGATGTGTCCCGTGTGTGAATGGCTTGGTGATAGAGGCAGTTACAGGTAAAAGGATCTGAGGCATAATTGTTCACTGGCAACTAAAGAATTGCAAAGACTGACTCAAAGTTTTCAAAGAAAAGAGACGAGGTTGATCTTTTTTTTTTTTTTTTTACTACTGAAGCCATTAACTGTCATAGTGCTGGTACATGATAGGTTCTCAGTAAATATTTCTGGAATACATGAGCTTTAGCTCTCCTCTTATAATGAAAGCATTTATCATTTGTTATATGAACAAGGGAAAAAGAAAGAAGCTGCTGTGTAAGATTACAGAAATTTTCTTATAATAGCATCAACAAAAACCTGTTATGCAGTCTTCTTTATAGTAATAATAATAAAAATTGGATTTTTCTACTTTAGATACTTAAATATTAACACAAGTCAATTTTATTTCATAATGAAACCTGACATTTCTTGTATTTAGTCAATAATATTTATCGAGCACCAATTATGTCCCAGAGAGTGCTCTGGGCACCTGAGATATATTAGTGAACAAAACAGAGAAAGATCTTGCCTTTGTAGAGACCCACTCTCCTAAATACGTTTAGAAACTATGTGATAGAAAACAAGGGGGGGGGGACATTTATGCTACACCTACTGTGTGTCAGGCACAGGTCCACAATCCCATATCCATGTTCCAATATCCATAAAGCTCTGAAAAATGAAAGTTATTCTATAAGCAGTTTGACTGCAAAAACCTGACTTGAACTCTTTCAGAGGCAAAATTTGACCCAAATGGATGTAAAGCTGCTACAGAGTCTTCACTTATTCCACTTAAGCGTTAATATTTGCACGTTTTGCTGCAGAAATGTTACTATTAGGTTACAGGTGCTTACCAGATCCTCCTAAGATGTTATATAATGTATAATACATGCTCCTTATTACCTTTCTAACCACATGAAGAATTCTGAATTCTAAACTACATCTAGGCCACAACGATTTCACATAGAGAATTGTAGAATCTTATTATGCTGATTATTTTACACAAATTATCTCATTTACTCCTCATTAGGTAGATATTTTTCCTACTTAACCAATGAGGAAATCAAGGCTTTGAGTGGTTAACTGCCATAAGTCATAAACAAAGTAACAGATGGGAACTGAGATTTACTTCTTCAACAAAAATTTACTGAACATCTACTTTCTGCTTAGACCCTGTTTCAGAGGCTACAGTGGTGAATAAAACAGTAAAAAAATCCCTGCTCACATGAAATTTACAATTGGGAGAAGGACAAGCAATGAACAAATATACAAGTAAAATTTAAAGTACTTCATATGGTGATAAATATTTAGAGAAAAATAAAGTGGCAAAGGGGAATAGGGAATGAAAGGAAAGGCCCGCTATTTTAAACAGAGTGATTAGGAAAGACCTAACAAGTAAGGATTCAAACTTCAGTTTGTCTGACTTGAAAATCCTGCTGTCTCAGAACCAGAATAAAGAAGAAAAGGAGCCCCTTCAGACTCCAGAGTAACCATCCTCTTCCTCTCTATTTGCTTTTCCAATCAGTGTTTAGACTCTCTTCCCTTCTAGATATTTTCAGATGTTGGTTTTGGTGCCTACTCTGCCTCCCTTCTTGCTTACTTCGTTTCTACAGCTTCTTCTGACCTCAGCTTAGCTCTTCCTTTTCTCCAGAATGCAAATTCCTCAAGACTAGGTTTGGTGGCCCTCTTATATCTTCCCACAGTCCTCTGAATTTAGCCCTATCCCAGCAATTACCACAATGTACTGTAGCTACCTGTTTACTTGTCTGACTACTTTTCTAGACTCTTCTAGCCTATAGGCCCCCTGAAGGCAGGACTGTGACTTGCTTGTCACCATATACGAAGAAAGAATGGATGGATGACTTGGTTCAGTTTAAGGGTGGAAATGGTGAGGATCTAAGAGTCATTTTCGGACCAAAGATGATAAGTGCTGTAATGAAAATGTAGTTGGCACCAAAAATCAATTTGGAATAGAGGAGAATAGACTACGGGACAAGAAAGAGAGCTAAGAATATGACACACACTATCTGAATGCAGAAAGAAAAAGGCAGTGATTAAAAAAAACACTGAACAGTCCTAAAGTCATTACTATTTGGTTTGAAGGCATAAGACGTTTAATTATATACTAGACGAATCCTCTAAAATTGTTTTGTTGATATTTCCTGAGTACAAAAGGCTAGGCAATAGAAAAAGGCAGCCCAGGAGAGGGTGCCGGAAAGTGTAGGGAAATCAGGTTGGAATTCACAATCCACAGAGATGGGTCATAAAGCTAAGAATCGCCATAAAGAGAAAAAAATGTAGGAAAAACAATTATTTCACTAATTCTTAGCTCTATCTAGCTCTACCATATCTTCTCTGCATTGAATTTTTCATCATACATTAGAGGAGAAATTCTGAGAAGCCAGCAGAGAGGTATAAAGTCGACATCACCAATGGACAGGCTAAAAACTACATATTTCAAGAAATGCTCCAAATGTACTCATTTACCTAATTTTTCACACGTGAATGAGAAATTACCATTTATATATTTATGTTAATTCATATTTTTGTTCATCATGTTCCTTTTCACCAGCTAAATGCATTTGTCACACTTTTTACAGTTCACTCCTTACTGAAAGATTCAAACGTTCTTCTCCATCCTCACCAAAAAATTTAAAAAAAAAAGAAAGAAAGAAAAAAGAAAATAAATTAAAGAGAGGTAACCCAGTACCTACCCTGGAAGAAAATATTGTGCAGCAGGACCAGGACGACCTGTCAGGGAGCCCAACAGGGGAGCAGCATGTCTGGTTGAGCCTTTACGTCTTCCTTTATGTGCAAGAGAGCACCGTGGGCATGGGAGGAAGGGCCTCTTTCAATTCTTTTTTTCATGTTAGAGCTGATTATTTAAATAGACTCTAAATTTAATTGTTGTTTGGGGAAAAACTTGTTTATTCCTGAGACAAGGGATTATTTTATCAGTTTAGCAAAATGATTTATTTTCCCTTCATTTAAAGAACTACAGCTTAAGGGGATCTTAACACCCCACTTACAGCAATGGATAGATCATCCAGACAAAAAGTTAATAAAGAAATATGAGACTTAAATGAAAAACTGAACGAGATGGACCTAGTAGACATATACAGAGCACTCCACCCAAAAACAGCTGACCACACATTCTTCTCAAGCGCGCATGGAACATTCTCTAGGATAGACCATATGTTGGGAAACAAAGCAAGCCTCAATAAATTTAAGAAGATTGAAATCATAACAAGCATCTTTTCAGACCATAAGGCTATGAAACTGGAAATGAACCAGGAAAAAAAAACTGGGAAAGTGACAAAAATGTGGAGATTAAACAACATGCTACTGAACAACCAATGGATCATTGATGAAATTAAAGGAGAAATCAAAAACTATCTGGAAACAAACGAAAAGGATAACATGCCATATCAAACCATATGGGATGCAGCAAAAGCGGTCCTGAGAGGGAAACTCATAGCGATACAAGCCCACCTTAACAAACAAGAAAAAGCCCTAATAGGCAACCTTAAATTACACCTAACAGAACTAGAAAAAGAAGAACAAACAAAGCCCAAAGCCAGCAGAAGGAGAGAAATAATAAAAATCAGAGCAGAAATAAATGAAATTGAGACCAAAAAAACAGTAGAAAGGATTAATGAAACAAAGAGTTGGTTCTTCGAGAAGATAAACAAAATCGACAAACCCTTAGCCAGGCTTACTAAGAAAAAAAGAGAAAGGCTCAAGTAAATAAAATTAGAAATGAAAGAGGAGAAATTACAACGGATACCATGGAAATACAGAGGATTATAAGAGAATACTATGAGAAATTATATGCCAACAAATTGGACAATCTAGAAGAAATGGATAAATTCTCAGACTTATACAACCTCCCAAAATTGAACCAAGAAGAAATGGAGAATCTGAATAGACCAATCACAAGTAAAGAGATTGAAATAGTAATCAAAAACCTCCCAAAAAATAAAAGTCCAGGACCAGATGGCTTCTCCAGTGAATTTTACCAAACATTCAAAGAAGATTTAATACCCATCCTTCTCAAACTATTCCAAAAAATAGAGGAAGATGGAACACTTCCTGAATCATTCTATGAGGCCAACATCACCCTGATACCAAAACCAGACAAAGACAATACAAAGAAAGAAAATTACAGGCCAATATCGCTGATGAACATTGAGGCAAAAATCCTCAACAAAATATTGGCAAACCGAATACAACAATACATTAAAAAGATCATACACCATGATCAAGTGGGATTTATACCAGAGACGCAGGGATGGTTCAAAATTCGCAAATCAATCAACGTGATACATCACATCAACAAAACAAAGAATAAAAACCACACGATCATCTCAATAGACGCAGAGAAGGCATTTGACAAGATACAACATCCATTTATGATAAAAACTCTCAATAAAATGGGAATAGAAGGAAAGTACCTCAACATAATAAAGGCCATATATGACAAACCCACAGCCAACATCATACTCAACGGGGAAAGACTGAAAGCCATTCCTCTGAGAACAGGAACGAGGCAGGGCTGCCCACTCTCACCACTCCTGTTCAACATAGTACTGGAGGTTTTGGCCAGAGCAATTAGGCAAGAAAAAGGAATAAAAGGAATCCAAATAGGTAACGAAGAAGTGAAACTCTCACTATTTGCAGATGACATGTTTGTATATATAGAAAACCCTAAAGAATCTGTTGGAAAACTGTTAGAAACAATCAACAACTACAGCAAAGTTGCAGGGTACAAAATCAATCTACAAAAATCAGTTGCATTTCTATATGCTAATAATGAACTAACAGAAAGAGAGCTCAAAAACATAATACCATTTACAATTGCATCAAAAAGAATAAAATACCTAGGAATAAATCTTACCAAGGAGGTGAAGGACCTATACAATGAGAACTACAAGACATTATTGAGGGAAATCTACGATGACATAAAGAAATGGAAAGATATCCCATGCACGTGGATTGGAAGAATAAACATAGTTAAAATGTCTATATTACCTAAAGCAATCTACAGATTCAATGCAATCCCAATCAGAATCCCAATGACATTCTTCACAGAAATAGAAAAAAGAATACTAAAATTTATATGGGGCAACAAAAGACCCTGAATAGCTAAAGAAATCCTAAAGAAAAAGAACAAAGCAGGAGGCATCACAATTCCTGACTTCAAAACATACTACAAAGCAATAGTAATCAAAACAGCATGGTACTGGTACAAAAACAGACACACAGATCAATGGAACAGAATTGAAAGCCCAGAAATAAAACCACACATATACGGACAGCTAATTTTCGACAAAGGTGCTAAGGACATGCAATGGAGAAAGGAAAGTCTCTTCAATAAATGGTGCTGGGAAAACTGGACAGCCACATGCAAAAGAATGAAAGTGGACCATGTGCTATCGCCATTCACAAAAATTAACTCAAAATGGATCAAAGACCTGAAGGTGAGACCTGAAACTATAAAACTCATAGAAGAAAATATAGGCAACACACTATTTGACATTGGTTTTAAAGGAATCTTTTCGGATGACATGCCTACCCAGACTAGGGAAACTAAAGAAAAAATAAACAAGTGGGACTTTATCAGATTAAAGAGCTTTTATAAGACAAATGAAACCAGAATCAAGATGAACAGACAACCAACCAGCTGGGAGAGAATATTTGCAAAACATACATCAGACAAGGGGTTGATCTCCATAATATATAAAGAACTCACACAATTGAACAACAAAAAAACAAACAACCCGATCAAAAAATGGGCAAAGGAAATGAACAGACACTTCTCCAAGGAAGATATACAGATGGCCAATAGGCACATGAAAAGATGCTCAACATCACTAATCATCAGGGAAATGCAAATCAAAACAACACTAAGATACCACCTCACGCCTGTTAGAATGGCTATAATCACCAAGACAAAAAACAACAAATGTTGGAGAGGATGTGGAGAAACAGGAACCCTCATACACAGCTGGTGGGAATGCAAATTGGTGCAGCCTCTATGGAAAACGGTATGGAGATTCCTCAAAGAATTAAAAATAGAGATGCCCTATGATCCAGCCATCCCACTACTGGGAATCTATCCAATGCACCTGAAATCAACAATCCAAAGAGGCTTATGCACCCCTATGTTCATTGCAGCATTATTCACCATAGCCAAGAAGTGGAAGCAACCTAAGTGTCCCTCGACAGACGATTGGATTAAGAAAATGTGGTATATATATATACAATGGAATACTACTCAGCCATAAAAAAAGACAAAATCGTCCCATTTGCAACAACATGGATGGGCCTGGAGCGTATTATGTTAAGTGAAATAAGCCAGAAAGAGAAAGACAAACACTGTATGATCTCACTCATATGTGGAATATAAACCAACACATGGACAGAGAAAACTGGACCGTGGTTACCAGGGGCAGTGGGGGTGGGGGTGGGGGGTGGGGGGTGGGGGGTGAGGAGTGGGCACAAGGGGTGAAGGGAGTCATATATATGGTGATGGACAAACAAAAATGTACAACCCAAAATTTCACAATGTTAGAAACCATTAAAACATCAAAAAAAAAAAAACAAAAAAAAAAACAGAGAGACATTTTCCTGAGAAAACATTAACCAAGGACACATTCTGTGTGGTATACCTGTGTCACTTTTATTGTAAATAGTGCTGATATTGGAAAATGTGATTTACATCTATGGGAGAGCAGTCTGTAAAATTCTAAACTCTAGAATTAGTCAGACTTATCTGTTTAGTCATAGATCGTGCTGGGGGACTGTGGGCTTTCCCCGAAGGGAAATGTTGAAAACATCTCCTCCATGGAAAACGTTTCCATTATGTTGAAAACACGGCAAGACCAGAGCACAATGTGCAATTTTGGAGGACTGGCTGTCCCCCAAGAGAAAAGAAACAGGAAGGGGCAGGAAAAAAAAAAAAAAAAAAAAAAAAAAAAAAAGAACTACAGCTTAAATCAAATCCTAATCAAATCCTTATAATTCAAATGACTTAGCTGTTGTACAGAAGTGTCCTAATTGATAAATATAATGATGGTCCAGTTAATGATTTCACACTGATCTTGTAAATTAAAAAAAAAAAAATGGACTTTTGTTCAATGAGATATTAAAAACCTCTTCAAATTAGATCCATGACATCTTTTTCTCAATTTTTTAATATATTTCGACTAAAAAACAACAGTGCTTAGCTTCACAGAATATTAGTTTTACAAAGTTACACACTTTCTTGAGTCTTCCTGTAAGCTAGCTCTTACTTATGCAACGGATGCAGTATTATTGCATGGCTTCTCCCATAGAGCCAAATTGTCACTGAGCAACTTGTTTGCATAATCATGCTAACCAACAAGATAACATGGCTTTCTTCAGAAAAATCCCCTGTGTATAAGTAAAACAAAAAACAAAAACATACAGCATGTAAGTGTTTGCTGGCAATCTGTTACCTCACTAAAAAGCAACACTTATCAAGACTAATATAACGAATAAGTGTTACATGACTCAGCTAAGCAACTTTTATATAAGGTACCAATTCAAGTATTTTGAATAACTTAGGGATTCTATTAAAGAATGTTCCAATCATATTTAGTCCCCAAAGGAAAAAAAGACTACATTTAATAAAAAAGGTATAATAAAATTATTGGCCAGAGAAACAATCTCTAATACAGGTATACTGCTAGGCTAATACTTGTACTTGATAAGAACTCAGAGTCTCAGACTCGGCTGGGACCTCAAGGCTAACCAGCACCCTTCCATTCCCTCTGCCTTTCCCCTCTGCAAACAGTCGATACTCGCACCACTCTCCTCAAGCTTTCCATCTCATCTCTTGTCTTCTCTCAGAGGATAAGCTCATCTCTAATTTCACAGAGAATACAGAAGCCGACAGAAACGCCCTCAATGTTTTATGTTTCCATCTGTCCATTCTGCCCACATACAAAGTGCATCTGCAGCCACCATCACCTTCCATTCTCGAGACGTCCCCCCGCCTACACACTAAAACAAAGCGCCAAGTAGAGTACTGCTTTTCCTTCTTGACTTCTATCACACCTCGAGCTACTCCTCTTCTCCTTTCAAGGCTAGGGTAGAGGACACAAAGGAAAAAGATTTTTAAAATAAAGAAAAAATAACAACAGATTTAGGAGATACTTATTCTCCATAACTTGTAACTATATTTTTTTGGTGATATTTTCAAATATATAGGTGATTCTATAGTCTTTCTAAAGAAAAAAAAAATCACACAATGATTCTAAATAAAACTCACATCTGATACAACTAACTTTATTTAGGTCTTTCATTGAGAACATGTTCTCCCAATAAAAAGTAATTTCTACAAGAAAATACAATTTGTTTTCAGATAGACGTGGTTTCCTGAAACGCATCTCAGCACACTGTTTAATTAAAGCTTTTTCTTCAAGAAATTCAAAAGCAAGTCTCTCATTTATTCACTTATCTCACTTCTTCAGCCACCTCTGACACACTACTACAGTTATAAAAGTGGTTAGCAACATTATTTATATTTTCACAGTGCTTCACTACCATTCATACTAATCAAATACCCTTTACCATGGCTTTAGCAAGACTAGGCAGTCTTTTTTTTTTATTATTGTGGTCACACTCAGATAAAATATTACAATCAAGCCTTAGTACGTAAATACGTAGGAAAAAAAGCAAAATATAAATACAATGACATTTGATTTAAAATGGCTTCAATTCCAAATTATAGTAAAAAAATTGAACTAAAAAGCAATAGTAAAAAAATTGAACTAAAAAGCAAGAATGGAGAAAAAAGGGTGAGAAAAGAAAGGAAATAAGATTAAAAGAGAAATAGGTATGAAAGGGCAAAAGAGAAAGATAATCTAACTAGTTTTACTGACTTTTCACTTGAGCTGCAGTTCACTGCACGATAATTCACTCTCCTCATGAATTACCCGGTTAATCACTGTGTAGAGCCCTTCATTCTCACACTTTAGTCTCCCTAGAGAGCAACATCAGCATAACACCAATACAGCTTCCTTAAGCTGTAGCAGGAAACAAAACAGTATTTTCTCTAGTGTTTCATACTCAGAGGCCTCATTTTATTTCCAGAAAATCTTTTCTTAATTATAAAATTAGTAAAGTCAGATTCTCAAAACCCAGTTCATAATTTTTCAACCCTACCTAATTTTTCTGCTTTAAGTAGAAGTGTATCATGAGGTAAAACTAAAACACTGAGATACAATAATCAGAGTAAGAAAAATAGTAAAAGGAGAGGACAGTATGGTGTTTGCATATATATAAAGATAGCTAGCCTTAAAGAAAGAATATAAATAGAAAAACAAATCCTTCATTAATATAAGTGGTATTATGTATCTTTATATATAATTGAAAATGCTGTTGCTATTGTCCTCAATTTTCCTCTCATGAAATTCTCCTGCTTTCATGTATATATAAGACAAAACAATTCTTTATCTTCTTTCAATATTATCTAAACACTGCACTATGTCAAAAAATTGAAGTAATTTTCCTCAAAGAAAAAATTATCTGGAAGTAGCTTTGTGGCTTATAATTCCTTTAAAAGATGGAAACGACTACAGAGCTGGTACTTTACAGACCGATTTTATAAAGAACATAAAGCATAAGACCCCCAGAGTTCAGTTCCTCCATGTCTGTTCTTGTACTGAATTATAATTCAAACACCTTTTTTAGGTGCTATAACATTAAAGATTACCTGCGCATCAGCTGAGATAAAGCATATTTGCTCCTACCTGAGAACTCCATCTACTTGGTCTTTGGTGTAGCCCTTTCCACCTTCACCACCGCCAGATGGGCTGTCCTTCGTGCAGTGAGGCCTGCTCTGATCTCCACTACCTGAGGGTTTTCGGCAATGAGGGCTATTTCCAGCAGTGCTTCCATTTTTCATAATTATTTCCAATAATGCTGTAGAAAAACACAGATAGCATACTATGCTTGTTTACATCAAGGTACACACACATGATCTTGAGAAGAAAGTCATAAAGCTGACAAATTAAGAATCGTGTACTCCAAAAAGACTCACCATAAGGTCTTTTTAAACAAACATTCCCTTATGCACTTAACTATTTAGACATTTAATTACCATTTAGAACTAGAATATTAAGAAATTTAAAGCTAATAACTCAAAATTACTATGATTTAATTACTTATGACATTTTTATTTGTCATATCATGGTGAAAAACTGCAGAATACCAAAGAAAAAGAGATAATCTTTAAAGTAGCCAATGAGATTATCTACAAAGAAACAGAAATTAGACTTCCTATTTATTAACAGCAACAATGGCAGCCTAAAAAACAATATCTTCAAAATGCTCAAGGAGAATAACTGTCAACTTGAGTCCTGCACTAATTTTCTAGAAAACGCACAAGAGTAAAAACATTTTCAAACAAACAAAAACTGAGAAAATTTACCAGTAAGATTTCACTAGAGGATACTGTAATATATATATTTTGGGCAGAAGGAAAATGCTTCCAGACAGGCTGAGATGTAGAAGGGAATGATGAGCAAACACTGTGGTAAATGTGTGAGTAAATCTAAACACTGAGTCTATAAAACAATAATAGTTATGTCTAGGATTTGCTTTAAAATACTGGAGGGGCATAAAAAAGGGGGTAGAGAGAATATATGAAATAAAATTGGCCATATATATTCATAATGGTTAAGAAAGGAGGGTGTGGGGATTGATTATCCTATTCTCTCTCCTTTTGTGTATGTCTGAAACTCCCCATAAGTTAAAATTAAACGTAAAAAAAAAATCAACAGAACTAAAAAGAAAAAATAGAGAAATCCACCATGATGGTAGATTTTAGCACATTTCAGTCAATAACTGACACTGAGTAGATTAAAAAAATCACTAAGGATACAAATGATATAAACCCCTAATTTATCAAGCTTGATCTAAGAGACATAACAACATTACATCCAACAACTGGTGAATATTCATTCTTTACAGGTACACAAGGAATGAAAATTGACTACATTATAGCTAGACCATAATGTTATCCTCCTCAAATATCAAAGAATTAGTATCATATATACCACAATCTATGAGCACAATGCATTAAATGAGAAATCAATCACAAAAATGTAACTGGAAAGATCACAAATGCGCTGCAAAGAGAAAAAAATCTAGACAACTTATGTATCCAAGAAATAATCATACTAGAAATAAGAAAACAGAATTGAATAAAAATGAAACATATCAGAACTTGTGGGTCAACAAATGGTGCTGGGACAACCAAATATCCGTATGCAAAATAACGAATGTGAACCCCTTCTTCACACCATACACAAAAATTAGCTCAAAATAGATCACACGCCAAAACATAAGAGCTAAAACTATAAAACTCTTAGAAAAGAATAGAAGAGTAAATCTTTGTGACCCTGATTTAGGCAAAACATTCTTAGATATGACAACAAAAGTATAAATATGACAACAAAAGTATAAGTGACAAAAGAAAAAAATAGAGAAACTGGACTTCATCAAAATTAAAAACTTTTGCCCTTCAAAGAATATCATCAATACGGTTAAAAGACAACCCACAAAATGGGAGAAAATATTTACAAAATCATATATCTGAAAGAGACATATATCCAGAATATATAAAGGACTCTTATAATTCACTAATAAAAGGATCAAAAACAATTAAAAAATCAGTAAAGGATCTAACAGACAGTCTCCAAAATAGACATACAAATGGCTAATAAGCACATGAAAAGTTGTTCAACATCAATAGCCATTAGGCAAATGAAAATTAAAAGCACAATAAGATATCACTTCACACTCACTAGGATGACTATAATCAAAAAGATGAACAATAACAAGCATTGGCACAGATGTGGAGAAACTGGAACCCTCATAAACTGCTGGTGAGAATGTAAAATGGTGTGGCCACTTTGAAAAATTGTCTGGTGTTCTTTAAAAGATTAAACAGAGGCCAGTCCTATGGCATAGTGGTTGAGTTCCGTGCGTTCTGCTTCAGTGGCCCGGGTTCACAGGTTCGGATCCCGGGTGCAGACCTACACCACTCGTTGGCCATGCTGTGGCAGCAACCCACATACAAAATAGAGGAAGATCAGCACAGATGTTAGCTCAGGGCTAATCTTCCTCAAGCAAAAACAAAAAAAAAGGGGGAAGACTGGTAACAGGTGTCAGCTTAGGGCGAATCTTCCTGAGCAAAAAAAAAGATTAAACACACAGTTAACCATTTGACTCAACAATCCTATCCCTGAGTATATATCCAAAAGAAATAAAGACACACATCTACACAAAAACTGGTTCACAAATGTTCAAACAGCTTGTTCATAACAGAAAAAAAGTGGAAACAATCCAAATGTCCATCAATATCAAATCCATCAATATATCCATCAATCCATCAAATATCCCCCAAGTGATGAATGGATAAATAAAATGTGATATGTGCATACAATGGAATATTATTTGACAATAAAAAGAAATGAAGTACTGATATATGCTATAACATGGATGAACCTTGAAAACATGCTAAGTGAAAAAAGCTAGTCACAAAAGATCACATATTGTATGATTCCATTTATATGAAATGTATAGAGTAGGCAAATCTAGACATAAAAAGTAGATTAGTCATTGCCAAGGGCTAGTGAGGAGGGAAGAGTGGAATTGGGGAGAAATGAGGAGTGACTACTAATGAGTATGGGATTTCTTTTTGAGGTGAAGAAAATGTTCTAAAATTGATTACTGTAATGGTTGCAAAACTGTGAATACTAAAACTCACTGAATGGTATACAATGAATGAATGGTATGATATGTGAACTACAGCTCAATAAAGCTGTTATATTTACATTTTTAAATCCCAGCAGTGCTGTTGGCAAATTTGCAAACATATAGATATTTATCATTTATATACATAAGAGAACTTCTTTCTACCATATCTTTTCCCTAGCTAGTGCATTCAGGAGGTCACCAAAGACTTAAGAAATTTAGTTTTTATAACAATCTACTTGTAGATGGTACAGAAAGGCTCTTAATTAGACAGCAATCTATTAGTTATTAACAAGAAATGTATAACATATTAAATAATCAATTTTTAACTACGGTTTAGTTCATATTTAACGCAATCACAAAGTTAACCTGGAGAGCAGAAGCCAGCATGGTCTAGGTTCTTGGTGTTAGTGGTTCACAACTTTTAAATATGAAAACTTTTGTGGGAATTCTGGGAAGAAGGCTGTGACACCAGCTTAAATTTTAAATCTCTGCAAATTCCCTCATAAAATCAGAGCAACTAGGGGCCGGCCCGGTGGCGCAAGCGGTTAAGTGCGCGCGCTCCGCTGCGGCGGCCCGGGGTTCGCTGGTTCGGATCCCGGGCGCGCACCGACGCACTGCTTGGTGAGCCATGCTGTGGCGGCGTCCCATATAAAGTGGAGGAAGATGGGCACCGATGTTAGCCCAGGGCCGTCTTCCTCAGCAAAAAAAAAAAAAGAGGAGGATTGGCGGATGTTAGCTCAGGGCTGATCTCCTCACAAAAAAAAAAAAAAAAAAAAAAAAAATCAGAGCAACTAGATAGCAAAATCAAAATCTCATGCACAAAATCCCAAAATGCAAGAAGGTGAGGATGAACCACCAATAGCTACAAGATCTATGTGGGCACAATAAGTAGTCCTCCCTTATCCATGGAAGAATACAATCCAAGACCCCCAGTGGATGCCTGAAACCCCAGATAGTACGGAACCCTGGATATACTACGTTTTTTCCTATACATACATACTGACGATAAAGTTTAATTTACAAATTAGGCACAGTAAGAGATTAACAACAATAACTAATAATAAAATAGAACAATTATAACAATATACTGTAATAAAAGTTACCATAGATCTTAACAACCTCGGTATATGATTTTTTTTCTTTCCTCATTAAGTTGAGAACTTTCACCATTTCACTTAAAAGCACTTTTTGGCTTCTCTTGGGCATATCCGAATTGCCAGCATCACTACTTTTGCACTTTGGGGCCATTATTAAGTAAAACAAAGGTAACTTGAACACAAGTACTGCAATACCGCTACAGTTGATCTGAAAACCAAGTCTGACGAAAGAGTGGGTAGTGGATCTACAGCGTAGATACACTGGACAAAGAGATAATTCACCTCCCAGGCGGGACGGAGTGGGATAGCAGGAGATTTCATCATGCTACTCAGAACAGCGTGCAATTTAAAACTTATGAATTGCTTATTTCTGGAATTTTCCATTTCATATTTTCAGACTGAAGTTGACCCCAAGTAACTGAAACCATGGAAAGTGAAACTGTGGATAAGGGAGCACTACTGAGAACTGTAGTACCATCTGTGTGGGAAGAAGTAGAGGATAACAGGGCCCTCGCCAGTCCACAGACCAAAAGAACTCCAAAATAACCAACAGGGACACTACATACATAGCACAGTAGGCAAAACTGAGAAAAGTGTGTAAAAAGTAATGAGTTTTGCTCACTAGAATAGCATGTGAGTAAAAGGGTCCACAATAAACTCTTAAGGGCATAGAACACTCCAGTCACAAACTCTCAAAAACAATCAGTCAAATCTCTCCTCCAGAACAAAGTTATACCAAGGAGAAACTGCTGGGAACAAGACCCAAACTGAAGAGGACAGAGGCAAGAGAAAAAAAGAAGTGAGAAACTCTAGATAAAGTGGGGAAGGAGAAAGGAGTGAGGAGATCTTATACAGCAAGGTGACATATTTTCAAACATTGCACAAAAACTGGAGAAGAATCTCCGTGTATTTAGAAAGGCTAACTAACTTCACATAAAAATGAGTAAAAGAAAATGATAGAAGTGAAATCTGATACAATGTTATGAGAAAAAGAGAGAATAGGAATAAAATAAACCTATGAAGACAACAAAAGCATACCACAAAGACTTGCCAACAAAACAGGTAACTATAACCTACTACTTCAAAACAAGCTGAAAAGACTTTAAGAAATTATACACAATACAAAAGAACAATATAAATTAGAATTAGAACTCTAGAAATTATCTATCCAGAGCTTAGGTGATAAAACTCAGGAAAGAATAAGAAATAAAAGAAAAAATCAATTCAAAAAAGAAGACTAAACTAGAAGAAACGAAGAGTTAATACACACAACAAATAATGTGTGAGTGAAAGAGAAGATAAAAAGGGGGAAAAATTTAAAAATTGAAAAAAATGAAAAAGACAAAAAATTAGAAAGAAAATGGCAAATACTGAAGATAGTTAAAGAAGATCCAAGATACATACAATAAACAGTCTCCAAGAAGAAAAATAAAAGGAACAAAAATCTGTATAATAATAATTGGAGAAAACTTTTCTGATATAAATACAAAAACATCTGAAACCATACAATCAAAGGGCAAACCACACACCTAAGAATACTGACCCAGAAAAACTAACACCAAGATATATTTTTGTAAAATTAACTGGGCATCTAGGCAAAAAGATCAAATGACTTATAAAGAAAAGAAAATTAGATTGTCATCAGACTTTGCTCATTAGTAGTACTTGCACAAAACAACAGAATAACATATTGAGATATCCAAAGGAAAATTTGAGCCAAGGCTTTAGTATCCACCAAACCAACTTCAGGCATTAAGACCAGAGATGAACTGTTTCCAACATTCCAATAGAAAGCATAGTTCCCACGAGCCCTTCCGAGAAATTGACTAGAGAACAAGTTTCAGGAATCCAAAAGAATTCGAGATACACTGACATAAGGACTAATGACACAAGGACTGATAAATGTATAGTGACCTACAGAGACAAGACCAAATGATGATTAAAAGAGAGAGCATATAGTATATAATGATAATATGTTCTGACACTGTAGATAGGTTCAAATATTTAAAGATTGGTAGGTGTCCTCTGTCTTTCCTTTTATTTGAAAAAAAATTTGTCTTCTCTTCCTTTCCCTTCTCTTCCTTTGGCAGCTGAGGCCTGAACCAAGGAAGCTTATGGAACAAAGGAGGCAATCATAGCCAAAAACATGGCTAAGCTTGATAGGGCCTACATTAATGGGGTCAAGGAGGCAACTCATTACATACAAGGGAAAATGAACAAACAAGTCAACTGAAGAAAACAGGAGTCATGTTTCTCACTGTCAGAGAATGGAATTACAATTATGAAAATGGAGAAGACTAGAATGAACTCTGTGGTGGACTGAAAAGGGAGGTGTGTAAGTCTCACACAGATATCAAAATTAATATAGATTAAATTACTATCGATGTGTGTATGCCCACATACAAACACATATAACACACAAATATGCATACATATACATATACATACATGCATTCATATATACGTATATTTCCTAGCTCTGTCTACTGAGAGGACAATGACATCCCTGTAAGCAATGAGCTTATCTAATGTCTGTATCTTAGTTTCTAAGTACCACTGTACACCAAAAAGAATCAGGGCTCCTTACAGATAGCTGATCCCCAGGGCAGAGAAAGTAAAAAGTGGGCCTGAAAAATTTTTTGTGCCAGAAAGTAAGGAAGCTCAAAGAGTGATGAGGACATACCAAAAAGACACAGGATGGCCCAGCCCTGTGGCATAGTGGTTAAGCGCACGTGCTCCGCTGCTGACGGCCCAGGTTTGGATCCTGGGTGTGCACCGATGCACCACTTGTCAGGCCATGCTGTGGCAGCGTCCCATATAAAGTAGAGGAAGATGGGCACGGATGTTAGCCTAGGGCCAGTCTTCCTCAGCAAAATAAAGAGAGAGGACTGGCATGAATGTTAGCTCAGAGCTGATCTTCCTCACACACACACACACACACACACACACACACACACAAAAGACACAGGAGCCAGCTTGAAGGGGTACCCGCTGACTATATCTGAGACGATCTGAGCATCAAAATAAACAATGATGGCAATAAATTAAATAGGAATCCATGAATCCATACTAATAAATAAAGTTGAATGCCAACTAATAAATTATAGAGGGAATGACAGAATTAGAAAATCATCAGGGGCCAGCCTGTAGCGTAGTGGTTACGCTCTACTTCAGTGGTGTGGATTCGCGGGTTAGGATCCCAGGCACAGACCTATACCACATGTCAGCCATACCGAGGCGGCAACCTGCATACAAAATAGAGAAGACTGGCAGAGATGTTAGCTCAGGGCGAATGTTCCTCACCAAAAAAAAAAAAAAAGAAAATCATCATTTCGCAACCATCAGAAATTTATTCAGGAAAGAATCACCAATGGATGCTAAAAGGAACTGGTGAAAGGTTGCTGCGGAACAGGACATTTTGACAGTTTCAAAGTATTTTCCCACAAAATACTTATTAATTACAAAGGGGAATAAAAGTAAGTTTAGAGTGGAGAAACCTGACAACCTCTACCTTAACCAAGTGATCAAAGTTAACCTCACCAATAAAGACCAAATCAACATGTGTCTCCTGATCCATTACACCAGGAACACAACATCACTTCTATGGTAGCCCTCCAAAAATTCACATGAGGAAATGTCAGCCAAACCCAAATTGAAGGACATTCTACAAAACAACTGGCCTGTACTCATCAAAAATGCCAAGATCAAGAAAGAAAAGAGAAAAGATGATAGCTGGAGAATAAAACAGGCCAAATAAATGCAACATGTGTCCTTTTTGATATCAAAGACATAATTCAAAAGACACGCATTAATTTCATGAATTTGATGGTTATACTGTAGTTATGTAGGAGAGTGTCCTTATCTTAGAAAATATACATGGAATTATTTAGGGTATTGAGACATCATGTCTCCAACATACTCTTAACTAGCTAAGGAAAAAGTACAATAAGAACAAATTGCGTGTGCATGCATGTGTAGGGGGAGGGATAGCAAAGGGAGAGAGGAAGGGCATGATAAAGCAAATGTATTAAAATTTATCAAACAGGAAGCCTGAGTGGAATGTATATGGGAAGTCTGTCCTATTCTTGTGACTTTTCTATAAAAATTTGAAATTTCAAAATTTAAAACAGGAGGGAAAACGAGGAGAGTATACGCAAAGAAAATTTAACAGTTTTCAAGTTATATGAGTGGGGTCGTATTGCTAATATTACTCCGAAACTATTAAGTACATGATGTGACATAAAGCAAATAAATAATCATGACATCTTCTATCATTTGCTATGGGCTTGAGAACGAGGATTACTACTGTGGCAGAAAGGAGATAGAAATATAAGCTAGAAAATTTAAGTAAACACACAAAAGTGCTTAACTTGAATCAGAAGTTACAATGTAAACTTGCACACTGTTTTAGCTTTAAAAAAAATTATTTCCTAGTCTATACACTGAAAAGGCCCAGAAATAATGAACAATCTAGTAGCCACAGCATCCTTAGTGCCAGAGTGTGATGCTGAAACACTATTTTCCACTAAAAGAAACCAGGGCTTATTGGAGATACGGTTGATTCCAGGTCTAGGAGAGGGAACATACAGGAGGAGCCTGAAACATTCTGTTACACCAAAGAGCAAGGTAACTATTCAAGACTACTGGGAATGTGTCTACAGGACTCAGGAGCTAAACTAAAGGGGCTCCCACTGGCTAAAGACCTAAAAAATAATAATAATTAGCTGTTTTTGGAGAAGAAAGGGAACCAACTCCTTTTCTTGAAACCTGATAAAAGCAATCAAGCACTTATCTTACTCTGTCTTTCCTACACAAACTGCACCACTGTGCAACCCTAAGATAGGTGAGGGGGAAGTGTCTCTTTATAGAAGTATTTCAGCTAATAAATGAAGAAATTATTTTTCAAAAATTGTGGAGCCAGATATGAAAGTTGTTATATGTGTTTAGTCTTTACAGGTGGCCAAAAGTCCCGATGCATGCTAGTTAGAAGTTATCTGTATATTTTCCATTCTTAGCACAAACATGTTCTCTCAGTGTTTTCCTGGACATTTTCCATGTTTATTTTTTTGCTGAGGAAGATTAGCTCTGAGCTAACATCTGTTGTTAACTTCCTCTTTTTTTTTTTTGCTGAGGAAGATTGGCTCTGAACTAACGTCTGTTGTCAATCTTCCTCTTTTTTTTTTTTGCTGAGGAAGATTGGCTCTGAGCTAACATCTGTGCCAATCCCTCTATTTTTTTATATGAGACGCCACCACAGCATGGCTTGATGGGCATTGTGTCGGTCCACACCTGGGATTCGAACCTGCGAACCCCGGGCCACCAAAGTGGAAGGTGCGAACTTAACCACTACACCACCGGGCTGGCCCCAGACATTTTCCATGTTAATAGCTAGATCCTGGATATTGCTAAAGCAGGATCATTTAGTTGTTTTAGATTTTCAACAGTCATTATAATACTAAAAATTTTTCTACAATTTCATGTAGAGAGGGGCTCTGCTTAACAATGGCTGTGTGTGTACATGTGCTCACACCAAACACTCTTTGGCTCCAAAGAGTGAAAATTTCAAAAAGTTCCATTACCTGTGGGTCTCAATATCCAGTTTTGTCATCTTAAAATGGAATCAGCTAGGTTTTCTGTATTAACAATCACTGGAACCAATGCATGAGAAGGCAATATGATTCAGGTCAAGGAGTACCAGAATTTAGAACATACTGGATTTTTCTGATTTAATGTCTTAGCCATCACTTGAGATCTCATTTACAATAATGTGCAGTATTAAACATTAGTTGGACAGATACAGTACTTACAAACCAGATTACATTTACTTTTGTTTTTAAAACTATCCTATTGCATTCACTTTCCAGACATATTGCTTTGCTTGGGGTTTTAACGTAATCTGCATTTAAGTATACTCCATATTAACGATGAGTGAAAAAGTAAATATAGTATTAAAAGTGTTTATGTGGATAATCCAAAGGTGAAGAACTGAGATCTGGTTTTGTTTTATAAGTTTCTGCTACACACCTGTTATATATAATGTCCACCATTAGCTGAATCTAAAATAAGAACAGATAATCTGAAAAACAAATAGATTATTTCCCACTACTCCACTAACTGGAAATAGCTTTTATTTGTGTGATTATAAAATTTATGCTGCTCAGCTCATTAAAAAAGACATAAACTAAAAATCACTTATAAATGCCACATAAGAATAAAAAATCACTCAACCACTTTGGTATATTTAATTCTAGTTACTCTAGTCAGCTAGCTGTCCAGCTTTTTAGATATTTTTAAACAAAACTAGAATAATCCACAGATGTTTGTAACCTACCTTTATTTAATTCACAATACACTGTGTATATCATCTTATAGCAATAAATATAGGTCCATATCATCCTTTTTTTTGAAGATCTTATTCAGGACTATTGCAATAGGGGAGCGAGACCAGGCTCAACTGCAAATTCAGCAAAGACAGCTGCACATTTATAGCCAACAAGCAGGGTGAGGGGGTGAGAGGATGGAAAATTACTGAGGCACATCATCGTTTTTAATAGATGCACAGTAGATGAATGTAACACAATTTATTTAATCAATTCCCACTGATGGACATGTATACTCTTTCCAAATTTTTGATACAGTGATAATCCTTATATATACATTTTTGTACACTTGTCTGGTTAAGGAAAAGCTTCATTTGTGAATATATTAGCATGAAAGAGCCTTACAGCTATAAATTTTTCATTTAATTATTTAACAGATCACCTTTATTGAAGGGAATAAAATTACATAAACAGGTATCATTCCAGAAAATCCAGGCTTACAGACCCCACAAGTATATGCAAAACACTGTTAGGCACCACTGGAATAAAAAGAATGATGAAGATTAAAATGGTTCCCGACAGCAAAGGATTTTTTAATCTAGGAGAAAAACAACTACATATGTAGACAATATAAGGAATGAATGCAGCAAGGCAGGGAGAACTACATGTTAACTAAGCACGGAATGAGTAGTTGAATCCAAATGGACATTAATCCTAACTTAAAGCAAGTATTTTGTGCTCAAATAGGTAACAAAAAATGACAGAAAGAGACAAATATTATACTGTTAACTCCAAGGCACCATGCAAACACTTTCGCCATAGTGATAATACACAACGTTCTTATAGCACTTAATAAAATATCCTTATAATAACCCTGTGAAGATTACTGATAAGAAAACTGAGGCTTGGAAAAGGAAAGGGGAATGGTGGGAATGGAGCCACTGTTACATCCAGCAGACACTTCTTATTTCATTCCTCTAGAACATAAGCTCTAAGGGATTTGGTCTTACTGTTCACTGATTCCCTTGTTCCTAGAACAATGCATGGCACAAACAAGTGTGGATTGAGTAAATATTTGTTGAATAAATATATTCCCATTTTATAGATAAGGAAATTAAGACTCAGAGAGAGAGTTATGTAAGCAAGGCCAGACAACTACAAATTAAAGTTCAAAACGAAATTTAGTATTCTTTCTTCAACTATAATGTCTGAAATATTGTGGCTATTAGCTGAAATTTGAAAATCATTTTATAACACTTAACTTGGTGCTATGGAAATAATTGTTCAGAATGTATAATTGGTACTCATCACTACATTTTCATTAAGGCAGAAATAGAAAGAAATGGAATTGTCTTAAAAAGAATAGGTTGGATAATACTCCAGATGTGTAATAACAGTTTAAAAAGCTTTATTTTACCATTTTAAATGAGACAAAAGGGGACAGAACTTTGAATTTTTTATTAGATTTAAACTTTAAAATAATGTAGCAAAAAAAGGAAAAAAATTTACACACATCTCTCACATGAAGGGAAAAAATAAAAAGAGGACTATTTTAATTGCTATTGTACAACAGACAGATGCTGCACATTATATATGAGTTAGCCTTTCATAAAAGCAGACTCAGGATAGCCTTTTTTGAAGCTGTAGGACACCATTTGGTTCAAATTACTATGAAATTCTTGAAAACATTAAAAATGCTTTTCTCTGAAAAAAAAATCTATACTCCAAACTGTCCCCCAACTACTGTGAAACACTAAAGTTTTAAAATAGCAATGTAAAGCATTAAAACAGTGAAACTGTATTCCTCTGTGAAAGGCCAAAACGTATAAATAATTCAATAAATATACAGTTTAAGAAACTAAAATGTAATTTCCTTTCTGCCTGCTGACATTATTTTTCCACAATATTTATATTTCCTATGTAGTAGCTATTCATATATCAATCCTTTCAAACATAAACTAAACTCATAGCATGAAAATATTTGAAAGCTGTAAAATTCAATTCACTTAGAAGTCCACTACAATAAAGAAACTATAAAATAATATTCTCAATTAAAAACTTAGAAGTCAGCAATGTCCTAGATCCATTTGAAGAGCAAGTTTCTCCTCAAAGAAAACTCTTGCCAATTTTTAAAAGTGTTTTATCAATCAGACTTCTCACCTGGCAAGAATAAAATTTAAAGAAGACAAAAATTCTGGAATTTAGCTAGAATTTAGCCTCACATTTTCCCATTCACTCTATAAGAATAATGGAAATCAAGATGCAATGTCTTCTTTGGCCTATCTTAGCATGAAAACGCATCCAGAGGAACATTCTGTCAAAACTCTGAGTTATAAGGGTTTGATGGTAGTCTAGAAGAGGTGAAATTCAGGGATAAAAATTTTAAATTTCATTTTAACCAACAGCTTCAATTTCCTTCTACACTAAATATTTTATCAGACGCTTACACAAATGTTCTAGATCTTTCCCTCCCCTGAATTCTTAAATTATTCCAATAAACATCCGAGAATATTCTATGTGAAATACACTTCGCTAAGTATTTGCACCTAACTTTATTTTAGCTAATGCTCACATCAACTCTGTGATGAAATCTTCATTTTACACATAACTAAACGAGGCTTAGAGATGCTGAGTAATTCGTCCCTGGTTACAAAGCTGTCAGAGGCAAAGTCTGCATCTGGACTAGGTTTTCAGACTACATCACAATGGTACCCTATCACTTTATCTGGTAATCACATACTGCCTTCCAATACATCATACTATTAACTTTCAATGTTATATTTCTTCATTTTTCCTATGTTCAAGTCTTTAAGAGCAACAATTGTGTTGTGCTTTGAAATCTTATAGTATCCTTTAGAAGACTGATTCGAGTTGCTTATATGATAAAGAATGATAGACTGCAAGCTTAAAAATTCTCAGAGCCTCACACTTCTTAAATGGAAATGATACCAAAATAATTGAGTGCTTACTGTTAAATGCTTTCCATGTATTAACTCATTTAATCCTTACAACAGCCCTACGCAATCCATACGTTATTGTCCCATTTTACAGATGAAAAAGCTGAAGGCTAGAGACATTATCTTACTTGCCCAAAATTAAGGTTACAAGCTAGTAGGTAGAAAAGCTAGGCTTCAAAAGCCAAGGTATTCTGTCTCGAGTGGTTACTTGCTTAATGTTAAAACTGTCCCTCTAGGACTAGACAATGACTAACCGAAATCGTATTCATACAGCAGGGAGATTCAAAAAACCTTAACTTCAGCCAATGATTTCTTGGATATGACCCTAAAAGCACAGGCAATAAAAATCAAAAACAGAAAAATGAGACTACATTAAACTTAAAAACTTCTGTGTATCAAAGGACATGATCAACAGAGTGAAACATAACCTACAGAATGGGAGAAAAAAACTACAAACATATATCTGATAAGGGGTTACTATCCAGAGTATATACAGAACTCCTTCGACTCAAGAACAACAACAAAAAAATAACACAATTAAAAAAAGGGCAAAGGGCTTGCACAGACATTTCTCCAAAGATAATATACAAATGGCCAACCAGCATATAATAAGATGTTCAACATCACTAATCATTAAAGAAATGCAAATCAAAACCATAATGAGGTATCACTTCAACACTTGTGTGGATGGTTATTATCAAAAACAAACAGAAAATAGCAAGGGTTAGCGAGGATGTGGAGAAACTGGAACTCTTGCGCACTGTTGCCAGGAATGAAAAACTGTGCACCTGCTGTGGAAAACAGTATGGCAGTTCCTCAAAAAAGTAAAGATAGAATTAGCAATATGACCCAGCATTCCCACTTCTGGGTATATATCCAAAAGAGCTGAAAGCAGGATAGCAAAGAGGAGGTATTTCCACACCCATGTTCAGAGCAGCATTATTCACGATAGTCAAGATTCAGAAACCTAAATGTCTATTGACAAATGAACGGATAATGAAAACGTGGTATATACATGCAATGGAATATTATGCAGCCTTAAAAAAGGAAATCCTATCACATATCACAACATGGATAAACTTCAATGACATTATGCTAAGTGAAATAAGCCAGTCAAAAAAAGACAAATATTATATGATTCCACTTATATAAGGTATCTAAAGTAGTCAAATTGTTAAAAGAAAGTAGAATGGTGGTTGCCAGGGGCTGGCAGGTGGGGAAAATGGGAAGTTGGTTAATTGGTATAGAGTTTCAGTTTTGTAAGATGAAAAATTCTGGAGATCGGCTGCATGACAATGTGAAAATGGTTAACCGTACTGAAGTGTACACTTAAAAATGGTTAAATCAGTAAATTTTACGTGTTTTTTGCCACATTTAAAAAAATCCACAACTCCTTTCTTTTCTTTCACTTTCCTGTCCTCTCTGATATAGTATTCAACATGTAATGAAAAGGACAGAGAAAAGCAAAGACTACAAGGAGCTCAATAATGGAGACAGAAATTAAGAAAGCAAGAACAAAATAAAACAGGTAGCCCCACATTCCTATTAACATATCAGTAATTTTCTTCTTAACCTAAAAATACCTGTGAGTATCAAGTGAGCCAGTATCCTATTAGCAAGGCAATAGAGTGTAGTGGTTAAAGGCCATTTGGAGCTGGAAAACTCAAAGCACTATTCTGACTTTGCTACTAATTTCTGTGACCTTGGGTAAGATATTGTCATTCACTTGGTCATCAGAAACTCTGTTTCCAAACGGGTAAACCTGGTCAAATGAATCCTGTACCTCTACACAGGATTGTTCTGAGAAGTAAATGAAATAATTCATAGAAAACACTAGGTACTAGGCACTTTGTAAGTACTCATTAAATGTTGCCTACTATTATTACCTTAAAGCCTGGAGAGCAGGACAGGAACGCGGTGAACTCAACTAAAGGCAGTCCAGTACTCCATTCCTTAGAGATCTGCCTAATTTGTTGATAATTATGATGTCATCAAATCAGATACTATCTAGCAAATCATTATTGACTCTCTACTACTCTTCTCAAATTTGTGCTCCTCTCTTCCAAAGGAACTCTCTCCCGGGGAAAAGCAATGTCATCTCAGGCGTTCGGAAACGTCTGCTTTGGGAACAGTGCTCCAGCCAGAGGTGGTGGAACCTGAGACTACCTCGGCCCCTCGCGCTCCCTGCCCCTCTCACGCCACCAGGGCCTAGGCCTTCCTCGCGGTGAGGCCGGGGGGCCGGCGCCACACCACCAGACGCCCAGACCCGAAGCCCCGCTCTGCTAGGGCAGGACAGACCAACCTCCCGGAAGAACGACAGCTGGACACTGCCGCACAGAGACCGGGAGCCGACACTCCGGCCTAGGCGGCGGGCCGGGGCCCGGGGGGCGGGTCGGGGCTGGGCCCCGCCGCGGGCGGGCGCGAGGCTCACCGCGGGCCGAGGGCAGCGGGTAGAGCTTCTCGGCCTTGTGCAGGAAGCGCTGGGCCCTCTCGCGGTTGCCGGCATTCAGGGCCTCGCGGGCGATCTCCACACATTTCTCCGCCTCGTCCCGGTTCCCCTCCATGGCGCGCGCCTGCTTCCGTTTCCTCCGGAGCGCCGCTGCGAGGGGCGGCAGCCGCGCCGGGGAGCGCGGCCGGCGGGACGGCGTGCGGGGGCGAGCCGGAGGAGCGCGGCCCCGCGGCGGCCGGGGGACGGGCGGGCTCGCGGCCCCGCCTCTCCCGCGGCTCCCGCCCCCGCGGGCCGCCTCCCTCCCGCGCCGGCCGCGCGCCGGGGCCTGGCGTCCTAGCCGACCGGGCGGGGGCTGACGGGGGGCTCCGCCCGGCCGGCGGTGCCGTGCCCCCTGACCTCCGTCCCGGCGCGGCCGCGCAGGCCCGGGCCCGCCTTCCGGGCGGCGAGGGCGACGGACGCGGGGGCACGCTCGTCCTCAGAATTCCCGGGGGCGAAGGCCCCGCCCCGGGCCCCGCGGCCTGGGAGGGTCCCCGCGCGGGCTCTGGCGCAGGTGTGGGAACCCGCTGGAGCGTCGTTTGACCCCAACGCCGGGGCTTGTTTCTGCCTCATTTCAGCCACACACCCTTTTTCTGATCGATTCCGTTAAATTCTCTCAGTATATCCAGGAGACACAAGATACACACTTTTAATTTGTAGTTAACGATTATTCTGGTGAAAACCAGATTTAGAGAAAACTCTAATTCCTCATGACCAAAACAAGGCAGGAACCAGCTATTTGGGCATGTGTGACCACCACAGAAGTGAACTACTCGATTTTCCCCTTCTCCCCTTTTCATGACATCACCCATGATTTCACCCATGCGTGAAATCCCGCACCACGTCATGCTGGTGTCCTTGATGAGGGGAAAAAGGGCCACTTAGTGCTTGGTAATGTCTTCATCCAAATTAAATTTTTTAAGACGAAGAACTTGCCGGAACCCAAGTGTCAAAATGATCCACTCCACCCAATAACCAAACACACACTTCTACAAGGCTCAGTCAAGCTACTGTTAGCCATGCTAGCAGATAACGTAACTCGGGAGTGACAGAAATCCTGTCTCTTCTGTGAAATGGTAATAGTATGTACCCCAAAGATGTCACCAAATATTGAACAATTCAGGGCGACTTTAAAACAGCGCATCACATACAAATTCTGAACTGAAAGTTCCGTCTGTGGAGACAGATACATACAGGACTTCCCCACCTGCCCTGCCCTCCCCAAGTCCACCACAGCAGCAGGGCCGCGGGCCGGCACTGGCACATACAGCAAGGACAGCCAGAGCGGAGCTGGAAACAGCCCAACACTGTAACTTGTCCCATTCCAGCCCCTGCACAAGTTTTTACATCTTCAATAGCTCGTTACATAACATTCAAAAAAAAATTACACTTAGGTCTTTTGACTTAGTTGATCTACCGAATTAAAGGTTTAATTTCAAGGAAAGAAATATGCTTAAGTTATTGCTGGATGAGATACTTATTCAAAACAAAGTAGTTCCTATTACAATCAAGCGAATTTAAAACGCAACTAATTTGGGATATGACCTTTATTGAGCTTCTCCACCGGAGTGGAAATAATGTCTGTACAAAACCAAATGTTTGTTACTATAACTTCTGCATCACAATTAAAATCCAAACAGTTTTTTAAAAACAGTCAACTCAATCAAAACCCACTACTTCAGAATCAATAGCTTCTTTGAAGCCACAGTAACACTTAAATATGGTTAAGACTCGAATGCAGAAATTTGGTTGGTTGGAAAGCTAATTAAACTTCCAACTTGCTCAAATAGAATTACAAAAAGGCAAAATTGTGTTTTTCACAGAGATACAGTCCACTGGAATCACCAACACTGGACAGCTGTTAGAGTATTTAGAGTCCTGAGATAACAAGGAATCCAGGCATCCTTTAGACAGTCTTCTGTTGTCCTTTCTTCCCAATCAGAGATTTGTGGATGTGTGGAATGACACCTAGGAGAGGGACAGAAATTCTACTTTTTAATATACATTTTTTTAAATCACACAGTACTTAAAGCCAAGACAGTTCAACGTCCAACTTGGAAGATGTCTTTAAATCAGTAGCTCAAGAATGCAGAGTAAAAATTCATTAAGTTATATATATAAACAAAATTCAAGGATGCAACCATAATGCAGATCAGGGAAAATATATTTGGGTCCTCTTCTAAACTAAAAATTACCAATGAGAACTAAAAAAGAATTCTCTTCTCTAAAGAAATCTACAATAAAATTTTAGTATTTACATACCACCACCAGCAATTGTAGCCTTGATGAGAGAGTCCAATTCTTCATCTCCACGAATAGCAAGTTGCAAGTGACGAGGGGTAATACGCTTTACCTTCAAGTCTTTTGATGCATTTCCTGCCAATTCAAGTACCTAGAAGGCAGAATCTAATCAATCTCCTTCCTTCTTTCCTTAAAGTAAAGATCCAGAGAGTAGAATCAAATCTTCATTAAAGCTACCAATCGTCACCACCTCCCACTACCTGAATAGCAAGACATGCGAAAACCATAGGCAGGACGCATACAGCAATTTTATTTCCAAGAGCAGCAAACTCAAGCTCAGCAGGACCCCTTAACGACCACCAGCTCCCTCTAGCGTTCTCAGAGCCTCCTCGCGCGCTCAGGGCCTGGGAGTTTTCTTGCATCACTTTCCTCCTTTGCTCTCGCCGCCTCCCTCAACACCCCCCCAAACCTCTTCCAGATTATAGGCGTACACCCATTTACCTCTGCGGTGAGGTACTCCAGGATGGCTGCGCTGTACACAGCGGCAGTCGCGCCCACACGTCCATGGCTGGTCGTCCTAGATTTCAGGTGCCGATGAATGCGGCCCACCGGGAACTTCATTCCAAGCGCAAACATAAATGCACAAAGATGCAAGAGTCAAAGACGGCGAAATCCCACGCGCGCCCGAGCGAGCGCAGGGACGCCGGCGCAGAAGGCGCCCGCCCCTCCCCGAGAGGTATTGTGTCGGCGGGCCGAGTCGCGACACCGCATCGCCCACGCAAAGCCGCACCGCCCACCCAGAGCGACGGTAAACAAGAGGGGGAGAAGAAAACCGCCGCGATGCCCAAGCTGCGCCCACCGCCACTGACCTGCAAGCCGGCTCTCTGCGAGCGGGAAACCGCCTTTGTCTTGGCCTTTCCGGAGTCCTTCCCAGCCTTACCGCCAGCCTGCGGCGCGCACGCCCCGAGCCAAGCCGAAACGGAGATAGGATTACCAGGGCTGCGCCCCTCCCCCACGGCGCCGAGCGCCGCGGCCGCCCCCGCCCGGCCCGCGGTCCCCACCCCGCCCGCCGCGCGCCGGCCCCCGCCGCGGCCGCGCGCCTCCGCCCGCTCCCGCCGCGGCCCCCGGCGGCGCCGCGCGCACCACCCAGCCGCCGCCGCCGCGAGACCCGAGCCTGCTCCGCTCGCCGCCGACGAAACGCCTCCCCCCGCGCTGCAAGCCCGTCTCCGCGCGCTCCCAACCGTCGCCACTTCACCCCGTCTGCGTGTCTAACGGGTTTTCCTCCCGCCGGCACAAACCCGCGGGGTCCTCGAGCGCCTCCGCGAAGTTTACCATTTCCAATTCTGCGGCAGCTCAGACAAGCAAGGCAGAAAAAAGACTAGTCAGACACCCAGCGAGATCCGGCGCCTACTCCGCCGTCGCACCGCGATTCAAACTGCGCTGTCTCCCGCCTTCCCCGCTCCCTTTATACTGCAGAATGTTCCCTCATCCGGGAACTCGGATTGCTCATCCCACCAATGGCCGCTGCCCGCCCTCGGGACGCGTCCTTGAGGACTCAGCCAATGAGCAAGCGAAGAGAAGGGCGGAGGGGCGGGCGCTTCGAAGCTCCAACCACTATTGGGGCGTGGGGAGGGGGGTGGGGGACGGTGGAGGGATGGGAACGCAGAAGAAGGGCACGGCGGCGGGAGGGAAGAAACAGAGTGAGCTCTGCTTCGGCAGCGCGGAGTCCTGCCGGCTGCGGTCACGTGTCTGGGAGGAGGCCCTGAGGGTCAGGGGAGGGGCGGAGAGCGGCGGCCCCCGGTTTCCTAGCGGGCTCCGGGGACCACGTGAAGTGGCCACGGGGTACTTCCCGCCCCCTCCCCCACCCCCGGAGGCCCACAGCCTCCTTCCGGGGCCCCTCGTCCCCGCCCCCTGCGCGTCCCCGCGGCTCCTCCCCTCCTGTGTGACAGGTGGCGCGAACCCGTCCAGTCAGAGGAGCCCGGAGGCCTCCGCAAACCACAGCCTCTATGGAGGTTCTGCGTTTCTTGCCCCTTTGCGTGTCCCCAGCCGCCAGCTGATCACGGTCCCACTTCATTTTCAGCTGTGTCTCCCACCTCCTCTTTCCTCTTCACTTTTGAAAACCCCCACGGATAATTCCATAGGAACAAACCGTGGAGCAGTCATCTCATTGGACACAAAAGACCTTTTGGTCTAGGTAGGGAGGGCTCTGGGTGAGGCGGTATTCTTGTCTCTTTTTTTTTTGTGGGGAAGATCAGCCCTGAGCTAACATTCATGCTAATCCTCCTCTCTTTGCTGAGGAAGACTGGCCCTGAGCTAACATCCTTTGCCAATCCTCCTCCTCTTTTTCCCTAAAGCCCCAGTAGATAGTTGTACGTCATAGTTGCACATCCTGCTGGTTGCTGTATGTGGGTCTCGGCCTCAGCATGGCCTGAGAAGTGGTGTGTTGGTGCGCGCCCGGGATCTGAACCCCGGGCCACGGGTAGGGGAGACCGTGCATAAGCCGCTGGGCTGGCCCGGTATTCTTTTCTTTAATTGAATCGTACACCAGATTTTTCTGCAAACTACTATTGGTAGGTTGTGCCTATAGCCTGGTGTCTATAAAGTTGATTTAGTGAAACCTCAAAGCTATTGTGTCAACTTTTCTATCCTAAACATTTTGCCACATGACAAATGTTCAGTAAATGTCAGTGGGCTAACTCCCCACATGATTCACAGGCAGTTACAGATGGTCCATGTAATCAATTGCAAATGGTGGGCTTAAAAAATAGTACTGTACGCACAGTACTATCATGATGCCAGCTAGTCTTCCAACTAATAGATTAATAACACCTGTGTACATCTCCAACTGCTTAGAGACAGTAGGGATTTAAGTCTTTAATATTTACAGTGTTTAATAGCATATTACACATTAACGTAATTCAATATTTCCAACGTGAAGAAATTTTGGAATATGTATTCTTAAGTATTTTAGATTGGGTTTCAATTTGAAAGAGCTTATCAAATTAAGGGACCTCCCTGTGTCTGGGAGATAAATTCTAGAGAAGAGGTTCCCAACAATTTTGACATTAAGGCTTATTATTTCTTGCCCTTGGAACTGAGGCATTCTTATGATGTCATCAATAGCAAGAGTTAATCAGTTTCCCCACTGAACTGATATAATGACAATAAAAAGCTATGAAACCTGAGGTAATAGTTAACCTGCACTCCAGGGAGACTTCCTGATTTATAACTCACAAACCAACATTAATACCTTTTCCAGTTTAGAGAATATGTGCTCTTTGCTATGAGGCCCAACTAAAGGAATTCACTGCTGTCTCACTGAATAGTGGTTAAGAGAACAGCTCAGGAGCAGGTAGACATGAATTAATTCTACACTGCTTTCTTCTCACTGTGTCATCTTAGTTACTAATCTTTTGGAGCTTCAAGTTCCTCTTCTATGAAAACGGTGTAGTAACACCTATTTCCACGTGGTTGTTAAAAGATTAAAGGAGATGGTATGCACTGTGCTCTCCAGCACGTTTGTCACACAGTAAGCACTCAATGATAACTACTATTATCTTCTACAATGGTTGCTGGGGAGGGGTGAAATAAAATATTTTTGATTCCTAAATCTTTTTTCCTGTCTAGTACGTTACCTTCCTTTGATGTGGAAGCAGCCAGCCTGAAAGCTGCCCAAAGTGTACACACCCAAGTCATCCAACATCTAGACTAAAATCCAAAATTGGTTTACTACATTCAATAGTTTTCCTCTTCCTTTGGAGAACAGGACAATATCAGTTTCTCCACTTTTCGCAACAGTTGTGTGAAGATTTTCTACTGTCTTTGCTGCTCTGGAAAAGGCATGGTGCAAATACATTAATATTCTTGTGTTATCTACCCTGTATTTGTGTTTATACTAATACATGTATATAATATACATAGCCAGAACTATATAATTATTTTTGTTCAATGTCATACTCAATTAGCTACTTAATAAGTGCTCTCTTGTCATAAAAAACTAAACAAAGAATTCGATGGCCCTAATATTATTGACTCTCTCCTTAATAGCTTTTCCCTAACTCAGGCCGACTTTCTATGACCAGTTACTATCTCCTTTCAAACACTAGCATGTATGTTAACTACTGTTCTTGACTTTTTACATTGAGAATTTGAGAGAGAGTCTCACACTTGGGAATCTCAAATTTCTCAAGTACGTCTTGCTTTAAACATCTATTTTTAAGCAAATAGGAACGACTTCCCAATTATTTTACCTAGAGCATCCAAGAAAGGATGTACCTTCAACAACTCGCTCAGTGGTTGATAACTGAGTTCCAGTGCAGTAGAATACAAAATACTGACCTGGAGTGTAAGAGCGGAGAATGCGTCTGGCAGCCACTCACTAGCTATATGGCCTGAAGTAAGTTAAACTCTAAGCCACGGTTTCTTCATTTATTAAATAGGAATTCACAGCACCAGATAAGCCAACCTCATAGAACTGTGAGAGGATTTCATGAAGTATGAAGAATATACGGAATGGTGTTTTAATATTTGTGGCACAAAACCTGTTATTCTCCCTGAATTCTCAACATAAATATGATTATGTTAAGAGAAGCCTGTGTGTTTGACTCAGTGTTGATGAAGCCAAGGCCACGGATTTAAATGCAAAATTGCCCAGTTATACACTTCCCATGACCACAGATTATACACACTTAATTCACAAATACTACAGGGCGCAGGTTACAAGAAGATCAGCTGAATCTACTCTACCTGATCCACTGCCGTTTCAGGAAAAATAATTCAAAGATCATGGGACCCATTATCTCTTTTAATACAGAACTTATTTTTTCCTTACTTAACAGTCCTCAGAATTTTTGGAAATTTGCTGTTTTAATATAAAAAATCGAGTGTCTTTTCTTATATTATCCTTTCATTATCTATTATTGATCTCTAGGATTTGCTAGGCAGAGGGAGGGAGTCTATGTGTTAATATTGTTTTCCCAAATAAGATTTCACTTTCCTATATTAGTATTTTGTAACTTTTACCCCTCCAGCTAAATTGTAAATCCACATGCACAATAGTGTCCCTATCATACATTTCTAACATAATGGCAAGAAGATATTTGTAGACATTTAACACATTATTTTTATTGTATTATCGTCTTTTGTCTGTACATATGTACCTGAGATGAGATGCAATACCACACATCATAACACAGGATACGTAATCCCTTGCTAATAAAGGGACAGATGTGGTGTATTCCAGCTTGATGCTGTCAGCCTCTTAGGTAAACTAAAACATGGCCATTAAGTTGCACTAACGTGCCAGGCAACACGCCAGGCAAGAGCAGTTGGGAGACAGGATATATAGGGCCTAGGTTCCTCCCTCGATCTAGCTGAGAGGATTAGACAGGGAGGAAAATTTTGAAAATGCTCTAATCATTAAGATCACTTCAATAAGACAGTTACAAAATAAGTACATGATTGGCTGTCAAATCGACCATTCCTCTAGTTTAAAGGACAGAGGCGACTGTGAGCTGGAGTGTTTTGAAGGGTTTATGTTTAAATGGACAAGGGGAAAGTTTTACTAGAATGGTTGGTGTAAGGGAGTAGCAGAAGGTAGGCGTGGCAGAGATTGCTGGTTATAACCCTGTATCTATTTGCCCATCTTCCTCAGTAATAGAACTCCAATTTTTAGTGGGACACTTGGTCTTTAGAATATAAGTGCGTTTAGCTGTGGAAATAAGTCTGGACCAATGTGTGTAAGCAGCGGTGGTAGGCACGACATTCAGGAAGTTTCCTTCCAAAAGGCAAGTCCTTTTCTTCTTCTTGCTGACTGGAATGAAGACAGAGTTGGAAAGCCGTTTTGCACCGTGAAATGAACTTGAGAATGTAGGTCAGAGATGAAAGAATAATGAGGTGGAAAGAGCAAGAGGCTTTAATATTATGGAGTATCAAACCTGCCCTGGATCTCTCCGGACGTTTACATCTGTTTTGTTTGAGCCACTTTTTTTTTTTTTTAAAATTTTATTTATTTATTTATTTTCCCCCCAAAGACCCAGTAGGTAGTTGTATGTCATAGCTGCACATCCTTCTAGTTGCTATATGTGGGACGCGGCCTCAGCTTGGCCAGAGAACTGGTGCGTTGGTGTGCGCCCAGGATCCGAACCCAGGCCACCAGCAGCGGAGCGCGCGCACTTAACCACTAAGCCATGGGCCGGCCCTGGTTGAGCCACTTTTATTTTGGATTGTCTGTTACTTGCAGCTGAACATGACCTTAACCATTACAGTAAGTCAGCACCCTAAATCTTGGAGAAAGATAGCAGACTGAGAAACCAATTAATATTTCTTAGAAGGGCAGAATACAGTATTCCTTGATTTGCGGATACTCATCTAGCATAGGGTACAAGTCAAATCATAAAAGGGAAAATTTTTGCTAGAAGGCTTATAAAGATGATGTATGTCACTTAGGTATAAAGCCTAAAACCAGTGTAACACTGAAACCAAGAGAAGGATGTAAAACATATTGAAGGAAGAATCTCTAAGGTTTAGTAACTGACTAGGTATGACATTTAGGAAGGCATAGGAGGTGGACATGGATAAATGAGAGACAACATAAAAGAAGTACCCCAGTTTTTTAGATTAGTGGTCTGGGATATAAATCAGCATCTTTAGAAATAGGGAAGCCAAGAGAGTAGTTGTGGATGGACAGAGGAGAGATAAGAGGTAAGTCGGGAAAGTTATGAAATATTTAAGTTGACATTAGGGGAATTCAAGTGGAATTTTCTAGTAGGTATGTTGGCAATAAGGGCAGGAGCTTATGAAAGGAAAAAGTTTCAAAGATATATCCAGAGGAGTATTTCTAACAAAAAAGTTAGGTGATGATGTCAGAACTGTTAAAAGATAAACTGAGGCACATTAAAAAGTTTGAGTTTTTTTGAGCAAAAATCAACTGGAATTGGACAGCTCCAAAGTGGAAGTGATTAGCAGTGCTCCACCGACAGGAGCCTGGGGAAAAGACTTATAGAGCATAGAGAAGGTGTGCAAGCAAAGAAAGGAAATTATTTGTTTGGCTATAGCTTAAAGGTTAGGTGGCTGTTTGTGATTGTCTTTAGGTTTCCATATCTTAACCTTGAGGCATTTACAGGCTTAGATTTTAAGCTGCCACCTCAGTCTAATGGCCTCTTTAATTAATTTAACACCGTAGATGACAATACAGAGAGTGAATACAGTTGAAAGCTGAAGAGCAGGCAAAGAAAAAGACCCAGAGGAGTGAAGTGTGGGGTCTCACTAGGCATGATGATTCCATACTAAACTAGAAAACTCCCTGTAGTTGTAACATTTAACAAGAGGATGTTTAGAACATTTCCAGATGTGCGTTGCCGGCTCTGGGTAATGAACATTAATCTGTTTTTGATCTTCATTAGTCTCCTCTGTTTACTAAAGATGATGATGTTGCCATAGATTCTGAGACTAAATCTGGTTTTATCAAAACTCTTGGTTCTTATCTAAATCTCTTTTGCCCAATCTTATAAGACAATGATGACTGAGATAAGCCCATTGGCTAAATTCTGTAAGTTTGAAATTCTACACAGCTATCTTAGTACTAGAAGGATCCAAATGCCACCATCATCCTGAGGAGGAAAGGGAGGGACCACAAAAAAATACAGTCTAAAGCCGCGCAATTTATACTTCACACATCTCCACAGACTCAGTCCCAGGGTAAAAACTATATATAAAAGGTGTGGCTGTGACATCTATTATTACAGATAATTGTGACTCCCCAGTCCTCTCCATTGGACAGAAATGGCTCAGAGAAGAATCTAAAGGGTTTCCCACACCCTTGGAGTTTCCCAACTTCATTTTGTGTGGTGTGTGTATGGGAGGGGGTGGGTACTTTGGAATTGTTGTTAGCACAGAACAACCTAGTGAAAGGTAACTAATACAGCTAACAATCTATCTGAGAAACCTCTTGTTAGCTCTTGTGACTGCTTTAAGGAGCTTTTCCTAGTTTGTGATAGAATTACTCTTACTGATGTTTAATATTGTCAGGGCCCAGGCAAAGAATGAAAGAGCTATGCTTTTGCTCAGAGGAGTAGATGTATGGTTATCAGATAGTGATTAATGAGTAGTAGGTTTGAGGTGTCATATTTAGCAAGATTAACTGCTGTAAAATGCTTCCTGATGATTCCGTACATTCACATGGCATTTTATTAGTCTTCAATGGAATTTGACCTATAGGCCCATTTCAACTTAAAAATTTCTCAGGTAGACATAAGCACGGCTTATCTTCATTTTAAAAGATGAAGAAATAGACTTGGTGGACATTCAGGGATAAAAGGATCAGATGTTCTCCATGCTCTTTCTATAGCTTTGTACTTCTGAATGAAAAACTTCTCAGAAGAGGATTTAATTAGTGCCTTTGACCATACATACCTATGATTTTCTGTCTTAAATGAAATATGTAAACTCGAACAACTTTTAAGATATAAATGCTCTTCTTTCTAGATGAATACTGTTTTCATTGTCTTCTAGTGTCCTGATGTTTCGTGAAAAGTCATTCATTTCTTCAACAAACCTTCTCCGCTGCACAGAATCTCAGCAGGAAAGAGTCTGGGACGATGTCTTCCTCCATTAATAGATCAGGCCAACAACTCTAGGCAAGAGCCGTCCAGTCCTTTATCAGATTACACCACAGGTCATGGAAATTTACATACTGGCTCTTTGTTTAGATTTTTATTTCCTGTTTTAAAATTAAAACAGTGTACTCATCTTAATTCTCAAAAGTGAAACAAGTCATTTTCTCTCCCAACTAAGCTAACAGTTCAGGAATTTTACAAAATCTGTAAGGAGAGGGAGAAGGCTGACAAATCAATGTTATTATGTATTGTTATAATGTAGAAGTGCTTGTTTCACATCATTGATTTTATACTGTAATAAAACTTTACTAATTTGCAGAGAGGACTTGTTCAAATTAAAGACTATTACGAATTATAGAGCACTTGAAGATAAATACAATATCAAAGACGAATACATATATGCTATGTATAAATATAAATATATAACAAATTTATAATACTTTTACATATGAATATATATAACATTCCAAGTGGCTGCTAAACAGTATTGACAAGAACAAATACTAGATTTGCTTAAAAAATCTATAATAGCATTAATTATTTGTAAATGTATCGAAGTTCCTCAAGAACTTTTAAAATATATATTTGAAAATTTCTATATTTTGTGTTCTCTAAGTTGGTTTATAAACCTTCTTTATGGATAATTCAATCTATAGTTCAATTTCCAATGACATATTGAAAATTCCAGATGATTAGGAGCTGAAATAGCCAGCCCTGGTGGTCTAGTGGTTAAGATTTGGAGCTCTGACTCCTGCAGCCTGGGTTCAATTCCCGGTCAGGAAATCACATCACTCATCTGTCACTTGTCACACTGTGGTGGCTGCATGGTGCTGTGATGCTGAAACCTCTGCAACCCAGATTTCAAATACCAGCAGGGTCACCCCTGGTGGACAGGTTTCAGCGTAGCTTGCAGACTAAGACAGACTAGGAAGGAGGACCTGGCCGCTCACTTCTAAAAACATAGTACAATGATGTACACCTGAAATTTTTACAATGTCATAAACCAATGTTACTGCAATAAACAAAAAATAAAATAAATAAAAAATAAAAAAAATAAAAAGATTGGCAATGAAGACCCTATGAACAGCAGCGGAGCATTGTCTGAGAGAGCACCAGGAGGGGAGAGGACGGTGCAAACAGACCAGGCAGAGTTCTGCGCTGCTGTACACAGCGTCACCAGGAGTCGGAATCCACTCCAAACTGCATTTACAAAGCATCACATTTTTATTCAGATTGCATATTTTAGAGGTGACCAATCTCCCTATTCCACCCCTAGGTGCTGAAACTTTGCCTTGAATGATAGCCTGTGTGAAAATACAGACATTTATAAGATTGTATCTGCTGTAAGCTCACTTGCTGCATTTGTTTCACACACCGCCAAAGGCTATTTTGAAAGAGGGACACAGCACCTTTTCACTGACATGATCTTTATATGGGTTATAGATTTGTGTGTAAGAATTGGAGTAAATATACTGAAAAATATGAAGTAGGTAATCAGAGCCCTGAACAGCCAAGACTAGCTCACCGTTTACCAAACCCATTTCTTCTTCCTGAGCATTCCACCAGAACTCCTGCTCACTTGCAGGGAGGGGTGGCCATGTGATGGGTTCTCATCAAGGTGTGTGGAAGTAATGTTTGATTTCTACATCGAGGCTTTAAGAAGTAAATGTGCTTTCTTTGCCCTCTTTCTCTGTATTTGAGAGTGGTACACAAAGCAGGAGACTGCAAAGCAAGAGAGGAGGTCAGATCCTCAAGATCGACACACAGAAGGCCACCTGCCAGCCGGGAACACCTGACTGACACTTCTATTGTGTTGTCACCACAATTTTGTTGTTTGTTACAGCAGTTAGCTCTCCCTAACTAACATCCCTAGTTTATAGCCAAAAAACAATCAATGTGAAGGTGTTTTTGGGAGACCTGTATCTATGTAATACATTGTTATTAGGACGCTAGTCCCATTTGCTAATACCATACAATAGAAGGAGAAGTTTGGCAAACATTCCCTACTAAAGAATCCTTGTTTTCATTATTCCCTACTTTTAAAAAGACTGTGCTTTGGAAAAATATAAAGTAACTTACCTACAGGTTATTTATTGTGGCAGTATTTGTAATAGCAAAAGATTGGAAGTAACCCAGATGATCATTAACAGAGAGCTTATTAATAAACTATGGTGCATCATCATAATGAGATAAGATGGAGCTGTAAAAGGAGGGAGGAAAATCTCTACATACTGATGCATAGTGATCTTCAGAATATGCTATTAAGTGAAAGAAGAAAAGTGCAGAATAGGGTATCTAGTTTGTTGTTTTGTGTAAGAAGTTGCATATTTGTTCATATTTGCAAAAAGAAACAATAGTGGATGGATAAACGAAAAATTAATAAAAATTATTATAGCAAGAGCGAGGGTAGAAAGGACAGGGATGAAAGCAAACTTCTTGTTTCACAGTTTTTACTTTCGTATGTTGTATATGTTCTTATGTAATTAAAAAAACAAAAATTTAATAAGCAATCTATAAATATTAAAGCAAACTGAATTAAATAAACCTCATTGAATATTAAGCTGATGCCATATGCTAACAGAGAAAAGAATTATTCCAAGTAAACTTAGAAATAGTATTACTCTTAATCTTCAGTGGGATATAATATCAAGACAAAAAGAACTACCAAGAAGTCTTACACTTTGTTCAATCGTCAATGTTGGGAATAATATCAATATTGTCATGTTTAAAATTGTTATATGTATATTATAGAATAAAGCAAATTATTAAGTATGTTAATTTTCTTAAGTATTAATAATTTAGCATAAGGAAAAAGGATACGAATATAAAATCAAAAAAGTTAAGACCCTGTAATCTTATATTTGGATGTCAGTATCAGTGGGAACATATGATTTTCCCTCTCCTCTTAAAAAGCATATATCTTAGCTCTGTCCAAGGAAAAGCCGTAGAAGCAATGGCAAGGCAATAGCAGTCAATACCCCTAGTAGCAAGATCCTGGTCTCTAAATACCATTTCGCACTAAAAGGAATCTTTGGAGAAATGGCTGAACCCAGGGCTGGGGCAGAATATGTATATGATGAGCTGGTGACATTATATTGTTCTAGAAAGGACACTATCAAAGGCTTTGGAGTCCTGCTAAAAGGACACAGGAAAAAGTTTGAAGAATCTCCCACTGGCCAAAATGGGATAATTTTGAACATCGAAGGATAATGACCATAAGTTTAAGTCAAATACATTGAATGTAGAAAAAGCAATGAGTTCAAATTGAAAAGAAAAGAGAGAGAGGAGAGAGGACAGAGAGAGGAGAGGAGGAGAGAGAAAGGAAAGGCTCAGAGGAGGAGGGAAGGAGAGAGAGAAACAGAGAGAAAAGAAAATTTATTGGATGCCATTGGAAGTGTCCACAGCACCAACTCATTACTCTAAAGACCGATAATTAAAGGTGAAGAAGTGGACATTTATCTTGTCTCTCTGCTATGAATTGTATTTCAGTTTATACTGAACTAATTGATGAAGAAAAATTCTTCTAAACAAAAGAATTCCAGCTAATAAATACAGTAGACATAATAAAATTAGAAAAATTCCCATTTTGCAACCTTCACGTGAATCATTTAAAGGTCATCAATCTGTGGTAAAACCATCTTGTCTTTATAGTATATTCCGCTGAAGACAGAGGGTGATACTATTTCTAAGTTTATTTCGAATAATTTTTTTAAAAGAATCTTTCATAGTTGGGGCTGTGTAGTTCACTTCACATCTACTATTCAAGTATTTAGAACTAACTTCTTGGCCACCAAAAATCAAAGGACACCAGATGGACAATGCCACATGTAGAATGGTAGACGGACCTGGTTTCCTCAGTCAGGAAATAGCATTGAGAAGAGAAGAAGGCAGGGAAAGAGAGAGAGAGAGAGAGAGAGAGAGAGAGAGAGAGAGAAGCTGAGTGAGAGAAGAAAGCTGTTCTAGATTAACAGATTTTAAAAAAGAATTAAGAGACAGAACAACCCAATAAAATGTGTGAACCCTATTTGGAAGCTGATGTCCTTGAATCCCTAATTTTTTTTTTAAGATTTTCAATAGTTGGGGAAATTTGAATATGAGCTTAGCATTAGGTAATGTTAAGGAATTATTGTTAATGTTATTAGATAAAATAATGGCATTTGGTTATATAAGAAAATGTTCCTTATTTTATTATTTCTAAAGATGAACACTAAAATATTTAGGGGAAAAATGAAATGATTTTTGGAATTTGCTTTGCATGTTCCAACCAAAACCAGAATTATTTTTAAGTGCAGGAGAGGTAAACAATATGGCAAAATATTGATGATTGTTGAAATCGAGTATTTACGATTTGAAAATTTCAGGAAAAGTTCACATTTTTTTTTTTTTTTTTGAGGAAGATCAGCCCTGAGCTAACATCCACGCCAATCCTCCTCTTTCTGCTGAGGAAGACTGGCCCTGGGCTAACATGCCTGCCCATCTTCCTCCACTTTATATGGGACGCCATCATTGCATGGCCTGACAAGCGGTGCATCGGTGCCTGCTGGGATCCGAACCCCGGGCCGCCAGCAGCAGAGCGTGTGCACTTAACTGCGACGGCACGGGGCCGGCCCTTCAAAAATTTTTTTAAAAAGGTGATGAAACTGCTAGAAATGGTATCTTTGTGTAGGGGAGGAAAAAAATTGTAACCTGCTTGTAGTCATGCAGTTTGCCCATTGTTTGGGGCCAAAACTATGTTTTGCATCATAGTTTGCCCTTTTAAAAAAACATTTTTATAAAAGGCAACCCCAATATCTGATTTGAATGAACCAGGCTGGCTTTCAGCCACTCTGGTTTCATCATATATAGAATACTTTATTGTTTGAAGTTGTGCTTAGCTGTCTTTAACAGATAAGTTTATCTATATGTTTTTGTTGTTGATTTTGTTTTGCTTTGGCTATACCAAAATAACATGCATGGAACTTGTACACGAGTTCACAGGGTACCAACATGGACCACGAAAGATAAGGAGTAATGAGGCAGTAGTGGAAAACAGAGGAAAACTGAATTCAGACAACATGAATTTGACATTAATCCTTCCCAGCTAAGAGACATTGGTCAAATCAACCTCTGTGAGTACACTTACACTTCTCTGGGGCAAAATGGGAATGCTGACAGGCTGGTGTCAAGACTGCAGGAGCCGCAGGGAGGTAGTTTTCACTCTAAAGCATCATGCCAAGATAACACATTATTAGCATGAAGAATCAATACTGGCAATATTTCGTGACTATTTCCACTTTACAAATTGAAAAATTATCTAAATTGATTTTTAAAAATAAATCAAATAAACACATTGAAAATTTCCATTAAAAGATACCAGAGTAAAGAATAATTTCATAATACAGATAATTACCTCAGTTTTACAGTTTTATGCCTTATATTTAATATAGCAAGTCTTCTGGTGTGTTTCTTTTATTTCAGCACCTAAAACAGTTCCACCTCTTCAAAAATTTATAGGTAAATTTAGTACCATCCTGAGGAGCAACAGGCAACATTAATTGTGACTTAAGATTGTTTTCAGGAATTTATAATTTCATTTTGCAGATAATGCACAGTGTTGTTAGGGCCTTGAAGGCAGGTTTTCTCTGACTTGTTTAAGGCGCTTATACATCCTGCATTAATGAAAAGTTTTTCTTACGATATAATTGTGAGTCATGAGAAGAGAACTGAAGAAAATGTAACCTTTTCCCCTATCCTTTTCTCAGAAAAAGAGGCCACAGGAAAGAACGTGAACATCTCTTTGAAGTAATTAATGACTTGAGGGCTACAAAGTACTTTGAAAACGAACACAAAAAAAATTTTTTTCCTAATAAACAGCATTAAAAACCACATTTCTTTTTCTATTGTTTCTCTTGCCCGGTCAGATGTGGTGTTTGAAAAGATGTTGCTAAGACCGATGTTGAAGAGCGTATTGCCTATGTTTTCTTCTAGAAGTTTCATAGTTTCAGGTCTTACATTCAAGTCTTTAATCCATTTGGAGTTAATTTTTGTGTATGGTGTAAGGTAAGGGTCTACTTTCATTTTGGATTGGAAGAATTAACATAGTTAAGATGTCCATACTTCCTAAAGACATCTATAGATTCAATGCAATCCCTATCAAAGTTCCAACAACATTTTTCACAGAAATAGAACAAAGAATCCTAAAATTTATATGGAACAACAAAAGACCCCGAATAGCTAAAGGAATCCTGAGAAAAAAGAACAAAGCTGGAGGTATCACACTCCCTCCCTGATTTCAAAATATACTACAAAGCTATAGTAACCAAAACAGCATGGTACTGGCACAAAAACAGACACACAGATCAATGGAATAGAATCGAAAGCCCAGAAATAAACCCACACGTCTATGGACAGCTAATCTTTGACAAAAGAGCCAAGAACATACAATGGGGAAAAGAAAGTCTCTTCAACAAATGGTGTTGGGAAAACTGGATAGCATCTCAACAACAAAAAAACTAACAACCCAATTAAAAAATGGGCAAAAGACCTGAACAGACATTTCTCCAAAGAAGATATACAGATGGCCAACAGACACATGAAAAGATGTTCAAAATCACTAACTGTCAGGGAAATGCAAATCAAAACTACAATGAGATATCACCTCACGCCCGTCAGAATGGCTATAATTAACAAGACAGGAAACAATAAGTGTTGGAGAGGATGTGGAGAGAAGGGAACTCTCATACACTGCTGGTGGGAGTGCAAACTGGTGCAGCCACTATGGAAAACAGTATAGAGATTCCTCAAAAAATCAAGGATAGAACTACCATATGATCCAGCTATTCCACTGTTGGGTATTTATCCAAAGAACTTGAAAACACCAATTTGCAAAGGTACATGCACCCCTGTGTTCATTGCAGCATTATTCACAATAGCCAAGACTTGGAAGCAACCTAAGTGCCCATCAAGGGACGAACGGATAAAGAAGATGTGGTATATATACACAATGGAATACTACTCAGCCATAAGAAACGATGAAATCCAGCCATTTGTGACAACATGGATGGACATTGAGGGTATAATGCAAAGTGAAATAAGTCAGAGGGAGAAGGTCAAATACCGTATGATTTCCTTCATTAAGTAGTAGATAATAACAACAATAAACAAACACATAGGGACAGAGATTGGATTGGTGGTTAGCAGAGGGGAAGGGGGGAGGGAGGAGGGTGAAAGGGATAATTCGGTACATGTGTGTGGTGATGGGTTGTAATTAGTATTTTGGTGGTGAACATGATGTAATCTATGCAGAAATAGAAGTACAATGATGTACACCTGAAATTTTTACAATGTTATAAACCAATGTCACTGCAATAAACAAAAAATTAAAAAAAAAACAAAACAACAAAAAAACCCCACATTTCATCTGTCTCTAGGTATTTCCATCAGTAGAAGGATGAGATCAGCTCAACGAACGCAGAGTTCCACGCGGGTTCTTGACTCTGCCTGCTAAGCCTCATTCCACTACAGTGACTTTAGACTTTCTTTACACTGTTGTTCTGTCTTTTCAGGTGAAATAATAGAGAGACCAGATTACGTATATTCCCATGGATACTGCTAGCACTTCCAATACCTTTATCAACTGGCTCTTCCACATTTCCTCATCCTCCCTTTTCACTATTCTTAATTGTCCTTCAATCCAGATTGATCTTTTTCCACTTTAAAAAAAATTATTTATTTATCTATCTATTTATTTTTGAAAAGGTTAAACTTTTACATATTTCAACATTTAAGAGCCGGCCCCGTGGCTAGCGGTTGAGTGAGCGCGCTCCACTACTGGTGGCCCGGGTTCAGATCCCGGGCGCACACCAATGCACCGCTTCTATGGCCATGCTGAGGCTGCGTCCCACACACAGCAACTGGAAGGATGTGCAGCTATGACATACAACTATCTACTGGGGCTTTGGGGAGAAAAAGGAGGAGGATTGGCAATAGATGTTAGCTCAGGGCCAGTCTTCCTCACAAAAAAACAAACAAAACAACAACAACAACAAAAACATTTAAAAGGTTAAAAAAAGGTATATAGTGAAAATTTTCTCTCCCATTTCTGTCCCTCAGTTACCCAGAAATGTGTGTTTTCCCCATATTTTCCTTGATCGCCTGCTTTTGTTCACATTGCTTCCCCTATCTGAAATGTCCTTCAAACATCTTTCAATTTTTGCCCTTCACTATGCAAGAAACTATTGCATTGCCTTGGTTTCAGAGTGTCTTGTAGATATGTGATGTTGCCAACAAGTAGCCCTATTTCTTTTTTTTTTTTTTTTTTTTTTTGTGAGGAAGATCAGCCCTGAGCCAACATCCATGCCAATCCTCCACTTTTTGCTGAGGAAGACTGGCCCTGGGCTAACATCCATGCCCGTCTTCCTCTACTTTATATGGGACGCTGCCTCAGCATGGCTTAACAAGCTGTGCATAGGTCTGCACCAGGATCCGAATCTTTGAACCCTGGGCCGCTGAAGTGGAGCGGGCATACTTAACCACTACACCACCAGGCTGGACCCCTGTAGCCCTATTTCTAAACAAAGAACTATACTTCTAGGGTATGAGAAACAAAGCCAAATCTCTGCTGTTAGACTTATATGATGGAGGGAAATGCAGAAATTTCAAAATGTCACAGATATTTGAGATAGTGAATTAAAAATACATATCTAGGGGCCAGCCTGGTGCTGTAGTGGTTAAGTTCACGAGCTCTGCTTCCGCAGCCTGGGGTTCACAGGTTCAGATCCTGGGTGCGGACCTACGCACCACTTATCAAGCCATGCTGTGGCAGGTGTCCCACATATAAGGCAAAGGAAGATGGGCATGGATGTTAGCCCAGGGCTAATCTTTCTCAGCAAAAAGAGGAGGATTAGCAACAGATGTTAGCTCAGGGCTAATCTTCCTCACCAAAAACAAACAAACAAACATATCTACTCACCAATAAGGTTTAAAGTTGCCATAAATTATTGATGGTAATTTGTAATTAAGTGACAATTTTGGGAACAACTTTACTCAAAATAGACTTAAATATGCATAATAGTACTAAATTTCTATGACTCAATAATATATTCAACAGCCATTTTCAATACAAGTGAAATTCATATATATTAGAAAGGCAAAATTTTGATTTAATGAAGAGTGGTCTGTGGAAAAATGAATAAATAATTAATATTCAGGAAGTAGTATATATCATCAACTATGTGGCAAAATCTGAACATGAGCAAGGCATGTGTTATATTTTTAACATTAATTTTTATTTTATTGTGGTAAGAACTCTTAACATGAGATCTACCCTCTTAACAGATTTTAAGTGTACAGTACCATATTGTTAACCATAGCACAATGTTGTACACCAGATCTCTAGAACTTTTACTTATTCATCTTGCATAACTGAAACTTTATAGCTGTTTATTCTCTGGCAATCACTGCTCTGCTCTCTGCTTCTATGAGTCTGACTATTTTAGATACCTCATATAAGTGGAATCATGCAGTATTTGTCCTTCTGTGACTGGGTAATTTCACTTAGCATAATGTCCTCCAGGTTCATCCACGTTGTTGCAAATGGTGGAATTTCCTTTTTTTTTTTAAGGCTGAGTAATATTCCATCCTATGTATATATTACATTTTCTTTATCCATTCATATTACATTTTCTTTATCCATTCATCCATTCATGTATAAGATATGGATGATTTTAAATGAACCACATGTTAATATGTGAGATATGACAATATATTTTATTACCAACTTGTGAGATCTGTTTTATTGCTTTGTTGATATCTACACATTATGTTTACTTTTGGAATTTTAGTTTTAATTAGAAGCTGGGATGAGGGAATTAATTGAGTGTTAAGGATCCTTAACCTCCTACCTTAGTTAATACACTGAGAACTAAACTTAATGGAACAAAAAGCCTTCTGGGTTTTTGATGATCGAAGACCCATTAATTCATAGAGCAAAAATAGAATCTGTCCCTGAACAACAAACTCTATTCAGTAACTTAACATTTATTGAATATTTGTCATGTACCAGCCACTGTTCTAGACACTGGTTTACAGCAGCGAGCAAACACAGAGTCAGTCCTGCCTTCAAGGACTTACGTTCTAGGAATGGGAGGGAGGGGTGAGGACTCAGAGGGAAAAATCAGTAAATTATATTGAATGGTTGAGGATAAGCGCTATGAAGAAAACAAATCAGGATGGGAGGATGAGGAGTGCTGAGCGGGTGCTGCAGTTTTAAAGGGATTGTCAGGGAATTCCTCACTGAGAAGGTAACATTTAAGTCATGAAAGAGGTAAGTATTAAAACACACATATACTTTTTTTTAATTTTAAAATCTCAAACATACAGAAAAGTTAAAAGTACAATATGAAGAACTTTTTTCCCTAAACTACTAGACAGTAAGCAGCTGACCCGATACCCATCACCGCCAAACACTTTGGAGTATATTCTTTACGAACAAGGACATCCTCCTATATAACCACAGCATAACCATCAAAATCAGGAAATCACCATTTCTACGTTACTACATCAAATCCACCTCAAGTCCAGCCAGAGACCCTATTTAAGTTTCTCCATTTGTCCCAATAATTTTTTAAAAATTTTTATTTATTTTTATTTTATTATTGTGTGTGTGTGAGGAATACTGGCCCTGAGCTAACACCTGTTGCCAATCCTCCTCTTTTTGCTTGAGGAAGAGTGGCCCTGAGCTAATGTCTGTGCCCCTCTCCCTCTATTTTGTATGTGGGACATGGCCACAGCATGGCTTGATGAGGGGTGTAGGTCCACGCCTGGGATCTGAACCCGTGAACCCCAGGCTGCCAAAGTGGAGCATGCTGAATTTAACCACTGTGCCACTGTGCCAGCCCCCCAATAATATTCTTTATTGCAAAAGGATCCAGTTCAGGATCACGCATTGCATTCAGTTGCCATGTCTTTTTCATTCTCATGAAATAATCCATCAGCCTCTCTTTGAATTTCACAACCTTGACACTTCTCAAGATTTTAGACCACTTATTTTGTAAAATACCTCTCAGTTTGAATTTGTCTGATGTTTCTGCATAATTACATTCAGATTTGGCATCTTTGGAAGGAATACATGTTATGGAAACGATGCCTTGTTCTTCTCATTGCATTCCATCAGTGGCTCATGATTTCAGCTTGTCCCATTATTGGTGCTGTTAGCTTGGATCACTTGATTAAGGCATAGTCTGCCAAGACTCTCCACTGTGAAGTTATTCCTCTTCTTTTTGTAATTAATAAGTGTTTTGTGTAGAGGTGTTTTGAAACTTTGTTCCTTATTCTATTTCTCACCAAATTTTCTATTTCCTTCCTTCCTCCCTTCCTTCCTTCCTTCCTTCCTTCTTCCCTTCCTTCCTTCCCTCTTTCTCTCTTTCTTTCTCTATCTATCATCTATCTATGTATCTATCTATGTATCTGCCTATCCATCTATCTTGAATCCATGATTTTCTATTTTATTCAATGTATTATAGTTTTTACTACAATTACTTACTGCCATGCTCAGTGGTTGTAGATTGGGCTGGTAGGAGCCCTTTCAAGCTGATGCTGGTGTGGTTTTGATATGTCCCATTCATTCATTCACAAGGCATTTCCTTGTTTGGAGGCATAAGATACCCAGGCTTGTCTTGTACTTTGTTGACCCTATCCCTGAAATCAGTCATTTCTTCAAGGATCCCTTGTTCCTTTGAGTGGAGACTGATGTATAAGCTATGATCTCGGTGTTTGGTGTGCCTGTTGCTACTGGGGATGGGAACGGGGGTGGTCACTACTCCAAGGCCTTATCAGTGGTTAGAGGTAGGGAATATATGTATGTATACATATGTGTGTATGTATATGCACACACATACATACACACATATGTATAAACATACATACACACGTTTACAACTGCTTTAATTTCCACATCCATCTATATGTATTGAAATCCATGTGTTTAATTGATACTTTCAATTCCAATCAAACAACACAGAATTCATTCTAGTTTTCTCCCTTTTCATGTTTATTTGCTCAATCTGCTACAGCCCCTCCCCAACGTGGAAGTTCCTACACCCCACCTCATGCTTAAGCTTTGATTCCCTGCACTGGGTTACCTTCCTGCCCACTGCACCTTCCTCACTCAGGCTCTTGTACACCACTCCAGGTCACTTTCCCTGCATAGATGATCTCCTCGCCTCCCTTGGGCTCTAACACCCTGCACTAGACCTTTCCTTGCATGGATGGCCTCTTTATCCCACTTGACCTCTGACACCTCAAGCTAGGGCCTCTTCCCGTGTGGACTCCCTCCTCAACCCACTCTGGCTCTGAAACAACATACCAAATTGTCCCCCTGTATGGACACTCTCCTCAGGCTCTGGATCTCTGAATGGGCTGCCTCCCCAGGTCAATGCCCTTCTCACTCTGCTCAGGCTCTGATTCTCCACCCTATTTATTTCCCTTGTGTAATACCTTCCTTACCTGGCCCAGGCTCTAACATCCTCCCTTCATCCTACCCCATTTGAAAGTCTTCCTCATCCAGCTCAGGCTCTCACACCTGATGCCAGGTTGTTCTCAGCCAGGCATATCATCCTCATTCTTTTGGGCTCCAAGTGTCCATGCCAGGGCCCCGTCCCCATGTAGAGATCTTCCTCACTCCACTTGGGAGCTGACATCTCCCTCCAGGCCCCTTTCCCTGCATGGATGCCCTCCTCAGCCTTTTCACACTCTGAAACCACGAACTGGACCATCTCCTTCCCAACGTGGATGCCCTTCTTATTCCTCATGGGTTCTGACCCCTCAAGTAAGTCAGCCCGTTTATGTTGATTCCTGCCTCGATCTGCTCACCTAACATCTTTAGGACTGAATTGTTTGGAAAGATGAAGGGAAGTGGAGGGGAAAGGGCAAGCAAAGGGAAGAGGATGGAGAAGAGAAAGTTGAGTCATTATTTTTTAATAAACAAAAATAATCCACATATGTCATGGTAGCATGCTGTCTTAGTCCATTCGGGCTGCTATAACAATATACCGCAGACTAGGCAGCTCATAGACAACAACCATTTATTCCTCACAGTTCTTGAGGCTGCAAGTCTGAGATCAGGTGCCCACGTGTCAGGTTCTGGAGAAGGCCCTCTTCTGGATTGCAAACGGCCGACTTCTCTCTGTGTCCTCCCCACATGGTAGAAGGGGTGAAGGGTCTCTCTGGATTCTCTTTTATAAGGCATTTATCCCAGTCATAAGGGCTCTGCCCTCATGACCTAATCATCTTCCAAAGTCTCCACCTCCTAATGCCATCATCCTGGGGATTAGGATTTCAACCTATGACTTTGGGAGGGACGTAAACATTCAGACTACAGCACATGTCAATCTGGAATTAGCCTTCAATTTGAACCAGACTCCAACTGTTGTTTTTAAGCCCCCGAGGAAAACAGTTGCCATGAACTTCAATCCCCCGCTCTAAAAAAGAGGATTGAAGTCACTCTCAGGCCACAAGGACTAACATTTTCATGTAAAATCAAGTTTAGTGATTTAGGAAGACTTAGACTACACATCTGAAGAAATAGGGGTGTGAGGGAGGATGAGGACAAGCTGAACCATTGAAAAGTAATATTGACTAACAAGTAAAGAATATGATAGCAAAAGTAGAAGAAATCCACTAACAAATACCCATGGAGTTTCCACTAAAGACACAGAGAATCGCTATTGATCAAGCTTTTCATATTTCAATAGTCTTTTAGGATTTCCTTATACAATAACACAGCGATTAATGTTCATAATGCAAAATGAGTCATCTCTAAAAGGCAAAATGAAGTTCTGCTTTGTTTTTAAAGGCAGGAGAATATAAAATACACACATCAGGACAGATGTCAAATATGGCTGATAATTTTCTAGTGCTTCATTTTTAGTTATCTGGAAAACTTGCATGTGGAAAAACTCCATTTCATTTATACAGTCTCATTGGAAAAACAAAGCTCTACGGTTGGTATTAGAGCTGAGCCAAACTCCAGGTCCTGCGCTGTCGCTGCCTCCAGCCGGCTGCTGGACCTCGGGGCAGCCATCGTACCTCCTCGGACCTTTTGTTTCCTCACCTATAGAAGAAGGCAGTTGGTCTAAATTAACTCAAAGATAAGTGCCAACTCTGAAATCCTATATTTTAAGGCAGATTGAGATACTGGCTTTTTATCTTCTAAAAGGAGCTTAAAGTCGTTAAAGTATTTTGTGTTGGGAATTGCCCAACAGGGCAAAAGAGACTGATTAGAAATGAAATCTTCACTCACAAGACACCCACACAAGTCTAAGAATAAGGTGTGGTTTTCTCTCAACTGGTAGAAAATTTGAATAATGGAGTACGGAGTTCGTAAGTAACTAGTTTACCATTTGAGACTTATATTAGAGATCAGCTATTGGAATTTCCCAGAAAGTAATTTCCCACTGCAGCTCGTGTTTCCCGAGGTCCGGCAGCTAGAAGGTACCCTAGACTACGAATCAGAGCAATAACTGACGTTGATTTGTAGGTGCTTCCACTACAAGTACTTGTAGCCCCAATTTCCTCCTTCTTTCTTACAGTCTATTTCCTCAGTCTGGCTGCTCAAGGACATAGCTTTAAGGTCTTCATCTGGGGGTGTGTTTCCCTGATTCAGACCAATCATATTTCCTCACTTGGGATGTTGAACCAGAGAATATGGAAACTGATTAAGATATAAGTAGAAATTGAAAAATAAAGACTACACTAAGAGATCCCAGGAGGTAGAGCTGGAGAGTGACAGGGCACATGCCTGCTCAGATTATTGGGTGCAGAGAAATGAAAAGGTTAAGGAGAGAGGAGAAAGGAAATGAGCACGGAAGAGCGAAGACACATTATCTTAATTTACTTTCACAGCTACTGAGATATAGTGTCATATTATTACTACCAACTGCAATTTATAAGTTAAAAGACTAATACTCAGAAGAGTAAATGATCTATTTTCCAAAGGTCACACGGCTAATCACTACTGCAGTTATTCTCGAACCTCACTCTTTTGACGTCTGAACTAGATCTCTTTCTACTACGCTGCACCGACAATACTGGCTCTGCCATTGGCCTTTTGACCCTGGGAAAGTCAATCTCTTCAAGTATCAGTTTCCAGGTCTGCAAAGTGGAGTTACAACACACGCCTTACCCTATTTCATTAGGTTGTTTTAATACTACATAAATAAATATCTTATTTCTTAATATGTTTTGTAGTTTATAAAGGGACACTGATGCATGATTTCATACAGTTTAATTCTTACAGGGGTGCTGTAAAAATAAAATGAGAGTGTATGTGAGAGCAGTTGCACTGTAATTATCACATGCTTCTACTTCCATATACTACTTCCCATCTCTGGAGTTGCTGAATTCTTGAGATTTTAGTTATGATTTAAAGGTTGTCCAGTGAGACATTTCAAATAGATGCCATAGCCTTTGGTAATGCTTGGAATGAAATAAAGGCATAATGAGAATTTTATAAAATGTAATGTCCAAATTCTTCAAACAGACTTTCAGAGCTGTTACTAATTTGTCTACCATGACTTGCAACATTCATGTAAACATCCTCCAATTTCATTATCCCCAGGCCTAAGTGAATTCTTCCTCCACATGGACATGTTTGGGGATTCTACCAATGGTCAGTTCTATGCCTGTGCCTTGTGCCACATTCAGTTTCCCCTGCCTAGAATACGCTTTATCCATTGCCTACACTTCCAGGTATAGTGTATGTATATGGGTTTTGTTCTCCAACTGCTGTTAGTTCTTATTGTCTGTAGCAGGGGTCAGCAAACTGTCACCCACAATCTGTTTTGGTAAATAAAGTTTTATTGAAACTCAGTCTATGACAGGCTACAAAGGTAGAAGAGAGTAGTTACAACAGAGACCATATAGTACATAAGCCTTAAATATTTACTATCTATCCACTACCTATTTACTATCTATTTAGTACTAAAAGGTACTATCTGGACCTTTACAGAAAGTGTTTGCCAACCCCTGGTCTATAGCAATTTTCACTTACCCATCAAAAACCTGGATCTGTCATTATGGAAACAGCACATTTTTTTCCCCTGAAATTATTCATTATTTACAGCAAGTTTTAAGACATTAAAACTGCTATAGTATGTTGAGCACATATTTTATTGCTATTCCTTTAAAACACAATTCAGAAATTCTATTAAAAGATGAAAACAATAAATATGTTTTAGTGCTACGGCAATGATAGAGGCACCCAAACCAATAATATTACCCAAATACTATGAGATATAATAACCGTAAGTGGCTAAGGTAATTGAGGAGAGTTAGATAGCAAAAGATAATCCTTAGCAGGAAGCTTAGACTGGGAGGGACACATCAAAGGTAACTACTGGGCAGAGAAGGCTAAGGATCATGGCAACAACCTAGAGTTCATGGTTACTGCAGGCAGGCCACAAGTCATGGGTGGGTAGTAGCTGGCTGGCAGGGTCTGCAGAAAATGCACATGTCATTTGTGGTGAACATCGATATTAAGGAGGAGCAAATTCTGATTAATTGTTAAGAAAACACTGTATTGCCTGGAGAGTACCTGTGCCAGTCTGAGTGGCACCAGCTGAGAATTCCTGGTCTATATACTGCTTGTTCTACTTAATTTTCCTCTGTAGGTTGTATTTTTCCAACTCCACCAATCTGTTTAAGGCTATGAACAATGCCACATAACTTCTACCATCCGCATTGTTGTAAAGCATAGTTTTACGTTATTATGTATTAAAGCTGGACCTACACTCGGTCCTGCCTTTCTACATAGTTTTTTTTTCTTTTTCAGAATAGTTAGAAGAACAAATTATTTTCCATGGAACCAAATATGGTCCATGTGTAGTACATTGAGAGAATTCTTCAAATGTTACTAAATAACAATTTGTCAAAGTGAAGTATCCTGTCCAAATTTCTTCATAAATTCTGCTAAATGGCTTTTACTTTCCCCTCCACAAATATATATTAAAATGTAATTCTTAATAATTATAAAAGGATTAAATTAATTAGGCATTTATGCTTATTGAGAATTTGATTTTTAGTTATGCAAAAAGATAACTATTTCTTTCATGCTTGATATCTAGATATTTCTACTTATCTTAGTATTAAGTTATTTCAAAATCAACTGATTATTTTTAATAGACTATTTTTTTAGAGATGTTTTAGGTTTGCAGCAAAATTGAGAGGAAGGCACAGAGACTTCCCATATACCTCCTGCTCCTACATGTGCACAGCGTCCCACATTATCAATATCCCCTACCAGAGTGGTATATTTGTTACAATTGATCAACCTACATTGACACATCATTATCACCCAAAGACCTTAGTTTACGTTAGGGTTCGTTCTTGAAATTGTACATTTTATGGGTTTGGACAAATGTATAATGTATCCACCAGTACAATATCATACAGATTAGTTTCACTGCCCTAAAAATCCTCTGTGCTCTGCCTATTCATCCCTTCCTCTCCTCTAATCTTACAGTATGTAGCCTTTTCAGATTGGCTTCTTTCACTTAGTATTGTGCGTTTAAGTTTCCTCCAAGTCTTTTCCTGGCTGGATAGCTCATTTCTTTTCAGCACTGAATACTATTCCACTGTCTAAATGTACCACAGTTTATCTATCCATTCACCTACTGAAGGACATTTTAGTTACTTCCAAGTTTTGGCAATTATGAAAAATCTTCTATAAACATCCACGTGCAGGTTTTTGTATGGACCGAAGGTTTCAACTCCTTTGGGTAAGTATCAAGAAACGCAATTGCTGAATCATACAGTGAGGATGTTTAGTTTCATAATAAACCAACAAAATATCTTTCAAGTGGCTGTACAGTTTTGCATTCCCACCAGGAATGAATGAGAGTTCCTGTTGCTCCACATCCTTGTCAGCATTTGGAGTTGTCCGGGTTCTGAATTTTGGCCATTCTAATAGGTGTATGGTGCTATCGCATCGTTATTTTAATTTGCATTTCCCTGATGATACGTGATGTGGAACATCTTTTCTATATGCTTATTTGCCATCTATATATCTTCCTTGGTGAGGTGTCTGTTAAGGTCTTTGGCCCATTTTTAATTGGTTGGTTGTTTTCTTTCTTCCTTTTTTTTAAGAGAAGTAAGACTGTATTTCTTTGTTTCACAAATAAAGCTGGCTGAGTTGGTTGCTTTTTGGTGATTAGTCAAAGAGACCAAATCCCGTATTCTCATCCAACTTCTCCAACTCTTCCTTTGCTTCAACCTTGGCTTGGGCTGTGGCGGCAGCAGGAGCAGCAGTGATGGCAGCACCCACGGGGGCACCCACAAATGCAGGTGGATCAGCCAAGAAGGCCTTGACCTTTTCAGTAAGTGGGAAGGTGTGATCAGTCTCCACAGGCAAAGCCAGGACCCGCTTGTACCCATTGATGATAGAATGGGGTACTGATGCAAGAGTTGGGTAACCAATCTGCAGACACACTCTGGCAACACTGCGGACACCCTCCAGGAAGCGAGAATGCAGAGTTTCCGTGATGTCAAGCACTTCCAGGTTGTAGATGCTGCCATTGTCAAACACCTGCTGGTTGATCAGCCCAAAAGAGAAGCAGGAGATGTTCAGCGTGTTAAGCAGTGTGGTATCACTAGCTCCCACTTTGTCTCCAGTCTTAATCGGCTGCACATCACCAAAGATTTCAATGGTGCCTCTGGAGATTTTAGTGGTGATGCCTAAAGCCTGGAAGAAGGAGGTCTTCTTGGGCCCCAGACTAGTGTTTTGGGCAGGCACAGTGACTTCACAAGGGGCGTTGGCACAAGGGGCGTGTCCCTGATCTCAGTGAGGTCCTCCTGGTGAACACAAAGCCCACATTCCTTAGGATATGAGGCAACAGTTTCTCCAGAGCTGGGTTGTTTTTCAGATGCCCTCAGAGAGCCTTGTGCCTCATCGTGTTCTTGCCCATCAGCACCACAGCCTCCCTGCAGAGGGACACGCAGATCTGCTGCATCTGCTTGGAGCCCATATTGTCAGCTCCCACAATGAACAGCCGTTTGTTTTCTTTTTTCTTTTCTTTTTTTTTTTTTTGTGAGGGAGATCAGCCCTGAGCTAACATCCATGCTAATCCTCCTCTTTTTGCTGAGGAAGACCGGCTCTGAGCTAACATCCACTGCCAATCCTCCTCCTTTTTTTTCCCCCCCAAAGCCCCAGTAGATAGTTGTATGTCATAGTTGCACATCCTTCTAGTTGCTGTATGTGGGACGTGGCCTCAGCATGGCCGGAGAAGCGGTGCATCAGTGCACGCCCGGGATCCGAACCCGGGCCGCCAGTAGTGGAGCGTGCGCACTTAACCGCTAAGCCATGGGGCCAGCCCCGTTTGTTTTCTTATTGTTGAATTTTAACAGTTCTTTGTATATTTTGGATAACAGTCCTTTATCACATATGTCTTTTGCCAATATTTTCTCCCAGTCTGTGACTTGTCTTTTCATTCTTTTGACGGTGTCTTTCAGAGAGCAGAACATTTTCATTTTAATGAAGTCCGCCTTATCAATTCTTTCTTTCATGGGTTGGGTCTTTGGTGTTGTGTCTAAAATGTCATGACCATTTTATATCATCTAGATTTTCTCCTATGTAATCTTCTAGGAGTTTTAAAGTTATTCATTTTACATTAGAGTCTGTGTTCCATTTTGAGTTAATTTTTGTGAAGAGCAAGGTCTGTGTTTAGATTAATTTTTTTTGCATGTAGATGTCCGACTGTTCCAGCACCCATCTATTGGAAAGACTATCTTTTCTCCATTCTTCATTGGCCCCTTTGTCAAAGATCAGCTGACTATATTTATGTGAGTTTATTTCCGGGCTCTCTAATCTGGTCCACTGATCTATTTGCCTATTCTTTTACTAGTGCCATGCTGTCTTGATTACTGTAGCTTTATAGAAAGTCTTGAAGTCGAATAGTGTCAGTCTTCCAACTTTGTGTTTCTGCTTTAATATAGTGTTAGCTACTCCGAGTCATTTGCTTCTCAATATAAACCTTAGAATTAGTTTGCCAATATCCACAAAATAATTTGCTAGGATTTTGATTAGGATTGCATTGAATCTACAGATCCAGTAGGGAATAATTGACATCTTGACAAGAGTGAGTCTTCCTATGCATGAAAACGGAATATCTCTCCATTTATTTAGCTCTTCTTTGATTTCTTTCAGCAGTGTTTTGTAGTTTTCCTTATATACATCTTATATGTGTTAGATTTATAGCTGAATATTTCATTTTGGGGGGTTGTAATATAAATGGTATTTTTTTTTAATTTCACATGTTCATTGCTGGTATATAGGAAAGCAATTAACTTTCGTATATTAACCTTGAATCCTGAAACCTTGTTATAATTGCTTATTAGTTCCTGGAGTTTTTTTTGTCAGTTCTTTCAGAATTTCTACATAGGTGATCATGCCATCTGCAAACAAAGACAGTTTTATTTCTTCCTTCTCAACCTGTATACCTGTTCTTTTCTTTCTTTTCTTTTTTTTTTTTTGGAGGGAAGGGGTCTTATTGCATTAGCTCAGACTTCCAGTACAGTGTTGAAAAGGAGTAGTCAAGGAGACATCCTCGCATTGTTCTTAATCTTAGTGAGAAAGCTTCTAGTTCCTCACCCTTAAGTGTGACGTTACCTGAAGGATTTTTGTAGATATTCTTTATCAAGTTGAGGAGGTTCTCCTCCATTCCTAGTTTACTGAGAGTTTTAAAATCGTGGGTATTGGATTTTGTCAAATGCTTTTTCTCATCTATTGATAAGATCATGTGATTTTTTTCTCTTCAGCCTATTGATGTGATGGGTTACATTAATGGATTTTTGAATGTTGGACCAGCCTTGCATCTCTGAGATATATCCCACTTGGGTGTGGTGTATAATTCTTTTTATACATTGTTGGTTTCGACTAAATATTTCTTTGAAAATATTTGTATCTATGTTCGTGAGAGATATTGGTCTGTAGTTTTCTCTTCTTATAATATCTTTGTCTGGTTTTGGTGTTGAGGTAATGCTGACCTCATAGAATGAGTTAGGAAGTAGTCTCTCTGCTTCTATGCTCTGAAAGACATTGTAGAGAACTGATATAACTTCTTCCTTAAATGTTTGGTAGAATTCACCAGTGAACCCATTTGGGCCTAGTGCTTTTATTTTGGAAGGTTATTAATTATTGATTGAATTTCGTTAATGGATATAGTCCTATTCACATTGTCTATTTCTTTTTGTGTGAGTTTTGGCAAATTATGTTTTTCAAGGAATTGGTCTATTTTATCACACTTATCAAATTTATGGGCATAGAGTTGTTCATAGTATTCCTTTATTATCCTCTTTTTTGGTATTTTTGTAGTTTTATTTTTAATGTTTAAATCTTTACTTCATGAAATTAATATAATGTTATATGTCATTATACCTCAATAAAAAAAAAGAAGAGGGAAAAAATTTTTACTTCACCTTCTTTTCACCACTAATTTGAAATTTGATCAAATGCTAAGTTCCTACGATGAACTGATTTGTTTCTAATTTATTCTGATTCTTCATTTCTTCCTATGCTATTTTTTTATTTGTTTTATTGAGGTATAATTGACATACAACATTATATTAGTTTCAGGTGTACAACAAATGATTTGATATTGTATTTTATAATCCTTTAATGTCCATGAGATCTGTAGTGATGTCCCATCTTTCATTTCAGACATAAGTAAGTTGTGTCCTCTCTTTTTTTTTCTTAGTTAGCCTAGCTAAAGGTTTATTCATTTCATCAGTCTTGTCAAAGAGCCACCTTCTGGTTTCATTGATCTTCTCTATTGATTTCCTGTTTTCAATTTTATTTATTTCTGCTCTAATTTTTACTACTTTTTTTTTCCTTCTACTTACTTTGGATTTAATTTTCTATTTTTTTCCTGTTTCCTAAGGTGGAAGCTTAAATGATTGATTTTTTGATCTTTCTTCTTTTCTCATATATGACTTCAATGCTATAAATTTCCTTGTAAGCTCTGCTTTTGCTGCATCCTACAAATTTTGATAAATTGGGTTTTCATTTTCACTTAGTTCAAAATATTTTTAAATTTTTCTTGAGATTTCTTCTTTCACTCATGTGCTATTTAGAAGTAGTTTGTTTAATCTCCAAGTATCTGGGGGTATTTTCTATCTACTTTTCTCTTATTGGTTTCTAATTGAATTTCATTGCTGACTTAGGGTAGATATTGTATGGTTTCTATCCTTTTAAATTTGTTAAGGTGTGTTTTATGGCCCATAATATGGTCTATCTTGGTAATGTTCCATGTGAGGTTGAGAAGAATGTGTATTCTGCTGTTGTTGAATGAATTAGTTTGTAGATGTTCATTATATCTGGTTGATTGATGGTGTTGTTGAGTTCAACTATGTCCTTACTGATTTTCTGCCTCTGGATCTGTCCATTTCTATTTTTTTTTGTTGTTGTTTTTGGTGAGGAAGATTGGCCCTGAGCTAACATCTGCTGCCAATCTTCCTCTTTTTGCTTAAGGAAGATTGTCCCTCAGCTAACATCTGTGCGCATCTTCCTCTATTTTGTATATGGGATGCTGCCACAGCATGGCTTGATGAGCGGTGTGTAGATCTGTACCCAGGATCCAAACCTGTGAACCCTGGGCCGCCAAACAGAGCACACCACCAGGCCAGCCCCTGAATCTGTCCATTTCTGATAGAAAGGTGTTGAAATTTCCAACTATGATAGTGGCTTCATCTATTTACTTATTTCTCCTTGCAGTTCTGTCAGTTTTTGCCTCATGTCTTTTGATGCTCTGTTGTTAGGCACATACACATTAGGGATTGTTATATCTTCTTGGAGAATTGACCCCTTTATCATTATGTAATGACCCTCTTTATCTCTGATAACTTTCCTTGCTCCAAAGTCTGCTCTGTCTGAAATTAATATAGCTACTCCTGCTTTTTTTTGATTAGTGTTAGCATGGTATATCTTTCTCCATCCATTTGCTTTTATTCTAGATGTGTCTATATTTCACTGAAGTGGGTTTCTTGTAGATAAAATATAGTTGGGTCTTGTTTTTTGATGTACTTTGACAATATTTGTCTTTTTCTTTTTTTTAAATCAAACAAAGTTTAATAACATGTATATATGGGAGAAACTCAGGAAAATTGAGTAACTCCAATATCTGTCTTTTAATTGGGGCATTTAGACCATTGATGTTCAAAATCATTATTGATATAGTTGTATTAATACCTAACATATTTGTAACTGTTTTCTATTTGTTGCCGTTATTCTGTGTTACAATTTTGTCTTCCACTTTTTTCTGTCTTTTGTAGTTTTAATTGAGCATTTTATATGATTCATTTTCTTTCCTTTCTTAGCATAGCAGTAGTACTTCTTTTTTTTAACTTTTTTTGATAGTTACCCTAGAATTTGCAGTATACATTTACAACTAATCCAAGTTCACTTTTGAATAACACTATACTGCTTTACGTGTAATGTGAGTACCTTATAATAGCAAAATAATCCTAATTCCTCCCTCCTATCCCTTGTATCATTGCTGTATTCATTTCATTTATATATAAGCATATATATATGACTGCATAATTAAATACATTTTTGCTATTATTATTTTGAACAAACTATTATCTGCTAGATCATGTAAGAATAAGAAAAATGAAAGTTTTTATTTTACCTTCACTTATTCCGTCTCTGATGCTCTTTCTTTCTTTATGTAGATAAGTTTCTGACCTATATCATTTTTCTTTTCTCTAAAGAACTTTTAAAATTTCTTGAAAGGCATGTTTACTGGCAACAAATTCCCTCAATGTTTGTCTGAGGAAGTCTTTATATCTCCTTCACTTTGAAGAATAATTTTGCATGGTAGAGAATTTTAGGTTTCTGGAATATTTTTTCTCTACACTTTAAATATTTCACTCCACTCTCTTCTTGCTTGCATGATTTCTGAGGAGAAGTCAGATTTAATTCTTATTTTTACTTCCTATAAGTAAGTGTTTTTTCCTCTGGCTTCTTTCAGTATTTTGTCTTCATCTTTGATTTGCTGTAGTCTGAAGATGATATGCCTAAATGTCATTTTGGGGGGCATTTATCCTGCTTGGTGTTCTTTTGAGATTTCTGGATCTGTGGTTTGGTATTTGATGCTAATTTAGGGAAATTTTCAGTCACTGTTGTTTCTAATATTTCTTCTGTTCCTTTCTCTATTTCTCCTCCTTCTGGTATTCCTATTACAAATATGTTACACATTTTGTAGTTGTTCCATAGTTCTTAGATATTCTGTTCTGGTTTTTTTTTTCCCCTAGTCTTTTTTCTCTTTATTTTTCAGTTTTGGAGGTTTCTACTGAGATATCTTCAATCTCAGAGATTCTTTCCCCAGCCATGTCCAGTCTAGTAATAAGTCTATTTGAGGCATTCTTCATTTCTGTTGCAGTGTTTTTGATCTCTAGCATTTCTTTTTGGTTCTTTGTTTGAATTTCCATTTCTCTGCTTATGTTGCCCATCTGCTGTTGCATGCTGCCCACTTTGTCCATTAGAGCTCTTAGTGTATTGATCATAGTGGTTTTTATTTCCCTTTCCAATAATTCCAACATCTCTGCCATATCTTTGGTTCTGATGCTTGCTCTGTCTCTTAAAACTGTGTTTTTTCCATTTAGTATGCCTTGTAATTTTTCTTTATAGCTAGACAAGATGTACTGGATAAAAAGAAGTACTGTAAATCGGCCTTTAAGTAATATGGTGGGAAGGTATTGGGATAGTAGAAGCGTTCCATAGTCCTATGATTAGGTCTCAGTCTTTTAGTGAGCCTGTGTCTCTGTACTGTGAATTTTACATGTGATTCTCAGTTTTTTCCTCTTTTTAGGTGGGACGGGATGGATAGAGTGACATGGAGTTGGGTCTTTCCCTTCCTTCAGTTCAGTTAGGCTCTGCTACCTCAGTTCAGTTAGACTCTGGTTAAATACTCTCCTGAAGACAGACCATGTTAAGAACAGAATACTCTGGCATATTTCAAAATGGTTGCTTTCTTCCTCCTCCTACCAGAAGCTTGAGGGGATTTTTCTCTGATATTTGCTGTGAGAACCAGATCAAGTTCCTGGAGGTAAAACTCACAAAAGTGTGCAAGGCCCCTGTGACTGGGTCCCCCTGGAGTTTTTAACTCTCAGAATTGTCCACACTGAGTCTACAGGAATTAGTCAGTTACAGTTCAGGTTTTCCTACCCTGGCCCTGGTTCCCACAGAGGTTTCTGCTCTGGTAAGTTGTGATTCTCTGTATCCATCTCTCTGTCTCTCCAGTTCTGGGAGCAGAGGTTCGCCCTGTGATCTCACTTCTCTTACAGAGCTAAGAAGAGTTCTTGATTTTTTTCAGTTTGTTCAGCTTTTTACTTGTCGTTGGGACGTAGTGATGATGTCTATGCTTCTTACATGTTGGACTGGAAACCTGAAGTTCAATTGATTTTTTTTTTTAAAGAAAATATTATTTAAAAACTTAAGGGGTCAGCCCAGTGGTGTAGCGGTTAAGGGCGTGCGCTCCTCTGTGGCAGCCTGGGTTTGGATTCCCGGGGCGCACCGAGGCACTCCTTGTCAAGCCATGCTGTGGCGGCATCCCATATAAAGTGGAGGAAGATGGGCACGGATGTTAGCCCAGGGCCAGTCCTCCTCGGCAAAAAGAGTAGGATTGGCAGATGTTAGCTCAGGGCTGATCTTCCTCCCCCCCCCAAAAAAAAACTTAAGCTACATTGCTACATTAAGTCTCAAAGATGTCAGCATAGAGTCAGGGTATAAGTTCTAATTACATATACTAAAGTAAATACGTGATTTATTTTGCTTTAAAAAATCATGGTAAAGTATATATAACATAAAATTTACCACTTTAATCATTTTTTTTTTGCTAAAGAAGACTCACCCTGAGCTAACATCTGTGCCAGTCTTCCTCTATTTGGTATGTGGGTTGCCGCTACAGCATTGCTAACAAGTGGTGTAGGTCTGAACCCAGGATCTGAACCTGAGAACCGGGGCTGCCAAAGCAGAACACGCTGAACTTAACCACTACGCCATGGGGCCGGCCCCCATTTTAATCATTTTAAGTGTACAGTTCAGTGGCGTTAAGGACATTTATAATGCTGTGCAATCATCACTGCCATCCACCTCTGGAACATTCTCACCTTCCCAAACTAAACAATAACTCCCCATTTCTCCCTCCTCCAGCCACTGGCAATCCGCATTTTATTTTTTCTCTCTGTGAATTCGACTACCCTCGGTACCTCATATAAGTGGAATCATACAATATTTGTCCTTTGGTTTTTGGCTTATTTCACTTAGCATCATGTCTTCAAGGTTCATCCATGTCGTAACATGTGTCAAAATTTCATTCCTTTTTATGGCTGAATTACATGCCATTATATGTATATACCACATGTTGTTTATCCTTTCATCTGTCAAAGGACATTTAGGTTGTTTATACCTTTCGGCTATCGTGAATAAGGCTGCTATGAACATTGGTGTACAGATACCTGTTCAAGTCTGATTTTTTTAGAAAAAGCCCTCTTAATTAAACAAATATTTATAAAGTGCCTAATACTTGCTAGGGAATGAGCTAGGTGCTGGGTACAACCTGAAAATCTTAGAGGCCATCATTATGTCTCTTTTTTCTTGGATGTATAGGTTCCATATTCTTGGAACCCAAGTTAACAAAAAAACTAATCATCTGTAGGTTATGACATAGCCATCCGCAGTCCAGATGCATAGTGCCAATACTAACATATTTGAGGATTAAAGGTAAAATATACAGAAAATATTTTCTCATAAAATATTCAGAAAAAACACAATATTACAGAGATTTTGTTTAGCATGATAAGTGATTATGCACTTTTAAAAGCAGTGCCTTCTTTTAGTTGTACAAAGTATGTTTCGTTTATTTCAATAAACACACTCTCATTTGAAAATTCTCTGGGTAATCGAAAGAGCAGGCACACCTAGCTTGGGATGCAGTGGTTGATTCTTTTTCAGCTTCATGCTAAGCAGTGATAAAAAAGAAAAGACGTCTCCAGGGCAACCATCTTGATTATTAAAGTTTGCATTGAATGGAGAGAACTAAGTGTTGCTTGAACATTATCCTCCTTTGCTAGCCTCTCTGGCAAGTCATTGAGCCTCTCTCAACGAGTTTCCTGGGGATAGTAATATTTACCTTGCACAGATGTTTCAAAAAAAAAATGAGATAATTCATGTAAGGGCATTTTGTGAACTCAAGCACTACACCAATGCAAGGAGTTAAAAAAGTTGCTATTTTGCAAACATGTCTATATATTAACCTTTTAATGGCTACAAAGAAGTGCCAAAATTTCCCAACATTCTGCTGTTTGTTAAAGAATGTAATCTAAGTTGTAAAAATTTTTCCCCAGTGGAATTCAATAAAGCTACTTTGAGTTAAAAAAAAATGTGTCCTATAAATATTTTTTTTCCTGAATTGGGCCACGTGCTAAAAAGATTCAACAAAGCATGTGGCTATCCATCCCCGTTTGCACATGACCCTCTGTGACACTGAACGCTGCCCACCACAGACTATTCCATTTTCACAGCCTCACCAATCCATCCTGCTCCCCATGGCTACACAGAACATCCTTAACTAAATGCTCCTCAAATGCTTGAAGAGAACAATCAGTTTCTCTTGCTTCTGTCTCTTCTAGACGAGGTTTTCAAAATTTTTACCAGTCTGACCACTGCTTATTGGATATTTTTAGTTTCTCTATTTCTCTCATGGTGCCTACAACAGTGTACAATATTCCAGAAGTGGTATGAATAATACAAAAGAAGATTACTTTCTCTGTTCTAGGCCCTATACTTCTATTAATATGTCCTAAGTTCATATTAAAATTTTAGCTGAAATCTTGATTCTTTTTTACAATAGCTGATGGTTGAGCCATGTTTCACCCATTCTATTTTGCTATAATAGCTTTTTAAGATTCAACTGCAGGAATTTAATATATTCCTTGTAGATTTTGTCCTGTCAGATGCAAAAGTGAAAGAGAATAGAAAACATATGTGTTTCTCAACTTCCCATTTCATATGAAACAAGCCCTTACTTCTCTCCTCTCCTTGGACTATGTAAACTCTAAGAACAACGCTCCTGTATCCCCAGTATTGGCTCTCCTTGTACTTGAGCTAATTCAAGTGGATTTCTGATCTTTGCACTCAAAACACGCCTGGCTAGAACACAGCATTAACCCAACTAGGGCTCACTTTGCTCATCCTTAGTGTGTAGGACTGGAGGCCAGCCTAAGCAGTCATCCCAAACTGAAAGATCAAATATTGTAGCAGCCTTGACTGCACGACTGCCAGGACAGGAGGAAAATACGTGTCTATATTTTGTCTTTCTGATACTGAAAACAGAAGAGGCAACTGTGCAAAGGAATCATTCACGGGGAGGAAGGCAATGAATGTGTGTATGAGAAAAAAGCACTGGACTTGGGTTAGAAGACATTGATTATTGATTATTATCCTAATTCTGCAGCATTTAGCTTGTGTGACTTTGGGCTAGTCGCAAACTTCCTAGACTTCAATTTCTTCATATATAAAAATTAAAGAGTTGGGTGGATTATGTATAATATCTAAGGTCCTTTCAGCTTGAACTGTCAGCTCTCGGTGTACCTTGCATGCACAGCACCACATTGCTATCCCCTATAGGGCCTTCTTTATTCTTGCTTTACTTTGGGTGTTTGAACAATATTTCTCCAAAGTCTGAGACAGCCAGGACTGTCACGGGTGTGTGACCGTGGTTCGTGGATTCAAGACCCTTCCTCTCCCGCTCCAACCTGTATCCCTGTCTTTTTTCTTCCCTGAACACACGCAAGCCTTCTTCCTCTTTGTTCTTCGACTTTGGACAAGTCCACTTCTGCTTTGTCAAGTCCTCCTAGGCCTAAGGGGAAATGTAGGGACAGCGGGAAAGATGCATGGAGGAAGCTACTCGCCACACTGTATCTGCAAAAAACAACAGACTTCGGTTATTTAACTAGAAACCAGTTTGTGGATATCTTCTGCAAGAATCCAATTCCTGATAAAGTATTGGTATTTTTTGTTTATTTTTATGGTTTTGATAGATCTTTTTATACTTACATTTCTTTATGGTTAAATAAATAATGATTTACCATATTTTATATACCTATTGTGAGTGTGTATACTTTAGTACTTTTTTATGATTTTTAAATAGATAATACAGAAATATATTATAAAATCCAAAACGTGCAAAAAGGCATACATACCATCTAATCTACCTGTCTACTCTGTTTCCTGGACACTTATTTTCTCTATTCAGAAGCAATCAAAACTTGTATTAGCAGTTTTTTTAATGAGAACTTTTGGAGTTATTTTACCCATACACAAGCATATACACACAAATAGTCATAGGTATAAAGAGAATTATAATTATTATTTTTTTACGTAATGGTAACATACTATGTAATCAAGCATTTTTCTCCACTTACCAATAAGTCTTGCTCTGATCGCCATAGCAGCATTTGGAGAGCTTCCTCGTTTATTTTAACAGCTTCATGGTATTCCATTGTTTGGATGTTTCAGAATCGACTTGCTTAGCTCTCTATTGCAGTTGTCATTCATATCCTTTTACTTTTGTAGTTTCGTGCATGTATGTATCCATCCACAGGACCAATTCCTAGAGATGGAATTGCTGGGTCAAAGAGCATGTGTGATCTTGATGGATACTTCTGAATTTCCCTCCAAAACAGCAATTGTTCCAATTCGTATTTCCATAGGCAACATGAAAGGGCCTGTTTCCCCACACTAATTCCAACACAATGTATTTTCAAACTTTTGGGGTTTTGCTAATTTGACAGGTGAAGGACAGTATCTCACTGTTTTAAATTGCTTTCTCTTATGGTGAGTGAGGTTGACCGTGTTTTCATGTGTTTAAGGGCTGTCTTTCCATTTTTGTTATTTATCTGTTAATATCATTTGCCAATGTTTCTACTTAGGTATCTTAAAGATAAGTTTGACACAGGTTTTTAAAATTATGTAAAATAAGGGCTAAGTAATGGTCAGAAGTCAAGACAGAAGGTTTTTAATCTTAAAATAATTAAAAAGGAAAATTTGAGGAATTCTTAATGATCATCTTTCTTCTGCATTTCATTCCCTATCTTCCTTTTCTTATTTACCTCTGTCCCTTCTCTCTCAACTATTCGTAAAGAATTTATTTATTTATTTTTATTGAAGTAACATTCGTTTATAACATTATGTAAATTTCAGGTGTCCATCATTATTTTTCGATTTCTGTGTAGATTACATCATGTTCACCACCCAAAGACTAATTACCATCCATCACTGTACACACGTGTCCAGCCAGTCACCCCTTTTGCCCTCCTCCCTCCTCCTGTGAAGAATTTAAATACACATTTAGTATTTCTATTTACTGAGTAAAATTTTTTACTGTGTAAAAAGAAAAATAACTATAGAATTCTATATTTATTAAAAAATAACATAAATTTAATAAAATAATTTAATTTAATAAAAAAAGAACATAACATGTTCTTTATGTCAGAGTTCTTAGTTGGAAGCAACAGAAACTATGGATGATTTAAACACAAATGAGGTAGCTCTAGGATCTCTGGCAGACGGATGACTAGGCTACTCATCCATGAATAGTGACTAGTTATCTTACAGAACCACGCCTCCATCGTAGGTGCCGAGTGCTGTCCTCTGTGCCTTGATCACTACTGACAAGAGACTTGGGGGCTGCTGCTAGCACAGCTGCTCCTGTTGCCCTAGGAACTGGGTGTGGCTGCTATTGGCTTCTCTAGCATGGATTCAGAGTAAGCTCTGCTTCTTTGGACCCGTATCTGATTTGGTCAGTCTAGGCTCTGCCTGGTCTGTGGTCTGGGTGAGGTGTCCACGCTCTACTTGACGAGAGGCTATGGAGACCAGTATCAGGCATGCTTAGCTTCCGGAGTCAGTGGCAGGCTCTGCCTCATAGGATGAGGAGGCTCCATAACTGGAAGGGCGTCTAGATTCTGGATGGTCAAAAAGATTGGCAATTGTTATCCGTAGTTCTAAACTTATTTTCTTCTTCTTTGGGCAGAGATCTTTAAAAGACTGCCACTTGAGAGGGCCGGCCTGGTGGTGCAAGCGGTTAAGTGCGCGCACTCCGCTGCGGCGGCCCACTGTTCACAGGCCCGGATCCCGGGAGCGCACTGATGCACAGCTTGTCAAGCCATGCTGTGTGGTGGTGTCCCATATAAAGTAGAGGAAGATGGGCATGGATGTTAGCCCAGGGCCAGTCTTCCTCAGCAGAAAAAAGAGGAGGATTGGCAGGTGTTAGCTCAGGGCCGATCTTCCTCACACACACACAAAAAAAGATTGCCACTTGAGGATAAAACTAATACTTTATTTCTTTTCTAGGCCTGAAATACTGAGGGCTAAGAAGGAAAATAATTGGTCTTCTCTTCACGTAGCATGATCAGAGTTTGGCTGGTACAGGAAATAGGAGGACAAGGTTGGAGAAATAGTTGCCAAAGCCAAAATTTATGCCTGGAATTACCAATTTTTAATCCTTTACTCTGATTTTTAAATTATATGATCTCTTTCCATCGGCTTACTTTTTCTCAAAAATGATTTAACACAGTAACATTTTCTGGATGAAAATAACAATTTACTGTTTTTATATTTTCTAGAATTAACAACAGTTAAGTTAGGGCTAGTCACAAAGACACATACGGCTTTAAAAAAAGTGAATATAATCCCTTTTCCCCAAGCTAATTGTATTAGTTTGTCAGAGCTTCTGTGACAAAGTACCACAGACAGGATGGCTTAAACAAGAAAATTTAACGTCTTATGGTTCAGGAGACTAGAAGTGCAAGATCCAGGCATCAGCAGAGTCTTCTGAGGTCTGTGATGGAAGGATCTGTTCCTGTTTTCTCCCTGTGTCTACACATTGTCTTCCCTCTGTGCGTGCCTCTGTGTACAAATTTATCATTTTTATAAGGACACCGGTCATATTGGATTAGGGCCCGTCCAAATGATCTCATTTAACTTGCTTACCTCTGTAAACAGCCAGCCCTGGTGGTCTAGTGTTTAAGATTCGGTGCTTTCACCGCTGGGGCCCAGGTTTGTTTCCCAGTCAGGGAACCACACCACCCATCTGTCGGTGGTCATACTGTGGCGGCTGCGTGTTGCTGTGATGCTGAAAGTTACGCCACCAGGATTTCAAATATAAGCAGTGTCACCCATGGTGGACAGGTTCCAATGGAGCTTCCAGACTAAGACAGAATAGGAAGATGGACCTGACCACCCACTTCCAAAAAAAACTGGCCATGAAAACCCTGTAAATAGCAGTGGAGCATTGTTTGGTGTGGTGCCAGAAGGTGAGAGGATGGCGCAGAAAGACCAGGCAGGGTTCTGCTCTGCTATACACGGGGTCGCCAGCAGTCAGAATTGACTCAGCGGCACTAACAACAAACCTCTGTAAAGATCCCATCTCCAAATAAGGTCACATTCTGAGGTATTACAAATTAGGACTTCACCATATGAATTTTGAGGGGGGCACAATCAATATTAATCTCATTGCTAAACTTAATAAAATTTGTGTTTAAGACTGTAAAAGACTCTATTGGCTTCTAATTTGGGCAGAAAGTAGTGCTGAGGGCCAGGAGTCTGAGATAATGGCATTTCCAAATGTGGGCAGGCCCAAGAAGACCTCTCAGTACACAATCTACAGTGTAATATTTTTAAAGAATAATTTTCACACATGATTTGGGCAGTTAAGTATAAGTAGAATTTGGTAGGTATATGTCCTCTATGCAGCCCTAAAACTCATTTTTTTTTGTAATTTAAAAAAGCACAAATTCTCTAATTCTCTTTAGGTGCTAAAATTTATTCTGGAAACAAATTGACAATTAATATTGCAACAGAACTTAATCCTACTAATTTTACTGAATTTTTCTTTGATTATAGGAAATCATATACAAAATTTCAAAACTCACAAGTGTTTTCTCATGGATTCATCCAATCAAATGAAACCACATTTTTTGAGCACCTATATATAAAGCAAAATGCAGTAAACAGATGTACTAGAGCCAGAAAATTTTGATGGAAACTTCTCTAATCCATCTGCCTTATCTACTTCCTAGGACTCAAAAACAATATGTAAACTATACAAAGCTCTACAAGTCCAAGGTATTTTTATACTAAACTATGAACGAAGAGCCTCGCTTTTGCTTTTAGTTTACTGAGACGTATGGCAAATTCTCCACTGGTCTCAAGCAACTCAGAATTAAAATGGAGATGAGTGCTGAGATGTTGCAAGGAATTAATAGTGTAGGCAAATACTGTCAGATTTTATTAAATAGTTATTTTAAAATTACAGCCTTGCGATTTTAAAAATAGAGTGGAGTCTAAGACGGTTGACTCTCCCCTAAGTCTCCTTTGCACTTGGTCTAAGTCTTTTTAGTTTCCCACCACATTCAGTCTTGCGTTTTGGCAAATTACACATATATTTCACAACTTTGGCAAATTATACTTATTTTCTCCCATACTCTGCACTAAGCTTCTGGGAAGAATGTATTCTATTGCGTTTCATTTTCTTCGGTGGCTTTCTCCTTTCCACCTTGCTGAATGAGGGGGTCTCCATAAACATTTGTTATCTTTGAAACATTTGAATGTGAATGCGCAAAGCAACCACATGATGGCAGCATGTTAAAAGAATAAAGAATTGTTCACTTGAAGCCCCCCTTTTAATTTTTAAAAATCTTTATGAACAAAGAGGGAAACCTCAAATCTACCTACTTAATGAACCCCTTATTCTAGTCGATTCTTACAGATGCAGGAGCCGAGGGTAAGTGACGGTTTCCAGATCTCACAAACAGTAAGGAACAAGAGAACAGAGAGCTCTGCCTTCTGACGTTTTAAGCAGGAATCAGACAACTGGACTATGACTCATCCTCCCAGCCGAACGGTTTTTGGTAACAAGTAAGGGAGTTATTTGGTGAATTGTACAAGGAAGAATAACAATTTATGGATAGCGCCTAATTTTCACCTCTAGTAGTTATACAAGATGTTTTTGGTTGCTATGCTGATTAAATAAAAAGAAACTTCACAGTTACATACGCGTATTATGTATTTTTGAATGAATCGCCAAAACATTGCAATGATGAATTAGAACAACCTCCTTGACTTGTCACCTGTGACTAAGAATTTTTATTTCATTAGCAAACAAATTAGTCAACATTCGTTGAAAACCTCCAACTGCGTGATAATCGCCTAGCTAGGAGAGAGAAGGAGAGAAAGAGTGGCTCTTGTGTTGGAAAAGCCTGGGTGTGAGTAACTCAGGGCCCCAAACGATGTCGTCAGACATGTCTTTCTCTTTCAAACTCTTGGGTTTCTTTTCTTTTGCACTGGCTTCTTTTTGTGATGGCGAGCGTGACTCCAAATTATGTTCAGCTGGAGGTTTAGCGACTTCAAAAAGAGTTCTCTTTCCCAATGGTTTCAGCAAAATCTGGGGCTGGCTCCCATTGGCTGGGCTTGCGTCACTTTACAAATTCCTGAACCGATTACAGGGGCAGGGGGGAGGGGCGTGCTCTGATTTGCTAGGCCAGTCACGGCACATGACGCAGACTTGAGCGCCTTCCTCCCTGCTAGCAACATGGACTAAGAATTCAAGAACAGAGGTTTCCCAAAGGAAGATAAGGATTCTGTTACCAAAATAAGGGAGAAGGACTGTTAGGCAGGTCGAAACAATAGCCGTCCACGAAAGAAATTTACAAGATGCGGTAAACTTTAGAACTTCATAAACTTGTAAAGAATCATGAACTGAAGAAATGCTATCATCAACATGGTGTTTAAAGTTGCTTTAGAGTTTTTGAAATAGTTATTTCATGTGATCCTTATAAGAACACTTTTAGGTCGATACTATTTTATAGTTAAGGATAAAGAGAAACATAAGCATTAAATTTTTTGCTTAACTGCTGCTCATCATGCCCAACACAGAACTTACATCAAAGTTGAAACTCATATTCATAGTTCCCAAATGACAGTAGTTCTACCCATGTACAACACTATGGAGTGCTTATGAAGATTTATTTGTGGGTGAGTAAAAAATATGTTTATATTTTATGATCTAATATGCAATAATCAAGCTGTGTTTGACATAAGAAAAATCACTGAGCACAGTATTTCTCAAATTGTGGTCTGCTGACCTCATAATTCCCTGGGATGTTTGTTGTCAATACCAATTCCAGGCTTTCATCCTTCACACTCCCTGAATCAGAATCTCAAGAGATGGGGTCCTAGGAATTAGTATTTTTAAGCAAGTGGCTAACATGATTTTTATGCACCATGATGTTTAAGAATCTCTGGCTTAACATATCTGACTGTGTGCAGCCTTAGAGATCTTATATTTATGGAAGAGAAATCAGAGATCCACAAGACTCCTCTCAGTCCTTCCTTCAGGTTTTGTCTTACTCTGGTCTCCTTCCTTGTTTGTTCTTTTCTCTTCCAAGTTAAAATACTCATTTATTAAAAGGCAAAGAATTATACCATCATTCCATCTAATTTGTGACATTCCAAATTAATCAGTGAATAAGAGTATTAATTTTCATAGCAAATACTGTAAAATCAAAATTTAGAATTAGGAAGGACCTTAGCCAGTCTGCTCAGGTCTGCCAGGTGTTCAGATAAGGAAACCGATTTTCAGAAAAGTAAGATGACTTGCTTAGCTAGGCATTAGTATGGACGGCCCTTTTGAAACTACTCATTTTAAAATGACTATTTCATTTGGGGAAATGGTCATAAAAGTCAGTTAGCATTTAGAATTAAAACTCAGCTTTAGTAACATTTAATTGTGTGTGCACTAGAGCATAGAATTCAATTTCAGAATCCTGAACCATATTTTATGACTTGTCTTTATTAATAGTTATTGGACATTTGCTATCCCTCTACATATATTTCTCATTTAATCCCCACAATGCTAGGAGCAAGTACTAGTATGCCCATTTTATAAATAAGGAAGCTGGGACATGTGTAGATTAGGTAACTCACCCTAGACAAATGTTTCTCAAACTTTTATTTGCAAAAGAATTACCTGGGAGTCTTGTTAATAAGCAAATTCTGGTTCAGTAGGTTTGGGGTGGGCCCTGAGATTCTCCATTTTTAATCAGCTCCCGGGTGAAGGCCAACACTGTTGGCTTGCTGATCCTACGTTGAGTAGCAAGGTCCTAGATCATGAAATAGTACATGGCAGGCAGTCAGGCAGGCAGTGCCTTAATCCCAGCTATCTGACACCAAAGCCCATGCCCTTAACTCCTATGCAGAGTACGTGTTGATTATTCTCTTTATTACATTATGATTTACATCCGGCAGATAGAGGAGTGAGGCCAGTTCTAGCTGCATGCACATATTCCCTTGAGGAATATCCAGGAAAACAAAGGGCTAGTGGGACCATCGTTACCCCAGAGGCTATCTCTTCTACACCTGCCCCGTCTGGGGCCACTGCTCCCAAGAGGAGAGAGATAAGTGGCACTTTGCTTGCCCACTTGAGTCACAGGATTTCTCCTACGCAATGAATGAAGTCGTTCAACTCTAACTTATTCCCGCCTGCCCAAATATATGCATATATAAAATTTACATACAGTTGTGCACCACATAACGACGTTTCAGTCAACGACAGATCGCATATACAACAGTGGTCCCATAAGATTATAATAGAGCTGAAAAATTCCTATCACCTAGTGACGTAGCCATGGTAACATTGTAGTGCAACGCATTACGTGTTTGTGGTAATGCTGATGTAAACAAACCTACTACACTGGTATAAAAGTGTAGCACATACAATTATGTACAGTACATAATACTTAATAATAAATAGGTATGTTATTCCTTTATGTATTTGCTATACTATCCTTTTTATTGTTATTTTAGAGTCTACTCTTTCTACTTATAAAAAACAGTATGCCGTGTTACACCAGCAGCAGCCTCATACATGCCATGTTTACCGCGTCTGTTGATTTCATCATTTCCTCTTGTGCTAGATTTAATCTGTGTTGTTTTGTTCCTCATGTTCCCTAAGCGTACAAAATCCACTGCTAGTGTTGCCAGTAAGAGGCCATGTTGAGTGATTGACCTGGAAACGAAATTAAAAGTGATTAAGAACTACGAAGGTGGAAAATCAGCGATGGCTATTGCTTGTCAGTCAGGCATGTCCCATTCCACCATAGCTAAGATCTTGAAGAACAAGAACAAAGGGACAGAAGCTGTTAAAAGATCTGCTTCCAGATGTTAGCTCAGGGCTAATCTTCCTCAGGCATGAAAAGAGGAAGATTGGCAACAGATGTTAGCTGAAAGTGAAATCTTCCTCACCAAAAAAAAAAAAGATCTCCTTCATTGAAAGCGACGAGACTAACAAAATCGAGAAGGGACTGCATCAGACTTGGAGAAACTTCTAATCACCTGGATTGAAGACCAGACACAGGAGCATATCCCTCTCAGCACCATGACAATCACGGCCAAAGCAAAAAGTTTGTGATGTTGAAAGAAAATACTGGATGTTGAATTCACTGGTAGCTCTGGATGGTTTAAATGACTCAAAAATCATTATTCATTACATAATGTGAAAGTGAGTGGTAACTCTGTGAGCGCTGATGTGAAGGTAGCCGGATAGTTTTTGGAAACTCTAGGTAAGCTGAATGTGGAGGAAAATTACTTGCCAGAGCAAATATTCAGTATGGATGAAAACTCCCTATTCTAGAAATGGATGTCTGAAAGGACTTTCATCCAAAAGGAGGCCAATTCAGTGCCAGGTTTCAAGGCTTCTAAGGACAGGATAACAGTCTTGCTTGGGAGCAATGCTGCAGGCTATACATTGAAACCCTTTGTGATCTGGCACAGTGAGAACCCCAGGCCGTTCAGGCACATCAATAAGCACACACTGCCAGTGTCCTGTAGGAGCAATAAGAAGTCAGGGATGACCCAGCTCCTCTGCCAAGATGCCCTCCTGAATTGCTATACCAACAAAATTGAGAAGTGCTGTTTGGAGAATAACGTACCTTTCGAGATTTTGCTTATCATTGATAATGCTTCCAGACATCCTCCTTTTATTGGTGATCTTTATCCCAATATGAAAGAGGTGTTTCTCCCTCCAAATGCCACCTCTTTGATCCAACCAATGGATCAAGGACTTATAGCAGCTTTTAAGACCTACTACCTGAGGAGGACCTTTGCCCAGGCTATTGCTACAACTGAGGGGGACACTGAGAATACACTGATGCCATTCTGGAAGGATTACATCTATGACTGTGTCAAGAACCTTGCTTGGGCTTGGGGTGATGTTACCAAAGTGTGTATGGATGGCACTCAAGGGGTTTGTCCATGACTTCAAAGGATTTGCCAAGGATGAGGAGGTTGCAAAAATCAACAAAGGTGTAGTTGAGATAGCAAACAACTTTAACTTGAGTGTGGCTGAGGATAACATTGAGGAGCTCCTAGAGGTGGTTCTTGAGGCACTGACTAATGAGAAGTTGTTGGAACTAAAAAAGGAATGCATAGCTGAAGAAGAGGCAAGAGAAAAGGAAACTGTAGGAGAAGAAAAAGAAGAAAAACCCTCAAGAAAATTCATAATGAAGTGATTAGTAGAAGCTTTTGCAGACCTCAATACACTTTTTAAAAAGTTTGAAAACATGGACCCAAACGCAGAAATACTTTCATTAGTAGAGAGGAATGTTCGTAGTGCATTATCTGCTTACAAGCAAATCTATGATGAAAGAAAGAAACAAACCAAGCAAACCACCATGGACATATTTCTGAAAAGAGTGACATCTTCTCAAGAAGAGCCTCAGGCAGGCCCTTCAGGAGGTGTTCCAGAAGACGGCACTGTTATCATAGGCGATGACAGCTCCATGCATGTTATCGCCCTTGAAGACCTTCCAGTGGGACAAGATGTGGAGGTGGAAGACAGTGATGTTGATGATCCTGAACCTGTGTAGGCCTAGGCTAATGTGTGTGTTTGTGTCTTAGTTTTTTTTAAAAAACTATAGAAAGTAAAAAAAAAATACAAATAAAAAATTTTAAAAATGGAAAAAAGCTTATGTAATAAGACTATAAAGAGAGAATATTTTTGTACAGCTGTACAATGTGTTTGTGTCTTATGCTAAGTGTTATTATGAGTCAAAAAAATTAAAAAGTTTATAAAGTAAAAAAGTTACAGTAAGTTAAGGTTAATTTATTATTGAAGAAAGAAAAATATTATTTTATAAATTTAGTGTAGCCTGAGTGTCCAGTGTTTATAAAGTCTACAGCGGTGTCCAGTAATGTCCTAGGCCTTCACATTCACTCACCACTCACTCAAACACCCACCCAGAACAGCTTCCAGTCCTGCAAGCTCCATTCATGGTAAGTGCCCTGTACAGGTGTGCCATTTTTTATCTTTTATACCATATTTTTACCGTACTTTTTGTTTAGATATGTTAGGATACACAGATATTTACCATTGTGTTACAATTGCCTAGAGTATTCAGTACATAATATGCTGTTCAGGTTTGTAGCCCAGGAGCAATAGGCTGTACCACACAGCCTAGGTGTGTAGTAGGCTATATCATGTATGTTTGTGTAAGTGCACTCTATGATGTTTGCACAACGATGAAATCGCCTAACGACGCATTCCTCAGAATGTGTCCCTGTCATTAAGTGATGCATGACTGTATATATTGTCAAATGACAAAATGAAACAATTTAGTAACAGTTCCATGTCCTTTATTCAAGGGAAAACAATCCATGGATTGGTGTGGAGTACAGTCCTCACAAGCAGTGGACTGCTCTTCCGGAGGGATTTTGGGCAGCAGAGAGTTCCACAGACATTAGAAGAGGCAACGTGGAAAGGGGAAGATGGGCTAGGAGGTCAGGATTTCCTGGTAAGGCTGGCGGGTTCTCTTTTCTATGGTAAGCTAGCTAAAACTGAGTTGGAGGATTGTGATTGGTGTATGTTAGGTTTCCTAGACAGGAGGTGTTTCCCTAAATGCAGGCTGACTTAGGTTTAGATTTGTGATGTGAGCCTGGCCAAGCGGGGGGGGGGGGCTCCATTTTGTGGGTCCCAGTGTACGAATTAACTTGATCAGTATAATCTAACTATGTGTTACATTTTCTTCATGCTTTCTAGCTGACCTTACTTTGCTTCCCATTTTCCTTGGTGTTCACGGTTCATTTTCTTCTGATTCTTCTTTTTATCCTATACTTTCTTTTTGTCCAAAAACACTTCCTTTTTATCATACTATAACGTTAACAGTTACTGAAAAAGAAGATTCAAGTTAGCCCCATTGCATATTACACTACTCTGGTAAAAACTGCCTGCAGACAAGGATTTCCTTCTCACTGTTGTACTTTTCTTCAGGTGAGGTAGTTTGACTGACTTGGTTTGTTCAAACAGAGGGAAAAATGGAAACAAAGTGTTCAGCATAAAAGAGCTAATGACAAAGCTATTTTTAGGGAAAGGGGCTTTTTGTCTTTTCTATGTTATTCTTTATGTCCGTCTGATGTCTCTGTTGTCTAGTTCTTATCTTTAAAAGACAGCTGCGTTACCTCAGGCATAAATCAGAAGAGGAAAATCAGCTACCAAGTGACGCTTGGGCCGAGGGAGGATGAAAGGGAGTAGAAGTGAGAGGAGGAGAGGGAAGAAGAGAGGCCCCCTGGAGAGTCCGTGCGGGCCAAACACAACAACAAAAGCCTCCACAGAGAACAGAGAAGCCAAGGAGGGAAGAGGAAGAGGAAGCCCCTATGCCTCAAATCCAGAGAAGAAGACCCCACTCAGGTGACATTTGTGCTCTGGAAGCAAATCTGCCCCGGAAGTACAAGGCGCAAGCTCAGGGTTCTTGGAACAAGTGGGAGGTAGGTGCTCAATCCCAGGACGCAAGTCGGAACTCGGGGAGAGGGAGAAATCCATCAATTGTCAGTCATAGTTACATAAAATAGGAACCACACTGTGATTTCCCACATGCTCCAGATTTAAGAGTTTATAGGTGAAATATTTCAGTTTTCTTGGAAAATATAATGAAGATAGATTTATTCAAGATTATACACATCAAAAAATTCTCAAAATTTATATATACACACAAATTTGAATATCCTGAATTAACCAGTTAATTTATTTACAAACAACTTGCAAAAGAAACTCATTAAAATTCAGTCAAAATAATTATTTGACACTAGATAGATAGCTTTACATTTTTCCATGCTTTAGCTAGCTGCTAGGAACCACATAAACACAGTCTAATCTATACAAACCTAACTGGAAAGTTGGAGAACTGGTATCAATTTCAGTTAATGTTTCTATCTTTTGAAAATTAGTTTAAGTTTGGTGTTGAAAATTTAGAGCGTTTAAAAAATGGAAATTCTGTGAGAAGAAATTATGTGAGAAGAATAAAAATCTACTCTCAGACTTGCTTAGTAGTGTTCTCAGCTTGCTCATATTTTCACAGACTCTTACCCTAAGGTATTAGGAGGAGATTATTTAAATACAGGTAAACAAAGGTGACGTGGGCTGCAGAGGTGGTGGGAGGGGGAATGTCAGCAGTTTTGTGACGGCCAAGTAAAGAAAATGTATTTATCAATAGACAAAAAAGTTCAAATTAACTTTTATTTTAGACATTATTGCAGCTAGAAATACAACTTGAGGCTTTTTAAGGCTGTCGCTCTTGATTTCTATTACTGCCTACAGCTCCATTTAAACATACCACTCTCTCCCTCCGCATTTCTTTTCTCTTACTTGATGGCTGATGGACATTGCACACCTAATATGCCCCAAAGAAATGAAACTGAAAGGACTTTCCTGGAGCATAAAAATTCAGCTCCCAGCCCTGAACACGTACACAAACACACCAGAAACCAAAGGAAGTTAGGGAGAAGCTGTGATGTATTCATAAGAAAAAGAAGCCATGGACTATATTAAGGTAGAACCTCAGTTTTACAAAATATTCTTGAACAGAAACTATTGTAATTGCTGTGCTAACAGGCAACACTGATGTCTGAGTGATAGCAATTATATGAAGAATATAAGACTATAGATATACCCTCACATATAGTGTTTTTAGAAATTAGTTTTTAAAAAAAGGTAATGTTACCAAACCAGATTCGTTTTTGCCTGTCACCCAGAAAGCCAATCACCAAGATGACAAGATTGCAGCAGAGAGCAGGTTTAATCATAAGGCAGCCGAGTGAGGAAGGAGGAGAATGAGTCTCAAATCTGCCTCCCCGAAAATAGAGACAGGGATATTTATGGGATAGTGGGCAGGGCAGTCTGAAGTGTGGAGATAGATGATTGGAGGTAAGGAGAAGTGAGGTAATTGATGATCTGCACAAGTGTAGTCAAGCTGCATGCCTCTTCTTAGGAAGCATGTTCACAAAATGGTGGCGGCCTCATGATCTGAGGGTGGAGTTTTAGTTCTTTGATGTCAAAAAGGTCACTTGTTGAGCATTTGTGCAGGCCCAGTTGATGGGTTGGTGGTCTCAATCGGCCTGAACTGGACAAGCAGTCCTAATTCCTGAAAAACAGCTCAAACATCCGTTACCATGGTGACCCAGGCACCAGGGAGATGTTATCTATAGGAACCTAGTGGGAGTTGGATAGTATATTGCCTAAGCAGCACAACTAACAATGGTTGGGTGAACAACTAAAAGCTATAATTAGTAATCGCAAAAAAACTTTAGTTACTAGCTACCTAGTCATTAATGGCTAACTGTTTACCAGTTTCAGTAATATATGCATATGATACAAAATTCAAGCAAGTGTCTCTTCTGTCCCTCAGTTGAAACCTAAGAGGTTCAGTTTCCCATTGACCTAAAACAACAAAATGGAACTCTATTCTTTGGTTCTTATCAGAAAACAACTTCCATTTATCAGTCCAGATGACTGAGAACTTGCTGAATATACCAAAATGGTCCTGTTCCTGCTTTAGGAGAGAGTTCTTTCCTCCAGCAACAAGATAAATAGCCCACTCCTTGGAAGCTGTCTTCCCCTAATGGGCTCTATTTCATTAGTTTGCTGTTGAGTAATTACAGCTGAATCCAAATAAAAATATATAATGAATGTGATTCCCTCTTATAGGTTGAATGATATGGGTAGCCCTGGCCTCTGAAAGGAAACAGATTGCCCTTTGTTTTTTGTTGTTATATCCAAGGTTTTCTGTCTGCTTTGGGTGAATTATCACCAGCCACATGAAACTACACAGATAAAGAAAGACAGGGAGAAGCTACTCATCTCCCTCCTGTGCAGAGTGCCGGTAAATTTATATGACTATGTTGTCTGTATAAAATACCAGTTATTAATAATTTAGCAATAGATCTTTTGAGTTTTAAGCACTTTAAAATCAATAATGTCTCCAAGATACCTATAATTTGCAACCATTTAAAACTTGCCAGGATGGTACAGCAGAAAGTCCTCATCAAAATATCCGTGGCAATTAAAATGGCAAAGTTTTGTTTTGTTTTGGCATTTATAGCAGAGTTAACTAAATGCCAGCACTATGTTAGTTCTCATTGCTGTAAAAGTGAGATTAAATTGGAACAATTGTGACAAACATGCCCCATGAGGACAATGAGTGATGAAAACACTGTTTTCATCCTCTGCTTACACCTCAGTTGGTCCAGGTAGCTGCCCAAGAGGTGGACCACTGGCTGCAAATAGGACTGCAGCTAGCAGCACCATTTAATTTTGGCAGAACGGTTATACAGTGATGGTGTTCGAGATGGGCATGTCACATCTCACAATGTATTCTAATAGTATTGGTAACTATGAATTGTTATGCCCTTAGCATGTGCCAGCAGGAAGATACACGCGTCTAAAACTGTTCAATCCTTACTTTCCTAGGTCAACCATCAAAGAGAAGTTAATTTGTCATCATTTTAAATTAAATTTGAATTTCTGAAGATAAAGCAGTCATATTTCTTCTACTTTTTAAACTAAATTTTTACTTTCAAAGCTATACAGACACATAGTTTAAAAAGTCAAGTATTTCACAAGGCTTATAGTTTACAAATGGCAGTCTTCTCCTGCTTCCTTCCTCTGATTATTGCTTTTCAGAGAAAACCACTTGGAATTCTTTTACATCTTTTTCTTGGTGTTTACTGCCACATTTCTAAATAACATCCATTTAATGCGATTTTCTTCAATGTATATACTGGTGATCAAGTCCCTATTTCTAACTGCTGCCCTCCTGCCCCTCAAACGTGAAGTTACTCTCTCCTCTTCTAGTATAGCTACAGCTTCATTTTTAGCTGAATCAATATTCAGTTTTCATTATTTTGACCGTTTAAATATTATTCGCAGTTGACAGGTAGTATTTTGCGACAGAGGAAGAAGTTTTCCTCCACCCTCTTAGGGTCCCCGGCTGGGTCTGAAGATTAAACTGACAAAGACAGACAAACAGGAGAAAAACATACACATTTATTTAAGTTTTACATGACACAGGAGCCTTCACAGGGAAATAAAGACCCAAAGAAATGGTGAAACCTGAGTGTTTTTGTGCTAGGTTTGATGAAGAGTGGGCAGTTGTGGAGAAATATGATAGGACAAAGGGGAGTAAACTGGGGGTAACTTAGCAAGGCCTGTGTGTTCAGATTCTTTCCCATGTCCCTCGGTCTTAGAGATAAGGATGCTCCTTTCCTGAAGGTATAGGGAGGGCACCTCTCACATGAGGGTCTTACGATCTAATTCAGGAGGGAAGTGCTGGGAAGGTCGGAGAGACCTCGTGTTTCTGCTGTTTTCTCAAGCTCTTTCAGCTTAACATATTCAATATGCCAAGGTGCCATATTTTGGGGTAGCCTGTCCTGAACCCCATCAATATCATGATTACGATGATTTTCTTCTATAACTTTGTTTTCTAGGTAGTTATAATTCATATATATTTTTTGATTTGCTTAGTTTTCCACGTACCCATATCTAATTCATCCCTTATTACTTCACAAAGTGTTGACTTCCTCTTGGTCTATTCTAACACTTGGGGTAATCTCTCAGCTTCTCCGTTTTCTTGAGGACACACCTTCCATCCTGCTGCTCCAATCTAGACTATTTGTCCTCTCCACTTGCTCCTCAGCTGCCTTCCTGGAATTTCCTGTCACATCATTCTAGAAATTTCCTTCACCTTCCTTCTGTCCTGGATCCCTCATTCTTGGATCTGGGACTTCCTCCTTCTTGGTTTACTTTCCTGTTCTGGTGGAGAACAAACGTCCTCTACTAGCTTCCTGTGAGATTGCATGAGAGGTCAACTTTGAGACCTTTGCATATCTGAAAATGAAAATGTCCCACTTCTACCATTACACTCACCTGATAGTTAGATTGGGAGTAGAATTCTAGATTTGAAACACTTTATTCTTAAAATTTGAAGGTATCGTTCTATTATGTTCCAGGTACCATCTTTGGTGCTGAGACAGCTGGTGTTCTGATACATGCTTCTTGGTATGACCTACTTTTCTTTTCTTTTATTCCCCCCACCCCCTCACCCCATCCCCTGGAAGCTTTTAGAATCTTTGTTTCTATAGCCAATGTTCTGAAGTTTCTCAGTGATATGCATTTATCTAAATTTTTTTCTTCCTATTGTGCCAGGCACCTTCTTTCACCCTGGTGTGACCTTATAGTCTGGAAAATCCTGTTCTTCAGTTTTGGGAAATTTTCTTGAATCGTTTGTTTGACAATTTTCTCCTCTTCATTTTCTCTGATTTCTTTATGGAAGTCTTATTATTCAAAAGTCAGATTTCCTGGAAGGATGCTCTAATTCTGTTTTATCTTTTTGTTTTCCTATTCACTCTCTCTCTCTCTCATTGGTTTCCTGCCAATTTAGTGGGGTTTCAGAAGGGAGCATACATAAATATAAATTTATGGCACTATATTTAACTCAGAGTCTGATAATTATAAAGGAGCTGAAGTTTTGCAGGGAACTAACTGCTCCCTAAGAACTAGTGGCTAACCAGACCATAAAAGGCCAGTGATTAAATAGGCAATTGATATGGGATTATCCTTTTTATTATTCAAATATGAAATTATTTTACATGAAAATTTCTATGAGGCTGCCTGAATTAATACCTATTAAATAGTCTAGAAATGTATCCACAGAATTTAGGATAGGGAAATGATTTCAATTCCCAAGGAAGAGAAAGAAAAACAAAATAAATCCCTCGTGTGGAACCTCTACCTGTCTCTAATGTTAAACTGGTCCCGAATGTCAATGGCATTCTCTTGGCTATAAAAACACCCAACAAACAAAATACAACTGTGTCCTTTTTACTACTGACCTGATTTAAAAAGTGCTACAGTCACTAGAATTTACTTTTTAATTTGTAGAGAACAGAAGAAAAAGCCAAATTTAATTTAAATTCTTCCTGTATAACTATGACTTGAGGGACATCCAAGTATTAGTGCCCCTGTAACTGATTATTGGAGCTCCCTTTTAGCTAACAGTGGTTTTCAACATGCCCAGTATGTTTCCTCCCCACTTTCACTCCCCCCATGTTGCCCAGGACCGGTCTTTTCTACCACAGGGACACACATGGATTATAGGCACTGTTAGGAGCTTCGGTTTCCAACATGAAGAGAAGTCTGTCATTCCAGAAGTAATTGCAGGACGCCTGCCATCACTACGGGCGAAGCACTTGCAGGAGGAAGAGGTATGCAGGATAATGCAGGAGACAGTAGCAGCCTTTGAGAGAGTGCAGCACAAAGTTAACTGGAGAAGCCATAGGTCCCCATTATTTTGTAATTTACTCAAGATCATCTTTTCCCTCCCAGTTTACCTGTCTGCTGATCAGTTATTTATTAGAACTGAGGACATGACAGGATAGCAGGGCTGTGAGCACAGGGTTAACACCAGGCTAGGGCTGGTGCAGGCTTCTGAGGAGTACGTCCTCACAGTGCCATTTCCTGGGCCATTACAGAGTTAACATAACACATGGAAGGTTGTGTCTATTTTGCTTTAATTACCCTTGATCTGTCTGCGCAACTGCACCTGGGCTGGGGTGTGTGATTGGCAGGAGGCCGCAGGCTGACATGACTGGAACAGTTTCAGAGCTAGGTAGGAAATCGGGGCGGCCTCACTGTGGCCCGGGGACCACGCACACCTCCCGCCTGCGGCTGCCCTACGAGCTGAGGGTGAGCGGAGGCTTCTGGGCTTCCTGGTGAGATGTGCGGGCTGTGCCTACTGTGTCTCCTGTCTGTTTCCTTCCATAAAGTGGAGCAAGCACAGTGCTAGAGTAAAGCTGTGTGTGGCTCGTGCGTCTGATTAACAACTTGGACTAGTAGCAGCCACTGTGGCACTGCACAGGCAAGTGCAAAACTGTTATCTCAGGTTGTGTTTAGTTATTATTATTTTCAGTAAGTTTAAGCTATTTTGGTTTTATAAATTACCAATGTATTTTATGTTTTTATACTTCCCAATAAATGTTTAAATGTCCTAAACTGGTTTTCCTCAAGAAGTGAAGCTAAGGACAAACTAGAGATAATGAGTAAATTCCATAAATGAAGTTCAAGTTCTCTTCCACTCAGACTCATTCATTCAAATATTAAAGGGGTTACAGTGTATGAGGCAGTTAGCTGGACAGTAGGGTTACAAAGATAAAAGAGAACTTATAAAATGTGTGTGTGTGTGTGTGGCTGCTTTCATACTGCACCGGGGTGAGTATGTGGAGCTATGGAAGAAAAGGAGGGTCATCTACCCCTGGCTGTGGTCTATAGAATGGATTGGAGGGCTCCAGGCTGGGCCTGGAGAGAAGCATGAGACCGCTGAGTAATTCAGGTGAGACGGTGGTGGCTGAAATCAGTCTGTGACAGGGAGGGAGGACTTGGAATTGATTGAGTGCAGCGGAAGTGAGGAGGGGTGAGTTGTGAGGGAGAAGGTAGTAAATTTAATTTTGGAGAAGTTGAATTTTATTTACCTGTAGGATTTTAAGTGGGGATTTGAATCAGGAGCTCAGAGGGACAATCTATCTGGAAATAGATATTTGGGTGCTGTTCACATGTGGGTGATACCTGAAGCCATGTAAATTGAGGTCACAGAGGAAAGTATCCAATTGAAGGGGGTTAAAGGAGGTTCGATGATGGAATCTGAGGGAGCATGGACATTTAAGGGGTAACAAGAGAAGACTATGTCATATATATCAAGAGGAGAGAGGGTTCAAGACATGAATAGTCAGCATTGATGGGGTTCAGGACAGGCTACCCCAAAATATGGCACCTTGGCATATTGAATATGTTAAGCTGAAAGAGCTTGAGAACACAGCAGAAACACGAGGTCTCTCCGACCTTCCCAGCACTTCCCTCCTGAATTAGATCGTAAGACCCTCATGTGAGAGGTGCCCTCCCTATACCTTCAGGAAAGGAGCATCCTTATCTCTAAGACCGAGGGACATGGGAAAGAATCTGAACACACAGGCCTTGCTAAGTTACCCCCAGTTTACTCCCCTTTGTCCTATCATATTTCTCCACAACTGCCCACTCTTCATCAAACCTAGCACAAAAACACTCAGGTTTCACCATTTCTTTGGGTCTTTATTTCCCTGTGAAGGCTCCTGTGTCATGTGAAACTTAAATAAATGTGTATGTTTTTCTCCTGTTTGTCTGTCTTTGTCAGTTTAATCTTCAGGCCCAGCCGGGGACCCTAAGAGGGTGGAGGAAAACTTCTTGCTCCCCTCCAGCATCATCAAATGCCATCTTATGTTTGCACAGAGCTTTACGATACACGTGATTTTGCATTCGTTTCTCGTTTAATCTCTATGTTGGCTTTACGGGTCATCTAATCTATCTGATTTTTCCACTTTTTGTATAGTTTTTCAAATGAGGAAACTGAGGCCCAGAAATATACTGATTTGTTCAAGATTACAAAAGTTAAAGGCAAACTTGGGTATTAAATACAGATTTCAGAGTTTATGAGGCGGTTTGAAGAAGAGTGGAGTGCGCAGCCTGCAGAGGTGAGCGGTTCACTCCTGGGCACTCGCACGCGGCAGGCCCTGTGCCGAGTGCTCCGTGCGTGGGCTCAGCCTATGTTCAAATCTACACTGTAAGTTGTTAACGTTATCCTCCTCACTTAACAAGTGAAGTAAATCCAGCTCAGAGAGGTTACACAACTCGTCCAAAGTCACACAAGTAGGAAAGGGCAGAAGCAGAACAAGAGTCCAGGTCTGTCTGCTGTCATGTGTTGACAGTTCTCTCATCACGTACGAGCTTCTTTCGTCTGGAAGGCTTTCCTGACCCTGTCTTACTTACTAATACTTCAGGGCTGTATACAGACACAGATCCCAATATATAATAGTTATTTTAAAGGGCATACTATGTGTGAGGCACTAAACTTAATAATTTGTATGTACTCTTTTCCTTCTCTCTTTACAACAGCCTGAATGGGAAAGTAGTATTATCCCCATTTTACAGATGAGAAAACTAACTATCAGAGTTTAATAACTTGTACGATGTAAAAAGCGGCAGAGTTACAGCTCAAACGTGTTTAGCTCCAAATCATTTTCCTTTTCTTCTTTTTCTTCTTTCCTCCTACCTTTCCTTCTTGCCACCCCCTCCTCCTCCCCCATTCTCTCTCTCCCCTCTTCTCTTTCTTTTCTCCTCCACTGCTTTCTTCTATTTGGCTTACTGCCTCCTTGTTGACAAGAAGGGTTAAGTTAGAGAATGAGGCTTTTAGGAATGGGATAAAGGCAGGGTGTCATGGCTCAGACAAGTGATAGGGATGATAAGCCCTTTGCTAATGTGATTGTAATATTTGGAACCAACTGCTTAAAATGTTCCTCAACACTCTGGTGCCTTGATACACCCAAATAGGATTTGTATGGTTGAGAGTTAAGGGGGTTTTAGATGCTTAATCTGAGATATATTCCACTGTGTATGTCAAAGTTTGTAATTTATTTTGAAGCTCAGGGTTGAGAATAAAATTGATATATATTTAATTAAGTAATAATAAAATGTATATTTCAGTCATAAAGGAATAATAAACCTTAGTGGTCATTCATAATTTGGATCATTTTTATATGAAAATTATTCACTTCTCTTACACAGAATCTGAGAGCTCATCTGCGTGTTGATCTGTGACGTGAAACTGCACCGACTGTGTCTAAGCTCGGCAGTGAAGGACAGCAGCTTTCCATGGCCAGCGCAGGGCTCTTCTCTCTGCCTCCAAAACCAGTGAAAAAAGAGCATTGTACTTTTTTGTGTTAACTGTTCTGTAGGCCAAAAAATGTTGGTCATATTGGTGGCAGAACCTTTGGAAGAAATCCACCAGGCGGATTAGATACCATCCTTTCCCCCTTGTACCTTTGTACTTTCTGCCTCTTTATTAGAGCTCTTATCGTGCTGTTTCACAATTTGCTTGTATCTCTGCTCCACAACTTTGAAAGACTTGAGAGCAAGGTTTCGGTCATGTGTTTATCTTTGTAACCACAGAGTTTAGCACAAATTACATCCTCAAATTTATAGAATTGACCATAGTCAAGGACTAAGATAATGAGTAATCAGGCATGTATCCTAAACCAGAAGTGATTCCAGTCTTTTCATCATTAAGGATCTTTTTAAAACTATCTTTTCCCTTAAAGAATTTCATATTTTAACAGATTTATACCAAAAAAACTGCAATTTTAAAATAATCTCTGGCTTCTGATCATTGATGATATAGACACACACCAGATTGGATGAAAAAATTCCAACCAGACTAAAGCAGTTTGCTGTTTTGGTTAGCCTTAGCAATGCTGTTATAGTCAATGTTATTTTCATTCAACTATGTGAAATACTGAAATAACTTGAGAGTTCCTCTTTTTCCTTAACGTTTATTTGTAAGATTTGATATAGCTGCTGATACAGATATAACCAGATATAACTAGAGCCCATTCTCACTGAAAAACATTCATTAGAAGGCTGCACTCTTAACGCCGGCTTAGTGGTTACCTCTAGGAAGAGACAGGGGATGTGCTTTTATTTCTATAATGCTTTACTTCTTTAAAAAAAATCTGGAGCAAATATGGCAAAATATAAACCCACCAAAAATGGCTGGCTGGGCACATGGGTATCTAATTTATTTTCTGTATGTTTGAAAATTTTATACATTAAAAAATGAAACAGCTGATTTCAACTGCCTCTTTTAAACAAGCACTCATATAAAAAGTCATTAATATGTTTACTCATAAAAAAATACTGTGAACTTCTCTTCTAAGATCCCAGATAGGAAACATTTGCCCCTAACTTTAGAAAGGGTAACTTTAAAAACATCAGAGTAAATATAAAATTTTAATTATTGGCAACAGGGGAAGACAGACATGAGGCTTTCAAAAATTGAAATTTTGATATTTAAAGTTGATTTCATTAAAGACTATATATAACCTAAATTACCACCTTTACTCAGATGACTTAAATGTTTAGTCTAGACATCTGTAAACTTTCCAACACCTCCATCCAAAGCCTGCTTTACAGAACTTCAAGTCCAATATGATCCAAACAAAATTGACAAACCTCTGCACCCTCTCTCCCTCAACACATCCAAACCTGGTCCTCTTGTTCCGGTGACTGGAGTCACACAAGTCAGAAACCCAGAGCGATTCCTTGATTACTAAGCCTAACAATGTTAGTATTCATCCCATGGTTTCTTACAGGAGTCCTTTTAAGATTGTGTTCACTTTAGGAAGATTATCTCAATTAAACTAAGCATTACGTCCATAGCCCGGCATATGTAAACTGAATCAGCCAATACATGAAAGTGCATGAATGGACGAGGGTTCCCCAGTCAGCGCTGTGGGATACTCATGCTTTCCCCCTCAACCACTGAACGTGGTATATGACCACCTGATATACAGACTAAATTGAATCCCTGGGTTAAATATTAGTAAAGCTTAAGTTTTTAATACAGTACCTTAATAGAAGTTCAAATATTTTCCTTGCTCCTAGTGGAACATCTTGCGTCCTCCCTTTGGAGGGTGTGGCTCTATACGGCAGTCAGAGTGATGTTTTTGAAACTCAAAATGATCATGTTCCCCACGACTCGTCATCTTCCCCCTCCCCATACACATTAACACTCCAGCGACTTTCTGTTGCTCTGAAAATGAAGACCAAAAATTTTAACACAGCCTTTGATCAAAGCTTTTCATAATTTGCCCTTTGTCTCCCTCTCCAGCCTCATCTTACCAAAACTAACCCTTGCTATTTGATACAAAGAAATGACAAAATGAACCTCCCTATTACATGGTTTCATTCTAGTACTTACCACAGCTGTAAGTTTACTCGCATATTTTGTTATTTGTTTAGTACCTCTCTTCCACACCATTAACTCTGTGTGTTTTTGTTCTTGTTTTTGTTTCAATCTGCTTTTGTTCACTACCTAATATCTAGCATAGTGCCTGGCTCAATTTCTTTCTTTCTTTTCTTTCTTCTGAGAAGACTTGCCCTGAGCTAAGATCCACTGCCAGTCTTCCTCTTCTTGTATGTGAGCCGCCACCACAGCATGGCCACTGACAGACGAATTGTGTGGTTCTGTGCCTGGGAACTGAACCCAGACTGCCAAAGCAGAGTGCGCCAAACTTAACCACTAGGCCACCAGGGCTGGCCCTCTTTTTTTTTTTTTAAATGATTGAATGATCCAAAAGAGAAAGAAGATAAAGCATTCTCTCAAGAGATTGATGTTTACATTGGGCATTTGCTGATGAACCCAAATAAAAGAAGAACATGTAAAAAACTGAAGAGTCAAACAGTAAAGGGAAGATATAAGAAAGTAACATTTATGTGCTTACAAGAAGAAAACAGATGCTTTTTAAAATTGGAAAAAACAATAAAGATGGTCATAAATTTATTTTGAAGAAAGGCATAGACTCACTGCCTTGAGCTGATGGTATAAATTTACAGAGGACAGTGACAAAGCAAAACTGTTCGACTTTTATTTCTTTATCAACATTGCCATTTGGATAAGCAGGCTGTGGAAATGGCCTTGCTGCTCTCCATAGGTTAGCCTATATATTTTTTTGGTCCAAATGAATTATATACCTAGGAACAGAAAAAGCTTGCAGATTGGGTTAATAAACCAATTATATATATACTTTTAAAGAATTGTGATATTGCTTTTTACATCAAAAAATTTTTTTGGAACTAGTTTCAAATCTATAGAAATGTTGTCGGAATAACCCAAAAACTCTTTGTCATCTGGGTAGATGATCAGCTAACATTTCACTGCATTTGTTCCCTTTCCTCTCTCTCCTCTTGACCATCACCCCCTAAGTACTGCAGTGTATTCCTCCCCAAACTGGAATACTCTGCTACTGTAACAACAGACGGTGCAGCCAAAAAGAAAATCAACAGTGATAGAACACTACCGTGGAATCCACAGACTTCGTTCACCTTCTGCCAACTGTCCCACTAATGTTTCTCTTCCTTTTTTCTGTCTAGTGTCCTGTCCAGGAACGTGCATTACATTTAGTGGTCGTGTCTCTTCAGATTCCTTCAACATGGAATAATTTTAGTCTTGCACTATCTCTCAAGCCCCTGAGTTTTAAATACTATATGCCTTTTATGCTATAGGATGGCCCTAAACCTGGGTATGTCTGCTGTTTCCTCAGGACCAGACATAAGTCAGGCCCTCTTGGCAGGAAGCACAGATGTGACGCCGTGCTTTTCTTAGTGCCGGCTATCAGGAGCACAGTGTTGATCTGCCCCACCACTTGATCTTATGTTCACTTCTACCACATTCCACGTTATGTTCTCAACTGTCCTTTAATAATCAATTAACATTTGGAGGCAGAGATTCTAAGATTTTACACTAATATCCTATGCCTCATCAAGTTTCCCACATCAGCTTTAGTATTCACTGATAACTCCGCCTGCGTCAGCCATCATAATGAGGGTTGCCAAATGGTGATTCCTTATTTGCATCATTCCTTTTACATTTATTAGTGGACATTCTACTGTAAAGAAGAGCTTTCCCTTCTCCTTCTGTTTGTTTGTTTTAGTATGGACTCATGGAGTCCGATTTTATTCAGTGGCTTTTAACATGATAATCTCATTATTTATTGCAGATATTGGCCAGATTTGGCCAATGGGAGCTCCTTCAAGCCGGCCGCTGTATCCTTTTGATATATCCCATCGTTCATTGAACATGACTTTCAGGGATAACAAGATGCTCCAGGAACATTTTGTTCATTCCATCTTTCAGCCCTGGAATTCGTCATTTCTTGAAGGAGCCCTAGTCTCCTTTAGTGGAGGACCATATTTAGAAATAAAGACCTGGGTGCTCAGTGTGTTCATTGCTACTGAGGTGTCATTGCATCTAGGCCTTTTCAGTGGAGAGAGCTAGGAAATTTATGCATATGTATATATATGCACACACGTGTATGTATACACAAGCATACAGTTATAACTATCTGCATGTATGTGTGTGTTTTAAACTTGATTTCATGCTGAAACTTTTAATTCAATCCTATGTCTTGGGCTTCTTTCTAGCAGGCTCTTTATATGTTCTAAATTCCTTCTCAGATAGTAAGAAATGTGGTTCTCATTATCTTTAATATATTTCCTGCTATGCTCAACAGTTGATTTGTTGTCTCATTGTAATCCATTTTCCAACTATGCGGTAGCCTCCTCTGCACAGCACCCCCTCCCGCTGGTCCTGCTTGGGCTCCGGACTCACTGACGTCTTCATGGCAGGAAAGGATGGGAGGGCAGGGAAAAAAGAAGGGAAAGATTCCAATGGGATATTAGAGAATTCACAGAGTTCCTATAGTTGGAGTTTTTTTTTTTTTTTTTTTTTTTTGTGAGGAGATCAGCCCTGTGCTAACATCCGCCAATCCTCCTCTTTTTTTTTGCTGAGGAAGACGGCCCTGGGCTAACATCTGTGCCCATCTTCCTCCACTTTATATGGGACGCCGCCACAGCATGGCCTGCCAAGCAGTGCGTCGGTGTGCGCCCGGGATCCGAACCAGCGAACCCCGGGCTGCCGCAGCGGAGCGCGCGCACTTAACCGCTTGCGCCACCGGGCCGGCCCCTATAGTTGGAGTTTTTATAGTTTAATTTGAATGTAACGTGATCTATCCTTAGTGGATCTCAAACTAGCACAATTCATTGGCAACTAACACCCCTGATGAAGGTAAAAAAAGCCAAAGCCACTTGTCCACAGCAGCTTTAAGTGAATTTTTGTTTTATGAAATTTAGTGATCAGAGTAATTAGAAAGAGTGGTATTAAGACATAGGTTGTAAATGCTTAGGAAAAGGAAGTAGTGATCATTATGAGCCAGCAGTGCTCGCACACAAATTTTTTTTTTTTTTTTTTTGTGAGGGAGATCAGCCCTGAGCTAGCATCCGTGCTAATCCTCCTCTTTTTGCTGAGGAAGACCAGCTCTGAGCTAACATCTATTGCCAATCCTCCTCCTTTTTTTCTTCCCCGAAGCCCCAGTAGATAGTTGTATGTCATAGTTGCACAGCCTTCTAGTTGCTGTATGTGGGACGCAGCCTCAGCATGGCCGGAGAAGCGGTGCGTCGGTGCGCGCCCCGGATCCGAACCCGGGCCACCAGTAGCAGAGCACGCGCACTTAACCACTAAGCCATGGGGCCGGCCCCCCCCCACAAATTTACAGCCTACAAACCTCATCGTCTTTTTAAATGGAATTTATAGCTGTGATATAGATATAATAGCTATGATGTAGGTATATTGTTTTTGAGTTTTAGCAAACAAATGTCTCATGATGTTTGGAAGACAAAATAGAGAAATGTAAGCTGAGTGTTAGAAGAGTTAAGTGAACTACTAGTGCTGATTTAACTATACGGAGCTTTCAGCAAGTTCAGGGTATAACCAGGGCACAGAGTGCAAAGAATAAAATACCTTCTTCTCCAACAGTCTGCCCCGTCTCAGGAAATAGAACTACTAATCACCCTATTGCTCAGGTCACGAGCCTTGAGGATATCCTTGATTCTTCTTTTTCTCTTAGTTTTCATATCCAATTCATCAGCAAGTTCTGTCTGCCCTGTCAAGAACTATGAAGAGTCTGAGATTTTATCCTACTTACAAGCTAACCAATTAGCCTGCTACAGTTTCATGGATGCTGGCACGAGGCACAAGACTGTGGGGTCAGTGATAAAGGACAGTTTATGACAGCAATGGCAGTAACCAGAGTATCAGCATTTGCACCAGTTCTCCGAGCCCCAGTTCCCACAGGGTGATGCTAAGAGAATCAGGTGACACCTGCACATGCAGTGGGTTGTATTACAGGACAAGAACTCTGAGAATTGGGAACTCAAATCTTTTATAACAGTAAGCCCATCTAGCCTTTGCTTTGGAAGATGTATTCATTTCCTAGGGCTTCTGTAACAAAGTACCACAAACTAGGTGGCTAAAAACAACAGAAATTTATTCTCTCACAGTTCAGGAGGCCAGAAGTCTGAAGTCAAGTGGTTGGCAGGTTTGGTTCTCTCTGGAGGCTCTGAAGGAATATCTGCTCCATGCCTCTCTCCTGGCTTCTGGGGGCTCTGGCCATCCTTGGCATGCCTGGGCTTGCAGATGCATCACTCCAATCTCTGCCTCTGCTGTCACATGACGTTCTTCCCTACATGACTCTGTGTGTTCCCCTTGGTCTGCCACTACCTAAGGTCCCCCAAAATCTCATCCAATTACAGCATCACCTCAAAGTTCAGAATCTCATCATCTAAATCAGGTCCAGGTGTGAGTGAGGCACTTCACATGTTGTTCCTTAAGTACAACTTCTTGAATACAGTTTCTGTCTGTGACCTGTGAGACTACAGAGACAGTTACCTGACTCCATACACCCGACATTCAATGGTGGGACAGGCACGGGAAAAGTGCCATGGACATTTTAGTTCAAAAAGGGGGGAAATGGGGGGCACAAAGGAGTTTTCAGTCCATAGCAATTCTGAGGTCCAGCCAGGCAAAGATTGGAAGTTCTTTGATTGGGTCTCAAGGTCCGGGAATAATTCTGCAGAGCTCTCAGCTCTGCCCTCTGAGCTCTTGGTCCTAATCTGGGATTCATCCTTCCCTTTTTCATGACAGGTAGCATGTGTTTGCAGCTGAGTAGTTTTCTTAGCCTGCTTCCTGCAAGTAGAAATTTGGGGGTCTAATGGCCTCTTCATTTTGTACTATCTCTGTCCCTTTGGGTTCAAGTCGGGAGTGTTTTTGCTGATATAATTCTCTTAAATCTTTCTGAGCACCCTGTGAAACTCTTGGTGTTCACTCCACTAGACAAAGCCACAACCACACACTACTTTCCTCTGCCCACCCATTTCATTCACCCTTTAAAAATCTGTAGCCCTTGCCTTGCAACATTTCCTATTCTCCTTCTGTTCTTTCTCTATGGCATTTATTACCATCCAATGTATCGTAAGTTTTACTTATTTGTTTTACTTATTTTCTGTTCCCTCATTTCTCCACCCCAATTATAATATAAGCTACAAGAGGGCAGTGAATTTTGCATGTTTTGTTCACTATTTTATCCACAGTGATTAGAACAGCGTCAGACACATTCAAAAAAATACTGAATAAATGAAATATTTCAAAAGGATTTGAGGAGTTGACAGACATTCGTCTGCTGTGAAACCTTGTGATATATAGAAATATGTGAAAGACCATCTGTTCATGAAGCAGAATCAGCAGAGGTGACTTTGGATACCCTAATAAGAGGACAAAAAAATTAAAATAAAACAAGCCTCCTAACACAAACCAAAAACCCAAAAAACCCCACCTCCAACAATGAACAAAGAACAACAGTACCATCACACAAACACACACACAGATTGACACATAGACCCTGCCACACATTTTTGTGAATAACCAATAAATTCCCTAATGAGGGGAGAGATATGCCATCAAAACTGAAGTTGTACTATGGATATTATTTACAGTAATATATAATTCATAATTATATTTATAAGCATAAATATTTATAATTGTAACTTAAAATTTTGTCCATATTGGATTATGCTAAGATAATAATTGTCTTCTCTCTTGTATCTTCAATATGACCATTAAAAAATATTTAATAATCTTTGTTTTGTACTTACAACGATTCTGAGTTAAATTTCCATTGTTTAAGCCGCGTGGTCTGTCGCACTTGGTTATGGCAGCCATAGCAAACTAACACAGCTATGATCTTGGCTGGTTCTCATCCTCCTTCCTCTTCTGCAGGCCCACTGGCTCACCTGGAACTCTTTAGGGAGGAAGGGGAAAATGCGGTCTAAAGGTCTTCTGTTTCTACAGGGGCAGCAGAAGGTATTGGAGAAACAGGCCAGGGCTGTGGATTCTCCAGACTGTGGCAGAGCAGGGCAGGAACCTCCCCCACCCCGTGTTTCTTAGCCCCCACCGAGTTCCTGCCCAAACAACAAACAAACACGTCAATTCTTTTCTCTACTTCCTCCTTTGCTTCTGCCTCCATTTTTTTCCTTTCATAAACTGGCAAGATCCTATTGGTTAGCGTCCAATCCTAATTAATTACCCAATCCAGTTATCTTGCATAACCCAGGAAAAGTAATATCAGAATGACTAAAAGTAAGTTAAAAGACTAGTGACAGTAAATTTTTTTTTTCCCAACAGAGACCTATAAAGGACACACCTCGTCTTTAAATCATATGCACCTCATCCTGAAATGCCTGTCTCATAGAATAGACTCATTCCTTCCACGTCTGAACCACATCTGAAGTAGATCCCCACACTTTTCTTCTTGTTCCCTTTTTTCTTTTCTGTTTTTGCACCTCCTGGCCATAGTGGGAATCACAGTCTCTCTGCTCTACATCTGGCTATACTCCCAGAGCTTCCATTTCCATGTGGCACATCTTTATGCTCACTTTGGGTACCCAGTGCCCAGCATGTTGTTGTCCAGAGATACCTGAAAGGTAACGTCTTTGTTTCTCTGGTGCTCACTCTCCTGGGAGAAAGGGATGGGGAGGGGTTTGTTGGTTAGATTTCTGTCTCTATACGTTTATAGATTTTAGCATCAAGCAGTTAACTGAGTCCCTTTGTGTGTATGACATCTTTTGATTTTACCCAGAAGCTGGTGTGGTGAAGGACGAAGAGATGGCAATGCATTGGTTTAGGTAAGAAAGATGACATCTACCAAAAGCAAAACTTCAGAGTTATCATTTCAGGAAGAGCTGAAATATAAAACTTTATAATTGTGGTGCTTTTACCCTAGAACAAAAATAAGGTAGAGATATAAACTCTCTTAATATTAAAGTCTTGGTACCTTTTCCACTTTTTCCACTTGGTGGTGAGGTAGGTAGTGGTGGAGGTGATGTGGCTGATGCATTTACAAACAGTCCACACAATGTAAGCAGACGATAGGTTAGCTTTAAAAGAGCTAACATGGAGAGCATGTACCATTCTAGGTCAAGATTCAGAACATCAATAATTTTATTACCAGTGCTCTGTGTTAGCATTACCTTGTCTATTAAAGTTTTGAGCTCTTGACCACCAAAGACACATTATTTGAAATTTAAAGGTAGAAATACATCTTACTTATTGTTTAGTCCATATTTTGGCCTAAATTTTATTCAACTGATTTGTATTCGGTGTGCTAAATTTTCCACAGGCAGCTTTCTTGATTCTGATTGTGTAGCATTGGCCTGATGAGTCCTCACAGAAAAATATCTCATATTATCTTTGCAGTTTGAGAAAGTAAGAATAACTTTGGAAACATACACTTGAACACCCTACGTCACATTCTAGAGGTTAGAGAATGGTAGTGAATAGGCTCTGAGATGTTAGAAAGTCCATTCTACAAAGAGACAGTGGTAGAAAATAAGGACAAGTTAGGCGGAAGGCCAAACTCTCTTAATATAGAGAACTGGCTTTGGGTTCATGAGGTCTCAATTTATTCAAAAGTAGAAATCCCCTGAAATGGAAGTTTTCTATAGTACTCTTTAAAGCTATACTGTCCAATGTGGCAGCCGCTAGCCACATAGGCAACTGAGCACTGGAAATGAGGCTAGTCTGAATGGAGATGTGCTGCACACGAAAAATACACTCTGAATTTCCAAGATTTCATATGAAGAAAGGAATATAAAATATCTCATTAATAATTCTTTATATTGATTACATATTGAATGGTAATGTGTTGGATAGATAGGGTTAAATAAAATGTATTGTTTAAATTAATTTTACCTATTTCTTTTAAAACTTTTAATGTGGCTACCAGGAAATTTACAATTACATGCGGCTTGTGTTATATTTCTATTGGATAATGCTGATGTACAGAGGCTCCTGCAATCCAGAGCAGTGTTTGCTTATCTGAGAGAAGAGTGAGCACAGCTATGGCTATACCATTGCTCATATACTGATGAGCTCATCCTTCTCCGATGTTCTCTTTCTTCCTTCTGGAATAGCAGTTGACAAACTTGGCCCCATATTAGAATCCTCTGGGGAACTTTTGAAACATACTGATGCGCAGCTCCAGATCAACTAAATCGAGCAGAGAAAGCTCCCCAGGTGACTGTAATGTGTAGTCAGATGGAACCACTCCTCCAGAAGTCTACAAAGGTTTATAGAGTAAACATGAACCAGCAGAGGAATGCATTTCAGGAACATGTTTCAAAACGAAGCTTAAAATGGATATTCTGATATTCTGATATCAAAGTTCATCTACCGACAGAAGAAGTAGCTTTGAGAATCAGGAAGGGAATGACACGGCTCTAGAGTGGCCAAGTGTGATTGGTGATTAACTATACTTGGCTGAAACCCTTGCTACTGGGAGTGTAGGCCACACACCTGCAGCATTGGCATCACCAGGCGGGCACTTGTTAGAAGCACAGCAACTGAGGCCTTCACCCAGCCCTACTGTAGCAGAATCTCCCTTATAACCAGATCCTGGGATGACTAGTATATGCACTAAAGTTTTAGAAGTGTTGCCCTAAACAACATTGTGTAAGCCAGGCCCTTACGTGGGACCATTCAATTAAAGGCCAAGTTTGAAAAATCTCTCTATGTTTCAGCGATGGCTTCCACTGTCACAAATGGGGTGGGGAAAGCATTACAAAGGCAAGATTTCCCCCTGCGTATTTTACAAATAGAATTGATGGTTGATGATTTACAAAATAAATTATTCCTAATGAGGAAAACATTTAAACAACCCCCAAATTGCCTGTATCCCATAGCACAGTAAAAACTACTTTTGACATTTCAATGACTATTCTTCCAGACTTTTTTTAGTTAATATATGTACTAATGTACCTTCATTCACTTGAAGATTTCACTATTTCCTGTTTGGTCCTTTTCCTAGTTTCTTACTATCAAAAACTGCTGCTGGGAAGAGCTTTTCACAGACATCTTTTCGCACATCTGATTATTTCCTCACCAAAAAAATCACTAAAAATGGAATTATCAGGTCAGGCAAGGATCATTTCTAAAGCTTTTGACACATATTGCCAAACCGTCCTGAAAGATTGTCCAAGTTCACTCTAGTATAAATGCTCAGAGACTTATCAATATTGTTTTTAATCATTTGTTAATCTTTGCCGACTTGAATAACAACGTAAGATGTCTCATTTAAATTTTTTCATTTTTATCAATCGTGAAGTTGAACATTTTTTTGTAAACATCTATTGTAATTTTTATTTCTTTTCCTGCAAATTGCCTATTCATGCAGTCTGTCCATTTTTCTATTGGATTTTGTTATTTTCCTACTCATTTTTCAAAATTTTTGTGCATTAGAAATAGTAAACTTTTGTACATTTTCTTGTATTTCTGACAACTTATTTTCCTAATCATAGTTAATATGAAAAGAATAAAATAACAAGGCAGTAATTACATAATCTGTACTGTCCAATATGATGGCCCTCAGCTACCTGGGGCCATTTAAATGTAAATAAATTAAAACAAAAAATTCAGTTTCTCAGTTACATTGCTATGCGTTATGATAAAAGTCACAAAGCAAGGGAATCCAAAACTCATATATGTGCATAGATCCCACTGTTTAAATTCTTAAGGTATTCCGTGAGGCTGAGATGAAAGGCCAGGTTATTTCATGGTCCTTATGGTCTCCCGTGAATTTTTAAGGCTCCCTGGGGTACCACTTGTACAGCTTTATAGTATTTTCTTATAAACAGAATGGAACAGGTAAGGATATAAGGTAGACAGCTCTCTTTGGGCACAAATTCCCCTTGTGCTATTGGACTAATCCCCTTCTGATTACTCACAGTCATCAAGAGAAATACTACTACTTTCTCTTGAGAAGTTTTTCTTCATGTTTTTGAATAGTTCGTGGTGTGTGACATTTTTATGCAGCCATTTTGAGTCAGAGACATTTTGATAGAGCCCCCAAAATAAACCATTAACCTTTCAGCTTGTTTTTCTTTAAGTAATATAACTGACATATATTCCTTTACCAAGTAATGTGCACAACCCCCTCCTTCCCAACTCCATCCCTTAACCTACCTCAGGCTGAGGGGTAGAGAAAGCTCAGAAAGAGGGAGTCTCCATGAGGGGCTGAGGCATGGGGTGAGTCTTGGGCATTGGTGCAATACTCAGGGATGTTAGCTGCACACATTACTTGGTAATGCAATTTTGAAATGACCATTTTGAGGCAGCCAAGTCAAAATGGCGTAGTCAATACGTCCTCTTTTACAACTGAAGGTTGGCAGTTTTACAACTGACAGGTGGGCAGGTTGAATCGAGTGCCTCTCCAGTTACCACTCCCAAACCCAAATACAGAATTTGCTTGCAAGAGAGGGGTGTCTCAGACATTACCTAAGAGTCTTGGCTAGAAACACTCCTCTAAACAGGGCAAAGGAATCCAGCTGGACTCTGATGTTGTTAGACTATTTCTTAGAGTAGCTCTGATTTTATTATGAAGACATTCATGATGAAACCCAGATGAAATGGCATGTGCTTCCCTCAGTAACTTAGACTGAGTCTAAACATGTGTTCACCTGGCCTTTAGCCGAAACACGTGGACACACAGCTGCTTTCCGTTTACTCTTTCTTTACACTGCCAACTGCCTCTCCTAGGGACGTAGAAATGCTCCTTAATGTTGCTGCAAGACAGGGGATCCAAGAAGCCCAGGAACTTCTGGAGAATGTTATTGGGACTAAAAGCAAGCTTTTGCCAAATAAAAGAATGGGGAGTTTTTATAAATTGTAACATGTGTCCTGCTCTTCCTGGGACACGGGGGGTTTCGCTCTCACTTGTCCACTGTGGCCTTCCAATGCTTTGTGGAACCTTCGACTGAAGCTGCTGTTAGTTGTTTACTTGTAGTTTTATTTGCTGCTGCATCATCAATTTGCTGTTCAAAATCCTTTAAGCACAGTGTTGCTTACGTGTCTCCCTGGGATGGGAGTTTGACCTCTTCTGGAGAGAGGAGTATTTCATTTGGATTTCATTACTGCTCACCTCAGCTAAGTTTCCAGTCAGTGAGCATTATACGAAGTAGTGGGATGGAAAGAAGGAAGAAACCTGTCACACCAGAGATTGGCTTCTTGGATGTGTTAGCTGGCACCCACAGATCCACTGTGAAGGAGCTAAACTCATCATTAGCCTAATCTATGACATGTGGTGTTCTGCTTAAAATAAACTTGTTTTATGTCTCTACATTTCAATTTTTTGCTCTATTAGGTTACTATGGTATTTTATTGTATTCACTTTTTGTATTATGAAAAGTCCTTTGTGGGGAAAAATAAAAAGGCTGTGAATATTGTTAACAAAAGGGAAAAGGATGAAGAGCTCACGTTTATTGAGCATTTGCCACGTGTAAGGTATTTTCCTGACTGCTTTACGAGTATTTTAGCATTCACTGGTTAGAGCAGCCTTACCTTACAAGGTGGGTAGTACTATCATTCCCATTTAACAGATATGGAAACGGGTGTAGAGAAGTTAAGTAATATGTGCAGGGTCATAGAGTGAGTGGTAGAATAGGGTTTCGAACTTCTTAACTAGTTCTATTAACATTACTATCCCGAATCATTAACACCTCCTTCTTTACAAATGCAAAGATACTCCAAGAGCAGGTTCTTGGGTTTATTACTGGTACCTAGTGAGAACTTAGCCAATAACTCAGCCACATTCTCTAACTGCATTTTTTTTTTTAAACAGGAGCTACATATTCCTATTCTTACAAAGTGGTATTTTTTCTTTTTTTGAGGAAGATTGACCCTGAGTTAACATCAGTTGCCAATCTTCTTTTTTCCTTTTTCTCCCCAAAGCCCCAGTACATAGTTGTATATCCTAGTTGTAGGCCCTGCTACTTCTTCTATGTGGGATGCTGCCTCAGCATGGCTGGATGAGCCGTGAGTAGGTCTGCACCTGGGATCTGAGCCAGTGAACCCACATGTGAACCTAACTCCTATGCCACAGGGCTGGCCCCCCAAAGTGGTATTTTTAACCTTAAATATAGTTAGCTGTGTTTATTGCATTTAGATTGTAGCACAATTCTCCCCTGGGAATATAAATTCAGAAACATGATGTGAGGATGACAAAAGTGTCAAACTAGAATTCAATAAAATTATTAAGCTGTGTTTAAAATACTTGTTTCACTTTTAAGTTTGCATTTGCATATGCAAGATGACTGAATCTTAGGCAATCTCCTCTTTGTCCAAACGTGAACACATAAACTTTTAAGGATGTAGATGAAATGGTTAAAGATTTTTTTTTCTTGTTTTCATATTTTATGAAGCAATTCAAAATTCTTCAATGTAAAAATCCAAAATCCATAAACTAAATTCTTTACTTGAACCTGTGGTAAGTATTTTTGTTATCCCAAGAACCACTTCAAATTTTCTTACCTTTTCCCAGAGGACATAGTCTTCATTTCAACTATGTTGTTTGAGATATAACTCTGGAAATTTTATCCTGAGACAGGAATACTTTCACAAATCATTTGCATAAGACTAGGACAATAAGTTAAATCATCATGTAAATGTGGATTTTTTACCTTCACAATGATACCCACTTTACCATATTCCATTTTTAAATAATATTTCAAAGGCTGTTTACAGAGATAACCAAAACCTGCTACTGTGAAAATATACCGTAGGAATAACCACTAAATGGCATTAAATTTATTTTTCAAGATTCTTCTAGGTGATTTCTATAAACATCTCCAACTAACATTGATTTAGGTTGTTTTAGGGTACTAATATGTCTTGATAAATAAATGAAAAACAATAGGCTATATTGGAGTATATGAGGAAGCCATTTGGTTTAAAACTAATTTGGTCTGACCTTGTTTTTCTAGAAAGGCCTGATGTGACCTGTTGAGTATGCATCGTATATCTGCTTTAAACGTTTACAATGTCCCAAAGACAAGAATGATGCCCTTAAAGATAGAGATGTAGCTTCCCCCCATATCAGCATTTCCTTAAGGATAAGCATCTCGTCCTAGAAACTAGAGATTACTTACTGACCTACTGTGCTCACCTTGTGACCACCGACCTGCTGTGCTGGCAAAGCATCTTGTGGCTGTGGTAAAAGGGATATTCTTGTCATATGTGATGTATGCTCTTTGTTACAAGCTGGTATATAACCACTCGGTACACCCTGCTGCTTTGGTGCCCTTCCTTCCTTAAGGAAGGAAGCCCCCTGGGCAATAGTTCTCAGACATGGCTCATAATAAACTCATCCCAAATTGTGATTTATAGATTGATTATGGATTATTTGCATCGACAGTCTTCTAACAGTTCTTTGTTGCTGTAATAGAGTAATTAAAGTAATTGATAAAGCCTAACCACAATTAGAAACACTATATAAGGACTCACTTCAATTTTGACTTTCATGCTACTTGAGTGTTAAGTAGGGCATGAGCAGCACATCCGTTAGAGTTGAAGCAGAACCCTTCCTGCAAAACCAGAGTGTGATAGGTCAGGAGTCCCCTGAATCCAAAGCTCTGCTTCTATCTTTTCTTTCTGTAGTTGGGCACAGATTCAAGGGCAAAAAGCAAGAAATAAAGAAATTGGAGGAGAGAGAGAGTCAGAGAGAGAGAGAGAGAACGAACTTGTACACATTCATTGGCTCAGAAATACCCCAGGCTCTGCTGCCCCCCTTCCTTCTTCCTCTATGCTCCTTCCAGGGTGCAGTAGTTGAAACTCGGCTCTCTTCTATATGCACCCAGCTTTCCTGTTGAGCTGTTTTGATGTCTCCATTCTTTTTCTTTTCGTGGCAGGTCTGCCTTGATGTCAGTATAAAAAATATTTTACATTAAAGTATGACATACACTTACGGTACACAAATATTTAGTCTACAACTCAAAGAATTTTACATATATATCACCTGAAAAGCCACCACTCAGATGGAGATGTAGATTTCCAACATTCCTTCCTAGTCAATACGCCCAGGTAACTACTATCCTGGTATCTATCACTACGGATTAGTTTTGCCTGCTTGTGAATGCTTTCATACTTGTTTGTAAATTTGGTTGTAAACATTATACTATACAGTCTGTTGTGTCTGGATTCTTTCACTCATGCTTGGTTTGTGAGATTTATCCTTGTTGTTGCCTGCTGTTGAAATTAGTTCATTCTCATTTCTGTGTAGTATTTCATTGTATGATTTTACCACAATATAGCCTTTCTACTTTTGATGGGCGTTTAGGTTATTTCCAGTTTCTGGCTATCACCAAAAAAGTGCCTATGAACATTCTTGTACATGTCTTTTGATGGATATAAGCACTTATTTCTTTTGGATATATAACCAGGAATTAACCTGATGGGTTGTAAGGTATACATATGTTTAGCTCTAGTTAGTTCTGCCAAATATTTTTGCAAAGTGATTGTGCTATTTTACAACCCTACCATCAGTTTTGAGAGTTCTAGTTTCTCCACATCTTTGTTAACACTTGGTTTTGTCAGTCTTTAGATTTAAGCTCTTCCAGTCATTGTAGAGTGGTATCTTCTTATAGTTTTAATTTGCATTTCTCTGATGGATTATAAGGGGGAGCACATCTGTCTGGAAATGTTTGTGAAAGGGGATTGGTGCATAATGCAGCATATACTGTATTTAAGATCCTCAAACAGAGTCTGTCTATGATTTCCTGGAGGTGAGCTTCCTGGTGTTGGCCATGTTTTTGGAGGGATTTGGAATAGATTAATAGTGCGAACCTAAATAGTAAATAGACAGCTTTCAAATATCTGAACAGAGCTAGGGTTTTGGTAGTCCGTTGTCACCTTAAGATTTTCTGGTATAATGGATATAAGCTTAGCCAGGAAACCAAAGAGAATTATAACTAGTAGTTCCTTGGATTCAAATAGGATAATTTTATTATAATCATGCTTTATTATGCAGACTCTTCCAGGGTGTGGATAGATTCCACAATCTATATACATACTGCCTTAATAAGAAATATCAAATCAGCCACATGTATGTTATTTAGAAAGGTCCATTGAATCTTGAATCAAAAATGAAAATAACATTTTTAATTTTTTATTAGAAAACATTATTTGGTATGTGATAAAAACTGAGTTAAACTGTTGGCGAATGGCTTACCCAACTTGCCCAAAGGCAGTGCCAATATCTGAATGAACTTTTTGGATTCTTTTTTTTATAATTTTTATTTGTTTATTTATTTTCCCCCCAAAGCCCCAGTAGACAGTTGTATGTCATAGCTGTACATCCTTCTAGCCACTGTATATGGGACACGGCCTCAGCATGGCCGGAGAAGCGCTGCATTGGTGCGCGCCCAGGATCCAAACCCGGGCCGCCAGCAGCGGAGCGCGCACACCCAACCGCTAAGCCACGGGGCCGGCCCAACTTTTTGGATTCTTAGCCTAGAGTGCAACTTACTGCTAGGAGGTATTTTTTTTTTTAGTGTTGCTTTTATGCTTTCTTTTTTGTTGTTTGTTTGTTTATTGCGGTAACATTGGTTTACAATATTGTATAAATTTCAGGTGTACATCATTATATTTCTATTTCTGCATGGATTACATCATACTGCTAGGAGGTATTGATGCAGCATGTAAAATTCTTAATGAGACTTTGATATCTATCCATGGTCTTCTTGTGTCAAAGGAAGCATAGTAAGTTCTTCTCTTGTTCTGTTCCACCCTAAACTCGCTCTATTCTCTCGAGGAAGCAGGAGAGCAAACTTGTGTGTGTGCCAGCTTTGGAAATGATGGCACTAGTTTTGCAATCTTGGACAAGTGGTTTAACTTTTGAAGCCTGAGTTTCCTCAGTTGTGCAATAATAACTTCCCCAGTGTGCTGTTGTGAGGATTAAATGAGCTAATGTTTAAAACACACATAGCACAATTTTTTGCATGAAATAATCAAATTGAACGTGGGTTTGTATTAAAGTTGTCTGACATGAGAAAATGAGAAAACAGTCATTTTCTGTCAGAGGTCACTTACAATGAGCAGTGAAGTTTAAGCTTCAGTGCCTCACTGGCAGAGACCCCTCACAAATGTACTAAAAATAAGATATTTTAAGTACATTTGGCTAGGATCGCTTTCTCTTCTCGTTTTGACTTCTTCTCTATCACATATGCCTTTGCATCAACTGGCACTGAAGGGCTGCAGGCATTTTTGGGTTTCAGTTGTGGGGGAGTTGAGTTGGGATTTACAGGACATATTTGACTCACACCCTACACACTTCTACAGTTGAGTTACTGCTGGCTGTCTTGGTGTTGGAATGGCTTCTAGAAAAACTCCAACTGCCCACTGTGATATGTGCAGGTGCAAGGCCAGAGGTGTGGTCAAGCTGTTGAAGATGTGTACAGTATCCAGCATCAGAAGTATGTGGCGGTGGAGGAGGAAATGGTTTGATATGTACTAAACTAGATGCAACTGGTAGAAAATTCTTCTAAACCCTAGAGCTCACGTTAAAGAAACTTGATAAAAGCCTTCCCAATATTGACTACAATCCTAAAATTTATATGAAGTTACCAGTAATGAGTTGTGAAGCTGAAAAAAGCTTTTCTAAACTATCAGTAAAATAAATTTTGAACGACCCTACTTGAGATACTAAAGTCCTTCCATTCTCTCTACAGAAATTATAAAATGATTGTCATACAAAAAGGTGCTCAAAGAGCATGAAGTCCAAAAAACAGAAAAAAAGATTAATGGAAGTATGTCAGGAAGTTAATAAAATTATGTTATTTTTCTGGATATTTATAGTATTTGTCAGTTTCTAATTTGTTATTTGCTGTGATTTCTTCCTTGTTTCCTGATACATTTGTACTATTTTTGGATTCACAAGTTTGCATTCTTTTTCTAAAGGGAACTTTCAAATTGTATAAAGTTCTGGGGCACACTACCAGAATCCACTCATTTGTGATCATCTACCCTGTAGCTGATGACCCAGAAGGACCTTGTTAGATACATCTCAGTTTGTGGCTTTCCTTGACTCTAAGTTCTGAAGCACCATGAAACTGAGAAACTTGAATTATATAATATTCATAGGGACAGGATTTTAAAAAATTTATTCTGCTCTCACATCGCTCCAGTTCCTTTTGGCAAGCCAAATATCAGCTTTGCATTACTGAGGAAGCAAATGGGGGTTCTTAGTCCCCTTCCTTCCCAGTTGTTGGGGCCCAGGGCAGGCTGCCTCAAAACATCCCACAATAGCATATTGATTATTTTGAATTAAAGTTACTTGTTTTGACTTACAGTTTTAACCCTCCTCTCTGTGTTCCCCCTGAAAGCAGGAAATAAATCTCCCATGTGAAAGGTACCCTCCTTGCTCCAGGACACTGAGGCATCCTATCACCAGTGATAAGGAATTCAGGGCCAAGAAATCATATATAAACAAATTTTGTTACTTCTGCTAATTTACTACCTCAAACCTAAACTTTGCTTATATTCCTCGCTAATTACATATCCCAAACCTAAGTTTCTTTATTCTGTCAATCCTCACAAATTTATTGCTTCTTTGTGGAAAAGATATAAAAGCAGCCTGCTTTGCCCATCTTGGAGAGCATCATTTTTATGATCTCCCATATGTATGTATTAAATTGGTTTTTCTCCTGTTAATCTGGTCTTGTGTCAATTTTATTATTAGTCCAACCACAAGAACTCAAGAGAGGTAGAGGGGGGAATTTCCACCTCCCCAACACAGAGTAATCACACAGAAGACTTTGAATCTATAAATTCTTGATCATGCATAATGAGATGACAAACCATACATCAGATAAAGTAGCCATACCCCAGAATTAAATTGCAAGAGAGTACAACAGTATAATCATAGTTACTTTATAGGTAAAGAAACTGAGGCATAAGGAGGTCAGCTTACTTATTAAGGACACAGTGATTGGGATTAAACCTAACAAACTACTGAACTAACTAAACTCTATAACTCAGTGCTATCTTGCCAAACTATTCACTTCAAAAACAGGAAGAAAGATTTACCTTGAATGTGCTTAGATATTGATGTTTCCTTGGCAACAGATTCTAAATTAAAAGAAAATAGTGATTGAACATATGCAGTTTTGTTAAAAACTTGTGGGCTCGAAGCAGCGGTCTCAGAAGCTACTTCCCACTCTTTGTTAATTGAAAAGAGAAGTTCTTTATCTTGAATGCTGCCATGTAGCAATTATTCTAGAAAAATCTGTTTTTTAGGCATGAGAATAGGATGCCATTTCCCTATCCCTCTGAATGTCCCTCTACTTTGGCCTTTTTAACTTTCTCACAGTAGATCACAGCCATGTGTATAATTAGCACTTAATACCCACCTCACTGAGATCTAGTCATCAGCACCTGTCTCTAGTTAAAGTGATTAGTTACAATTTTGTTGCAATTAAATATAGACTAATATGAATATAAGGTGTATTGTTAATGGGATACTCATCTTTTCTCTGGATATTTAAATTCCTTGGGTAGGTCAAACCATTCCTCTGCTACATTTCTTGTATACTGTTTTTTTGTGTGTGTGTGAGGAGGACTAGCCCTGAGCTAACATCCGAAGCCAATCCTCCCCTTTTTTTCTTGAGGAAGAGGGGCCCTGGGCTAACATCCGTGCCTATCCTCCTCTACTTTATATGGGACGCTGCCACAGCATGGTTTAGCAATCCGTGCGGTGGTGCGAGCCCGGGGTCCAAACCTGCGAACCCCGGGCCGCCGTAGCAGAGCGCACGCACTTAACTGCTGCGCTGCAGGGCCGGCCCCCGTTTCTTGTATACTTTTGATTTTAAAAAGAAATGCTTTTACTGAAATGCTTTTGTTTTGGTCCATCCACTGTCTTTAAGGGATGCTATAAGACAGACTCCCTTGACACTAAGGATATCGTTCACTACAGCTGTGCCAATTACAGTGTGGTGTGGGCCAGCAGCACGAGTATCTCGTGGGAGCTGGGCAGAAATGCAGAATCGCAAGCTCCAGCCCAGATCTACTGAATCAGAGTCTGCATTTTAGAATCCCCAGGCGGTTTATAGCCACACTGAATATATGCACTCGTATACATTGTTTGGTCTATTTTATTAAAAACTGACAGGGAAAATTTATTTCCGATATAACCTAGTGGTTAGGTTCCTGGGTTTGGGGCTGGGAAAGAGTTTGCCTGATTTGGAGGTTCCCAGACCCTCTTGCTGGTTATGTGTTTTTGGGAAATCCATTTAACTTCCCCAAGGCCCAGTTTTCTTTTGTATGAAGTGGAGACTGTAACAGTACCAGTCTCATGGGGTTATTGGGATCGTCAAGTGAGAAAATACATGTAAATTAATGAAGCCGTGGTAGTTGCATATGATAACCAATAGATGTCAGCAATTATCGTTATTCCTACCACTAGAAGCTAAATTTTCTTTTCTTAATCAAATGGTTTGTGTGTCTTATAGGATCATATAACTGACGATTTTGGGAGTGGGCGGATGGGTATTGACTCTAGGAAATATAGAGCCACATTTATAGCCCCTTCCAGCACGTATTTGATTTTTTGACTGACCTTATCCCAGCTTCATCTTATTTTTTTATATTTATTTTTCTTTATTCCAATTTCCTCAGATTCTTATATTTTATTCTGTTCACTACAGTATCTTTGTAAGCCACTATAGAATTATTTTAGATTGAAGTATGACATAAAAATACATTGGTCATCACAATTACAAATGTAGTACTCCACGACTTTCACTCCAAATTACATTGACAGCCTTGTCTTACTTTTTTCTCTACCAGCTCCTTGCTACAGTTATATTGGTCAACCTAGTAACCCTGTAAGGCAGGGAACATTAAAACAACTTTTAAAGAAGTGTTGTTTCTCTCACATTACCTTTTCGTTCACCATTGCATCTCCAGCATAGTAGCCTACACATAATAGATGCATGATATATTTATTGAGTGGAAGATTATTTACAAATTTACATCTTATATCACTTACAGATCTTACGATCTAGTAAATTCAAACCTGGAATGGGCTTTCTTCATCTTTCAACCTGTCCACACACAAGGCTCAGATCAAGTGCCACCCTCACGGTGAACATTTCCTTGTCGCTTCAGCACAGACAAGAGGCTCCCTCTTTCAAAAACTGTGGAATTCTCTGCTTCTCTTACTCAGCTGGCACTTGAAATTCTTCCTTCTATTAGTTATTCTCCTTCATCGAGAGCAAAAACTTGGAATCAAGTTACCCAATCCTATTTGGGCCACTTACCCACAGTGTGACTTGAGGAATATTTCTTAGCTTCTCTAGGGCTGTTATCTGCAAAACGGGAAACATAGGGTGTTACATTGCTGCAATAGATAATGCATGTGGATGGTTAGCATATTACCTGGAGACATGGTCATAACTGTATCTTTTTCCCCAAATTAAATTCAGTAATATTCCCTTGTGAAATCAGCAGGAAATTATTACGGGGCTATGAGTGAAGTCCTATTTCTATAATTCTTGGGGATTCTTTCTGCCTCGGGCTCCAGTGGCTGACAGAAGCTGCTGGGGTTGTGTCTATGGATGATTAGTGGGGACTGTAGCTGTGATTAAATATTGTCTAGGTTTCACGTCTAGGTTTCCTGACTCGTCAGTGGTGGCAGAGGAGGGAGGTAAGAAATATTTACTGTTACCCAGGGAATGCCGCACAACGCAGTTTCAAACTCTCCTTGGTTTCCTTTTTGTTGTTTTTCTTTATTTCTCCATTTTTTACTCTGGAACGTTATTTCTCTTTTTTGCATTTCACTTCCTAAGAATGTATTATAGATACCAGAAATAATTTATTTCCAAGGGAGTGCTATCGATTTTGGGGGGTGGGGGCGAGGAGTCTTTAAAATAATCTCCAATCTCTTTGAGCTATGTGCGGGGACATATTTTCAAGGTTCTGAAATGCAAAATGCATGAGAGTCAAACAAACAAATCTTTAAGTCTCAGAATTCTGAAAAAGTGATTAATTAAACCCATTCATTAACGAGAGACTATACAAACTTATCACATGAGGTGCTTCTCTATCCATAAAATCCTTGAGGATATGGATACATTCTACTAGAAAGTTGATGTGTATATTTTCAGAAATTTTTCTTAAGAATGTATATTTAATGGAAGAAGAGTGCTGTGAATCACAAGGAGGCTGGTGCAGCAATGCGGTGTGCTCATTTTACATTTGATGTGGGGCTCTACCTATTCTAATTCTTTCTCCATATGGCAGCTAAGGAGATCTTTGAGATCAAATCTGATCATCTTGCTTTCTGACTAAAGTTCCACTGGCTCCCTGTTGCCTACAGTATTAAATCCAGTATGAAATGCTTTGCCTATTCTAGCTCCAAACGGCTCCCCCTGCCTCCCTCTGCTTCTGCCCCTGCAGCGTGGACTCCGGGAGCTCTGGCCGCAACGGCCTTCTTCCCGGCTCTGCCTACAGGTGGCGCTCTTTCACAGCAGGGCCTCTGGACAGGCTCTTTTCTCTGCCCGCTCACCAGTGGAGAACCAGCCCTAATGCTCTTTCCGCTCGGGAGCCTCCCTGGCCCCCCCCCGCCGCAAAGAATTATTCTTTTCTCTTGGGTCCCATAACAACTTGTGGATAACATTTACATAGCACTGATTATGCTGGCTAATAATTGTTGCCTTTACAAGTCTCTGATTAGCTTATGAGAGGTTTGAAGGCAGGGACGTTGCCCCTTTCCTGTTTGTATCACCCGCTTGTATCACGCGCAACATCCAGCACAATGTCTGTCACATAGAAGGTGTCCAGCACAAATTAGTGGGATGGACACAGTCATCTACATTTCTATTTTTCAAGGAAGACCATACATTTTGCTTCTCTCGGGTTCAATTGAATTTCGTTACTCTTAAATATGTGTAATGAATATTAATAATAATTATCCTTCTATACATATTTTTTTGAATACTTGTATCGTCTAATTAATTTTTAAACAAGCCCAGATTCACACTGATTTTTGCAGTTGTGAGTATTGTGTAGCCCGTTAGGTGAAGGCACATGTGTCAGTTCCCAGACGCCTCAGGTTGCCCAGGGCCCCTCGCTGTCGTCAGCTTGTCAGTGCAGCTGCTCTCCAGATTCCCTGTTGGTCGCTTAACTGATCTTTTTGGTTGGTAAGGGACCAAGACTACCCACAGAACTCTGTAACCATGGTGATAAGATGCCCTAGTTTAACTTTTCAACAGATAAGATGAGATGCTCTAGCACTTCTGGGCCTGAGGTTCCCAGCGGAACTTCTGGGAGCCATTCAAGCACTTAAGCGATAGAATCAGGTCTTGAACAGATAATTACTTTTTCTTTTATACTAGTACCTTTTAACTTAGGGGTGGTGACTGACAGCACATATAGTCCATGACCAGACAAATGTGAGGTCTAGGGCAAACCTGGGAGGCTTGTCATTCTTAAAATACATCACCTGGGGAGAAGCTCCTTTAAGCCAGGGGCTTTCCTTTTTTTTTTTTGAGGAAGATTGGCCCTGAGCTAACCTCTGTGCCAGTCTTCCTCTATTTTGTATGTGAGTTGCTGCCATAGTGTGGCTGACCAGTGGTGTAGGTCCATGCCCAGGATCCTAACCTGCAAACCCAGGCCACCAAAGGGGAGCGCGTGGAACTTCAACCACTCGGCCATGGGGCCAGCCCCCCAAGGGCTTTACTTCGTAAGTAAAATTAGAATACCTACAAAAAAATAATGACTATGCCCTTTTTCACATGTGATGATATAAAACTATTATGGGATCTTGTAGAAAATCAAAGTGTTCATTTAAACTGTTTTCCAACCAAGATTAGTCTTAGACTTAGTTAGAATGGACAATAGTGTACATTTGAGATTTAGAGGATGCTGAGAATGTACAGTGTCCAATATCCCCCCGAAAGTCTGAAAGTTTGCCAGAGTTTTTCTCTTTAAAGGCTTACAAGCCATTACAATGTAAGGACCTCTGGGAAAGGCATCACAGCAGGGAGGAGGCTGAAATTTAGTGGCCTGTGAAGTAAAACTGGTTTGTAGCCCTGTTGGTTTGGCCTGAAGAGTGTTTTATATATTTTTTTGAACCAACATTTAATCATAAGGAGACTTCACATAAAAACCTACATTACTCTATTACTGTTAAACAACACAAGATGTAGCACAACTAAATTCTCACAAGGCTGGAGCCGAATAGCTGCTGTCCTATTTAAATGGGCCAGATTGTCTCTAACTCGTCACAGCCTCCACCCCTCCCACCGTGAATTCAGATACACCTTTTTAGGCCTTCTTCGCTCATTTACTTACATCCCTGCCTCCTGTTGGTAAGAAACAGAGCAGCCTCAGTAACCGTGATGATTCAGGGGCTGACGGTAAAGCACCTGCTTTGTGTTTGGCCTAGCTTTGCTGTCATCTCTGAGATATCTGTGGGAACATTAAGACTTTTGCATGCCTCTTCTCTTCTGTTATTCCTGCCTGCTATGGACTGAATGTGTGTCCCCCCCAAATTCATATGTTGAAACCCTAACCCCCAGAGTGATGGTATTTGAAAGTGAGGCCTTTGGGAAGTAATTAGGTTTAGATGACGTCACGAGGGTGGGACCCTCATGATGGGATTAGTGCCCACATAAGAAGAGACCAGAGAGCTAGCTCACTCTCTGCTGTGTGAGGATACAGCAAGAAGGTTTCGTCATCTGTAAACCAGGAAGAAGTTCCTCACCAAGAATCTGAGCATCCTGGCACCCTGATCTCGGACTTCCAGGCTTCAGAACTGTGAGAAATACATGTTTATTGTTTAAGCTACCCAGTTTATGGTATTCTGTTACAGCATCCAACTGGCTAACACACTGCCCCCATTCTCCCCTTGGGATATTATCAGAAAATAAACAAGTCAAAGAAAACAAACAAATAAAACACGCATTTGCAATACATTTTCCTTCAAGCATTTACTCAAAAACTCTTAAAATTTATATTTCTGGCACAAATACATACACACATACATACATAAATGTGCCAGAGAAAGTCACTTTTTCTTGAGGCTGACTTGACTTGAATGAGTTTTCCCAAGTTGTCGAGTAATTACCTCAACTGGAAACACATTGTAGTTGTACCTGAACAATGCAACAAAATCAAGTTGAGGCATGGAACTTATTCTGTAAACTTAACTGGTGTATAAAAAGTTGAATAATTTTTTCCCAAACCATTCTCCGTGGGAGAGGCACCGTTTGGTTGAGTTTTACCTGATGCTGTTGTGCGTTGTCCTTTGGCGAGCAAGAGCATAATGAGGAGACTGAGCAGAGCAGAAGCGCTAGGCACAGTCTGGAGATGCTTCAAGACTGGGGAGGGAAGTGTAGGAGACTGCTTTCTTTCTTCCTTGGAAGTCTTTAGAGTCTTAGGAGTTTAGCAAAGGCCTCCAGTTTCCTCTTTGTCTAAATCTGTCACATGTTCAATGATTTCTGAAATACTTACAATGTTTGTTTTATAATTTGCAATAAAGCTTACAATGCAGATATCTGTACAAGAGTTTAGATGCAAACATCTTTGGAAGCATAAACACTTTGGTTACACTCATTCATGTCAGGCTGTATGTGGTGGCTGTGGAGATGCGCCACTCCAGTGTCCCTGTAAGAGAATCTCCCGTGGGGAACGTAGTGAACTGACACCCCAGCCCTCACACGTTTGGATCCACCACACTTCTCTACTTCCCCCAGGCTGCCCCCAGCCAATCACTGATTATGGTGTGGGTACCAGGGGCAGCTCAGATTCGGTGTGGGGACCCCCACTGGCCAGCTGAGACTTTCTAAGAACGGTGCTTCTGTCTGAGGCTCTTCCTGCCTAATCTGTCCTTCCCTCTCTCTTTTCACAAATGTTACACTTACTTCATGGTCTGAAGGCTCTCCTTGCCTTCTTTTGCTTCTTTCCATTCACAGGCATTTTCTCCAATAAATCTCTCACACCTCACATCCTGTTTTTGGTGTCTACTTCTCAGAGGATCCAAACTGACACACAGTATACAACTAATTATTATTAGTGGAGTCAAGAGGATTTATAGAGCAATACCACATGAGGACCTGAGGAAGACTGTGGAGGTGCCTTAAAGAGAGCACGAAATGGGGGCTGGCCTGGTGGCATAGCAGTTAAGTTCTCATGCTCTGCTTCGGTGGCCCAAGGTTCACAGGTTCGGATCCCGGGCATGGACCTATGCACTGCTTATCAAGCCATGCTGTAGTGGTGTCCCGTATAAAGTGGAGGAAGATGGGCACGGATGTTAGCCCAGGGCCAATCTTCTTCAGCAAAAAAAGAAGAGGATTGGCAATAGATATTAGCTTAGGGCTAATCGTCCTCAAAAAAATAAGAGCACAAAATGATCAAAAACGGTAAACTTTCCTACCGATCAGCATGGATATTATGTCCCTAGATAGTGTGAGGATCCAAATAAAATTTAGAACAAGATACTGGTTACTGCTCTTTGGGAATGGGAGTGGAGATCAAATCTGGTAGAGACCAGGTATTAAGTCATTCAGTAATAACAATAGATAATACAATAAACAGACAAAGCGTCAATGATGTATTGCCAATCCTAACCGTCAATAAATGCTTTGAGTTCAGAGAGAGGAGGCAGAGAGCACGTGGAGCTTTTGAACTTTGGAGAACCTGTTTAAGATAAGCCTTCTTCCTAAAAGTTGGATGTCACAACCGGATAAGGGCTAGTTGCTTTTGCTCTTGGGGAAGTGATGACAGAGGAGGGGGAAACAAAGGGGCAATGTTAATATCAGGGCAGTAGTCACCAACCAAGACTCCAGAGCTGCATTTCTCTAAGGGGGTCTCAAGGCCTCTGAGGAAGCATAAGTTATCTATAAGAAACTGAAACATATTATGTTTTCATTTTGATGCTATTCCAAAACATTAGTATTTGTGCCGTTAGGATCCCTTGGATCATCTTCTGAGGGCTACCTCTCATTTTCTTTGTCTCCTTTTATGTTTGTGTTTAAAATTATGTTGGTCCCACATAGTACCACTTTAATCATCATAGGCTAATTAGAAAAAACAGAAGTCGACAATATGTAACTGAAGCGTTCTTATCAGATGAAGGCCAAGTAGGCATCATTTGTGCACAGCAGAGATAATTATTTTGCAGAACAGTAGTTTGACTAGAGAACAGTGGTGACCACATCGAGTCATCACCTCCCACAGGATAATTTATCAATCCCGAACTCAAAGCCGTCATGTACTAAGAAGTGTGACGTCGCAACTTAGATTCAGCAAAACCCTTTTAATTTTCACATTAAATTAATGCGGTAAATTTGAATTTATTGTTTTTTAGTGTTTAAAATAGAATTTGTAAGTTTTACTTGGCTTTATTATTATATAAAATGTATAAGCTTAAGGAGTCTATAGTTAGTTTTATGTACAATATGGTTCACATGTGAAATTCTCAGCCTTTCTCCCATCTCCACCCCGAAAGGGAAAACTATTCCCTCACTTAGCTTACCTTTGCTCCCTACCCTCCCAAGAACTCAAGAGGACAGTCTGCTTCTGAGCAGATAACTGGAGAAGACAAGCCAGTGGCGGTCAAGCCCAGCGCCTTGGGGGCACCAGCAGGTCCAAGTCTGGTATCAACGCCAGCTTAACCCTCGAGCTGGGTGCAGACTCCTCAATCCCACGAGGAGTCGAGTCAGGAGTGGTCAACGGGACCCCAGAGGTGAGAAGAGAAGGGGGAAGATTATGAGAAGCAAAGTCTACATAAAGATCAGAGAAAGAAAAAAAATTCACAAGTTTGGGGGGAGTGGAAAGAGAGTTTCGGGGGATTTTGGTAAGAAAAAAAGTGCAGAGCACTTTGAGGGGGCTAGAGAATTTGGGAGCAAAGCCAATCTGAGAACTGTTTCTGGGGTTATAAATCAAGTTCTCTTAGTGTTTTTCCTGAAGTCCCAGGCGAAGGCTGGGGTTCCTTCTTCAGGACAGTAAGCAGAAGGCCTGCTTGCGCTGAAGGACACATGGGGATCCTCCAGGGCTGGGTCTTCGGAGCATGAACTGCCTAAGCCCTGGTTCCTCTAATTATGGACCAATTAAGTTAAGCACGTGGAAATCTCTCAAGGACAGACATTACATCTCAAGGCAGGTACTGAGAAAGGGAATATTCTCTCAAGTTAAAAGGCACCCAGCCCTAACCCGAAGTCACAAGCTGCTATTATTTTCTGAAGTAGGAGAATTAGCATTTGGTTTCTTTCCTGCTTTGCCTGGGGAGCTCACCAGAGTAGTAAAGGAGATACATTAGTCTGGAGTAGCTCATGACTCATAATTCCTTTAGGGTCACAATTCTCCCTTCACATTAGCCAGATGGAGTTTCACAGTGGTGCTGCTCTGTAGGAAGAAACCTCTGCCAGAGAAAGCACCTAGCTGCCAGGTAAAATGCAATTAGCTCAGCATATGAAATATGATGAGCATTCTGTCAGTTGTACATCCCACATGACTCCTGCAGCTGACTGTTCCTCTCCGCTCCCTTTCATCTCGCTGCAGTCTGCGTTGCTATAATAGTTTTAATTGGAATCGTGCTTCCAGGAGGTGGGTTCCCCCTACTTGTTTATATCGACTCTTGGAACATACCTGTCTATCCAGTGCTACTGTGGGCCCCTCACATGCTGGACGCTGTGATGAGGCACCACCGTCTCTGCCTCTGCCGAGGTTACAGCCCAGTGGGAACAGAGACGTGAACGAATCGTCATTCAAATGCTGAGTGTAATAGGGCTTCGGGGATCTCATTATAGGGGAAGAGAAGGATTGGGAGCTCAGAGAAAGGCTCCCCGAGGAGCCCAGAGGGTCTTTAACGTGAGGCCAAAGGTTGAGGAGGAATTCACCAAGCAGAGAGCAAGCAGAAGGGCAGTGAGACGAGAATGTTCCCGGGACAACCCTGGGAGAGGCCGATGGTGCAGGAGAAAGGAAAGGTCTAGCATGTAGGGGTCAGGTGGGTTAGGTAGGAGTCAGCCCCAGTGAGATCTGGCCTCAGTCTCAGATCCAGAATGGCCCTGTAAACCAGGTGAAGAGTTACATTTTTATTCTAAGGGCTGTCGACAGGCAATTCAGATTTTTAACCAGGGAGTGGTAAGATTGGCTGCCAAGGGGGGAAGATATTCTAGGTGGTAGCCGATCTGATCAGTCATTCTTGCTCAAAAACTTTTAGTGACTTAATGCCATCAGAATGACATCTAAATTTTTAATAAGGTTTGCCAGGCCTGTCCTGAACTACTCCCTTCTACTTCTCCAGGCTCACCTTTGATTCTCTGCTCCCCCCACCCCACTCCTCCTCCCGTCACACTCCTCCCCTGCTCTAGCCTAGGGCATTTCAGGCTTTTTTGATCTTAACTCAGTAATTAATTTTCAGCGTTTTACATTGTGATCCAGTGTACACACGTGTACACATATGTATAATATATCAGATAAAATTTTAATGGAAAAATGGAGGATGTACTCATGTACTCTAATATTTGCCCTTCTTTTTCCTTCTCTTTCTTAAAAATGTGAGTTCACACTTACCAAATTACTTTCATGACCCGCTATGCCTGCTAGCTCCTCCCTGAGCCAGGTTCTCCCTCTTCTTGTGGACTGTGCACACAAGCTTCCTTCGGAGGAAAGCCTTCCCCATCCACGCAGTTTCCTGGGGATCCTACCTTCCCTTTCCCTCTCAACTTCACTAGACGGTCTCAGAAATCTTGGCTGACTTGTCAAGTCCGGCTTAGGCTCTTTCTAAGACCCTCATTGCACTCCGTCTGCCTGTTCTTCCTCTCTCCTTTCCTTCTTTTTTTTTTCCACAAATATTTATTGAAAGTCTACTGTAAGCCAGACACTGTTTTAGGCATGGGGCAGGGCTGGCTTCATGGGCCCTGGGCACAGCAGAGTCCCATGATTGGTTTAATGCTCTGCTGTTGCTGTCTTGAAATTCTTAATAATTTTTTAACAAGGAGCCCCACTTCTTCATTTTGTCGTGGGTCTCACAAATTACGTAGCTGTTCTTGCACTGGTGTAATGAACAAAACAGACCCAAATCCCTATCCTCATGGAGGTCACATTCCAGTGCTTGCTGTGCATTGACTTCTCACCTGAGCAGTTGTCACCCTGTGTAGTATCAACCTGTCTACTTGCCCGACGTCCTAGCTACACGGTCATGCGTGTTTAAGGACGGGGACATGTTCTGAGAAACGCGTTGTCGGGTGATTTCGCCGTTGTGCGAACATCATGGAGTGTACTTATGATACCGGCCTAAGACAAGGCTGACATGAGGGAAGCCATATTGTAGAAAAGAAACCCTACTGTAACTCTGAATGACCTCTGACTAACTAACCTAGATGGATATGCACCCTCCAGGAGATCTAACTGCTCTGTATATTTTACGACCCCTGCTTGTGCATGTACCTTCCAGCTGCGATAAGATGATCACTTTGTTCTTTTGAGTTCCTTAGGAATGTGACGACCCCTGAACAGAGAGTCTATGCTGATAGCCATCATCAGTGACAACTGAAAGATCTGGTGTGGCAATCCCAGTCTGTAACACCAGATGGTCAACTCCTAACCCCCATCCCTATAACCCACCGGCCTATATTACTGCTGTAAGATTTTGTGCCCCTTAAGATGGTTCTTTGAGACGTTAGTCGGCCATCTTCCCCCTTCCTAGCAAGTTGTAATAAACTGCCCTTTCTTTTCCACCATCTTGTCTCTTGACGATTGGCTTTTGTCTCGTGGCAAGCAGATCGTGCCCTTTGCGCGGTAGCACACAAACCTAGATGGTGTAGCCTACTACACACCTAGGCTGTATGGTACTAACCTTATGGGACCACCTCATACATGCAGTCTGTCGATGACGGAAATGTCATTATGTGGCACCTGACTGTAGACTGTGAGATCCTCGAGGGCAAATTGTCTTTCCCACCACTATCTCTAGCATGAGCTATACTGCCTGGCACCTCGTGTATGCTAACAAATTGATGTAGAATGAGTTCATGAACATGCATGACACTTCCAACCTTTGTCCTATAAGGCCTGGTTCCCCCCATCAAGGCTGTCCTTGGTATTCTTTGACAAGATTTCATTTGAATCAAAGCTCTTTCATTGGCTATTTGCCCATGAACTCTGAAGCAATAACTTTACGACAGTTAAAATTTGAAGTACATCAGTGAGTTTCGTTTACACTTATGAGTGTGGAGAATTCACCATGCAGATGACTTTAACCAGGATTTTGAATTCAAGGCTTATTTTCAGTGAGCAGAGAACATTTAAAATGTTATTTGAGATTATTAATGACTGATTGGAAATGGGATGAGGGCAGAGGACAGACATCAAGTTCAGAACTGAAGGGAAACTGAGATTGAAAGCTTGCTTATGCTTTTGATTTCTCTTTAAAACATAACTTAGTTACTCTATAATATATTTGTAATAACATTGGTTCAAACTTGAAGACAGGTATAGGAGGTGCAGAATCTTCAAGATGTCATAATCATAAATTGGGCATTATTTTACTTGGGGAAACCAACTTCAGTCAAAGAACTCTATTATTTAGGATTTTTTGTTGTTTGTTTCTATATCTAATTTTAAGAATGGTGTACAAGTTATTCAGACACAAAATTTTCGTATATCTTAAAACACTTTTAAGGGCTTTTAAGGGTTAATAAAATACATGGTCTATCCTTATCTCTTACCTTTTACTGCCATCCTGTGGCCACTTCATTTTCTAGATTAAAATCCATTTGCAAAACCGTATTTTTAATCTTTATCACAGATTATGGTTTCAGATTTTATCAGTCCTTAATTAACATAGATATACTACAATGCACATATTTAGTGGCATTTTGCTGTAGTAAGATGTTCCCCTGTGCAGTAGTATATAATTATCATGGAATTTTAATTCTGAGTGAGCTTCCACGCAATTTCTTTCAAAAGGGCTCTCTTCAAGTATCTCCTTGTTTCTTCTCACCCCTCCTCCTGCCCGGCTTCCCGGTGGATGCTTAGGCAGTGGTACTTTACCACAGCAGCAAAGATGGATGAGCTGGGTGGGCTCTTTCTATTTGACATACTCACAGATCCATTCTTCTGGAGCCCAGGGTTGGACTTCCTTACCCGGATGTCCCATCTTCTGATCCTCCAGACTTCCGCTCTTCCCAGTGCCCTCACTCGCGAGATGCCAGGCGTCAGCAGGATCAGACATGGTGCCTAGGGCAGAACGTGCTCCTGTTCTCCTCGCTTCTGACCATCAGGGTCACCTTCTCTGGAGAAGTGGGGTACAGACAGGCTGAGGGGCCAAAGGGCATCTGCTGGCCCAGGGGCTCCTGGTCTAGAGGTTGACTTGGCTTCTATGACCAGGAGACTGACAGCAGGCACAGTACACGAGGGCAAGTTTTGTTCACCCTGTCTACCCAAGGCAGGTACGGCCTGGTGTCTAGCCCAAAGGGAAATACTCAGCCTGAGAAATAACAACAAGGATAATGGCTAATACGGATGGAGCTTTAACTTACATGCCATGTCCTGTTCTAAACACTTTGCGTACGTTATCCTACACATAAAATAATCCTGTGAGTAGAGACCATTTGTATTCTTATTTTGCCGATTAAAAAATTCTCTGAATCTTAGAGTGGTGATGCTCCTTGCTAAGGTAAGGCAGCCGGGAATTGGCGGGTTTGTTGAATGAACCCGTGAGTGAATACATGATGTCCAGTGTATGTGCGTCAGTGTGTGCCTCCTTTGAAATCATTCCTTTGAGTCCAAGTCCTTTGAATCTTCCAGATCTTGAATTTTCTTTAATTTTTCTTATACATCGTTCAATGTGACTTTCTCTTGTTTGTGAAGAAAGATGGCCTGGGAGCATGGGATTTCCTTCACTAATTGTGGGCCAGGCACTAGTGGTAAAATCATTCTGTTTTCTACTGAAAATCATGTCTGCAGTCTGCCAGCCTTGGGCTGACAATCAACTTGGAAGCAAGAAGTAGGAGAGATTCCCGTACTTGCATCATTCTCTCATCACCGTAATAGGAGTCTTTCTGAGACAAATCTTGGTCAAAATGTCAGGGTAAAAGAAATTAACTCAGAATTTATTTTAATGTACCTTTCTTTTCTACTTTTTGTTTGGTGGGAAATGCAAATGTTTAGTCTCCTGCCGGTTAGCTGTCAATATGACTTAACCTCAGATGCAGCGAAGGTCTAAGCAGTCATGCCACCCTCAGACAGATGACACACTGTCCTCTGGGACTGGATGGTCTTTAATGTGTCCGGATGAGATTCTGTCATTCTTCTTGGATCATGTTTCTCTGTCTCAAGTATGCTGACAACCACACGGCCTTGCTTACTAGTCTCGATTTTCCACATGAGGTTTGACATTCTTTCAAATAATGGTTCCCTATTTGATGAAACTTTAGCTACATACTTTATTCTGAATTCTTATTATGCTGCTTAGCTCCTCTCCCATAAACTTCATTTTCATCAAACTTTTCCTGTTTCTTATCCATGACATAAGTTACTTCAAAGTCCTTAAGGGGAGTATGCTCATATGTAATAAAGACAAAGTAGCCTTATATTTTATATCTGTGATACATGGTTTTAACTTCTTTATAATAATAATTATTATAATAATAAATATCTATGGCATACTTATTAAATGCTAGGCATGTTCTAAGGGTTTACATGTCTTTCTCCTTTAACTCTCACAACCCTGTGAGGTTTGTACTATTACTGTTCCTGCTAATGACGCATGCTTCATGAGGTACAGAGAGGAATGAGGAAAGAGGCGTGGCGAGGTAATCGATTTTCCCCAAAGTCATGTCATTTGAGTCAGGATCCAGCAGAACCAATATATATGTAATAAATATTAATTGTGTTCTAAATCAAAGCTATTTAAAGAAAAATAAATAAAGAAATACAGTCTCACTCTCTTATATTGTATTCTGTAACTGGCTTTGATAGTTCATATGTGAATTGAATCATTCTTCTATATCACATTTTCTCCTGGCCACCAACCTAATGAGGGACAATTGAAAGGGTGCTGGTAGCACAATAATGGTACAAAATCCATAGTCTGTACCGCCTTCCCGTCTGTCAAACCTTCTGGAACCAGTTCATTGTAGCTCTTCTCCCAACGTGTGCAGAGAACACATCTCCCCCAGCTTCTAAGGATGTGCAGTGGCCCTCTGCACACAGTCCCTGGTCACAGCCCCATTCCCACCCCTTCCGTGGCAGACTGGCACCCTTGTCACCCTGTTGCATCTGATTCTAAGGATTTAGCTCCAACTCTGTTTATCATTCTGCTCCTGACTTTTATTCATATCTGGTCTCTCCCGCACCTGACTTTCAGTCTTTTCCTCAGGACCGTGTCCTGGACTTGCTCCGTCAGCCTGGGAAAGGCTTGGGGTCGAGAGCGAAGACTCTGGACTCAGGCTGCTGGGATTAATTTCCAGTTCTGCCACTCGCCACCACGTGACCGTGGGCAAGTCGAATGAACTCTCCAGAGGCCTCAGTTTTCTTATCTCTAAAATGGGAATGATTCAATGGGCATTGTGAGAGTACAACGTGGTAACCCATGTGGAGCACTTACAGTGCCTGATGGATCGAAAGCCCCACTCGTTCTTTCCCTCATTTACTCAGCAAAGATTCATTGAGAGCTTCTTATGTGCCAGGTGCTGGTCTACTTCTGGGATCACAGCAGTGAACCAAACAGACGTAAATCTTCTTGGAGCTTACATTCCATTGTGGGTGTGTGTAATAAAACAAAAGTTAAACGAGAACTTATATACATTATATTGATTGATGATAAATGGTAAGAGGAAAAATAAAGCAAGAAAAAAATAGAGAGTGCTGGGGGGCTGGTTTGTGGTTTTAATTAGGGTAGTGCAGGAGGCCTCATAAAGAAGATATTTGAGTAAAGACTAAACCAGGCAAAGGAAACAGCCAAGCAGTTTTCTCAGGACACAGCATACCAGGTAGAAGGAACAACCGGTGCAAAGGGCCTGAGGCAGGAGGGTCTGGTGGGTCAGTGAAAGAGCAAGGAGATCAGTGTGGCTAAAGCAGAGTAACAGAATTTACCAAGGAATTACATGTAGGGTAAAAGAGAAAGAGAAGCATCGAGAAAGATGCCATGTTCTTTGCGTAAGCAATAGTTAGTGTGTAGTCATCACACTGAGAGGGAGACTACGGTTAGAGGAGCAGATGGGGCTGGGGTGGGTGGGGTGGCCGATGTAGGTAGTCAGAACCTCAGTTTTGGACATGTTGTCTTTGAGATGACAGTTATACACCCCAGGCAAGATGTTGAGGATGCCTTCTGATATGAAAACCTGGAGTTCAGGCTGAAGAGGAAATCAGCAGCCTGTAGCTGGTGTTGAAAGTCATGAGACCAACCAAGATGGTCAGAGAAGTCACTTTAGTTAGCAAAGAGAAGAGACGAATGTTTAGATGTCAGGGAGATAATTAAGCTTCCGTATGTGGTGGCCGCTAGTGTTATTACCACTATTTTCCCCTTTCCCCTTACTTGAAGTCTACCCCCACTCCAGCTTACCCTCACTCCCAGCTCACCAGTGGTGCTCCCCCAGCTCTCCAGGTCTCCAATAAGGGCTACTTGGGAAAATCCCACCTTCTGTCGTGTCTTTCGGTTTCTCCACAAGACATCCCTGCAGTAAACACCATTTCTGGCTGCGGCCGTCCACCTGGGACCACATTGTGTTTCCTGACAATGCTTCCCCTCTGGGGTAAAATCAAGGTACTCTGCTGCTTTTGGTACATGGCTGTCCCCTGGGAAGAGTCCCCTCCACTCCCCTCCCTGTCTTGATACGATCACCCCTCTGCCCACACTCCATACTCTGGGGGTGAGCAGTCTGTCATCTCACCTTCCAGCTCTCTGGATCTGACTGCTCCTTCTGCCCCTCTCTGCACATAGACTGAGTCTCAGGGATCTAACACTGCTTTTCTATTTGACCAATGAGATTTTTTTCCTCCTTTGAGTTTAAGGCATCTTGACTTTCCCTGAAGATTTAGACTCTCTGGTTTGAAACCTCTCACTATATGTTTTTGTTTATTTTTAACTTTTAATTGTAAGATTTATCATATTTGGCACAACTTAAATTGTGAAAATTAATAAAGGAAACCTCAACCAAAATTGGAGTTGGGAAGGCCTGTAGGGGGAGCTTTCACACCCTACTACTCCTTGTCAATTACCCTAATCAGGAAGAGATGTACTTTGCATCTCCAATAGGAAGCTATCTCTACTTTACTACCCTGGCAGGAGGAAGGAAGATTTTCTTCTCTCTCAGCAGCAAGCCCAGCCAATGGAAAACACCACAGCTCAGTCAATGAGAAGCTGTCGTCACCCTGAACTCTTACCTTCCTCCAGTACACTTTCATTTTTCCTTTACTAATGACGTCCTTGTCCTGCCCTCCTTTCTAGAAAAGCCTTCCATTGTGTATAACTCCTTGGAGTATCTCTCTGCTTGCTAGATGAGATGCTGCCTGATTCTTGAATCATTTGATAAAGCCAATCAGATCCTCAAATTTACTTAGTTGAATTTTTTTTTTCCTGAGGAAGATTTGCCCTGAGCTAACATCTGTGCCCATCCTCCTCTATTTTGCAGGTGAGCCATCCCCACAGCATGGCTGACGAGTGGTGTAGGTCTGTACCTGAGATCCAAACCCTCAAGCCCGGGCCGCCGCAGCATAGTGCACCGAACTTAACCACTATGCCACAGGGCCAGCCCCTGAATTTTGTTTTTTTAACAAAATATTATTAATAAAATGGGTACTTGTGTCTCCACCACCCATCTTAAGAAAAAGAACATTCCAGTGCCTCAGAAGTCCCCTGCGTGTCCCTCCTTAATGCTGTCCTTTCCACTCCCCACCAGAGGACAGTACCTTGAGTTTTGTGTGAGATGTTTTCTTGCTCATCTTTATAGTTTTGTCACTCTGTCAGTCAGGGTTTTGTCAGGAAAGCAGGCCACTGGGAGTGATGTGGGATAAAGGGCTTCTTGTAGGAATTACACCTTATACTTTTCAGTGAAGATCTGGAAGGGGCCGTGAGAGAAATGGAGGAAAGGCCACTAACCAGCCTCCTGAAGTACCCTGTGGATGGGCAAGCTAGAGTCTCAAGGAAAAGCTAGGAATCCAAGCCCGTCCAGCCACTGGAGGGGGCTGCAAAGAGGGAGGAGACTATGGGAAGTGCGTGCCTCGGCATAGCTGCCACTCTGTGAGCCCACTGCCAACCGCCTGCAGCTGGTCGGAGGGCGGCAGTGAGAAACAAGGGCTGGGGGCCGAGCAGAAGAGAGACCCTCGGCACCGCTGTGTCCGTCCATCACGACATTTGACTGCACACGCCTTTCAAGAACACGGGCTGCTGCCTCACTTCTGCCTCCACTATCTTATTTGAGTTCCTCTTTTGGCCAAGCCTAACCTCAAACCATACAGGAAGGGAACTCTGGGATTTGTAGTTCTTAGCTTAGTCAAATTGGCAACAGAATAAACCAGCACCACCTCCTATGAGTGAATCCTAGACAATATGCTGTTCAGTTTGCGCTGCAGTTTATCATAACAGGAATTGTGCAGGATATTTTTTCTATGACTTGCTTTTGTCTTTTTTTGTTGTGTTGTTATAATCATTTTTTGAGATTCCTTCCTGCTGATTCATTCACTTTTAATTACTCTACATAGAATTCCAAAATATGAAAATATAATTTATTTATTCATTTAAATATTATTAGATATTTGTTTTTTCCCCAGATTTTGCTCTAATGTGCAATTTTTCTATGACTAGTGTCTATGTCTCCTCATGCACATGAGTAAGACTTTCTCCAGTGCATACACCTGGGAGAAAAATTGCTTGGGTACAGAGTAGGCCATGTGCAACTTTATTATGCATTGTCAAACTTTCCCACAAGGATTGTGCTTCCACTGGCAGTGTGTGTTTTTGTTGCTAAACATCTTCACTATGAAGACATTTGACGTTGTGGGATATTTTAAAATTTGCAAAATCAGGCAGGCATAAATGCCATCTGATTTTGATTTAAATTTTTTCCCTTAATTATGAATGAGACTGGCCATGTTTTGTATATTTATTCACCACAAAGATTTCCTCTCTTCTGAAATGCCTGTTTGTATCTTTTGTCCTCTTTTTCTTTATCAGAGTTCTTCATAAATTCTAGAAAACAATCTTTTATTGATTATTTGTATTGTAAATATTCTCTCCCAGTTTGTGGCTTGTGACTATTGTGAGCCATTTCTGCCTTCTGTTCTGTTCTGTTCATCTATTGATCCATCCTTCTCCCAGTTCCACACCAGCTCTTTATAGTGTCTTTGATGAACAGAAAGCCCAAATTTCTGTATAGAAAAATGTGGCCTTCTTCCTCGCCCTTTATGGTAACTTTGAGTCTTACATAAGGGATCTTTCTTTTCCTCCAGATCATAAAGATATTCTGCAGGGCCAGCCCGGTGGCGTAGCAGTTAGTTCCCGTGCTCTGCTTCAGTGGCTGGGGGCTCACAGGTTCGGATCCTGGGCGCAGACCTACACACTGCTTATCAAGCCATCCTGAGGCGGCATCCCACATAGAGCAACTAGAAGGATGTACAACTATGACATACAACTATCTATTGGGGCTTTGGGGAGCAAAAGGGAGAAAAGGAGGAAGATTGGCAACAGATGTTAGCTCAGGGCCAATCTTCCTCACACACACACACAAAAAGACATTCTGTATCGCCTTCTAAAATTGTTTTGGTTTTGCCTTTCACATTGAAGTCTTTAGTCCTTAATTTTCCGCAGATACGTAATACATACTCTTTTATAATCAAGTTTCCATATATGTGTGGGTTTATTTCTGGCCTCTGCTCTATTCCATTGGCTTTGACATCTGCAAGGACAGGTACCCCATCTTGTTCTTCCTTAGCATTGTGTTGGCTCTTTTTATCTAGAAAAGCCATTTGCTTTTCTGCATAAATTTTAGAAGCAAATTGTTAAGTTCTCCAAAAAACTCACTAGTGATTTTGATTAGAATTAGGGAACAGTTGAAATCTTTACCTACTGCTCATTTGTTCCCACTAAATCTGTTCTTCCTACTCATGAGCTTATGGCTGCCGTTTCAAGACTCTATCACCCTTCTTGGCAGCTAGTTTTGGCCATGTGTGGTAGAGTGCTTGCAGACTGGCTGCAGTTGTTCCCTTCCCTGTATCCATATGTGACTTTGCTGCTCTCCTTTCAATAGGTAGAGTCTATCTCCCCACCCTTCGAATATGAGCTGGCCTGATGACCTGCTTTGCCTGATAGAATACAGTGGGTACGATATTGTGTCACTTCTGAACCTAGGCCTCAGTAGGCCTTTTGTACCATCTGTCTCTCCTGTAATTTTGCTGTTTTCTGTGAACAAGCCTGGGCTGGCCTGCTGGATGGTGAGACACACATGGTTAGTCACCTCATTTCTTCATCTGACAGTTAGCCAACTCCCAGTAGCAATACCACCTAGCTGACCTGCAACTGACTGAAGATGCAAGAGAGATTCCAACAGAGGCCAGAAGAACTACCCAGCTGCATCCAGTCTGAATTGCTAACCCATGGAATAATGAGCGGGAGAAAATGGTTTTTGCTCTAAGCCACTGAGTTTTATGGGGGGGCTGTTACCCAGAAATAACTAATTAATACCAAGCGACCAAGTTCTTGCCAGTATCGTGTGAGCACAAGTGACACATACACCCTTTGCTTCACTAGCTCTTCTCCTTCGAAGAGGCTGATGTGGAGGTCACCTCCCCTGGACCACGCAGATGTGGACAGAGCTGCAGGGCAGCTGATCTCCAAGTGTGGTGCAGACCGCTGTACGTCCCAAGACACTTTTGAGGGTCTGAGAAGTCACAACTATTTTCATCATCATAATAAGTTGTTATTTGCCTTTTTCACTGTGTTGACATTTGCACTGATGGTGCAAAGTCAAGAGTGGGTAAAACCACTGTCACGTTAGCACAGATCCAGGCAGTTCACTACGTTGTACTAGCTGTCATTCAGCTCCTTTCCACACTCGAGCAGTGAAATGTCAGTTTTACTTAAGACGGTCCTTGATGAAGCAGTAAAATTACTAACTTTATTAAATGTTGACCCTTGAATACACATCTTTTTAATAGTCTCTGTGACAAAATGGCAAGTATGCATGCTGCCTTTCTACAATGACTGTCTCAGAACTCCTTGTGCTGTTGTTTCAACGGCTGATCTTTTGTGTTTTGTGGAACACGATTTCTACTTGAATGAGTAGACAGAAAAACTGTGGTTATTTAGACTTGCAAATTTTGGCAGTTTTGTTTTCTTTTATGAGATGGTCAGTCAGGTGCGGTCACAAGAGAAGGTGGAGGAGAGGCTCAGGGAAAACCAAATTTACTATACTCATAGGTCCCAGAGACAGGAAGCACACCATGCAGGGCCACATGGGAAAGCCATCAGGGTTGGACGGTCAGGAGGCAGAATACAGGAGCCAGGGGAAGGTTTAGGCCATTTCCTTTATTAGGCCTTTGGTGGGAAAGGCAAGGCAGGCAGGGTAAACAGTTTAGGATTGGCTAGTTTGAATAATTTTGGTGGGTTTTAGGCTATGAGGATGGTCCCTAGTTGCCTGCCATCTGGCCCTGGGGTGCTTAAGGCAGAGGAATATTGCCTCCTGGGGTGTACTGGCCAGATAAAGGAGGGAGGGCTCTGGACTAGTCAGTTTGCCTATCAAAGGCGTGCTCCGGCTGGGCCCTTTGCTAAGTAGAAGAACTGGCTAGGCCCAGAAGGGGCAGTATCTTTCCAGCCAGAAAGTTTTTTAAGATGTCATAAATCTAAACATACAGAAAATTAAAAATATTTCTAATACATTTTTTTTTGAAAATGAGCATAATCAGCCAATGATAAATTTGAGTGTTCAAGCAAAAAGAAGAATTATGGAAAACCTGTATTCTACTACCATGACCTCCACAGCTTTCTAATACTTAAAGACTTTTTCTGATGATATTGGTGGTGTATTAATTAATATATTTTAAAAATATTGCATAATGGAATGTGTCAAAGTTTGGAAAACTTGCATTAACTCAGTGAACGAATATTTTCTAAATGACTAATTCATGCCATTACAAAATCATGCATAGTCAAAAGACATTCAAATTGTAAGATAAACCAATGGATTTTAATGTAACATAATATGAAAAGTTCTCTAATATCACGTTTCAGGTTCTACTCGGCACCTAATCTATAAGAAACTACCACTTGTCAAGTTTTGGTATAATATCAAACAAGAATAGCCACGATTATCTGAGAAGACTGTTAAAATAACCCTCCCTTTTCCAACTACAATTCTGTGTGAGACTGGGTTTTATTTATCTATTTCAATGAAAATAACATAGTGCAACAGACTGGTTACAGAAAGAAATATGAGACTCCAGCTGACTTCCATTAACCCAGATATTAAAGAGATTTTTCAAAAACAGAAGAATTCCACTTTTCTGACTAAATTTTTGTCTTGGTAAATAGAGTCATTTTTCCTGGAAATATATTACTTATGTTTACTTATAATGATTATTGTTATTTTTAAATGAATGAATAAATATTATAAAAATTTCTGTTTTAATGTTTAATACAATAATTATTGATATATATAGCCCATAAAATCTAAAGCTCTTTGGGATCCTCAAGAAATTTTTTTTTATATTTTATTTTTCAGAGCAGTTTTAGGTTCAAAGCAAATCGAGCAGAAAGCACAGTGAGTTCCCATATGCAAATATTAGATGTCCAGTCTCATATAATAATTAAAACTCCAAACTTGACTTTATGTTCATTTTTCTCTCCCCAGCTCCGGCTTCCGGCTGGAGATCTGCAATGAGAAGGGCGCCTGTGGCTGGCTCCTTCTCTACTACTTTGCATTGCTTCACCAGCCAGAGGACAGGTGCCTGGTCTGGGGGGACCTGGTCAGAGGAGGGGGGAAGGGAAAGGGGCACGAAAGGACTAACTTTTCATGATCTGGCCTCATATCTCATGGTCCCGGCAGGTGACTCAAGTCACCCCTCTCTGTGTTGTTGGGGCTTTAGTGGGATCTTCAGTGCTTACCACCGTGCCACTCCCTCCTGCAATCCTCTTACCCAGAAGGACGTGTTCTCTTCCAGGTAGTCACTTATACCTCCTTTCTCAGATACACTTCCAGGCTCCCTCTACTGAGGACTCCTCCTCACACCAGGAGGCCTACTGGACAGATGCAGAACTCACATTGGATTGCTCCTGTGTAGCCTACATCTGCTCCATTTGAACCACTCATGCACCCCCCACCTTGACACCCCCACTGCCTCCACACATGCACAGCCTTACTACTACGGACATCTTGAACCAGAGTGGTACACTTCTTATAACCCATGAACCTACACTGATACATCGTTATTACCCAAAGATCATTTTTTACATTAGGGTTCACTCCTGGTGGTGTACATTGTATGGGTTTTGATAAATGTATAATATCATGTACCCACCGTTATAGTATCATGTAGAATAGCTTCACTGCCTTAAAAACCTCTTTTTTGCCTATTTATCCCTCCGTACCCATTAACCCCTGGAAACCAATGATCTTTTTACTATCTCCATAGTTTTTCTTTTTCCAGAATGTCGTATGGTTGGAATCATATAGTATGTAGCCTTTTCGGATTTGCTTTTTCCACTTAGTAATGTGCATTTAAGTTTCCTCCATTTCTGTTCCTGGCTTGATAGCTCATTTCTTTTTAAGTGCTGAATAATATTCAATTGTCTGGATGTACCACAATTTATTTATCCATTCTCTTACTGCACGACATCTTGGTTCCTCCCAGGTTTCGGCAATTATGACTGAAGCTGCTACAAACATCTATGTGTAGGTTTTTGTGTGGACTTAAGTTTTAAACTCATTTGGGTAAGTACCAAGAAGTTTGATTGATGGATCATATGGTAAGAGTATGCTTAATTTTCTAAGAAACTGCCAAACTGTCTTCCAAAGGGACTGTACCATTTTGCATTCCCACCAGCAATGAATGAGAGTTCCTGTTGCTCCAGATCCTCACTAGCATTTGACAATGTCAGTGTTCTGGATTTTCGTGGGTTCTCAATAATTTTTAAGAGTATAAACGTGTTCTGAGACCAACAGGTTTGAGAAACACTCCCCTGGAGGATCCTGAGCATCAAGATGGAAGGAACTTGAGTCTTAAACTAATCAAGCAAAGCATCCTTTCCCCTTTCCAGTCCAAAAAGTTAAAGCTCAGTCTTACTTTATTATATTTTAGGTCCCTCTGTTACAGACGCTTAGCCTTCAGCTAACTATAACAGTCATATTAGAATGGGACTCTTCATGCCTCTGTTTCAATTGAGGCACAAATATAACAGATATTCATAGCAAAATGGGGTGTGAGACAAATCTATAAACGAAGACTTTAGTAAAGGGAATCTCTGAGAACCAGTTTCCTGCCTTGGCAGATCAAGGATATAAAAAATATTGAGAGTATGGAAAGAGAGAGAAGATTGCCAAAGAAATTTATTTAGAGAGAGGTTTTTTCATGGTCTGAGATGGCATCACCCCACTTTGGTAGAAGGGTAGCAGGGAATTTTCCATTCTAACCCAAGCTTAGTGAAACGAGGGACACTTGGAGGGCTTTGAAATACATTCCCTTAAGTTGTGAGACCTAGAGGACTGGTGCTAACTTATGTCTGAGAAGCTAAAGTGCACTGTGGTCTGGGGTCTGATTCCTGCCCAGAAAGTCTTGAGGGAGAGATAAGTGCTGATCAATTGCTTTGGTGGTGGTTGCTGCTGCTTTGGGGTCAGCCTGCCTCCAAGACTTTGTTGGGGTGGGGGTGTATGAGTGGTTCAAATGGAGCAGATGTAGGCTACACAGGAGCAATCCAATGTGAGTTCTGCATCTGTCCAGTAGGCCTCCTGATGTGAGGAGGAGTCCTCAGTAGAGGGAGCCTGGAAGTGTATCTGAGAAAGGAGGTATAAGTGACTACCTGGAAGAGAACACGTCCTTCTGGGTAAGAAGATTGCAGGAGGGAGTGGCACGGTGGTAAGCACTGAGGATCCCACTAAAGCCCCAACACCACAGAGAGGGGAGACTTGAGTCACCTGCCGGGACCATGGGGTATGAGTTAGTCCTTTCATGCCCCTTTCCCTTCCCCCTCCTCTGACAGGGCCCCCCAGGGCCAGGCACCTGTCCTCTGGCTGGTGAAGCAATGCAAAGTAGTAGAGAAGGAGCCAGCCACAGGCGCCCTTCTCGTTGCAGATCTCCAGCCGGAAGCCGGAGCTGGGGAGGAAAAAATGAACATAAAGTCAAGTTTGGAGTTTTAATTATTATGTGAGACTGGACATTTAACTTTGGATGAGACTTTTTTGGTGACTTAAACTCATTGTATGACTGTGACTGAAAAGTGAATAAAAAAAGCTTTGAGCCTGCTCCAGTTTTTATCCTGGTGTAGGAGACGCCCAACTGCATATATTTTAAAGAAATGATGAGGAACCAAAAGTAAAGCTGCATTTTAATTGTGTCATGTATCATGCATGCATTTTCAACACACCCAATATTAAAATAATCTGTTTTGTATCCCTATATTGTGATTTTTCAAGTTTTCTTAAAGAGGGTACATTTATAACAATCAACAGTTAAAAAAATGGCTCAAATGATTTTGCAGGTTTGTGAAGAAGGTAATGAGTTTAGTTTGGAATTGTTGGCTTTGAATTATCAGACCAGTAAACAGATGGATTAGACAATTTACATATAAAGTCTTAGAACAATGTTGAATAGATAGTAAGGATTATATAAGGGTTAGTTATTATAATAATTATTATTTTGAATTTAAATGTCTGATGCAAAGCTGTTCAATTCTGCATCTTTAGACCTGATGGTCATACCCAATGATCTAAAGAGGAGAAAGTAAGCAAGGCCAGCCCTGGTGGTCTAGTGGTTAAGATTCAGTGCTCTCACCACGGCGGTTCAGGTTCATTTCCGGGTCAGGGAACCACATGACCCATCTGTTGGTTGTCATACTACGGCAGCTGTGTGTTGCTGTGATGCTGAAAGCTGTGCCACCAGGATTTCAAATACCAGCAAAGTCACCCATGGTGGACAGGTTTCAGCAGAGCTTCCAGACTAAGACAGAATAGGAAGAAGGACCTTGGCCACTCAACTCCGAAAAAATTGGCCATGGAAACCTATATGATAGCGGAGCATTGTAAGAGCACCGGAAGGTGAGAGGCTGCTGCAAAAAGACCGGGCAGGATTCAGCTTTGCTGTACACAGGGTCACTAGTAGTCGATTTGTCGGCACTAACAAAAAAAAAAAATAATAAGCAAACAAGATACACCAGCTTTCCTATCCACAATAGAGTGTATTTCTTAATTTCTTCCATTCTCGCCTGGATTTGAAACATTAGGTTACAGATCCTTTGAGATTGTAAATCCTGACTGCATTTCTGAATGCTACAGATGTCAATCACTGTTCAAGCACTGCTCTGGCAATTAGTAGAGCTTTCTTCCCAGTAAATTATAATCTAGTTCAGTTTATATTAAGTATACTTTGGTGGCAGTGATATCATGTAAATTTTAACTTTAGTAATTTAATGTATTTTGACTATGGTGGTACTGCAAATTAGAGACAAGTGAAATGTTTTAAAACTTTATTATGTACTTTTGCTGAGTACTAAAGTTTACAAAATGCATTTGAAGAATATCGTTGAATAAAAGTGTAATTATCTCCATTTCATTTATGTTAATTGAGTTTTATTTTCTGGAAAACATTTTCATATTTTGATTGAATTCTTTAAAAACAAGTTTGGCAAAAATAAAAGGCAATTAATTTTGATAGAATATCATTTTTATTTGCAATTTTTTTGTACAGTAATTTAAATCACTTGGTAATTTTTGAGTAACTGTATAATAAAACATCCAGAGAGTTGAAGTTTCAAATGTCGAAAAAATAGGATTTGCTTTTGGCTTAACCAATCTGTGCTATGTTATAAAATCATCACGTATTTACCTATCATTAATCTTTCACTATGGAATATCCATAGGAGAAAAAAATGCCTCTTTCTTTCCTTTTCTCTTTTGGTATGCAGAAGTTTGACTCAGGTTCCCAGAAGCACAGTACGAGGTTAGGTGAATTGGTTATCTACCCAATAACTGCTTATGAAGGACTCATCACAGGTTAGGGGCTGTCAAGATCCTGGGCTTATTAAAAACAACAACAAACCACCTTACGGCTGTTATGTTCTTGCCGGGTAAACAGATAAAAACCACATAAATGAAGAAATCAATAATATGATTTCTAGAGAGTGGTAGTGCTATGAAGAAAATAAAATATGGCAATAGGACAGAGAGCAACTCTTCCATTATTAAAATGACTGTTTTTCTGTTATTTCAGTTGAAAACTCTTGTATGTCATATTGCTATCGTCTGTCTTGACATTCAGTAATAATTGGTTAACGTATGTTGAGCATGTAATTTGTGCTAGGTGCTCTGTTAAGCAGTTACATGCATTGTCTCATTTAATCCTCAGCACTCCCCAAAGAACGGGTGTTATTAAGGCTTGCATTTTATACACGAAGACGCTGAAGCTTAGAAAGATTTACTGTCTTCCTTTAGGCCACGTGGGTTGTAAAAGGCATGACTGGGATTCAAATAAAGTCAACGTGACCCTGGAGCTGTGTTCTCCAATACAGTAGCCACTAGCGTATGTGGCTCTGTAAATTCAAATTACTTAAATTTTAAAATTCAGTTCTGTAGTCACACTAGCCTCATTTCAAGTCCTCAGTAGCCACATGTGGCTAGGGGCTACTGTATTGGACTGCACAGATATATAACGTTATCCATAATCTTCCATAACCACGCGAGTTCTACGGGACAGCACTGCCTAGAACCTGGCTCTTACCTGCTTGACTATGCTGCCTCCCTCTCACGGTACGGAGAGTTATTTAAGGCAAGTGTCTAAGTCTCTAGGCTTTGACTTACAGAAGAACAGTCAAAATATTTCTTTAGGGTTTTGCATTGGTACCAAACATTTACTAAATGCCTGTTACGAGATTTTTCTATATCCAAACTTTTCATCTTAGGAGGTGGTGCTTTCCTTTCCTTTGGAGAAATCTGAAGCTTTGTGTTCCTCTGTTGTTTACCCGCCTGCTTGAGAATGCTCCTCCAGCACGATGAGTCTTGTGCTTGCCCAGCTTTGCTCCTGGCCGTGATTCAGTACCACCCAAGATGCAGCACCCTCTAGCACCACTGAGCCCAGGGTGGGGGGTGGAACAGGGTCCATTTCCTCCTGCCACTCCTTTCCTTCAGCATTCCAAAAGCCCTCTCTGAGATTGGGAATTCCATCTTTTTCTTTCTACTCTTGCTAAACTTGGAGAATTATTATTTTATATTTATATACTAGAATGTGGAGTCTAAAAACTCTCCTAAAAATCGTCTCATGCAATCTCTTCCTTTTTTAAAAAAAAATTTTTGCCTGTTTGTTTATTTACTTATTTAACTTATTTTTATGTCAGTTTTATTGAGGTATAATTGACATATAAAATTATAGATATTTAAAGTGTACATCATGGTTATTTGGTATACGTATACATTGTGAAGAAATTGCCCCCATCTGGTTAACACATCCATCACCTCACATCCTCACATATTTATCTTTTTTGTGTGTGTGAGGAAGATCAGCCCTGAGCTAACTTCCAATGCCAATCCTCCTCTTTTTTTCTGCCGAGGAAGACTGGCCCTGGGCTAACATCCGTGCCCACATTCCTCTACTCTATATGGGACGCCGCCACAGCATGGCTTGACAAGCAGTACATCGGTGTGTGCCCGGGATCCGAACCTGAGAACCCCGGGCCGCTGCAGCAGAGCTCACGCACTTAATGGCTGCGCCACCAAGCCAGCCCCTATTTATCTTTTTTTTTGATAAAAACATTTAAGTTCTACTCTCTTAGCAAATTCAGTTGTACAATACAGTGTTATCAACTACGGTCGCCACGTTTTACATCAGATCCCCAGACCTTGTTCATCTTATAGCTGAGTTTGTGCCCTTTTGCCAACCTCTCCCTACTTTTTTCACCCCTCCAACCCCTGGCAACCACTTTTCTACTTTCTCTTTCTGTGAGTTTGACTTTTTTTTTTTTTTTTTAAGATTCAACATATAAGTGGTATCATGCAGTATTTGTCTTTCTCTGTCTGGCTTATCTCACTTAGCATAATGTCCTCAAGGTGTATCCATGTTGTTGCAAATGGCAGGATTTCCTTCTTGTCCTGGCTGAATAATACTCCTATGTATGTTCCTATATATATAGCAATATATCCATATATACTATATCTTTATCCATCTGTTGATGGACATTTGATTGTTTCATATCTTAGCGATTGTGAATAATGCTGCAAAGAACATGGGCGTGCAGTGAGACTGGGAATTCCTGTACCAGAGGGCGAAGGTAGAGGGAATTACAAAGTAGAAGGGACAGCTGAGCTCAACTGTGCTTTGCCTTGACTGTCAGAAGGAAAGCACCTAATTAGGCCAGCACCCCCTGAGCAACCCTATCTGCCGGACCATGGCTCTCTTACCCTCAGGGTGTTTTATTTTTTTATTTTTTTCAGTCAACATCCCACAAAAACTATCCCTTTTTAAAGCAAGCGGCTCAGTCTGAAAAATCTACCTCCTTTCCCCCGCCCCCTCCCTCAGCGCAAACCTCAAGGGAAAGCCCACCCTCTGGGCATGGTGGTGGGGGAGGTGGGGGTGAGGGTGGAGGGAGGGTTGGGCTCTGGTCCCCTGGTGGAAACTGCAGGCCTGCTGGTTCCTTTACTGGCCAACGTGTAATGTAAGCAACACCTTCCAAGGACAAACATTAATTTTATTCTCAGCGACAGGAAAGTCTAAACAGATACTCAGGGAAGAAAATTTTGTCCCTGAGTGAGAAGCGCGCCCCCTGACCGGCCCTGGGAGTCGATCATCACCAGTGGGGTGCAGAAAGGCTACGTTTTGGTTACTCAGGAGTGGGTGCAGGCATAGGCTAAATTCTGCATTCAGCAGTGGGGTTTCCTCTGATTGGGGGCTGTGGGTCTGGGGAGAGCTACGTGACAACTCCTCCAGCCACAGAAAGATGAAGGACGTGGTCCCCCACTCCCGGCCTAATGAGAAGTCTAGCAAACAGCATCCATACAAGGAGATGAGCTCTGTAGAATTAGGCAGGAGTGCCCTGGCGTACAGAAGAGGAAGTTCCTAATCATCTTGGGGGGTTAGGTGGGAGCTTCAGAGAAAGCTTCCCTAGGAAGTGACCTTTAAGCTCAGTCCTGAGGAATGAGTAGCTGTTTGCCTGGAAGACTGAGGGGTGAGTGGGGAGGAAATGGCACTGAGGCATGAAGAAAGAAAGTCTTAGGTAGTTTTCTCAGTTTTATTAGAATTTATTGAGCCAGCCCTGGTGGCCTGGTGGTTAAGATTTGGTGCTCTCAGCACCACGGGCGGGTTCGTTTCCTTGTCATGGGACCACACACCCTTCTGTCAGTTGTCACACTGGCGGCAGCTGACAAAGAAGAACTGAAAACTAACAACTAGGATACACAACCATGCATTGAAGTTTGAAAAAATAATAATTTATTTTACTTAGATACATGTGTTCACTGGCTTTGAACATGATATTAAAAAAGAGAAAAATATAAAATATAAAATAATCACAGGGGCTGGCCCCGTGGCTTAGTGGTTAAGTGCGCGCGCTCCGCTGCTGGCGGCCCGGGTTCGGATCCCGGGTGCACATCGACGCACCGCTTCTCTGGCCATGTTGAGGCCGTGTCCCACATACAGCAACTAGAAGGATGTGCAACTATGACATACAACTATCTACTGGGGCTTTGGGGGAAAAATAAATAAAATTATTTAAAAAAAAAAATAATCACAGGATAACCCATGTATCATCTTGTTTTTCACTGTTTGCCTCTTTCTCCCTGAAATTTCCAAAAATACTTGTTAAATACCTTCTATGAACAAAACTATCAATTATGTGTGCTGGGGTTAAGCCACGGTAGCCAGGCTTTGCTGCATACTAATTGACCTTAAGAAAAGTGCCTCGGGTTGCTTGTCTCTAAAATGGGGATCTTAATAATACCCACTGAATAGCGTTGTTGTGAGGATGAAGTGAGTTAACATGTGTAGAGCACTTAGAAAGAGCCCGGCACATATTAAAGACTCTGAGGGTTAGTTATTATCATTATGATCCAGAAGATTGCACATATTGGGCTCATAGAGAGAATAACAAGTCGATGTGCCTGGAATATAGAAGGTGTGATGAGTTGAGAAGAAAGGGCTGGGAAGGTAGGAAGGAACACGATCGTGGAGAGCCTTGAATGCCAGTTTCAGAAATATGGATTTTTGTCCTACAGATATTAGGGAATCATTGAAAGTTTTGAGCAGTGATCACTCTATTCGTATATTTGCATACATTCTCACATTAAGTAGTTTCCCATAATTTTACCAATATCTCCAATAAGCTACTTATTGAAGATACGATTGATGGCAAGGAATCTTGAAGTGTTAGTTTATTTTGGGACTGAGTTAGGTGGATGGGTTTGTTTCACATATCCACACGGTTGGGTAGCTGTTGCTCTTCCAACAAAAGCAAAAGAATCTGTGGTGCAGTTTACATTTGAGAATCAAGCAACTTACAGCTGGCCACAAAGCAGTGTTGCAGTCCATCCTTGGTCATTGTCTAGGGCTATGACAGTCATTGTGTTTATTAAAAAAATATATATGTATTTATTTTGCCTGCATTTTATGCAAAAAATAAAAGAAACAAATAGAAGACATGATCCTTAGTGTTTTGAAGCTTACCGTCCATTGGGCAAAACAGACAAATAGATAGCACTTTTATAAAATACCATGAGAGATGCTATACAATAGGAGCATCCTATCGGATGCCTGGATTTAGAGGGATGTGAAAGCTGAGATCTGACGGATGATTCCGAATTTGCTAGGAAAAGGAGGCTGTGGGTTTCAGACAGAGGAAACAGAATGTGTACAGGCCTAGAGGCAAGAGGAAGCATGGGGAAGGTTTTATAAGTATGTGTATATGGGTAGGAATATCGTATATCAATACTAATAGTTTCACCTTTTGTTCCTGAAGTTATCTTATAGACAGTGTCACAAAGCCAGGTGAGCTGCATGAAGCCTGCAGGCTGTGGGTTACTTATCAATGTACTGGATTCTTACCTAACTTTCCTTTGAGAGGGAAATGCACCTAAGAAACAAATCACTCAACACCTGAAGAGTTGCTTAGTTAGTAATCTGAAACCTAAGTGAGGAGGAAGGGTATCCATGACGACACATGTCAAGATTTGGATGCGGAAGGGAAGGAGCTCAAGCCAAAGGCTTGTGAGCTGAGCCGACCAATTCACCGGTGGAGGTGTTGAATGCTATTTAGATGCCTATCCTTCCAGACACAGTGAATTTCAAATACAGGGTGCTCTGGAGAATTTGGTTTTATATTATGAGATTAACTGACTGTTCCCTAATGCTTTATATTCATGGTTCTGCCTGGCCTATGGTAAGCACTCAATGAATATTAGCTACTATGACCGTTTCATCATTATTAAGAACAATCTCTGACTCAAGGTAACTCAACAATGCAGTCATGTAGGGGAGACGACGGGACAACAGTGCAAATACAGTCAGCTGTTGATTCTTTCTTCTCCCTTCCACGGTGGTTTTATTATTCTTGGCTATTTCTACACAAAGGGGATACAGAAAGACGTGACTCAATTCTAGTGAAAACTTAGTGTTGGTGGTTGTGCAGTTCTGATGCCCTGAACAAGCCCCACTCCACGGCCTCCCCTTGGCGCCGGCTGCCGCACTGCAACCAGGAGGCTGTCAGCAGAGCCGCCGACAGGGGACTGCTCCGGGTAGAGGACGGAAACAGCTGTCTGTATTCTTAACATTAGAGCCGACTGGCTCGAATATTAAAGCTAGGCTACTACCCTGACTACAGTATATTTAAGAAATATGTTCAAGGATGAATCATGCAAAAATGTAAATCTAGCTACAAATGAGTTTGGGAGTGGATGAGAAAACATCCAGGGTCTGGAGCTGTCGGGAAGACTGGAAAATAGAAATAAAGTAACCCCCCCCCCCACTTTCCCAGCCCCAAGTTCACCAATACAAGCAACCCTCCCCCAGCAAAGAAAGAAATCTTCAGACTTTCCAGATTATGGAGAAGGAAAAATTAATATTTTCTTTTTATTTTGCATAAAACCATAACTCAGGCAGGTGTAACGGAAGAAAAAGTTTGTAATTAGTCACATATGTTGCATTTATCATAAACAGATTTTTTTTTCCCAAGGAAACTTGCAGCACTTTGTGAAGCAGAAAATTTATTTATTTATTTATTTAATTTTTTATTTTTCCCCCAAAGCCCCAGTAGATGGCTGTATGTCATAGTTGCACATTCTTCTAGTTGCTGTATGTGGGACGCGGCCTTAGCATGGCCAGAGAAGCAGTGCGTCAGTGCGCGCCCGGGATCCGAACCCCAGGCCGCCAGCATCAGAGCGCACGCACTTAACCGCCAAGCCACGGGGCCGGCCCCATTTATTTATTTATTTTTTTGTGAGGAAGATCAGCCCTGAGCTAACATCCGTGCTAATCCTCCTCTTTTTTGCTGAGGAAGACCGGCCCTGAGCTAACATCTATTGCCAATCCTCCTCCTTTTTTTCCCCCCAAAGCCCCAGTAGATAGTTGTATGTCATAGCTGCACAGCCTTCTAGTTGCTGTATGTGGGATGCGGCATCAGCATGGCCGGAGAAGTGGTGCATCGGTGCGCGCCCGGGATCCGAACCCGGGCCGCCAGTAGCAGAGCGTGCGCACTTAACTGCTAAGCCATGGGGCCGGCCCCTGAAGCAGAAAATTTAAATGGTGTTAACGTATTTATTGGGCATCTTCTAAGGAGCGAATATTAAGCAAGGGGCACCCGGGACCCTGGGGCTCCAGCAGTGACAGCTGACTTGCTGTCTGGAGGCAGAGATAGTCATGCATCAAATAACCACACGGGCACGTGTCAAAGCGGGACTGCTGCGAGCGCTGCAGAAAGGAGGCACCTTCTCCTCTGAGGTGACACACCGGGGCACCTGAGCCTGTCTGGGGCTGGGAGTGCGCATTTGATTTGGATCTGAAGGATAAATAGGAATTCAAAAGGTAAGGCGGCTGGGCTGTGGAGTGGAGAAGAGTGGCGCAGAGGAGGAAAAGAGCACATGCAGAGACCTTCTGTTGGCAGGGAGCCGGCCTGTCCCAGGCTCTGGGAGCTCAGGGGGTGGGTGAGCACAGAGCAAGATGAGGCCATCCAGTAGGCAGAGGGCAGTAATAAAACCCCGAATTTTAGGCTGCCACATGGCTACTGGTGAAAAAGACTACATTTCTCAGCTCATTTGTGGCTAAGTTTGGACCAATGAGTTATGAGTAGAAGTACTGACGGCAGCTCCCGGGGAGCATTCTTAAAATGAGAAGACGCACCCTTTTCCCCACTTCATCCTTCCTGTTGGTAGAAATTTGGATAAAGCAGCCATTTGGAAACATGAAGTGACCTTGGGACAGAAGTCACTGTGCATGGCAGAGCAACAGGACGGAAAGAACCTGGGTCCCTCATTCTGTTGAGTGTCATCCTGGACTTGGCCTGATGACCTAGACTTCTTGGAGAGAGAAATAAAAATGTCCTTCTCTCTTGTTTAAGCCACTGTTACTCAGGTTTTTTCTGTCACTCACAGAGTGACAGTAATGCTAACTGATAACTTGGGGGTTTTGGGAATCTAGAGTTGGCCTGGCTGAGGCCGTGGCGTTCTTCAGCGTTAGCGTGCCCTGCTCCACTCATTGCCTTGTGGATGGCTGGGGAGGGGAGCAGAGCGCTCCCAACAGCAAATTCTGTTTGATGGTCCTTGGCTTCATTTTAGCATTGCTCTGAACAACCCAAGCATTTTACCAGGGTAGGATCCTTAGAAAATATTTAGGCAAAGAGTGAAAAGTGAACTATTGTATGATAAGTTAAAAAATATTCCACATAATCAATGTATATCTTTCAGTTAAGTAAAGTCTCCTTTTCTAAGGAGAAAAGGGGATACTTTAGAGGAGTGGATGTCAGTCAAAGGGGAGACAGAGTCTCGGAGGAAGGAGAGAAAGTTCCATGCCCTTCACTTAGGCCGTGTAGATCCTGGTCAACTATTAGCAGCATAATTTCATGATTCCTAGGCTATGCCAAATTGAGGCCGTGTTTTTCAAATTTTCTTTAAGCCATGGAACACTTTCTTAAGTAAGAACTTACTTGGAAGCCACGTGTATATAAAGTTGGCAGGCCTACAGCTGTTCTGATCGGCAGAGACGCTGGGGAGAGAGAGCCCTGCCTGAACCCGCTCGACATCTCCTCCCTCTTTGGCTCCAGGAGGGGTTTAGCAGAACACCTTAGGGCTCCAAGGAACACAGTTTGAAAAACAATTTTGGGAATCTTAAAGGGGGCACCGTAACAGTAAAAATATTACAAAGTAACATTTTCCTGGCTCTACCCTGACTTCTGGAAAAAGTCTAGCCCCACTTCAATTCTTCCCAAATTTTTCTGGGCATTTCTGAATGGTTTTAGCTAAAATGTCACCTCCTCGAAGAGGCCTTCCCTGACTACCCTGTCTGGAGTAGCACTCCTCAATAACTCTTTACCACATCACCATGTTTGACATATTTGTCAGAATTTTCTCGTTGGTTTGTTTTCCAGTGTCCTCTCTCTCCTCCTCTAGGACGAGCTCTGCAGGAGTGACTTGTTTGTTTGCTGCTGTATTCCCAGACCCTGGCACGGTGTTAGCATGGCAAATATGCTCGGTAAATATTTTTTTGCAGCTGTGTTAGTTTCCTGGGATTGCCTTTAAAAATGACCATACACAGGGCGGCTTTTAACAACAGAACTGTATTCTTTCACAGTTCTGGAGGCCAGAAGTCTAAAATCAGCGTTGGCAGGGCTGTGCTCTCTCTGCGGGGTCTGGGGAGAAGACTTCTTTGCCTCTTCCAGCTTCTGGTGGCTCTAGGCATTCCCTGGCTTGCGGCTGCATACCTCCAACCCCTGCCTGCATCTGCACATGACCGCTCCTCTGTCTCTCTGCGTCTTGCTCTGTGTCTCTCAGTCGTCGGATTTAGGGCTCACCCAGATAATTCCAGATGATCTCATCTGGAGACCCTTAACTTAATTACATCTGCAAAGATGTTTTTTTCCAAATAAGGTCACGCTCACAGAGCGGGTGATGGGGGTCGGACATGGACATATATTTTGGGGGCCACCATTCAACCCACCACAGCAAGCACACTTGAAGGATGCGTGAATGAACAAATTAGCCCCTTGCCTACCTGTGTTGTCTGCTACTTACCTCTTCAGCTCTGGCAGTCTGGGGCGATGTTTCCTGTCACTGCTGATGCCAAGAGTGACAGCTCTAACTCCAGTGACCACTGGGGCAGGGCAGTTGGCAGGGACAGCAAGGACAATGAGGTGACAAGTTTCCGAAGGTGGGGTCTTAATGGCTCTGCCCAGGCTGCTGTCTCTGGGTCCTGCTGAAGCTGCCGTGCCTCGGCTAACCACTGAACTTTGGCCCCCTCATTGCCAGGAAAGAGCTGAGCAGCCTGGAGGGCTGAGTTGGAGATTAATCTGAGGGAAAAAAACTATGTTGTGTTCAAAATCAGCCCTACCACCCCTCTCTGAAACAAACTTGTGTTCTCCTAGTCTTTCCCAAAAAGGATAAGTTCCTACCCAGGAGTGTCTTGGTACTTCTTGTAAATAAATCGCTATTGGGTCCGTCTCTATTCTCCAGACGCGCCTGGAGTCTAGGCTGAATCATTTACTATTTATTCCCCAGCATTGTACAGCTTTATTATTGCTTATTTTCTCTAGCGTTAGAGGAATAAAGACTCAGGAAGCAGAAATACACGAGCCACAGCGGTACGTTTATGAGCCGGACACTCCTGACTTACTGCCCCATTTCTTCTCCTGTGTCTGCAGGAGGGGATGTAGGCGCGGGCCCTTGTGTGCAGTCAGAGGGACGGCTGTCCTCGGCAAAGCAGGGCTCGTGGAGGACACTAATGCTTCCTTCAGTCCTCAACCTGCGTGCTCTGCCTCCTGCTTTCCTGTTGAGGATTACCAAGAACATTGCAGATCTCTCTCCTCATTCGAAGCCATCTTTTCGATGTCCCTGCCACATAGAACTTCAGTTTCTAAACCTGAGGCCTGTTCAGATTACAAAGTGGTTGCTTTCTTACCACTAACTTCCGAGAAAAAGCCCCATCCCTGGGGAGAGAAGGAAGACGGATATACCTGAAGCTCAGATCTCTTCCCCCAGGCCACAAGCTTTCTTTCGCAGAGAAACCTATGACTCCTAGTGACCACTGGGGGTCCCCAGCAGGCTGTCGCAGTGCCCCGGAGGCCTGCGCGCCTCGCCCTCCCTTCCCCCGGGGACCAGGGCGGCGGGGCGCGGGGGCAGCGTGGCCGCGTGGTCCCCGGCCCAGCGCTGCGGAGCCCGCGGGACAGCCCGGCCGCCGGGGCGGGGCCTGGGGCTGTCCCCGCCAGCCCGACTGCGGCTTCCTCGTCGCCCTAATGTTATTTTAACGTGCTTTGGGGCCCTGGTGGGTAGAGTGGATGGTAGGGGAACATTTAATTTCCTTTGGTGTTGGAATGTGCCCGACACGTCTCAAGAACTTGGGTAAATAAGAACGAGTCTATAATCCGTGCAGTAGCAAGCAACTTTGGGGGCCTTTTCCTTATTTGGCAAACTTGGCAAAGTTAAATTTTTCCTAGGGGAGAAGAAAAAAAGACACGAACATCTATTAAATGTCTCATATGTACCGCACAGTTTACAGTCATTATATTATTTAATCTTCAAAATAACCTCACGCAGTTGGGAATACTATTCCAAACGCGCAGACGAGGACGGAGACGGTCAGAGAGCGCGCGGCTGGTCGTCTGCGATGCGGCCTGGGGAGCCGCAGGCGGGGCCCCCTGCAGGCCCGGCGCGCGCCGTGCTGCGTGTCCCGCATCCCTCGGCCTCCTGGTGCTACTCTGAAGCTCTTGCACAGGAGTCTATACATCGTTTTACCTGAGGCTTTCAGGGTACATAACCAAATCCATACCTAGAAGGTGAAGCAGCACTTTACTAGATAATAAAAGTAAAATCTAAATGTAATCAAACGCTTATTAAGCACCTGTGACCCACTGTGTCTGCTGGAGGTTGACTTGAGGGCCTCATGGGCTTCATTCAGGACAAGGGAAAAAGCTCCGCTGTTTGAGGAAACGCTGTTTTGACCGGAATGACCTAGGTTGGCCGTGTCTACATGAAGTCAGTCAAGGGAGGAGAATAATTATCTCACGAATTGCTGCGGAAGAGAAACTCAAGATTGTTTACCACATCTCCAAACAAAGGTACCTCAACAGATAAAGAAGAACGTAGCAGGCTTCAAGCATGGCGAAAAGTGCCAGTCAATACTTGGAAATTCAGCAACAGGGAGAAATATAAGGGTCTATTTCAATCAACTCTGTCACGGGGCCCAGCAGTACCCAGAGCAGAGCAGGCTCTCCAGAAATGCTGACTCACCATTAAATGATGTTTTTAAAAACGTTGTTGGGCTGCAGTGTGTACCCCAGACTCCCTTCGGCTGAAGTCACATTGGTGTGGACTCAATTCAGTCTGCCCTCCAAATAAAAGCTTAAAACTAGAAAGCAAACCTAAACCCCTCAAACACCATAGCCCTTCTTCTTTGACGCCTCCCACGTTAAGAGAGTAAGGTGTTTGTCTGCTAATAGCCACCCAGTGCTCATATATCCACAGGAAATATCCCACCCCCAAGTATACCTGCCACGGGATCCAGTTTTATGGTACAGAGATCCCCAAGATTTGTGAAGGTGAAATGACTCTGAAGTCTCTTAGATGAGGCATCTTAAATGGCCTATGTCTTCTGGAATTCGAGGGAGCTGAACTAGAGTAAGAAAGATTGACGGCCAAAATATGTATGATGTAATCTTTAGTCGCTTGTACGTGATTAAAAGCTTAACCATGATCATTTTAGGAGAAAATGGTAATGATGAAATTTATTTGTGCTGTATTACCATCTCCCCACCAAAAGGCCTTTGAAATTAACTTTCCATAGTGCCTTATAAAATAGATAAGCCAGTAGGACTCTTTGTAAAAACATTAATGCCTCTTTTGCAAAGGAAACACAGTATGGACAGGAAAGAGAAGACCTGAAAGGGAACGTTCACAGGCAGGGTTGTAATTTCGTCTGTGCTCACGGGTGATGGGAGCTGATATCACTTGTCAAGTTAGATGCTTGGAAATTCAGAATCTTGAAAATAACGGTGTCAGTCTTTCCTCTTCACTTTTTAATTTGTAAAAGGGGAATAGTAATAAAACATTTACCATTTACTGGGTGCTTACTATGTGTCAGGCACTGACTTGACCTGAACTTTAAAATAACAATTTCTCTTAATCCTTAGAAGTTAGATGTTATTATCCATGTGTATGAGGAACAAACTTAGAGAAGTTAAATACCTGTGCCTACCATCCCACAGCTAGGAAGTTTTGATGGTTCCTTGAGCTGTTGGAAAGATTTGCCAACACGGTGGTCTCACTGTGCTTTTTCATTGGGATACGTGGTTACTTGTTAAATAGTGGTGACTTTGGCCTAGCGTTGACAAAAATAATAGCTACAATTTATTGAAAGTCTATTGTGAACCAGTTTCTTCACACATACCATCTCTTACTGTTCACCAAAATATCTGCAAGAAAGGTTTTATCTTTTCCTTTTCACAGAGGAGGAAACTGATGCTTATATTGCTAGAAAGTGTTGGAACCAGGAGTCAAACCCAGCTTTGTCTGGCCCTACAGCCTGTGTTCTTCCCACCTTCCAGGCCCCGGTTCCTGAGAGGATAATCCCAAGGCCTGACTGCCCGCACGCCCCCTGGTGGAAGTGAGAGGTACACAATCAATGCTGGAGTGTGAGACTCAATCCCGGCTGGTTTCAAGAAAGCCATCAGCCTTGCCCCTTACTTTCTTTGTCATCTCTCGATCCTTAGCCAGAGACCCTAAATATGCATCTTCTATTTGTGATTCAGTCTTTTTTTCTGTTTTGCTCATTATTAATAAAAATAGCTGACAAAACAAACAGTAGGACAACCCACAATATGTGAATGAATAACACCCACGGTCTCTCCATTTTTTGTTTTGTTTTCTTGCCCATTTTAGACACCCTGGGTGTAAAATCTGGTAGCAAAATCTACCAGAATATATCTCACTTGTTTTCAGGATCTGTCAGAAAATTGTCATGTTATCTTGGATCTTGAGCCTGCTTTTAGCCCACACCCTTGTTTGGCATGAGGCGAGCCTAGAATGAGAGAAGAAACAGTTGCTTGTGTAATATTTCCATACACAGGAAGTTATTGTCTGACACCCAGGTGGAGAAGCTCTTCTTCTGAATCCAGGGTGACTGAGGACGCTGAAGCTCTCCTCCCGCGTGGAGCCGCGGGCCTGCGCTGTCTCACTGCCGAGAGCACCCTGGCTTTTCCCTTAACGTGAGTTCATTTGTCTAGTGGTTTTCTCTCTCATTATGTGGTAAGCTTCATGCTAGTGGGGACCAAGTTTCCTAACTGTTTTAATCCTATTTCTATCAGTAATTGGTTTTCAGCCAAGGGTAGTAGGAAAAATATTGAGAAGATAAATAGATTAGATATGAGTTCAAGTGTCTGATGAGGAATTTGGACTTTACCTTATAGTCCAGGGGTTTTTTCCCTACACTAGCACATAAAGGATGTGACACACTCCTACCAGTAACTATTCTTCTTTTCTTGAGTGCGTGTGGGGTGGGGAGGGGGAGTTAGGAAGGAGGGCAGGCAGGGAGTAGCCATGCAGACAGAATCTCCCAAGAGAGACATCTTTTTGAAAATATCCCTTAGTTGATTGTGAAAACCATCCTCCCAGCCCCCACTAGGAGCAGTGAAGAGAGTGAAGAGTCAATGAAATTTTTAAATGGCAGCATGGAAAGATGAAGAAGCATTTTTGGAATGCTCAAGTGTACTGGTTTGGGGGGTGGGCATGAAATCAGAGACAAGAGGAAATTATAGTCGGCTTGTTTTAATGCGATAAAAATCTGGGCTATACTGTGGGTACAGGGCTGAAGGGGGAGGGCGAATGTGAAAAGTACTTTGAAGGAAGAATTGATAGGAGGAAGAAAGGAAGAGTTACTACCACATTTAGAGAATTCACTGATAGGGGAAGAGTGATTCTATTAACAGAAATAGGATAGTAAAATGAAGAAGCTCATCTAGGGCAGGAGAATTAGGAGTTTTCACTTTCGTGAGTTGGCATCAGTTAGAATTAACTATCGTTTCACTTTTAAAAATAGTTTTGGAGTCAAGCAATCCTCCTTACAAATCTTTAGTCTTCGGGAATGTTTAGTTTGCGAGGGATAGATAATTTGACTGCCCCACAACCTGTCTTTACACATGTCCTTCCTCTCTGAACTAAGACTTTCTTTCTTTTATTTTCCATGTAATCTTTCTTTGTTGAAGTTAACATATGAGAACATATACCTTATAGAAATATGTGTGAGTGATGACAATTTGAACAGTGGAATTCATCAAATTCTCTTAAGTTTAGATTTATGTCTATAGATCAGTTTTTATAACCCAGATCACCCTCCTTTCTTTTATGGGAAAAATATTCCATGGCTTACTATGGTTGATACTCTTCAAAGATAGCTGTCAACAAATCCTCCCCTTTATCTACGCATGTGCCATTTTTTCCATCAAGAGGTGGATTCTATTTTGCTTTCCGTGAGTCTTGACTAGCTTTGTGACAGACTTCAACCCACAGGTTTAGTGGCAGAAGTGATGCCCTGCCAATTCTAGGCCTAGCCCTTCACGGCCAGGCAGCTTCTGCTTTTGCTGTGTGGGAACCCAGCTGCCATGTTATAAGGAACTCGAGGCTATCCTGCTGAAGATGAAGGTCACAAGGAAGGGCTGTTGATGATCAGAAACAATGTAGAAAGAAAAGGCATGTGAAGGAGAACCAAAATGCCCCAGTCAAGAGCCAGCACCACAACCCCTAGATACAAGGGTGAGGCCTTCCTGGACCTTCCAGCCCAGCCCCTCCACCTACTGAGGACAGCTTCATGAGTGACTCCAGCCAGCACCACATGGAGCAGAGGAACTGCCAGTCAACTGACAAAATTGAGAGCAAGAATAAATCATCAATTAAGCCACTAAGTCTTCGACATTGTTGTTACAATTCTTGTTACGTGGCAATTGATAACATATACTTACACACTTGGAATTCCTTTTTTTCATGTAATAATTGATATGTAAAAATAGATACAGGTCACAAGGTGTAGGGGAAGTAAAACTTCTCCTCTACACTCTCAGTGTCTCTGGCTGGGACTGACACAAGACAGATTAACAGGAGAAAAGCATACAAATTTTACGTAATAAAACTTTACATGTACATGAAGTACATTTGTTTTATACTGATTTCCCTTTGTGTCCACTTCTGTCTCTGCTGATAAGAATGTTTCTTTCCTCCTGCTATAGGAGGGGCATCTTTCACATGGGAGTTTCATCTCGCCCTTTCAGGAAGAAAAGGGAAATTCCGAGTACCCTTCTTGCATATGCTATTTTTCAAGTACCTTTAACTCAAAATAGTTAATATGCCAAAGCAGCATATTTTGGGATTGTGTGTTCTGATCCTTTCAAGTGCAGGATAATGAAACAAGCGCTTATGTGAACCCCCACATAAGAACTAGAACATTTTCAAAACCGTTGAAGCTAGATCTGTGGTCCAGAGGTAATCATTATCCTCAATTCTGCATTGATTATCCCCTTTCTTTAAAAAGCATAACATTGTCATTTATCTGTTGCCAAATAACATAACAATTTAGCGACACAGGCTTCTTTGGAGAAAGCTGTGTTCTGAGCCCTATCTCTTTGGCTAATCTCCTAAAGGGAGATAACAGGTCCTTAACTTCAAGACCAGAGAGGGAGACTCAGAAAGCGCAGGGTGTGATCCCTGCGGCTGTGTCTCGCCAGGGAAGTTGAGAGGATGAGAGAGGAGCTGCCCCATGGCCGTGGTGGCCCAGCAAGGGAGTTCCTGCTGCTCTGGGATCAGCCTGCACTCCCAAGATTTGTCAAGGCAAAGATTGTGCAGAGGTTCTGTGGACACTGAGAGAGAGACAGAGTGAGAACGAGAGACAGAGACACACAGAAAGATACAGAGACAGAGAGAGAAAGAGAGAGAGAGATCTTTTTAGTCTTGGCCTGTGGGGGCATCCAGAGGCTCAAAGAGACCCTAGCAGCAAGAAGATAGAGATAGATCTGTGATTCCTAAGGACTGGTAAAAGAAAAGAAGTGAGAACCTGGAAGAGAGATGTATAAGCTGGGTCAGGGTAACTGCAAGTCAGAGAACCCCAGAGATACCAATTTCTGAGGAGCCCATGAGAGCCCCCATAAGACAGTTTTCTTTAAATACCTGCCAGGCCCAGAAGGCCCAGAGCCAACTCATGATGGTGCTAGTCCAAGTGACACATTTCTTATCCTCTTTCCTCAACTCTGTCTGCCCTCTAACTCCTTCCTGCTCTGAGTGTGGTCCTAGGACCAATAGCATCAGTATCACTTGGGAGCCTGTTAGAAATGCTAAAACTCAGGCCCCACCTGATCTATTGAATCATCTGCATTTTAAGAAGATCTCCAGGTGATTTGCAGCCATGTCAGAGTTTGAGGAGCAGGGTAAGCCCAAGCTGGGGTTCACAGACTAGTAGGGGTGTGGTTGGGGGGGAAGCTTCCTGAGAACGAGAAAAATCAACCACATTCCCCCACCTGAACTAGAGGAAAGCCTTCCTCACTGAACACATCTTAAAGGGGAAGTGGGAGACAAAAGGAGAACCACATTTTAATTACATCCCTCATGTTGTGCGTATTCAAAATACCGGAGACAGATGTTCAATAAAGGCTAGTCTATTTCTTTCCTTTTCTACTTTTAGAATAGCTGTGTCTCAAAGTGTGGTCTGCTTCAAAATCACCTAGGCTGCTTGCGCTCCAGAGCTGATGAACTGGACCCTTCTGGGTGGTGCATTTTTAATAAGCGCCCGAGTGACCCTCATGACCTGAACACTTAAGATGACTGACCTTGTGATCCCTGGGCCCAAGACTTCGACCTGTTGTGGCTCATCCTTCTCAGCCCACTGCTCCCTTATCATTTCCTAAAGCTGGTCACGTCAGAGACCAGGAGACAGGGCAAGACTGACATGGGAGGAAGGGGAGCGTGAATTCCATACTGTTTCCACAGAAGACTGTAACCCTCAATTTTGCCCCCTCTTCCATTCTCTTGCTTTGTGTACACGTTACCCCATCTTTCCACCTCTACTCACATGAGTTCCCTACCTCCTGACACTGTGGTGTTCTGAATGCAGACCAGGGAGGCACGGCTGGAGAATGGAGTGAACCTACTCTCCCTGCCTCAGCGTTTTGTGGGGTGGCGAGAGTAAGGTTGAGGTTAGCTCTCCTGCCAGGGCTGTAGCAGTGGGGTGGAGATGTGGTTTCAAGTGCCGGCTTAGACTCTGAATGACTTCTGCTTTAGAAATTAATTGAATGTTCTTACTTACGCTTTATATCAAGTCTGTGGGCTGGTCTGAGAAATAGACCAAAATTAATAATGGATTTTAGTGGAAAACCCATCAGAGACTGACATTAATTTGGAGTCCAACCCATTTGCAAGCTGAGGACTGCTTATGCCACTGTACGCCAAAGCTTGTAGACAATAAGATAAATTCCTTCACTCACAGGCTCCTTGGGATGTGATAGCTGCCTTTCTGAACAAAAGAAGCTTACAGACATCTCATAGCACCCGCAGATGCCTTGGTCACTGGCATACGGCTACCCTGAATATTATGTAGCATTAGGTTCACCAGAAAGACCAGCTTTTCATAAAAAGTACATTTTAGTTTTCAAGTGCAATTCTGATTTTTCAACAGGATTCCCAAGTCAAATGCCTTTTTAATAATTTGTTTTTGTTTAGGATAGGCTTTGGGATATTCCTCAGACTGTGGAGGAGCTAAAGAGTGGAAGGTAATGAGCATATTCCACTCCTCACAAGGTAATGAGCAGAAGGACAACCTGGTTGGGCTGGCGCCTGAGTTCCTCCTGGGAATGGTTTAACTAGAGAAGAAGACTCCACAGGCTGTGTGTCTCTGAGGGATGACCGCAAACCTGGTTGCTGTCAGGGACAAAGCAAAAAACAGAGTAATGTCAAAGTCCCGTTGCCCGGAATGTCTTTCTGCAGATATGAAATGGAAATTACAAAGGAGGAAAATATCATTTTCACAGACTTACGACAGGTCTTGAGAGGGCTTTTTGGTGTCTTTTTTATCTTTTCTACAAGCAGCTCACATACGCAGGGAGAGAACGCTATTTTATCAAAGGACATTAGAAAAATAATTGTTTACCAATGAAGGTTTATTATCATATCCTACATACAGCCTTATACGGAATTTGGGAAGAAGCAATTTGGAAATCTTAATTTTGAAAACTGTGATGGTTCTCACATATAATAGAACCGTGAATACTGAATCTTAATAAAACAGACTACTATGTAGGTAAATGTAACATAGGGTGCTTGAATATTTATAAAATATTTTTTTCACGAAAGCAATGTGGTTTAGTGGAAGAAATGTGTGTTTTAGAATCAGACAGAGATAGGTACAAATTTTGCTTTGCCCACTTGTTAAGTAAGTGTTCTTGAGCAAGTCATTGACTGTCTATCAGCTTATCTCATCTAAAACATGGAAATAGAAATAGCTACCTCATAGGGCTATTGGGAAGATAAAATGATGTGATAAGATCTAGTACATGCCTACACATACTGGGGGCTCAATAATGTTTGTTTAACATATTGGATATTTAACTTTCCAGTCTGATACCATTTTCATATATAAATAAGTTAAAAGCATATTACTTTTTAAGTCAAAATAAATTAATCATGGTCGAAATATTGTGAATTTAAAGTAAGTACAGACTTTTATTTATGATAGTCATCTACTTTGATGAATTAATTTATTTTATATTTCATAGTAACTGCATTTCTTTTTTTTTCTTTATTGTGAAATTTTTGTTGTACATTATTGTTTGTCAGTCACCATATAAATGCATCCCTTCACCCCTGTGCCCACCCTCCACCTCCCTTGCCCCTGGTAACCCCTAAACAGTTCTATCTGTCTGTGTATTGGTTTATCTTCCACATATGAATGAAATCATGAGATGTTTGTCTTTCTCTTTCTGGCTTATTTTGCTTAACATAATACCCTCCAGGTCCATCCATGTTGTTGCAAATGGGACGATTTTGTCTTTTTTCATGGCTGAGTAGTATTCCATTGTATATATATACCACATCTTCTTTATCCACTCATCAGTTGAGGGACACTTGGGTTGATTCCACGTCTTGGCTATAGTGAGTAATGCTGCAATGAACATAGGGGTGCATAAGCCTCTTTGGATTGTTGATTTCAGGTTCGTTGGGTAGATACCCAGTAGTGGGATAGCTGGATCATAAGGTATTTCAATTTTTAATTTTTTGAGGAATCTCCATACTGCTTTCCATAGAGGCTGCACCAGTTTGCATTCTCACCAGCAGTGAATTAGAGTTCCTGTTTCTCCAAAGCCTCTCTAGTGTTTGTTGTTTTTTGTCTTGGTGATTATAGCCATTCTAACAGGTGTAAGATGATATCTTAGTGTGGTTTTGATTGCATTTCCCTGATGATTAGCGATGTTGAACATCTTTTCCTATGCCTATTGGCCATCTGTATATCCTCTTTGGAGAAGTGTCTGTTCATTTCCTCTGCCCATTTTTTGGTTTGGTTGTTTGCTTGTTTTTTTGTTCAGTTGTGTGAGTTTTTTTATGTATTATGGAGATTAATCCCTTGTCAGATACATGGCTTGCAAATATTTTGTCTCACCTGGTGGGTTGCCTATGCATTTTGATCCTGCTTTCGTTTGCCTTGTAGAAGCTCTTTAATCTGATGAAGTCCCATTTGTTTATTTTTTCTTTTGTTTCTCTTGTCTGAGTAGACATGGAATTCAAAAAGGTCCTTTTATGGCCGATGACAAATACTGTACTACCTATATTTTTCTCCAGCAGTTTTATAGTTTCAGGTCTTTGATCCATTTTGAGTTAATTTTTGTATGTGGCAAAAGAAGATGGTCTACTTTCATTCTTTTCATGTGGCTGTCCGGTTTTCCCAGAACCATTTGTTGAAGAGACTTTAATTTCTCCATTGTATGTTCTTAGCTCCTTTGTCGAAGATTAGCTGTCCATAGATGTGAGGTTTTATTTCTGGGCTTTCAATTCTGTTCCATTGATCTGTGTGTCTTGTTTTTGTACCAGTACCATGCAGTTTTAAGTACTATCGCTTTGTAGTATGTTTTGAAGTCAGGGATTGTGATGCTGCCAGCTTTGCTCCTTTTTCTCAGGATTGCTTTAACTATTCGGGGTCTTTTATTGCCCCACATGAATTTTAGAATTCTTTGTTCTATTTCCTTGAAGAATGTCCTTGGGATTCTGATTAGGATTACATTAAATCTGTAGATTGCTTTAGGTAGTATGGACATTTTAACTATGTTTATTCTTCCAATCCAAGTGCATGGAATATTTTTCCATTTCTTTATGTCACCATTGATTTCACTCAATAATATCTTATAGTTTTCATTGTATAGGTCTTTCACTTCCTTGGTTAAATTTATTCCTAGATATTTTATACTTTTTGTTGCAATTGTAAATGGGATTGTCTTCTTGAGCTCTCTTTCTGTTAGTTTGTTGTTGGTATATAGAAATGCAACTGATTCCTGTATGTTGATTTTGTACCCTGCAACTTTGCTATAGTTGCTGATTATTTCTAATAGTTTTCCAAAAGATTCTTTAGGGTTTTCTGTATATAAGATCATGTCCTCTGCAAACAACGAGAGTTTCACTTCTTCATTGCCTATTTGTGTTCCTTTTACTTGCTTAATTGCTCTGGCCAGAACCTTCAGTACTGTGTTGAATAAGAGTGGTGAGAGTGGGCACCCTTGTCTTGTTTCTGTTTTCAGAGGGATGGCTTTCAGTTTTTCCCTGTTGAGTTTGATGTTGGCTGTGGGTTTGTCATATATGGCCTTTATTATGTTAAGGTACTTTCCTTCTATACCCATTTTGTTGAGAGTTTTTTATCATAAATGGATGTTGGATCTTGTCAAATGCCTTCTCTGCATCTATTGAGATGATCATATGGTTTTTATTCCTCATTTTGTTAATGTGGTGTATCACATTGATTGATTTGAGGATGTTGAACCATGCCTGTATTCCTGGTATAAATCCCACTTGATCATGGTGTATGATCTTTTTAATGTTTTGCTGTATTCGGTTTGCCAATATTTTGTTGAGGATTTTTGCATCTATGTTCATCAGGGATATTGGTCTGTAGTTTTCCTTCTTAGTATTGTCTTTGTCTGGTTTTGGTATCAGGGTGATGTTGGCCTCATAGAAAGTGTTGGGAAGTAGTCCATCTTCTGCTATTTTTTGGAATAGTTTGAGAAGGATAGGTACTAAATCTTGGTTGAATGTTTGGTAAAATTCTCCAGAGAAGCCATCTGGTCCTGGACTTTTATTTTTGGGGGAGGTTTTTGATTACTGTTTCAATCTCTTTACTTGTGATTGGTCTATTCAGGTTCTCTATTTCTTCTTGATTCAGTTTTGGGAGGTTTTATGAGTCTGAGAATTTATCCATTTCTTCTAGATTGTCCAATTTGTTGGCATATAGTTTTTCATAGTATTCTCTTATAATCTTTTTTATTTCTGTGGTGTCCATTGTAATTTCTCCTTTTTCATTTCTAATTTTATTTATTTGAGCATTCTCTCTCTTTTTCTTGGTGAGTCTGGCTAAGGGTTTGTCAATTTTGTTTATCTTCTCAAAGAACAAACTCTTAGTTTCATTGATCCTTTCTACTGTTTTTTTTTTATTTCAATTTCATTTATTTCTGCTCTGATTTTTATTATTTCCCTCCTTCTGCTGACTTTAGGCTTTGTTTGTTCTTCTTTTTGTTAGGCGTAGTTTGAGGTTGCTTATTTGAGCTTTTTCTTGTTTGTTAAGTTGGGCCTGTATTGCTATGAGTTTCCCTCTCAGGACTGTTTTTGCTGTATCCCGTGTGAGTTGGTATGGTGTATTTTCTTTTTTTTTTTTTTTGTGGGGAAGATCAGCCCTGAGCTAACATCTGCCAATCCTCCTCTTTTTTGCTGAGGAAGACTGGCCCTGTGCTAACATCCATGACAATCTTCCTCCACTTTATATGGGATGCCACCACAGCATGGCCCAACAAGCGGTGCGTCGGTGCGCGCCCGGGATCCGAACTGGCCAACCCCGGGCCGCCGCCGCAGAGCGTGTGCACTTAACCACTTGCACCACCTAGCTGGCCTCGGTATGGTGTATTTTCGTTTTCATTTGTCTCCAAATATGATTTCTTCTTTAACTTCTTCGATGATCCATTGGTTGTTTAGTGGCATGTGTTGAGTCTCCACATCTTTGTCACTTTCCCGATTTTTTCCTTGTAGTTGATTTCTAGTTTCATGGTGTTATGGTCAGAAAAGATGCTTGTTATGATGTCAATCTTCTTAAATTTATAGAAGCATGCCTTGTTTCCCAACATGTGGTCTATTCTTGAGAATGTTCCATGCATGCTTGAGAAGAATGTGTAATCTGCTGTGTTTGGATGGAGTGCTCTCTATATATCTATTGTCCATCTCATCAAGTTTTTTGTTTAAGTCCATTATTTCCTTATTGACTTTCTGTCTGGATGATTTATCCGTTGACTAAAGTGGGGTGTTACGATCCCCCACTAGTATTCTGTTGCTGTTAATATCTCCTTTAAGGTTTGTTAATTGTTGCTTTATGTACTTTATGGTTCTGTGTTGGGTGCATATATATTTATAAGTGATATGTCTTCTTGGTGGAGTGTCTCTTTTATCATTATATATTGCCCCTCTTTGTTTCTCATCACCTGTTTTATCTTGAAGTCAACTTTGTCTGATATGAGTATGGCAACACCTGCTTTCTTCTGTTTACCATTAGCTTGCAGTATTGTCTTCTATCCTTTCACTCTGAGCCTGTGCTTGTCTTTAGAGCTGAGATGTGTTTCCTGGAGGCAGCATATTGTTGGGTGTTGTTTTTTTTTTTTTAAATTTTTTGTTTATTGCAGTAACACTGGTTTACAACATTGTACAAGTTTCAGGTGTACATCACCATACCTCTATCTCTGCATAGACTACATCATGCTCACCACCCAAATACTAACTACAACCCATAACCACACACCTGTGCCGAACCATCCGCTTCACCCTCCTCCCTCCCCCCACCCTCCGGCAACCACCAATCCAATCCCTGCCCCCATGTGTTTGCTTGTTGTTGTTATTATCTACTACTTAATGAGGGAAATCATATGGTATTTGACTTTCTCCCTCTGACTTATTTCACTTTGCATAATACCCTCAATGTCCATCCATGTTGTCACAAATGGCTGGATTTCATCGTTTCTTATGGCTGAGTAGTATACCATTGTGTATATATACCACATCTTCTTTATCCATTAGTCCCTTGATGGGCACTTAGGTTGCTTCCAAGTCTTGGCTATTGTGAATAACGCTGCAATGAGCACAGGGGTGCATGTATCTTTACGCACTGGTGTTTTCAAGTTCTTTGGACAAATACCCAGCAGTGGAATAGCTGGATCATATGGTAGTTTTTATCCTTGATTTTTTGAGGAATCTCCATACTGTTTTCCATAGTGGCTGCACCAGTTTGCACTCCCACCAGTAGTGTGTGAGAGTTCCCTTCTCTTTCCATCCTCTCCAACACATGTTGTTTCCTGTCTTGTTAATTATAGCCATTCTGACGGGCGTGAGGTGATATCTCATTGTAGTTTTGATTTGCATTTCCCTGATAGTTTGTGATTTTGAACATCTTTTCATGTGTCTGTTGGCCATCTGTATATCTTCTTTGGAGAAATGTCTGTTCAGGTCTTTTGCCCATTTTTTAATTGGGTTGGTAGTTTTTTTGTTGTTGAGATGCATGAGTTCTTTATATATTTTGGAGATTAACCCCTTATCCAATGTATGGTTTGCAAATATCTTCTCCCAATTGTTGGGTTTTCTTTTTGTTTTGTTAATGATTTCCTTTGCTATGCAGAAGCTTTTTAGTTTGATGTAGTCCCATTTGTTTATTTTTTCTATTGTTTCTCTTGCCTGGTCAGACGTGGTGCTTGAAAAGATGTTGCTAAGACCGATGTCAAAGAGCGTACTGCCTATGTTTTCTTCTAGAAGTTTCATAGTTTCAGGTCTTACATTCAAGTCTTTAATCCATTTGGAGTTAATTTTTGTGTATGGTGTAAGGTAAGGGTCTACTTTCATTTTTTTGCATGTGGCTGTCCAGTTTTCCCAACACCATTTGTTGAAGAGACTTTTTTTTCTCCATTGTATGGTCTTGGCTCCTTTGTTGAAGATTAGCTGTCCATAGATGTGTGGGTTTATTTCTGGGCTTTCTATTCTATTCCATTGATCTGTGTGTCTGTTTTTGTGCCAGTACCATGCTGTTTTGGTTACTATAGCTTTGTAGTATATTTTGAAATCAAGAGGTGTGATACCTCCAGCTTTGTTCTTTTTTCTCAGGATTCCTTTAGCTAGTCAGGGTCTTTTGTTGTTCCATATAAGTTTTAGGATTCCTTGTTCTATTTCTGTGAAAAATGCTGTTGGAACTTTGATAGGGATTGCATTGAATCTATAGATGGCTTTAGGAAGTATGGACATCTTAACTATGTTAATTCTTCCAATCCAAGAGCACGGAATATCTTTCCATTTTTTTGTGTCTTCTTCAATTTCTTTCAGCAACATTTTATAGTTTTCGGTGTACAGATCTTGCACCTCTTTGGTTAAGTTTATTCCTAGATATTTTATTCTTTTTCTTGCAATTGTAAATGGGATGGTATTCTTAATTTCTTTTTCTGCTACTTCATTGTTAGTGTATAGAAATGCAACTGATTTTTGTATGTTGATTTTGTATTCTGCAACTTTACCGTATTCATTTATTACTTCTAAATGTTTTTTGGTGGATTATTTAGGGTTTTCTATATATAAAATCATGTCATCTGCAAATAGTGAGAATTTCACTTCTTCCTTTCCAATTTGGATCCCTTTTATTTCTTTTTCTTGCCTGATTGCTCTGGCTAGGACTTCCAGTACTGTGTTAAATAGGAGTGGTGACAGTGGGCATCCTTGTCTGGTTCCTGTTCTTAGAGGGATAGCTTTCAGTTTTTCACCATTGAAGATGATATTAGCTGTGGGTTGTGGGTTTGTCATATATGGCCTATATTATGTTGAGGTACTTTCCTTCTATACCTATTTTATTCAGAGTTTTTATCATAAATGGATGCTGTATCTTGTCAAATGCTTTCTCTGCATCTATTGAGATGATCATGTGATTTTTATTCTTCATTTTATTAACGTGGTGTATTATGTTGATTGATTTGCGAATGTTGAACCATCCCTGCATACCTGGAATAAATCCCACTTGATCATGATGTATAATCTTTTTAACATATTGTTGTATGCGATTTGCTAGTATTTTGTTGAGGATTTTTGCATCGATGTTCATCAGTGATATTGGCCTGTAATTTTCTTTTTTTTTGTGTGTTGTCCTTGTATGGTTTTGGTATCAGGGTAATGTCAGCTTCGTAAAATGAGTTAGGGAGCTTCCCCTCTTCTTCAATTTTTGGAAGAATTTGAGAAGGATAGGTATTAAGTCTTCTTTGAGTGTTTGGTAGAATTCACCAGGGAAGCTGTCTGGTCCTGGACTTTTATTTTTGGGGAGGTTTGTGATTACTGTTTCCATCTCCTTACTGGTGATTGGTCTATTCAAATTCTCTATTTCTTCTTCATCCAGTTTTGGAAGGTTGTATGATTCTAAGAATTTATCCATTTCTTCCCGATTGTCGAATTGGTTGGCATATAGCTTTTCATAGTATTCTCTTATAATCTTTTGTATTTCTGAGGTGTCTGTTGTAATTTCTCCTCTTTTATTTCTGATTTCACTTATTTGTGCCTTCTCTCTTTTTTTCTTGGTGAGTCTATCTAAAGGTTTGTCAATTTTGTTGATCTTTTCAAAGAACGAGCTCTTGGTTTTATTAATTTTTTCTATTGTTGTTTTAGTCTCTATTTCATTTATTTCTGCTCTGATTTTTATTATTTCCCTTCTTCTAATGATTTTGGGCTCTGTTTGTTCTTCTTTTTCCAGTTCCTTTAGGTGCATTGTTAGATTATTTATTTGAGATTTTTCTTGTTTGTTGAGATAGGCCTGTATTGCTATTAACTTCACTCTTAGAACCGCTTTTGCTGTATCCCTGTCTTGACATGAGTACAGCCATGTTTGGCCACTCCATTGACCTACAGCCACCAGCACAAACAGAAATACAAAGCTGCTTTCTGTGTGGTGGGAACTGGCCCTTCTCCCACGGAGAGAGTTGCAAGTTGTAACATTTCAAGGCTCTTGGAGCGTCGTAGCATGGGATGGACTGGCCATCTGTGCCGGGCTGGGACGATAACCAAAGAGGACAATGCACGTATACAACTACTGGGCTGGGACGTTAGCCAGGGGGCTCAGTGCACGTACGCCACTGATAACCATTTTATGCATGGGAACACTAAATGCTTGCTCTGCAAACTCTGTAATTGCTTACTCTGAAAATTACTGATGGTATAAAAACTGCTGGAAACTGAGCCGTAGTGAGAGTTCCACCTGTGGAAGGGACACCTTGCCCAGGACGTGTGATCCTTGCCCAGCCGCGTCGATTGACAGGGCTCTCCCGGCAGTGGGGCGTGGATGTTGTGAGTAACTGATTTGATGTGAAGTAATTGATTTGATATGAAGTAATTGATTTGATGTGTTCTCTTTTTGGTCAACCTGGTGTTTCTCTTTCCAGTTGATTTGTGTCATTTCTCTTCAGCCGATGTGGGTGCTTTCCCTTTCCAGTCGGGCTGGTGTTTTTTCCCTCTTAATATTTGACCTATTTGGATCTGTTTGCAGACTGTCACCTGTACTATCCTCTATATAATAAAATATACCTTCAGTCCATTTGTTTGGAGTGGAAAGTGTCTTTTACATCTCCGATCGAATCCCCGAACCTCTCATAACAATCCCATAAATTCTGGCATGTCGTATTTTCATTTTCATTTGTCTCCAGGTATTTTTTGATTTCTCCTTTGATTTCTTTGTTGACCCAATTGTTGTTCAGTAGCATTTTGTTTAATCTCCACATATTTGTGGCTTTTCTGATTTTCTTCCTATAGTTGATTTCTAGTTTCATACGTTGTGGTCAGAAAAGATGCTTGGTATTATTTCAATCTTCTTAAATTTATGGAGACTTGTTTTGTGGCCTAATATGTGATCAATCCTGAAGAATGTTCCATGTGCATTTGAAAAGAACGTGTATTCTTTGGTTTTTGGATGAAATGCTCTGTATATATCTACTAGGTCCATCTGTTCTAGTGTGTCATTTAAGGCCAATGTTTCCTTATTGATCTTCTGTTCGGATGATCTATCCATTGGTGTAATGGAGTGTTAAAGTCCCCCACTATTATTGTGTTACTGTCTATTTCTCTTTTTATGTCTGTTAGTAATTGCTTTATATATGTAGGTGCACCTACACTTGGTGCATAGATATTTACAAGTGTTATATCCTCTTGTTGAAGTGTTCCCTTGATCATTATGTAATGCCCTTCTTTGTCTCTTTTTACAGTTTTTGTTTTAAAGTCTATTTTGTCTGATATGAGTACTGCTACCCCGGCTTTCTTTTCATTGCCATTTGCATGGAGTATCTTTTTCCATCTCTTCACTTTCAGTTTGTGAGTGTCTTTAGGTCTGAAGTGTGTCTCTTGTATGCAGCATATGTATGGGTCTTGTTGTTTTATCCAATCAGCCACCCTATGCCTTTTAATTGGAGCATTTACTCCATTGACGTTTAAAGTAGCTATTGATAAGTATGTACTTACTGCCATTTTTTAACTTTTTTTTTTTCTCAGTGTTTTAGTAGTCCTTCTCTGTTCCTTTCACCTTCTACACAGAATTGATGGTCTCTTTAGTTTGACTTCTGTCTGAAAGTTCTACTCTTTAACTCCCCTCCTCCCTCATTTTATGTTTTTGATATCATATCTAACCTCTTTTTTGTGCATTTGTATACATTACCCTCTTATCATGGAAATAGATAATTTTTCCTATTCGTGGTCTTCTTTTTTCCCCTTAATTCAGTCCCTTTAACATTTCTTGTAGCACTTGTTTCTTGTTGACAAACTCCTTTAATTTTGCTTGTCTGGGAAATTTTTCATCTCTCCTTCCATGTTGAATGATAACCTTGCTGGGTAGAGTATTCTTGGCTGTAAGTTTTTTCCTTTTAGCACTTTAAATATATCGTGCCACTCTCTTCTAGCCTGTAAAGTTTCTGCTGAGAAGTCAGCTGATAGCCTTATGGGGTTTCCTTTGTATGTAACTTATCTTTCTCTTGCTGCTTTTAGGAATCTCTCTTTATCTTTAATTCTGGACATTTTGATTATGATGTGTCTTGGTGTGGACCTCTTTGGGTTTATCTTTTTTGGGGATCTCTGTGTTTCCTGTACCTGGATGTCTGTTTCCTTCCTTAGGTTAGGGAAGTTTTCATCTATTATTTCTTGAAATAGATTCTCTGCCCCTTTGTCTCACTCTTCTCCTTCCGCTACACCTATAACATGGATGTTAGTGTGCTTGATGTTGTCCCAGAGGTCCCTTAGACTGTCCTCACTCTTTTTAATTCTTTTCTCTTTTACCTATTCATCTTGGGTAATTTCTTCTAGTCTTTCATCCAGCTTGCAGATCTGTTCTTCTGTATCCTCTACACTGCTTTTGAGTCCGTCTAGTGAATTTTTCATTTTCTGTATTGTAGTCTTCATTTCTGATTGGTTCTTTTTTATATCTTCCATTTCTTTGTTGACATTCTCACTGAGTTCATCTATTCTTCTCCCCAGATCAGTGAGCATCTTTAATACTCTTTGTTTGAACTCTCTGTCAGGTAGGTTGCTTATTTCTGTTTCACTTGGTTTCTTTTATGGGGTTTTGTCCTGTTTCCTTACTTGGAATGTATTCTTTTGCATCCTCATTTTGTCTCTTTCCCCGTGCTTGTGTCTATGTATTAGGTAGGTCAGTTATGTCTCCTGCTCTTGGATAGATGACCTTATATAAGTGATGCCTTAGGAGGCTTGCAGTGTGCTTCCCTCAGTTCTCAATGTTCCAGGGGTGACCCCTATGTGGGCTACATGTGTCCTTCTGTTGTGGCCTGTTTGCTCTCCCTGTAGGCACCCAGGGAGGCTGAGTTATGCTCCTGGCCAGCTGTTGTAATGCTCAGCTGCTTGTAGTTATTGTGGGCCCTTCAGTCTGTTTATCAGGTGTGGGGAGCCCCAGCACAGTTGGCTCCAAGCTCTAATACCACATTTGTGTTGCAGTATTTCTTTTAAGTGAGTAGGCCCTCAGCGTGGCAGGTTGTTAGGCTCAGGGGCTTACAATCGCTATAAGTCTCCAGCCTTTAGGTCTCTTGTCAGCTCTCTGAGGATTGCAGCTGGGTGGGACAGGCCTCAGGCATGAGAGCTCCCAAATGTTTCAGGCTTTGGAAGGTGGGGCAAACCCCCTATGTGGGTCTTTGAGAAGCACAAGTCTTCTGCAGCTGACAAACCCTGCCACCCACAGGTCAACACACACAGTCAACACAGTCCTGCCCCGTGTGTGTGCCCTCACCTCCTGAAGTGGACTCAGTGTCTCCATGGTGGGAGCCCCACACACTCCACCACCGCCCCACACTCTCCACCTGCTCCTTGTGCACGCCCTGTCCCACCAAAGTCAGCTCAGTTGCCAGGCTGCAGAGAATCCAGTCACCAATCTATGCAGGCCCACAAGTTGCCTGAGGGCATTTTGTTGGGTGGGGCCAGTCTCTAGGGTGGGCTGCCTGCCCTGGCTGAGCTGGATTAAATCAGTGCTCTAGCGGGTGTGGCATCCCTGGGCTAGCAGGCCCCAGGGAGAACTCCAATGGTGTCTGTGTCAGCACGCCCACACCAGGCCACAACAATGGCTGCCGCCAATGTCCCAGTCCCTGGAGAGGTCTCACCTCTCACTGCAATGCACTCAGAGCCTATCAGGTGAGTCTCTTTTCACCAAAGCACTGTGCACTTTTCTTTCTAGTGATTTTCGGTTGCTTTCTGAAATGGGTGAGTTTGCGCGTGGGCCCTTTAAGAGCCAGTTTTAATTTCTTTGTAAACCAGCTTTTCTGGGGCTACTCCCCAATGTTTTAGTAGCAGGCAAAGTCAGATATTATGTCATTCATCTCGATTGTGCTGGGTCCACAAAGTGCCTACAGTGGGGGCGATCCCGGTTCAGAGCCCCACGCCTCCAGGGAGGGCTGCGTACCTTTAGACTGCTCTTGGGCGGCCATGAAGCTGGCAGCTTGTGAAGGCAGCGTTTTTTCTCTCCAGAAGGGAGTTTTTGCCTCTTTCACCTTAATTAGGATTGTCCTTTGTTGCAGGAGTTCCTCTTATCCAGTTTTCAGTTCTGTCTCAGGGGTAATTTTTCCACGAGTAGTTGTAAATTGGCTGTGTCCGTGGGAGGAGGTGAGTTCAGAGTCTGCCTATGCTGTCATCTTGACTTCTTTTCTGGGTGTTGTTTTTTAATCCATCTCACCACTCTGTGTCTTTTGATTGGAGAGTTTAGTCCATTTACATTTAGGGTAATTATTGCTATATGAGGGCTTATTGTTGCTATTTTATCGCTCATTTTCTGGTTCTTTTTCATTTCTTTTGTTTCTCAGCCCATGTGTTTCTGACTACCAATCCAGTTGGTAGTTCCGTATGGGGGTTCTCTTAGTTTTCTCTTTATTTGTCACATGTGACTCTGTTCTGATTATTTGGCTAGTGGTTACCTTTAGGTTTGTATAACAACTTTCATGGGTGTGATAGTCCATTTTTTGGTGGCCTCCTATTCCCTTAGACTAAGTCAATTTGATCCCTTTCCTCTTCCCCTTCTAAGTTATTGTTGTCACATCTTATTGCATCTTGTGTTGTGAGTTTGTGTTTAAAGTGATGAGGTTATATTTATTTTTGGTGTTTTCCTTCCTTTGACCTTTGGTTTTATAATTAAGTGTTTGCTAATCTACTCTGATAGACAGCTGCAATTTTTCTGGTTTTGTCAACATATTTTCCTCCTTGTTCAAAACTTTGTATCTCCTCTCTCTTTTTTTTCCTCCACATGAGGGCCTTCTTGAGCACTTCTTGTAGTGGGAGTCTTATGGCAATGAACTCCCTTAGCTTTTGTTTATCAGGGTTGGTTATTATTTGTCTATCATATCTGAAGGCTATTTTCACTGGATAGAGTATTCTTGGCTGAAAGTTTTTGTCTTTCAGAATTTTGAATATATTGTTCCACTCTCTCCTAGCCTGTAAAGTTTCTGTTGTGAAATCAGCTGAGAGCCTGATAAGAATTCCTTTGTATGTTATTTTTTTTTTTGTCTAGCTGCCTTTAATATTTTTTCTTTATCTTTGACTTTTGCCAGCTTTACTAGTATATGCCTTGGAGAGGGACTTTTCATGTTGATATATTTAGGAGATCTATTTATTTCATTCACTGGTATTTCCAACTCCTTCCCCAGGTTTGGGGAAGTTCTCAGCTATTATTTCTTTGAACAAGTTCTCTGCTCCTTTTTCCCTATCTTCTCCTTCTGGAATACCTATAATCCTTCTGTTGGATTTACTAATTGAGTTGGATATTTCTCAGAGAGTTTCTTCATTTCTTTTTAGTCTTAGTTCTCTTTCCTCCTCTATCTGGAGCATTTCTACATTGCTGTTCTCAATATTGCTAATTCTTTCCTCCACATTGTCAGCCCTGATGCTTAAGGCTTCCAGATTTGTCTTTATCTCCTCTATTGTGTTTTTCATCTCTAAGATTTCCAATTGGTTTTTCTTTATAGTTTCAATCCCTTTTGTGAAGAATTTCCTGATTTCATTGAATTGTTTATCTGTGTTTTCTTGTATTTCATTGAGTATTTTTATGATGGCTATTTTGAAATCTCTATCATTAAGGTTATACATTTCTGTGCTTTCAGGGTTGATTTCTGGGTGCTTGTCATTTTCCTTTTGGTCTGGAGATTTAATATATTTTTGCATAGTGCCTGTTGGTGTTGGCTTATTTTTCCTCATAGTGAAAATATATGGTTGTAATTTCCTCTTGCTGCTGCTGGGTGGGGGTCAAGGGCTGTGTATTCTGTGCCCACCTTGATCCACAGGTGCTCTGGTCGGCTCCTGGCTGAGCTGAAGAGCTACTGAGTGGAGGCTGCTGGGGCTGGAGTGCGGCTAGGCTGAAGCAGCTGGGGCTCAGGTGTAGGTGGATTGAAGCAGCTGCAGCTGAAGCGTGTTGGGGCCAAAGAAGCAGGAGCTGGAGCTGGAGTGCTGCTGGGCTGAAGAAGCTGGAACTGGAGTGCAGCTGGGCCGAAGTAGCTGGCGCCAAGTCAGCTGGAGCCTGAGCATAGCCAAGCCAAAGGAGCTGGGGTCGGGACACAGTCAAGCTGATGGAGCTTGGGCTGTGGTGTGGTTGAGCCAGAGCAGTTGGGGCTGTGGCGCAGTCAAGCCAAAGCAGCTGGGGCTGTGGCGCAGTCAGGCCCGAGCTGCTGGTGCCGGGGCTCTTGGGAGTCAGCGCCTCTGGTGCGGGGGTGCAGACATGCCCCGCTGCTGCTGGTGCCTGGGCACCAGGGGCTGCTACCTCTAGGGCCTGGGCATGGGCGTGCTGCCACCACTGGTGGGGCCTGGGCACTGGGGGTCACTGCTGCTGGTGCCTAGGCACCCGGGGGCCGCCACCTCTGTGGCTTGGGCATGGGCATGCTGCTGCCACCACTGCTGGGGCCCGGGAGCCTAGGGGCCGCTGCCTCTGGGGGCGGAGTGTGGGTGTGCTACCACCGCTGGTGGGGCCCGGGTGCTGGGGGGTCACCACCGCTGGTGCCCGGGTGCCTGGGAGCTGCCACCTCTGGGGCCAGGGCACCACCTGGGCTGAGGCTGCCGGGCCGCTGTGCTGAAGCACTGGGCAGGTGGGCAGGTGGGGGAGGGCGCTTACTTTTTTCTCCCTGATCTCAGAGGTTTCTCGCTTCGCCGTCACTCCCTGCTCTCCTGAGGGGCTAGTTTGTTGAAAGTACCCTCAAGACAGTTCCACTTCCTCCATAGGGGGATTCCCCATGGGCTGTGAGGGATCTTGGTGAGTGCCGGTTTTTCCGAGGAGAGCCACCCCGCCCCCTCTCTCTGAGAGCCGCATGGTCTCAGTCTCAGGGTCGCAGTCCTTGGGGAAGGAAGGGAGCTCCTCTTACCTCCTTCCACTTTCTCTGGGGATTCCAGCACCTCAGTCCTCAGGTGTATAGCTGCGTGGGTGCCTCAGATGTCCCCTGTGTTGTGTGAATAGCTTCTGTTGGAGTATGAATGTCCTTGTTGTGTCTTAGAGGGGGAGAGTTCAGTGGGGGCAGCTCACTCTGCCCTGATGCTCTGCATCTCTCGATTGACTACACATAAGGCATGAAAAGTCATGTTAAGACATAAAGGAATAAATAAATTTCCACGAATTGTATGTAAATCTAAAAATAAAGATGTGATGATAAAGAATAATAAGAAATACTAGATTGAATGAAAGGTTGATTAATTGGTTTAGTGCTCCTAACCCTCTTTTTCTTCTTGCACCTCAAATAAATTCCATTGTTTTTCATTTTTGAGCAATCTACTGCTAATCACTACAGAAAAATAGGAAGAAACAAAAAATAACGACATGAGGGAGATTATAAGGCTTGGGACATGGTGGAGCTCTTTACCCCAGGGTCTTACACGCAGTTCTACATAGTCTGACTCCCTGCTGAAATGGTAAGTGGAAACCCTGAAGGTTCTTTGCCCTCTATTTCTAGTTTTGAGGATATTTTGAAACTTACCAAATCTTCCAGTGTCTCCACTCTGTCATCTGACCATCTTTGCTAACAGCTACACAGGCTAATTCCTCCTCAGTGGCTCTCCTCTCCAGTCCAGAAGATGCCAACAAGGCAGAACAAGAGGAGACAGACTCCTGGTCTCAGGTGGAGAACCTCCAGTCTTGGTAACAACTGTCCCACTGTGTCGAGCTTCTGCCCTAAATACCCATATGAATCTCATACATGTTCAGTTTTACTTAAAATATCTATGCTTCTAAGTTGAAATATATCCATTTGTTTAAGAACTTATTAAGTGGCTATGTGGTGGTTTGTACTACGTCGGCTTCACTAAACTGGAATTATGTTTTCCAGAATTCCCTTCCATGTATGTTTCTGGTTAGGGCCATCCACAAGAGCAATTTGCACGAGATTTGGAAGACAGATGAGAAGCACAGTCACTTTTTTATGCTCCAAAATTTGGTGCAGGGTGCCAGTCACTGTGGCAGCCCATGCATGTTGTCACTGATCTGCTGGCTTACCTTGGTGGCCAGGTGGCCAGCACCTGGGCCTGCAGCTGCTCCAGCTCCTGCTTTATTGTCTGCATCAGCTTCTCTGTTTCTTGGGTGGGAGTATGTGCTGTTCTATGTCAATGGCATTAGCGCTTCCTGCGGGTCACCTGTGTCCTTGAGGCTGGAGGTGGTGAGAGACAGATGTGAGCTCAGTTTATCCTTGCTCTCCCCTACTTTACATCCAGCTGTCCTAATCAACCACCATCCCAGTTTACCTAGGACAACTTTAGGCCCCACATCAGACACAGACAACAAGCTCTTTTAGTTTATATCACTCAGGGTGGTTCTGCTTCTCTGGTGGACCCACGACCAATACAGCCTGCATATGCCAGACTCTGTGCTGGGCTTTGGGGATTACAGTGGTGAGCCACGTTAAGTATTGACCTTCTCCTTTAGAAGTCTAGTTTAAGATATTATTATTATAATAATACGAAAGGAATAACACCTGGCGTTTTAATTTTCAATCAACCTGAGGGTTCTTAATAATATATTTTTATAGCACTTTTTTATTTTTCAAAGACCTTTCCTGTTATTTATTCACTGTCACACGTCCTTACAGCTGCAAGGAAGACTAAGCAGGGATTTAAGATGATTCCTACCCAAAGGCCATACAGTTTGTAAGTAGCAGAAATTTAATCTTCTGGTTCATATATCAGCACTTTTTTAAATGCAAAATTTATTTAAAAAAATAAAATTTCTTAGTTTCATGCAGTAAATATTACTATCAGTTGTGTCTACACATTACCAAAATATTTATCAATGCAGAAAAAAACCTAAATAAATTTAATAGGATACTTGGCATCATGCAGAAAACTGCATGGGATTTTTCAGTTTTCAAAGTTATCTTGATGTCAAGGAGCTGTGACCATAGAACCAAGAACAAATAAAATGTCGGTTGTCTTGGTGACCTCTTCTTTGATGCTAAGCTTCACATAATAGGCACCTACAGGTTTCACTTTTAGATTCTGTCTTCCCACGGAGTTGTGGGAGAGACGCTGAGATCTGTGCCGAAATTATCTCCAGTCTGTCTACACAGTGGCAGAGCTGGAGCGACAGGCACTTATGCCAGTCATGCCACAGAGATGGAATTTGACAAAAACTGATCGTCACAATAGTTTCCTCTTGAACCTGAGAACTGCTGAGGGGTTCAGACCAGTAATCCAGCCAGCTCCCTATTCGGTCTCTATCTTTCAACTAAAAGCAGGGCCGTGCCCCTCTGTGATGTCATTCTTTAAGCACCAGTGAATATGCCTAGCATCCTTAACTTGTTCCTTAAAAATTTTTTATAATAAAATTAATATATGCTGGTTTGTAAAATTAAACTCGATAGAAGTGGGTGGGGAAAAAGAAGTCTCCTGTTCTACCCCTCTATCTTATTTCCCAGAGTTAGCTGTTTCAAAAAGTAACATATATACCTTCAAGTTTTTATTGAGTATCTACTAATTACCAGGCATATTCTTGGTATTGGGATTATGGTAGTGAACAAAACAGAATCATTTAGTTTATGTCTTAGTCTGTGCAGGCTGCTATAACAAATTACCATAGACTGAGCGGCTTAAACAACAGACATTTCTTTCTCACACTTCTGGAGGCTGGGAAGTCCAAGATCAAGACATCAGCAGATTCTGTGTCTGGTGAGGGCCCAATGCCTGATTTGCAGATGAATCTTCTCACAGCATCCTCATATGGCAGACAGTGGAAAGAGGGAGCAAGCTCTAGTGCCTCTGCTTAGAAGGACACTAATCTCCTTCATGAGGGCTCCACCCTGATGAAGTAATCAACTCCCAAGGGCCCCACCTGCTACTACCATTACCTTGAGGGTTAGGATTTTTACATATGAATTTTGGGAGGAATGCAAACGTTCACTGCATAACAGTTTACATTCGGCTCATGGCAATATAGTTAGTTAAGATAGGCCAACACCTGTAACACATAGACCCAAATATATAATGGCTCCAAATTATAGAAATTTATCTCTTGCATGTGTAACATGATAGGGCTGTGAATGGTTCCTCAGGCACTCAGGAAGATGGAGGCTCTACCACCTTTCAGAGATATAAATTTGCAGAACAGTGGCCTTCGTTCTGGTCAACTGGCAGGGGTGTGGAGGAGAGCAGGAGGGAGGCTTTTTACGGGCTAGGCTTGGGGGTAGAGCACCACACCTCCATTTGCATTTCATTGGCTAGAACTCTATGACCTCATCAGCCCATTTACTACCTGTATGATCTCGGGTGAATTATTTAACATCTCTTTCTCTTAGATTCCTCATCTATAAAATGCAGGTAATAAGGGTATCTACTCCTAAGGCTGTTGTGTTAACTGAATTATATAACACATATAAAGCCTTTTGAGCAGCTCTTGCCACAAGCTAAGAGCTTAATAGCGTTGGCTGGGGAATGTGGTCTACTTGTCTGCTGGGAAGAGCAAGGCAATATGCATTCTAGTGAGAAGGTAGCTCTTTCTGCTCAACAGGTCTAAACTTTTTCCTTTACACAAACAGGACCGAACTTTAACTACTCTTATGAAAGAAACATTTTTTAACTTAAAATGTCGCAAATATTTTTCCATGTTAGAACTATAAATCTACCTGTTATCTGAAGGGCTATTCAGCATTGACCTCCATTGCATATGGATATACCATAATATATTCAACTCTATTGATAGAGAGTGAGGTAGTTTCTAATTATTAAATTACAAACGAGACTTTGATGAGTATACTTGTTCACAGATTGTGGTGCATATCCATGCTGTATGCTGTAAATTCTTGGCAGTGAAATTCCTAACTTGTACTATCATGACAGTGTATGAAAACATTTGGCTCCCAAACACAGGAAAATTACGCCAGCCTTTTGTGGGGTCTTCTCATGGTTGAATTACAAGTCTGGTCTTATCTTTAGTACATTGTCTATTATAAGCCAAAATAGGGGGAATATTAAAATTGTTTTATAAGGGTTTTTTTTGAGGGAAAAATAGTTCAATTTATAAGGAGATAATATTAATAATAGCTAGCATTTATTGTGTCCATTTTATTTCTAATTCTTACAACAATCTTCTAAAAAACATCCTAATGTCCACTTAGATGAAGAAACTAAGGATCAGAGAATTCAAGTAAATTGTCTCAGGTCACATAGGAAGTTTATAGTAGAGCTGCTACTTGGAGCTAGTGGTGCCTAATTCTAAAATCCCTTTTCTGTGTGAATCAGTCTCCAATAGAGGAAAACCATCGTTCCTTAGGACTCATCCTGCCATTAAATGGGATTAGAGCTTGAATTGACACCGGTTTTAGCTGTAGCATCATCCCACCTTACCCTTGGAGGATAGCTGCTGCTTGTCCCTCACTGACCTTCTCCAGAGCTGGCCCAGGCACTCTGCTCCGCGCTCGGTCAGCACCGGGCACTCGGGTGTGTGCTCGCATTGCAGCGTCTGGCCCTCTTGACTCAGACTGCCTCTCTGTCTCACTGCCAGCACTGGGCTCCCTTAGGTGCAGTCTGCAGAGAAGTGGTATGGAGATCACCTGCGATACTGGTTTGAAATATGCTTTCTTGGCTCTGTGGGTTGGACCTGGTGCTCTGCATTTTAAACAAGCTCCCTAGGTATTTGTGTGTGTGTGTGTGTGAGGAAGATCAGCCCTGAGCTAACATCCGTGCTAATTCTCCTCTTTTTGCTGAGGAAGATGGGCTCTGAGCTAACATCTACTGCCAATCCTCCTCCTTTTTTTCCTTCCCCAAAGCCCCAGTAGATAGTTGTATGTTATAGCTGCACATCCTTCTGGTTGCTGTATGTGGGACGCGGCCTCAGCACGGCTGGAGAAGCGGTGCGTTGGTGTGCGCCCAGGATCCGAACCTGGGCCGCCAGCAGCGGAGCATGCGCACTTAACCGCTAAGCCTTAGGTATTTTTATGCATGGTAAGATTTAAGAACCACTTTACTTGGTTTCTTGAGGGGAAGGACTGTCTTATTTATTGCTGTTTCTAGGGGCCTGAATAATTTTTAATATTAATATTATCAATTATATTATATTAATGTAATTAATATTAATCATCAATTATATTAATAATATAAATATTAAAAATAATTAAGTACTCATTAATTATTTCTTAACAAAATGAATGAACCAGGCGGTAGTTCCTAAACAAAACCAGGTCCATAGTGTTCGTCTCCGTGTCCTTGGCTCCCAGCTCGTGTTTGGAGCATCGTAGGAGCTCAATACGTGCCTGATGCAGTTCTAAATGAATGAATGAACGGTAAGGAGTAAAAGAGATAGGTTCTCGTTATAATTTGTGATGTACTGATTCTGTGACTTTGAGCAATTCACAAAACCTCCCTGAACCTAAACTTCCACATTAAATAGATGAGATCATGATATTTATCCACATATCTCACAACTCATTGTGGATACCAAATCCTTGGGTGAAACTGTGTGCATGAACCACTTAATACGACAGCTGGCTCAGAGCAACTGCTGAGTCAAACGTGTCCATTGTAATGGTAACAGTAACAATAGTAACAATGCCTTTGAAAATGCCCTGTAACACACCATGCAGAGATCAAGCACTATGATTATTCTCATACGTATTCAATCAGGCAGGCTGTGTAGACGATTGAACTTTGCTTTGTGCATTAAATAAGTAGTTTCTAGGAAGAGCATCAGTAGGTGTTTGATGTGCACAAGGGGCCAAAGGAAGACAGGAGGTGAATGGAGCCTCCAACCACTTGCTTCCTGTGCGGTCCAGTGGGGAAGGCTCTGCACCAGGACGGTATCCGGCCTGACAGACTGGTTCACAGAAGTACTGCATTCTTCCTTGAGGGAGCAGCTGCTTTCTCAGGTGCTGCTGCTCAGGTCCCAAACGGAAGGAGCTGATGAGAGCACTTAAGACCTGACGAGTAATCGCCATCAGCTTCTTGCCCTAAGGTGAAAGTAAAACAGAAATTTTACATGAGAGGGAGTCAATTTCAGGCCTTGGTTTTTGATATTTTTCCAGTTTAGGTGTTTCCATCCTTCCGTTGACAAATCACATTTGATCCACTTCAGAGGGCTTTTCCATCAAAGTAACAAATAACAAGGGCTTAAGGGAGCCCTAGTGTCTGCTACACACTTGCAAGGCTGCAGTGTGGTCTCGTGGAAGATCTCAGGCCTAATGGATTTCATTTCAAGTAAGCTACATGTTTTGAGGCTAGTATTTAGAGGTTTTGGAAGATGACAAAATTGTCTGAAGGAAGGAAACTTCGATGGACATATTTCAACTATAAGTGGAATCCTATAGTTGAGCAGATACTTCTCAATCAAAATTAGTGGGAAAAAATGACCTTCTAAAGCAAAAAAAATCAATTAAAAAAGTTAAGCAAATTCCTATAATCATGCTACATAACTATCAAAGAAGCAAATATTAATTAGTTGAACTGCTATATATATTTCAGGGCACCTGGTCCCCCACACAGTCTTCTGGGGAAATTTACTGTATGAACTCTGCAGTCTATGGTCACGCTCTACAGCATATGACACTGTCCCAAAGGTGGAGTCTAATTGGAGGAGGAATGGGCACCTTGTTCCAGAAAGGTCTTTGTGTAGGCTGGCCAGTGACTTACTACAGATGTGGCCTGGCTCACGGAGATGAGCTGGCCAGTTGATTTCTCCCTCTTGGGAACATGAGTGACTAGAAGGAGGTTGGTATTCAGCGTATCAGGTAAATCTGAGCACGGTGTGGCCATGACGGTCATAGGCAAACCGTGCGCGTGAAGCCTGGCTGCTAGAAGAACTTGAAGCAGTGCACGGGGGGTCACGGTGGTTCCCAGGAGCTGACAGACAGTAGTCTCTGCTCCTGATGGTTTCCCTGTTCTAGATCCCAGGAAACTTGACTGTTCTTTGCTCTTGTTCTTAGTTTGCTCCAAGATCCCACTGTGTATAAAATCTCTCTCCTGAACTGGAGCTTGCTTGGATAAGTCTTTTTTCCTTTCAACCAGCAGAAGTCTCATCAGAGCAGTCAAAAACGGGCGTCTCCACTGTACCGTGTGGTGATGATTAGGAACCTGGGCTCAGGCGCTGGCTTTCCCGGGCCCGTGCTCCCAGCACAGCCACAAGTTGGCTGAGTGAGTTGGGGAAGTGACTTAAAACGTCTAAGGCTCAGCTTCTCACCTGTGACATGGAGCTACCTTGTAGGGCTGTTATGAGTTTCTGTACAGGGACACAGAATAATGCCCAGAGCACAGAGTAGACACTATGGAAGTGTGAGTAAGAATTAAGCAGGTACACAAAGAAACAAATCAGCAATAAGCCACTCTGTGGGGAGAGAGGGAGAGAGCAGAATGCCGGGGTAAGGTTGCAGTGATCTGCATTTAGCTGCACCCATGGCACCATCTCCAGCATCTTTCCCTTCGCCTTCCACAGCTGTCCTTGTCCCCTACCTGCCCCCCTTTCCTCTGACTGCCCTCTCCTCTGCCGGCCCCTCCTCCTCTCTCTGGCTGATGTTGGCCTTCTCACCACTCAGTTCTGGGGCCTCTTCTATTTCCTCCCTAAACTGTTTCTCCAGGTGATCTTACCCATTTCTTTAAGTACCATCTACATTCTAAAGGTTCTCAAATTTCTTTTCCAGACCAGCCCTCTCCCACGACCCAGACTTCTTACCTGGTGTGTTTACCTGGTGGTCACTGACCCAAATCGGTGTTCTTAGTCCTTCTTCCCCCAACTGTTTCTCCGCCCTCTTCCCCATCTCACAAGATGGCACCCCTCCTCACCCATCTGTTTCAGCCCCAAACCTTAGAGTCATCCTCAAGTGTCCCTTTTTCCTAACCACTCCTATTCAATCCATTACCATATCCTGTTGGTTCTTCCACAAAATGTGGTCAAATCTGATCACTTTCTTCAATCCCACTAACATACTACCATCATCTCTCACCTGGACTACTACTAACACCGCCTGATTGGTTTCCCTACCTCTACTCCTATTTTGCTAGAGTACATTCCCGCAGTACAGCAGGAGTTATCTTCATCTATCTAAAAGCCTTGCTACTCTCCTACTTAAAACATCTCAGTGGCTTTCCACTGCACCTGGACTAAAACCCACTCTTCTCACTCTGGTTCATATGTCCCTGTATGGTCTAGGTCTTGCCCGCCTCCCTAACCTCATCTCATACTTTCTCCCCCTTGCTCTCTGGCCTCTCTGTGCTTGGAACAAGCCAAGCTCTTGCCTTCTTCCAGTCATTTGCATTTTTATTCTCTACCAGGAATGTCCTTCTCCCAAGCTCTTTGTATATCTGACTCACTCTCTTCTTATCCTTCATGTTGCAGCTCCAACCTCTCCTCCACAGAGATGCCTTCTCTGATCATTCAATCTACAAGGTCATTACCCAGTTATTTTCTATCTCATCACTGTTTATTTCTTCATAGCCTGAATCATAATGGCTTACATTTTGTTCCTTGACTCTGTCTGTTTTTCTCAGAAGAATGTAAGCTCTACGAGGACAGGGACCTTGTTTGGCTTGTTCACTGCAATTCCTCAGTGCCTGTCACAGTGTTCAATACATATTTGTTGAATGAATGAATGAATAAATGAATGAATAAATGGGGCCCTGATAAGTTCTCTAGTTGCAGTCGCGACTGAGGCCAGGCCTAACTCCCTGATCTTGGATGCTGTGGGATACTGGTGCCTTTGGATTGAAATTCTCCTTTTTGCCTAAGCAAGTTTGAATGGGATTCTGTAAAAAAAACAAACATGTTTTGACAAATATGTTTTTTCCCACTAATTTATATATAATCATGAGTGAAACAGATGATAAATCCAGAAATATTTGCCCAAATGAACACTGCTGCACATACAAAGACATGGCGCCATGAATGGAACCAGTGGAGGTGGGCAGCTTTCCCAAGTGAAAGCTTGAAATTGCTCATCGGCTGATATACAAAAGCCTGATTTTGGCATATGAAATGTTGTTTGGGTGCTGTTGTTTCAAAGTTCAGTTTGTTTGCAAGTTCACTATACAAAGTCACGCACCCCCAAGCCTGCATGCGTCAAGTTAAGCTGACACAGAGCTGCTCCATTTGTGCCAGCTTTACCCTTAGTTTTCCTCTAAACAGCACTGATTTGTCTAGTAAACATCTCACATCTGTATATGTGCGGAAAAGCTGCACTCACACAGATGTCTATATTTATTGTTGATGCATTATTTTTTTCTTTTGTTTATGAATTTGTCTTTTCTTATATATATAAGGCATATGAAATAATTTTGCACTCTATTTTTTAACAATCTCTTCTCATTTATTTACTATCATTCACATTGATCTGGATATATGTTAGTTTCCCCATTTTACACAATAGCTCTCTACTAAATTTTTCCACAATAGCTCTCATGAAGTTAAATGCTTTTCCAGAGTTTACAATGAGTGAGGGGCATACATTGGTCTGAGTGGCTCCAACATTTTATTAAAAGAATAATTAAAATTTATCCATACAAAATTTGCAAAGAAAATGGAAAAACTGAGTTCTAGCCCCTTAACCTAATACCTTCCTAAAAGATATAAACAAGTGGAGGCTGCAGAAAGGGAGTGAGACAGTGTCTTGGTAGAAGGGCGTGGGGGGCTGTGGCATTTTCAGTCCTCTTCTCTTCCCAGGTGTGGGTGGGCGAGTGCATCCTCATCACCTCATCTAGTGAGAAGGACTTTGAGGGGGCTTGATCCAGGCTTACTACGTGTCTCCTGGAATCTGGGGGTGCAGAGGAGACTGCTGGATGACGTACATCAATAAGGCCAAAGGCAAAAGGCTATAACAGGAACTGCTCAAGATGGCAGGAGCAGGACAGTGGACAGCAGTGGGGTGCTAATTGCTGTGGCAAGGATGTGACTTCCCGCTGGCCAGGTGAATGCCGTGGAAGGTGGCTAGGTGGAAGCTTTATGAAAGACCGTTCCCAAGAGGAGGGCCTGTCAGAATGGGGACACCAAAGCAGTAAGAAGCCGTGGGTCCACTTCTAGGGAAAGGAGTGGAGAGTGGAGGATAGAAAAGGTTAGCTGGAGCGTCTATCACCCACTAGGAAACTGCAGTGCGGAGTTCAGCCCAGACCGTCCACCGTGACCAGAAGGACCAGCGTTAGATCATAACAAAGCTGCTCAAGCAAGACCTTTGTTTCTTTTTTTCCTCACTTCCTGTCACCCTGCTCTGTGGGGTGGGGAACTAGGGTAAAGTTGCATGAGGGTGGAGGCGTCAGGAATCGTGACAAGCGAGCTGGGAGAGGAAGAACTGGCATTGTGGGCGCAGAGGAGGTTGACCAGGCATCCCCCTGCCTTCCCCGCTGCAGCCTTCTCCTTGAAGTAGGCTGAGCGAAGGGGGAGAAGTTCGCATTCTACATCAGACTGGATGGCTAGTATGTCTAGAAGCAAGTGAGAAAACTCTCAGACCTGCTCTGGTTCTTTTCCAGGGACAAGGAGAAAGGCAAGAGGGTTTGCAGGGGTGTTTGTGATGAGGGACAGGCTTGCTGGAGTTTGCACCCTTTTCAGTTCTACTTGTTCAGCACCCCAGTTACATATATAAATACACACTGCATAATAGTGACACCTACAACTCAAGCCATTATATGTATAGGTTTTTAATACATATTTTTAGCATATAGGACATTACTCCTCATTTTGAAGTTTAAGGTGTTCAAAAATTTGGTTGATAAATATAGCAGAAAAAGCGTTTCCAAAGAGGCAGACTTGAACTTATATTTACATACCTTAGCTCATTTAAATTGACCCCAAACATCCAAACAAACAGCCACCAAAAGTGGGTGAAGGCACACGGAAAGCCTGGTGTTCCCTCTCTCCACCTCCATCTCTGGAATTCACCGATACCAGCGGCTCTCAAACATTAGCATGCATCAGAATTATCGAGAAGGTTTATTGAAACACAGCTTGCTGGGCCCTTCCCTCAGATTTTCTGAGTCAACAGGTCAGGGGAGGTCCTGGAGAATTTGTATTTCTAACAAGTTTCCAGGTGATGCTAATGGTACTGACTTGGGGACCACACTTTGAAAATCACTCACCCAGACCACAGTCTGACCTGTTGCTTCCTAGTCCTCGGAGCTCTACTTGTCTCCAAACCTGGGCTCTGGGAGCTCACTTCAGGTGTCATCAGTTTTGAAGACGTTTTCTGTTTGTGCTAGTCATGCTCAACCTTAGCATTTCCTTGGTATTAGTCCTATGGCCTCATTGAGTCCTGTGTGTTTTGGATGGTTTCCCTACCCAGGAAGAAAGATGGAATATTTTTTAGTTGAAATTTTCTTTTAAGCTAAGGAGGGCATTATGGTGTTGGCAACCAATAGTTACTGAAGATTTTCCCATTAATAAAACAAAACAAAGCAAAAAAAAAAACCCCAAACCCTTCGTCTATTTACCTCCCAGAAGCCACTTTGTAGCAAAAGAATCACATGGCCACATCTGGAACCACCACCTCCTGTGGGGGAGCTAAATGTGGTGTATATGTATTTAAGTTTGATTTCCTCTGCCAATTATAGAAGCTCTTTTGGGGGGGAAAGGATACTTTTTCAGTAAATGTTTCTTCCACACAAGCGTAGGCACACTCGTTAAAGACTTATCACCCATACAGGAACTCCACAGACTCAAACCTCACTTAGGTTTTAAAATATTCCAGATTGTACAACTTCCTTTATTTTATTTACTAATTTATTTTTTTGAGGAAGATTGGTCCTGAGCTAACATCTGTTGCCAATCTTCCTATTTTTGCCTTTTTTTTTTTCTCCTCAAAGCCCCAGTACATAGTTGTATATCCTAGTTGTAGAGTTGTAGCTCTTCTATGTGGGACGCTGCCTCAGCGTGGCTTGATGGGTCGTGCATCCGTCTGCACCGAGGATCCGAACCAGCAAACCCTGGGCCACCAAAATGGAGCGCGTAAACATAACCACTATGCCACTGGGCTGGCCTCCAGATCGTACAACCTCTAAGTCAGCTTATTTCATACCACAAGGTCAGGTCTCCTCTTTTGCTCAGTCCTCCACTCACCTGAGCCGTCTCTCCACCTCTGGATGGTGCCTGCTTGTTGTGGCAGTGTGCTTTCTAACAGATAAAAGAGTCTTCGTTCTGTTTCGGCTTGTATAGTGTCCCTGTATGTTATCCACATGTAGAGATTACATACAGATGGCAGACGTGACCACCTTGCAAATATATTTCTATAATTATTATTACAGATGGGAAATGCAGTGATGAAAAAGGAAAGAATTGGTTTCTAAAGCACCAGAAATATGTTCAAATGGCTATCTTCCCCAAAACATAAACCTGACCAACTTTGGTGGCATCAGATCTTGGCGTGCATTCTCTTTTTCTCTCTTTGAGATGGGATTTGGTATTAAAGTTTTCCACGGCTCTTTCCATGTGCACTAAATTACTTTTCTGACTTTGGCAATTCCCCTTAGGCATTTCCATTACCAGCCAAGAAATCACACAAATAGGATCTAACTTTAGTGAACTTCTGAGAATTAGCATGAAGATGATTTGACTGCCTGTAGCCAGTGCTTTCTGTTCCTACTGCTTCTCTCCCAACGCAATTGGCCTCAAGCTTCTAAGTGCAGCCACCCTGGAAGATTCTCAAGCGTCCCTATATAAGAAAATGCTTACTCAGGATTTTAGGTATCCTGTCTTGAGATTTTATCCATTTGCCTACTGTGGTTTGCTCAGTTAGTTTAATTACTTTAAAAATAATAAAGATAAGATTCACTGGAATCTAATTCCATTTCCTCTCCCTTCTACCATTCCTAAATCTTTCTTACTGCTATTTTATTTGTTATAGTTTGAATTTTTAGAAAAATTTCTGGCACGTTCTTCATTAAGTACAAATCCTATCAATTTTACATTTAAAACAGCAAAAAGAATTTTACCACAAATGCTACCCAGTAAGTAAGTCATAAAAATTCTCAGATAATTTTTTCTAGAAACTTTGTTTCCTTTTCACTTCACATAAATTTATCCTTGCTTTCAAGTTACTTCCTGAATAATAGAAATGTCTGTCAAACATACTTTTCCAAATGTTCAAAATACAACCATGAAAAGCTTTCAGGAGTCCTTTCTGTCAGGCTGAGTCAACGTGAAATGAAATTTTACAGCAGCCCGAGAGCCTCTAGGCTTCCCCCAACTCCTCTTGCTCTCTCCTCTCTTATCCTCCAGGGACATATCGTGACAGTTACAGGTTGCACAGCTCTTCCAGGCCACCCAGCTAATATCTTTGTACAGAAAATATTACTCAGCATAAATACAAATTAATATCCTTACCTCTAATCTCTAAGAAGGGATCTATAATAAAATATTAAACATGTTTACTTACATTTTACTCTCCTCTTAGTAGGTGTTCCAGTATGAAAAAAATACTGGCAGATGGAAATAATGTGGATAAATGGTTTCAGTCTGCCATTCATGACCTAGGAAACTTCCAGAACTGCTGCTGGAGCAGTCAAAGGTAGTTTCCTCCACAGTCTTGGATAAGAGCAGTTTTTTTTGAACAAGACACACCTATTCTTCTTTTCACTTTTAGCATGCAATATCTTTAATACCTCTTCTTCTATAATTAGAAAATATTAGAGACTTGTCTCAGAATACCCGGCATAGCAACAGCTTATCGGACTAGAAATGAATAACTGACACAAAGGCCATTAAGCCACAAACTGGTCTAACAGATAAACCCGACCAGACAGAGTCTCTCTGGTGAGATTTTTGTGCTAAGAAACTTGGTGACAACTGAAACCAGCTACAGGGTTTGAGCTGAAAAGTCACGTAGAGTCGGGGTTAGGGCTGTTGTTTTGAGGCCATATGCAAGATAGTCAAACAAAGGAAGCAGGTTGAGGAAGAGAAGAAAGAAGCAGACTCATGGAAAGAGACAGAGGAGAAACCACATGTCCTGGAAAGACAAAGCAAGGCACAGGGAGAGAGAACTTGCAAATTGAGTTTTTTGACGTTCATATTTCAAGAAGCCCGGCTTTCTTTTGCTTTTTGATATTGAAATCCATGAATCCCTGTGTCCTAAAAGCAAGGCTCCTTTTCTCCTTTTTACATAAGTTGGTTTGAGGAGGTTTCTTTTCTTGTACAGTGGGATAATCTTTTGGTGTAGTAACCGAGGTGTTACTTTTGCTCAGGACTTCTGTTCTCTGTCTTTGCCCGACTTAGGCAGCATCTCTACCCCATCCATAGGACAGGGGGTTCAGCCTCAGAAATCTAAAGGAGGAAAGGCATTCAAGGCTTAGCATTTGAGCCTATCACAAATGCATGGCAGAGGCAATCACTTTGAGAGAACAGACTTTCCAGGGATCCAGGGCCCAGATCCTGGGTCTCTGGACCACAGGGAGGGGCAGGGGGAGGGATGAGACCCTGGAGGACTAAGATTTCCCAGGACTGTGATTTGACTTAGACATCAATAAATGTCCTAATTTCACCCAGAAGTGAGTGAATTAAGTGTTCTGCCATCAGGGGAAAATTGAGGCTTGAGAAGAAAATAAGTCCATTTATAGAAAATTTAAATTTAAAGTCAATTTAAAAGAAAGAGTTAACATTTTTCTGAGTTTATAGCTTGTGAAAGTTGTACTCAGAATATTAAGCCATAAGAAAACACAGCAATTTCAGAAGGGCAGTTATACAAAGAAATAAAAATGGTATCTTTCCTCCTCCAACATGTACACATGTTGCAGTAGACATGTGTCCACTGGGATAGACACTCCTGCATAAAACCCTGTGGGGTCTCCATCTACCAAAGAATAATCACTAACGTTTACTGAATGCTTGCCCTTACTCAACTCTGAAATAAGAATTCTACTCCAATTATCTCATTTCATCCACATCTACGACCTAGCAGTAGGCTTATTATTATCCCCATTTTATAGATGAGGAAACTGAGGCTGAAAGAGATCAATGCCTGTGGTTTCAAAACTATCAAACAGAGCTCTGTTATAATTACATGCCTGCAAGCTCCACCAGGACAATAAACTCGATGAGTGGGGCCTGAATACCAGCAGTGCTATTCAAGAACTACCTGTCTTTATAGTCGTTGGGAAGCACTTTGGTATTATGGAAAGGTCATGGACTTTGGAACCAAACTTGGGTTTTAAGCCTGTGTTAGATTAATTAGACAAGGAGGCCATTAGACGAGGTGGCTCTAACGCCGTGGCGCCCACGTAAGCAAACCATAATCTCAGCCTGTAAGCGCCCCAGGGTTACGAAATCGAAATCAAGAGCAACCCATCACCACAGCCACCCAGGCTTTGAGCCAGAGCCAGCCGACCATTTCCTTGCTTTGCTTCCGCACCTTCTCTGTATAAGTCTGTCTCCAAGTTCCTGTCGGTGGAGCGTCCTCACCACTTCCAGTTTGGGGCTTCCCTATTAGAATCAGTTTTTGCTCAAATAAACTCTTAACATTTTTCATATGCCTCAGTTTATCCTTTAGCACCTGGCACCGTTAGACACATGCCTGGGCACTGGGGGAGTCAAACCTCCCTGAGCCTCACTTTTCTCCTCTTCACAGAGGAGCTATTATGCCTCACTTGCAACGTTGTCGGGATAACTAAATAATCTGCTGTGCATAAGGAGTGCGTGGTATGTGTCCACTGGACGGGAGCTTTATCCACCCGCTGCCCAGCTCGTCAGGCATACTTAGCAAACGTCTGTGGAATAAATGAGGCATAAGAATAACCCACATCCCAGCATTAAGGATTATTATTCAGAAAACTTATTATTTGTTCCACAAAATATAGATTTTGATCTGAGGAAATATTTTTGAAAATAGCATGATATTTTAGCTGAATTGGGAGAAACAGGGACATAACTATTTACTGTCTATTGATTCCTACCCATGTTTTATTTAGAAAATAAGCCCATACAGAGGACATCCCTGCGGTAAAGCATTAACAAATTAAGCCAAATGTCATCAAGTCTCGTTTCTCATTCATGTGGAACTTTAGTAGATCACATAAGCTGGCATACTAATTCTTTATGCTCTATATTTTCCATTTTTCAATTGCTGTCTACTTGGCCCTGCTCATTTAATTAGGGATTGGCTACTTATCAGGCTGCAGAAGAATTGTTTTCTGGTGCCTTCTGTTTTCCAAAGTTTAAGGAGTGAGGTGTCTCATCTGAATTGATCCGACACCTCTGACTCCGCTCATTCATATTCATAAAGCCCCTGGTTGTGTTTTCTCTGCGTGAATTGCTCTGAACAGATCATTCCCCCTCAAACCCTTTGCCTTCACTCAAAGCTGCTTCTATAACGGGAAGGAACATGAGCAGCAGGTGAAATCTCCATTACTGGTGCTTAGACAGGAATGTTAATTGATTTCAAATATTAACCATTGTTTCCTCTAAACTTCTTCTCTAAATGTTTCACCTACAGCTATTTGAACGTAGGACTTTTCTGAAGACAAGAATGCTTTGATTTGAATAGGAGCCTTACGGCAGTAGATGAAACAAAGACAATCGTGACAGTTGGACCAGCCTAGAAACGACCTCCAGATGACCACAGGGTCAACACCTGCATGACTGGGAGAAGGACCTTTATTTCCTCCCTCACTCTTAATTTTCCTAGTTCATCTTGTGCTTTTAATTTATGTTTCCTGGGCTGTAGCAATGCTATTCAAGAAGAGGATTAAATTTAAGGCTTTTAGAATAGGTCTTAGAAATCATATTACTGTCCAAACTTCCTTGATTTAAAAAATAAATGAGGATTCAAGGAAGAGATCTGACCAATAGGACACTCTGGTAGTGTCAGAGCTGGGCCTTACTTGGGCCTCCTCGCCCCTCTACTAGCTGCAACATGGAGAGCAGTTGCTCTGAAGTCAGGGGAGAGTCTGACAGAGCCATTCGGGCCTGAAGGGCACTGAACACACAGGCAGTGTCTGACTTAACCGCATTGGCCTGGGTTATAAGTTCCCTTTTGGCTGAGCGCCTGGGACGATTCCTTGCTGCCTTGAGGGCCTTCTGTCTGGCAGCCCCTTTGCCTGGGGATCCCCTCCCTGTGGCCTGAGATGGCTTCTCTCCTCTGTGCACTTTTCCTTCTCGCTTTTCCAATTAATTGGCTCAGAACAGAGGAATACCCATTCTCATTGCTCTGTAGGGAGCTAGCTGGGAACAGGTGGAAACCACACTCTGCTTTAGGGCTGCAGAGATGATGGTTCTTGGTATCTCCAGCTGGAACTCTGGATACCTTGTTTCAGAAGCATGGCATGCAGTGGGTAGGTTGGAGGGAGTACTCTACAGTGGTGAAAATGATGGGTCTCTGCAGTCAGAAAACTGTCTTGAGAACTTTTGCCAACAATTAGTAGGCTGAGCTTCAGCGTTCCTATCTAACTATTAGAAATCACGGTGATGATAATAATAGAAAATACCTAACTCATGATACTATTGTGAAGATTAGATGAGGTAATAACTGGCACACATTAAGTGTTTAGAACATGTTAACTGTTATTTTTAGTTTTATGATATACTAGTAACACATCCAGCTTCAAAGTTAAAAAAGCCTCTTGTGGATTTGCCTAGAAATCAATGTATATTATATAAAGTTGTTTCTATGGGAAAATATTCCGATTTCTGAATGAATTTTGCAACCTCATGGGTCTGTGAATTAGGGCTGCCCCTTCTGTCTCTCTCTCTTTCCTCCTTTGTATTTCTTCCATTGGATGTAATGGCTGAAATACCCGAGTCATTCTGCAGATTTTGCTCATCAAGTGCCTCTGTTTTCAGGAGAGCACTCTGCACTTCTATACATGCACAACGTCCAACAAGTGACTGGTTTGGCTCCTTGCTTGATCACATGGACGGGGTGACCAGTCTCTCATTCATTGCCCGGCAACTGTAACCCAAGGGCACTCTCTCCATGTGGATGTGTCTGTCCTCGGCACCTGCCAGCTTGGCCTTCAGGGCTGTGGGCTGAGACTTTGAAGGAACTGAGGAAGGGAGCCCTGATGAGTGTGCTAAGGGCCTAAAACACATTCGAAGACCCCAGAGCAATTGTGGAGGCTGTTCTTGAGAAGCTACTTTTGAATGATAGAATATTTTAATAGTAACATCTTAAAGAAGGAAAAAAAGAGGTCCAGTGATGATGAAAATTTTTGTCACCTCCTTTCACTGGATATCTGATCCCTATTGGGACATAATTTTGCCCAGAAATCATGATTTTCTCTGTATATACTTCAAAGGGTACAAAGATCCACAGGATCAACCAAGATATTTCTTTTTCTTACACACAGAAAAGTGTTAGAATCCACATATGTATGCATGGCAGCTACCTTGGGGATAGGAAGCAGGTTCCTGGAAGGAAAGTGAAAGTGAACATAACGTACAGAGAACTCCTCTGCTTGGTGTGTTGGGAAAGTCAGCTGTGTCTGATTAGGCAAATTTCATAAAGGTTTGGTGCTGGAGGAAGCAATCAAGTTTAAGTAGAGCCCTATGGGATTATCTGAATTCTTTCTGTATTTTCTAAAGGTTTTGGTTAATGTTGAAAAATATTTAGAATTCAAAAAAGTGTTTAAAAAACAAAATATTAAAAAAAAAGTAGAAAAACAGGGTACTGAACAGAAATTGAACTGCACTTCCCAGGGCCTAAGAGAAACAGAGTCGTCCCTCAGTGTCCACGGGGTTGGTTCTAGGCCCCCCGTCTCCCGCTCCTTGTGCAGGTACCAAAATCCTCTGGTCCTCGGATGCTCAAGTCACTTAGTTGGTTGAATCCGTGGGTGGAGAAACCACAGATATGGGAGCCAGCTGTAGTTACATCTAGTGAAAGTGCCAAAAGTAGAGGATACAGGCAAAGGAGCTGACAGTACTCCCTTCAACTGCTGCTCACAACAGGCCAAGTGCAGTGTTGAGAACACAGCAGGGACTTGGAAGATACTTGAGTGACCAAGTATTGAAAGAGGAATCAGTGGTGGTTTAATGGAAAGAAAAACTGAGCTGTCAGTTTTCTTCCCCATCTTGAGCAGCTCTAATCATTAGACAGTTCCTTCTAATATTGAAATAAAACCTGCCTATGGTATCTTTATTCACTGCTTCTACTTGTGCCTTCTGGTGTGATATAGAATAAATCACACCCCTCCTCTGAATGATACTCTTCAAATATTTAAAGACAGGTTACATCCCTGTGCCCTCCACTCCATGCTTATCTTGTCCCAAGACATCTTAAATTTTATTCATTTGGTTAAATATGACTGATCCCTTCAATTATTCTTCTCATGATCTGTTTTGTAGACAGTTTATTCTCCTGGTTTCTGGAGGGATTAGAGTTAGTCAACAGGCCTTTGAAAATGTTGGACTGGACAAAATACATCAGACTCAGGGTAGCCATTTCAGAGCACTGAGGGGCTGTCCGGGACACTGTGCTTCTATTAATGGAAACTGAGTTTCCCTTGAAGTTTCTGGGAAACTTCGTCATTGTCGCATCTCATCATCAGCTCAGTCTGAACTTTCACTCCGTAACATACCCAGGTCTTTTTTTTTTTTTTTTTGGTGGGGGTGAAGATCAGCCCTGAGCTAACATCCATGCTAATCCTCCTCTTTTTGCTGAGGAAGACCAGCCCTGAGCTAACATCTATTGCCAATCCTTCTCCTTTTTTTCCCCAAAGCCCCAGTAGATAGTTGTATGTCATAGTTGCACATCCTTGCTGTATGTGGGATGGGGCCTCAGCATGGCCAGAGAAGCAGTGTGTCGGTGTGCACCCGGGATCCGAACCTGGGCCACCAGTAGCAGAGTGTGCACACTTAACCACTAAGCCACGGGGCCGGCCCCTACCCAGGTCTTCTTAATGCTGACTTTGTTAAGAAAATATCTTTCATGCTGTTCATCTGTGGTTAATCGAAAACTATTATCTTATGTTACCTCAATAAAAAAAAAAGAAAAGCATTATCTTGAAACTTTATTCTGACTCCTATTAAATTCATTTTATTTGTTCAGCTTATTATTCCAGCATGAGCTAATCTTTTTGAATCTTGATTTTTGCCATCAAAAGCATGTTTTTTCTTAAATTATAGTGTATGCTGATATGATAAATACACCTTCTGTGCTTAATAGAAATGTCAATTGAAATAATAGTGAAGTTGCATTTTACATATGAAATTGGAAAAGAAGTAAACGAATGAGAAAGGTGAGGGGAAAGAGCCATTTTCATAAACTATTAGTAGGAGCACAAATTGATGCAAATATCCTGGAAAGCAATTTGACAATAGGCAGTAAATCTTCAAAGAATGCACATTCTTTTTGAAGTATAATTTTTCTTCTAGGAAATAATACAAAGGAATTAATCTGATCAGGGAGAATAGAATATATATTTCAACATAATTTAGAATACTTAAAAATTAGGGAAATCCAAATGTATCAGTAGAGGATTGAGTTAAATTCTATTTAAGCTGTAAAATGGAACATTAAGCAGCCAGTGAAAATGATATCCCATTTTTATAGAGTTAAGTGGGGAAAAAACAGACAATAAAAGAGTATGAATAGCAGAACCATTTTTTTTCATAAAATGATGAGTACATCTGTGTGTGATGAGTCTGTGCACATGCAGAGAAATATATCTGGAAGGCTATGCACCAGTTTAATAATGATTATATATTGGTGGTAGAATTGCAGGTGATTTTTACATTCCTGTTTATACTTTTCTCTGTGTAAATTTTCTAAAATGAACAAGTATTAGTTTTATAATTAGAAGAAATTCTATTTTGGATTTTGGGGGCAAAAGTTTGAATGAATCACGACAAACACTGATCCTTACGGCACATCATGTGAAGTTCCTCTCTAGGTTGACACACATGTAACAAATATTCCTTGGCTCTGCATCAGAGTTACTACCTGTGATAACTGTATTATTCTAGCCAAAGCCTCTCCATGTTCTGTAAAGTGGAATCAATGCCTCTTCCTCTTCATTTTTTACCCTATTGAGGGTGTCTTGTGTTGGGTTCCCTGGAAACAGACTGGGGTATGGAGATTTGCCTGCAAAGGTTAATTGAGGAGTGCTCTCAGCAGCTACGCTTGTGATGAGTAAGGGAAGCAGGGCTGAGCAGAGGCAGAAGTTGAACTGCAATGCAGTTGCCACAGAGGCCTCAGTCAATCCTATGGACATCTTGGAAGCTGGAATGGGCCTTCAGATATGTCCTATATCGAGGCAAGGGCCCAGGCTGTGTACTCTGGTCTTGGCCAGTCATGGGATGCCGGCTGCCCCCACAGGGAACATAACCTTGCTTTTGACAGCTCCCTTTGACTGAGGGCGGTTCTCAAGGAAGGATGCGTCTGTGAGCCATCAGCAGACATTCCCAGCAGTTGGGGAGGTGAGTCCCTCTGTGCTGAGGGAGGGCATCTGGGTGAAGCACCTCAGGGTCTACCACAGAAGGGCACCAGTGCACTCCTGCCTTTGGCCCCAATTATCCTACAGCGTTTTAAACGTAAATAATTCCATGTTTCCCCTCACAACCCTTCCCCCTCTGTCCCTCCACTGACAGATTCCCACAGGTAAAACACCTTGATTCAAATACGATTTTATGAGGAGCTGGACTGAGGATGTGTTCATTCATTCATTCATTCAATATTTATATTTATTGAGCATTTACTGTTGTGACCGGCATTGTTCTAGGTGCTGAAAACACTACAGAGAACAGAAACCCCTATCTTGTGGATCGTATATTCTAGGCGGCAGGTTCTTGGCTATACTTACATTTCACGTCTCCCATCGTCACTGAGGCTTTGTCAGTGGGCCAAGTTGACGGACACTTTTTACTCTTAAGGTGAGTCTGCTCCCTTTAAGAAGAGCCATAGTCACATGTGGATATAGATTTCTGACTGTTTTCTTCAAGTATTAGTCTTTCAAACATGCCCAGGAAACTTTGAATCCTAGCTGTGGATTCAACTGCTCCTTCCTGCTTGGCACCTCTCCTAGGTAAATGTGATTCGCGTTAAGGTCTCAGTTTTAAAATGAAATTGAACAAGTCACTTTGTGCTAAGATCAATCTTGAAAGTGGGGGAAATTAAGAAAATTGGTAAGACGTTTTCTCTCAGCGGCATGATTTTCACATTTTGGTAAGGCTACATTATTTCAGATGTGAGGAAGAAATAATTTCTCTAGCTATAAAATAATCTAGTGGGGAGAAATAAAAACAAATGGATAGTGTAGGAGTGCCACATTTTTTCTAGATTTTTTTCTCAAGACTTAGTGAGTGATTATCCATATAAACTATATTACATTTTTTAAGTTTGTAATTATTTCTTTGTGTGTGTGTGTATTTTTTTTGTTAAAAAAGTTTGGTTACTGGGGCCGGCCCCGTGGTTGCAAGTGGTTAAGTGCGTGCGCTCCGCTGTGGGGGCCTGGGGTTCCCCGGTTGGGATCTGGGCGCGCACTGAGGCAGTGCTTGGCAAGCCATGCTGTGGCAGCGTCCCATATAAAGTGGGGGAAGATGGACACGGATGTTAGCCCAGGGCCAGTCTTTCTCAGCAAAAAAGAGGAGGATTGGCAGATCTTAGCACAGGGCTGATCTCCTCACACACACACAAAAAAGTTTGGTTACTGAGTTCAATTTTTTAAAGACTGACACTGCAATGTTTATTCTTTCATACGAAAGTGGGAAAGGATAGTTGGTGTAACTAATAGATGTAATTATGTCGACCACTATCCCTACATTCAGGGTTAGAATCTCATTAAGCTTCTGTGAATATCGTGAAAATGACTGAGATACTTAGTGTTCACGCGTTCATAGCAATTTTCTCCTTAAAAACAAAGCAAAAGTTAATTATGCAGATTTATATTCTGACCCACTCTTGTTCATTCAGATTAAAGGCTCTACATAAAACGAAAAACGTAGTCACAAATCAGATACTGTTTCTTCTTTTCAGTGGAAGATTGTATTTCCACACCGGTGAAACCCCAAGGCTGAGAACGTTGCCGTGGAATGTTAAAATAGTCGACAATAAACATACCCAGCCAATTACACAAATGTATCAAGCTACATCTCTAACTGGTCCTCACACTAAAAGTGAGGGTTCAGGCTGCAGTTGCTGACCAGCATCTTACAGAATAAGTCATTTTCACGCAAGAACATTTGGTATAAACTAGTAACGGGGTCACTGTTACTTAGGTTGATTTGTTCTGCTCATTCTTTAGCTTATCAGCACTTTTCAGATACTAATAAGAAATATCTAAGAAAAAAATATCATGGAGACTTACATTTTTAGCCATCCACATCAGTACCATCATAATTTTTATCACCATAATCATCACCATCTGTTCCATCAAAGTGTTTCACAAGTCTTCAGTAAAGGCGATATTTTGAGAATTTCCCCCGAAAATAAGTGAATTTTTTTGTGTGCATTATATTAGTTACAAGTCACCTAAAATGAAAGTAGATTTTTATTTATTAAGTACCCTCTTTTTAAATTTATTATATTATTTCAAAAAGGTTTGTGACTAAGATATCATTAAAAGGAAGAGCAGTGTTTTTTCTGGTATAGATGAAAAATATTATTAACCAGAAGAAGGCCCCTTCAAATTCTTATTTAAGAGCTGGTTCAATCAAGTTCCTATGTATTAGTTAGGGTTCTCCAGAGAAACAGAAACAATAGTGTATCTATCTATCTCTCTATCTCATCTATCTGTGGAACCAATAGGATTGATTGATTTATCTATCTACCTACTTATTTATTTATTTACTATAGGTAGTTGGATCATGTGATTATGGAGGCTGGCAAGTCCAAAATCTGCAGAGCTGATGTCCCAATGTGAGTCTGAAGTCTGTCAGGCTACCTCAGGATCAGGAAGAGCTGATGTCTCAGTTGAAAGGCCATCAATGGGAGGCTGCTCTGTTACTTGGGGTAGGGTCAGTCTTTTGTTCTACTCTGGCCTTCAACTGATTGGATGAGATCTACCCGTGTTAGGGAGAGCAATCTGCTTTACTCAGTCCACTGATTTAAATGTTAATCTCATCTAAAAACAGCCTCACAGAAACACTCATGATAACATCTGACCAAATATCTGGACCCTCTGTGTCCCAGTCAAGTTGACACATAAAATTAACCACCAGGTAAGCAGAGGACATCAGGTAGGCTTGAGGGTAATTTGAGATCTGTTTCAACACAGGTAATTGTCAGAATTGGAGCTGCATAACAGAGTCCACCAGGGCAATCAATTTACAAATCTACCTGGAGATGATTCAGGGACATACACTGACTTCTGGCCGTGCACATTGTCCCTTGGGTCTTTAATTGGATAGGAAAGGTGCAGTAATTTGCTTTAAGGTCTCAGTCACATGTAGCTTATTCTCACAACTGTTTTAGATTTTATATACCCGTCTCCTCTGCACCTTACACATACAAAACTCCCCCACTGATAGTGGAGGAACTATGCTACTGCAGCAAGCAGAGGGCAAGCACAGCTTATCCCAGTTGAGAACATGTTCTGTAGCCTGGATTTATAACATAAGCTATTGTTAGTCAAAATGATGGTTTATAATAAAAAGCTAGTGGGTAAAATCATCTTCCAGTAAGTAATATATAATGAATTAGTTGTGATTCTGGACAGATATTTTCACTGGATATAGAATTCTGTGGGGAGAGTTTTTCATTCCTTTCAGTACATGAAATATGCCATTCCATTTGCTTCAGTCCTGCATAATTTCTGATGATCAGTCTTCTGTGATTCTTATTGTTCTTCTGTACATGGTGTGACTTTTTCCACTAGCTGGCCTCAAAATTTCTCTGTCTTTGTTTTTCAGCCGTTTGAATAAGTGTCTAGGGCTTTTGTTTTGTTGTTTGCTTTTATTGGTTTTGGTTTATCTTGCTTAGTGTTCACTGAACTTCTTGGGTATGTGATTTTTTACATCTTTTATTAACTTTGAAAAATTTTTGGCCATTATCTCTGAAAATATTTTTCTGCCCTGTTCCTACCTCTTCCTTTTTTCTGGGATTCAATTACACATTTGTTATACTGTTTGATATTTCCCCCCAGCTCTTGGATTCTGTTTTGTAAAAAAATTTATTATTATTATTTTCTTCTGTGTTTTGGTTTGTTAAATTCTTATTGACATGCCTTTGAGTTTACTGATTTTTTTTCCTCAGCTGTGTTGCATCTACTGATGAGTCAATCAAAGACATTCTTTATCTCAGTTAAACTATTTTTCAATTTTAGCATTTTCATTTGTCTCTTTATTAGGTTTTCATCTTTCTACTGAATTTACCCATCTGATCATGCATGTTGCCCATGTTTTCCCGTAGTCTTTAATATACTAATCATAGTTATTTATTTTTTTTATTTTATTTTTTTTTTGTGAGGAAGATCAGCCCTGAGCTAACATCCATGCTAATCCTCCTCTTTTTTGCTGAGGAAGACCAGCTCTGAGCTAACATCTATTGCCAGTCCTCCTCCTTTTTTTTCCCCCCAAAGCCCCAGTAGATAGTTGTATGTCATAGTTGCACATCCTTCTAGTTGCTGTATGTGGGACACAGCCTCAGCATGGCTGGAGAAGCAGTGTGTCGGTGCACGCCCGGGATCCGAACCCGGGCCACCAGTAGCAGAACACGTGCACTTAACTGCTAAGCCACGGGGCCGGCCCTAATCATAGTTATTTTAAATTCCCTGCCTGATCGTTCATAAATTAGTGTGTCATATCTAAGTCTGGTTCCACTGAATTGCTTTACCTTGATGGTGAGTTATTTTCCTTTGGTCCTTTGTATGTCTTGTCATTTTTGGTTGAAAGCCAAAGGTCTTGCAGAGAACAGTACAGGCTGAGGTAAGTAGGATTTATGTTTGGAAAGAGGCATACTCTATCTTCTATTAGGCTTTCAGTGTGCCAGGTTGAGTCAACCTAGTTAGGAGGTGACTTGCTTTTAGGTTTTGTTGTTGCTTTGCTTACCCTCAGTGCACTATAGGCTTCAAATTCTTCTAGCTTTACTTTGAGTTTATGGTGTGGGCTAGTTTGCCAGCATTTCTTTTTTTCTTAATGTCTGCTGCGCCCCCAGTTTTAAGTCTTCCTTTTGTGCTTGTTTCTTAGAGAAAGTCTTTCTCCATGCTCTTGAAGATTCCCAGCAGTAAACTGCTGATACTTGATGGGTGTTGGTCCAGTGGTGGTGAGCAAAGGGCATTCTCTGTCTTTCTGGTTTAACCTCAGTTATAGGCAAGCGTCGGTCCCTGGGTCACAGGGGTGGGGTCTTCTCAGAAATCCTCCTTCTCCTCCTGCTTCTGAAGATGTCTAATTGTATTCTTGCCCCTCTACCAGAGGTTGAAGGGGATTTGTTGTTGTTCTTTTCCACCAGTCTTGACTTGTGCCCTAAATGTGACAAGATTTGTTGCCTTTCTCCCATTTCCTGAAGGCTTTTGTTCCCATAGGTGAGATGAGGAGAAGCACCCAAATTGGCTTTTGTGCCTCTACTGCAGCTTCCTCTTTTCCCCCCTGGGTATGCGTCCGAGGGAAGATTTCTGATGGCTCTCTGTGCCACCAATATTTCTTGTGAGCCCCTAGTTAGGTTCATGAGAGAGCCTGTGATTTCCTATGTGTCTGCAGCTCCCAGGTTGTATTGTTCTCATCCTAGCCTACCTTTGGCCTTAAGTAGTTAATTAAAAATTTAGCTGAATTCTTCTTGCTGTCCTTTATAGTGGCCCTTTCTCCCTCTCATGCTCTGCCACAGTGAATATATGCTGGTTTCCCTTCTGTCCTTGGAGTCAGTTGTTTCACTTTAGATTTCAGGCTATTTGGTTGCCATGTGACTTCAGTTATTTGATAAATTCAAGAAAAGTTGTAATTTTGACGATTATCTGGTAATTTTTTTGGTGTAAAGTTGAGAGTAACGTTCTTTCTGGCTTTCTACATCCTAGGTGGAAGCTAGAAATCTAGCAATTTATTCTTAAAGGTAAGGTGAGTAAGTGTCAACTGTGTTTTCCAGATATGGCTAAGGTGGAGAAGAGGCACTAATCACCTTGAGAGATGAATAGAAGCTACTATAAATTGGTAATTGTCTTAGTCCATCCGGGCTTCTATAACAAATACAGACTGGATGGCTTATAAACAACAAACATTTATTTCTCACTGTTCTGGAGGTTGGATGTCCAAGATCAGAGTGCCAGAATGGTAGGGTTCTGGTGAAAATCCTCTTCTGGGTTGCAGACTGCCAACTTCTCACCGTGTCCTCACATGGTGGAAGGGGCTGGGGGGCTCTGTGGGGCCTCTTTTACAAGGTGCTTATCCCAATTGTGAGGGCCACCCTCATAACTTAATCATCTCCTAAAGGTGCCACCTCCTAATACCGTCACATTGGGGTTGAGGGTTTCAACATATGAAGTGTGAGGGGACACAAGCATTCAGACCATAACAGTCTTTTATCCCAGGTAAAAATATAGAAGAAACCTAAGATTAGGTAAGAAGAGAAATCTTTACTTACTTTTTCTTCTGACCAGGCTTCTCCTTCTAAGTCTTTAGTATATGTTATTCTAGGCTCATATTGTGCGTGTCCTGCCCCATATCTGGAATCAGATATTTCTCAAAAAAACCCTGGCTTCTTTTAGTGGGAAATGGTATTTCAAGAACACATGAGTGTAACATATACTCATTGCTGCTGGGTTGATCATTGTTTCTAGACCTCTTCAGTGGACAAAGCTAAGAAATACACAAAACACACACACACATACAAACACATATATACTAATATAAAACACCTTATGAGTTACAAAAAATTCAGGGCTATAGGGTTTTTACTTAACCTCTTCTGTTTTATATCAGTATCTCCTTTCTTTCAACACCAAAATCCCTAGTTTTCAAGGACATGGAATAACAGAATTTGAATATCCCATAATTACACACTTACTTTATTCCATATAGCAGTCTCAGAATAACAATAATAATATTACCCAGCAATTTAATTACTAAGTCTAGCTAAATTATTTTGAATATGTTTTTCTCATATCACCCCTATTTTTTGTAGTTCTACTACATTGACATTTTCTGATCATATGGCCATCACATCCAATATTCTCTCTCTTTTTACCTTCATTTTTGTCTTAGTTCTACAAATAGTTATATTTAATTTTACCTGGCAGTTCTTATGTTGGTGTCTCTTTTGTAATTTTAGTTTTTTGAAGCCTGTTCTCTAGTAGATTCCCCAGGAAAGACCCATGCTAACAATATTCCCTGAGTTTTTGAATGGTGATAACATTTTATCTGTATCCTTTATTGAAAGTCCATTTTCTCTGGATATAAAATCTTTGCTTCACATTTTCTTTCCTTGATTATCTTAAATATGTTACTCCATTTTCTTATGGCATAAAGTGTTGCTTTTGAAAAAAATCTTTTTCTTTTGCTTATAAGTCACCTATACTTTTTGCCTCAATATTCAAAGGATTATTTCTTTATTTTTAATGTCCTGTAATTTTACTAAAATATGTCTTGGGGTGGGTTATTTTGGGCTGATATCCTCAAGTGCATGTTATGTACTTTCAAAATATAGTTTAAAATCATATTTATTTTATTTCTGGCACGTGTTCTTGAATTGTAGTTTTTTTTGTATTTGTTTTGTTCCTTTTTTTTGGGGGGGGGGCTCCTATTATCCATATGTGATTCTTTTTGTCTATCCTCAATATTTGTCACTTTCTCCTGAATCCTTTTTCTTTCTTCATGTCTTTTGATTTTAAAATTTTCCTACTTTCACTTTCTATTACTTTTAAGGCATTCGTTACTGTGTACGTTCATTCTTATAATCCTTCTTTAGTCTTTATTTCTGAAATAATTTTTTCTTTTTTATTTTTTCCCTCCTGAATTCTATCCGAGCTTTTCTAATTCTGATTTGTGTTGATCTTTCACACCTAGAATCATTGTTATAAGGTGGCAGGGGCACGTTATAGTCTTGAGAGAACACCAGTGTCTGGTCTGGGTGCTTCTTCCAACCACCTTTTCAGGGATTAGAATTCCTCTTCCTCTGGGAATTGACTGTACAACCTGCCGCTCACGCTTGCTCCAGAGGTGCCGTAGGCACTTCCTTCTGAGGACAGTTATTGGGCCAGGTTGGGCACCTGACTCAAACTGAGATTTGATCTTGGCTCTGAGCTCAAACTCTTTCTCATGGCTGTTGGCAGCCAAGTTGTCTGCCATGTGAAAGAAGTTATTCTGCCCTCTAGGAGAAGATCGGAGCCCAAGATGCTCAGAGATGCAGAGATGAGGGTGGAGAAAGGGTTCTGACTGATTCAAGGTTACAGTTACTCCTGAGGCCCAGCTGTTCTCATGACTTTCCCCAACTAGGTTGTTCTGCTCCATACCTGAGTATCCTGTCATAAACTCTCCCTATTGACATAAGGATGTCTGAGTAGGGATCTGTTTACAGAAGGAATATATCTTAAAATATCTTTATATTGTTTTTTTTTTTTGGTGAGGAAGGTTGGCCCTGAGCTAACATCTGTGCCAATCTTCCTCTATTTTGTTTATGGGACGCCTTGACAGCATAGCTTGATGAGTGGTGTATAGGTCCGTGCCTGGGATCCAAACCCATGAACCCCTGGCCGCCAAAGCTGAGCCTGCGAACTTAATCACTATACCACCTGGTGGGCCCCTATATTGCTTTTTACAAAAACAATAATTAAGCCGGGAACATGATAAACTCTTTCAAGCTCTGTAGAAACCATATTTTTCTTCACTTCTGCAACATTTTTGATAGTGTCTAAAATTAATACTTCTGTTCAGAGTATCCTCATTTAACTTTCTTTCATTCAGAGTATTCCTGCTTCACAGACACCTTTAAATCTTAGAGTGGATATGCTTTTCTTCTCCATATTTGTTTTGTTTTTTCTTGCTGTTTTATCTCTTTGTGTTTTCTTTCTATGTTCTACACGGATTTTTCAAATTTGTTGTTCCATGTAATTTTCTTAATTTTCTGCACGTCTATTCTGCTCTTTACTGCACCAAAAGCAGATTTTCATTTCACTCTTGCATTCTTTTCTCATTTTAGCCAATACCCTGTGTATCTCTGCCTTTATTTCAGCTTTTTTGTTTGTTCGTTTTTGCCTGCTCCTGTTCATAGAGGCTATGAGATCTGTGTGAGGACAGAATCTTGGAAAATTCTTGTATAATTTTAAAGAAAAGAATTTTTCAGAGCCATGACCTCCCTTAGTCTTTAGGGAAATCTCTCCCTCCCTTCCAGATGTTTTCTTTCCCTTATGTTTTAGTTTATCTCCTGGATGCGCTGACCGACTCAGGTAGAGTTACCCAGGATGGCATTCTTCAACCCCTCAGGCCCCTTTGTTGTTCACGTGGGCTCAGGAGACTTTCCTCTTTCAAACCTAAAGCTGCAGGTCAGAATGTAGCATTGACCTTTATTCTGTTTGTGATGCTTAACGGGCATCCATCGCACGTGCCTGTGCTGGTGCTGTGTGAACGCGTGCCTCTGGCTGCATGAGGGAAGCAGTGGAAGTTCTTTGAGCGGAGTCCTGTAGGAGAGAGCACCCCCGTCTCAGCACTCCTGGCTATCCTGGCTCTGTTTTCACTTTTGTGAGCTTTTTTTCCAAATACAAAACATCCTCGGATACTATCTTAATGCTCCTCTCTACTTCCTACTAATGGAATGGAAAAATAAAAACAGAAAAGAGCCAATGGAAATGATGTAAGAGGAGGACAGAATTCTGGCTACTTCTGAAAATAATTGTTTGCCTTTCTTTCTACAGAGTCCAGCCACTGTATTCTGGGGTTAGATATGCAAGGGGGAAAAGAGTCAGAGATTTTCCCTCTTTTTTTTTTTTTGGTGAACATCTTTTGCTTCTGGATCAGATGATTATGGTACAGACTCCAACTATTTACTTTTCAATCTATACTCACTGACAATGCATTTAGGGGAAAGTGCCTAGAAAATTTGGTACATCATCTTTTTTCCTTGTCAGTTTTTGTCTCTTTCTTTTATCTTCATGGATGTTTAAATGGAAGACAGCAGACCAGACACATCTAATCAGTATTCATGTTCCCTATTAAATCTCATTTGATTTCGGGGAATTGTGCTAGTGTTGATGAAGACAAAACTCTATTAGTAAATTTAGCAGGAGCATTTATATTTTTATTGCCAAAGGCAATAAAACAAAAATAGCGTCTGTTTCTACAGCCTCTGTTTCTGGGGCACAGAATCTCTACAGTGCAGTGAGTGATGGCATGGGCTGTGAAGTCAGACAGACCTGGTCCACATCGGGGCAGCACCGCAGGCTGTGACTGTGGGCTGTGCACTCAACCATGCTGAGCCTCGTTCTCTCCGTGTAAAATGGAGATAACAGCACCCACCCTGTAGAGTTGTTGTGAAGGATGCACGTAGCATTGTGTTTGCGTATCATGAATATGCAATAGATGGTAGCCACGACTGATTATTACAAGTATGATAGGAAATATTACCTTTGAATTTCTTGAATGCACATGAAATTCATACCTTGTAAGTAAGATTAGGTCTTATTCAATACTTTCAGGGAATAATATTTTTGATAAAGACATAGGCCATTACATGAGCTAACATATAATTATTTTAACAATAAATCACAAATAATTTTTCTGTTCTGCACACCCAACCCATATATGTTAGCATGCAAATATATCCCTAGGTAATTTGTATAGGAAGTGATTATTTAGTTATTTAATTAGGAAGGTGGCAGTTGGTTCACACAAAATATATTTCTAAAATAAAATTGCTAATCTGCTTTGCCTACAGGAATGATAATGGTCTCTTTTAAGAAAACAACAATCTCCCACATAAGAAAGAAAACAAAAGGTTCTTGACAAAATTACTAAACAACTTTGCGTTGGTCATGTAAAGTCTTGTCAGACACGAGCTGAGGAAGGTCAGTCACAACCCCACATGAGAGCCTCAGAAACAGACCAGTGACGGACCTCCCCCACAGTTGTTGGGTTCTGAGGTCACGAAGCTTTGTCCTGCCACAGACAGATAGGACGTACGGATCAAAGAACATGATTTCCATCAACACTGGCGTAATTTTGTAAACACAATATACATATATTCTTGGTCACTTCACCAAACCATTTCATGTGCCGAGAAACTTACCACCCGAATCTACCAAGAGCCACTTCTTGACGCAGAATGAACTGCACCGTCCGAGCTAATTCCGGCTGTCGCTGCGTGTGTCCTCTTTCCCTCTCCCTCTGCTGCTGATCTCCTCTGACAACGGCCCTGTTGACTAACTTCCTCACCCCTGGAGTCTGTCACCTTCCATAGTGGAGGTTCCACTATTTTACTTCTCGTATAAGAGATTTGAAAAAGAAGAAATTTGAAACTATAATCCTTAACAGGGTGTTGAAATATGTGAATTTCATTTGTTTGAGACTATTATCCTTAAAAAATAGCACAGCATATTTTTATTTTAAAACATATCCAGCTTTGTGTGGTGTATTGAAAAAGAAAGAAAAAGGAAAAAGTTTAGCAAATGCTAGGTTGTGAACTAGAAATGACCATCAATCAGGGAGGAGATGTTGGTTCAGAGAAAAGCTGGCAAGAAGGGCATTCACGGCCTCAGATACAGTGGAAGGAGACCTGGGCTATTGATAGATTCATGTCTTCAAGAAGTTCTGACTGCCACCTGCCAGGTGTATGATTAGACAAGTCCCTTTTCATATCTTTGAGTCCGTGTATGGTTAGTTGTGAAGTGTGGTATGAATATAAATTCCATTATTTATATAGATTCTTGTGACGAGGAGTCTTTGAGAAAGTGCAGGAGTCAAAAGTTCAAACAGCCCAGTAAATGAGACCTTTGCTTGGAGAAATTAAACATAGAATAGAGAAAGTTCTGAGTGACGGGGACAAGGCAGCCCCTCGTCACGGATGAGCATGCCCCCGGGGCCAGGCGGCCTGGCTTTGAGCCCCAGCTCTGCCGCCCGCCTGGTGTGTTGTCCTGCGCAGGTCATTCGTCTCTCTGTTCCTCGGCTTCCTCACCTGTGAAACGGGTGGTGATGCTAGTGCCCACCTTACAGTGTTGTTATGAGAGTTGAATAAGGTAATATGTGTGAAATGCTGATTACGTGACTGTTTATGAATCTAACTTGGATAACATGGTTTGAAGAAGAAATTAAAATTAATAAAAATCTGTTTTTAATTTGCATATAGGATTTTAAAAAGTGAAATGGATTATAGTGGATTGAAAGTAGTATATCCTTGGATTTGGGTACTGTTGAATCTCTGTACTAGTCATAGGAGATGGAGGCTGTCGCAACAATCTGTCTGAATTTGAAGAGCACAACTTCCCTGAAGTCCCTAAGGCCAATAAGAAGGATATTTGGAGGGAGAAGACTGGGTTCTCCACAGTAGAAGCAAAGCACTCACAAAGCTTTATAAATAGCTGCACACGATTCTAAAGAGGAAGCTGTAGGCAAGTGTGATACCCCGCTTTAGCTCCCGCAGTGTTCAGAGTCGCGGGGAGACGGGACAGATCACTGCAGCACAGCATTGCGACAGGCTGCATTATTCCCAATGGTTTGCTCTCTGTCACATGCTTCTGCCGACGAGGTGTGAGTGGCTATGGCAGTTGTCTGACCCAGTAGAGACCTAAATGCAGTTGAGTGGTTCATCTTGGGTCCTCTTCTCCTGCCCTTTACACGTGAGAATGACAGGCTCACACAGCGGCTTCTCCTTCGACCAGGGTTGAAGAATAAGACACGAAAGGCCTGCTGAGCCCTGCCGAGGTCAGCAGGGCCCAGCCTCGTCACAGTCTTCAAGCAGCGTGAGGCAGAAGCAGGAGCTTGTTGTAAGCCGATCCTGCGACAAAAGCCGGCATGTACAGTACTGATGGTGTAGTTTCCTCAGGCACCTCCTAGAGGACACGGTCTCAGTGATCTGGGGAAATCTGTGATGCTGAAAAAGGTCTTTGGTACGTTAGTGGAACTTAAATGTCCTTGTTATCATACTCACAGTACCCATGTTGTAAAGACAGTAAATCTAAGAGCTTGTAAATAGGCACTCTACATTTGGGCACTTTCTGTTTACATCTTTGAGGGATTAGTAATAGCCTTGGGGGACAAGAGTCTGTTGTCTTTCTCTACTGCTGCTGCAAAGCACCACATATATTGGTGGCACCACTTGAATTATAATAATATATTTGGGGTAGATGGAATGATAATAACACTCTGACTTTAAATTACTACAGCTTGTAAATTACATTTCTTTAGAGCCTTAGTTATGTTTTCTGTGCTTGACTTATCAAGTTCTGAAAGAAACACATTAAAATCCTTCACTATGATCATGATTGTTATGGTCAAAATGACTTATCAACATTCTCTTCACTGCTTTTCGTTCACTGAAGATTTCAGCTTTGTTCTCCCCTGCGCCTGTCCTTCCTCTTGATGGTTTCAGCACCGACGTAGATGAACCATTCAACACCGTTTCCTTTTATTATCGATTATTTTTTCTTTTACCTTTCCTCAGCCACCCTCTCTCCTACCTAGATCTTGTTATTACCAATTATTTAAAAAATTGTTATCACCATTAACCAAAATGATTTCAATTTCAAGCAGTCCACATTTTGTCTGCCATCTTTTCCTATCTTTCCAGCTCATTTTCCACTGTAACAGTTTTTCAACTAGCATATCCAATCTATTGATTCAACTACTCTTTTATTATCCCGTCATGTTTTGTTTTTTCTATTTACCCAGCTTAAATTCCATGGTCCATCACTGTCATCATTCCTTTGTATAAACCCTCAACTCCCTTGCTCCATTCTCCCTCTGTTCTGTGCTCCTTTCAAACTCCAACACTGGCTACATCCAACTCTCTACCTGCTCCATACTTAGCAGTGAGCATTGAAACATTGCTGCAGAAAAATACAAAATCAGGTTGGCTGGTTTCACTTTTCATTTATGACCACAAAAGGGACACTATCCGTCACTTCTCCTACATTCCCCACTCATCTAGGAATGGGAATGCAGTTCCCTTTTACAGTTTCGGAAACTTTGTTCTTCCTTTCTACTTCCTCACTCTCAGCTAACAACATCACTTTTATTTCACTGGGAAAATAGAAGCTCTCAGAAATCCCAGCTCTTCTCACTGCCAGATCCACCTGCTCACATTCATCTGTATCTATATCCCCTTCCTCTCCTTCTCTCACAATGATGAATCCCTTCTTCTCTCCAGGACCAACTCCTCCCTTCTAGATTCAGTCCTTTGGCAACTTTTATATTCATTGATTTGTTTGCTCTATTCCAGCAATTGTTCTTTCCCTATCCTTCCCTTCTGCATCACTAATCTTTTCCTCTCTAATGGTCTATGGGATCATTCTCATCAGCATATAAACATACCACAAAACTCCCATAAAAACACAAACCTTTCTCAGATCTCACACCCTCCCCCCTAGATACTGAACCAGTTCTCTGTTTTCTTAAAATACTCATTGTGTCCAATTCTCACCTTACATTCTCTCTTGAACCCACTCCATCAGGCTTTGTCCTTCCAGTTCACCAAAACTATTCTTTTCCAAGTTACTGATGACCTCCACATTGCCAAATCCAGCCGTCAGTTCTTAGTCCCCATCTTCAAATACTCAGCAGCATTTTCATGCAACTAATTGCTTCTTCCTTAAAACACTTCACGGAGCTTCTGGGACACCTTGCTCTCCTGGTTTCCCTTTTTCCCTCTACCTGCTCCGACTCAGTCTCCTCCATAGCTCCTCTCCTCCTTCTCACGTCTGAATGTTGGAGAACTCCACGGCTCCAGGCTAGGCCTATTTCTCTTCTCTGTATACAAGATTTTTCTGATTTTCTCAACCAGGGATTTTATAATGCTTTATGTGTTGATAACTCCTGTATTAGCCTCTTCAGTCTTAGATTCTCCCCTGAGCTATAGGCTTGTAAATCCAACTTTCTACTTGATATCACCTCTTAGGTATCTAACAGGCTTTTTGAACAGAAGTCTTGATTTTTCTGTTCACTTCTGCTGCTCTCTGAGTCTTTCCCATCAATATGACACCATCATTTGGCTAATAACTTATGCCAAAAATCTAGGAGTTATCTCTGATTCCTCTCTTTCCTCACACCCCTCATCAGTCTATCATCTTTAAGTATAACCCGAATTCAGCCATTTCTCAGCACTCTCCCTGCTCTCACCTCTTCTCCTTTTGACACTACAGCCTCTTGACTCCTCTTCCTTGCTGTCACTGGGCCTCCCTTCCGTCAGTTCTCTAGAACAGCAGTCGGGCTGATCTTTTACAAAGGCAAACTGCTTAAAATCTTCCAGTGATTCTCAGCTTTCTTAGTAAAATAAAAATTCCCTGCAATGGCTCACAAGGTCTACCTGCTCTGGCCTGATAGCCCTCTGACTGCATCTCCTACTCTGCCTTGTTCCCTCAGCTCCAGCCACAGCAACTTCCTCACTGGTCTTGGAACCTCCAGACTTGTTCCTGCCTCCGGGTCATCATCCTTGCTCCTCACAGCTCCTGGAACGTGCTTCCTCCAGAACCTCAGGTTGCTTTCTAGCTTCATTCAGCTCTTTGCTCAAATAGCATATTTTAAGAGAGACCCTCCTTGATAATCAGATCCTAAATAGTCTTCAGTACCCTTCTCTAGTCTCTTATTCTGTTCTGTTTTATTATGTCATATATTTCTTTGTTTATGACTATTATCTTCCATGCTAAAATGTAAGTTCTATGATTGTGAGACGTGTCTGTCATGTGAGAATCAATCTATTCACTGAGATATCGCTAATGAATAGCGCTTAGCAGACCGCAGGTACTCAATATATATTTGTTGAACGACATTATGTGTGAATTATTTTTGACATTTGGCGTATAAACATTGTTCTATCCTCTTTGTGGACTGTAAATTTTATCATTTAAAAATATTCATTGTTCCAATTGATGTTCTGGCCTTAGATTCCAGCTTACCTTATATCAATACTGTGCTGCCTGTTTTCTTTTGTTTACATTAGATTACTATGTCTTTGTGCATCTGTTTTCATTTATTAACTATTATTCATAGTGATATCTCCTGTTTCATTCCTGGTAGTGAATGACAGTACATGGTAGAAATCTGGGGGAAATTTATCCCTTCACCTTAAATCATATTACAGTTAAACTCCTCTGTTAAAACTGTTTTCATGACAATTATTCCAATTCAGAACGAGGAATGTCATTTCTCTCTCTTTTTAATCCTTAATACTGCTGTCCAAGGCCCATCCACACTCATGGCCAAATGGGGGCGGTCAGGCAGCCGTGAACAACAAAAAGATTGAAGCACATTCATACTCTGTGGGTGACGCAACCAATATAATGATTTTTTACAACTCTACCTCACATGCATAAAATCACGGAGTATTTTCTCATGTCATCAACCCTAAGCCAGTTGCTGATAATCTAAAACTGATTCTCACTTTTCTAGACTAATGTGTCATTCATTTTAATATCCTTCTTGACAAAGGCAATTAGGCAGCTAATAATCCCCAGCCAGGTTAATAAAGTAATAAAAATCAGAAGAGGCCAAATGGAGATTTTTATCTCATTTAAATCTTCTTATGATAAACTTATTACCTTGAAAAGCCTCCAGTGTACTACATCAGTATAGAAAGGTCCAAGTTTGACCATCAGATCCAAGAATGAGAGCAGATTCTAAGACATAGTTGCTGGTAGTATTTATTTAGTGAGGGAGGTTATGTAAACTCAAATCTGCTGGACATTGAAGCTTGCTTAACTGAGATGTACAAAATCAATTCAATTTTCATAACTTTTATATTTTAGGGAACTTGCTGATTGAGTTAGTAATTATCCCACATATTGTGAAGCTGATAAAAAACAAAAACACAAACTCAATTTAAATTAAAGACCTGGGGAGGATTTCCTGCCCCTGCTTTGATAGGTAGCTTCTCTTCCTTGCTAATTTATCAACTCTTTTCAGCATTTCCTAAATATTCACTCATTCATTTATTCATTTACTCATTTATTCATTATTTGCTGAGTAACTTCTATGTGTTAAGAATTGTTCTGAGATCTGGGCATAGATCAGTGAACAAAACAGACAAATTCCTACCCGTGGGGAGTGTTTGTTTTATTAAGGGAAACCAATGTTTTAAAAATAAGCAAATAGACATATAAAATAATGTCAGTTTGTGAAAAGTGCTATAGGGAAAATAAAGCTGAGAACCCAGAGGGTGATCAACTTCATTATTAAAGAGAGACAACCCGGCTGGCCCAGTAGCGTAGTGGTTAAGTTCGCGTGTTCCGCTTTGGCAGCCCAGGATTCGCCGGTTCAGATCCTGGGTGCCGACGTACTCACCGCTCATCAAGCCATGGTAAGGTGGCATCCCACATAGAAGAGCTACAACTCTACAACTATGATACACAACTATGTACTGGGGCTCTGAGGAGAAAAAAGAAAAAAAGAGGAAGATTGGCAACAGATCTTAGCTCAGGGCCAATCTTCCTCAAACAAATAAATAAATAAAAATAAATGTTTTAAGTTAAACTGTAAAGAAATACATACTAAAAAAAAAAAGAGAAACATAACCTTTTACTGTCCAGCTCTGTGATTATTAGACCTCCCATTTGAAAGATATTCCAGCCGTCATGTTGATCATGTTGATCAATTGTAAGCCTTGGTTTGTGGGTCTTTTTTTTTTTTTTCTTTTGGATAATGGTTCTATGAGAGATTACCCAGAATGGCTGCATCAGAATTTTCTGGAGGTCCTTATTAAAAATACATAATCCTGGGTCCCACCCAAGATGCATTAAACCATAATCTTGGGGTTTAAGGCCAGAGCGTGTGTGCTTTTGAGTGAGTCCCCCTGCTAACTGGATATGCCGCCAGAGTGGAGTCACTGCAGCTGCCTATGGAACAACACGGGCACTAGGCACAGTCATTGGCTTTATTATTAGCACACGGAGAAATCTGTTAGGAACAGTATAAGATAGTTTGTCACTTTTGTTGACCTTTCCTCATCCTTAGTCCCTGCAGGCAGGAAAAGGTCAGAACAAGCTTTGCGACCTCAATACAGAGCCTCAGTTACCGAGGCTCCTGCAGGACCGCAATATGACTGTGAGGTCAAATCAGGCAGGTGTTTTGATGGATCAGGTTTTTATAGCAATTTATAGTCGGGCACGACAACAATGTGATTTGTTCTTCTAACCCTCTGAACTGGATACACAGTGATCCGACTCTTAGATGAGCTGTGCCCCATGCAATGGAGGATGAAAGATGATCACTCTTATACATGTGGTATGGCTTTATTGTCACAACTGTAGTGGCATTAATAGAAAAGAAATGGACCACAATTTCAAAAAGGAAAGGAGATAATAATTTTTGACTGATGTCCCTCAGTTTTCAACAGAACTGTGGACAAAAATCCTGCATACAGCAAGCAACTTAGTTAATTACCTAGTGAATTATTTATAATCAGTAAACCTGGGAGGATACATTAGGAAGTTATATTGCTTGAGGTTAAAGATTATGTGGGGGATTTAATGATTATGGTTATGCTCCATGGCAGTGTTTTGCAAACCTACCTTCATATTGATAAATCACTTGAGGAGCTTAAAAAAATCTGCCCCACCTCCAGATATTCTGAATTAATTGGTCCGAGGTGGAGTCTAGGCATCTGATTTAAAAAATAGCTTCCTGAGTGATTCCAATGCATGGCCCGAGCAGAGGATTGCTGTTCTGTGACTTAGAAATTTGGTGCCTTGATCTTCCTGGATCCTTGCACAGGAACAGACCTCATGTGTTCTTACCAGGCTATCTATTTTCCCATTTAACCAGAAACATGGAACACACTAGCCTCACCCAGGTACTTGTCAGGGAGTATACCCTTGAACTCATGACCACTCAGTACCCATCAGAGGTTAACTTAGAAAAACATTATTAAATATCATCCTTACTAGGTTTCAGATGAGGAAAAAAGGATGACAAGTATTACTATAAAACTAACAACTGCTTGTTCTCAGTTTTTAACTGCTAGCAGAACTTCTTATTGTAAACTCTCTTGTCTTTTTAATTTAGTTCTATGTATTATCTTGTACTATTTTTAAATTTTGATATGTACAGATCCCCCATCCATGCACTTAGATGACAAGCTTTTGAAAGAAGGGGCTGTGTCTTCTATGTCTCTAGATCTTTCCCTCTTGTCTATTTGCTCAGAATACAAAGGGTGCCAGGAATCTAGAAGTTTGATAAATATTTTTAAAAGAATGAATAAATGAATGAATGAACAATTGATCCTTGTATCTCAGGTGACAGAATATTAATTGTATTTCCTTAGAATTGTAAATAACCTAGGAAAATTTATTAAGAATTTTAAGTACAAAAATAAAAGCAAGTACTGTACATTGTACTAAAAAACAAAATAAATCCTGCTAGTGACATCCTTCCCTAGGTAGGCTCAGGCCTTTGTCGTCTTTCTGCTGAGTGTTCTGAATTCCACACCTTTACCAAGTCCACAGCTAAGCGGGAACCTGTCCGTGTGATGGAGGGCCATTTATCAGTTTCTTTCTGTATCGGTGGCTGAAACTTATGGCTCACTGCACTTCCCAGGTGCCAGAGATTGATGGCTTTGTTTCCTCCTCCTCCCTTTGGTCTGGAGGGAGACCCTGAGCGGGGTTTCTGCCAGCACTCTGGAAGGTTTGGCTCAGTCCCAAAGCCATGAGCTTTGCTGCCCAAGCTGTGTTCACACCACAGAAGCCCTTGGGCTTTTTTGGATTTTAATCACTTTCTGAACAGATGAGTTTCTGTTAGGATGGACAAGGTATTGAAACTTGCCCTCTTCTCATTAATGCCTCAACTCTGGTCATAAAACAGTGTTCATTTTTCGCTTCCAACACAGAAATTAAGTGCAAAATGTTATTTCTTTCAATCTGATTCCCGTTTCCACAGTTGCATTTCTCACCAAACTTAGAGACTACTAAATTGTAATGTCAAATTATTAATAACCCCTTTTTGGTTGAACAATGACAAGATACTTAAATGGAAACGAATGTGTAAGATACCAGCAAACTGCCCTTGCACAGCCAGCAAGCGGGTATCAAGTAGCACGCTGTTCACGGTCTTTGAGAAGGGAAAACGTGTGTGTAGGTGGATAATTATGCATTAAGCATGCAAGCACCATGTGTTTACTTTTTGTTATCTGACAAGGTCCATAGCGTGTTACTTAATTGCAAACATTGGCTTTCACACAAAAATAGGAGTACTTTTAATTTTATTGAACTGTCCTATGAAGAAGGAGTATGGGAAATTAGCCAAAATTAATAAAAGAATTTTTTGTACTTTCTTGCTGCCAGAAAACACTGTACATAGTCTGATAGTTGCCTTGTATGGCTTTGTATGCCTGGCAGGCTCTCTCTCTCTTTTTTATGTCTCCTGTATTGTTTCCTCTCTTCTCTGAAAAGCCCATGGAAACCAGATCTGGTATTTTTATTGTGTTGAAATGATTCTGGTAAAAACAGGCTCTAAATAAACATGACAGGTGTCGAGAAAAGCAGCTGGATCTGGTTTAGAGGTCTAACGGATGGGAAAACATTAAACTGGAAATGGAGAGAAAGAATCTGATTCTCTGATACTGACACTACTGTGGTTGTAGGTTTGTGATTATTTCTAAGAGCTGCTAGCCACCAGCCTTCATCAAACTGTGACATTGTGTTAGAAGGGAAAAATGACAAGAGAATTAAATTAAAGAGAGATGTCCCTTAGAAGGCCAGGAAGAGAGAGAGTGAGGCTATACCTAGTTGACGCAAAATTTTGCTGAGAAAAATACAGTGCTTTGATGAATAAAGATTCTTTATAATAAAATTGGCTGTGCTATAATAAGTAGCAAATAGAAATTTTGTAAATTGTGTAAAGTGATGTTATATTTTCTACCCTTGTAACCTCTGATTCTTCAGGCCATATGAGTCAGGAGCTAAACACTGAATATTGTCAACAAAAACAAATACTTCACTAGCTCTGGTCCTTGAGGAATCTCCTCTCACCCCAGTGTTTCTGGGAATGTCCAAGGCGTGTTTTGTCTAAGCTCACCAACACACCCCTTTGTAGCTGTAATAGGTCAAGTGCCATTTCTTCTTCTCTCTTACTCTTAACTTCTTGCTTGCCTGTTGGCTGAGAACTTCAATCCTCAACAAGTCTTGTGAGAGTGCCTTTCAACTGCTGCCACCATTTGCAGTGTGTGTGAGTCTATAAGCTGGGATTCTTTTGTTTGCAAGTGACAGAATCCAGTTTACTTTAGCCTCGAGTGGTGGATGCAGTCCAGTGGCAGGCCTGCAGCGATCTCGGGAGTAAGGGGGTTCAAGGAATCCACGCTGCCAGGAGTCTCCTTCTCCCTTTCACCTTTTTGCATCTACTTCATTCTTATCTTCGGACTAGCTTTCTCTTCTTCTTCAAGCCACAAGTCGATAGTTTCTAATCTTTGTATTTTGTAATCCAGGCACCCCAAAGAGACTGCCACCTCTCTCAATTCTAGAATTTCCAGGCAAGGGCCTGATTGGCTCAGTGCAGATCAGATGCCCTCTTCTAGATCAGTCTGGATCAACCGTGGCTGTGGAGGAATAATGCTATGATGGGCTCAGCTCAAGGCAAGGATCCACTCCTGGGCCAATCAATGGTGGTCAGGGCACAACCTGACATGGTAACATGGCCGCTAAGTGACATGTGGTCAGGAGTCACATCTGTCTTCATCACTACTGAATCCTGAGCATAGAACTTCTTACTAGTAGGAATTCAAAAAATTGCAGACTGTTGAACAGGAGTGGTGAGAGTGGGCACATTTGTCTTGTTCCTGTCCTAAGAGGGATGGCTTTCAGTTTTTCCCCATTGAATATGATGTTGGCTGTGGCTTTCTCATATATGGCCTTTATTATGTTGAGGTATTTTCCTTCTTTACCAATTTTATTGAGAGTTTTTATCAGAAATGGAAGTTGGATCTTTTTAAATGCTTTCTCTATGTCTATTGAGATGATCATGTGATTTTTATTCCTCATTTTATTAATGTGGTGTATCACATTGATTGATTTGTGGATGTTGAACCATCCCTGCATCCCTGGTATAAATCCCACTTGATCATGGTGTACGATCCTTTTAATGTATTGCTGTATTCGGTCTGCCAATATTTTGTTGAGGATTTTTGCATCTATGTTCATCAGTGATATTGGCCTATAATTTTCCTTCTTGGTGTTGTCCTTGTCTGGTTTTGGTATTAGGGTGTTATTGGCCTCATAGAATGAGTTAGGAAGCATTCTGTCTTCTTCAATTTTGTGGAATAGTTTGAGAATGATAGGTATTAAATCTTTGAATGTTTGGTAGAACTCTCTAGAGAAGCCATCTGGTCCTGGACTTTTATTTTTTGGGAGGTTTTTGATTACTGTTTCAATCTCTTTACCTGTGATAGGTCTATTCAGATTCTCTATTTCTTCTTGACTCAGTTTTGGGAGGTTGTAGGAGTCTAAGAATTTATCCATTTCTTCTAGGTTATCCAATTTGTTGGCATATAGTTTTTCGCAGTATTCTCTTATAATCCTTTGTATTTCTGTAGTATCCATTGTAATTTCTCCTCTTTCATTTCTAATTTTATTTATTTGAGCCTTCTCTCCTTTTTTCTTAGTGAGTCTGGCTAAGGGTTTGTCAATTTTGTTTATCTTCTCAAAGAACCAGCTCTTAGTTTCATTGATCCGTTCTACTGTTTTTTGGTCTCTGTTTCATTTCTGCTCTAATTTTTATTATTTCCCTCCTTCTGCTTACTTTTGACTTTGTGTGTTCTTCTTTTTCTAGTTCTGTTAAGTGTAGTTTAAGATTACTTATTTGAGATTTTTCTTGTTTCTTGAGGTAGGCCTGTATTGATATGACTTTCCCTCTTAGAACAATTTTTGCTGCATTCCATAAGAGTTGGTATAATATATTTTCATTTTCGTTTTTCTCCAGGTATTTTTTTATTTCTCCTTTTATTTTATCATTGATCCATGGTTGTTCAGTAGCATGTTGTTTAGTCGCCAAATATTTGTGACCTTACCAGCTTTTCTCTTGTAGTTGATTTCTAGTTTCATAGCATTGTGCTTGATACAATTTCAATCTTCTTAAATTTATTGAAGCTTGCCTTGCTTCCCTTGAGAATTCCACATGTGCTTGAGAATGTGTATCCTGCTATTTTTGGATGGAATGTTCTATATATATCTATTAAGTCCATCTGCTCAAGTGTTTCATTTAAGTCCACTATTTCCTTGTTGACTTTCTGTCTGAATGATCTACCATGATGTAAGTGGGTTGTTGAGGTCACCATCTATTATTGTGTTGCTGTCAATTTCTCCCTTTAGGTCTGTTAATAGTTGCTTTATGTACTATGGTGCTCCTGTGTTAGATGTATATATATTCCTAAGTGTTATGTCCTTTTGGTGGAGTGGCCCTTTTATCATTATATATTGTCCCTCTTTGTCTCTCACTGCCTTTTTTATCCTGAAGTCTACTTTGTCTGATATAAGTATGGCAACACCTGCTTTCTTTTGCTTGCCGTTTGCTTGGAGTATCATCTTCCACTCTTTCACTCTGAGCCTATGTTTGTCTTTAGAGCTGAGATGTGCTTACTAGAGGCAGCATATTATTGGGTAGGTTTTGGCCAGAGCAATTAGGCAAGAAAAAGAAATAAATGGTATCCAAATTGGAAAGGAAGAAGAGAAACTCTCGCTATTTGTGGACAACATGATCCTATATACAGAAAACCCTAAAAAATCCACCAGAAAACTATTAGAAATAATCAACAACTATAGCAAAGTTGCAGGGTACAAAATCAACTTGCAGAAATCAGTAGCATTTCTATATAGTAATAATGAACTAGCAGAAAGAGAACACAAGAATGCAGTCCCCTTTACAACTCAATGAAAAGAATAAAATATCTAGAAATAAATTTAACCAAGGATGTCAAAGACCTATACACTGAAAACTTTAATATATTATTGAAAGAAATCAAAGATGACATGAAGAAATGGAAACATGTTCCACACTCATGTGTTGGAAGAATAAACATAGTTAAAATGTACATACTACCTAAAGCAATCTACAGATTCAACACAATCCCAATCAGAATCCCAATAACATTCTTCACAGAAATAGAACAAAGAATCCTAAAATTTATATGGAACAACAAAAGACCTTGAGAAAATCCTGATAAAAAAGAACAAAGCTGGAGGCATCACACTCCCTGAATTCAAAATATACTACAAAGCTACAGTAATCAAAACAACATGGTACCAGTACAAAGACAGACACACAGATCAGTGGAACAGAATTGAAAGTCCAGAAATAAAACCACACATCTAGGGACAGCTAATCTTTGACAAAGGAGCCAAGAACATACAATGGAGAAAGGAAAGTCTCTTCAATAAATACTGTTGGGAAAACTGGACAGCCACATGCAAAAGAATGAAAATAGACCATTATCTTACACCATACACAAAAATTAACTCAAAATGGATCAAAGACTTGAATGTACTACCTGAAACCATAAAATTCCTAGAAGAAAATATAGGCAGCACACTTTATGACATCAGTCTTAGCAGCATCTTTTTGAATACAATGTCTACTCAGGCATGGGAAATAAAAGAAAAAATAAATGAATGGGACTATGTCAGACTAAAGAGCTTCTGCAAGGCAAAGGAAACCCTGAACAAAATGAAAAGACAACCTACCAACTAGGGGAAATATTTGCAAATCATATATCTGACAAGGGGTTAATTTCCAAAATACATAAAGAACTCATACAACTCAACAACAAAAAACAAACAAGCTGATCAAAAAATGGGCAGAGGGGGGCAGGCCCTGTGGTGTAGCAGTTAAGTGCATGTGCTCCACTGCTGGCGGCCCGGGTTCGGATCCTGGGTGCTCACCGATGCACTACTTGTCAGGCCATGCTGTGGTGGCATCCCACATACAGTGGAGGAAAATGGGCATGGATGTTAGCTCAGGGCTGATCTTCCTCACACACACAAAAAAATGGGCAGAGGATATGAACAGACATTTTTCCAAAGAAGACATACAGATGGCCAACAGACACATGAAAAGATGTTCAACATCACTAATTATTAGGGAAATGCAAATCAAAACTACAAGAAGATATCACCTCACACCTGTCAGAATGGCTATAATTAACAAGACAAAAAATCATAAATGTTGGAATGGATGTGGAGAAAAGGGAACCCTCGTACGCTGCTGGTGGGAAAGCAAACTGGTGCAGCCACTATGGAAAACAGTATGGAGATTTCTCAAAAAACTAAAAATAGAAATACCTTATGATCCAGCTATCCCACTAGTGGATATCTATCCAAAGAACTTGAAATCAACAATTCAAAGAGACTTATGCACCCCTATGTCCATTGCAGCATTATTCACAATAGTCAAAATGTGGGAGCAACCCAAGTGCCTAACAACTGATGAATGGATAAAGAAGATGTGGTATATATATATATATATATATATATATATACCCACAATGGAATACTACTCAACCATAGAAAAGACAAATTGTCCCATTTGCAACAACATGGATGGACCTTGAGGGTATTATGTTAAGTGAAATAAGCCAGACAGAAAGACAAACACCACTTGATTTCACTCATATGTGGAAGATAAACAAACATATAGATAAAGAGTACATATTAGTGGTTACCAGAGGAGAAAGGGGTGGGGATGTGGGTGAGGGGGATAAAGGGGCACATATATATGGTGATGGAAAAAAATTAGACTATTGGTGCTGAGCCTAATGCAGTCTATACAGAAATTGATAAATAATAATAATGTACACCTGGCTGAGTAGAACTCTATAGTCTCTATATACCACATCTTCTTTATCTATTCGTCCCTTAATGGGCACTTAGGTTGTTTCCAAGTCTTGGCTATTGTGAATAATGCTGCAGTGAACATAGGAGTGCATGTATCTTTATGCATTGGTGTTCATATTCTTTGAATAAATACCCACTAGTGGAATAGCTGGATCATATGGTAGTTCTATCCTTAATTTTTTGAGGAATCTCCATACTGTTTTCCATAGTGGCTGCACCAGTTTGCATTCCCACCAGCAGTATATGAGAGTTCCCTTCTCTCCACAACCTCTCCAACACTTGTTGTTTCCTGTGTTGTTAATTATAGCCATTCTGATGGGCGTGAGGTGATATCTCATTGTAGTTTTGATTTGCATTTCCCCGATAGTTAATGATGTTGAACATCTTTTCATGTGTCTGTTGGCCATCTGTATATCTTCTTTGGAGAAATGTCTGTTCAGGTCTTTTGGCCATTTTTTAATTGGCTTGTTAGCTTTTTTGTTGTTGAGATGAGTGAGGTCTTTACATATTTTGGTTATTGAGAATATATTTACATTCTTTATATATTTTGGTTATTAACCCCTTATCAGATATATGGTTTGCAACAATGAAATCCAGCATCTGTGACAGCATGGATGGATATTGACGGTATTATGCTAAGTGAAATAAGTCAGAGGGAGAAGGTCAAATACTGTATGATCTTACCCATAAGTAGAAGATAAAAACAACAACAAACACACACATAGAGACAGAGATTGGATTGGTGGTTACCAGAGGGGAAGGGGGGAGGGAGGAGGGCGAAAGGGATGATTAGGCACATGTAATTAGTATTTGGGTGGTGAACATGATGTAATCTATGCAGAAATGGAAGTATAATTTACACCTGAAATTTATACAATGTTATAAACCAATGTTACTGCAATAAAAAAAATAATGTACACCTGAAACTCCACAATGTTATAAACCATTATGACCTGAGTAAAATAATTTAGAAAAATAAAAATAAAAATTGAAGAATGAATGGATTATGTGTGCATGCATGCGTGTGTGTGTGTGTGTGTGTGTAGCATGGAATGGTGGGGAGTAAAGGAAAGAAAGGGTTTCCTAAGGACTTGTATCACTGTCATTCCCCACTGATGCCCAGAATGACAACACTGAACCAAACTGAAGGTATTCCACAGTTCCCAAGTCATGCTGATTTCCAACACTGGAAGATCTTGAGTTAGTTTCTTCCGTGTTGTGTGCTTCAGTGAGGTAAAAAGAACTCCTTTCCCATGGGCACTGCTGCTGTGGTCTCTGTTTACATCTGCTGAGGTCGGGCTGTCCTGGAGATGTTCTTCCATGGGAAGTCATTGGTACCTGGGGAATAATGCTATACGACAGAGGCCTGTGCTCTTGTTCACATAGACCACATTGGATTGTCTGTTTAAAAGGAGAACGCTATATTGCTCCCCGGGAAAGGCCGTACAGCAGTGCTGCCCTGTGCCCCTAAGGTTTTTTGGAGATTCTATGTATTCTTTCAGCATCACCTGCAGGTCCTACTCCCTGGGACTCAATCACAAGTCATTGCTGGATGGCAGTCAGACCCCCAACACGGTGTTCTGCTGCTAATAAATCCTTTTCCTTCTGAGGTTATGGCATCCAGCCGGGTTGAGTGTGTGCCTGAGTAACTCTGACTGTAGGATCAGTTATGTTCCTCTGTGCTTCATACAAACCCTGCTGTGCTGAGTCTGCTCTGTCTGTCCTCTAGACTTCCCTAGATGTGTCTGAATCTTAAGGTACACATAAGTTAGGCTTGAACTGGGGCCACTGTGTATGTCTGGCTGAGGGGGTTAAGAATACCACAGCACACAACTTCCATTTGTCCATTTCAAACACCCTATGTAGGACCACGAAGAGGACCAACCTTAGGTGTGACCTTGAATGCTGGGAAAAGTGTCTTTATTAGCTCCACCTTTCCCTTCCTGTGTCCATTTATTTCCCCTCTGGATGATGATCTCCCCCTGTTTTGGAGGCATGGATCCATCTAGGTATTTGCATTTTTAACCTTTGAAACTTTTGATGCCATATTGTCCTATAAATTGTTTGCTGATGTAATTGGTGGTGGGGGGACGTCTCATTTAACTGGCTCCAGCCGGTGGAATTGGAGATGCTCTCTGGCGCATGGTGGAGGCGGTGGAGGGAGGGTAGGGTTGAAGTCAGCCCGGGGCAACCAGAGTTCAGGTTTTTAAAAAGTGACAAGATTTCGGGATGAGCGATGATCCCTGTCTCTTTTCGTCTCTGAAGATTCCTTGTGTCCTTGGAGAGAATGAGTCAGGAGCCAGCCACACAGAGTCCAAGGGCGGCTTGTTTCCCGGACCTTCCAGGGTGAGAAGGAAGTGGTCCTCGGCCCCGCTTCCTCGGGACCAGGAGCTCGACCGCGGCGACTCCTCTCCTCCACGCCGGCTGCTGCCCCTGCTGCGCCCGTTCCTCCTCTCCCGGCCTGGGCGCGCGGCAGTCTCCTCTCACCCTCAGTCGCTCTGCAGCTGCTGCTTCCAAAGCGCAGATTTTTTCAGACTTACTGCGTTTACTTCTTTCAAATTTGAAAATAGTACCAACACAATGACAAAAACTTGGAAAACAGAGAACAGATTAAAAAAACACAAATGTTCACCATTCTAACTTAAGTGTTCAACATTTGTGTATAGAATAATTCGTATTTGTTATTTTCCTAAGCATAGTTTAAAAAAATGAAGAAATATAAAACAGTTTGAATCGCTTGGCAGTCCACTTTTTACCTTACTTTTATACGCCTTTGATACATTCTCGCATGGTCTTTATAACCAGTTGGTATGTTTTTAACATAAATTAAGTTAGTATTTAATTATGTTTTCACCTCTTGATCTAGAATGTTTTCTTATTTGATTTTAACTCCTGGTAATAAAGCTTCTAACAGTGGAATCTGTTTTTAGAAAAATCCTCTTTAATAATCGCTGTGGTGCTGCAGTCAGTTTGGAGCTGCGAGTTCCCGCGGTACCCGAGTTGGGTCACAGACTGCGCAGTTCTGCTGCTGGGGATGGCGCAGGCACTCGTCCATCGCAAAGGGCAGTGGGATGGTTACGTGACCCAAGGTAAGGGCAGCGGAGAGGAAACACGTGGTATTTCATTTCAGATATAAGGCCTGAATGATTTATAAACATAGTGAAAGAATTTGTTGCTTCTCGTGCCAGCTCAGGGAGCATTTTGAGGCTTCTTCTCATCTCTCACTCTATTTTTTTATGTCTCCTCCTAAAATCTCAAAAAAATTGGATAATTTCCTTTTCATTGATGATGTGGGTAAAAATGACAGCATCTTATAATTTCAGCATACAGAAAGAAAATCAGAGAATTAAACCACTTTCCCCATATTTCAAGTTATCTCCCAATCCTAGTTCCCCAAACAAAACCCCAGAACAGTTCCCCACTGCCTCAATTCTCTGACTCTTTCAGATGAATATGGATTATTTTGGCCTGGATTGTTTTGAAATCACACTTTTGGTGCTTACATCTATTTACCTAAGAGAGGAAAATATACGTATCCCTGCAAAGGTGGGAAATAGTTTAGAAATGTATTCGGGCTTGTCGTAAAAGGCTGGTTTTCCATGTTGTCTGTTTTGAAAGGACGACAGAAATCACCCCTGAGTAATCCCCGCGGTGTCCTCCCGGAGCTCTGTGTGCTGCAGCTGTAGGTGTGACATCCACTAGCTCTGCAGCACTGAAGCTCCTCCGAAACCGGGCCGAGAGTGAACCTGGGGAATTTGCTGAGTCCCAGGTCTCTGGGGGCCGGTGTTCTCAGGGAGCAGGACCACGCTGTGGAAGGGTGCTGCCCTTTGCTTCCTTTCTTTTTCAATGAGGACAAAACCCTCAGTATATTAGATTGCAAGTTTTATTATGTTTTATTTGTATCCATAAATAATTTTAAGGAGAATTTATGTGAATTAAGTAATTGGAGAGACCAACCATTTTGGCTTGTGGGTTTGAATTCTCTCTTCTTTTCCTTCATTCTAGCTCCCAAATTTATCTCTAATTCTAATTTTGCCTGGTAGGGGAGGTCGAGTTGCAGTTATGTGTTTTGAAGGGTCTTTTCAGTCCTACCGGCTATAATTGTGCCTTTAGGGGAGAATCACAGTGAGAGGACTGAAAGGTCTTCCTGGCATGAGAGGACCGCCATCAGGAACAGGAAGGGGAGGTTCAAATTCCACAACGTGCCTGCTCAATGCATCTGGAGTGAGTGTTTTATTTTGTCACATTCACATGTCACATTTGGTGACAGCTAGAGCAGCAGTTTCCAACTTTTTGGTATCAGGGCTACTTGACACTTCTAAAAATTATTGAGGTTGCCCAAAGAGTTTTTGTTTACATGGCTTATATCTATCAATATTTACTATTTTAGAAATTAAAACAGAGAAACTGGAAAAATATTAATTCATTTAAAATTCTAAAATAATAAACCAGTTACACGTAAATGTAAATAACATTTTTACTGAACATATTCACCTTTTCTAAAATAAAAAAACAACTTAGTGAGAAGGGTGGCATTGTTTTACATTTTTGAAAATTCTTGTACTTAGTACAAGACAGCTGGATTTTCATATCTGCTTTTGAATTCAATCTGTTGCAATATGTTATTTTGGTAGAAGTATGTACAGACATGTAGTTTAAAAAGGATATTTTAATAGCCTTAAAAAGGTCATTATGAGCAATCGTTTTTGATATTACGCCACAACCAGGCAAGTGATAGCTCTTAATGATCAGTTGTAGTGTGGCATTTGAAGCCACGGCAGTTGACTTTTTGTGCACTGTTACATTTGAATCCTTTTGTCTATCTTGCAATGTGGCTGAAACTTTTAACCACGCTTGGTTTTATAACATCCCACCTTGGTTGTTTGGAAACTATTGGTTCACCGAGTTACTCATATTTTCCAAATGTTAACACATTTTATTATACAATATGATGAAATCACATTCATTAATATCCTCACGGATCCCATCAGAAAAGCCTTTCAGTATTGTGACGCTGTCAACTGCAGTGTTGGGTACGAGGTTTTCAAACTTCTAATTTTTGTTAAAAGCTCAAATTCAGTCATTGGCAACAAATACTATCAATTGTTTTCCTTAAAGTAACAGACTTACATTGTTCATTTTTGAGAAATATCTGCCAAATACCCAAGTCTAAATAACCACAACCAGGACTGTCAGTCGGTCTTTCAAGTAAAAATGATGTTCCATGAAAAGAGCAGCTGGTTCAGATCATAACTCAAACAACGGTCCACGAGCTTCTCCTCGATACCAGCAGGGTGCTTGGGTAAACAGCGGAAATCCCATTGCTTCTCACAGGATACTAAAAATACATGTACTTATGGTTTGAATTTTAATAAAATTATCATTTCTACTGCTTTATGAAGAACATCATTACGTGAGACTGCCATTTATATGATCATCAGTAGTATTTTACTGCAGGCGTACCACAAGCACGCCGGGTGCCAGTGCCTCGATTCTCGCTCAAGCACAGCCATCTCCTATCATTGCTCTGCACCGTCAGTGCAAACGCCAACACTAACATTGGAAGATTGTTAGGAAAATAGCTCTGACCTCATAGACTCCCTGAAAGTGTCTTGGGGATCTCCAGGGGTCCAGGTACCACACTTTTAGAACCACTGATCTGGATCCTCAACTGAGGTTTTTGCTCTACACTTTTGGCATATTATAGAAGCAGACTAAGTGAAAAAATTGAGGGACATGAAATTTTAATGGTTTTATAGATTACAAATTTTTTACGAGTTTTTATACTAAAAGAAACAGCAATACATTTCCCTCTGTACAAAAAGAATTTCCAGAAATCAAAAGCACACATTTCTTAAATTTACGTTAGAAAATGAGGATGAAAAACTGAATTCAAGCTTTTTAGTACTTACTCATTCAACAAATATTTTTAGCAAGTCATATAGAAATGAGGAAATTTAGAAATGGTAAATATATGTTGATATACTTTAATTAAAATGTTTTTAATAATTAATTTAAAATCTATTCTTTATGTGCATGCTCCATAGAATAGATTCCATTTATTTCTTTAAGTGAATATCCACCTTCCATTTCAGGTAGAAGAATCCTGGTACCAGATCAATTCTGTAACCACAGCCAGTGCTGCTGCCAAGTAAGTAGAAACATCATGTGAAATCCAGAGTCCTTGCTGTGCCAAGTTCTCTTTCCTTCTTTCCCCCTTCCTTCCTCCCTCCCTTATTGCCCCCCTTCCATCCTTCTTTCCTGCCATCCTTCCTTTCTTCCCTCCTTTATCCCTTTTTTCCTGCCTTCATTTGTTGTGAAAAGTTAATTTTTAAAAAAATTATCTGCAGTGAACTTTCTTCACTCTGATAAAGGATTTTGCCTGTTGTTTTATTTTAATTTTTTTGTGTGTGTGAGGAAGACCAGCTCTGAGCTAACATCTGCTGCCAATCCTCCTCTTTTTGCTGAGGAAGACTGGCTCTGAGCTAACATCCTTGCCCATCTTCCTCCACTTTATATGGGATGCTGCCACAGCACAGCTTAACAAGCGGTGCATCGGTGCCCACCTGGGGTTTGGGCCTGTGAACCCTGGGCCACCGAAGCGGAGCTCGAGCTTAACCACTTGTGCCACCAGGCTGGTCCCTATGTTAATTTTTAAAGAAACAATCTGTTCTTGCTAAAATGTATCTCTTGGAATGAATCTGAAATAACTATGATACATCTCTCCTACCTTGCTTTTTATTTTTATTTTCCAGCTCAGGTACCTCTGTGAATCCTTTCCACACGTAGTAGGGTTATTCTTGGATCTCTTCCATATAGCAATACCAGTACCAGCCTAACAGACAGGTGGCTCTGCCCTTGTATTCTAAGGAGGACTGTGGAGCAGTTAAGAGCTCCGGGTTCTAGAGTCAAGTGGCCTTGGGTTCTAACCCCATATCTACTTACCTTGGTGAACTTAACTTCAAAAGCCTTTGATTCTTCATCTATAGAGAAGGACTAGTATTAGTACGTCCCACATGAGGTTTCATGGAGATGGTACATGTATAGCACTTAGCGTGTGACTGGCACATAGTTAACATTTAATGTATGTTTGTTAGGGTTACTTCGGAGTCTCAATGTCCTCAGCATTTATGGTAGATGACATATAAGGGTTCCGATAATAAATGCTAATTCATTTCTCCATGGTTAACTTTTGTGCTAATAAAATTTCTGGAAACTATTGACTGCTGTTCAAAAAGAAAATCTATTAGTATGAGGAGGGTCACAAATTTACTTACACCACACACAGAAGTACAAAGAAAATGCAATTTGATGTTCTCTCTCGCTTATTTGACCTTTCTTTAAGTACCTAATCTACTGAGTAGCAAGGTGGAACAGTTTAGTCTAATCTAGTAATTTTAGTCTAATCCGATAGTTTAAGTCTTTAGGCAACCTAGTGGTTTTTGGTCTAAGTCCTAGTATTTTGGTTTCTTCTCAGCCTGCTCCTCTCCATCATGGTGTCTGGGTGTATCGGACAGGGAGATCCTGTGGTGAAGGGAAAGAGGCACCCCTAAGATTTATTTTCGAGGCTGTGTACTGTTCTGTGGTCCCTATGGAAAGCCTCTTGTTTACCTACGACTGCTGCCTGTCTTGTTGCCGTGAGAGGCTTAGGTTGTTGTCTATTCTCTATGAATTCAGGGTCAAGGCCAAGGAGCTCTCTTTGGTTGTTGGCCGTAAGATCTCTGTGACATCCACCCAGTCCTGGAATACTTTGCCCTTGTCTCACTGACTTTCTGGTGACCCGAGTCATACTCTGAGCTGAGTTCTGTGTGCCAGCTTGGGGGCAGGTGGGAACATCTGTCTTAGGAGGACTCGACCAAGACCCTTCTTCTGCCTAATCGCACTGTGCTACAACTTTTACCACCACCCCTCCCCCATGTGAAGTAGGACAAAACTCCTTGTGTTTTAGGCATTCCCCTAAATCGATACTACACTTCTCCTGTCCAGAGCTTTGCCTCTGAGATAGGAAAGCAGGACACACATGTCTCACTTATTTTTGCCTGCTTCTCTTCACCCAGGCTGGAGGGGGGCTTTCCACCTCCTTTGTGTGCCTCCGGGGTTCTGTGATCTGGTGCACCTGCCTGCCCTGCCTCTCCTGTGCTTAAAGAGGTGCACTGTGATCTGGACATCTCTCTTTCTGCTGACAGCTTGGCTTTCCGGCTCACTCTCTCCCTTAAAGAGGTCAAGAAAGTCAGCTCTGAGAATCAAAGCTGATCAATAGTGTCTTTGTTACAGGCTTTTTCCTTCCCCAAAGCAATAAACCTCAAGACTCAAATGGTGAAGAAAAGCTGAAAGGACTTAAGGGGGGAATTAAGAGCACTGTTTTAATATTCACAAAATAATATCCTCTGTTACATTAATTTACCAATGTTTGTCTAACTACGAAATCCATACTTTTTTGAATGTACAACATTTGGCACTGGGTAAGCCTGGGGTCTTTCAGGGCAAGATAGAAGAAGATCAGAAATCAGAGGGTATAAAGAGATTTGAAGTGGTTGGAATTTGGACACAAGCAGTGAGGAAGAGGTCAGAGAGACATATTTCAGATTCTCTGAGAGTACTCGAGACAAGTATTACTGCAGTAGAAAATGGAAGTATTCCTGAATATTTTATGTTGTTGCTTTCAAGACTTAGGTTTCTCCATTTTAAACAGTTATTAGTAAAAGGACTACTTGCAATCCAGCACATATATCCAGAATAATTAGGGTATAATCTAAAATATTGCTAGGATGAATTTCTTTAAAATTTCACAATGTATTTTGAGACCACCTAAAATGAATTAGGACACTGGAGTCCGTCTGTCTGGGTTTGAGTTCTGGACCACACTCACATGGCATGGGGGAACTTCAGTTTTCTCTCCATAAAATGAGGGTTATGTTAGTCAACATTTATCGAGTGTTTTGTGTGCCAGGCACTCTTCTAAGCACTTGTGTATTAACTGATGTAATCGATAAATAGCCTCAGGATGTATTATTGATGTCTCTGATAGCAGATGACATAACCACGTCTCTGAGAGATTCGGGTACTTGTTCGTGATCACATAGATAGTTAGGGTGAATGTGGGATTAGAAACCAGGCAATGTGGCTCTGGATCTGAATGAGAGCAGCTAACACTTTTTTATGAGGCTCCATGCCAGGCACTGGTGTAAGCACTCCATATCCTATGGACAGGAAGTATCTCATTTCCCATTTTACCGATGAAAATACTGAGCATGGAAAGGTTAAGTGTCTTGCTCAAACTGCCACTGCTGGTGAGTGTGGACCTGGCTCCAGAGTCGGCGCTCTCACCCTCCACGCTATACTATCTCAAAGGGGTTTTATGAGCAATAACCAAGAAAATTCATGCGAAATACTTAGCACAGCCCCTGGCACAGAGGAAATGCTCAATAAAAATGAATTAATTATTGTTAACAAGGAAATCCTATTATTTGGCAAATGTGATAGAGATCCTTTAAGCATGGAGGGTTCTGTACAGGTAAACCTTTGTCATATGTTATTTTTATAACTGTCTCCATCATATGATATAATTTCATTCACTCGTTCATTGTCAGTCAGTCAGTCTGTCCGTCTGCCTCACACAGTACTTTTACTGTGCCGACACTGTGCCAAGTGCTCTGGTATGTGATGTGTGGAGACCTCTTTAAGAAAGGCTCACAGACTTGTTGTACTGAAGTTAAAGAAGCACTAAACAACTTAAAAGAATTGGACATTAGCATCTGAGCTTCTCTGACGAGCTAGCTTCAGTTGTTTGGAAGGGACTCGTGTGGGCTCTGGAGCCGCCTGGCCAGGCTGTGCCCTTAGCTCCTTCAGGCTGCGTTTTTGCACCTGTCTTGTAACATTTTCACATGCACAACTTTGAAGCTGGAAGCTGTGCCAACACTTTATAGCTTTTCACTTAATCTCCTGCTCACCGTTATTTCCTTAAATATTTTAAAAAACACAGCTTCTGTTCTAGATGCCATTTTGCTTCTGCTAAGGAGAGAGAGGGAGAGAGTCTGTACGGCCTAAAAAGCACGGGTTTCATAATCAGAACCTAAGTTCAAAGTCGATGCTCTTGGCTCTTTGATGTTTAGCAAGTTATTTAATCATGTTGAGCCTCAGTTTCCTCATGTATGAACCGGGATAGCGATTTCTACCCTGCAGGATCGCTGGGTGATTAAATTAAATACTAAAGGCAAAACCTCCAAAACAGCGCGGTGTTCCTCTAAGGCACTCTGCCTGTGCTACGTAGTTCTACTGCACTGTTATTAGTCTAATAATTTTAAGAAACTGTAATTTCATCTTTTTTGATTTGCAGTCATTAACAGTTGGTCATTACTTTTCTAAAATCCGTTTACTTTTGTATGAGCGAATCTTGTTTTTTTCCTCCCAGTTCTTCAGTAGTGATTATCGTGATAGAAATGAATGATGCAAGGCAATTTTAGGCTGATGTGAATACATATTTTAGGGAAATAAATCTTGTCATTGTGGGTACCAGTATAGCAGATTAGATAAAAATGACAAGGAAAAAAAGTGACCTAAGTAGAATTTTAACACAATAAAAAGGGGAACAGTAAGAATAAAAAACAGATTTCAGAACTGATAGGCATAAAGAGAAGAATCAAAAGACTGTAAACTGCCTTGACTTTTGCAAGCCAACATTCAAAATGAGAAACGATGACACAATTGAATCTCAGAATTTGAGTGGCCCTTAAAAGCTAAAGGAAGCCCAGGGCCTGCGGCAGGAATCTCATTCGTAGCCTCTCTGCGGGATGGTCATCCAGCCTTTGTTTTTGGAGAGAAGGGGCTTGCGTCTTTGTGAGGCCTTGCCAGGCAGTTCTGCTGACTGCAAAGTGCTCTGTTAGTCTGACTGAGATATCCTTTCACAAAGTCCACTGTTCTCAGAAAGATCACATAATTGTTCTTGTCTTTTATATGAAAGTCCTTCAAATATTCAAAGATAGTCCTTTCTTCAAATTAAACAACCTCTTCTCTCTTAATTGTTCTCTCAAAATATAGAACACAGAACAGTCATGATCAACAAGTATTTTTTCATCTGAATTATTGTCAGGCTAGATCTATTCCCTATTGCCATATGGATTTTATTTTTCACCTAAAAGAAGATTTTTATTAATACCTGAATCAGGATTTAAACTGAGGCCCATATGATATCAAAGATATGTATTATTCCACTATAATCTACCTTCTAGCTACAGGAAACTCTGATTTTCTCCAAATACACCATGTTCCTCCCATCATCGTAGTTCTCCACAAACTGTCACTTCTGCCTGTAATGCTTTTACTCATTTCTGTCCTTTGTGGGGGATCAGAATTGGCCACCTCAAAATATGTCTCTTTACCTTGATTATCTTCTCTGAAAGCAACTTTGACCTCCCCCGCAACTAACTGCCTAAAAGAATTTAAAATAGAAGGCCTGTCCCCAGGACAGGCCATCACCATAGATAACTCTGGCTATGGATAGAGTGGGAGGGTCTCGGCTAAGCCCATTCTTATCAAAGCTCTGAAAACCAAGTAAAAGTAGAAGTTACCCTTTGTAAGAGACATTTACATTCATAAGGGAAATTTCCATTTGTAAAGGTATCTCCCTCTGTGTACAGGGAAGAAGGGGGGATGACCTTATCTCTAGAAACTCTTATCAGTGGGGAAAGTGAGGACTTAAATCTGCATACTCTTGTTTACTGTGCTTTTCTGGTAATCTCCCATAGCTGACTCCCCCCACCCACAACATCCTCCTTTGTCTTTACCCATGTATGCTATTTAAGATGAGAACCTCCTCCATTTCTTGAGTTACTCAGTTTTTCTGGGTCTTTCCCATGTGTACATGTTATAAAGCTTTGTTTGATTTTCTCTTGTTATTCTGTCTTGTGTCAATTTAATTTGTACCCCAGCCAGAAGGACCTAGAGTGGGTAAAGGATAGTCTTTCTCCCCTACACCTTGTAAATTTTAATTCAGTTGTCTATATTCAAGACTCCAGCTTTTGCTCTCCAAGCTCTCCCCTGCCACCCAAGACAGGCAATTCTTTCTTTCTCATACAACAAACCTCATATACATTTATTGAAAAGAAAATGGAGGGAAGGATCATTTTTAAGTTTGTTTGATTTTATTTAAAATAATTTAAACTCACAGAGGAGTGATAATGTCAATAATGGCTTTGAACCAAAAATAGTTGAATTTTTGGATAAAAAATATTTTTGCAGAACTTATTCATTTAAAATGGAGCTGTATTTCAGAAACACAGGTTTAGAGGTCTTTAGATAGCATATTTTTTTTCTTAATCAGGAAATCCTATAAATTTCTCAAAATGCATTTGTTTCCTAAAAGTTTTCAGCAGAATTCAAATTCATTTTTAAATAATAGAAACAAAGAAAATAGGTTGCCTTTAGTGCTAGGTGCTTCTGGACATTTTTAAGCAAGAAAACATTTTGGAAGTGGATTTTTCACTTTTTAAAACATCAGATAGCTTGCTTTCCATCTAGTCATATTTTATTGTTTATTTTCTTATTGTATATTAATCAGAAATGAGTATTTTACTTAATAATATTTAGCAGATACATTTACAAAAGCTAACTAGCATCACATTTCTACTGAGAATTTCCCTGAGGGTTTTCTTGTTTCTGAGTTTTGAGGACAGTAAGACTGCCTGATACCTAAGGACCAAGAGGATTAATTCACATTATATTTAGAAACATAACCTCCCCCATGTTACTACATCCAAGTGCTAGCCAACAATTTTAGCTTTTGCAAAAACAGCTTTATTTTTTTTACCTAAGACTCACAAACCCTGCCTAAATTTTTAATTTTTTTTCGCTCTTTTATTTTGGACAATGATACTGTGATTCTGTTTTTTCTCATTTGTGATAATAGCATGATATGCTTTAACAAGTTAATTATGCTCTGTTCCTTTCTTGGTTTTTATTTTCTCAAGAATATAAATCAATAAAGACTGCAAAGTTCAAGGAGGAAGTCTTGATATAGTTGAATATCAGGAAATTCAATACATTTAATCAGAGTGTGTATTGAAGTAATGTGACAGAAGTCGTTTGAAAATGGCTGGTGTAGTAATTTGCTCTTCAGGATGCACTCAGTCACAGGAGAGCCTCAGAAAGTTCTTGTTGAAGGACTGGAATTTCCTGTCCTTATTCCTAAAGTTGCTTTGAAATTTGAGAGAAGGAGCATTGCAGCTGCTGACCAAAGAGCTACCAAACAGGGCAGATGTTTAAAGCACAGAATGGTGCTAGATTCTTATTGGAAAGGACACGCAGGGCCTCTTAATGTCATAAATAACTAGCAACAACAAAAAATGGAGATCATTGAGTGACTTTTAGACTCAGGAAATTAGAGAATCAGAGAATCTAATGATGGAAGCAGACCTTTCTTTGCATTTTTTAAGATTATCTGAGATCTTAACTCAATGCGTTTCAGGCAAGTGATACAAACTACTGGCATGGGTCAGGCGAGGGCAGTGGCAAAGCGGAATGCACGTACCCGTCCCTAGGAAGAGGCTTCCGTTCAGCGCCAGCGTCTTGTTAATCTAAGGGAGTGCAGGCCATGCTGCATGCCGTGGGCTTTCTCGAGAGAAGACAGAAACCTGGATTTTAGTGTGAAAGTTTCTGGGCCACTTTGCACAATTGCACAGATTGTGAAAGTGCAGCATACACAGTGGCATGCAGTATGCCTATTTGTGAACCAAACAGAAGATTGCACAAGGGTTAAAATGGATCCATTAGTAGGCAGTTCAGAGCCTCTGGTTTAGACTGAGAGAAAGTTTTTTCTTATTATTGAACTAAGATCTGTTTTTCAGTAGCTTTGATTCCTTGGACCTTAGAGTCATGTCGAACAAACGTAATTTTTACACATGCATACAACAGTGTTTCAAATATTCAAAGCCAGTTATCATATTTCTTTACCTAAATTTAGGGTCTGGTGAGACAATTAAAGAAATAAATTGTTAGTCTGTTGTGAACAAATGGTGATGAATGTAGGCTGGCCCCTCGTGCTCACTTCTTCCCTATCTGAGTGATAACAATTACTTTAATAATACGTTTTAGAATATTGCCTTAAATCAAAATCAAGATGACTGGTCTATTGTTTGGAGAATCTGTCAATCTCTGGCCTACGCAGTGGAGAGTTCTAAATGTCTGCTGCCTGTGGGCTCTTTCCTGTCAGGTCCCTGCACCAGTGAGAGCGTGGCTGGCAGGGTATTTGGTGAGTGGGATCCTAAAATAGTCTGTTGTATCCACACCTGGTGTTGAGGGAACTTGAAGGGAATTTAGCTCCTTGGTGACTTTATGAGCTTAGACCATATCCTGTCTCACTAATTCCCTCCGTGTGTGTGGCTGGCATCTATTAGACTGAAAAGTCATGCTTAAAAACAAGTGGAAAGAGCCAACCTTGATGGCCTGGTGGTCAAAGTTTGGCGCACTCTGCTTCTGCGGCCCGGGTTCGGTTCCCGGGCGCAAAACCGCACCACTTGTCTGTCAGTAGCCATGCTGTGGAGGCTCACATGGAAGAACTAGAAGGACTTACAGCTAAAATATACAACTATGTACTGGGGCTTTGGGGAAAGAAAAAAAAAAGAGAGAGGAAGATTGGCAACAGATGTTAGCTAGGGGTGCTTTCCCAGCAAAGAAAAAAAACAAGTGGTAAAGACTACTAAGTTTGTGCAGTGCACAGTTCCAAGTGCTTTATGCGTATATTAAGTCATTAAATCCTCACAATAACACTGTGAGGTATTAGCCTTGCTTTTTACAGACAAGGAAACCAAGCACAAGAAACTTACCCAAGACCACACAGTTAACCAGTGATAAAGGAGGGATTCGAACCCAGGTATTTGGCTCCTGGATGTGTTCATCTTCCTGTAGCTCAGCCTAGGTCCCTGGGTCTTCACTACCAGTTTAAATTCCTTCACAGACTGGAACTGGACTGTGAAAAATGCCCACTTTGGCAGAGGCTGTGATCTACTCTCTGCTCAGTGTCCTGTGTCTGGCCCTAAGCCAGCCTGACCTCCCCATGTGCTCCACAACTCCTCTGTAGCAGCCCGCCAAGAGTGGCAGATGCTCCTGGGGGTCCGTGCACGGCGAAGGAAGTCTTGTTGCTGACCTGCCGTGCTCTCCTTCTGTCATCATGCAAGGTTGAACTCCACGCTCTGCAGTCACCGTTCGCCCTGACTGTAGAACTTGGTGTTTGTACTTGGTGCTCTCTACATTTGAACCTTGACCTGGCTTCACTTGACTCTCTAGCATTTAATGCCTTAGGCTGGCCTGGCCTGCTGGATCCCAAACTGACATGGGTGCATTTAGATTCCACAACTCAATGGCTGTTAGACTTTGAACAAGTTAAATATCTCTTCAAGGTTCACCCTTAGCAAAATGGAGGATTAGCAAGCAACATACAAAGAATGCCTAGGACACTAACACAAAAGTTTTCAAATGATATTTCTTATTATGATAATTATACACTCAACAAGGCCGTTAAAGTCTCAGAAACCTTTGCTCTTAGCCTCAGATAGGTGCCCAGGAAAAGACGAAAGTACGTGTTGCAATCTTGAATAGTTGGCAACTCCATTAAAATACTGGGCCCTAAGATGTCCTTATCTAGGAGAGCAATTGATAAAATGTGAATTTATCAAGAAAGATCAATCAGAATGATTGCTTACAGTATATATGCAATGAAAGAAACATAATTTTATTATGCATTAATTTATTCAAGCTGCCATATAAAAAAAATTCTGACAGGATTGTGTTTATCTGATTCTTTTTCTTTCAGCTTTGTGCTGTGAGCTGTCCTCTGCTATGTACTATCTGTTGGGAATTCAAACAAACTTGACTTCAAAAAAAACAACCCATTTATTACTTTTTGATCATCAAGGAATGTTTGGAAAATATGGAAAAGTATAAAGAAGAAAATAAAGATTACCTATAATTGCATAAACCCAAATCCAAGACAGACTGGTTACACATACAGATTCCAGAACCTGCCTCAGGTGGATGCAGAAGCCCCGGGCATGGCTCTGGCAGTCTGTTAACAGCTGATTCTGATGTCATACAACTTAGAGAAGCTCTGCCTACCGTGGCTGGGAATAGACATACTGGTTTTTTTGTTTTTTTTTTTCACATTAACATAGTATTGCCTTCAATTAAAGGCTCCTTTTAAAAAAATAATTAATTATAACTATACCACCTTTATGATTTAAATTGACCTGGTCCATAGGATTCTTCACCTCGCCTGGTTTTATTTGCAACAGTCCTTTTAAGGCAAATCTTCTCAGACTTCATTTCATCCACTCATACCAACGGTGAACCCAAGTAGCCTGCATAGAGTGCCTGCTCATATTTCTATTGCGTCATATATTAATTATAAAATATGATGTAATAACAAAAGCTTTCTCTTTAGATGATACAGACAGCATAGGTGAATTTTTAAATTGCTTCACAAATACTAAGTGCAAATCTTGTGAAGATGGGGTTCAGGTAAAGGTAGAATAAACACAGATGATGGGGGACAGTGCTTGTCAGTAGAAGCTTTGAATGCAATTCAACAGAAAAGCCCCTTATTCTTAGAGGTCCTTCCTGTTTGTTTGTTTTAGCATTTTTTGTTTGCTTTCTTAGTCTAGTTCTGTATTTTTAAAAGAGGGAACTTTATTTTGTTTATTTTTCCTGCTTGAGCTAAAGTAGAGAAAAGACACATTATAAGACTGTCATAAAAGATTTGTTGTAAACTGCAATTTATTGTAATCCTCTGTAAACTCAGAGTAATAAAGATAAACCAACTCATAATGGCAATACTTGAATTCCAGAAATACTTTTCTCCCATAACAACCTTGTTCATAGCTCTTCTAGTTATACCTCTGAGGCCGGAAGCCCCAGAGTTTGTATCAACATTCAACTGGATTTGTTGTCACTTTCTCTGCTTATTAAAGAGAAACACAACATATACCAGTCTACGAGCAATAAGAAATCGTTGTTTTTAAACTAATGCCGTTTCACTCTTTCCAATGATTTAAACGTTGATAGATGGAAGGACTTGAATGCACAACAGTCTGGGTGGAGTATCGTGAAGCACTAAAGCAATACCTTTCAGGGCTTTGAATCACAAGCAGCCTTGAACTTGGGCTCTCATAATGCACACCAGTATTTCTGTAACTCCAGCAATAAGGTACTTTTCGCCCCCACAGGAACTGGACGAGGCCATCTGGTATGGTGCCGTACACAATACTATGTTATTTTGGGCCTTTACTTCAGCTGGGTCCCTTCACTTTTGGAGAACTGAGTATAAAAAAGCAGTTTTCTCATGGTCTGGTTGTTTTTCATCATACCTAGGATCATAAGTGGGGAAGTCATGCAAAAGTTTGGAGAGCTAGTCCTACCATTTGAGGAGTTATTCTTATGCTATTTTCAGTGAGTCAGAATTTTCCATGGTTCTCTCCACCCACCACAAATATATGAGACCCCAGCAAAGCCCTTTTCATTGGTAAACACTTCCTTTGTTTAATTATGGATACGTGATATGTCAGTTAGACTTGTGTCTGGTGTATCAGAACTATTGCACAGGAGCCTGAGAAGACTATGTTGTAAGTTACTCTTCAAGTTTGAGACAGAGTTAAGACCAACAGAAACTCTGATAATGTAGAATTTAAAATATTCTTAGATTTCTGTCTTTTCCATCATTTCAACCAAACTTATTTCTCAGTTCCTCCTTTCTACATTCACCCTAAAAGGATTGGTTGTTGTAATGGATTCCATACCATAGTGCACCATCCATGTCTGGGGCATTCATTCCCCAGCTGCTGGAGAGTTGGTGGCCGACAACTTTCAGCTGAGCCCCTCTCCAGTAATTGCTCTCACCCGAGGCCCTGCCCCTTGGAGGCAGCTATTCCAATAAAAAGTCTCAGTCCTCCACTCAGTTTCCAGAACTAAGCCTAGAACCATTTACTGAAGGAAAGGTTGAAACTCTTGGAGAAAACCCACCAGCAATCCCATGACAAGTGTATACAATAATGACTCCCCCAGTCCTTCCCGAAAGTGATCTACAGCCATTTACTTGAGTAGTTGTACAACAAAAAATAGAGAATGCATAATTTCAAGGTGTGTTGGACATGGGGTCTCAGTTGACATTGATAACCTGGAACCTAAGCATCATTACAACCTCCAAGTAATAAACAGAGTCCTGGCCCAGGTCCAGCTCAGAGTGTAGCCACTGGACTCATAGATGCACCTAGTGATATTTCCTCATGGCCCAGGTCCAGCTCAGAGTGTAGCCACTGGACTCATAGATGCACATAGTGATATTTCCTCAGTCCCCAACTATATGATTCCAATGGACATATTTGGTAGTTGGCAGAACATATTGGTTCTTTGGCCTATAGGGTAAGAACTACCATAGTGGGAACAGCCGAGAGTAAATGGACAAGTGCAGAAACCATGGCCTAAGGACCTGGTGACCAGGAGCTCAGAGCCCTCAGCAATGAGTACCTGGATCATCCCACTGGTAAGTCACCTGACCAGCAGAAGTGATAACAGAGGAAGTAGGGAATCTAGAATGGTAGTAGAGAGGGAATGATGCCTAGTTGTGCTTTGAGATCACCTGCAGTGGTAGGGCTGTAGTTTGTTCCACTAACCTTCCTACATCAGTTTTCCCAGGAAAAGAGCCCAATCCTACAAGAGCTGGACGCAGAATTTATTATATGACACAAGGGGATCTGAGTGGCACAAGAGATGGATGGAGGTGGATGCTGCAATATGTCACTCAGATCCCCTCTTCATGTCTGAAGCTGGCATCACCCAAGCTGTTGCAGATGTTGGTGGCTGACTGCTCATAGCTGTGTCAACACCTCAGGAATTGCCTTCAGCTGAAGAGTGCTGCTTTGTCCAAAGTGACACACACCTATCCTAGGAAGCCTGTTCCTAATGTCTGGTCAATGAGGGGGGTGATAGAGCTCAAACTCTCTTGCCTCAGGGGAAAGAACTCTGAAGGGCATCCTAACTTTAGAGTCCCTGAGAGATTAGGGGAGGCCTTTCCGTGAGATTGCATTAACTGTTCGACTATTTCCTTTGCTCAGTCAGTTCTACTTCCTTCTCTCTTCCAGAGGTGTTGATCAAAAGGACATTAGCACTGGCCCAGTGGCGTAGTGGTTAAGTGCGTGCACTCCGCTTTGGTGGCCCGAGGTTCGCAGGTTCTGATCCTGGGTGCAGACCCATGCACCACTTGCCAAGTCACGCTGTGGCAGTGTCCCAGATAAAGTAGAGGAAGATGGGCACAGATGTTAGCCCAGGGCCAGTCTTCCTCAGCAAAAAGAGGAGGATTGGCAACGGACGTTAGCTCAGGGCTAACCTTCCTCACATACACACGAAATAAAACAAAAGGGCATTAGCCTCTTTCTTGCAAATCTCCATCTCAGAGTCTATTTCCAGGGAACTCCACCTAAAGCAGTTGTTAGAACAGAAATGATGCCAGATGTAAGATCTGTGGCTGGTAATCTTACAGTAGCTTCTATAACTTGTCTCATTACCCATTCTGGGTGACGATAATACCTTCTACATTAAACAAGCGGCAGAAAGACCTGAATACCAGAAGTTTACTGATACCCTCCTTTTTCTCTTCCTTATACCCAGCCACCCTAGCCAGTTCATTTTTCCTTGTAGTGGCTCTAGATCTAATTATTATCGTTATTATATTTAATGTAAATATAATATTTTTATATTTCTCTAAATGTAAAATATGAAAATAGTGAAAGTTCTCTAGTTGCCTTCCCTCCCATTTAGGCTATTTCAATTCGTTCTTCACTGCCCTCCTGCCTCCTGCGTCTTTGTCACTCCCAAATCATTATACACAGTATCATCTGATACATTTCCCCCAAATTCTATGTTGTAACGGCTTACTTGGCCTCTTACAAACAGGAAATAGCCCAGCTATGTAGAAATTGCATTTCTTAGTGTGGCATCCCAAAGGCTTCCACATTTTGGGCCATATTGACCTCTTACTAGTCTGTTTAACAAATAGTTATTCAATATCGACAAAGATAAAAATCCCAGTTTCTGCCTTCAAGTTGCTTGGAATGATTTCAAAACTTTTTCTGCTACCACATTCTTTCTATGTGCAACACTCTCCCTTGAACAAATCCTCTCAGGAATATCAATCCTGTTAAAAATATATATAAAATATTCAAGCACACAGAAAAATATAGAGAATTAAAAAATAACTACTGTATCCATGTTCTGGATTTTAAGTTTTTAAACTTATTTTATTTATCTTTAGTTTTTTGCTCAATAATTCATTAGACATGCTCCTGTATAGCTTTCTCAGTTCTCATTCCATTCCAAAAATGATTTTGATTTTTTCCTTTTCTCATATAAATATTTAAGGCTATACATTTATTTTTATACACAGTCAGCCCTCTGTATTTGCGGATTCTGCATCCACGAATTCAACCAACACTCGATCATGAAGCGTTTGGTTGAATTCGCAGATGAGGAACCTGCAGATACCCAGGGCCGACTAAGGGACTTGAGTATCCCTGGATTTTAGCATCCACGGGGATCCTGGAACCCCTCTCCTGTGGATACTGAGGGAGGACTGTACTCTTAACTGCATCTTTTGCTATGTAACAGTTTCATTATCATTAAACTCTAAGTTTTTTCTAATTATTTTGACCCATGAATTATTTAGAAGTGTATTTGTGTTGAAATTTCCAAATGTCTAGAGGTTTTGTGGCTGTTTTCATGTTTTATTTATTTCACAGAATGGCCTTTGTTAACTTAAGATTTTTTATGTGTTATAAAATGTGGTAAATTTTTGGGAATGTTTACTGTATATGTGGAAGTAATGTGTATTTACTAAGCTAGGGGTTTATAGTTCTATGCGTGGTTACTAAATGCAGTATGTATGGTGTCATTCAAATCTTTCACTTCTTCAATTCTCTTTTGGATTGATTTCTCAATTATGAGAGAAGTATATTAATATCATCCACTGTGATTGCAAATGATTTAGTTTACTTTCTAATTTTATGAATTTGCACTTAACATTTTGAGGTTATGTCATTGGGTACGTATGTTTTAATCAGGATAGAAAAGTCATTTGTTTATTGTGCTTGCTTTGTAACAACTAATGGCAGGCACAAGTCTTAACACTGGCTGTTGGGAGACAATTCTCTGTAGGTCGCTCATGTTTCTGCATGTCTTATAAGTGAGGCAGTCATTGTCTTTTGTTCTGGGCTATATTTTCAAGGATATTTGTGTAGTGAACGACAGTGGAAGATAGGTAGTGTCTCCCTCTGGAGCAAAGGGCAGGCATGCTCATTATAAAAGACTTGGATCCCTTAAGGTCAGGGTTCCTCTCCCATAACATAACCCATAGGCATCCATTGGGCCCAACACCATTGCTCCTGTGGGTCCTGTGGGTCTTGAGGGGCAGAGGGTACTGATGCAAATATGCTGGTGCTCATGCGGCTTGCTATGCATGAGTGACAAAATCCTTTGTCTCTGACCCTGGAGTCTTGTGTCTTCTACATGTATCCGTGAACCTGTGGCAGGCTAATATGTTACTTCTAAAGTAGGGTAAATCTTAGACCCTTTAGAGTTCTTCCCTTCATGTTACAACTTCTCTGTGCTGCTGCTAATATTTCCTTCATACTCCACAGTGCCTATTATAGCAAGTTGCATTTGATTTATGTGGTAGCTACCCAGAGAATTCTCTGAAATATAATAACAATTGACTCAATATCTTAATGCTATTGCTGATGGGACATTGCAAAATGCTCTTTTATATTCCCTCCAAATGGCTGTAGTCTGGAGTTTTGTCTTGAAACGTGTTTATGAGACTTCTATCATTCTTTCCCAGCAAAGTCCCACTTGAGCTATAATTTGATGTTTGATCTGAGATTTGATTTGTCTGCCTTTGCATTTCCTTCAGCATGTTTTGAGTGGATTAAAGAAGTTTTTTTTAATATATTTGCAAATTATTAACTGATATTATTATGTAAATAACTAGACCTAATTATCTGTTCTGGAAATAACTAACCTTAGTTATCCAGATGGTCGAGTTCCTCAGCAGCCTCTTTCAAATAGTCTATATTCTTCAGCACGCTCTGTCATAATTTTTCTCATTTTCTCACACATTGCCTGTGTGCTCAGGCAATAAAAATCATTTTATATTATCCTCTGCAAAGGTAAATGTGTCACAAGATTAATAATATGTAGCCATGGCTAAATGGTAATAATTTTTTCATTTTATGCTGTTTTTCATCCTTTATTCCATGGTTCCCCTCTATGGGGAGAATAATTGAAAGCTAGCTATAATAATTGTTGCTCAAAATATTTATACTGGGAAAAATTAGTAACCCAAATAACTGATCAGATCTCCCTGTCTCTTAGAGCTAGTCTAGTGAAATATACTTATTGTAAGTATAGAAAGTTCCTAAGTAGAGATATAGTTTCAACTTCATTTTTAAAAAATTGCCTATAGCCTTTAAAAAGTTTTAAATATTTTACTGACTATTAAGTAAGTACAAAAAGAGATTTATAAAATATATGTAAAGTGTAAGGAGTCAGGATTCAATAATATATGCATTCTTACCTCCAAATTTCAGGAAAAGATCACTACTGTTCCCTTTGATGTTTTCTGTGAGCCCCTCATTATTTCCACCTGCTTTCCTATCTCTTCAGATGTATCCACTATCCTGAAATTTGTGCTTATAAATAAACCCCTAGATTTTTTTAAGTAGATAAACCACATATATTGGTATCCCTAAACATTTTAGTTTTCCATGTTTTTAATCATAAACAAAAAGAGAAAAATAGCCTATTTCTTCTTTTGTGACACTTTTTTGTATTCCATATTACGTCTAGAGATTCATCTAGGTCCTTTGTAATTTAAATTCCATTCATTTTCACTATTGTTCAGCATTCCATTTGTGACTATCCCACAATGCACTTATCCATTCTACAGGTGATGGGCATTTGTGTTGTTTCCACACTGCTCTTCCAAACAGTGTGATGCTAAACTGTCCGTCTCCTGGCATGTGGGCGCAAGAGTCCAAGGCAGTAGTCTTAAAACCGGGCAATGAGTACAGGGGTGTACAAAGGTTTTCCCTGATGTATGTGGGGCACACATAGTTTTAAGGGAACCAATTAGAAACCCTTTCCTTCTCCATACACTCTTCCTAAAATGGATCTCCCTGAGAACGTCCCTGAGATGCAGGTCTTGATCGTTCACCTCCCTGCAACAATCCTTTTCCCCCACTTCACAAAGGACAGGCCTCTTGCAGTTGGCCCATCTTACTATAACGTATTATTCTGGGGTGTAATAACCTCTAGGGTACAGACAAAAGGACAGTTTCCAATATTGCTCCAGGATAGTGTTGAGAAAGCAAATTATTTGAATATCTCGTGTTATGGGCTGAATTCTGTCCCCCAAAATTCATATGTTGACGTTCTAACCCCCAGTACCTCAGCATGTGGCTATATTTGGAGATAGGGTCTTTAAAGAGATGATTAGGTTAAATGAGGTCATTAGGGTGGGCCCTAATTCAATATTACTGGTGTCCCTGTGAGAAGAGATTTGGACGCAAACAGTACAAAGGGAAGATGATGTGAAGACCAAGGGAGAAGATGGCCATCTACAAGCCAAGGAGAAAGGCCTCAGAAGAAACCAACCCTGCCAACTCCATGATCTCATGCTTCTGGCCTCCAGAACTGTGAGGAAACACATCTGTTGTTTAAGCCCCCCAGTCTGTGGTGTTGGTTATGGCGGCCTGAGCTGACTAAGACACCCAGGTAACAAGTCCTTTTGCAAACCAGGTTGTTTTTAGTCCTTTGATTTCAACAATACTGAAAGAAAACCTTATTGAATTATCTGCATATTGATAATTTAAAATAATTTTTGGTGATAGATATTTTTGTGATTTTGGCATATATCTTGAAAGTAGCTCAAAGAATGATTACAATTTGATATTGTAATAGCCAAATCTCTTTGATTCTCATCTACTGATTGATAGGAATACATTTTCTTAGAGCTTACATCTATAGAAACAAACGTAGGAAATGACACTTTATCCTCTAATTGTAGCAAAAAACAATATTTATCTGTAAATTAATTCACTAATTTAAAAGAATCTCTCACTGAGACAATATTATTTTGTGCTTAATAGTATTTATGTAATTCAAAAACATACTTAATGTTTTGATTATTGTGTACTATTATTATTTGTAAAGTTAATTCAATCAAAACATTAACATTTAAAGCCTTATGATCACAGGAAATTTAAAAAATTGCAATTTTAATTTATAATCTTTTTATTGTAGAGAAGAAATATTAATAAAAGACTTTCAATCTTAAAATATATTATATTAAGGTAAAATTCAGTGTAAAAGTAGACTTTAAGAAGATACAAGAGAAAATAACACTGAAAAAGTTTATTTTGTTGAAGACCCTATTTTAGTGTTTTCTAAACAGTTTTGGTGAGTACAAAGTTACTATGCTATTTATGTTCCATTGAAAGTTAACAAGGTGATGTAATCATTTTATTTAAAAAGATCAGTATTTACCACATACCGGAATGTACATCATTTGCAACATTTAAACTTATGGTGAAAATTTTAAATGGCAATTTAAAAATATGGCAGAGGGTGTACTTTTATAAAATTCTTTTAAATGTGCAACAAGCGAAAAAGTTTGAAGAACACTGGTCTAGGTTGGATAACTAAAAATGGAATTGTTGACTCATAAAATATGTTTATCTTCAATTTTGCAAAATAACGTCAGACTGCATAGATACACCTTTTGGCATGCTGAAGTAAGTTGTTTTTTTTTTCCCCGATATCCCCATCAACATTTGGAGTTTTCAGATTTTAAACTTTTTTTTTTTTTTTTTTACCAATATGGATGTGTATACATTGGTGTCTTATCGTGCTTAATTTGCATTTCCCTGATTACTAGTTAGATTGAGCATCTTTTCATATGTTTATCAGCCATATGTGTTTCCTTTTCTGTAGAGTGCCTACTCAGGCTTTTGCTCATATTTTTTCTTTTGGGTTGTTTGCATTTTTCTAATTGCTTTGAAAGAATTTTTAACATATTCTGGTTACTAACTCTTTTTCAGTTATATGTATAGAAGACACTTTCTTCTAATCCATGACTTGTATTTTTAATTCGTGACGTATTTTTATTCTCTTTATAGTGTTATGTGTTAAACAGAAGTTTCAGTGATTTTGTTGCATCTTTTTAAGAAATCTTCCTCTATATCAAAATCATAAAAATTATGTTGTCTTCTAATTTTCCCTTTCACATTTAATTCTTTAATCAACCTGGAATTGACTTTTATGTTTATGTGTATGCATCCAATTTTATTTTTTCATGTAGATAAATGACTATTATGGCACAAATTATTGAAAACACCATCATTTACCTATTGATCTAAAGTGCTACCTCTGCTGTAAATCAACTTTCCATATATGCATAGGTCTGTGTCTGGGCTCTCTATCATTTCATAGACTAACTTGTCTCTCCCTGTGTGGCAGAAACTATGTTAGCAGTACATCAAGCCCATTTCCTTCTGGGTACACCACACGACCACATTTCCCGGCCCATCTTGCAATTGAATGGGGCCACGTGACTGAGTTCTATATGGGATATAGACAGAAGTCACATACATCACTTCCCACCTGGCCCCTAAGTTTCCTATGAGCTCCTTCACAGTCCCTCTCTTCTCTTGTCTGTGGCAGATGCAGTGGACTCAATGGAGTATTGCGAGTCTATAATCAATGGCAGCAGCATCCCGGCAGGAGTTGAGGGTTCTGAACATCTGCATGATGCTCCTCCTAGCTCATTACCATGTACCTCTCCCTCCTCATCTGCCACCAACCTGCCTTGGCCTTCTGTTATCACTTGTTTAAACCAATGTAGATAATTGAGAACTGAGTGTAATAGACTTTAAGATTTTTATACTTGTGCATCCTTCCACTATGTAAATGGGAAAACTGTCAACAGTGCAACAGGAAGCTGACTCCATGAGGATGTAGATTATGTCATTGGCGAAACAGAATTAGGAGTTGAATCCATTATTATAAAATAATACTCTCTTTCTGTTAACAAGAGGAAAATTAGACACGCCCTTCTTTCACGAGGCCATCACACACTCTCGCTGATATTTTATTCCTCTTGAGATAGATGGGGGACAGATCACACCTTTTTTCGAAGGTACATGAAAAAGTAACCAGGCCAATTACACAAGATAGGCATGAAATGCCAGGATTGAAATGCACGTCTTTTTAAACATTTGGATGTTTTTTTTCTAAGCACAGCTCTGCTCCAATGAATGATGAATATCGTTAGTAGTTTCATTTTTCCTCCCTGAAAAGAAACCACAGTAAGAATTCTTTCTTCAGATTAAGAGGCAAATGTTCCTGACGTCTTTTTTCAGTCTTTTGGTGCTATGGGTCAGGTCTCTGTGCTGCAAGGCTCACATGGAGGCAGCATGGTGCGCACAGGCCCTGGAGCCGGCTTGGTTTTATACTCCGGCCCTCCTGCGGCACTTGGTGACTTTGGGAAAGTCACTTAACCTCTCTGTGTCTGGTCATTTATCTCTAAAGTAGAGATGATAGCAGTTTCATTCCATAGGCTGTTATGAGGAATAAATGAGATAATTTATGTAAAGCACCTAGAAAAGAACTTAGCACTTAGCAAGTCTTATTAAATGTAGGTTATGTAGTGTGAGAAATCTGAGCTAATGGCCATAAATGTGAGGAGACAGAAAACATTGGTGAAAAAGATTAAAAACTCAAACTGATGAATAATAGTGGAATTAGAAAGATATGTTGTTCAAATAGAATATCCTGATAAAAGTGAAAATGTACACTGATCTCACAATTTGATATATCTGCATTCATTCATTAGGAAAACTATAAAAAAAGCCTTTACACAATGAGTTTTTAAAAAAAGCTGGTTGCCAAAGGAGTTCAAATTAGTAATGTGTTCCTATAAAAAGTATTATCGTATTTGAAAAATTATGAAGCAAATCACTATTGATACATAAGCAAATGCAATAAATGCAAGTGGAATATTATAATAAAGGGTACAAATAGCCTTTGTCAAAGAGGGGATAACTGTTTTGTCATCTTCCCTCGAATATTGTCAAACATATTTTATAGTGATCATTGCATAAACTCAGAAAAGACAAAGAGGACAGGAGAATTAAAAAGTACGATGCTTTATTGTCAAAAATAGACAAACTTTAATTTCCTTTAACAGGAATATTAATTTAAGAGTGTCCATCAGCCATCACCATTTTGTGAGTATCACAGACAAGAGTCAAAGACAGCTGTTTGTGGGACAAGGACAACAGGTCTACATCTGCAGGAGAAGGTCTACATCTGCGGGAGAAGCCTCGTGCACAGCATCACAGTGATCTTCGAGCCCTAAACTATGGCAGACACACAAAACAAAGCTGACTGATCCTGGCCCCGTCCTGTAGAGATCTGCTTCATGGAATCTTTCCAAGATTTGAAAAGTTCAGTTTGTTAGAACACTTGCTGATTTGAATAGTGAAAAATTTGGTCATTTATGGGATCAGTAATAGGATCACACCTGCTTTCGAGTTACATCAGGAGGCAGCCACCTGTCCCTACAACCCTGGCCTCAGGTAAGTAAAGTGGTGCTAACAGCTTGAGCAGGAGATCCCTACCCATGACCTGAAGGCTTTGCTGAATTGAACACTGCAGTGTGGAGGCTACATTCTCTCAATAACATAATAAAACAAGGATAATGATCTGATCTAGCTAGTTGGAACAAGAGAAAAGTAAGACCTTTATTGTTCCCTAGGGACAGGTATCCAGGGCTGAAGCAAGGTGGGTGTGTGCACTGGTTATCCACATCGGGACTTCCATTCTCTGGTCTGTACTATACACCAGATACCCAAAGCCAAAGCACATTTTGTAAATAGGCCCATTGTAATCATTAAAAGTGGTAGTGTGCAGCTGTCTCCTTGAAGATTCGAGTTAAAAAGAGACAAGTTGGTTCCCAGGAGGGGCCAGGGTGAGGTGACACTGCCATGGTGGGATGGCTCTCTGAGAGCAAGCACACGTTGTAGTGAAAAGAAGCTCGTCTGAGAACTCACTCCCCGTTCACTCAGTGGAAGAGTAACCAACCACATGCAGAAAATCAGCCCAGCATTTTCCATTTTTTCAATTCAAGATGACATTCAGTACAGGAGAACCAGAAGTGAGCTGATATTGCACCATAAGGTCATTGAAAACACACTGTGGTCACAGAAAACGGCAGCTCCGGCTTCCGCTACCTCCGTAAAACAACGGCGTGCAGAGGGCCAGAGAGACGCGTGCCGCGGTTCTGCTCCCGCTGTGACACTCGGTCACTCTGGTGTGGGCTTAAGTTTCAAAGAAGCTCACTCACTTGAGTAGGGGCATGAAATCGGAGGTGTGGGCTTCTGGAAGTCTTGATGGGCTAAGCATCTTTCAGTAAGATTCTGTGATTGAAAGGATCACTCTGAAAACTTACAGAAAAAAAGTCATATGAAAGTCAAACTAGGTGAAGCTGGTCTATAGAGTCTATTAGCAAGACGACCTGGAAAACTCGGTGGAGTCAAATACAAAACTAAAGGGGATTGCTTCTTTCCCTCCCTTATTCCATTCCATTCCATTTTGTAAAAAATGTGATATATGCAAACAATGTACACTCTCTTGGGTCATTTCTCAAAAGCCACAAAATAAGCCCTTTGTTGGGTTTGCTGTGACGATGAAACACAGAAGGAAGATGAACTCAATTTGGGGTTTCTTGTGGAGAGCAGGCAGGCGAACTGCAACACTAACTGAGCAGCTGGGCAGTTTTACTGTCCAATCATAAAAAGGACCTTCTAAATGCTTCCCTTTCAGCACTCTTCAATGATGGTTGTTCCAATCAAGGAGTAAAGCTTTTTCTTAACAAGTCGAAATCCTGAGCTCAGGATCAGAGTTCGCCTGAGGCCAGAGGAGAAGCGGCCTCGACTAAAGAAAAAGTCCCTGAAGCTCGTCCACGAGCAGCTCTCCTGCTTGAACACCAATGTCAGCTCAAAAGTGGGCACCACACTAGAATCACACACAATCCTGTCCAGCTTTCTACACACATTTTCAATCTCCAAGTTCACATGCATCACACAGCCACGCAGGCCGCAGGGCTCGGTGGAGGACAGCCGCAGGACGTCCTGAGCGATTCTCTGCGTCAGGTTCTCGGGGACAAGGACTTTTGAGCAACCGAGTTTGGTCTGCTTTGATTTGGACAGACAGTTCTCCAGCATTTTAACCAAATTCTGGCAAGTTGTCTCCTCAAATATCACCTCATTGAGGTTGGGTTCAGGAACAACATAATCCCAGTAGTCAAAATCTGTAGAAAATCGAAGTTTCAGATCGAAGACAATGAAAGAAATGCAGAAGCAGAAAAAACACACCAAGATAACAACACTGGTTACTTCTATCTACTAAGTCTACCTGTTTCTAAAATTGGTTTAGGAGTCGGCCGATCTCATTTTGCTGTTAACTAGCTGGGTATAACAAAGCAAGTCATTAGACCTCTGAGTCTGCAAGTTCATTTGTGAAATAAAGGTTTTGATAAATAGGGTGGATAGGATATAATCATTTTTCTTTAAATTTATATGTGTACAAAGACACACAATCTTAAAGACTATGCATCAAATATCTATTTACAGTTACCCTAGATTACTAGTGATTTTTTTTCTTGCTTGCTCCCCTACTTGTTTACGGGTTTTTCTAATTTTGTTTTCCAGAGAATATGCATTACTTCTGGGACAAAAATCTTTACAATTTTTTTTTGACTAAGGGACTGTTACCTTCTAACTCTAAGAATATATGCATTTATTATTGTAAAATACAGAATATTTGCTTTAGTGATGAACTCACGATAAACTTAAAGAGGTATATTAAATATCTATCACATTTGTATCTTTCTTTAAAAGTCTTTACTGGAATGGCCTGTAGATCCCAATTTTAGCTCCAACCTCTCTGATTAAAAAGTGCTCAAAGAGAAGACCTTTGAGGTTCACGAGGATATTTATAACTGGCTGGGTAGTTTTTTGTAGTCAAGCAAAACAAAATAGTCCTAGGAAAACAAAAATTAGATTTGCTCAAAGGAAAAGAGATAGCTCTGCATTTGGTCACCCACCTTCCAAATTAATCCTACCACTTGGCAGGAAGCCCCACCACACACAGTCAATAGAGCAAGAGACGCCCTGCAGGCTCCCCTCCCTAAGCCTACTCCACCCTCATTGGCTGTGGTGTGTTCCTCTCTCCACACCACAGACTCACTTAGATCACTGTTTTTTTAATAACTAAATGAAACAAATGAACCCCAAATTATAAGGCTCCGTATTTTATCTATGTTGAAGATAGAGAATTTTAGAGCTTTGGCCTGTAAAATTAGATCATTAACCACTTTGGCTTCTAAATGAGGAAGGCCCAGAGACCTTAAGTAATGTGTCTATGCCCACACAGCTCCTTAGTGGCAGAGCAGTGTGTTAACTTAGAAACTGCTGCTTAAAATTGCAAATGACAATATGTCCAGCTTCGCTGCTGTTTTAAACTTTCCTTTTAGCATTAAAAACAGAATAATGGGTATATCCACAAATAGAATACCACTCAGCAATAAAAAGAAACACTACTGATACAAACACAACATGGAAGGATCTCAAAATCCTTAGGCTGCGGGGAAGAAACCAGATACAAAAGGGTACATACGACATGATTCCATCTGTATGAAACTCTAGAGGCAAAATTAACCTATGGTGACAAAAAGCAGATCAGTGTTTCCGTGCGGACAGGGGAGAAGGGAGTGGGGAATTGATGGCAAATGGGTACATGGGAATTTAGGGACAGGGGGTGATGGTAGTGGTTACACGGGTGAATACATTTGTTAAAACACACATAACTGTACACATAAAAGTCACCATAACTTCAAAACCACATGGGGTAAGGAACCTACAGAACGTTTAATGACAAAGAGCCCATTAGCCGCAGACTAGACCTATGCAGCCCTCGGGTATTTTATTTTTTGCTACTTTTGTTTCTTACTATCATGGACATAAGATGGTGGAAAGTTTGGAAAGGAGTCTCTTCGGATGGATTTTGTGGCACTCTCTACATCAAAGGAGGGGGCGACGCCGCACGCCCGCCAACCCTGTCTATCCAGGGGCTGCGACCTTTGGAGGGGAGGGAGGCGGGCAGCTGGGAAACTCACCATTTAGCAGGCTCCCCGAGTGGAAGCCACGGTCCAGCAACTCTGAAATGCTGGCCGGGTTCTTACTGCTCAAACTGCCAGTTGCAACCATGGTCAATGGCTCTGTTTCCCTCGCGGGGCGGGACGGCCTCTCCGGGTGCTGGAAAAAGGAGGCAAGAAGGACAGATGTGCAAAAGCAGGCAGGATGTGCAGAGGCTCCTAAAACGCCCAGCGTCCCCGGAGCGAACTAGCTGAGGCATTCGTTTTCCCAGGGGGAGGAACCGGCCTCTGCAAGTTGAGTTTACAAAGCCCCGGGGGCGGAGACGCCAACTACAGCCGTAGCCTGAAACTAACTCAAAGTTAGCAAAACTTGGAGCGGACTTGCCACGCGGAACGCCCCCGCCCGCGCTGCCCCCACCCAGGCCGCCGCCCCGCTCACCTGCCGGGGCTTCGCCGGGGCCGACGCGCTCGCTGGCAGAGCTGCGGGGTACACAGAGGCGGGCCCTGGCCTCAGGACCCCCCCCCTCTTGGGAGCTCAGTGACCTGCACACCCGAGCAGCGACGGGCACCCGGCTCGGCGCAGCCCACCCCGCTCTGGCTCCAGCGAGCCGCGCCGGCTCCGGGGCAGCGGGCGCTTTATAGGCCCAGCCTCCTCTCCCGGCCCCGGCCCGCCCCGCGTCGCCCCTCCCCGGCCTGCGCCCCGCCCTCTCGGGGTCGGGTCGCATTTCAGCCCGGACACTTCCAGCCGGCCTAGGCGAGCCTCTGGCAGCTGAGGATAAAGTTGCGGAAGGGTTGACACCTGCTGTTTCCTAGGTGGGCCACGGTCACCGTGACCGCAGTTCCGGGTGCACAACTCGCCCAAAACTGACCCCTCTCCTCCGCCACTAACCTAGATTCTTTGGTGCGCGACCCTTTCCCCGGCGCGCGCTCACGCTGCTGGGGCCCTTGTTAAGATTCTGTCCCGGGCGGCGGGAAGCTTTCTGCCCTTTTGTCTGTTACCATGACCTGAAGCTTTGCTGTGTCACACTGAACACTTTGCTTAAATCTGTTTCGATGTTCATTGAGCATCATTTATGCACTTAGTCTGGCCTCCAACCAAGTCAACTTTACTCAGCGTCCTGTCCCAGAGTTTCTCTATCTTCTGTTGCCCGCGGTCAGATCTAGCTTGGCTTATCCCGCATCGGAGGCTCTCCAGCATTTTAGGAAGGGTCTTCATCACCCACTGCACTCCCGGCAGCCCGCGTGTATTTCATCTATGACTAATTCGTTTTCTCCGCGAGAAGGGTAAGCCTGGTACTCTTTTAATTAGACTTGGCTCCAGAGCTCCGGGAGCTTGAATGAAGAGGAGTTTGCCAGGAAACTAAACAAAACCATTAGTGGGATTTTAGCTGCTTCCTCCACCCGCAGGATCGCTGGGAGCAATTGTCATTCCCAGGGGCAGAAGTTCCTGGCGAACCCAGTTAAGGGAGGAACTTGGGTTTGGGCGGTCTGGAAGGGGTTTGGGTCAATGGAGATACAGAGTTTTATCTCCCGCTAGGGGTAATCGCTGTGGGGCTTGGTGCGCAGTCTGAACCCGAGCGCGCAGAGGGACAGGGGAGCTGTGCGAAGAGTCAACGTGCTCTCATATCCCATAAGCGAGAAGCCAGGCAGTATGTTTTCTTCCAAAGTTACTAAGCCACCCTTTTTCCGCTTTGGTGTGCAAGTAGGAGACGACCTGTCCAGAGGGGTCATTCCCAGTGAGGGTGGTGGGTCAGGAGAGGCAAGGGAGGGGATGCCTGGAGGGGAAGACAGTTTCTACAAGTAGGAGGTTCTAGTGTTGGCTCCAGGTCTTTTAGGATTAGTTGTACAAGGATTTGTAGGTTAGGGCCTTGAAAAGCAGTTTCAGCTGTCCAGGCTAAAAACTCTTAGTAAGAAAAACAACAACAGAAGGGATAAGGAGAGTGTGATAAACAGATCAGTGGGAGGACATTGGAGGCAGAGCCAGAGAAATTCAAGCCAGCTTGACAGTCCATTTTTAACTCCACTCAGGCAGCTGCACTGCCTGAAGGTCAGGCGAGCCAAGGAAGAAGATGCTGATAGGCTACTCTTTGAAAGCAGATTTCCACTTCTATTTCAATAATAGAAAAGTGGAAAATAAACAAGCCCATTTAAGCCGATTAAAAAGCAATTTCAGTGGCCAGTGTGTTCAGGACCAATAGATGGGCCCCTGGTCAGGTCTGGGATGGCAGCTGCCTGGCAGTCTAGGGGTGGGGGACAGGCCATAGAGCCTACTTTCCTTATCTGGGTGGCAATATTGATAAGGCTGCCTCTTACCTGCCTCCAAGGAGAGTTATTAGGATTAATATAATAGGTGGTCTGAACCTACAGCCAGCCCTGGTGGTCTCATGGTTAAAAGAGTGCAGTGACCCTGGTTCATTTCCCCGACTGGGAACCACACCACCCGTCTGTCGGTTGTCATACCGTAGCGGCTGCGTGTTACTGTGATGCTGAAAGCTATGCCACCGGGATTTCAAATTCTAGCAGGGTCGTCTGTGGTGGACAAGTTTCAGCAGAGCTTCCAGACTAAGATAGACTAGGATGAAGGACCTGGCCACCCACTTCCTGAAACCTTGGTCGTGAAAACCCTGTAAATAGCAGCAGAGCATTGTCTGATAACGCGCTGGAAGGTGAGAGGATGGTGCAAAATACTGGGCAGGGATCCTCCTGCTGTCCACGGGGTCACTGGGAGTTGAATCCGGACTCCACTGCACTAACAACAAAACTGAACCTATACCAGTGAAACAAAGAAATTATCCATTTCAGTTTCCTTAGGGTGTTGGGCATAACTCATAAGCTAAGTACTCTCAAAGGGCCAGACAGATTATTGGACCTTCTAGAAAGTAGCAATTAGTCTCGGCTCACCTGACTAACTGAAATTTTGCAAAGCCCTTTGGGCTTTTACTGCATAAAATAATTTACCTATGTACAAAAGACATTGAATAGTATCTTTCTTTTTGGCTGAGTGGGCCTCGCTGTCAGGAATTACAGGGCATAAAGGATGATTGGTGTAGAACACATACCTGGGATCCTTAGTGGAGATTGTCCTTTTTTATGTACTTAAAAGGATAAAAATCCATCTATCACCAGTTGGTGTCTTTGCAGGATTAAATAAACAGAGCTGATGTTTAAAAATGAAGCATAGAACAGAATTAGGAAAAACTAAGTGCCATAATAGTCTTGCCAAGAGATGACACACTTAATCTATTAGAGTTTTCAGTGTTGTGGAGGCAGTTTATTTCTAACTGGAAGTTCATCACATTGGTGCCCCTCAGGTATGTCTCAGGTGCAGCGATGAGCACATTTCATTGCCGTCTTGTTATATCCGCTCTCATTAATACTGGAAAAATAGTTTGTGAAGATGCTTACTGGAACTAACAGCTGTTTATGAAGAGAAAATCTAATTGGTTAAATAATTTCGTTGCCTTTCATATACTAGCGTACGATAGCAAACTACCAAAAATCATAAGCAAAGCCTTTAACTTAAGCATGCTTGCTTTTTTATTACTGTAATTTACTCATCCACCTTCTTACAAAAAGGAAAGAGAAACAGCAGTAACAAATGGCAACAGTACGTTCATGGGATGTATATGCAAATATTTAAGTTTCATGCCCCCTCATGTATAAATACAGTATTCATAATATCATTGCTTACATAAAGTGTAAATTCAGAATACCAGGGATATTGCAAAAAAAAAACAGAAACAAATGTGGTGCTTTTATGTGTTATTATAGGGATCATCAGTGTCTTGTGAATTCCTGATTTAAAGTGTTAAACATTTATTTTATGTCTCACCAGCCAAATTTTTCTCTTTATCCAGTATGAGCATTGTTCCTGAGCTCTTATTAATACATTTACATTCAGTGCATTGCTTATTTCATCTCAGGAACTAAGACACCAGAGGCGAAAATGACTGGGCTTCCTAATCTGTACTATTGATTCAAGGAGGATTCACAGGACTTAGAAGTTGATCTGTATAACATCCAAGATCCCTAGCAAGCTCGTAGGGTTGTTGTGAGGATTGGAAGAGAAACCCTTATAATCAATGCTAAATATTATCTCTTTTTTATAAATAAATCTGAAATCTGTTAAATGCACACTGTCTCTGGCTCTCCTCCCTTGTGCTAAATTTGCAAATCTCATACTCATGTGAGTCTTAGAACAGGGCCTAGTACGTAGCAAGTGCTTAAAGAGTGACAGTTATTATTGTTCTGAAATTGTAGTTCTCCGGTTCAGTGCAGCAAGCACTAAGGGGCCTGAGTGGGGTTGGGGAAGTATTGTTAAAGCAGAACAAAATTTATGGTCTTTCCTGTTTGCAAGAAATCTGGAAAATATTTGCCACTGATTGGGAAAGCCTTTTTTATTATAATACATGCATACCTGTATGGGAGAGCAGGAGGGAGATCTCCCAATGATAGGTAAGAAAATAATGTGGGTAAAAAGTTGTCTTGGTGCAAAATACAGAGTTATACATATTAACTTTCCTTTATTAATCCAGGAAATGGTTTTCTGGAAAAAATGAAATTTACAGGCATTTGAAATCATTGACACAGAACCATCCAATTGTTTCAAGATATGTATGACCCTCTGTTAACAGTCTGGATGAGATATTTCATCATTATTTTTATATGTCTTTGAGAATGCTGCAGCCAATAAAACTTTCACTTAATAATTAAATGTTCAGTATGAGTTATTCTATAGAATGCTAAAGGATTTTCCATTAAGTAAGCTAACGTGGAGACTTATCTAGTTTAAGACAAAAAAAAAGCCCAATGTAAAATAATATGTAATACCTGCTGCTAAAAGCTGAGAGAATCTTCCAGTAGCAGAAGGCATTAACTCTCTAAGTTCAAGCAGAGAAATGGTTACCATAGTGACTTCTCTCTTAAAATAGTTGTATGATTTTTTTTCATAAACAATGCTATGTATTATCTCCCTTTATTTTTTATTTATTTATTTTTTTTGTGAGGAGATCAGCCCTGTGCTAACATCTGCCAATCCTCCTCTTTTTTTGATGAGGAAGACTGGCCCTGAGCTAACATCCATGCCTGTCTTTCTCCACTTTATATGGGACGCTGCCACAGCATGGCTTGACAAGCGGTGCGTCAGTGCACGTCCGGGATCCGAACCGGCGAACCCTGGGCCACCGCAGCGGAGCGCGAGCACTTAACCATTTGCGTCACCGGGCCGGCCCACCTGTATTATCAGCCTTTAAATAAAGAAAGCTGATATGTTTAAGTGCACACAGTCTCTGCTTTTCCTTAATTATGAAAAGATTTATAATTCAGGTGCCCACATAAGAGAATGTCAACCAGAAATATGGAGTAGGTCCTTGACATTTTTCTAGGGGTACATCTTAAAACTTTTGCAAGTCCCAAATTTGAGAATAGGCCATGACATACCATTTCTCTGGAATTCTTATTTGCATGAAGATAAGAAGAGGATAATAAAGCAATGTGTTCATGTAGGTGCTGATTCTTCTTTGGTCTCCCTCCCTGTACCAGCCAGACGGCCTATGCTGGTGGACAAGCTTTGCACAGCTTTTGTCATTCATATTTGTGTCCCAGAAAAATTACAAATTGCTTCATGATGTAAACCTGTGGGATTACACAAGAAGGGAATTAAATCCAAGAATGCCCAAGTGTGGACTAGACAGAGGGTTCTGCAGAGTAGTCTTTAGAATGGGGTCTGATTTCCATTCTGCAAATGTAAAGCCACAGTAAAGTTAAAAAGTTTGACAAGGTCACAGAGAAATTCCTGTTTTTTCTAATGTTCATGATGTAGCAGTTAGATGTGTGGACTGTGGAGCCTGACTGCCTAGGTTCGTATCCCAGCAATGACACTAACTAGCTGTATAAACTTTGATAGGGTACTTAACATTTCTGTGCCTCCATGTCTACCTTTAAAATGAGAATTACAATAACTTTGTCTCGTGAAGGCTGTTGTGGGGATTAAGTCAATACACAATGCACTCACTAAATATGCACCATGATTATAATTATGAATTTTGCTCTAACTTTGAAAAATCCCCAATGCCCTGGTGTCATTTTTATGAAAAGGTAGCTAGGGAAGTGTTTACATGTGTTCAAGGGGTTGTATCTTTTGTACATATCCATTCATTGCTTAACCAACATTCAGTACTTATCAAGTATTAATTATCCATTTGGCACTGAGAATACAACAGGGTCCCTGTCCCCAGAGAGATTATAGTTTAGAAAGGAATGTGGACCAATAAACACAAGATTACTGAGATGAGTTAGGGTGGTACAGGGTGCTATGGCAGCACAATGATGTGAGCATTGTAATAGAAGATTTTGAAGGAAGGTTTATAGCCTTCTTACTTACAGTGTGTTTCATGGAGCAATAGCGTGAACATCACTTAGGAGCTTGTGAACCTAGGAAATGCAGAACCTCAGTCTTCAACCCAACTAAAACAGAATCTGCTTGTTAAAAGGATCCCTAGGTGACTCATATTGCATGCAATTAAGCTTTGAGAAGCACCAATTTTAAAGAGAATAAATGAAACAATAAGACCATCTAAGCACTTGTAAAACTTTTTCTGGGCCAATTAAGAAAAAATATTTATTGAGTTCCTACTATATGCAAGGCATGGCCTTGTTGAAAGGTGGATCAATTCCCAGCTGGGCAAACGTCTGTTGATTTTCCACAGCTCCAGTCAGACCCAGTGAATCAATGGCCCTAATGAATCTAATTGGTGGTGTGTGGCTCTTAGCCCTTCGGCCTGGCTCACAAAACCATTCACAGTATGTGATAACAGTCTAGTTTTCCAGCAAGACTGTATTACATAAAAATAAAATCCTGTTTAATAAACTTGAGACCCTATCAAAATTGTTTTCAACCTTGATGAAACGGAAGCCAATTATGTAACATAAGGAATGGGCTTACACTGTAAAATGTATTTAAAGTGATTGGTCTGTGGAATGTTGTATTTGGAAGGAAGGGAGTAATACAGAAAGATGTGTGTCTTATTACTTCCAAATTTACTGGAGAGGGTAAATATGATTATGCATGTATTCCTCTCTTCTGCTATAATTATATCATAAAATATACTTTAAAACATTGACTTGGCTTTTTGAAATATTATACTGGCGATTGAGCACTCTTTATAGATGGTATGTATTGTGGTGGAGGCTCTAAATCATAATTTGCTCACACAGCCTTTCAGGAGATGTCAATATGGCTGTAAGCACGCTGACGTGCATTCAGCGGTGTGACGCTATTATGCGTCATACCTAAGTGGAGCAATAAATAGTACTTCACGAATTAATTTATAGCAATATATAATCACCTTTGCAGTAGGTTTAGATGTCCACATGCTAAAGACAAAACAGTGCTCACCTCTGTATGTGCAGCAGAGCAGCACCCCTTGGAGATTTGACTTTAGGCCGTAATTTAATCAGACGAGGCTTCACGTTCTGGCTCTGCCACAAGCAGGCATTGTGAAAGTAACTTAAATCCTTTGAGTCTCAGCTTCCTCGTCTATAATATGGAAGATTTGATGATACAATATGTTAAGTCTCTGGCAACATGCTTCGTGCATATTGAGAGCTCAGTCAAAGGTGGCTATCCTAAACACACTTGGCTTTTGTGAGTTTGTTCATCTGAATGCACATTCTACTGCAGCAAATAATTCATCAAGTGCTGCGTTGGGTTTTTCAGGATGGTAGTAGATGTTACTTTGCACATAATGGATAATAAAGATGGACTAGCTGGAGGATTAGGAGACCTAGTCCCACATACAGCTTTTATACTGACTTGGTATCTGACTTTGGACAGGATGAGTCAGCAGAATCACCTAGGAGTACTGAGAAACTAAAAAGAGATGCACCCTGGCTGGAGGAGGAGAGAGTTGTCTATGGATTTTAAAGCAGTCGAGACAAGGGCCTGGCTTTTTGGCAGTGTCTCAGAAGTAGCAAGACCCTAGAGTTCCCATATTTGGAAAAGATTCCTTCTGTGCCTGGAGGACTACACAGAGTAGCAGGAAATGGCCAGATCAAGGGTGATGGACGTCTTGGCTTTAACTTGTGGGGGAAGCAATGACTAGAGGGAGGCTGTCTCCATCCCTGCCCCACTCCTGAAGCCCCACTACTACACAGGCTTAAAATCCTTGACATGAGCATTAGGTCTACCAGGTGGGAGGATGAGGGTGGTGAGGGGGAAGAATGAATGGTAGTAAATTTACCTATTCCTCGGTGGAAAGGCTAAATATCAGATATCAAGCCAAACAACAAACAACAAAGCAATAATGTTGCTTTATTGTGCAACCAGTATGTGAACTAAGATTGATATTATTTATATCTATCTACCAACATCGTTGTAGAAAATCTGAAAAATATATTTAAATTTTTTTATTTTTATTCAATTTACACAACTTTCTTGGAAGCGGTACTTTTAGCATTTATATCCAACTTAAGAGTTCCATATCTAGTGCATTTTTTAGTGTATTCATTATTGAAATATTGCTGGCTACAAAGAAATCTATATATAAAGTACTTCTTAAAAAGTGTTTTTAATGTGCTCTGTATTTAAACAGTTACTAATGAAAACTCCATATATCAAGAATATTTTTGTATTTTCCAAATCAGGGGGCTATAGATAGACATTATAAGCATATAATAACCCTTGTAGGCAATTGTGTAGGTGGGATCTAACAAGTGTACCTGTAAAAATTAGTTTTAAAATAATGATCCTTATGCTTTTATCTTTCTTACTCTTAAGTAGTCCCAGGGAAATGTTACTGAAAACTCGAAACTCAGGCCCAGAAAACTCAAAATGAAATAAAATAATAAAGTTAGTAAAGTAGAACTGACTTTGAATTTACAAACAAATAGCCACTTTAAAAATTAAAAAGGGGAAAAAAAAGTAGGTAACAGGCACATGATTGAAAAGTCGAATTCCTGCTCTTGACTCTCATCTCTGCTCTTATCTGTCCCCTTGTGCCCCCACTCCCAGAGAGAATGACTTTCATTAGTTTTTCTTTATGGAAATACAGGCACCTACTGACATATATTTCCATTTTCACTCTTTTCTACCATAAAGTGAAATATTATACTTACATTCTCCACATTGCCTTTTTGCACTGAGAAAATAGCTAGTCCTCCCTTATCCACGGTTTCACTTTCCACAGTTTCAGTTACCCACTCTCAACCATGGTCCAAAAATATTAAATGGAAAAGTCCAGAAGTAAACAATTCATAAGTTTTAAATTGAGCAGCTTTCTGAGTAGCGTGATGAAATCTCACACTCTCCTGTTCCATCCTGCCCGGGACCTGAATCATCCCTTTGTCCAGCGGATCCATGCTGCATACGCTCCCAGCCCGTGAGTCCCTCAGTAGCCATCTGGGTTATCAGCTCAACTGTCCTAGTATGGCAGTGCTTGTGTTCAAGTCACCCTTATTTTACTTAATAATGGCCCCAAAGCACAAGAGGATTGATGCTGGCAATTCAGATATGCCAAAGAGAAGCCCTAAAGTGCTTCCTTTAAGTGAAAAGGTGAAAGTTCTCGACTTAATCAGGAAAGAAAAAGAATTGTATGCTGAGGTTGCTAAGATCTGTGGTAAGACGGAATCTTCTAACTGTGAAATTGTGAAGAAGGAAAAAGAAATTCGTCTTAGTTTTGCTGTTGCATCTCAGATATGTCTGTTTTGGAAAAAACACAATATATATAGAGTTCAGTATTATCTGTGGTTTCAGTCACCCACTGGGGGGTCTTGGAGTGAGTCCCCCTCCGGTAAGGGAGGACTACTGTATATAGTGCTCTGCTTTATAGATCTTCATTTAACCAGCATCTTACAGAGAAAGATTTTTATTATTTACCTATTTTTGCAATTATATACAATGCTGTAATGAATAATCTTATTCGTGTCACTTTGAGTGTAGGCGGGTATACCTATAAGATAAATTATCAGAGGAGGGACTTCTGAAGCAAAGGATATCCTTCATGCGGTTGTACGGTTTTGGGCCCCCACCAACAAAATATGAGAATCCCTGTTTCCTCACACTCTCTTCAACGTTTGTTCATTCACTTCATAAATATTTTAGGCATCTATTATGCCTTTGTATATATGCTTTACAGATGTATTGGTTAGGAGTTGTAATTTCTCTCTAGAAACCCATTGGTTAGGAGTTTTAATTTCTCTCATTCAAGGTAGGAAAGATCTTATTATCCTAATTTTAAAAATGGAGAAACTATAAATGGAAAGTATTGATCATAATTCTCAGGAAAAGCTAAAAGTATATCACATTCTTCCTCATTCCCAGTTTTGGGGACAACATTGAGGCTGCCTCTGCAATGACCATTATAACTTCACTGATTGGTCAACTCAGGGAACAAAAATATTGGGATTTTTTGGGTCACCATTTCATTTATACTAAACGTTCAGTCAGATTTTTTTTGTTATGTGGGGACATTGTTATGTTTATTGAAGCCAAAGTCCCTTTGATTTCTAAGGAGAGAATCTTGCAAGTCACTGGAAACTTGATTTCGGTGTCCAAATAGTTAAATAACATTTCTCTCTTTTTAACCACTGCAAAATCATGACTTTATTATATCTCACAGTAGAATATTCAGTTAAATGCAATTCAGTACATCGAATATTTGTGGATGTTACTGTTAAGTACAGGAGAGAGCATGGGTTCAAATGCAGCTTTGGGAAGGTTCTAGGCCTGCTCTGTCCAGTTCCACAGCCACTACACACATGTGGCTATTGAGCACTCTAAAATGTGACTAGTACAAAGTGAGATATATAAAATGCACACCAGATTTCAAAGATCCAATAGAACATAAAGAATGTAAAATATCTCATTGGTAATTATTATATTGTTTACATGTTGAAATGGTAAGATTTAGATATATTGGGTTAAGTAAAATATATTCCTAAAATTAATTTCACCTGCTTCTTTTTATGATTTTTTTTAACATGGCTACTAGAAAATTTAAAATGTTATATATGGTTGGCAGTCATGGCTCTGCTTAAGAAATATAGGACAACTATAAGGGGAAAAGAGAAGACCACAAATAAGAAAAATTATCTATTTCCATGATAAGAACGTAATGGATACAAATGCACAAAAAAAAGGTTAGATATGATATCAAAATCATAAAAGGAGGGAGGAGGGGAGTTAAAGAGTACAGCTTTCAGACAGAGGTCAAACTAAAGTGACCATCAATTCTGTGTAGAAGAAGAAAGGAACAGAGAAGGACTGCTAAAACACTGAGAAAAAAAAAAGGTTAAAAAATGGCAGTAAGTACATACTTATCAATAGCTACTTTAAACATCAATGGACTAAACGCTCCAATTAAAAGGCATAGGGTGGCTGACTGGATAAAAAAACAAGACCCATATATATGCTGCATACAAGAGACACACTTCAGACCTAAAGACACTCACAAACTGAAAGTGAAGGGATGGAAAAAGATACTCCACGCAAATGGCAATGAAAAGAAAGCTGGGGTAGCAGTACTCATATCAGACAAAATAGACTTTCAAACAAAAACTGTAAAAAGAGACAAAGAAGGGCATTACATAATGATCAAGGGAACAATCCAACAAGCGGCTATAACACTTGTAAATATCTACGTGCCCAATGTAGGTGCACCTAAATATATAAAGCAATTATTAACAGACATAAAAACAGAAATAGACAGTAACACAATAATAGTAGGGGACTTTAACACTCCACTTACACCAACGGATAGATATCCAAACAGAAGATCAAAAAGGAAACATTGGCCTTTAAACGACACACTAGAACAGATGGACCTAGTAGATATATACAGAGCATTCCATCCAAAAACTGAAGAATACATGTTCTTTTCAAATGCACATGGAACATTCTCTAGGATTGATCACATATTAGGCCACAAAACAAGTCTACATAAATTTAAGAAGATTGAAATAATACCAACCATCTTTTCTGACAACAACGGTATGAAACTAGAAATCAACTATAGGAAGAAAACCAGAAAAACCACAAATACGTGGAGATTAAACAAAATGCTACTAAATAACCACTGGGTTAACGAAGAAATCAAAGAAGAAATCAAAAAATACCTGGAGACAAATGAAAATGAAAATACGACATGCCAGAATTTATGGGATACAGCAAAAGTGGTTCTAAGAGGGAAGTTTATAGCGATACAGGCCTATCTCAACAAACAAGAAAAATCTCAAATAAACAATCTAACAATGCACCTAAAGGAACTGGAAAAAGAAGAACAAACAAAGCCCAAAATCAGTAGAAGAAGGGAAATAATAAAAATCAGAGCAGAAATAAATGAAATAGAGACCAAAAAAAAAAAAATAGAAAACATTAATAAAACCAAGAGCTGGTTCTTTGAAAAGATCAACAAAATTGACAAACCTTTAGCTAGACTCACCAAGAAAAAAAGAGAGAAGGCACAAATAAGTAAAATCAGAAATGAAAGAGGAGAGGTTACAACAGACACCTCAGAAATACAAAAGATTATAAGAGAATACTATGAAAAGCTATATGCCAACCAATTCGACAATCTGGAAGAAATGAATAAATTCTTAGAATCATACAACCTTCCAAAACTGGATCAAGAAGAAGTAGAGAATTTAAATAGACCAATCACCAGTAAGGAGATCGAAACAGTAATCAAAAACCTGTCCAAAAATAAAAGTCCAGGACCAGACGGCTTTCCTGGTGAATTCTACCAAACATTCAAAGAAGACTTAATACCTATCCTTCTCAAACTCTTCCAAAAAATTGAGGGGGGGGGGAAGCTCCCTAACTCATTCTACGAAGCTGACATTACCCTGATACCAAAACCAGACAAGGACAACACAAAAAAAGAAAATTACAGGCCAATATCACTGATGAACATCGATGCAAAAATCCTTAACAAAATACTAGCAAATCGCATACAATAATACGTTGAAAAGATTATACACCATGATCAAGTGAGATTTATTCCAGGTATGCAGGGATGGTTTAACATTCTCAAATCAATCAACGTAATACACCACATTAAGAAAATGAAGAATAAAAATCACATGATCATCTCAATAGATGCAGAGAAAGCATTTGACAAGATACAGCATCCATTTATGATAAAAACTCTGAATAAAATGGGTATAGAAGGAAAGTACCTCAACATAATAAAGACCATATATGACAAACCCACAGCTAATATCATCCTCAATGGTGAAAAACTGAAAGCTATCCCTCTAAGAACAGGAACCAGACAAGGATGCCCACTCTCACCACTCCTATTTAACATAGTACTGGAAGTCCTAGCCAGAGCAATCAGGCAAGAGAAAGAAATAAAAGGGATCCAAATTGGAAAGGAAGAAGTGAAACTGTCACTATTTGCAGATGACATGATTTTATATATAGAAAACCCTAAAGAATCCACCAGAAAACTTTTAGAAGTAATAAACGAATATGGTAAAGTTGCAGGATACAAAATCAACATACAAAAATCAGTTGCATTTCTGTACACTAACAACGAAGTAGCAGAAAGAGAAATTAAGAATACCATCCCATTTACAATTGCAACAAAAAGAATAAAATACCTAGGAATAAACTTAACCAAAGAGGTGAAAGATCTATACACCGAAAACTATAAAACATTTCTGAAAGAAATTGAAGAAGACACAAAGATATGGAAAGATATTCCATGCTCTTGGATTGGAAGAATTAACATAGTTAAGATGTCCATACTTCCTAAAGCCATCTATAGATTCAATGCAATCCTTATCAAAGTTCCAACAACATTTTTCACAGAAATAGAACAAAGAATCCTAAAATTTATATGGAACAACAAAAGACCCCGAATAGCTAAAGGAATCCTGAGAAAAAAGAACAAAGCTGGAGGTATCACACTCCCTCCCTGATTTCAAAATATACTACAAAGCTATAGTAACCAAAACAGCATGGTACTGGCACAAAAACAGACACACAGATCAATGGAATAGAATCGAAAGCCCAGAAATAAACCCACACATCTATGGACAGCTAATCTTTGACAAAGGAGCCAAGAACATACAATGGGGAAAAGAAAGTCTCTTCAACAAATGGTGTTGGGAAAACTGGATAGCCACATGTAAAAAAATGAAAGTAGACCCTTACCTTACACCATACACAAAAATTAACTCCAAATGCATTAAAGACTTGAATGTAAGACCTGAAACTGTGAAACTTCTAGAAGAAAACATAGGCAGTACGCTCTTCGACATCGGTCGTAGCAACATCTTTTCAAACACCATGTCTGACCGGGCAAGAGAAACAATAGAAAAAATAAACAAATGGGACTACATCAAACTAAAAAGCTTCTGCACAGCAAAGGAAACCATCAACAAAACGAAAAGACAACCTAACAATTGGGAGAAGATATTTGCAAACCATACATCTGATAAGGGCTTAATCTCCAAAATATATAAAGAACTCATGCATCTACCAACTACCAAACTACCAACCCAATTAAAAAATGGGCAAAAGACCTGAACAGACATTTCTCCAAAGAAGATATACAGATGGCCAACAGACACATGAAAAGATGTTCAAAATCATTAACTATCAGGGAAATGCAAATCAAAACTACAATGAGATATCACCTCACACCCGTCAGAATGGCTATAATTAACAAGACAGAAAACAACATGTGTTGGAGAGGATGTGGAGAGAAGGGAACTCTCATACACTGCTGGTGGGAGTGCAAACTGGTGCAGCCACTATGGAAAACAGTATGGAGATTCCTCAAAAAATCAAGGATAGAACTTCCATATGATCCAGCTATTCCACTGCTGGGTGTTTATCCAAAGGACTTGAAAACACCAATTTGTAAAGGTACATGCACCCCTGTGTTCATTGCAGCGTTATTCACAATAGCCAAGACTTGGAAGCAACCTAAGTGCCCATCAAGGGACGAATGGATAAAGAAGCTGTGGTATATCTACACAATGGAATACTACTCAGCCATGAGAAACGATGAAATCCAGCCATTTGTGACAACATGGATGGACATTGAGGGTATAATGCAAAGTGAAATAAGTCAGAGGGAGAAGGTCAAATACCGTATGATTTCCTTCGTTAAGGAGTAGATAATAACAACAATAAACAAACACATAGGGACAGAGATTGGATTGGTGGTTGCCGGGGGCGGGGGGAGGGAGGAGAGTGAAGGGGATGGTTCAGTACATGTGTGTGGTGATGGGTTGTAGTTGGTGTTTTGGTGGTGAACATGATGTAATCTGTGCAGAAGTGGAGGTGTAGTGATGTACACCTTAAATTTTTACAATGATGTAAACCAATGTTACTGCAATAAACAAAAAATTTAAAAAAAAAACAAAAAAAACACACAAAAAAGAAATATAGGACAACACTATTCTAGATCTTTGTCACTTCATCTTAAAAAAGGAAGAATAGTAGCTACTTTGTATATATATGAGGAATTGAAAATTCTTAGAGGTTTACTCAGTAAGTGGTAACTATTAATTTTTTGGGTCAAGTTTATTGAGGTATACTTTAAGTATATTAAAAACCACTCTTTTTAGTGTAGAGTTCTATGAATTTTAAACAATCCATACAGTCACGTAACCACCACCACCACAACCAATATGTACAACAGTTCCATCACCACAAAATATTACCTTGTGTGTATTTGTAACCAACCTCTGCCTTAGCCCCAGCCCTTGGCAAACAGTGATCTCTTCCAGAGTGTTATACAAATGGGATCGCACGGTATGTAGATTTTTGAGTCTTGTTTCATTCACTTAGTGTAATGCATTTCAGCTTCATCCAAGATGTATGCATCAGTAGTTCCTTCCTTTTCATTTCTGAGTACTATTCCATTGCACAGATGTACTGCAGTGTGTTTATCCATTTGGCAGTTGAAGGACATTTGGGTTGTTTCCAATTTTCAATGATTATGAGTAAACACAGTATGTATATTTTCTTACAGATTTGTGTATGAACTTCCATTATCATTTCTCTTGGATAAATGCCTAGCAGTGGAATTGCTGAGTCATATGGTAGGTACACATTTAATTTTATAAGAAACTGTCAAAATCTCTCCTAAAATTGCATTCCCCCTGGCAGTGTACGGGTGTTCCAGATGTGCCATGTCCTTGCCAGAACTTAGTACTGCTATCCCTCTACTTTTTTTCTTTTTTTTAATTTTAGCCCTTCTAATAGGAATGTAATGGCATCTATTGTGGTTTTAATTTTTTTTCCCTGATGACTCATGATGGTCAACATTTTTTCATGAGCTTACTTGCCATCTGTATATCTGCTTTAGTGAAATATGTATTGAAATCTTTTGCCCATATATTTTTATTGGTGAGGCTTCAGAGTTCTTTATTATTGAGGCTTGAGAGTTCTTTATAAATTCTGGATACGAGTCCTTTATATGTTTTGCAAATATTTTCTCCCAGTATGTAGTTTGTGTTTTTATTCTCTTAACAGTATCTTTTAAAGAAAAGCTTTAAATTATGATAATGTCCAATTTATCAATATTTTTATGGGTCATATTTTTGTTGTCATATCTAAGAAATTTCTGCCTAAATCAAGGTCACAAAGATTTTTCTCAGATATTTTCTTCTAGAAGTTTTATAGTTTTGCATTTACGTATATAATCTACTTTAAGGTACTTTTTGTATGTTGTATAAAGTATAAGGCGTGGGTTGAAACATTTTTTTTTGTTTTGCATACAAATGTCCAATTGTTCTAGCACCATTTGTTGGAAAGCTATACTTATACATTGAATTGCCTTTGCATCTTCATGAAAAATCAATTGACCGTATATATGCAGCTTTATTTCTGGTATTTTTTGCTTTCTATTAATCTATATGTCTATCCTTTCACCAATATCACAAATCTTGAAATCAGGTAGTGTGAGTCTTCTAAATTTGTTCTTCTCCTTTAAAATTATTTTGGTTTCCTAGTTTCTTTGCATTTTCATATGAATTTAGAATCAGCTTATTAATTTAAAAAGAAAACATCCGCTGGGATTTGATTGGAAATGCATTGAATCCGAATCAGTTTGGAGAAATTTGTATCTCAACTTTATTGAAGTTTCTAGCAATGAACTTGATATAAACTCCTTTTATTCAGGTCTGCTTTGATTTCTTTTGTTAGAGGTTTGTAGATATCAGCATAAAGAAACAATATATTTTGTTAGATTTATACCTAAGTATTTCATTTTTTTGATGCTATTTCAAAATTTCAATTGTTCATTGCTAGTATATAGTACATAGCATACAGAAAAACCATTTAGAAATACAGAAATGCAATATGCAAATAATGTATTGACTTCATTTCCTTTACTCTTGCTAAACTCACTTACTAGTTCTACTAAATTTTTTGTAAAATCTTTGGGATTTTCTCCACAGACAAACATGCTGTCTGCAAATAAAGACAGTTTTATTTCATTCATTCCAATCTGTATTCCTTTATTTTATTTTTTCTTCCTTTGTTGCACGGACAAGAACCTCAAATATGATGTTGAATGTGAGTGGTGAAAGAGGACATTTTTGCCTTGTTCTCACTCGGAGGGCAAGCATTCAGTCTTTCATCACTAACCGTGCAGTCAGCTGTGGGTATTTTAGAGCTTCTTTCTATCACACTGGGGACATTCTCTACTACTCCCTGTTGGCTAAGAGGTTTTATCATAAAGGAATGTTAAATTTTGTCAAATATTTTTTTACATCTTTTGAGATGGTTATATGGTTTTCTGCTTTAATCTGTTGATACTGATTTGAGGATGTTGAACTGTTACCTCACCAGGTCCGTTTTTGCCCACCGCCCAGAAAGCCAGTCACCGAGACGACAAGATTGCAGAGAGAGAGGGTTTAATCACAAGGCAGCCAAGTGAGGAAAACGGGAGAACAAGTCTCAAATCTGCCTCCTGGAAAATAGGGACTCGGGTATTTATGGGGAAGGGGGCAAGGTGGTCTGAAGTGATTGGAGGTGAGGAGAGATGAGGTAATTGATCTGCACAAGCGTAGTCAGCCTTCATGCCTCTTCGTAGGACACATGCTCACAGAATGGTGGCATTAGCTTGCTCTGTGGGTGGAGTTCCAACCTCTTGCTGTCACAAGGGCCCAGTTGATGGGTTGGTGGTCTCATTCCGGCCTGAAGTGGACAAGGGGTTCAGTTCCTGAAAAAAAATAGCTGAAACACCCATTACCATGGTGACCCCGGCTCCAGGGGGATGTTACCTATAGGAACCTAGTGGGAGTCAGATAGCATATTACCTAAACAGCACAGTTAACAATGGGTAAGTTTATCATGCAGATGTAAGTCTTCATTTTCCATTCTGATAAGTTTCTAGGTAAGGCCATCCCCACCTTCTTCTTGGTGCAGGGAAGAAGATACCTTTACAAATGGAGACTTTCTTTACAAATGTAGATGTATTTTATAAAGGGTAACCAGAACTAAGAACGGGCTTAGCATGGACCCACGGACCCACGCAGACACCGGAGATGTCTATGGTGATGGCCTGTTCTGGGGACAGGCCTCCCATCCCAAACTCCTTTGGTTAATTAGTGGGGATGGGGGCCTATTCTGGTCCCCCATAGTTACTAGCTGTTTAATCATCAATGGCTAACTCTTTGCCGGTTTCAGAACCATCCTTACATTTCCTGATGATGTATTATCCTTTTTATATTCCTGGCTTCAACTTGTTAATGTTTTGCTGGGGGCTTTTGCTTCTATTTCTTGTTTTTTTTTGGTGAGGAAGACCAGCCCCGAGCTAACATCTGATGCCAAGCCTCCTCTTTTTGTTTTTTGTTTTTTGTTTTTTTTTTTTGCTGAGGAAGATTGGCCCTGAGCTAACATCCGTGGCCATCTTCCTCTACTTTATATGGGACGCCACCACAGCGTGGCTCGACAAGCAGTGCATCAGTCTGCGCCCAGGATCCAAACAGGTGAATCCCCGGCCACCGCAGTGGAGTGCGTGCACTTAACCACTTGCACCACCGGGCCGGCCCCTTTTGCTTTTATTTCATGAGGGATATTTTCTGAAGTTTTCTTTCTTGTAATATCTTCACCTGGTTTGGTTATCACTGTAATATTGGCCTTATTAAATGTAGGGCTTTCTCTTGTATTTTCTGGAAAAGTTTGTGTAGAGTTGGTGTTAATTCTTTTTTAGTTTCATTTAAAATATCACATCCTTGGAGAAGACTTTTCTAACACCCCAATCTAAATTAGGTCCCCTCTATTAATAACTCTCCTAGTGTTTTTATTTTCTTTGAAGATTTTATCATAATTTATAATTATATATTTCTGTGAGGTTTATTTCTGCAATGTCTGCATTTTAAGAGGCCGAGGCCCATGTCTGTGCTGTTTATACCCATTGCCTAGCACAGTGTCTAATACCTAATAGGTGTTTAATAAATATTGGGTGAATAAATACGTGAATCCCTAGGATTTAATGAATGTCACTATTCATTATTCATCATAACAATTGTGAGCATTTTATTTATAATTGCTTACTATGTATTCATGTAAACTTCCTGCAATGAACCAGAAAGCGCTTCAGACACAGTCTTAATGGGTATTAAAAAATGTAATATTGTAACAGTACTAAGGTGGAGTTAGAATTTCCATAAATTACCTTAATCTTGATGAAAATGCTTTTGTATTTTGTAATGTGAATTGATAGACTAAAATTTTGTGAAATGTTAGAGATCATGTTTAGCCTTAGCATGAAAAGTAGAGAAGAATTTAGTAGAAATATTTTAAGTACTTAACTTTTAAAGATTAAATATAATAAATTTAAGTAGAGAATTCAATGATATATATGTTATACAATACTTTGGATGTTTGCTAATTGTTTATTTATTTATTTATTTTTAATTAAAACCAACTAAATATACTTTGGTAAAGCAAGTGGCAAATTGGTCACAGCAGGATGCTGCAGAGCATGTGACCCAGATTCTGGGGTACAGAAGCAGCCTTATCTGCTGAGGCTTACAAAGGAAAAAGATCAAGGAAGCATTTACAGTTCTAGTGGCTTCCATTTTAAGTAATTTTTCAACTTGTTCCTGGTTAAACAACTGCTATAATTCTATCTCTTTCAGCAGCAACAGTAGTTGGGCGCAGAAAAGTGATGCCTATGGTTAGCTCATTAAATATATTATGGAAGAAACCATGAATATGTCAAAAATAAAATTTAAATTCAAGCAGGAGGGACTTTCCCTTGCCAGTCAACTTTTATTCATTAATTCTTTATTCTTTGAACCAATATATTATGAAGGCCTAATATATACAAAGTGCTTGGCAGGGGGTGGGGATAAAGTAGAGAGCAGTGTAGACATGGGACTTGTCTTCCTTGATCTTACAGTAGTGAAAGAATACAGACAGAAGACAAGAAATCACAGCAGGTGATGTTCAGTCCTTTGATAAGGGACATGAGTACAAATGGGAGGAGTATTGACCTAGTCAGGGATGGGGTTATTCCGGACAGATTTCTTGTTTATGCTGATATTTGAAAGATATATAAGAATTAAGTATATGAAAGGGAGTGAGGAGTAGAATGAGTAGGCAGAGGAGTTAATACTATTAATAACAACCAATATTTAGTGGGCACTTACTAAGTGTTCCACACAAACAATTTCATTTGATCTCTACAATGACCCTATGAATTGAGTATTATTGTTTCCAATTTAGGAATAAGGATGAGGATTTTGGGACAGTTTAGAAACTTGCCTCAGGTTACACAGGTAGTAAGTGGTAGAGCCAGGATTTGAATAGTGTTACTCTATGGATGACCAGTTGAAGGAAAGAAGTTCAGAATGCCTGGAGTGTATGGCACTGATGGAGGAAGGTTGCTGGTGAGGGGAAGCACGTGAATGAGCGGTGTTGGGAATGAGATTAGAAAGGGTGGAGGTAAGGATCATGTTCTGAGGGGTCTTGCAAGCCATGTAAAGGACCAAATTGAGTATCACTTAAATGTTAGTCATTTTCTCTCACAATTTAAATTCCTGCCTTGAAGTATTTCGTAAACTCTTTCATCCTACTTGGTGTAGAAATAAATATTGTCCTGACTCAGCCAACGTGACTTAAACATGATAAAGACTATATTCTAGTGGAAAATTATTTTGCTTGAGGAGAGTTTTTCCACCACAGAGTAGAATAAACAGAGAAAGATTCCTTATGTGAATTTACAGCTTCCTGACAAACTGTGTTCATTGTCTGTAGTCTTCTTTACTGAAATATATTTATTTTGGTTTTGTCTTTGGGTCAGAATAATTCAGTAAGAATTATTAATTTATAATAATTAATCAGCATCAGCATCATGCATCATGGTGGAGTGAGTTGTTTCCTTTGTCTCTCCCTTCTAAGTTAAAACTAAATGGACATTCATTAACCAACAGAAGATTCCTTATACAGCACAATAAGATGCCTGAGAGATCCATTCAGCCATATATCTGAAGGTGGGTGGACTGGATCCCTGGGAAGCAGTGGAACTAGGTGAGCGGAACCCTCCCCCTCCCCAGTGGTAGTGATCCAAGGCGTGGGTCCTCACACAGCAGCTGGCGTGACTGTAAGATGAAACAGTGGCAACCTGGCCTGCATGCGAACACTTCTGGAGTGGTAGCCTAGACTTTGGGAGTGCCCAGTGTGCCGCAGTGGCCCCGCTCATGGGAGTGCTCCCTACCGAGTGGCAGTGGCTCAGCCCCTGTGAAGGAGCCCTGCCCACCAAGCACAGGGGCTCAGCCAAACCTCTTGTGAGTGCAGAGCTGCAACACACATTAAAGAAAGCACTCCTCCCCTCCTGCCTAGTGCAGCAGCTCAGCAGATCTCCTGTAGAGCACAGTGGTCTTGCCTGCATGAAAGTGCCCCACCTGCACATGTGTGTGTGACCTGCCAAGTGACTGCAGCCAGCACATGAATGCAGAGCAGCCCTACCAGCACAACCTCCAGTGGAGGGGGTGGGTTCAGAAAATGCAGTTCCTGCCCACTCCCAATGGTGGCAGGTGGAATCTGTGACCTTATGTTACCAAAAATGTGCAGGCAAAGGATCAGTTCATCAAACACCATGAAGAACTACAGCTGCACGTCAGGGCAGAAGGAAAATGACATTGTCTCCAGAAATCAATCCTGAAGTCACAGAAATTTACAATCTCAAAGACAGAGAATTCAAAATAGTTGTTATGAAGAAACTCAATGAGTTACAAGAAAACTCAGAAAGACAGTTCAATGAGCCCAGAAATAAAATTAATGAGCAGAAGGAATACTTCACCAAAGAGATTGAAACTCTAAAAACAAAACCAAACAGAAATTCTGGATATTTGGAATTCTGGAACACAATTAATGAGATAAAAAATAATCTAGAAACCATAAAAAATAGAGCTGACCTTATGAAACACAGAATTGGTGATTTAGAGATTAGAAATATAGAAATGCTTCATGTGGAGGAGGAGAGAGAATTCTACCACTGAACCACCAATGCTACCGCTTAGAAATGCTTCAGGTAGAGGAGGAGAGAGAACTAAGATTTAAAAAAAAAAAAATGAAGAAATTCCTCGAGAAATATCAGAATCAATTAGGAAAAGCAACATAAGGATTATAGGTATTCCACAGGCAGAAGAGAGGGAGAAAGAGGTGGAGAGTTTGTTCAAAGAACTAACAGTTGAGAACTTCCCAATCTTGAGGAAGGAACTGGGCTTACAAACACATGAAGCCAATAGAACTCCTAATTACATCAATGCAAGGAGACCTTCTCTGAGACATATAATATTAAAATTGGCAAAGTCAATGACAAAGAAAAAGTATTAAGGGCAGAAAGGCAGAAGAAAACAACCTACAAAGGAACCCTTGTCAGGCTTTCAGTGGATTTCTCAGCAGCCTTATAGGCTATCAGAGAATGGGTTGATATATTCAAAAAACTGAAAGACAAAAACTTTCAGCCAAGAATACTCTATCCAGCAAAAATATCCTTCAGATACAAGGGAGAAATAAAGACATTCCCAGACAAACAAAAGCTGAGGGAGTTCATTGCCACTAGGCCTGCCTTACAAGGAATGTTGACAGCAGCCTTCCCATCTGAAACTAAAAAGCTAACATTTACAAAACCTTGAGCAAGGAGATAAATAGACAGATAGAATCAGAAAATTTCAGCTTTATATCAGAATATGTTAGTAAACAATTAATTATAATATAAAAGATAAAGGCAAGGAAAGCATCAAAAATAACTATAAACACTTCAATTTAGACACAAACTCACAACACAAAAAAGAACAATTTGTGACAATAATAACTCAGAAAGGGAAGAGAAAGGGATGGAATCTGCTTAGGCTAATGGAGATAAGAGGCTATCAGAAAATGGACTATCTCATCTATGAGATCTTTTATACAAACTTCATGGTAACCACCAAACAAAAAATCAGAGCAGAATCACAAATCATAAATAAAGACAAAACTGAGAAAACCATCACAGAAGACCACCAAACAGAAATGGTAGTCAGAAATACAAGGGAAAAGAAGCAATGCAAATAGAGAACAACTGGAAAACGAGATAAAATGGCAAGATTGAGCCCTTATATATAAATAATCACTCTATATGTAAATGGATTGAATTCTCCAGTGAAAAGACAGAGAGTGGCTGGATGGATTAGAAAACAAGATCCAAAAATATGCTGCCTCCAGGAAACACATCTCAGCTCTAAAGACAAACACAGGCCCAGAATGAAGGGATGGGTGATGATACTCCAAGCAAACGGCAAGCAAAAGAAAGTAGGTATTGCCATACTTATGTCAGATAAAGCAGACTTCAAGATAAAAAAGATAATGAGAGACAAAGAGGGGCAGTATATAATGATAAAAGGGACATTCCACCAAGAAGACATAGCACTTATGAATATATATGGACCTAACTCAGGAGCACCAAAGTGTATAAAGCAACTATTAACAGACCTAAAGGGAGAAATTGACAGCAATACAATAATATTTGGGGACCTCAACACCCCACTTACATCAATGAATAGATTATCCAAACAGAAAGTCAACGAGGAAACAGTGGCCTTAAAAGAAATACTAGACCAGAAGGACTTAATAGATATATATATATTCCATCCAAAACAGCAGAATACACATTATTCTCAAGTGCCCATGGGGCATTCTCAAAGATAGACCATACATTGGGAAACAAGGGAAGCCTCAATAAATTTAAGAAGATTGAAATCACATCAAGCATCTTTTCTGACAACAATGCTATGAAACTAGAAATCAACTACAAGAAAAAAATCTGAGAAAGTCACAACTATGTGGAGACTAAACAACATGCTACTAAACAACCATAGGATTGATGGAGAAATCAAAAAATACCCGGAGACAAGTGAAATGAAAACACAACACACCAACTCTTATGGGATGCAGCAAAAGTGGTACTAAGAGGGAAATTTATAGCAATATTGGCCTGCATCCACAAATAAGCAAAATCTCAGATAAATAAGCTTACCGTGTACCTAAAAGAACTAGAAAAAGAAGAACAAAGCCCAAAATCAGTAGAAGGAAGGAAATAATAAAAATCAGAGCAGAAATAAATGAAATAGAGACTAAAAAAACAATAAGAAGGATCAATGAAACTATAATCCAGTTCTTTAAGAAGACAAACAAAATTGACAAACCCTCAGCCAGACTCACTAAGAAAAAAGGAGAGAAGGCTCAAATAAATTAAATGAAAAATGCAAGAGGTAAGACTACAACAGATACCACAGAAATACAAAGGATTGTAAGAGAATACTATGAAAAACTATATGCCAGAAAATTGGATAACCTAGAAGACATGGATAAATTCTTAGACTCATACAACCTCCCAAAACTGAATCAAGAAGAAATAGAGAATCTAAATAGACCAATCAAAAGTAAAGAGATTGAAACAGTAGCCAAAAAGCTCCCCATAAACAAAAATCCAGGACCAGATGGGTTCTCTGGAGAATTCTACCAAACATTCAAAGAAAATTTAATACCTATCCTTCTCAAACTATTCCACAAAATTGAAGAAGACAGAATGCTTTATAACTCATTCTATGAGGCCAATAACACCCTGATACCAAAACCAGGCAAGGACAACACAAAGAAGGAAAATTACAGGCCAGTATCACTGATGAATATAGATGCAAAAATCCTCAACAAAATATTGGCAAACCAAATACAGCAATATGTTAAAAGAATTATACACATGATCAAGTGGGATTTATACCAGGGACACAGGGATGGTTCAACATCCACAAATCAATCAATGTGATACATCATGTTAATAAAATGAGGAATAAAAATCACATGATCATCTGAATAGATGCAGAGAAAGCATTTGACAAGATCCAACATCTATTTATGATAAAAAGTCTCAATAAAATGGAAATAGAAGGAAAGTACCTCAACATAATAAAGGCCATATATGACAAACCCACAGTTGACATCATACTTAATGGTGAAAAACTGAAAACCATCCGTCTGAGAACAGGAACCAGGCAAGGGTGCCCACTCTCGCCACTCTTATTCAGCATAGTACTGGAGGTTTTGGCCAAAGCAATCAGGCAAGAAAAAGAAATAAAAGGGATCCAACTTGGAAAGGAAGAAGTAAAAACTCTTGCAGTTTGTGAATGATATGATTCTATATATAGAAGACCCTATATATATATATATTCTATATATAGAAATAGTCAACAACTAAAACAATGTTTCAGGGTACAAAATCAACTTACAAAAATCAGTAGCACTTCTATACACTAACAACTAACCAGCAGAAAGAGAAGTCAAGAATACAATCCCATCTAAATTACAACAAAAAGAATAAAATATCTAGGAATAAATTTAAGGAGGTGAAAGACCTATTTACTGAAAACTTTAAGACATTATTGAAGGAAATTGAAGAAGACATAAAGAAATGGAAGCATATTCCATGCTCATGGATTGGAAGAATAAATATAGTTAAAATGTCCGTATTACCTAAAGCAATCTACAGATTCAGTGCAATCCCAAGCAGAATCTCAATGACATTCTTCACAGAAATAGAACAAAGAATCCTAAAATTTATATGGAACAACAAAAGACCCCGAATATTCAAAGCAATCCTGAGAAAAAAGAACAAAGCTGGAGGCATCACAATCTCTGACTTCAAAATATACTACAGAGCTATAATAATCAAAACAGCATGGTACTGGCACAGAAACAGACACACAGATAAATGGAAGAGACTTGAAAGCCTGGAAAGAAAAGCACACCTCTGTGGACAGTTAATCTTCAACAAAGGAGCCAAGAACATACAATGGAGAAAGGAAAGTCCTTCAACAAATGGTGTTGGGAAAACTGGACAGCCACACGCAAAAGAATGAAAGTAGACCATTATGTTACACCATACACAAAAATTAACTCCAAATAGATTAAAGACTTGAATGTAAGACCTGAAACCATAAAACACCTAGAAGAAAATATAGGCAGTACACTCTTCGACATGGGTCTTAGCAGCATCTTTTCAAATACCATGTCTACTTAGGCAAGGGAAACAAAAGAAAAAATAAACAAATGGGATTACGTCAAACTAAAAAGCTTCTGCAAGTCAAAATGAACAAAATGAAAAGACAGCCCACCAACTGGGAGAAAACATTTGCAAATCATATATCCAGCAAAGGGTCAATTTCTAAAATATATAAAGAACTCACACATTTTAAGAACAAAAAACCAAACTACCATATGAAAAAAAGGGCAGAGGATCTGAACAGACATTTTTCCAAAGAAGATATAGAGATGGCCAACAGGTACGTGAAAATGTGTTCAACATTACTAACTATTAGGGAAATGTAAATCAAGACTACAATGAGATATCACCTCACACCCGTAAGTTTAGCTGTTATTAACAAGATAAGAAGTAACAAGTGTTGGAGAGGATGTGGAGAAAAGGGAACCATCATTCACTGCTGGTGGGAATGCAAACTGGAGCAAAGACTATGGAAAACAGTATGGAGATTTCTCAGAAAATTAAAAATAGAAATACCATATGTTCCAGCTGTCTCACTCCTGGGTATTTATCCAAAGAACATGAAATCAATAAATCAAAGAGATTTATGCATCCGTTTGTCCATTGCAGCATTATTCACAATAGCCAAGACAGGGAAGCAACACAAGTGCCCATCAGCTGATGAATGGATAGAGAAGATGTGCTGTATATATATACAATGGAATACTAGTCAGCCATAAAAAAGACAAAATCATCCCATTTGCAACAACATGGATAGACCTTGAAGGTATGATGTTAAGTGAAATAAGCCAAAAAGAGAAAGACAGACACCATAAGATTTCACTCATGTGTGGAAGATAAATAAACACATGGGTAAAGAGAACATATTAGTGGTTACAAGAGGAGAAGGGAATGGGGGGGTGGTGAAAGAGGTAAAGGGGCACATATACATGGTGACAGATAAAAACTAGACTATTGGTGGTGAGCGTGATGCAGTCTATACAGAAACTGATGTATAATAATTTACATCTGAAATTATACAATGTTATAAACCAATATGACCTCAATAAAATAATTTTAAGGAAAAGAATGATTATGATGAGGTTAATATTCCTTTGCATTTTTCACTATAAATATAGCTTTATAATATTTATAAATCTTTATATGTAAATGTGGAAGAAAGTACATTCTCTGAATTCACTACCTCAAGAAAGTTTCCATTAAAGTTTTAATAACAATCATTTCATGTGTCTCTTTGTGCATAATAACTACCCAAATATATACACATACATACATACACATTTACATATACTTTTACAAAAGTATGCTCACATAATAAATCATTTTTTTATCAAGTACATTTATTAAAAAAAAGAATTATTAATTTATGTTGTTAAGACATAGTGGAGTGTCCTATTCTACTGTAAGAGTACATCAGAAATGATTTTTTACTACATATACAATATTACATTTTGTGAACGTTTTAATTTTTTAAAGATAAATTAACTCAGATTCAAAATTTTCCTTGAATATAACTGTTTTATTACAATTCTCCTTTATGAGTGGGAGAGGAAAGAAAGTCGTTTTTGGTATGCCCGCCATTGTATATGGAAGTGTTTTGTGTATGTAAATAACACCTGTCAAGTATGTATATCAAGGTGGATAATCAATTGGCTTAAAGAGTGGTGGTCCTGGGAGGTCCTCATTTAACTCAGGCATGAGCTAGTGGCTACAGGAGGCTATGTTCTTAACCCTAGCCAACCATCTTACACCAAAGGAGCTGGGAAGGAGAGTAGAGTTGCTCAACACAAATATCTGAATGCTGTTTCCTCCAGGGAAAGCAGAGCAAACACGGGTCTCTTCAATGGGGGGGTCAGTTGTGACCTCTTTGGAAACACCAGAAAGACATGTAGACAAAGAATTAGAACTTCTTTGTAGGAGGATCTTGTTCCAAATTGGTTTCTACATCCACGTATTTTCAGAACATTGGGCTCATAGCTCAACATTTTTCTGAGTGGAGTTGGTGATGTTTATTGACCAGCAGAATGGCCTGAACTCTCATCTTTTTTTTTGTTTTTTGCTTTTTCAGCAGCAGATCAGAGATTTCACAGATCTGCATGATTTTTAGAGTTGAATGAATCTACTTCCTCTCATTAATAGCATTTTATATTTTGCATTGCTTCTAAAATATGTGTCTTAGGAGACGAATTAGCTTTTGTATACCTACCTTTTAAAAAATAAACATGCTCAGATGGAGATTTTGGTGGGATAAAAGCTTCTTAAGATTAATTCAAAGAAGTAATGCAGTAGGCCCCTCTGGAAGGAAAGAGAATTCTTGTATTTGGCTTGGCTTGAGTCCCTACGCAGAAGCCCTGACCTTTGTACTAGGAAACCAACAAATTCTAATTTTTGGCTTGCTAATTCAGGGTTAAGGAAAATCTTCTACAATCGCATATTATTGTCAATCCCCTTAAATCTGGAAAAAAGGAGAAACTATACTTTATGGACTTCTGTGAAGTAAAGTGAGGAGCGGGCAATAGGGAAGGGAGCCTCGTTTCATGTGCTAGGCTTTCATTTAGTTCCAGGGTGGGTGCAGGGTTGCCAGAGTCAAGGCAGCAGGATACCAATTGAGCTGACACATTCCTTCTCTTACACACTAGGGTTGCCATTTAAAAACATTAAAAGTGAAAAGAAAAAAAATCAGTGATTGACAATCTAACAGGACTAGTTGACTCAGCGACTAAGTCACCAATTTGCCTCATTTCTGGAAGAAACCCAGCATTTGATAATTAGAGTTTTTCTGTTAGTTGAATTGGTAAAAGTAGGTCAGTCCCTTTAGAATTTGGCTCCTCTTCTGGCAGGGGAGCTTTGATCTGACATAGCACAACTGGTCTCCTCACATGCACCTTGAAGTCCATGAGATGCGGAAGAGTTTGCCAATACTGTTGGTTGGTGCTTATTCATTTTGGAATAGAGACCTGGCCCGTCAATCTCTTTGCATGTGGCGACATTCTTAAACAAATATTTTGTGTCTGGACCAGGAAAGCCCTTAGTAAAACCATAAAGTAGGTGAATTTTATGTTCAGTGATCCTCTACCCTTCCTCTCTATGTAACCTGAGCACCTTTTACTCATTCCCACCCTGGCTACTGCGCTGGCATTTGGCTTTCCAAGACACTTTGCCTGAAAGCCCTGGCTTCCTCATCGTCGGACAAGTTTTGCTGTCCTCTGCGGGGCCTCACGCTCAGACCTTTCTCATTTACTTCAATCCCCCTTTCAAAACTGCCTGGCCTAGTTCCAATCCCTAAATCCTCTTATTTTTAGGCAGTAATGGGTGGCCACTACACATCAGATATTCTATAATTCCCGTTAATACATTAGATTGCTTACATTTTTATCTCTCTTGGATAATATAATGTCTTGGTCTAGTTAAAAAGGTGGAAAATTAAAACATTTCAAAGGACAACTGGGGAGGGCCTTTGCAGGCCATTTATTCCACATTCTTTCAATAATTGCCTACTCCACAAATACCTAGAACTCATTTTGTGGATATGTTTTATTTCTTTTTCTTCAAAACATTTTTAAGCAACTAAAATTTAAGCAATTTGGGCATTTTCAAAGTAAAGAATAAAGGAAAATAAATACTACCTTTGCATGTATTCCAGATAAGTCTTTAGGACTGGAAGAGTCCTAGAGGCTACACAAATTTTGTCCATTCATCTTAGTAGCCTTAACGATATAATCTAGTCTAACTGTCCTACTTAAAACGCCAGAAAAAAGAGATAAAGGGAAGGGAAGTATTTATAAGGTCACAGAGATTGATTCCTGACCTAATGGGAACACCATTTTTTCCCATTCCTCCTCAAAATCTCTAATTTCCTTTTAAATCTAACTCGAATTCACCTCCCTAGTAAGAAAATGTGTGTGACTACCTTACTCCAAACATATATTTCTTGACATCTCATCAGCCTTTAGGAAAATATTTTCGGTGTGATTATGTTTAGCATGCATTCATTTATTTAAAAAGAAAGCTACTGTGTCTAGTTTGTCTTATTTTTCCCATAACTAAGCATTCTCACTTTTACTCCAAAGCACCTAATGGATGCTCTGAAGTGCTGATGCCAAAATGCTTTTGGTTTCTTTCCCTTTCCCGTCCTTTTTCCTCTACCTTCTTTCCTCTGGGCCACCCTGGTCTGAAAGCAGAAGGTGTAGTGGAGATTTAGGCAGACATTCTCTGGGCTGATTGCAACTGAAAGCAACCTCTGCTGGTCTGTGGAGGGCGTGGCGAGGGGAGACCGGTATCTTTCTACTTAGAGCACATTCAAAGCCTAGAGTCTGTAAGTAAATAGTCTGGAGGTATGGAAAGCTGGTTGTAAGGGAAAAAAAGTACAAGATTTTTAAAGGCATGAGGAAAACAGTATTCAATTTAGATCAACCTCCTGTCTCTGCTTTTTATATCCTTGATGTGAATTCAGGAAAATGAGCTCCTAAGGTAATTGTGCTGTGGGTGTGTGCCTGCGGAGCTGCATGTTCAGAGATCTGCTACATTTTTGTACATCAAATTATCCCTGTAATGCCCTGAAAGAATCAAGGCTTCCTGGAAAATTTCAAACTTGCTCCTTTGGAGTTTATTTCTCCCTGGTGGAATCTGATTCACCACGATATTTATAGTGGATGTTTTGATTCTGTGCTGGTGCTTTGGGCTCACAGTGCATTTTTCTAGGTGGTGTTGTCATGAAATGTGACTTGCAAAACTATTTAAAGGCTAAAGCAGCCTTTTTTTAAAGAACAATTCTTTTAGGCAAGCATCAAGATTGAAGGCTGAACTGTTTCTTAATACTTCTCTGTACCCTCCTTGTTTCTGCTAGACCCTGAAAAAGGTTTTGATGCTTAGGAATTAATTGAAAAAACATCAGAACAGATAAAAGATATAGCATCTCACACCCATATCACTAGCTGAGGATATAGATTTGTCTCTTTCTCAGGAATGTCGGAAGTGAAAGTGAGAAAGTGATTTAAATCTATTATTGAAAGGATTGTACCGTTCTTGGGTGCTCATTGTTGAGCAGCCTCATTTCCCCACTTCTGAGATAAACAGGGTGCAAGAGTTGTTGTGTAGCAAAGGAGATTGTCTGTTCCTTTTTCCTTCTCTTTCATCCTATTCCAAAGGAAGAAACTTTGTCTCATGGTGCTCAGAAATTATGCTATGAAAGGTGATCGATATTAGCAAGATGAACTTGTGTTCCTTTCTTTTTGTTCCATTTGTTCTTGGTAGATGCTTTGTTATGAAGAATCTACAGACCTAAGCTTACTTCTGCAATGGCCAATAAAGACCGCCAGGTTTTCAGGACCAAGTCAGGAATGGTGGCCATTGTGAACTCAAGAAGCCTCCAGGATGGAGCTAGGACTTTGGGGGAGGTCAGGCGGTGTAGACAGCAAATTTTCTTCCAAGGCAGCCTCCATTCAGAAGCATGTTTCTAAGACAGTTTTGCCAATCTGATCTGTGAATTGGTTCACTGGTCTTAAGCTTAAATGTAGGTCATCTGGAAGCTCAGGACTTGGATTATGGTTCAATAATTTCTTGAGGTCCCCACGGTGTTACCGAAAGGGAATGAAGGTGGCTTTCCAAAACAGATGGCTCTTGGGCCAGCACATATCTGCTGTCACTCCTGCTCTGCAGTCATAAATAGTGCTCATCGTAACTTTAAACCATGTAGCTTCATTTGTTTACTCACTTCGGAGAAATTTTTGAATACCTGTAAAGGGCAGTGCACTGTGTCCACAGATGTGGAAGGTAGAGTCCTGAAACTTAAAGAGCTCACATCTAGAAGTAGACATGGGTCCCCTTTCTTCCTAGTGGGTAGTCAGCTGTAATCAAGATAGAAATCCAATGTCATAAAAATACAGAGGACCAAGAAAAAGACATCACAGCCGAAGACACTGAGGAGGCCCTGTGGAGAAGATGGCGTCTACATCCCACTGGGGGGGCACAGTTGAAACAGGCAGAAAGGGGAGATGGGGAGGGCACTCCCAGAATTATGAAGAGTAAGAGCAAAGCAGTAGGCACAGAAGGCTGACAAAAAGAGTTTTAGAAGCTGGAGGTTAAGTGTCCATTCTGTGGTCACAAGCATATTTTTGGAAAGGGATTGCTTACAGCTGTTAAGAGACAGACGTGTTCAGGCCACAGAGGCCGGGACACAAAGTTCTCTCGGCCTCGTCTCAGTTCCGGACACGGGACAGCACATCGGCAAGGCTATGGCACTCCTTTGGAAGGGCTGGAATTTGTTCATAATATTTTTCTCATTTATACTTAAGATCCTTGTCCAGTTGAAAGACTTCACCAGCCTGAAACCCCCATTCTGAGGCACGCGTGTGTATCGGATCCTTTACCAAAGTTATGAAGTCAGTAGAGCTGCATTTCAGTGCACTCTCCCCATTTGGGAACCTCCCCCTCAAATGCGTCTCCTCCTAGTCCTCCTGCATATTGTGCATCTCCACACGTGTTGTAATATCATTACTGTTCTCTCCTACAGCTGTGTCTGTCTTTTCATTGTTAAGCTTTACAGTAACTGTTTAAAGAGGAAATTATGTATTAACTTGAAAGACCAATAACTATGGTGCAATAAGGCAATTGCTTGAGATTTTGGTACATTTTAAAACCTAATTTTGGCAATGTAGCATTCAAGACACCCAAATATATGGAATCCCTTACCCTGCCTGTCCCATAACTGTAAATAAGCCTTTTGGGAAGTCACGCTTATCACAATAGGTGCAATCTTCAGCAATTACTTAATCTTAGTCAGACTGAATATTTATTGAGCATTTATTAAAAGTTCCAGGCACTTTACTTTGTATTTTAGCATTGCTACCTTAATTAATTCTGGCAGCAACTCGGTGAGGTAGGGATTATTATTGTGGCCATTTTACAGATGAAGAAACTGAGGCTCAGTGAGGTTGAGTAACCTGCCATGGTCTAGTGAAGGAAAGGATGCAGGCTCTTTGAAGACCTGTTTTCTTGGAAAAGAAGCTTTGAAAGAATAGGGCTTGCTTGCTCACCCTATGAGCAGCTGAAACAGTGCTAGCAAAGAAATCATGTTCTTGTATCCCTACCTAAGAAGTGTATGCTCTGACTTGCAGAGAGGTAGCTTCCTTCTTGTAAACGAAAAGATTTGCTCTCATGTTGGTTGACGTTTTTCGGTATACCCAGGACAACATTAGGTTTCCCTTGAGGTGTGATGGATGAGAGAAGAATTTTAAAGACTTTGATTTAAGGAGGAGGGAAACAAGCAGCAGAGTTAGGTTTCCTGGCGTCTAGACCTTACCAGCGCTTCACCATACTCTTTTCTTTATGGCACGTACAGTACTGTATTTTAATTTTGCAGGCTGACTCCTTGCCCTCACCTCCAGTTCGCGAACTTCTTAAGGACAGGGACTGTGTCTTGCCAAATTTTGGGTCAGCAGACTCCACATGGCCCAAACGATGTCTGGGAAGTAATACGTGTTCAATAAACGCCTCAAGAATTGGTGGCTGACTTGATTGGTTGTGTGTATTGTATTTTTAAAAGAACAGCTTTCCCAAGCTTCCCAAATTTGCAGTAGAATTATTAATCAACTTTACATTTTATGGTATATCCTCCCCTAAACTCACGGATAGCAACTCATTCCTCTTCTAGTTCTCTCATTCCACACCGACCTGTGTTATTTCAGGCCAGTATGCATGACTAATGGTGAGAGCACCTTTAAAATAAGTTGTTTTTTTTCCCTAAAGGCAGGTGGAGATGTGGAGTTTTTTTTGTAAATTATCATTATTATTTAAAAATATCTATCTTCCTAATCTATACTTAGGTGGACCTTATAGTAATTTTGTATTTGACTAAGCACTTTTTTTTGGTGAGGAAGATCAGCCCTGAGCTAACATCTGTTGCCAATCCTCCTCTTTTTGCTGAGGAAGATTGGCCCTGAGCTGACATCTGTGTCCATCTTCCTCCACTTTATATGTGGGCCACTTGCCACAGCATGGCTTGATAAGCAGTGCGTAGGTCTGTGCCCGGGATGCGAACCTGCAAACTCGGGGCCACCAAAGCAGAGTGCACAAACTTAACCACTACACCACCAGGCCAGCCCCAGACTAAGCACTTTTATAGAAGATAAAATGGACATTTTCCCTCAGAGTGCAAATTTGCTGAAGTATGATAAGCTTCTACTTCATCTTTTCCTTTAAAGTCTTTCTTTTTTCCCTGTTTCTAGTAAAGCATATATTAAATCATTAGGAAGAAAATTTAGGTCATCTTTCTTTTTTTTTTTTTTGTGAAGAAGATCAGCCCTCAGCTTATATCTGCCAATCCTCCTCTTTTTGCTGAGGAAGACTGGCCCTGTGCTAACATCTACGCCCATCTTCCTCTGCTTTACATGGGACACCGCCATAGCACAGCTTGGCAAGCAGTGCATTGGTGCACACCCGGGATCCGAACCCCGGGCTGCTGTGACAGAGCGTGCACACTTAACCGCTATGCCACCAGGCCGCCCCAAGGTCATCTTTTTAATGTGCATTGACCTTGTTACTTTTTCTTTCTAAGCAGCCACTTAAACTAGATTTATTGAGGAAAGTGGATGGTTCAGGCTCACATTAAGTCCTATAACACAGAACAGTAGGGAAAATCTGTAAAGTCTAGCCATGCTATGTTGCCCCTTTCTCCCCTTCGGTGTCTTGATTCTGCCCTCTCCCTTCAGATGTCAAGGTCTCATTGGACCAGGGCTATATGTGATTAACTTGTTTCATATATGGTCCCATTAAGGAGTGTCTTCTATTGAAAACCTCCTAATTGATATTATAAGTTGCTTGAATCCTTCCCCACATTAAAAGGGCACATTAACAAATAACTTGTTAGTGAAAAATGAACGTAAACAATAGTGGCACACGGTGTTCGTTAGATAGTTTGAAATTGCACCTCTAATGCCCTCAGTTGTCTCTATGGGAGTTGTGTTTTCAGAGCCATAAAATAGGAAAGTAGTGTTGTTTGCAGTCTTGATAGACAAAAACTATCTATATTGTTTCTTTTTTTCTGCATAAAATTTCCTTTGCTTTCACATTATACACAACTTACTTTTAGATGATTATACAAGCAATTCTCTGAAATTCTTAGAATAATTCTTTTAGAAGTCTTATTGGTCACAGAATATCTGTTCTAGATGATGGGATAGTTTTGATGGAATATAATTGAATGGCCCCTTATTCTAGCTGCCAGGCTTAGGGCAAATTATGGCTGAACTATCCAGAGATCTTACAAAAATTTGACTTTGTTAACGGTCTTCCACTGTTTTTGTTTTTATCCAGCAAATTTGAATTTCAGGGAAAACTCAGATGAGTTAAACATTTCACGTAAATTTTGTTTGATCTTGTTTACATTTTTACTTTTAATGAGACACAGATTCTTAAATCAGCCAACTCGAACTAATACGGCAGAAAGACGATGCCCCCTAATACAGTCAGCTTTTCCTGTTCCAGGGGATTGTGTTCTTAAATAGCCTACTTGATTGTTTGTTGCACAAACCTATCTTCCTTAGTTGTTCAGTTTTGGAAAACGGTTCTGATTTCCTGACCGCGCCTTGGGTGTCGAGCGCTGGGCTGGGACAGAGAGCAGGAACCTCCTGCTTCCCTCCCCTGATGCAACACTTCCTCTCTCTTGTCTCTGTTGCCGCACTTCCCGCTGCTATCCTGTCTCTTTCTCTGATATTTTGGTCACGTCTATACCCTGAACTGGCTTATTGGTTCCCTCTCTCTACATTTTAATCTCACTCTCCACCTGTAAAAGCCGCAATCCTCATATCTTACTTGGGAAATCATACCCATCCTTGAAGGCCAATGAAAGTCATCTTCTACTTGAACCCTTTCCCAAACACTTGGCTGGAAGTCTCTTCCTCTGAACTTCTCTAGCATTGTTGGGACTGTTTCTGTTGCAGCCATGCCCTCTTCCTTATCACTAGGATAATTTGTGCACATTTTATCTCCCCACTAGGTTGCGAGCTCATGGAAAGTGGAAACCGTGCCCTTGTTTACTCAAGAGTGCATAGTTCAGTACCTGGTACCCAAGAGGAGCGCGAGTATTTTGAGTGCGTGGGTGCATATGGCGTCTTCGGGAACATACGCTCTCACTAGCAGCTTGAACTCCCTCTATTTGCATCTCTTTCTTTCTCCTTAGATTCCAGAGTAGCGGACACAGCACAGGGGTGGAGGTTCTGGGCTCTTTCTCACCTGTCTCTAGGTTAAGCCAGCCAGAGGTTTGCCAACAAGGGCCCTGATAAAAGGAAACCACAGCCAGGACATGAGACAAGGAAACACAGTTAGTTTTGATCTCCATAATGCATTGTTTATCGGTTTCAGTGCCCATCTCACAGAAATGAAATATTTATTTTCCTATTCTCCATTTAATACTTGGCATTTAAAAATGTGTTTATATAAGAACAGAACAGAAAAGATACTGCTCCTTTTATTTTTTATGAAAATTTGACTGCATTAGAGAGATATTATCATTTGATTTCACAGAAGAATAAAAATCTTAATTATTAGACTGTGAAATGTCCCTGAGCAAAATTTTCTTACAATCTCATTAAATATAACTTCTTTTAAGTTCTAAAACCTAATTTGACTAACCAAACGCAATGTACTTATGTAACTACAAAAGTTTAAGACATGCAGAAGAAGAGTAATAAAAAAATTACTAAAAATCTTAGCAATTCATCCAAAGCACCAAGCAATAAAAGCAAAAATTACTGTTGTCAGAAGTGTAATTGTAAGTATAAATCCAGGGGAAAATGTGCAGAGAAGATTGCAGTGTCTAAGATACTCAATAGTAAAGCCTACGCACCACTGGGTATGGGATGTTCAATGATGTTCTGTAGGAGTTCTGATAGCATCCTTGCACTGAACTCTGGGGACAGCCCTTTTCAGTAACTCTTGAAGATAGTCCTCATGCCCAATCCATTCATACTGAGGGTAGGACAGAAGGCATTATTGCTAGAAAGAGAACTTCAGGGTTTGGCAAGTGTCACAAGGCAAACCCAGGATTATAAAGCAGGAAGGCAGAGTGTGATAGTGCGTATTTGAGGCAGCCAATCTCTGTAGAGATTCATTAAATAGAGTGCACACTTTTTTAATCAGGGGACTTAGTCAAGTATGTTAGCAGAGACAATAACAAAGTCCCTGATAAGAGAAAGCAACATCTAGGACATGAGACAAGAAAAGAAAAGGGATACGCAGAGGAGAAACTTAGACCACATGTGAAGAAGCAGCATGACGAGACCAGAATGGAGACAAGCCCAAGAGCTGCAACTAAGGGTTTGCTCTGTTTCTTTTGGAGGAGAAAATGAAGTGTGAGAATCTGAATTTGTATCCTTTGTAGATGTTTATACAAATTTATAGTTAAGGTAGTTCTGTGGTTATTTTTGCAGTGGATGGATTTACTCTTTTTCAGCAGTCCTTAGGTTGTGCCCACAAAGTCTCAGTCTAAAGAAGGGATGGAACTTGCTGACAATTTGAGTCAAGATTTTTGTGGTAGGCAGAACAAGGGGTAGCAGATTCACAAATATAATTCATCTCACAATTAAAAAGTACAATAAAAATGCAATTTATTTATTACATCCATAACTAATTAGCCTTTCTCCAAAATCCATAATTACTAATTAGCAAGAAAAAAATTTAAATGTCCTATGTGGCTTAAAGCTTAATCAGATCTAGTAATTTAAATAGTCCATTTAGAAAATAGTCTGTCTTTCTAGGATAAAAATGCCCAGTTGTTCAGTGGCGTCCCCCACTCTCTTCTTTATTACCTAAGGTGTATGGAGAAGGGGTGTGATTTATGTGGTCTTGAGGAGGTGGGGAAGATTCAGGGTCCTCAAACTAGATGTTCCTTATTGAGCTGATGTTGCTTGCACACTGTCATACACAACTGAAATTTGTGGCCAGTGTAACTCTTGCTTTGGGTTAGGCTCCTGCGGCCTTGGAGATGAAGATGGCTTAGCATCACCTAGGCCTTGCTAGAGCTAGAGTACTCTCTAAGGTCTGGTGGGAAATCACATTTGGCCTTGACTTTGGGGTTCTGCTCCATAGCTCTTTCTACAGAGTCCTTTGTGATGAGTCTACTCATCACACTGACAAGCACCTCTTATTCCCCTCACCCTAAACTCTCAACTACTTCTCCATGAGCCATCTGGGCACCCAGGGTGATTCAGGAAGGGCTAATTCTCAGGTCCTCCCACCCCATGTGTCTACACTTTCCTGGAAAATTGAAGTGGCCACACATGAGATGGGTGTTGGAACAGGTCATCTCTTACCTGAATCCTAACACGGAGTGGGGACAATAGCCTGTCTCTGACCTCTGTTTACCCTCAATGATATGACGCTGTTCTCCCTATCAGGGACACATCCCCAAAGGGGAATACTAGGATCCACATTAGGCTATTTTAATCTCTCACTTTCCCCTTGCTTTCTTCTTTCCATCATTCCTGGGCCTAGAAGGGCAATATTTTTCCTTTACTTCCCCTAGATCTTATTTTCCCTCTTGATTCTAACAAGGCTGATTGGAGGACAAGGTTATATTCTCTATACTTTAGAAAGACTGTGGGGACAGACTCCTCTTGGTTTAGTGACTGATTTGTCAAAGGAGGCTGGAATTAAATTACTTAGAAAATTTCTCAAGACAATAGCTGGATCTTGCTGCCTAATTCTGGTCTGAACATCAGAATTTGCCTTTTCTCTTTGCATTTCTCATCACTAGCCACACCTTCTCTCCTACCCAACAACAAAAAACCAAATGCTTTAGGAAATGTACTTAGGCAAAGTAGAAAGCATTCTAATTTTTAAAATATTACATTCATTACACAGCACTGCACCTCTCCCCTCAAGTCCCATATCAAGTTACCTCCATACATTTATTTCAATCTGGGTGTGCCTCAGCTTAGAATACAGCGACACTAAGCTACTGCCAAGGCGGATCTGATAGCTCAGAGAGACAGATATGCATTTTAGGTTAAAAGCACTTTTCTTAGGAAAAACCCTGTGGGTTAACAACCTCTACCAAAAAACAAAACAATAAAAAACTCTACTTGTGTGTATATGCATGTACATATAAATATACACACACATATATTTAATTTTTTATTATTTATTTAAAAAGCTTTTTGTTTTTTACTTGATTGGTGGAAAAAAATATGGATACCATATTACATTTACAGCTTGAGAATTGTGTAAGAAATAATCAATTTAAAAGAAATTTCATGACGTAATGAATATGACACACTAACTTATATTGTTTAAACATTGTAAATTGTCCCCCCATAACCTTAGTTAAATGATTTTTACATTTATCTTGATATCTTTCACAAATTTAATGCTTGCTAGTCATTTAATTCTAAGGAAACAGTAGGGGCTGATCACAGCACTTTGACGAATATGGAAAATAATTGTTATTTTTTTTGAGTGAAAAAGAAGTTTCACTTATCCTTCTGGTGTCAACACAGAACATAATCTGAATTTCTCTACTTTTGAGCAAATGTTCTGAAAAGTGAAATCGATGATACGTGTTTAAGCAATCTGTGATTTTAGATATTTGAGAAACAGAAATGACTGCTGTTGAAATGCTAAAGGTTGTACTCCTTAACACTGGCCTTCTGAATTCAAGGGTTTATTTTCACTTGTAGATAGCAATGTAATTCTTTGCATACGTATGTCATATTATGGGTACATATACCCATACTCCTAATATAATGTTTTCAATCTTTTGATATCAGATACACTATTCTATTAAAGGTTACCTCTTAGTTATGAAACTTCCAAGAAGTTTTTTGGATTTGAAATCATACGTCTGGTGGTATTTACCCAAAACTCCAGCAATCTGCTGAAAAGTGAAACACCTCTAGAATGCCTTCTGTTGAGTTGGAAGGGACTTGAGTTATCATCTACGCTTTCTAACGTAAAGACCATTCTCCTTCTCCTTGGGGAGATGAGTGCAAAACAAAGACTTCTATCTTCATTCAAACATCTGTTAACATAACACCCTTCTACTGTCAGGGATATTTTATGTTCCTGATTCTACCTGCTTTAAATCTAACTTAAAAGGTCCCTTTTATTATATTTAGCTCTTTTGACTTCAGAATTTTAGCTTTTCTGTCATTATTTTAGTTCCATTATTTTTTTCTAATTGTACTTTTCATTGGGTATACATCTCTTTTTTCATCATTTAAAAAATTTGAATCTACCAGAAAGCTTCCTTTGCAACAAACTGGTTTCATTGGACACATCCCTTTTTCCTTTCTCCAGAACCCATCCACTATTCAGTAATTAGAATTTCACTCTCAGGTTAACATGATGACTCTTCTGTTTAAACACAAAGTGCAGGCTGAAATGGTTTGTCTGATTTCTACAAAGCCATACTTATTCTAGTTGTGTCTGGAAAAAATTTCTTATTTCTTTTCCTGGATCATTGGAATGATGCAGTTATTAGGAGAAATTAAGTAGAAAGGTACAGGAATCCATGTTTAGTGCTCTGACTACTAGATTCCAGAGATAACTTTTCTGCTATTTCGGAATGTTGGTGGGAAAGAGGCTAACCTTACAAAATCCAGTTTTTCAAAATACTCCTTTTGAAAATGGTGTAAAAAATGCCTTATATACACAGAGTTTTTCGATAGTGATTATCTCTCTTGGTAGCATTATGGGAGATTTTTCATATTTTTTCTGTGTCTCTGTGTTTTCTAATTTTTCTGCAAAAAAAAACCCTATCATCTTTAAAAATTGAGTAGTCTCAGTTCTACAAAAAAACAATACATTCCTCTCACACAATTCGTATATCACTGATGTTAATCCTTATCAAACAGTCATGCTTTTAGCCTTGCTCTCTTTTACTCTGGTTTCTTGTTCCCAAAACTCAAGAGACCTCATGAATTTCTCTTCCCTGAGAGGCTATATCCAGAGGATGCAAAAAGAACCCGTGGACGTGTTCATTCTTTTGGTTGTTTGGTCGCCTATTTTTATTGACACATTTTTTTAAATTGAACTGAATTGGTTATTTTTCCAAAGATTGCCAGGATTTCTCCCTTAAACAGATTTCCCCTGATACCCAGATATTGACATCCAAGTAAACGTCCAGTTGTCATTAGCATTGCTGTCTAATCTGTAACTGCTCCATTTGGGATATTCCAAGTCTTATTTTCAGGGTTATTTTGGCATCTGGATGCATCCTAAATTACCAGAAATGGCCAGAAAGGAGAATCTGACAGTTTTTGTTGTTCCTTTTCCCTTCTACCTTTGTGACAAGGAGAGGATGCTGCCATTTTCCCGTTTGAGCTGTAAGGAGAGATCCTCTGGAATTAAAAACGTATGCAGTGTTTTCTTTATTGGTATTCTTGCTCAGTGACAGACCTAGATAGTTGCAGAGGATGACTGTGGCTTTGTGATCTTAGCTGAAATTAATACCTTTTATAAGATGGATAGGTGAGTAAATCAGTGACAGAGACATGCCAATCATGAAAGCTCTGCCCAGTGGTCCAAGACTATGACTCTGCTCAGTGCTGGTCAGGTCATGCTTAGAACAGTATGTTGAGACTTGGGCATATCCCTTTACAGAGAATAGACAAACCACAGCACATTCTCGCTGGACTGCCACAGCAGCAATGTACCATTTTCTTGACATCGACTATGTTTCAGGCACTTCTATCAGTCTTCAGCCACACTATATCATTAAGAGCTAAGTATTGTTATTGCCATTTTTATGGCTTAGGAGACTGAAGCTTAGAGACTTTAGTTGATCAAAGTCGTATATACACAGGGTAGATGTAAGAGTAAAACTCTGGTTTTTCTGACTTTGATGCCTCTGCTTAAAGGCCCATCCCATGGGCCTAAGTCAGTACCCTGACCAGTGAAAGGAATTGGGGCCCTGGTATATGAGAAAAGGCTGAAGAAACTGTTGTAGGGGAGAATGGAGGGAAGAAGAAAACTTGTGGTAGGAGGAATGGATGCTGTCATTAAATATTTTAAGGGCTATAATGTGGAAGAGAGGCTAGATTTGTTTTCTGTTTTTATGACTCCAAAGGAATTAAAAGGATTATTGCGTGGAAGTTACTGAGCCATAGATAACAGAAAAATCTTCCTAACTCTCAGTGGTGTACAGAATAGGGTTGCTTTTGGAAGAAGCAAGATCCTCATCTCTAGAGGCGCTGCATAATTGGCAGAGAGAGTAGGAAATATGCATTAGGTATGTAGTGAGCTAGCTTTAAAGACTCCTTTCAACAGTGAAATATGTGTATAAATACACTTTGTAGACTAGAAAAAATTGATCTGGAAACATATGCATTATAATAGAATTTATATTTGGAGCTGTTTTGCTAGTAACAGTGAGAGTAAACCACAAGCATTGTCTTCTTCAGTTTGCTGAGTGTTTAAAGGTGTGAACTTATGAGATATTTGACATGGTGATTGGAGAAACCTAAACCATTCCTCCTAAAATAAAGTCCGTTATTCTGGTTTCGTTTGTTACATGACCAAGTGCATTATCTACTGTAGCTGCTGGATGCACAGAGTGGACAAAACTATGTTCGTACTAAGAGATCCCTGTGAGTGCTTCCTCTCCCTTGTCATTTCTGAGGTGGAATACTCCATCATACTGCTAATGGTGGAAGGAGAAAGTGTCGGTAGCTCGTCCGTAGAGCATCCAAGGCTTCAGCAGGCAGTAGTGACTTAGGACATTTCCTTTTAGCAACCGAGTGCCACGGGGATACTTCACATTTTCAGTTTATCTCTCATCAAGATTTCCTGAGTTGTATGCCATTTTGCTTTTAGTTTAGAGTGCATAAATTCAGAAGTTGTGTGAATTGCTTACCAGGCGACATAGCAGTGTCATCAGTGATGGCTTGTGAAAGCACTGACCACGTTGAACTTAAGAAGACAAAAGCAGGGCTTCCCACAACTGGTCTTGACTCTACCATATTGCAGTAACGTTGCACTGAATCGTTTACTCAAAATGATTACTTGAAACACAGTGATAATATCTTTTCCCCATAAGCTCCCATGTTACTTCTTACTCATAACTAAAGACAAATAATGAAAGACCTTGAGCAGTTTCAGTTCCAATACGATCTGGAACGTACCAGGAGGTGGAGAAAAAGGTTATGCAAAGATGACCTCACGTAAGGGCAGAGCCTCCTCAGAATCTGAAGGGCAGAGCAGCGGCGGCATGTAACGCCCCCCAGAGCGAGGCAGATATGACTGTTGTCTATTTCATTGTCTCCTTATTATCTTCTTACTGTTTAAATTTTATCCAAGTATTTATTGTACACAATTTTAAAAGTCAAATAATATTATTAATAATATTACAAGTTTGCCTTACTCTGTCACCATCTCATTTTCCACTCCCCAGGTATAATCACTTTCAACTCTTTTAGCTACTGCTTCCAGGAATTACCTGTATATTGCTAACACTGCTACTTCGTCACGTTTTATGTTTTAGATGATGTCTGTCGACTGTAGAAGATGAAGATTTTGCTTTCTTATACTCCCTTCACACAGACGTATTTGTTTTTCCTGAAAACTTGCAAAATAGCTTTATGGTTAAGTCCATATTCAGGGTTTTCATTATTTTGTACTTGTAAATGTTCTTCGTTAAGTGTATTTCTTGTGCAAACTTATTTTTGCTGTGAATTCGTTGCCTGTTTTTTTTCTTTTGCTCAGCTTTCTTCCAGGTTCTGGTTAAGATTTCGTGCATCCTCTAACAGCTCTGTAAAATAACTTTCAGTTCTATTTCCACACACCTTCCTTCCTGCTTAACTATGGTCCTGGGCCTTATCTTTGCTGTCATTCAAAGAGATCTCCTCCTATGTTACAGCTCCTATTTCTTGGATTTCACGTCTTGATCTTTTTGGTTTAATTCTTTGTTTCATTGGAGCACAACTAAAGGTGCATAGAAGCAACATCTTTGGAGAACTTGGATGTCTGAAAATGTATTTATTCCATTCTAACGGTTGATTGGTATTGATATGAATTTTAAAAAGCTATGCTTTCCAGGGGAGGGCTCAAATGGTAAGAATCCACAGTCCCTGACAAAACTGTCCAGTCTAGTTTGCATGTAAGAAGAGAAGGGCCTGAGAGCAAAGTCAGGGCCCACCGGCAGTAGCTTCTCTGGGTGACACCAGGACAAAGTGGATTTGATTTTATTACTTAGAAACATGGGCATTATTTGAAAAGATGCTGATATGCTGTTATCTCACTGGGTAGTAACATTGCATATCTATTGGTAGGTAATTTTCCATTTAGTGTTAGAAGTAAATGAGCCATATCAGGTGTGGTTTTGTGTGACCCAAATAGGATACGTGCACTCCATATTAAAAAAGAAATGCACAGGTGGAAAGATTATGTGCTCTAATTCCGAGACTCTTAACCTGAAGTCTTCTATAAATCATCTGTATGGGTCTTTGAATTCCCCGATCTTGGGGCCAATTTTATTTTGTCTTATTTAGGTTCTCTAAGCTTCAGTGACCTAATAATAAGGTAGAGATAATATTAATACCTCGTCATGTGGTGGTTGTCATTTTTAATATTTAAAAAGACCCATGACACACAAAAAAGTTAAGAACAGTTGAACTCTAATTCCCCTCTTTCCTCCATTTAATAGATGAAACACCGAGGCCACAGAGGTTAGGTGTCGTGTTGACATAACACGTGCTTTTAGCACAGCTGAGTCCAGAGCGCTGGTTTTCTGATCCCTTGACCAGGAGTCCTCCCACATCAGCTCCAGCCAAGGTTATATTGGAGCCTCATCTATCAATATTGCTCACCTATTTTCCAAGGGAAGTTCAGATGGAGGTTCTTTTCCTGAGATTGATTGCCTGTAATTAAGTGTGGCTGAAAGAGGCCTCTGAAACCAGAAATTATCGAGGGAGCAGCATTTATTTTGTTATTATTTATTTTTCTCACCTGACCATGAGAAACATGTGAATAGGGATAAATCAACGTAGATGCAAACTCTTGACAGTATTACAGGATTCCAGTACACACTGGAGTCTCAAGACAATTACGACCATGTTGGAAGAATAAACATTCTGCTAAAGCACTTTTGACCAAGGAGACTATAGTGTTTGTTTAATTGACCTCTTTTGGAAAATCAATTAATGTAACTATGTGGAAGTAGGCTAATTAGTTGACATCCTGTGATCAGAAAATATTAAATTTTGATTACTAATTACATGTAATTTCTTACATGTGTATATATTGTTTAATTATTTACAAAGTGCTTTCATATATCATTTTATTTAAAAACAACCTGGTATGGTTAATTATCATTACCCATATTTACAAATGAGAAACTGAGGACAGAGATTTGAAGAGACTTGCGTGAGGTCATGTAGCTGGTAAAGATTAGAACCGGAATGAGAACGCTTGCCTTCTGATTCCAAATTCAGTTCTTTTTCCATCATACCTTGTGGCCTCCTGATCACTGTTAGTCACGTTGCCTCTCATATTCCAGTGATGGACACATTTCAGAGTTAAGGGGAAAACTGGAGTGGGCCATGCTGTCCTGGAGGGTTTGCAGCCATGCCCTGTGTGAAGGGAACATGCTCTGTTAGCCTGCCCAGTATGACCAGGCTGAGGGCATGTGGCCTCAGGGACAGGTCCGACACAGGATCCCTGGGAATGTGGGCCAACGCAGTCAGTCACTGAGAGGTCACCTTTACTCCTTCTATTTCAGGAGGGTGTTAATAGTAGAGGAGGGTACAAAATACTTGGCAAAGAATGTGGGGCAAGGGTGCCAACAGAGATTTGTTAAGTTACTACACTCCTCAAGGGACCTGGCATAATGTAATTCATGTCAATTTTTTGTTAACTATCTGGATTAGTAATGGTTTTCTTTAAAATGATGGAGAGTTAAAGTTTCCATCCCTTGGTTTTACCTGAGAGGTAAATCACATAAAAATGTAGCTTGTATAAACAATTTCTTTTCATTAACCTCATCTTTTTTAATTTAAATTTTTATGGAAAGGAAAAAAGTTCCTCAGCTTTTTCCTTTGTGAATAAATCTGCCACATGCCAGGACATGAAGTGATATTACTAATGAGGTGAGCATTTCTGGTATGCTTGAGATGGAGAGGAAAGTTTTAAATATTTCTCTTGCTCTTGATTTAACACAGGTGGGATCTCAAGAGGCCTTGTTCATGATTAGTGGCATTTTTTTAAAAAGTATGAATTGTTGCAGCTGCAGTGGGAAGCCTGAAGCAAATCCTGATGGCCAAAAAGTTTGAATCTCTTTCCCGTTTGGTCACAGTCATGGCCAGGACTGCAGAGCTCACCGCTGCTCTGGATGCATTACAGAACTCAGGTCCACCAGACCCCAAACATGGTCTCATTTTCTCAAAAACAGAGAAATGCCACTTTAGCAAAGTGTATAATCTTCCATGTAAAATAAAAATTACCCTTCTTGGATCATATTCATGCTGGAGTCCCTGGATAATTGATCTTCTTTCCTTTTGCACTACTGTAATTGTTTTAAACATCATATATACCTAGATTGAGGAAACTGTTTTAGAGATGTCTCAGGAACCACTTAACAATACTCAGCTTCACGTCCGGTATTCTTGGGTTTAAATACTCCACAACCTCGTTTTACCCAGCCCCCAATTTCCCTCACTCCATCCTCCCAATTTCCTTTAATAAAAACCTCTCAAACTTTCCTCTTTTATATCTACCCTTAAGCACAGTTTCATCTGCCATTGCTTGCATTTCCCTATGTGGCTTTAATAACCTGAAGAAGGTCTCTCTGGGAGCACCTCCATCTGGTCCTTAACTTTATGCTGCCTCTGCTTACCAACCAACCTCTCTGGCCTCTTGGGCAGAGCCCAGACATAATGTGGGGGTCACCAAAGAGGCTATGTATGAACCATGATGAAATTACTAGCCCCAATTAACTGGACAATTTAAAATTAACTTTCATTCAACCACTACTTCATGTATATTAGTGTCTTCCACTTGTTTATATCTATAAAGTCCAGGTACATTTTCTCAGTATTCTACTTGCTGGAGAGATGGGGAGAGGGCAGGTAATGTATATAAACTGCTAAGCAACTGCAGGAAAATCTTGATGGATAGGCTGTCAGTCTGCTTTGCTATTTTCCCCTGGTTCTTATTGTGGTTCTGAGTTCTTTGAAGACTAAAGAGAAATTCATGTATTTGACAACTGAACTAACAACTCGACTAGGGGAAAAATACTGCTGAAATCTGTCAATGAACATTGCTAACATATGTTGCATTTATAGACAGGGGAAAACTAAATCCAGCAAGTCCTTGCGAAGATGTGTGGACTGGCTGACAGGTGTGACTTCTCAGCACAACAAGTGATAGCAACACTGAGCAGTGGGTTGTGTCCAGGGAGACTTGATTGGTCACAGATGACAATTCTGGCTCCCTGAGCTGTTTCTCCAGTGTCTATGAATAATATCAAATGTCAAGTAAGGCTCACTTCCAACAATACGATTGAAGATATATTCAGCTAGAACAGCATAGGATTTTAGTTTCCTATAACCCAATCAAGCTATCCAGACACTACTTGGGAGATTATCCTCGGGATGAATTAGATAAAAGGTGAACTACAAGGGTTTTCTTCCTGAAGCAAAGCTTCAAGCAGTGCACAACAGAAGCAGATATTTATCATTTGCATGAAGAATGGTAGGAAAGGCATTTTTTAGCCAAAGGTGTAGAATAGGCTGATAGACATTTGTGAGAGAGACTCGGATAGAACCTGGATAACACACAATCGTGGAACGAATGATTTCAATCAAAACCAAAGTTTAGTTACACATTTTCGGAGTGGGCAAAGAAGAGGGGATCTGTTAGTTATTGATGCATACATTCTGCAGTATGAGTGACTATAAATATGCGTGTGTATGTACATGTGTATATGTTTTCTTGTTTGCTTTTGTTTTTGGAAGATTCACGCTGAGCTAATATCTGTTGCCAATCTTCTTCCTTTTTTTTTCTTCTCCTTTTTCCTCAAAGCCTCAGTACATGGTTGTATTTATGATAGTTGTAAGTTCCGTGTGAGCCGCCGCCACATCATGGCTACCGCCAGACGGGTGGTGTGGCTCCGCATGCAGGGGCCACACCTGGGCCACCGAGGTGGAGTGTGCTGAGCTTTAACCACCACGCCATCAGGGCTGGCTCACGGTTTCTTGTTTTTGATGCCAAGTGTCTTGTAAGCTTCAGAAAAAGAAAATGTATGTATTTATTTTGCTAAAAATATTTTCATAGGAGATGTTTAAATCTGAAATATTAATTTAATGTAGTTTGTGTAGAAGACATAGGTGATTTTCCATCTTTTGTCTCCAGAAAGGGGTTCTGGGAATCCCTAAGTTGTGGATGTGTTCCTGCTTCAGAGGATCACATTTTTGGGGGGAGTTTGTAAAAGTTGGTAACAAAATTATATTTATCATTTAATTTTCTAATCTTTAGGTCAGGGTTTTAAAAGAAACCCAGAAAGGTAGATGATAGAAAGTTCAAATTAACCATCCGTTTTCTTTGTTGTCACTCACACCCAACTACAGGACCGGTTTAAACTGACCCCATCTTATCAACAGAGTGTTAAAGTTGTCTGCAGAGGCAGTGAGCCAAAGCTGCATGTCATGTGGCTGGAGCACATGCAGAGGAGAAAATTTTGACCTGAAATAACACCTGGAACCAAAGATTCTCCCCTCATGGAACCAAAGGACCAGGGAGGGGACTGAAACTCGAGAGACACACCCTTTTCAGAAGCAAGGGGTCCGTTGTCCAGGAAGACCTGGTGTTAAAGCCCCCTTCCACACCACCATAAGTGGTCATATTTGGATTCCCGCCAATGGAAACCTGTCCTGCCAGTGTGTCTGCATACCAGCCTGCCCTCTCTTATCCCTTAAATTTTACCCCAAACCCTGGAATGCAGAGTCAGATTTGAGAACATTGCCTCCTGTCTCCTTGCTGGTCAACATCGCAATAAAGCCTTTTTTTTCCTCAAAAGCCAGTGCCACAGTATTGGCTTTTATGCTCACTGAGCAGCAGATCCTTTTGTTTGGTTACATGTCTCTATGCCTCTCTCTTTATATGTTTATTCATCAATAATTCCACAAGGATTTGGGTTGTTTAAAACAAGAGTATGAATAATAAAATAATCATATAGCTTTACAAAATCAAGATTAAATAAATCCCTATTATCAATAAAGGGGAAATAGTTTCTAGGCAACGGTTTAACATGCGTGCAGGACTAGGAATCTGAGTTTGAGAGTGCCTGGTCAAAGGGTCTGCACTGCTGTTGCTTTTGTCAGACCAGATCTTTGTGTATTGTCAAAGAAATGCCAACTGCATGGGATCCTTCGTGTTTGGAGGACTAGTCAATAAGTGTTGTATGTCCAGAAGTGACAGTGAGAGTTAGATTGGTTTTGAAACTAAGTTTATATGACACCAACATTAGCAATTAAAAAGCAGAAAAAACCCAAGTTCAGTCTATTCCCTTTTTATTTTTATCAGCACAATGCCAAGTTAGCTGGCTTGATGAATTCTCTTAATGGGATGTTTTTGTTTTATGTAGATCCATTCTGTGATGTTTGCATAGACTAAGGAAAAGTGTAGTCCGTAGGATATGCATTTGTTTCCTGGGCCATTTGTCTATTTGGTGTGCTAGCACAATTGTTTGCAATCTCTCATCATTATGAGGAAGTCATCCATTAAAAGCCATCTGCTGAAGAAAATTCCAGACCCTAATATTATATCCCTGCTGTATCTGTTCATCTTCCTCCCCATACCCCAACTGCTGTCTTCTTAACATTGCCTCTCTGGCCTGCGCATGGAGGCTAGACTGGTATATGGAATTTGTCTTATTCCAGACCTATCACAGCATGGTGGAGCTAAAAGTATAATTCAGTGCCTCTTAAACTTCAATGTGCAGATGAATCACCTGGGGATCTTATTAAAATGCAGATTTTAATTTAGTAGATCTAGGGTGGGCTTTTCTAACAAGGTCATAGGTGATGCAATGCTGCTAGTCTACAGACCACATTTTCCATAACAAAGGTATAACTGATCCCAGAGGTAGCATACTATAGAGCAGGGTTTTTCAACCTCCACTCTATTGACAGTTTGGGCTGGATAATTCTTTGCAGTGGGGGAATGTCTTATGCATTATAGGATGTTTAGCAATATCCCTGGCTTCTACAAACTAGATGCTGGTAGTATTCTCTCCTCCCATATCTGACAATCAAAATTATCTTCAGACATTGCCAAATATCCCCTGGGGATAAAATCATCTCTAGTTGAGAACTGCTGCTATAGAGGCTGTTACTAAGGGCTCTGGTTTAGACAGCTTGGATTCAAAATCTGGCCTGCCAACTTATTGTATGAGTGTCTGTGGACAATTTACTTAACTTCCTTTTCTGTGCCTCAGTTTTCTCCTCTATAAAATAAGGATAATAATAGTATCTCCATTAGATATTCATAGGACAAAGATGATGACATAGGAGGCGCCTGAATTTCTCTCCTCTTATGGATGCACCAAATATACACCTATATATGAAGTAATTCTCTCTGAGAGAAATCCAGAAACTAGCTGAGTGACTTCTACACATCAAGTAACTGAGAAAATACCCACATTGAAACAGGGAGTAAAGGCTGAGACACACCGTAAACCCCACCCCCAGCACAGTGCCATACAATTGAGAGGGAACCCCCAACTCCAGCTTCTCCCTGAGGAGTGAACAGTTTGGAATACACATCTAGTGCCCCAACTTTTAAGGCTGCTACTCAAGGGACAGGCCTCATATTACCTACCTCTGAGAGCTGATGGAGCTTGCACTCACAAGTCCCACAGGACTATAGCAAACAAAGAAAACCCTACAGACTCTACCAAAAAAAACTATTAGAACTAATAAATGAATTTAGTACCATTGCAGGATACAAAATCAATATACAAAAATCAGTTACATTTCGCTATACTAACAATGAACTATTGGAAAGAGAAATTAAGAAAACAATCTTATTTTCAATAGCATCAAAAAGAATAAAATACTTAGGAATAAATTTAACCAAGGTGGTGAAATGTACAATGTACATTGAAGGTGGTGGTCTGTACATTGAAAAGTATAAAATGGTAGTGAAATAAATTGAAGAAGCCAAAAATAAATGGAAAGATATTCTGTGTTCATGGTTTGGAAGAATTATTATTGTTAAAATGGTCATACTACTCACAGCCATCTACAGATTCAATGCAATCCCTATCAAAACTCTAAATTGTATTTTCACAGAAATGAAAAAACAATCCTAAAATTCATGTGGAACCACAAAAGATCGCAGATAGCCAAAGCAATCTTAGAAAGAAGAGCAAAGCTGGAGGCATCATGCTTCCTGATTTCAAGCTATATTACATATCTATAGTAATCAAAACAATATGGTATTGGCATAAAAACATACACATAGATCAATGGAACAGAATAGAGAGCACAGAAATAAACCCCTGCATACATGGCCAACTAATTTATGACAAAAGGGCCAAGACTATACAATGAGGAAAGGACAGTCTCATCCATAAATAGTGTTGGGAAAACTGGAAGCTGCATGCAAAAGAACGACACTGGACCACTATCTTACACTATACACAAAAATCAACTTAAAATGGGTTAAAGACTTGAACATAAGATCTGAGACAGTAAAAGTCCTAGAAGAAAACGTAGAGGGTAAGCTCATCAGTCTTGGCAATGATTTTTTGGATTTGGCACCAAGAAAAATGTAACAAAAGCAAAAAATAATCAAGTAGGACTACATCAAACTAAAAAGCTTCTGCACAGCAAAGGAAACCATCAACAAAAGGAAAAGCCAACCCATGAAGCAAGAGAAGATGTTTGCAAACCACATATCTGATAAGGAGTTAATATCCGAAATATACAAAAATCTCAGACAACTCAATAGCAAAAAAATCACAAAAACCCCAAAACCCACAAATGACTCAATTAAAAAATGGGCAAAGGAGCCGAATAGACGTTTTTCCATAGAAGGCATACAAATAGACAACAGGTACATGAAAAGGTGCTTAACATCACTAATCATCAAGTAAATGCAAATCAAAACACGATGAGATATCACCTCACATCTGTTAGGATGTCTATTATCAAAAAACCAAGGGATAACAAGTGCCGGTGAGGACGTTGAGAAAACAGAACCCTGTGCACTGTTGGTGAGGATGCAAAATGGTACAGCCATTATGGAAAACAACATGGAGATTCATCAAAAAGTTAAAAATAGAAATATCATATGATCCAGTAATCCTACTTCTGGGTATGTATCCAAAGGAAATGAAATCAGTATTTTGAACAGATAGCTGTACTCCAGTATTCATTGCAGCATTATTCACAATAGTCAAGTCATGAAAAAAACCCAAGTGTAGGTTGATGGGCGAATGGATGAAGAAAATGTAGTGTGTGTATATACATATAATGGAATATTATTCAGCCTTAAAAAAGAAGGAAATCCTGTCATTTGCAACAACATGGATGAACCTGGAGGGTTTTATGCTAAGAGAAATAGGCCAGACAGAGAGCGACAAATACTGCATGGTATCATTTATACATGGAATCAAAAAAAAAGTTGAACTTATAGAAAGACAATTGAAGGGTGGTTGCCAGGGGCTAGGGTTTGGGAGAAATGGGGAGATGTTGGTAAAAGGCTACAAAGTTTCAGTTTTAAGATGAATAAGGTCTGAGGATCTAATGTATGAGTTGGTGACTACAGTTGATAATGCTGTATTATATAATTAAAATTTGCTAAGAGAGTAGAAATTGTGTTCTCACCAAAAAAAAAAAAAATGTAAATATGGGAAGTGATGGATGTGTTGATTAACTAAATGGAGGGAATCCTTTCACTGTGTATTATGTATACCAAATCTTCATGTTGTACACTACTTTAAGTACATTTTTATTTAACTATTCTGCAATAAAGCTAAAAAAAAAGAAAGAGATATTCATAGAACTTCTAGGAGGATTAAATATTAAATATTCATGAAGTGCTTAGAACTATATGCATGTGAGTACCTAGAAATCAATAAATGTTAGCAAATATTACTATCAAAAAGAAATAAAGAAAAAAAGAAAGAAAGAACCATGCCTCATAGCTCGTTTTTCTAATGGTGACCCTGAGAAAAGGCAGCAGTTCAAAACGGATTCTGATGTTAAGAGTTGAGACCCGTGGCTGGTTATCCAGCTCTCTTCTCCAACTTATGCCCATGTTGGGACCAGCTGCTGCTTTCTCAGGTGTAGGCTAGTAGAGGAAAGCAACAAGCTATTGTCCATCTTGACTTGCCTGACTTGGACTTACAATGAGTAGGAGATTTTACTTTTCTTTTTATTAAAGGTGTGAATTTGGATCATAGTTTCTTTATCAATCAAATGAGGAGGTAAAGCCAGAAGATATTTAAGCTATAACCACTTCTAGTGTGTAAAACTGCAAGTAACTTTTTCAGGCATTAAATAACAACAGAATCAAGAAAGTTCACGATAATGGATGTCATAGAGAAAGTGTGTGAGCCATGCAGTCAAAAGAGGCAGAGATCACACTCACTGGCGTGGTGTAGGGATATTTCATGGAATAGGAGGATCTTGCTAAGCAATGAAACATAAGTAGGATTTGGGAAATTAAAATAGAAGAAGAAAAATATCTGCGCATCCCTGCAAAAGTAAAAGTAACTTCTACCTCACAGGGAAGCCAGCTGGAAAGGAAGAATTTGTTCATTTTCCTAGTAGAAGTTTTTTCTCATTCTAACAATACCTTGATCTTTAGGAACACATTTTTGCCCCTGTCATTTTTGAGGGCTCTGATGGCCACTTCTACTTGGGATTTAATGTTATAAAAATGTCATTAAATAAAAATCAGAAAACTCCAGAGGCTAGGGTCAACATGAACAGTTTAGTGTGTTTCATTCTGGTTAATCTTCTTTCTCTCTAAATATATATATAACATTTATTATATTATTTATTATTATAATATAATATTTATTTGTAAATAAATAGGATAATGTTATTTACATGCAGTCAGCAATATGTCTATTTCATTCAGTACTATACAGTTATGCATTGCTTAATCAAGGGGAGATGTTCTGAGAAATTCATCGTCAGGCCATTTTGTCTTTGTGCGAACATCATAGAGTGTACTTACACACATCTAAATGGTAGAGCCTTCTACGCACCTAGGCTGTGTGGTACTAATCTTATGGGATCACCATCATGTATGTGGTCCATAGTTGACTGAAATGTTGTTATGTGGTACATGACTGTATTAAGTACATTTTTTTCCATCTTAGAATAGACATACCTCCCTTATTTATTGAAAATTTTAATTGAAGCATAACATACACAAAAAAATTGCACAAATCATTGATGTAAAGCTTGATGCATTTTACAAGGTAAATACACCCATGTAACCATCACCGAGAAACAGAATGTTCCAGCACCTCAGAAATTCCCCTTTTGCCCCCCTTCCATTCAGTTACTAGTTGCTCCCACCCAAAGGTAGCCACTATCCTACCTTCTAACATTGTAGATTAATTTTTCCTGTTTTGAACTTCATCCAGAACTGAATTATACAGTACATATGTTCTTAGTATGTACGTTCTAAGAAAGTTTCAGCCAGGAAGATGGAGAATTCTTGAACCAAAGTTGCCCGTTAGATGACTCCCATGTCCCACAGGAACAGGCTTGCTCTGTTACTTGTTTTGTGCTCAGTCATTGGCTGAGAGCAGTTTGAGGAAAACATGGCCTTGGTGCGATCACAGTGGTGAACCCAGAAGGGCAGCAGCTGGGGTTGTCAGACAGCTATGCTTCACACTGCATGATGTCTAAGCAGCCCATTTCCATGGCTGCTACCGGAATTATCTACTAAATCTGAACACACATACCCTAGGATCCAGTAATTCTATCCCTAGGTGTAGACCCAGAGAAATAGGTACATGGATTCATCAAAAGATGTGTACAAGAATGTTCATAGCAGTGCTATTTGTAATAACCTAAACATGGAAACCATCCAGATGCTCTCCAACAGCAGAATGGATAAATAAATTGTGGTATAATCAAACAATAATCAACAGCAATGAGAATGAAGCTGTCTCATTTTAAAAACACCTGCATAGTTTTTAATAGTATAAGTATACCATAATTTATTTAACCATTCCTCATTGATGAACATTTGGTTAGGTTCAATTTTTCCCTCTCACAGATGCTGTTGCAATGAACATTTCTGAAGGATAAATACCTAGACATATCATTGCTCTGTCAAGTGATATACATGCTTAATATTTTGATGAGTATGGAGTAAATTACCCTTCTATAAGAAGCATCTGAAGGTGTCCTATTTTCACTTCCACTGGCAGGGACAAATGGCACACTCAAATTGGAGAGCTCTAAAGGGCTCTTACGCAGGTGTGTGCTGGGTACTGGGAAATCACCAGGGATGGTGCAAAGCCTTGGGGCTTGTAAAAGTGGGAGGGGGTAGGCCAGTAAATACTCTGGTCTCTTTATGATGAGCTGCTATTTCTCTTCGTTGGTAAAATCCATAGAGAAGTCAAAGGCAAGAGAATTCATTGATGGAGTCCATACAGATCCATCTCCCAGGGCATTCAGCAGAGTGAAAGGGTAACGAAGAATGGAGGAGGATCTCGATGGGCAGCTAGAAGACACCCAGTTCACACCTTAGCATTGTTATTATCATTTTTTTAATACTTTGCCCATTTGATAGATACAACAGTTATATTGTTTTAATTTTCATGTCTTGTATGTTTACTAAGTTTGAGAATTTTTATTTTCTGTGAAAGTTACATATTTGCGTTCCTTACCTTTGTCTTTTCCTTAAAGATGTGAAGAAACTCTGTGTACATTAGGGAAATTAGCTTTTGTCTATTTCAGTTTTAAAATGTGTTCTTCCCTTTGATGTTTGTGCTTTACCCTTATTTATGGCAACCATGTCATAAAGAATTAAGGATTGTAGAGGCTTGTTTGCAACTTTTTTCTTAAGGGGTCTGGGTTTCTTGTCCTGCTTGGAAAGACATTTTATATCTTCTAGTGATAATTTCTTTCCTGTATTTTCTTCTAGTGTTCTTTCAGTTTTTTTTTTTTTCCATTTAGAACTTTAAGCAATCTGATGTTTATTTTACTATTTGAGGTGAGGTGAAAATCTAATTTTATTTTCTTCTACTTGGATATATTTTCCCAATATCATTAAAGGGTCCATTATTTTTCCACTAATTTGAAATTCTGCTTTTATCATATACCAAATATCTATGTATATATGGATCAGTTCCTGGTCTGTATTTTCTTCCTTGAATCTACTTGTTAATTTATGCATCAGGACTATGCATCAATAAGTACTATAACCTTTAAGTATCTTTTGTTATTGTAGAGAGGGGCCTTTTTATTATTCTTGTTTTTCATAACATTCAAGTCTTTTCTACTGTGATTATTTTTCAAGTAAGAAGCGTTTACCTAGAACATCTATTTAGGCCATCTTTTATGTTTCTTAAAGTTTTATAGCTTTCTCCTTATAGATTTGCACAGTTCCTCTTATTTATTCTTACATAGTTATTTTATAAATTTTGTTGCTGTTATTACTGAGATTTGTTTTTTTCTAATTGGACATTCTTAGTATAAAGGAAAGCTTTGTTTTTTTGAAATATTAATTAGTCTTGTCTGTATCTATTATTTCCAATAGTTTCCAGTTGAGCCACATCCTTTTGAATATTTCCCCTCACACACGACTGTAAATGGCTGCCTCAAGTTCTGAGTCAACCACAAGACTCAGCTCCAGTGTCTGCTCCTCCAAGGTCTGCTTCCCGCGTGCAAGGGACACCTGTGGCATAAAGGAACGAGCAGTAAACATGCCCTGAGGATACGAGAGCTGAACGCTGCTTGATATACCAGATCTGCTAGGACTGGGTTCAGTGGCATGCATCAGAAAAACAAAAATAAGAGCGGTTTAAACACACAAGATTTTATTCTTGCTCGAGAGAAGTCCGGAGATGGGAGTCAGGGCTGACTGGGTGGTTTATGAGATTGTCTGACATCTCTAGGACAAGACCCTCATCCTTATTTTCCAAGAAAGCGTTTGTGCAGCAGCAATTACGCCTGTTTCCAGGCCAGCAGCAGGAAGAAGAGCTGAAGAAGCCCATGATGCCCCTTCCTTTAAGGCCACTTCTTTAGAATCATCCATAACCCTTTCCCTTGCAGATCATTGGGTAAACCTACTCACTTGGCTGTGCCTTGCAGTAAAGTAGTTGTTACTAACCGAGGTAGTTAGTGAGTAATGCGATCACTAAAACTGCGGTGTTTATTACTTAGGAAAAATGGGTAGAGAGGGATTTAGCAGTCTCCGTTGAGTCACTAAATACAAGTGTGAATGTATGCCAATTCAATTTTTTTCCATAAAGAAAAAAAATTTTTTCTGGTTACAAAATAATATACTTCCATTGGAAACAATTCAAACAAATCAGAATTTTTTTTCTTTTTTAGCTGAACTAAGATTTATTTATTTTTTTATTATGGTAACATTGGTTTATAACATTATATAAATTTCAGGTGTGCATCATTATGTTTTGATTTCTGTGTAGATTACATCATGTTCACCACCCAAAGACTAATTACAATCCATCAGCACACACGTGTCTAATCACCCCTTTTGCCCTCCTCCCTCCTCCTTCCCCTCTGGTAACCACCAATCCAATCTCTGTCTCTATGTGACTGTTTGTTGTTGTTTTTATCTTCTCCTTATGAGTGAGATCATATGGTATTTGACTTTCTCCCTCTGATTTGTTTTGCTTAGCATAATACCCTTAGTGTCCATCCATGTTGTCACAAATGGCCAAATTTCATTGTTTCTTATGGCTGAGTAATATTCCATAGTGTATATATACCACATCTTTGTCCATTCATCCCTTCATGGGCACTTAGGTTGCTTCCAAGTCTTGGCTACTGTGAATAATGCTGCAATGAGCATTCGGGTGCATATATCTTGACGCATTTGTGTTTTCATCTTCTTTGGATAAATACCCAGCAGTGGAATAGCTGGATCATATGGTATTTCTATTCTTAATATTTTGAGGAATCTCCATACTGTTTTCCCTAGTGGCTGAGCCAGTTTGCACTCCCACCAGCAGTGTATGAGAGTTCCCTTCTCTCCACATCCTCTCCAACACTTGTTGTTTCCTGTGTTGTTAATTATAGCCATTCTGACAGGCGTGAGGTGATATCTCATTGTAGTTTTGATTTGCATTTCCCTGATAGTTAATGATGTTGAACATCTTTTCATGTGCCTGTTGGCCATCTGTATATCTTTTTTGGAGAAATGTCTGTTCAGATCTTTTGCCTATTTTTTAATTGTGCTATTGTTTTTTTGTTGTTGTTGTTGAGATGTATAAGTTCTTTATGTATTTTGGAGATTAACCCCTTATCAGATATATGGTTTGCAACTATCTTCTTGCAATTGAAAGCTTGTCTTTTCGTTTTGTTTTCATTTGTTTTTGGTTTCTTTTGCTGTGCAGAAGCTTTTTAGTTTGATGTAGTCCCATTTGTTTATTTTTTCTGTTGTTTCCCTTGCCTGGTCACACATGGTACTTGGTACTGCTAAGACCCATGTCGAAGAGCGTACTGCCTATGTTTTCTTCTAGAAGTTTTATGGTTTCAGGTCTTACATTCAAGTCTTTAATCCAATTTGAGTTAATTTTTGTGTATGGTGTCAGATAATGGTCTACTTTCATTCTTTTGCATGTGGCTGTCCAGTTTTCCCAACACCACTCATTGAAGAGACTTTCCTTTCTCCATTGTATGGAATGTTCTTGGATTCCTTGTTGAACATTAGCTGTCCATAGATGTGTGGGTGTATTTCTGGGCTCTTGATTCTGTTCCATTGATCTGTGTGTCTGTTTTTACGTCAGTACTATGCTGTTTTGGTTACTATAGCTTTGTAGTATATTTTGAAATCAGGGACTATAATACCTCCAGCTTTGTTCTTTTATTTCAGAATTCCTTTGGCTATTCATGGTCTTTTGTTGTTCCATATAAATTTTAGGATTCTTTGTTCTGTTTCTGTGAAAAATGTTATTGCAGCTTTGATAGAGATTGCATTGAATCTGTAGATTGCTTTAGGCAGTATGGACATTTTAACTATGTCAATTCTTCCAATCCAGGAGCACGGAATATCTTTCCATTTCTTTAGTGGAAATGTCTTCTTCAATTTCTTTCAACAATGTTTTATAGTTTTCAGTGTACAGATCTTTCACCTCTTTGGTTAAGTTTACTCCTAGGTATTTTAGTCTTTTTGTTGCAATTGTAAATGGGATTGTATTCTTAATATCTCTTTCTGCTACTCCATTGTTAGTGTATAGAAATGCAACTGATTTTTGTATGTTGATTTTGTATCCTACAACTTTACTTATTCCTTTTAGAAATAATAAAGTTTTTTGGTGGCTTCTTTAGGGTTTTCTATATATAAAATCATGTCATCTGCAAATAGTGACAGTTTCACTTCTTCCTTTCAAATTTGGATCTCTTTTACTTCTTTTTCTTGCTTCATTACTCTGGCTAGGACTTCTAATACTATGTTAAATAAGAGTGGTGAAAGTAAACATCCTTGTCTTGTTCCTGTTCTTAGAGGGATAGCTTTCAGTTTTTCTCCATTGAGGATGATATTAGCTGTGGGTTTGTCATATATGGTCTTTATTATGTTGAGGTACTTTCCTTCTATACCCATTTTATTCAGAGTTTTTATCATAAATGGATGCTGCATCTTCTCAAATGCTTTATCTGCATCTATTGAGATGATCATGTGATTTTTATTCTTCATTTTTTTAATATGGTGTACCACATTGATTGATTTGTGAATGTTGAACCATCCCTACATACCTGGAATAAATCCCACTTGATCATGGTGTATAATCTTTTAATGTGTTGTTGTATTTGATTTGCTGGTATTTTGTTGAGGATTTTTGCATCCATGTTATTCAGTGATATTGGCCTGTAATTTTCACTTGTTGTGTTGTCCTTGTCTGGTTTTGGAATCAGGGTAATGTTGGCTTCATAGAATGAGTTAGGAAGCTTCCCCTCCTCTTCAATTTTTTAGAAGAGTTTGAGAAGGATAGGTATTAAGTCTTCTTTGAATGTCTGGTAGAATTCACCAGGGAAGCTCTCTGGTCCTGGACTTTATTTATTTTTATTTATTTTTTTTGTGAGGAAGACTAGCTCTTAGCTAACATCTGTTGCCAATCTTCCTCTTTTTGCTGAGAAAGATTGGCCCTAGGCTAACATCCATGCCCATCTTCCTCTACTTTATATGTGGGATGCCTGACACAGCATGGCTTGATAAGTGGTGCATAGGTCCATGCCTGGGATCCGGACTCACGAACCCTAGGCCGCTGAAGTGGAGTGTGCGAACTTAACCACTACATCACCGGGCCACTCCTGGACTTTTATTTTGGGGGAGGTTTTTGATTACTGTTTCAATCTCCTTGCTGGTGATTGTTCTATTCTGATTCTCTATTTCTTCTTGATTCAGTTTTGGGAAGTTGTATGACTCTAGGAATTTATCCATTTCTTCTAGATTATCCAATTTGTTGGCATATAGCTTTTTGCAGTATTCTCTTATAATCTTTTGCATTCCTGAGATGTCTGCTGTAATTTCTCCTCTTTCATTTCTGATTTTGTTTGTTTGAGCTTTCTCTCTTTTTTTCTTGGTGAGTCTAGCTAAAGGTTTGTCAATTTTGTTTATCTTTTCAAAGAACCAGCTCTTGGTTTCATTGATTTTTTTCTATTGTTTATTTAGTGTTTATTTCATTTATTTCTGCTCTGACTTTTATTATTTCCTTCCTTCTACTGATTTTGGCCTTTGTTTGTTCTTCTTTTTCCAGTTCCTTTAGGTGCACTGTTGGATTGTTTATTTGAGATTTTTCTTGTTTCTTGAAGTAGGCCAGTTTTGCTATAAACTTCCCTCTGAGAACTGCTTTTCTATATCCCATAAATTTTGGCATGTTGTATTTTCATTTTCATTTGTCTCCAGGTATTTTTTGTTATCTTCTTTGACTTCTTCATCGACCCAGTCATTGTTCAGTAGAATTTTGTTAATCTCCACATATTTGTGGCTTTTCTGATTTTCTTCTTGTAGTTGATTTCTAGTTTCATACCATTGTGGTCCGAAAACATACTTGGTATTATTTCAATCTTAAATTTATTGAGACTTGTTGTGTGGCCTAACATGTAATCTATCCTGGAGAATGTTCCGTGTGCATTTGAAAAGAATGTGTATTTTGCGGTTTTTGGATGGAATGTTTTGTATATCTATTAAGTCCATCTGGTCTAATGTTTCGTTTAAGACCAATGTTTCGTTATTGATCTTCTGTCTGGATGATCTATCCATTGGTGTAAGTGGAGTGTTAAAGTCCCCTACTATTGTTGTGTTACTGCCAATTTCTCCTTTTGTGTCTGTTAATTGCTTTATATATTTAGGTGCGCCTATGTAGGGTGCATAGATATTTAGGAGTGTTATATCCTCTTGTTGGATTGTTCCCTTGATCATTGTGTAGTGCCCTTCTTTGTCTCTTGTTACAATTTTTGTTTTAGAGTCTATTTTGTCTGATATAAGTATTGCTATCCCAGCTTTCTTTTCATTGCCATTTTCATGGCATATTTTTTCCATCCCTTCACTTTCAGTTTGAGAGTGTCTTTAGGTGTGTCTCTTGTATGCAGCATATATATGCATCTTGTTTTTTTATCCAATCAGCCACCCTATGCTTTTTGATTGGAGCATTTAGTCCACTGACATTTAAAATAGCTATTGATAAGAATGTACTTATTGCCATTTTTTAACTTTTTTCTGGTTGTTTTAGTAGTTCTTCTCTGTTCCTTTCTTCTTCTCTTGCTCTCTTCTCTTGCGGTTTGATGACTTTCTTTAGTATTTTGTTTGGGTTCCTTTCTCTTAATTTTTTGTGTATTTATTACAGGTTTCTGGTTTGTGATTGCCATGAGGTTCATATATAATAACCTACGTATATAGCAATCTATAGTAAGTTGATGGTCTTTTAAGCTTGACCTCTTTCTAAAAGAGGTCTTTTACTCCCCTCCTCCCACATTTTATGTTTTTCATCTCATATCTAACCTATTTGTGTGTGTGTGTGTGTATCCATTACCCTCTTATCATGGAAATAGGTAATTTTAGTACTTTTGTCTTTTGACCTTCATATTATGTTCATAGGTGGTTGATCTGCTACCTTTACTGTATTTTTGCCTTTACCAGTGATTTTATTGCCTTTTTTTTTGATAATTTTTTTATTCGTATTTGTGGTCTCTTTCCCCCTTAAATAAGTCACATTAGCATATCTTGTAAGACTGGTTTCTTAGTGATAAACTCCTCTAAATTTTTCTTGTCTGAGAAACTCTTTATCTCTCTTTCCCTTCTGAATGATAACCTTACCAGGTAGTATATTCATGGCTGTAGGTTTTTTCCTTTCAGCACTTTAAATATATCATGCCACTCCCTTCTAACCTGTAAGGTTTCCACTGAGAAGTCAACTGATAGCCTCATGTGCTTTCCTTTGCATGTAACGTTTTGCCTGTCTCTTGCAGCTTTTAGGATTCTCTGTTTATATTCAATTCTTGGCATTTTAATTATGATGTGTCTTGGTGTGGGCCTCTTTGGGTTTATCTTGTTTGGTGCTCTCTGTGCCTCCCAAACTTGGATATCTGTTTCCTTCCTTAGGTTAGGGAAGTTTTCAACTCTTATTTCTTCAAATAGATTCTCTGCTCCTTTGTCTCTCTCTTCTCCTTCTGTGACACTTATAAGACGGTTGTTAGTGCACTTGATATTGTCCCAGAGATCCCTTAGACTGTCCTCGTTCTTTTTGTTTTTTCTTTTATCTGTTCAGCTTGAGTGGTTTCCTCTAGTCTTTCATCCAGCTCGCTGATCCATTCTTCTGTATCATCTACTCTGCTGTTGATTCTCTCTAGTGAATTTTTCATTTCCAGTGTCGTATTCTTCATTTCTGATTGGTTCTTTTTTTATATTTTCCAATTCTTTGTTGATATTCTCACTGAGTTCATCCACTCTTCTCCCAAGATCAGTGAGCATCCTTATGACTTTGTTTGAACTCTTTGTCAGGCACATTGTTTATTTCTGTTTCATTTACTTCTTTTCTGGGGTTTTGTCCTGTTCCCTCACTTGGAACATATTCCTTTGTCTCCTCATTTTGCCTCTTTCTCTGTGCTTCTATCTATGTACTAGGTGGGTCAGCTACGTCTCCTGATCTTGGAGACGTGACCTTATTTAAGAGATGCCTTATGAGGCCCAGCAGTGTGTTTCCCTCCTGTCACCAGTTCCAAATGTTCCAGGAGTGACCCCTGTGTGAGCTACGTGTGTCCTTCTGTTATGGCAGGGTTACTCTTGCTGCAGGTGCCCAGGGAGGCTGGGCTGTCACCCTGGCTGGCTGGTTGTAAGGCTCAGCTGCGTGTGGCTGCTATGGAAACTTCAGTCACTTTATCAGGTGTGGGGAGCCCCAGCACAGTTGGCTGCAAGGTATAATAGCACATTCCTGTTGTAGTTTTTCTGTTAAGTGAGTAGGCCCCCAGCATGGCTGGTTGCTAGTCTCAGGGGCTTACAATCGCTGCAGGCCTCCAGCCTGCAAGGCTCTTGTCAGCTCTCTCAGGATTCCAGCTGAGTGAGGTGGGCCCCAGGCACAGGAGCACCAATTGTTTCAGACTTTGGAAGGTGCAGCTGACCCCCTATTTGGCTGTTTGAGAAGCACAAGCCTGCTGCATCTGACGAGCCTCAACTCCCACAGAGCCACACACAACGTCAACACAGTCCTGCCCTGTGTATGCACCCTGACTGTCTAAAGCTGATCTAGTCACCCCACTGCAGAGGCCACACACACTCCACTGAAACACCACACATTCCACCTGCTCCTCCTGCATGCCCTGCCTGCAGAGGTAGACCCACTCCCCGGGCTGCAGAGGATCCAGGCACCCAGCCTATGCAGTCCTAAAAGTTTCCCAAGGGCTTGCTGTTGGGTGGGGCCAGTCCCTAGGGTGGGCTGCCTGCCCTGGCTGAGCTGGATTAAATTGGTGCTCCAGTGGGTGGGGCAGACCATGGGCTAACTGGCTGGGAGAAGAACTCCAATGGCATCTGCCAGCGTCTTTGTCAGCACGCCTGTACTAGGTCACAATGGCTGCTGCCAAAGTTTCAGTCCCTGGAGTGGTCTCAGCTCTCACAGAGATGCACCCAGAGCCTATCAGGTGAGTCTCTTTTCACCAAAGGACTGTGCATCTTTGTTTCTGGTGATTTTAAATTGCTTTTGGAAACCGGTGAATTTGTGTGTGGGCCCTTTAAGAGTAGGCTTTTCTTTCCTTATGTCTGATAGTTTTTCTGGGGGTATTCTCTGTTGTTGTTAGTAGCCAGCAAAGCCAGATATTAAGACACTTGTCTTGGTTGTGCTGGGACCAAAAGATGCTTATAGCAGGAGTGCTCCCCGGCTCAGGTCCCCACTCCTCTAGGGAGGTCTATGTACCCTTGGATTGCGCCCAGGTGGCCGTGAAGTGCTGCGGCTTGCAAAGGTGGCTTTTTTTCTCTCCAGAAAGGAGTTTCTGCCTCTCCCACCTCAGTCAGGACTGTCCGTTGTTGCAGGGGTTCTTTTTATCCAGTTTTCATTTTTCTCTCAGGGGTAATTGTTCCAAGAGTAGCTGTGAATTTGTTGTGTCCGTGGGAGGAGATGAGTTCAGAGTCTGCCTACGCCACATCTTTACATTTCTCTCCAAATCAGAAAATCTGAAGACAAGTAATTGAAATCCTACCACTCAGAGAAAAATTTCCATTACTACCTCGATCAGTATTTTTTCATATACTTCCTTGTAAATACACCACATAATTTTACAGAAATGGCATTATTTCACACATTCCTTGCTTTCTCTGACTCTGCTGTGTGGCATGCTTTGCCTTAGGGTACTTGCACTTATGACTGTCTTTGTATGCACCACCCTTTCTCCAGATGTTAGTGTGGCATCTCCCTGGCTTTCTCTTTACTTCTTCAGCATGGCCAGCTTCCAGCCTTCCTCAGTATGGCTGGCTCCCTGACTTTCTCAGCGTGAGGAGCCGCCTCACTTTTCTCCAGTATGGCTAGCTCCCTCCCTTCCTCATTGGGGCCAGCTCCCTCACTTCTTTCCTCAAGATGGGCAACTTCCTACTTCCTGGGTGTGGCTAGCTGCCTCACTTCGTTCAGGGTTTTGCTCAAATATCATTTTCTCAGTGAAGCCTCCTTATACCCACTCCAGTTATAATTGCACTTGTCACTCTCCTTTTCGTATTTTATTTTAGTTTTATCCATAGAACTTATCACCTTTTAATATGTTATATAATTTAGTTTTTTTCTATTTTCTGTTTCTTCCCAAGACGATGGAAATTCCATGGAAGTAGGGATTTCTGTCTTGTCCACTGTCTGTCTGGCGCTGCACACATAGTAAGTACTTGACAAATCCTTACTGAATGAATGATTTGACAGCACTTCACAACACTTGATCACATCGTTAGTTGTGAGGATTAAATGAGATAACATGGATGACAGCACTTAGCACAGGGACAGATGTTAGAGGATCAAAAGAGGTGTGTTGAAGCCGCTTTGTCTATTTAAACTTTCCATGATTCTACCAGAGCGCTTACCACCATATCTTTAAAATTTTATTCATGTGTTTATTTCACCCACAAGCCCCTTGGACTCTTTGAAGCTTTAAATTACTCTTCTTTGTTTTTGCATCACTGGCATTGACAGTAGCTTAGTATACAGTAGGCGCTCTGTAAGTCTGGACTGATGTGAGTCATTTGTAGCTGTTTCTAAATCTGCAGACACTGCTATACTTTCTAATTTCTAAATGATTCTCCCCCCCTCTGTACTGAAATATTTATGAAGCTATTTGGTACTCAGAGGAAATCAGGTTTTAGCACAGCTGAGGTTATCTTCTCTCTCTAGTCAATGGTTTTGTTGAAAGCTCATTTTAATAAATGCACTAGAGAGGCATTTTTGAATAGGAAAGAGTCATTCAGCTTCGTGAAATGTCCAGGTGGAATAAGTATTAGATGCTTTTGTTATTTCTGCCACTTTTGGTTAATGAAGCTGTTCTGTTTATAATATAATTAGAGCAAGAACAATTCTCTCACCAAATATAAAGTGAAGTAGGACCTTGTTACTAGAGTGTCCCTCTGGAGAGTCACAGGAAACCATTCAAACACAGGACTTGGCATACCAGGGTAAATACAGCCAATTAAGAAAATGGTAAGTAATTTCATGAGAGAAATTCCAGTTCTTACTAAAAGATGTTCAGAGTCCCTTTTGTATCAAATCACCTTTTATTTTTTAAGATCCAGAGGAAGCTATTGCATAAACATGTTTTTGTTTTCCCTGGATGAGGCATTTTTATAAGGCCGTGGTAACATTTATACTTCTACATACAAAGTCAGAATTCAAGGAGAAAAAAAAAATGTGACTATGGTGATCTCCTTGAGACTGGAGACAAAATTAGTCTTTCAAATCCAGTAGTCTAGCTCCTGAGAGTGTAAGATAAGTCAACAAGAAGCATGGAGCTCCCAAGAGAAACAATTCAGCTCTTCTTTGGGGTCTATTAGGTCACATACTTTTCTATTAGACAGGACTTTTCTTCTGTCTACCTCGGAGAAATTGATATTATACCTAAAGTGTCAACTCCACAACGATGGCTTGCTTCACAATTTGACTGCCCGACTTTCCTTCTCATTTCCTAAAATGCCCCTATGCACAGTTTCTGAAACAAGTATTGTTTTTCTGCAGGATTTTGATAAACGTGTTCATCTTTCTTAGCCAAAAATGTCTCCATGCAGTCAAGAAGTGGACTCTGCAGAATTGAAACATCTTGGGCTTTAACTGAGACACATTGATTTCCTCCTCCAGACTGAATGGCTTGAGATCTGTATCCATCATTTATAGCTACTGTAGCTGAAGTATGATGACTTTTTCTAAGCCATGCAACACACATATTTTTGGGTTTGGCAGAGATATATGCTATACCTTTAGATATCAAATTACTACCGCAGGATGAACACACAGGTTAAATCATGTTTGTGTTTGTAAAATGTGTGAGATTTTAGGACTTTGACATAGGATTTCATGCTGTTTATAAGGAAGAGGTAGATATCCTAATGTCATTTCTCCTCCAAAACATCCTCTTCTTTTGTTCAAAGATGCTAGGAAGTAGTGAGCTTAGTTGAAAGAGCCTGAGCTATAGCATCTGAGGAAACCAGATTCACATCTCCATTCTGTCATTAACTAGCTTTGTGGCCTTTGGCTACCTCTTAATCTATCTGAGTCTTATAAAATGCAGCCATTAACACTTTTACAGGATGAATGTAAGGGAAAAAACGACATTTACATTGCTTAGCTTTTATCTATGTCAGGGGCTAAATAAATGGTAGCTGTTTATTTACCACATTGTTTTGTAAGATTTTAATATTTTGTTTGGGGAATTCTCTGTAATAGATGCTATTTATGTTGAATAAAATAAAAAGCGTATTGTAATTTAGAGCAGACTTTATAGATTAAAAAAATTCTTAGAGCCGTTTCAATTATTCTGAAAGCATTGTTATTAGTAATATTTACCCTAGTCACTAAAAAAAGGCTATTTAACTAACACACTGTGATTTTGCCTTCTATATCTATAGATCAATGTGCCTGTTGCTTCCAGAGCCATTCAGAGTGGCCTGTCACAGATGGTAAAACCACCTGCGTATATTTCATAAAAGAAATACCTTGAGTTATTAGTTTGGAGAAGGGGAGAGAAGAGAGCAAAGATGTGCTTGGGAATCACTTGGAAATGAATAGAGTGTGGATTACTTAGGATGCCCAAAGGACAGAATGACTGTATTGTTTTAAAGGCTGATGTGTAGGATGTAGAGGGCCATTTATCAAGACAAGAACCAATGTGAGGTTCATCGCACAAGGAGTAAAACGGTAGGCTGGGAGTGGGGAAAACGTGCTGTGTTCTTTTAGACTTCAGTCAGTCAGGCTGTAGGAGGGTAAAAAGATCGAAAGCCCAGTTTGCTTATCGACAGAATAGGTGATAGAAATTATGTGAAAATGAGAAAAGACACTTTGGGTCATTCTGCTATATTTGAAGTGAAAACTTTACAGAGACACAATGCTGACAAAGAATGAAATTTAATTAAGCCTGGACTGTCTGTGTGAATGTGTGTGTTATTTTTCCCCTGAGGAATTCTTCTTTAGAGGTGTGACAGTCCATCTGAGTTATTTTTTCATTGGATTTTTTGTAATTTCCCCAACTCATTTCAGCAATGGCATTATTGATGCAGTGGTGTTGGTTTCTAAAAGCCCTTTCCGGCTTATATTATGACCTCATTGGCATTTAATTCAAACACAAGAAGAAAATTCCTATTTCATAGGCGAATTGTCTGCAAAGTCTAGGGTGCTCAGTATTGAACACAATGGCTAATACTTTGCATTTTCTGGTATGCAAGTATCAACTGTGTCCAATATTTTTGTTGAAACTCTGTGGTAAAACAGAAGCCTCATATTTGGTTATATTCAGTTAATTATTTTAACAAAAAGCCAAGAGGAGGCAAGACAAGGTGGGGGTCACAATGAAAGGTTCCCATGTTGGAGAGGCTGCCTCTTCTGAAACAGAGCCCTGTTGGGGCATTGATGGAGGTGTAGTTCTGACACACCCATGCATTGTGCATGGTGGGTCAGAGGGAGGAAACTAGAAAAGTCATATCCTGGAAGAGATGCAAAGGATCCGTTGAGAGAGCATTCCTAGGAAACAGGAGGTGAGGGAAGGAGGAAGGCCAGGTCAAGGGGGCTGAGAGAGCCAGCCAGCTGAATTCGTCTGGCAGGATTCTGGAGACGGAGTGCTAATTCCTTCAGTGGCTCTTATGCTTCTGGCACACTGGCAAGGACAAATTAGGTTTTCTGAAAGACCTGAGAGGGATGATCAGAATCCCTTAGTAAACCCCAGCTCTGGTTATGGATATGCCACCAAACAAACTCACTAGATGACCTCGGACCAGTAATTTATCTCTGAAAAGAGGGAGTCCAACTGAATGATCATTGAAGACCTTCTCAGGTACTTCTGTTGTTTAAATTAATTCTGACTGATGGATGACACAGAACAGGTGTGACTTGAAAGAAAAATTAGGGACTTTGGTAGAAAATAGTCGAAGGCAAAATTTGCACGTATGATCCTCAGATATTCAGATTTTAGAACATGAAGGAAAACACCAGACAGAGGCCTTCCTCTTTCCTCTCAAGTCCTGCTCTGTGAGCAGCTCCTTCCCAGCATGTGCATAGCCTGACTTTCCATCCTCCCAACTCCACCATTCACTTCTGAAAAGGCACTTTAGGGAAGGTCACAATTTGCACTTACAATGCAAGGGAGATAAGAAGTAGGTGACTATTTCTTCTTAGAAGTTGGGATCTATGGAAAGCATGGAATTCTTCACTTTTGAAAGCTGCAAGCCTACTATCGTGGCAGTAGACTTTCTTAATTCTGGTGCTGGAAACATATAGGGACATCTATACAGGAGGTTGCACTGAGCCAGGGAGCTCTAGATTCTTTGTAATTAGTTTACTGTTTGTAGAAAGATAAATGCTAGTTTAAAAAACCAACTTTGGACATTTGGTATTTACTGAGAGGGCCTTACTGTTGAGGGAAATACAGCCTCAGGAGCAATTAGCTAGCATTTATCGCTGTAGGTAAGATGCCATTCTTTCCAATCTTGATTTACAGAGAAATGTGGAGTACCTCTCCTGAAGCAACGACTTTTCTTCTTGCCTATTCAATTTCTCCTGTTTATTTTCCCAAATAACTTTAATATTTAGAAAATTTTTCATCTGTACGGAATTATTAAATTCCAATTAAAAATTAATTAAGAAGTTAAGTCCAGACCCTAAGCCTGATTTATTAGTTTTCACCTCTGAAGAGCCATCTTGCCTTAGGTAATTGCCTCATTGAATGTGGCCTCAAGATACATTTCTACAATTCCAGATTGACTGTTTGCTAATGAAAAATGCACTCAAACGGCTGGTTGTTTGTTCTGTAAAATTCCAAACCAGCAGAATAGTTACTTTTAATTGACTGAATATAGACAAGACTATGAGGTCATTTCTTCAGTGTGTCCATTACTAAGACTCAGGCTATAAAAGGCAAATGATACCTATTTGCTACCCTGTGCCTATGTGTGGTGGGGTAAAGGAGAGGATAGGAATGAAATTAGATGATTTGAACCTTTAAAAGCAGTCTCGCCTTTTCTCGCACAAAGTATTTTTTTTCCTCTGTTTTAAGACCTGCCTTTAGAATTTTAGTGGGAACTAAAGGGTCCTTTTTCATTCTTGATATTCATCACTGCATCAAAAAACTCGAACTGTCATTCTCTTTGCAGGAGTTACAAGGGCCATTTTTCTAGGTAAATTATAATAAAAACAGTCTAGATTTTAACTACTTAATCAAGTAAGGTAAATTATTTGTTAAAATTTAGTTATTCATTGATTCATTCAGCAAGTTATGGAGATCTACTCTGAGCCCACCTTGTCCTTAAAGCACCAGATAATTCCATATAATGATGACAGCTGGGCTCATTGATTATTTTTCTGGATGGCTTACCATAGCTGCTTTACAAAAAGACTTCAGTTTTTCATTCACTTTGGTTCAAGTTGGAAGGTTAGAGAAATATGACACACATTAACCTTCAACCCACCTTAGGCTTTAATTGATTTGGAAATGCATGAGCCGGGATTTTATTTGGAAATACTTAGGCCCAGAAAATTCTCAGAATAATTGAAAATCGTTCAGAAGTTAAGACATAGAGATGCTGACATCTAGTCATGTTTTGATTTTAAACAGTATCAGAAGAAGTAGGTGATGTGAGATCATTCAAAGGTATCCAAAAGTAGCCTAGTCCTGCTCAAAGGCTGAGTGAACACCAGATAACGCTGGGAAGAAGGGGCTGGGCCAACTAGAATGTCCTAAGGCCAAAGCCAAGACAGCCAAGGGGGAGTCCAAACCACAGTCAACCGGGAACATTCAACTGTAGGGTTGGGGTGCTGCAAATGGGAAAAGGAATAGTGACGGTAGAAGCTGGAGTATCTGAGCGCACAGTGTAAAGTAAGGGCAAGTGATTCAGGAAGAAGATTAAGCAGAAATGTTTTTGCTTAATGCCCATTTTTATGAGTACTGACATCCTCCAAGAGTGAAAGCCTGGAGACTTATAGACTATAGAACAAGGCAAAGGTCGCTTGTAAACACTATGTATTAGTTTCCTGTGGCTGCTATAACAAATTACCATAAACTTGGTGGCTTAAAAAAACAGAAATTTATGCTCTCACAATCTTGAATTCCAGAAGTGTGAAATCAGTTTCAATGGGCTGAAATCAAGGTGTCAGTAGGGCTGTGCTCTCTTTAGAGGTTCAGGGTGACTTCAGGTGGTTGCCAGCATTCCTTGGCTTGTGGCTGCATCACCCAAACTCTGCCTCTTTTGTCACATTGCTGCCTCCTCTGTGTGTGCCAAGTCTCCCCCTGCCTCCTTCTTACAGGGATACATGTGATTATATTTAGGATCCACCCAAATAATCCAGGATAATCTCCTCACCTCAAAATCCCTAACTTAATCACATCTGCAAGGACACCTCCACCTGCCTTTTAAAAACTATCTAAGGTAATATGTACAGGCTTCAGAGATTCAAGGATTAGGACATGGGTATCTTTTGGGGGGGCATATTTTTAGTCTACCACACCCTACAATTCTCAAGTGATGAGAAAAGCCAGATTTGATTGGCTCAGTGGTAGGAGAGAACTTCATAACACTTGACCTATTGACGATATTTCACTTTAATCCCATTCTGTCTTCTCTCTCTCTTCCAGGGAAGAAACATGGGAGTTGGACAAACCACTACAACTATCTGTGGCAACAACTTGTCATGGCTGTCTTAGTGGGAAATATCTTGAATAAAATCCTAGACCCATGCTGAAGAATCTAAGTTGGAAAGGGTCCTTTGGAGGAGGAAGGTGGGTAAGGAGGGGAAAAGGGAGAGAAGAAGAGAGAAAAGAAGGAAAGAGAGGACAGGAAGGAGTAAGACCTACTAGAGGGAAGAAAAAATGTAGAAGGCACGTCAGATTTCAGTCCTTAAACCAGAATTTTTAACCATTTTGATTGAATTGACCATATGTTTATAATTAAACATTATAATACATTACATAAATATTAAGTAAATATTCATGTGGAATTACATGTGTGGACACAGCCTGAGTAGAAGAATCAAATGCCAGCTCTTCTCTGAAATTTTTTTTGAGTTCTTCATGTGGAATTACTCATCCTCTCTTGTTTGCTCCCAGAGGACACTTCACATTCCCTCATAGCACTGCATCATGACATTGCATGTTGCTTATTTCTCTCTCCAGTAGATTACGAGCTTTGTGAGAAGAAGAGGGACTCTGTCCCTGTAACTGATATTTATTGAGAACTTGTTATGTGCTAGGCATTTTGCAAAGCACTTTGCATGTTTTTAATCCTCTAAACAATCCTACATATGAATATTTTTATTCCCATTTTAAAGATGATAAAGCCAAAGCAAAGAAAGTTAAGTATTGTCAAGGTCACACAGCAAGACAGAAGTCGCACTGGGATTTGAGAATAGGTGGTCTGTTTCCTAAACTTAAGAGTGAAATTACTTCACTATTAAGTAATCTAATATATTGTGCTACACTACACCTAACATAATAAGATCGTTAGTTACTTGAATTGTTAGTGGTCAAATTCTTTCAAAGTCTAATAAACAAACTATTTTATATAAAGTGCAACCTGGCTTTACTGGAGTTTTTGGTTTTTTTCTAAGGATTTATTTTAAAGGAAGTTGTTGCCTTATTCTTTAAACTGCAATTTTTTGCCAACTCAGGAAAAGTGTGAAATGCCTCTAATCAGATGCATCCAAGACTGTAAGCTGTTGTGATAACCTCAAACTTCAAGCAGGTTCCATTGATGTTAGAGCCAGGAGAAGGAAGTTAAAATGAAGACTTTATTCTAAGTTTATTTTCCTAATAGATATAATTTATTTTGCAGAACTCAAAAGTGGCCTCAGAAGACCAAGATATAAATGCAGTCTACGTGGTGAATAAAAAGAAGTGGACAAAGTAGAGCTTGTGGGAGACTGAGCCACCCCACGTCGTTTTCTGCTGTATTTGGTAGACATCTGTTGGACGCCACTCTGTCTCGAGCTCTCCAAGCAGAAGCTGCAGCCCTGAGTTGCTGAATAGGATCTCTACTCACCTTTGCACCGTCAGGAAGTCTGGGAATGTGGCCCTGTAGCTTGAACTTTGGTGATTTTTCGGATAACTTATCTCTTTTTCTTAGGGAAGCTAATAGCAACTTGAGGGTAAAGATTATGGCTCATACTCTTCCTGCTCTCCGTGTCTACCAGGGCTGTTCTCATAAGGGTTGGCTGCTGGATCTGTCAGCTCTTTGAGAGAATTTGACTATTCCCAGTAAAAAATAGCAAAAAACAGAAACTCTTAGTGGATTAGAACATTGGTTTGATTCACAGGTTTCGGATACTGTCAGAATCCAACATCTCTCTCTCCCCTACCTTCACGCTGGTGTTTCTTTTCTTCCTTTTCTTTTCTCAATCTTTTTCCCCTTTCTCTACTTTCCCTTTTTTTTCCGCTCCTTCTTCAGCTGCTAAGTATGTCCCCATGATCTCCATCATTAACCAAATAGATATATCTGTGCTTATGGGGAAAGGAATGGAATTTAAAAAATGTGATTTTGATTAAAAAAATGTGATTTTGATTTTAGATTATTTGGGTTTGAGATATTAGTGAGGCAACTGGAAGTTATGATGTGAGAATATAAAGTAAGAGAGAAGTTGGGGCTCTTACATAAATTTGAGATTTTTCTAGCATAAAGGTAATATTTAAAGATGTGGGAATAGATGTGCCTTGAACATAGCACCAAAGTTTACTCTGAAACACTAGCTCTACTGCTCCAATCAACAATTACAACAACAAAGCCATTCACAGCACTTACTGTGTGCCAGGCATTGTTCCTAGTGATACAGTTACTCCGTTCTCACAGCAGCGTTGATATAGTACTGGATTCCGCAGAATGCCTGCTGGCTATTGGGAGTGTTCATCAAATTGCTATTCATCTAATTGCCTTTTTTTCTGATTGTGTGATTTAGGACAAATTATTTAACTTTTCTGATATATATAATTTTATGTTTGTATAATCTGATCTTTATATCTTTCATCATTACTGTTACCAAAAATTATATGCTTTTTTACTTTGTCACTTAATTTTTATGTGAAATAGTAATCATAGAGATCATTAGTTGAGTGCTGTGATTACTCTGTGACAGCCATTATGCTATTATGCTATTCTCTCTCTCTCTCTCATACGTGTATATATATATGTTTATCTTATCTAAATCACGTAACAACTACATGAGGTAGCTTCTATTATTATTCCCATTTTGCATATGAAACAACTGAGGTTTAGTGAGGATTGTTAACTTGTCCAAGACGGCACAGCTGGCCAGGTAGAATTAGAAATTGTGTCTGGATATGAATATCACAGTTCTCCAGCAGTCTCTTCTGATGGTGCTGTCTCTTCTCTACTTTATCCCACAGACTATAAACATACTTAAGGCTCTTGCATTCTTGACTTTACATCAGTCTTTTGCTTCCACTATTTCTTATGACTTCCTTTCTTAGCTAAGCTTCTTTACAGAACAGCCTGCAATCACTTTATCTGTATTCCCACAGCACTTAAGTGCTCACCCCACTTACACTGCTTTGGCAAAGGTGCCCAATGGCTAAACTCAATAGACACTTTATCCTTTCTTCATACGCTCCTATGACCCTTCAGTCCTTTTTGAAAATCCTCTAATCACGTGGTTTCCTTGACATAATTTTTCTTTGGTCTTCTCTTACCTGGAGCTTCTCCTGTAGCTGGTGATGCCAAGGATTTTCTTGTAGTTCATGGTAAATCACGGTAAATACAGTACCTTCCTTATGTGATCCATTCATGCTTATGGTCTTAACTGTTATCTGTGTATTAATCACTCCAAAATCTAGATATTTATCCATGAAATTTTTTCCGAGGTACAGGTTCATGTAGTTTTTTTCTGGCTGTTTGGATTTCTCCTTTAAACACTTTAAAATTAACAAGTCTAGCTGAATTAGTCACATTCCTTTTATGGCCTGGTCTTCCTCCCGTCTTCCTGATCACAGCAAATAACACATCCACCCACTTATCCAGACCAGAAACCTGGAATCACTCTAGATCCTTCCCTCCATCAATCTCTACATTTTTCTGCCTAAATCCATCTTATATCCATTCCATCCTCTACATTTCTCTGTGTATTGTTCCAATTCATCTCTTTAGTGCCCAATTTTGCCCTTATCAAACCTATCATTCATGCTGTTGCCAGAGTACTTTATCTGACACAACTCTCCCCTCTTGTATTTGCTCTGTCTGTTGGTATAATGTCTTTAGTTACTACAGTCGACCATGCTGATGCTACAGTGCTCCCTTAGAATCGGGCCATGCACGTGCCCAGGTAGCACAAACGTGGTTCTTCACTCGCTTCTTAAGACCCTTTAATGGATTCCTAGGGCAGTTAGGATGAAAATGTACATCTTTTCATGGCCTTCAAGCCCCTGCTGGTGTCCCCTGCCTGTTGCTCAGCCTCACTTTGAACCACCTGCCACCTTGTCCTCACTCCAGCATACAGGCCTCCTTCGGTTTTGTGGGACCTGCCATGCTGCTTCCTGCCTCGGGGCTCTTGTACATGCTACTCTCTCGTTGGACTCTTGCCTCCCCTCCTCCCTACCCTGGTACACATATACATTCATTTGCAAGCCCCAGTATAAGTTTTATTGTTGTTGTTATTCTAGGATCTCAGAGAACTGTGTCCTTTTCCTTCAGAGTACTTAATTTGGTTTGTAATGAGATAATCACAAATATGGTAATGTGATTAATGGCTATCTTCCTCATTTCCCTGTTAAGCCAAGGCAATGACAGTTTCACTTATCATAATATCCTCACACCAGGACTGTGCATATAGTAGGCACTTAATAAATGTTGATGAATGCTCTCTTCAGTATTTTGATGTTTTGGCTGACTTGCTTCTTCTTTCTATGTTCAGAGAATTAAGTTCAATAGACCATCATTTATTTAGAATAAATGGCAAATGGGGTTTTCTGATTGTAAAGAAAGGTTGATCTCTCTTAAAACATGCAACACATATACACAACACACACATACACACACACATAACACACGCACACTCTCCAAGGAGGAAAGTGCATGTGGGGAAGGCAGATGTTTTCCTAGTTCTCCAAGTTTTAATTTCATTTGGGATTTTCTCACAGGGGGAATCCTGTTTTCTCTACCATACTTGGTTCTGAGGCGTGAACCACCACTACCCTTCTTTATATTCTGTGCCGAGAGGGAAAAATTCCCTTCCTTTATTTACTCTTAGCCCTGTTGATATTTTTCCCTAAAAAGCATTTTCTAAGTAATGAGGAAAAACTGAGTTAAATATTGAAGTTTCCAAGGAACGGACAGGTTGCCAAGCTCACCCCGGTGTGAAGATGGAGATTTGTGTCCCTTCCGTCACATCTCTGATCCATTGGTAGTGGCTGCCTGGAGACTGGTGGGAGAGGGATTGTGAGGGCATGGCTGGTCTCAGTGGGAAAATGTGCCACGACTACTTCATTCAGCACACACTTACAGAGTGCGTGCTACATCATGAGCGGGGCTGGCCAGGGGTGGGAGTAGAGAGAGTCAGCAACCTTGCTAGCCCTTCTCTACACACGAAGCTGATAGAATTTTGCGAGCATCTTGCTTATTTTATTTCTCCCCCAGCTCAAAGCTTATCCATCAGTTACCTGGCTTTCGGCCACCATTTTGACTTCCTGACCCCAGAAGCAGGTCTAATAGGGAATTTTGTTTTGCCATCGGACAGGAATCAAAAGCCCTTTTGTCACTAAAACCCCAAAATTTTTGTGACTTGAGCCTCCTATACACCATCATTCCTCTTTTTCTTTTCTTTTTTTTTTTCTGCTTTCTCTTTTAGGGGACATACTTTGCTCCCATCTAATATATACTGACAGAATCATGACCCCTACTGAGCCCCAGTGAATAATCTGCTCTTAATTCTTGAGCTGTGATAGAGACTGCTAGCTGTTTATCCAACATCCATTTCCCTTTCTTTCTTAGGAATGGCCCATAGGTAGCCATCGGGTGGGAGGTTTTGCACATTTTGCCCTTTGCCCTTTCAGTCCTTCTTGCTGGAAAGTGGTGTGCTGGCTGGAATTTCAGGAATCATCTTGTGACTCTGAGGCTGGCAGTTATGCTGGTAGAGCAGAAAGATAGAGCCTGAGTTCCTGCTGAACATAGTGGAGCTACCCTTCAATCTCTGGACTGCCTACTTCTGGACATCATTTTATGCGAAAGAATAAAATTCTAATATGTTTAAGCTACTTTAGTCTGGGTTCTATTATTTGAGCTGAATGCAATTTCTAGCAATACATGGGTTATTCAACTTTGGTTTCTCCTGGATTCTTTCATTATATGCTTGTTCAGGAGAGACCTCACTCTCCCCCCAGTGGCGGGTCTTACATCCACGTTACTCTAAGACGGTAAGTTCCATGTGGACAGGGAATGTGACTATTCTGCTCACCAGTGTTTCCTCAGGGTCTAGCATGCCTCCTGACACTTAGTAGTTGGTTCAATAAATATTAGATGTGTGAATGAATGAATAATAACACATGCTGTCTTCATATACAAGTCATAATCTATTAAAAAGAATTAGCAATCATACGCTTATCAGAGAGCCAATCTCTCAATGATTAATTGAATATTCTGCTTACCTAAGGGCCAATAAATACTGTATGTGGTTATAGGTTTTTTAGAATAAGAAAAAAATAATGTTTGACATTAAAATACAATATAGCTTGACCTTTGATAATTTGTAAGAAATTTGATATAGATACTTATAAATTTGTTATAATATAATATTCCTTTCATGTGGCTTAGTTTGAGAACATTTCACACTCTCCCTGGCTTAGAGAGTAGAAAGAACAGTTAAAGTTTTCACCCGTACTTTATAACTTTAATATTTGCTGAGTGCTTCCTACGTGTTCAGCAGAGTTATAATTTTTTTTAAATGCCCTGGCAGATTTAATCCAACTGATGGAGCAAGAACTATGTTATTCCTGTCTTATAGTTGAGGAAACTGAGTTGCAGAAAGCTTAAGTACTTGCTAGTCTTAAAGCTAACAAGCTATGTGATATGTTACTTGATATTTTTTGGTGATATGTACATTCACTCATTTGTTTATCCATTGATCAAATAAAAATTATTTGTTTATTTATTTATTGAATGGTTACTGGGTGTCAGGCACTGCCGTGAGCTCCAGGGAAGTAGGAATATTCCGTTCCCCACATTAAGGTGCATACAATACAGTGTAGCATGATAAGTGTTTTGATAGAGAGGCACACCTGGGCTTCATCCAGATGAGGTTGGATAGAGGACAGGGGAGATCCTAGAGGCTTCCCGGAGAAACTGGCACCTTCAAGACAATCAGAGTTGGCCAGATAAATGATGGGGAGAATGGTGTTCTATACCAAGGGAGGAACAGGTGCAAAAGCACGAAGTGAGGAAACGGCTTACTCAGAAAATGCGAACCAATTAATGTGGCAGAGGCACAGTCTGGAATGGGCAAGATGGAGGGACATGTGACTCTCAGTTGTGATCAACTGTGGCCAGGCCATGGAGGGCTGCTTCTTTCACCCTCGTGAGCTCAGACAGTGTTCTGTAAGTACCAAGGAGACCAAGAGAGAGTGATGTAGTTACATTATATTTCAATAGAAAAATTTTGACTGCAGTGTGGAGAATAGCACAGAGTAACACCTGAAGACTCAGGTACAGGTGAATGAATTAGGTTCCTACCATATTGTTTGAATTCAAACTTAATTGGAATGAGATCCACTGCAAATTTTGAACGCCTATCCTCATTTAATGCTGTAAAGCTGTATACTCATGAGGTGTTATGGTCAGATACTTCAGATAGGGTCAAATCTCTATTTTCCACCCTGGTGAGAAAGAACAGAGGAGTGCATAATACAAAATGGTAGATAACGTCAACTAGTTAATTGTAAATTAATGCAAATTGATTATATATGTTTTTACTATTTTTGAATTTAGGAACTTATAATGTGTTGAAAATTGATTCCCAATCAAACAACGAAGTGGTTCTAGAGAAAAACCCTGGGAGAGGCTCAGCACGTGTCCTGTCATTCCACGCTGATCTGGCCTTTCCGTCTGTAGCCTCCCTCCATCATATTCCGTTCTGTTGATTGCGGTTAACTTCTCACAATGATGCCTGAAAATAGCTTTTGCTCAAACCTTCTGTGATGGAATATTGTATTAAAAAATTACACTTCCCCCCAATTTTTCTGTGCAGAATAAGAAATGAGGAAGAGAAACAGGCAGTATCAAACAGATCAGTCAGCGGTATCCCTCTGTGCCTTCTTCCATGTGGCCAGAGCGGGACTTGGATTGATAATTCTTTATCTGTAGCTCCAAATCCAAAAAGCTCTGAAAAACCAGTGTTTTCATGGCTGATTTGGCAGCAACTCCTAACTAACCCTGAACTCATGTGGCCACAAAACCTGACTCAAGCTGATGGAAGTCCATTTACAATCTGCATTTCACTAGGTGCGAATAGTCACACGCTTTGCTGAAGAAATATTAATGTGTTTGACACTGCTCAGAGGGTTACATAATATACCAAATATGAACTTTATTGCCTTTTTAGATGTTTCCTTTAAAAAAAATTCTACTTTGAGACTTGTAGATTCACAAGCAGTTGTAAGAAATAGTAGATGTAGTGTAACTTCACCAAATTGCCTGCAATGGTGACATTTTGCGTAATTACAGTACAATATCACAACCAGGAAATTGACATTGATACAATCCATTGATCTCATTTGGATTTCACCAGTTTAACATACACTCACTTCGTATGTGCGTCTGTGTGTATTTAGTTCCCTGCAATTTTGTCACATGTAGATTTGTGTGACCACCACCACAGTCAGATGCAAAACAGTCCATCACAAGGATCCCTCGTGCCACCCTGTTATAGCCACAGCCACCTCCCTCACTACTCCTCTTCCTAACCCCTGGCAGCCACGAATCTGTTCTACATCTCTATAATTTTGTCTTTTCAACAATGCTAGATAATGGAATCATACATTTCATAACCTTTTGCGATGGGCTTTATTCACTCAGCATAATTCCTTTGGAGATCCGTACAAGTTGTTGCACATCTTTTAATATCTGAAAGTTCTGAACTCCAAAGCACATTTAGCACCAAAGTTTTGTATCAGAGGCGTAGAGTTGCACTGAAAGTCTGCTACTGCAGACAGAGCCCTGCCTGCTCTTTGAACTACTGAGGAGCTCGGCTGGCAGGACCTGAGGGGCTGCGTTGTCATCAGTGAGTGGGGTCTGGAAATAGTTTGAAACATACGCTTCTGGTGTCTGGTTTGCATGCAGCTGCTGCTGCCCATGTGACATTTGCATCATGTTGCAGCCTCGTTATTCAACGTTCACGTCCTCTGCCTCACTTGCCTTTGCCTGGGTTTCTCATTCTTATCACATTTCCCTTCTGGGCCTAAATTCTAGCCATCATTTGCAATCTGCTTTCCCTTGTCTTGTTTCCATCAGTCCCTTGCCCTGGGACTGCACCTGGCTTCCTAGATCACGTACATTGACTCCGATCCGCATGCAGACCTGTGACTCAGGGCTCAGATCTCAGCAACGGGCCTGCCTCAGGCTTGTGTTGTGTTCTCTCTGCCCCTCAGACTTTGCGAGTTGGATACACCGTCTTCCTTGGAGAGCTTCCAGTGTGGATTCTCATTATTAGAGTGAGTTTTGACATAAAAAAAATTAAGCCATAAGTGTAGTTACTGTTTATATTCTAAAGCAAAATTTGCCCTCTTTAGGCTGACATACAAGATTACAAGATGCTTTGGTAAATTGTACAGTGGAAATTGTCACTAAGTTTAATAAGGTCAAATTCTTGACATTTGACTCAAGCACATCTGAAAAGTGTGTGTTTGTGTGTGGGTGCATGCGTGTTATTGTAAAAATTCTAATGATATTTGGGGATGAAGATACATGGCAGAATGGACCAAGGAGGAGAATTTATCATCTTCCTCCCTGCACCCCAGCTCTCTTTCCAGACTGCTGCAATGAAAGACATCAAAATAGTGTATGTTCTAATGTTATTGGCCCAGTCAACCTTGATTAACTGATGTCTTCCTAAACTGAAGGAGTAGTTATAGGATCACTAAGATTTTGTTCCTAGCCCTACAGCTATTATAAAAACATACATCCAGGTGAAAAGCAAAAACTTCATTTCTAATAATTCATAGAATTTGTTCAGGTGAAACAATTATCTGGGAAATTTCCAGATGTTTCACTTTTCCATCTGGTGTTTGCCATTGTGCAGAACAATCTAGCATTGTTCTGTGATACTTTTGGTTAGCATTGACTTGCCAAAATTTTACTTTGGGAATATCAGTAGGATCCATTGACTCCCTGAAGAAATCAATTAGGAATGAAGAAAGAGGAGAAGAAAAGATAATATCTAATCCTGACTTACTTTCTCACCTAAAATATTGTCAGTCCTCTTCCCAAAGAGAACAAGTGACATGGATTTGGCAAGTAAGAAAGAAAATAGGGGAAAATTAAAAACATACAGGGTAATTTGAACAAACTTTTAAACATTTGTGCAAAAGAAATGAGAAAACTGAATAAGAAAGTTACGTATTTTTTAGGGTGCACGGAAGAAAAGAGAACAAAGAATAAACCAGTTTTTCCCCCTTTAGAATGTTTTCAAGTCTTCTTGTCTCAATGTCCCCCTAAATATTTTGACAACTGAAAATCGTTCCATTCTTCCTAAAAGTCTTCCAGAATAGCAATGCAATGAATTCCTGCCAATGATTTTACCTTCAGTTAAAACAATGTTTCCTTTTGTGAATGCATTGGCACTGCAGAAACAGCATATTGATAGCCTTTTCTTCTGCTTTGTATGTCAAAACTCTTCCTGAAAAATAATTCTTATTCCACTGCAAATCTGTCCACAGTTGAAAGAGTCATAAAGTACATAAAACAAAAAGTGCATGAGGAAGTGCGTGTGCCTGGCTGGTTACCAGTGATGGAACAGTCTGATCAAGGTAAATGAACATGAAAAATAAAGGCTGATGAGTTTCCATTTTTAGCCTAAATTATAGACATATATATTTGTTGTTGTTATCATTTGTTTATCTCAAATATTTAAATCACAACTTCAAGTTGACCTTAGAACCACAACTTCAAGTTGCCCAGAACAGTGGCTGGCATGAAGTAGGTGCTGAATAAATATTTACGGACTGAAGGCCTGCGTGAAGGAGGATCTCTATTTATTCTCTCTCAGTCCTTAAAAAATATCATATGACAGTCCCAGAACCTTGATCAAAGCAAGTATTAATTTCTGAGTTTGGAACTAAACTTTTATTTATTTTGAAAAGTGTTTGGGAATGCTTTGCTTGCGGAATTTTAGTTGCATATAATAGCTTGTGTTTCATAGCTACAAAAATAAAGATTTTTGCTATCTGGTTTAATTATCCGATTAGAATTCAGTAGGGTATGTAGAGGCTGCCCTTTGGGGCTCATTACGCCAGCAGGCTAGCAGTATTGCAAGTGAAGAAAATACATTTTCGAGTTGAGCCTGTCGTTGCCGCAGTCGCTGGTTACCACAACACTGCTGCGCGGAGGGAGCGGCTTTGGGCCAGAGGGCAGGAAGGCTCCGGGGAGCTCGCGGCGGCGCGGCTCGGGCCCGCAGAGGAGGAGATCCGCTTACAGCGCGCCGGGCCGCCGCGCCCTGCGCCGGGGGCTGTCCGAGCGTGGACGTGCGGCGTCCAACAAGCTTAAATCTTCTGAGCAGGCTGACCCCAGCTTCGCTGAAGAAACAGGCTGAATCAGAAGGGTCTTTGGATTGAAATCTTAGCTCCAGTGAAACGCGAGCTCTTTTCTGTTGCTGGTGCTGCAGTGTTTGCTCCTAATGCTGAGAACTCAAGCGTTTTAGGCTCCAAGGCCTTTGGGTCTAAATCTTTCTCCCAGATTGGAAGTCTCACAGAGTTGTTAAAAGAAAAAAAAAAAATCAAACATACAAAACCACAAGCCCTTCACAGTTAGTTTTGCCGGACAGGGAATCATGCTAATTTGAAAGCAGAACGCACACGCCTATGTTTCATAAGCTGAGGCTTACGTTCTTTTTTCCTGTATTTTAAATTTGTCATGATTGCCACGCAGTGAATTTCTTAGCCAGAAAACAAGAGGTATTTTGCACGTGGGGATAACGGCCCAAGTCCTGATAATGTCGCCACAGCCTGCCCCCTTACAGAGCTCCAGTGCTGCCGTGCTGGGCTACACTTCTGTCCGCAAAACCACTGGCGTCAACGTATCTTGTTCCAAATGGCTGGATTAAAAAGTCTAGAAGACATTTGTGATTCTGGTGTTCCTGATGGTATGGTATGCAGCTATATGAAGGCTTTTTTCATCATTTGAAGTGGTTTTGTTTAGTCAGGCTCTTACTAAAATGAAATGCAAATTCAATGTAAATTCACTGGGGTTTGCAGCCCCACGTGACTCCTGCCTGCCTCCTTGATTTTGGCTCTATTAACGGTTCCTTTTCTTCGTTTTTGGTAAGTTGCTAAGGGCATATGTTTTGGTCTTTTCTTTTCTGATTTGTGAGATTATGCTGACATCCAGGAAAGTGCCACAAAAGCTGTTGCTCAAATCCAAGCTTGTGTGTTTCATGGCAAATCCACCGGCACCGAGCTCAAGTTTCTTGACAAGTCTTATTTATGGAGAAACAAGCGTAGGCAATATTTTGTGGAACCATACTGTTCTCTTTCTGAGAGTAATATTTGGCATTTCTATGCAAAAGGGCAAATAGTTTTTTAAACACCTCATATTTTATGTGTAATGAAGGAAATGCTGCTGCTGCTGCTGCTGCAGATGGTGATGATGGCCACCATTTATTGAACATATACCATATATCAAGGATTTGCATTGGTTCATCACCACAAAATTGCAGTGGAAATGCTGTTGTACCCATTTTGAAGATGAAGAAACTGAGGTTAAGCAACTTTCCCAGAGTCTTATGGAGTGGTAAACCCAGGATTTAAACTTTGGTCTTTCTGTCTCTAAAGTTTACGTTTTTTCCCCAAAGAAACCCAAGAGACAAATATTGCCCCTGATTTTTTAATAAAGAAAGTTTCATTCTGGGATTTACATTCTATTTTATAACAATTATTAAACGTATACCATTTATAGTAGTTGGTGCCATGAGGATGTAGTAATGACTAAGATATAGTTCCCGTTCTTTAAGGACTCATAGATTAGAGCAGTGGTTGTTGACTGGGGGTGATTTTGACCCTCCAGGGAACATTTCCTAAAGTCTGGAGCCATTTTTGATTGCCACAGTGGGTGACTGTGTACGGAGCTGTTAGCGTCTAGTGGGTTGAGGCCAGGGATGCTGCTAACCATTCTACAATGCACAGACAAACCCCACAACAAAGAATTATCTGGCCCAAAGTGTCCATATGGTGTGGTTGATACACTGTGGTCTAGAAGCAGCAGCAAGACACTGAAAATGTGATGGGATTTATGCTGTTCTTTTAATGATGGTGTGGTAGATTGTATTATTTGTTCAAAATATTTGCTGACACTCCCTATTAGAACCTTCCAAGCAAGAGAATTATACCTCTTACCCCATTAATACCAGGGATAGCCATTTGATTTTCTTTGACCAATGAAATATGGGTAGAAGCCTACAGAGCCATTGTGTAGTTTTGCCATCATTTTTTTCCCTCTGTCACAAGACCACCAAGTTCCAGGCAGGGGCTCCTTCACAGGGGACCTCAAATGAAGACAACATAGAGTAGAGATGCAGTCTACTCCAAAGAACTGGAATCATAAGCTAGAAATAAACCTTTGTTGAGAGCCAATGAGATTTTGCAATTGTTTGTTACTGCAGCATAACTTAGTCCATGCTGGCTAATACAGAGGTGGTTATTGTTTCAACAGGTGAGGATGAGGTGGGATTACGGTGGAAGGAAAACCTGGTAGAAAAGACTGGAGCCAGTGTATACCAGATAGCAAGTGCTGGACTTTAATTTTATTTGTGGGAAGTTTAGTAGGGATGAGAAAGAAAATTAATTCTGAAAGCAGCAGATAAAATTATTCAGAAAGGGACAGAGGAAGCAGAAATCAGTTAGGCTACGATAATAGTAGTCCCTGTGAGAGGAGCAAGAGACTGAACATGGGCAGGGGCCGTATAAGTGAAAAGTTGGAGGCTTATGCAAGAGTGATTGGGAAAGAAAAAAATTATTGGCCACAAAAATGTACTTGGTATGGACAGTGAGAAGATGATTCAAAGATGATATCAAGATTTTGAGAGTGATTATCTTGAAAAATGGTATCACACAAGAACATATTTTGGAAAGGCTGTGATAATTTCCTTCTAGTGCTTATTGAGCTTGGGATAAAGATGGGATGTCCAGTGGATGCCCAGATGTTCAGAGACAGTTGGCTATAAGGGTCTGGACAGTGGGAATCTGGCAGTGATTTGCATATTTGGGCATCATCTGCGTAAGGGTGCAATTTGGACAACGCTATCTAGGGGCAGTGGCCGGAACCGAAAGAGAAGCTTAAGGAAAAGAAAGTTGGAGTTTGGGCAAAGAACGAACCTGACGGGAGGAAGGTCAGGCCCCGACGTGGAAAATGCTGCCTTGGCTGGCTGGTAAGGAGCTGTGTTTGGATCTTGCAGAAGTAATTAAGTGTGTAAGGAGGCAAATTAGTGCCTACTCGTTGGTTAACTGCAAGTAGGTGCTTAAATGCCTTTGCTATTATTCTGCAGCAGTGAAGCTCTGGTTAAAAAAAAAAAAAAAAAAAAGTAGTACACAGCTGTAAGGTCAGGCATTTATAGAGACTCAAAATGAAAGTGTAAGTTTCAAGTTTTCCTCAGTGTAAAAATGAAAACCAGAATAACAGTAGCTTTTATTCAAAAAAATTCGTAACTTATACTTGAAAGTTTGTAGTTTTAAACTTTATTTATTATGTCTTTGTATGCCTACTAGTTAGAAATGAGTTTACTGCATTCTTTATTTATTGGCTATATTTTTAAGTAAAAATGTTCTTGATTAGATCATGACCTGTTAATCCTCCTTCCCAGTTTCCACACCTCAGGGAAACCGGACTAGCAGATGTTTACAACCATGACTGAAGGTCTGAACTTCTTGTCCCTGCCCTTCTCCTCCCCCTCCAGGGGTCACAGGCAATACACTCCTTAGTTTTGAAGTTTTTCCAAGGCAGCTTGATGCGTAAAATAGATTGGTGATCTGCTGTGTTCCCTAAAATAAGTCAGAACACCACCTTTTTCTCTTCCTCAGGCTTCACACACTTCAGTATGTTAGGATCCTGGGACATCATGGTAGAGAAATGCTCACCTAATGGTCCACCATCAACCTGCTGGTGTCTGCAGGAATTACAGACAGAGCACTTGAGAGAAGTCACAGGGATGCAGGAGACTGCCCGGGGAGAGACAGCATCACACAGCCTGGTGATGAATACCACTTGCCTCTGTGCAGACAGACATGCCCTCTCCTGAAAGCAGCCCTGACCTGAGTGACTGCATCCGGAGTAATAACTCCCTTCCATTTCTCACTCTGACCAGTCTGTGCATCTGTATCTACTGTAAGTAAAGAGCTTGGGGCCTTTCTCAGATTTGGAGAGTTTAGGACATAGTCCTCTTTCAGGCATTTATCAAATTATTAAATAAGTCTAGCCCTTTGGAAATCTTGCAGTTTACGCCAGAGAAGGCTGTTTACTTTAACCTTTTATGTTCTATGCCTGAGCCGTCTTGTCTTCATCAGTAAAGCATCCTCTGATTGCACAGTCAGTTGGAATGGTGGAGTTAAGTTATGGAGCCTCGTGTTTCCAGGTCCTCGAGATTCGACCTGGCTTTCTTTATCAGGAGCCCAGGGTCCTCATGTGCCCACTGCAGCAACCCACATTTTGCTTCATGTTTCTGACATTTCCTTTCCATCTCTTTGAAAGTTTTGTACACATTGTCACATACATAGCAGCTCATTGGCATGAGTGGCAGTCTGCTAATTTGATCAGCTAATCACTAGAATATATTACTGGGAGTGGCCGTCTTAATGGTCTTTTTTCCAGGTTCATGCATTTTCCTGTTAATGTAGGCTGTCTGGAGATGTAAAGCCTTAACCTAAATAACTGTCATTCACAGAATAATGTTCAGGAAGGTGGAGGACATATTTTTGAGAAGCCTTTAGATCTCCTTTTAATTATACCACTTTAGTGATCAGCAACTTTGCCTCTCCACTCTGTTTGTGTGAAGAATAATAACTGAATGCCATTTTGATGTGGGTTGAGCAGAGACAAAGCCATGGCCCATTATTAATATTGTTGCATTTTAATTAATGATTGGGGTAATCAAATTATTTAGCTTTAAGCAGTTTACTAGATTCAAACTCTTCCATCATAATTCACATTACAGAAACCTTCTGAAGAAACTGAATAATTCACAAGACTCAGTTAAGACACAAGGAGAAGCATCAGGGTAGGTCCTGGTGAGGAGGGTGGGTATCTAATCTTGTGATTTTCTTAGTGATTGTCACAGCTTCTTTACGCTGGCAGCATAGTAGGGATGATGTGGCAAGTCCTCCTGTGGGGGGTAGAGGAGTGGTATACCACTCTTATGCTTAGAATGAAACTAGGGAAAATGAGGGTGGGGAGATGAGGAAGAGAAAGATGAAGGGGCTATCGTTCGGACGTCAGAGGGACGTGCCCCTCTTGAAACCATTCAGGACCTGGCCTTGGCTGGGAAATAGCCGGAGCCAGGGACTGTGGACAGGGCTATGGTACGGGCGTCCAACAAGTACCGGGAGCAGGGGCTGGACACGAGAGCCCTGGGAGACTCGCTGTGTCTGGCCGCCACACTGTGGGAGGAGATCTGCTCTTTGCCGTGCTTCGAGACCTTATGAAGTCCCCCATGAGCTTCCTTGCAATACCCAGGCCCTAATACTAATCTTTGGACATCTAATGGAGTTGAAGAGGGGCTCAAATCTCCACACTGTGGAGGCCAGCAGGGACAGAGGGAAGTGTATACTTCTATCATCTGCAGATGAAAAAATAGGATTAGACAGGGTAACTTACTCCTCCAAGTTCTCACAGAAAGAAAGAGGAGTTAGTATTGGAGCAATGTAGTGTTCAACTTCACAGCTTGGACTTTCCACATTCGCTCTATTTTGTTAAAATTGCACAAAATACCAATGCGGCAGATCCTAAAATACAGCTAGAGACTCTTCTTATGTGTCTTCTCTTTTCTCAGCTGTCGATATGTTCTGGGTTGCTCTTGTGGTGGCTGGGATGGACCAGGAAGGATGTTGCACCAAAGGGTCTGCATAGAGTTGTTGGGTCCTCAGGCTGACTGGATAAGTGAGGGTTTTCCTGTGATGCTAACAACATTCAAGTTGATAGAATTCATATCATGGTCTAGGAGTAAAGCAGAGCTGTCTGAGGAAAACTGAAGTAATCAGAAGAGAACTTTCTCAGCCTCCCCTTACCCTATTTAACCATGAACAGCATCTGTAGTGTTATATCTCTCGGCCTTCCCACCTGCTTCCATAGATAAACTTCTGCACCCTCAATTACAACCAATCTCTCCACCTTTTCACTAGATTCCATCAACTCTCTACCAAAGGACTCCAAATCACTCCAGCAATTCTTTCTTCTCTCTCTGGTTAAGTTTTTACTCTCTACTCATTCCTAGCAGCAATCATACATTCTGTTATTGCCCCATCTTAAAAAAAAACTTCCCTTGACTCCACTTCCTCTTTTAGCTACTGCCCCTTTGTAGCAAAAATTTAAAATTTCTTTCTTCCTATTCTGTTTTCAACCCACTCCAATTTGACTTTGTCACTGACCACACTACTGAAACTGCTCTTGTCAAGGTCACTGGCAACCTCCAAGGTGCTAGAGCCGATTGTCAATTCTCAGTTCTCATCTTGCAATCGAAAAGCTTGATCACATCCTTCTCTCTGAAATACTTTCTTCACTGGGCTTCTAAGGCACTGCACTCTCCTAGTGGTTGTCCTAACATGCTAGACTCCTGTTTTCTGCTTTGTTGCTCCTTTCTCTTTTCCTTGACCTCCTCCAGGCAGAGCCCCAGAGTTCACCCTTGATTCTCTTCTCTTCTCTGTATATAGTCACTCCCTTGAAGCCATAATTCAGTCTCATGGCTTGAAATGCCACTACATTCCAATGATTTCCAAATTTATATCTGTATTCCAGGTCTCCCATATTAAACTCTCTGCTTGAAGTCTCCATTGAAGGTCTAATAGACATCTCCAACTTTATGTATCCAAAACTGACCTTTTGATCTTCCTCCTGAAAGCTGTTCTACCTGCACCCTCCCCCAATTCAGCTTCATCCTTCAAGCTTCTCAGGCTAAAAAGCTTAATTAATCTCAACTCCTTTCTTTTGTTCATATCTCTCATTTAAACATTCAAGAAGTCTTGACGGCTCTGTCTTCTCACCGCCTGCGCTATGCTGGTGTGAGCTGAATCATCGCTCACTTGGAGTACCGCGATAGCCTTCTGACTGGTATCTCAGCTCCCATCTCGCTCCTCTAGAATCTATCCTTCACACAGCAACTAGAGCCATCTTTTAGAAATGTCAGTCAGATCGTGTTGTTCCTCTGTTCCAAACCCTCCAGTGGATTCCCACCTTAGTTCGGGTGAAAGCTGAAGTCCTTACCTGGTGCTGTTGCCTCTCAGAGCTGGCGTCCTGATTCTCTCGCTCTCCACTCCCTTCCAGACACACAGTTCTTAGGGCTTTTGCGCTGAAACAGTTTTCTCCCATGTGGATAACTCCTTCACTCCTTCAAGAGTCATTCAAATGTCACCTTCCCAATGAGGCCTGCCCTGACAACACCACCTAAAATTGCAGCCACTTCCTCTTCTCAGCACTCTTAAATCCCTTTACACGGTTCTATTCATTTATTTTTTTCATGTCAACTTTCAACATACCATATAATTTACTCATTTATAGTATTCATTGTTTATTGTGTGTCACTTTCTAGAACGTCAGCCCCACAAAGGCATGGATTTTTGTCTATTTTGTTCCCCAGTGCTTAAAGTGCTTAAAAAAGTTGCCTGGTATAGTAGATGTTCAATAAATGTTACATAAATGAATGAATAAATAATTTCCTTTACCAGGGAGAAGAGCTCTCATGAGGTCAGAAGCTGGGAAAGTCAGGAAGTGGAGGAGGAAAAGTGGAGAAAATGGTCCAGGATGAGCACCGTGGACAAGCCTAAGATGGTAGAACTTTGTTTTACGTTATGGAGGTATGTTTGACAGATGTAAGTCACTAGGAAGTGCTGAAAACCTTGTTTCCACAATTCTGCATACGATGTGACTTCCAGAATTTCTACTGCCTTGATTTTCCCTTTTGCATATATTTTAGTTTGTTGGAATTCTTTTAAAAAGTATGGTGCTCAAAATTAAACACAATAATCTAGATACACTCAGACCAACATCCCATTAATGTAGTGGGCCATCACCTCCTTTTGTCTGAACCTCTGTGTTTAGCAGTGGAGTTAAAGAGATCATTAACTTCCCAGGGATAAATGACCCATGACTCAGATAGAGCCTGCTGTCAGCCAAAACCACAAGTTACTTTTGTTTATTTTTTCACACAAACCACACTTTACTAAAATCTGCTCGTCTATTTTTTTAACCTATGTGTATGACTCTTTTATTTTTTTCTACTAAATTTATCTTTTCGGTTTAGATCCATTATTCTGACCTGTCATGGTCTCAATCCAGCATTTTAGTAAACCCTCACAACTTTTCATTTTCCAGAAATCTGACAGTTAAAAAAAAGATTGTTAAGGGATTGATAAAATGTTGTCCTTCACAGGATCCATGACAAAATCTGTGCCAAACTGTTTCAAATCTTTATTTCTGTAGTGACAAGATCTATTTAATACTCAGGATATATAGGTTTAAGCTGACTATTTCTTAATCTTGCCCACAAAATTTTTACTGAATAATTTTTCAAATGTTTTGCTGAAATCCAGATGTACTATGTCTACAGGATTCTGCTGATTTTCCAGTCTAGCATTCTGACCAAAAGAGAAAATGAGGGCAGTTTGGCATAGTTTTGTTAGACAAACCCTGGTGAGCCCTTTGTATAAGCTCACAAACCGTCTTTTATTAATTTTGTCTTGAGGTCAGGCTTATTATCTGCAATTTGAAGATTTGATCTTCTCGATCACAGTGACATCTTATCTCTGTTTAATAGATAGAAGAAACCATTCATATACTCCTTCTGGATGGGTGGTCCTTGTCACTTAAAAAAATATGAAAATTTCTGATATATTGTTTTTTATATATGCATATATGAAATCTTATCATAGTGTCATAGATTTTAGTGTCATCTTTCTTTTCCTATTTTGCTTGTCTCTCTTCTCTCCTTATCCCTCTTCCTCCACTTACACTCTTCCTTCACTGCTGCACCAGGAATTCCGTATTAACACCTAGTGTACAGATTACATATTTCCATATATTTTGCAGACTCGTATGATCAGAGATGCTCTTCTTTACGAACTCTCAGGTAGCCTATTTCCAAGAGATTCCGTTTCATTATCCTTACCTGAGGGATGATATTACCCATAAAGCTGTCCTTGAAGCATCTGTTTTACACCTTGAGACTTTCAACCTAAAAGTAAGAAGAATAATTCTTTTGTTCTTTCATTCAATAAGATGCACGGAGCTTCTCGTCTGTCCTAGGCACTGTGCTAGGTTGTGCAGTGATTCCAAGCCTTGCCCAGGTGTTGTGTTTAGTCCACCTCTCTATCTTTTCTTTTGCCTCTAAGAAAGACAAAAAATCTCTCCTGCTTAGAAGGCTTCTGTTGAGTACTGAATGCTTGTGTCCTCCCAAAATTCATATGTTGTGGCTGTATTGGCGAGAGGGCCTCTAAGGAAGTAATTAAACTCACGTGAAGTCATAAGGGCTGGGCCCTGATCTGATAGGATTAGTGTCCTTATAAGAAGAGACACCAGAGGGCTCTCCCAGAGGGAGATAGAGCCTGCTGGCTGAGAGCCACAGAGCGCCATAGATTTTTACCACAGATTTTTTTTTTGTAGGGGAGGAGAGTCAGGTGGTGAACAAGAACATATTCTTCAGGGAAAATAATTTGATGTAATAACATCAATAAAAATTATAATTACTCATTATCTGCATATTGTTACCTGTGTGGCTCACTTTCTTTCAAGACTCAAACATACAGATTCCTATCATAATATTCAGCAAGATTAAATATTAGTGTAAGTATTATGAGCTAAATGTATCCCCCCTCCAAAACCCCCTGTTACCTCAGAATGTGACTGTATTCAGAGATAGGGCCTTTAAGAGGTGATTAAGTTAAAATTGGGTCATTGGAGGGCCCTAATCCAATCTGATTGGTGTCATAGGAAGAGGAGATGAGGACACAAAAGGAGACACCAGGGGTGTGAGCACAGAGGAAAGGCTGAATGAGGACACAGGGAGGAGGCGGTCTTCATCCGAAGGTCAGAGAGAGAGGCCTTGGGGGAAACCGAGCCTGTCCACATGCTCAGCTTGGGCTTCTAGTCTCCACAAGTGTGAGAAAACGCACTTCTGTTGCTTAAGCCACGCAGTCTGTAGAATTGTGTTATGGCAGCCCCAGCAGACCAATACAGATAGGCTGTTAGCGTTGTGTTTGCTTTGTTTTTCTAACCTTACCTTCCAAGGTTCTGCAGCTACCACAGTTACCTTCTGGTCCCTTTGCTATTTAGGGGAGTTCTTCCGGTCAGCTCTAAGGTGCTCTGAGCACAGTATCATTTCTATGAATATTAAATACTGCCAAATTCACAGGAACACACGATTCTCCTCTGCTAACCAAAAAGCTGCTCATCATGGGGTTAACCAGTCATTCTGAAAAACATGCAGAGTGTACATTCTGTCTATTGAAAATCATTTCTTCCAAAACAATGTAAACCCTTGTCTAGGACACACTTTGAAAGCACTGTTCATTTGTTATGATGTTTATTGTTCTATCTACTTGCATTCTCCTTCCAAGTTCTGCCTGTGACACTCCTCCTCTCCTTTTTAAGGACAAAACAGTGGTGTACCCATCCAGATGGTGGGAGGTGGGTAGATACATACCCTAGAATAAGCCTGAGCTCTTAAACCTATGCTCAGCCTTCAAGGCCAATGTGACTCAGTGTAGCATGCAGAAAGACGAAGCCAGGCTCCTGGATCAGGCCGTGCGGTATTTAAAATAAGTAAATAAATAAAAGGATAGAGACTGGAAATAGCTGGAGTGACTCAGAACTTATTCCCTGGGGCCCAAATCTCCTTGAGCTTCCTTAGCTCAATTCCCACACTTAGTGTGTGTTATTGAGCCAGCTTCTAATCTGGTCTCTGCTTTGCCATGGGATCCTTCACCCCACAGCTGAGGCTGATTTGGTTTGGAGTTTTATCTATAAACTGCAGTCAGGAAGGATCTTTAGGAGCTAATTTGTGAATGTGACTTAAACAGGGAACTCCAGAAGGGGACCAGAAAGACTGAATTTTCATCCTTTCTCTCTTCCCCCAAGAATTTGTCTTATCCTTTGCCAAGGAACAACTAGCTTTAAAGCTTGAGTAATCTCTTTTGTTTAAAAGCTAAAAACCACCTTAGATGAGACACCATCAAACAAAAGTGTGTTTCTCAGTCCTGTAGTCGAGGAGAATGGAGCGGCTAGTGTTTGTGTTTCAACATCCCATTTGGACACACTTCAAGGAGGGACTCAGGCAGAACTGCTGAAGGCTCCGCCAGCACCAGGACATAGAGATTTCCAGTCCCAGGGGCCAGAGCTCAGTTCCTGCATCTGAGGAGGATCATAATTGCTGTCCTTTTAATCTTCTTTGCAGCCTATCAAATGGAAGCCACTTCACAGCAGGACACACAGGTTCACAATAACAAGAGCAAAATTTGTAATGATTTGATTGCCCTTAAAAAAATCTTTGCAGTGATGCTGGAGCTTAACACAAGTGCCGGAATTTAAATTGGAATAAAGGAGTTCAGGAATACCTCAGATGATAGAAAAGCAATTCTGGCGTCTAAGAACTGAGAAGAAAACGGGTATGGCAGGTGTGAATCGCAGTTCACAAACTAAGGTGCACAAAAGGAGACCTTTCCATTTTTATATAACAATGAATTTTTGTCTCTGGATCTCATTCCAGAAAGATTGTGTATCTTGATCTTGGTCTATTCAGGGTCTTCAATACCCTAAGGGTTGCTCAAGGTCATCTGTACAAATCCCTCAAATAGGAAGTTTTGGGGTGTCCATTCTTTTGGGACTTGGTCATTTGCCTATGTGACTTACCATCTTGATGTCCTTTGTGCCTATGCCTAGTCCCATTGACTCCAGCAACTCTGTTTACTACTTCCCTGTCGAGTTTGTAGCACGGGAACCATTAGGTCACTTGACACAGGGCACACAAGGGTCACCATGGGTCTAGACCAGCCATTCAGTCAGTACCTCCCCCGGGCCTGGCCACTTCCTTGAGGCTCTACAGGACAGCATTGGTTTTTCTGCCTTTGGAGTTGTCATACCTCTCTTGGGTTTGGCCACACTGCAGAGACAGAGCAAATGCCTCCTCTAGACTCACTAATGTTTACACCCACATCATTTTGTCACCAACTCTCTTTCTCTCCCCCAAGCAGGGGCATATTTTCTACCTTTGAGGTAGAGGCGACGGCATTGTGAGGCACTCTACCTTCCTCAGTCTTTCTGGATTCGGAAGCCTGACCTTCCTCAGATCTCTTGCTCTCAAACGTTTGTCTATGTCAAAAGTCCTTTCTGCACCTAAAGACTTTGTCTTTGGGAACAATACATAGGAAGATTTTTCCTGTTCTTTGATTTTTTTGTTATGATATATCCTTCCCCTAAGGCAAGGCATGCAGGCTTCGTAGGGATTGGATGAGGGTGAGGGAGGTAAGAAGCAGAGGAGGGACAATGGGGAAATTTTTAGGGAAAATAGTATTGATTAACATTTCAAAAATATCTGGCACCGTGGCAGCTTCCTGTTGTAATCTCAGGGCTAATTGGAGACTGCTGGAACAATGCCCCGCAGCCATACCTCATCTTCTACTTGTAATTTACAGACTTTCCTTGTCTGTTCCCATGCCCATGCTGGTCCCTACCTCTGAACATATTGGCACCCCCCTCACACTCTGTTGATCTTAAGCAATTGTTTAGCTGGACAACCATTACCCAAAAAGCCTCATGCTCTAAAATTTCTTCTTCCCACACGCATGCATTCCCATTCCTGAAGTCCTTTCTAACCAATCCCCAAAAGACTAGAGCAGACTCTCCCTGTCATTCACTTTTTTGGTGCCCTATAGTTCGTCTTTCTTAGCACATGTCACACAGTGATTATTTAGTTGTGCTATTATTTGCTCAATATTTATCTTGCCCACTGTGAAGATAGGAACCATTCTTTCCTATTCACTGCTTTGCCCATAGCACTTGACATAGAGTAAGTATGTCATAAATGTTTATTAGGTAATGAATTCACGAGTGATAAACCTGCTAGATTCTGAGGGGAGGGGAATAGACGCCCAAATTTGAGTTCCTGCTACTCCAGACACTTCCACATAGGCCTTATCTGTATCCTCACCTCAGTCCTCTGAAAGAAAGCTTCACTATCCCTATTTTGTAGTAAGGATTCTGAGGGTCCAAGAGTTGAGGGAGATTGTTTCCAAAGTTATTCAGTTAATAAAGGGCAAAAGTTTCATCGATTCCCTACTTAACATGTGTTCTCCTTAGCATCTGGCTTGTCTTTGAAAATAACTTTATAATTTCTATAACTGATATCTTAAAGTAATATTTACTTATTTGAATAGAATGAGTCTCTAGTCAGGTGAGTACCCTGTAGAAAGAATTTATGGCAGATTATGGTTCCAGACTCTACAGGAAATCCTTCCCTAGGTTGTTTGATCACGTTATACAGATGTACCTGTGTTCTGCCCATGTTCTTTCCTTCTCCTAAATACTAGAGCTGTCCCATTCTAAATACAGCATTCATCCTTTTTTAGGGCCTTATTTTCATAATATGAGTCTGGGATTGTGGATAGAGTGTCTATTCCATGCAAAACTTTAAAAACAAAGCAGAATAAAAACAACAACAACAAAAGGAGGTATTTCTATTATATTGGCTTATATTGTCAAATGTAAGAAACGTGACAACATAAATAATTAGTAGAAGAAAAATATGATAGATTTTGTCACTTAAAACAAATGTGTCAGGGGCAGGGTGTGATTAGCTGAGGGAGATGAACATAGACATGGGACTGGAAGGATTCTTGAGGGAGAGATTTGGGCTAGGCCTTGAATAAAGTATAAAATTTCTGCAGGCAGATAAGAGGAGATGGTAGGGCTAATGGGCATTCCAAGAAAACCTAATGGTTTATTCTGGCTCTAGATTTCCAATTTAGAGGATTTCCAGGAAGCACAGGCGGCCCCAGGGTCAGCTTACAAGTTGGAATATAACACATGGGGTTTGAGTTTCTTTGATGTTTGAGGGTGTCAAGGCCAGCTTAGGTGTACCTCAAACAGAGCCAAAACTCGAGATCAGTGTCAGAGCTCTCCTGATCTCCTGGAAGTGCTCCTGACCACAAGACCAGTGCCTGGGTCAGGGCAGATGAGGAGATCAGGAACTCTCTCCCCAACAAACCTCCCACCCACTCCAGACAGAGTTAATAATTACCCCCCTCCCAGCAACCTTTGCAGCTCTTGCTTGCCCCTCTCGTTGCAGTCATTACACAGCTCATTTTGTTTACTGAGTCATCTTTCCTCTATACTCTGGACTCCCCAAGAGCAAGGCTCTGTTTTATTCTCAGTGTCTTCAGGTGTCTTTAGCATCTAGTACTTTCCTAGCACCTAACCAAGGAGGGACTCAATTAATTGAGTGGGAATGAAGAGACACCAGTGCCAACCCCAACTCCCTGCTAGTCTTTACGGAGGCAATGAATTTTTATATAGGTTGTTGTGAATCTCATCTAGCTCTATGTGGTAGCTATTCTTATAATACTATTTGATAGATAGAAGAATGGAGGCTGAGTGATGAAATGACTAAGGTTGCATAGTTCATAAGTGTATATTTCTGGACTTGAACTCCATGTTTTTTGCCAGCAAGTGTTGTGCTCTGGCTTGTAGAGTTAGTTTCAAACCTAAGCTTAGAAAAAGGAGCAAGTCCTGAAGAAGAATTTGATGGGACCCACAAAACTCCCTAATTACGTTTATCTCCCCTGCCACTTGCCATGAATTCAGAAATGCCCTTCTTTAGAATTTCATTGTTGGTTAAAGCATGATCTTCAGAGGATCACTTTTAAATTTCATGTTTTCTGATAGCGATTACTTGATAATAGAGCTTACATGATGTGGATCAGTTATTTTTCCAATAATAAGAATAAACACTTGATTAGTGCTTTTCTAAGTGCTTTATATATTTTATTTTAATTAGTCCTTGCAACAACCTAATCAGACAGATACTATTGTGCCCTCATTTTATAGATGAGGAAACTGAGGCAAATGTAGATTAAGTACCTTTACAAAGATGACACAGATATTAAGTGACAGAACCAGTATCCCAATCCAATAGCCACCTAATGTCATCAAATATTTATTATGTGTCTGCTCTATGCCTCACACTGCCGTGTGCTGAGACATGGAGCTATGCATGAGGCAGACGATTTCTGTCTTCATAGAGATTTTTTTTTGTGTGTGTGAGGAGATCAGCCCTGTGCTAACATCCGCCAATCCTCCTCTTTTTTTGCCGAGGAAGACGGCCCTGGGCTAACATCCGTGCCCATCCTCCTCCACTTTATATGGGACGCTGCCACAGCATGGCTTGCCAAAGCAGTGCGTCGGTGCGCGCCCGGGGTCCGAACCAGCGAACCCCGGGCCGCCGCAGCAGAGCGCACGCACCCAACCGCTTGCGCCACCGGGCCGGCCCCTGTCTTCATAGAGCTTTTATTCTAGAAGTGGATGACAGGCTGTAAACTGATAAATAAATATTATATATCAGACAATGGTGAAAGCAATGAAGAAAAGAGGTCAGGTAATGCAGTAAAGTCTGACCAGGTCATGGGAGGAGTCTGGCTGCTTTCGATAATATGGCAGAGAAGGAGGTGACAGTTGAAATGAGACTTGAAGAATGAGAAGGCACCGCCTATCAAAAGTTCTATGGAAAGGGAATGGGGAAGAGTTTGCTCCTTGTGGCTGGAGCTTGGGAAAAAGTTGAGCGAGGGAAAGAGAAAGGGGCAAGGCCATGCCTTGTATGTAATGGTAAGAGTTTGAGTTCATTCTGAGTGCGATGGGAAGTCTTTTCCTCACGGGAGTCAAGTTATCTACGTTTCATAAACATCACTCTGCTTCGGTAAGGGTGATCTGTCATTGGTATAGATGTAGGAGTAGGGAGAACAGTCAGGAGGCCATAGCACAGTGCTGGCCAGAGGTGGTGGTCACTGGAACCAGGATGATTCTAGAATGGACACATGGAGAGAAGGGAGTAGAGTGGGAAATATTTTGGAGGGTGAGCCTACAACTATAATTAATGAAATGGATGTGGAAAATGGGAAAGGAAGGAAGCTAGGATGACTCCTACATTTTTACTTTAGTCACTGTTTGAATGTTTATGTCATTTTACTGAGATGGGAAAGGACTGAGGGAGGAACTCGTCTTGAGAAATGAGATGGAATTCAAGAGTCTTTGTTTGAAATGTGATTTTGAGTTCCTTTTAAATATTCATCTGGAGCATTAGGGAGGCAATTGTATATGCAATCAGGAGCTCAGGGGTCATCCATGTTAAATGGAAGCTTCTAGACAGAGAGATTTGATTAGAACTTTTGTGATTTCAACATTTCTGCTCCAGAGGAGAATCCACTTTTTCAAAAGTATGCCTTGACATTGAAAGTTTCAATTTTTATCAGAACAAGTAGATTATAATTCCAACCACTGCCTCAGGGGGGCAGTAATGTTAATCAGGAAGAACACAGAGAAAACAAGGGTGCGCAGTGGGGAGATAAACATTTCAGATGTGTGCGCACATGCCATAAACAAATTTACGCCGTTCCTGGGAAAAGTAGGCAACAGCAGGAATTGTACATTGAAAGTCAACAAAGCCTCTTAACAATAAGACTGCTTAAGATATTGCTGTTAAAATCTGAACTTTGAGGGGCTGGCCCAATGGCCTAGTGGTTAAGTTTGATGTACTCCTCTTTGGCAGCCTCGCGGGTTTGGATCCCAGGCACAGACCTACACCACTTGTCAGCCATGCTGGGGTGGCAACCCACATACAAAATAGAGGAGGATTGGCACAGATATTAGCTCAAGGCAAATCTTCCTCAGCAAAAAAACAAACAAAAAAACTAAACTTTGAGCAAATACAGAGACTGTGCCTAGAAATAGGGTAATAACAATGCACTCCGTTCCATAGCAGAATGGTGTAGAACTGTAACAGATGATGTTGCACAGATTAACAGGATGTAACAATACAAGGTGAAGATGAATTCAGACCAAATTAGAACAGAAACCATTCTCTCAGCCATATCTAACAAACGATTTTTCACCAACTTGTGGTGATGAGGAACTAGATATTTAATCAGAACCCCCACTGTACATCCTTTATAATTTTTTGAATGCATTTATGCCTAAGTTAACTGTATAGATTTTTCTATATATAAATATATATATATCTAATTCTAGTTTCAGTTCAATCTTTTTAGACTAATCCATTTCGATTTTCTTACTCACTAAGTCCAAGACAAAGAGAACCCCTAGATTTTCCTAGCACCCTGCTGGCTGTTACAGGAAAGATTCTGGTGTCTCCAGGGTGGGCAGAACCAGTCGGTGGAACCTCTCACATGATGCTGTCTTAGCCAGCTTAATTCCTTCCCGGATACGCTACAAGTTTCAGCTAGCACCTTAAAACATGAACACAGATAAGCTGGCCATATTTCCTGTCTGAAAGCCAGCAGAGAACAGTCCTAAGCAAGTGGGACCTAGCCTAGGTGGATTTTGCACTAGGAAGAGGGGACGTACAAATGTATGGAGCAATCAGCACTTCTAAGGAAAATTGAACCCAGGTGGGCTATCTTAGCTGCTGGGAGAGGAGATCGCCACCTCTACTTCTCAATCAATCTGTCCTCAGTAATTTGAGAACCCAACTCTTCCCCCTTTAGACCTTGCCCAAGTCACTAAAATGCTCAGAAAGTCAAGGAGAATTAGTCATCCTTGTCAGTTAATGTTTACGGCTCACTCACTGTACGCTGGCTATTTTACTGACTAGGCAACTTGCTATGAACCACGCTCACTGGGATGTTGAGGATTAATGGAGCAAGACAGAGGATTTGGAAAATTGGCACCCAGTGGCCTGGGTGTTTTTCTATATTTTCCGGGATATTGAGAACTGTTGGGACAATGACTAAGCCAGAAGCTCATCTTCCATAGAGCTCTACTTGGTTTCTGTTATTTTATACCACTAATCATGCTCTGCATTTATAGAGTGTTTATTTGCCTACCTATATGCTCATGAACAAACATGAGGAAATGGATCACAAAACCTGTTTAACAAAGAAACAAAACTTTTTCAGAACCCGTGTCAGGCCTTATCAAATGTGTTCATGAAAGCATGTGGACATATGTATGAGGCATGTTTGGATATTAACGAGAAAGGCACCCTCAAATTTTACAGACAAAGGGATACCAAGGATTGATAGCACGGAAAAGCCAAAGAAACCTTAGAGGTGATGCAGTCAGAGATTTCTCAAGTAGTTTTTAAACCGTAGAACATTTTCTTCAGGTGAAAGTTGCTGCAGAAGCTCAGTAGATAGAACCACACTTTCGTGCCTGAGAAGGTGGGGTGAGGGCTCTTCCTTGCTCAGCCTCCCTGAGGCACTTCTGAAGAACTGGAGAGATTCAGCAGGATCCTTCTGGAAACCTAGCTGCCTGGTGTTATTGCCAAGGAAACTGTGGCCTCGAGGAAGCCCTGGGTGATTGGCCCAAGGTCACATTTAAGTAATTACAGCGAGGACTTGATTCTCCTGACTCCGGGTCCATTGAATCACATACTAGGAATCAGTTTTTTCCCGCTCAAAAATTGTGTGGAGTCAGTGAAGAAGGGACTATATGGTTGTCATTACTGCTTTTGTTTAGATCTTTCTCACTTTCAAAAAAGAGTTGAATGGTTACAAGGAACCAGCTGTTTTTATAACTTAGCCTTTTCTATCTGGTCTTTGGGAAAAGTCCAGCTTCCTTGGGTAACATCACAAGTTCCTCCAGTCTGTTCCCGGGTCATGTCTTCGACCCTGTTGACGACTCCACAGCCCGCCCACCTCATGTGCCAGCTTCCCAGCATCCTCTGCTGACCTCCTCCCTCTCCGTGGACCCCACGTGTCTTGGCTGGTCCTGACTTTTGTCTACTCTGGATGCCCTCCTTCCAGGTCTCTTGCCACTGATATCCTAACACCTTGCATCTCATCCCTTCTCCAAGGCTTTTCAGATGTCCTCCTCAGCTCTCACACTCTTTCAACTATTTCTCCAGACTAGCACTTATCAGAGATTGCTTGTCATTAGCATTACTTAATGTGTGTCTATCTGCTTCCTTTTCAGCTGGGAACTGCTTAGAGAGAGCTGGAAACATGTCATAGTCACAGCATCAGGCAAAATGCCTGCCCATACCAGAGGGCTCAAAACTATTAGTAGAATGGAATTGCGCTAAAGGTATAGAAATAGTCTTACTGCTTAGTTTTGATTATATGTGACAATGGAGTTATAAGATGGATAGCAGAGATAACCCCAATTATGAGAATGTTATTAAAAAAAATGAGGCTTTGGAATTTTGCATTTACAGGTAAATGTAGGGATGCCCAATATTCAAGAAATTGAACAGTATAAAAAATAAGTTACCTCAAGTCTTGAGAATATAGGACTTGAGGCTATATTCGCAGTCTGCTTCTGCAGTTCTCTATTAAATTTCTCCCATTTTTTAATTCTTTTTGGAGTACTGGATCTCAATTGATATATAATTTCGTGATTAGAGAAAGTATTCTTCTCTATTTTAAAAATTTCTCAAAATGTACTGTTGATGTCTTAGTCTAGAAGCTCCACTGAAACCTGTCCACTGTGAGTAACCCTGCCAGTATTTGAAATACCAGTGGCATAGTTTTCAGGTCACAGCAACAGAAACTGCCATAATATGACAACTGACAGATGGTGCTATGGTTCCCAGGAAACAAACTCAGGCCTTGGCGGTAAAAGCGTTGAATCTTAACCAGTAGACCACTAGGGCTGGCTCTTAAGATAGTAGAGAGCAGGTTTAAAAAGGCTATTGTTTTGGTTCCTGCTTGATTGTAGACCGTACAATCTATATAGAAGGATAGTCATCCATGTTGTTGGGCCTTCTGGAATAATCTTTCAAAAACATTCTTATCTGCAATAAAAAGCCATATGACATTATAATTAAGAGCATGAACTTTGGAGATAGGCTACCTGGGTTTGAATCACAGTTCTACTACTTCCCAACTGTGTGAACAAGGGCAAGTTATGTTAACTCTCTGTATCTGTTTCCTTGACTGTAAAATGGGGATAAGAATAGTACCTACCTCCTAGAGGTTCTGTAAAGACTAGATGAGGTAATATTTAAAGTGCTTAGAAGAGTACCTAGTACTAGTTCTAAGTCCTGGTTATATTATACAAGTACTAGTTGTCATTATTCTGAAGCCTCTTTTCATTTCCCCCCTTCTAGTTCTTTCCCCCTAACATGCTCTTTGGTACTTTCCTCAGCATTAGTTATATGGCTATGATGATATAAAGGCACACACATCTCAGAGAAATATTTCTGCAAGGTAAGTGTTAACGTCAACGAGAGAGTTCTTGTACCAGGGGTATCATTAAAGAGTTAACAGCCCTGCCTATACCTGAGAGTAGAATATATGGAGGAGTGACGAGAAATACAGTCACTGCATTAAAGAAATCTTCAGATGGTATAGTAACGGCTTTACCACAGGCAACTTTAATGTATTCTTAACGAATGAGCACAGCTACATGTCTTGAAAAGCCATTCTAGACTGAGAGATTTGCTGATGGTAAAGAAGTGCAAATAAACACAATTAATGGGTGAGCAATAGGGAGAAGTGTTTGCTGACTCAGCCCAATATTGAGTTCATCTGATTGATATTATTTACAGCTCTTTGGGAAACAACAAGGCCTCCTGCATACACTGAGATGGTTTTAATGATCCGTTGCTTGCCATCAGTCTGCATAATAAGATTTACCTTTATGGACATTTTTCCTGAGTTTTGAAACTCTGCAGATTTTTTCCTCTACCTTCTTTCCGTTTCTAAAGTGTATGTGTTTAGTAGAGAAAGGCTCCAAATTGTGCTCACCATGCTTGATTGGACACTTAGTTTTTCTACTTGGAGTTTTAAATAGATTTGCAGATTTAGGAATCTGCAGAGGTAAAGCTGCCCTATGCCTTCCTGAATGGACTACCTACTGCCTCCTTTAGCCAGATAATTCAGCACCTACCAGAACTTTCCAGTTATATTTTCCATGCTTATTCATAGATGCGAATTCCAAACCATATGTTTACCTTTATTTTTAATATTATTACTTACAGAAACAAAATTATGGATCCTTCATTCGTGGGAACAGTAGTAGGCTAGAAAAGGATCAGAGGGAATGGGATTTATATATCTAATTATTATTTTTTTGAGCCATAAAAGTCATGGCATGACTAATGAGCCTGGCAAGTAGTTATATGGAAAAGTATAGGCTATTGCCAAATACCTAAATGAAAACCAAAGAACTCACATAAATGTTCAGACATCCTGTCTACATAGTATCAAATAGCCAAGTGCATGAAAATATCTGCATAGTAGACTGAGTTTTCTAGATTTTATCTGATGTGTGATGTCATTTAGGGGTAGACCTGACTCTAGACAATTAAATTCATTCTTGGAGGTCTCTAGTGCTGTCTTCTGTGTGTGACTCAAGAAGTTATTGCAGGGTTAGAGGCTGACCTAATAGCATTATGCGCTAGGTGGTCTTTACTTATCTACTTATCTTGGCATGATACTACCTTGAAGAATGGATCTTAGTGATCTACTGAGTTAATTCATCTCAAATTATAAACAATTGCTCCCAGAGAATAATTTTATAACAATGACTCTGGGAATGATATAAAAATATCTGGGGAAATTTGGTTTTGTTCCTAGAAGAAATGAAGGAAAATCTTTTGTTGTGTTACCTGAATTTAGCATTAAGCATGACCACATGAATGTTTCTTAACTAATCTGAGCCTCAGTTCCTTCCTAAGTAACGTGGGCATAACTATACCAGTTTTGGAGTTGTTATGGGGTTAAATAAGAAAATTGGTGTTGAAATGCCTTGTCTGGGACCTGACACATAATATGTGTTCAGTAAATGGTAGCTGTAGGGTGGTGTCAAACACTTAGGCTTATTAACAAAGCTTTGGGACAGTGTGGTGTACCTGCACTCAATCAGACAATAGCTGGCACATGAGTGTTTGATGCTTTTCTCTCCCGCTCCTGAGTGAAGTTTTATTTTTAATAACTGGGACTTGAGGATGCTTCATTCTGCAGAGTCTTCAGTTTAGAATGCTTGACTAAAGGGCTCCCTCTTTGAGGGAGCTCAAGTTAATAGTTGATAGCTCTTCTGTCAGTCTTTGCTGCACAAAGGAATTTCTCTCTCTGCTCCTAAAAGAGGTAAGAGAGATGGATGCAATGTTTCATCAGATTGGGAAATGATTATTGAAGGTAGTGCTTACTACTGCAGGTAACTTGCCAAGGAATTTGAGGAATCTAAACCTTGAAGTAGTTTCCATGTGTTAGATTTTTTTCTATTTAAATTAATTATTGGACAGGTAAATACCATATATAGATAGATTACTTGTGCCTATATTAACTCAAGCCCAGGTACTGCCATGTTTCAGTGGATGGTCAGAACATTGGTGGATAAATTGCTAGGAAACAGACATAAATGAAATGTCTCAGGATGGTTTGAAATATGGACTTTTGAACTTTGATCCCAAGAACCCCAAGATGAAGGTTAGAACTTGAATTCTGAGTTCTCTGTCCTCTTAGGAAAGAGTGCAGTAAAAGAGGCCTGCTATCACTCTGGAGACACACTCTCATCACTCCCTCACCACGAGGCACAGAAGAGTAAGGTCTTAGCTGGGATCCAGCTTTGAGACAAAAACTACAGTAGTTATTTTAACAGAGAGAATTTAATGTGAAGAATTGTTAATTTGGTATTAATGAGCTAAAAATGCCAAAAATGAATATTAATGTATAACAGAGGCGGTCCCTGTCAGTAGTACTGGCTTGTGTGTGACTTGTGTGTCATGTGTGTCATGTGTGTCATGTGTGTGTCATGTGTGTCATGTGTGTGTGACTACTGCATTCGCACAGTCCTACATTTAGAAGGGACCCGTGTTTGCTTGAATGCTCTGCTGTTGCCATCTTGAAATTCTTAGTAATTTTTAAACGAGGGGTCCACATTTTCATTTTTCACTGGACCCTGCAAATTATATAGTTGGTCCCACCTGTAGGAAGCAGCTACCACCTTTAGGGGTGGAGGAACAAAGGGAAGAGGTTGACATTATTAAACAGAAAATCTTGAAGAAGGGGCCTTTGAGGTGTGGATGCCGCCTGGTGCTAGTGTCTCTGCGTTCAGAGAAGGGACCCTGTGAGGCTGGGACATGGACCTCTGAGGATGAGTGCTGGTTGGCCAGTGCTACAGTCTTGGAAGGGGCATGCCGAGACTGGTTCTAGAATCTCTCAGGTGGCACCATGAAGCTGGTTCTGAGTGTTAGAACTTCAGACTTCTACTACTGGAAGGGATTGTCATTGCAAGGCTAAAATAATATTGCTTAGTGATGCTAAAAAAGCCAAAGCCCAAGAGGAGCAAGAAACAAAAGAGATTCAGGAAGCAGACAAGAAGGAGCCAATCCCCTCTCCCTCTTCCTATCTTCCTGTCTTCCTCTTGTCCCCTGCTGGCACCCAGCTGGCAAAGCACCACCATGGGCTGCAGAGTCCTAGCCCTAGAGTCACAAAGTACAGAAAGGTGTGTGTGAAGGGAGCAGGAGGAGACTCGGAGAGATGAATGAAATGTCGCGAGTCTCTGTGCTCCCAGCTCGCCAGGACCTGTTTAGGCAGACCCTCCGATGGCCAAATGAACCTCAGAAGACTCAGCTAACATGACCCTTCCAAATAGACCTCAAAATACTTGTAGCTCCACTTTGTCTCAAAAACTTTGTGATAATTTATGCGATACATAATTCTGGTTCAGGCCAGTGAAGAGTTCACATGCACATGTGTTAGAAAAGGGGAAGGAATACTTCACTGTGCGGAATGTGTTGACTTTCCCTCTGAGCGCTTCTGGAAGGAAACATTTTATTTTAAGTCAGCCTCAGACTTCAGACTTCTCCTTTCTCTTCTCCCAAGTTTGGGGTTGTGTTTGTGCTAGTGCTTGGGTAAAATTTGATAAACATGAAGTTTATATCTAGGACAGTTTTTTTCTTTTTAGTTCTTTTTGTTTTATTCTGTTAAAGTAAGGATTATTATTTCATTTTAAATAAAAAGCTTTTGCATTTAAGGGTTCAAAATCCCTATAAAGAAGGCCACCCTCCAGACGAGTGGGTATGCGTGTTTTCATCTTGCCCCCATCTCACTGAGCTGTTCCCCGGCTCCCATCTTGCTCTGGCAGCCAAAGCTATAGCAAGGAGTTCTGCTATCTAGGTTTGGTGGGTTAAAGAAAATTGGGTTCTGTTATAGCACTCTGTGAGCATGGCACCCTTACCACACATTCCTTTCCCTACACCTTTTATTTTTTTACCCACTCCTTCGACGAAGATTGAGTATCACATTTCCCAACGTATGTATGTGTTAAGGGAGAACGGTTTCATAGAACAACGATGCCAAGCAAGGAAACTATATGAATTTCCACCTAAGCGATTCTCCACCTCTATGGCTGCCTTCCGCACAACGCCTTCGAAAATCAAATAGGTCTGTGGTCGCTAAAGGGCCAGAGGTATGGAAACTGTAGGGGAGAGAGAAAAAGCCTGAGACACAATTGTTCGAGTTGTTTGCAGATGAAGACCAAGTTTAGTAATAGTTCATGTACGTGTCATCCATCATCCCCCCCATCTTCCTCAGAGAGGAGTGCAGGGCACCTTATAAGAGAATGTCACACCTCTGCCCTGAGCAATCCGTCCAGGCCCAGCTGACATGCTCAGATTAGAGCTGTCATTAAGGGGACATGCAGGCAGGCTGACAGGTTAACTTGATGCATTTGATTTCATCATCACTGTTGGGTTGAGGACAGACACAGCAAGGGTGCTGAATTCGGAGAAGTTAGCGCTTAACGAAATGCCAAAGGTGGGTTCTATACAAAAGTATCTAAGAGAAATCCATCTGTGAAATGCATTTTCTTCATAAAGTGCACAATTTACCACAAAGCGGACAAGAATGAAGCTACCCTTCCTGCTGCTTTGCTCGTCTTTCTTTTTCATTTACCAGCAAGGCCCCAAATTATATAAACATGCAGAGGCTTTGGTGCACTTTTGAAGAAGGGAAGAAATAAACTCAGCTGAATCAGCTTCCTAAACTACTGCATTATTTTACCCTGAAGGTTTTAATTAGGAAAAAAAATAACTGCATTGAGACCATCTGCATATTCATAATGTAGAACATATGGCTGGTTTTCAGGATTTTGAAAAAGAAATGCATTAATAACTGTCTTCTTTCCATTCATTTCCCACATTTCAGGTTATTTCTTTGAGGAATAGTATATTTTGAAAGATCTGTTTACTCTTTACATGAGCCAAATGTTCTCATTTCTTTAGGCTTTGTGTGTTGTGTCTGCTACTATTGTACATTTCAGCAACACATGTTAAAACAAAATATGGTTGTTTGTGATTGAGAATGCTCCATTAGTGAGTTCACAACACTTTTTAGATGTGTATTTATATCAACACATTGTCTTTTGTTAGGCATAAATTACTGGAGTTATATTTATGGGAAAGTATTGTTAGAATTTCCTGAGAGCATGATGAGGACTCAAACCAAGATGGATGTGTAGTGTGTGTGTACACGAACGTGCATTTGTGTGCTTGTGCACATAGGGGTGTGTATATCTCAGATATACAGAATAATGTGCATCCAATCTTGACCAAGTGAAATAATCAGCAATTGTGAAAACTAAAACAATTAAATATATAGAAAGTATTTCAGACAATGTTATTCTGGTAAGATAATAAATAAGATGGAATGATTTTTGAATTTTAAATACTTAAAGGAAGGAAAAGCAATGTCTTATAACTGTGTATAAGTTATATTAGAAGAAAATAGAAACCAACAGAACTATTGCTTTTTTTGTCTGGCTCTTTGAGTAGTCACTGGATCAATAAATCCAATTCCCAATGCAAGGTAACAAACAAGAAAGAACTAGAACTGGTATAGCTACCTTAATAACGAAGAAGAAAAAGGTGTAAACGGGGAAGAAAGATTTGGAAAGAAATGAAATTTTACTCCTCTGAGACCAAGCTACCATGTCTGTAGAACAGAGGTCAAAGGAAACACCTTTAGATGGCAGAGATGTGTGTGTTGTGGAGAACTGGCTTTCCATCAACCTGCTCCCCAGGAGGCAGCCCCTCAAGCAGCCCCCTACTGTGGGCCTTCGTGCATTTTAGTTAGTCTTGATCCTCAAGGCGCTTTACGGCCACCAAGGGCTCAAAAATACAATTTCTTTCTTCTCTGTTGCCACACTCTTTCAGAATTTAGCAAGGGATCTTAGTGGCCTGGATGAAACAGTTTAGAACCTGTTGCCCAATTCGGAGACAAAATATGGAGATATTTGGAGTAGGTATTGTTTGTTAAAAAGAAAAGACTTCAAGGCAGTAATCAACGTTGAAATAAACAACTTGCTTATATCAAAATCACGCTTTTATGAAATCAAATTTTTATTTTGGAAAAGGAAACAATTTGACATTTCCATTTTTTTAGGGAGGGCATTGGAGATTTCCAGTACAGAGCTTCTTTGACTTACAATGGAGTTATCTCCCGATAAACCCATCCTAAGTTGAAAATATCGTAAGTCAAAATGCATTTAATACCCCTAACCTACTGAACATCACAGTGTAGCTTAGCCTGCCTTTTACGTGCTGAGTGCTGAGAATGCTTACATTAGCCTACAGTTGGGCAAAATTATCTAACGCAAAGCCTATTTTATAATATGTGTTGAATATCTCACATAATTTCTTGAATATGTACTGAGAGTGAGGAACAGAATGGCTGTCTGGGTACAGAATGGTTGTGAGCCTCTCAGTCATTTACCCTCGTTATGGCGTGGTGACTGGGAGCTGCGGCTGCTGCTGCTGCCCGGCATCTCGAGAGAGGATCGTACTGCACATCGCTAGCCCGGGAAAAGCTCACAATTCAAAATTCAAAGTATGGTTTCCACTGAATGCGGATCGCTTTTACATCATCTTAAAGTAGAAAAATTGTAAGTCAAACTTGGGGACCGTCTTATTTCACAAAATCTACTGTGATGACTGTCCAATTGGGAACGAGTTTACTTTTATGGACATAGTTAGCAAGTGACTCCGTTTCAAGGAATTGACTTAATTTGAATTAATTTTGTCTTTTTCTTTTACTTCCAGTCCAAACATCACACCCATGATTTCACCAAGATTCTGTTTTGAAATAGACTGTATTAACTCAGTTCAATTACTATACTCTTTGAATAGTGGAAAGGATGTCTTCTATGATTTATCTATCTTCTAATGTCTAGTGATAATGATACCAAGTTAATCATTTTCTGCATATGGTTTTGAAATTTGCTTCCTATTTTCTGTCCTTACATCTATCTAAAATTCCCTTTGTTTTCTTCTTCACTGTGAATATCAAACTTTTTCACAGTGGATTCAGCCTGGTGTTTCTTGTGCATATATTTATCTTGGATGTAAGCAGTGTAGTATTTTTTTTGCTCTGAGTCCTGTATTGTTTATTCATCCTACTCATGATTTTTTCTCTATGAGTTTTATGGCATTTGGAACTCAGTTATAGCTGATAAAATCGTCCCCATTGTTTTTCAGGAAACAGTGTATTTAGATGTAGTAATGTCAAGTTTTAATAAAATACAGACAATTTGATCAGTGTGAATCTGTCTGTCTCTCTCTCTCTCTTTTTTTTTTGGCTGAGGAAGATTCACTCTGAGCTAACATCTGTGCCAGTTTTCCTCTATTTTGTATGTGGGGTTTGTTGCCACCACAGCATAGCTGATGTGTGATGTAGATCCGCATCCGGGATCCGAACCTGCGAACCCGGGCCACTGAAGCCGAACGCGCCAGACTTAACCACTACGCCACCGGGCTGGCCACTCTCTCTCTCTCATTTGCTTTGGCTGCATGCCAATCCAGAAGTGACCATAGAATAAAAGATCTTCATCTTTTCCTTTAACTGTTCTTTTCCATAACTGTTTTCCTTTCATTACTGACTTGTGATAGAACTTGATATATATCTTCTAGTTCTGTGCATTTAACAATTCCTCAAAAATCTCAGTCAAATCAATTATTCAGTATGAAATGACCCAAACATTTGAAATAAATTTTCCTTTTTCTCTTATTGTGGTAAAATATATGTAACACAAAGTTCACCATTTTAACCATTTTCAGTGTACAGTTCAGGGCCTTAAGTGCATCCACATTGTTGTGCAATTATCACCGCCATCCATCTCTAGAACTTTTTCATCATCCCAAACTGAAACTCTGTATCCATTGGGCAATAACTCCCCATCTCCCCAGTGCAGCCTCTGGTAACCACTAATTTACTCTCCATCTCTATGAATTTGGCTATTCTAGGTACCTCATATAAGTGGAATCACACAATATTTGTCTTTTTATGTAAATTGCTGCTTTTTAAGTGGAGATTGCAGCATTAAGAAGATGACTTGACCCAAAACATTGCTCCTCCACTGAACTTCAGTTTCCGACTCCTTCCAGTCAGTGGACGATGATGGCTCCCCATTCGCCCAGTGGGGATACGTCTCAATTAACTTTGTCAAAGACAAGTTCATTTCACATCTTACTGATAAGACGTATCATCTTACTGACAGAATAGATCACAGTCATATAAGATACTTTTAAGTTATATGAGCTAAAGAAATAAAAATATATTGAAATAATGAATTAATTCAAGTTATTCCCTCTGTATCTTGTGTGTGTGTGCACCCGTGTCTGTGTGCATTTGCTCATAAAGGAAATGATTTTGCTTGGTAACATCAATAACTAATCTCCATAAGTCATATTATAGTTTAGAAAAGACTTTTTCACAGATGCTTTCCTATCAAACAGCAGCCTTGAAAATGTTAATGTTTATTCCCATGTTTAGACACTGCAATTCAGGCTCAGTGATATGAACTCCCTCACAGTCACAAGGCAAGCGAGTGGTGGTGCTGGGCCTGAGGGCATCCTGGTGTGTTGGCATCGCATCCCTCCATCTCACTCATTCCTGCCCAGTGGCCTAGGAAGCCATGTCCGGCTGTGCGGAGTCCCAGGCGGTGCACTAATCAGCAGATCCAGGGCTCTCCTTCGTTTAATATGACTTTCTGAGAGAACTTTCCCTGTGCTCAACACTCTGCTGCTCACTCTGTGGACCAGGCACTGGACCTACACATAGTGAGGTTCTGTGAGGGTCGGCAACTTCCCGTGTCTGGCAAGGAAGTTCTCCCAGGCTGCTGTAATTACGGATCAGAAAATCTTTTCTCTCACCAAGACGGGGTCATATTACAGATACTGGGGAGGGAGAGTTGGAGTGGCAGCTGACCAAGTTCTGTTGCTGGCAACAAAAATGGAAAATGGCCTTACGTGAAAGTCCAACATGAAATTGCAAATGATTAAAATGATAGTGAAAAATGCTGCCAATGGTATTAAAAAAAGCTTTCAAAATTTAAGGACCATAGTGTAGATCACATTAATCTGCTCTGTGCTCCCTCAGCTGTATCTGTGTGTCCAGCCTGTGCAGGAAACATAGCAAAGAGAAGGAGATATGAAGCAGAAACCTCAGCCCTGTGCTTTCTTGATTCTTGGAGGCTCACATTCCCAAGAGTATTGTCAGAGTGGTTTTTAAATTTTTTTAAAAATGTAGCTTGGCGGAGCTATAGAAGTGTTTTATTTCTTAAACCCTTGCTGGCCACATCCATTGACAGAACCCTATTTTGCTGGTCCTGTGGAGCTGCCAAGGCAGGGAAATGTGCTATGCTGGGTGGATTCGTCTCTCAGCTCCTTCTCATTCGCTCCTATTTTCCATGGCACTTTGATCCTTTCTCATTTTCCACTCCAAATTGGTCCCTCTGTATCCTGTGCCAATTGGCACAGATCTATTAAAGAAATATTTTGCTAATAATATCCTAGCTGTTCTGAATTCTCCTCCACAGTCTCTCTCATCCTATCTGGGTAACATTGATTGCTCTCAACCCCACTGTTGAATCTTGCTAATACAAACTTGACTGCTTAGCTTTACGTTCATCTTGTTTATCTATAGATTCACCAAACATCTTTATTCCAAAGAGTTCAAATTTTTTCAAAAAAATTTTTTCATTAGATAATGTTTCAACAATTTGATAAAAAGGTAATCTTTAGGGGCCGGCATAGCGGTTAAGTGCGTGTGCTCTGCTGCTGGCGGCCCGGGTTTGGATCCTGGGTGCGCACCGATGCACCGTTTATCAGGCCATGCTGTGATGGCGTCCCACATAAAGTGGAGGAAGATGGGCACAGATGTTAGCCCAGGGCCAGTCTTCCTCAGCAAAAACGAGGAGGATTGGCGTGGATGTTAGCTCAGGGCTGATGTTCCTCACACAAAAAAAAAAGGTAATCATTAAAGAATTTATAGAATATAGAATATTTATAGAATATAGAATATAGAAAATAGGTACATAGAATAGAAAATAAAATATAGGAATTGATATATAGAATATAGAAAATAGAATATAGATTATATAGAAAATAGAATATATGGAAAAACTAATCATTAAAGAATTTATAGTGGTTTGCTAATTTACTAACATTGCTTAATGTGCTTAGGCCAGCTGAAATACAGTTTTTAGCTTGAGAAAATCTTATCCAGAGATCTTTACCCTAATGGAATGGCTCAAAAGGCTCTTTCTAACTAGCTGTGCAACACTGGATGAGTGAGGACGTTTCCAGGCCTCTATCTGTACCAGAAATAAGGCGTGGAAGCTTCCACTTGCCTCTGGGCATTGAAATGCATCAATTCTATGACTTTATAAAATAAAAAGCAAACTTGGCATGTCTCAGGACTCTTAGGAGTTTCATTTCAGATGGTCTTGGCTGTGTGTTTCTAGAAATCAATTTCCTCATTAGTCCTCTTTCAACTTATTTTGAAATTCAGCCTCTGGACTTTTTTTTTTTGTCTCCTTCTCCCTGCAGCCCAGCTCAACTTGTTTGTTTCTAGAAGCCAGCAGTTTCTATGTGCTTTGAAACAGCTGCATCAGCCACTGAGAGCTGCACTTGGAATTTCAGTAAGAGGATTTCATAGAAGAGTAGCTTTTAAGGCAGAGAGCTTCTGTTCTTTGTTTTCTTTTTCAGACCATAGAAACACTGTTAGATATAAATGTGATTTCTATGCTTCGTTTGAATTGGGTGACTTGGTTTACATGAATATTTTATCATTACACATTAACTTTATCTGGAACATGATTTTTTAAAGAGTTCTGTCTGAGTAAGAATGTTTCTATTATGCCCTAGGCCTCATTTTTCTATGTAAATGTGCTTTTAGTGTTATAATAGAAGTCTATTGGAAAACAAAATTAAAATGAAAGCATTTCATTTTGAAAGCAGCTTTTCAATAATATTATGTATAAGGCCTTGGTAAAGTTTTTAGGCTTTTAATATTTCCTAAAGTAGTTTAATGGTTTGAGAGAACACTATATTCCATAGAGGCAGTATACCTCTATATTTCATAAAGGAGGATGTCTACGCCTTAACTTAGGCAGCTCTGGCCTTTAATCTCATGCCACCCCTTAGCTGAGCAACTTTAGACAAGTCATTTTACCTCTTTGAGCATCAGTTTTTCACCTGTAAGGTGAGGGCAGTAATAATTCCTTCCCAGGATTAGAACTAAACATTTAGCCCGCAGGAGTCACTAAACAAATGGTACCGGGATAATTTTCTATTAAGAGACGAGAGAGATTTTGGTTCTCCTAGCCTCAGGGTACCATATATATTTTTCTTTTGGACTTGAAGTAAAAATTCACTGGGTACAATTGTGCAATTTAACTATCACTTTAATAAACACATCTTTAAATGATTTTTGCCAATGGTTTCCTTCATTCCTAAATCAGGTTTTTATCACATCCTCAGCCTTCTTAAAAATTAACTGTCAGCAAAGCAAGTCAATGATTTACTAGATGCTTTTCTTTTAGCCAAACAGTACTTCCAGTATACAGCTGAAGTCCCCATCATATACTTCGTTTTGCTTCTCTGCTGATTTTCTGACCTGAATCAAGAACATTTCTCTCTTTCTCTCACCTTCCCTCTCCATGCCTTTCTTTCTTCCTCTCATTCAACATGTATTTATTGAGAGTCACTTACTGGCCCAACACTGTTGTAGGTCCTGGGATGGAACAGTGAACAAACCAGGAGGCCTCTTTTAAATCAGATGGTCAGAGAAGGCCTCTCTGAGACGATAACATGTAGGCTGAGCAATCTTTATAATAGGACCTTAAATATGACATAAATTTCTACCGAAGGTAATCATTTTTCTGAAATGTAGAGAAAGTCTGCAAATATAATGCAAAGAATATAAATATACACATGTATATACAATCTCTCTGTTTCTCTCTTCCTGGAGACCTAAACAAATTCTGATTAATAGGGACATTTCAAGAGGCCATATAGAGGAGGAGAATTTACAGATTATACTTTCAACTGATGAGAAAAAATGAAGTCTGGAAGATCTAAATACATGCCTAACTTCATGGTGCCAGGGTTAAAAATTAAACCAGGGCTCATGGTTCTTATTTTGGTGTTATTTATAACCAGCTACACTGCCTCTGAATCTTTCATAGGTCCACCAAGCTTGACTGAGCTCACCGGAGAGGTAGAGAGCATTTACCATGTTCTGGGAGACATGCTAGGTTGCCCATGCTAGGGAGCCAAGCAAAGGATGAACCCTGGTCTCATGGAATTAACAGTCAAGTGGAGAAGATAAAACCATTCAACTAGTATGGGCACCTGTTGTGTTCTAGGCATTAGTGGGGCCCAGAATGTGATTGAACACAATACAATTTTAATACGTAAGTGTTAAATCAATGATTTTCTTCATTTATTTATTCTTGAATGAGGATGATGATAGTGCAGGACTAGGACAATAGTCACTGACAACCTATTATGTCCCAAATATCATACTGGAAAGTAGAATTAATGCTGATTATACTGAACTTGATTTCTGCCCTCATGTAGATTATTCTTGCAGAAAAGTAGCGATTAAGCTTCTAAACACATAATTATTTGCAAACATAAATAAAGAATAAGAGTACTTATGTTATATTTGCATATGTTACACTAATCCTGTGAGCTAGGTACTGCTTACAGTCCAGGTTCCGACACTTAGGATGCCCCCTTCACCACATGGTTGTGAGACTTTTGCAGCATCATCTTGCTCCTGGTGAGCATTCCTGTAGTTGTCCAACAAAACTTGTTGTTTTCTATTGTTATGTTGATATCCACATTAGCAATGGCTGTTCTGCGTTCTTACCCGTTAAACAAGAATTTCTGAGACCTCCAGTCAGATGATCACACTGCTGCACATAGCGACCCTAATTTGAGTCAAAATCAATTATTTTTCTTTCTGTGCCAGCTGTTAGGTTGCAGAAAAGGAGACACATAAAATTTATGGACTTCACACTCATGTAGCACGTTCCTATTGAGGAATTCAATGTACTCTGGATTTTTTATGGCCATTAATTTAAAATAACTCTGAGATTTAAGGTGGAAGTGGTAGCTTTCTTGCCTACTAAATGCGCAGGGTACCCTATTTCATGCTACAGCTCTGTTCCTGAAAAATGGCACCTAAACTGGATGCTTGCCAATCTGTCCAGTGACAGCGGTAACGTTGCTTGCAAGGTAAAGAAATCCTATAGTGAAAATGCTTACAAAACATACTATCCTTCCATTTATTTTTTTATTAAAAACTCAGTTTTATGTATGTTTTGCCTAAGGAAATATGGTCTGCCTAAATTACATTTCTTGGACTGGAACTGTTAGTAGAAGCTTCAGTCCAGGGCCCTTTGTCCTGGATTTTCTTGAAATATCAGTGGCAAATGAACTTCCATTTGCCTGTAGAAAAAATATCTAAGCTCCTAAAACTGGTCATCAAGACTTTTAAGAATCTGGACGTCACCTACACTTCCCATCTTATTTTTCTGCTATTGTCTATTTTTCTTGAGCCAAAAAGTGTATTCATTGCTAGTTTCACAGGCCCTAATTCAGCAGATCAGCAGCGGGTACTGAAAGCTGGGGGCTCAGCAGTACCCTTGCCCTGCACCAACAGCATGAAGTTTGGCAGGTATATAAGGAACATTGTTCTTCTGGGACTGAAATTACTCAGCTCCTCTGAGCCCTAAGTGCCTGGGGTGGCCGCGGGGGAAGCATCTGCCCCTCATGCCCTCGTGAATCTGACCTGCAGTTTCCTGTTGGGCTCAACCCAACCCAGAATCCGCCCTTTTCTAGCCAATCTTTTCTCCCTGGTCTTTGGATCCTGCTCCTTCTTAGCATGCAAAGGTGTTTGTGAATTAACCTGATAATATTTCTCAATTTCCTGCCTCAAAATTCATCCTCTAGCAACGTACAGCTTCTTATTTATACATTTTTCTTGTCTCTAGATGTTTGCTCATATTGTGCTTCTGCCTGGAATGTCTTAGCCAGTAAAACTTTCATATCTTTAAAGACCCAAGTCAGATGTCAGTTCTTCCAGAAACACTTCCCCAGTCCACAGGCTAGGTAAATTTTCTTCCTTTATTCTTCCATAGTAAACTGAATTGTAATTTCCTGTTTGTATATATATTTCTAGTAAGATCCTACATCTACCCCACCCCATCCCTATCCTTTCTAGCTTGTAAAGTTCCTGAGAATAAGGACAAAAGTATTTATCCTTGCATGCCTAACACTCTCAGATATTGTTGGATTCTCAGTTAATGTCCCTTGGATGACTGGATGCTCTCTGGTTCCCTGGCTACTAGCTGGGGTCTGTATCAGCCTGGAAAACCTTTTCTGGAATCATGCCTCTTACCGATGTCCTCACCATGGACTCACCCCCACACCAGACTATTAAGGATGGTGCCAGGTGAGAGAAGATCCGGCTTCACCATTTCCTCGTGGATATTATGGCAGGCCCTCTGTGATTGGGGGTAACTCTGAGAGACTCTTCTTTGGCTTGTCTCTGTGGTGTGGATCCATTTATTTCTGAATGACTCTCCTCCCTTCATGGACCCATTGTCGAGTGCCCAGCAGACCTCGAAGTAATAGACACATAAACTATAAGATAAACCATTCCCTCCAAAAGCCAGAGACGTTCGCATCTTTGTACCCAGTTTCATATCGTACCTTCCTGGAATGCTTTCCACAGACTTCTCTGCTTATCCATTCAAATTTGGTTTCAAGTTCTCTGTCCTTTGTGAAGTTTCTCTAACCACCTAAGCCCTTGTTAATCCCTCTCCTTTGCATTCTTCTTAGTATCTAGACCCCCAAATTGGCCCTTATCTTTCCTTTGTGTTGCCAATTTCTTTCTCCATACGTACATTGTCTTCTCCATTGGATTATAAAGTTCTCAAGGGTGGGTGTTTTAAGTTGGGATGCGTAAGTTCAGAACATGTGGAGACCTCAGTGACACAGATCACTGGGAGCCGGGGGATCAGAATGTCAGAACCAGGCCAGAGATGGACTGGGAGAAATTGACCTGTCTACAGAAGTTGGCCTCTCAGGGGCATGGAGGCTAGCCCGTGCTCTGTGTCCCAGAGATATGGAGAGGTTAGAGGTAGTTCCTGCCAAGGTTGAGATCAAGGAGTCTGATCTGCTGTGTGGAGTGGGGCGATGTGGAGGGAATCTGGGCAGCAGGATTGTGTTGTGGTTCCAGTTAAACAATGCTCTCCTGATAGGAAGCCGGTCAGGCTGTGGGAGAAAGGAAGGCTCTGCCCAATTCTAGGTAGAGCAGGAAGAAAGGCTCCAAGAAGAGTAGGAAATGGGGCTGGGCTAGCAGGTTGAGGTAGAACCCCAAGTAACATAATGGAGGCCAGGAAAGGTGGGGGGAGGGTGAGCAAGAGAGAGATAAGGAGGAGGGGGGATAGGACAGGGAAATGAGGGAAGGTAGAGAGGCTAGCAGGGAGAGGGAAGAGAAGAGAGACAGAGTTGAAAAGGAGAGATGAGAAAGAGAAGAGGAGAGAAATAGAAGTGAAGGAGAGGAGAGAAGGCAGAAGAGAAAAGAGATTAGAAAGGAGAAAGCAAAGAGAGGAAAAGGAAATCTGAAGGCTCACCTTTGCCACCAGCTGCCTGAACAAATTCTAGCCCAGTAGGCATGTGAAGGGCGCGGGTCAAGTTGCAGTATATCCCTCTAAAATCCCTATCAGCTTTCACCTCCCAAATATGTACTTTGACACAGACAATTACCATTTTTCTCACCTTTTTTAGAGTGTGAATAAAAACACTTTAAGAAAATTTGGCTATATTTAATCTGCTTTATATATGCATTACACATTACACACACGTTGTATACATCATGTATACATTACCTGTATTATACATGCATTCTTCCTTAGACATGAATGCAGTGTGATTGCCAGGCAAACACAGCTTCAAAACTAATCTCCTAACCCACCTACTCTACCACCTGCTTCTACCTTAACTACATTGCTACCCCGAAGCCTAAATTCTTGTGTGAAATTCTGGGGCTTCCGTAGTTCCAGTCACAACCAGCTTGTAGACTTGAGGCTGCCGACACATTTCCTGGCCTCTTTAGAATTGGCTCATCACTGGACAGGGTCAAGATGGTAGCTGGTTGAGAAGGTGGTCATGATGTAGTTTTAACATCCAAGTAAGAACAGCATCAAGAGTCATTCATTCCCAGCACTCTATAATCTATTAGATACGAAGGAGATTAATGCAGATAAAATACTACCATGTGTACTGTGAGGCTCCTGTGAGGATGGAAACGAGCAGTAGAGAACAGTACTTTGCACAAAGTGCTCTTTAATATTATCTATTATTACTGGACTTTCATTTTTATTTGTTTAGTGCTTACACTTTAACATGCAATGCCTTACCTGATCTTCATGAACACTTGTAAGGTAGACAGAGTGGGTGGTATAACCTCGCTGTATTGATGAGCTTTGCCTAAGGTTATTTATGCAAAGGCACACAGAGGAAGCCAGCCCTAGAGCCCTTCAATCACCTAGTTCAGTGCTGCCTGTGCTCCTGTGAGCTATAAGCAATTAGACCCGAAAAAGAAAAATGGTTATTTCTGTTATTTCTAAATGGCCGCAAAATAATATATGGCATGTCCTGACAACTCTCCAGTAAATGATTTCACAGCTGTATATTGCTTGATATACTTTAAAAATTTTAGTTTCAGCCAGAGTTTATTTCTGTGCTCTTTCTCCATTATCTTTCAAAATTGGGAAAGTAATACTCAAAATTTTAAGGCTGAAGGGCCACTGGGAACAAGGGTTCACAACAAAACTGGCTTCAAAACTGCTCCAAGTTTTATGAGTGTGTGTAAAACTGACTGACATTGGTGGGGACTGTATGTGGTTTAAGAGTCAGCCTTTGTTGAAGCGAGAAGACAAGGCAGTAAATCCGGGGCGGGAACCGGGACAGCCAATTTCTGACTTGCTCTGTGACTCTTTAAAAGTTATTTAATATTCATAACTTGTTATCTTCCAAAAGCAAACCAGGGCAAACACCAGGACAGGAATGGCATGGGGCATTGTGCTTACCAGCAATCGAAACAATTTGTGCAGGAGCAATTTTTCACATACATATGAGGATGTGGGATGGATTTAAGGGCTTGCAGTTCAGATCCCCTTGGGGGATACCATCGAAGGCACTGATATTGGGTGTTGTACACAAATTATTATTCACGGGCTGTTTGTGGGCTTGGGGATGTTACTAAGGGATGTACTATGAGCATTGCTACCGCCTCTGGTGGATGCGTATTAATTCTCCTCCTGTGGCCTCCAAAGGATTCCTGATGAAAATCTCGAGAAATTACTTTGGATTCAACTCAGTCACAGGGTTTTCCTCCAAAAGGCCTACAGCTAAGCACTGGCTGTGCCTCATTCATCTTCCGGAAGCCCTGATCAGGGCCTTTGCTAAGGTGTTTCTGGCATCTTGTGAATGTGCGGAACTTGAGGGAATAAGGAAACGTAAGTCTAAAGGGATTGTATTTCTCTCATATACATATTCTTCTTCATCAACTTGGCCATAATGCTTAACGTTCTTATGTGAGGATTTAATATAATTCCATTGAGAACAGAATAGTCTCTGGCCATTTCACTATTTTAAAGATGCTCAGAATAATCGTTTTAGGAAGAAATTTGCTCAGAGACTGATTCATGTTTCAAATTTATAGTGCTCTTCTCTGTTGATACCCACTCCGGTGGTGATCTCATCTAGTATCATGGCTTTAAATACCATCCATGTGCTGACACTCCCATATTCATATCTCTGCCCTAGACCTCTCCTCTGAACTCCACATTATCTATCCAGTCGCCTACTTCACACCTCCACTTGGCGTCTAAAAGCGTCTCAAGCCTAACACGTCCAAAACAGAGTTCCTGCCTTTCCCCACCAAACTCTCTCCAACTCTGTGAATGGCCACTTCATTTTTAAGTTACCCAGTCCAAAAACTTGAGGCTATTCTTTATTCCTTCTTATTTCACAACTAATATTCAATTCCTCAGCAATTCCATCAGATTTACTGGTCAAAACATATCCAGATTCTGACCACTTTGTGCCACCCCACCACTACCAGGCTGGTCCAAGCCGCCATCATCTTTCATCTGAAATGCTGTAATAATATTGTGGCTGGTCTCCATATCTGTTGTGATCACAGAGTTTCCTGTGTGAGCTTTTTTTTTTTTTTTTTTTGTGAGGAGATCAGCCCTGAGCTAACATCCGCCAATCCTCCTCTTTTTTTTGCTGAGGAAGACGGCCCTGGGCTAACATCGGTGCCCATCTTCCTCCACTTTATATGGGACGCCGCCACAGCATGGCTTACCAAGCAGTGCGTCAGTGCGCGCCCGGGATCCGAACCAGCGAACCCCGGGCCGCCGCAGCGGAGCGCGCGCACTTAACTGCTTGCGCCACCGGGCCAGCCCCTCCTGTGTGAGCTTTTTAAAATGTAAATCAGATTTGGCACCCCTCTGCTCAAGCTTTCTGGAATCTTTCCATCATATGGACAGTGAGGACAAAAGCCCTTAACATGACCTACAAATCTTACAATATCTACTATCTCCCTCACCTCTCTGTCCTCATTTCCTAACAGTCTTTCCTAACTGCTTTCTAGAGAGGGGCCTACTTGCTCTTCCTCCAATATTCTAGGTACGCTAGTCTCAGGGCCTCTGCCCTTTTTCTTCCTGTTTCCTGGAAGTTCTTTCAACAGATTTTCTCAAAGTGGCCTTCTATACTTGTCTCTCAACTTCCAGATTCTAATAACTGCTTCATCCCCTCATTGCCTTTGAACTATGGGTGGTAACAAAAAACTTGGAATAATGTCCTATCACTTGTGGTTCTCCCTATATCTCAGCTCGGTAAATTGGCCCTTTGTAATAAGCCTTCTTTGAATTATCCTAAATTGAATGTGCCATCTCTTTCCTGCTGTGACCTTGAGTAATACAATAACTAGTATTGTATTTGGTACCTATTGGTCCTAGAAGTGGGCATAGGAAATAGGTTTTCCAAATGGGATTCTGGCATTGAGTTTCCCCTAAATTCACAGAGCACAGGGATAATCATCTTGCCCAGGGAAAGTGGGAAATGGGTACTCCACAGCATGGAGAAGCATTACTATTCCCCAGATTATCATTGATGGCGCCACAGAATGATATGCATGTTGGGGGCGTAGCAGTGGAAGATCACTGTGGCAACAATAGAGATTATAAAGGTTGTGGGGCTTTCTTAGGGGAAAAAGAAACTAAGAGATACAAACTTATATAACACACGTGGAGAAGAAGGTCTCCATGGAAGCTTTGAAGAAGGTCCTCGTCTCCTACTGTTGCAGGACGTATTTGGCTAAGGCAAAAGCCCAGGATTGGGTTGTGAGAGACGTGGGATTGCAGAGTCAATGAGATGCTCAAGCCTGTCAGGTTTCTCATGTAAGGAAACTGGTAGAAAAGGAGTTGTACCCCGAGGCAGGGGATTGGGACATTTGCATAGACGTAGACAGGACACAGAACTTTGACCCTCCAAATTCTCTTGAAACTCTCTTGCTTGACGAAGCAGTCTCTGCTCCACTCCCCTCCCCCAAATAGTCCTCTTCTGCGTAAAACCTTTTCAATGATTGAACCTAAGCAAAGTTGCCTCATAACCTGGTGCTGATTTTCCTCAGGACTCAACCTCACCAACTCTCCTTCCTTCTAGACCTAAAATGAGAGTTATTTTCTAACATAGGACAGTTTAAGAAGTTCAAGACCTGTCTCCATGAGGAAAGAGCACATAGAAAAGGACAGAAGAATTGACCAATCTGTATCAGCAGATGCCTGTAGGGGATGTGTGGGAATGAATTCTAAAGGTTTTAAAGCAAGGGAGACAAATATATCGATGGATCAGGCCAAAATCATTGATGTGGGTCTGCTCACCTGGCAGTCTAGATTTAATATGTTATCTCCAGGACCTGGGAATGGCACTAATAGTGTACTAGGTTTGTTAATTGAATCCTAGACTCATATATGGAATTTGCCTGGCATATTGCAGAGGAAAGAGTGTGAAGGCTTAGGAAAATGGACATATGAGAATAAGTATATTTTAAACAAAATTGCTTAGCCACTTCCTAGTCATACTCTTTGACTATGGACCCACATTCACCAAAACATTAAGAAGTGCATTGGTGTGAGGGACAGCAGTATGCTTGAAAAGTTCTATGATGGCTTCTTTTAGATCAGAGATAGCGGAGAAGATGATGCAATGTAATTGTGTTCACTGCTGTCAATGTGAATAGTGGGAATCTCAGATTTGTAGAGGACATTTAGTGCACTTAACTGTCAGAGAAGAGGTGGGTGCTATTACTATAATAAGCCAAAGGATTGGAATGGTAATCATAGAATTTTGATCTGAGAGGTCTATGACTGCTTAATTGATTATGGAGTCCCTGGTAATAAAATAGATGGCCTCCTACCAATGGGCTGTTTGACATATATAAGTAGAGAAATTTTTGGTGCACAGTGAAGAAACCTAACTTGAGTCTTTGACAGAGATTTCATGCCTTCTATCCAATTTCTAAATCTAAATTGGTTCAAATTCCTGAAGCCTCTTAAGTGTGGGGTAGTCCAGGTCCTTTTGAGGAGAGACATTGTAATATGGATCTATCAATCCTGTAAATCTTTCCCCAAGACGTCTCTGGGAGACCTGATGCTGTTTGTTGTGGTGACTGTGCACTGATGAGAGGGAAATGCCCAGACTTTCTGGGGGTTATTGGATGTTGTCTATGAACTGAAGGTAATGTCTCCAGACCTAAAATAGCTCTGCATCCTAATGAGCAGGGGCTTATGGAAGCAAGGTAATCAATGAAATTTTGGCTCAAATCTAATTGTAGTTCCAGGAAAACTGGGGATAAACACTACAATTAACTCCTTAGCCAGAATATTTAAGGGAATTAATATATTCAGTAAGAGACAAAATTCCCATATTGACACCCTGGCCTATGAAGTGGGGGATGTTATGGTAGAAAAGTTCAAGAAGAAACCCCTGCAACTGCTTCCAACCCTTCTCCACCCTCCTTCCAATACGATGATGAACCAAAAGCTATGCCCCATTCCTGGAGATAATGTAGAGATTAGTGTGACTATCAAAATTTTGAGAAACAAAATGGTGGTTATGCTTACTATATGTTATTTAACACGCCTATTTGGCTGGTGCAAAAGTCATGGTATCCTGGAAAATAATAGAAGACGACAGCAGACTTAATCATGTGGTGATTTTTATTTGCAGCTGTGCTATCATTCCATTTCAGTCTGTGAGGAAAATCAGGAGCAGTTTATACTATGTGGCAGGGACTACAGTGTACTGTTACCATCTCGCCCAAGGGCTATGTCAACTCTCCTCTATGTTATAATATAATCTAGATGAACCTTAATAATCTTGTTATTTCATGGAACATCTCACTCGTCTGGTATATAATGATGGCATTATGTTAACTGGGTCTGGTAAATAGGAATTAGCAAGCACTCTAGATATCTTAATAACACATATGCATTCTAGAGGGTAGAAAAAAACCTGTAAAATTTCAGAGACTGAAATATGAGTGGTCCAGTGGGCATAACATGACCTCCTGTCTGAAGTGAGGGACAAATTGCTACATTTTACACAACACTCACCACTTAGAAAAAGGTATACACAAAGGGCCTGTTAGGATTTTGCAGGCAACACATACATTTGGGTATGATCCTCTCACTCCTTTATCAGTAATTCATAAGGTTACAAGTTTTGAGTGGGGCCTGTAGGAAGAACGGGCTCTGTAGCAGGTCTAGGTTGCAATGCAGGCTGCTCTGCTATGTGGGCCTCATAATAGAGGACACTATAAATAAGGAAGTATTTATGGCAGGCAGAGATGCTCTTTAAGCTTCTGGCTAATTCAATAGGAAAATTAACAGCACAGACACCCAGGGCTCTGGAATAAGGCCATGTCCCTCTTTACTGACAACTCTTTTCCATTTGAAAGGCGGCTCCTGGTTTGCTTCCAGGCTCTGGTAGACATGAAACACTTGACCATGGGATGTACAGTGACTATGAAATTTGAACTTCCCATTATATATGAAGTATCATTTGATACCCAAAATTTAAAGCTGGATGTAAAAAATAATATTATACAATAAAATCGAAGTAGTATATTCGTCAACTGCAGGAGCAGGTGGCTCAGACTCATATTGTAGCTTCTTCTACTTCTTTCCTGTCTTTTCCTCCTCCACACCTATGACTGCATGGAGAGTTCAGAATGACTAGTTAATTGTGGAGGCAAAAGCGTGGTCCTGATTTATGTATCAATTTCCATGCTTTGCTGGTGCCCTGCTGAAGAAGAACAGACACTGCGGAACAATCACACTCAGTAGTGACCTTGAAAGACAGGTGACAGTATGATGGAACAGACACTCCACGATAATACAAAAGCTGGTGGGACTTCATATGTTTACCGAGATGAGAACATGTATTTTTCAACTGAACTAAGGACAGGAATGAGTGATGAGGGGCAAAGCATGTGGATTGTGCTGAATATCTTTCATTTGAAGCTACACATCAACTTTCACCCTCTACTTTCTGTCTCTGCCCTGGGAGACTGACTTGTGCGGGCTACATCACAGGCTTCTCTGACTTTCAGCTGAGTATGGCCAGTTGGGATCCCAGGCAGAATCTCAGAACTAGAGGGAGGTCAGTGTGTTTATTCCCATGGCTCTTTCCTGTGAGTCTACTTTAAATTAGCTGTGTCCCTTGACTCAACATCACTGTTTATTTCAAGGTAACTTTTCCTGCATGAATCTCCCCTTTTCCTTCTGGTAACTGGTCTCCCCCTCTTTGTCCTTTTCGGCCTATGGGTGATTACAGCATCGTTCTAACCAACTCTGAGTGAATGCACGACCGTTGTGGTTCCAATTCACCCTACCTACACCTTTGTAATTAGAACCTTAATTTAAAAAATCCTGTAAAATTTTCCAATTTGAGATTGCCATCTGTTTCCTGTTGGGAATACACCTCATGCAGTCATCTTTCCTCTCAACTGCACACTGTTTATTATTTAGAGCTCAAGCATTTGCAAGGGACAAAAATATTCCGACTAACCTTTCTTAAGCTAAAAAAGCATAGGGATTTATGAGCTTGCATCACCAGAAAGTCCAAGGGATAATTCTATCTTCAGGCATAGTTGAATCTAAGAGCTCACATGATTTTGGCAGGGCTCTCCCCATCTCTTGGCTCTATTTTGTATTACCTTCCTTTTAGGCAAGTCCTATCCACAAAGTGACAAATATGGACACCAGAAGTTCTGGCTTACAGTGGCTTTACAGATTGCAAGCCCAGAAAAAAAGAGCATGAGAGATACTGCAAGTGTCTAACACACATTGTGACGTGATTCCAATGGTGAACTGTGGGTGTGGTTGAGGTTGCTTCCTTGGCTGTCACATTGGCAGTGATGTAGAATAAATTAACAAACCCACTTCAGTTTGGCCAAGGGGTGGCTGTGAATAGAAAAGAACATTGCCTGGCTCACAGGAGTACCATCTCCCAGTCCTCAATTGGAGCTCATTCTCTTTGAAGTACAGATTTGAAAACAAGGCAGAATGCTGATACTGGAGGCAATAGGGCAAACCAAAGCCAGCTTCTGTTTTAATTGGAGTGCTCCTCTTGCTATAATACAGTGTCACTTGTCTGCCTCAAAATAAAAGCTGATTTAGTAAATCCATTTGGAATGGCCTCTCAACCTCAATCTGATTGCTAGATTCAATAATATTCTGAATAGGGATTCCCTCGGGTGAACAGTGAAGCATATCTGTTCAAAGGACTTCAGAAAGGCAAGAAGGCACTTTGCCAACTTTGCATTTCTTCTTTGGCAACCCATGCTGAAAATATGACTTGGAGTAGTTTGTGTGAACCTTTGGGATGAAGAAGAATGTAAGGGAGCAAGCTTGTCTAGGATGGAGGGTGCATTCTACCCTACATAATACGTAATACCTGATACAGCTGGATTATAGCAGTGAGGGAACAGATAGGTAAGTGGGGTGAGCTCCTGAAGAGAACAGCCCCCATTTAGGTAATTAGTAGAGCAATGGAAAACCTTAGGAAGTGCTCATTAAAGCACAAAGTGAGAGTGGCAGGCATGGAAAATAGCTTTGGCATGGTGTTTGTAGACTGGCGGGAAGGAAGTTATAGCTGTCTAGGAAAGGAGTGCCTGGGGTCTAGACAAGGGAATTAACAGTTTACTGGAGAGAAAGTAAGACAAAGAAGTAAAGAAATTGCTCTATGCTGAAAACAGAATATGTGCTAAGAAATTGTAGACAGAATTCATTTGCCTCTTGAATTCTTGTTTGCATACATCAAGCCAGGAATCAAAGTACTATAGAAATAGACATTGCATTTTCACAGAACATATAACGTTTTGTGACTGGAGCTTTTGGCATGTTTTACTCAACAGATGTTTGTTAAATTCTTTATTTATTACTATGTATTTAGTACCTACTATGAAAGGTGGTGTAATGAAATAGAAAAATATGGGTTTGGGTGTCTGGCAAGATGGGTTTTGAATACCTACTGGGTCACTTACTAGCTTTCTGCTTTTGGCCAAATAAGTGAACTTCATGTGTGAAATGCAGATCACAATTTCAGCAAATCCCTCATGGGATTGCTGTAGATATTAAATTAGATATTGTGTACAAAGTGGCTGGCATAATAATCGTTCAACAAATGGTTGCTGATGTTACTACCAATTCCTTAATTAGAAAGGATCTGTTGAAACCCGATGACATCATGCTCATGGTTAGTTGACACGTGTATCGATATTTACTCCCACTCTCCTCACAGCACTTTAAATTATTTGAACAAATCGAGCATGTTATAGTTCACCACCTTCTACTTTTTAGCCTAGTTGGGAAAGGGGTTTGTGGCTTTTCTATGGTCTGGTTTAATCCCCCATGGCAGTCAAAAGGTGGTATATCCTCAGTCAGCCTGGCTCACAGACTGCTCCAGAGGGCCTATAGGTTACCTCTGCTGAGATCTGGAAATCTAGCTGTAGTTTGAAATTTCTGGTCTCCACCACGGGATCGTTCCCATACATTTCAATAGCTCAGTATATTCGGTGTGTATTTAAATATCAGTATAGCTTGACCTCTGGACCTCCCCTCATTTTGCCACCAGTTAAAGGTGCTGGTGCAGACAGAACTGGTTGGTGTTATTGTTATTGCTGTTTTTACATTAGCAGATGAGAGAGATGCGTTTAAGTGGCATATTTGTTCCTCTGTCTTAATGACGTGAGTTCACTAGGAGGATTGTGCTGCAGCGCTTGATCACACAAGTGTGCCAGCAGGGGGAAACGTGTGGATTAGGGGAAAGTGTCTCTTTTTTAAACTTTTATGCACACTAATTAAAAAATGGTTACAGCATATTATGTTTTCCCCTTTGCTGTTAGATGCCTCTGGATTGTTCCTCAGTTTAAGATTTGACTTACTCAATAATATTTCAAAAGTTGGAACTTGAAATTGAATATAAGAAAATGTTTTTTTTGATTATTTTTAATCAGAGAAAGTATATGGTCACTGGTGTTTGTCAACGTATTTGGTTTGGAAATTTTCTGTTTGGTTTTTGCTAATTCTAATTCAGAGCCAAGTATCCTATTTTCATTTTCTTCTCATTTACCATGTACTTACACCATCTCTCTGATTTTCTTAGTTAAGTGAAAGAGAAATCTTGAGATGTGCATCAAACAACACCACACAGGAGCATTGCTGTGCAAAGCAGAAGTACCTCACTAAAGTTATGGGTTTGTTTTTTGTTTAAGTTACTCAAAAAAATGAAGAATGACTTTATAAAACTTAAGAAAAATTTGGTTTTAATTAGTAAGAGTATTTCTTTGTTTAAAACGTCCATGATAGACATTTCCAGGTTGCAAAGAACAGAGGCATGTCAGGGTCCCAAAGGTCACAGTGTTCTTGGGGAGCATGGGCTGGAGAGGGCATCGGCAGGGAAAGCAAAGTAGCTCTGAGGACCTGGTCAAATTCCAAGAGCTAGTGCCTGTAAATGTTCCATCACTGCGGTGTCTCAGAAAGTCTCTCTCTGTTTCTATTGCTTCTACTTCTCCCGCCATTAAGGACCAGCTGACCCTGTGAAACTCAAACTTTGTGAGTTTAAGCCTACAAAGGGAGAGAGCCTCAGATAGAGACAGTGTGGCAGAAACGGAGAGATGAGCTTTGGTTTGACACCCTTTGTGAACACCTCTTTTGCATCAAAACACCTCATCGATTGCTGGTCAACCTGTGGCTCAGGTGCCATTCTTTGGTCAATCCGCTGTGGGCAGAAGAGCCGGGTCACATTTATAGTGCATGAGATCACATGCCTGAGGGGCCATCTGGTACAAATTATAGTGTTTTATGCCTATTACCTCTTTTCTTAGCAGAGGACATGGTCATGGCAAACACTCAAAGCAAGATAAAGTTCTCTACAGTCTATGTCATAATTCAAAATACAGAATCTAGAAACTTCCAAGAACTTAAAACACACCCTGCTTCAGATCCATTAAGCTGACTACTATCAAAAAAACAGAAAATAACAAGTGTTGGAAAAGATGTGGAGAAATTGGAACGCTGTGTACTGTTGGTGGGAATGTAAAAAGGTGTAGCTGCTGTGCAAAACAGTACAGCAGTTCCTCAAAAAATTAAAAAGAGAATTACCATATGATCCAGCAATGCCAAAGAATCCAAAAGAATTCAAAGCAGGATCTCAAAGAGATATTTGTACACCCATGTTCATAACAGCACTATTCACTAAAGTCAAAAGGTAGAAGCAACTCAAGTATTCATTGATGGATGGATGAATGAATAAAAAAATGTGGCATATACATACAATGGGATATTATTCATCCTTAGAAAGAAAGGAAATTCTGACACGTGTACAACATGGATGAACCTTGAGGATATTATGCCAAGTGAAATAAGCCAGTCACAAAAGGACAAATATTGTACGATTCCACTTATATGAGGTCCTTACAGTAGTTAAATTCAGAGAGAAAGTAGAACGGTGGTTGCCTGGGCCTTGGGGAAGGGGAAGAGAATGGAGAGTTATTGTTTAATGGATGCAGAGTTTCAGTTTTTCAAGATGAACAGAGTTCTGGAGATGATGGTGGTGATGGTTGCACAACGATGTGAATGTAGCTAATGCCACTGAACTGTATACTTGAAAATGCTTAAGGTGGTAAATTTTACATAAAAACTTTTTAGTGGCCGGCGCAGTGGCATAGTGGTTAAGTTCACATGCTCTGCTTCTGTGGCATGGGGTTCGCGGGTTCAGATCCCGGCCATAGACATAGACACCTCTTGTCAAGCCATTGTGTGGCAGCATCCCACATACAAAATGGAGGAAGATGGGCACAGATGTTAGCTCAGGGATGATTTCCCTCAAGCAAAAAGAGAAAGATTGGCAACAGATATTATCTCAGGGCCAATCTTCCTCACTAAAAAAAAAAAATTTTTACATAGCAAAAAACTCCCTACACATCCATAATACACCACATCACACACTCACTCACTCACACACACACACACACACACACACACAGAAAATATCACACCATAGCTGAGTTAGGAAGATGTAGTGGTAAAGTGTACAGTCTCTATAACCAGGCTGCCTAGGCTCAAATCTTGCCTTTAGCATCTGACAGCTGTGTGACTCTAGATAATTTAACCTCTCTGGGCTTCAATTTCCTCATCTGTAAAATGGGGATAATAATATTACTAACCTCATGATGTTAATGTGAGGATTACATGAGCTAATACAGCATTTATAATAATGTCTTGAACATACTTAAGTGCTCAAGGAATGGTAGCTGTTCTTATTATTTGACTATGCATAAATTGTGATACTTTATTCTGAATGAATTGGATGCATCAAAGATTAGTGACTTTCACGAGAGCGTCTTCTCTTACAATCTGAGATAAGGAATTTCTATAATATCCTAAATGTGAAAGAACAAAAGCTCTTTGCTTTGGGAACGTAACGGGTTGGTTTCTTTAGGTCGGAGATGTCTACATGTAAGCCCATGTATTGTATTCTATTAAGTTAGCACTATCCTTTGCTTGTAATTATTTTCAATTTCCCCATTCACTTAAAGAAAATATACTTCTATTGGATATTTTGCTTTCTTAGCCTCAGCTGTTAGATTCTTTGCTAACTCTCCCCTCTCGGGCATTCTGGGTTTGTGTTTATTGTAGAATGATTTAGTGAGCATCAGAAACATGGCTGGGCACATCGAATATGGCAAACCAGACTAGGCTAGACATAGAAGGATCATCTTTTCATAATGGCCACAGTACAGCTAAACTTAAAGCATTTTCGTTTGCATAACAATGACATTCAAATTATTGTGCTGCTCGGAATAGAGCAGTACATACTGTGGTTCTTTCTCCCTCAACGTGTGTAATGGGGCTCCTGTTTAGCCAATTTTTTCATATCACAATCCATATAGGGCATCTTAAATGATTACACACATGTGCGCTTGTTTGTGTATATGAGATTCTTGTTTAAAAGAAAAGAATCTGTTTTCCTGATTTGTTTTTACTCCTATTGCATTTTCTCAGTCTGTATTCTTATTGATGCAATTTAATTTTTAAAAGCCTACTAAATATGCGTATATAAATGTAACAGCAATTTGTGTAAATGTATGCTGTGGTTTTAGAATAAGTGTCACATGATTTCAAAAAATTTTTTAAAATTAGATATATTGAGAATATAGGAATTTTCCTGGCTGACACAGTGTCATGCTTTTCAATGGACTATGAAAAATCTAGAATTATAGGTGTTTCTTGTGTTCTTTTTTCCCTTGAATAGTAGTTATGAGCATGAAATTTGGCATCGTATAGACCCAGGTCCCTGTTTTGCCATTTGCTAGTTGTATAACTCCGGGAAAACTATTCTTTCTAACCCTCGGTTTTTTAATCTACAAAGTGGGGTAATAATACCTCTCTAGAGGGTGGTTACAAGGATTAAATATGAAAGCCTAGAGTATGGTTTTCTTCTCATGACAGACCCCCATCATGGTGGCAAGATGGCTGGAAGCAGCTCCAGACTTAATTCCACTGGCTAAGTAACCATAAGAAAGAGATACAACACAGCAAAGGGCATTCGTTTGATTGTCTTGGATCAAACGTTCAGTCTACAAGGCAATCCTGTGGCCAGAGGGAAGGAACACATGAAATGGCCAGGTCTAGGTCTCTTGCCTACTCTTTTTTAAAAGTTTTTTTCTTTTAAGCTGCACTGAAGTGTAATTTACCTGTAATAAAATTCACCCATTTTATGTGTACAGTTTGATGAGTTTTGATAAATGTCTGCTACTATTATGCAACCTCCACCAGATGAAAGTATAAAACATTTCCATCCCCTTGACAAGTTCCTCTGTGCCTCTTACAGTCAAGCTCTTCCCTAGCCCCATCCCCTGGCAACCAATGACATACTTTTTGTCACTATAGTTTTGCCATTTTCTAGAATTTCATTTGAATCAAATCAAACAGTCTTTATGTCTGCTTTCTTTTAGCATGCTAAATGCTTTTCAGATTAACCCATGCTGCTGCCTATATAAGGAATTCCTTTCTTTCTATGTCTGAGTATTAATCTATTTTATCGATATACCACAGTTTGCTTTTCCATCACCAGTTGACGAATTTGGGTTGTTTCCAGTGTTTGGATGTTATGAATAAAGCTGGCACAAATATGCATTTCGAGTCTTGGTATAGATGTGTGTTTTAATCTTTTTTGTGGGGGGTAAATACCCAAGAGTGCGGTTTCTGGGTCATATAGTATATATGTATTTAATTTTATATGAAACTACTGGGCTGTTTTCCAAAGTAGCTACATCATTTTTCCTTCTCACCAGCAATATATGAGCGTTTCACTTGCTGCACATCCTTGCCCATACTTGGTATTTTCAGCCTTTTGAATTTTACCTATTGTATTGGGTGTGTAGTGATATCTAGCTGTGGTTTTAATTTGCATTTCCCTAATGACTAATGATCCTAAGCATCTTATAATATGCTTATTTGGTGAAGTTTTTGTTTAAACCTTTTGCTCTTTAAAAAATTAGCTTGTATGTCTTTCTATTATTGACTTAATTTTGACATTGTCCACATTTTCATTCAGTTCAAAATATTTGCCAATATCTCTTATAATTTCTTCTTCAACTAATGGTTTGCTTAGACGTATTTTGTTTAGGATCTCATGGTGCAACGGTAGTGCTTCTGACCCCGGAACTATTTTAATTTAGACATATTTTGTGACTTTCCAGATACCTTTCTGTTAATTCTTTCTAGCTTAATTATATTATGATCAGAGAATATACTTGTGTATTTCAATTCTTTTAAATTCATTGAGAGTTGATTTTGATCCAGTATATGATCTAAGCTGGTGAATGTTCCATGTGCACTTGAAAAGCATATACTGTTATTTTGAAGTATTATGTTATAAAAATTAAATTAGGTCAAGAGGGTTGACAATATTGTTCTGGTCTTATATAGTCTTATTGACTTTCTATTTGTTTTCATTAGTTATGAGGAAAGAACTGTTGAAACCTCAAAAAATAATCATGGATTTTCCTTTCAGTTCTATCATTTTTCACTTCGTGTATTCAATATTAGATTTATACACATTTAGAACTGTTATATCTCCTTAATGATCCCTTCATTACTATGAGGTATCATTTTATTTTCCTCACATTTTCTTGTTCTGATCTCCCTTGTTTGTTCTTAATATACCCACTCTGCATTTCCATTGAATAATGTTAGCATGGTATATATTTCCTATTCTTTTAATCATAATTGATGTGTTTATTTTTTACTAAAAGTCGATTTCTTTTTAGGCAGCATGTAGAGTCTTGCTTTCTTAATTTAATCCGCCTTTTAATTGAATTGTTTAGGCCATTTAAATTTAATGTAATTATCAGTATGTTTCAGTTTAAATTCACTATCTCATTGTTTTCTATTTGTCCTATATGTTCTTTATTTCTTTTTTTTTCTTTTCCTGGGTTAATTTAGTATTTTTTTATTATTCCATTTTAGCTATGCTATTAGACTATTGGATATATCTGTTTTTTTCTAGTGCTTTCTCTGGGGTTTGCAAAGTAGATTTTTAAAATCATAGTTTATCTTCAAATAGACATACCGATTGATACCTCATGCATGGGTCTTATGACTGGATTCTTCCATATGTCCTGTGTTCTTTGTGCTATTGTTGTTATATGTTGTACTTTTACATACGTTTTACCCTCCAGAGTATCTCATTATTATTGCTTGTTATTGTTTTAAATAAATAGCCCATTATGTTTCAAAGACACTAAAATGAAAAAAAAAAAAGGGAAAATGTCTTTTCTGGTTAAACACATACTTTCTATTTCTAATACCTTTAATTTCTTTATGTTAATTCAATTTTCTATCAGGCATCATTTTCCTTGTGCCTGAATAACTTAAAAAAATACCTGGTAGTGAATTTTTTATGAAGAATAATTCTCTCAGCTTTTGTTTGTCTGAAAAAGTCTTTATTATACCACCTTCATTTTTGAAATACATTTTTGTTGGATATTATTCTATTTTGACATAATTTTTTTCTTTCAGCGCTTTTCTTTCAGTAGACCATTGTCTTCTGGTATGCCACATATTTTTATTTAATTAATTTTTATTGAGGTAACAGTGGTTTATAACATTATATAAATTTCAGGAGTACATCATTATATTTCTATTTCTGTATAGACTACATCACATTCACCACCAAAGTCTAATTACCATACATCACCGTACACATGTGCACCTTTATCCGTTTTATCCTCCTCCCTCTTCCTTCCCCTCTGGTGACCACAATCTATTCTCTGTGTCTATGTATTTTTTTATTGTTCTTGTTTTTCTATCTTCTATGTATGAGTGAAATCATATGGTATTTTTCTTTCTCTGTTTAGCTTATTTGCTTACCATAACGCCCTCAGGGTCTACTCATGTTGTTGTAAATGGTAGGATTTAATCTTTTTTAATGGCTGAGTAGTATTCCATTACACACACACATCTTATTTATCCATTCATCCGTTGAGGAGTACTTACGTCGTTTCCAATTCTTGACTATTGTGACTAATGCTTGAATGAACATAGAGGTGCATACATCTTTTAGAATTAGTGTTTTCATGTTCTTTGGATAAATACCCAGAAATGTAATAGCTGGATCCTATGGTCGTTCTATTCTTAATTATTTGAGGAATCTCCATACTGTTTTCCACAGCGGCTGCACCAATTTACATTCCCACCAGCAATGTATGAAGGTTTCCTTTTCTCCACATCCTCTACAACACTTCTTATTTCTTGTCTTTTTAGTAATAGCCATTCTGACAGGCATGAGGTGATATCTCATTGTAGTTTTGACTTGCATTTCCTACTAATTAGTGATGTTGAACATCTTTTCATGTGCCTGTTGGCCATCTCTATATCATCTTTGGGAAAATATCTGTTCAGATCCTCTTCCCATTTTTAGATTAGGTTGTTTGTTTTTTTGTTGTTGAGTTGTATGAGTTCTTTATGTATTTTGGATATTATCCCCTTATGATATATATGATTTGCAAACATCTTTTCCAAATTGTTAGGTTGTCTTTTCATTTTGTTGATGGTTTCCTTTGCTGTGCAGAAGATTTTTAGTTTGATGTAGTCCCATTTGTTTATTTTTTCTTTTGTTTCCATTGTCTGAGGAGACATGATATTCAAAAAGACACTGCTAAGACCAATGTTGAAGAGCGTACTGTTGATGTTTTCTTGTAGGATTTTTATGGCTTCAGGTCTTAGATTCAAATCTTTAATCCATTTTGAGTTAATTTTTGTGTACGGTGTAAGAGAATAGTCTACTTTCATTGTGGCTGTCCAGCTTTCCCAACACCATTTATTGAAGAGACATTCCTTTCTCTATTGTATGTTCTTTGGCTTCTTTGTTGAAAATTAACTGTCCATAGATATGTGGGTTTATTTCTGGGCTCTCAATTCTATTCCATTGATCTGTGTGTCTGTTTTTCTGCTAGTGTGATGCTGTTTTGATTACAATAGGTTTGTAGTATATTTTGAAATCAGGGAGTGTAATACCTCCAGCTTTGTTCTTTTATCTCAGGATTGCTTTGGCTATTTGGGGTCTTTCGTTGTTCCATATACATTTTTAGGATTCTTTGTTGTATTTCCATGAGAAATGTCATTGAGACTTTGAGAGGCATCACACTGAATCTGTAGATTGCTTTAGGAAACATAGATATTTTAACTATGATAATTCTTCCAATCCATGAGCATGAAATATCTTTCCAATTCTTTGTGTTGTCTTCATCTTTTTTCCAGAATGTTTTGTAGTTTTCAGTTTACAGATTTTTCAGCCCTTTAGTTAAATTTCTTCCTAGGTGTTTTATTCTTTTTGTTGTGATTGTAAATGGGATTGTATTCTTGATTTCTATTTCTGCTATTTCATTGTTGGTATATAGAAATGCAACTGATTTTTGTATGTTGATTTTGTACCCTGCAAATTTACTGTATGTGTTTATTATTTATAATAGTTTTTTGATGGATTCTTTAAGGTTTTCTAGTTATAAAATCACATCATCTGCAAAAAGTGACAGTTTTACTTCTTCTTTTCCAATTTGGGTCCTTTTTATTTCTTTTCTTGCCTGATTGCTCTGGCTAGAACTTCCAATACTATGTTAAATAAGAGTGGCAAAAGTGGACATTCTTTTCTTGTTCCTGTTCATAGACTTAAATTTTTCACCTTTGAGTATGATGTTAGCTGTGGTTTGTTATATATAGCCTTCATTATGCTGAAGTAATATTCAGAGTTTTTATCATAAATGGGTGATTTATCTTGTCAATTGCTTTCTCTGCATCTATTGAGGTGATCATGTGATTTTTATTCTTCATTTTGTTAATGTGGTGTATCACATTGATTTGTGGATGTTAAACCATCCTTGCATCCTTGGAATAAATCTCAGTTGATCTGGTGTATGATCCTTTTAACGTATTGCTGTATTTGATTTGCTAATATTTTTTGAGAATTTTTGCATCTATGTTCGCCAGTGATATTGGCCTGTAACTGTGAGTATGTGTCTTATCCTTGTCTAGTTTTGGTATCAGGGTAATGCTGACTTTGTAGAATGAGTTAGGAAATGTCCCCTCCTCTTCAATTTTTTGGAAGAGTTTGAGAAGGATAGGTATTGAATCTTCTTTGAATGTGTGGTAGAATTCACCAGGGAAGGCGTCTGGTCCTGAACTTCTCTTTTTGGGAGTTTTTGATTACTGCTTCAATGTCTTTACTTGTGATTGGTCTATTCAGATTCTCTATTTCTTCTTGATTCAGTTTTGGAAGGTTGTATGATTCTAAGAATTTATCCATTTCTTCTAGATTATCCAATTTGTTGGTATATAGCCTTTCATAGTATTCTCTTATAATCCTTTGTATTTATGTAGTATCTGTTGTAATTTCTCTTCTTTCATTTCTGATTTTATTTATTTGAGCCTTCTCTGTTTTTTTTTTTCTTGGTGAGTCTAGCTAAAGGTTTTTCAATATTGTTTGTCTTTTCAAAGAAACAGGTCTTAGTTTCGTTGATCTTTTCTACTGTCTTTTTAGTCTCTATTTCATTTATTTCTGCTCTAATTTTTATTATTTTCTTTCCTCTACCAATTTGGGGCTTTGCTTGTTCTTTTTTCTGGTTCTTTTAAGTGTATTGTTAATTGTTTAGTTGAGATTTTTCTTGTTTCTTGAGGTAGACCTGTGTTACTATAAACTTTCCTCTTAGTACAGCTTTTGCTGCATTGCATAGATTTTTGGCACGTCATCTTTTCATTCTCATTTGTCTCCAGGTATTTTTTGATACCTCCTTTGATTTCTTCATTGACCTGATAGTTGTTCAGTAGCATTTTGTTTAATCTCCACGTATATCTTACTTTTCCAGTTTTCTTCTTGTGGTTGATTTCTAGTTTCATACTGTTGTGGTCAGAAAAGATGCTTGACATTATTTCAATCTTCTTAAATTTATTGAGACTTGTTTTGTGGCCTAATATGTGATCTATCCTAAAGAATGTTCCATGTGCATTTGAAAAGAATGTGTATTCTGCAATTTTTGGATGGAATGTTCTGTATATATCTATTAAGTCCATCTGGTCTAATGTGTCATTTAAGGCCAATGTTTCCTTATTGATCTTCTGTCTGGATGATCTATCTATTGGTGTAAGTGGAGTGTTAAAGTCTCCTACTATTGTGTTACTGTCAACTTCTCCTTTTGTGTCTGTTAATATCTGCTTTATATATTTAGGTGATCCTATGTTTGGCACATAGATATTCACAAGCGTTTTATCCTCTTGTTGGATTGTTCCCTTTATTGTTATGTAATACATTTCTTTGTCTCTTGTTACAGTTTTTGTTTTAAAGTCTATTTTTTCTGATATAAATATTGGTATCTCAGCTTTCTTTTCATTTCCATTTGTGTGGAATATCTTTTTCTATCCCTTCACTTTCAGTCTGTGAGTGTTTTTAGGTCTGAAGTGTGTCTCTTGTATACAGCAAATATATGGGTCTTGCTTTTTTATCCATCGAGTCACCTTATGTCTTTTGATTGGAGCATTTAGTCCATTTACACTTAAAGTAACTATTGAGAAGTATGTACTTATTGCCATTCTGTTACTTTTTTCTGGATGTTTTTGTAGTTCTTTTCTCATTCTCTTCCTGTCTTCCCTTGTGATTTGATGGCTATCTTTAGTGTTATTTTTGGGCTCCTTTCTCTTTATTTTTTGTGTATTTATTATAAATTTTTGGTTTGTGGTTACCATGAGGTTCATATATAATAACCTATGTAAATAGCAATTTGTATTAAGTTGATGGTCTCTTAAGTTTGACCTCTTTCTAAAAGCCCTACACTTTTCCTCTCCTCCCCCACATCTTATGTTTTTGATATTATATTTTATCTTTTATTTTTATGTATCCCTTAAGTGCTTATCATAGACATAGATTTTAGTACTTTTGTCTTTCGACATTCATACTAGCTTTATAGGTGGCTGATCCACTACCTTTCCTGCATATTTGCCTTTACCCATGATATTTTTTCTTTGATAATTTTCTTATTCCTATTTGTGATTTTTTCTTTTCCACTGAAATAAGTCCCTTTAACCTTTCTTATAAGGCCAATTTAGTGGTGATGAACTCCTTTATTTTTTGCTTGTCTGGAAATCTCTTTTTCTTTCCTTCAATTCTGAATGATAACCTTGCTTGGTAGAGTATTCTTGGTTGTAGGTTTTTTTCTTTCATCAATTTGAGTATATAGTGCCACTCCCTTCTAGCCTGTAAAGATTCTTCTGAAAAGTCAGCTTATAGGCTTATGTGGTTTTCTTTGTATGTAACATTGCTTTTCCCTTGCAGCTTTTAGGATTCTCTCTTTATATTTAATTCTGGACATTTTGATTATAAAGTGTCTTGGTGTGGGTCTCTTTGGGTTCATCTTGTTTGGTGCTCTCTGTGCTTCCTGTACCTGGATGTCTGTTTCCTTTCTCAGGTAAGGGAAGTTTTCAGCTATTATTTTTTCAGATAGATTCTCTAACCCCTTTGTCTCTTTCTTCTCCTTCTGGGATACCTGTAATGCAGAATTAGCATATTTGATGTTGTCCCAGATGTCCCTTAGACTGTCCTCATTCTTTTTAATTCTTTTTTCTTTTATCTGTTCAGCTTAAGTGATTTCCTCTACTCTTTTGTCCAGATCACCAGTCAGTTCTTGTGTCATCTACTCTGCTATTGATTCCCTCTAGTGAATTTTTCATTCCCATTATTGTATTCTGCAGCTCTGATTCATTCTTTTTTATATTTTCTAATTCTTTGTTGAAGTTCTGTGTTCATCTATTCTTCTCCCCAGATCAGTGTGTGTCCTTATGACTATTAGTTTGTACTAATACTCAAGTAGATTGTTTATCTCTGTTTTGTTTAGCTGTTTTTCTGAGGATTTGTCCTATTCTTTTATTTGTAACATATTCCTTTGTCTCCTCATTTTTCCTACTTTTCTGTTCTTATTTCTATGTATTAGGTAGATCAGCTACATCTTCTGATCTTGGAAATATTGCCTTATGTAAGAGCTGTCTTATGGGGCCCAGCAGCATGCTCCCCTCTTGTCACCCATGCCAACTATTCCAGGGGTGTCCCCTGTGTGAATTGTGTGTGCCCTTCTGTTGTGGCGGGGTTACTATTGCTATGGGCACGTGAGTAGGGCAGAGGCCAGCTGGTTGTGAGGCTCAGCCACATGCAGCTGCTATGAGTGCTTTGTTGGGTACAGCAGCCCCTAGCACGGCTGGCTGTAAGGTCAGTAGCACACAACTACTGCAGTTTTGCTGGTAAGCGAGTCAGGCCCCCAGTGTGGCTGATTGCTAGGCTCTGGGGCACACAATTGCTGCAGGCCTCTGGTGTGATTCCCTGTGGCTCTCTGCTGCCTCAGTGTTGATGGGTGGGGCAGGCTTCAGGTGAGGCTAGCTGCGTGGTGTGCAGCTGTCATCAGCTTGCTTTTGGGTCGGGCAGGCCTCTGGCAAGACTTGGCTACTCTGCCCTGCGGTGCACAGCTGCCTCAGGAGCACTGATGGGTGGCGGGGTAGGCCCCAGGTGCAGCAGAGCACAACAGTTTCAGGCATTGGTAGGCAGGGCAGTTCCCCTGTGTGGCTGTTTGCAGTGCCCAGTGGCACAAATCTACTGTGAGCTCACAAGTCTGTGGCGGGCTTGCTGGTGCCAGGTTGGTCCCTGGGGTGGGCTACCTGATGCCTGACTGCGCTGACTTGCCTCAGGTGCTCTAGTGAGCGGGGCAGACCCCTGCGCTAGCAGGCTAGAGGAAGGATTCCAAAGGTGCCTGCCAGCATCTGTGTCAGCACAACTGAACTAGGTCGTGATAATGGCTGTTGCCAGTGTTCAGTCATTGTGGAGGTGGGTCGCCGCCTCCTGCCTCACTGGCATGTGCTTTGAGCTTGGTAAGTGAGTCTCTTTTACCAATGGATTATGCACTTTTCATCTGGTGTTTCTGTGCTGGTTTCCGGGTTGAGTGAATCTGTGCATGGGCCCTTAAAGAGCAGGTTTTTCTTTCCCTGAAGTTCTATAGTTTTCCCAGGCATATTTCCCGTTGGTTTTCAAAGCCATCGAAGCCTGGTATTATAGGATGTCATCTCGGTTGTGCTGGACCTAAGGTCTGGGGTGCCTAATGTGGAGCTCAAATCCCCTGCTCCTCCTCCAGGAAAAGCTCCATACTTTTGAGATGGCACCTGGCCGTGAAGCTCCATGGCTAGGGTGTGTTTTTTCCCTCAGCTAGGCTGTATCTCTGCCTCTTACACTCCTATCTGTGTTGTCCCTTGTTGTGGAGGTTCTTTTTATCCAATTTCCAGATGTCTCTCAGACGAAATTGTTCCACAGGTAGTTGTAGGTTGTTGTGTTTTGGGAGGAGGTGAGTTCAGAATCCTCCTATGCTACCGTCTTCCAAACTCCCCCCAATATGCCACATTTTTGATGCTAAATTTGCTGTCATTCTTACTTTGTTCCTCTTATGTAATGTCATTTCTTTCCTCTGACTATTTTTAAGATTTAGTTTTTTTCACTATTTTTATTAATTTGATTATGATGTGCCTTGATGTGGTTTCCTTTATATTCATTCTGTTTTGAGTTCATAAAGCTTCTTGGATCTGTTGGATAATATTTTCCATCAAATTTAGAAAAATTTTTGTCCATTATTTGGTCAAATATTTTTCAGACCTTTCCTGCTCTCCTGTCCTCCTGGGACTCAAATTTCACTCATGTTTTACTGCTTGATATAGATGAGCACTAATGCACTGATCATCTTTTGTTTAATTTTGCAGTGTCTACAAAGTTCACTAATCTTTTCTTTTGGAGTATCTCCTTTGGGGTTTCTCTCATCCAGGGTATTTTCCATTTAAGATATTGTATTTTGTATCTCTAGAAGTTTCATTCAGACATTTTTCCATGTCTCCTATTTCTCAAACCATTATGCTCATGTTTTCTTCTACTTTCTTGAACGTTAGAACAATATATAATAGCTTTGTTAACATTCTAGTCCACTAGTTCTAACATCTCTTCTATTTCTGATTCTGTTTCTATGGACTGTTGTTTTGGGTTATGGTTTGTTTTCCTGCTTCTTTTTCACATGTGAATATACTCATGAAATCATAACCACCATCACGATAACCAACACACTCGTCACCTCAAAACACTTCCTCCTGCCCTCCCCTACCTCCCATCCCAAGGCAACCCATGATCTCACTATAGACTAAATGTTTCTAAAATGTTATACAAATAGAATAATCTAGCAGGTATTCTTTTTTGTTTAGATTTAAAAAAATTTTTTTTACTCAGTATAGTGCACTTGAGATTCATCCATGTTGTTGAGTGTATCAACTTCCCTCTTCTTGAGGATAAAAGTCCTGTGTTGTCTATCTCTGACTATAATTGTGGATTTACCTATTTTTCCTTGTAGCAACATCAATTTTTGCTACATTTTTATTAAATTTATAGTTAGATACATAAACATTTAGGACTGCCATGTCTTCTCTTGAATAATCGACCCCATTGTCACTATGAAATAATCCTCTTCGTCCCTAGTGATATTCTTTCCTCTGGAGTCTACTTCATCAGATATTAATATAGCCACTCCAACTTTCTTTTGATTAGTATTAGCATGATACATCTTATTACATCTTTTTCCTTTTAACCTATTTGTAAGTAGGTTTCTTGTAGGAAGCATATAGTTGGTTTTGTTTATCTACAATCTGACAATCTCTACTTTTTAACTAGTACATTTATAATGTTTATATTTATATTTGGTCCAATTCTTCCCCTCTTCTTGGCTGTGTATCACCTAACATATTTTGAAGGCAGTAGCTACTAAAACTTCACATTATAATGATTTCTCCTTACTCTGATTCTAGGCTAATGAAGCAAATTTATAATTATAATGTGGCATCCCATTGGTTTTCTACGGGGCCATATTGCATTGGCATCCAATAAGTCTGCCTAAAAGTTATACTTCTCATTGTAAAACTATCCATTGATATTCCTGGTTACACAGCTGTCTTTGTAACCAGGGTTAGCCCCAGAAAACTAATCCCTCTGAGTGTCCTGATTGCCTTCAGAGCTGAGGTTCATGCCTTTGAACTCATGATTATCCCATTACCACCCTTTGAGCCCCTGAATGGGTGTTTTGCCTTCCCAGATAGCTCTCTCTCTGTTTTCTCTAACCAAAACAGGGCCTGGTTCTAAATGAGTGTTTCTTTAAGAGTGGTCTATGGAGCATTAAATTAGAATCATCTGAAGTATGTCTTGTAATGTAGATTCCTGGGCCCAAACTCAGGCTAATTGAATTTATCTCTGGCAGGTGGGCTCCAGGCAGCTGTAGTTTAATAAGCTTCCCAGGTGATTTTCATGCACACTCAAGTTTGAAAACCATCATTCTATATTATGAACTCTGGTAATTAAAGAAATTTAATATGCATCCTCTGTATTTATATTTATAAATTTTACATGTGTTACTATATTAATATGTTATAAAGTTCATGAACATAGGCAAAAATAAATTTAAAAAAATTGAAATTTAAAATAAATAAAAATGGTAGTTCTAATATTTTATGCCTACATTCCAATGGGTTGTATTGTATCCCCTCACTTTGCAGACCCCTGTTCTAAACCTTGGGGGAGCTGGGTAGGCTGAGATCTATTTTTAATAATTTTGTAAAAAAAAAAACCAACACAAATGTTCCAAATGAATGGTTGGAGTATTGATTCTCAACCATGATAATGTCCAGTCTATACCCCAGTCCAATTAAATGTGAATCTGAGATTGGACTCAGGCAGAAGTATTTTTAAAAGTTCCCCATGGGATCCTAATGTGCAAAAAAGGCTGAGAATGTCGCTATTAGAACAATGCTTCTTTAACTTGAGCATGCATGGGAATCACCTGGAGAGCTTGTTAACAGCACATATTCTTGGGCTCTATCTGCAGATAGGTCTAGGTGGGGCTGAATTCTGTGTTTTTAACAGGCTCCCAGGTGAAGCTGATGTTATTGGTCCATGCACTACACTCAGTAGCACTGTATTATAGGGATGGTACAGCCTCTTGAATCAGACAACTCTTCCCTCTGATAATATCATCCAGCTTTTAGTAATTAAAAACTTAGATTCAGCTGCTGCCTACATTAATGAATTATTATTTTGAGAAGAAAATGATTACTTAAAATAGTTTAATCATAGGCTCTTACATATTTGAGAAAGACCAATTATCACTCATTGTCCACTGGGTCATCCTGACCATAAATTCTGTGACCTAAGTTAACATTCATGACCATATGATCTTGGCCACCTGATGACTAAGACACATCAACAAGTTTATTAACTACCTGTTCTCTTTTACTGAAATTTTTGTTTAATATCATATATTCTTGATATAAGTTGAGGCCTGATTCCTCTGATTAAAGGTCCTCCCTTTATCTAGATTTAGGTCTTCCCAGACTTCTTGGATTCCAATTCTCAACCCTTGTTAGACACATAGGAAACAGGAGTCAGGAGTCTCATTTCTAGCCTGACCTTGCCATTAATTCTCTGTGTAAGTCTAAGACGGGCATTTAAAACTTTCTGGGCCTAATTTTCTCCATCTATAAAGTAAGGAGTTGGACAAGATGAACATTTTAAAATTTCGTTCCAGTTCTAAAATTGTCTTCTCTATAATTTCACAAAATACCAAACCCAGAGCAAACAAGTTGTTTATTATGTGAGCTTGTGTTGGTTCAGTAATTCAGTAAATTTGGAAAAAAAGAAGAAGTAGTTCAAAAGCCTAGCTTTCCGGAGCTTTAGCTTTTTAGCTTTTAGGGCAAAGTAAATACTATGAAAATGGGTATAGTTCCACAGTGGCTTTGCTTTATCCAGCTGTGGCTAGAAAATCTCTCCACAGAATCTACTTGAAATGATTAAAATCATCAGTTTCAATCTTCCTTTGGCAAAACAAAAGGACTCTGTTATGCTGGCAGGAATTGTATTCTTCTGTATAAAAGTCCATGTGACAAATAAAAGAAACTCGATAACATTATGGCTGGATTCAAAAAAGGAAGACTGGTGATTTTTAATAAGCTTGCAAACTGGATCTTTTAAACTGTTACCCCATGTAGAGTGGATGAGTAACTGACAGTAACTATTGCAAGAGAAAATTAGAAAGATGGGATTTAGTTTATCACTGATTTTAAGGACTAACAACCTAGTAACACACAATGCTTGGAAAAAATTAGAAACATTTTAGGTGTTTTAAAGAAAATAATGGGATTATAAAACTAACTCTTAATTACTCAACAATTCCACTTCTGGGTTTATTTCCTAAGGAAATAAGTAGAAACATGGTAAAAGCTGAGTTCATGAAGATGCTGAAGGTAGATTTACATACTCATACAATAGGAAAATATTGGATGCAGCCCAATGTCCAACAATAGAGTTAAGTGAATTATTCCACCCACGGGATTAAATAATATGAAGCCATAAACTGAATTATAATGATTACACAACAACATGAAAACAGTAGTTATAGTATGTTAACTGATGAAAGCCAGGTACAGAATATGTGATGCAATAATCATGATACCAAACCATGAATATAGGAGACACTGAGAGAGACTGTACAGTATGCAATAGTTATGTAAGAATGAAGAGATTATGGATGACTTTTTCCTAACTTTCCTAACTTTCCATAATGTTTATGTGTTACCTTTATATCACAGCGATAAGAATAAACTTTGCAGCCGTGTGCTATGTTCAAACCCGGCTCCAGCTCTCGCAAGCCGGGTGAATTTGGGTAAGTTATTAACCTTTCCTCTCAGCATCCTTATTTATGAAGTGGGAATGATTTTAGCAACTCCTTTATAGGTTGTGAAGATTTAATGAATTAATGTATAAAAAGCACTTAGATCAGAAGATATGGCATATGGTAAACATTATATATCTTTGCTTTTATTATTGTTTGAAACAATTTATCTTGTTTCATCTATAGTGACTTTTCTTTTGATAGAAGCATGAAAAGGTTTTTTTTAAATAAAGAGAATATATGTTTCTTCATACCGCCTGGTCCCTCTGGCACATGTACACCATTTCCCCACAATTCAGGAAAAATTACTGGTAAGCTTATATATTTTATACATAATCTCTGCTCTGCTCAATTCTACATTTTATATCTTATTTCTCAGAAGGTTTCTTACCATATACTTAGATAAACCAATCGATTTACAGTACTCGCTTAAATATGAGGCTTCAGTAGTTATCACTGGGGTCACTTTAAAATGAGACACCTAACTTTGTTTTTTGCTTGAATCTCTGAGATCACCAGAGTTCTTTGGGTATCTTGGACATGCTATGATCCTGGTCAGCAAATAAGGAAAACATGTTTTTTAAAAACAATCCATCATAGGTAACTTCATTTCCAAAAATGCTAGGAGCCAGAATCTAACTTTACTTCTAAAACTCCCTGGCGCAGAATTTTTTTCCATAGTTATGAGTCAATACAGAAAGACCAAAACTCAAACTCATTAAAAATCAGACAAACAAAACCTTTTAAACAAACTTTTAAAATGAGAAAATAGTTGGAATATTTGGAAATACATGAGATCTAGGTATTGGTAAATATTAGTAGTGACGTGTAGATATTTCTAAACACTTAGTTAAAAATTTTAAATCGGAAGGAAGTTCCTTGCTCCACTGCTTCTCAGAAGCAACAACTTCTATTTTCAGTTCTTATTGTTATTATTCCACATATTTAAATAATATGCCGGTACTATTATTTCTTGATTTATCAGTTTTTTCTAACCTGACAAACTCTGTTTTACCTGGCAAGTTACTGCATTTGTGTGTGTAATGATTACTGGTATATTTGAAATGATTTCTGCCATCTTATTTTGTATTTTCTTTTTCTCCAATGCTTTCCCCTCTCTCCATCCTTTCCTGTCCTCTTGGATTTCTCAAGATTTTTTACATTCTCTTATTTGCTTCAACTAGTTTAAAAGTTATGCATTATATGTCTGCTGGTTATTTAACTTAACAAACTTACATTGGTTGATTTTCAAATATTAAACAAAATTTATAATTCACATATAAACCCAACCTTCTCATGGTATAGTATTCTTTTCATATATTGCTGTTTATGAGTTGATAATACTTTAGGAATTTTTGTATCTATGTTTATGAGTGAGGTTGGCCTGTCACTTTCTTCTCTTTTACTGACATTGTTGGGAGTTGCTATCCAGGCAATGCTGATTCTTCAAATCAGTTGAATCAGTTGAGAATTGAAACACTTTTTCAATTCTTTGGAAGAATTTGTGTAAAATTGGAGTTATCCTTCCTTAAATGTTTAGTAGAACTCAGCAGTGAAACAATCTAAACCTGGAGTTTTCATGGTAGAAAATTTTAAATTCCCAATCTGATTAGTTTAATATTAAACTGTTTTAAGAATTTATTTATCTCATATAAATTAAAAAATTTTTGTCTGTAGAATCTGTGATGATGTCTGCTTTTTTGTGACTAAAACTGGTTATTTTCCTCTCTCTCTTTCTTCACAGCCTATTGACTTTAATAGACTTTTCAGTTACTTTTGACTTTGTTGACTCCATTGTGTGTATATTTTCTATTTTGTTAAGAACTTCTCTTCTCTTTCCTTGAAATTATTTACCTTCTGACTTCTTGTGATGAATTCCTAGTTCGTTTACTTAAGGCTATACAGTTTTCTTTACATAGTGACTTAGTTGCATCCTGTGAATTTTTTTGTGTGTGTGTGTGAGGAAGTTCAGTCCTGAGCTAACATCTGCCAATCCTCCTCTTTTTGCTGAGGAAGACTGGCCCTGGGCTAACATCCATGCCCATCATCTTCCTCCACTTTATATGGGACGCCGCCACAGCGTGGCTCGACAAGCCGTGCATGGGTGCACACCCGGGATCCCAACCGGTGAACCCCGGGCTGCTGCGGCAGAGCGCGCGCTCTTAACCACTTGCGCCACCAGGCCGGCCCCCATCCTGTGAATTTTGATATGAGTTATTTTCAGTTTATACAAAGAAGTGGATCTGAGTGGAGGGAGAGGTGGTCTGTGGTGGATGCTGTGATGTGCTTCCTGATCACCCTCCAAGAAGGAATAACTGGTCCCCTGGGCTGAGGGTCCTCCGGGTGGAACTGCCTGGACTGGTGAGCGCTGCCTCCCTCCAAGCCACACTTCCTGTAGTGGGCACTCTGCAGCCCGTGCTCACTCACACGGATATGAGTTCCTGACCCTCTCTCCCCAACTTGGGCAGCACTGAAGGGTCAGTTTCAAAACTCTCCCTAGAGTCAGCTCAGGTTTCTGTTGAAATTTCTTCACAGCTGTACTACTTCTGTCCAATCTTGTTTTCTTCCCAGAGATATTGATCTTAAGAGAACTCTCTAAAAACCCCCTGGCAGAGTAATCTCTGCGATGTCCTTCTTCTCAGGGAATTAGACCTATGAGAGAAGGCTTTTGGAGGAAATGATATTCAGCCTAAGAACTAAAGTAAATGTGTGTAAGCATATATACAGTAAGTGCCAACAGCTCATATGGTTGGAGAGGGGAAGGTGAGTGCATTTGCATGTGTGCTAAAGTGCAGTCAGGGTTGGTGGCAGGGCGTGATGAGAGAGAAAGCTAGAAAAGCAAGCTTCACCTGAATCACGGAGGAGTTTATAATCTACCTTGAGAAGTTTGGGCCTTAGATCCCACTAATAGTGCTATAGCCGTAGGTGCTAGGCACAGTTTATTGTAGAAGAGCCAGGTGGGAACTCTGCCAGATAGAATTCTAGACTAGAAAGGGAGATAGATTTCATTCAAATAGTAAAGTTAGTATTATTTCTTGAAGTATGATAGCACTTAGCCAATAACAAATATTTGCAGATAAAATGATCACTAAATGGTTACAGAGTTTCTAACCAACCACCCAGCTCCTCATTAGAAGTCCATTTCACAGTTGACTTACCCAGCAGGATTTTGGAAAATGTTTTTACTCTATTGGGACCATGTAGCCTTCCAGTCCATGGCTTGCAGGCAAATGGCACCCACAGGGAAAATTCTGTTGCACATTGTCAGTTTTCAGATATGCAACCAGATCACTGCTGTGCTTTATTAAAGGCATAAATCTGAACTTGTGCTGAATATGTACAGAGAAAATTTGATTTGTACATCTTTATAACATCAAAGAGATACTCCAGTTTCCAAGGGCGGCCTACTTACTGCCTCATTAAAGGATTAGAGCCACAGTAGTATTTTCCAGGAGGTGATATCACTGCCAGGTCTGAGTCTCCTATGCAGTGGAGAATGCAGTGTAATCATAGATCAAATCCAAGCTAATATCTACTTCTTCAATTGTCAATAATTCCTCAGGAAAAATACTGATTTTATTATTATAAGAAATGCAGTTAAAAATTAAGCTTTTTGGTTAGAAAAGAAATCTCTATAAGTATTTAGAGAATCTGCATGGGAGTAGGTGGCAGAAGGAGAATGAAAGGGAGGAAGGGGAGGTGAAGGGATATCTACCTGTGCTTGATTGAAGAGAAAAATAATGACGGTGTTCTAAAGATTTGAACAAGCTCTTCAAAGATCTGCCACCAGCTGAAAAGTCAGCAGAGTCGCTTTGATAATGAATTCAGCCAAAAGTAGCAAATCCTGTTGCATAATACAGTGCTTCAAAAGCAGTAATGCAACTCTTCTGTGACGTCCTGTTAACCTCACCAGTTCGGTGAGACCTGGAGAAAATAATGTTTGTGTGTGGACTCCCATACAAAGAATTGGTAGGCACAGTGATATTTTGTGGTCTATAATAGGTTCAGAGTACCTGCTGCAATAATTAAAAGCACCAAAATTTAGTAGCTCAACAAAAGAGAAGTTGTTGCTCACTGATGTAGTTATCCAACGAGGGTGTGTCATACTTTCCCACCCACCTGCAGTGGAGCCTGGGAGATGTAATCTGTGCTGTGTGGTCACCTCTCTGTGCTCTGGCAATCTCCGTGGGCAGTTAACTCCCTTCCGCCCGGACTACCACTGTCCTCAGAAAACAGCAACAGGTCCCCTTGTGAGTTACTTCTCTGATAATTTCTGCATTAGAATCCACACATCTAATCTATATCCAATCCTTTGCATTTAGAAATAATCTTAAATTAATTTAAGATTAACTTAACTGAAATCATATATTCAGTTCAATTTAATAAAAATTATTCCTCTTAATATTATAGGAGTCTAATATTGTTGAGGTGCAATGTTAGACTCTGTGAATATTGACAGTGAATAAGATATTGTTAGGGTCCTCAGGGAACTCCCAGGGAATATTTTCTAATAAAATCCAAATTCAATACAATGTAGTAACCTAGTCTCTTTTAAGGGTGCTAGAGGTTTCCTCTTCCTATATTTTAATGACACATCATTCATTAGAAGCTTAATTGTTACAGACTCAGATACAATTTGACTGATATTTGAATTAAGTTTATTTATGTCACATGTCAATAAATGAAATGAACTTTATAGGATTTCAGTAAATCTCTAAAATGTAACCAATATGGAAAACTTGGCATTGCATCAAAAACGACTAGTTTTAAAGAAAACCCTTCTCAATTCTGTCTTTTCAAAGTGGAGGAAGAGGCTCAGGTTGACTCAGACTAGCCAATGCCATTTTTATTCCATAACATAACCGTGCAGTCAATCTTTGATTGACCGGTAATAATCGATACTGTGTTTTAATGAGCTTTAGCTCCAGAAACTCTGCCCAGCACTTGGGAGTTTGACAGGTCACGTAGCAGCACAACCACAGCATGTGCAATAAACAGTTCATCTTGCCTATGTCACTACTTTCTCCGTTCTTCAGTGTCCACACCCAGATTTACTACCCCTAATTCTACTCTCCTACTTGTTGATAAAAAATCAAATGCATTTTGCATCTTCATATGGAATTAGATATTGTAATGGAACAGAAATTAAACCCAAAGGCCTGGGTCTGCCATTGTATGAGCTGAAATATGCACTTAACTGTTCAATGTCTGTTTCCACGTGTGTGAAATCAGAGTTTCAGATTAATGAAGATTCGATGCACTATGTATGCTGTTTGGTGAGTCTTCTATTCCAATACATTTCTATATAATTATGTTGTCATGCAGGCAATTCCAATGTAAAAAAAAGTCCAATGGATACGGGCTATTTCGATAATAGCCCTTTGTTATTTAGATATAAACTAACTAATTGTTCAATTTGGAAATCAGTTTGTTTATGTTACCTTATGTTTATCTCTTTAGCTTCTTCTGTGCTGCATCTTTCTTATCCCCATAAATACGAATTATCGACTACATGAAACTTATTCCATAAGCTACAAGCTTAAGAATTTGCACAATTCTTATCTTTGGCAAAACTCTACTGAGGGAGATAATGTATTGAAAATAAATAGGCTTGGTTATGGGAATGCTTCCAATTTTGAATCCTTGGCTGGGTTAGACTTCCACTGGAAAATAAAATTAGCCAAAGCTGTAGCTCAAAATCTTTTGAAAGATAAAGCTACGGGGATTACTCTAATGTATTCAAGGTGTCCATGTACTTTGAGTACAGCTAATAATAAGCTCCCTGGAAAATATGATGAAGACACTGGCAGATTGTCAAAGTTCAACAAAATCAACTTTATGCACATCCAAGACTACCATTTCCAAAATAGATTGGTGGAGTTCACATTTATTGTTTCATTTGGAACGTTAACTTTGAGAGTGTGGGAGGCATTTTTCATAATCACAGGGAAGGGGGCAATAAGCTTTGCCTCCCACATTCAGTGTGTCCTCACTGCTGTTTTATCCTAGCATCTGAAAGTCAAAGTAGCTTCTTCCAAAGCAAAAGGCCACCCAGCATCTGGAATGAAAGGAGCATGTGGAAGAATTTGTGGTGAAATTTGGCCACAGTCCCTGAAAGCCCCCTTTCCTGTATTTTTTGAGTGTTGAGTAATATTTGAGGTGCTCAGAATGGGAGAGATGTTCTACCCACCCAACTCAGCCTTTAGAAATTCTGGAGCAGCACTATATTCTTCCCAGAGTGATTGGACTTGAAAAGTGACTAAAGATGTTATTTCACTGTTCCAAAACACAGAGAAACTAATGAAAATATTTCAGATCATGAGAATTTCCCTCGTAATTTAGCTACATCTCAGGTTCTTAGAAAAAGGTTTAATTTTCATAACCGAATAAATAAACTCCCTTTCTATTCAGGAGTTATATAATTCCCAGCAGTCACGTTCAGCTAAGAAGGTGACGTGAAGGTTGTATCAGAATCACCCGTGACACTTTTTCAACTCACACATTCTCTCCTCTCAACAGACCCTATTTTCTCCCTAAGATTCTGGCACATTCCTGCCTGTGGGGCAGCATGGATAGAATCTGCCACTGTGATCAATAGTTACTTATAAGAGTGGGTTGTATCTCCTGGATACTGGGGTGGGAAAAAGGCTGAGAAATGGTTCTACTGTCTTGGAGCAACGTTTCTTGACAGCGTCCCTAGCTCTTCGGCGATTCCTGGAGTTGGTAATGGACACCTGCAGGCGATGTTCATTATTTTTTAAAACAACCTTATGGAAGCTGTATATCTGCTGACAGTAAAGCTGTTCCAGCTGCTGGCTCAAACCTTGTCTCCTGTCTTTAAGTTACAATTTCATCAACTCTTGGTGCTAAGCTAACGATCATAAGCTATTTGGAAGCTCTGATGAACTTGATGAATAGAAATGAAAAAAATGAATTTCTATTTAATTAAGTCTGGTCATTTGATAGACAGACCATTTCAAAACACGGGACATACAGAGTAAAAATAATTAAAAGGGCATGTGGCAGCTAAAAAGCCTGGAAACCGCTGACCTCAAATGAGGTGGGATTCAGCACAGGAGAAATATCTGTTGATTTCTCTTTAATCAATAACTTTCTTATTAACAGTAGCATCTCTATGTAGATAAGTACACAAAATGCATATATTGTTCTAAAATAGATAGAAGTGAAGAAAGAACAACAAATATACTAATCAAAGATAGAGTTGTCTATATATTGACAGCTGTAATCATTTATTAATTTTAATATCATCTTTTAAAATTATTCATGTTTTACTTATCTTTAGTAAATTTAAATTCCACACCCTTCCTCTTCCTGGGATGGGTGCTGTGGGTGGTGAGATGGTGGGAGGCTCAACTTCAGAATGCATTTTTATAAAATTACTGTCATCACTAAGTTCTGGGTCTTACATAAGGTATGAATGACTGACCTTAAAAGTATATCTGCAAATATGATTCTCATTAATTTAGTTCTTACTGCTTTTTGTATAATGGATGATAAAGGCTGGACATTCGAGTCTCTTTCTATTACAGAATTAGAATTTCTACCAGCAAACTGTTCTTAGGAAAGTTGTTACCAAGACAAAAAGATCATAGCGCAGAAATAGGACGCCTTGAGTGCGACCAGCTTTTAATCTTTGGGGAGCAGAAAGCTATTTGTCCTTTTCTCTGTTTTCTTCCTAATTTCAGTTAGAATTGGAGGGGAGAAGGACAAAGGGTGATAGCGCTCTGTTAAATGGCAGTGAGGAATAGGCATGAGAAGGGTGACAGTTTCCAGATGAACAAGTATCTGGGTCTGTTGGTTTGATCTCCAAGGTATCAGTAGGAAAACAAGGAAAAAGGCTAACTTGCTAATTTTCTTCATAAAAGAAAGGTGTCATTTAATTCTGAAACTATAGGGCATTCTAGAAGAATTCTCCTTTTTAAAACAATAGCCAGAGAGTTCTTGAGATTCCACGTCATCCTTTTAAGTTGTTTGAACAGAGAGCAAAAATACCTTATCAATATCAACCCCAATTTGTTCACATTTTTATTTAACAATATCTTGGCACTCTTGGAGTGACACTGGGCTATATTATTTTCACTGTCCAGCTAGTGGTCATAGTGACTCCTCAGCTAGATTTTAACAAAACAAGGTTGGGCAGAGAAAGAAAGAAAAGGAATGAAGGATAACAAGCAATTACATTGTGAAACATTATATGGATTCATCATTTTGACATCCCTTCCTCCTCTTGGCCTGTTTCCCTTGTAAAGCAGGAATAATAAGTGGAAGCTCAAAAGCAGTTGCACACCTGTTCCACTTCTTGTGTGTACTACGTATGATATCTGTTCTCGGGCAGCGTGCACTCCACCTAGACGGCGAGGACAGAGGCGGCCAGGGCGCAGGAACTCGAGAACCTATGTCATATAGACCCTTTACTCTGCGGTCTGTCTACTTAGAGGACTCAGGGGCAAAGGAAGGCAGTTTTCCAGATTTACACGTGCTCTGCAAGTCTAACAAACAATTGCAGGGAAAAGTCAGAGATCATTGCATTGCCCATCTGTTAGCAATTCCAAAGTTATCTTTACCCTGCTTTGAACTTAGTGAATCTTTTATCCTTTATATCCTTCCGCCCCCATCACAATACTCAAGTAGTTCTCTGTATACACATCGGCTCTAAACAATTGTGGGCAAGTTGGAAATATGACACATTTGAAATGTACGATGGGGTGGTGAGGGCCATGAAAATGCACTGCTTGGATCTGCTGTGGGAGCATAATTGACGATTCTCCCGCGGCTGCCTTCTGAATCCTCCATTGTGTTTGCACAGGCGCTGCTTCTGGTAGTAAGGCAGACCCATTCCTGCGTTGGGCAGGGCTCCTTTCATGGGTGACTTTGGCTTGCAGACTGTCTTTAGGCCTGGCTGAAATGTTTTAGAGCTGTGGTGCAGTGAGAGACTCTTACTACCAACCTCCTTCCTTTCCCTTGTCCTTCCACCACAGTCAGACCTGCAATGTGCTCTGAAAGCTTTCCCCGCCTCCTCCAGCTTCCTCCCATTTCTCCCTCACAGGGGTTTTCTCCAGTGAATCTCTTGCAGCCCTAATACTATCTTGGCATCTGCTCCTCGGAGGACCTGAGCTAACACAAAAGGGAAGTAGACTTTCTGCCATGGCTTAGACCTCTAAATCTGACTGTAAATAATGCGTTAGGCAAACCAAGGGACAGAGGCAGTTTCTGATGAAATTCCACACTGTCCTTGGCCATTCTCTCTCTCCCTTTGGCCTCCTCCCAGCCCTCTAGCAGGGGTCAACAACTTTTTTGTAAAGGGCAAGATGGTAAATGTTTTATGCTTATGGGTGATATGGTCTCTGCCCAGGTACTCAACTCTGCTAGAGTAGTGCAAAAGCACCGATGGGTGATACATAGAGGAATGGGCATGGCTGTATTCCAATAAAACTTTGTTTAAGAAAACCAGATGGCATGGCATATTTGGCTGTGGTCTATAGCTTGCTGATCCCTGGTCTTTCAAGTTCATAGTGGAGATTTCCTTTGGCTGACTTATTCAGTCATTTATTTAGGGCCCCGGGAACTGGGAAGATCATTTAAGCTGAAAAGAACAGGAGGATCTGTGTTCTGCACTGGCATCTGCTCCTTCAGAAATGCCTCGCTCTACAGTCAGCATTCAAGGCTCTCTTCCTGGGGGAATCTTGTGAGTGTCCCGTGGTGCCCACTCCCCAGCTGGGGAGAGTTTTCTAAGTAAAACTCTCCTTCGTTTTACTTAGAAATTGCTAAGCACGCCACTTCCTATTCTAACAAATGAAGCTTCATTTTTCTTGTTGCTGGAAATTTTAAAAACTGAAATATAACAAGAGGATGACTGCATCTTACAAAAGCTTCTAGCAACTACAATAGGAGTCACTATGGTAACTCATATTTTTTTGGATTAAAGCATTTTGGAGTGGGAGCTGATGAAAAAAAAAATGTTGAATGCAGCCAGCTGAGGTTTTGACTTTAGCTAGAAAAATACCCCGAAGTTTTCCCAGAGGCGTAGGTGTTGGGAAAAAGAAAGCAGAGCCCATAAAGGTTCTATGGCCAAGAACAAACCCAGGTAGAAGGTCAGTCAGTCAAGTGGCCAAGTACTCTGCAGCTGCAGGTGAGACAATAAGGTTTTACTTCCCTGACTATGCTTAATTGGTGGTGAACATGGGTATTTTGTGATTAACTTTGGAATACTCACTGTCGCTTCATTTGTATCCTTGCTTGGATAGTGCACTTGGATTGTACCATTCTCGAAGAAAGGATTTAGAAAAGGACACTGGGACTATTTGGATTGCCTTTGGCACTTGTTCCAAACTCCAAGACAGAATGGGAGAAAATGGCCTCAATTCTTGGACAACAATGTGGAATGGGAGCCACATAAACCATGTCTCTCCCTCTTGAGAGAGATCTGTGACTCAGAATGGACTTCCAAGCCTTCCCTTTGGCTCTTGGCACTTCACACTTCATCCCTTTGTTCTTCCCTCCCTGTTTGATCTTGTTGAGGACTGAGGCAGAGCCAAAGCTCAAAATCAGTAATGGATGAGAAAGCTTCATTTACACAGAGCCTCTTAAAAATGGTGACAATGTGCAATACTTTTAATGAAGCATCCATAGTTGTGAGGGTTAATCATCAAATTAGTGACAACATAGCGTATAACTAATATAAATCATTAGCAATTATAATAGTTATGAAGTGGTGGACTGAAGATGATCACAATGACCACTAAAATAATAATTAAATGTATATCATCTCCTTTGATTTTCACAACATCCTCTGTAGCTGCCGTTTTATAGATTAGAAAATTTAGTCTCAGAGTTTAATTCTGATTAAATGATTCTACCAAGTTCATAAAGCTGAGAATTCATAGCATTGAAATTGTTGGCTAGGCTAGCCTGTAATGACTGAGACATAGGAGTTAGGCTCAGAAGCCTGGAGCCAGATTACCTGGATTTGGATCCCAGTTCTGCTCCTTGCATAGTAAGTTACTCAACCTCTCTGTGTCTTCTCCACTTGGTTGTTAGGAGGATTAAATGAGCAGTGTTGGGATAACGTTTAGAGCAATGCTTGGCATATTTACTACATTAGTGTTTATAAAATAAACAAACATTCCACATTGCTTTTAAGAATTTGAATAAATTAGCTGACCTTAGGAAATTTACCTGATCTTTCTAAGCTTCATTTTCTATTTATCTGCATAATGGAGATAATAATAGTACCCACAGTATAGATGCTTACAAGGCTATTTGGACTTAATATAGACACCTTAATATGGCACCTGGTACTTAGTAAGGGCTCTGTTTTTCTTAGCTATTGAACTAGTCTGGGTTCTCTAGAGAAACAGAACAAATAAGATACATATATGTACATATATATGTATGTATATATTTACTATAAGGAGTTGCCCTATGCAACCACGGAGGCTGAGAAGTCAGTCCAAGATCTGCAGTCAGCAAGCTGGAAACCCAGGAGACCCAATGGTGTAAGTTCCAACCACATCCAAGTCCAAAAGTAGATCTATGTCCCCACTCAAAGACAGTCAAGCAGAAAGCATTCTTTCTTTCTTAGCCTTTTGCTCTATTCAGACTTCAGTGAACACCACCCACACTGGGGAGAGTGATCTACTTTACTCAGTCCACCAATTCAAATGTTAATCTCATCCAGGAAAACCTTCACAGACACACTCAGAAATAATGTTTGTAATGGATTGAATGTTTATGTCCCTCCAAAATTCATATGTTGAATTCCTAACCTCCAAGGTGATGGTATTAGGAGGGGGGGGCCTTTGGGATGTGATTAGGTCATGAAGGCAAAGCCCTCATGGATGAGATTAGTGCCCTTATAAAAGAGACCACAGAGAGATCCCTTGCCCTTTCCACCATTTGAGAACACAGAGAAAAGACAGCCATCTAAGAAGCAGGTCTTCAACAGACACTGAATCTGCTGGTGTGATCTTCTAGTCTCCAGAACTGTGAGAAAGAAATTTCTGTTGTCTGTAAGCCACTCAGTCTATGGTATTTTTTTTACAGCAGCCCGAATGGACTAAGACAATGTTTAACCAAATATCTAGGCACCCCATGACCCAGACAAGTTGTTACATAAAATTAACCATCCAAGCTATTATGGGGTTTTTTTGTTATTATATTATCTTCTTATGTGGAGCTGAAATCTATGCAAGTATATCAATCAGATCAACATTGAAATATAGACAAAAGTAAATGAATAATATGGATAAAGTGTATAATATTTTAAATGTCTTAGGAGAACACATACTATTCAAAGATTAATCTGCTTGGCTGAAAAAATAATTTCAACTACATTTTAAGGACATTTCTTCTCATAGAGATACATCTTGTTCAGGCACTAGACAAGTTAAGAATAGTAGGTTGACTGACAAGACAGTAGACTTGAAATAGACCAATGTATTAAAATATTAGGACCTTCCTTAATTGTTGTAATTTTTATGCATCAATTGGACAGCAGATTTTAAAAATGCTAAATTAAGGCAGAGTTCTTGCAACACAAAGCACCTTTGCATGTGAGGGGCACTTGTGAAACTTCACAGATGGTTTACTAAAGAAGACTGAATGAAATTCCTACCACCTGTGAGCAGAGCTGTAGGTGCTGAACTCAACTCCTCTCCAGCTGCCACTGTGAATACCTCGCCTGCCAGAGCTTTGTAACCTGGAGGACACAGGGCTCCTGCCGATCCAGCCCCTGCCCACCTCCTCAGCTTTCTCTCCGCCTCCTCACCTTTTGTCTCTTTTGTTGATGCTGGACTTCTCTTAGTTCCCCCAGTCGGCTATGCTCTCCTCACCGTCAGGCTTATGCACATGGTACCCCTTTCTGTGGGGAACGTTCTGTCCTCACTCTTGGTTAACCCCTTCTCATCCTTCTGTCCTAGCTGAGGTGTCATTTCTTCAAGGAGGGCTTCCTGATACCCCAGATGAGGTCTGACCCCTCTGAGATATGCTCCAAGAGCATATATTTTCCCCCCTTATAGCACCATCTCCCACTTTATTTTTCTTGCTATGTTTAGTAACTGTATGTGCTAAGATCATGTAAACTCCCGAGTGGCAGGGCCCATGTTCACTTTGTGTTCTCAGTTCTTACCACAGTGCCTGACACATAGTAGGACCTCACTAAATACCACATTTAAGTGAATCTAAGACGCATTGATTATAAGACACGTCAGTGCTTCATATACCCCAGAAAGAAAAAAATTTCCAATTGAACTTTGACATGATGCCTTCTTACCATTTAGCATTTTTACTCTATATTTATTATAAGATCTTGTTTAGTCTTATTTAGACATAGATTTTTATCCTATATCACCTTGTACATATATGAAAAGGAAAAAGTGTAATAAATTGGTTAGAACATTGGCCATCTCTTTCCTTTGAGCTTTGGTACTTTTTCCTTCAGCCTCTCGCCCTCTCACTGTAACATCTGACTGAATTGATACACAATGACTTAGCATCCTGATTCTGTTAAGGCTTGAGGACACCATAAATTTTATCTAGTTGAATCCCTGTATTTTATAAATGGGAAAATTTGATAGAGGTAAGAGGCAACTTGCTCATAGTCACATGTGAGCAAATATAAAGCAGAGTAAACTGAGTAGATACTCCAGTGAAGGGTCATAGGCTAGGCACCTGGGAAGCCGAAACTCATGCCCATACATGTATGATATACATTGTTTGAAAGCATCTGCTGGGGGCTAGACTGTGTCCTCTCAGAATCCAGATGTTGAAGCCCTAACCCCTAGTACCTCAGAATGTAACTATATTTGGAGATAGGGTCTTTAAAGAGGTGATTATGGTTAAAATGAGGCTTGGATTAGGTAGACCCTAATCCAAGTTTACTGCTGTCTTTATAGGAAGAGATTAGGACACACAGAAAGAGGCACAAAGGGTGCAGCAGGAAGGTGACCATCTGCAGGCCAAGGAGAACAGCCTCAGAGGAAGTCAACCCTGCCAGTGCTTTGATCTTGGACTTTCAGGCTCCAGAGCTGTGAGAAAAGAAATTTCTGTTGTTTATGCCACCGTGTCCATAGTATTTTGTTATGGCAGCCCTAGCAAACTAACACAACATCAGAATGAGGGAAGAGAAGAGGGGATTCAGAAAGATAATTACAAATGAGGGAGGGGCCGGCCCTGTGGCGAAGCGGTTAAGTGCGCGTGCTCCGCTGCTGGCGGCCCAGGTTCAGATCCCGGGCACGCACCGAGGCACTGCTTGTCAGGCCATGCTGTGGCGGTGTCCCATATAAAGTGGAGGAAGATGGGCACAGATGTTAGCCCAGGGCCGGTCTTCCTCAGCAAAAAGAGGAAGATTGGCATGGATGTTAGCTCAGGGCTGATCTTCCTCACAAAAAAACAAATGAGGGAGGAGGAGTGCACTAGAATGTTCTTAATAACTTACAGCAGGATTGGGCTATTAGATATTATTGTTCAAGGAGTCCCAGGAGAAGCTAAGCCCACCCTCAAACCACAGCACTCTTCTTCCCAATGCTCTCCAGGAAGCTATGCACCAGACAAGACTGCACGCTTTATTGTCAGCTTGGCTTGGAGTGGAATTCCATCAGAGAACTCTGGTTTGCTGGGTGGGGAACAGGACCACAGCTTCCTTCCTTGCCCTCAATTCATACCCATGTTAGCCTCCAGTTGGTTATGCAAGAGGACTGTGCACAGAAGAGAAGAAAATGCCATTCTTTGCAGGTTTTTTATTCTTGAGTAAAGCTGAGCTATTTATATTTCCCTGTAAAGTCGTCTATTTCATCAAGATTTTAAAATTTGTTAGTACTGATTGTACAGATTTTTCTTTTCTAATTAAAAAAATGCATCTTCAGTATTTATTATAGACTTTTTCTCATTCCTTGTTTTGTCTTCTCCCTCTTTTTTCTTCCCTACTCTTTACTGCTTCTAAAGAGAACTTAAATGCCTGTATTGTATTTGGTTCCCTTGAAATCCTCAAAACCTTCACTCGCACATGCGACCGTTGTCCCGTGACCTGCGCTCTTCCTATGAGTTTCTCTGCGGTGTAGTGGTCAGAGGGCGTGCTTTTTCCCAGGCATGTCCTCCACTCTCCTGGTCAGTCAGTTTCAGACCTACGTTCTTCATCTGAGTCTTCATTATCACGGTCTCATCTCCTGTCCTGCACAGGCTGTATTTCACTAGCTTATTGTTTACTCTTCCTCAAAGGAAATAGACCTATACCTACATTTATAAACAAATACAGTGTATGGGTTGCCTTCAGTTTCACCCACCGACCACTTGAGCATTTGTTCTGTTTGTTCAATCTTCTCATGTGTGTGACAAGAGAGCACATGGTTGCTCACGGTTTCCACTTCCATCTCTGGAGTCTGACAGCCTTTCACCTAACGCAGCCCTATTGAGGCTCATCATGTGACACTCCTTCTCAAGCTCCACCACCCCAACTTCCTTTTGTAACAATGTGAATTAGTGCACTAGATGAAAAAGAATGGTACTCCGAATGCTCTCCCCTTCGGGCTCTTTCTATGCATGTACGTAAGGCCTGTTCCTACTTTCCGGACACTTGTTTCCTGAGTGGTACAGTCTCCGTATGGATATAGAAAGGGGCATGATGTCCCTGGAGAAGGAGAGGCATGAGAACATCATCTTGCTTGCCTCAAAAAATAGACTCCATGCAGCAGCAGGATTCATGTTCAATGTTTTAGTTGGTTCCTATCCTCTATCTGAGTGGGGCAAACAGTGAGGAAAGAAAAAGATATTTTCCTTTCCATCATCTTGTTTTTGCAGAACAACACATTTGCTCTCTTTTCAGAAGCAAAATATGTGTGGGACAATGGCTGTGCTTCCCAGTCCCATTTCATCATTTTAATTCTAGTTTTAGGCAACTGTGTGAGTTTTCGTCTTTTTCTCTGACCTCTAAGTGGCAGTCTGTCTTGCCATGCTACTTCTGACATATCACAGTGTCTACAATATCCTAGATGCTCAATAAATAATTCATTTAACAAATGGATGAATGTCACCACTGTTGTATTACTGAGTTATTAGGACAATCAGCTAGAAGAAATTTTAAACTAGGCTTCTCTATTAAGATTGTTTTTTTTAGGTTTTAGTGCCAATTTTATTTTCTCCCTACCTATTAATATGTCTATAACTATAACAAAGCCTAATGACTTGATTTGAAAACTTTGATATGTGAGAAATTGTATTAAGATCGATTATCGTTCATTCCACAAACATGTATTGAGTGCCTATTTAGGCTGACACTATGGCGTGGGAGAATTCTTTCCAGCCCCATGGGGGATAGGAGTTTGGAGGTGGTTATATCAATATGAAAAGCACTGGTTAAATATATAAATATATTTTTATATTAAAAATAATTACAATGTATTGTGAGATATAATAGAGTTATGTAAAATGTGTCATGAGATACAGATGGGGTGACATTTGAGTTATGTTATGGGTCTTCAGAGAACACCATGAAGGCCAAGAGTTATGAGGAATGGAGATCTAAGAGGAGGAGCGTTTCTGGGGAAGGTACTAATCCCCAGAGTCTGGAATAGTCAGGGAATTGCAAGTAGTTAATTGTGATTGAAAAAAGAGGATGGATGATAACTAGAAGGATTTGAAAATGCAATTACTTATGGATCATTAAGAGTAACTTTTTACCTAGAATACATGAGTGGTACTGGATTCAGAAGAGTGACCATAAGCCAGAGTGATAGTGATGAGAAGATATGTGAGTGTGGGGCTATGAGAAGTATATGTGGATAAGGGTTATATAACTGGATAAAGCTTCCTTTGAGGAAATGGATTTAAAATAGCATTGTATGGGTTAGAAGAGAAAGTGCTGAGCGAATTAGTATGTACTTATAGAAAGAGATGTATGCGTGTGGATCACTAGCTCACTTGAGCTGGGCTTTGAGTTGTGTTGCTGCTTCAGTCAACCAGCACCTGTTTGGTATCCCTTGGAGTCTTGGCTTAAAACTCTGGCTCAAACCCAAGAGAGAAAAAGTACAGATAAAGTAGAAGCTAAGAATGCTCGGAGAACAGAACAAAATGAACTACCAGTGAAATTGATGGGGAAACATTATCACAGATTTTCAAAGGCTCTGAGCTGATGTCAGAGGAGTGATGTGCTGAGGGAATCTATAACCTTAAATAGTAAATATAAAGTTGGAAAACTACTGTTAAGTAAGGGGTTTAGAGGAAGAGCGGGTCTGGGCAAGCAGGATCTGAGGATCATGATGTTAAAATTGTAAAGAATGGACACATTCAAAATGCAGGCCTTAGCTCTAGAAACTCTTGTATAAACTCTGTCATGACTGTATCAAACCTCTACCATTTTATTCAAAACCAGATTCTACTCCTACCAATGTTGGCTTCATTTCTTCATCCCCTACATATGCCTTTTGGCATAATCTAGGCTTTCTAAACTTTTACTTCTTCATACTCTCCTTTAGAAGTGACATCCACTGTCATGACCTGTCATGACCAATTTAAATGGTGATGAGATATAGCTATATATACACACACACACACATCAAATAATTTTAAAATAAATTTTATATTTAAATTGAGAAACTATAATATATCCAAGATTGTTCTTCAGATTTTATTTATATACTTGTCCACGTGTCCTGTGGGTGGAGATATAAAAAATTTCACTATTTTGCATATCTTTTAGTTACCCAAATTAGTGCCCAGCCCAAAGTGATTATTTATAGTGCTGAAATAGCTCCCAAGGATGACAGGAATCCATCCTTATCCCAGTTAGTAGATATCTGCCACTGGATATAGTGAAAGGGACCAAGGGTACGATAATACTCTGATTTTCTCCTTAATGTAATTTCATCTCTAGACTTCTTTCGAGAAAGACATGCATAGCATTATAACAACCATGAGGGCCACAGCTGAAGGGTGCCCTGATCCTATGGGGGAGGATGGGGGTGGGGTGAGTTGGAGCTGCTTTTTTATCTAAGAAGTGTTTGTTTGCTTTAAAAATTAAATGGAATTTAAAAAGAAAGAAATAAAAATAACAATGAGGCACATGTCATGTTTTTGTTACCAAGCGTATTAAATTAATGAATAATATATTGATTTGATTCTGTGTTTCTTGATAACTTTGGCAAAATGGCAGACATGTTGGCTTTATGTTGTCTGATAAGAGAAATAATACCAGCTCATCCGCAGAGACAAACTTCAGTGACACAAATTCAAAAAGGCATCCACTGTGTGAGTCTTTATGTAAGGGCTGTGGGACAACATATTTGGCAATGTTGACAATTAGGATTTTGCCAAGGACACATCTATGTTGTTCAAAATGGAGTTTTATGTGTCTATTATCTATAAAAGTTGAGGAAATAACATTAAAGCATCACTCAGGGAAGGCATGTCTGCAGGGAAATGAGGTGGATTCAGGAATATTACTTCCTACTGGTCTTTCTTAATGCAGGCATTAAGTTTAGAGAATCTAGGAGAATGCCTAGTTAAAATGCCTATTATGTTATTTGTCTGACATATCAGTTACTTAAAATGATCCATTTATAAATGCTCAGAGTTGACTTTTGTTATTTATCTGATGAGAACCTGGAGTCGAGCTATGGTCAAATGAATATGATTTATTGGTTGAAATGAGACTCACATGTTTGACTGACAGGAGTTGAGCATTCTGTTGACGCCCACCTCCATCTGCTTCTGTGACGTTTCTTTCTCTTTGTTTGTCACCACCCCTGCAGCTATTCAGTCTTGATTTTCCTTCTGCCCGTGATTTAAGTGTTGATGCTTTTCACTGTTTTATTCTCACTGTGTGAACTCTTCCTGCATATTCACTCTCTTCAACCACCATGCATATGCTCACATCTCAATCTATATTCTCAGTTGGGATATCTCTCCTGAGATCCAGGCTTCTAATTCCTACCACATCTCCATTTGGAAGAATATATGTATGTATAAATAGAAATTGGAAGCCCTACTTATTCAAAACCAAACTTATCAGATTCAGTCTCATTTCTGTTTCTTAAATTGATACCAGTATTCAACCAGTCATTCAAGGGGGCCAGTCATTTGGGAATCATCTAAGATGTATCCCCTTTGCTCATCTTTCATATCTTACATTACAGAATTCTGTCAATTTTCCCATTCTTCTTTCTTTATGATAATTGTCTTAGTCTAGGTACTAATTTAAATGGTACTAATTTAAAATTTAAAGGGAACTATTTTAATAACAGCCCCCCACCCACCCACACACACACATACAGCACTAGACTGGAGCCCCTTAATAGCATGGATTTTTATCTCATTTTTGCTTCTCTGGTGCTTATTTCTAGTTGCTAAATGTTTACTGAACGGATGTGTAATGGGACAGAAAAAGTAATTGAATTATGCATATCTCTATCTTGACCATTTTTAAAAAGAGGTTAAACGTTGTGTCATTTCATTTCTTTCTGTTCCCTCAGCTTCTTTGCAGGTTTCTGCCTTTGCTAGCCTGGATAGAGAATTAAGATAAGAGAAGGAGAGAGGGAAGAGAAGTCTTGAGAGAGAGCTTGAGGAGGAATTACTCAGAGGACCTTTGGAGGGAGATTTGAGAAGAGTGAGTGTAGTATATGAATAAAATGGATGTGACAGAAAAGAGAGATTTCAGAACATGTGGTGGTGGTCAGGAAATTCTCCTCAAGTGTTGAGAAATGTAAGCAGAAGAAAAGAGATATGCAAGATATAGTTTGAAATGACTTTTTGGTTGCCTAATTGACAAAAGAGTCACAAATTCAATGCAGATACAAATAACTGAATACAGAATACATTAATGGGTGAGTGTGTGAATGAATGAATGGGTGACAACCTGACCACATTGTCATCTGGGTGGAGAGCATTTCATGTCTGCATAGAATTTACTGCAGGTTGTCCACAGGTAATGGGAGACATCTGTTGTAACCAGAGAATTCTGTGGCATTTGATTTAGAAGAGGCAATTTTGATTTAAAAATTTTCAAGATCAAGTAATAATTATTTCATAATACTAAAGGTGCTTTAATAGAGCTGTATCCTGATGAGCCTATTAAAATACATTTATATGTGAATGTGTGTCAAAGCACTGAATAAATTGATCTGTTTGATGAGATTGCTTAATATTTGCCAGTTAAATTTTATTTGCAAATATAATGATTTCAGTTTTAATGTAGTTGGTGTGGAGCTCTGTGAGTATATATTTATATTTTGTTATGGATAATGCTCAGTTAATATGTTCAGTCATCTTTAATTCACCTTCTAGTTATGAAAATAAATTTCTTATTAACATGGCAAAGAGTGATTGCTCTAGCAGATGCATCCAACCACCCAGTAACTATTGAAATATGTGCTGTAAATTGGGGACTTTAGGACATAGGCTTGATTTTCACATCATTAGCAATGGAATTTTTTTTCTGTCGTAAGTTTATTTCTGTTCACTGTGATGTGAGAAATTTTATTAGAAAATAGCCTCAAAGAAGCATTAATAGTGTAAGAGCAAGAGAACGATGATTCCATTTGCTTCATAGGCAGTTCTTCTTTACGAGTTCACAACATGATGAGTGGTTGGTAAAACTGAAAATAATCTTACCTTATCTTTAACTATATTCTTAATAATTATCTCACTATAGATACCAAGCAGAAATATCTGCTGTGTCCACACGCAGGGTATGAGATTTAAAAATCTAGTTGTAACCTTTTTTTTGAGAAGAGAGCTGGAGAGTTGGAATATCTAGTAGTGCAACTAATTTATAATTTTAAATAAATTTAAATTTCCCTTATAAAAATAATATAGACAACACTTTGTTTTGAAGAACTAATTGGATACTTTGACAAGCATTTGATTCCATCACTAAGGACTGGTTCGGAACTATTTGATCTTTTAAAGTATTGCTCTGACTCCCTGCTCCTCCTTTTCAGTTTTGGGTATTGGAGTTACCAAATCCCAGGACTGGAGTCCCTTGGCTCCTTGGACCTGTGCTGTCCAAGATGGTAGCCATTTAACACAGTGGCTATTGAACATCTGAAATGTGGTAAGTCTGAATTGAGATGGGCTATAAGTGTGAAATGCATACCTAATTTCAAAGACTTAGTTTGAAAAAAGAACATATTTCTTTTATAGTTTTTTTATATTTTTATTTTTTACATACATGTTGAAATAACTTCATTTCTAGTTTTTTGATGTGGCTACTAGAAAATTTTAAATTACATATGTGACTCACATTATATTTCTATTGAATAGTATTGCTTTAGACTATGGAAAAATCGTCAAAGGATTGTGAGTGAACAGCACATAAAACATTGACCAACTTAAACTAGTTTTGCTTCTTTAAAACAGGTTATTTTAATCAAATCTTGCTCAATAGCAGAGATGACACCGTGCATATGCCAGGTGGGAACCCATAGCCCCAGGATGACCCCGGGCCATTAGAACCCTTTACAAAGCTGGACATCCTTCAATAAGGAAAATCCAGCTTCCAGCAGCCCAAGTAGCTTGATTACCTTATATGGCCTGATTCGAGACTAGCCAATTAGCTTATAGGGCCCAGCTATAGCTTAGTAACCCTTAACTCCTTAAATTTCACCCTGAATCTTGGATTGAGGTGACAGATTTGAGAGCCTTGCCTCTTGTCTCCTTGCTGGTTGACGTCACAATAAAGCTCTTTCTTTTCTCAAAAGCTGGAGCCCTAGTATTAGCTTCTATGTGTATCAGGCAGTGAGCTGTTGCTCAGTAACATGAGTGTAGTGATATAATTTGCTTAGATGGCAGTGGATATGTGAACTTTAATAATTCTATTAGCCCAAACATTTCTGATAATAAGTGTCTCCAAATATGTACCTATTAAATTCTTTGTCTCTGTGTGTGTGTCTCATGAAGCTAAGGTGTTGATAAGAGAATTTGCTCTTAAGTTTTTGGTGACAGAATGACTTCTTGTTGACATAATGACAATTTTTGGTGACTCAGCAGTCATGATTACTTTCCAGGCAATGTTAGTAGGCTATCTGATATTTCAAGTCTGGGGAAAGCAAAAATTTCAGCTTCTCTGATGGAAATGGCTTTTAACTAGAAGTTAGAAGACCTGGGTTAAAGCCAAAGCTTTTTTGACCACTTACAAACTGTCTACATGTTCTCCAGTAATCAATTATCTTGCTGGGAGCCAACAATGTGTTTCCATATCTATAGGAGAGGGCAAATTAACAACAGCAACCCAGTCTATTCACAAGGTTATTGTGGCAAATGGAATCATAATTGTTAGAGTGTTCAGTAAAGTTTTTTGTAAAGCCTCATTACATATACAAGGTGTTGTGATTTTATTACCTTTCGATATACAGACAGTGAAATTCTATGTGTATTTGTTTTATTCTGTTTTTTGAAGGGAAAATGTACATGTGGAATTCTCTATCAGAGGTCTTGACTACCTGCACTGGTATTTACTGTCACTTCCTGCCCCAGAATCCAGCTAGAGATGATGACCTTAACTGTTTCTGTTTTCAGTTCTTCTGGAGCTCATCACCACAGTTATAAATAATAAACTTCTATCTTTTTCTGTAACTACTTTAGATAGTGGCTAATAACCTGTGCTATGAATAAACAAGAATTTAGCTCACGAACACCACTTTGCACTTTCCTTCCTCTCACCTAACCATCATTCTAAGCATCAAAATCACATATATTCTTCTGGAAATATTCTTGACTGTGTGTTTTTCCTTCCTTCCTGCATTAAAAAATTTTAAAAAGCAAAATAAAAAAGATCTTCTGTTGCATCTTCCTTCTAACCATTCCTTGGCTCCCTAAGATACTGCTTGTCTGACACATTTAGAGTTTCTTCAATGCCTATTGGAAAAGAGGCAAAACTTTTCCAGGATGTGGCTTCTATTTATGTTCCTAATTATTTGTCCGTATTAGCTCTCTGCTACATTTAATTTTTTTGTTTTGAAGTTATTGTTTTTCATGCTTGGTTTTTGTGCTAGGCATTGTGCTAAATGATTTGCATGCAGTATTTTACTTAATCTTCTGAAAACCTTAATATTCCCATTTTAGAATTGAGGGGATAACTGAGGAAACCTAGACTTAAGCTTATGTCTGACTCAGAGCTCATCCTTTATTCCACTCCTGTGCACTATACCCACTGGACGCAGTTTGGAGAACAAGCAGTGTCACATGACTTTTAGTTTTCCATTTAATCGCTTCATCTCACCTGTGCATATTAGCTGTAAGTCAAACAAAGCCCTCCCCTTCAAACTATATATCTTATTTCCAGTGCTACAGAGTAAGCTCTTGGAGGGAATTGTCACGTATGACGGCTTTTTGTAACCCCTGTGCCTAAAATAATACCGTGGACTAGTAGGAAGTAATAAAACTTTATTGATGATGATGATCAAGACAATAACTATTAGCATTTGGTATTAATAGATGATTTCAATTTCTGTTCCCTTCCCACACATATTTCTTAAAACTTCAACCTTTGAAAGCTTCCTACACTTCTCTATCCCGACAGTTTGACTTTAATTCCATACTTCACACTCTGAACCTCCACAGAGTGGGAAGCTCAGCTATCAGACCTTGAGAGTCACTGCTCTACTTTTGAAATCAAATTTCATACCAATCCTAGGGAGAGGTCCATAGCGCATAACAGGATGGAGCTGAGATGGAGCACATCTTTCTAGGATGCCAACATGAAGTTCAGTACTTTTCTGAACTATTATTCTTAGATAATAGAGGCATTAATTAAAACCTGCCTCTTGTAGCACACACACAACAAACAGTGGTACTGCACTCAGCAGATAAGTGGGCTTTACTGCAAAGCCAGAGAAAACCTCGTCTTTGCCTCTTCCAATCTATCAAATCATCTAAGCTCTTTGAGATAATTAAACGGCTTTGCAATGGGAACAGCAATATAGTGACTGACAGTTTTTGTTTTAAATGCTTTCATTCCCTTTAGTTTTAGTTCCAAACAAAATGCTGTAAATCCTACACAGTGCTTACATTTATAGTTTAAATGCACACAGCATTCTTATACTGTACTGCAACACCAGCAGGAAAAGTCCTCTGCTACTATATTGCCAGCACACCAAAGAAGCTCTGTCTCTTATCAGAGCACACACACAGACACACACACACACAGGCGTGGTTTATGTTTGTGAGCAAGGGAGTGCATGGATATAACAAACACTTAATGCTAGAGAGGCCAGTCAAGACCTAACCCTAAATGTGAGTGCACAGGTAAGGTTTTATACCTTAAAACACTGCAAACATTATCTTGTTATAAGTATGCTTAAATAGAGGTGATCCAGGCTTACATTTAGTCAACAAAATAAACATGTTCTGAAAGTCGAACAAATCCATATTTTAAAAAAAGTTCTCTCAAATTACTCATCCTTATTGTCTTCCTCCTCATAACCAAAACACTTCCCTAAACACCGGTGATATCCAGAATGTCTAATCATGGGTGTGGCATGGAGCATTGACTTATGAGAACAGATGGCCTCACTTTGGCCAGGCATTAACCCATTAGGTGCTGGATACTGGAGCAAAGGGAAGGTCCAGCAGAGGGCCAGGAGGGCTGTAGCGGAGGGCGCTTGGTAGGGGAGTGGGCTCAGGATAGCAGCTATTGATCCGTGATACTGAAGCCTTTCAATATTTCAACAGCTCATCAGACAAATGTTAACCTTGCTAAAAGCTTGCTTACATTAATAATAGGTGGTACTAGAATCATGATGCTTAGAAATACAAAAGATTCTAATCTAGTAGTAAAATAGAAGGGTTTAGAAATTCTCCCAGCTCTTGTTAAGGGATCTCAGCTTGCCAATTAATCTTCAATGTAAGGACAAGAAGTTCTAACTCCGGTTGTCACTGGGAAAATTAAGGAGAGAAAACATTATATTCCTTGTATCCCCAATACATCATAATCTCATTTAATTATCTCAATAACTCTGTAGGAAAGCATATTAATTTACTGGGGCTACCATAACAAAGTACCACAGACTGAGTGGCTTAAGCATAGAAATTTATTTCCTCACAGTGGTGGAGGCAAGAAATTCAAGATTAAGGTGTCAGCATGGCTGGTTTCATTCAGATATCTTTCTTCTTGGCTTGTAGATGGATATCTTCTCTTTGTGTCTACACATGATCTTCTTCCTGTGTGTGTGTGTGTGTGTGTGTGTGTGTGTGTGTCCTAATCTCCTCTTCTTATTAGGGTGCCAGTCATATTGGATTAGGGTCCATTCTATTGACCTCATCTAACCTTAATTACCACTTTAAACACCCTATTCCCAAATACAGTCACATTCTGAGGTATTAGGGGTTAGAACTTCAACATAGGAATTTAGAGAGAGGGGATACAATTCAGCCCATAATAGAAAGTTAGTAATATAACCCTTCCTTTTAAAAAAGTTTATAAAAATACTTTTAAAAGTCAATTTTATTATGGTATGTATTACATATAAAACTATACCCATTTTAAGTGTACAGCTTGAATTTTGGCAAATATGTACACACGTGAAACCAACACCATAATCAAACTACAGAAGATTTCTATCATCCTCAAACGTTCCCTTGTGCTTCTTTCCTGGCATTCTCCCTTTATCCCTGGCTCCAAACAGCCACTGGTCTGATTACTTTTTGAGTGTTTCATGTAAATGGAATCATAAAGTATGTACTCCACTATGTCTGACTTCTTCTTCATAGCATATTGCATAATGTTTTTGAGATTTATCCATTTTGTTGGGTGTATCAGTAGTTTGTTCCATTTTATTATTGAGTGACATTCCATTGTATGACTATAACACAATTTGTTTATTTATTGTTTACAGCTTTTGGCTATTATGAATAGAGCTAATATGAACATTTGGTTGTAGGTCTTTGTATATCCAGGACATATGTTTTCATTGCTCTTGGGTAAATACATAAAAATGGAGATGCATCATATAAGTATGCATTTAACTTTTTAAACTCTTTTTCAAGAAGAATCTGCCAAATTGTTTTCCAAATGGTTGCATGATTTTACATTCCCACTAGCACGTATGAGAGTTCTAGTTCCTCCATATTACCACCAATACTTTGCATTATGGGCCTTTATAGTTTTAACCATTCCTGTGGATATGTAGTGGTATCTCATTGTAGTTTTAAATTTGCATTTCCCTGATGACTAAATGATATTGAGTACCTTTTCGTGTGCTTATTGGAAAATCATATATCTTCTTTTGTGAATTGTCTTTTCAAACATTTTTCTTGTTTTTTAGAAGATTAACTTCTTATTTTTAAATTTTTTGAGTTCCTTACACTGCCTAGATACAAGCCATTTGTTAGACGTATATAATGTAAATATTTCCTTCTCTTCTTTGGCTTGCATTTTCAGTTTATTAATTCTCATTTGAAGAGCAGAATTCTTATTTATTTATTTATTTTTTGTGTGAGGAAGATTGTTCCTGAGCTAACATCTGTGCCAATCTTCCTCCATTTTGTATATGGGACGCCGCCACAGCATGGCTTCACGAGCGGTGTGTAGTCTGTGCCGGGGATGTGAACCCATGAACCCTCGGCTGCCAAAGCGGAGCAGGTGAACTTAACCACTATGCCACTGGGCCAGCCCCTGAGACCATTTTTATTAGCTAATTTTTCTCGTGGTTATGGTTCACAATCTATTTCTTTGGGAGCATCTATATAATTTTAGTTGCTATGATGCTGAAAGCTATGCCAATGGTATTTCAAATAGCAGCAAGGTCACCCATGGTGGACAAGTTTCAATGGAGTTTCTAGACTAAGACAGACTAGGAAGAAGGACCTGGCCACCCACCTGTGAAAAAAACTACCCATGAAAATCCTTTGAATAGCAGTGGAACATTGTCTGATATAGTGCTGGAAGTGAGAGAATGGTGCAAAAAGATCAGGTAGGGTTCCGCTCTATTGTCCACAAAGTAGCTAGAAGTTGATGGAACTAACAACAAATATAATTTTAGATTGGATGATGAATATTTGGAACTTTATGTTGTTGAGTTGTTTTTTGCTGTATTTTGTTGTCTTTATAAAATATTGTCAGACTTTGTTCTGGAAGGTCTTTAAATATTTTGTGGATTAATAACTTCATTTTTTCAAGGCTTGCTTTTAAACTGTGTTAGGGCTTATCTAGAGTTATCATTAGGGGTATTTTAGCCCAACTACTAAGGTGTGATCTTCTGGGGTCATTAATTAAGGCAATCAATGAGGACTTTCCAATATGTTTGGTCAGACCTTGAATGTCTCTCTGCCCCCCATGATATCCAAGAATTTTCAGCATACAGCTCCTTAGTAGTTGTCTACCCGGCTTCAGAATTTTCACCCTAAATTGCATAAATATGCATAGCTTAATGTCCCATTATCAATAGATACAAAGTCACCTAGATGAAGATTTTTTGAGGTCTTTCTCTGTGTAGCTCCCTTCTGTGTCGTATTCTGCTCCACAAATGCCAGCTACCTTAGTCCCTTTCTTCCAATCTATTTCTCCTTCATTCAGTGTGACTATCAGGTTCTACCTAGGGATTCTTCTCCACACAGCTGGTCTAGAGCGTGTCAAAGGGCATTCATAGGGCTCACAATTTTGTTTCTCTCTTCTCATGATCACAGTCCAGCTCTGCCTGTTGTCCATTGTCTGAAGCAGTTGTCCAGTTTTTTAACTGTTTAGAGTGGGATGATAAATCTAGTCCCTGTTTTTAACTATGGCCAAGAGCATAAGGCTTTTACGCCATTTTATAGGTGAGTAAGAGATTAGAAAGACTGAATAGTATAGTGATGAAGACCAAGGATTTGAGATTTAGGCTGGAATCTAAATTTTTGCTGTTTACTGCTTGTACTATCTTGGGGTAAGTTATTTAACTTTCTGTCTTGGTTTCCATATTTTTAAAATAGAGATGCTTATGATGAGAATGATGATAACAATAATAGTAAAAATAATAATATGATATTAGAAATTTTCTCTTACCATTATTGTGATGATTAACTGAGATGATAACTGTGAAGTTTTTATTTTTTAGCACAGTGCCTGGCACATAGTGAGTGTTGGATATGGAGTTAGCTAATTAGTAATATTGTCCATGTCACTTTGGTAGAATTCCGACTTCAAGGTCGAGACTATAACATTGTTGGACAAGATGGATGTTTTTTCATTATTTATCAAAACTGTTTTGTTCTGTTTCTTTCCAGAACAGAAAACAGGTATATTCAGGCCCTTAGGACAAATCCCCTTGAAGCAAGGACAAAGTTTACTCATTTAATGGAACATGAGAAGTCTTTGTCTTTGTGGGGAAATTTTAAAGGGAAGATCTGTGGATAATCTATCATGAATTCTTAGTTCAGGGTACCTATTATTTGATTACAATGATGGATAGCTTTAATATTAGGCAAAAATTAACAGTTTCATAGTCTTGAGATTATTGTCGCTCAAAACACAACTTTTAAAGGACATATCCCAGTTTTCTTTTTAGAACCTCATAAAATCTTGAATGACCACAAGTTGGGCTTAATAGAGAAAAATCAGGTAGAGCCTGCATTGTTCGTTGTCGAAGGTTCAAAGATGTTCTAGGTTGATCCTCACAAACTTAAAGATGGCAGGTAGACAAGAAATAAGACACAAGTTTGTCAGATATGTAATGGAGTATTTCAGCTCAGCAAGAAGAATTTAGAAGTCTTGCTCTACTGGCTAATCACTGCCAATGTGTCAGCCAACATCAGCGTATTCTCAGATGACAACAGTGCCAGTTAATTAGCTTTTGTTTATGTTTTGACTATTGGTAGACTTAAATTATATTCATATTGTCATGCAGAACAAACACATAGAAAGGTTTGCCTTGGATCTAAATACAGCCTTTCCTTTGCTGCAGTGACATTTGAACTGTATATCAGAGTAAAAAACCTGTGTCAGGCATAAAAAAAGTAGATCATCTAAGTCAATAATTAATAAACACCTAATTAATGATAATTTTGGCTTGAAAACAAAACATCCTATTTCAACAGAAGTTTAAATTGATTTATAAAAATGCAGACATTATCTCTGAGACTGATGCTACAAAATGTCATGCATATCTCTGCAAATTCCTCAATCTTCTTATCACTTTGATTTTTTAATGCTGTAGTTTAAAGCATATTCTTTTTTGTTTGTGTGTGAGGAAGATCAGCCCTGAGCTAACGTCCTATGCCAATCCTCCTCTTTTTGCTGAGGAAGACTGGTCCTGGGCTAACATCCGTGCCCATCTTCCTCTGCTTTACATGTGATGCCGCCACAGCATGGCTTGACAAGCGGTGCGTCGGTGTGCACCCGGGATCCAAACCCCCGAACCACGGGCTGCCGAAGCGGAGCCGCGCACTTAACCGCCACGCCACCAGGCCCACCCCTAAAGCATATTCTTTACGTACAATTCTTGAACTAGAATGAATTTCCTTCTTTCATGACTATTAAAAAGCTTTTGTTTTTCCTGATCCTTGTAAACTCTCTTCCAACAATGTTTATGAAAAGTCAAGAAAATGGTTTTCTACAAACTAGAATAATACATCACTTGTAGTAATTTCAATTGCAAGAGAGTTTGTTTCTTTGCAGTGCATTCTGTATTACAAGGTTTCTGCTGAGGAGCTCAGTAAAGCATTTTAGGGATGTTGGAATATTTTCCTTCTGAAGATAAATGCTCCATGCTTGGTGCACTCCAGCCACTGTCGCACCTGTTTCAAGACTTCAATGTGAGAGTTAAGCAAGGGCAAAGCAGCCCTGAGGGAAAGTGTTTTAATGGAGATCCTTGCTATTTTCTCCACTCTCTTTTTCCCTCTTTCTTTCTTTTTTCTCTTTCTTTCCTTTTTTCTCTTTCTTTCATTCTTTCTTTCTCTCTCTCTTTCTTTTCTTTCTTTCTTCCTCCTTTCCTTTCCTTCCCTTCCCTTTCTTTCCCTTTCCATTTCTTCTCAAAGAAATGTAAAGAAATACAGATATGCTTCCTTGGTGTCCTTGATTAGAAATGGTCCAGACATCAGGAAGCTAAAACCAGGATGATTATTTACATAATCCTTAAAACTGAAAGTTTTCAAATACATTGCAACGAAAAAAAATTTTTTAAGGCAGTTTTAAATACACTGTTCCATCTCCACTATGCTGTCCTTGAATCACTAAGATAATTTGTCATTGAAATAAGCTTAGGCAATCATAAAAGTTGAACAGCTGCCACTGGCAGCTTATTAGTTCCAAAGCTTTCCACAGAACTTGAACCAACATGACATTTTGATCCCATATGTCCAGGAAGTGGTCGAGATTGATCAGTCAGCTTTGAACAGAAGAATTTTCTCCTGATGGAGTGACAGCTATAATCACATGGTATTTTTAGGAAAGTGATACACTGAAAAATAATATCACAATTATGTGTTTATGAAGTGTTGGTTTCTACAAGCTGGAGATTTAACAATGATTGCTAGAACAGATTACATTTCTAAAAAATATAAAAATTGCACAGAGATAGTATCAACCAAATGAATTATGAAAAATCTCTATCCTGTTCTCTTCTTATTGAAGGCAGTACAGAGTGTCACAAATGCCCTTACATCCTGTCACACAAGTGAATTACAAATAGGAAGTAAATAGTAATGGTAAATTGACTTCCCCTTACCAGAGTCTGATACTTGAATCCTTTGTCCCTTTCTTACCTATGACAGATCCCTTTCATTAGTGAGTTCTCATATTCTAATAATCAATCCAAAAATATTCATAATTATGGGAAAGACAATACCATTGCCATTTTCACGGTCACATTATGAAATTTTGTGTGTTGAGTACAGTAACTATTTATTAAAAGTAACACATGGAAATATGAATAAAATATCTTTATATACAAAGTGGCATGGCATTTTTTCTACCTAATATTTAATAATACACTTGCAAATTTTCCCTGCATTAACATAGTGGAAAACAATAAATACAAACATTAGGTAATATAAGAACATCAAGAAAGTAGGAAAGTTTCCATGGATAAAAACTGTTGGCTCTGGACACTTGAAAATCAAGGGAATGTCATGTCATCTGTGAGCCCACCTGTGTGGGCTATTAGGTTAACTGCTCACAAACGCCCCTCCTAAAATTCGCTCTCCTGGGAATGTTCCTATAAAATGTAGTAATGTGCTTTTTTGTGTCTCAAAGGACAAGAGAGGCCCAGGATTCTTTTTGATTCTATCCAATTATCGCATTCCTCTGGACATTCCCTTGTTGAGACAGGTGCCTGGTGCAGACTGGCGAGCAGGACTGGAAGTCAGCATTGATTCCAGAGAGCTTCCTCCTTTTCTACACCTGGAGCATAGACGCTGAAGACTAAGCCTGTGGGGGAGAAAACATTGAGATTCCAAGAAAGTGAAGAGGTAGAGACGCTGGGGGAGACCATTTCTGGGTAAGAAATGTCTGTGACTAGCTGAATTTTTTTCCACCCAGTAGAGTCGCTTGAATGTCTCATAAGCACTTCAAACTCTACATGTCTGAAAGGAAAACCACCGTGCTGCCTCCCAAACCTGTGCCCTCTCACCCCATAACCCCAATCTTTGCTATGATCGCCATGATCCATCCAGGCGCCCATGCTAGAAGTGCACGCAACATCTATAATCCTAATGTTCCCCGTTCCCCACCGCCCACATTCAATCAGTCACCACCTCTGGAGAATTGCTATCTTCCAGGCATTTCTCTATTCCATTCTGCCTCGTCCTCTCCATCCCCACTGTCCCTACAGACCTGGTTAAAGATCTTGTCCTTCTCCCCTTTTCCTAGGGAATACTGCAATAGTCTCTGACTCTTCTGCTTCCAATCCTAACTCCTCTTGAATTAGTCTTCACGTTAAACACTCAGTGATGTGTCTCAAGCATGAATCTCATCATACTCTTCTTCTGAGTACAGCCCTTAACTGTACCCGATCATAAATGGGACACGAGTTGAGGTCTGTTGCTTGGGCTGACGGTGTGAGTAATTAAGAAACTTCTGGGCAACTTCTGTGCTTTGCTGCTGTGTGCACCTCAGGGAGAAGAATGAACAGGCATCTTCTCCACTTCTCCTTCACAGGAAGGGGAGCCAGGGCTGTGGTTTTGTGCTGAGGGATTTTCTCATTTGCAATGCAGAAACAACTTTCTGTCTCGGTCCAAAAAGGAGCAGGAGACGGAGGCACCTGTGCCTCAAGTGGGAAAGGGGTGGTGGCCCGACCTGGCAGGGCTTAGATGCGGTGTGGCTGACGGCATTGCTGCTGGTGTGCTAGAATCTGGGAGGAGGACGGCATGGTGTGGGAGGGGGTGGGCAGTGGTACCAGGGGTGGAGACCTGCACCCTGCTCTTTCACAGCATGGTTGGCAGAGGCAGGGCCTTTAATAGGGATGATTGCACTGTTGCCTTGTGTGGGGAAAGCTGGACGTTGGCTGCCGTGGCCTGGGGGCAGTCTGAAGGGCAGAGAGTGGCCACAGAGTCCATGTCAAACCTTACTCTGTGGAAAGGACTGTAGAGCAGGATATGTCTGACGTTCTCATAGAGCATCTGCAGCTGACAGATGGTCCAGCACATGCCAGAGCATGGCGCAGTTCTAGAAGGAACATGTTAATTATAGGAATGGGTTGCACAACAGGCTCCTCTCTCAAATTTTGGACTAATTTCCTATATCCAAGGTCGGAGGGTCCCCAAAGTGAATAAATGACTTCTTGATGTCATTAATGAAAGAGAAAAGAATCTGATTTTATTCTACTTAGAAAAAGAAAGTTAGTGTTTCATTCTCGCCTTCTGAAGTCCTTTATGATTGACATCACGGGGGATGTGGGAAGCAAGACCTCTCCTGGTCTGGTGCTCTCTGCTGCTTCAGCCTCATTTCCCAGCCCCTCTGGCATTGACCTCTATCCTCTAGGGTAGTGCTTCCCAAGCTATCTCTGGTGAAGAACCAGGTTGTTTTTTTTTAATTTCTAATCAGCTGCAGACTGGTATTTTTAAAAATAAATAACATCAATAGAATGTTGCAACAATATCAATTTTCAAGTGCTTACACTCAGTTTCTGTATTTAGTCTCACTGTGGAACAATATCAACAGTTCACTGACCTAGCACCAGACGTGCACAGCACAGCGCTAGGCTGACCAAGTGTTTATGAATTCTTTCATATACCATGCAGTTTCATAATTCTTTTCATTTGTATGTGCTGTTCCCTATGCTTAGAAAACCCTTCCTCTCTTCATCTAGGTCACTTTTTTTCTTATTTTGTAAGTCTCCCCTCAAATATCATCTGCTTTAAGAAATTTGCTATTAAACTTCAGGATACCATGTCTATTTTTATGTACCACTATCTTGTTATTTACTACATTATATTAAAGCGATCTTCCTTATGTGCATTTCTCTCCACTTCTATACGCTCTTTGAGCACGGGAGCCACATCATGTCCTTTTTCATTCCTAGCCTTGGCATGGAGTAAGGTCTCTGTCACTTTTTGTTCAACTGAACCATACTTCTCTGTAGGTGAGTTTCCAAGTGAAGTCAAGATTTTGCAGCATAGATTAACTAGATAAACAACTGGATTGGTGTGAATAGGATAATGCTCATGATTAATATTGTATTAATCATTTTTTTAAAGATCATCAACCTCTATAGGAACAAACAGGAGTTTTCATCACAGTGTATTCCATATTGATAATCTTTCTCAAGAAGTGGATATTGCTTCATTAATGATTTTTTTCAGTAGTTGATAGTATCAATTTGGATGTCTGTACCGATATTAGTATTTATTTTCTTTCTAACATATAATCTCTCTAAAATTCAGTATGTCGGCTTCAATAATGATAATCTAGGACTTTATGGTCACTGAATCTCTCACAACCCTAAAATTTTATAAATTTGTGATTCTTACAAAGAATAAATGATCACTTTTATAAGAAAGTGTCATGATATATTCTTTAACAATATTGACAACACTTTATAAACAAGCACAATGGTCTTAGGAGAAAAGATCATTCTGTCAGGGTTTCCACTGCATGTGGAATCCAATGCAAAGTATTATTAAGAAATTTTTCAGGGCCATAGCCTACGATCAGAAAATAAATCTCCTTTATTCACGATGTTTTCTTTTCAGCCCCTGTTATTTCATTTAAAAAATGTAAAAAAGAAATATTTGAAAAACACGTTAAACTCTTCAGGAAGTTCACAAAGATGCTTTTAGATTATAAGGATAACATTTAGAAAATGACAGAGGTACAGTGAATTGTATCTGGGAAGAACAATAGAAATGGCTAGCAGTCCACACTGCTGAGGGTCTGTAGGATGAGATGTTCACACCAGCTACTGGGACTCTCCCGCCCCTTGGCTCTTCATTGGTCTGAAACTCCCTTCAGTTCTTGAACTGGCGGCAGCTTGAAGAGAAGCGAGGAAGCCCCGCTGGGGAGGGAGCAAGCAGGCCACAGCAGCTCCCCACCCTTACTACAGCACAGGATTAGTTGCAGAACAATCAAAAACTTTCTGTTCAGTTCTAAAATTGTTTCCTTTTTTCCTCATTTAACATACATCTTGGACATGTTTGCATGTAATTAAAAAATTGTCTTGAGTATTACTTTTGCTAGTTGTATAATTCATTGATGAGATGAAGCATAATTTATTTTAAATTTCCATACCATTAGACATTTAAGCTGTTTCTAATTGTTTGCTACCATTCTTTGTATATTAGTCTTTAGTCACATTTCAAATAATATCCTAATGAAAATTTCCTAAAAGTGAAATTACTAGGTGACAAATGTCTCTTAGTGAATTCTACCAAACTGCTCTTCAGACAAATTAATTCAATTTATACTTTCAAATGCAGCATATGAAACTATTTGCTTCCCCAGTATGATTTTTAACAAATTAGAAAAAAAAAGCTCAAGTAAATTGATAGGTTATTTTTGGGGGGCCTTAATTCCCATTTTTGATTACTAGTAGCATAGAAACTCTCTTATAATTTTATATTACTATTTCTATTTCCTCTTCTATGAATTGCCTGTTCATGCCTTTTCTTATTTTTCTATTATTTCTCAATTTGTGTAAATGTCTTTGTATATTTAGGATATTAATTAATGGTCTCATATTTATGACAAATATTTTCCCAATTTATTTTCTGTCTTATAATTTTCTTTATAAAAATATTTTATGTTTGGAAGTTTCAGATCGCGATGTAGTAGAATTCCTACCTTTTCCATTGCATTTTCCTATACTGTTCTATATTTCAAAAATTCTTACTCAGACACTTAGTATAACAAACCTAATTTTTCTCCTACTGTCTCTTTCTTTTTTCTTCCATTTACTTCTTTACACACCTTTTCCCTGTATAGGTATTATTAGTGAAGGTCCTGACCTCTATGCTCATTAGTGACCAATTTGTTCACACCATTTATTGGCATCAATAAGAAAGGGATGTGCTTTGTCTGCTCCACATTTTTGCCTTTGCAGAAGTTCTTTGTAACAGCAAATCACTTCTTTTAGCTATGTCATCCTTGCCACTTCTTGTCATGAGAGAATTATTCTCAGAAGAAGATAACGGACAGAGGAGCATATTTGCATTGTAAATAAGCACCAGTGTGTATAGCTATGCACAGAGCTAATCCATCTCCCATTTGTGAGTCCAGTGGCCCTCAAAACTTATCACAAGTTATTTTAGCACAAATAGCTATTTTGAGGGTGCTACCAGGCGATAGCTAGGACCAAAGTGAATTACACGGGGAAAGTTTAAGCTAAAATAATCCTTTTCTTATTCTAAAGAAATTACAGTCCCTAAATGTGGCAATAAATCTACAGTGAAAGGATAATATTTTTTGAACCACTGTCAACTTTCTTCTTGTTGATATGAAAGTCACAGAGACTCTAGAACTAGTTTGAATTGATGAATCAGTATAAATTATGTCCATATAGTTTTTAAATTTTTTCTTTAATTGATTTCTTGTGCATGGTTTTATGTTCCCACTAGACAAAGCTTTGCAGAGAGCAAGGTTCATAGATCATAAATATTTTGGAATTCCTGTCTGCCCTGCCAAATCACATTAAATATAATACTCTGCACAAAATAGATGATCAATATATGAAGCAGCAAACATTAAATATATCTATAATTCTATTTTGAGGTGAAAATTTTTTAACATGAGTGAATATTTCTATATTAGTGCTTGCGGTTGCATACAGATATGAAGACTTCTCAATTTCTTTTCCCAAATCTTCTAGGTCTGATGAGTATATTCTTATTTATTTTGAATCTCTGAGTTGATATCTGATTTCTAGTTGACAACTTAGAAAGTAATTACTCACTGGTTACGACATTCAAAGTACAATGATTGCTAAGAGAAATATATTGAAAAAAAGTGAGATGAGAAGACAGTAGAATTGACAGATGTCAAACTTGTTTCTGCCCATTACTTTCTGATCTTTACTCTCAGAACATCACTGTGTAATTCCAAAATTACACATAAGATCATCAAAAGTTATTTACCTCTGCAAATCAAAAGATGTGAAATCAGAGGCTAGGAATAATTTTAAAGTACGAAAATGGAATGGAGTGGAATTTGGACAAGGATTTCTTTTATTGAGCTTGTGGGGCCCAGCACTATTCCTTGTCTTCTATACAACTTTTCTTTCTTTTTCTTTCCAACTGAACAGAAGACTTTGTCTTCCTCCAAATCGGACAATTAGTCACTGAGATTTGATGATCTAGAAAGCATCCTTTCACCAGCCACAAGGTACCATAGCTGGTACAGAAGGAAGCCTCCCGTATAGTAGCTGGGGCTGGACCACATGTCTCCACGCTCAGCTTCTCGAACTTCGCACCTGAAAGGGTCCATTGCAAAAGGATAGGCAAACTCTCAGATTCCGCTCATCCTAATCCACCCCTTGCTGGCTAGAAAGGGATGGAATTCTGATACTGATGCATTCATCTGGATGGCACTCTTCTGTCTCCATCTCCTGCTACTGGCCAGAGAAGCATGGCAGGCACCATTTATTCAATAAGCACTTGCTGAGTGTCTGTAACAGCACCATATTAGTGGCTGAGCAATGGACATAGGTAATGAACACAACAGTTATATTCCTTGCCCTGAACGCTTCCCAGAATGACTGCTGCTATGGTCAGGCCAATTCTGGGCATATACACATTTATTTGTTCTTTTGCTTTTTTACTATTAGTTCAAAGGGTAGATTTTTCTGTAGGTCCTAAAAAGCATCATACACTAATTGTGAAGGCACTTAATCAATGCTTCTTATGACAACTAAATTAAAGTCAAAGAAAATGTCCTTACTCAATTCTAGGAAAGCAGAAGACAATCCCATGCTAAGCTAGGAGAGTTAATTCCAGCAGGCCTAAGTTTGGCCTGAGCTGTTTTAATGAAATAGGAAATGCACCTGCATTGCACAGACTCCTTGTCAACGAATGGAACGTGATGAATAACTGTGTGGCTTGTGACCATCGTTCTGAGAAGTTTCACTTATTTATTGATGAACAATTATTGTAATGAGATTGAGCATTTGTATCCGGTCTAATTGAGACACCTGGAGGGCTCTGTCACTCGGTTGGTTGTACAGAAAGGGTATGCCCACATGACCAGATGGGTCTAAGAAACCCCAGCTGAGGCGACATTTTAGGTTACCTTGTTTGAGGTGCTTTGTGCACACATTCACGGTTTCTGGAGCCAGAGACAGTGCATCCTGGTCCGGTCCACACAGAGGGAGGACAATTGGACCTCCCACCTGGATTCTCTGGACTCCTTGCCCCGAGCCAGCCTTTGGCTGTGATGTCTGTCCTTACTTTAATGCAGCTGCTAGATCATATGCTTTCCCTGCAACAGACGGCACATTTGCAGGTATTGTCATGTTGGGTCCTGCGAGTCTCGTTAGTGATAGAACCCGTCTAGCTGCCACTGTTAGTGTGTGTATACTATCCCAGGTAAAGGCAGGCTGCGTTTAGAAGGAAACATTACCAACAGGCAGAAAGAGTAAATTGTGTCATTTCTGAGATAGGCAGAGCAACTGGAAGATTCTTCTACAACCCCCATGACATTCATTTCTCTGGCAACCCTTCTTAGAGTTTGTTTTTTGACAAATAGACAATGATGGTTTCGCTGACACAAACTATTAACTTTTCAGCTCATAAAAGTCTTTAAAAATAACCCGAGCTGCAGAAGGCTAATAAAACAGATATTAATGAGCATCTCAGAGAAAGAAATTAGGAAACTTACATGTTTATTGCCCAGGTGTGGGGAGGATCCATCAAGCTGTCAGTTCTTGGTTTTTCCTTGTGCAGAGCGCTCACCTGAAAACAGAGGAAATGTTTTGATCTATAAGCTCAGAGAGTGAACAGGATGAAAATAAAGTTTCTTAGCGTGTCTTTTGTTTTTCAAGAAAAGTCCAATTTCCTTGCAAGAATGTCATTAGAGCCTCAGTTTGCCTCTTGGTATTGCCTGGGAATTGTTCAAGATTTATGAGCTTTTTTTGGCCATCGTCTGTTTTCACCCTAAAGGAGCAATGCTAACTCCCTGGGGGTGGGCGGTGTGAGTTGGGAGATGATGACAAGAGAGACACCATACTGATTTTTGCTTGTTCCATGAGCTGGCTCTGCCTAAGCAAAACTATGTCATATATTTAAAGTGCCATTTTATCAAGAAAACATTCTAGGGTCCTCTGTTTAAAAATAATTCAGTGAGAGTTTTGTGAAAATGAATTTATAGGCCAACATGAACACTTCGGTGACATACAGAGCAGCACAGGGGATGTTATTCAAAATAACTGTGTTATTTTATCTTCCAATACGAAGATAAATAGTAACCTAGGATGATGGGAAGCATTTTTACATGCCCCGGGATTTGTGATCACCACAGTTCACATCACCTGTGTCTTTCAGGTAGATTCAAGTATCAACATCAGTCACCCTATATCAAGCAATATGGCTCGAAGTATGCAGATTTGAGAATAAATGTCATTGTTTTGCCCCAGCTGTTATCTGCCAGTTAGGAAACTCTGAAACTCTGCCTTCTGGGAACTCCACTGATGTCACCTGTCACCTACGGGGTCATGGCAATAATAAAAAGTGCCAGAGACCTGTGAGGAGAACAAACCCAGGACTCCCCTTCAAGAGCTCTTCAAGTCTCATGCTCAGAGACAGGCCCGCCATCAGGCCATGTCCCTCACAGCCCCCGCCCAGCAAAGACCTGTGCTCACTATTGTTTATTTTGCAGAAGGCACAGCAACCCCTGGAATCCATGGCTGTGAAGTACAGGAACGAGAAGTAAACAAAATAAACTTTTATTGAAGACCTACTCTCTGTTAGAAGTCATGTAAAGCAAGTATATGCAGATCATTACAATTCTTACTCCCTTCAAAGTCTAAGTGGTAATAGGAAATGTGAGAAATATTCAGTAATGATATAATTCCAATAGCAGTTATAATAATAATATTTATAGTAAAAGCAAATGAGACACATACATACCTAGAAAAAACAACAGGAAGGAAACACACCAAATGCTAATATTGATTGTATCAAGGTTGTGTTTCACGAATAATTTTTAATTCTTTTCTATTCTCTATTTTTCTCTATTCTCCATTATGCATAATGTGGTCAAATATTAAAATGGCAGTTGAAGCCACATGGAGATCTTACAAGGCAGTAATATATGTCGATTTGCCAAATTAACAATGAGCTGAGAGGAGGGAAAGCCTGTGTATAGCTGGGACAGTCCAGGAAGACTTGGTAGAAATGCAGAGAGCGGCTGAGAAGGCAGACTCTGAATCTCGGTGTGGCTTTATAAATCTATGAATCTTTTGCTCACCTTTACACTTTTGTTCATTTCTTTTGTTAAGGAACTTTTATTTGTAAAAATAAGCAAAAAAGGGGCTGTACATTTAATGAGAAATTACCATAATATATTAGATAGTATTAGTATACTAATAATATATGCATAACGTGTAATTACCATAATGGCAGGGAAGGGAGGCGGGAGTTGACAAAGGAAACCAAGGCACTGCTCCTCCTTCAAAAGAGCTTAAGTTCAGTGAGGAAGACGGGACAGGAGGTGAAGGACGTCCAAGGAATATGTGTTGCTAAGTGGTGCAAAATTTGAGCAAGAGAAGTCTGACACATCCTGGAAGGCCTTGTAGACATGCTAAAGTGTTTGAACTTCACCTTAGGTAACACAAATTTATCAGGGTTTTCTAAGCAGAGGAATACTATAATGAATTCAGATTTGCTTTTTCTTCCTACAAATGGTTCAAAATCAAGTAATACTTTTAAATTAAATTCAATGATACCGTATTTTTTCTCTTCTGTGAAGTCATGTATTCTTTAATTGAAGCAATTTTCTTCATAATTCTTATAGCTTTACATATTTAAAACGAGATAATGTATATTAACTTTCTGAGATGTGATGTGAGTGGGAATCATGTTTAAAATGCATCATGTCACATGCATATTTTGCAGTCAATCATGGTGATGTTTAAATTGGCAAGGTTTCTTGCTTAAAGCTGAGTGGGATCTTATATGTTCTCATAAAGACTCTCTGATCTGCTCCATCTGGTGCTCATTTTTTTCTGAAAATGCATTCTTCTTATACCCTAATAGACTTTCTCTTTTACATTAAGGAAAGCTCCTAATTTAAATAATCAAAGTTTAAACATCTATGGGTTACATTTTCAGTAGAAGAGCCCTGCTTGAGAGAGAACAAATTTAAAGAAGCAGAGAGTGTGGATGGATAAATGCCATGGCTTAATCAGAGGGGAGCCTTTGGGGCAAGGAACTGTTTTATAAGGAGGAAATGACTAGAACAATAACCAGGGCTCACTGAGGCTTCTAGAAACCCAGAAAATTTAGCATCCACTAGCAATCCCGTGAAGATGGGTTGCTGCAGAGCTCTGTTTCCTTGGAAACATGATTTATTGACCTCTAAAATGGTACAATGTATTTGAGATATAAGACCAGAGTTTATAAATTGAAGTACTGACCAATCCGATGAGTTCCTACGGCCACTGAAGCTCAAATTTCATTTTGTTACCCACCTAGGCATATTAATAAACACCGTATTTCTTAAGCCACTAGTAAATTACATAAAATATAACAATCGTCAATTCTGAGGGGGGGGTAGTCACATATTTGTTCTATCAAATTCTGTTTTGTATTTTTAAACTATCTAAAATTTTGATATAGGAGATAGTGGAAAATTGGGCTAAACTGTGGACTTATACCAAACCTAATCATTTCAGATTCTATTCTAGTTACATTTAGGAAAGGTGTCACTATGGGGCAAGAGATAGTTAAGTAAAAATAATTGTAATAATGTAACTTCTGTTGAGGGTGGTGAGCATGGTTTTAAAAAGAAAGCATATTTGAACAAGTTTTGAAAGACAGTGGGAAGAGATTTGTTTGAGAGTGTTTCAGGAACCATCAAGTCCTGTTCATGGTAGACAGACTTTAATAAAATTGTGGTAGAACAAAGAGCATTTGGAGAGCACCATGTTTTAGATTATTAATTTTAGGCTATTGAAATTGACTCTGAATAACCAATATCAGTCTTGCCTTATCACCAAATATTTTCTATGGTAATCAGCTGGGTTGACCTTTGAGAGGTTATTTTATTAAAAGAGATGTGATTCCTAAATTGAGGTTGGCAGAAATAAAAGTACCAGAAAATAGATCCTACTATTTCCATGATATTTCCTCCTTAGACCTGTGACCTAAAAAGTTAGTTATGAAGAAAAGAAAGCTTGGAGGGTTAAGGGTCTTCTTAACTGTCCCACCATGGTCTAGTCCACATATTACTGTTGTCACTACAACAGTGGGAGATACCAGCTTACATAGAACTTTCCTTGGGCCTTAAAGCAGAATCAGATATTAAATTTGCAGCCAAGAAACACGAGATTCCCTGGGCTTTTCCCCTCTGGAAGTGTCAATTAATTCTGGTCAATTGTCATTTCTCTGGTAGAAATGGGTGGTAGAACAGGTGGTCTTGATCCCAGCCCTCCTCACAAGGAGGGCCAGGGGCTCCTACACAGAGGCTTCTTCCAAGGTCTGGTTAGCTTGCCCCCCACAGCCTGGAGAGCCCAAGGCTGCAGAGTGCTTTGTTAAATCCCCAAGGGAGTAAGGCAGAGCTCATGGAATTATTGCGATGCCTGTTTATAAACCCCAGGCAGCTTCTGAGAGCTCTGCTTGCTTGATAAACGGTGTGGTCACGCTCAGCGTCTTTCATGAACTTGCTCAAGACAAGTTCACATGTAGGCTGCTCGCCCGGCCCTTTCGTCTGACCGAGTGGGATAGGCTCGGCTACTCAGTCAAGGCTGGTGAACAGCCAGGGGAAACATACGAGTGGTGTCCAACTGGCCTGTGAATGCAGTTTCTCCCTTTGCCCATATTCAGACGGTTGCCTTGGAGAGAAGAGTGTGGGCATAAAGGAAATGTGGCCGTCGAAGGGGAGAAGAGCTACAAGAATGAAGAAGGTTTCTCTCAAAAGACAATGGCTCAGTGAGGCGTTTGGGCATGTCTGCAGATTTTGGGCGCCCTAGCTTTTCAAGTCTTCTGTTTGCCTGTTGCAGTTGTTCTAGTTAGAATTTCCTGCCTGAAATTGGGAACACATTCAGCCTTTGATATCTTGCTCTTGAAGTGGAACAAAATTGATAGCTTTCTGTCTTACAAAATTGTTTTTTGCTACATATTTATAATGTAGTTTGTCATTCTACAGTTCTTACTTTCTGAAATATATGTATCCTGGGACTATTTTGTACAGGTAAAATTGAGGAGGACTGAATATTGTAAATGTATTAATGGAACTGGATATTTAAATTAGAGCCACGTGGATTGCTGTGTGAAACTAATAATTACTTTTTTTATCTGTTTTGTGATATTGATGTTTTAAATATTTGGTCTACTCAAAACGAGAAAATAATCTGTGATTTTTTTTATTTTTAAAAGCTATCTAGCATCTCATTTTTCATTGCTCTTGATATAAATATAACTCATACACATGATATCTGTATTTTGAAAAACTTTTACATTTCAAATCAAATGAAACCAAAACCTAAGAAACTAGAAAAAGAAATGTAAATTTTATCAACAGGAAATTGTGCTTTGTCCTCATTGGGAAGCTCAATTAGAATTATATGAAATGATATAAAATATGATTTACATTTTAACTAATGAGTCCTTGTTCCAGTTAACTGTACACAGCCATTACCAAAAATGAAACAAAACAATAGCAATAAAAAAACCCTGTAGTACACTTAATGTTCTTTCTGCTACTATTGCAGAACAAAGAATGCCTCTGGTTACCACCCATTCTTCAGAACACAGCTACACATTATAAAAAGCAACCTCTAAAAGCCAGATAATCAAGAGTCTTACCCAAAATGATATTTCTAGGGCTCATCTTTCCTTCACAGGAGAATGTTGTACTTATCGGGAGTTACTAATTGACTATTTCTAAAGCAGTTATGTTTTTTGGTTGTGTTTCACGTTAACAAAGTCCAAGTTAGATTTTGAAATAAGTATTTTTCATCTAATCAACAATGTGGAAGCTTACCAGACTCATGAGCAATTGTCTTAACAGTGAGAAGCTTCACACTCTCTTTATCGGACTGAGGTCTATTTGGAACAGAAAACATTAAGTTAGCACCACAGTGATTAGCATAGTACGTCTGTGAAAGAAGGTAAACGTGATATGAACAGAATGAGAAAGATACACATGCGTATATATTTTTTATGTGTTTCTTCACATACAGACACACGTACTTTTACAGCACTCTCCACTTCTGGAATGAAGCCAATAAATCTCTGCCATTCTGCTACAACAATGATCATCAGATAAATTAAACATCAAGGTGGGTCATGTGAAACACTTGTCACAAGGTCCATATTGCACAGTTTTGAGTTATGAAGGGAAAGACAAAGAAACGTTTCTGACCCTTTTGGGCCGATGCTGAGTTTGGGGATGTTCCTTCTCATGAGGTCCTGGGTACTGCAGTACAGTGTCTGAACTGTCTATTTTAACCACAAGTTCCCATCTGTTCCTTCTCAGATTCTAAACCATTTCAAATCCCCATTGGACATCTCAAGAGCCTCTATTTCTAATTAAGAAGGGTAGGTGACCTAAGGAGACTATTTTTAAAGTTCACAACCTGATAAACACACAAACAAGCTGACATAAAGGCAGACTACAAATTCAAGTCGACAAAAAAAAACTTCACCACAGAATTTGTTTTTGACATTAAAACAATTTACCTCTTTGCAGCACTTTGACTGTAACAGTTGGCCGGCTTGTAACAACTGCTTTATTTGTTTTAATAAAGTCAAAGCAGAATAACCACCTACTGTTAAGGCAAAGCTATTCAGAGCTGTATTGAGGTGCAGGCATGATTTCTCCCTAATTGTGATAAACATCCTGAAAATTTCACTAGGAAAACTATTTTAAAACTCTAGGTACATTTTCTATGACTTTTTCCTCATAGTTATATTCATTCTTCCATCTTAGCATTTCATCTTTTGATTTCCCATTTTACCACTTTGTCCAAGCTTAAGAGCAACCTTCTCTTTTAGTGGTTGGAATTTGTCTGTTGAATAGAGAGCACTTTGACAAATAGTTAGCCAAACCCCATATATGGTGCTTTCTATATAAATTCTTTAAAAACAAACCAAAAAAGGTGTAGGTAGAGGATAATACTTTTCCTATGTAAATGTTAGGGTCAGAGCTTCCAGGAAAAAAAAGATGTGGTAATACTTACTGGTCATTTCCATTTTCCGGGGTGCCTACGTGAGGAGAGAATTGTTGTTAGCAGTGCAAGGAGCTTGGCTACAAAACACCTGAGACCCCTGCCACTTTCTGTGCAGAGGTTTCTAAAGCCCATTTTTAACTTTTTTATCACTACTTTCCCTCAACCATTTCCTCGGATATGGTTAACACTCATTCCTCGGGTACGGTTGACACCCATTCCTCGGGAACGGAGGACACCTATTCCTCGGGTATGGAGGACACCCATTCCTCGGGTATGGGGTATACCCATTCCTCAGGTACGTATTACACTCATTCCTCTGGTACGGTTAATACATTCACAGGATAGTCCCAACTAGGCCAGCTCCACTGAACTTAGTTCTGGACTAATTTTAATCTTATCGTTTCGTACTGCCATGTGAAACTTCGATTTATTGTCACACCCAGAAAATGTCTCAGTTTATTTCAGTACCTCTGAAAAAAATTCTCCGCAGAGTATTGAATTACCTTCTTATACCAGAGAATTGAATTTTTGTCTTTCCCTTATACATTGCTCTTTCTGGGGATACAAATCATTGTATTTGTGGTGAGCTATAACGTAGTTATTCCTTCTAACTGCATCTGAAGCCCACTGATTCAGCCTCTCAAAAGTGCCCTGCAAAATGTCACTGAGGCTACTAACTACAACTCCTCTTTTATATGCTTTGCCAGGCCGCTCCACAGGGGTCTGGCAGAGAACAACTTGGGCCTAGAGTGAGAACGCAGAACGAGTCATTCTGCACAAGCGATGGTCTCTTAGGAGCAGATGTTGGTGGTCAAACCTTGCATTAATCTGTGGCCTATTGAGTTAAACTATTTACTGTAATCACTTAAGGTTCCCCTTGTTTTGTTCCTTATTTTGCTGTGGTTTTATTCCACTGCTACTCAGCTCCTGTCTCTTGGATTTCCCTTCATCCCTAAGTTAGCTCTTGTCATGGGGATATGCCCTTTGAATATAATTCTCCTGGCTTTGACCATCCTTGTTTTATTAAGACCTCGATTTCCACTCATATTTTGGCTACTTCTATTTCTCTTATCTTGGCTTAAGATACCCCACCATGATTCTCAATCCCTAGGATTTAATTAATGGCACCATATGCTGTTGACCAACTAGATCCAACCTCGTCTTCCCTACCATCAGTAGCATTCTAACAGCATTTTATTATTCCTGTTATAAGTGTTATGTATAATATCACCCATGATGCCCATAGTCCAGTTTCAAAATAAATTGATATTTTTTGTATGCCTGTTTTCATATTTTTCCTTAGAATACTGTAATAAGGGTTAATTAGCAGAGAGATGCATACCAACAGTCTACTTTCTGCATGTATGCCGTTCTTATTTGTGTTAAAGCTCAGACTACTGTCAACATTATCCAGATTAGCTTAATTTCATACCAAAATCTCTGGTTCATGTTGTCTTCTAGAGAGCAGAATGGGTTCACGAATTTTCTGAACTTAATGAAGTTTCACCCACATGCTTGAAGAATTATTAACTGCGGGGCTTTAATGGTGTTAATTTAATGACAACAATGCTATAAATTCTGCTTGGAAAACAAAGTTAACAATAACCAAATAGATTTGGCTAATTGTGCAATTGCCAAACTTGGTTCTAAAGTACTGTATGTCTTCAAAATAACTCTCCATAGTGGTGGGAATTTTATACATTTTTTTTGAATGATCCAATTCATCCATAGAGTCCTCTTTAATAGAAAATGTCAACTTTTCAAATAACTTATTTGCAAATCTTCCTATCCAAAGCAATTTTTCAGTACAGGGTATTTTTACAAATGGATTTAGCACACTAATTTTTTACCTATCCTACGTACTCAACACCCACAGGCTTCAACTTAGATGGTTGATTTCCCATAAAAGATAGGATTGGTGGTTTAGAAACTTAGCAAAATTAAACTGATTTATAAAAATGCTATTTCCCCTCTGGAAACTAAATGAGGAAACATAGTTCAGACATTATTAAGAAGTTTATTCACTAACTCCCAAAGGGAAAGACATTGATTTGTTTTCTTATTTTCCAGCAGGAGGTGGAATGAACACTGCTGTTTCTGTCTCCTAACTTCCCTTGCACTGTCGTGCTCATGCGCCAGCCTGTCCATGCAGTGTGTGGTCAGGGATTGGCCTCAGGAACAGCACTCATTAGCATCCTGAGGACACACTGCCCCTGGAGTAAATGAAGGATAGTGTATACCTTATATATCAAAGACTTATACCTCTTATAAAAATAATTGATTTTTACTTTTTACCAGTATATGAGACTTAGGTAGAGTTCTGTTAGTAAAATATTTAGAATTAAAGTGAGGAAAGGAAAGGTTCTATTTTACTGAGCATTAAAAACTTTAACTCAACAAGCATATGGTAAGGCTCTGCTATATATTACGCACAGTGCACGGTGAACAATATGTGGTTTGTGACTTGGAAGTGTTGCCTGATGTTAGGGACTGAATGTTTGTGTCCCTCTAACATTCATATGTTAACTCTTAGTGCCCAATGTGATGGTCTTAGCTTGTCGAGCCTTTGAAAGGTAATTAGGTCATGAAGGCAGAGTCCTCATAAATGGGATTAGTACCCTTATAAAAGACACTCCAGAGAGCTCTCTTGTCCCTTCTGCCAGGCGAGGACACAGAGAGAAGGCGGCTGTCTATAAACCAGGAAGAATGCCCTCATCAGACACTGAATTTGACAGCAGCTTGACCGGACTTCTCAGCCTCCAGAACTGTGAGAATTCTAGTAATGTTTGTTGTTTAAGCCACCCAGTCTATGGCATTTTTGTTGTAGTAGTCAGAATAGACTAAGACATCCGTCTTGCAGGGGAAGCAGGCACATAGAGAAGTAACTATACTATAGTGTGATGAATAATATCATAAAATTCTATAGAATTAGAACACACCATTATGCTTGAAGAGATGGTGTGTTATAAAAAGATACTTTAAATTGGTGTTTGAACTAGATCTTAATGGGTAAGTTGGAGATTAGGTGTGTTATAAAAACTAAGTAGTGGGCCAGACATTCTAGAAGGAATCCCGTGGATGCAGGTGTGTGGACACATGACAATGCATAAGACAACCAGAGTAGGGGTCTGGAATGGAAGAACAGATTGAAGTTCAAGGTGACATAGGGGATTGCTGAGCCATGGGGGCTGAAGAGGGATCAGATGAAGCTTTGAGGAAAAAGAAAGCCCAAGCTCCTGGAACAGAAAAAAGACTGAATGAAGACCGCAAGAAATCTGAATAAAGTGGAGACTTTAGTTAATAACAATGTATTATTACATAATTACATAATGTATTACATAATTACATTACAATGTGATAATTAATTGTGACAAATATACCATACTAACGTAAAATTATTAATAATAAGGGAAATAGGGTATGGGTACATGGAAACTCTCTGTAACTGTCTTCACAACTTTTCTGAAAATCTAAATCTACTCTAAAATAAAAAATTTATTTAAAAAAAGAAGAAAAAATATAGTGCAGTTATGGGATCCATAAATATTTAAGAGGCGGGGAGAAGATGAAACAGCTAAAAGAAGAAAATAAAGAATGAGGATGTGAAAGAGAATAGTGTCATTTTAAAGGAAAGCAGAAGGACTTGTAAATGCTACTGGGGAGATTAAGAAGGATAATAAAGAATCTTCAAACTAAAATCATGTTCTGTCCTGAGGAACCGATTCAATTAGCAAAACACACAGTCATGGACGACACCTTCACCGGGAGGAAGCTGTGCCTCTCAGGAGGGAAGTAAGTCACAGAACACTCTTCTTGAGACCATGGGCCCCTAAGCTAAATTCTTAGCGAGACTTCTCTTTATTCTCTGTTGCCTGGAAATGGAATAAATCTTCACTATATATGTCATTTTATCCCTTCTTTACTACCACATTCGCCCAGCCACCCACAAAACTGGGCTACTTCATGAAAAAGAATTTGCCCATATTTGATAATATCTGCCAGTAGTAGTTAATCCCCACTCCTTACATTTACCAGCATTCAAGGGATTTCTCTGCCTCTTCCCCTCTTTTCCGTGATCAAGCAATATGGCATTTTATTTCTTTCTATAATTCCTCTCTCTCCTTAAGAGTTTAAATTCAAGTTTAAACTGAGCATGTGTCTTCTCCTTCAGGAAAACAAAATGAAACAAACATTGTTACCTACCTGGGTCTGTCTTCCAGCACATTCGATACAAACACACCAGAACAAATACTGCAAGTGTTACTACAATCAAAGTAATAACCACTGGCAAAATAATACCTAAAAAGTAGTGGAGACATTGTCAATAGAGTAGCTATTGAATTCACAATACAGTTTACTAACTGAGCAAAAGCATGCGTGCTTCCTGTCTTCTTTGAACAGCATTCTATTAAAAATATATTTTAGGCAAAGAAGATTGATTTGATTCATGGGTTTTGCTCTAGTTGTCATTTCTGACGTATCCACTTGATGTCAGTCTTGCAGCCTTTCTGAATTAAAATTCCAAACCTAAGAGAGATAATTCCCCACCTTCTTGGAGACTGGAGGAGTGAGGAGATGGAAGACTGAGAGGCAGGATACATCCTTCAGACCCGTAGTCAGACCCACAGTTACACGTTATTATTCTTTACTACTTTATAATGAAGTTACTGGAAAAAAATAAATGTATAGCCCATACTGGGACTGCTCTCACCATAACGTTGGCTTTCTAAAAAACTCACAAATATCTTTCCATAATATCTTAAAACTAGAAAAGGCATACAATAACATAAGTGGATATTACAGTGTATATGATTTCTAAAAATGAACAACATAGTTCAAGAAAGATGTGCATGTGTGCATGCGTGTGCATATGTCTGTTTGGGAGAGTGGTGTTGCTGCAGTTGTTATTAAGAGGAGAATTTTGCTATTTTTTTAGCATCCACCTTCCCTTCTGACGGTCATTCCCCAGGTTAAAACAACAGTGACGAAAGGAAGCAGCTGTCCTAGGGATACAGCTGGAGATGTAGAGGTTAGAGTTACTATTCTGTTAGGCCTCCTCATCTGCTTGCCTATGTGCTCCTCATGTTCATCAGGGGGTGAGAATAGTTATACCATTCATTTGTGGGGTGCTTTACACTTCCAGTGTTATGGTTAAATATGTTTCACATTAGGCCTTGAGCTCATTAGTGCCTGCCAAAATGAAGATGCCATGAATCAGCAGGTCAACAAATGCAATGCTGACTTTTGGAATGGAATGACTTTATCTAAACCTAAGATAATCTTCTATCACCCCAGCTTCATATACATTCATCTTATTCTTAATTTCCAGGGAAATTAATGAATTTTCTGTATTCAGTCCTAGCATACACATGTATGTTATATGACATATATATGTTTTTGCTAAAATGGAACATGTCTTAAAAGGCCATATTTAACATTAAGATAAGGTTCTGTAAAGGTTAACAATTCATTTTTATAGAGGTCTCTGCCTGTGCACTTTGGCTTACCTGAGACTAGTCCCATCAATTCTCCTTGAACCTCGGTGGTAATTGCGTAGCAGTAAAGTAAGAAAAAAATCCCCAAAATGTGCTCGTTAAAACCATACTCCCTAGTAGGAAATTCTCAAAGCAGGCAACAGTTAGATAGGATTATAATGGGATTGCAGATTCAGTAAAGTTGATGAAAATCTGTCTATAATCCAGTTCTGTCCCTTATTGATCACATTCAAATATTCTGCTTATCTACTGCCAGGAATGAAGACATGTCTGTTACTCACTGGAATAAAAGGCGTTGGTTGAAGAAGAGCTTGCACGTTTTGCGTTCTCAGTGCCTATTACATTAAGAAAGAAAAAAATGTCACTTTTGGTTGATGTGTGTCAATTTTCACAATCCTCCCTCCATGCCTGCCCTCCATGTAAGTAAGCTTCTGCGATCTATAGGTTTGATGCTTCAAGTGAAAAAACTTTATCTCATTCTGAAAGATCTCTGTTTCATGAATCAAGAGTGGTAGGGAGTGAATGTGTACAATCTGATGAGTTTGAACACTTGCATATACCTGTGAAATTATCACCACATTCAAGGTGACAGACATGTCCCTCACCTCCAAAGTTTCTTTGTGCCTTCTCTTTACTGTGGATGTGCAGTTTTTTTTGGATATGAATTATACCTCAATAAAGCTGTTTTAACAAAAAGGATTGGTAGGGTTTTCTTGAGGAGAGGTTAAGCAAAGCAAGTTTCCACTCATATGCACAGAAGTCCTAACTCGAGACTGCAAGATGTTTTCTGGAATTGTTGTCAACGTTGAGGGTAATGTACTGGTTTTAGAAGATGAAGTATCTGGTGGTACAGAATTAACTGTAGGAAAATCACAAATCCAGAGTCAGACCATAGTATTAACTCTTCTTACTGGATTTCTTTGCAGATTCAAACAATTTGCATTTCTGAAGATCTGTGAAAACTGTTTATTGTTGAATAATAGAATATATACAATAGTACACTAAATCATAAGTTCAGCTATCTGTCCTGTGAAAATGATTAAATTTAGAATCACAAAACCTGGATATCGGTATTGCATCTTTAAGAACTGGCCAAAAAAAACTTGAGTAAGTCTCTTATCCAAGGCTACAGCCTTTATCACCTACTGCACGAGATTCTTGTGGGATGTAAATCTATACAAAAGCATTATTCACATTTCAGATACTATAACTTTGGGTGATAGTGATTTTTTTCCATTGCACGTACTTAAAATGGACATAAATGCACAGGAATTCAGATTTTTTGGTGTTTCTTAGTGCTTGAAGTGAAAGATACAATTGAGACTTTGGTTAGAAGGACTAGAGAAAAATTCAAAGAAGATTCCTTCATTTTCGTCTTTCAAGCTCCGCAGTTGTTCCCCCTTGTGTGCCTGATCTGGAATAACTGCTGCTTGGGTACATTTCCACCACTGTGCATGCTGTTTTCTTCCAAGGAAAATGTATTATTATTATTATTATTATTATTTGTTTGCTCAAGTCAACACTTTCCATCTTCAATCAGAAGGACTGAAACAAAGAATGATAAATAAAACGTCTTATTTGAAATCCACAAATTTCAACAAGTTTCAAGGAAATCTAAACAATTAAATGTTTTATAAGTTTATAGCATTTATCCCTGTGAATTTAGGATAAAATATAATTTCCATTTAGAACACTTTTTGAAAAAGCATTCTGTTTCTTTTGCAGGAAAAGTGATCTCTTTTTATCACACCTGTTTGCCTTGTCTCTCCGCTGAATTGCAAGCTCCCAGCATGCGAAGGCCATAACTCCCACCATACCCCACATGGAGCTCTGGCCACTGTGGGTGTGCAGTGGAATGTAGCTAACTGCTTGGCTGAACCAAGAACATCTCTTATAATTATGGCCCCCTTAGGTATACTGAGGCCATGTACAATTGCATCAAAGAAACTGATATTGCCTATGACTGCCTCAGATCTTTCTCTCTTTGCCACCCACAGCCCAGCACGCACTGCACGCTCATACATTTTTGACATCTGTGGGGGAAGAATAATGTTTGGAGTTTGTACCGTTCTTGCCATGCAAGAGATCTGTGGGAGGGAGCCAGATATATGCCCATAAGAACAAAGAAAAATGTCAGGCTAGTGCACTAAGCAGGCAGAAAAAGGAACATTAAACGAAAGAGTGAGAACCAGCTGAAACCTTGGTACTTTTAGTTGCTTTTTCCAGTGTCAAGTGTTTTAGTGAGGATGAATGCTCTTCCGGTTGTGTTGATAGAGAAGAAGATGGCTGATTAAATAACTATTGACGTTAATCCACCTGGGATTTCCCAAGGGTTAATTCTCAAGACTCCACATTCCACCTTATTACCTTCTCATAGGCAGGCGAAGTGGCAGCTACAGTTTTGAGCATAATAGATTTGGTTCAGATGAAACTTCAAGCTTTCCTACTTAACACTTGTTTATTGCCCAGTGCCAACTGTTATTACTAATGATCCATAAGTACGCAGTAGAGTTAATCCATCTTAAAAGGATTTATTGGCTCCTTGAAAAGAGACTTTAAAATTTTTGTTTTTGTTTTACTTTTAACCACAACCTTCAGTTAATCAATTATTTCTGAATCTAGTACACACACACACACACACACACACACACACAAACGTAATTTACCTCTATTAAATGTAATTCCTTCTGGCGTTTTCTTTTGTATTTAAAAGAAAGCATGACCCACATATCATGCCCCACAGTTTGAGAAACCCTGCCCATTGGCATAATCGTATTGATGAAATTATGGTTTTTGGCTGAATTAAGAAATGTGAGCCTAATGTGATTCTTTCTGTAACTAACATGGGAGAACATGGTGTGTTCAGAGCTGATGATCTCTGGGTTTTGTTGAGACTATTATCCTACGTTATGATTAAAGGAGCGCGGGCAGAGGAGGTGCAGGAGAGGTACAGGGAACTAGTTAAGAGCATAATTCTGAAGGCAAAGGACTTGGGTTCAAACTAGACTCTAGCCCTTGTTTGCTGTGGAATCTTGGGCAAGTCACTTAACCTCTTTGTGTCTGAGTTTCCACATTTACAAATGGTGATTATAATAGTTCTATGTCATGGTGGTGTTGTGAAAATTAGATGAGTAAAAACAAATTTAAATTGCTTAGAAGAGTACTTGATACTAATATGTTTATCTTATGTATACTATTATAAAATTGTAACATAATACGTCATGTTATATTATATATTATATTATTATATAATAATATCCTATTATTATATTGTGATTAGGCCCCAGAGAGTTGTACCTTTTAACCAATTTGTCTAATTTTCTCAAAAATTCCAAGAGAAAAAAATACATGAAATAGACTCTTCAGACACCGCCACGTTTTCAGATGCTTCTTTGCTCTGGTCAGGAACCGGAAAAATTGGAGTACACGGTGGTTTTAGACGACACAGCTTTGCTCTTGGACCCCGAGTTTTGATGACTGCAGTGATTATAGAATCATGGATATGTTGTGCCATGAGTTAAATCCAGTTCGCAAACTTCAGGCCAGAACTTGGAGGAGGCTGTTTGAAGCAGAGACCCTCGGAACCAAGTCTGTTGTAATAATGTGTACCCAAATTTGCCCCATTGGCATCTGACAGTGGTACGTATTTGGCCCTTGCTGTAAACTAACTGCTTGATACATCATTTGGAGTTTGAAAGACAGAAGACCTTATTGATGTCCCAGGGCACCTGTGGTAGCCATGCAAATGTGCCTCGCAGTTCTCCAGCTACAGACAGTGTAATTGATCCAGGTTCTGCACCTGCTCTCTGCATTTCACCACTGTGTTTGGGCTGAGGCTTACCTGCCCCAGGTTGCTCCCAGCCAATGATTGAGCCTGGCAAGGATAGGAAAGCAGGCCTGTTCCTGGGAGCCAGAAACTCCTCTGAGGAGGGACTTGTGTTGGAAGAGTCCCTGATGGCCTTCTAGAATCTTCCTTAGAGGAAGGCATATAATACATAGATATTAATGGGAGATAAATGTGAAAGGCAGTAGAGGATAAAACATTCTAATATAAGAAAGAAAATAAAACTTTGTGTTCTATTTTTATTTCCCTTATATTGCCTATACTTCTTTTAGATATATGGACATTTAATATGTGTCTGAGGGGGTAAAACTCAATTGAATTGAATGATTATTAATTGTTTTCCATTTTTTATAAATAATTGGAGCTTGTCTCTAATTGCAATTTGATGGATTCATGTCCCATTTTAAAAAAGAACTTTTCAGATTTTGACACAATAAATCATTCACTCCTCCGTAACGTGTATTCCTCATGTGGCTTCCAACAGAGCACACTCTATTGGTTTTTCTCCTAACTTATGGCTTATTCTTCTCAGTCTCCTTGGCTGGTTCCTCCTCTTTTTTCTGACTCACAATCTTGGAGGGGCCCACAGCTTAATTCTCGATCTTTATCTCTAACTACATTAATTTCTTTGGTGATCTCACTTAATTTCAAGATTTAAATACAACATCAATGCCAATGATCCCCCAAATTATACCTCCAGCCCAGACCTCTTTCCTAAACTCCAGATTTGTAAATCAGATGCCTACTGGCAAATAACAAAAATCTAAAGCTCAGCATGTCCAGACTTGAACTTCTGCTTCATCTGCAGCCTTCCCATCCTAGGTGATGGCAATCACTCCTTCCAACTGATCGGGCCAAAGACCTCAGAGCTATTTTTGACTCATCCCTTTCTAGCCTACTCTACATGCAATCATCAAGAATATCTATTGGCTCCACCTCCAAAATATACCCAGAATTTAGATATTTCATGCCACCTACCTGTGACCACCCCAGTCCAAGCTACCAGCATCTCTCTCCTGGAAAATTTGTAAAAGGTAACCTTGCTTCAGCTGACAGTCTCTCCTCAGCTCTCAGAGTTATAAAACGTGAATCAGAACATGTCATCCCTCTGCTCAAAACCCCCAATGTTTCTCCATTCCACCTACAGAAAAATCCAAAATCCTTGCAATAGCCCGCCAAATCCTAGGTAATCTGCCAGACAAATTCCCTGCCTCCCCCTACCCACTTAGTCGGTGCAGAGTCTTGAACACCCCGGGCGTCTCCTCAAGTTCTAGCTCTGCTTGGATGCTCTTCCGCCACATCCAGGGTGGCTCATGTTCTTCTCGCATTTACTTGAATCTTTTCGGGGAGGCTTACCTTGACTAGTTTTCTCAGTACTGCAAACTGGCTCCCACCTCTCCAGCACTCGTGATCCCTCCCTCCTGCACTGCTCTGCATTTTCTCTTTATCATAGCACTTATCACCTTCTAACTTACCATCATTTAGTTAACATGTTTATTGATTACAGTTTGTCTCCACTACCAGAATAGAAGATCCTTGAGGACAAGGATCTTTATTTTGCTTACTGATGTTTCCCACATGCTAGAACAGTGTTTGAAAGTAGGGTCCATAAGTCTTTGCTTAATGGATAAACAAACTTTTTGGCAGCAGAAGTGACTACTGTTAAAGATGAAGTAAATTAGTAAGATGACCTTTTTTTATCTTAATATGAGGACTGGTACATAGTTAAAATCATTGTATCATTAATTTTTTCATGTATTCTGCAGTAATAGAAAAAATAGACACCTACTCTGGGTCCAACAGTAGCTGCTGAAGGAAATAGAATAGAGTACAAGAGGCAGTTGTTGCATTAAGGGGCTCTAGCAGGGGAGGTGAGAAGCACAGCTTCTCAATGTGAGACGCACAGTCAATAGATGTGAAACAAGAGACAAAGAATAAAAGAAAATATTTTTCTTTTATAGGGATCAAAATAAGAGAGGCTATGTTATTGTTTATTGAATTTTACTTATAAACTAACTTTTAACAATAAGGATTTGAGGAGCTTAAACAATGATATATACTACAAGATGAATGAAATAGAAATTGGAAATCAGAACAAACACAAATGGAAGAAACAAGCAGCCTCCTTCTAAGAGTTAATACTAAGCATGAATACAGTTTCTGCCATTGCCCATGAGCATTGACTCTGAGCATTCTGACACTCAGAGTTTCACAAAGTACTCTAGACTTTGATTATCAGAGAGGAAAATGGACTATTATATCAGTAAGTGGCACATAAGTGGTACAGACAATAAATGCTATGAGTATGGTTGGGACCATTCTGTGTTTGGGGAGGGAATATGCTGATATGATTCCTGAAGTTTCTTCTGGCTTCAAGATTTTAGATTCTTGTCAGGGTTCCTTTCAATCCAGATTTTGTCTAGCTAGTATGTACTTGCACCAATAACAGCACACCCTGTCTACTTAACGGGCAAAATATCAAAGGGGGACTTTTCTGTCTTTACGTAATGAAAATTAATTTCTGCTCTTATCAGACTTTACCCTTCTGACTCTTAAAGCAATGCAAAAAAAAGTTTTGCCTTAAATTTCCTTCACTTTCCTTTGGGCCATCAATGTAACTAAGCTGAGGTGATAGCATCTTCTAACCCAGCAATAACAGTGAATGGAGATTTAGTTACTTTAGGTAACTGTTCAAATATATGTTGAAGAAGGAGGATGTATTTTTCTTTTGTGATTTGAGTATGAATAGTTATTAATTTCCATAAAATTATATACAATATAAAAGAATGAATGAGGCACTGTGCTACTTACTTCCATATGTGCTAATTCTCCTTATTCTTAAACATATTTAATTCTGTGCTTTAAAGATGAGAGATACTGTGGCTCAGAGAGATAAGGTAACATAACTGACAATAAGTGAAAGAAATAACACATAAGCCAAGTATGACTCAAAATCCTTTCTGTTTCCTTTCTATTAAGCCATGTAACCAACAGAATTTAAGGGAGTTGAATTCATCTTACTCATTATCAACGAGATCAATGAAATTTGTTCTCAGCATTCTGAAAGGTTTAGAATGTTCTCACCCTTCCCCCAACACAGATACATCATCTTACCTCAAATTCACAATTTGGATAGTATGACCTGAAAACACTAAGAAGCTTTTCAATATGTAACGGGGCCTGTGCCATATGCTTTCTGAGAGTGTGAGTGTAAGTCATCCAAAATACTGACATGAAAATGTTAAAAAGGATTTTATTTTCAAGCTCTTACAGGACACTATGTGCCAGGCTTTGTTCTAAGTGTTTTACAAATATCAACTCACTCAATTATTGTATTATTAATATTTGCATTTTACAAAGTGGGAACTGAAAGCCCAGAGAGATTAAGTAATTTGCCCAAGGTCTCATAGCAAGTAGGCGGCAGAGTCAGGATTTGAATGCAGATTTGGAGTCTGTGCTGTCAACCACGACCCTATGTTGCCTCAGCTGCTGCATTTCAGTAGGAATGAGTTGTAAGTACATTCCTCTTATTTTTGTTACAGGAAATATAATCTATTTCAGTGTAGGCCCTAGTCAAGAAGATGTTCCTCCCATCAAGACAAATGGAACACCTCCTTCCTTCAAGAGGCCAAACCAGACCATCAGATACATACAAAGAGACAGAGGGAATTATTCCTAACGTATTAAATCGAGCACATGGTAGAGCTCATCGGAGGAGCCCACCTCCTTAGCAATACCGTTGAAATGTGATGGTTCCTAAACTGACTTCTGGGTAGCTAGTCAGTTGAGATTGAGTTTTTAGGACTTTTCAGTGTAGACTGAGAGGCACAAGAACAGAGAAGAGCACTTCTCAAAGACTCAGCAGATCTCTGACTAGAGGAGAAGCCTCTTAGCCATACCCAGAATTTATACAATTTCCTAAGTGGAAGTTTATGCCAGACCCTACCACATAAATATTGATATATTTCCCATTCCATAAGTGAGTTCTTTTATTCTCAAGTAATCTCTTAAACATCATAAAATTCCCAAGTTAAAAAAAAACTCTGGATATTGCTTTGCTACAGGTATATTTCTAGCTTGATCCTACCTGAACAATAGTGTCAATATTCTCTCATTAAGAGTTAGAAAACTCGCATAAGTAACTATCTGTATAGAATGATTCATGCTTCACTTTATATGAATTCCTATAGATCGGCAACCAATGCCCAGGCATTACATAGAGTGTGGAGCACCATAAATATGACAGGATAGAGTGTCCTCCTTTCCAAAGGCCCGTGGTCAGGTTTGATGGAACTAGTAATGTCTGTTCTGGCTTCTGATTTTCCATCGAAATTAATGTCTGCAATGCAATTGAGGTTCTGAAACAGAGTTAAGGGAAGTAAAGAAGATGGGTGCAATGAGATCTTTCACAAGTTGCGCTGGTCACTATGGGAATGTTGTTGTGATGACTAATTTTATGTGTCAACTTGACTTGGTCATGGGAGTACCCAGATATTTGGTCAAGCATTATTCTGGGTGTGTCTGTGAGGGTGGTAAGGTTAACATTTGAATCAGTAGACTGAGTAAAGGAGATTGTCCTCCCCAGTGTGGGTGGCTTTCATCCAATCAGTTGAAGGACTGAATAGAACAAAAAGCCTGACTCTCCTTCAAGTAAAAAGAAGCTCCTCCGGCCTGACTGCCTTGAGCTGGGACATTGGTCTTTTCCTGCTTTTGGACTCAAACTGAAATACTGGCTCTTCTTGGGTCTTGAGCTTGCTGGCTTTCAGAATGGAACTTACACGATTGGTTCTCCTGGTTCTCAGGCCTTTGGGCTTGGACTGGAACTACACCATCAGCTCTCCTAGGTCTCCAGGCCTCCAGCTTGCCAACTGCAGATCTTGAGACCTCTAAGACTCCATAAGGTATGAGCCAATTCCTTACAATAAATCTCTGTAGAGATTTGTATATGTGTATATATATATCTCCATCCTATTTGTTCTGTTTCTCTGGAGAATCCTGACTAATATAGTTGTCTTTTCCAGAAAATTAAGGGCAAATGGATTATTTCTTCCCCAGTACACTGAGGCATATTGGTCCACTTTTCTTCAGAGCTGAGGTCTCTTATCAAAGAAATCAAGAGGTTCGTTTTCAAGGATAAGTTATTAGCTTTGCCTGTCTGTGGGAAAATGATAAGGCTAAAGAAAAGTGAATTCCATCATTGCTTAAAATTGTTGTAATGGCCACATGATTTCTGCACATATCTCTAGGGAATAAACAGCCTTTCATCACTTTTTAGTGGGTCTTTCCATCTCCTCATTAGTTCTGAACTCGGAGCTAGAAAAATGAGTAGGCAGAATAATCTGACAGCTAGAAGGTCGCTTCTTTCATGGACTCTTTCCTCATCTTTCTTAAACTGCTTTCCCCCACCAAGTGTAAACCACATCCACAGCTAAAGGAGAAAAAGTCTCTCCCTCCTGTGATCTTAACATAAGATTACCTGACACATGTCTAGGACTCATCACCCTATACCTACATGACTACTAGAGTTATTATACTATATATTCTCCTGGTCTGTGTTTTTTTTAGCACAAGGTCTCCTAAACATTTCAGTTGCCATGTAACATTTTCCCTTGTACTATTTCTCTCTGCCCTCAAACTGATTCATCTGCTTTGTCTCATTCTTGGGATTTTACCCATGAATATTTTCAGAGGAAAGAAAATTAACTTACCTACTCTTTCTGTTGTTTTGGTTGAACTCTGATTCTCAGCTATAAAGGAAAGAAAAGAAAAGGAAATCACTAAAATTAAATGTTGAATATCAGATCTGCTCTTACAATTGTTTCAGGTGGTAAATAGATATAGATCTTAGCTCATTTCTGATTCATTTTTCCTCAAATCATAAAATCGTGAGGCTTCATGATTAGAAGAAACTTTAGAACAGGTGTCAGCTAAATTTTTTTTAAAGGGCCAAGTAGTAAATATTTTAGGCTTTGTGACCCAGAAGTCTCTGTAGCAACCACTCAACGTTGCCATTGTAGTGTGGATGCAGACATACATAATACCTGAAGAATAGGTATGGCCGTGTTCCAATGAAACTTTATTCAGAAAAAGAGGTGGGGGCTGGATTTGGCCTGTGGGCCACAGTTTGTTGAATCTGCTTTAGAGCATCTGGTACACGTTCACACCTTGAATACATCAAGGTAACACGGACAACTCCAGAACCTTTGCTATGTGCCTCATGAGTGGCGTTGCCATGTGTCATATTCCTACTAAGATAAGATGCTTCTCCTGAGGAGGAAGATACAGAATGGCTCAGACAGATATCTTTGAAACTTAGGGAATTCCTTTAAAGAAAATATAGTCCAGAGGAGCTTTCTACAAGTAAAATCACTTGAGAGAATTATAATCAAAGGTCACTTTAACAACTCTGAGTATATGCCCATGAACAAGATTTGCCACGTGAAAAATATAGAAAATAATTTTGAAACAAATAGAAGCCCAATAATGATAGTTTAAAAATACCCACTTACTTCTTTTGTATCTTCACTTGATCATCAGCATGTCGAATTCAACATGCCCCAAGCAGAACTCTTGACTGGTATCCTCAAATCCGCCTCTTCCCCAACCTTCCTGGGTCAATACATGGTACCATTGTCCCCCAGTTGCACAAGCCAGAAAGTAGTGGCCTCTCCTGCTTCTCCTCTTTTTCTCACCGCTATCAGCTCTAGCTTCAAAATATATTCCAAATACGTCTCACCATTTCATAGGCTACAGTTCATCTAGTACCCATATCTCTCCCCGCGGGACCTGCAATAGCCACCTAGAAAAACCTTTTTAAATTTAAACTTGGCTGCCCCAATGGCTCCCTATTCTTCTCCTTACTGTGCTGGCAAGTCTTCACACGCGGTGGCCCCTGCCTTGCTCCTCTATTCGTCTCCAACTATTCAGCCCCTGTTCCACCCTGTCAGCCTTTCTGTGGTAGATGGAATTTTCGGGGCTCTCTCTGCTTCAGGCTTCTCTGCTGCTCTTCCCTGGGCCTCGTGTGGGTCTCAGGCCTACACCTGCTTCGTTCTACCTTTCGGGACTCTGCTCAGATGTCACCACTCAGAGAAGCCTTCTCCAATCACCTTATCTAAAGCTGTCTCCTCATTTCCCTTCACACTAGTCCACCATCCTGCTTCATTTGATCAACGGTACTTTTATTACCACAATGACATTTACTTTATTAAAAAAACTTTTTTGTTGTCAGAATGTAAACTTTGTGAGGACAGAGACTTCTTGTTTCACTCAGAGCCACAATTCCAGGGCCCACCACCAGGCCGTGGTAAAACAGGTCTCCAGTGAAAACATATGGAATGAATGAATGAGAAAAGAAAATAATAATAATAAATAAGACTAATTCTACCTACCTGAATGCAATTGTTGAGGGAAAATGAACGCTTTATTTAAAATTGCTAGTTGGATAATGATAGCTACCATTTTTAAAGCAATTAATTCGGTACATGTGTGTGGTGATGGGTTGTAATTAGTATTTTGGTGGTGAACATGATGTAATCTATGCAGAAATAGAAGTACAATGATGTACACCTGAAATTTTTACAATGTTATAAACCAATGTTACTGCAATAAACAAAAAATTAAAAAAATAATAAATAAATAAAGCAATTCTTATGACCAGTTTCATATATTATTTGCTGATGTCTACAAGAGAGATATCATTCTTCCCACTTTGTAGATCTGCAAATATGAGCTAGGAGAAGTGACACTACTTTCTCAAGGGGGGGACCACGATTTTAATTCAGGTCTATTGGTTGCAATGTCCCTCTTCTTTCACTACAACAGACAGCTTTTCAGGCCAGCCCCAGGGGCCTGGTCAAGTTCTGGGCACTCCGCTTCCATGGCCTGCGCACGGTTCCAGATGTGGACCCACACCACTCGTCTGTCAGTGGCCGTGCTGTGCCAGCAGCTCACACACAAAATGAGGAGGACTGGCAACAGATGTTAGCTCAGGGCAAATCTTCCTCAGCAAAAAATAAATAAATAAAATAAAGTAAAATAGATGGCTTTTCCTTCCACTAAACTGTTCTGAATGGAAAGCTTATGTAATTAATCCCTACTTTTGATACTAGTGAAAATACTTTTGAACATGGCCTAATGCTGTATGTGGAAGATGCAGTTAAAATAGTTATCAGCTCCCTAGAGGACTAGAACACAAAGAAAATCAAAACCCTTTGTCTCTCTTGCTATTAATATCAGGCCATAACCTTTCTTGCTGACAGACTTCACTGAGAATGAAAAACTTTTAAACTCATATCAGACTAAACCTTCTGACTATCTTTATTTGCATTTTTTTTTCAGCCTTCAAAAATGTGTAATAATTTTAGAGGGACATATCATATAAAAGAAAAATAACTATGTCTTAAGATGTAGCCCAATCTTTAAAAAAAATAACATGTACCAATTTAAAACCCTTATATTGATTCCTAAGAGGTCCAGATTTTTATATATAAATGAGTATATTGTTATTCTGAGGGCAAAATTATGCAAATCTTAAATATTTAATCAATACTGGAATATATGCTTTTTTCCTGAAATCAAGGAGATATTATTTTGAATATAGTAAAGTGTTTTTATATGGCATACCACTTACAAATGTGGATTCAGTTCTGTGGATATAAAAGCTAAATAGAGATGAATGCTATGGAATATGGTTAAAGTTGTGGGAATTAATGGAATGTGAAGACATTTATTTGCAGTTATTCCTGGTTTTTACCTATAACTTTCATAATACACATGTGTTTTGAGAAAAGTCCAAGGTGTGATTTATAGAGGAAGTGAGTAAGGTCAAATAGCGAATGAGTGTAGTGAACTTCTGTTAACCTGTTCTCAAACTTAGATGTTTAGTAACAACCAAAACCTGAGTCACGGTAGTTGGCAATTTCAAATATCCTTGTTGAGTTTGAGTCTCTAATGTGAAATGGAAATCTTATAACATACAAATGAGCTTCTAAATTGCTAAACTTTAGTCCACATTAATCCAAAGCTAAACTTTACTCAAATAATTAGTTTATAAAAAAGAAAGCTTAAGCAACAATACGACAAATAACTTTGCTAAATATTCTTATCTTACAAAGGATATTGTGTTTCCAGCTGTATTTAGCTGTACATAGTTAGACACAGAACATGATATATCATTAACAAGTCCAGGAGAAAGAATATATACAGCCATTCTCATATAATTTTTTACTGATTTGCCTTAAAATGATTTACTATGACCACTTCAAGTTCTCCCATACAGGGCATTGACTGAGTCATTGTCTGTAAGATTATTTCTGATTTGGCTAAACTGTGACTTGTGACTACGACTTTGTTATCCTTAGACTTCTTCTTGTATCTGCCCACATGAAATGATACAAACTAATTAAATGTCATATCAGAAATGTTGTGATTACGTTCCCAAATAAGTGGTACAATTCACAAAAGGAATAATGAGGCTGAGTGATCAGGCAAATCAATGTTTTCCAAAGGATAGGCTGCATGGGATTGTATGAAAGATTCTATATGGCAGTACTGGAAAGTGGCATTAAGTAAGATTGAAACACCCAATGAGAAAGTTATTTTTCTTTCCAACTTTCTTTCAGTTTATTTGATTATTTCAATGAGGAAGTTTCAAAATTTCAGTTTGTTGCAAATATGTCATTAATACCTAGGATGTGCTTATCTTGATCTATTTTTTAAACTATTTTATTTATTAATTAATTAATTAATTAATTTTTTTGTGAGGAAGATCAGCCCTGAGCTAACATCTATTGCCAATCCTCCTCCTTTTTTTTTTTTTCCCCAAAGCCCCAGTAGATAGTTGTATGTCATACATGCAACTAGTTGCACATCCTAATTGCTGTATGTGGGACGTGGCCTCAGCATGGCCGGAGAAGCGGTGGGTCAGGTGCGCGCCCGGGATCCGAACCCGGGCTGCCAGTAACGGAGTGTGCGCACTTAACCACTAAGCCACGGGGCCGGCCCTTGATCTATTTTTTAAATAAGAATGAGCAAACCTCAAACTCAGAGCCTTTGGCAAGCCACAAAATCTAGCTACAGTTTAATTTTATTTAGTTTACAGCATAGTGATTTTATAGCTCCTGTTCCTTTATGCCAAGTGAAACAAGTTTTTCATTTATGATGGTTTCCTTTTCAAACAAATTTAAGAATAAAAAGTGCATCAATTTAAAGAAAGTTCTAAATAAAAGTGCAGATGGTACACATATCTGGCAACACTCGTTCAGTTGTGGGAAATACTGAGGTAAAATCCTATAGAGGTCCTTGATGGATGTGGAGAATTTGAATAAGGAATCAGAGGGAGAAAGATGGGAAGAAGAAGTAAGGGTCATACAATGAGGAGAGCAGGATGAAGAAAACCACACTGTCGAGAGCAAATCTGGCAGTGGGAGAGACAGTCTGGTTAGAATCCCAGGTTATTCAGTCAGCCAGACAGTGTCTTGTGTTATAATTATCGAACATCTACTTGTCAAGCGTATGTTTT